>NC_090937.1:789505898-792005898 GCF_040938575.1 Ambystoma mexicanum | reverse complement strand
TTTGTTTGTTTGGTGCGGGTGCTGAGGGTAATCAACTGTATCTAGGCCGATACAGTTATACTCTGTGTATAGGTTAGAATAGCTGGTGGCTATGTCTTTGTTATCGCTGTTCTCTTCTCTGGTGATTATGCTACCAGATGATGTGATTTCTGCAACTGGCATTGTGGTTGGGTATTTGTGATTTTGTACCCACGTGAGTTCTGAAGGTGTTCTGTCATTCATTGTATAAACACTAAAATCCGAGTCATGAAAATAATGGGGCTTTTGTGTTGTCCACGCAACTGTATCATTGGCATTTTTATCAGTGTATTTGTTCCTGTGATCCCCGTGGGCCCATATTAACTTAACGCCATCCCAAATTAAATGGGTTCCTTGTTTAATTGATTTTATTCCCTCACCCCTCAAGCTCATATCAATTGAAATAAAAGTTATTGCCCAATACAGCACCAGGCCAAATAACATTGAAAAGAATATCACTGCGCACACAAACAGCACACACTCATATGAATAGCTAGGATAAACACTTTTTCTTCTTCTAGTCCTATCTACATTATTGTTCATTGTCGTTGGGGCCTCTTGGATGCCCACTGTAGCTCCTAATAAATGAGATGTAAGCATTTGTTAAGCATACATGTTGAGTTTTCACTATTTACACCTTTTAATCGTATAACACTTCTGTTTTTCAAATGTACTGTGCTTGCTTTTGTTTCTTAATACATGCAATCATATTGCATCCCTCCTTTGTCCCTCCCCATACTTTGAGTTTGGGGTGGAGGAGCAGGCAGAGACAATTTTATTGCAATTTGAAACCAACCGGGAAGAGAAGTGGAACATAAGAGAGAGAGAGAGAGAGAGAGAGAGAGAGACAGAGTATGGAGGACATTCTTCATCATCTTTCTACAAATATTTACATTTTAACAGAGTTTTTTTCATTTTTCATATCACACTTAATATATTTACTCATTGAGGTCATGCATCTTTCTCAATACTCTCTTTTACCATTTGCTTACCCCTGTTCTATGCTTGCAACCTATTTCTGTATTTCTGCTTTTTCACTTACTACGTTTGTGCACTCTGTTCATTTCTGCCATCTTCATAGTTTGTGCAGTCTGTGCTCCCATGAGCCCTGCGGACATCTGTCAAGTGCAACCAATACCTTAAGCCCTGCACCTTGACTGCTGAAGATGTGCAGTATATTACCTTATAGGGGCTGTGGAACCTAGGTCCGTTCCACCTTCGCATGAAACTTCTCACTACCATGTCACCTGTCATCAACTGGAAGTCTGGGCTATCTGTGGCTTGAGTGATCGTGTCTCTGGCAGTTTCCTGGGTAAATGGGGGTGCTGTATGTTTTGCTATGCCACATGCTGCTCTTGTGAGATTTCTGAGATACTCATGGAACTCTTCTCCTAGTACTGTGGCACTCTGATGTGCATCTGACTGTGCACAGGGGTGAGTGGGCTGTGTGCATCCTCCTACCTGTCACAGTCTCATGGGGTGACAAGTGGTGGTCCTTGCTGGGCTGATTCCTCATCTCGAAAAGGGCTAAGGGTAAACAATATACCCAGATCTTTTTGAGTGTATGGCACAGTTTTGACAATCTGCTCTTGAGCAATCCGTTCATTTTTTCAACAAACTTGTTCGATTGCGGATGATAAATCGTACAGAGCTTGTGAGTTATACCTAGCATTGCAGTTATATGCTTGAACATGTCATTTACAAAATGCGTCCCGTTGTCGGAATGTATGACATCACAAATACCCCAGCGGGGGACTACTTCCCTGACCAAGAATTTGGCGGTACACTGTGCGTCTTGATGAGCGCCGGGGCCTGCTTCCACCCCCCAGGAAAAGGGACAGGCTACAACAATCAAATATCGGGACCCATTATACCGCTCTCCCATGTCTGCATAGTCTATATGCAGCTCTCTGAATGGCCCTTCAGGTTTTGGCAATGTCCCTCTAAGTGTCCGTAACGTCATCCCAGAGTTGTATGTTTGGCATATAATACATTCTATTATCAGCTTCGTGATTTGTTCCTGAAGTCCCGGGGCGAACCAATCTTCCTGTATGTCTGCGATAATGTGTTGCTTTGCATTGTGGGCGGGAAAGTGTAGTTGCTGGAATGCTACCTCCAATAACTTTGCAGGCATTACCACCTTACCTGTGTTATTTTGTCTCCATAAAAGGTCAGTAGGTGACTGGCTACACCCTCTCTTTATCCACATCTCCTTTTCCTCACTTGGTACATCTTGTTGAAGTTCAATAATTTGAAAGATTGGCAAAGAGCTGAATCCTTCTGGGTACTCTTCCTCTACTACCTTTTTAGTATGTACTCACCTGTTGAGCGCTTTGGTAAATTAGATGATTCTTTGTTGGCAGAATCCACTGCTGTTTTCCCCAATGAGATGACATCATCACCGCGTGTGTTGGCCTGACATTTCACAACTGCTACAAGTGTAGGCTCTTTCAACCTGTCACTCAATTCTCCTAATAGTGTTGCATGCTGGACTGGGACCCATCTGCCCTTCGGAATCCCCCCTACCCCATCTTGCCAACCATCCATGCACTGTCATTACCATGTAGGCAGAGTCTGTGTAGATTGTGACTGCGCACCCTTTTGCTGTATGCAATGCTTCTATGAGCGCCACTAGTTCTGCCGCTTGGGCTGAGAAGTGTGGTGGTAATCTTTTTTGTACAATCACTTTAAATTCCCCATCCTCCACCCGAACTACTGCTGCTCCCATGTTCTTTTCTCCTGTTTCACAATCTATGGAGGCAGACCCATCAACGAAATACATTTCTCCTTCTGCTAGTACATTTTCGTGTGCCGTAGGTGCATTACCATTGTCACCTATGTAGGTAGCACAGTCATGCTGCTACATATCTTCTACTGTAGATGCATCTGTGAGGAATGTGGCAGGGATTACACTTTTGCACTGCACAATATGAATGTTTGCGCTGGATATGATTAACTTGTACACCGTTGCCCTTTCAGTAGTTAGTGTGCTAATCCCATCACCCATCACAATTGTAGAGTTTTTTTTTAATGCGAACACGGCGGCTGCGAGAGCCTGTTTGCAAGCAAAATGTCCTTGCATAACTGCATCCAGTGTTCCACTAATGAATGCCAGGGGTTTATGCCCTAAAGATGGTTTCTGTGTTAAAACAGCTGTCATGAGTGTGCCATTGCAGTGTGAAAAAGATACAATTTGCGTTTGTAGTTGGGGGTTGCTAGAACTGGAGCAGTGGATAGCAATTCTTTGAGTGTGTCAAAAGCTGTGTGTATTTCTGGTGTCCACTGTAATTGAGTGTTTTCTCGTTGGGCTTCCTTGAGTGCCTGCAATAGGGGTTTTGTGTATGCTGCATAATCTAACATCCATGCTCGGCAGTAATTACACATGCCAAGGAACTTCTGCATCTCTTTTACTGTGCTAGGCTCTTTTACTGATTTTATCGCTGCTGCTTTGTCGGGTATTATTCTCTTACCAGCTTTGGATATCAGCTGACCTAAATATAACACTTGTGTCAAACAATATCGCAATTTTCGTCTGCCCATCTTGTACCCTTTCTGTGCTAAGTGTCTTAAAAGAGTGGTGGAATCTTCTCTGTATTCTTTTTTGTCTTTACCGCAGACCAACAAGTTGTCTATGTACTGAATTATTGGACTCGTTGTGTGTATGTTTCCAAGATCTTCATGCAATATTCTGTTAAAGAAACTGGGACTTTCACAATACCCTTGAGGCAATCTGCAGTGTTCATACCTTTTCCCCCCTAGCGTGAATGCTGTTAGGTACCAAGACTCTAGGTCTGCATTTTTCAGATCCACTACTGTGAAATGGGTGGCTTGTGTTGGGATGATGCATAATATTGAAGCAGGATTTAGGATTTAGGATTTAGGATCTTTCTGTACTACGTCTTTGAGGGGGCGAAGGTCCTGGATCATCCTCCACGCCCCTCCCTTTGCTTTCTTGAACAAGTATATACAAGTGTTGCAGGGTGAGTTGGATGGCACTATTATTCCCTGTATCATCAATGCACATATTGTGTCTTTTAGCCCCTCTTCTGCTTCCCTCGATAGGGGGTATTATTTTACAAGGGGTAAAATGGCTCCGGGTTTGATCTTTATCTTTACAGGTGTTACTTCATGTAGTAGCCCTACATCGTGTGGGCTTGTGGTCCACAACTGCTGTGGTACTTGGCACATGTCTTCCTCAAAGTATGCTGGTGGTGCTTTAACAACCGCTACGAGGGCTAGTGGCACTTCTCTCTTTTGAATCACCACATCACAGGGTATTTCAATCTCCATCACTATTTTCCCATTGTTTTCTGTGTCACTAAAAAGTTCCTCGTTTGTTAAATCCTGCAGGGCCATATTGGCATTGATGCACAGCACTGTTCTCCACTGGCATCCCTGCATGTCCATTGCAATTACTGCTATTCTTTGCGATTACACCTATACTGCATTTATATCTAAGGACACTATTGAACCTGCCACTATCTCTGGGTCTGTGATTGGGTGGAAAATGAACTCTGAGGGCACTCTCCATTTCTCAATTTTCAATTCTGGCATCACTCTCGCCAGTATCCTTAACCCTTGGATGAACATATCTGGATCTACAGGTGTGCCACGTGTTTTGCGGGAAGTTTGCCTGTGTGTGTATTGCTAGCATGGCACGGATCACACATATGCCTGATGTAGCGCACACTATTCCTCTTTCAGTAAAGAATATGGTCATGTTAAGCTTGCTGAGAAGATCCCTTCCCAGCAAATTAATATGCGACTCTTTGTAGTACAGCAGGGGTGCCCGTACAGTTTTTCCCCCCACCGTTATGTCTCGCTTTTCAGTATATGGAACCTTGACCACCGCCCCAGAGAATCCTTTGCGTTTCCAAAGTCTGATTAGAAAGCGGGAACCTGCCCTCTTTGAGGCATGATTTTTCCACTCCCGAATCCACCATGAAAATGAACTGTTTGTTTCCTGTCGCCGCCCCTACCAGTGGTTCCTCTGCGGCGTTAAGGGTCGTCGACAGTACTGGACATGCAAGTGTTCTCTGTGGGCTGTCCTATGCTGAATGTCATGGGAGTTCATCAGTATCAAAAACATTTCCTTTTACCATCGCCGTCCTTCTACATGGTATAAGTGCTCCATTTGCAGTGATAGTGTGAGTGCCTCTACGGGTGGGGGTGGTACGTTCATAGCACTAGGGATGTTGAGGTACGTTTTGTGGGGGCATGTGACGATCATTCATGTACCTAGGGTTGGGCTGACTCTCCCTTCTGTTTCCACCCATTGGTAATCCATAGGGGCTCCCTGGGTGGGGTTATCCATACTGTTGTTTGTTTGGGTATGAATAAGTGGGCCTGCTCAGACACTCTCTCATGAAATGCCCCACCTCCCACAATTCCAACACTGTCTTTGCCCTCCTCCTTCGGGTCCTCTGTACCTGCCACCCCCTCCCCTTGGCCCCCTGAATCTGCCTCTATTGCCCGGCTTCCTCTCAAAGGCCACTGTGATCCCTCATACTGATTTTCCCCTGACCATGAGTCCTGGCTATTACCTGTCCAGTTTGCTGCCGTTTGCACCGGTATTCCCATATGTCCTTCGTCCTCCTCCCACTCCCTTCCTGCCATACTGGTTGCTGCTACTTCACTGACCTTCAATAATTTGCTTTGTACTAATTTAGCCTGGTCTGCCAACCGCCGCAGAGGTATCTCCTTCTCCTCTTCTTTGATCCTTTTACAGTGGTGCACTATTATGCTTTGAATTTCTGGCCATCCCTTGGCTTCTATCCCAGCTATTTTATCAAGGGCCTTCTGTACTTCCTTTGGGAGCCCCCTTTTTATAATAAAATAAAATAGGGAAGTTGATAGGTCCCAAGCCGTGCCCGTTTCCACTCTCCACATGTCCTGCACCCGGAGAATGAAGGACATTGCATCTTCCTCATCTCCCATTGTACACTGCATTACTGACTGTAAGTCTGACGTGTCTGGAAATGCTTCCTGCAAGGCATCCCACACTCTCGCTCGTACTGTATTGAATGAGGCCCCATCATGGCGGTCACAATCCAGTGTTATTCTGGGAAACCCTGCCTTCGCCCAAACCCGGTTTGCCTGGTCTCCCACTGCAGATACCAACAAGCTTTGGACATCCCCCAATGGCAAAGGCACTCCTGCCGTGTGTTTCTCAAATGTGTATATCCACTTGCTGGCACCTCAGGACAGTGGTGGACACTGTTTGAGCAAGTTGGCCTTGTCCATTTGGGCCCATGGTATGTAATTTGGCCTTCCCGCCCCCCTGTGTATTAGTGGCAGCTGTAGATTTTTCCCCCTCTTACTGGTAGTCATCTTTTTTCCCTTATTCCCTATTGCCGCCATGTTTTCTGTTTTGTTCCCTGCCTCTTCACTCTACCATGGGGGACAGCTCCTCCCCTAGCGAGGCCCCACCGGTAGCGGTCTCCAACCTGGTCTGATGCCATTCCTCCCTCTGCTAGCTCGTGTTTACTGCCAGCTGTATTTATTTCTATGATTCTTGTGGGGGGATCATTTATTCAAAATAGTATCTCTCTCTTTTTTCATCCATCTTCTGCCACCCCTTCACTCGGTTGAGGCATCGTGTATCGTTCCACCCTGGGGATAAGTGACCCCCCTTGCTCTCCCAAGGCCCTCATACGGGACAGCTCGGTTCGAGCCATCATTAATCGCAAATCTAAATCCTGCGTGAGTTTCTCAATATCTATCGTGGGAGTAGTCACCTGTCTTGTCATGCTTTGACTCTCATATGGGGCGGTGCAGTAGCGTATGGCTTAAGTGTCGATGGCAGTGTGGATTGTTCTGCGTACACAGGGTCGCAGTATCCTTCTGCGGGCACTGGCTTTGTCAATAAGGGACATATGAGTGTAACCTCCATCTTATTCTCATTCTGTTCCATTGGCCGCTCGCTGCCAGTTGCTGTCAGGAGAGATGTATTATACTCGCCACTTCTACCCGGGGGGGACTTCCTCAAACAGCTGCCACAAGTCCAATATTTCCCTCCTGTTTTGCTACTGTTTCCCTTTATATTTAATGAATAGACAGGTGGCAACCATATCTAGCACAGCCTTGTCAAAGGATCCTCCCTGGGGCCACACTTGGGGCAAGCCTTCTTCCTTCAACTCTGTGACATATCCAGGCAGAGTTTTACAAATGTGGGCTAGGGGAGTTTCTGTGCCCATTTTACCCAGCTGAAGACGTTACTCAAACAACAATCCTTTGTCTATACTCTTACACTTCTTCAATAGCCAACTCAATATTTTATGCAACTCGTCTTTAAAAGAAAGGACTGTTTACTCACTTTTTATCATTTATAAATCACATCAATATGAACAACCTTTTCTTCAACACAATTTTAAATCATTTTCATTGACGTTCATCAACAAGAGACAATATTTTCACAAAAAACAGACACATTAACACATACTTCATACAACAAATAACATGGACAACATAAATTCTACCTCACCTTCCCTAGTACCCCCTACCTACCCCTCCTTGATATCTTTCCGTGATTCTACAATCCCTTTAAACAATTCTCTTCCTACACCTTCTCTATGTCCTGGTGAGGGGGAGGGAGACAGATAAAAAGAAGGAAAGAAACATTTCTAAATACTACTCTGGGTCTTCCTTCGAGACCCCTACGTTTTTTCTTAACGTCAGTTTTCCCATATCCATATATCCTGTACTAGTCGAGATAGAACTATGCGGCGCCACCTTCCACCCCCCAACATAGATAGGATCACTTTAACCTCTTTTCACTTTGTTTTCTGTCACTGTCCTAATGGGCATATGCGATAGAAGGAGAATAGAATAGAATATAGAACAGACCCCCAGGCTCCCCCATTCTGCTACAAATTGCCACACCTATTCACCCCTACTGGTGCTTATTTCCCAATACCTCCTAATCTGACTCCCACCCTCCTTTTAATATCACCCGTACTTGATACTCACGTATCCGTCTTGATCCGAGACCCTCTGGACCTGATTGGTCAGTGTGCCGTCCCTCGCTCAAAGACCACGCCCGGCTCCGGCGATTGGTACGGTGTGTTTTGTAAAAGGAGATCCCATACCGTTTCGCCCTATTGCATGCACACATCTAAGTGGTTCCATGTAATAATGTCGCCACAAAAATCTCGCCATGCAAAATATCACTGAGAAATGGCCATTTTTTTGTGGCGACATTATTGCATGGAACATGCGGGGGACACCCCCGCAACCCCAAAACTTTTTTTTTTTTTACATTTATTTTTTTTGCCCCTGTCCCCACATATATGGTCACCCATATAATATCGCTGCAACCTTTTCCCGGTGATATTATTTATGGCGACCATATATATGGGGATAATATTACCTGATACCGTCTAAGTGTACTGGTTGCCGTTGGTGGGTAGCTCTTGAGGTAGCGCGCTTCGGGTCGTAAAAGGGGGACGTCTCGTGCCAGAAGGACAAAAAAGAACGCTATTGTGTCGGGGTCACCAATGAAAGTGAGATGCCCCCAAAATTGCATTTAAGTCTCCCAATAAAGTCAAACAGGACACTTCGCTGGAGGGAATGAGACCAAGACCAAGTGCTGGTGATATCAAAGTCTTTATCTAAAATAGGGCAAGCAGAATCTACTCTGCTCACGCCGAGAGCGCTCTGCAGAAAACATGTTGCAAATTATTTTTATACAGCATTATCGTCATTGAACAGGGGGTAGGCCTAAGGGGCACATGAACAGTTGGGATTGGTCACTAAGGGTGAGCACTTATAGGTACCATATGGTTGGAAGGCTGTGGTTGGCTGAGGATCACGTGGTGTTATGATGATGCTTCTCGGGTCAATAGGTCAGCTGGGCTCATCAAGTTGGTATGTGGTGTCAGCAACTGTTGTAGTGTTACATTCTAAATAACCATTTGACATTAGCCCTTGTGGCCACACATTCCTATTCATCCAATACCATAATCTGCTTTGTCCTGCATACTCTGAGACCTGTGATCTAGACACCAAAGGAAAGACATTTCTCAAGTACAAGTTAATTATCAATGGGCATAGGCCAAGATGCAGCTATTAAATCTAGTGATTGATCCATTGATAAGCATGCTTAACTGTGTGTTAATACAATACAAGATATACTGGCTAATGAGGTAAGACTTTTGAGGTCACTGTGTGTCTGGAATGTCCATCTGGTAAACAACAAAGAGGGCTCTATTTCTAAGGCCTAACCTACACATTAAAAGACTAGATCACAAAAGACACATACCACAATGGTGATAAGTCTTATTGTGGGGTTTAAGGACCGGTTGTTTAAACATCACTAAATCTCTGCTGATCTGCTTTGGCACTATGAAGGGTGGAGGAGAATCGAAACACCTTTGCGGTGTAGTTCTGCATTGCACGGGGAGACAGGGCCTTCAGGAGCATTTTTTACATAAAGGCTTTTTACATGTGGCTTATTGCATCCTGGTTAAATTCATCTAAAACATGTTATCCTTTCTACCTGACTGCGTATTCTAAATTGTTACATAATTCATGATGATAATGTGCGTGTGCTCAGGTTATTTTCCATACTAAGTTGAACTGTTCATTACCAGTTTCTGCACGTGCAGGTCCTAACACATATTGTCATGATAAGATCATACAGGTTATGGCAACTGGCTGCTGTAGTGTTTTTACACAATATCATGCATATAATTACATTGAGCTAAAAAACAAGGTAGCTTTGTGCTAGTATATACAGTGTTATGTTCTGTTATCCATGTTTTTACTACTATCTATTTCTATTAAACTACATTCTACACGTTAATACATGCCACACTTATATAACTGTAATCTAACGTTAGTGATTCTGATTACACATATCATATGTGATACATTCATGTGTTTAGTATTCTAATGTTGTTCTTTCATTATTCCACATGCAATGGAAACAGTTCATAAGCAACATACTGTGATTGCGTAAAGAAAGACACTTTGGTTTTAAGGTGCGATCAAACAGAACATGCATAAGGACCATTCTTAATTATTTGAACATGTTCAAAGGATCTGGGGCTGGCATTCTTTATGGCCTGGGTCTGTTGGGTGGGGGCAGGTTTGTGGAGATGAACGACTTCTGTTGTCGGCCGCTGAGCTGGGCCATGGCAGGCTCACTGAGGTAAGATGGAAGACAGAAGATACAATGTGAAGTTTGTTGCGTTCGCGTGGCCAGTCTACCTGGAGAACCGGACAGCTGCAAAGATGACAGAGGGGAGGAGGTGGGGAAGTAGCTTGTTCGCTGTGTGCGCCTGGTGGGGAGAGTTTCAGGCCGATGTTCTAATTTCACGGCCTGCCATTATGAAATAACAAAATGGAGTCGGCAGCCCACAAAATGGAGTTCAGCTCAACTTTAGTTTTAGGATGTCTTCAGGGGGGTCACAGTTCCTAGGGTATTTCCATGCGGGTGCTCCGGTGCCGGGGCCCTGAACCCAAAGCAGCCGCATTAGGGCCTATCCAGGAAGTGTGCACTCTTAAAATGGTGGGGTGGTTCTGAGACCCCCTCCTCCCACACACACCTTTGTGTCATTCAGTAAGTAAATTAATCTCTAACATGCTAGGGACATCTGTCCACTCTAGAGGTGTAGGCAAGCGTTTAATGATTCCTTCTTTTTAACATCTAGGACTAGTAAATATACCAGAAACAGAAATCTGCAAGCCAATATTAAGTAGCCTACAGGAGTGACAAGGACCGGCATCTTGTCCTACCCTCTGGGTGACCCGGAGAAAGGATTAATTGAAACACACTAAGATAGGGTATGATCATTCTTTTGCCCTTTTTGGATTTCATAAACGATCAGGATTTTAGCTAGAGTATTAATATAGCACTTATCTTAACAGGGCATATCAACAACTTAGTCCAATCTCTTGGAGAATTCATTGACGCTATATTTCAGCTAAATAATCATGAGAAGATTCAGATAGTTCTCAACCCTTTGGTAAGCATCACTTATTTTGCTTGAACGTTGAATATTTATTCGTACTATAAAGAGCCTATATTTTCAATTAGATTAATAGAAAAAAATTCTGTCTCTTATGAGGGTCTTTAATTGACAACTCTGCTGTTTTAGGACATAATTGGGCCTAGTAAAATGTATCAAATGACCGTGTAACAGGAAATTGCATGCAGATGTGACTGTGTTGGAAGAATTTTTGTTGGAAATTGAATCTATGTTGATATTGATTACTACTAAACATACTGAAAATGTTTTACCCCCTTTTACAACACTTGTATAATAAAAATATTGTCACAGTGTGCTTGAGGTGTGAGACTGGATTGTTTGGGATTGTAAAGGAAGGATGTGTTAGGATTAGCCTTCCCTTCTAGGGTTTGTAAGGGAAGGAGGTGTTAGGATTAGTCTTCCTTTCTATGGTTCACCTTCTGAATGTTGTATGTATGTGGTGATGTCATTTGTGGAATGCATGAGCTAGCTTGGAGTGTTTGTGTATGAATGGGTTCTAACCCAGGCAGTTGATCTAAGGAAGCCTGGGTGGTGGGAGCCAGTGGGCTTCCCTCATGATTTCCTCCTATCTCCTTATGGACTTTATGAGACCTGATTTGTACCTGTAACTGAAGAACTTGAATAAAGCAACCATTAAGCATACCTGCAAAACTGTATCCTGTTTATATCACTATGACCCAGAGAGGGTCATAACAGTGCCCTAAACTAATCCAAAAATTGTCACTTGTAATCTATGGTATATTTTACCTGGAATCTACAACAATAGTAAATGTCTAAAGCTTATCATGTCTAATAGCCAACAAAAAGAAGGCTGGTCTAGTTGGTAGCTCCAACTGGGGGGCACCCTTACAGTAGACCATCCCTCAACTCCTAACATACATTTAGGCCTCGGCCTCATTGACAGTGTGCAGGGGACGCAAGGTTTCCTATATAGGAAATCATTTTTTTCTTCCATATATTCCCCAGCCTAGATACCAAGGCTGAGCACTTCTCCCCTGCACCTCTAATAGTCTTACCAACAGATCAAACTAACCCACATATTTCTAAATTTAACTAAGTTTCACTGCTTAAATAGGTGAACTTGGTGCATTCTTTGCTTGTTTCCCTCGGAGTAGTTCTCATGTCACAATGGCTGCAGCTTCTTCAACTCATGTCCCTGAGTCAGAGTCTTCCCTGGTGTGGACAGTGGGTGAGCAGACTCCTATGGGTAGGGGCACGGGCCCACTGGAGGTGGATGTCTGCAGGCCTTTAATTGCTGACACACTCCTGCCCCTCACTCTGCCCTCCTGTTAGCATCATACAGTATGTGTGCCCATGTGTGTGCTGCTGGAGAAATGGGGGAAAACAGAGAGACTTCATGTTCTTCTACCTGATTCTGGAGCTCCCTCATGCTCCCATTGCCAGGATACCTGCTGGTGTTTACCAGGCTGTTTAAACTGCCTAGGGTCGTTATGGCCACTTGGAGTGCTCTTCACAGAGTCTGCATTTCACTATCACGGGCCAGGCTTCCCAAGCAGGGTTTGTCCCTCTATCCTCCAGGCCACACTGCTGGCTCTTTTGTGGCATATCCTGGCATATCCGGGCGGGAACTGCAGATGTCCATGTCCTCTGTTGATGGAGATCGGCATCCCAGCCCGCCAAGGGGCTTAGGCGATGGATGCGGCTGCAGTATCTCAATGTGCAGGGGGCCTGCTGGGTTGGGTCAACTCAGCACACGGGGCTACCAGGGCTAGCTTCGCCCAGAAACTCTGCAGTTCTCTGCCGCCACTGCCAGTTCATTGTGGTGGGCCATGGCAGGCCTCCCCTGCCGAAGCCTGAGACTGACACCATGCTTGCTGCATCTGTCCGGTATTAATTGCCTCTGCTTTCACTGCTCACGCAGTCTTAGAACCGGGCATAGGTGCAGTTGATTGCTTTCTTTGCCCAGAGCATTACTGGAAAGCTGCCATAATGCTCATGCTCTCGAGTCCGCCCCCCCAAAATAACTATTTTTTATCACATTTTATGTCAGGGACTTCCCAAGGAAGTACAGACATTTGATAAAGATTGTGGGATTGGAAGTGAAGCCAAGGGCAGAGATTCAATTTACTATTGTTCGCCATTGTCAAGAGAAAGACAGAAAGAAAGTTGAGGACATGCAGATTGAGGAAGCAAAACTAGTACAGAAAATGTTTTCAAAGTTGTCAGTGGAAGGGACGGTATTAGCAAGTGGGGGAGAATGTTGTAACACACAAGGGACACAGCAGGTATAGCCAGCAGTGAATGGAATTTTTGCAGGAAGAGGAGAGTATAAATATTTTCCCCAAGGGTGAGGCTTTCCACCCAGAGGCAGATGGTTTGGATTTCAAGCTCCCCAAGGAGGATCATATAATGGGGGAGAACCCCGATTCGTAGGGCCACTACAGCAGTGTTGGGCATGTGGAAAATCAGGTACAACTCTTATGCTGAAGCAGCATAGGGATGCAACAGAACTGGCAAGCAGCAGATTCAAGAGGGGGAATGACATACCCCCCAACATATAGCAGAGAGTCACCCGAATATTATGCCCAAGATCACAGGCAGTGTCAGGCACAAGCACCACAAGTACAACAGATGACACAAGGGATGCCACCCCAAACACAGCAAGCATTGATGCACATACAAATAGACCCAATGCAGATACAGCAACCACCATTGCAGATGCAGGTACAAGCACAAGAGAATGCAGTGACATAGTGGTACACACACATGCTGCCACAGGCACCTACACCTAGGATAGGGGTTGCAACAGTAGTGGGAGGGAATCCTTTCATTGGCACATGACTGGACATGTATCCACAATAGGACAGGAGGACTTGATGTGTTCCATCCTATCGATTACACCAGACCCGGAAGAGGAACTGAGGGTCTGAAGTGACCATAGGTGATAAAACATTTTCCCTCCTAGTAGATAGAGGGGCAACTTGATCCTTTGCTAGAGAAGGGAAGTTGCCAATATCAGACATTGCCATGAACACACAAGGATTTTCTGGAAGGACAACCCTGGTTGATTTTACTGACGGATTACCCATTACCATAGGTGAACACAGCATGTATATGCCAATATTTCTTTCAAGCAAGACACCAGTTATCATATTGGGGAGATAATTGATGAGTAAATTAAAGATGACAATATCATTTAGGGACCAGAGGATAATATGTTGTACCCCAGCGTACCATTATGTTAATGCACAAGAATTCATAACACCATTTTATGGCCAGGAAGTTACAAAATCCAGAAGTATTATTTTACAGGGTACACATATTGCTAACATTGCTTCCAAGAGTACAGGACCCACAGAATTTCTGTTTTGGCCAGAAGTACCTACGGATGTAGAGGAAGGGCAGATAATGACAGTTGAGTTAGAAGCAGCAATAGTGAGGGAAGACAGCAATTTTTCATGGAGTTGATGGTGAGGGGGTAAACTGGAGAACATTGGTTGCTCTTGACGAAGGACATCGGTTTGCTGACTTAACAGATAAAAGCTTGTTTACAGATGATGTCTCAGATGAAGAAGTATTGTTTCATAAAGGTTTTACATATCAGTTAAAATTGAGAAAACGGAGATATCTCAGAGAATTTCATGACGAAGAAAGTTCAACATTTTCCTGAGAAATAATTGGGACACATACCAAGCACATTGTGGACCAGTAGTCCATATGATGTCAGTCTACTGAAAGGTGTGCGGACAGTTAAAATCATACTGAAGCAGGGAGCTTTTTTACCATGAGTAAGACAATATCCAATCTCAAAGGAGCTGCTGAGGGTATCTATGAAACTATTGCCACCTTGATGCCATAAGGGATACGAGAGCCTTCAGCAACATGGGTGTGTTTTACGATCAATAGGACAACGGGAGGTCATGGAGATTTATCCAGGACTTAAGCCATCTGAATAATATTATTGAGGCAGAATTCCCATTGATTCCAAATCCAGCTACAATATTATGTAACATCCCACCCAAATCTAAATATTTTACATTTATTGATTTATAGAATGTTTTCTTTTTAATTCCCTTGCATGAAGAATTTCAGTATTTTCCTTGTTCATTTACTGCAGTTTTAAATTGAAACATACTTGGTTACCCAAGGTGTACTGTGAGTCGCTTTCAGCCTTTAACCAAGTGTTGCAGATGGATTTATGGAATGTACAGCTTGAAAGTGAGTTCACAACATCTTGGTTTGTAACATCAGGAAAGTGTGCAGGCAAAACTGAGTAAAACTGATGAAAGTATTGGCATTGCAAGGTTACAAAGTTGACAAAGAGAAAATACAATATTGACAAGAAGAAGTTCCTGTATATAGGCCAGCTAATATCAAAAGGAAGGTGACACCTGAAAGAGCTAAAGCAATCATGAAGACTTCCCGGCTGAGACAGGGAAGGAATTGCAGCAATATCTAGGCCTTTGCAATTATTGCAAGGACATGGGTTTTTCACTACAGCACTTATGTCAGGCCACTTTTAAAAGGACTTAAGGAGGCACAGAAAGACAGTGGTGGCGTATCCTGGACAGGCAAGATGATAGATGCATTTGACGAATTGAAGCTAGCAATCAGCAAATAACAAGTATTAGGAATCCCTGATTATAATGAAGAATTATGTTTATTGTCCCATTCAAATAGAGTAGTGATGACCGCTGTCCTCACACAGAAAACTACCATAGGACACAAACCATTAGCATTCTACAGTGGATACTAGATTCAGTGATAAGAGGTCACTACCCATGCAAACAAGCATTGGCGGCACAACCTTTGAACTTGAGAAATCTGCCAGCATAACTATGGGCTGGCCAGTTACAATATATGTTGAACATGCTGTACTTGCCATGCTTGAAAAGCCCAAAAGTACATTGACCACACAGAGAGCCTCTGGTATTGAAGTAATTATATCAAACACATTGGTTCAAATTGCCAGGTGCCGAGTGGTAAAGCCCAGCCAGGTTTTCTGGGCTCCATTGGCATAGTTTTGACAATCTGCACATTATTTTCCTAGAAGATCATGTAAGCGTTTAAGGTAAATGTCAAAAAGGAGACGCAACATACACAATCCTTTACAGGACATCGTATTTAACTCGTTCCATATTAGACATAAGGGAGCCCACTTTTTTGAGTTGTATGTCTGCTCAGAAAGGAAGATAGTCAGTTGACTGAGGAGTTGAAATGCCTAGCTACTTCTCTAAAGTCCTGACATAGCAAGGAATGATCAATAGTGTTAAACGCTGTAGAGAGATCAAGCATCATCAATAGGCCAATCTGACCAAAGTCTATCATCAAAAGTGAATTCTTAATATGTAGAAGAGTAATTTTGTGCCCCATCCTAGGCTAAAGCCTGATTGGAGATCACAGAGAGCTTTATATAACTCTTAATGATTCTGCAATTGGAGAGCGGCAACTTGATAATAACTATGGAATATTCATAATTGGTAGATATCTGGCACACGCTGGTGCTCTCATATGATTCCAGAGTGTGTTATCTTTTCAATATTAGCCTGACCCAGGTTTGTCTGACCACATCGTGGATCACACCGTCGCTAAAAGAGGAGGAGATGATAACACTAAGCAAGGGCCCCAAAGGGTTAGCATACCCCTTGATAACACAGGCAGGGCATGGCCATTGGCAGTTAGAGAATTTAAGAAAAGAATATTCTTCACTTCCTCGACAGAAACAGCCTGGAAACTGAAATGCAAATAACCAACACACATCACAGGCATTACAGGAGAAGTAGAAGATTATTGTTCATCATTGGTAAAGGTAGGAAGGTACTGATGTGGTCTATATCATGGTCTTATGATTATATACTCCTTATGGAGTTATCTGTAATGAATGCTTTTATTTTATCAGGCTGTGAAGAAGAACAGCTCACTGGAGAGGACAACTAGCCAGC
The DNA here is from genome assembly GCF_040938575.1 of Ambystoma mexicanum. Lineage (NCBI taxonomy): Eukaryota > Metazoa > Chordata > Amphibia > Caudata > Ambystomatidae > Ambystoma > Ambystoma mexicanum. Next base: position 791,988,986 of record NC_090937.1, on the reverse strand, counting down.
ATTTTTATAATCATTGAAGATTTTTAAAAGTTTTTTAGATTGATTAGCTGCCGATTCGATGGACTGAGAATACGGCATTTTTTGCATCAATAATGGCAGTCATTATTGCCATTGTTGGGGCTTTCTTCTCCAAGAGCTGTTTGTAAAACCAGGAGATTACGACTAAAGCATTTATTGCCTAGATAGCTAGACTTCATTACTTTGATAGCCATAGGGGCCGCTGCATAGACCATTTCTGTGATACTTGTATTATAAAGAGTCACCATAGACTCATAAGTAATAGAACTGTAAAAATTGTCCCTGATGTTTTGAATCAGTGGGCTCCCAGAACTGACACTAAGTTTGTGTTTATCTCAGAAAGTGATTGCTAACATGCTAGCATTAGCTGAAGGATTAGACTGAGGTTGTGATGGATGAAAAAGAATAGGAGAGTGATGAGACCAATCAACAGAAAATACTAAAGGGATATCCAAGTTGATATTCCAGAAAATCACTCAATAAAGTCTACATATTTAGTTATGCATTGGTGAAGTTTGCAGTAAATTAAACCCAAGCTCAGTGAGGGAGCACTAAAAATACAAGATGCCTGGGTGTCCTACAATCATTTAAATCTAAATTCAAGTCCACCAAAATAATAAGGGAGGAGGTATTTTTCATTAAAGAGGAAAGTATTACCAATATACTGAGAGAATTGAGAACCACAAGAGGGAATTCAGTATATAAAAATAATAAGCAAGGATCTCAAAGTTTGGATGTTAAAGGCTGCCCTTAAAAGTTCATAGACCTTCTAACAGCATGGTAAAGAAGACAATCTATTTGTTTTAACCGAGTTCAATTCCTCCCTGTATGCCATTTTAAAATGGTCAGCCATAATAATGTAGTTATTGGGTAGAGTATCCACAATAGCTCCGTCAGAATGATCTTTAAGCCATGACTCAGAGATAGTTTTACAAAGGTAGCGGGTGCCCCTCTCTCGCAAGAACAGACATGATAACCTGTTCAGTGGTTATTAACCACTTGAGAGTTCGCAGCCACTGCTTTTACTCACTGTGCCTTTCACAGATGGGAAATATCCATTTGCATATCAGTCTTTGTCCTGCCCAGGGGCAGTCCAGCACCGAAATACAATGGCAATTCCAATCTGAACGAGAGTACCACCAGCAACCCCATACACGTGTTTCACCCTTGTTGGTGATCATCAGTGAGGTGAAGCTGATGCCTCTCTAAGCACAGTGAGAGGGAGACCACGTCTGGTTGCCCCCAGGAGACCTAGGGTTACCAATCCCAGGTTCCTTAACAAATAGTTTTACAAAGGTAGCGGGCGCCCCTCTCTCGCAAGAACAGACATGATAACCTGTTCAGTGGTTATTAACCACTTGAGAGTTCGCAGCCACTGCTTTTACTCACTGTGCCTTTCACAGATGGGAAATATCCATTTGCATATCAGTCTTTGTCCTGCCCAGGGGCAGTCCAGCACCGAAATACAATGGCAATTCCAATCTGAACGAGAGTACCACCAGCAACCCCATACACGTGTTTCACCCTTGTTGGGGATCATCAGTGAGGTGAAGCTGATGCCTCTCTAAGCACAGTGAGAGGGAGACCACGTCTGGTTGCCCCCAGGAGACCTAGGGATACCAATCCCAGGTTCCTTAACAAATAGTTTAACAAAGGTAGCGGGCGCCCCTCTCTCGCAAGAACAGACATGATAACCTGTTCAGTGGTTATTAACCACTTGAGAGTTCGCAGCCACTGCTTTTACTTTTACTGCAAATGGATATTTCCCATCTGTGAAAGGCACAGTGAGTAAAAGCAGTGGCTGCGAACTCTCAAGTGGTTAATAACCACTGAACAGGTTATCATGTCTGTTCTTGCGAGAGAGGGGCGCCCGCTACCTTTGTAAAACTATTTGTTAAGGAACCTGGGATTGGTAACCCTAGGTCTCCTGGGGGCAACCAGACGTGGTCTCCCTCTCACTGTGCTTAGAGAGGCATCAGCTTCACCTCACTGATGATCCCCAACAAGGGTGAAACACGTGTATGGGGTTGCTGGTGGTACTCTCGTTCAGATTGGAATTGCCATTGTATTTCGGTGCTGGACTGCCCCTGGGCAGGACAAAGACTGATATGCAAATGGATATTTCCCATCTGTGAAAGGCACAGTGAGTAAAAGCAGTGGCTGTGAACTCTCAAGTGGTTAATAACCACTGAACAGGTTATCATGTCTGTTCTTGCGAGAGAGGGGCGCCCGCTACCTTTGTTAAATGACTCAGAGATAGCTAGCAATTCCATGCCAAATTTAATAATAAAGTCAAAGATCTCAAGAGCGTGAACAGGGTTTGGGCACGCTTTGCTAAGAGCCTAATGCATCATGGCTGCAAGCCAGCATAGCACCATAGCCCAATTTAGCTCAATAGTAAGCTTCTCAATAGAGCCAACTAATGCTCTAGAGGAAGACCACAGCCTAGTTGACAAGGCACCTGTAGAATAAAGCCTCCATGGTCTAGAAGGGTTAGGTAGTCTGTGGTGTAGGCTAAAATAAGCTGTCTGAGGAACCAAGGAACAAGAAGATTTGGATTGAGTAATAGTCTCTTTGGACCGATAAAGAGCAGTATTAGTCTGTGAAGTAATACTTTCAAATAGGGAAGATGCGACATGTGCATGTGTTTTCATCAAGTCAGATTGGTAGAGTGCCAAGTACCTAATCCTTGGTGCATTGAAACCCTATAGTACAAGTTGCATCCAACTAAAAAAACAAAACTACAAAGTGTATTATCACCCTTGTGGTGATTAAAAGTTTAAGTTGGTCCTTAGGATGTTTAACCCCTGGCCGATAGGGTAATGCAGAGCACTACACCAAACACATTACTCTTCTAGCTTTTTTGCTAGGATTGGGAATAATTTTCTGCAAGCTACACAGAGACCTCTGTAGCAGACACATTAACCCAATATGTTATCTTATTGGGATTGGAACCTGAACCTCTGACCTCCCTATCAAACACATAACCATGTAGCAAGTGAATTAACCCCTTAATAATCTCACTGGTATTGGCTTCTGCAACATGAAAGTGATTTAATATTGAATGTGTTATATAACACTAGCTTCCACACTCCTGCAGTTTCTGAGCACTTTACATAACAGAAATTCTCCTTAAAAAGAGTGATGACAAACTTGTCTGTACATTGGGAACATGTTTACATACATTTTGATGGTTTATTTGCATGGGCATGGCTTGTAAACTGGTTTGACAGTGCCAGTAACCTCTCTCTGTCAGGTGGGGGAAGGGACACCTGTCAGCCTTGGGTGAGAGGCCTACCTGGGTTAATGCCCGAGCCAGTTCTTCCCCAGAGGAAGAATGTGCGAGTTGGGAGCCCCACAGTCCCCAGCCCTTTCCTCTGTGCCAGGTTGCATGCCAATAATACCACTGTCTATGGCTCACAATCCCATTCTGGCCAGCGTCTTTCTCTGTGTCTTGTCAATTATACACCAGCAGCAGATAGATGTAACAGGGCTTCTAGCCAGTGCACAGGGAGAGAACTAGCTGACTGTACAAGCCATGCAGCATTCTATACAACGTGAGCCAATATCCAACCAGACTCAGTGGGGACTTCATAGTGAATCTGAGGGTGGAGCGCTCCTGGAACAAAAGCCTACCCAAAATACAACACATCCTTGCCAGTGCAATGGCAACACGAGTCAGGGCATCAGCACCTAACGGGACTCACATGGACACATTCTTTACCCACACCTGTAGGGGGACAGTGAAGCAACACCCTAACCAAGTTAGCATCATTAAACCGCCGGGAGACCCTCACCAGAAATAGAGCATTGCCTGTTACCGGGCAAAATTGCAGAAGACGAGTAGCCCCACAAATAAAAAAGGGGCTTAGGAGCGCTTTTGAATGTTTGAACAATGTTTACACCGCTTCTGTAAAAATCGCAAGCAGTGTTGGTCCACGGAATAAGCAGAGGAAAACAGCCAATGGATGGGCAGATGGGTAGATAAAAGGGATTACAGGAAACAGAAGGTGTGGGTTGTTTGGGTGAGGTCAAAGAAGGAGAAGGAGGGTCGACAGACTACACAGAGAAAGGACACAGAGAAGAGGAGGATGGAGGGGAATTATTAAAGGAGTTTGCAAAGTGAGGAATTGGTTAGTGGGAGAGACTGGTACTGGTCTTTGAGAGAGCATGAAAGGTGTGTGAGTGAGATTAGGGGGAAAGCAGAGAGTGAAATAAATCTGACTGTGGGAGCGTAAGGAGAGTGTATTAGGGAGAAGATTTTGGTGGAGTAATAGTACTCTGGAGAGAAGAGTAGTATTTTGGAAAGGTGAGTAGAAATACTGTGGACAGGGGAGGAGTAGTCTGGAGGTAAGAGTAGTAGTGGTGTGGAGAGGGGGAGTGGTAGTGGTGTGCAGAAGGGAGAATATTACTGGTAGTCAAGAGGGGAGAGTAGTGGAGGTAGTAGAGAGGGAAGAATAATAGAGGTGCAATAGAAAAAAGTTGGAGAGTGGAGGCAGATAGTAGAAAGATGAACATTGTAGGGAGAAAAGAGGACGTGTCAGGGAGAGAGTGAAGAAAGGGGGAGGAGAGAAGGTGGAGATAATGAATAGTTGAAGCTGGACCCATGGAGAGAAATAGTTTGGCATGTAAGGACACAATTAAGTGGTGCCTGAGTTTCTGAAAGGCACACAATCAGTTTTGAAGTCATCTTGGGGATCTTAGAGCAGGGACCACAATATTGTCTCCTGAGGCATACCTAGGTAGATAAGGCATTCTTCCTTTTGACCATCACCCATAGAGGAAAGATTTTAGATAGTAGAGGTTACCAAAATATAGTGTCCGCTATTAGCTTAAGGTACGCCTGGGTGAAGGATGAAATGCCTGTCTCTAGACAAGATAGGGAGGCCCAGCATTATAGAGCCATTTGGCTACAGAAACAATAACAATCATTGACCTGTCTTGAATAGTTGGTGTGTTCTTGAGGCCACCTGTGACACTGGGTCTGGGTCTTGTTAAAAAAAACAGAATTCACATTTTTCTTCAAACAATAATTATTATAGGCAAAATGCCCTCCTACCCATTGTCTCATATTTCTTGTATGTCAATGTTTTATTTTGGAGCAGTATGCTCCACCCTTTGACCCTGCAGTTAACTGATTGTCAGGGTTTATACGATTCTCTTGGACATTGTTTGTGACCCCAGGTAATTTGGGCTTAAATTGTGTTTTAAAATTATTGATTGGGATGATACCGAGAAGAGGCATACTGCATGCCTCAGCTGCTAACATAAAATGTAATGAAAAACTGCAAATGAGAAAACTATTGTATATGTCTATTTATATTTTTGTTAAGTCAGTTTAACTAGTTTGATGGCTGAAGATAAAGCTGTGTATCAGACAGTGGGAGTAGCTGTGGTGGGGGATATGCCCCTTGCGGGATACAAGTGTTGGATAATCAGAGAAGGGAGTGGACCAAAAAAAACAGCATTATGTGCGAAACAATGACTGCAAACAAGTGATGGGATCATGTATTTTATTTCACTGTATTTTGTTCCGTTTTTATAGTGCAGCTGTAAAATACTCAGATGTTTTTTTGTTCTTCAGATTCACAATACGTTTTCATTTTTTTATTTGTTTTTGGTTTAGTTACAAACCTTCACAATTCAAATTCAACTCAGCATATCAAAACCCACAATAAACAAATTAAAAACATTCAAGAATAAAAAAGAGAGGAATCATACAGATAAAAAGTGCTGAAAAACAAAAGCTCCATATTATATTCCTGTATAAAGAAAACACACATCTCACTAATCCAATCTTACAAACTTACAATATAAAACTCAACATTAAACATTCTTCCCTTCCTATGTTATACCTATAGAAATGTCCATGTCTCAACAAATGCTCATGTGAGAGGCGTCTCATGTCAGAGTACCCATTAAATTTACCCAATCCTGTTCATATAGGGCTCACATTAAAGTTCCTGCTGGTTATTGTAGGCGTTCATTCTGAATGTAGAGAACAAAAACTACCATAATACTTTTAAGGTGGTACCAGTCACTCATAATACATAAAAGGTGATCAATAACAAAACATATAGCTGCATGATGTGTGCTTCTGAAGAATGTTATCTTGTGTTGTTTTCCTTGTCAGGACTCCCTTCCTTACTGACCTTGATGCCTGAGCATCTGTCTGAACATTGTGGATTTTAGGATTGTGTGCACAGCATTTTTGATGTCAGGATTCATTATTTCAGAATGAAGTCCTTTCACAGTTCTGTAAAGATTGTGGTACTCTAGTTAATTCTCACCACATTAATGATCTTCGTGCCTCATGCTTTGGTTGCCACCGTACATTATTCCGTTCTCATTTATTCTGCAACCAATCCCTACCGATGCACAGCTCTATGCTACATGTGCAACCCTATCTGTGTATTCCGTAACCTTTCCTTAAACTTCTCACCCTACTTGTGTAGTGCAATCTATTCTATTGAGGGTCCATTATATAATGTTTGAACTTGTTGTTTACTGATCGCTTCTCAGCGTGTACCTATGTTTGCTTGTAGGAACAGAGAGGGCGGGTCAGACATTGTGCTGATCTTATCTACATCATGACAATACTCTCTTGGCTCAAAGTTTACTCAAATGATTTATGTACATCCTCAGATAGGTTTATTATATAATTTGCAATGGTTAAAGATATCTCTATAAAATGGAGTGTTTTTTAAGCAATGTGTTTTCACACTTTTTACAATCATATTGCTTGACTTCCATGACTGCACCCCTTGCTCTGTCCCATCACCCCGTCACACCTTCCTAACCCCATTGAAGTTAAATTCCTAATTTATATTTTCCAAATTCTATCCCTTGTTTTAATATGTGATTAAATTAAAATACCAGTTGTGCCAAGAGTTGTTGGATTGTGCTTTATCATTTTGAGTCTCAGACTGTGCCTGAATGTTGGAGGTAGTGCAGGAGGAAAGTGGGAGGTGTACCTCTACTGGTCCCCCCACTTCCAATTTCAGCCCTCCATCAACCACTTAGTCAGCCATTGTACTGGTCAGAAGAGCTGGTTTACTGCATTTGTAATGTGTGTTGTGCTAGCACTAGTAGTTTGTGATCATCAAGTGATGTTAATGGTATGGTCAATGCAGCTATTCCGAAACTGTCCTAAGCAAACATGAGTGGGATGTTAGGAACTGAAAAGAAGAAGTTTCATCAGAATGGAAAGCAGGAGCTAATGAAAACATGGATCTAGCATGGTGAGTGTCTTAAGAACATTAAACACAACAGGAGGCGGAGGGAGTGGCACTTCCCACTGCTAACCAACCCTCATTAAGGCTTTTCACCTTTAAGTACAAACACAAAGGTTAGACAAGCTACCAATACTGTTTTCACCAAGTGGAATGGTTATACACAAATGTTAAAAAACACACAAACCTGAGTCATTAAGGAAAGTGTAATTTTGATACAGACAGTAAATAGATAGGACAAGGGTTGTAAATCGATTGACCTAAATTGTCAGTGGTGTCATGAAAGTGTCATGTGCTGTGCAAATACGCATGTAAACTGAATCTAACACTCCATTCAAACTCTCCATCACTCATTCATCTACATACAAGCAAATCACTCCAACATGTTTCTTTCCAGAACGTAAAGTGCAAAATGTGCAAGGAAATTCGTCAGGGACTGTCAAGGGAAAACAACATAAAGAGCACTGTAATGAACAATGTGCAAAACCTGCTAAACAAGACAGAGTATATTCCTGTCAATTCGGAAGGCAATCTAAATTTGCAATAGGCACTCCAAAGAGTGCTAAAAAGGAACACTTTATGGACCTATAATGCTCAGTATAAGGGCGATGATGTGTCCAGAACGGGGCTACTGGTAACACTGCGTATCACCTGAAAACAATGGAGAAAGACAATGGGATAAATGTCCATTTGTCTCATACATTTATGTCCAGAAATTTACACAAAGGGCCTCATTACGAGATTGGTGGTAGTCATGACGCTATTTGCGCCATGACTGCCACCAATAACATGTCCAGCACCGGTCTCTTTCAATGGGGACTTACTGGTGTAGTCCAACCTTTGCGGGACCGGTAAGTCCCCATTGAAAAAGACATTCCCCATTCCCATTGTGCCCCATAGGGATCAATGGGAATGGGGAAGGCGCTAATAACGGTACCGCAAATTGCGGTACCGTTATTAGCTTCAAGGTCCCTTCGCGGGTCCCGTCCATAATACCTGGTCGGACCAGGCATTACTGGAGGGACCCGCTAAGGGACCTCGTAGTAGGGTGGTTAGGGATTACCGGCACCAGTCTCCTTACCGGTGCCGGTAATCCTTTACCGCCCACCTCGTAATAAGGCCCAAAGTTTATGTGGCCCGACAATGTAACATACCAATTGAAAAGAGGGCACCTCAGGGGCCCTATGTGCATGCAGTAGTAGGTGACATCACAAGAGAAAAGGAAAAGCAAGACCCAAATGGACCAAGGAGAAGGAGAAGGTACCTAATCACCTGTACCCTCTGTGTGGGCTCCAAAAAGTTAGTATGGAGCTAAATGACATTCTCTTAGCCACTAAGAAGACATACAGGAGCCGGTATATCTATAGAGATAGGCACTTAGTAATGCTTATGATCAGATGACTCAAAGGACAAGCTTCTTACCTTGTGCCAATCTGGTCAAATTGTTAAATTTTCAGACGGTATTCTGTGGGAGCGGGCAGAACGCCTGCCTCTAGCCCAGTACTTCCGCGCATAAAAATGGTGATTTTCAGTAGATGGAGTGGGACCGTAGCTGCTCTGTGAGAGCTCCTGTGAAGCGAAATGGAAAACAGTGCAGTCAGCATGCTGCTGTAGGTTCGTATATTAGCCTCAGCGTCACTATTACAGCCCGTATGCCGTCTCATGCTCTGGAAAAGATATAACATAAATACCTTATGGGCTATTGAAGCTGTCTCCATTTGCTTCTGTTGTTGCAAATAATCTGGCTACCGCATGCAAAAGGGTGTGGTGTCAGAAAACACCAATTGCTGCTCAAAGTGGAAATCTGTTGTTTAGCGGCTGTTGGTTGAGGCTGAAGGGCACCGCTCAAAGTAACGGCATGTCTGGGTTAACTGTGTGACAAGAGAAAGAGATGGGATGAGAGGCCAATCTGAAGGAGGACGGAGGACAATCCCAAATCCACTAGAATTTGTCCCTTACACAGCTATGTTTAGCCTGGTAATCTTCCAGAACCCTCCATTAGCAGAGCTCACGGCCATTTACCCGGAGGGCGTGCGTAGTGCTGCAAGATCAGGATCCCAATGCGTCTGGGTCCGGAAGTTTGAAATCACATGACCGTGACTCTACTGAAGTACAATTTTGCGTGGGATGGCATGTTTTTCTATTGGATGTGACGCTCCACAGCGTCTTGCAAGTACTTGCTGAAAAGGTGAAGACCACTCCCACTCGAAAGCCGGAGGACGTATTGAGCTATTAACCCCTGATTATGGCGGAAAATGTACTTGCGTCAAAGCTAGTTTGTTTGGGATGGTGTATTTTTCTATTGCTTGCTGAAGGCTCGAAAACCACTCCCACTCGAAAACGGAGAAATGTCTTGAGCTATTAACCCCTGACTGTGGCGGAAAATGTGCTACCGTCAGAACTGCAAGATGTGCCTGACAGACACCCCACATCAGGGAACTGGGAGGAGTGCCCAAAGGCACAGTATACCGTGGTGGTGCAAGATGGTACCCCCTCCCTTTTGAGACATGAGGGCCTTGAAGTTTCTGATTGTATTAAGAAGCCAGGAACTGAAATGAGTTGGTGCTTCAGACCTGATTTAGGAAGTGCTGTTTGGAGGTAGAAGACACCATAACTACAGGTTGATGTAATGTGTGGTGTCTGTTCATGTGTATATGGCTCTGCAAGTTTGATGGATTGATGGGGTGAAAGGAGACACCAGAGACATTGCCACAGTGACAGAATAAATATGTTTTACAGTGGCATGGTGGATAATAGTGGGCAGCATGGACAATGTTTACAGGGAGATGCCTGAACATATTTTGGACAGAGACATCATATACATATGTTTAAAGTGGCAGTGCTGGCAAATATTCTGGGCAGAGCATCCAGAAGGTTGCTTACTGTGACAATAACAGCATATATTTGAGAACAGCCAGCATCAGTTAATGGTTTACATACCCATACTGGCATATATTGTGAACAATGGCATCATGAAGATGTGCTTTACAATGGCAACAATGACATACATTGTGGGCACAGTATCAAGAATGTTATTTACTGTAACACAATAAGCATGTATTTTGGTACAGACTGCATGAACAAACGTTTTACAGTGCCATGCATGTATGTATTGTGAAGAAAGGCATAATGAACATGTGCTTTACAGGGGCAGTGGTGGCTTATATTGTTGACATGGCATCAATCACGTTTTTTGCTGCAAAAGTGCTGGCATATATTTTGGCAGAAGCCAGCATGAGGAAGTATTTTGCAGGGCAATTCTGGCTTATATTGAGGACAAAGACATCTGGCATACAAGCTTTCCATGCCAGTGCCGACATACATTCTGGGCATGACATCAATCGTTTTACTTTGACAATGCTGACATATATTTGGGCACAGCCAGTAGCAACACATGTTTCCCATTGTCATGCTGGCATATATTGTGAGCACAGGAATCGTTAACAAATGGTTGACATTGGCAGCACTGGCACATATTGTTGGCACTTCCTTAACAAAGTATTTATTGTGACAATACCGGCATATTTTTTGACACAATCAACATAAACACAAATTATACTGGGCCATTCTGGCATATATTATAGACAGAGGCATCATGAACATGTGTGTTACAGTGGTAGTACTTGCATACATTTTAGACAGCATCATGAGTGTGTTCTGCACTGGCAATGTTAGCATGTATCAGGGCACAGGGATCACGTAATGTGTGTTAGACTATGTTCTGTGTGCTATTGGGGACATGCCATCTATTTGATTGTTTAATTTGTTAACCAACATAAACTACTGTAAATTGTATGGCTTTTTACCTAATTTGTATCCAACTAAAGAGCCTCTGCGCCTGGAGACCCTCTCCCCAACCACTTCTCCAGGCAGAAAAAGCTGTGTTTCTCCTCTGCTTTAACCATTCTGATCCCACTTTCGAATGGTATTATAATGTAGTGAGCCCTTGCCATCAATGCTGTGATAAATCAGTCACAACTATTAAATTTTGTTAAGTCAATTGTTAAAAAAGAAATTCCTTTTTTTTGAAGGAGCCACGCCATGAAAATGTATTGAAAGATGTGCTTCTAAGTGCATCGTCCTGGGAGCGAGGATTTATAGCACAATGATGGAAACCATTGGAGTTTCAGTGTTTTTTTATGAGGATCAAGTTGTCTCCTGACATTTTGGTAAGAGTTGTTGCTCTGTATTCTCGGTTGAAATAAGTGATGGAATACTTTGGAATGTTTGTAATAGGATGCAGATTTCCTTATTAAGATATAAAACACGAAAATAGATTTCTGGTTTTGCTGTGGGCCATGGGCAGGACTATTCAAATGTTACACGTTAGAGACTGCGCCTGCGCATCAAATGCAGGATTAACAAACCTCCAGAGTCTACAGTATGTTGTAATGTTATAATTTCGTTGATTTCCTGCATGTTCGGTAGAGGCGTGCAGAAATTCCCTGTCTGTGTGGTCAGCCTGGACACTTGTCATTGATTGATCTCTCTGTGGGGGATTTCTTTCTACTCAACCAATCAAGGTCCTCCTCAAGAAAGCTGAAAAAACGATTGCAAACACATTTCAGACTTGCTCATGGTGTTTTATTAATGCAATCAATGTAATGCATGTTTTTAATTTAATTGCAACCTAGAAAAATATGTGTGACCATATTGGGAACTGCGATTCAGTTTCAATAAATGTGTAATACAACAAGCATTTACAAAATTCAAACACTAAAACAATTTTAAATAATAAAAAAGCCATCTGCTTCATAAAAGAACGGTCCAAAATTCATAATACCGGTGACATGCTCGACAGTAAAAAAGAAATTTAAAAAAAGAGTTTTATTTCGCTGGCAGTAACATGCGTCATATAATGATTTGTCTTGTGCACAAGTAATACCACCCACAATTAGTCAAAACTGTGGCCTTGGTCCATAGCCACATTAAAATGTCAATATGTGCATACATATATAGAAACAGACACACAAAGACACACACACACGCCAACGGAACATTTCTAAGTGTTTGAGAAACTGATACACATGAATATAATAGAGATTGCAATTTAGTGTCAACATCTTTAATTTAATCTGGGAAAACCTAAATGTTGCTGTTTTGTTCATAATTAAAAATGACGACTTTAGTTATTAGATTATCCTCTATTCAGTTCAGAAGCAGGATTTAAGGATTTTGCTTTAGAATTCCCGCATATTAGGCGCAGTGAAATAAAATGATTTGCGCAGGATCACACAAATCAGTTATGTGTTGCAGCAGGTATTTTATAATAGTCTGCAACGTAGGCACTTAAACACATATCTTTGCAGGTTTAGCTGGTATAAATGTGTGTTAATGTTTAGCTTTCAAGCATACTTTCTGATACGAATGACTTGAAAAGTACATACATCACGCAACACAATGGAAGCCTAAATAATACTTTCAAGGCAAAACGCCACCCAGTATAAGTAATAATTCAGTGTGATAAGGCTACCTGTTTGTAGTTTATTTATTTATTTTTGAATTTGTATAGCGCACTAAACCCATAGTCATCAAGGCGCATCTCAATAGCAAAAACAATACGAGGTTACAAGTGAGAATTACAGTAAAGGCATGAGGTTACTTGGTAGACTGTAAAAGGCAGGTTAGCAACAGTCATAAAGCTTTACGTGAAGAGACACGTTTTCAAAAGTTACAGAAGAACCAGTATGACTCTCAGTGATGGAGGTAATGAGTTCCATAGTTTAGCTGCAATGACTGGGAAGCTCAATCCGCCCACTGGTGATAGTTTGAATTTAGGCAAGAAGAGCCTGTTGGAATGGGCAGTTCTAGTTGGTCTTGTGGACAGGGGTCTCGTGAATTTATGAGCGAGGTATGGTGGGGCTGTCTTGGAGAGGCATCTGTCGGACATTGACAACGTTATAAAATTAATTCTTTCTTGTATCATAAGCCTGTGAGCCTCTCTTTTGGCACATGTGATATTGTCACGTTTATGGATATTTTAGACCGAATGTAGAGCATTTTTTTGGATCCTTTGTAGTTTCTGAATGATACTCTTGGTGCAACCAGTAAATGGTGCATTGCAATAATCGAATATTGGCACATGCAATGGTGAGGCGGCTGTCCTCGGACAGGAATGGCCTGCAGGCATTGATGAGTTTGATAGTGTACGCCGCCGAGGAGGAGATAGCATTAACTTGGAAGGAGAGGGAGAGGTAGCTGTCGAGGTAGGCTCCCAATGATTTTACTGAAGGTGAGACAGAGATTTTAATACCGTCGATAGTTAAGGATGAGTAGAGCTTGGAGAGGTTGTTGGTGACTGTGGGCAGGTCGACGATGAACAGCTCAGTTTCATCATCATTAAGACAGAGGAAGTTAATAGCCATCCAGCCTTGAATGGTCAGGTAGGTAGAGCAGAGCTTTTCCGAATCAAGTTGGTAGTTGCCTGAGAGGGGGAGTAGAATGTGGCTATAATCGGCATAATTGGTATAGGAAATACCCATAGCATCTTTGAGGTCAAATAGGGGCTTGGTGAAGATGTTGTAATGTGTGGGGGAGACACAAGTGCCTTGAGGAACACTGCAAGCGATAGGTGCAGTGGGGGCACTAGCCTTGTCAGCGAATAATCTAATTGACCTGTCTTTTAGAAAGGAGGTAACCCGGCTGGCGGCCTCTGGTGAACAGTTAGCTATGAAGGTCAGGTGATGGCCGAGTATTTTGTGATCCACTAGGTCAAAACCTGTTGAGAGATCCAGTAGAAACAGGAGGGCAGCTTACCCTGAGTATTTGATTTCATCAAGCTGCTTTATTTTATTCTGCTAGGCTGATTCTTTCCCATGTCCCGGGCAGCACCCTGACTGACAGTTTCCTATTATGCAATTTGATTCCAAGTAGTGCTGAATTTGGATACTGGCTGCTCCATCCAAGATCTTCAATAGGAAGTGGACAGTAGGGATAACTTGATAATTTATGGAGGTGGTGGGGTCTAGGGATGGTTTCCTTAGCAATGTGTAGAGGAGGAGCCAAGTACCCCCACTCCAACTGCACCGTCTACATTACCTGAAACGTATGACCCAAAGTATGTGACGTATACTGAACAAATAAACCAGAAAAGAGAAGAGAATGGGTTCTGTGCAGTACCCATAAGAATACCTATACTTACGAGAATATGGGCAGTAAAGTACCCATTGAGAAAACCATACCTGCATACAAGACAATATGATGGCCATTTGAACAAGATTCCTGAAGAAGCAAAGAAACTAAATGATAAGGATGAATGGTGATGTCATACAAAGTTGAATCGACACCTATATAGAAAGATAACTGGACCAGAGAGGCAGATGGTTTATAAGTTACAAGAAGAAGCCAAGGATAAGTGACATCTTGGGATCAAGATGAAGAGACTTATGCCGCAGATCAGTTGAAGATACTTAGATAGTTTAAACATGTACAGATGCAATGAAACGCAAGTAGCAAATCAATCATGAAGCTAGCTACATGCTTTTAAATAGATTAGACCACAGCAAGCACCAACATATACATATATTCCTCAATAGATACATATGGACAAATAAAGAATAAATGTTTCTGCAACATATATAAGCAGTACCGAACAAAACAGAAGGCCTCATTTCAGTGCAGCAATTGAGAAAATCCATTTAAATAAACAGAGTAAAAGTGCAGCTATGTAGATAAGGAGTTCACTGAGCCAAGTACGCCAAGGTCTTATCAAACTGGAGTTGGCGGACATTGGATACAATTAACGTGAAAGAACAGAAGCTCCTGTTCAGAGAGGTCAAGCAAAAACAAAAGACGTCAGAGGACTATTGAAAATAGAATCAAATACATGAAAATGCTCAATTTCGTGGTGTCCAGTAATGTGAAAGAGGGAAGTTGGACGAGCCCATACTCCTTAAAAATTCTCAGAACACAGTTCAAACTTAAGGCCAACTTCAAAGCACTGAATAAGGGCTTACTACATAAGTGACCCCAATCTGCCTTACAAACTTGGGGCGCCAACCCACATCATAAATACACATTGCCACAGGGACCACCTAAGCACTGAGCGTTAGCAGCTTACAACCAGACCCCAGCTTATCCCCTGGCACAACAACTTACCTAGATTCTCTACCTAATCCTAGGGTGCATGTGACCTAACATAACCCGGTGCCCTTATATATTTTTCTACAGATCGGGCTACTCAGCCCTCAATTGGTATCCTCACACGGGTGATCACCAAACAGCTCCAACATGAGCCTCCCGATACATCACCCCTGGTAAACACCACCTTCTTCTCTTCCCTACTTCTGCCTGACTTCTACAATTAGCCCTTGTAATTCATACTGGCTCTAACATATCTTTCAATACCTCTTCTCCCCCTCTTCTTTCCTTGGTACTGTATCTCTCAAACCAATCTGGTAATATAAACTAGTAATGCTGACGATTTTTACATGGTGCAATACTAAATGACAAACATAATGCTGATTGTATTGTAATCACCACATTTCAACGTGCACGACGTACAACGAATGCCAATGGTTCTTTGCTCCAATCTGCTGCGTGACTTAAACTGTTCTCATGAACAACTGTGGTTTTTATGGTGCAAAAATGTTGTAATATCTATACAATAATATGGCAATTCCCACATGATGTCACTGCGCTGCACTCCAAAAACCCCCACTATCACATCACTCACCTCACTAATCACAGCCTTGAGAAAGACTTAGAAAGAAAGATAGCTTAATTGCCAATATTGGACACATGGGTCCAACCAGCGCCCATACCTAACCAAGGTTTGTCACCCTGTCAAGCACCAATTACACAGGAACCTTGGAGTTGGTTCCCGGACAAACCATGTACTAGGCAGCAGGCAAAAGTACAACCACAAACACAAGGTGCGCAGGGGACCATCAGTCCCGAGCCTACAACTCCACAATGTTTTGAAACTTTGATATCGTCATTAGTTTCTTCATAGTACATGACAGCCTGCAATAGCTGTAAACAGGCCTGAAAATAATGTTCTTATTACAGGCTAGTTGGGAAATCACAACTGGCATGTTATAAGAAAATGACCTCACAACCGCTTTGTAATAAGTTCTTATGCTTCAGTTGTGACTTCACAGTGCCTGATGCTTGACCCAGCAGAGAGCATCCAGCTGTGACTACAGCACTTTAAAGCTTTCCAAATTATTTGATTGCAGTTTTCTGAATTGACAAGGAGCTGTTCATGGTAGAATGTTTAGTGTGTGCACTTTTGGAGTTTAAAGCCTGTGAGGACGAATTTGCATGCTATTATTTTAAAGCACAAAATTATAACTTTTCCCCATACGTTTTATTAAACTGGTTGGACTATTTTTCTGCAACACATTCAGAGCTGTCTTTTTGCCTCATAAAATCCAAATAGCTTCTTTGTTGATTATATGGATCAGCAAAGATCTCTTGCATTACAGTAAGCAAGAGACCAGGGAATAAAGAGAATGGCAGTGTTGTGCCATGTATTGTGAGGAATAAAATGCCCCATACATAAAAATGATATTGCAAGTCACCTTGGAGTGCCGTGGCCTTATAAAGAAACTCACCCTTCAGCATACTTCCTCTATTTGGTTATAAACAACTTATTAGGGGTTCTCCAGGGGTCTCACCTGCGACCCCAGAGGCCTCCCTTGCTACCCCTAAAAAAAAAGAAAAAGGAAACCTTTTATTTTGTTTTTTTCTAAATTGAAGCTCCTGGGTTGGGGCCAGTAGCATGGGGTTCTATGTTTCTTGAGTGGCTCGTTTTCTGATAGCTAAAGCCAGTAAGATAGCTCAGTGGGTTGAGTGCTCGCTGCTGCAATGTTCGTGTGCTCTGCAGGTTGCAGGTTGGGCTCCCGGCCAAGTCAATTCAGCCTTTCATCCTGCTGAGATTGATAAATGAGTACCAACAAAGGTTGGGGGATATTATATGTATATTTGTTCTATATGAAGCTCTAATCCGTAAGTGCTATATAACAACACATCATTATCATTTGGCTTTGGACGTCTGTTTGCATTCACAGTAATTTGGTAAATAGGCCTATATGGGCTGCTATTAATGATACATATGGTGATCCATTCTTGTATGAAATGTATATGACTTTACAGTGATATCATATCCATATTTTTAGTAGTGTACTTAGAAACAATGCTATCTGAAGCCATTTCCTGTTTTGTCAAGGGCTGAAATGTCGTGTTCCATCACTTCCCGTGATGCGACTTTGGGGTGGGGTCGTATGACATCACTACCTGTGATGTCATCAGAGGTCAAGGGTCGTGTGATGTCACATCCGCTACCCCTGGCATTTGATGAAATGACGTCAATGTCCGTATACTTTATGGGGTACTTTATACCATCTATATCATGTATTAGTCACCGCAAAAACATATCCCTGAGCGACATCAGAATACTTACTATGCATTCAATATATGAACACATTCGACCTATTTCTGAGGTAACATATTTTACACATTTGACCTTGAAATGTTATAATCCACAAAGAAGCACAGGGATATCGAGGGCTAAAATAATATTTCAAAAACACGGATCAGTTTATATGAATGCAAATAGGCACGCACAGTAAATCAGTTTTTGGGCATCACGTGGAAAGAAGAAGGCACCGGTGTGTTATCATTTGAAAATTAAAAATGCATGTTAATTGGTAGGCCTCCCGTATCTTAAAAGGCAACCTCACCTGTCGGCCCCCTTTTTAACAGAGCACAAGGGCTGACCTCGAACATTCCTGGGCATTCGGCTTGGGAGGAATGACGATCTGTCTAGCGGTACCTTTAGAGGGTATCGCCATCCTGACTGTTGAAATTCTTAAGCGGCGTGGGATAAATCAATGAGTAGGCATGTCAGCTCGAGCCGCAGCAGGGCTAACGAGAAACCTTTCCCTTCGCTCAGCTGAGGCTCCTTCCTTCCGCAGCACACATTTCCAAATTAACCTTTACTGGCACATTTAATGGCATTCCTGTATCTGCATTGCATCCTAGGACTGTCACCTTAATCAAGTCTTCCGACGTTAAGCGTCTTTGGCAGGGAGTCAGAGGAGCTACAGGGAAGCAGCACACGCCCACGCTTTCCTTTTAACCTTTCGTCTAGCCTAGTTCGCCCAAGACCTATATTTCAATTGGAAATATCTATTCTCCCAGTGCTTTCTCCATTGCATCTTTACATCATTGTGGCTGTTGAACAGCTACCTCCAGAAGGCTTACCATATCAAACTGTAACTTACTTTGAAAGCCTTTTTTTTTTCATTGGCACTCATCTTTCTTGGTCCACACCCCTTCCAATTAATGAGATTTTAACGAAGTAACATTGCTCTTTCAAAGGGCATGGCGAAGTCACGAGATTATGCACTCAGCACCATATACTTTAAATTATACTTACTGTAATGGTGTAGGTATGGCATGAATGCATTGCAACTATTGACAAAAAACATGTTATTATCACTTTCCTTTATCTGTTCGGGAACTTCTGATCTTTTGTATTATACTATGGCCCTGATTCATGGAATTATCTGTGCAGAAAATAGGGCACGTGCACATGCAACTGCATGCAAATCCGCCTTTGTGAAATCATGGAATCACATGCGCAGTACTTTTCCTGGGCTTGCATGAATTTCATGCTGGCCTAGCACGTTGCTGCGAGAGCAGGAACGTCTTGCGTGAGACTCCAAGCAGAGTGTGGGGCAGGCCCACGCAACAAGCATGCAGAAGGAGGAATAACATGCGAAAATGTGGACGTGTTGAGGGATGGTCCATGGTCAAGAAATTGCATGCCTATACCAGCGCAAATAAACACGTATTCATGGATTTGAACTCTGAATGGTGGGTCGCGAAAACATTCACGCAAATCATGGTACATTCCCGCCACCTGATAGTAGGCATGAACGTCAATGCGCATCTATAAAGCACGAGATACACACCAAACAAAACTTATCCAGCCACGTTGAAGCCAGCAATTGTCAGAGTGATCGTGCACAGACACTGCAGTAGGAGGAGGATGGTCAGGGCACAGATCTTCAACCCATGTACCACCCTCTTCGGGATGTCGAATGACCAGTTATTTGGCAGATTCAGGCCCCCCACTATCATCCTAGACCTGGTCAGGGAGTGGGAAGATGGGCTAACATCACCCACCATGTGCTCCCAGACCCTTAGCCCACAAAAAAATGCTCAATGTCTTACATTTCATGGCAACTGGATCCTTACAGTAGACCACTGCCATAGTAGGCAGCATCTCCCCAGCCACACAGTCACGCTACCTACACCTAAACCTGCACGACCTTTTGTGCGCTGCCACATCTATATGCCAAGAACACCATCAGAGAGGCAAATAGTAATGCAGGAATGTTATGCTGTGGCACGCTTCCCACGAGTGCTTGGTGCTATAGATTGTACCCATGTTGTTCTACGTCCCTTCAGATTGACAGAGCACATAAACCGTAACCGCAAACATTGGCACTCAATCAATGTTCAGGTTGTGTGCGATGCCAAGGTCATCATAACTGAAGTGTATGCAAGCTATGCAGGATTCACACATGACAGTTTTATATTCCGGATGTCACCACTACACCGGAATCAGCTGAGGTAAGGTACAATACTGCCCATCTAGCGACTAGGGGCATAGTGGAGGACACATTTGGAGTGCTTACATCACGGTTCTGCTCCCTTGACCACTCTGGTGGTGTGTTGCTATATGCACCATCAGTTGTGTGCAGGATCATTTTGGCAGCATGTGTCCTGCAAAATATCATCACACAGCATGGTGTCCAAGTGGACATGTTGGTGGGCCACCACCCGCACCCACAGGCATAACCCTTACGCATGGATGGGCTAAGGGCACATGGAGATTCTGCATGCACCCAGCTTGTGCAATCCTACTTCACGTAGAATCCTGCCCCTGTGGCGTGCACATGATCAAGCCACATCCCAGGTGCCATTCAGTGATGAGCATGGGCCAATCCTCCATGCCCACAAAATCACCCTGAGAATGTGCCCCTGGGAGGGCATGCATTAGACATAGAAAATGCACAAAGTGTGACCAAATGAAAGACACGTAAGTGGGAGGATACCACTACCACCACCATGGTAAGCATGGAGTGAAACCAATCCTGAGGCACTAAAACATCACTAATGTCCAAAAAATATCACCCAAAATGTGTGTTGCCACAGAGAAATTCAGCAACTTGCCAACTATCAATTATGAGCAGCTAGGCATTCATGGACTCCAAAAGTATTATTTCCACACATGCCCATTAGCCCAATGAAATAGGGTTGCACAACTGTGTGAGAATGTGCATGACAGGCCCAAATATCTTCTTGCTGCTGTGAGTGCAAAACCAGTGGTGTCACGATCCACATGTAGCATACATACAGTCAATATGGAGACAATGCACCCCATATCCAAAAACACACTGACAGGACACAATAGACAAGTGAGACAATGTGATTGACACACCCAAATGGTCACAGTCACAGATGCAGCAAGTAACGTAGACATTCCATAGCAAATTCATGTCCATAAGCAGCATGGCACTGCACCATTCACCAACACAGTCAGAGCCACTGCAAATAACAGTGAACATGTAGTACACCAAAAACAACACATCACAATAGACAAACTATTTGATGACTATCACATGTAGACACCAAACCACACAGATGAGACTGCAAGTAGTAAGACACAGTACTATTTTGAAGCCAATTAACCCATGCAAGGAAAGCCCATGACCCACAATGTGTGTTAGACAACAAAAAACATGTGCACTGGCCAACCCATTCCCTACCCCCAACAATGCACACAATACTCAGTGACATCAAAGTAGTCATTTTGAATATGAACAACTGTGATGGAAGGAAGCTGGAAAGAGTGGAAGTCTTTAAATACCTTGGGATTATAATCAGTAACGATAAAGAGGAAAAAACCATGCTTGAAACACTCTGGACAAAGTTAAAAAATCTCACAGCCCAAGCTAAGGCCGTGGACAAGAAACACGGCCGTTTTTCGATTGTACCCATCGTGAGATTCTACAAAGCCAAGGTTGTTCCTACCCTAGTATACGGGATGGACGCAATGCTGCTAGCTCCGAACACCATCTGGGAGAAACTGGAAGCTTTCTTTTGGCGAAAAGTCCTCGGTTTAGCCCAATCCACTCCAATTGCACTAATAAGACGAGTGCTATGCATTTCCTCACTGTTGGCAATAAAACTGAGAGCCACCTTGATGTTATACCGCAAGGTAATAAACAATCCAGAAGTCAAAGTATTGGACCTCATATGGAAAGAACTTAATGAGGGAAATAATCGGGCGCTTGCAAGCTGGGATCAATCCAACCGGAAAATGTTGGAAGAACTGGATCTTTCTTTTGAGACACTCATACACAATCCAAATCGAGTGTCGCAAAAAATTTTAGAAGCAGATTGGATCCATACCCAAGAAGTGGCCTGGTCGTATTCCATCACAGCAAAATTACCAACTGCTCCAATGAAGCTAAACGACACGCGTGGCTACCTACTGAGGTTTCCAGATAAGAACTTAAGTCGTCTGTTCCTAAGATTCAAGCTGAACCAAATAAAAACCAACGAAATTTTGGCACTACGCAAGCAAGTACCATCGAGTTCCTGCCGCTTCTGTCAATCGATAAATGCCATAGAAAGCACAAAACATCTGCTAATGGAATGTACTGGGCTCAAAACGAAAAGAGATAAATACCTTGCAGTCCCATTGAAAAATTACCTCACCCTCGACGAAGAAAACCTCTGGATACTCCTGACGAACGGGAACAACATTAGATGCGTTATAGGAGTAACACTCTTCCTTAAATCCTTGACGCTCGAGTAGGAGGAATTCTCTTAAGCCTAAGCCTACTAAATAAAGACACTTCTAAAAAGAATCCGGACATTTGACATATGAAGACTACTCATCCTATATTTTTGTAAAAATTGTGATACAATTAAAACAAAAATTAAAAAAAAAAAAAAAATAAAAAAAAAAAAAATATGAACAACAAAAGAGAAACAAAAGTACACTGCAAGAGAAATGCACATCTTACCTGTTTCACGTGCATGCATACGACTGCAATTATACCATCAATCCCATCACCCATCACATGATGACACATGGATTTGCAGAGAAGGACAAATCAATGTGAGTGCAGCAAACACATCCATGCACCCAAACACACAGCAATATGTGTCCCACTGAGTGACATTCAAAAGATGCAAAGAAATCACATGGTGATCATCAGCATGTGTCCTGGCACACATGCAGCCAGATCTGCACACTGCATGCAAATCCAACACACAAAGAACACACACTGACAAACCCCCACCCACAGCCCACACACTGCTTGAACCCCCAAGTGCCATGCAGTGGATGGCCATGTCACATCTACCCCATTATCATGCTGATGGCACATACTCAACACACGCATCTGGCAACAGTCAGCATGACAATGATCAGACCCACAAGTAGTACATCACTGAGATGAATAAAAGGCTGGATCACTCTGGAATTATTTCCCATGCCATGACATGTCATGCCATCATCAGCGTAGCACTGGGACAGTGCAGTGAACACTGACATGGGAGCCGATGTAGCAAAGCCCAAGAATGTTTGAACCCAAAATCTCACCAATTTCACTGAAGACAGGGTCTTGCAGAAGGCAGGACTTCACAGAGGCAGATGTCAGACTGGAAGGCTGGTCACTGAGGTAACTGGCATGAAACCCACAAGCAGACATGGCAAAGCAATGCGAAACAGAGACAAAAGACAAATGCACACAAAAGGGGACATGCGACTGGAAAGTGTGAGGTAATGCAGATTTCACTGTGACTCAATTGCATTTGGTCAAATATGCATTGAATCAAAGGTAGCACTGACATGCTCCCAGCAGCTGTCAACATGCCTCTGTAATCCCCATGGTGTACCATGCAGGGCACATGCATGGCAAACAAACCCTGCTCAATGTAGTGTGCCTGGTGTCTGTTGACAACATAGCATCCCAGAAATGTGCATCAGTGGTGTCATGTGTGTGGATTATTCTTAGGACCACACAAAACTGGTGAACCCTGACCAGGAAAGGCTAAATAGTGTTTTCTGTGTACATTAATCAATATTAGTGAATCATTGTGTGGGATGCCATGTGTCCATGTGTCAGGCTGTACACATGTGAAAAGTGCAAGGAAACACACACACCACCAACACCACCACCATCAACACATGTCACAGCCCACAAACAGCTGGCCCTGTCACCCTCCTTACAACTCATCAAGAAAGGCCCTACAGAGATCACCCTCCCACAACCACGATCCTGCAACCTGTGGCATCATGATATGAGTGCGAAAGCAGCATGCCCAGACACAAGACCATAAAAACACCATGTGACATATGCACCCATGAACCTGGATCTGTGTCCCACAAAACAAGTTAACAAAAGTGAAAGTACACAGTGCCAGACTGACTGCTAAACACCACAGCACACGTGACACCCTAAGTGCCCTTCACTTACCTGTACAGGGTTCTCACCTGGCCTGCATACACTGCATCCCACTGGGAAACACATTATCATATTTTAAAGACATGCATTGCAACAACTTAAACACAGTGTAGATCCATGACAACCATTTAGGGAATCAGAAAACAGGCACACCCAGTGCAGAAGGGCCACAGGGGGCAAGAGGGAGACAGGACACAGATTGAGAATTGCCTAGGAGTGGAGAGTAGCACAACAGAAGAGAGAGAGAGAGAGAGAGAGAGAGAGAGAGAGAGCGAGAGAGAAAGAGAGAGAGAGAGAGGGAGTGAGAGAGAGAGAGAGGGAGGGAGGAACAAGTGAAAACCATAACAAGGAGTACACTGTCTGTAGCGGACATGCTCAACATCACTGTGGGTGAGGGCACATAGAAGTTGACTTTGGGAGGACAATAGTGATATCAATACCTCCGGGCGTACCATCATAGCATGAAATCACGGAAGGCACACAGAAGGAAAATATCCAAATGTCCAAAGGACAAAATTGGTGGGCGGCGAAGGACAGACTGGCAAATAATAGGCACATGTGTAGGGTCAATTAGTAGGTAGCCCTATCCCATACAAACCAAGGCAAAAACCCACCATTTATTTTATTTTGATTTGTAGAGCGCACTGCAGCCCGCAGGAATCGAGGCACTATAAGATAAACTTAAGAAGGCTTGATTCAGGGTTACAGGAAAGCTGCCCATCATAAGTAGACAGGGTACAAGGTTACACATGCAGAGATAGGTGACTATCCAGTTACTTAGTTACAGATACAGAATTAGATTCAAGAAATACATGCTGATTCATACAAAGAGTCTGGTTTTGATGGCCTTGCGTAAGGCGGCTTGAGAATCAACTAGCCTGATGTGAGGAGGGAGGGCGTTCAAATAGGTGGCAGCCATAGTTGGGAAGCTGGTGCCGCCAGCATGGGCTTCGTGTGTCCTTGGAACAGTTATCATGTTGGAGTAGGGGGTTCTGGAAGGCCTGGACGCAGGGGGTTTGGAGATCCTTTGGACAAGGTAGGGGGGGCCTGGTTGTGGAGACACTTGTGCGTAAGGGCAAGGGTTTTGAAAATGATCCTTTCCTTGACTGGTAGCCAGTGGAACTGTCTTCTGAGCCCTGAGATATGATCCCTACGTGAAATGCCTGTGGTGGCCCGAAGAGCATTGTTTTGCACTAGCTGAAGTTTAGCAAGATTTTTACCTGAAGTTCCTACAAGGAGGGCGTTAAAATAGTCCAATTTGGATCCAATTATAGCCCTGGCGATGGTGAGGCAATTTTGTTGGGACAAGAACGGTCTCACTGTATTAATAAGCTTGGAGTGGTATGCTGAGGTGGAAACTATGGCATTAACCTGCCTGTTCATGGTCAGGTTGGGTTCCAGATACACACCCAAGGTTTTAATCGCTTGTCAGACAGTGATGGGGATATTGTCAATGGTGAAGGAGGTGTATTTTTTGTCCAGCTTGCTCAAGGTGGATGGGGAGCCAATCAACAGCAGTTTGGTTTTCTCACTGTTGAGGCATAGCTAGTTTTCTGCCATCCAGGATTGGATTGTTGAGGGAGTTCAGGTCGGACATGTAGTCACCCGAGAGGGGGATGAGCACCCGGGTGTCATCAGCATAGTTTGTATATAAGATACCCAGGGCGTCCAAGATTTTGAACAGTGATCTCGTGAAGAGGTTGTAGAGGGTGGGAGCAATGCATGAGCCCTGCAGGAGCCCACATTTAATGGTGCTGGATTGGCACAGGAGGATTCGGAGAAGACCTTCATTGCTCTATCCTGTAGGAACAAGATTATCCAATTACAAGCACTGGGGGAGAAGTTAGCTGCAGTGGCATGCATTACACAACGAGACACATGCACTCCACATCCACACAACTTAGACACTGAAAGCATATAGCCCTACCCTACATCAGCCACCATTTACCCCTGTTGGACAACATAGCAAATGAACATGCAGCTGTACATTCACCCCCCAACACACCACACCCCCTGAGTGAGACTGCCTCAGTAAGTGTGCATGGATTCCAAGGCTCACTTGACCTGACACAGGGACACCAGATTGAGCCAAGCAGTGGTGGGAAGTGGAGGATCTTAGACATGCATGCAACTACATTGTGTCGGTGCAATGTACACCCACAGACTGTGTCAGTGTGTCAGTAAACATGAAGTAGAAATTAAAAACAGAAAACATATAATACACACAATTGATGATAACCAACAGTACAAAAACATGTACAAAAAGTCACCATATTGGGTAACACAGAAGCAGTCAGTCAGGGGTAGACATGTGCATATTTGTCAAAACCAAAATGCATTAAGTGCGACAAACATGTCCTGTGGTGTCAATGCACACACATGTCCACAGCAGAGTCCCCAAAGCCCATGCCATGAAGTGCTGCAGTGTAGGTTGTGCATAAATGCCTATCGATGTAAATGGGACATGGTGACCAGTGGTCTTGCTGGGTGGGACATGTAAGCGGAGAAGGAAGTGGATCTAGAATTTCCAATGGTTAAAGAGTAGTGTGCAGAGGGAGAAAACCTTCAGGGCACGGTATGCAACATAAGGACTGGGGGAGTAGAATGGTGGCCGTAAGGAGACATCACCATGTTCAGTGTGCCAAGTGTTGGAGAAAAGAAACCTCAGAGTACTCACACACCAAAAATGCATGTGGCCAAGCAGTATATGCATCCACACTGAGCGAAACACTGAGAATGAGGAATGTGACAATAGTTCTGCACAAACACTTCCAAACATGCTGTCAACATCATGAGTGCATCTACAGAAACAAAGCACTTGCATAGAAGTGCAAATGCACAAACACACATGTATGTGTACAGACACACTTCAACACAGACATTCCCCATGACACAAGGTGAACACCACCAGCTGATCAAGATGTGTACTGCATGCAGAAACCATGGGGAACAATTATAAAGGCAGAACATGCAAGACAGTACACATTCGCACCTGCTGACTGAGCCAGCACAATGTGATTCATGCATCACCTCCACCAGGAACTGTGCCTCCAAATGCATGACAGGAGGACCAGTACCTGGCAGAGGGCATGGGGAGTTGGGACGTCAAATGGTGCAGGCTGTCTCCCCCGGGAGTGCAGTCACTGCCTCATTCAGGAGCACTGTAACAACATGGGACAAGGCATTATAACAGCCATAGTACTGTGCCATACATGCAGAACACACGTGTCAGTATTCACTCAACCCAATGTTACCTGCACATGCCATCCAGTCCACCATGATGCAACCATGGCAGTTGACGTCACTGTGCATGGCTGCATGTCCACCACTGCATCTGTCATGGCCTTGAGAGGGCAACTGCACAACTCAAGGAAAATGTTAAAACTCAAAAAGAAAACAGAAAAAATATTCCACTTTGGAAAGAGATGAACAACAACACATGCAAACATCTGGGCCAAGGGTCTTGAAATCAAAGAAAAAAGTGTTCAACACAAATCAAGGGACACAAAAGAAAGAAAAAAAAGGCCATGGACATCCAAAATTAAGAATACAAGAAAAACTGTCCATCATGAATGGGGGGTGGGGAGACCACCCTGGAGGGGGAGGGGTAGGTTCCCTGTAGTGCAGTGAGATGGAGAGTGGATTGGGCAATGTGAGCAAGGTACACCAAGCCACAAGAGGGTGAGGGCAGTGGCCACATGGAGTGGGCAGAGAGTGTGGGAGGGTAAGAGGTAGCATGCGCCACAATGAATAGGCGCTGCAATTGAGTCAATGTGTATGTGGTGTGGGGGCACTCATGCAACTACACTCTGGGAACACTACAATGTGCTTTGACAGACACCTCAGATATGCATTGTGACAAAGAAATGCATAGGAGCAGGTGACAAAAGGAACATGCAACTCTGCATGACATGGCTTGTAAGTGATACTTCATGTGCATGCACCGGTCTAGCAGCACAGAAACACAAGAATGTAGCAGTAAACACTACTTGTAGATGTCACATCTTTAACAAGTGCCAGGGGAGTACCCTGTGGGGGATGTGTCCTGTCACACAGACATGGGCCACAAATGGCTGTCACACGGGCTACGCCCAGTATGTTGGCCAATTGACATGAGTCTGTACATCACAGGGCATGCTTTACCCTGGACTGACAAACAAATGCAGCCAGATGTCCCAATACACAATTGATGTGGGCGATGCATAACTTTTGTAAGTAAACAAAACTTTCCAAGTACTGCTTATATAGAGTCTAACTCATTAATGCATCCACATATAAGTTGTGCAGTTTTTGATTCTTTTAAAACACATTTTTAATATTCTTAAAATATAATTTTTCTCACCCTTCAGAAATATTAGAAGGTATCACGAATATACAAACCAACATTAGATGCAACCATACATTTAAAAATAAATGTCAAAACCAAGTCAAAGTGCCCTGTGCTAAAAAGTGACACAGTGCTCAATATTGTCAATTCTATACACCTCTATTCAAGCTACTAATGAAGCTAATCCAGAGATTTTATTACATATCTCATACCCGTTACATTGCCCGACATGTTTAATTCCTTGAGATTCGGACTTATTCATAGGGAATTCTTCAGGGGCTTTTGACTTTTGGATGGTGGTTCTTGTTCTGTGCTTCCAGGAGCCATACAATCTTACAGCTCCACTTCTTTAGAGGGCGTGGTTGCCAAGTTAACCTCATATATATATATATATATATATATATATATATATATATATATAATCAGTGAAAAATCTTTGTTAAAAGGGACGTTATGGTTAAGTTGGGCTACTAAAAACCTATGAAATTCAGTGAAAAATCTTTGTTAAAAGGGACGTTATGGTTAAGTTGCGCTACTAAAAACCTATCAAATTCAGTAAAAAAACTTTGTTAAAGGGACGTTATGGTTCAAAGTAAAACCGAAAAAACCCTGAAATTCAGCAGTTATGGTAAGATAAGCAACCATAACTCGCGCCACCGTGCACTGCTAACACTAACATCCAGGACATCAAAGATGACATCACAAATGTCATTGATGACATCACTGATGACAGCACATGGCTGGCTCTCCCTTTTGTTCCTTTACTGACATATCTAAGCCACATAGTTTTCTACAGTTACAGTCAGGAAGTAAAAATTGAAAAGGTACTATATTTGTAGACTTAGGGTCAAGTCATATCATATGAAACATATATATAGCGGAAGACACAGGTTTGAAAGAGAGCAATCCTTTCTGTGCATGAAGATAATCATTAGCGTTATCAGCACTTTCTCATAGTTTTATTTTTATTACTATACCTTCCCTGTATATGCTCATATTTGTAAACATTGTACTCACACCCCTTTCCTTAGGGTTCACTGACATCATTTGATACACATACATACAGTAAGTAGCAGCTTTGAAACAGAGCAATCATTTCTCTGCATAAAGATAATCAGTTAGGTTATGAACTCTTTCTGCTACTACTTCTGCTTTTTTGCTTAATTCTCTGTCTCTGTATATACTCATATTTGTATGTGTTGTTGTCTCTTTGTGTTTTGTCTGAATTAAGTG
This sequence comes from Ambystoma mexicanum, assembly GCF_040938575.1. NCBI lineage: Eukaryota > Metazoa > Chordata > Amphibia > Caudata > Ambystomatidae > Ambystoma > Ambystoma mexicanum. The sequence continues at coordinate 791,959,680 of NC_090937.1, read as the reverse complement.
TAATTATGTATTAAGTGGGTTTTATTAGCTACTTATTTCATGTTTCACAGTACGCAAAACTCTAATAAGAAAGCAGTTATCATTTCATTATTCTACATGGCAAGATTATGAATATTGCACCTTCATCATGTATACTGCACACACTGCCTACATTTCTGCATGAGTTGCTTAGTATACTGGATAGAACTTCATAATAGAATGCTATTTATATCAATGCATTGCTTAATGCACTAATTAGCTCATGATATTTTATCAAATGATCCTTCACACTTTTTGGTCAACATCATAAGAATCCCTCCTACAGAGTTTTCATGAAAAGTAAATGCACATGTGATGTCATCAGTGATGTCATCAATGACATTTGTGATGTCATCTTTGATGTCCTGGGTGTTAGTGTTAGCAGTGCACGGTGGCGCGTGTTATGGTTGCTTATCTTACCATAACTGCCGAATTTCTGGGGTTTTTCTGTTTTACTTTGAACCATAACGTCCCTTTAACAAAGTTTTTTTAGTGAATTTGATAGGTTTTTAGTAGTGCAAATTAACCATAACGTCCCTTTTAACAAAGATTTTTCACTGAATTTCATAGGTTTTTAGTAGCCCAACTTAACCATAACGTCCCTTTTAACAAAGATTTTTCACTGAATTTCATATGTTTTTAGTAGCACAACTTAACCATAATATCCCTGACTTTATATACATGTAACATAGAACATACTGAACCCCTAGCTAGTGATTTCGATGCCCCCGGACTACCGCCATGTCCGCGGACATATCGAAAATCTGAGCGTGGTAATGTAAATTTAAATAGTGTGCCCCATTTCCCCTTTGAGGTTGGCTCTGAAAAGAGCCGTTTTTTTGGGGTTTTTTGCAGATGCTTGACAGACACCTGTTATTTTGTATTTTTTTATTTTTATTTTTCTTACTTTACTCCTAAAATCTTCACATAACCTTCTCCAAAGCAACCCTTACATTCCAAAACAGAATGGCATTTCCCATAAAAGATAAGGAAATGCCATCTTCTTTAAAATAAACAGCATTATTGGAATCAATATTCTCATTATTACAGAAGTACATACCAGCTCTAAACATGAAGGCACAAATGCCTCGGTTGATTAAACTGAACTATTGTCCTATATTGCCCTAGGTACTAATCCAGAAAAAAATACTTTGGCATTGGGAAGGATGTTCATTACTGCTTGAACCAAGTGTTCCAAATCTGCCAACAAAGTAGGGACACTGACATAGCCCAAATGGAAAGCACCATAGTGCAAAACTACCACATGGGGACTGTTGATCCTGCCCATATCCTCACAAACTTGTACAATTCCCTGTACATTGCAATCAGGCACAGTGCTCCACACCACCTCCACTCCTTTAGCATCAAAAATCGTTGCAACATGCCTGCACTGAGCATACTGTTGTAAACCATGCACAAACATATCTCCGAGCACCAACACACTGACTTTCTCCACTTCTGCCATCTTCACTACACACAGTCTCTTTGAACACAAATCCACAACCTCAACATCTGATTGGCTGATCCCTACAGTCTTCTTTCCATGCTGGATTTACTGGAAAACACCAGAGATGTAGCACACCTTGTCCGCAGACCGCATAACTCTTAGACAGCCCTTCTACCATTTCCACTTCATTCTCTGTTCCATTCCCTCATTGGATACAGCTAAGCAGGCACACAATACGGAGAACGTCCGAAGAACACCCCCATTTTGTTTATTTTCGAACATTTCAGGACACTGTGAGTGTTCTTTGAACACATTCAACTTGCCAGCAAACAATACAGACAACGTCCTCAGAACAGCCCCATTTTCTTTATGTATGAACATTTCAGGACACCGTGAGTGTTCTTAGAACACTTTCAGCTTGACAACGAAAAATACAGACAACGTCTTCAGGACACCCCCTGCAAACATTCCAGGACCCCACGAGTCTTCTTAGAACACTTTCAACTTGACACTGAATCCATTCTGCTTATTTACGAACATTTCAGAACAGCCGTGTTGTCCGCAGACAAATCGAACACAACAAAAGCATCTAGCACATAAAAAAATACAACATTGCATCTATCTCATACTCCCCCACCCTCCCCAAACACTCTTACACACCAACGCACTGCACTAAATACAATTTTTAAACCAAGTTTCACCTCTCTGTCTGCGGTGGTCCACGAATGCAAGATGTCGGGCGCCACCAAAAATCTGACGCGCTCCACGCCCCACACCGTCCAATCAGCGAAAAACATCGGATGTCCGCGGACATCGCGCAAGCCGCTCGGCCAATCAGGACACTGTCCGCGGAGCGAACCGGGAAGTCCATCCGCGAAGCGAACGGAGATATCACTCATTTTTTTGCCTTACATTTTGGTCATTTAAAAAGAAACTACTGGACGGATTTACACCAAATTTGCAAAAGCACGCTTTCGGGACCAAGCCCCCGCTCCTGCCGCGAATTTGGTGTAAATCCGTCCAGCGGTTTGGGCTGTAGGCGTGCGCACATTTTTTTCCTATAATGTCTATGGGAAAAACAAAAGTTTTGGGACCCCCCCTAGAACTTTGCCCCCCCCGGGCCAAACCTCTCCAAACTTTGCAAAAAAATTCAGAGTGGGCCATATACTTTTTTTGCAAAGTTTGGTGAGGATTCGTCCAGAGGGAGCGAAGTTATAAGCTGCCCAAAAAATGCTCTTCCTATGGAAACACCAACTTAACCATAAATACATGGATGCTACCGTGTCCATGTAATATATTTATATTACTATATATTTACTATTACACAGCCACGGTAGGTTAAGGTGCTGTTTACATAGGAAGAGCACTTTTTGGGCGGCCCTAACTCCGCTCCCCCTGGACGAACCCTCACCAAACTTTGAAAAAAAGTATATGGGGCACTTCTGAATGTTTTTGCAAAGTTTGGTGATGTTTGGAGCAGGGGGGCAAAAGTTATGGGGGGGTCCCAAAACGTCTTTTTTTCCCGTTGACTGAATGGGGGAAAAACTTTGGCACGCCTATAGGTCAAACAGTTGGACGGATTTTCACCAAATGGCAGTGAACAAAAACAAAGGTGCTACACATGTGATATCAGCAGTGATGTCATCAATGACATTTGTGATGCCATCTTTTATGTTCTGGGTGTTAGTGCTAGCAGTGCACAGTGGTGCAGGCAGGTATGGGTGCTTAGCCCACCATAACTGGCAAATTTCAGGGGTTTTTCGGTTTTACTTTTAATCATAATGGCACGTTTGTAAAGTGTTTTTAGTGAATTGCAAAGGTTTTCAGTAGTGGTACTTAACCATAACGTCCCCTTAACAAAGTTGTTTTTGAGTGAATATATATATGAGCAGCACTCTCCACAGGATTCCAGGGTGAAATGATCAGGATTTGCTTACATTCATTTCTCAATTTCTTCCTTTATTAGTTAAAAAATCGGGGAAACAAATCACGGCTTATATAAAAACGTTTTACTTTACAAAAAAAGAGAAAATAAAGTCATAATCCGGTCCTCCCAAACAATAGCAAAATGATTTTGCTGAGGCATCATATTTATTTTGAATGCAAACAGCAAGCTCTATGCTGTTATTTTGAGCAGCACTTCCAATTCGTGGATCCAACAAGAAAACTCTGTGGAAAAGACAGCCAAGAACTTGCCAAGGTTGGATTTTTCAAACAGCCTTTATTTCATCATGGCAAGTTAAAAGAAGAAAATCCCAGTTTCCCAGAGATAATGGTGCCAGCAGGCAGCCTGACGCGTTTCGCCACAGACTTGTAGCTTGATGACAGTGACTCCACCAAGTGCACACACGTTTTTTTAAGAGAAAGAAAGGACACCAATAATTGATGAAAACTGAGAAGGTGACCAACATTTTTCGTACAGAGTGCTGCCATTTTGCTTTGGGCTAGTTGGGAATTGAATATGCACATATAAGTGTTTAGTCAGCCCTTTCAAAAAATTGCTATTGACATTAACCTTATTTAATACAATTATTTAAAGGCTTATCATAGTTTATAATTAAAAAATAAGTAAAGTGTAGTCTCTTCCATTAAAACAATGCAAAACCAGAATGTTTAATGATAAAGTGCAACATGCATTCCTATGATAATTTTATAAGAGAATAAGGTGCATAGTGCATTCCTATGATGGTTTGACATTGCATGGATTGCATAAAGTGCATACTGCATGCAAACAATTTTACCACATATTGTCAACAAAGTTAAAATCATTGTCAGTAAAATGCATAATTCAATATTGATGTTAATTCTACTCATATGTAAAATTTGAAAATCCCAAGCACATAGGCCTTCAAAGCATTTGTCATAATGTCAGTGTAGTTGTGCCAATTAAAATTGATGGGGACCAAGTAAGGACAAAAAAGGTAGAGAGAGAGAATAGGGGAGGAGAAAAAGAAAGGAAGGTAAGAAAAGAAAATATAATTGTTAGGATTTGTATACAATGCAAGTGTGGCCTGAGCAAGTATGTAAATAAGTAGTTAATCTCAATGTTTCTCAACATTATAGGAAGCTGGAAAACAACTCCTATGTAAAAAATATAACCTTATTCATAAAATGAATTCTCATAGAAATTCATATAGTTCAATTTCATACTGTGAGCTAAAAATATTCCCTATAACTTTGATACTATACATGTCCTCAGAGTATTTCATCAATCACAGTATATTACACCCCCAAAAAGGTATATCGTTCTTTGTCAATGTTGTGGCCAACAGGGTTTTTGCTTTCAGAATCAATAATGCATCTGGTTTCTTCCTGTCGAAGTGTGCATTCTGCATTTCCACCTCTAGGGCCAACAATTACTTTATATCTTCCGAAGAATGTTAAACTTTTGGGGTTTCCATCAAGAAATTCTGAGAAGTGTTTCGCCATTGGATATGCGCAGTCTTGGGCAATGCTGCATGGGCATCCCACAAGCGAGGCAGGGTAACTGCTGTTACCATCGGCAGCTGGGGGAGGGGCAGCCCCAACCCCCCGCGCCTGCTCCTCTCCTTCCCCCCAGCTACGGAGACACGCAGTCTCGGCAGCACAAAAGCCACGGAAGGGTAAGGTGCGAAGAGTCATCGCACCCTTCCTCCCAACAGCAAGGTGCTAAAGCGCCACAAGGAAACAACCATCAGGCAGGGCCCAGGTTCAAAGATCTGCCCCCACCAGGGAGTCAGACAGTCGGCTATCCGGCTGGGGGCTGCGACAACAGCGGCCCCCATCACATACACAACAAAGACCCAGGGCCTCCCTGGGTCCTATAAATGAGAGCAGCATGCTCAGAGTACACACAATCTGTTTGTGGACCCTGAACGAGGACCCAAGCAAACAGGAGGTTCACTGTTTACTCAGTGTCTTCCAAATCTTCTTGCTTCTTTAGCAATTCTTGAAGTTCGCTGTACATCGCAGTGTCTTTTTCCTTCCCAAACATTGTACTGTTCAAAGCATTTGCAATACAGCTTTAACGAAGGAAGAAGCGGCAACCGAACGGCCAGCGCGGACACTGTCAATTTCAACATTTTCCGCATAGAACGAAAAGCGAGCGGCGAGCGTGTCCGAAACAAAGCAAACAAAGACGCGTGCCGCGGAATCATCCCCAAAACCAGTGCGAACGAGGGAGAAGCTGCACACGAACAAGCACGGCGCGGACGGCATACTATTCAACACTTTTAAGGGGAGCCACCGCACTGGGGCTATGAGGGAGGATAAATAGACATTTATGTCCAGAAGTTTGATTAAAGTGAATCGGAACCCCCGCGTTATAAGGCAGACGGGGCAAGATAACACAAGGCAGTTTCAAACTCGGGCAGAGTCACAAGGCAGCTTGGGACCTCGTCTTTGCTTTTACAACCACACAGAGCTAACGAACACAGTTCCAACCGCGGCGGGCCCAAAGACTGCAGATTTAAAATAATTTCTGTAATATTGCAGGGCGACCTCACAGCGAAACTTTTTTTTTTTTGTTTGTTGTATTGTAATTGAAAGAGTGAACTAGACTTATTTCAAAAAAGATAAAACAGCCTACAATTTTGCATGTACAATTGGAGCCATGTATGATGTTTGTACCTTGCCCTTTTGTAGCCAGATGGCTAATAGCACTTAGCACTTTGTGTTGTAAACACTAGTCATTTTGTCAGCACGTATACTAGATTTTACATGTTAATTCTACTAAGTTGATTTTAATACTTGCATGTTTTTTATTAAAATTTCTATGTGAATCGTATTCCCTAATGAGGCCAGGTTGTATTTTCCTTAAGCTTCGTTTTCTGCACTGTCTTTTAATTATCCCTGAGTGTGTTCTCTTTAGTGATTTAGTAAAACGCATGCTCACAGCCACATTAGGCGCGGGAGCCCCAATTTTGCTTTTTGTTATAATATGTCAGGTTTGCTCCCTCGAAACCTGCAGTGATACCTGATTTCCCTCTATATTTTTGGATGGACCTCTAAAACAGGCGCCAACAACACATTGGCATCAACGCCTGCGCCAGAGAGCCCAGGCAGGGATGCCGAACAAGAATCAGGCACATCAACAACGGGTGCCAACAACCTCACAGGCTTCCTAACAGAGATGGCAGAGAGGGCGGTGGCAAGCACCACTGCAACGCAGTACAGTAAGTGTTTGCAAACAGTATTTAAGGCCACAGGTGTAAACCACGTAGAACTTATAATGATTAAAGATATAGAAGTATTTTAAAATGGGCCCGGGAACAAGGTTTCAAAAGGGATTGGGCAAAAAGACACCTGGTGGCAATTTCATACTTTACAAAAATTCAGGGCGATTCAGACCCCACCCAGAATGCCCTCATCTCTTACGCAATGAAGGGATGGGGCAGAATAGAGGGTCCACACGTGGACACCCCCAGACCCCTTGATTTCAGCAAACTGGTGCAGATAGCAAGCGATTTGGAAGCCATATGTTGGCACCCATACGAGATAACGTTATTTAAAACAGCTTTTTTCCTAGCCTACTTCGGGGCTTTCCGGGTGGGGGAACTCATCGCTTCCAGCACCAAGGCCACAAACGGCCTGGGTGTCATGGAAATCAAGGTGAGGCAAGAGAGTGTTAACATAGAAATGCAACAGTCGAAAACGGATGCGAAAAGAACCATCAATATTTGTTGTATCGACGAGGCAACAAACTGCCCAGTTTGTATCACCAACCTCTATTACGCGCAATGACCCAAAGTAGGGGGGAGCTTTTTAATCCACAAGGATACGTCGGCCCTAAACCGCTACCAATTTAAAGGAGTGCTGATAAAAGCAATCAGCAGAGCAGGGTGGGATCCCAAACAATTTGGCACTCATTCCTTCAGGATAGGTGCTGCCACTGCAGCATGGCAAAGAGGTTTAGCACCGCAACTACTGAAAAACATAGGGGGATGGAAGTCAGACTGTTATAAAAGATATATCAGACCAAAATTGATATAGCCTTCCGCCCTAAAAAATGTCTTTCTTTTACCCTCCCCCCACCAGCACAGAAACAACAGGTGAATCGAGGACCACACTACGATCAGCATGGATAGTTGGCCACTCTTTCGTTTTCAGGACAGGCAGATGGGCTGAAGACACCAAAGAAGGGCCACCATTCAGAAACACCATTACTTCATGGTGGGGATACAGAGGCCTAGGCTGGGCTGACGTCCACGAAACGCTAGCAGAACTAGTGGCATACAGGGACCCCCCAGAATTCCTGATCATCCATCTAGGGGGCAACAATCTAGTTAACACAGCTAGACGCATCCTATGCGAAAAAATCTGCTCCTCCCTAGCAGGCATTTCACACAACTGGAGGGGGACGGAAATATACTTCTCAGCCATCTTACCAAGAAAGATATTGCTAGGGGCCAACTGCTACAAATCTATAGACATATCTAGAAGAAAACTGAACAGGACAATAGAGAGATTCTGTATGACAAGAGGACTGGATTGTATAAAACACCCAGCCATTACACTAGGCAATTCAGACTTTTTTCTCCATGACGGCACCCATCTGTCTAACCAGGGCATGGAGCATTTCTTTCAGGAAATCAATATAACGCTTGCTCACAGGGGCTGTCTTTAGGGCATACTCTTGGGGGAACACAGTCAGCCGGGAACCTGCCCGTGTGTGGCGGCACGGGTCCGAGGGGGTAACCTCAGGACCAGGTGCCCAAAAGTATGATACCATCATGATATGTGATATTGTTATTGTCATAACCCATATCTGTACAATAAAATCATACGGCCTTTTTATTGCCAACACTTGAAACAAGTTGTGAGCCTATCATTATGGGTGAGGGTGTGGGGTTCGGCCATTACTAATGCATGCATATGGGTTCAGCAGTTATGGGCAATGCTGCATGGGCATCCCACAAGTGAGGCAGGGTAACTACTGTTACCATCGGGAGCTGGGAGAGGGGCAGCCCCAACCCCCCGCGCCTGCTCCTCTTCTTCCCCCCATCAGGCAGGGCCCAGTTTCAAAGATCTGCCCCCACCAGGGGGTCAGACAGTCGGCTATCCGGCCGGGGGCTGCAACAACAGCGGCCCCCATCACATACACAACAAAGACCCAGGGCCTCCCTGGGTCCTATAAATGAGAGCAGCATGCTCAGAGTAAACACAATCTGTTTGTGGACCCTGAACGGGGACCCAAGCAAACAGGAGTTTCACTGTTTACTCAGTGTCTTCCAAATCTTCTTGCTTCTTTACCACAGAACCCACCCACCCTACAAAAGGGGAGAAGAACAAAAAGAAGTACAATGCACTGTATGGTGCCCACAACAAGTCGTGGGACACAAGAAGGTGGCACGGGTCCGCGGGGGTAACCTCAGGACCCGGTGCCCAAAAGTATGATACCATCATGATATGTGATATTGTTATTGTCATAACCCATATCTGTACAATAAAATCCTATGGCCTTTTTATTGCCAACACTTGAAACAAGTTGTGAGCCTATCATTATGGGTGAGGGTGTGGGATTCGGCCATTACTAATGCATGCATATGGGTTCAGCAGTTATTGGTGAGAATGGCTCTTACATGTTGTAATATACGCACCTTAAGTTTGCATTTAGTACTTGCAAAATACCATTTAAGGCAAGGACACATCAGAACATAGACAACAAGCTCCGATTCTCATGTGATTCTACTCATGATCTGAATAGGATATTTTAAAATAGGATGGATATAAGTTTTACAATTCTGTGCATATTGGCAAACTTTACACCTACTACACTTGGAAAAGCCATTTCCCGTGGTGGAGAGCCAGTTAGCACTAGTACCAATTTTAACAGGAACCATATAACTGTTCACTAATGTGTATTTCATGGAGACACTCTTACGAAAGGTAATATCTGGGTGATCATTCAGCAGTCTTTATCAGCCTTTAGTACCTTCCAGTATTTGTTAATAATTTGTTTAATGGTTCGAGCATGGCTTCCAAATGTTAAAATTAGTCTGGTAGTGTTGTCCTCTTCCATACTTTGTGAATCTGGTTTCTGAACTGTCAACAGTTTATGTCTGTCCATGTCCCGTACTTTAAGGTATGAGTGCTCAATCACCTTTCTTGGGTATTGTTGCTGCAAAAAGTTTTGGGCTATGACTTGGAAGGCTCGGTCAAAGTCGTCAGTTTCGCTACAATTCCTTCTTATTCGGATACATTCTCCATATGGGATGCTCCATAGGAGATTTTTTGGATGTGCGCTTTTGGCATGAAAATGGATATTAGCCCTTTTGACTTTCCTGTGTAATTCACACCCTATTTTTTGTCAAACAATTTTAACGTGCACATCCAAAAATACAATGTACTGTTGACTGTGTTGTTCCATGAACTTGAGATTTGTGGTTGTTGATATTAAGCATCTTCACAAATTCACTCCATGATTGTATGATACCTTTCCAAATAATAAATAAATCATCTATGCAGCGTAGCCACAAGACTATGTTTTCAGTGTATTTTTCGTTTGCCTCTGACCAAACTGTAGATTTTTCCCAATGGCCCATCAAAAGGTTTGCGTATGATGGCGCAAATGTTGTGCCCATGGCGGGGCCCTAGTATTGGCGGAACACTTCATCGTTGAAAATAAAAATATTATTCTGCAAACAGAGGTTTATCATCTCAAGTATCATGTTGGAATGTTGAAGATGGTTGAGAGAACGAATATTTAAAAAAGATTGACGAGCATGTATTCCATCTTCGTGTTGGATGGACATATATAAGGACACAACATCCATGAATGTTCATAAGTATGTAGATTCCCATGGAATATCATCTAGTAAAAAAATTAAAAAATCAGTGGCGTCTCGTAGATATTTGAAGGCAATGAAGGTACAAAGGTGGAGAGTACTTTGTCTACAAACTTAGAGATATTCTCGAGGAGGGAACCACATAGAGTCACAATGGGTCTCCCTGGTGGTTTCGTGGGGTTCTTGTGAACCTTGGGGAGAAAGTAAGTAGTAGGCATGACAGATTGTTTTGTGTATAAGAATTTAACCATCTGTTCTTCTAAGATGCCTGCATCCTGCCATTTTTTTTAAAAAAGACCCAAACTTCCCCTTCCAGTTCTTTAATGGGATTCATGGTGAGTCATTCATAACAATCAACGTCATTTAATTGTTTATAAGCTTCCCTGATGTAGTCCTTTTTGTTCTGAATGACGATGTTACAACCTTTATCAGCTGGTTTTATTATACATTTGTCCAATTTTCCTACATCTGATAGTACTTTTTTCTGTTTGTCGGAAAAATTGATTTTTGGTTGTCGTTTTATTTTCCTTCTTTCATTTTTTAAATCATCAATGACAACATTAGAGAATGCTTCTATATGACAGTTCTGAACACTCAGAGGGTTGAATTTGGACTTGCATTTTAGTTTGCTTGTGGAAAGCCAGTCTGTGTTTATTCCTAATCTTTCAAAATCAGAAAGATATTCAGAATTGTCCATGTGAGTGTCATTTTCTAAGATGGCAAGGGTTGTCAATGTTTCCATGTCAGCCATGTTTGACATCTGTTCTCCCCTCCAGTATTGGTTTAGGTTTCTTCTTATAAGTTGTAGTGGCAAAGAATTTCTTAAGACGTAATTTTCTCACAAAGCTATCCAAATCTAATCTAATCTGTACATAGGCAAAATCTGCTAGAGCGCAGAAATTAAGTCCCATTTTTAGTATCTTTGTTTCTTCGTTTGTTAGGACATAGTCAGATAGGGTAATGCTTTGTTGTTTGTTCATAGCTTCCTTGACGTTGTCATTCATTTGCCAGAGCGTAATAATCTGTCTGGGGGGGCGGGGCTGTTTACATTTGTTGCCTCTCTGCCCCTCCTTGTTTTTTTCTCCCCCTCTCCCTCGTCCTCTTAAATTGGAGCTGCCGTCTCGTGTTTTTTTGTTTGTGTGTCCATCTTGGCATTGCAGCCTCATTTCCTCTAAATAATTAAGGCAAACAATTGGTTCTTCTTCTTCATTCTCAGTAACATCTGATTCAGAGGTTGAAGATGTTGTATGTTGATTATCTTCGCTTTGAGCCAAGGTCGCTTTTTGTGATTGTTTTACTTTCTTTCTCATGTGGCGAAACCGATGTGAAAACCTTGTTCAACCTTGTTCGTAGTCGACTTTGTCCCTCAAATATGTGCGCTGTTTTCTCAATTTGATTTCCTCCTTATATGTTATCAAACTTGCTTCAATTCTTGCCTGAAGTTTATATATATATATATATATATATATATATATATATATATATATATATATATATATATATATATATATATATATATATATACATATATATATATTCAGTGAAAAAACTTTGTTAAAGGGACGTTATGGTTCCAAGTAAAACCGAAAAACCCTTGAAATTCGCCAGTTATGGTAAGCTAAGCAACCATAACTCGCGCCACCACCGTGCACTGCTAAGACTAATACCCACGACATCAAAGATGACATCACAAATGTCATTGATGAAATAACTGATGACATCATATTTCTGGCTTTTTTTTTGCTGACATATCTAGGCCACATGGTTTTCTTCAGTAACAGTCAGAAAATAAAAATTGTATTTTATTTGTAGACGTATTCTCATTCTCAGTAACATCTGATTCAGAGGTTGAAGATGTTGTATGTTGATTATCTTCGCTTTGAGCCAAGGTCACTTTTTGTGATTGTTTTACTTTCTTTCTCATGTGGCGAAACCGATGTGAAAACCTTGTTCAACCTTGTTCGTAGTCGACTTTGTCCCTCAAATATGTGCGCTGTTTTCTCAATTTGATTTCCTCCTTATATGTTATCAAACTTGCTTCAATTCTTGCCTGAAGTTTGTATATATATATATGTATATATATATACATATATATACATATATATATATTCAGTGAAAAAACTTTGTTAAAGGGACGTTATGGTTCCAAGTAAAACCGAAAAACCCTTGAAATTCGCCAGTTATGGTAAGCTAAGCAACCATAACTCGCGCCACCACCGTGCACTGCTAAGACTAATACCCACGACATCAAAGATGACATCACAAATGTCATTGATGAAATAACTGATGACATCACATTTCTGGCTTTTTTTTTGCTGACATATCTAGGCCACATGGTTTTCTTCAGTAACAGTCAGAAAATAAAAATTGTATTTTATTTGTAGACGTATCCTTCAAGTAGGTTCTTACAGTAATTCCCTTAGAGTCCCGTCACATCATATGAAACATATACATACGGGAAGACACAAGCGTGAAAGACATCAATCCTTTTTGTGCATAAAGATAATCAATAGACTTATGAGCACTTTCTGACAGTTCTGTTGTTTTTTATGGCTGTACTTTCCCTGTATATGGTCATATTTGTATACATTGTACTCTCACTACTTTCCTTAGGGTCCAATCACATCAAGTGATACATATACATAGGGTAAAGAGCAGTTTTGAAACAGAGCAATCATTTATTTGCATGAAAATAATCAGTTAAGTTATGAATTGTTTCTGCTACTACTTGTGCTTTTTGGCTAACTTCACTTTCCCTGTATATACCCATATTGGTATGTGTTCTTGTGTCTTTGTGTTTTGTCTATAGTAATGCAATTATGTAATACATGGGTTTTATTAGCTACTTATTACATATTTCACAGTACACACAAATCTATTAAAAAAACTATTATCATTTCATTATTCAACATATTAACATTACAAATAGTATACCTTCATCTTGTACGCTGCACACAATGTTATGTTTCTGCATGAGTAGCTCAGTATACTAGATAGAACCCCATAATAGAATGCTATTTATATCAATGCATCGTTCAATGCACTAATTAGGGTATGATATTTATTGCAATGATCCTTGACACTTTTTTTGCAACATTATAATAAGAATCCCGTGTACACATATTTCATGAAAAGTACATACACATGTGATGTCATCAGTGATGTCATCAATGACATTTGTGATGTCATCTTTGATGTCGTGGGTGTTAGTCTTAGCAGTGCACAGTGGTGGCACGAGTTATGGTTGCTTAGCTTACCATAACTGGCGAATTTCAAGGGTTTTTCGGTTTTACTTGGAACCATAACGTCCCTTTAACAAAGTTTCTTCATTGAATTTCATAGGTTTTTAGTAGCGCAACTTAACAATAATAACTTTGACTTTATGTACATGTAATATGGAACATACTGAACCTCTTCTACTGAACTTGATGTCCGCGAACTCTTTTAATGTCCGCGGACATGTTCGGAGAACAGTACCACTACCTAAAAACTCTGGGGGGGTATGTTTGATTGTTATATCATAACATAGGAACATTTAACAAATTCAAAAAGCAACACACATACACATTATATGTAGTAATACATAAGAAATGTAAACCATATATGTAACACACTAACCATTCATTTAAATACAATATGTTCTAAAATGGAATATACCAGAAGAAGATAAATTGGCTTCCAACATAATTACCTCACAGACACTACAGAACTAAGAACAACACCAGACCTACACAGTACTTAGAACATATTTTACCTGAAATAGTAAGTGAACTTCATTTTACTCATATATTTATATACTTTCTGTATTAGATTAAAAAAAAAATATAATATCTTTTTTTTTCTCATAGAAATGTCTAGTACTCTGGAATGGCTAGAGCAGCATTTCGCACATGAGGAAATGTCACAAGATAGCAAAACTAATGGTAAACACTTTACAATATAAACCATTTAATTATTATTATTTTATATACATTTAACATATATATATATTTTTTTGTACAGAGCATACCAAAATAGAAAATACCTCTGAAGAAGCTTTTATGGAAAACAAGCTTGACAGCATAAAAGAAAAAATGGATTTATTGTTGACCAATTTTAATAATTTGAAAACTTTTGTTGAAGATCATTTTAAAACAAAAACGTCATACCATTGCCCCACATGTACTTGTCCTCTCTCACCATATCCCAGTCAATTATCCCCAAACCCTCTCCATAACCCAAAACTTTTTGATGAGACTTCCATCCCTTCTTCACCTGATACCAATCATGTTGAAACACCTAATTCTCCTGTTTTTGTTTCCGTTTCTGCCTCACCTTCTCTGTCATAAATTATTAATATATGTTAAATAAAGTTACATTTTTATATTGAGTTGTACTTAGTTTCCGTTTAAAAAACAAAAAAACAATGTAGGTGTCCGCGGAGAGCGCGGGTGTTCTTAAATGTTCTTAAATAAACGAAAATGGAGCTGTCCTGAAGAACACTATACCTGTCCGTACTGTTCGCTAGCAAGTTGAAACTGTTCTAAGAACACACGTGGTGTCCGGAAATGTTCGTAAATAAATGAAAATGGAGGTGTCCTGAAGAACGCTATACCTGTCCGTACTGTTCGTTAGCAAGTTGAAACTTTTCTAAGAACACAATTGGTGTTCTGAAATGTTCATAAATAAACAAAAATGGAGGTGTCCTGAAGAACACTATACATGTCCTTACTGTTCGTTAGCAAGTTGAAACTGTTCTAAGAACACAATTGGTGTTCTGAAATGTTCGTAAATAAACTAAAATGGAGGTGTCCTGAAGCACACTATACCTGTCCGTACTGTTCGTTAGCAAGTTGAAACTGTTCTAAGAGCACACGCAGTGTCCTGAAATGTTCGTAAAGAAATGAAAATGGAGGTGTTCTGAGGATGCTATGTCTGTCCGTATTGTTCGCAAGCAAGTTGACACTGTTCTAAGAACAAACGCCTGTCTGTAACTGTTCGTTTGATGTCTGACGCACTTTTAATTACTTCAGGACCCGAACAGTGTCCGTAGAACATCAACGCGCATGCGCAAACCAATGCCCGTGCATTTGGTGTCCTGCGGACAGCCGCTTCCTTCGCGAACATGTTCGCGAAGCGACCATGTGACCGCGCCCACGCTGATCGCCTGTTCTGAATGCGGACACTGTTCGTGTCCCCGAACAATTTAAAAGTACATTTTCAAGTAATCCGCAATATTTTCCAAGTAAAACTCACGATAGCACAAGTCCCACATACTAATTATAAGTTTATACATACTTTTTGAAAACTTTTGAACCTTATTTTGTGTTTGATCTGTTCCCGGACAGCACGCATGTCCGCGGACCGCGCATATGCACCCCTATAAAAGACCACGTCCTAGAGTTTATTCTCATTGTGTTTCTGGCTATTCTACAGAGCACAGAGATTTTTGCTGCAACCTGCAGATTTCCATCTTTAACCTTATTGGCTTCTGTGGCTCCATTGCTGACACCTGGTGCTGTGTCTGCCTCAGCATCACCCCCACCCCCTCCACCACCTCCCCAAGGGCCTGAAGAGGGGAACAGGAGTGAGGATGCAGAGGAGGAAGAAGAGGATGAGGAGAATGAGGTAGAAGAAATCCCTACTATCCGCACTAGGCGTGAGTCTTGGGTGTGGCGGTTGTTTACCATTCATGGGAATGGTCCTAAGGCTCGCGCGAACCGTGCAACCTGCAATGAGTGCAAAATGATACTCAGTCGCGGGAGGCATGTTCGTACAGCTTTGGGACCCCTACCATGAAGCGACACCTGAGGTCATTTCACTCTGGGGCTATTCGCAAGGTTGTACCTTGCGAAGAACGTAGTAGGTTGATTTCCTCTACTTCATCCTCTGTTTCTGATCCTGTCACCACAAGGACCACCTCTGTGGGACAGCGTCTTCCTCAAGCTGCCTCACAGGCCATAAGGAATCCTGATGACCCTTACCTTTCGAGGGTCACAGTTGTATGTATGTACTGTGACACAGTACTCTGCAGGGGGGAGTGACTTCGCAGTGCTTTTGAGACTATCGTCTCAGAGCATGAGAGGACCTGCTCACTACCCAAATAAAACCCACTCTACATCTTCCTCTCTCAGTTCGCCCTTTCTTATCCCTGTGGTTGGTGTCCCCCCTTTCCCCTCCTTTCCCCTCCTCTCCTAGTGTGTCGTGTATAAAAAACCAAAAAAATACAAAATTACAAAAATAAAAAAAAATAAGGCTCAGAGCCGCCTTTCACAGTTAAAAAATAGAAGTGAAAATAAATGAAGCAGGGCCCTTTGTATTTTTTAGAAGTCCGCGGACATCTAAAAAATTGGGTTGCTACCCTATCATAACCATTGCAATTTTCTCTAGTAGGAAGTGGTGGCTCTGAAAAGAGCCTTTGGGATGTGTTTGTATGTCAAAAATTATAAATACTTAACACCTACTTCAAAATGGATGCTGTAATTCTAAAAAAGGTCGTAATACATTTTGTATATTTCTCAAAAAAATCTGATTGCCAGCATAAGTAAGATGGACTCCATCTCTGCGAAAAATGTGTGTACTACGAAACATAATATTTTCATTGTGAAAAGAGGACATGCCAAAATCTCTTAGAAAGGCACAAACAGCCTTTTAACATTGCGCCTTGCTTTTTCCATTTGTGGATCAAATGAAGAAGAGCAAAGCCACATTTGTCTCTGTGCAATCCGTGAAAATATTACTTGAGAATTACATGACCTTTCCAAGTCCTTCTTTCATAGAAAATTGCAAAGAAATTCCAGACACATGTCCTAAACTGTTCCCTCCACAATGAATTACAATTATGTCTGGATGTTGCTATGTCTCCAAACTAGCACAAAGAGGTAGCAAGTCCAACCACTTCATTCCAGGTACTCCATGCCAGTGTACTTCCACATGTGGAAATCCAAGATCTACAGCTGCTCCACAGCTTTCTGCATGCACCTTCAACCAATGTATCCATGAATCTCCCAAAATCCAAACAATGTTTTCTGAAACACACAGCCATAGCTATCTGTTGTTCTCTCAGCAAAAAGAGTATCTGAGAAACTCTCTCCTGGCACAACACACCCACTAAGCCTTCCTGACCAATCCCTTTCAGTGCTCATTCTCATGTGCATGACTTCTGAACCCAAAAATCCCCGGATGTAACACCCGATGTCCGCGAACTACCGCCATGTCCGCGGACATATCGTAACATGAACAGCCCTTCTACCATTTCCACTTCACTTTCTGTGCCATTCCCTCATTGGATGTAGCTAAGAAGTCACATGACCATCCACCAATCACATTCAAGACCTCTACATCTAACTGCATCATCATAGATCAGCACTGCAAATGTACTGTGAATCTCTCTGAGTACAAGTGTCATATCATTGGCAAGCACCATCTACAAGAAATACTGCACAAGTCTCCAAGATGTCTACTTGCACCTCCATGCATATCCAAATGCATGAACACAAACTACAGGTATGTATATTTTCTGTACAATACATGAACACATTTTCAAACTGACTTAATATTTTTGTTTTATTTCTTTATTTATTCAATTACTTTAATTTAAGCATGACATTGAGACACTATTACCTGGAAGACCTTAGTTACAGAAATAGTGGTATTCAGTCGTACATTATGAATTTCACAAACATAGTAAATATATTTTGTTTGCTAAAGTTAGTCATTACAATACAATTTGTTCATTAAGAACATATCATGTGTATTGAACTTGTGCGACGTATCTTATGTAAATAAGATAGTTTTAATGGTTTTGAGGAAAGCGCTGAGGATTTCAATAAAAAAAATCAATGTCTAAATTAAAAACAGTGCTATATACAAACAAAATTACTAATTTGTTTCTTTTACAATTGCAGTGAAGACCATTCTCCTGAAAAGAAGCAACCGAATTTGAAGAACAAAGAAGAACTAAGAATTAACCTGTTCATTTAAAAAAAAAAGTAAGTAGAATATCGCAATAATATTTGTATTATTAATGAAACACACTATGAAGTTAATTCATGCTATTTTTGTGCCTAAAAATAGAGATTGTGCACCATTCTGTCCAAAAATCCCCATGTCTTAAACAGCGATTTACAGACAGAATGGCCCACAAATTCCTATTTTTGGACACACAAATTACCCAACTCAACCGCTACAATTTGGATATTATAGAACAAACAACTGTTTTAATTGTATACATTAGATTTACTATTTGTACTTTTCCCACCACCAGCTTACTTTTTTCTGTCATCTGAACCCCAGTTTAGTAGCATATAAATTCAAGTATACCCATCCCTACTAGTTGTAGTTCCCAATGCACAATCACACATCATTACATACATCTTTATCATCTTACTCAAACACACATGCACACAGCACACATACATTGCAGAACACCCCAACCCATACCTTCTTTACTTTTTTCAACAGACCCAAAAGAATGCCTACCAAAAGTCAAGTCCGTAGATAGCAACGCAGAAGTAGAGCAAATGAAAATATACGTGTCCAACATAAGCATCCATATCTAGCGGAATTTGTAAAAGAAGTTGAAACAAAACAGCTAATACAGTCATTTAGTGAAACAAAAGAAGTTTCAAGTGGAAAAACTATGCCTTCTCTATCAAAATGTAAAACAAACTAGAAAACAATTAACAAAAAATCAGCTATCACTAAAGATATACAGATAAAACTGCTTCTATAAATCTTGATAAAGTTCAAAGTAAGCATACCAAGAAAAGTATTTTAGCCAAAATGTTCCGTCACAGAGTCCATCAAAATCTTATAAAAACAGGAGAGAAACCAGGTTCAACCCTTAAAACCTATCATAGGAAATTAATCTTAAAAACGTTGATAGACAGTGCAATTCTTCTCAAAAGAAAGTTATTTATTTTAGTGTTATACAAAATGAAACCACTAACAAAACTAATAACTAAATTACAAAAAAGACTTCTCAATAAACGAAATGTCAACAGAAAGAACTTCTTAAGTATATGCGGAGGTGAATGGAATCACACTACGAGCATAGAACCATACTTTAATGAAGAAGCGTACAAACAAAAGCAAACAAATACAATTGCCATACATAGCAGTGGTCGAGGTTATGAAAAAGTGAATAATACCATAATGGAACAAGAAGTACTCCTTACAAAAATATGCCCTGAAAACTTAGAATTACCTCTCCATTCAACTGAATCAGAACATCTAGTGTACAAATGGCCATGCACGTCAATGTGTAACATTCCCAAACAATTTTTCAAGTCTTTACGCCAATTCCTCAATCAATATGTAAAAAGCAAAGACAAAATCAAAATTAAACTACTGCAAAATATGGATACCTGTCCAGTGCGCAAGTACACAGGACTACAAGGACATTCATTGGCCTGCATTACAGGACCTACTTGTAAAACCACTTTCCATGATATCAAAAGGATATCAACACATCATTCAACTATAAGACATCTAGTCTATAAACTGTACCATGCTAAAAGTCCTGCTTTAGCACTAGCAAATTTAAATAACATTCTTCTACATGGTACAGCAAAAGAACTACTTGAAGAAATTGACTATATCCAGAAAAAATATTTTGGAAGTGAAAGCCACTTACAGAATGAAATAGCTTTAAACCAAAGTAGCAACGATTCTACACATGGCAACCTTTTACTAAACACATACAAAAAAGAAATAATAACATTTAAAAGTACATCAGCTGAAGTACCAAACCATGTGTGTGTATGTTGCCGCAGAACTTTTTATAAAAGTAACACAAAATCTGGAGACCTATCATACAAAATAGAAGACAATGAAGATTCTAAATGATTTGAATTAGCTCTCTACCTTGTAGCAGAAAACAAATGCGAAATAACTGACCCCTTAATACTTTGCAGTTACTGCACTACAAAACTTGACAACAACCAAACTCGTTCACGTGCTATTACAAATAATTTGGATTTATACCCACTACCAAAACCCCTACAATAACTTGATTTATATGAGAGCATCATAATTCAAACAATGCACCCATTTCAAGCAATAATACTCCTTCAACCAAAAACAGCAAAATTACCTCCCTCTGAATTGGTAAAAGGCATTTGTGGAAAAATAGTTTATTTACCATTAGATCTAAAAGTAAATGTGCATACTCTAGGAGTGCAACGTCCAATGCAACAATCTTTAATTATTTTAGTAAATGGAGTACCTACAAAAGACAAAAAAATATGGCAACAGCTGGTAGATTTACATAATGTTAGACAAGCCTTGCAATATCTTAAAGAGAATAATGAATATTACAAAGAAATTAATATTGAAGAAAACTTGAAGGATACAACTGAAATAATTCAAGAAACACAAGAAACGGGTCAATTTGAGCTCCTAGATCCTGCTACAATATCAAATACTTTAGACCATTATACAATTCATCCCTTGCACTCTAATGACACCATAGAAGATGCACTGGAAACGTACCAAATGCATCAAACAAAAGGATCACCAATCAGCATATGGGAAAAAAGTATAGAAGCACGTGCTTTTCCTCTACTCTTTCCTACTGTCAAAGGAGGAAGGTACGATGATAGACCTATTCAAATATCAGCATCAGAATACCGCTCATTACGGATGTATTCTGAAGATCCCAGATTTAGACAAAATGTGGAATACATATTCCACCTACTCTTTGAAAGTGAACTAGCAGCTTTATGTTATGGAGTTGCACACATATTAAAATCAGGATCACACTTTCAAAATATGACAGCTACACAATTATTACAAAAAGTGCAAAAAAAGATGAGGTTTTACAATCAAATATTACAAATCTATTAGCAAATATGCATGTTACTAAAGAGTACTGGTTTTGACGTCATGGAGATGTACGTTGTATGATCAGAAACCTTGGCCCACCCACTTGGTTTGTTACATTAAGTTGTGCAGAATATGCATGGGAAGATTTACATGATTTCCTACGCATGTCAAACAAAAACAAAACAAACATAGATATAATAACACCTGGAGAACTTTGTTCTTTGGATCCTGTTAATGTTTCAAGATATTTTCACCATCGCTTCATTGCTATGCTACATTTTATTTGTAATAAAACGGTTCCTCCCCTTGGAAAAGTGCAACACTTCTTTTGGAGAAAAGAATACCAAGCCAGAGGAGCACCACATATTCACATGCTTTTATGGATTAAAGATGCTCCTAAATTTGGTTAAGACAGTGATTCAACTGTTTTACAGCTTATTTAAAAATATGTCACTTGTGAAATTCCATCAGAAGCCACAAATAGTGATCTTCATGTACAAATTTTACAATTTCAAAGACACAAATGTGGAAAATATTGTCGTCGCAAATACAAAAACAAAGGAAAATACTACATCAAATGCCGATTTGGTTTCCCTAGACCAGTTACAAATACAGGTCAAGTGCACAACCTCATATCTTCAGTTAGACATAGTGTTAAAGGTAAGTCACCTAAAAATACATATTACATAAAAAAAAAGAAGAAAAATATATCAATGATTATAATGCAATCATTGCCCACTTATGGAATGCAAACATAGATGTGAGGTACATTGCAGACAATTCTACTGCAGTTGCACGATATGTCACAGCATACTTAACCAAAGCAGAAAAGACAGAGCTCCAAGACCTCTGGAATGACCTGTCATCAGATAAATCTGTGTCTCAGAAATTATACAGCTTGGGCATAAAAATGCTCTCCCATAGAGAATGTGGATCATATGAAGCAGCTGATCGTTTAACTGGCACTGCATTGTATGGTAAATCTGAAAATATAGTATGGCTAAGCCTTGGTCCAGCTAAATCTAGAAAAAGAGTTCTAAAATCAGACGAAGATATAGAAACAATAGCCAAACGTGATCCCAACAGCCAAGACATTTTAAAAAACAATTTATTGGACACATAATACCCAAACAGAAGTAATACTTTGGAAACCATGTGTCTATACCACAAAACTACACATACAAAAATAATATAAAACCTGATGAAAAAAAAGGTAAATACAGAGTGACAAACTGTGAAGGCAGCTTAGTTAAACTCACTAAACCAAATTTAATTAATCATAACAAATTGTCATTAAAGACTCCTCAACATAAAGAAGTATATTACATGTCCCTGCTACAACTCTTTAAACCATGGAGAAAAGAAGAAGAAATACTAGATAACTATGACTCATATGAAGATGCTTTCAAAGCAAATGAAAGCACTATAACTGATGTAAACTTTACACAATACAAAACAATGTTGCACAATGAACAGTAACACAAAGAAGAACTCCAGGCCCAACTAGATAAGGACACTCCTGACAGTAATCAACCTTCTGTAACAGGAAGCCAAGAACCAGTGGGAGAACCACTAATAATAAATGAGGCAGAATTAGCTATGATAGAAGTAGAAAACCCCATGTGTCAGTATGAAGATAAAGAAGACTTAACTATACTACAATCAAAACTAAACAATGAACAATGTAGCATTTTTCAAGAAGTAACAAAACAAATTGCACATGGTGTACAACATGAAAATAAAGGATGTTCCTTCTATAATTATAAACCTATACTACTGTACGTCAGTGGTGAAGCTGGTTCTGGCAAAACATTCCTAATCAAAATCATCAGTAAGTTCCTTCAAAAAATATAAACTGTTAGAATATTCCAAAAGCTATCTAACTGCCCAAAGATTGTACAACAACTAATCAGATAAATGAATACCACTAAATTAGAGCAAAACATAGACAGTTAAAATACGCCAATTGGTATCTAACTGTCCCAAAATGTAACAATATCGAAACAGATAAATCAATACCACTAAAATATATCAAAAAATAGAAAGTAGAATACGCCAATTGGTATCTAACTGTCCAAAGATTTAACAATATCCAAACAGATAAATCAATACCACTAAAATATATCAATAAATATACAGTTAGAATACGCCTACCGGTATCTAACTGTTCCAAAATTTCATAACATCCAAACAAATAAATAATATGTTAGTGCTCCAAAAAAATGCAACAACCCAATGTATAAAGCATGAGCCAGAAGCAACAAGTGAATACTGAAAACAAACAAACAAATAATCGGTAGCATAACAGAAAAAGTTTTTTTTTTAATCCAACATGGATTTTCTTTTCTCCCACAGACCCAATGATTTTAGCAACGAACACAGAAACTGAGCAAATTGCACAGTACTCTGGTTTGTAATCTACTAAATATGAGGGTCCAAAAAAAAAATGTTGATTATACAATGTAATAAGTCATTACAAAATACTAATACTAACATGCTATTTTCTTTTATCACAGAAATTAACAAGAAATACATGTACTCCAGTTACTAAACCAAACAGTAAGTATATTATACACTCTATACCATGGCCAAAACCATCGCAGCATATCACACCCATAATATCTTATAACGTTGTTCCTTATAAATTTGTTTTTGACCCAAAGTTATAACCAACTATAAGTGTGATATGCTGCGGTGGTTGTGGCCAGGGCATAGAGTGTTGGGTGCATGACCATTTGGTCATGCACCCAACACTCTATGCCCTGGCCACAACCACCGCAGCATATCACACCCATAGAGTCAAACATTTCAACTATGGCCTATGGAAACTTTTAGGGGGTAATTCATAGAATTCAGCGCACAAGTGGCGCACGCGGCTGGCGCACAGTGTGCGCGTGCGAATCCCTGCACCAGCCGCGTGTGCAAGAATCCATTTCCGCGCACAGCGTATTCATGGATTCCAGCCACCAAAACCAGCCGTGGCGCACAGTGGCGCAGCGACACTGCAGCAGCGCCAGTTACGCCCCCAAGAACGCCTCTCGCGCAGGGAAAAGCCATCAATATACCCAATCCAGCGCAAAGGGCTGCGCTAACCCTGTACCAGCACAGCAAGCGGGCTACGTGTATCACTGGGGTGCGCGGGAAGTACCTCACGCGATTGGCCCCATGCGAGCAGGGTACGCATATTTCAGGGGTGCGCGGGAAGTTCCACACGCGATTTCATCATGGTACGTGTATTTCAGGGGTGCGCGGGAATTTCCACACGCGATTGGGCCCGTGCGAGCAGGGTACGCATATCTCAGGGGTGCGCAGGAAGTTCCACACGCGATTCCATCAGGGTACGTGTATTTCGGGGTGCGCGTGAAGTTCCACACGCGATTCCATCAGGGTACGTGTATTTCGGGGTGCATGTGAAGTTCCACACGCGATATCAGCAGGGTACGTGTATTTCAGGGGTGCGCGGGAAGTACCACACGCGATTCCATCAGGGTACGTGTATTTCAGGGTGCAGGTGGAGTTACACACGCGATTTCATCATGGTACGTGTATTTCAGGGGTGCGCGGGAATTTCCACACGCGATTGGGCCCGTGCGAGCAGGGTACGCGTATCTCAGGGGTGCGCGGGAAGTTCCACACGCGATTCCATCAGGGTACGTGTATTTCGGGGTGCGCGTGAAGTTCCACACGCGATATCAGCAGGGTACGTGTATTTCAGGGTGCAGGGGAAGTTACACACGCGATTCCAGCAGGGTACGTGTATTTCAGGGGTGCGTGGGAATTTCCACACGTGATTGGGCCCGTGCGAGCAGGGTACGCATATCTCAGGGGTGCGCGGGAAGTTCCACACGCGATTCCATCAGGGTACGTGTATTTCGGGGTGCGCGTGAAGTTCCACACGCGATTCCATCAGGGTACGTGTATTTCGGGGTGCGCATGAAGTTCCACACGCGATATCAGCAGGGTACGTGTATTTCAGGGTGCAGGGGAAGTCACACACGCGATTTCTGCAGGGTACGTGTATTTCAGGGGTGCGCGTGAAGTTCCACATGCGATATCAGCAGGGTACGTGTATTTCGGGGTGCGGGGGAAGTTACACACACGAAATCAGCAGGGTACGTGTATTCCAGGGGTGCGCGGGAAGTTCCACACGCGATTCCATCAGGGTACGTGTATTTCAGGGGTGCGCGGGGAGCACCACACGTGAATTGCACGTGTGGGCCCTCCCAGGTGTTCCCTCTACACCCTCCACAGCACCTGCAGGTGGCTCACACCACAGGGGCCTACCCTGCACATGTCCTGCAGGCACCCCATCCACCATGGCCATGCCTCCCAGCCAACCCACATGTCAACTTGCACTACTGCCCACCAACGCATGTCACCCTGCACCCCCAGCCTCCAGGGGCACCCTTCACCAGGCCCCCACCCATGTCTCCCACCACCCCCACTCCCCCAGTCACCAGGGGCAGCCTCCACCAGGCCCCCACCCATGTCTCCCACCACCCCCACCCCCCAGCCTACCAGGGGCAGCCTCCACCAGGCCCCCACCCATGTCTCCCAGCACCCACACCCCCCAGCAGTGCAGGGGCACCCACCACCAGGCCCCCACCCATGTCTCCCAGCACCCCCACCCCCCAGCCACCAGGGGCACCAACCACCAGGCCCCCACCCGTGTCTCCCACCACCCCCACGCCTCCAGTCACCAGGGGCAGCCTCCACCAGGCCCCCACCCATGTCTCCCAGCACCCACACCCCCCAGCAGTGCAGGGGCACCCACCACCAGGCCCCCACCCATGTCTCCCACCACCCCCACCCCCCCAGTCACCAGGGGCAGCCTCCACCAGGCCCCCACCCATGTCTCCCACCACCCCCACCCTCCAGCAGTGCAGGGGCACCCACCACCAGGCCCCCACACATGTCTCCCACCGCCCCCACCCCCCAGCCACCAGGGGCAACAACCACCAGGCCCCCACCCATGTCTACCACAACCCCCACCCCCCCAGTCACCAGGGGCAGCCTCCACCAGGCCCCCACCCATGTCTCCCACCACCCCCGCCCCCCAGCAGTGCAGGGGCACCCACCACCAGGCCCCCACCCATGTCTCCCACCACCCCCACCCCCCAGCCACCAGGGGCAGCCTCCACCAGGCCCCCATCCATGTCTCCCACCACCCCCACCCCCCAGCAGTGCAGGGGCACCCACCACCAGGCCCCCACCCATGTCTCCCACCACCCCCACCCCCCAGCCACCAGGGGCAGCCTCCACCAGGCCCCCACCCATGTCTCCCACCACGCCCACCCCCCAGCAGTGCAGGGGCAGCCTCCACCAGGCCCCCACCCATGTCACCCACCACCCCCACCCCCCACTCCCCAGGGCCAGCCTCCACCAGGCCCCCACCCATGTCTCCCACCACCCCCACCCCCCCAGTCACCAGGGCAGCCTCCACCAGGCCCCCACCCATGTCTCCCACCACCCCCACCCCCCAGCCACCAGGGGCAGCCTCCACCAGGCCCCCACCCATGTCTCCCAGCACCCCCACCCCCCAGCACTGTGGGGCACCTGCCAGCAGGCCCCCACCCATGTCCAACTCATGTTCCCCACCACCCCCACCCCCCAGCACTGTGGGGCACCTGCCAGCAGGCCCCACCCATGTCTCCCACCACCCCCACCCCCCAGCAGTGCAGGGGCAGCCTCCACCAGGCCCCCACCCATGTCCAACTCATGTTCCCCACCACCCCCACCCCCCTGCACTGTGGGGCACCTGCCACCAGGCCCCCACCCATGTCCAACTCACGTTCCCCACCACCCCCACCCCCCAGCACTGTGGGGCACCTGCCAGCAGGCCCCCACCCATGTCTCCCACCACCCCCACCCCCCCAGTCACCAGGGGCAGCCTCCACCAGGCCCCCACCCATGTCTCCCACCACCCCCACCCCCCAGCAGTGCAGGGGCACCCACCACCAGGCCCCCACCCATGTCTCCCAGCACCCCCACCCCCCAGTCACCAAGGGCAGCCTCCACCAGGCCCCCACCCATGTCTCCCACCACCCCCACCCCCCAGCAGTGCAGGGGCAGCCTCCACCAGGCCCCCACCCATGTCTCCCACCACCCCCACCCCCCAGCAGTGCAGGGGCACCCACCACCAGGCCCCCACCCATGTCTCCCACCACCCCCACCCCCCAGCCACCAGGGGCACCAACCACCAGGCCCCCACCCATGTCTACTACCACCCCCACCCCCCCAGTCACCAGCGGCAGCCTCCACCAGGCCCCCACCCATGTCTCCCACCACCCCACCCCCCAGCAGTGCAGGGGCAGCCTCCACCAGGCCCCCACCCATGTCTCCCACCACCCCCAGCCCCCAGCCACCAGGGGCAGCCTCCACCAGGCCCCACCGATGTCTCCCACCACCCCCACCCCCCAGCAGTGCAGGGGCAGCCTCCACCAGGCCCCCACCCATGTCTCCCACCACCCCCACCCCCCAGCCACCATGGCCAGCCCCCACCAGGCCCCCACTCATGTCCATATCACCCCCACCCCCCAGCCACCATGGGCAGCCTCCACCAGGTCCTCACAATCCCCAATCATGTGCGTTATGGTCAGCCTCCACAGCCAAAAAGCCCTACCAAGTAACCCATTCACCCACATGGAAATGGAAATTACATGTTACACCCCCAATGTTCATAAAGCAAATGAACCCATGTCCGTCACACACAATGGTTGCAATTGAATGGGAAAACACCCAACATGACATGCATGAAACCAATGAGATGATACCACACAGTGAAGTATGAAAACAAAATTGTATTAAAAAAAAAGAATGCAAAAGAAATGAAACAAACTACAATGGCAATGAAAAAAAGATAAGCTGCGTGTCCGTTTAAAAAAATAAAAACACCAAATCCTAATCCAAAAAAATGTTGTCCAAAGTCAAATGAAAAATAAAATCAATCCAATGAAGAACTATGTACAAAACTTCCAAGGGTCCATGGCCCAACTGAACAAAGGAAACCTACAAAAAACCCTTACTAAAATGCAACTATATACAAAAAGTGGAGCAGTGTCCGTCGACTCCAAATCATAAGAACAAACAAAGAAAACCTAAAACTAAAGAACTATATACAAAGGCGGCGGGCAAGTCCAGTGGCTCACTCTGTGGTGTTCCGGGCCAGGGCATCATCGAACTCCTGTTCGATGTCCCGGAGGCGGTCCTGTTCCATGGACCCGAGGGTCCGCAGGGACGACGCCGTGTCCTCCTCCAACCCCCTGCGGATTGCCTCGAGGCACTCGGCCCGCCTCAGGGCCCTCCGCATGGAGTTCTCTGCCCTGACCATTGTGAGCCGCGCCTCTTCCGCCCGCCGCCGCTCCGCATCTATGGCGTGGCCCAACCGCTGCCACACGGAAGACACTCTCTGTCCTGGGTCCTCCTGCCCTCCGGCCGATGCCTGCCCCTCCGATGTCGAAGGCCCCGAGCCTTCATGGCTCCCACCATGTTGCTGCTGCTGCTCTGGCTCTGCCCGTGCACTGCCTCCTGCTGCCTGCACATCCTCCGCCGGCTGGG
Source organism: Ambystoma mexicanum (assembly GCF_040938575.1). Taxonomy (NCBI): domain Eukaryota; kingdom Metazoa; phylum Chordata; class Amphibia; order Caudata; family Ambystomatidae; genus Ambystoma; species Ambystoma mexicanum. Next base: position 791,931,087 of record NC_090937.1, on the reverse strand, counting down.
GTGCAGTCGTAGATGTGGCCACCCCTGCTGGACGTCCGACTCCCGACTGTGGCAGGGATGCCTCCTCCACCAGCCTGGCCGCACCGTCAGAGGCAGCTCCACAGGGCACCCAGGTGACTGATGGGTGGGAAGATGGAACAGAGGACGACTGGCGCGTAGGGGGTCCAGTTGAGCAGGGGGTCGGAGCAAGCCCCATCAGACGGAGGAATCTGGCCTGGGTGACCTGTCCCAGCAGGCTGACGTGGTCAACGAGCCATTCGAGATGACGTGCAGTCTCTCCATGAAAAGACTGCAGGTCACCTCGCATGGCCTGTTGACGCAACGCCACACCAGCCAGGACAGGCTCAACCCGGACCTGGATAGCCACGTCCGCAGGCAGAGGAAGGCCAGTTGACGTCAGCTCATCCCCTGCCTGAAAACGGGTCTGGACGTAGGCATCCCTGCTGGTGCAAGATGATGCAGGGACAGGATCGGAGACAGGATTGCACACAGGCACCTCCGCGGCGGCCTGTGCTGCCTCCTGTCCCTGGTCCTGCACTGCACCACTAGCACCAGTGGGATCCCCACCTCCAGACCCCGTCTCTGGTGCTTGCACGGCCTCCTCCTCCACCAAACCCCCCACCAACCTGGATGACTCCGTGCCATCTTCCCCTGTTGGGCCCTGTGGGGTCCCAGCTGCCCCTTCTGCTGCCGAGGAGTCCAACTCCAACCACCTCCGCCTCTTGGACCTCCCCCCGGCAGCTGCGGCCTGGGACGCGGCACTGGACTCCTCACTCCCGGATGAGATGACAACACGGGAGGGGAGCCGGGCCTTGCGTCTCCGGCTGGCGGTGGGATCCCCGCCGCTGTGCTCCACAGCACCTTCTCCGCCCTCTTCATCAGTTGACGCTGAAGACAGGGAGAAACAAAACACAGGCATCAGGGCACTGTACAATGGACACATACACACATGACAGTTGCACATGAGTGGCATTGGCAAACCTCAGACATGTCATCACAATCCCCAACACACATGTCATTACAACTCGTACACATGAGCCATACCACAGCCATATCGCAACTGCCACCACCATCCATACACATACAACAGCATGAGCAGCCAAAGGTGAGCCAGACATCACATGCAACACAGGAAGTGCACCACACATGTACACACACCACCAAACTTGCATGCATGTGTACACCTCTGCCAAGTGTCGCACTGTTCAGACGGGCATCCATGTCACATCTGCCAATCAGGCTTCCACATACCGCTGTCACATGCATCCATGTTGCATCACTGTTGCACCCTTGTCAAATACACACACATGCACATGTACACAGAGCTGATACATGCAGCCGAAAACAACATACATGCGTGACATCACGGACATGTCTACTTACATACACATTCATCCAAACATGTGTGCCCACACAACTGCATTTGGCATGCAAGCCTACACACACAAGCACCATCCATGTCTCACACATTACAGCCCTTGCATGTGTCAGCCCCACGGCCCTGTACACCCCCACCCATACTTGACCCCATACAAACAGATGTGCAACCTGCACACTACCGAATAATCACCACACGCACTGCTCACAATCAGGATGCATGTACACTCACCGCTCGACTCCAGACGGGTCTGCTTCTCTAGGACCTGGACGTGGAGCGCTGGGGATATGCGTTCCAGGACCCTCATCTGTTCTTCCGACAAGTGGCCCCGGCGCCCCTTGGCATCCGCTGCCTTCAAGAGGCGCCGGGCCTTGTTCAGGGTCCTGGACCTGAAGTCCTCCCAGCGCTTCCTGACATGTTGTAAGTCGCGGACTGCCACCCCCTCCGCGTTGATGGCAGTCACGATGTCAGTCCAGATCCGAGTCCGTCCTTCCTTGTCGGCGCGGGAACTTCCGAAGAGGGCATCATACTGCCCCAGGACTTGCTCCACCAGGACACCAACTTCGGTGGCACTGAAGCTGGTGCCCCTCTGCCTCTCTGGCCGGGGGTTGTCAGTGGTCACAGATGGTGTTTGCCCCGACATGACAACCCCAGAGGCAGGAGTGGGTGGGCAACTGGGTCCTGGGGCTGGGCTGTGGAGCGATGGAATCCCAGTCGGGAGTCTTCGGTTCCAGCAGGGGTGGTCACAGCAACAGCACCCCTGGCTGATGTGCAGGCAGCAAATGGCAGATGCACGTGGGCAGCAGGCAGTCAGGCAGCAGCAGATGGCAGGTGGGAGCGTGCTCGGGGCTCTGGGGGGCAGTAGTTTGGCCTTCTGGGCAGGAGCGTGGTCTTCCGTGTGCATACGCGTGGCCAGCTTGATACGGAGTGATTTGGCACGTGAAAAATCTGCACGTCAGCGTGTAATTCGAGGAAAGGCCCTTAGCGCGTAAGCGCGTCTGCACGCATACGCATTTTCATTGGACAGAAGGCCCCTCAAGCGCAAGCGCCCCTGTGACGTGACGCGTACAGACGTGCATGCGCATTTCAGCGCGCGTGAAAAACTGCACGTCCGCGTGTAATACGAGGAAAGGGCCATGCGCGTATGCACGGCAGCACGCATATGCGATTTCATTGGACCAAAGGCCCTTAGCGCGTGAGCGCGTCTGTGACATGACGCGCGCAGGTGTTTCCCTCATTGCACGTGATGACAGAACACACGTGGATTTCCACCAATCGCGTGTGAAAGTTCCCGGCACCCCGGAACACACGTACCCTGCTGATTTTGCATGTGTAACTTCCCCCGCACCCTGAAATACACGTACCCTGCTGATATCGCGTGTGGAACTTCACGCGCACCCCTGAAATACACGTACCCTGCAGAAATCGCGTGTGTGACTTCCCCTGCACCCTGAAATACACGTACCCTGCTGATATCGCGTGTGGAACTTCATGCGCACCCCGAAATACACATACCCTGATGGAATCGCGTGTGGAACTTTACGCGCACCCTGAAATACACGTACCCTGATGGAATCGCGTGTGGAACTTCCAGCGCACCCCTGAGATACGCGTACCCTGCTCGCACGGGCCCAATCGCGTGTGGAAATTCCCACGCACCCCTGAAATACACGTACCCTGCTGGAATCGCGTGTGTGACTTCGCCTGCACCCTGAAATACACGTACCCTGCTGATATCGCGTGTGGAACTTCATGCGCACCCCGAAATAGACGTACCCTGATGGAATCGCGTGTGGAACTTCATGCGTACCCCGAAATACATGTACCCTGATGGAATCGCGTGTGGAACTTCACGCGCACCCCGAAATACACGTACCCTGATGGAATCGCGTGTGGAACTTCACGCGCACCCCGAAATACACGTACCCTGATGGAATCGCGTGTGGAACTTCCCGCGCACCCCTGAGATACGCGTACCCTGCTCGCACGGGCCCAATCGCGTCTGGAAATTCCCGCGCACCCCTGAAATACACGTAGCCTGCTGGAATCGCGTGTGTGACTTCCTCTGCACCCTGAAATACACGTACCCTGCTGATATCGCGTGTGGAACTTCACGCGCACCCCGAAATAGACGTACCCTGATGGAATCGCGTGTGGAACTTCACGCGCACCCCGAAATACACGTACCCTGATGGAATCGCGTGTGGAACTTCACGCTCACCCCGAAATACACGTACCCTGATGGAATCGCGTGTGGAACTTCACGCGCACCCCGAAATACACGTACCCTGATGGAATCGCGTGTGGAACTTCCCGCGCACCCCTGAGATACGCGTACCCTGCTCGCACAGGCACTATTGCTGTATGTTGCCACTTTTGTAATGCGCACGGACGCTACTGCCTGCCTTCGTGTGGCGGACGTGTTTGGGCTTGTGCGTGTCTTTCGCTGTGCGTGGCTTTGCCCTATTCGATTCCATGAATACGTGTGGTTCGAGTGCGTGTGGGCGTTCCGTCTGCTTCCCTGCAGTACATCCCCAGTTACGCCCTTGTTTTCGCGAGTTGTTCCCCATTCCGCGCGTTACGCCCCGTGTTCCGCCCACTTTCTAGTGTATGCGCAGAGGTTGTGCGCTTTCACTCTGCGCATCGCGCACGTCTTTCGGGATGTTGCAGTGACGTGTGCGCCATGCACGGGTTTGGCGCACATCCCGAGGAAGACACGCGCAGGGACTTCCATGAATCGCACGCGTGCGCCTGTTTTTTTCCTCTTGCGCCTGCTTGCGCGTAGATTTTCGGCGCACGTTTGTTCCATGAATCGGCCCCTTAATGTCCGCAGACATTACCAGTGTTCTTAGAACACTTTCAACTTGCCAGAGAACAATACGGACAGTGTCTTCAGGACACCCCCTACGAACATTTCAGGACACCGCGAGAGATCTTAGAATACATTAAACTTGACAACGAACAATACGGACACCGTCCTCAGAACACCCCCATTTGGTTTATTTGAGAATATTTCAGGACACCGCGAGTGTTCTTAGAACACATTCAACTTGCCATCGAACAATACGGACAGCGTCTTCAGGACACCCCCTACGGACATTTCAGGACACCACGAGTGTTCTTAGAACACGTTCAAGTTGACAACAAACAATACGGACAGTGTCCTCAGAACATCCCCATTTTGTTTATTTGCAAACATTTCAGGACACCACGAGTGTTCTTAGAACACATTCAACTTGACAAAGAACAATACGGACAGTGTCCTCAGAACACCCCCATTTTGTTTATTTACGTACATTTTACGATACCACGAGTGTTCTTAGAACACATTCAACTTGACAAAGAACAATACGGACACCACGTGTGTTCTTAGAACACTTTCAACTTGACAACGAACAATACGGACAGCGTCCTCAGAACCCCCCCATTTTATTTGTTTGTGAACATTTCAGGACACCGCAAGTGTTCTGAGAACACATTCAAATTGCCAGCGAACAATACGAACAGCGTCTTCAGGACACCCCCTACGAACATTTCAGGACACCGCGAGAGTTCTTAGAACATTTTCAACTTGACAACGAACAATACGGACAGCGTCTTCAGGACACCCCCTACGAACATTTTAGGACACCACGAGTGTTCTTAGAACACAATCAACTTGACAAAGAAGAATACGGACAGCGTTCTCAGAACACCCCCATTTTGTTTATTTGCGAACATTTCAGGACACCACACGTGTTCTTAGAACACATTCAACTTGCCTTTGAACAATATGGACAGCGTCTTCAGGACACCCCCTATGAACATTTCAGGACAACGCGTGAGTTCTTAGAACACACCCCCATTTTGTTTATTTGCGAACATTGCAGGACACCGCGAGAGTTCTTAGAACACAATCAACTTGACAAAGAACAATACGGACAGCGTCTTCAGGACACCCCCTACGAACATTTCAAGACAACGCAAGAGTTCTTAGAACACTTTCAACTTGACAACGAACAATACGGACAGCGTCCTCAGAACACCCCCATTTTGTTTATTTGCGAACATTTCAGGACACCACGAGTGTTCTTAGAACACATTATACTTGTCATTGAACAATATGGACAGTGTCTTCAGGACACCCCCTATGAACATTTCAGGACAACGCGTGAGTTCTTAGAACAAACCCCCATTTTGTTTATTTGCGAACATTGCAGGACACCGCGAGAGTTCTTAGAGCATTTTCAACTTGTCAACGAACAATACGGACAGCGTCTTCAGGACACCCCTACGAACATTTCAGGACATCACAAGTGTTCTTAGAACACATTCAACTTACTATCGAACAATACAGATAGCGTCCTTAGAACACCCCCATTTTGTTTATTTGCGAACATTTCAGGACACCACGCGTGTTCTTAGAACACATTCAACTTGCCTTTGAACAATATGGACAGCGTCTTCAGGACACCCCCTATGAACATTTCAGGACAACGCGTGAGTTCTTAGAACACACCCCCATTTTGTTTATTTGCGAACATTGCAGGACACCGCGAGAGTTCTTAGAACACAATCAACTTGACAAAGAAGAATACGGACAGCGTCTTCAGGACCCCCCTACGAACATTTCAGGACAACGCAAGAGTTCTTAGAACACTTTCAACTTGACAACGAACAATACGGACAGCGTTCTCAGAACACCCCCATTTTGTTTATTTGCGAACATTTCAGGACACCACGCGTGTTCTTAGAACACATTCAACTTGCCTTTGAACAATATGGACAGCGTCTTCAGGACACCCCCTATGAACATTTCAGGACAACGCGTGAGTTCTTAGAACACACCCCCATTTTGTTTATTTGCGAACTTTGCAGGACACCGCGAGAGTTCTTAGAACACAATCAACTTGACAAAGAACAATACGGACAGCGTCTTTAGGACACCCCCTACGAACATTTCAAGACAACGCAAGAGTTCTTAGAACACTTTCAACTTGACAACGAACAATACGGACAGCGTCCTCAGAACACCCCCATTTTGTTTATTTGCGAACTTTTCAGGACACCACGAGTGTTCTTAGAACACAAACAACTTGCCATTGAACAATATGGACAGTGTCTTCAGGACACCCCCTATGAACATTTCAGGACAACGCGTGAGTTCTTAGAACACACCCCCATTTTGTTTATTTGTGAACATTGCAGGACACCGCGAGAGTTCTTAGAACACAATCAACTTGACAAAGAAGAATACAGACAGCGTCTTCAGGACCCCCCTACGAACATTTCAGGACAACGCAAGAGTTCTTAGAACACTTTCAACTTGACAACGAACAATACGGACAGCGTTCTCAGAACACCCCCATTTTGTTTATTTGCGAACATTTCAGGACACCACGCGTGTTCTTAGAACACATTCAACTTGTCATTGAACAATATGGACAGTGTCTTCAGGACACCCCCTATGAACATTTCAGGACAACGCGTGAGTTCTTAGAACACACCCCCATTTTGTTTATTTGCGAACATTGCAGGACACCGCGAGAGTTCTTAGAACATTTTCAACTTGTCAACGAACAATACGGACAGCGTCTTCAGGACACCCCCTACGAACATTTCAGGACATCACAAGTGTTCTTAGAACACATTCAACTTACCATCGAACAATACAGATAGCGTCCTTAGAACACCCTTATTTTGTTTATTTGCGAACATTTCAGGACACCACGCGTGTTCTTAGAACACATTCAACTTGCCTTTGAACAATATGGACAGCGTCTTCAGGACACCCCCTATGAACATTTCAGGACAACGCGTGAGTTCTTAGAATACACCCCCATTTTGTTTATTTGCGAACATTGCAGGACACCGCAAGAGTTCTTAGAACACAATCAACTTGACAAAGAAGAATACGGACAGCGTCTTCAGGACCCCCCTACGAACATTTCAGGACAACGCAAGAGTTCTTAGAACACTTTCAACTTGACAACGAACAATACGGACAGCGTTCTCAGAACACCCCCATTTTGTTTATTTGCGAACATTTCCGGACACCACGCGTGTTCTTAGAACACATTCAACTTGCCTTTGAACAATATGGACAGCGTCTTCAGGACACCCCCTATGAACATTTCAGGACAACGCGTGAGTTCTTAGAACACACCCCCATTTTGTTTATTTGCGAACATTGCAGGACACCGCGAGAGCTCTTAGAACACAATCAACTTGACAAAGAACAATACGGACAGCGTCTTCAGGACACCCCCTACGAACATTTCAAGACAACGCAAGAGTTCTTAGAACACTTTCAACTTGACAACGAACAATACGGACAGCGTCCTCAGAACACCCCCATTTTGTTTATTTGCGAACATTTCAGGACACCACGAGTGTTCTTAGAACACATTCAACTTGCCATTGAACAATATGGGCAGTGTCTTCAGGACACCCCCTATGAACATTTCAGGACAACGCGTGAGTTCTTAGAACACACCCCCATTTTGTTTATTTGCGAACATTGCAGGACACCGCTAGAGTTCTTAGAACATTTTCAACTTGTCAACGAACAATACGGACAGCGTCTTCAGGACACCCCCTACGAACATTTCAGGACACCACAAGTGTTCTTAGAACACATTCAACTTACCATCGAACAATATAGACAGCGTCCTTAGAACACCCCCATTTTGTTTATTTGCGAACATTTCAGGACACCACGATTGTTCTTAGAACACATTGAACTTGACAAAGAACAATACGGACAGCATCCTCAGAACACCCCCATTTTGTTTGTTTGCGAACATTTCAGGACACCACAAGTGTTCTGAGAACACATTCAACTTGCCAGCGAACAATACGAACAGCGTCTTCAGGACACCCCCTACGAACATTTCAGGACACCACAAGTGTTCTCAGAACACAATCAACTTGACAAAGAACAATACAGACAGCGTCTTCAGGACACCCCCTACAAACATTTCAGGACAACGCGAGAGTTCTTAGAACACTTTTAACTTGACAACGAACAATACTGACAGCGTCCTCAGCATTTTGTTTATTTGCAAACATTTCAGGACACTGCGAGTGTTCTTAGAACACATTCAGCTTGCCACAGAACAATACGGACAGCGTCCTCAGAACACCCCCATTTTGTTTATTTGCGAACATTTCAGGACACCGCGAGTGTTCTCAGAACAGTTTCAGGTTGCTTGCGAACAAAACGGACATATATTGAGTCCTCAGAACACCCCCCATTCAGTATATTTAGAACATTTCAGAACACCCGTGATGTCCGCAGACAAATCGAACACAAAAAGAACATCTACCACATAAAAAAGCACAACATTTAACCTATTTCATACCCTCCCATCCTCCCCAAAAACTCCTACACACCAACACACTCTACTAAATACACATTTTGAACAAACTTTCACCGCGCTGTCCGCGAATCCAAGATGGCGGGTGCTACCGAAAATCTGACGCGCTTCACGCTTCACACCGTCCAATCAGCGAACATGCTGCATGTCCGCGGACATGACGTAAGCCGCTCAGCCAATCCGGTTACTGTCCGCGGAGTGAACAGGGAAGTGTGTCCATGGACCGAACACAGATATCACACATTTTCTTTACCTACTTTTTGGTCATTTAAAAAAAAACTACTGGATGGATTTTCACAAAATTTAAAAAAGCACGCTTTCGGGACCAAGCCGCTGCTCCTGGTCCAAATTTTGTGAAAATCCGTCCAGCGGTTTGGGCTGTAGGCACGAGCAAAAAAATGTTCCCATTCAGTCTATGGGAAAAAAAAAAGTTTTGGGACCCCCCTATAACTTTGCCCCGCTGGACAAATCCTCACCAAACTTTGCACAAAAAAAAAACTTTTCAGAGTGGGTCATATACTTTTTTTGCAAAGTTTGGTGAGGATTCGTCCAGGGGGAGCGAAGTTATAAGCCGCCCAAAAAGTGCTCTTCCTATGGAAACACCAACTTAACCATAACTATATGGCCACTACCGTGGCCATGTAATATCTGTATATATATATATTCAGTGAAAAAACTTTGTTAAAGGGACGTTATGGTTCCAAGTAAAACCGAAAAACCCTTGAAATTTGCCAGTTATGGTAAGCTAAGTAAGCTAAGCAACCATAACTCACGCCACCACCGTGCACTGCTAAGACTAACACCCAGGACATCAAAGATGACATGTAAGAAGAAATGTAACCCATGTATACAACACACTAACCATTCATTTAAATGCACTATGTTCTAAAATGGAATATACCACAAGAAGATAAATTGGCTTCCAACATAATTACCTCACAAACACGACAGAACTGAGAACAAGAGCAGACCCACTGAGTACATAGGACATATCTTACCTGAAATAGTAAGTGTACTTAATTTTATTCATATATTTATAAACTTTCTGTATTAGATAAAAAAATATATATTTTTTTTTTTCTCTCACAGAAATGTCTAGTACTCTGGAATGGCTAGAGGAGCATTTCCCACATGAAGAAATGTCGCAAGATAGTGAAACTAATGGTAAACACTTTATAATATAAACCATTTAATTATTATTATTTTGTATACATTTAACATATATATATTTTTTTTTGTACAGAGCATACCAAAATAGAAAATACTTCAGAAAAACCTGTTATGGATAACACTTTTCACAGTATAGAAGAAAAAATGGATTTATTGTTGACTAATTTTGAATCATTTTAAAACTTTTGTGGAAGATCATTTTAAACGAAAAACCTCGTACCATTGCCCCAATTGTACTTGTCCCTCCTCACCATATCCCAGTCAATTATCCCCAAACCCTCTCCATAACCCAAAACATTTTGATGTGACTTCCATCCCTTCTTCACCTAATAACAATCATGTTGAAACCCCTAATTCTCCTGTTTTTGTTTCTGTTTCTGCCTCACCTTCTCTGTCATAAATTATTAATATACGTTAAATAAAATTTAATTTTTATATTGTGTTGTAAATAGTTTCGTTTTTTTTTTTTAAAAACAATGTAGGTGTCCGCGGACAGTGCAGGTGTTCTGAAATGTTCGTAAATAAACGAAAATGGAGGTGTCCTGAAGAACACTATACCTGTTCGTACTGTTCGCTAGCAAGATGAAACTATTCTAAGAACACACGCGGTGTCCTGAAATGTTCGTAAAAAAAAAAAAATTAAAGTGTCCTAAAGGACACTATACTTATCCGTACTGTTCGCTAGCAAGTTGAAACTGTTCTAAGAACACAATTGGTGTCCTGAAATGTTCGTACATAAACGAAATTGGACGTGTCCTGAAGAACACTATATCTGTCCTTACTGTTCGCTAGCAAGTTTAAACTGTTCTAAGAACACAGGCAGTGTCCTGAAATGTTTGTTTCACGTGTGACACAATTTTAATTAGTTCAGGACCCGAACAGTGTCCGTAGAACATCAACGCACATGCGCTAGCCAATGTCCGTGCATTTGGTGTCCTGCGGACATGCGCTTCCTTCGCAGACTTGTTCATGAACGGATCATATGACCGCGCCCAAGCTGATCGCGTGTTCTGAATGCGGACACTGTTCGTGTCCCCGAACAAATTAAAAGTACATTTTCAATTAATCCATAATATTTTTCAATAAAATCTCACCATGGCACAAGTCCCACATAGTAATCCTGAGTTTCTACATACCTTTTGAAACTTTTCAAACTTTTTTTTGTGTTCGATCTGTCCGCGGACAGCGCGCATGTCCGCAGACCGCGCACAAGCACCCCTATAAAAGACCACGCCCTAGAGCTTATTCTCATTGTGTTTCTGGCTATTCTTCAGAACACAGCGATTTTTGCTGCCACCTGCAGATTACATGATCATCGAGATGGCATCCCTGGATGCTGAACTGCCACCTGGTGCTGCACCTGCTTCAGCACGGCCCCACCCCCTCCACCACCACCACCTCCCCAAGGGCCTGAAGAGGGGAACAGGAGTGAGGATGCAGAGGAGGAAGAAGTGGATGATGAGGATGAGGTAGAAGAAATCCCTACTACCCGCACTAGGCGTGAGTCTTGGGTGTGGCGGTTATTTACCATCCATGGGAATGTTCCTAAGGCTCTTGCGAACCGTGTTACCTGCAATGAGTGCAAAATGATACTCAGTCGCGGGAAGCACGGTAAGTACAGCTTTGGGACTACTACTATGAAGCGTCATCTGAGGTCATTTCACTCTGGGGCTATTCGCAGTGTTGTACCTTGCAAAGAATGTAGCAGGTTGATTTCCTCTACTTCATCCTCTGTTTCTGATCCTGTCACCACAAGGACCACCTCTGTGGGACAGCGTCTTCCTCAAGCTGCCTCACAGGCCATACAGAATGCTGATGACCCTTACCTTTCAAGGGTCACAGTTGTATGTATGTACTGTGACACAGTACTCTCCAGGGGGGAGCGACTTTGTAGTGCTTTTGAGACTATCGTCTCAGAACACGAGACGATCTGCTCACTACCCAAATAAAACCCACTCTACATCTTCCTCTCTCAGCTCGTCCTTTCTTATCCCTGTGGTTGGTGCCCCCCCCCTTTACCTTCCTTTCCCCTCCTCTCCCAGTGTGTCGTGTATAAAAAACCCAAAAAAATACAAAATATCAAAAATCAAACAAAAAATAAGGCTCTTTTCAGAGCCGCCTTTCACAGTTAAAAAATAGAAGTGAAAATAAATGAAGCAGGGCCTTTTGTATTTTTTAGAAGTCCGCGGACAGTTCGCGAACATTTAAAAAATTGGGTTGCTACCCTATCACAAACATTGCAATTTTCTCTGGGAGGAAGTGGTGGCTCTGAAAAGAGCCTTTGGGAGGTGTTTGTAAGTCAAAAATTATAAATGCTTAACACCTACTTCAAAATAGATGTTGTAATTCCAAAAATGTTTGCAATGCATTTTGTACATTTCTCAGAAAAATCTGATTGCCACCATAAGAAACAGAATATTTTCATTGTGAAAAGAAGACATGCCAAAATCTTTTAGAAAGGCACAAACAGCTTTATTAACATTGCGCCTTGCTTTTTCCATTTGTGGACCAAATGAAGAAGAACTAAGCCACATTTGTCTCTGCGCAATCCGTGAAAATATCACTTGAGAATTAGGAAACATGTCCATAACCTTCCCAAGTCCTTCTTTCATAGCAAATTGCAAAAGAATTCCAGTCACATGTCCTAAACTGTTCCCTCCACAATGAATTACAATTATGTCTGGATGTTGTTCTGTCTCCAAAGTAGCACAGAGAGGTAGCAATTCCAACCACTTCATTCCACGTACTCCATGCCAGTGTACTTCCACATGTGGGAATCCAAGATCTACAGCTACTTCACAGCTTTCTGCATGCACCTTCAACCAATATATCCATGAATCTCCCAAAATCCATACAATCTTTCTCCTAAAATACACAGACATAGCTATCTGTTGTTCTCTCAGCAAAAACAGTATATGAGAAACTCTCCTCTGGCACAACACACCTACTAAACTTTCCTGACCAATCCCTTTCAGTACTCATTCTCATTTGCATGACTTCTGAACCCAAAAATCCCTGGATGTAACTCCTGATGTCCGCGAACTACCGCCATGTCCGCGGACATATCGTAACATGAACAGCCCTTCTACCATTTCCACTTCACTCTCTCTGCCATTCCCTCATTGGATGTAGCTAAGAAGTCACATGACCATGCACCAATCACATTCAAGACCTCTACATCTAACTGCATCATCATAGATCAGCACTGCAAATGTACTGTGAATCTCTCTGAGTACAAGTGTCATATCATTGGCAAGCACCATCTACCAGAAATACTCTACAAGTCTCCAAGATTTCTACTTGCAGCTCCATGCATATCCATATGCATGAACACAAACTTCAGGTATGCATATTTTCTGTACAGTAGATGAACACATTTTCAAACAGACGTTTAGCTTGTGTAATCTGTAAAATGAATTTACTGTATTTTTTTCAATTTCCTAAAATCAACTATCACTTATAAACCTTTATACTATTTACTTTCTTTATACGCACACACTCAAATCATGTTAAACTAACATTTTTTAAATGAAATATATAGACTACATATATTCAAACAAAATTGCATGCAAGCACAATCTATGTTTAAATCTTTAAAAAAAATACTTATACCATTTCATATTTTTTGTTTTTATTTATTTATTTACTTAATTACTTTAATTTAGACATGACATTGAGGCGCTATTACCTAGAACAGCTTAGTTACAGAAATAGTGGTATTCACGGGTATATTATAAATTTCACAAGACATAGTAAAGATATTTTTTTTGCTACAGTTAGTCATTCAATACAATTTGTTCATTAAGAACATATCATATGTACTGAACTGATGCAATGTATCTTATGTAAATAAATTAGTTTAATGGTTTTAAAGAAGGCACTGAGGATTTCAATTAAAAAAATCAATATCTAAATTAAAAACAGCGCTATATACAAACAAAGTTACTAATTTGAAGCTTTTACAATTGCATTGAAGACAAGTCTCCTGAAAAGAAGCAGCCGAATTCGAAGAACAAAGAAGAACTAAGAAGTTACTTGTTAATTTAAGAAAAAAAGTAAGTAGAATATCACCATAATATTAGTATTATTACTCAAACATACTATAAAGTTAATACAAGCTATTTCTGTGCCTAAAAATAGAGATTGTGTACCATTTTGTCCAAAAATCTCCATGTCTTAAACAGCGATTTACAGCCAGAATGGCCCACAAATTCCTATTTTTGGACACACAAATTACCAGACTGAACCGCTACAATTTTCATATTATAGAACAAACAACTGTTTTAAATGTATACATTAGATTTACTATTTGTACTTTTCCACACCACTAGCTTACTTTTTTTTGTCATCTGAACCCCAGTTTAGTAACACATAAATTCAAGAATACCTATCCCTACTAGTTGTAGTTCCCAATGCACAATCACACACCAATACATACATCTTTATCATCTTACTCAAACACTCAAGCACACAGCACACATACATTGCAGAACACCCCAACCCTTACCTTCTTTATTTTTTTCAACAGACCCTAAAGAATGCCTACCAAAAGTCCATAGAAAGCAACGCAAAAGTAGAGCAAATGAAAATAAAAGTGTCCAACATAAGCATCCATCTCTAGCAGAATTTGTAAAAAAAGTTGAAACAAAACAGCTAATACAGTCATTTAGTGAAACACAAGAAGTTTCAAGTACAAAAACTTTGCCTCCTCTATCAAAATGTAAAACAAACCAAAAAACAATTAACAGAAAATCAGCTATCACTACAGATAAAACTACTTCTTTATATTTTAATATAGTGCAAAGTAAGCATACCAAGAAAAGTATTTTAGCGGAAATGTACCATCACAAAGTCCTTCAAAATCTTATAAAAACAGGAGAGAAATCAGGTTCAATGCTTAAAACCTATCGTAGGAAATTAATCTTAGAAGCGTTTATGGACAGTGCAATTCTTCTCAAAAGAAAGTTATTTATTTCACTGTTAAACAAAATGAAACCACTAACAAAACGAATAACTAAATTACAAAAAAGACTTCTCAATAAGCGAAATGTCAACAGAAAGAACTTCTTAAGTATCTGCGGAGGTGAATGGAATCACACTACGAGCACAAAACCATATTTTAATGAAGAAGCGTACAAACAAAAGCAAACAAATACAATTGCCATACATAGCAGTGGTCGAGGTTATGAAAAAGTGAATAACACCATAATGGAACAAGAAGTACTCCTTACAAAAATATGCCCTGAAAACTTAGAATTACCCCTCCATTCAACTGAATCAGAACGTCTAGTGTACAAATGGCCATGGACGTCAATGTGTAACATTCCCAAACAATGTTTCAAATATTTACACCAATTCCTCAATAAATATGTAAAAAGCAAAGACAAAATCAAAATTAAATTACTGCATAATATGGATACCTGTCCAGTGCGCAAGTACACAGGACTACAAGGACATTCATTGGCCTGCATTACAGGACCTACTTGTAAAACCACTTTCCAAAATATCAAAAGGATATCAACACATTATTCAACTATAAGAAATCTAGTCTATAAACTGTACTATGCCAAAAGTCCTGCTTTAGCACTAGCAAAGTTAAAAAACATCCTTCTACATGGTACAGCGAAAGACCTACTTGAAGAAATTCACTATATCCAGAAAAAATATTTTGGAAGTGAAAGCCATTTACAGAATGAAATAGCTTTAAACCAATTAAGCAACAATTCTACACATGCCAACCTTTTGCTAAACACATACAAAAAAGAAATACTAAAATGTAAAAGTACATCAGCTGAAGTACCAAACCATGTATGTGTATGTTGCCGTAGAACTTTTTATAAAAGTAACACAACAACTGTAGACTTATACAAAATAGAAGACAATGACGATTCTAAATGGTTTGAATGAGCTCTCTACCTTGTAGCAGAAAACAAATACGAAATCACTGAGCCCTTAATACTTTGCAGTTACTGCGCTACAAAACTTGACAACAACCAAACTCCTTCACGTGCTATCACAAATAATTTGGAATTATACCCAGTACCAAAACCCCTACAACAACTTAATTTATATGAGAGCATCATAATTCAAACAGTACACCCATTTCAAGCAATAATACGCCTTCAACCAAAAACAGCAAAATTACCTCCCTCTGAATTGGTAAAAGGCATTCGTGGAAAAGTAGTTTATTTACCATTAGATCTAAAAGAAAATGTGCATACTCTAGGAGTGCAACGTCCAATGCAGCAATCTTTAATTATCTTAGTAAATGGAGAACCTACAAAAGACAAAAAAATATGGCAACAGCTGGTAGATTTATATAAATTTAGACAAGCCTTCCAATATCTTAGAGAGAATAATGAATATTACAAAGAAATAAAGAAATTAATATTGAAAAAAACTTGAAAGATACAACTGAAATAATTCAAGAAACACAAGAAGCTGGTCAATTTGAGCTACTAGATCCTGCTACAATATCAAATACTTTAGACCATTATACAATTCTTCCTTTGCACTCTAATGACACCATAGAAGATGTACTGGAAACGTACCAAATGCGTCAAACAAAAGGATCGCCAATCAGCATATGGGAAAAAAGTATAGAAGCACGTGCTTTTCCTCTACTCTTTCCTACTGGCAAAGGAGGAAGGTATGATGATAGACCTATTCAAATATCAGCTTCAGAATACCGCTCATTACGGATGTATTCTGAAGATCCCAGATTTAGACAAAATGTGGAATACATATTCCACCTACTCTTTGAAAGTGAACTAGCAACTTTATGTTACGGAGTTGCACACATATTAAAATCAGGATCACACTTTCAAAATATGACAGCTACACAATTATTAGAAAAAGTGCAACAAAAGGATGAGGTTTTACAATCAAATATTACAAATCTATTAGCAAATATGCGTGGTACTAAAGAGTACTGGTTTTGACGTCATGGAGATGTACGTTGCATGATCAGAAACCTTGGCCCACCCACTTGGTTTGTTACATTAAGTTGTGCAGAATATGCATGGGAAGATTTACATGATTTCCTACGCATATCAAATAATAACAAAACAAACATAGATATGCTAACACCTGGAGAACTTTGTTCTTTGGATCCTGTTAATGTTTCAAGATATTTTCACCATCACTTCATTGCTATGCTACATTTTATTTGTAATAAAACTGTTCCTCCCCTTGGAGAAGTGCAACACTTCTTTTGGAGAAAAGAATACCAAGCCAGAGGAGCACCACATATCCATATGCTTTTATGGATTAAAGATGCTCCTAAATTTGGTCAAGACAGTGATGCCACTGTTTTACAGTTTATTGAAAAATATGTCACTTGTGAAATTCCATCAGAAGCCACAAATAGTGATCATCATGCACAAATTTTACAATTTCAAAGACACAAATGTGGAAAATATTGTCATCGCAAATACAAAAACAAAGGGAAATACTACACCAAATGCCGATTTGGTTTCCCTAGACCAGTTACAAATACAGGTCAAGTGAACAACCTCATGTCTTCAGTTAGACATAGTGTTAAAGGTAAGTCACCTAAAAATACATATTACATAAAAAAAGAAGAAGAAAAATATATCAATGATTATAATGCAATCATTGGCCACTTATTGAATGCAAACATAGATGTGCAGTACATTGCAGACGATTCTACTGCAGTTGCACGATATGTCACAGCATACTTAACTAAAGCAGAAAAGACAGAGCTCCAAGACCTCTGGAATGACCTGTCATCAGATAAAACAGTGTCTCAGAAATTATACAGCTTGGGCATAAAATGCTCACACATATAGAATGTGGATCTTATGAAGCAGCTGATCGTTTAACTGGTACTGCATTGTATGGTAAATCTGAAAATATAGTATGACTAAGTCTTGGTCCAGTTAAATCTAGAAAAAGAGTTCTAAAATCATATGAAGATATAGAAACAATAGCCAAACATCCCAACAGCCAAGACATTTTAAAAAACAATTTATTAGTCACATACTACCCAAACAGAAGTAATACTTTGGAAAACATGTGTCTATACCACATAGCCCAAATCTACACATACAAAAATAATATGAAACCTGATGAAAAAAAAGGTAAATATAGAGTGACAAACTGTGAAGGCAGCCTAGTTAAACTCACTAAACCAAATTTAATTAATCATATCAAATTGTCATTAAAGACTCCTCAACATAAAGAAGTATATTACATGTCCCTGCTACAACTCTTCAAACCATGGAGAAAAGAAGAACAAATACTAGATAACTATGACTCATATGAG
This sequence comes from Ambystoma mexicanum, assembly GCF_040938575.1. Taxonomy (NCBI): domain Eukaryota; kingdom Metazoa; phylum Chordata; class Amphibia; order Caudata; family Ambystomatidae; genus Ambystoma; species Ambystoma mexicanum. The sequence continues at coordinate 791,912,894 of NC_090937.1, read as the reverse complement.
GATGCTTTCAAAGCAAATGAAAGCACTATAACTGATGTAAACTGTACACAGTACAAAACAATGTTGCACAAGGAACAGCAACACGAAGAAGAACTCCAAGCCCAACTAGATAAGGACACTCCTGACAGTAGTCAACCTTATCTAACAGGAAGCCAAGAACCACTGGGAGAACCACTAATAATAAATGAGGCAGACTTAGCTATGATAGAAGTAGAAAACACCACGTGTCAGTATGAAGATAAAGAAGACTTAACTATACTACAATCAAAACTAAACAATGAGCAAAGTAGCATTTTTCAAGAAGTTACAAAACAAATTGCACATGGTGTAAAACATGAAAATAAAGAATGTTCCTGCCATAATTATAAACCTATACTAATGTACGTCAGTGGTGAAGCTGGTTCTGGCAAAACATTCCTAATCAAAATCATTAGTAAGTTCCTTCAACAATTGACAAACAACAAACTGTCAGCTGTTGTCACTGCCCCCACAGGTTTAGCTGCCTACAACATAGGTGGTGTTACATTACACCGATTACTACTATTACCAGTAGAACACCAGAACAAATTAGACTATTACAAACTTTCTGCAGAAGCTGCAATGGAATTACGCAGAGTATTGAAACAAATGGAAATGTTACTAATAGATGAAGTGAGCATGGTCTCCAACCTGATGTTAGCGTTGATTCACCTCAGATTACAAGAAGTACTCAAAACAGACTATGAAGAGCTCTTTGCAGGAAAACACATTATTGTTTTTGGAGATCTGCTTCAATTAACACCAGTAAAAGGGGAGCCTATTTTTAAAACATTAGGACACAAACTCTGCCGTAAAACTGTTGGCAGCATTGGAAATGTCAACCTTTGGCAACATTTCCAATACAGAGAATTAACAGAAAACATGCGGCAATCTGCAGATCTCACTTATGCCAACATTTTAAAAAGTATCAGAGTTGGTATACTTTCTAAAGAAGCAGAAGCAATATTGAAAACCCGGCACATTAATGCAATTTATGGCGATAATGCATGTGCTACAGATGTTATGGAACAATTAGCCCACAAAAATGTCAATTGCATGGCCTTAATGCCAACTCTTGCAAGTTGTTTCAAATTCAATGAAATCATGCTAAGTAAAGAAATGCAACCAATCATGGAAATTAGCGCCACAGACAAACTATATATACATGGTATGACACTACCCATGTGTGACCAAGCCACAACAAGACTAAATAGTTTAGAAAAATCAATCTCAAACACAGCAGGCTTAGAAAAGATATTAAAATTATCCTTAAATTGCAGAGTAATTCTTAAACATAACCTTGACGTGGACCAAGGACTAGTAAATGGAGCACTGGGTACAGTTGTTGGCTTTCAAACATACCCACGCAACAACAACATTCAGTTTGTCAATATATTCTTTGACAAACTTTCAGAAGTAAAAAAGAAAGGACGCTCAACAGCTAGATTCCTTCTCTTCAAAGATATGTATGTACGCAGAGAACAATTTTCTCTAACTCTTGCATACGCAGTCACGATTCATAAATCACAAGGTCTTACCCTAGACAAACCAATGATAGATAATGGTAACACAGTATTTAAAGAAGGCATGAGCTACGTAGCACTATCACGCTTACGTACACTTGACAGTCTATTTGTAATCAACTTTGATGCAAGTAAATTAAACGCTGATATTCCTTGCATTTTAGAATACAATAGACTTCGCTCACTATACATCCCCCACCTAAACACATATTCTGTTCCACAAAAAGTAAAACGTTATAAAAGAAAAATAAATCAAACAGAAATGCAACAGGATGTCACTGCAAATCCTCCAAAGAGAGTACAAGAAACTCATACTTCATCAAGTACCACAAGCAAAAAAGAATCAATTAGGGAAACTAAACCAGGTACTTCTTTAAAGAAGGAAGACAAACTCCAAAAAAAGAAGTTAGATACAGAACTACCTGGACCATTTTTAAATTCTCAAATATAGTTGGTGTAAGTTGTTACGCAAATGTAGCAATGAATATTCTATTTCAATTACCACCAATTGTTGACAACATTTACTTACACAGTACAGACCCATTGTGTTTGCAAATGTTAGTACTTAACAGAAATGCAGCAAACAATCCTGACAACACGTATAGTGTTTATGGAATAAGACAACAATTGGACTACTGTGCTGGAATGCTGAAATTCACTATAAACTCACAGAAAGATCCACAAGAATTTCTAATGTACTTACTACAAGTACTGGAAAACAAAAACATACCTATAAATGAAATCTTTCAGATTTCATACATGTGGAAACATACATGCACTCTCTGCAACAATGTGACACAAGAAGAAATCCCCAATGAACGCTTCATATATATATCAATACCAAATTGTGAATCCATTCCATTTCTGCGACTTGTACAAAATGCAAACCATGGTAGATTATGCTCTACCTGCAATTCAGATAATCGCTCCACGTTAGTAATACAAACACATAGTAAATACATAATACTAATGCTTCTACGTTACAATGCAGATGGTACCAAAAACAACTGCAAGCTGACTGGATTCACACATGGTCAAATATCACTTGGTAAGTAAACCTTCACAACAATAGGTATAATCTACCACGCAGGAGCCACAACCAATTCGGGGCACTACACTGCATATATAAAAAAGAAATGTGGATGGTTTGAATTAAATGATAGTACCATTACTCTAAAGCAGAGATTACCAGCAAATCTTACAAACGCTTATTTGATGTTCTTAAAACCAAAATTTGATAACTAAACTGTATTTAAACCATAAGTAAACTTGTGTTAAAAAAATATAAACTGTTAGAATACTCCAAAAGCTATCTAACTGCTCAAAGATTCTACAACAACTAATCAGATTAAATGAATACCACTAAATTAGACCAAAAAATACACAGTTAGAATATGCCAATTGTTATCTAACTGCTCCAAAAGTTTATAATATCAAAACAAATAAATAATATGTTACTGCTCCAAATAAATGCAACAAGCCAAAGTATAAAGCATTAACCAGAAACAACAAGTGAACACTGAAAACAAACAAACAAATAAACTGTAGAATAACAGAAAAAGGTTTTTTTTTAATCCAACATGGATTTTTTTTTCTCCCACAGACCCAATGATTTTAGCTTCAAATACAGAAACAGAGCAAATTGCACAGTACTCTGATTTGTAATCTACTAAATATGAGGGTCCAAAAAAAAAAAAAGTATGTTGATTATACAATGTAATAAGTCATTACAAAATACTAATACTAACATGCTATTTTCGTTTATCACAGAAATTAACAAGAAATACATATACTCCGGTTACTAGACCAAACAGTAAGTATACAATAATAAGGAGAACCATAGCAGCATATCACATTCATAGTATCTAATACCTTTGTTCCTCATACATTTGAATTTTAACCCAAAGTTATAAGCAAATATGAATGTGATATGCTGCGGTGGTTGTTGCCAGGGCATAGAGTCTTGGGTGCATGGCCATGCACCCAAGACTCTATGCCCTGGCAACAACCACCGCAGCATATCACATGCATAGAGTCAAACATTTCAACTATGGTCTATGGAAACTTTTAATGTCCGCGGACATTATGAGTGTTCTTAGAACACTTTCAAATTGCCAGTGAATAATACGGACAGCGTTTTCAGGACACCCCCTACGAACATTTCAGAACAACGCGATAGTTCTTAGAACACTTTCAACTTGACAACGAACAATACGGACAGTGTCCTCAGAACACCCCCATTTCGTTTATTTGCAAACATTTCAGGACACCATGAGTGTTCTAAGAACACATTCAACTTGCCATCAAACAATACGAACAGCATCTTCAGGACACCCCCTATGAACATTTCAGAACAAAGCAAGAGTTCTTAGAACACATTCAACTTGACAAAGAACAATACGGACAGCGTCCTCAGGACACCCCCATTTTGTTTATATGCGAACATTTCAGGACACCGCGAGTGTTCTTAGAACACATTCAACTTGCCAGCAAACAATATGGACTACGCCTTCAGGACACCCCCTACGAACATTCCAGGACACCGCGAGTGTTCTTATAAAACGTCTTCAGAACACCCCCATTTTGTTTATTTGCGAACATTTCAGGTCACCGCGAGTGTTCTTAGAACAGATTCAACTTGACAGAGAACAATACGGACAGCGTCCTCAGGACACCCCCATTTTGTTTATTTGCAAACATTTCAGGACACCGCAAGTGTTCTTAGAACACATTCAACTTGCCAGCCACAACCCCCCATTCATATTTGCGAACATTTCAGGACACAGCGAGTGTTCGACAACGTCTTCAGAACACCCCCATTTTGTGTATTTTTGCGAACATTTCAGGACACCGAGAGTGTTCTTAGAACACATTCAACTTGACAACGAACAATACGGAGAGCGTCCTCAGGACACCCCCATTTTGTTTATTTGCAAACATTTCAGGACACCGCGAGTGTTCTTAGAACAGTTTCAGCTTGCTTGCGAACAAAACGGACACATATTGAGTCATCAGAACACCCCCCATTCAGTTTATATAGAACAATTCAGAACACCTGTGAAGTCCGCAGACAAATCGAACACAAAAAGAACATCTAACAGATAAAAAAACACAACTTTCATCCTATCTCATACACTCCCACCCTCCCCAAACACTCCTACACACCAACACACTCCACTAAATACAAATTTTGAACAAAGTTTCACCGCGCTGTCCGCGGACGTCCGCGAATCCAAGATGGCGGGCGCTACCAAAAATCTGACGCGCTTCACGCTCCACGCCGTCCAATCAGCGAACATGTTGCATGTCCACGGACATCATGCAAGCCGATTGGCCAATCAGGACACTGTCCGCGGAGCGAACAGGGAAGTGTGTCCGCGGACCGAACACAGATATCATACATTTTTTTTACCTACTTTTTGATCATTTTAAAAAAAACTACTGGACGGATTTTCACCAAATTTGCAAAAGCCGCTGCTCCTGGTCCAAATTTGGAGAAAATCCGTCCAGTGGTTTGGGCTGTAGGCACGAGCAAAAAAATGTACCCATTTAGTCTATGGGAAAAAAAAAGTTTTGGGACCCCCCTATAACGTTGCCCCCGCTGGACGAATCCTCACCAAACTTTGCACAAAAAAAAAAAACGTTTCAGAGTGGGTCATATACTTTTTTTGCAAAGTTTGGTGAGGATTCGTCCAGGGAGAGTGAAGTTATAAGCCGCCTAAAAAGTGCTCTTCCTATGGAAACACCAACTTAACCATAACTACATGGCCACTTCAATATTACTTAATAATTCCGGTCTGCCTTCTTCTACTTCTAGCTTGACCATGTAGACCATGGGCCTCATTACAACCCAGGCGTTAAGGGGTTAACGGCGCCGTAAAAGGTGTCGGCGCCGTTAAACCCTTAACGCCTGATTACGAGGTCCCTTTGCGGGTTGCACTTTAACGCCTGCTTTTAGCAGGCGTTAAAAAACCAACCCGCAAAGGGACTTAGGAGCTAATTACAGCACCGTAATTTACGGTGCCGTAATTAGCGCCTTCTCCATTCCCATTGAGCCCTATGGGCCAAAAATGGGAATGGGGAAGGGCCCATGGTGAATGGGGAATTACCGCATCGCCGACCTTGGAATGGGGCGGTAATTCCGCCATTCACCATGGCGGACCCCGGCACGGACCATGGTGCTAATAGCACCATGGTTTAGCGCCGGGGTTGTAATGAGGCCCCATGTGAGTAGTTCCTGCAATACGGCAACGTGTCCAGCTTCCTGCATCTTGTTTCATATCTCTCTGTGGGCAGATCACATAAAATGTGTGTTAGACATTCCTTATAGCAGTACTCTTTCAGTTATTCTGTTGCCTGTCTGAGTACTTACTATTTTATTCCTATTTTTCTATGTAAGCGTAGTCTTGTCTCTATTTCCGTGTCCATCTACATAAACACAAAACTATTTTTGAGTGTTGCTGTCTCTGATGTTACAGGGGCATAACTATCACATCTCTCTCTAATGCTTACAGTTACTTGTCAGTACGTTGTAGATTACTGGCTTTCCCCCAGTCCTTTGTATGTAGGTGAACTCGTGTGACATTCAGCTTCTAATAGACTGTAGACGTATGCTACGTGGAAACAAAATCATGTCCCTCTATTAGTTCAACCTATCTGCTCTGGTGTTAGGTTTAGCAAAACCATGGTAACTGTCCCCTTCTTGTACGATTTACCAAGCCTCTATCCTGTACGTCCTCTGTCTAGGTTGGATCGGTAGACTCTGTTTCTTTGCTGCATGCGTTATCTAGTTATGTATACAAGTAAACATGGGCAACACAAGCGTATAAACCTAATGGCACCCGTTACTGAATGACAGGTTTCATGGGCCCAATCTTTCACTAGTTTGCTTGTGTGCTAATCATCATTGTTTGTTCCCAAATATCAAACCCACTCTTTTAATACAAATCCTATTGGCATACTGCTACTTTTACATACACATTTTGCTAAGGGTATTCTCCCTCCTCTGATTTCACCGCACTTTTCACAAATCTAAAACTGCTAAATTCGGACCTCATGAAATATATGTTTGTGCCGGTGTAGTGTATTAAGACTCGCCATTAGTTATTCAAGAGTCTCAGACATCTAGGGGGACCCCTAAAATCTCGCTCGAGTGGCGACCGCATCTGTTACACAGCTACATACATATTGTGCGTTATCATGGCTCCTAGCACTGCTACCCTGTGTATTTAAGCGTATTTTGTAGGTTGCCATTATCCTGGATTTACATCTTCAATTATTGTTATAGCTTATAGCTCATCAATTCCGCTCGTATTTCATATTTCCTATTTCTCTCACTTTTGTGAAATCAATATGGTATAGTTTGCCTACATAGCGAAAACAGATAATCATTATCACTACCTTTTTTTCTGTTGGTTATTAAGGCTAACAGATGGTACTCTTATGTGCTACTAGAGAATCCTTCACATTTCGCTATGTGTAGTAACAAGCGTCATCTATGTCATTCAGTGTCTAATGTGTCATTTAGGCGGAATCTAACACTACATGTGTCTATCTTCTTTGTTACTGCCAATCCCAGATCTATGTGCAGGTAAACAGTATCTCACATCAGTATATCTGACTAGCTGTTTTTGCCAAATGTCAGCACTTTTTTAGACTCAAACTAGCCTTTTGTCTAACTTGCCACCAAACGGAGTGCCTAATGTGTACATTCTACATATATTTAACTTCAATAGTTTGTCTCTTTTAAGTTTGAACCTTGTATCTACATTCTTAATGCTTATTTTTTATAATTTTATCTTGTGCCACTCGATGTTTTCATTAAGGCCTTTCTGATCACTTTTTGTCAGGAAGACCGATTCCTGTTCTTTTTTTAAACAGGCATCTTTATCCACTTTGCTGTATTTGCTTTTTACTATTCTATGTAGCACTGTCTACTTTATTTCTTCACAGCTGTGTCCTTTAGATATAACATTTTTTACCATTGGTGCTTCTTTCACTTTGTTACGGATGCAGCTCTAATGTTCAATTATCCTTGTTTTCACTTTTCTTATAGTTTTCTCTATGTAAAGAAGTGTGCATGGACACCAGATGGCATAGACTACCATCTCAGTATTGCAGTTGGTAAGTGATGATTGTTGCCATTTACAGGGTAATTCATAGAATTTCGCAGAAAAGTGTCGCAAGCGGCTGGCGCAGAGTGTCCGCGTGCGATTGTCTGCGCCAGGCACGTGCGCCAAAACCGATTTCCGCGCACAGCGTATTCATGGATTTTAGGCTCCCAAACCAGCCGTGGCGCAGAGAATCGCAGCGACCCTGCAGCAGCGCCAGTAACGCCCCCAAGAACGCCCTCGCGCAAGGAAAAGCCATCAAAATCGCTAAATCATCGCAAAGGGCTGCGCTAACCCTGGACCAGTTCACCGGGCTGGCAAACAGCAAACCCCAAGCGGGGAATGTGTATTTCAGGGGTGCGCGGGAAGTTCCACACGCGTTTGGCCCCGTGCAAGCAGGGTACGTGTATTACGTGGGTGCGCGGGAATTTCCACACGCGATTTCAGCAGGGTACGTGTATTCCAGGGGTGCGTGCGAAGTTCCACACGCGATTTCAGCAGGGTACGTGTATTTCAGGGGTGCGCGGGAAGTTCCACACGCGATTTCAGCAGGGTACGTGTATTCCAGGGGTGCGCGGGAAGTTCCACACGCGATTCCAGCAGGGTACGTGTATTTTAGGGGTGCGCGGGAAGTTCCACACGCGATTGGCCCAGTGCGAGCAGGGTACGTGTATTCCATGGGTGCGCGGGAAGTACCACACGCGATTTCAGCAGGGTACGTGTATTCCAGGGGTGCGCGGGAAGTTCCACACGCGATTCCAGCAGGGTACGTGTATTTCAGGGGTGCGCGGGAAGTTCCACACGCGATTGGCCCAGTGCAAGCAGGGTACGTGTATTCCATGGGTGCGCGGGAAGTACCACAAGCGATTTCAGCAGGGTACGTGTATACCAGGGGTGCGCGGGAAGTTCCACACGCGATTACAGCAGGGTACGTGTATTTCAGGGGTGCGTGGGAAGTTCCACACGCGATTGGCCCAGTGCGAGCAGGGTACGTGTATTCCATGGGTGCGCGGGAAGTTACACACGCGATTTCAGCAGGGTACGTGTATTTCAGGGGTGCGCGGGAAGTTCCACACGCGATTGGCCCAGTGCGAGCAGGGTACGTGTATTCCATGGGTGCGCGGGAAGTACCACACGCGATTTCAGCAGGGTACGTGTATTGCAGTGGTGCGCAGGAAGTTCCACACGCGATTCCAGCAGGGTACGTGTATTTCAGGGGTGCGCGGGAAGTTCCACACGCGATTGGCCCAGTGCGAGCAGGGTACGTGTATTCCATGGGTGCGCGGGAAGTTACACACGCGATTTCAGCAGGGTACGTGTATTTCATGGGTGCGCGGGAAGTTCCACACGCGATTGGCCCAGTGCGAGCAGGGTACGTGGATTCCATGGGTGCTCGGGAAGTTACACACGTGATTTCAGCAGGGTACGTGTATTTCAGGGGTGCGCGGGAAGTTCCACACTCGATTTCAGCAGGGTATGTGTATTTCAGGGGTTCTGGGGAGTACTACACGTGAATTGGCCGTGTGGGTCCTCCCAGGTGTACGCTCCACAACCTCCACGGCCCCTGCAGGCAGCCCACACCACGGGGGACTACCCTGCACCCCTGCTCATGTCCCGCAGGCAGCCCATCCACCATGGGCATGCCCCCCAGCCAACCCACATGTCACCTTGCACTACTGATCAACAATGCATGTCTCCCACCACCCCCACCCCCAGCAGTGCAGGGGCAGCCTCCACCAGGCCCCCACTCATGTCGACCACCACCCCCACCCCCCAGCCACCAGGGGCACCCTCCACCAGGCCCCCACCCATGTCTCCCACCACCCCCACCCCCCAGCAGTGCAGGGGCAGCCTCCACCAGGCCCCCACTCATGTCCCCCTGCACCCCCACCCCCCAGGATCCAGGGGCAGCCTCCACCAGGCCCACACCCATGGCCCCTATCACCCCCACCCCCAGGGCCACCCTCCACCAGGCCCCCACTCATGTCTCCCACCACCCCCACCCCCCAGCCACCAGGGGCAGCCTCCACCAGGCCCCCACTCATGTCTCCCACCACCCCCACCACCCAGCCACCAGGGGCACCCTCCACCAGGCCCCCACTCATGTCTCCCACCACCCCCACCACCCAGCCACCAGGGGCAGCCTCCACCAGGCCCCCACTCATGTCTCCCACCACCCCCACCCCCCAGCCACCAGGGGCAGCCTTCACCAGGCCCCCACTCATGTCTCCCACCACCCCCACCCCCCAGCAGTGCAGGGGCACCCTCCAACAGGCCCCCACTCATGTCTCCCACCACCCCCACCCCCCAGCAGTGCAGGGGCAGCCTCCACCAGGCCCCCACTCATGTCTCCCACCACCCCCACCCCCCAGCCACCAGGGGCACCCTCCACCAGGCCCCCACCCATGTCTCCCACCACCCCCACCCCCTAGCAGTGCAGGGGCACCCTCCACCAGGCCCCCACTCATGTCTCCCACCACCCCCACCCCCCCAGCAGTGCAGGGGCAGCCTCCACCAGGCCCCACTCATGTCTCCCACCACCCCCACCCCCCAGCCACCAGGGGCAGCCTCCACCAGGCCCCCACCCATGTCTCCCACCACCCCCACCCCCCAGCAGTGCAGGGGCACCCTCCACCAGGCCCCCACTCATGTCCCCCTGCACCCCCACCCCCCAGCATCCAGGGGCAGCCTCCACCAGGCCCACACCCATGGCCCCTATCACCCCCACCCCCCACCCCCCAGGGGCACCCTCCACCAGGCCCCCACTCATGTCTCCCACCACCCCCACCCCCCAGCCACCAGGGGCAGCCTCCACCAGGCCCCCACTCATGTCTCCCACCACCCCCATCCCCCAGCAGTGCAGGGGCAGCCTCCACCAGGCCCCCACTCATGTCTCCCACCACCCCCACCCCCCAGCCACCAGGGGCACCCTCCACCAGGCCCCCACCCATGTCTCCCACCACCCCCACCCCCCAGCAGTGCAGGGGCAGCCTCCACCAGGCCCCCACTCATGTCTCCCACCACCCATACCCCCCAGCATCCAGGGGCACCCTCCACCAGGCCCCCACCCATGTCTCCCACCACCCCCACCCCCCAGCAGTGCAGGGGCACCCTCCACCAGGCCCCCACTCATGTCCCCCTGCACCCCCACCCCCCAGCATCCAGGGGCAGCCTCCACCAGGCCCACACCCATGGCCCCTATCACCCCCACCCCCCACCCCCCAAGGGCACCCTCCACCAGGCCCCCACTCATGTCTCCCACCACCCCCACCCCCCAGCCACCAGGGGCAGCCTCCACCAGGCCCCCACTCATGTCTCCCACCACCCCCATCCCCCAGCAGTGCAGGGGCAGCCTCCATCAGGCCCCCACTCATGTCTCCCACCACCCCCACCCCCCAGCCACCAGGGGCACCCTCCACCAGGCCCCCACCCATGTCTCCCACCACCCCCACCCCCCAGCAGTGCAGGGGCAGCCTCCACCAGGCCCCCACTCATGTCCCCCTGCACCCCCACCCCCCAGCATCCAGGGGCAGCCTCCACCAGGCCCACACCCATGGCCCCTATCACCCCCACCCCCACCCCCCAGGGGCACCCTCCACCAGGCCCCCACTCATGTCTCCCACCACCCCCACCCCCCAGCCACCAGGGGCAGCCTCCACCAGGCCCCCACTCATGTCTCCCACCACCCCCGCCACCCAGCCACCAGGGGCACCCACCACCAGGCCCCCACCCATGTCTCCCACCACCCCCACCCCCCAGCAGTGCAGGGGCACCCTCCACCAGGCCCCCACTCATGTCTCCCACCACCCCCACCCCCCAGCAGTGCAGGGGCAGCCTCCACCAGGCCCACACTCATGTCTCCCACCACCCCCACCACCCAGCCACCAGGGGCAGCCTCCACCAGGCCCCCACTCATGTCTCCCACCACCCCCACCCCCCAGCCACCAGGGGCAGCCTCCACCAGGCCCCCACTCATGTCTCCCACCACCCCCACCCCCTAGCAGTGCAGGGGCACCCTCCACCAGGCCCCCACTCATGTCTCCCACCACCCCCAACCCCCAGCAGTGCAGGGGCAGCCTCCACCAGGCCCCCACTCATGTCTCCCACCACCCCCACCCCCCAGCCACCAGGGGCACCCTCCACCAGGCCCCCACCCACGTCTCCCACCACCCCCACCCCCCAGCAGTGCAGGGGCAGACTCCACCAGGCCCCCACTCATGTCTCCCACCACCCCCACCCCCCAGCAGTGCAGGGGCAGCCTCCACCAGGCCCCCACTCATGTCTCCCACCACCCCCAACCCCCAGCCACCAGGGGCACCCTCCACCAGGCCCCCACCCATGTCTCCCACCACCCCCACCCCCCAGCAGTGCAGGGGCAGCCTCCACCAGGCCCTCACTCATGTCCCCCTGCACCCCCACCCCCCAGCATCCAGGGGCAGCCTCCACCAGGCCCACACCCATGGCCCCTATCACCCCACCCCCCACCCCCCAGGGGCACCCTCCACCAGGCCCCCACTCATGTCTCCCACCACCCCCACCCCCCAGCCACCAGGGGCAGCCTCCACCAGGCCCCCACTCATGTCTCCCACCACCCCCACCACCCAGCCACCAGGGGCACCCTCCACCAGGCCCCACCCATGTCTCCCACCACCCCCACCCCCCAGCAGTGCAGGGGCACCCTCCACCAGGCCCCCACTCATGTCTCCCACCACCCCCACCCCCCAGCAGTGCAGGGGCAGCCTCCACCAGGCCCACACCCATGTCTCCCACCACCCCCACCACCCAGCCACCAGGGGCAGCCTCCACCAGGCCCCCACTCATGTCTCCCACCACCCCCACCCCCCAGCCACCAGGGGCAGCCTCCACCAGGCCCCCACTCATGTCTCCCACCACCCCCACCCCCCAGCAGTGCAGGGGCACCCTCCAACAGGCCCCCACTCATGTCTCCCACCACCCCCAACCCCCAGCAGTGCAGGGGCAGCCTCCACCAGGCCCCCACTCATGTCTCCCACCACCCCCACCCCCCAGCCACCAGGGGCACCCTCCACCAGGCCCCCACCCATGTCTCCCACCACCCCCACCCCCCAGCAGTGCAGGGGCAGCCTCCACCAGGCCCCCACTCATGTCTCCCACCACCCCCACCCCCCAGCAGTGCAGGGGCAGCCTCCACCAGGCCCCCACTCATGTCTCCCACCACCCCCACCCCCCAGCAACCAGGGGCAGCCTCCACCAGGCCCCCACTCATGTCTCCCACCACCCCCACCCCCCAGCCACCAGGGGCAGCCTCCACCAGGCCCCCACTCATGTCTCCCACCACCCCCACCCCCCAGCCACCAGGGGCAGCCTCCACCAGGCCCCCACTCATGTCTCCCACCACCCCCACCCCCCAGCAGTGCAGGGGCAGCCTCCACCCGGCCCCCACTCATGTCTCCCACCACCCCCACCCCCCAGCAGTGCAGGGGCAGCCTCCACCAGGCCCCCACTCATGTCTCCCACCACCCCCAACCCCCAGCCACCAGGGGCACCCTCCACCAGGCCCCCACCCATGTCTCCCACCACCCCCACCCCCCAGCAGTGCAGGGGCAGCCTCCACCAGGCCCCCACTCATGTCCCCCTGCACCCCCACCCCCCAGCATCCAGGGGCAGCCTCCACCAGGCCCACACCCATGGCCCCTATCACCCCACCCCCCACCCCCCAGGGGCACCCTCCACCAGGCCCCCACTCATGTCTCCCACCATCCCCACCCCCCAGCCACCAGGGGCAGCCTCCACCAGGCCCCCACTCATGTCTCCCACCACCCCCACCACCCAGCCACCAGGGGCACCCTCCACCAGGCCCCACCCATGTCTCCCACCACCCCCACCCCCCAGCAGTGCAGGGGCACCCTCCACCAGGCCCCCACTCATGTCTCCCACCACCCCCACCCCCCAGCAGTGCAGGGGCAGCCTCCACCAGGCCCACACCCATGTCTCCCACCACCCCCACCACCCAGCCACCAGGGGCAGCCTCCACCAGGCCCCCACTCATGTCTCCCACCACCCCCACCCCCCAGCCACCAGGGGCAGCCTCCACCAGGCCCCCACTCATGTCTCCCACCACCCCCACCCCCCAGCAGTGCAGGGGCACCCTCCAACAGGCCCCCACTCATGTCTCCCACCACCCCCAACCCCCAGCAGTGCAGGGGCAGCCTCCACCAGGCCCCCACTCATGTCTCCCACCACCCCCACCCCCCAGCCACCAGGGGCACCCTCCACCAGGCCCCCACCCATGTCTCCCACCACCCCCACCCCCCAGCAGTGCAGGGGCAGCCTCCACCAGGCCCCCACTCATGTCTCCCACCACCCCCACCCCCCAGCAGTGCAGGGGCAGCCTTCACCAGGCCCCCACTCATGTCTCCCACCACCCCCACCCCCCAGCAACCAGGGGCAGCCTCCACCAGGCCCCCACTCATGTCTCCCACCACCCCCACCCCCCAGCCACCAGGGGCAGCCTCCACCAGGCCCCAACTCATGTCTCCCACCACCCCCACCCCCCAGCCACCAGGGGCAGCCTCCACCAGGCCCCCACTCATGTCTCCCACCACCCCCACCCCCCAGCAGTGCAGGGGCAGCCTCCACCCGGCCCCCACTCATGTCTCCCACCACCCCCACCCCCCAGCAGTGCAGGGGCAGCCCCCACCAGGCCCACACTCATGTCTCCCACCACCCCCACCACCCAGCCACCATGGGCAGCCTCCACCAGCTCCTCACAATCCCCAATCATGTGCGTTATGGTCAGCCTCCACAGCCAAAAAGCCCTACCAAGTAACCCATTCACCCACATGGAAATGGAAATTACATGTTACACCCCCAATGTTCATAAAGCTAATGAACCCATGTCCGTCACACACAATGGTTGCAATTGAATGGGAAAACACCCAACATGACATGCATGAAACCAATGAGATGATACCACACAGTGAAGTATGAAATCAAAATTGTATTAAAAAAAATAAGAATGCAAAAGAAGTGAAACAAACTACAATGTCAATGAAAAAAAGATAAGCTGCATGTCCGTTTAAAAAAATAAAAACACCAAATCCGAATCCAAAAAAATGCTGTCCAAAGTCAAATGAAAAATAAAATCAATCCAATGAAGAACTATGTACAATACTTCCAAGAGTCCATGAGCCCAACTGAACAAAGGAAACCTACAAAAAACCCTAACTAAAATGCAACTATAAACAAAAAGTGGAGCAGTGTCCGTCGACTCCAAATCATAAGAACAAACAAAGGAAACCTAAAACTAAAGAACTATATACAAAGGCGGCGGGCAAGTCCAGCGGCTCACTCCGTGGTGTTCCGGGCCAGGGCATCATCGAACTCTTGTTCGATGTCCCGGAGGCGGTCCTGTTCCATGGCCCCGAGGGTCCGCAGGGACGACGCTGTGTCCTCCTCCAACCCCCTGCGGATTGCCTCGAGGCACTTGGCCCGCCTCAGGGCCCTCCGCATGGAGTTCTCCGCCCTGACCATTGTGAGGCGCGCCTCTTCCGCCCGCCGCCGCTCCGCATCTATGGCGTGGCCCAACCGCTGCCACACGGAAGACACTCTCTGTCCTGGGTCCTCCTGCCCTCCGGCCGATGCCTGCCCCTCCGATGTCGAAGGCCCCGAGCCTTCATGGCTCCCACCATGTTGCTGCTGCTGCTCTGCCTCTTCCCGTGCACTGCCTCTTGCTGCCTGCACATCCTCCGCCGGCTGGGGTGCAGTCGTAGATGTGGCCACCCCTGCTGGATGTCCGACTCCCGACTGTGGCAGGGATGCCTCCTCCACCAGCCTGGCCGCACCGTCAGAGGCAGCTCCACAGGGCACCCAGGTGACTGATGGGTGGGAAGATGGCACAGAGGACGACTGGCGCATAGGGGGTCCAGTTGAGGAGGGGGTCGGAGCAAGCCCCATCAGACGGAGGAATCCGGCCTGGGTGACCTGTCCCAGCAGGCTGACGTGGTCAACGAGCCATTCGAGATGACGTGCAGTCTCTCCATGAAAAGACTGCAGGTCACCTCGCATGGCCCGTTGACGCAACGCCACACCAGCCAGGACAGGCTCAACCCGGACCTGGATAGCCACGTCCGCAGGCAGAATAAGTCCATTTGATGTCAGCTCATCCCCTGCCTGAAAACGGGTCTGGACGTAGGCATCCCTACTGGTGCAAGAAGATGCAGGGACAGGATCTGGGACAGGATTGCACACAGGCACCTCCGCGGCGGCCTGTGCTGCCTCCTGTCCCTGGTCCTGCACTGCACCACTAGCACCAGTGGGATCCCCACCTCCAGACCCCGTCTCTGGTGCTTGCACGGCCTCCTCCTCCACCAAACCCCCCACCAACCTGGATGACTCCGTGCCATCTTCCCCTGTTGGGCCCTGTGGGGTCCCAGCTGCCCCTTCTGCTGCCGAGGAGTCCAACTCCAACCTCCGCCTCTTGGACCTCCCCCCGGCAGCTGCGGCCTGGGACGCGGCACCGGACTCCTCACTCCCCGACGAGATGACAACACGGGAGGGGAGCCGGGCCTTGCGTCTCCGGCTGGCGGTGGGATCCCTGCCGCTGTGCTCCACAGCACCTTCTCCGCCCTCTTCATCAGTTGACGCTGCAGACAGGGATAAACAAAACACAGGCATCAGGGCACTGTACAATGGACACATACACACATGACAGTTGCACATGAGTGGCATTGGCAAACCTCAGACATGTCATCACAATCCCCAACACACATGTCATTACAACTCGCACACATGAGCCATACCACAGCCATATCGCAACTGCCACCACCATCCCTAGACATACAACAGCATGAGCAGCCAAAGGTGAGCCCGACATCACATGCAACACAGGAAGTGCACCACACATGTACACACACCACCACACTTGTATGCATGTGTACACCTCTGCCAAGTGTCGCACTGTTCAGACGGGCATCCATGTCACATCTGCCAATCAGGCTTCCACATACCGCTGTCACATGCATCCATGTTGCATCACTGTTGCACCCTTGTCAAATACACACACATGCACATGTACACAGTGCTGATACATGCAGCCGAAAACAACATACATGCGTGACATCACGGACATGTCTACTTACATACACATTCATCCAAACATGTGTGCCCACACAACTGCATTTGGCATGCAAGCCTACACACACAAGCACCATCCATGTCTCACACATTACAGCCCTCGCATGTGTCAGCCCCACGGCCCTGTACACCCCCAGCCATACTCGACCCCATACAAACAGATGTGCAACCTGCACACTACCTAATAATCACCACACGCACTGCTCACAATCAGGATGCATGTACACTCACCGCTCGACTCCAGACGGGTCAGCTTCTCTAGGACCTGGACGTGGAGCGCTGGGGATATGCGTTCCAGGACCCTCATCTGTTCTTCCGACAAGTGGCCCCGGCGCCCCTTGGCATCCGCTGCCTTCAAGAGGCGCCGGGCCTTGTTCAGGGTCCTGGACCTGAAGTCCTCCCAGCGCTTCCTGACATGTTGTAAGTCGCGGACTGCCCCCCCTCCGTGTTGATGGCAGTCACGATGTCAGTCCAGATCCGAGTCCGTCCTTCCTTGTCGGCGCGGGAACTTCCGAAGAGGGCATCATATTGCCCCAGGACTTGCTCCACCAGGACACCAACTTCGGTGGCACTGAAGCTGATGCCCCTCTGCCTCTCTGGCCGGGGGTTGTCAGTGGTCACAGATGGTGTTTGCCCCGACATGACAACCCCAGAGGCAGGAGTGGGTGGGCAACTGGGTCCTGGGGCTGGGCTGTGGAGCGATGGAATCCCAGTCGGGAGTCTTCGGTTCCAGCAGGGGTGGTCACAGCAACAGCACCCCTGGCTGATGTGCAGGCAGCAAATGGCAGTGCATGTGGGCAGCAGGCAGTCAGGCAGCAGCAGATGACAGGTGGGAGCATGCTCGGGTCTCTGGGGGGCAGTAGTTCGGCCTTCTGGGCAGGAGCGTGGTCTTCCGTGTGCATACGCGTGGCCAGCTTCATACGGAGTGATTTGGCACGTGAAAAATCTGCACGTCAGCGTGTAATTCGAGGAAAGGCCCTTAGCGCGTAAGCGCGTCTGCACGCATAAGCATTTTCATTGGACAGAAGGCCCCTCAAGCGCAAGCGCCCCTGTGACGTGACGCGTACAGACGTGCATGCGCATTTCAGCGCGCGTGAAAAAATGCACGTCCGCGTGTAATACGAGGAAAGGGCCATGCGCGTATGCACGGCAGCACGCATATGCGATGTCATTGGACCAAAGGCCCTTAGCGCGCGTAAAGGCATCGCCAGCGTATGCGCGTCTATGAAGTCACGTGCACGTTGAATTGGGCACACGTTGGAAAATGTTGCGTGTTAAAAAAATGAAAGACACGTCCGAGTGTCAAATCGTGTAATTGGTGGGAATGGGCCTAGCGCGTACACGCGGCAGTGACAAAGCATGTAATTGGTGGAAATGGCCCTAGCGCGTAGACGCCGCGTAAGTGACGCTGGACATGTGGGCCTGTATAAATGGTACGTGTAGAACACCATTTCCTTGTACGTGCTTTTCGTGGAGAGAGAGTGGGTGAATTCTGTACTTCTTGTCGTTTCACACGCGATTTACTTCACGGCGTTTCAAGTTCGTATTCCCTGTTACCTCTGACAGCTTTTTCTCTTTTTTCTCTTTTACTGGTTTACCTGGGCCTGTTCCCTCAAACAGTGTTCCCTTCTACTGTTGTCCTGTCTCCTCAGACAGCGTACAAATCTTCTTTTGTAGGGGGTGTTGCCAACCAAACGCGCTCCTTTTTCACGCTCTTTTACCTGGCAGACGGTGAGTCACGCACGTATCTAACATCTGTGCTTGCCCCGTGTGTCGCCTACCCCTTCAGAGGTCATTCTAGGCTGCGTGTGACACGCATACGTTCATTCTTGTGTTACTGGGTGCCACAGCGTAGTGCAGGTTTTTCTTTCTGCACACGTGGTCTAGGAGGGGTTACGTGCACCTCATCTCCCTTTTTTGGGGCTCCTGTGCGTAGCGTGACCCGTCATCTTTCCCCAGGGGTTACATTCAGCCTTGCTAGAGCACTAGGGTACAATTACCATCTGGTACCCAACCCCTTTGACCCCCAATTGCCCAGGACAATAGTTTACAGCCACTCCCATACGCACATTAACATCAGTGCCATGGCTGGGAGGCGAGGATTCCGTAAGGGTGGCAAAGGTGGAAGAGCCACAAGTAGTGGCCGTGGTGGATCCGGTAGGGGACGTGGTCGTTACTTGCAGGGTGAGCCTGTACCCCCATGTGTGAAGGACCAGTCAAGGGCACCCATAATCCCCCCCCTCCCCCCCTCCCGTTGAGGCTGATGTGGCTGACACCATCCATGCTCAGCCCTTGTTGGACCAGCCCATAGTGGCACCAGACCTGGCTGACTCCATGGCTGACTTCCAGGTCAGCAGGCCTATGACACGTGCGCTGGTGCACGTTGATGTCATCATGCCACGTGCATCTGGGGCAGCAAGGTCATCTGCTGCCCCAAGTAGGCAGGGCGGAGAGGCTGCAGGGGCAGCTGCGGCTCCATCCACCCCAGCTCTCACACACCCAGCCAGGACAGTGTCGGTCCTAGTCCATCCTGCTGACATTTCCCCTGACGCCATTACACTTGAGCCAATGCCTGCACCAACTCCCATGCTGAGTGTGCAATCCCACACTCCTGATACAGAGTCCACCAGGGCTCCTGCCCCTAGTGTCCAGAGCGGCGCAGGACACTCAGGATCACCACCACCTTCCAAGCGAAAGAGGAAGAGTGCTCGTCCGGCACAGGCTGATGCCCCAGACACAGCTACACAGTCCGGCCTGTCGAGGAGGCCCAGCTTCACGGATGCCGAACTGAATGCACTTGTCGAGTATGTGTCCGCACATGATAACGAGATGGTCATTGTTGCAGGATCCAAGACCACACCTGCACAACGCCAGGCACACTGGCAGACCGTTGCAGACATCGTAAGTGCCCTTGGAATCATGAGGCGCACAGCCAATGATTGCTATAAGCGCTGGAATGACCTAAAGCGCAGGGCAAAGAGTAAGCTGGCCTCAAGTCATGCCGCAACTCTAGTGACTGGAGGTGGGTCTCCAGTAGTAGACATGGAACTCACTCCACATGAGTCAGTCGCTGGGACCTACGTCACGGAGGAACAGATCCAAGGCGTGGGAGATCTGCCTGATTACGAGGCATTGTCCGGTGAGTGCACATGCATGTGTGTGTCATCCATGTGCATGGTGTGTGTGTGAGGGTTTCTGTTTGTGTGCCAGGTGAGAGTGTGTGCGCCTGAGTCGTATGGGTCAGCCATGTGCTTCATGCAATACATCCTGCGCAGCTGCATTTGGCCATAGCAGTATCCCTTCTGCCAACAGTAGACATCTAGCCCAATTGCACGCCAGTTGCCCTTGAAGTGTCACCTTGCCACTACATTGTTGCTTAATTTTCACTGTTCATTCAGTCAGATTGTTTGCATTCCACCACTTTTACTAGGCATTTCGCAGTCCTCTAGTCACATGTCTGACATGGCTATGGTAAAGTGGAGTGACTTTGTTACCTGGATATCATTTGTTCACACATGTCCCTGTGCAATTGGACCATTTTGGAATGGAAGCTCCAGGTGAAAAATCTGACCTGTTTGAATTAGAAAAGCTATTACATGCAGGAACTGGACTGAATGAATAGGTGCTGCCCTCCTCTCCATCTTCACTCAATAGCAATGGTACATGCCATCTGTGTGATGGCATGTGTGTTTCACCTGGCAATCACAGGCCAATGTGTGATGCCACTGCCAGGCAGCATGCAGAAAATGTGTTCATCTTCCATCTTGGTGTCATCAATGTGTGCCATTTGCCTCCCCTTCATACGCAGTGAGGGTGCATGCATGGGAGGGTTTTAGTCATGTGGGACATGTGTCAATCAAGTACTGGTTCTGTTGCTTCTCAGCCCTCATTGTGTGCCATGGTGCTAATGCCTGTTTCCATTTCTTTGTTTTTATGTCTTTGCAGGGGAAGACGTCCCTGATACTGCTGGGGTTGTGGAGATGGTGCAGACCCAGGAGGGGTCCGAGGGCCGACCAACCACCAGTGAGGGACGTGGTGTGGTGGTGGGTGAGAACCCACAAGTGCTGCAGGTCGTGCTCTCAAGGGGTGTCTCTGGCTGCACCTCCCCCAGCTGTACTCAGGTGTTGATTCGGATGATGAGACCTACGTGCCGTCACAGGTGAGTGTTCCAGGGAGGGATTCTGTTCTGTCCCACCCACCTGCACCAGGGTCAGAACCCTCAATGGGGATGTCAGTGTTGGCAGCTACGCCTTTGGTGGTTACGGATGCAGGGTCACACTCCGCGACATCTGATCCTGTTCCTGGGCCAGCAGATCAGAGGGGGAATGCAGTCCTGCAGCCTCAGGCAGTGCCGGCACAGCAAGGCGCAGTTCGCCTTGCCCCAGACAGGTGTGGTGCCCGCCGACGTGGTGGCCATACGCCACCTGGCAATACCGCATGGGAGCAATCCATTTACGGTATGGCAACCCAACAGGCGGCATCATCCGAGATGATGGCTCAGGCCATAGATAGGGTGGCCACTTCCATTGTCCCCCCTGAAAGGCTGATGGAGCGACTACAGCAGGCAACCGACTCCATCTGCCAGTCACACAGGGAGGACATGTTGGCGTCCAACAGGGACTGGCGGGCGGCACTGGCGACTCTGCAGGAGGCCATCTCCATAGAGTCCCAGGGCCACAGGGAAGCCCTGAGGCAGGAGCTCCTTCACCTCAGGACGACTCTTGTTGAGCTTGAGGCTTCAACACACCAAAGGACAGAACAGCAGCTGGAGCGTCTCACCCGTACGCTCTCAGCTGAGATGCAGGCAACGAGGGCGGAGGTCCGGCATCCCGTGAGTTGTTGCATGGGGACCTCCGCAAACTCATCCTCCAGAACGAGACCTACCACACCCGCATGCTTGCAGCCATGGAGGAGCAGACTAGGGCCTTGCGTGGGCTGCCTCCCATAGTGCAACCACCTCCGGATGCAGCTGCACAGGGTGATAATAGCGACAGCAGTGATACTCCCACAATAGGGTAGCCGTGTGGGCCATGAGCCCATGGAGGTGTTTTTTTTTCCCAGGATCCACACAGGTGGGTTTTGGTGTGCTCCCTGTCCTCGGACCTCCTGGGTGGCCTCCCCAACCCCCCTGGGCCCATCAATGGCCATTTTTTTTTTTTTTTTAATTTTTATTTTTATTTTTATTTTTCCCAATTTTTTTGGGACAATTTGTTGCCTTCCGTGGTTCCTGTGGGCATAGGCTGCATTGTGGCTGGGCACATGCAGGCTTGTCATGTATTTGGTTCAGATGCTTGGGTTTGAGTCACACACACCCCTCCTGCTTCCCGTTTCCATGGGCTTGCAAAGGGTGTGCCCAAGTGACATTGACGTACATGGTGACATTGGACTCCCACTACATGTGTGGGTAGTCTAGTCAATACTGTGTATACATTCCTAGTGCATATTGCTGTTGTGTTGTACACGGCATGTTGCATTGATGTGTAACTCATCATCTGTGTCTACCTCCCAATTTGCAGGTCCCTTCCTCATGTCTACACAAGGCCCTCTAGTTTGGAGATGGGGTCCATGTTGGCAGCAGTGCACCTACAACTCTACATGGCGCCAACACTGCACAGTTGGTAGTGGTGGGAGTGCAGGCATTTCCAGGTGGTGAGAGTACTAATTTATTACATTTGTGATGTCATGTTAATGGTAGTACCTGCTCAAGTTTGTTGTTGGTCCTGCATTACTGTGAGCATTTCAGGTGTTGCAAGTTTCAATTAGGGACACTGTACATTGTGACACTAGTGTCATGTTGTGTGGATTACTTTGTTTACCTGCAAATAGCATGACATGGCACGGTGTGTCGTGTGGCGGTGCTGGGGATGGGTTGGCTGACATGGCACTGTCCTCTTGTTGCATTTTGCAAGTGGGTATTCATTTTAGCTGCTTGAATGTGTTTCTTCACAAAACTGCATTGGTGGTGTCTGTGTGGGTAGGGATGCACACATTGTAACACTGCCAGGTGAACAATCTCAGGCTGATATGGTTTTCACGGTTGATTCTCCAGACATTCAGGATCAGTGTCAGGTTGAGTCATAATTGATTGTCAGATGGAATGTGCCAGGGCAGTGTGCACTCCACAGGAGTGTGATTTCTATGTGAAGTAATTAGCCAGTAGCTGTGTACGGGCTGCCTCCCCCCGTGCCCTTTCCCCTCCCATGCGCAGTGGCTGTGCATGTGGTTGGGGATGTGGGGCCACCACCATGTCCACGGCCAGGCCCCGGCGTGTTGCAACGGTGTGCAGGACACATGCTGCCACTATGATCCTGCACACTACTGGGGGAGCGTACAACAGCTGCCCGCCAGAATGGTCAAGGGAGCGAAAGCGTGACTTTAGCACTCCGAATGTGCGCTCCACTATGCCCCGAGTTGTAATGTGGGCTGTGTTATATCTTACCTGGGGTGGCGTGGTGGGGTTCCGAATTGGCGTCATCATGTGGGGGCTGAGAGGATAGGCACTGTCCCCTGTTGAGGTGGTGATTGGTATCATTGGTGGGGTTGTGACCTTGCTCAGTATCTGACATGCATGCATGTGCAGTGGCATTCATACTCACCAAGCAGCCATGTATCGCCATGCCGCCCAGCTTCTAGGTCCCGGCTTAGGGTGGACATTCGGTAAATGAAGCTGTCGTGGGTGGAGCCGGGATAGTTGGCATATACTGAGGTGATGATTCCCTTGGCATTACATACTACCTGCACATTGATGGAATGACAGTGCTTGCGGTTCCTATAGATGTGCTCTGATGCCCTGGGGGGACGTAGAGCCACATGGGTGCAGTCGATGACACCTAGCACTTTGGGGAATCGTGCCACACCGTAAAAATCCAGGGCGGCAGCATGCCTTTCTGCAGGTGTTCTGGGCAGGTATATGTGCCTGCGGACTGATGGCCGTGCAGTGATGATGTTCAAGACCTGGTGTAGGCAGCGTGACTGGGTGGCCTGTGATACCCCACCCACTATGGCACTTGTCCGCTGAAATGATCCAGTGGCTAAGAAGTGCAGTACATTGAGGACCTTCTCCAGGGGGCTGAGTGCTTGGGAGCACAGGGTGGGTGATGTGAGGTAATCCTCCCACTCACTCACCGGGTCCAGTATTATGTGTGGTGGAAACCTGTACCTCCCATACACCTGGTCATCAGGCATCCCGAAAAGGCTGGTTCTGGGTGTGAATATTCTGGCCCTGACTATCCTCCTCCTCCTCCTTTGGTAGCCCACGCCCACTGCTGCTAGGAACGGTATGTTCATCCTGGGTCTGAGCTTGTTATTTTGTTAGCGCGCTAATTTATGCGTTGCGCGTGTTGTAGGCGAGCGTGTGACCCGCGCACCCCTGAAATCCAGTACCCAGTCCAATAGCGTGTTGAAATTCCTGCGCACCCCGGGATACAGGTGCGCTGACGTACTTGCGTGTGTAAGTACCCGCGCACCCATGATATACACGTACATAGGCCAATCGCGTGTACGCGCACTTTTGTCCAATTACACGCGATGACACTCTGACGTGCTGTCCAATTACACGCGATGACACTCTGACGTGCAGTCTTTCCACGTGTGCTCTGTCATCACGTGCTGTGTGGGAAACACCCATGAGGGTCACGTCACAGACGCGCTTACGCGCTCAGGGCCTTTGGTCCAATGGAATCGCGTATGCGTGCTGACGCGCTTACGCGCTTAGGGCCTTTCCTCGAATTTCACGCTGACGTGCAGGATTTTCACGTGCCAAATCACTCCGTATCAAGCTGGCCACGCGAAAACACACGGAAGACCACGCTCCTGCCCAGAAGGCTGAATTACTGCCCCCCAGTGCCCCGAGCAGCCTCCCACGTGCCATCTGCTGCTGCCTGCCTGCCTGCTGCCACCGTGCCCTGCCATTTGGTGCCTGCACATCAGCCATCTGCAGGGGTCCAGTTGCTGTGTCCACCCCTGCTGGAACTGAAGACTCCCGACTGGGATTACATCGCTCCACAGCCCAGCCCCAGGACCCAGTTGCCCACCCACACCTGCCTCTGGGGTTGCCATGTCGGGCACTTCCACATCTGGCACCAGTGGCAACCCCAGGCCAGAGGGGCAGAGGGGCACCAGCTTCACTGCCACCGAAGTTGGTGTCCTGGTGGAGCATGTCCTGGGGCAGTATGATGCCCTCTTTGGATCGTCCCGCGCCAGCAAGGAAGGACGGGAGAGGATCTGGGCCGACTGTGTGGTTGCCATCAACGCGGAGGGGGTGGCAACCCGCGACGTCCAGAAGATCAAGAAGCGCTGGGAGGACTTGAGGTCCAGGACCCTCGTGAAGGCCCGGTGCCTCGTGGAGGGGGGCCGGGGCCGCATGAGTTCCATCCAGATGAGGGTCCTGGAACGCGTACGCCCAGCGCTCCACGCCCAGATCCTTGAGAGGGAGACCCGTCTGGAGTTGAGCGGTAAGTGTCCAAGCATTGCTGTGTGAGACAGGGCATGTTGGGGTGTGCTGGTTGTCTGATACTTGCCTGTATGTGTGACATAGGCCATGTATGCATGTATGTGTGCAGGGACATCATGGTAATGCATGTGCGACCAGTGATGTGTGAACTACATGGTTGTTGCATGTGTTTAAATGCCACATGGGGAGCCCTATGCAGATTTCAGACATGAGAGCATGCCAGTCTCTGTTCCTGGACATGAGTGGGGGTGAGGGATGGGTGCTGATGGCAGGTACATATATGGTAGCCATGTCTGTGTGCCTGACCTGCGTGTCTGTGTCTTGTGCATGCCATGGATGCATGACACATGTGTGTCACAATGCACAGATTCACTGATGCAGCCTAGTTACCCTTGTATCCGCTGTGTTTGGGGTGTATGGGGCCAGATGGATGTGACTGAGGTGAAGTGTGTGCATGTGATAGGCATGACCCATGATGCATGTGAGTTCCATATCATTGTATGTTTCAAGAGTCCATTGGACATGTATGGAAATGTCCATGGCATGCACCACGCCTGTTACTGTGTGTGTTTTGCCTGGACTGACCCATGTGTTGTGGAGGGACATGATGGAAGTGTACTTTGACAGTGGTACTCATCTGCTATTGCTTCCTGTCTAGGGGACCATAAAACAGTACCCTGATGCTTGTGTTCTTTGTCTCCCTCTACACAGCGGCTAGTGAAGAAGAGGGCGGAGACGGCGCTGTGGAGCAAGGCGGCGGGGATGCCCCCACGGCTGCAGCGGAAGGGGTGGGTGAGCCCCCACAGGGGCCTGCTATGGTGGAAGATGGTGAGGAGCCATCCAGGTTGGTGGTTTCCACAGAGGAGGAGGAGGCCGCCACAGGGGCACACATGGGGCCTGGTGGGGGCATCCCTGCTGGTGCAAGTGGTGCAGTCCAGGGCCAGGGGCAGGAGGCAGCACAGGTCACCATGGAGGGGCCTGTGCATGTCGCTGTCCCTGACCCTGTGAGTGCACCACCATGCACCAGCAGGGTTGCCCCGTCCCAGGCACGTCCGCAGGTAGAGGGGATGTCCATGTCACCTGACTCCCCTCCACCTGCGGACGAGGGGACCCGTGTCCGTATGGAGAAGGTCCTGATTGGGGTTGCGATGTGCGCGGGTGCAATTCGTGATGACGTGCGTGCTTCCCGGGAGGAGCACGCACATCATCACGAAGAGCACCGTGCCGACGTGGCCCAATTGGGATCTTCCATGTTCGGGGGTTTCCTGCATGTGTCGGCCAATCTGGCGGCCCTCTCCTCCTCTGTGGAGGCTATACGCCAGTCATTCTCCTTGCCGTCTTCCGGCCCAGATGCCACCAGGGCCCCCTGTGGACCTGCCCTGACCTATGCAGCCAGCTCGGTGGGGATCCCATCCCTGCCACAGTCGGGAGTCGGAGGTGAAGCAGGGGTGGACACCACAGCAACTGTACCCCAGCAGATGGAGGATGTGCCGGCATCATCAGGCAGGGCACGTGCACGACGGCGTCGGTGGATTCCATCAGCCTGGATGCCGTCGTGCTGGCAGAGGCAGTTGCGTCGGAGGCAGCAGCAGAGTCAACGTGGGAGGCATCATGGCTCGGGGCCTTCAACATCGGAGGGGCAGGCATCGGCCGGAGGGCAGGAGGACCCAGGACAGGAAGTGTCTTCCGTGTGGCTGCGGTTGGGCCAGCAGATAGGTGCGGAGCGGCGGCGGGCGGAAGAGGAGCGGCTCACGATGGTCAGGGCGGAGAACTCCATGCGGAGGGCCCTGAGGCGGGCCGAGTGCCTCGGGGCAATCCGCAGGGGGTTGGAGGAGCAGATGGCGTCGTCCCTGCGGACCCTCGGGGCCATGGAACAGGACCGCCTCCGGGACATAGACGAGGAGTTTGATGATGCCCTGGTCCGGAACACTACGGAGTGAGCCGCTGGACTTGCCCATCGCCTTTGTATATAGTTCTTTAGTTTTAGGTTTCCTTTGTTTATTGTTATGATTTGGAGTCGACGGACACAGCTCCACTTTTTGTATATAGTTGCTTTTTTGTTAGGGTTTTTAGTAGGTTTCCTTTGTTCAGTTGGGCTCATGGACCCTTGGATATTGTGTACATAGTTCTTCATTGGATTGTTTTATTTTTAAATTTTATTTTTTCTTCTCCATGGAGCAATGGTGTTTGGATTTTATTTTTTTTCTGTCGGATTGATTTCATTTTTAATGTGACTTTGAAGAACATTTTTTTGGGATTTTGTGTTTTTCATTTTTTGGGACGGACATGCACCTTTTATTTTTTTCATTGGCATTGTAGTTTGTTTCATTTCTTTTGCATTCATATTTTTTAAATACATTTTTGTTTTCATACTTCACTGTGTGGTATCATCTCATTGGTTTCATGCATGTCATGTTGGGTGTTTTCAAATTCATTTGCAACCATTGTGTGTGACAGACATGGGTTCATTTGCTTTATGTACGTTGGGGGTGTAACATGTAATTTTCATTTCCATGTGGGTGAATGGGTTACTTGGTAGGGCCTTTTGGCTGTGGAGGATGACCATTACGCACATGGTTGGTGATTGTGAGGAGCTGGGTGCAGGGGGACATGAGTGGGGGCCTGGTGGAGGGTGCCCCTGCACTGCTGGGGGGTGGGGGTGGTGGGAGATATGAGTGGGGGCCTGGTGGAGGGTGCCCCTGGATGCTGGGGGGTGGGGGTGGTGGGAGACATGAGTGGGGGCCTGGTGGAGGCTGCCCCTGGATGCTGGGGGTGGGGGTGGTGGGAGACATGAGTGGGGGCCTGGTGGAGGCTGCCCTTGGTGGCTGGGGGGTGGGAGTGCAGGGGAACATGAGTGGGGGCCTGGTGGAGGGTGCCCCTGGATGCTGGGGGGTGGGGGTGCAGGGGGACATGAGTGGGGGCCTGGTGGAGGGTGCCCCTGCACTGCTGGGGGGTGGGGGTGGTGGGAGACATGAGTGGGGGCCTGGTGGGGGCTGCCCATGGTGGCTGGGGGGGTGGGGGTGATAGGGGCCATGGGTGGGGGCCTGGTGGAGGCTGCCCCTGCACTGCTGGGGGGTGGGGGCGGTGGGAGACATGAGTGGGGGCCTGGTGGGGGCTGCCCATGGTGGCTGGGGGGTGGGGGTGATAGGGGCCATGGGTGGGGGCCTGGTGGAGGCTGCCCCTGCACTGCTGGGGGGTGGGGGTGGTGGGAGACATGAGTGGGGGCCTGGTGGGGGCTGCCCATGGTGGCTGGGGGGTGGGGGTGCAGGGGGACATGAGTGGGGGCCTGGTGGAGGGTGCCCCTGCACTGCTGGGGGGTGGGGGTGGTGGGAGACATGAGTGGGGGCCTGGTGGGGACTGCCCATGGTGGCTGGGGGGTGGGGGTGATAGGGGCCATGGGTGGGGGCCTGGTGGAGGGTGCCCCTGCACTGCTGGGGGGTGGGGGTGGTGGGAGACATGAGTGGGGGCCTGGTGGAGGGTGCCCTGGATGCTGGGGGGTGGGGGTGGTGGGAGACATGAGTGGGGGCCTGGTGGAGGCTCCCCCTGGTGGCTGGGGGGTGTGGGTGCAGGGGAACATGAGTGGGGGCCTGGTGGAGGGTGCCCCTGCACTGCTGGGGGGTGGGGGTGGTGGGAGACATGAGTGGGGGCCTGGTGGAGGGTGCCCCTGGATGCTGGGGGGTGGGGGTGGTGGGAGACATGAGTGGGGGCCTGGTGGAGGCTGCCCCTGGATGCTGGGGGGTGGGGGTGGTGGGAGACATGAGTGGGGGCCTGGTGGAGGCTGCCCCTGGTGGCTGGGGGGTGGGGGTGGGTCGGAGACATGAGTGGGGGCCTGGTGGAGGCTGCCCCTGCACTGCTGGGGGGTGGGGGTGGTGGGAGACATGAGTGGGGGCCTGGTGGAGGCTGCCCCTGGATGCTGGGGGGTGGGGGTGGTGGGAGACATGAGTGGGGGCCTGGTGGAGGCTGCCCCTGGTGGCTGGGGGGTGGGGGTGCAGGGGAACATGAGTGGGGGCCTGGTGGAGGGTGCCCCTGCACTGCTGGGGGGTGGGGGTGGTGGGAGACATGAGTGGGGGCCTGGTGGAAGGTGCCCCTGGATGCTGGGGGGTGGGGGTGGTGGGAGACATGAGCGGGGGCCTGGTGGAGGCTGCCCCTGCACTGCTGGGGGGTGGGGGTGGTGGGAGACATGAGTGGGGGCCTGGTGGAGGGTGCCCCTGGTGGCTGGGGGGTGGGGGTGCAGGGGGACATGAGTGGGGGCCTGGTGGAGGGTGCCCCTGGTGGCGGGGGGTGGGGGTGATAGGGGACATGAGTGGGGGCCTGGTGGAGGGTGCCCCTGGATGCTGGGGGGTGGGGGTGCAGGGGGACATGAGTGGGGGCCTGGTGGAGGGTGCCCCTGCACTGCTGGGGGTGGGGGTGATAGGGGACATGAGTGGGGGCCTGGTGTGGGCTGCCCATGGTGGCTGGGGGTGGGGGTGGCAGGGGGACATGAGTGGGGGCCTGGTGGGGGATGCCCATGGTGGCTGGGGGGTGGGTGTGGTGGGAGACATGAGCGGGGCCTGGTGGAGGCTGCCCCTGCACTGCTGGGGGGTGGGGGTGGTGGGAGACATAAGTGGGGGCCTGGTGGAGGGTGCCCCTGGTGGCTGGGGGGGTGGGGGTGCAGGGGGACATGAATGGGGGCCTGGTGGAGGGTGCACCTGGTGGCTGGGTGGTGGGAGACATGAGTGTGGGCCTGGTGGAGGCTGCCCCTGCACTGCTGGGGGGTGGGGGTGGTGGGAGACATGAGTGGGGGCCTAGTGGAGGGTGCCCATGGTGGCTGGGGGGTGGGGGTGCAGGGGGACATGAGTGGGGGCCTGGTGGAGGGTGCCCCTTGATGCTGGGGGGTGGGGGTGCAGGGGGACATGAGTGGGGGCCTGGTGGAGGGTGCCCCTGCACTGCTGGGGGGTGGGGGTGATAGGGGACATGAGTGGGGGCCTGGTGGGGGCTGCCCATGGTGGCTGGGGGGTGGGGGTGGCAGGGGGACATGAGTGGGGGCCTGGTGGGGGATGCCCATGGTGGCTGGGGGGTGGGGGTGGTGGGAGACATGAGCGGAGGCCTGGTGGAGGCTGCCCCTGCACTGCTGGGGGGTGGGGGTGGTGGGAGACATGAGTGGGGGCCTGGTGGAGGGTGCCCCTGGTGACTGGGGGGTGGGGGTGCAGGGGGACATGAGTGGGGGCCTGGTGGAGGGTGCCCCTGGATGCTGGGGGGTGGGGGTGCAGGGGGACATGAGTGGGGGCCTGGTGGAGGGTGCCCCTGCACTGCTGGGGGGTGGGGGTGGTGGGAGACATGAGTGGGGGCCTGGTGGAGGGTGCCCCTGGATGCTGGGGGGTGGGGGTGGTGGGAGACATGAGTGGGGGCCTGGTGGAGGCTGCCCTGGTGGCGGGGGGTGGGAGTGATAGGGGACATGAGTGGGGGCCTGGTGGAGGGTGCCCCTGGATGCTGGGGGGTGGGGGTGCAGGGGGACATGAGTGGGGGCCTGGTGGAGGGTGCCCCTGCACTGCTGGGGGGTGGGGGTGATAGGGGACATGAGTGGGGGCCTGGTGGAGGGTGCCCCTGGTGGCTGGGTGGTGGGGGTGGTGGGAGACATGAGTGGGGGCCTGGTGGAGGCTGCCCATGGTGGCTGGGGGGTGGGGGTGGCAGGGGGACATGAGTGGGGGCCTGGTGGGGGATGCCCATGGTGGCTGGGGGGTGGGGGTGGTGGGAGACATGAGCGGGGGCCTGGTGGAGGGTGCCCCTGGATCCTGGGGGGTGGGGGTGCTGGGAGACATGAGTGGGGGCCTGGTGGAGGGTGCCCCTGGATGCTGGGGGGTGGGGGTGCTGGGTGACATGAGCAGGTGTGCAGGGTAGTCCCCTGTGGTGTGTGCTGCCTGCAGGGGCCGTGGAGGGTGTACAGGGAATACCTGGGAGCACACAGCCAAATCGCGTGTTGAATTTCCCGCGCACAACTGAAATCCACGTACCCTGACAAATCGCGTGTGGAACTTCCCGCGCACACCTGAAATCCACTTACCCGGCCAAATCGCGTGTGGGACTTCCCGCGCACCCCTGAAATCCACGTACACGGCCAAATCGCGTGTGGAACTTCCCGCGCACCCCTGAAATCCACGTACCCTGACAAATCACGTGTGGAACTTCCCGCGCACCCCTGAAATCCACGTACCCGGCCAAATCGCGTGTGGTACTTCCCGCGCACCCCTGAAATCCACGTACACGGCCAAATCGCGTGTAGAACTTCCCGCGCACCACTGAAATCCACGTACCCTGACAAATGGCGTGTGGAACTTCCCGCGCACCCCTGAAATCCACGTACCCGGCCAAATCGCGTGTGGGACTTCCCGCGCACCCCTGAAATCCACGTACACGGCCAAATCGCGTGTGGAACTTCCCGCGCACCCCTGAAATCCACGTACCCTGACAAATCGCGTGTGGAACTTCCCGCGCACCCCTGAAATCCACGTACCCGGCCAATTCGCGTGTGAGACTTCCCGCGCACCCCGGTATACACGCACACGTATTTTTTGTCAGTGGGTGTCCGTGTTTGTGGGTACCCCTTTGCACGTCATTTATCCTGGAGGGCCACAGTATGGGACATTCATCATGGCAGTATATAGGTGCTATTTGTTGGCGCACCTTTTGGTGCACATTTCTTCCAGGCGCAGAGACGCTACCGCCTGCTTTCTTGTGGCGGTCGTGTTTGTGCCGGTGCGCTGGTTTGAGCGTGCGCTTTTTTGCCCTATTCTATTCCATGAATACGTGTTGTAGGCGAGCGTGTGGGCGTTCCGCGCACTTGTACCCTGTACTTCCCCCGTGACGCCCACATTTTGGCAAGTTGTTCCCCATTCCGAGTGTTACGCCCGTGTTCCGCCTACTTTTGTAGCGTGCGCCGCGCTATGTGCGATTTTCGCTGTGGCCTGTGCGATTTTCGCTGTGACTTGGCGCACGCAGTTAGATGGCCTGTGCGCCAACGTGCGCCGCGCACTTTATTATCGCACATCCGATGGTTTTCTCG
The DNA here is from genome assembly GCF_040938575.1 of Ambystoma mexicanum. Taxonomy (NCBI): domain Eukaryota; kingdom Metazoa; phylum Chordata; class Amphibia; order Caudata; family Ambystomatidae; genus Ambystoma; species Ambystoma mexicanum. The sequence continues at coordinate 791,880,638 of NC_090937.1, read as the reverse complement.
CACACTGCCTTCCATGAATCGATGTGCGCTGCTTTTCATGCGATTTTCGCACTTACACTGCGATTTTCGCTATTCCACTGCGATTCGCACGTTTTTGGCCACTTGCGCCGCGCTAATTATTCCATGAATCGGCCTCTGTGTCTTCAATCTTATATCAATCTCTTTTGTTCTTTCAGTTGTGGTACAACATTTGCATTTAACACATGGTACATGTCCTCTTGTAGTCTATATGCCCCATAGTTCTGGCAGGCTTATTTGTTTTTGTAACTTGGGATAGATATCGTTCTTCATGATTTGATATTTAAGGTTTTTACTTCTCTTGAAAGCCATATATGGTGGGACTAGGTGTGCTTGTCGTTCCTGAAGAATTTTCGAATTCTTTTTTATGGATTTAGTAATTTCATTCTAGCGGTCTGAGTAGGTACTTACAAATATAATTTTGTCTGCTTGTTTTTTTTTTTTTTGCTTTTGTGTTCAAGAATGGCTTCCCTTTTGTTACTTCTGATTCTTAAGCAGGATTTTTTCACAAGTAATGCAGGGTATCCTCTTCTGCAATTTATTTTTCCTCAGGGCCTTGGTTTCTGTTTCATGCTAAAGTTTGTTCGTACTGTTCCTTTTCAGTCGGAAAAATTGCCCAAATGGGAGATTCTCCCAAGTATGTCTCGGATGGCTGTTTGTAGTATGTTTTCACCGACAGTTGCTTAGGTTGCATATCAGCAAAGATTGTAATGGCTAACTGGTCATATTGCAAGCAATCATAGTTCATGGTAAATTGTAGGCATCTGTCCTGATTGTTCAGCTATTCCGCGAAACTGGTGATTTTCACCTCGTTGTTGCCTTATTTATTTACTTGAATTATGTTTACATTTAAAAAGCGCAACTAACCCTCAGGCATCTAGGCACTTGTTCTTAAGAACTCGGTTACAATGCCTCATGTATCTGGGCATTTGAGCTTAAGGAATCGGTTACATTACATTCATAGTCAGGTAACAGGAGCTGCATACATGGGTTAAACAGTTCACCAGTACATTCCTTGCATGCATGGGTTAAGCAGTGGTCGCATTCATGGGGAAGTGCATTATGTTAGATAACAATTTTGCTATCAATTCTTCAGACGTGTGGTCATTTATTGGGAATCTTGGCTAAGAGCCAGGTTTTGAGACTTTTACAGATGGACCAGAGTGGCGGGTCTACTCTTAACTCCAGGGGCATGGCATTCCAGTATTTGACTGTGATAACAGGGAAGCTGTGGCCTCCTGCATTTTGTTGTTTGTATCTCTGGGTAGCCGTGCATATGACGAGCAGTTTGGTCTGGAGGATTTAACTTTTGAGATTTGTTTTGTCAGGTATAGCGGAGCAGTGTTGGAAAGACATTTGTGTATTAGGGATATTATTTTTAATTTGATACAATCTCGCACTGGTAGCCAATTGATGTTTCTTCTGACTGAGGATATGTAGTCTTTTTTTGGGATATTGAGGGCAGCTCTGATTGCGTTATTTCGTACTATCTGAAGCTTGTTGTTGTTTTTAGAGGTAAATTTGGCAAATAAGGAGTTGCAATAATCAATCCTGGAGAGGATAAGTGCTCTAACCAGTGCAATACAATTGTCTGTGGTTAAGAAGGGTCTGTAAGAAGTAATACGTTTGGCAGTATAGGCTGATGCCGATGTGATGGTGTTAACTTGTCTGGTTAGTGAGAGTGACGAATCCAGGTAAATACCTAGAGTTTTTTTCTTCTTTGGCTACCATAATGCCATCAATATCAAAGAATTTGTAGGCTGGTGGTAGGTTCTTTAGTCTTGGTAGACTGTCCACAGGGAGGAGGTCAGTTTTATCATCATTCATACAGAGTTCATGTTGTGCCATCTAGGCTTGGATGGTGAGGTAGACAGTGTTCAAGGACTTAGGCCTCATTACGAATTTGACGGTCCGGATACAATGGTACCGGTAAGCTTGCCGGTACCGTTGTATCCGGACCGGCAAACTCTGAGTTGTGCATGCAGGTGACTTTCGTTCTGCCATGGCTGACCTGGCAGAATGAAAGGCACCCGCGAGCACAGAATGCCTGTAGCACAGGCACCGTAATGATTGGTGCTGGTGCTAAAGGCACCCCCATTCCCATTGAGCCCTCTGTGACACAAATGGGAATGGAGATCACCCAATTCCAGCAAAGGAGAATTACCGGGTTCCGCGGGGCCAGAATACCCTGGTAATTGACCATTCGTGGGTGCTGGATTTTTTCACAAGTTTGGAGGTAGCCTGCCTGTATTACAGACAGGCTACCTCGAAACTTGTAATGAGGCCCGCATGATTACCAGTGATTGGAAGCAGTATTTGGGTGTCAACCGCATAGTTGGTATACATGACACCCAATTTGTCAAGTAGGTCAAAGAGAATTTGTAAAAACATTGTACAACGTTGGGGATATGCAAGAGGCTTGTGGGACTCCACAGGTGACAGGGGTAGGAGGGGCTCAGGCGTAAGTGGAGAAGACTCTCATGGTGCGGCTAGAGAGGAAAGATTCGATCCAGTCTACGGCATTGTTCGAGAAGTAGGCTGCCCGGGCTAGGTGTTGGCACAGGATGTTGTGGTTTACTAAGTGAAATGCCGCCAGGAGGTCCAGGAGGAGGAGGGTGGCTAGCTCGCCTCTATGTCTGATTTGATCCATTTGGATTTTTAAGTCCAAAAGGGCAGTTTCTGTTCCGTAGCCTGGGCAGAAACCTGATTGGCGAAGGCCAAGAAGGTTATGGGTTTCAAGGTAGTTTTGTATTTGTAGGTATACTACTCTCTCAATTATTTTTAGTAGAAAGGGTACTGTTGCAATAGGCCTGTAATTGGTGAGCACATTAGGGTGTAGTGTAGGTTTCTTAAGCAATGAGAGTACTCATGCTTCTTTCAGGTTTTCTGGTACTTTGTTAGAGGTGAAGGAGTTATGGATCAGAGTTGTGATGAACGGGGCCAGTTTTCTGGCTCTGTCTTTATTAAGTCTGGCCGGGCAGGTGCCACCTTGGCATCTCAAAAGCTTTCATCCCTTTATGATTTTGATGGTTTCAGTCATGGTGATGGATGTGAATTCAAACCTGGGGTATGACGTTGGTAGTGTGGAGTCTGGGACTGCGGGCTGGACAGTTAGGGCGAGCTTGAGTTTTTTTTGGCATAAAGGAATCTTGTCATTGAGGGCCTTTTGTATGTTCTCGCACCATAGTCAGTCTTTAGTGCAGTTGTCTGGAAACTGGGATGGTGATTCCAGTTCCCGTAGAATGGTAAAATGTTCTCTAATGCCTGAGTTGGCGTTCTCTATTCTTGTGTTGTATGCATTACTCTTGGCTTGGATAGTGGCTTCCTTGTATTTTGTGGCTAGTGTATTGAATTGCTGTTTATTGTCATGGGTGGGATTTTTTTTTCCAAACACTCTCTGCGTTTCTTTTTTTGCTGTGTAAATCTTTGAGACTTGTGGTGTACTAGGAGTTGCTATGGGCTGAGGGTTTGGCTTTGTGGTTGCCCAAGGGCACTACTTTGTTAATAGCTGCCTCCAGAGTTTGGTTGTAAAGGGCAACTAAATTTGTAGGATTAGCGGAGTGGTCCATGTGGAAGGTGAGAGGCAGTAGTAAGGGAAGCATGTTGTCTGGTGGGATGTTTTGATGGTTGAGTGTGGGTGCAGTTGGAGCAAGAAGGGCAGGCATGCTGTGCTGTGAGGGAGTGCTGATGGATAATAGTATGAAATTATGGTCTGACCATGGGCATGGGTCGTTGTTGGATATATTGATGATGCAGTTGAAATCGGCAAGCCAGTACATAATGCAGCCTTTAACATGAGTTGGATTCCCATATTAGAATCAATGTATCTTTTCCGTAGTTTGGTTTTATTTTTTAAGGGAGGTCAGTATATATCTTGGTCTCCACTAACATTTCTACATATAAATTTGCTAGGCTTGGTGCAACTGTAGCCCCCATATCCGTGCCATGGATTTGTCTGTAAAAAGTGTCTACGAACATGAAGTAATTTTCCGTGAGCGTCGTTTCTGCTCACCATAGTTTAAATGAATTTGGAGTGTCATTGGGGGTGTGTTTAAGATGTAGTAATTCTTCTAGCATTAGCAGAACATTTACTTGGGGATCATGGTGTAGAGGAATACAATATCCAAGCTGATTATTGTTACTCTGGTAGGATCAGACTTCATCCCTACCATCTGTTTAATGATGGCTGTCGTGTCTTGAAAGCATGACTTAATTTGCACCACTAGAGGTCTGAGGTACACATCTGCAAATTTAGATAAAGGTTCCAGGACTGAGTTATTTCCGGAGACTATAGGTTTACCTGGAGGTTTGTCTAGGTTTTTATGTATTTTAGCGAGTGTGTCAAATAGGGGTATCTTAGGCGTCATTTACAAGTTAGCCTGTTGTTTACAATCCTTTCCAATGCTTTCTCTATTTTGTTTTTGATCGTCCCTTAGAGTCTTTTAGTGGGATCTATATCTAGTTTTATATAACAGGTTCCATCATTTAGTTGTCTACTACATTCAATGATGTAGTCTTCTCTGTCTAGCATGACTATCCCTCTGCCTTCATCGGCTCTCCGTAAGATAGTTTTGTTTGTTGTTGGCCAAACTAGCAATTGTTTCTTTCTTCCTTCATTGTGTTCTGAAACTGTTTTCATTTGTCTTTTCAATTTTTTCCATATCTTCCAGCACTCTTTTCACAAAAACAATGGCTTCAGCACTATGACTATGGGTGGGTGGTGTGAAATATGATGAATTCCTCAGGCCGAACTCATTAGGTGTGCTTGCGTATGTTTCATTTTGAAAACATTGTCAGAGATGTATTTTCCACATGAACTGCTTTAATTCCACTCTAAATTTGAAACAATCATGTTTGATCATGGCAACGAAGCCCAGACCTTCACTAATTGTTGTAGATTCTATAGGTGTTAATATATGGGATGAGAGATTCACTATGAGGTTTGGTGGCATCTTGTTATCCTTGGTTCCATCTCCCATACTCTGTGGTCCTGGTATGAAAAAGATCTCCTTTCTTGACCTCTTCTTCCCCTTCCTCTCCGTCCCCTGCGTCTTTGATTTGTGTAGTTACCTCTGAAGTTCCTTCCCCTGGATCTATTGTCTTTCTCTTGGTATCTCTTGTCATCCCTTGGGCTGTCCTCTATAGAGCTATAGGACGTGTTGCCAAATCGTAACATGCTTTTTAGTCTGTAATTGTTGGAACTTGTCACCTTCCTGGCATTTATAGTCTTCTTTGGAGTAAGGAAATACTTTCTCATGGCTAAAGTTGGTCAGATTTTTTTTCATTCTTATTATTATTTCCTTTGTTGTGAAATCTATACCTTCTTTCATTTCCATTTTAATTTCATTCAGACATTTCTTGAATACATCTAGGGGTACTAGTTTTTTTGTTTCTTCTTCTAACTTAGTTATCTCAATCAATATTTTGTCTGACATCCCATTTGCTGTATATAATTGATTGTATTGAGCACAGTGACACTTTATTAGCACAAGGCACTTTAACTTGGTTGTTATATGTGTTTTTAAATGTATAGTTGCATCTAATGTTGGTTTATATAATTGGGATGACACCTTCTAATGTGTCTGAAGGGTGAGACATATTATATTTTAAGAATATTAAAAATGTGTTTTAAAAGAATCAAAAACTAGACAATTTATATTTGGATGTATTAATCAGTTACACACTACCTATATAAGCAGTCCAGGAACGTTTTGTTTACCTTAGAAGTGCAGAAAACCAGGGATAACCTGCCTGTTGCTAGATCAGATGTACGTGGGATCTACCCATAGTTGAAGTTGGTGATGCATGACTGGCAAACTCAGTAGGCACAATGGCAGACATTCACCTGATAATCCTCATAATTCTCCAGGCCTCCCACGCCTTGCACCTGCTCAGTGAGGATACATTGGCTCATGGCCTCTTCATGCAGTGTCAGCTTCTCCTTCTCTGGTGGACCCCCTCCAGTTGCCAGCGCAGAGGTCAGGTTGAAACTCAGCTTGTGCTTGATGCAACGGGTGAAATAATTCCAGCACTTCATGACCTGTTCCTCTGTGCCCATCTCCACTCCTAGGGCATTTCTCTGTTCCGTGACATGCTGCCAATGCACCATACATTGTGTGTCTGTACTTGTGCTCCCTGTATACAGGCACAGGTCACGATGGTGAATGGTCGTGTATTCAATGAGCATCTGGAGATCCTCATCAGAGAAGTTCTTCTTCTTGTGCGGAACAGTATCCTGTGCCATGTCTTGGGGTTGAGTTCCTACCTTGCTGTGCAGCTACCCCTGTCTGGCTGGAATCACATTGGCATCCAGCTGCCTGGCATGTTGTGCCCTCCTGGAGCTGGGGCAGGTGTTTCATCACCATTTCCCTGACCATCTGTGGCTGGGGCAGGTGTTTCACCACCACTTCCCACACCAACTGGGGCTGGGGCAGGTGCTTCACCACCACTTCCCTGACTAGCTGGGGCTGGTGTATCACCACCATCACCCCCACACCGACCTATCTCCCCCTTTCCCTTATTGTCCTTTCCAACTATGTCAACGGTGTAAGGGATGAATGGGAGGCACAACAAGTTTCTCCAGCCCTGTGACCACCTCAGCTGCTCTGTTCTACTCCCATTTTCACATACTGCCACCACTGCTCCACAGCACATCTACATGACCAGCCTACCCACCCGCAACTGCCTTGAGGGTTGCCATGTCCACACCATCTATCTCTGGCATACCATGGCAGCAAGGCAGAGGGCTGTCAACTTCACTTCCAAAGAAGATGACGTGCTGGAGGGTAAGGTCCTATAGAAAGAAGGAAGAATGTCTCCAGATCTGGGAGGACATAACGGCTGCCACCAACATAGAACGGGTAGATGTCCACTGCTACAAGACCGTCCATAAGCACTGGGAGTACCTCAAATACAGGACCCAAGTCAAAGCCCAGTGCTTACTGAAGGCCGGTGCAACCATGGAGATGCACTGTGCACACAGGTGCCGGTTGTCCAACAACAACATGCAGGTTCTGGCGAGGTTCTACCCGGAGCTGCATGACCAGGTCTGTGAGTTGCAATGATTTTTGGAGTTGGATGGTGAGTAGGCATGTGTTGTACTGCTCTACTGTTAAGGATTTCAATCAGGTGACACACACTTTGGTCTCGGCCTAGTATGTAGTGCACAACTGAGATGCTTTTCTCCTTATTTTATGCAGATTCAATTTGAGATGGTACACAACTCGTATCACACCCCCTTTTCAAATACCCCAGTCACAATGGACCATGAACCAGGCTGGTGGGTAAAATGCAATACTTATTTATTTATTTTAAAATTCAAAATAAATCATACCATTTTTAATATGGGGCAGCAATCACCACTGAGGTTATAATTACAATGAGAATGTAAGTAATGCACTTGGTTTAACCTTCTAGTGGAACATATACAAAACACCAGGGAAGAGGAGCACTTTTTGATTGAGGAAAGATAACACCGAAGTTAGGATTTCCCCCTGCAATGGTCCTTCAACCCACAAATAATTGAATTCTGAATGGATTGAAAGACACAGCAGGTAATCAGGAATAAAAGGAAGACAACGGAATCAAAATCTGACCTTCCCTCCCCAAATAAGAGTGGAAAATGGATTTTAAAGCCTTTGCAATGTTATGAAATGACACTCGGGAATGGACAAATAAATAATGAATGTGTGGTTAAACTGTAAGGTAAATACAATTTCTCACTAAAGCCACAATGCATAGACACTAACAATCACAAGCAATGGAATACCAAGAGCATGTAATTCGAAAAATGAATGAAAAATGTAAAACATGTTGCAGCGAAATGGCACGTGTAAAAGTACCATTTTCTTGATTCCCGTTTTAAATTTCCCAAACGGTTTTTAATAAAAATGGGTGAAATACTCTAATTTGGTGTGCGGTTTTTGGGTTGGGGAATAGATATATATTACAGGGACACTCTAGAATAGGTCTCTAGCTATGAAACTGGATGAGTTATGCAAGATATTAAAAGGTGCGCTTTGAGCAAAAGGAAGCTGTGAAATAGGAAAGGAAATCAGTTGTGACAAGAACAGTTGTACTCTAAACTAGTGTATTCAGACTAGACCACGAAAGATGGACACAGTACGATCCAAGGTTGATTCGCGAATTCAACCCTGTCACCCCAGCGCCCAACCCTGGCGGAAACCAGTCCGATCACTCGAAATAGGACTAATGGTTTAGGATTACACAAGACAAAATTGAAAAGAGATGGTGCTAGCACTTTAGGAAGTCACGGGCAGGGTGCACAGATGATTTTAACAGTTTTTAACAAGTTATCAGGATAAGGATAGGATGGCTTAGAGAGTGGGAAAAGGACAAAGGCAAGACAAGATAGGTTAAGGTTTCTATCGGGTAGGTATCATACTCACAGTCCACTTTTAGTTTTGGGATTTTTGGACCGTCAATGGTTCTGGTCACTACACGGCAGCACTCCTTGCAAAGGACAGATGGGCAAAAGACAGCTGGGCAGGTCGGGTCATCGGATGGTAATTCTGGTCACTGTGTGGCACAGGTACCTCTGGATGCAGTTAGTCGGCAAGCAGTTAGTGGGCAGCAAGCCAGGCTGGTTCAGGATGCTTCTCAAAGATAACCACTGCTTTCCCCTTTGTTTATTTGCGATCAGTGGGTTGATTCTGGATCAATGGCCTTGCTGGGAATAGGATCAGCACTGCTTCAATTTTGAAGTGGGCTGTAGGGTAGGGTCAGCAATGCTTTGGCCTTGCAGTTGGAATCTGGACTCAGCAGGATGAATGAAAGAGGAACGGAACATCGGCGCAGGAGAATCAGGAAGAGTCTGTTGTCAGGGACTCTTATTTATAATGCACAGTGACATCATCCAAATATATGGCTAGGCATTTTTAGCTAATCACACCTCTAAACTACTGGATTGGCCAGGGGTGCTAGTCCCCTCCTCACTCTAAGCTGGTTGGATTTCAAGGGAATGATGTCAGATTATGATTTATGATGTACATTTTACAATGTCCAAAACCTCCCACAATTACTTTAACTAAAATCAAGTTTTGCCCTAAATGGCACCTTATACAGTGGAAACACCTAGAGAAATTACCTAAACAGGTTACATATTTTATGCAGCACATAGCAGTCCAATCCTCCAGTTTGTGAGACATTGTTTTGACCTTCTAACAGTTTTTCACGCTTTTCAGTGTGAAATGTTTAGCCTACAATTCCATAACTTTATACATATGTGTGGATCATCATAAGGGATCTAAGTATAAAAATGTGCATTGGCATCATGGATACTTTCCTTGTAATCCCTGATTTTTTGCCATTTCCATTCCCAAAGGGTCAGTGAATTCTACCATGTCTTAAATAAAAGCCCACAAAAATCACTTTCATACTGCGAAATTATAAATTTTTACAAATTCTTGCTGCATAGATCACTGTCACTGGGCCATTTTTTTTTCTTCAGCTGACATCAACTGTAATTTGCGCCAGAGCAAGGTGGGGGTTTTCCATCTGGATTAAAGGTTTATTGTCCCTACCCCCACTTTGCACTTCCTTGTCCTGGAGGTCCCATTGTCAGAGGTTTCAGCCTAGACTAGATTCTGTCCAACTGGTAATTATCACAGAGGTGTTAGTATCTACCGAGAGGCCTTTTTGTTTCAGTCATCCTCTCAGCAGAAAGCTATTTTAGCTGACATCCCCCCAGCAGCCACTGAAGTTTCAATTAAATGTATTTATTTTGGCTCTGAATTATAAGAACATATGCTAAATAGAACCATTACCTTCATTGTATTTTCACATCACAATCCCCTTCACATTGCTAGATAAGGGCATTTTTCTCCTCTGTCTGCAAAGCCCATTTTTACATGTGTGGTGAAAAGCTGGCATTTCTGTTTAAATTTGGTTTTTAATCTCCATCAGTTTCCCACACTGTTTTCCAGCCATAGTTATTTTCTCTTGTAGGCAGGAGTTTGTTTGAAGCATAGAAGCACTGAAATTGACATAACCTAGATAGCTGGAGTTCCTTTGAAATACTGATCTTTGATACTTTGTAGCACAAAATAAAGTTTCTTGGGCCTTTTTTCCAGATTTGGGTTAACAGACCCTGTCATTCAGAGGTCATGCTTGATTTTGCTGAAGCACAATGGGGATATGAATGGGCATGGTCGGGGCCTTATTAATCACAGTGGTTTAAGGAAGAACAGATGGAAATAGTGTCAGAACAGCATTTTTTAAAGGTGAAAACATTTCTTTTTTAATGGGGATTTTGGGCTGCAGCAAGGCAGCGCTGCTTTTTCACTTTGTTTCTTATGTATATGTAAGAACACACCGGCAAGCTCCCTTAGTGTATCCCCTTGTTCCATCCTGCCCAATATGTGCTTGACAAGATGGTGCAGCCCTCTCTTTGTTGCTGCACAACGCAGTTTTGAGGCTATGGTGCTCACTGGAACCAGCACAACCATTTCGCTGTTTCTGTTGAAGCACAGCTTGGTTTTGGAGAAATTTTGTTCAGTGGGTCAATTTAGCCCACACTACGGTGCATGTGTGTTGTGCATGTGCTAGCATGTTTGCAGTGACCCCCTTACTTTTTCCGCATATATGTCTCAGCAACGAACATCTGCATGCAGGCCCCAGACAATGCTCCCCATGTGGGACATCAGACCTGTGAGGATTCGAAATGCACTGTAATCAGCATTGTGTTTTGTAGTACATTTTTGCAAACAATTTCTTGTGTCTGAGACGTGCCTGGATGGCAAGTGCGACAGTTGAGGGAGTGTTGACCATGCCATGTGCATGAATGCTGCTCATGTGGTTGTGGCAACAATAGCAATGTGTGACAATGCATCACTCATTTCTGGAGGTCACACATATATTTGGATGTTTGGTGTAGTCATGTTGGGCATTGCAGTTTGTGGGACTGTGATGTGATCGGTTATGACACTGCTTGTGCACTCGGAGTGATGTGTGTGCATGCCATGTGAATGTGCTTTGGCTATGGCATGCCACGTGTCCCTGTGCCATTGCTGCATGTATGTGCTGCATGTTGTTTGATGTTTTGGTGTGGAGAGGTACCCATGCAGGTTTCGGCATGGCCATGTTGTGAGTGGTGCAGGTAAGTTTGGCCACTGATAACTATGATTCCACTGTGTGTCTTGGCCACAATGTGTCCACTTCATTGGGCCACCACATCTGTGTTCACATGCTTTACGTGTGTATACATCATACCAGCTTGCTCCCTGCCTACCCCTATGCACATGTGGCATGTCTCCCATGCATGTGCATCAGGTTGAAGTTGGGTCATGTTGACCTTCCTCGAGGGTCATGTGATTCATCTTGGTATGTGTCTGTCCACTGGCCACATTGTGCTGTGTTTACATGTGGATGTATCATGAAAGTGTTTCACATTGTGCCTGGGTTGTTGTGTCTGTTTGGATGTGGATTGCATGTGTGTGTCTGTGGATGTTGCTGATTGTTCCATGGACATGTCATGTTCCTGCAAATGTTGTTGATGCCACACTGGCTTAGTGGCAGTACACTGATGTTGCTATTCTGTGTCTCATTTACAACAGTTTCTGCAGCTGATGAAGAGGGCGGAAGCAGTGTTGTGGAGCATGGATGCAGGGATCACTCTAGCAGACATAGGCGCAGGCCCCAGCCACTCCACCATGCCAGCTCATCTTCGGGGAGCAATGTGGCTGAGGTAGTGCCTGCACCACCTGGTGTGGCTGCTGGGGGTAAGTCCATGCAGGTGGAGGTGTCAGGGGACTCTGCAGCAGCAGTGGAACTGGGTGATGCATCACAGGGCAGAAGACACCTTGGAGTCCTCCAGAATGATGGAGGGGGAAACGTAGGAGGTGGCCCTTGCAGCCCAGCCCATGGGGCAGGTGGGGGTGTCAAGGTGAGAATGCATGCTACGATCCTGTACCGGGGGCATGAGGCTGCACAGGTGACCGTGGAAGGGCCTGAGCAAAATCCTGTCCCTGGGCCCTCGGATGCAGGACTGTGCACCTGCCAGGATGCCTCCACCCAGACCAGCATCCCGTTGCCAGCTGATGTGTCCATCTGGGACCAGGAGCTGCCCTTGCTTGCCGGGCTTGCGAGGCAGACTGCAGTCATTCATGATGATGGGCATGCTACTCATGGTCTGCTTGCCCATCATCACACTGAGCAGTACCACATTGTGGCCTTGCTGGCAGCAAGCCTGCTCCCTGCTGGGCCCCACCTCCTCAGCTTCCTCATCTGTGCCCCAGTCATCCTCGGGGTGCCTTCCGGCCCACATACCAGCAGGGCCTCCTGTGGACTAGTGCCACCCCCATCGTCCTGTCTGTTGGAGTTAACATCCCCTCCCGAGGTGGGAGTCACAGGTTACGGCAGTTGAGGTGGTACCCAGGCACCACGGAGCAGTGCAGGTGCGGTACCCCCCAACGATCATCATCAGGATGGAAGGCATACCAGGGATGCATGCACTGGGCACAGCAGCAGCAGATGGCAAGTAGGAGGAGGTGGAATGTTGCAGGGCAGACTACCCCAAGGAGGCAGCTGGAACGTTTGAGGCAGGAGGATCAAGTGGGATTGATGGACTCAATGGGCCTCATTACACGGACGGCGGTAAGGGTTAACGGTCACCGTTAATGGCAACGGTGACCGTTAACCCTTACCGCCGTACTACGAGGTCCCTTAGCGGGTTGGTGCTCTAAAAAAAAAGCAGGCGTTAAAAACCAACCCGCTAAGGGACCTCGGAGCTAATTACGGCACCGCAAATTTGCAGTGCCGTAATTAGCGCCTTCCCCATTCCCATAGAGCCCTATGGGGCAGAAATGGGAATGGGGAAGGGCAATGGCGGAAGGGGGATTTACCGCCCCACCGACCTTGGAATGGGGCGGTAAATCCCCTTACCGCCAAGGCGGTGCCGGTAATTTACCGGCATGGTCCAGGGTGCTAATAGCACCCTGGATCACCGCCTTCCGTGTAATGAGGCCCAATGTCTTCCGTGTTCAGGAACTATGAATGGCAGCTGGTGGCAAAGAGGCAGCGGGCATGGGAAGCAAGGGCGATCACGGCCATTCCTGAGGTTGCGCTGCATTGGGTGAGGAGGAGGGCTGCCATCCTGGAGGTGACTTGCAGGCAGGGCAACGCGGGATGCCAAAATTACAGATGGATGGCCCACCTGATGGTGGAGGACGTGGCATGTGATTAAGCCCTGGTAGACAGCTTTGGTGAGATTGGTGAGGAGGACTAGCCTGATGCCTTTATATATAGTTAATTAGGTGTAGGTTTAATTTGTTTATTTATTTATTGCCCCATACTATGAAGACTTTCCTTCCCTGTTTTGTAATTTCATCTTTTATGGACCTCATTTCCCAGTTTTTGCTGTACACAGTTTCGTTTATACATTTTCATTTGGTTCCATTCCATGCTTCATGCAGTTGATTTGTGTGTCTGAAACGTTGATAGTTCACATTTCAGCCAGTGCATCTCTCCATTGCAAGTCATGTGTCTTGTGGCCTGTGTGTTTTTTGTATTGTTGCTGTAATGGTTGCCAGTGGAGGGATGCATATGTTCCTGCCATCTGGGGGTTGGTCCTTCAGACAACTGAGGATGCACTGTATGTTTTAATTTGCATTTATATGTGCAGCATCACTGTGTGTTTGGCATTAGTGTGGGAGGTGGGCTCACTGTGGAGGGGAGCCTGGTCATGTTACTTGCACATTTGTTTGTCATTGCTGTGTCAATCCCATGTCATGCGCACAGTCCACCAGCATGTACAGTCACACACTGCCTGCTCTCATGTCTTGCACCCCCTCTGCAACTGGAATGCATTTGCAAGCCATGTTTGCTCTTCCTGTGTGGCAGCACACATTTCCTGTCACAGTGAGTCATGCACTCTCTGACTGCTCTCCCATCACCCATGCATCATCACCCATGGGCCTGTCATGTTGTGGTCCCTGACAGGGACTTTGCCACAGCTTTCACCCAGGTCACTTGCGCTCAAGCTGTGATGCACCTGGTCATTATTTGTCGATCTAGCCGATGTATGAATAGGTTTATTTCTGTCCTTGGCACACATTCAGTTGGTGTGCTTTGATGCCTTTCAAATGAGCCATGGCCAACATGCACATGCCACTTTGCATTGCATTCACTTGTGACATGTTGATGGGGTGGTCATGGTTCTGTTGCTGCAATGTAGCTGAGGTGCTGCAGATTCCGGTCTGTCAGGGAGTGACAGCGGATGCTCCAGTCCAGGATTGGTCTTCAATGCTTCCTGTTGATCATGTTCGCGGTGGACATGTTGAGGGTGTGCTCCATGGTGGAGGCAGATCACAGAGGTACAAGTGAGTTGCATCCATACATTGAACTGCATGCATGGGAGACTGTCTGGGGGCTGCCTGGGGTAGTGTCAGAGGTGAAGGGGGCTGGTGGGTGGTATCCGGACTTGAAAGGGCTGCCTGGGGTAGTGTCAGAGGTGAAGGCAGTGTGGGAATGGGGTGTACTATCGGGGGGCTGCCTCGGGTAGTGTTGTAGGTGAGAGCACTGTGGGAGGGGAGTGCACTGTTGGGTGGTCTGCCTGGGATAGTGTCAGAGGTGAGGGGAGTGTACTGTCAGTGGCTGCCTGGGGTAGTGTCGCAGGTGAAGGGGGCTGGTGGGTTGTGTCTGGACTTGAGGGATCTGGCTGGGGTAGTGTGAGAGGTGAGGGCAATGTGGGGAGCAGAGTATACTGTCAGGGGCTGCTTGGGGTAGTGTCGGAGGTGAGTGCAGTGTGGAGAGGGGAGTATACCGTTGGGGGCTACCAGGAGTAGTATCAGAGGTGAAGGGTACTGGCAGGTGGTATTTGGACTTGAAGGGGCTGCCTGGCATAGTGTCAGAGTTGAGGACAGTGTGGGGAGGGGAGTGTACTATCGGGGGGCTGCCTAGAGTACTGTCGGAGGTGAGGGGAGTGTACTGTTGGAGGGGCTGCTTGGGGTAATATCAGAGGTGAGGGCAGTGGGTGGAAGGGAGTGTACTGTTGGGGGGCTGCCTGGGTTAGTGTAGGAGGTGAAGGCAGTGTGGGGATGGGAGTGTATTGTCAGGGGGATGCCTCTGGTATTGTTGGAAGTGAAGAGGGTTGTGTCTCGACTTGAAAAGGCTGCCTGGGGTAGTGTCGGAGGTGAGGGCAGTGTGGGGAGGGGAGTGAACTATTGTGGGGCTGCCTGAGGTAGTGTCGGAGGTGAAGGGGGTTGGTGAGTGGTGTCTGGACTTGAGGGGGCTGCCTGGGGTAGTGTCAGAGGTGAAGGGGGCTGGTAGGTGGTGTTTGGAATTGAGGGGTTAATGTGCAGTAGGGGTATATGCCAACATATTGGGTGCCTAGAATATAGGGTGGTGGACTTGCAGTTTTGCTGGGGTGCCTTAAGAAGTGAGGGAGCCCGTGCATTTTCAGTGGGGGTGCCAAATTAGCTTACGAGGGAGCCCATGCATTTTTCATTGGGGGGTGCGGCCTTGATTTAAGAGGGAGCTCTTGCATTTTCACAGGGGTGCCGCCTTAGCTTACGAGGGAGCTGTGCGTTTTCGTTGAGGTGTGTGGCCTCGACTTACGAGGAGCTCTTGCATTTTCACAGGGTGTTGCCTTCTGATGAGCAATCCCGCACGTTTTCATTGGGGGTGCAGCCTCAATTTACGAGGAAGCTCTCATGTTTTCGCAGGGGTGCCGCCTGCTTATGAGGGGTCCTGTACGTTGTTGCAGTGGTGCTGGATGGTGGCTCAGGGGTGGAAGCAGAGGTTTACACTTAGGTTGGGGTATGGCTTGGGTTTTGGTATGTGTCGGAGGCATGCAGTGGGCATTCCTCGTGCAGCTCCATTCCATTTCAGTGTCTGCTGGAATTGTACGTTTAGTTCCATGAATATGCTGAGCGCACAGATTTACTTAATCATGCATTCTTGCGCGGTGTCCTTCTTGGTGTGCGGCCCTTGCAGGATTTTTGTGCACATTTCCATGAATCAGGCCCATGTATTATATGCATTGGCCTCCTGTATATGCATGTTCATGCTTAATTGATGATTCAAGTGGTGATTTCATACAACGACTGATCTGTACTAACACCCATCCAATAGTCCACCTCTTTCCAAAGGAATACAATGGAAGGAGAATAACGTTTTGCGAAGCATCGGGCAGTTCAGTGGTTTAGGGACATCTGAATGTCACAAAACATTCTTACATTCTTTAGAAGAAATGTAGAGCAACAGCAGTTCTGTAAGTAATGACTCTGGATTAATGTCACAAAACATTCTTACATTCTTTAGAAGAGACGTAGAGCAACAGCGGGTCTGGAAGTAATGACTCTGGACTTAATCGAATGCTGTGGTCTGCAAAGAGTACACTCTTCTGAGCTTCCCACAGTGGGAATTGTGATAAGTTATACAGAGTTGTACATTGGTCGTTGGTGCTTTGAATTTGACTCGTTCCTCATCTGCTACGCTCGCACATTCAATATGACTTTTCTCCAATGACTTCATTTTCATGAAGGATGTTGCGCTCTGGTTAAGGCTTAAAGCTATTATTTTTATTTTTATTCTTTGCAGTTTCAATATGAATGTCCCCACTTATACTACATAATGTCACACTCTTCCTTATTTTTTATTGTGCCTTACCACTTAATTCACAATTTCAGCATTTTCTTAGATGTATTTGATGCCATTCGTAGCTCTTTAATTCCTGGAAACCCGATCTCTCGCGATTTCTTGGAATACGGACACATTCTGGAGTAAGCTGTAAGTTATGTTTCAGGATAGCTGTCTTTTTACTTTACATTTTATAATACTTCATTTTCATCACATTTAGCTTGGAAATGTGTGCACTAATTTGGTCCTTGTTTTTGATGGTGAATCAAATTTTTGGTAAAAAGGAAGATATCCAATTTGTTCTCTTCCGCCGCTGACATTTCGGATTTGATCTTTTCACGTAGATCTAGCACAAGCTAGCCAAGGAATGGCTCTGAGTACTCTCCATATCCTGTTTCTCTATGCTGCACCCAGCTGGGGGTGGGGGGAGGCTGCCTCCTATTTGCTCCTTTGTGAGGTTGGGAAACACCTCATCGCAGCAGGTCAGCCCCTGAGAAGGAGCTGTCATGAGAAACAGCAATCAACTGACACACCCTTGACAAAAAGACTAGCTTCACAGCAGGGTGTTGCCTTTGATGCTACGGTTTTTAGAAGGGGTCAGAGTTAGTGTAGTCAGAGTGAGCTCAGTACACTTGTGAATGATTTCACTATCTTGTTTCTATGTCTCTCGTTTCTTCTAGTATCCTACACCTCCTTTGGCATAAGACACAATGGGTATGATGTCAGAAGGCAAGCACTAATTGTCACAAGGACAAGGATTGGAACCCTTAGAGCAGGCTTGCTTTTGTCCAATCCCCTGAGTACATTTTTTATATAAAAGAGGGGATTTCCCACTTCTTCTTTGATTCAATTCTGAACCATCCAGTCCTCAACGAGGAATTCATTTGGAGCTCTTTTGGGAGAGTTGACCATTCCAAAGCCCTCTGCCTTTAGGTGAAGATTGAGGGTTGCAAAACGGAGGCAAGCTCTGCTCCCTAACATCTCCCAGGGTACATTGAGGGTGATATGCTTCTGGAGCAAGACTGGCCCCTTTGCCAGCTTCAATGCTACCCAGACACTCACTCGAGGTGCATGACCCATGCAGGTGTTTTCCAGCATCCCGTGTTGGGAGAAAGAGAACAATGGCCATAGCTTGTCCATGATCACCTGGATTGGGACTCACAGTATTCTGAGGGACTGAACAGCCAGGATCTCTGTGTTTCACCATTAAATCACTTTGAGCCATCTTTGAAACACCTTCGACAACCGTCAAACTATCAAGACCTGTTGGTGCTGCTTTTGGCAATCCATTGACCTTCAAAGCACTGCTGCTTGCAACTTTTAACCATCTTGATGTTGATCATACCAAGCTGAGCCCATCACTTGTCTTGCTCAAACCCCCAGTTCATCACCGGATCTTGATTCAAATTAATTAAAGCATCATGTCAGGCATCAACCCAAACCAGTTTTTACCAGTGTCTAGAATGCCCCCATACTTGAATTGCATATCAAACCATTGGGATCATATATCAAACCATCGCCAGATATCGACTCTGGAGCTGGAGCATCACTCATCAATCCTAACCAGCAATTACCAAAGATCTCGAAAAGGTGAAATCCTCGAACCGACCCTGGCAACCCTCCATGAAATGCATCGCTTCAACACTGCCTTTGAACTACTCTGAGCTATTACTTTCAAACCGACTCCAGTCATACTCCCTGCTTGGACCCACATGACGCACTGCAACCAAACATACTTTGACCCCCTCACACTGAGGCGGTTGAACTACCAAGAACTAATTAAAGAACTGTTGGAAGGCCCCAGCCCCCCTGGTCCATTTATTGGAACCCTAGAGACTGGTTAAGCCCCCTTTTGCACCTTTTCCCATTAAGAACCAAATCCTGTTTCAAATTGTGATACTTCATTCCTTGTATGCTCCCAGATAGTGTCCAGAGTGCTTGCATCTTTACATTCTGCATTTCCCTGTCTTTCTTTAAGTTGGGGGATTTTTTATAGTGTTTTTACCACTAAGTTGTACAACAGTGTGTTAAATTAAAGCATATATTCGTATAGAACCTTGATTTGACATTCCTTTATCTTCCACTGTTGTAATATTACTGTTAAGTTTGTTACTGGATCATATGAACCCCCCTTCTGAGAGTAAAGCCTTGCCTTGGGCCACGTTACCACAGAGGGTGAAGAAGGTAAATTAGCTGTGCCTGTTTTACCTTTATGGTTGGAATCACTGTTGGAATGTACATGTGTGGACGCTGAGTAGGTGGTGTAGCCACTACTCCTCCCTGTACCCCTGGTGAGTAATTTTGTCATATTGTCTAACAGCTGCTGGTTTCCCAACTCAAGCACCTGATGGAGTTCTATGTTTGTCTTCTTTATTTGCCCAATGGAAACGTTACCAAAATTGTTTTTGCCGAATTTGCCCATTTTCACCACAAACAGTGGGGGGGACTCCACGCATCTCTCTTACACTCCTATCCCCCATTATATCCCTTAGCCAAACGTACCATATATCTGTTTGTGGTTAAACAAATCAGCAACAAAATGCAGAAAACACGGAATTCCTCAAAGTTTTCAATCTGCAAAAGTGAGCTAGACCCCTGATTTGACTATACACTCTGTTGAACAAGCCAACAAGGCCTGCTTAAATATTTTAGCAGGCAGATACCAAATGTGTCCATCTGGGAAGAGAGCAAGCACCGAGATATATATCATGGAAACAAACATGGGAACAAACATTTGCCCGAATGAAACAAAACCAACTGGCCCACCTGCCCCAGGATAGAAAGGGAAGGCAGGCATACAGGCAGCCATATTAAGCGTGGCCTCTCTGTTTCAGGCAGGGCCACCATGTCCACGTTTGTTCTATTCATACTCTCACAGGCAGCAGGAATCCCTCTCTGATAACCACTTTCTCCCCTAGTAGAACAAACTAAAATCAATTGGTCTGAAAATATGCCACCCACGGCTTTCCAGCATGAATGCCTTCAGTGATCTATAGTCAGCATGGAAAAGAAGGATCCTTCGGTGGGGGGGAGGGGCATAGGGGATTTGGCCATGGAAAGGAAATGAGGCAGACCTGGTTCACAGAGACCGGCAGGGTAACTGCATTTTGCTAAATAATGTGCAACCTTTCAGTTTCGATTGCGGACTTACAGAATCCTGTGTTAAATCCTCTGGAATCCTGCACCCTATTTATTATGCTGAATACCGTTATAACCACTGCTATGGGCCTGTGGCTTACCCGGCAGGCTTTCCATATGAACATGGCTTGCTGAGATAATAAAACAGATTTGCAGCACAAATGACACAGCGGTTTAGGTAATACTTATGATTGCATTACATCTTTGAGTAATAATGTGAATGAAGAAATGCAAGTCTCATATTAAGACTCATTTGTTCAATACCTAGTGCCTAATACATGAAATGTGAATGAATGCAGGAGTGTGCTGGGAATAGGCAGATATGCACTTCATGCATCAAGTAGGTGTGTATGCATGTTAAGCAGACCAACACATACATTATCTCCTCCTACCCTTTTAGTTTACCACAACGCTTTTCCCTTCTGGTGGTTGCCCCCCGCGATTCTTAAAACGTTGGAGCAGAGATTGGGTACTTGGTATTCATGCAACAATGGCAGACGCTTCATACTTTGACAGCTACTGTGTCTATAGATGGCGCACAGTGGCAAAAGTATTCATTTGCTTCTATACATTGACGTCAGCGATTCTGACGTCAATGTGGGTTGCAAGGCCCACCCATGTGTAACACCCTAATAACATGCTTTAAGGCACAGCATCTTTTATGAAGGTGCAGAGGGTTAGCAGACCTAATCTCCCTGCACAATCAATTCACTTGAATTCCTGAAATGTGATAACACCCTGAGAGGTGTTCTGCAGCAGAAGACAATCGGTCACCGCCACACTCACATTAAAATGTTAAGTATAGTACATGACCTACTACCAACATGGTTGGCTCCAACTTGGTTCACCTAGAAAATGTCCCTCCACTTACTGAGTCTAGCTTCACTTCACCAGACATTTACTTTCCCATGCATGTACTTCTTCATGCCTTTACTTTTTCTTCATCTTCACATTGTGAAGGTGGCAATGGATTTGGGTATGGTTAGCTAAACGTTAGGGACTTGGGTCAAAGGGTAGCAGGGGGGGTGAATATAGCGTACAAAAGCACAGGGTATTCAGAGGGTCTTCCTCTGTAATGATGGAGTGAGCACTAGGGTAAGTGAAAGACAGAATAGGTAATGGCATGGAGAAGTAAATGTGACTAAGTGAATGTATGGTGAAGTGAATGCAGTGGGAGTAAATCTGCATACCCCTGTACTTCTGTCATGTTGTATCATGACAGCAAGTCATGACTTCCTCAAGTAGCCCATCAGGAACTGGGCAGCTATAGCATATATTAAAAATAAACCTGATTCCAAGGGGTAGCACACACTGATTATATGGAATATTGCTATACGTCAAATATTGTTAGAACACTCATTGTTAATCCAACACAAAGTTAAAAATTAGACTGTGTTCAATCACAGAGGATTTTATGGAAAAGAATAAACTGTACTTCTTTACTAAACCTACGTAGCACATCCTGACTCTGAGGTAGCAGGGCACTGTACAATCTTACAGCTACAATATTTTCAAAGGACACCCCAGAACATACAATTAAAACCAAAATAATAATAATTAAAAAAACAAATTAGCAATGTAATCAAAGTCAAAGGTATCCGAAAACTACAATAGAAGGGTTCAAAGGCACTACACACAACTCACCTCTCCCCTTGGGGAGGAGGTAAGAGGCACACTGCTTTTATATATTGTGTTTGTTTAACAAACTGTGCCCGTGCCTGTGTTTAAGTAAGGCTAGTGCTATGCTAAATGCACTCTTTAACCTGCTGGCTGACGCCCTGGAAATCTGCCTTTACCATATGTGTGGTTATCACTTAGAAGATAACTGCTCTCTAATAGGCAGCGCGTCCTTTACAATGTCCCAGCATTTAAATTCACCTATGGCATGCATTGGGATGTCATGCAACAATGTATCTGGTAAATCCATTACTCACCTAAGACTGCCAATTGTAGACCTCTCATAGGATGCATTCAACACCAAGGATCCTAATGCAGTCCCACTTGAACCTGGTAGTCCCTTAGCTATTTCCTCTCCAAAGTGAATTGTCTGTCCGATGTGCTAGCATTGAGCACCAAGTACAAACAGCGCCTTAGGGTACAGAAGACATGTAAGCTTTCTGAACAGAGGCCGGAGCAAGTAAAATCAGTGAATACTCAATCAGAAAGTGCCCATTGTCAAACTTTATTGAGGTCTATGCCCATACAAGCCACTGTGGAAAGGATAGAAAAAGCCTAATTGGTTTCAGAGTCACAGTCCCCTCAGGAGTCTGGGGGCACAGTGGATGACCAGACTGATCACACTATGCAGGTTAGCTCCAGACAACGGATTCATGTCAAGGAGAACATCACACAGAAGTTAAATGAGTGTAACAACTCTGCAGATTTTTCCTAATGGTTCGAACTATAGGACAGGTGTGCACTAGAACATCAGCCTGACAAGATAGCCAATTTCTGCCAAACTGATCAAACCCACAGTAAGAACGAATCCTGTCAGACTGAGTTGGATGGGGCAAATTGTGTTCAACCACTGAAGGATTATGTATGAAATTACTGCAACTTGTACCTGACCCTGAAGTGTTGATACCATCTTTGCACGTTGCATTTGGAGACCCAACCCAGATATTGACACCAACACAGCCCGTTATACCTGGAGAACTAGCACAAGTGTCTTCATGTTCTGTCCGACTGGCTAATTCTGAAACTAAACTTGATACCATTGCGAACCTACGCATTGGCAAATGGATATGCCTGCAATTTCTGATAGAAATCTACGAAAATTTGTACTGGACCTAAGAAATGTCATCATTACTAATGTTGAGAAGCCAGTAGGGAAGGAGACTAAGGAGGCCATCAGAAACAAAGTGTTGGCCTGGCTCCATCAGAAAAGCGGACCTGTAATTGTTAGGATGACTGGTTTAAGAGTTCTCCGGAGGATTAAACTTGATAATCAATGCACACAAAAGGACATGGATTGCATACCCGTTTTTTCTGAGTATTTGTAACAAGTTCCAGCAGGGTTGCACTAATCTGAAACTGGTAGTGACTTTTAAGTAGAACCCATTGTACAGTATGGAATATCTATTCCTTTATGTTCACATTCTCCACGTGTATTGCTTTTAGCTGGTTTTTCTTGATCGTCCTGTTTACTGATTTTGTGCTGTTGTTAGGTGAATGTGTTTGTTTGATTTTATACATTGTTTGTCTTGTCTTTTGTATGTTGCGCTCTGAGACCTTTGGGTGTGTGGCACATTATACAAATTCAAATAAACAAATAGAAACATGGACGATTGGTGGTTCGTGGTACTGGCAGGTCAAAATGTGAAGTTAACCTGTGCAGTGATTAAATGTATAGACACGGTATTGAATTTGGGGAAATAGACAATCTTTTAGCCTGGTATTCCTTGTCCATAAAATGTGGATATTGTGAGGTGGCTGGTTATGTATTTTTGTAACGTTTTTTTTCTGTTGAAAAAGATGGATTAATTGAATGACTTATGAAACAAAACAGTTTGTATTAAAACTAAAGTTTATAAAATAAAATAAAAATAGATACACATTTTGAGGACAGCAGGAGACAGTCATATGGATTTAGAAAACTTTAAGTTAAGCAGAAGAAAAGTGAGAAGCAAATGGGTAGAAGCAGGCAGCGCATTCCATGTGCAAAGCGCAGTGACAGAAAATGCTGGAGCGGAATCATGGGCATGTTTGGAATAAGGAATGGACAATCCCAAAATAGAGCGATAAGAGCTGTGGTTTGAACTCGTTGCTCAGACACATGGAGTGTGGCTGCAAAAAAAAGCCGTCTGACAAAAACAACAGCCTTGTAAGTAATGCAGCAGATCTTGAAAAGTGATCTGAGAGTGAATAGAATGCCAGTGAAAATAAATTAAAACAGGGGTAAAATGCTCAAACATTAGTGTACCAGAGATCAACTTGGTGGGTGAACCAGACGCAAGGGTGGCAAACCAATGAAAACACTGGCATTAGGTACAAAATCATGTGGGTACAAATCAGCAGAAAAGAACATGATTCATGTCATCAGGAAATATGAGTTTTACAATTGAAACGTGAGTTAAGAAGGAATCTAAGGGATTTTACACGGTGCTCCAGGAGTGATGCCTAGTGAAGTCAGATGCAAAAGCCACTCTTGGAATTTACAGAGGATTTGGCAGGGGCTATGTTTTAAAGAGATTAGAGACAACCAGTCCCCACTGGTTCCAGGACAGTCCCGCAGATGGAGGCCGACTTCTGGCGATGACACCTTAACGTAGAACGTAGATATGGGTGTTGTCAGTTCACTGGTGCAACTCAAGGCCTGCCAACAGGTCAGATTACCAGAGGTTTCATTTAAGTGTTAAACAACATCGGTGATGAGATCAAATACTCAGGAACCACACAACATAGGGGCAAGAGGTTCGGCCTGGCTGAGCCTACATTCACAAAATGCAACCAATTTTGCAAGAAGGGGGAACAGCAGGCGAAGACACATCTCATCAAACCCATGCAGGAGGATATGCTTTTAATAATAACCTCAATGTGCAACTTGTCAAACACTTCTCAAAGATCCAAAAGAACATGCAAACAGGTCATTCCAGTTTCTGATATATGCCAAACATTGATATTCACCAAGGATGGGCCCGACGAGAGACCCAGAACAAACAGTGATGAGAGATGTGTTGAACAAGTTGAGCTGCTGCACAATTTTCCCCGACCTTGCCTTCAAATGGCAATGTTGTAATG
Organism: Ambystoma mexicanum; assembly: GCF_040938575.1. Lineage (NCBI taxonomy): Eukaryota > Metazoa > Chordata > Amphibia > Caudata > Ambystomatidae > Ambystoma > Ambystoma mexicanum. The sequence continues at coordinate 791,856,146 of NC_090937.1, read as the reverse complement.
GGTGGATATCCTTGTCCAGGGGGTTGAGGCTGTTTTTGAAATTGAGAAATCATCTGACTGTTTTTAGGGTACCCAGAGTCATTAATTAGGCCAAGTCAGAAACAAGAAATATGATATGATATGGCATTTATAACGCGCCTATACACAAGTGTTCCAAGGTGCGGTGAGGCAAGGGGGGTGAACAGAGGGAAGACAGACAACCATCGTACTAGGCCAGGTGTCATTCAGATCGCACAAGTGCATGGGAAGGGGGCAGGGGTACAGTGCAGAGACAAGGGTTAATAGAATAAATAACATTAGGTCAAGTACAGCCAGCAGATGGCAAGTGCAGGGGTAAGAGCAGACATCTTGCTGGTAGTTTAGTTTAGTTTAGTTTATTCATTTGTATTGCGCACCAGACCCGAGGGTATGAGGGCGCATGAGCAGCAAGGTGATTCAAAGCTTGGTTACAGGATGCTTATACTTTACATTACATAATTATACTTTACATTACATAATTACAGTGTGACGATGAAGGAACATGTGTACAGTTTGGCAGGAGAGAATGCAGTAGATGTATTTAAAGAATTACAAATATATACAAGTTTAGTATTACAAATGTACAGATTCTCTTAAAGCATGCAACGCGGAGAGCAGCCGTGTGGTGTTAGAGGTGTTAGTGGTTCGTGTTCTTTAACCAATAGATGTAGTTGCGTCTAAAAAGTGAGTAAGGTTGGGGAGTTCTGAGCGATGGTGGTAGGGAGTTCCAGTGTTGAGGTGCTTTCACATGGAAGCTGTTGCCACCCATTTGTAGTGGGACTGAAGGGTACAGAAACAATTCCGAAGTGCAAGGGTTGCCAGAAAGGTAATGCAGGTAAGCGACTAGTGTGGGAGGGGACCTGGGCCCGAGATCAGCGGTTTGCCAGGTAACCAGGGCTGTCTCAAAGCCAGCCAGTAAGTCAGCAGGGGAGATGAGGAGAGAAAGCAGAAGCAAAGAGAAAGGTTTTGAGGTGCTTCCAGAACCGGAAATGATTCTCCTCAAGTCTCAGGGAGGCAAGGAGGCAGTTCCAGAGGGAGGCCCCAGTCAAAGAAAGAGATCTACCACCAACTCGTTGCTTGGGGAAGTGACTGACATTGAGGGAATTGGAGCCGGATGAGTGAAGAGCTTAAGAAGGCAGATATTTAGGAAGAGAGAGTTGAAGGTATAGAGGCCCCAGACTCCAAGGGGGCCTAGTCGACAATGCAGAAGGTTTTTAACTTAATGCTTGCAGCCACTGGGATCCAGTGCAGACTTTTCAGTCCTGGAGAGATACGATCCCTGGGCTTGAGGCCAAGGACAAGTCTTGCAGTCCTGTTCTGGATGAGTTGCAGAGGGTGGAGGGTAGAAGCAGGCAGATTTTTTTTTTTTTTTTTTTATTGCATCAATTAGTTTCCAAAAAAAACTTTAAATGCATACTGAAACCAAGATTTTCTTACAGAAACATAAATTACATCAATTGTATATAGGGAGGAAAAGTAATAAAGATAAAAAAGTGTAGCTAAGTATCCAGTTTTGTGAAAATTTCTCTCACGAAGTTCAACAGTGCCAAGGTCCTGGATACTTTTCCTCCCCTTCTTAAGATTGTCCACCTCTCTTGCAAGGATAGAGTAGTTAGATTTTGGAAGTGCGACCCTAGCCATTTTTTTCTGGGCCTAGATAAATTAACACAGTTCATCACCAAGTGCTGTAAGGTTTCAGTCTCCTGCCCACAGCAACGACACAACAAACTAGGTTGCACCTCCTTTTTATTTCTTCTCCCTAGAACTTCTCTATTGTGGAGGAGATTTAATCGGAATTTTAAAAATCGGTCCCTTTCCATGCTTGAGGGAAATTTGTCGAGATACGGGTGCACAGTACCTCTATGGTAATGCTCATCCATGCCCTGGGTTATAGACGAAAAGGCACTAAGTCTGTCCAAGGTGGCTATCCAATCCCAGTCCAGGAGTTTCCTCTTTACCGGGTGCAGATTTAGCACAAGGTTTTTAGGTTCCAAGGCTATAAAGTTCAAGATTTCTGTGCAGATTAACTGCCACTTGGTTAGAGCCGGGATCAGTTTTCTTGTCATGGCTTCATTAATGGCCAAGAAACCACTTCTTTCCTGTGGGTGCAGACATTTACCAAGGAGTGTCAATGATTTCCAAGCCATGGATACGTAGAGTGAAGATAAGCCCAGTTCTTTACGGACACTTTCAATCGGGATCGATGACGGTAGACCCAATACTCTTTTCCAAAACAGACCCTCCAACAGTCTCCAAACCTCTGGAGTGAGGAAAAAGTTTGCCTCTGCCGCATAGGTCAAAATGGGCGAGACTTTCAGTTTATAGAAGACAATCAGTGGTCTAAGGGAGAAGGAGCAGTATCGCTGTTTAATTAACAGAGCTTGAGAAGCTAAGTTCGTGACTTTACTTCTAAGTCTTTCGATGCCCGGACCATCTTGGATACTGTTGTTTAAGGTTACTCCAAGGTATACCATGGTTGAGACCACTGGTACCACTTCCCCCGACAAGAACCACCTTAGATTTTTAACGCCCATGATGGGACCTAGCCTCAGGATCTGTGACTTCTTCGGATTTATTCGGAGGCCATTACCTTGTATATACAACTCAAGTGCCTTTAGTTGGCACTGTAATCCAACAGCGGTCTGGTCTAATAGCAGGAGGTCGTCCGCAAACAACAACCTTCCCACAGGAGTCCCCGGGATCTTAGGGGGGAAACATCTCACTGCTTCAAAGGCTTCCTGCATGTCGGATATGAAGAGACAAAATACCGCTGGGGCCAACCGACAGCCCTATTTCAGCCCATTCATGGCCTCCACACTGTTTGAAAGGTTGCCCTGTCTGTCCAGCCTTACTTTAAGGGTTGTCCCAGTGTGCAGTGCTTCCAAGGGTTCTCTTAGGTTGTTCGGACAACCCCATTTCCTCAGTTTTTGCCATAAAATACAACGGTCAACAGAGTCGAACGCCTGTTCCATATCTATGGACGCAATGTAGATGTTTTTGTAGCTTTTCTCCTTGACCAGGCATTTTAATATATTTATGATAAGAACATTTAGGGATGTCCCAATGCCCTTACGAAAACCTGATTGCCAAGGGTCCAAGTGATTTGTCGACCAACTCCAATCGTTCAGATGTTTCATGATTAGCGCTGCAAAAATTTTGCCCACGACGTCCAAGAGGGCAATTGGTCTGTAGTTCGTGGGCACAGACCTATCACCCTTTTTGAAAATCGGCACAATTATGGACATCGTCCATGATTTGGGCAACTTTTTTAGTCTCATTATATCGTTGAACAATAACAGCATAAATGAGGCCCATTTTTCCGGGTCCTTTTTAAGGATGTCGTTAGTAAGGCCGTCCGGACCTGCAGCTCTTGAGGAGTTTGAGTTTTTAATTAGGTCGAGAATGTCTTGTTTTCCAAATTTAATGGCCCAAGATTCGTCGGCTGATAAGGGTATTTGAGGACCACTTTTTATCCCCTTGGAATAAAGATTACGAAAGTGGGTTTCCCATACTGTTACTGCTATGGGATTTACCATCTTGGAGTCCGGAGGGGTATTTATTTCGTTAATCAATTTCCAAATGCCAGTGATTTTTTTAGTAGATAACAGTTCTAGCATTGTCTCACTGTCTTGTTGCACCAGTTGATGTTTATGTTGCGTGATCCAATTCCTGTAGTTGTTTCTGGATTTTTTGTACAGGAATAAATCAACTGGTGCACTGGTTTTAAGAAATCGCCTCCTGGCTTTTCTTACAGCTTTATTTTTTGTCACTACTTGGTGATCATAAGTGTGCCGAGTACATTGGTGACTACCCCTGGCAGCCGCCTTTGTTCAAAAGATCTTCAGTACTTCAGCATATTCGATCAGTTTGGAACCTTGGTCTTTAATTAAAGAATCCAACACCAGGCTCATCTCTTTTCTTCCCATACGTAGTCTGTTTCCCCCCGGAGTTATCTCAAGGGGCTGATTTGGTAAATGTTTGGCTGGTATAAGGGGGGACTTGTCCCAGGCCTCAATTACAAGTTCCAGAATGTTGTGGTCACTCTGGGTCGTGGGGACCACTTTCAACGATGTTAGATTTCCAAAGAGAGTTTCTCATACAAAAATGTAATCCAACGTGCTCATTTGATTGGCCCGTTTCCAAGTTGGAGCGGCCGGTTGGTCGCCCAACAAGTTCCCATTGACCATATGGATATTCCTAGCTGTGAGTTCCTTCTCCGTGTTTACTCCTCTTATTATATTTTTAGAGGCGGTCAAAGGCACAAACTCAATCTTCCTCTGATTCTTATCGTAGCATTCCATATTGAAATCGCCACATAGAAGGATTTCGAGTTTCGGGCACTCAGTCCTAGCATCGTCTATGGCTTTCATAAGGACTTCCATAAATTTGTCTTCTTCTCGTGCTTTGGGGCCCCAATATACATTACATATTAGGAGCTGCCAGTCTTGGGATCGTAGTGAAGATTTTGTCGTAGATGAAATCCTAATGAGTTGGATCCAAGGATTCCTATTTACTGATGAAAGCACTTTTAAGCCACTGGTGCGCTTTACCTCTACCAGGAGGCCTGCACTCGGTCTCCCTTTCAAGCCCTTTATTGCGGGATTTAAGAGTAGCTCGAACCTATCCAAGAGGGGAAGATCACACAGCCAGGTTTCCTGCAGGCAAAAGACATCGTAGGTTGTCAAGTGTAGTAATGAGTTTCCGAGGAGGTGCGAGTATCCCCTTGTGTTCCAACTCATGATTTTTATCCTTTTAGACACGGGATTGAGTTGGGCACTCCTGGGGCACTGATGGCGTTATGATTTGGCGGATAGGGCCCCTGCCACCCAACTCCAGTCCTCTGAACTGTTCTCCAGGATCAATCCGGCTTTGTCTGGTTGAGTGCGCACATGGTCTTTTCTGTTGTCCTCCCCTCGTACACCCCTATCGCTCTTACCAACTTTCGCCTGCTGTTCCTTTTTGAGTTCGGTGGAAGAATTTAAGGAGTTGCTTAATGTGTGTTTCGGGTCTTTAGGACTTACACGTTCTAAACTGGTCCCCTCCTCCAACTCCTTTAGCACGAACCCACATAGATTGAGTTTAGGTCCCAACTGCAAAAGTGAGGTTTTGATGTTTCGATCACCTGTGTGGAGAATCACACTATCATGACGCTGTTGGTTATGAAATTCAATCCAGTCTATGGCCCTCATTACGACCCTGGCGGAAAGCGACTGACCGGAGCGCCACAGCGTAAATAGCGTTTCCGCCATTGTACGAAGGAGCAAAGTGCGGCCCATTCCGACCCATCGGGCACGAGCACCACGCCACGGCGGAAGTGCAAAGTCCGCGATGGCGGAAATGACCCCAAAACGGCCCACACCGCCGCCGTACGGCGCCCTAGGTGCAATACCGCCACCCCACTTAGCGGTCACCGCAGTGTGCGCCTACCGGAAAGTACGGTGGCCGGAAATATACGGAAACGGAAGTTAAAACATGGGCCCGGAACGGGAAACATCCCGGCGTACACCTATAAAAACACCAATACCACACAACCACTAAAATCACTACCCTGAAACACACCCCAACCCGTCAACCACCCTAGCGAAACCACGAAAAATGGGAAAAGTAGCGAAGAAAGCGTGCGACCGCAAGCGGCAGGTCCACTTCTCCCGTGAGGAACTCACCGTTCTAACAGAGACCCTCCAGGAGAATGCAGCCATCGTCTTCTCCACGCAAATGACCAGGACGGCACTTGCAAACAAGAAGGCCATATGGGCTCTGGTGGCACAGCGGGTAAGTGCGGTGGGGACCGCACCCCGCACCCCACAGCAATGCCGCAAGCGATGGGACGACCTGCGGATACGCGTCCGCAGCATACTCTCTGCCAACCGCAACATTGCCACAGCCACCGGGGGAGGTCCTGAATCACCCATCAAGTTGACCCCCTGGGAAGAAATCTGTGCCTCCACCATCGGAATGGAGAGCATAGAGGGAGTCGGAGGGATGGAGAAAGGAGTGCAGACATCCGAAGATTCAGGTAGGAGGGCCAGATAAAACAATGCCAAATCCACAAAGTCCAACCATGTGAAGTACCATGCGTCCACATAGTGCAACAGAAACACATGTCCAGGAGAACGTCCACACACATCGGCCTGAAAGCGCACGTCAAAACCCACAATAAATACATAAATAATTAAAAACCCCTAATACACGCACTACACGTGCAGCAGGCACACCCTAACTGCAGGCTGCCAAACAACTGCACCCTCACTCCACACACAAATCAAAGCACCTCCAAGACCCCGACCCAAATCACCCTCAGGTACCACCCCAATGCATGTGATACAATGCCATTCCAATTCCCACTGACCCATCAATAACCCTCGCCCTCCTTTACTCCACCACAGGGTCCGATCCAAACGACGAGCTACAGGACACCCCTACCAGCACACCTGCAAAGAGGGCCAAGACCAACGGCCAGAGACCCTCCACCTCAGCTGCACGCATCAAGACACGGCAGCAGCACAAATCAGGTGGCAGCACAGAGGAGGGAACATCAACAGGCACCCCAGCAGCCAGCATGGCCACAACACCACCACCACAGGTCCCCCCAATGGATGCCACAGAAGGCACTGCCTCTGGTGGGAGCAGCACCATAGGTGACACCCCATTGATGGCAGCATGCTCCGACACAGAAGACGGGGATGTCGAGGTCAGATCCATCCATGACCTGTCCCAATCCCCCTGTCTGTCCCCTCCCGTACAACATGAGGATACCACGCAGGTGCAGCCACAAGACGACGACTGGCCATCCCCCACAAGCCCTGTGGCAAGGCAACATGAGGACAACAGCCCCTCTGTGACACCACCGCAAATGGCCATGGCCCAGCAGAGGCAACAGTCCCTCGACAAGTTAATCGTCCAACAGCAGCAAATGGCCACACTCCTCAAGGGCCATGCCGATGAATGTGGGGGCACCAAGGCAGACATTGAAACATCAACAGAGACACTTAGGGCAGAAATGGAGAGAGGTACAGAGACGCTAAGGGCACAAATTGAGAGTAGCACCGAGAGCCTGAGAGTCCAAATGGAGAGTAGCACCGAGAGCCTGAGAGTCCAAATGGAGAGTAGCACCGATAGCCTGAGGGGGGAACTGCATGCGACGTCCAAAGACGTATGTGCCGAACTTGCCGCAGGGCGCCGTGTGCTCACTGAGCTCTCGCAAACCCTTAGGGACATGCATGGACGTGAGCAGGCAGACACATCATCCGTTGCAAGTTCCGTCCAGGGCAGCCCCCAACGTAGATCTGGAAGGAACCTGCGCTCCACAGGCAGGGGTGCCCCTGATACCCGCAGAGGGGGCATGCAATAGCGACAGCCCACTGACAATGAGCATCTTTGGACACTGGTGTTCGGGTGGGAGGTAGGAGGGTGGAGGGGGTGTGTTGGGCTCACTTGGGTGGCGGGTCGATAGGGTGTTCAACATGATATCACATATGCCATAAAAAGTGCACGATCAACCAATGAGAAGTGTGGACATTGATCCTTGTGTACTAGGCCATCATAGGCGTACAGTCCATATTGTGCATGTCCCAGACACACGCAGTGCCACGAGTCCCGTGTCCATGCATCCGCCACCAGGCGTGAGTGCTAGAAGCATACATCAATGAGATGCTGACGAATGTCACGGCCCTCCGGTGCCTCGCAGACTCCATGAGGTGCTGCCACATCCCCACCCTCATCATGACCATCATCAGGTGCTTGCAGTTCTGCGTCAGGGGGCATGGGCACATTTCTACGTACGCACATGTTGTGGAGCATGACACATGCCATGACCATCTTTGCAACCTTCTCATGGCGGTACAGGAGTGCCCCGCCAGACCTGCTGAGGCAGCGGAAACGAGTCTTCAGTAGGCCGAATGCCTGTTCTATGACTACACGGGTACGTGAGTGGGCATGGTTGTAGTCCTCCTCATGCTGGTCCCGTGGGTTCCGGACTGGTGTGAGGAGCCATCTCTTCAGTGGATATCCAGCATCACCTGTATGTGGACGAGAAACGTATGATGTGGAATGCCATTGATACGTACGCACACCCCCCCCCCCCCCTCTTCCTGGCAGTTCATTGCCAATTCACATACCCCACATCATCATGCATGTAATGAGACTCACCGAGTAGCCAGGATCTGTTCCCTGCGTGTCGTTCCATGTAGCGTGGTATTGTAGAGTTCCTCAAGACCATAGAATCATGGGTTGATCCAGGGAATCGGGCACAACAATGTGTAATGATCCTGTTGGAGTCACACACCATCTGTACATTCAGGGAATGAAATTGTTTTCGGTTGCGGTACTGGGCCTCCATGGCATGTGGGACGACCAATTCCACATGGGTGCAGTCGATGGCACCAATGCAACCCGGTATGCCGGCAAGTGCATGGAATCCCACTTTTGTGTTGGTAATTTCCTGCTCCGAGCGTGGTAGAGAGATGTAGTCGTCTGCGTGCTTCAGGAGGGCATCGAGCACTTGCAATAGTGTCCGTGAGAACAGTGGCTGAGAAATGCCATGCAACTGTCCGACTGTGTGCTGGTAGGTGCCTGTGGCCAGGAAGTGGAGTACAGACACCACCTTCAGTAGGGGTGGGATGGCGGTTGGGCTATCTATCATGCTGACAAGGTCAGCCTGTGTCATGTCCACAATGGCGGCTATGGTGTCCCGGTCCAGACGGTAGAGGGTGTGGATCTGCTCATCAGTGAGGTTGAACGGATGTGCTCGGAGGCGTTGAATTGCGGGCTGCCTGCGTGGTGGTAGTGGCTGTGCTGGTGGGCCTTGCTGGCCCTGCCTTGGCCTCCTCCTCCTCCTGCGTCTCCTCCGTGCGGCTGGTTGTAGTTGGTGTTCGTCTACTTCTTGGAGTCGGAGCACTTGCAGTGCTATCAGGTCCCCCAGGGCCAACATCGCGAGTCCTGCCGGTAGCATTTCGGTGTGGTTGTGGGAGGAGACTGGCTGTGCAATTTATGTGTTTTCAGGCTGTATGGCCTCCACCTGTGGTGATTGATTCCACCTGTGCAAACTGCTCTCCCCTTTGGCCGAGCACGTCCCGCGCACAACGCTGCAATTCGGGGAATTGTATCTTGCTATTGCAATCATGTATTAGTACCCGATGGCCGTGTAAGATTGGTTGATATGTTCATTCTGCTGTGGTCCCATTGTTTCACATACTATCTGTGCAGTCGCGAACAGACTTGTGAGGGGTCAGTGGGACGTAGTACTCGAGTAACGGTGGGCCCTCATGCATCACTGTACCGAGTTGCAACGACGGGCGGGGCGTCCCATTCGTGGGTGAAGGCAGTTGCCATTTTCACACACAGCCGCACTGGATGGGATAATTAGTGATTTCAAACGGCCACAGATGCCTTTTCGACGTGATGTTGCAAATGAGGAATTCGAAGGGCGGCGCTTTCGGTTTCCAGCTAGCGGCGAGGAGATGCCCACAGGTCTGACTGCAAATATAACGTTCTATTGTTCAATGTCCTTGAGACAGGGCCCATGGCGAGGGAGCAATGATTGATATGAATAGTTTGGGATGCGCAATAGCTACGTGGGCGATGAGGCCGTCCGTTCCCAAATACATGTTACTTCACAACACTGGAATTACGGGCTGGGGCACTGTGGATTTAGCAGGCTGCATAACGCACAGACTCAATGGATGTTTCTAATGTCATGTGAGTAATTATTCAGGCATTTTGATCCCGGGATGAGGGAATGATGGATGGATGCATGGGCAGGTGATTTGATACAGAGTTTGCCATGTACAGGGCTTCTTGGGATCTATCCGCCTCCCCTACGCTATGTGATGCAGGGCTGCCATAGTGGGACCATCGTCCATCTGGCCTTGTTGAGCCCTCCCTGTCTCGAGGCGCCCTCAGACACTCGTTTGCGATGGTGTTTGCACCTCGATATAGATGGTTATGAGTCGCAAGTGGTTTTGGGGTGGTGATGTTCCTTTGGAGTGGGCTAGCATGCATATGGCTGTGGATTTCGTGTGATCATTGAAGTGAGTTGTTGGTATGTAGTTCTGATGGCCATTCTGTTCTTTTTCTTTTCTTTTGGTTGATAGGTATCTCCTCCCCTATTGCCACTGCCATCTGTATGCCACTCCTGCAGATGGATTTTACTCCCGACACCTGCTGCTTCGTGTTAATCAGTGGAGCAGCATTACGATCTTATGGGACGATCGCCAATGGCCCACATGCCCTTACGCAGTACTGGTGGCTCGGAGCAACATTTCGGCCTTTCAGCTGGACTAGTGCCTCCCCATTGGGACGGCCCTGCGGTTCTGTGCGCTTCCATGTTGCCTTTTCGGACGTGAATGTGGCTCTGTGTACCATGGGGGAACAGGGCGACACACAGGTAGTGGCTGGTCATTTCTTGCGGAAGCAGCCCACATTGGTGATTGGTGTTTTGGATTTCATGGCCTGATGGCTGTATGTGCTTGGTGATTTTGATGTGCATAAATATCTATTCTGATTTGGCCCGTGTAGCGTTTTTCTTTGCAAGTGATGTGGCATATGCCTATTTGGGGGGCGATGTATTGTGAGGAGATCTGCATTGGGTTCCAGCTTCGGGGTTTAGTTGCGTGGTACTGTGCTGTGCGCGTTTGCCTACGAAGCCCAGTGAGGTCAGGGATGGGGGCTGCCAATATGCCAGTTTGAATGTTGTCATGCTCAGGGGCGGGGGATTGGGTTTTGTGTAACAGATGCCGGTCAGCCAGGTGGACTGGTTGAATGATGTGGTTTTCGGTATATTGCTGGTCACAGGTGCCTGTGTTTGCGTGCGTTTCTTGGTGGGGGACTGTGGTCATGTCCATTGGGATGGCTTCTGTATTCGTGCCATCTGTGCCCTGCAGCTCCCATTGGCCCCTGTTGTGTTTCTTTTGTTCGTTGGCATGCATGGGTGACTTGTACATTTCAATGGTTGCATTGTGGCTTCATTGCACCTACGGGGAGTTGTACTTTGTGGGCAGGGAGCGGTGTACAGGCACTCAGTGGGGCCGTTTACGGTTGATTCGCGATGCCGTACTTCTCGCCATGGCGGAATGGTACATTCCGCCATGCCTGATGGCGTTAGGTACATGTCCGCTAGGGTCGGAATTGGCGTACCGTTGCACCATGGTGGTGTTTGCGGTTTGGCATGGCGCGCGCGCGCGTGCTTGGTGCAGTTAGCGTTGGCGTTCACTACGGTGTCGCTAATGGCTTCGTACTTTGCGGTGACGGGTCATAGTCGCACCGAGCGCTATTCGATGGCGGTATTGCATTTCCGCCATCGTTTTTCGATTTCCGCCAGGGTCGTAATGAGGGCCTATGTCCCTAGATTTTAGGTGGTCAGGATAGTCCAGGGATCGCAGGAGTCTCATAACATTTGCCCGATTCATAATCAGATTGTCTTCGTAACCCAGGGTTCTTTCCAGTAGCACTCTGTAGTGTGCTGGAGCGTTGTGTATCTCAGACCCTTTGTGGACAGTCTGGTTAGTGAGACCTGATACTAGCTTGTTCTCTATATTTTCCGCCCATGAGACTGTTCTTCTAATCCCCTTTATCGTATCCATACGGTCAGGCAGATTTAGAAAGAGGCTGTTGCAGCAGTCAAGCCTAGAGTGAACCAGAGCTCTAGAGACAATGAGCTTCTGGGGGAAGGAGAGGAAAGGAAGAATATGGGCCTCATTACACGGATGGCGGTGGACCAAGGTGCTATTAGCACCTTGGCCCATGCCGGTAAAATACCGGCACCGCCTTGGTGGAAAGGGGCATTATCGCCCTATTCCAAGGTTGGTGGGGCGGTAATTCCCCCATTACCCTTCCCCATTCCCATTTTTGCCCCACAGGGCTCTATGAGAATGGGGAAGGCGCTAATTACGGTACCGCAAATTGCGGTACCGTAATTAGCTCCCTGGTCCCTTTGCGGGTTGGTTTTTAACGCCTGCAAAAAGCAGGCGTTAAATTCCCCAACCCGCAAAGGGACCTCGTAGTAAGGCAGTAAGGGTTTACCGGTACCGGTAAAACACTGGTACCGGTAAACCCTTACCGCCTACCGTGTAATGAGGCCCTATGTCTGAGAAGGTGAAGCTGGTAGTGTGACTTCTTAGAGACATCAGAGATGTGGGGAGAGAAGGAGAGTGTGGAGTTGAAGATGACCCCAAGGTTTTTAGCCTCACAGGTGGCAGCAGGAGGAGGGCAAAGAGAGACCGGCCAGAGAGTGAGAGGAAAGGAGGGAGCGGGTGTGCCGATGACGAGAATCTCGGTCTTACTTGCATTAAGGCAGAGATCATTGGTAGCACACCACTCCTGGTTGGTGACAGATTTGATGAACTATCTTGGAAGGGTGTCATCTGAATAAGGGGATGGTTCCATAGAAGAAAAATACATCTGTAAAGATCAGAAATAATAATATCTGAAAATGCGTCCCAAATTGGGACAGTTTCCGAAGATGTGGAGTAGAAAGGATGGAAAGAGAGAGTATACAGACAATCCCAGTGTCTGTAGAAAATAAAATTGAGTTGGAAAAAAAACAAATAGAAGCAACCAATAACATGCTAAATGACCCTGAAAAGCTCAGATGGTTGTTGAAAAGCAGAGGGAATTAAAATTACCACACAATGGGACAGTACAGCATGAACATGAACCTTGTAGAGCAGGCGAAGGGATCAAAGCTGAACATATAAAGATGGGTTCTGGGGTTTAAGGCATGATTTTCAGTCCACCGGGTGGACTGTTTTTATTTCCTTAGCTATGGAATAAACCAGGGAGCTGAGAGGCAAGATTGAGGTTGCAGTAGATGCACAGGTGCAATCTAGTCTCCTACTAAGAAGGAAGAGACTCACCCAGAGAAACAATGGGAATATGTTTTACACGTTCTAACAAGCTTTGTCAAGTTAGTAGAGGAAACAGAAGCAGTTGTCCCTTGGGAATAGCTGAGACATTGGTTAGCATTATGGGATGGTTTTTTAATTCTGATTTTTTGCAGTGCACTTACAAGCACTTTGTTGAAAACATTGAAAACAGTTAATTGGTTATGTGTTTCCAATTTCGAGTTGTAATATTGACTGTAAAGATGTCCTACTCGTGTCAGACCTACACATTATTGTGACTCAGAAATAGTTAGAAATATATGTATACAATAACCACCAGTTCTTAGATACTGAACAGGTCTGAGTAATCAATATTGAGCTTGTGTATCATGTAATCATCTTTGGAATAATAATATAGGCCTCTGAAACATTTATACCATTTTTATGTGACTGGAATTTCATAATCAATTTCTGTTTTTCAATTGACTACCACTGTTTCATATTCAATCCTTACTGCTGTGATTATATAACTTAGAGGACTTGCATTGAAGATCCACATTCTCTCATAAATATTGCCAGGAGCACTGCAACTGACAAGGCCTGACTATCATAGTCCTCCTGGTACCCCCTCCAAATAATTACTGTTGCCCTGTCAGTGCCCTCTGAACCACTCACAATGCCCATGGTCCATTTAGATTTGACCACTCTGCTTCTCCAAGGGCTCTCTTGATTTTTTCCTGGTGTTTCCTGAGGTCCTTCAAGTTCTCAATGGATATCTCTTGCTGTTCCCTTCTTTTCTACTACCTCTTCCTTTCCCATTGACAGTGATACTGATGCACAGACCTCACAGTACTGCGCTACTGTTAAAAGATGGTAGCCCAAATGCTGACTACCCACACCCTGTACAGTGCTCTGCTGCACTTGAGTTAGGTCCGTACTTCAAACAATGCAACTTATTTATTTTTAAAAATACAAAATCCCTGTTCATCCTCCTAGTCCTGCCTGCACTGCTTCCACTTTCCCAGCTGCCTACCCAGTTATCTTCCCGCCATTTCTTTCAGTCTTTCTTAGTGCTCGCTCCTTTTGCTACCTGTTCTCAGGATTGTGCTGAATGGATCATTCTCAGTGCCCCCAGTTGTCCCCCCAAAGCTATCTCCAGTCACCTCACCACCTTCCCCTGTGGCCCTCCAAATGCTCAGTGGGTCCTCAAGATGCTGATCTCAGTGCTCTCACTGTATTCCCAAACCCTCCCCATGCTCCCACAGGCACTACACGGGAGTTGTGAGGCCCCCTCATTCTTCCACAGCTGCCTTTTGCTCGATGTGTCCCACCCAGTGCCCCCCAACTATCGAAGTCCTCACTGTGGTGTTACCAATTCTCCATTTGTCACTCTCTCTGTTTGCTACGATCCCAGGATCTGCATGAAATTACTGAGTTGAAAAGTCCAACCACCAAAAGTCCGTTTTTCTTTTTTTTTCTCTCCATTTTTTCACATATATTTATATATGTGTGGGGGGAGAACCCCCAGCCCCCATTTTGCACCTATACATTTTTATTAACTTTAGCCCCCCCCACATATACATATGCAAATAAATGGGGGTCAGACTTTTGGTGGTAGGACTTTTCTACTTAGGTATTTCATCCTAACCCGATCCTCTCACAGTGCAAATGCTCCCTAAAACCTGTCCAATGTTCCCTGCAACAAATGCTCCTTAATATCCCCCAGTGCATCTTTCATTCTCACTCCCAGTGATCTTCCTTCTGCAGGTGTTACAGAGACAGCAATAGTGACATCATCATTAGGAATACATTGAAGATTGCGCAGAATAAGTAATTTTGAGGCCTTATACTTTTAATGCACCTGTAAGAAAATGCATGAAGCTATTCAAAAATATAAATCCTTTCTTGAAGTTCTATCTTGTGTGACATAATTATAATGGGGTCTGTAAAATACAAAATTCATTTCAAAAACTAATAGTGAAACTAAATGTGTCTCTTGTTTGTTTTTTTTTAATCCACAAATGTGGCCTAAAAAGGTATATTTCGGTTGCATTTACAGTGTTTTCCCTTTGCATGTTTATCTCAGAACACAGTATTGGGTGGATTGATGTGATTGGCGGCTGCCAGGCTGAATATGTTGAGTCTGGAAGCCTTTTTCTTTTCACAAACCCATGTCTACTTTCATGTACCTGATGTTTGGGATCAAGTAAATCCCCAGGGATTTGGAATAAGTCTGCATCAAAGAAAAACAAGCATTGGCAAAGCCAACAGTTTTGGTTTTTGTATAAGTATTCAACATTTGCCAGAAATGCTATTAGATGTTAAGGTACTTGTACCATTTCACAGCTGATACCATCAGCTGTAGTGAGGGCTGGCCCACCGATAAAGGCCCACATCAAAACCCCCTGTCTGCCAGCATCACATTCTTCCCCTCACTCCACCTTTGGCTTCATGGGCATGCAGGCGCTCTCTTTCTTTCTTCTCCGGGTCCACAATGCGGACCCCCTGCAGTGCCATGTAAGCTCTGTCTTCTGTGCATGATTTCCAGGCTTCTCTATCTGCACAGCTGATTGCTTATACTGGTGAGCTTAATTTGAGTATTTGGGCATTGTTTTTAATCTAACTGTGTGTGATAGATCTACGGAAGTGGAGCTATTTTCTGCAGGAAATCTATTGTCCTGTTCGGCTGCTTACTTGAAAAGGCCATGAACCTTCTCTAAGGTGGCTGCCCCACCTTTTCACAGCTGCACCACCTGCGGCAGTGATTGGCTTCCTTCCATCTCATAGCGCCAGTCGGTTCGCCGGCAGGCGAGAGCCAGCCCACCGATCAAGGCCCACACCAAGACCCCCTGTCTGCCGGAATCACGTTCTTCTCCTCACTCCAGCTACCTGTGCATACAGGTGCCCCTTTTCTTCTCGGTGTCCACAAGACAGACCTCCTGCAATGCCTGGTAAGCCCTGTGTGCTGGGCATGATTTCTGGGCTTCTCCATCTGCACAGCTGATCGGTCACAATGGTGAGCTTATTTGCCTATTTGGGCATTTTTTATCTAACTGTGTGTGTTACATCTATGGAAGCAGAGATATTTTCTGCAGGAAATCCATTATCCAGTTGGGCTGCTTACTTGAAAAGGCCATGAACATTCTCTAAGATGGCCGCCTCCAACATTTAATATCCGGGCACTGGAGTGCCTCGGCATTTTCATCACCTGTAGCAGTGATAAGTTGCCTTCCATCACATAGAGCCAATCGGTGAGCCGGCAGGTGAGAATGGGCCCACCGATCAAGGCCCACACGAAGGCCCCGTGTTTGGGCCTGAGAGGGTCGCAGACTGGCCCCCCACATCAATCCTGAATACTGCTTGCAATGACTTCCCCTCCAAGTGCCGGGTAAGCGCAACCTATTTCCACCCTGATTGGTTGCTGTACCACCAACTGACTGCTGCGCCTCCACTTGTCCAATGTGACTCCAGCCTCTTATCCCAAGTGCTACTGATTCCTGTCCTCTGCCAGTACTCCTGCACTTCAACACCACTCACATACATGAAAGTTCTCTTCACCTTCACACTACAGACTGTAATTTTTAGTTCGATCCACCACCCATGATCTACCACTGCACATGCCTCTTATATGTGTGCACTACCCTTAGATCCTGGTGCTCGTAATTATTGCTGCACCTCACCCCGCCTCTCTGGCACCATCCTATGGTCCCCCTTTTCTACTCTCCAGTCTCTGCACCACCTGTAACCTGAATCTCATTTTCCGCTATAACTGCAGAGTGTATGCTATTTTCAACATTTAGTGCTCTGTTTCCAAAACCGAATCTAGGTGTGCATTTGATTCACTCTGATTTTGTGCTCTGCTTCCAAAATCGAATCGAGGTGCGCTTTTGTTTTGTACTGCATTGTGTGCTCTGCCCTCAAAGTTGAATTTAGGTGTTCCTGTTGTTTTGTACTGCCACTGTGCTCTGCCTTCAGAATCGGATCTAGGTGTGCTTTTGTTTCGGACTGCATTTTGCTCTGCCTCCAACCTGCACATTGCTTTTTTAAACAGTCACCCAGTCGGAATTGCTTAATAATCTCTGCAACTGTGTCCATATTCTGTTTAAAGCACCTCTCCCTGCTGTGCCTTCTTGGCTGCTAGGCCCACTGGTGAGTTATTTGTGCAATGTGCAATTCCTCTGTCTGGCTCCTTCCCTCTTCCTTCTCCCCCTACATGGCTCTTTCCATCTCCCCTATCTATTCTAACTGATACTCTATCATTTATCCAACCTCTCTCACAAAGTCTGGAAGAAAAAAGCTTGAAAAGGTACTCCTGGACTCTAATAAAGGCCTACCTATTCTTGACACCTACGTCAGTGCTACTTCCAGGCAAACTACTACTGACATCTTCTTTCTGCCCTTCTACCAATCTTTGAGCACCCCACCTAGTGTCCACTCTTTCCCCTATTTCCTCTTCTCCCGTTACTTGTGGCACTAGATTGGAAGTACTCTTGGCATACTTCTCATCCTCTGGGTGCATCATTAATGTCTATCATAGTGGCATTGTCATGGCCCCAGGCTATCAACCTTCTGTCCTTCACCTTGACCGGTGCCTGCCCTCTCTTTTTAACTTTCTCTCCTCTCATGCTATCCCCACTTCCTCCTCTCCTCTATCCTCTCCACCACCACTGACTGGAGCACTGTACACTGCCTCGTAAATCTTTCAACAGTGGCAATCAGCTTCACTTAGCCACTCTGAAGCTTGTTCTGCTGTCAAACACTCCTCTGACATATGTCTTCTTCTTGAAGACTTTAACCTCAACCTCCTCGCCCTTACCGAGAAGTGGTTCAATGCCAGCTCTGTCAATGCTTTTGACACTCTCCTTCCTTAGGGCTAAAAGATATTCTCCAAACTCAGACCCAACAGGACAGGAGGTGGAACAGCTTTGATCTTCCCTGAATGGGTTCCTGCTTCTATCATAACCACTGAATCCTACTCCTTTATTGAATGCCTCATCTGTAGGCTTGGGGTCTCGCATGCTCTCTCTCTCACCCTTGCTACCATCTACAGGCCCTCTTGCCATATTTCTCTCTTCCTCTCTGAGTGGGGCGACCTTGTCTCCTCCATCTTCCTCCAAACTCCTCCTCTTGGTGATTTCAAAATTCACCTCAACTCCCTTGAATCACCCATCTCACAGTTCTGTAACCTCCCTGACTCCATCTCTCTCATTATTCTTCTCTCTGGCCCAACCAACTCTGCCAGGCACACTCTCGACGCCCTCAACTCCATCTGAGCCACCCACAGCACTGCCAGCCTCCTGTGCCTTCATCCGACTGATGAAGCGAATGTCAGTCGAGGCTTTTGCTTCCACCTTCATCACCCCCACCCTTGCTTTTGTCTCTCCCTCTGACTCTGTCCTTGCCAACCTGCACCTCTCCATTTTCAACACTCTTAATAGCCTTGCTCCTCTGATAAGGATCCACCTAAAACCTGCCTTTAAGAGTAACTGCTAGTACTACTCTGATCTAGCATCTCTGAAAAGTAAGTGCAGAATTGCTGAATGGAAGTGGCAGTCCTTGGGCCTACCCTCTGACAAACTGTCCTGCAGCCTGCTCCAAAGTCAATATCGTTTTTCTATCCATTCCAAGAAGAAGACCCACATTCAAGCCTGCATCACTGGTGCCACTAACAACATGGCTGAACTTTTCAAAATCTGCAAGAAACTCACAATTCCAACTGCATTCTCCACCTCTCTCCTTGCTTCCCAGGCTCTGCGCACCGCTTTGGCCTCCCATTTCTCATGTAAAACCTAGGAGATCCTGTCCTCACTCTCCTCTATGCCTAGCCCCATTCGCGCTCCTACTCACCTGCCTCCCCTGGCTCCCTTCCCTCCACATGCTGCTCTCTCCTCCCTCCTATGTATAGCACCGGATGAGCTCTCTAAAGTTATCCACTCTATGAACGTCTCTTCCAAACAGGTGCTGCCCTGTTCCTCTAGGAATATTAAGGACAATATATCCTCCCTTGTCACAACTCTTGCTGACTTTTGTAACCATGCTTTCTCCACGGGTTTTTCCCTCTATTCCTCAAGCACTCCCTTGTGCACCCTCTCATAAAAAAGTAATCTGCTGATCCCTCCTGCCTGGCTAACTATAGGCCTATCTCCACTGCACCATTCCTGTGTAAACTCTTGGACAGCTGGTCCTCCCCCAACTGGCCCTCCACACTGAACTTGTTGGTTGCCTCCACAACCATCAATCTGGATGCCGGGCCTCCAGAGGCACAGAAACTGGTCTCCTGAACACCCGTGAAGACATGCTTGCAAATCTTGACTCTAACTCTCCTGATGTTCTCATTCTACTTGATCTCTCCTCTGCCTTTGACACATTCAACCATTCTATCCTCATAAAATGACTCTGTGATACCCTCAGCATCAACTGGGCCCTTTTCCCTTAACCACAGGATTCTCGACCTGCAGCATCCCCCAGGGTTCTATCCTATCGATGTGGCTCTTCAATATCTATCTCACCCCTCTTGCTCACTTGATATCCTCCTTCTCACCTCATTTCCAGTGCTCTACTGACAACACACAGCTTTCCTTCAATCTTTCCTCTACTACCTCTTCTTCCTCCTCTCTCATCCCTGACTGCCTGACCGCCATGAAGACATGGTGTGCAGCTGACAACCTCTATCTTAATGCCAGTAGGATGGAGATCCTCCTCATTGGGACACCTGCACCCAGTTTTCCTCTTTCCCACTTGCTGCCCTCCTTGGGCCTGTTAGTCCAGAAATGACCCTATAGTATGTATAGTATGTATATTATGTTGGCCAGAAACCAATCGTATCACGCACGATACATCGCCAGCACGGAATCGTCAATGTATTAAGAATAACCATAGGGCGTCCATTTTGTGAAATATCTGCCATTTGCTTTTTCCTTTCTCTGTAAAACTGCTTCGCAAAATGTATTCTATACTTCAAACTCATGCCCAGCGCGAGGTCACAGCATGAATGTTGAAAGATTAACACAGACAGCAATGTTAGATGGTACAGAAATACATTGTTTTCCTCCCTCACAACGTCCTTGGAGGCAAGCAGAAACTGCATATAATCAGTGGCCCAGGTGCCGGCTTGTCTCGCAAACTCTGTAGCAATAAGCAGCTTAAACATGAATTATATTCTTACTAGCGGGACTCTTGCGGAGAATGGTATTTTCTGCCTCAGAACTGTCTGACCTCTGGTACATGAATAGAAACGCACAGATAACGTGTTAAAGAATGTCTCTCCTACGAACATGATAGCCTTGCTGTTCTAAGAGCTCTATGTTCTCCATAACAAAGAACTGTCTCTGCCACTTTTGCTAGAATAATTATATTTAGACTGAATAAGGACTTGTCGTAATGTGTCATAATTGTCATGATTGTCAATCATCAAACCCTAGCCTAAAAGATACATTATGGGCGGTTTGAATTGCCTTCTAAAAGATTGCATGTCATGTATAAATATGGCTGCTTGAGCGTTGCTCGCTCTCTTGCGTCTCACAAGGTCTGGGTACACACGTTGCGAGATGTTAGACCCCAGTCGGCCGACTGAGAATACTTTAAAATAAACCAGACTTGTTTGGAAAAACAAACCTTGTGTCTGTCGTGTCATTAGCATATGGTGATTGTGCCTTGGTTTCCATATGAGGGGTCTTTACGTCCTAGAAAATATGGCGCCCAAATAGGGACACTCCCCCTTTTGCTCCATCATATATGTTCAGTTCAAAAAAGGCAAAAAAAATCGAGGATGAGGCCGTCGAGTCGGGCTCGAAAGGTGTTCGGAGCGCCCCTGTAGAAGTGATGAGAGACTCCTTTGCAGATCTGTACACAGCCGATCCCTGATTGACGTGCAGCGCACAGAGGGCATCGAGGCGAGGGTCCTGAAACGAGACAGATTGAGCCAGACACGCAGTCATGATGATTCTTGGTTGCGTCTGTATATGGGCGAATTGCGTCCTGAGTGACAAATTGTTTGATCAGGTGAGTCATGCCCCGATTCTTAAAACGTCCTGCTATTGATTGAGTGTTGCTCTTGCAAGATCAAACGCCCAGAGTAAGAGAAGGGTAAGGATTAATTATGCCTGGGAAATTGTCTTCCTGTCTAGTGGGATTTTTCCACTGCAGTAGACAATCTTTGGAAACTGGCCAGGTCGTGCCACCCGAAGGGTCGCTGGCATTTGAAATGTATGTGAAGTATGGTATAGGGGCAGTAATGTTTAATGCGATTTGGCATAGGCAAACCAGACACGTAGAAGACTTGCAGGGGCCTAATATTGGGAGTTTTGAATTCAAACTTATAGAACACCTAGAATCAGTATTGCTACGTAAGAAGGCCCGGCCAGTGGCATTTGACGTCATAAGAGACGGGAGGACGGAAGCTAATCTCCGCTTAAGAAGTAGAGAGAAACATGGAGGCAGACATAAATCGAATGCAGAAAAAGCATTAGAACTTGATCAGCATCATCAGACAGAGGACCTTAGGAGATTGGACAGAGCTTTCCAATTAGGCGTACAGAAACTATATCCACAACAAGAGTTACATACATCCCTCCAATCAGATTTGCACACATCAGATGAGTTAATAAACAAAATCTTGAATGAGCGTAGAAATGAATCTCAAAGTAGTACTGACCCACTTGTGCCTCCTCTGTATGTACCTCCCATTCCCGTAGTTCCATCAGCCCCATCTCCTCCCCCTGTGACACTATTTCCTTCACCGCCTTCTGAGCATGAGTTAGCCATTATTGTGGGCAGTTCTACAGAGATAGGGCCTGCACAAGGAAGCAGTAGAGTGACTTGTAGCACAGTTAGCAATGACAGAAAAGAGGAGCTGAGAAGTTGGGCAGAAACATATATTGAAGGTGGCGATGAAGCAGCCGTGCAAAGTTCCATATCTGATTATTGAGGCCTTGGTGAACGGCAGGTTTTGTTGGAATGCATGGGGGATTATCTTGTGAAAAAATAGAGTGTTTTAACGGACACATTGGCACCACAAGGGTTGCATGATTTGGGTTTTCTATCTCGTTTGCGGGATAATGCGTCGAAAGTACGAGAACATGTAGGCCGAATGTTTGAGTTTAAGTATGAGCTTGATCAATTGCTTAGAGAAATGGGGAAGAAAGATAAAAAGTATAAGTCATATGTCCAGCCATTCTTTCCACCGTTGAAA
Source organism: Ambystoma mexicanum (assembly GCF_040938575.1). Classification (NCBI taxonomy): domain Eukaryota; kingdom Metazoa; phylum Chordata; class Amphibia; order Caudata; family Ambystomatidae; genus Ambystoma; species Ambystoma mexicanum. The sequence goes on along the minus strand of NC_090937.1, from coordinate 791,834,120 downwards.
CCTGTTAGTGAAGAGATGAGGATTTGTATGCAAGATGCGCTTAGATGGATTTCAGATGCCATCATTTCCCCAATTGAAGTGCATGATACATTCAGTCAGTATAGAGCAGAAATGCAGAGAAAGGTATTACAAGTCATGGTTGAGTGTTTTCAAGATGATGTATGAAGAAAATGACATGTTGTCCTGCTGATTTAATGTCAATTTATAAAAGAGCATTTTCACCTGAAACAGGGGTAACAGCTTTTTTCTTGTATTTAGCTTTGTTGCTTAGTAAATGAGTAAATGTGGAAACATCTAGTTTGCAATTACCCATGAGAGAAGTGCCTCCAATGTTTGTCCGGAAAGTTGAAGTGCCTGCAGCTGGAGCGATTGCAGCTCACACTATAGAAGCACATTATACTGCACAGTTTGTGCATGTCCCTTTTTCTAGACAAGAGGTAAATAATATCAGGCAAATGATCCCTGATATTAGAAAGAATCCGTAAGGATCTATAAAGAAGTTGAATCTGTTTTGAATTCCTCTGTTTTTACATTGAGTGACATTGATTTATTGGTTCCCGTGATTCTCCCTGTAGATATATGGAAACAGGTTATAAATATAAATGATACAACAATGTTAGGTGACAAATGGGAGAATTTGACAAGAATTGATGGCGAGAGAAAGGCTGGAGAAAAACCACCGCCGGTCATGTTAGCCTTACCAGAGCGAATAATACAGAAATTGAAAACTTTGGTACCCGAAAAGAGAATAGTTTGGGATAAGTTGACTGCTTGTTTACAGGGCAAAGATGAAGGAGCGACCGATTATTTTAATCGATTTGAAGAAGTTTTTGCAGATTTTAGTGGTCAAGATTTAAGTACTGAACCCTGGAAAAGATTGTTTGTTGATAAGTTTGTGCGAGGGTTGTTACTGAAATTTCAAAATGTAATAATGACATCTGAAAGTGCATGGCAAGCAAAAACACAAAGTGAAGTATTACACATGGCCCAATAATATGAGAATAGAGTAAATGCAGAGAAGGACAAAGAAATAAGGAACAAAGGGAATTTGAAAACAAGAGTATTAATGCAGCAAGTAGAAACAATAATAGAGGTGGTGGTAATGCACAATCCAGAACCCAATTTTCCAACATGCAATGTGGCCCAATAGGAATTAATCAATGTGCCTATTGTAGGCAAGAAGGCCATTGGTGAGCATAGTGCCCGCAGATACAGAATCGTAATGGACATTTCTGAAGAAGACAGAATAGAGGCCATCCGGGAACACAAGGACAGAATGGAAACCAGAGAGCACAACAATTTCAGAATAACCAGGGGAATTAGAATCGGAATCAGAATCAACATCAGGGAAACAGCACAAGTGATGGAAACATTTTTGACAATCAGGCCAATGCATATTACAATGGCGACTATACATCTGATGATGTGTTGTTTTACTAGGACAGCCCAGGACAGGGGTTGGAACCATTATCTATTTCCGTGGACCAGAAAGGGCTCTACGTAGAAATGAAGGTTGGGAATAGGGAGCACATTTTTCTAGTGGACACAGGTGCACAGAAATGTTCGATTGACCATCAGCAGGTTCCAAATATACCACTGTCAGGCATGACAATGTCGCAGTAGGGTTCTCAGGTACACCAGTAATTAGTCCAGTGTCACAATCAGTCCCTATAACACTATGTCCATTTACAGAGTCTTGCCCATTTCATTTGATGACAAATTGTGGCCAAAATCTGTTGGGACTGAATTTATTGAAGAAATTGAATGCGGTTATTTATTGTTCTCCTGATGGAGTGCATTTGACAATATCACCACAAAAGACTCCTGTGTCACAATTTTTATCCAAACCATTACCGACTGAATTGAGTAAAGTACCGGCTTGTATATGGGCGATTAACGATAATGATGTTGGTTGTTTAAAAGTAGAACCAAAAAATTGTTTTAAAAGAAGGAATTACTTTGCCCCCTATTCCACAATATTAAATCTCAGCTGAAGGGGAGAGAGCATTGAAATGCATTGTGTCGGATTTGATTAAAAGAAACGTAATTGAAGAAATGTCTGGTAGCACTTGCAATATTCCGATTCTTCCAGTTTACAAGAAAGGAGATAATGATATACCTTACCGTTTCATAATTGATCTACTTTGAGTGAATAATGTTGTTGATCCACAATTCGCATTAGTCCCGGATGTGACTACAATTCTGACTATGATCCCAGCGTCTGCTTCATATTTTAGTGTTGTAGATTTGAAGAATGTGTTTTTTAGCATTCCAGTACATCCAGATAGCAGATATTTATTTGCTTTTACCCTAGGAGGTCGTTCATTCACATTCACACGAATTCCGCAAGGTTACACTGAAAGCCCAAGCATTTACAGATGAGCTCTAAAAGAACAACTAGATATGCTAGAACTACCAGCAGGTTCTGTTTTGCTACAATACATAGACAATTTGTTAATAGCAGCAGACACGGAGAAATGTGTAAAGAAAGTACAGTTGCACTATTGACACATTTGGCAATGCATGGACACAAAGCTTCACTAAAAAAAATCAAGTATTGTCGAAAGGAAGCATCCTATTTATGCTACCTCCTTTCGAAGGAGGTTAGGAAATTGACACCAGAAAGGAATGAAAGCATCCCTGGTATGTCTATTTCAAATACGCAGAAAGAAGTCAGAGCTGTAATTAGCATGGCTTTGCATTGTAGGCAGTGGATCACCAATTTTTAGTTCATTGTAAAACCATTAGTGGCATTGACAAGGAAAGAAGTTACCTTACCTTTGCCATGGAACATAGAATGTCAAGAAGCATTTGACCTGCTCAAAGCTGCATTTTGTTCAGCTCCAGGTTTGGGCACACCAAATTATGACAAGAGTTCTAAGTTACTTGTGCATGGGAATGATGGATGTGCTTTGGCTGTTTTGACTCAGGAACAAGGAGGGAGAAATAGACCATGCGGCTACTTCTCTTCCAAGTTCTATCCTGTCGCATGCGCTTTGCCGCGCTGTTTGCGAGCTGTTGCTGCAGCTGCCGCGTCAGTAAAACAAACTGAGGGTATTTTTTTAGGTCACGCTTTAACCGTTATGGTGCCTCATGCAGTGGACGTTTATTTTAAATAGAACGCAGATGCAACACCTTACATCAGCCAGATTAACTAGGTACAAAATTCTCCTTTTTTTGGTCTGCATATTCAAATTTCACGGTGTTGCGCTTTAAATCCAGTTAATGCCTCCTCCCAATGAAATGGGGTGAGAAAGAATTCCCCCATGATTGTATAATGGTTACTGAGCAGGAGACAAACGGAAGAGTTGATCTAACTGATATCCCACAGAATGAGCCAGATGGAGAACTGTTCTGTGATGGTTCTTGTTTTAAATTGCCTGATGGTACATCAACTTCTGCATATGCCATCACTACACTGAAAAGCTTTGTAAAAAGCAAAAGAATCCAATACAATTCAGCACAAGTCGCAGAGATAGTAGCATTAACTAGAGCATGTGAAATTTCTGCAAACCTGAATGTAAACATATATACTGACAGTCAGTATGCATTTGGGGTGGTACACAATTTTGGTCGTTTATGGGCTGAAAGGGGTTTCCTGACATCACATGGAACTAATATCCAACATGGCACTTTGATAGTGAGACTGCTGTCTGCACTTGCGCTTCACAAACGATTAGCAATAACGAAATGCGAAGTGCATAAAAAAGTAACATGTAATGTTGGAAAGGGAAACACATTTGCAGACAAAATTGCAAAACAAGCTGCCACTGATTTACCCACAAAAATGTTCATTGAAACAATGAAAGAGGTACCCTGTATGATAGAAAATGGGATTGCCACAGTTAAAGAAATGCAAGCAGAAGCTACCGTAGATGAAATAAAAGCATGGTCTGAGGGTCCAGCAAAATTAGACTGTGAAGGTTGTTGGATGGACAAAAGGAACAAAAGGTGGATGTTGCCAAATGCCTATGTACTGGCGATGGTCACTATGGCCCACAGTCCTACACACATATGTGCTAGAAAAGTGATTCAGCATTTAGATACGGTATGGCAGAATCCCAATAGCAGAACAACTGCTGACAGATTGGTCCAAAACTGTATGACTTGTTTACAACATAACATTGGAAAAGGGACAGCAACACCAACAAGAAGTTTTGGCCCCCACTCTATGCCATTTTAAGTCATCCGTTTTGATTTCATAGAAATGGAGAGATGCCAAAACTACAAGTATGTCCTTGTAGTGCTCTGCGCATTTAGCAAATGGGTAGAGGCATATCCCCTGAAAGATTGTACAGCCATGTCCACAGCTAAAGTTATGCTAAAAGAGTACTTTTTCCGTTTTGGCCTACCCCATGTCATATGGTCAGATAATGGCCCGCATTTTATTGCAGCCTTCATATTACAAATTTGTGCAGGTCTCCAAATTGACAAAAGATTCCATTCAGCCAGACACCCGATGAGTGCCGGCTTGGTGGAACGCCAGAACGGTATTTTTAAGAATAAAATTAGTAAAATATGCCAGGGGAGTAATTTGATATGGCCAGATGCCTTGCCGCTGGCCTTGTTTAGTATGCAAACCTCTGTACAGGCAACGACTTGACTCTACACCTATGAAATTATCTCCACAGCCAAAACGTCTTAAGGATATAGAATATCCTTTGCTTATTGACTACTGTAAACTCAAAACTTGCGTTTAATTCATCAACAGGTGCAGGAGGCTCTTCCTGTAAGATATACCGGCCCAGGACATTGTCTGCAGCCTGGTGACTGGATATTAGCTGAGAACTTTGAGAGAAAGTCTTTGCTTGCCCCGCGTTGGAAGGGGCCCTACCAGGTGATCCTGGCTACACAGACTGCTGTCCGAATGGATGGCTGTAAATCATGGATCCACGCAACGCACACAAAAAGAATTCTGTTCCCTTTGAAAGAGCTGCCTGATCCTGACATCGAAAGAAATACAGCTGCACTTGATCACAAAGATACGATCGCTAGCACTCTGCCATAAGTACTTCCTAAGAAAGGGCCTGGGGAGATTGCAACAAAAACAGATAGGCCAAAGGTGCTTCTGCCTTGTCCGACTGCTGCTGCATCATCACTCACTGCATCGCAACCTGGCACTGATTGTTACGCTCACCTGGTCTCCACACGGGTGCCGAACGGAACTGGATGGTCCGATGTTGAATGGCTCCTCGTGCCCCCTCTGATTCTCTCTTCCGTCACTAAAACAGGTTTGACTAAAAGGTTAAATGAAATGCTACCCAACCGTAAGGAGGAGGGCCAAATCCCGCCTCCCGTGGCCTTCTTGTGCACCCCTCTGCTATGCCTCACCTTAGCGTTATGAATGGCAGACTCTCCATCATGCGACTGTATTCAGGGGTGCGTAGTAGTTCAAGGATCTAGTTACTTCACTGATCCTGCAGAGTTCCATACAATAGTGAGGCAATGGGGTAAGTCTTTATACCAATGATTTGGATTGCTTTAGAGTTCAAGTTGCCAAAAGTTCATTCTGTGCCTCTTTCTTACAGGTTTCCCATTGGTGCGAAAAGATGAAGCGGACTTCTTCCCAGGAACGTTGAGCTAGATTCTAAGGTGAGTTTCACACCAGCGTTATGCGATAAGGTCTTTACATGCTGTATTGTTCTTCTGCATAACTAACCTGCTGTTTCTTTGGTATTCTGCAGGTGCTGTATCACCGGGGCGGAGATCGCGTGGTGGTGCCTTGCGGGACCGCTAGGAAATGCAGCCTTCAGGTGAGTAGTAGCGCTGCATAAGAGTTAAATGTCCAATGAGGCCTTTCCCCAATGCACAGCTAACCTGATGTTTTCTTTGTGTTCAACAGGTGCAGCAGCTCCGGAGTGGCGATCGAGTGATGGTGGTGATCAAGTGATGGTTCTTCGATGGATCGCTGGGATGAGCAGCCCTCTAGGAAGTATTAGCGTTGCACAGGATAGTAATGTAGTTTACGTGGTCTGCGTGGCTAACCTGATGTCTTTTCCTTTTGAGCTCAGCAGAATGGAAACTTCAGAGCGATTGAGATGGAGCATCAGGTAAGAGCCTTGTTCTGTTTTCTCCTCTCTCTTCCTTCCTTTGCAGGTAACTCGTGAAGAACTGGACCGGCGTGGCTGAAGACAGGCCTGAAGTTAACAGACATGGTGAGCGTTACGCTGCAGGAGTGCAGAATAACGCAAAGTGCGTTCTGTTCTGAGGGCATGGTTTATATAGCTTTCAAGAAGTAGTTCCCAGATAAAGTAGTCTCTCCAAGCACACCCTACCTAGCAAGTAGTTACTCAGGTAAAGTCGTCCCTTCAGCCTGCCTCAGACTGGTCTGCATGTGGTTCTCTCCCTTTGAAACCTGCCTTATTTGTGATGACCAAGTCCAGGAAGCCCTTATGGAATCCTTTAGGTCCCCATGCGTGACAGTACCCTGGGCAGGTTGGTCTGTTCCTGATGCCTGGGGGCAAGTACCGTGACACTGATCCTGCATCTGGAAACGAGAGTGCATTGTTCATTAATCACGCCGTACCTGGAGCCGTAAGGTACAATCTACGTTCTCAAAATCGAAAGTGATCTACGTGTTTGTTTTTGCCTCTGTTCCCAACATGGATGAAGTGGGAAACGGAGGCCTAGGGAAATGGAGCGTTTGAGCTGTATCAATCTGCATCAAATTGAAAGCTCTGAAACGCTGTTTCCCGGTGCTACCTTTGAAACGTGAAGGACCAGTGCGAGCCCGTGTGGACAAGCAGGGAGGTATATGGTACCGACACAATTGATGCTTGCTCCTGCCTTTTCAAGCTCTGTGTGAAATCACACCGGCTTGCTGTCATTTATTAAGCAGGCTAGACTGAACTGGCCTGAATGCTTTGCTGTTACTTTGACGCTTAAACGTGCGTTGCTGTGGAGAACTTTTCCACAACGAACATTGAAAACTTTTCCAGAGATAAGCACTACATACAGGGTATACATTTACTCCTGCACCAGCCTGCACCAACGCTGATGATATCATAGAAATAGAGACTAAGCCTGTTCCTAGAAAATCCTGGTTGGGAAAAAATATGATGATAATTATGATACCTCTTTGCATTCTGATTACACTGGTCCTCATAATCTGGTATCTGGAAATTATACATCCTTTGGAATCTCTCATGCCTACTACCAACGCTTCTACTACCAGCAGCCCAGTACATTTGCTTTCTTACACTCTCCCCTCACAGGAAGTAAAATATAGAAAAGGGTATGATAATAATACTCTGCAATTGATTATGAATACAACACATGCTATCTTGAATAGGTCAAAGTTGGTCTGTTCCCATTTACCCCAACATGGTGGGAAAGGAATGGGTTGGTACGTACAACCTTTACCGCTTAATACTGCATGTTATGCATCATTAAGGGCACTATTTATCGAAAAATGGAACAACAGTAATACTGGTCAGTTGGATGGAACAAACTATTATGAGTTTGAAAGAGTGATGTTGGAACCGGTGGGTTGTTCCTATTTAGAGGTGCAGGTAAAACGAACATGGTAACAACGAAACAAGTAGATAGACTTTTTGGGCCTCACAAATCGATAATGACTTTTAACATGGCTCCAGTAGGGAATAAAGATGTTGTACCTCCCTCCTATAATATTACTTACAGTCCACGTTCTGTCCCGCTTTGCTTGCGGAAATAGAATCCTACCCTGTGGGAACATTTACTAGATGCATGAATACAGCAGTACTAAAAAAGGAAGGGGACCCATTATATATAGGAGGTTCTGTTTATTTTTATATGTGGAGACCAGGCCTATCCATGGTTACCTAGGAATTGGGAAGGGACGTGTTATTTGGGTATACTTTTCCCTGGTGTATTTCTCTCCAAAACTTCAGAAATATCAAAACTATCCAGATCAAGGCCTCGGCGAGATTATACTGCAGGACTGATTGCAGGCGATATAGCAAAATTGTTAATACCATTTTGGGGACAAGCAACACATTCATGGAATATAAGAAAACTGTCCAGGGTGTTAGAAAAAACAATAAATGAAACTACAGATATACTCTATAATATGACGCTAGAGCAGAAAGCAATTAGATTAATGACACTTCAGAATAGAATGGTCCTTGATATAATTCTGGCTGACCGTGGAGGTGTGTGCAAAATTGTGGGGTCAGCATGCTGTATATTTGTAATTGACTCCTCCCCCTCGATATTTGAAGAAATTAAGAAATTGCATGTCCTAAGTTCTGATATTCATGTCCCCACAGGTAGCTTGAATCTGAATATAGGTTTATGGTTTTCGGAATTGTTGCGATCCTGGGGCTGGAAACTAATTGCAATATTGATCACAATACTTGGAATCCTTATGTTCTGCTGTTGTTGCATACAATGCCTACCAATCCTCTGCTGCCAGGTTGCAAATGAATGTGCTCACGCTATAGAATTGAAACGTCCAAACGTAGTAAATAAAGGTGCACAACACGAAAGTGAAACGATCAAAGAATTCATGGCAATTAATATTTCTGATGACGATTATAGTAGTATGGCTAGTTCAGAATTAGACACATGGTCAGATGAAGATGCAATGTATGGATGATGCTCTTGGCTTACTGCCAAAAGGAGGGTTTGTCTGTTCAGAAACGACCCTATAGTATATATAGTATGTATATTATGTTGGCCAGAAACCAATCGCATCATGCACAATATATCGCCAGCACGGATTCGTCAATGTATTAAGAATAACCAGAGGGCGTCCATGTTGTGAAATATCCAGCCATTTGCTTTTTCCTTTCTCTGTAAAACTGCTTCACAAAATGTATTCTGTACTTCAAACTCATGCCCGGCGCGAGTCCACAGCCTGAATGCTGAAAGATTAACACAGACAGGAATGTTAGACAGTACAGAAATACATTGTTTTCCGCCCTCACAATGTCCTTGGAGGCTAGCAGAAACTGCATATAGTCAGCGGCCCAGGTGCCGGCCTGTCTCGCAAACTCTGTAGCAATAAGCAGTTAAAAAATGAATTATATTCTTACTAGCGGGGCTCCTTCGTGGAGAATGGTATTTTCGGCCTCTGAACTGTCTGACCTCTGGTACATGAATAGAAACGCACAGATAACGTATTTAGTGATTGTCTCACCTATTGAAGAGGGAAAATGGAGACCAAATCTATGCCCCCGCACCCCAAGCGCCCCAGCGCACCCATGGGTGACAAATATGCTGAAACACACCCACTTCACCAACAGTGCAACTTCTATGCTACATTAGAATCAATGCTGCAATATTAGAATCTACAAACACAAAAATCCCTGTTTAAAGGCTTGCAAATGCCTATATGAATTAACATGGTCTAAATGCACAGTGTAAAGCTATGTTTCAGGAAAATTACAGCTAAGTTCATTTCACTCACTGAACACTGAACACTGGCTGCGGGAGCCTTATCAACATTCCTCGCAAAAGAAGTCCGACCTGCCAAGGCCGCAAATTCAAGATAAAATTGCTTTCTGCAGACAGACATTTTTTAATTATCCACAAATGCGAATAAACCACGGCAACCCAGTGTGCTTTTTTTTCTTTCTGGGAAAGAAAGACATTTTCTCAAGGACACGCACAACATTGAAACATAACTTGTAACAAGCCAAAGCCAGGTGCGAACTGCTTGTTCAGCTAAAAAGTTATGGGAACAAAGTCACATTGCAACAAGATTAGAATTAGGTAATGGGGGCTGGCACAGCTAAATCAACCCACTGACGCAGGAGGTTAATATCCAATTATCAGGCTCTCTATAAGGGCTACATATGTAACCCACCACTCTGCAGCCAATAACAGGAGGAGATAGGTTTCTGGGAGCTGATCCAATTCTGTGAGGTCAGCCTGCAGTGTGATTATAAAACTTACTTGCAAGACAGCCCCGGGGGAGACGGCGCCTGAACTCACGATGCTTTTCTTTGGCTTTTTTCTCTTTTCTGTGCTTAGAAATAAAGCAGTTTGAAACATGTTGCTGCCTGCTTGGAACTCTGTTGCATTTCTGGGGGCCATATGGGAGGTGTTGGGGCCTCCCATAGCTGGTGAGGATATGGCTGCTGGCCCCCCACTGCCCTGGGGGTGGGGGGGGATCCAGCTTCTCCCCGACAAGTTGGTGCCCTCTGTGAGGCTCATTGCTCATTGTAACATGAGTGAATGAGCTCTGCCTGTGCAAGCCCTGCGATGGACTGAGCTCCCTGCCGCCGACTCAAGGAAGCTGTGAGACCCTCGCCTGCACCTGAAGACCACCGGAAAAACGCGTAACCGGCTAAAGGCTTCGGGGGCCACTTGGAAATACCCCGCTTGAGGGCAGGTGAGAGCCCTGCAGGAGAAGGGGTCCGGTGAAGCGCATTGAGGGAGTGTCCAGCAGTGGTGCAACTGCCAGTGCAGCATAGGAAAATGTAAGTAAACCAGCAACATGGGCTCTGAGGGGGGGAAATGTTTAAAGTAGAAATGTTAAAGTGTTTTTTATTTTTTTTTTTTAGGGAGGGATTGTAAATTGGGTGGTGGGTGATTGTACATTGTCACAAAATTCAGCGCATTGGTAGTGATCGGCACGTGAATTGTAGTTGGGACTGGGGTGGTGGCAGTGGTCCCTTCTTGTGTTTTTGAGCATATTGGGTGGGGTAGTGACTCCCTACACATAGAACAGGAGTGCCGCGCTGATTGGTCTAGAACAAGAGTGCCGCGCTGATTGGTCTGGATGGTGATTTCATGTACGGGGTCTGGATTTCCTATGAATTGACGTTATAGATCAATGAGTAGATGAGGTTCCCTGCTAATTGAGCGTTTTAGTTCAGTGAGTGGATGATGTTTTCCCGCAGGAGGTAGCTAGATTGTTCCCGAGTGCGGAAGATAGTTGGCTGGTTAAGGTCCCCTGGTGAGGAGCGTATCATGCACTAGGCGACGCAGTGTGTGCAGTCCAATTATAAGAGTTTATTGTGGTTTACCTTGTTCCAGTTGAGACAGGAAGACAGCTGTGGGGATTGTGGGGTTTTATTTTGGGATTTTTTGTGGGGTTGGGAGAAATGGGTTATTGTTCTGTGTATGCACATTTGTCTTTTCATTTGCATTGTGTTTTTAGTTTGGTGACGTCACCTTCAGATTGATGCATAAGGACACAAAGTTTTGATGGTGAGGAGATAGTGGTGTGGTTTTGGATTTGGAGAATAGGTGGCCCAGAGGCGGTGTGTGGAAGACACATGCGCAAGATTGTGGGAGTGTGCCGGAGAAGGCAATGGTTTGGTGAAGATGGATTGCACGTGGAGTGCACTGGCTAAGGTGCGGAGCAAAGAAGGCTCACAGAAGTTGAAAAAAAAAAAAAAAATGTTCAATTATCTTCTAACTTTTGCTCCCTGAACAGCGGACTACCGAAATTTTCGAATTGAATAGAGGTAAAATGTATCACACAATACAGAAATGACTCCCCTTCACTTGTTGTGTAGCACACAGCTTCCATGCTGAAATAAGTCAGTAAAACATAGTGTGCAAAGATTCAAAAGTACTGAAGGTAAATTAAAAAGACCATGGCTGCTCATAGGCGGCTTCTCCAGAAGCGTGCAGCAATCGCTAAGGACACACATACACAGCACTTACACGGGAATAGCTTTAAAAGCACATGTGCAGCAATCCCTAAGGACACACATACACAGCACTTACACGGGAATAGCTTTAAAAGCACATGGCTACAGTTGAACTGTGTGCACGAAGGAAAAGGAAAATGCGAGGGGTCAGCTGATGTTGAACAAACACGAGCAGAGGGAAGAGGGGACTCACCCTTCTGAACCTCCGGGAGTGTAATATTTGATGACACAGGGGCAGAGAAAGGCAGATGAGGACAAGTAGGCACGAAATAAATAATTGAAGCATGCGATGGGAGGGGCAGTTAAAAACAGCTTCAACACACACACACAAGAATCACAATAGCAGTGTCAACAATCACCACAATATGCACCGCCCATGTGGGGAGGATACATGGGGCAGGATGGGATCATTTCAGCAGACACCACAAGCACCAATGCAGGTACTGTTACCACTACATGTACAGACACAACAAATGACAGCACCACTACCCCAGGACTGACTAGAATGACAACACAGGGGCACTGCACAGCAGCCAGCACCCATACAGAACACTGACACAATAGCAATGGTACCGGTTACATGACTGGGTGGGGTCTTCCTGATGGGGAACAAATCTTTCAAAGGACATAGATTGACATTATACAGCTAATAGGACAGCCCAAGACAACCTTGATTTAACTGACTCTGCCACATACACTCATGCTCCACCTCCCCGACAGAGCGGGCGAGACGCGCGCCGACACACACACTCACGCACACGCAATAATGCAAAGGTCAATTGCATAGGGGTGGTGATATGTATCAAAACATTTTCTTTTCTGGGTGACAGTGGGGCGACTAGGCCATGCATTAGGGAAGAGACATTTGTGACATCATGAGCAATGTGGATATGACCACTTTATTAACAGAGAAATCCATAACTTGTTAAACACCAGGCATACACATGTTGAAAGTAAGGAAGATTGTTTAAGAATAATGGGGGTGCACTGTACAGAGGGGGGTGCATAATGATAGCGCATCACAAGAGAGTACATTTAGCTACATTTTTGAGCACACATCTTTCAGTGAGGAGACTGGGCTCATGAATACACGATTAACACAGAACAATCAAATGAGACACACAAGGTGGAAGAAGGTGCACTTGAGGGGGGGGCCTACATTTCATTGACAGTTCACGACAGGAGGAGAGAAATAGGGGTAAAGGGTGGATGATCCATGTTCCCAACAGAATTAATTTGGCGACACAATAACAGTGCAAGTGGTACTGCCACTAGCGCTTTTGAAAATAACACTGGCACAAATGCATTAGCCAACACACATAGGGAAAGAGGTCATTGCTGCACGAACTGGAGCATAATGGTTGTATTAAAATTTGAGAGCAGATATTGGGGGAGAAATATATATTGTTTAAATGTAACAGTAATTAGAAATATATATTGTTTAAATGTAACAGTAATTAGAAATATATATTGTTTAAATGTAACAGTAATTACAGTAGTGGAGTAATAAAATACTAGACTAAATGAGTAATTAACAGAGTAGGTAGGCTTTAAAAAGTGGACATGGGGTGGGATAGAGAGAATGGGAGTAAATTGGTAGCGGATTTCATTAGTACCAGCTTAAAGTGCCTGCAGTTCACTGCAAGGCACACCCTGAGAAGTGAGAGAGGAGCCATAGAAAAAAAAAAGTTTTAAAAACCCTGCGATTATCTTAACTAAGTAACATGGTGCACTTAATTTAGAAACACAGCCACCCCATATGACAAATTTACCACCCTGATGTTTCCCTATTTAGCTTGTCAGTGCCTGATGCCCCACGGGACAAAGGCACGCACTATAAACAGCTTACAACAAAAGCACAGTAAATACAAGGATCCAAAGGCCCACTTGTACACTAGCACCCAAATTGCATATATATGATCCAAGTGTGTAATGAGTATCTTCACAAAAATTAAGTGCCTACCCATTTTCTGGGTACATTCCGAATTGTGTAATAATTTACAGTCAGACCGCCATTGAACGCCACCAGGTGGTGACAGGATGGTGCATAGGTGTACCATTGGCTCCTCCCACTAGGACACTGAATAATGTGAGAGTAGTGCAGAGAGGTTAGGTCAAGAAAATGAAGAATATGTAAATTCTCAGGTCTCAAGCGCTTCCATTTCATTTCTCGCCAGATACAAAGGACCCAGGGCAGGCCTGAAGACAACGGACAACCAACACCCAATGGCTATGGACTACAGTGGGACATTTTCCCCTCCTGACAGACTTTGTCAGAAGTGTAAGGCGTCAAGCCCTACAAAGCGGTGGCCACCCTGGCAACGAGGGAGCAACGATCAACAGGGCCAACGCAAGAGATTTTCATGAACTGCAAAATAGCACGAACTCTCCCGAGTTAGGGAAACATGGCCATCCCATGGTCCAACGCACACTAGCAACTAGAATAGGGACTGACACACGCATTTCCAAAGTTTAATTGAGTTTCATATTACATTTTGTGCACCTACAGCTGTAACACTGTTTTGTTTCTTCTCTTTCCCCGCACATGGAGGTTGTTGCGTATGTATGCTGTTAGAAATGTGTAGGAAATTTCCTTAATGTTATCTTCCATTAGAAACTGTGAGGCCTATTGATTAAAACATTGTGTAGCATTCCCCACTCAATTGCCCACCCTATCAAGAGACCCCTTAGAGCATGTTTCCCTGAAGTATATTTCCTTGCTTCCATTGAATAAACAGCCCAAGATTTTCCCTACCCATATTGAGAAATTTTGAAAACACGAAATGTCCAGGGGAAGGTTTGATTTTTGCCCTTAGTGATTGTTTAGTTCGCGGAGCTTGAGGTTACTAACATGTATTAACACTTTTCTTGCGATTTTCAGGCGGGCAACTTTATCATCTCATCAGCTGCAAGGACCCAGCAGCGTAAGTGGTTATGGGCACGCAAATAAGGACTTTTACCTTCACGATGGGACTATTAATGATGAACGAAATTATGGGGGTGGTACTTTGAAAATTAGTTGTAATAATGAGCATTACCGCTGTATCCCCTGCTAACATTCCCTAACCTAAGCAGGAACAGTTACGGCGTCAGTGGGTAAGGAAAAGCTGCTGCTAAAGTAAAGAGAGTTAAGGGCAGACACAAGGGGAGTAAAACATACGCATAACACACATATCAGAAGTGACCAACAACATGCACACATGTACAAAATTGGTAGGGACACCACTGGAGAGAGCTGTCCTGACTGTTCTTTAACATATGCCGGAAGAGAATTGATTACAACAGAAATTACTACAGCAGAGCACGACGCCCATGTATGACAAGGTGCGAAGAAGATTGCAAGGGAAAACAGCAACATTGAGATTGAAAAAAATAAATAAATAAATAATAAAAGAAGAAAGAAAAACAAAAGGAGAGAAGAACAAATAAAATAATAAGAGACAAAAATATGATAAGTGCCTAACAGAGTGAGAGAAAAGAGCAAAGATGGTCACTGAAGAAGGACGTATACTGTTAAGGTACCAACGTTATGTTACCAGCACAACAGTGACAAGAAGTGGACAATAATGCTGGATGCAAGAAGGTTGAGAGAAGTTGCGAGATGAGAGCAGGAACATCACTGCTTATGGACTACTATTGACCACATGCATCCAAAGGTCAAGAGAAACTACCACTGAATTGGGGAGGAGAGTGTTCATTGGTGCGCATCAGCATGCCCTTGTTGGTGATGACCAAGGAAGATGTGAAGAGTGACACATTAACAAAGATGGAAAACAACGGAAGAAGAGAAACAGACAGAGAAGTAAAAAGAGGGGGGAATTACTTCTCGAGCGAGACAGAAGGATGAGTGGGTGAAGTACCAGCATACCAAAGAATGATCAGCAAAAAATGCATCTGAAAGGAGAAAGCAAAGAACTAGCTAGTGCTTGCATGGTGATGGATGACATCATGACTGCCTGGTTGCTTGAAGGTGATAACGGAAGGACGAGTACCGAGCACAGCACCATTGTGCAAGATAGAGATACATTGCAAGAGAACAACAGAAGAAGTTATCGGAATGCAAATAAGAGACATGGTGAAAGGAAGAGCCGGACTAAGATAGCGGTGCGCAACATGGCTCCAGCAGTAATAAAGGTGGCCACTCCCTGTGATCAGAGGAAGTACGAAGGGAAGTGAGTGTGGTGGAACACAGAAGGGGAACACTCCTATATGTACTGTTGATCAACAACAATGCAGAAAATTATGGACACTTCAAGGAATTGGCAAGGATATGCAGACCGGAAGGAGGTGAATGTTGCTTGGTGGTGTGGTCGACAAAGTCGACCAGAGGGGGGACTGAAGAGGGAAAATGGAGACCAAATCCATGCCCCCGCACCCCAAGCGCCCCAGCGCACCCATGGGTGACAAATATGCTGAAACACACCCACTTCACCAACAGTGCAACTTCTATGCTACATTAGAATCAATGCTGCAATATTAGAATCTACAAACACAAAAATCCCTGTTTAAAGGCTTGCAAATGCCTATATGAATTAACATGGTCTAAATGCACAGTGTAAAGCTATGTTTCAGGAAAATTACAGCTAAGTTCATTTCACTCACTGAACACTGAACACTGGCTGCGGGAGCCTTATCAACATTCCTCGCAAAAGAAGTCCGACCTGCCAAGGCCGCAAATTCAAGATAAAATTGCTTTCTGCAGACAGACATTTTTTAATTATCCACAAATGCGAATAAACCACGGCAACCCAGTGTGCTTTTTTTTCTTTCTGGGAAAGAAAGACATTTTCTCAAGGACACGCACAACATTGAAACATAACTTGTAACAAGCCAAAGCCAGGTGCGAACTGCTTGTTCAGCTAAAAAGTTATGGGAACAAAGTCACATTGCAACAAGATTAGAATTAGGTAATGGGGGCTGGCACAGCTAAATCAACCCACTGACGCAGGAGGTTAATATCCAATTATCAGGCTCTCTATAAGGGCTACATATGTAACCCACCACTCTGCAGCCAATAACAGGAGGAGATAGGTTTCTGGGAGCTGATCCAATTCTGTGAGGTCAGCCTGCAGTGTGATTATAAAACTTACTTGCAAGACAGCCCCGGGGGAGACGGCGCCTGAACTCACGATGCTTTTCTTTGGCTTTTTTCTCTTTTCTGTGCTTAGAAATAAAGCAGTTTGAAACATGTTGCTGCCTGCTTGGAACTCTGTTGCATTTCTGGGGGCCATATGGGAGGTGTTGGGGCCTCCCATAGCTGGTGAGGATATGGCTGCTGGCCCCCCACTGCCCTGGGGGTGGGGGGGGATCCAGCTTCTCCCCGACACTATGAACATGATAGCCTTGCTGTTCTAAGAGCTCTATGTTCCCCATAACAAAGAACTATCTCTGCCACTGTTGCTAGAATAAGTATATTTAGACTGAATAAGGACTTGTCATAATGTGTTATAATTGTCATGATTGTCAATCATCAAACTCTAGTCTAAAAGATACATTATGGGCGGTTTGAATTGCCTTCTAAAAGATTGCATGTCATGTATGAATATGGCTGCTTGTGCGTTGATCGCTCTCTTGCGTCTCATGAGGTCTGGGTGCACACGTTGCAAGACATTAGACCCCAGTCGGCCAACTGAGAATACTTTGAAATAAACCATACTTGTTTGGAAAAATGAGCCTTGTGTCTGTCGTGTCACTAGAATATGGTGATTGTGCCTTAATTTCCATATGAGGGGTCTTTACGCCTAGCAGGCCCTCTACCCTCACCATCCTGTGAGGCCAAAAACCTTGGGGTGAACTTCAACTCTGCTTTCTCCTTCACCGCTAACATCTTGGCTCTTGCCAAGAAGGCCCACTTTGCCCCCTAAGAGGTATTCTCCCTTTCCTCACCTTCGCTGAAAATTTTAATGTCTCCAGAGCACTGATACACTCTAGGCTTGACTACTGTAACAGCCTCTTCCTGAATCTTCCAATCTCATTCTTTGCCTCTTCAGCTAATCTAGACCATACATCTCTAGCCCTAATATTTGAACCACTGGGTCCATGTGGCCGTGAGGATCAAATTCAAGACCATCTGCATCATCCACAATGCTTTCTGGGGCAGGGACCATGCTATCTTCAACTTTCCCTTCCTAAATACTCTCCTGCTAGAGCCCTCCACTTCTCTAATTCCACCTCTTTGATTGTCATATGATTATCCCAGCAGAGATTTGGGGGCAGGTCTCTCTCTATCCGGCTAGTGCCTGCCTTTGGAACAGCCTCCCTGCCCCTATTATACTTGAGCCCCAGCTCCTTAAGTTCTCGAATCTTCTCAAAACTCTCCTCTTCTCTACTTCTTTCCCTCTTTCCCTTCCTTGCTAACTACCCCACTGCCACTGAGACAGGTGGCATGGTCCTCATGCACCACACAGGTCACCAGGCCCTCTACTTTGTCGACACCAGCACCTTCCCCCCTCTACTGCACTGCTCCGCCCACTACACCGCCCCATGAAGGCCCCTGCTTGGCGGCTGTGCACCCCACCCTTCCTTAGCATTCTCTTCCTGGACACTCCCCAGTACTTATCCATTCCCCTCCCACACATCCCGATCTCTTGCACTTCTTTTCACTGCACTTGCACGTCTGAATGCCACACAGCCTAGTATATTTGCTGCTTTTGGCATTGTTATTAATTCCCCTTGTTTCCTCACTATTTATCTTTGTGGCACCTTGAAACACAATTCCAATGTATTGGCACCTAACACATGCTAAATAAATAAATGGTGAGTTAATACCACTACAGCAGGGATTAGCAAAGCCATGGGCAGGCAAGGGGTGGGCACAAAACCAAACAACACCTACAAGCTGTGTGTCCCTCCTCTTATGCCATTTCTCCCTATCTGCAATCCAATGCAATAGTTTAGGCTCATAGGTGTTGCAAGAAACACCTAATAGCCCAAACTAAAAACTTGGAACAATGTTCTTATTAAAGATTCCATAACTAATTACACTCAGCATAATAATTTGGAAAAGCAGGCAGTGTCCATTAATATAATTGCAATGAAATAACATTCTGTGTTCATTACAATGCTAGGCTTAGATTAGATGCAGTTGTTTAAAACAATCTGCATCTGGAAAGAAAAGAAAATCGGATGGTCACAATGCCCATCTGGGCAAGCCAAGTGAAGGTAGAGAGGGCCTTCTACTGATCCGTAACTAGTAATCATTTTACATAATGGGCTGGCTGATCCCTCTCTTAGTCATGGTAGGAACTTATATGCATGGAAAAGAGTGTACTTAGGTGCGCAACTGCGCGCAAACCCGCCTTTGTCGATTCATGGATTCATGGAACCGAATGCGCGGTACATTCCCTGGACTTGGATGGAGTTCGTGCTGGCTCGGCACATCTTTGTGAGCTGTCGAGGGCCGAGACTCCAAGCAGAGTGTGGTCGTGGCCTGCACAGAAGGCTGGGAAGGGGGCGGAACACAAAAAATGGGGAAGAACTTGTGAAAAACTGGGTGTTCTTAGGGACGATCTGCAGGAAGTCCCTTGTATGCCCCTTATTGCGTGGCATGAGACGTACTAATGGATTCTATTGCGCAAAGTCTTGGCTGCGAAATGGCCACACAAGTCCCTCATGTGATCTGCCACCCAATCAGATTTTGGAGTGTATATAGTCAATCAGACTTCCGATGTGACTTAGGGGTGCGCGTAAGCAGTGTAGCGGGATACAGGAACGTTTTACATGGGTTCACAAGCAGATTTCCCAAGTTATTGCCGAGTTATGGTTTTTTTATACGCATGTTGTCGGGGTGCCAGATACAGTTACGGGGGACCCAGGTGCAGGGTCACCGAGTCGTCGGCCTGTTTACGGGGGACCCCACGCACTGTTTCAAGGGTGCATTTATTTACACCCAGGGAGCATGCAAAGGTAGCTTTTCTCGCTGTTCATGCTTTGTGTGTGGGCGTGTTGGGGGAGTTCCGGGAGCGACTTGCCAATACAGTTACTTTGCGCTGTCAATTCCATTAATACGCGTGGCGCACATTTTTCTTTCTGCATGCAGACTCGCACAATGACTGTCTCAGTAATCAGCGCTTGCGGGATTTCTGTGCCCATTTCCATGACTCAGACCCAATATGTTTTTATTACATGGGAGTCTATGTGGATGATTGCCTAATGTCATCGGAGAAAGGGTTAGCAATGGTTTTAGAGCATGTGTGATCAAACTATAAGCAAATATTAAGACTTACACACTATATACTTCAGGTCTAAATGGCACTGTTGTCAATTAAAAGTTGTGTAAATATATCTTGATAGGCGTCCAGACACATGTAATGTCAATGGGCCTCATTATGAGTCCGTTGGTAACCGTGCCGGAAATTCCGGCAGGTTACCGCAGGACTCGTATTACCATTCCGCCTACATGACTGCCGGAATCACTGGGGCATTACAACCCCGGTGACCCAGTAATTCCGGAGGAGGAATTCTGTTAATCCCCATTCCCATGGAGTCCCTTAGACATCCATGGGAATGGGGAAGTGGAAACCCCGGCACCATGCTGTAATGGTGCTGGTGTTTCCATGTCCACCTGCAGGCAGGTGGTGTTAAACCCGCCAGGTCAGTGGTGGGAGTGACACCTCCCACCTGCAGGACTCTTAATCAGCCGGTCTGGAAAGAACGGTGGTGGAGGTTTTACAACCACCGTTCTTCCCGGACCGGTAGGGTCGTAATGAGGCCCAATGTTTTAAAATGTCAATAGTTTGCATTGGACGCCTTGCATTGCAAAATCTGTTTTGGTATGAGTATGTATAGTTTGGTTTAATAAACTTAAGCTTTGACTAAAGTAAACTAACATACTTTAAAAGCAGTACCTTAGTAAACGTAAATCACCCCAAGAACTCCAGAATCAATTTCATCAACTTTTCTCACAACATACATTGTAATAATGGACAAAGAACAGGGTCCATGATTCCTGGCCGTGTTACCCCATTAACTGTCCTAACACAACACAGTTTTGTGTTTCAAGATGAATTATTATCACAGAAATATTTCAAATATAAAATGCTGTGGTTATTCTTATTTTGCCACAACGCTCCTACATTTTCTGCAAAAGGCCAGGAATGCACATCGGTGCTATTTGCCTCCCTTGGCTATGAATCTATTGGGCCTCATTACGAGGTGGGCGGTAAGGGATTACCGGCACCAGTAATGACACCGGTGCCGGTAATCCCTTACCACCCTATTTTGAGGTTTTGCCAGGCGTTATGGAAGGGACCCGTTAAGGGACTTCAGAGCTAATAACGGGCCCGCTAATTGCTCCATCCCCATTCCCATTGAGCCCTATGGGGGTTCGAATGGGAATGGGGAATGGTTCCCGGAATGGGGACTTACTGGGTCCTTCAAGGTCGGAATGACCCAGTAAGTCCCTATTCCGGGAACACGGACCCGGAATGCGGTAAGGGGATACCTCTTACCTCGTAATGAGGCCCAAATGACATACTAAAGGAGATTTCCTTATTGATTGAATTGTTTATATAGTGATTAAGAGAATTATTTAAAAACTCCACAAAAATGAGTTTGCAATGCACAGACTGGATTCAAACCATACCATCTAGGACCATGCTGCGTGAAATCAAAACACATGTTTGCAGAGATTCATGGTGTATTGTATGTATCAGGTGGTGCTATGCCTGTCACTATTTAAGCCACGCCCAACATTTAGATCATGCTTTCTAGCAGGAGCCTCCCTCATTATACCATCCAACTTAAAGCAATGCCTAGAGCACCCCACTGTTAGGAGACACAGTTGTACTGATTCACCCGAGTGCCATGAACTTGCTGCAGCAGTAGGTTTACACAGTGACATGATAAGTTGTTTTCTGTCATAGGATAGGCCACAGTCTGTTTTTGAGAATATCATATTTCTAGCTCTTCTTATGCATTTTCAGACAGTGATAATCTGAGTTATGTCTCTTCTGCACGCTGCAAGGTAGATGAAGAAGAAACATCAACGTGCACCTCTTTTGCAATTTTGCTCCACATGTGATTTTCTGGGAACTACAGCGTGTAAAGACTCATCTGCTCTCTCTGAAGGGAGAGGCCTCGCCCAGAGCAGTTCTCACTGCAGCTCTTACCCTGCAATCATTTTACGTTCAATAAAGAACTCATTACACATTTGGAGCTAGTAGTAATGACAGAATGTATCTGAAATATTGATTGTTTTTACCAGGTGCTTTCATTAGGCGGTGGGGAGAGTTCCCATCAAATGATATTTACAAAATGACATTTGTGGTAAACACCACATGTTATGCATGCTTGTTAAGTGCACGTTCACCAAAGGCAACTTGGCACTGGAGGGGGGAGAGGAGCAGAGAGAAAACTGCAGCAGTATTAAAACAAAAGAGTTTTAAGAGCCTTTCTGAAGGCAAGGTGATTTTTCCAATGTTTTAAATGGCCGGCAGACCATTCCTTAGACGAGGTGCTGCATCCCTTAAAAATCAAAGATATAACGGGATAGTTTTACCTGTTTTTATTTTGCCATCAAACAATGGAGGAGTGCCCAAAAACATCAGGTCTTATTTTGGGTGGCACCCTGTGGTATAACTATCTATGCATCGAAGATGGGACATTCCAACTTTTTGCACAATTTTGAAGATCTAAAAGTGACGTGCATTAGTATTCACAAAAGAGATATGCGTTATAATGCCTGGAAAAGGAACACATCCCGGTTTCTCTTTCGAACAGGCTGAGGGGAAAGATGTGGGGTGCATTTAAAGGCCCAAAACCAAAGTCCCTTTCACCTGAATTGCAAGATTTTAAACACTGAAACAAAAATGGCCTGGACTTGTTGTTTTTCAAGTAAAATTAAAGAGCCATGCGGAAATTGGCCGACCTGTCATTACCAATTGATAAGCAGCATTTTAATGTACAGAGGAAGGAGGAATCAAAGATCCATGTGACATGGAAAACAGGATTTGTAAACATTGAAACAAAGACGGCATGCAAATGTGTGTGCAAATAAAAACGGTTTTAAAAAGTAAAAGTGAAAAAAATATCACTGCTCACAGAAAATTGTCAGGATAACAAAACATGATGTGCAGGTTGACCAAAAGCATCCATATTAGGTTTCTCCTACAAAACTGTAGTGACATTTGAAGAGCCACATTGTCTTCATGGAAAATGTCATCCCAAGACAGTCCCTTTTGCTGGCTGTGGGCAAAACTTCACAAGGACATCTCCCACTTCCAGCCTGGATGTCGCATCTCCCATTTAATGACCAACCACAAAAAATATGTCTTGCCAAAGGCGTCAAAAATCAATGTTCTCCAGACCAGCTGGCTCTGAAAGCATTGACTTCAAGAAGAGTTACCCCTTCGCTGGAGCATAACCAATATGTGTAAAAATGGGGGCACCCACTTCAAAGAGCAAGTTTACAGCAAAAAGGAGACTGACAAAAAACCCTGGGCACAAGCTGACCCAGTGAAAATAAATGGCCGGAAGGCAGTCATCGGGGCTGTTTGTCCCAAATGAAGATTCCCAATTAATTTAAAACAACTATTATCATTTAGGCCTTATTCTCAGACATCATAAGGTGGATGGATTTCATCTATTTACCATTTTTTATGTAATTCTCAAGTGATTTTGGGGATATAAAATTCATCCACGTCTGACTCATTGAAATGTAATGTCTATCTAAGCTGTGTTTCTGGCTGATCTGAACATGTTCCAAATGTGAGAGTTGGTGAGTGGGTGGAAAATAAAATTAGAGATATGTTTAATAACATACATATTCATAAATGTTGTACTTTCTATGAAAGATGCCACATGGCTGTGCTACATGATACAGATTTGGTGGTCAGCTTATCTAATTACCCATGATTAGCTAAAACAGAAAATAAGTTTAGTATGGCAGTTGCTAGTAAAATTATGGAGTTGTGATACATAACTAGTTTTTGCCAAAAAGCTGAAAGGAGAACAAAGGGTGATGACAAATAGGAATTGCCAAATGTTGCTCCAGACCCCTAAACCAATCCTGAATTGGAGGCTGGGTTTAGGAGGAGAGAGAATGGTAACTGTCCAATCCTAGTGCCAGGAATTATGGGAGGCTACCTCCACAAGATTGTAAAATTGGTGGTGTATTCGCTGCTATAATAGGGCGACTGCGCTTGGATAGGGGACATCCAGAAAAAGGAGACACCCAGGGAAAGGACAGAGAGAAGAGACAGACAATCGGGCAGGTTACAGAGACTTCAAATCCGACAGCTGTAAGGAGACACCAGAAGAGATTGCTGAGAGTGCATCTGGGTGTAGCTGTCTATCTCTAGGAAGGCCTCAAGCTTACTGGGTCCTATGGTGTGGTGGAGAGCGGGAGGTCATCTTTGAGAGTGGAGTGACCAGACAGACTCCTGCCATATCTTTCCAGATTGTCCTAAGATGTAGCTGGCTTTCCTGAACCTTAAACAGATGCTTGCTGTGTAATTAGAGCCATGGGAAACCGAATGGTGGGGGAGTCTGTTTGCCTTGAATCCTTATCCTTTATAGTGGACCGGGGGAGGAGGGCAAAACTGTGTAGATCCTTAGCCTATTTAACCACAATTATCAATCTAATTAATTTCCCATTAAATCAGTCCAAACTTGTTATCTAGCTTCCCCAAACCAGGCCTTTCAGTAAGGGGGATCTGAAATCCATTTTTTTTAGTCTGACTTCCCAACATAGACCAAAGCAAAGGGGGGTCTGAAAAACAAAGTGATACATCACCCTGTGTTTATTTAAAAAAAAAAGGTGTGGGCGAAATTATAATTGCTATATGTATTTTTACCAATTTTGAAATCCTACTGCAAGCCTTTTAAGCCTACTAGAAAATCAAAATCGCACAACCTTACATAAGTGCCTTTGTTATTGATCAGTGTAATTATTTTGTCAAGTGAAATTTGCAGAAAGTGAAGAATTGTGATTGTGTTCTTTTTAACTCACTTTTGTGATTTATTTATGCTGAGAGAAGTTGATTGTGTTGTGCCAGGGATAAAGTGTTTTTTGTGCTAATTTCTATTACTTTTAATTAAAATAAATACTAATATATTTCCCGTAAACAGGCCTGGTTCTTGGCTAATTGTGAGCTTCGGAGAGAGGGATCTAAGAGGCATGATATGTGTCTGAGATAGGGCTAAAAAAAGAATCTGTTTAACAGTTTGTTGCATATCCACGTGAGTGGGGAGGGAAGAAACTCCCTAAATTGAGGGTGGCCTCATTCTTGCCACCTATCCAGAACAGGGCAATGCACAAGAAGCTCGTAAGGCTGCATATAACTTGCAGTGTGGGGAAGATCAGGTGCCTACGGAGTTTGATGTAAGGTGGGGTGTCCCGACAGGAACAAAGATCTGATATAACAGTGGATTAAGTCACTGTAACTGTCTAGGGTGGAACTGCATACAAAGTGTTAATTATTTGCACATTTTGTAGTGTCCTCATATAGATTCTCTATTCGGAAGGAACTGTAGCACATTGCGCTGAATCCTAGCATCAATGTAAGTATCACATTTATTGATTGATAAAATATATACATATATATAAAAAAGAATTAAATTACAGCATAATAATAAAGAACTGAATCAAAAATAAGAGAAATGGAAAGAAGAAAAGGCCTATAGCATGTACATTCTAGGCAATATAAGGTAACATTCAAAGTGAAATGTTTGAACACAAAAGAATGTATAACATAGTCTTTACATCGTGTTAACAGGCCATTTAGACCAAAACCTAGTCTATAGATAGCATTAAAAAAAATGTAAAATATGTGTAGCTGAAAAAAAATAATACGCAAAATACTCTCCTAATGGATCCAATCCGGACAGTGTGGATCTGATGCATTATTCTATGATGGTATTGTGGGTTGAAATAGTCTTCACTGGAGGGGGAGCTGTTGCATTCGAAGAAGATGGCCGCCTGATGTTGTGCTCCATTTCATGAGGCACCTTCCTTTCATAATCCTGCCTTGGTGCCTGCATAAACCTGAACCCGACCACCCGCTCTGACTGCTGGAGGTATCGGGCGTGTGCTGCCTGAGCGTCGCCCTTCGGTTCGTCCCCGCTGCGGAGCTACAGTCCGCTGGAATCGGGCCGGGAGCTGGCGCTACTCCGGACCGTCTCTCAGTTCCAGGGGAGCGCGCTTGGGACTCGCGGCTTCGGGGCCTGCTGTGGGGGAGGGGTGTTGTGCCGCACTGTGCTGCCCTCCCCCACCTGTCACGGGACCGCAGCGACTCACGCTGCGACCTTGGCCCCCTGACTGGGACCCGGGAGCTATCATCGGAGTCCAGAGCGGCCCAGTCTGCCGCCCCCCCCTGGGTGGCGTGGTGCCTTCTGCAACCCCCGAGGACCTTGCCTGGAGACCTGCCCCTTGGACGTCCCCGCTACGGGCTGCCGCAGTGAGTCAGTCTGGGGCCCCGGTCACTTCCCCACCCGCCTTGCAGTGACAATTGATCCGGGCTTGCATTGCCTCCCTCACGGAACACTCAAGTGGTGTCCTCGCATCGGCATATGCGGTGGCGGCCTCCAGACTCTGTTGGCCATCTACTCTCCCAGTTATACTGGGCCCCTGTCCCCCAGATGAACTGTGGACATTGCTGGGGGGACTGGATCTCTTTGGGTACTGGACCCCCTCCTTCCTCTCACCCCCTGGGTGCTGGCGGGCCAAACCTAGGCCTCTCCTCCCCAGCCACGGATCTTGCTACCTCTTATACAACGCTGGCGGGAGGCCTCCATTGCGGCGCTGCGCTCACTGTCCCCAGTCCCCCCATCCACCAGCTGCTACTTGAGACCCCTTGACTTTCACAAATCAGATTGGGGTACCCTGCGTTGGCCCCCCTCATTGTGCCACTCATTAACTGGACCTTCTGTTCCACCTGAATGTACTGTAACTTGTGGTCTCCCACACTGCCTCTACTACCAATTCTGGGCTCTGGGTGCTTCGGCTGCCCTTCGGAGGCCCATTCCTACTGGGCTAGGTGTTTGGCCACCCCATTGCTCGACACAGGGGGTGTACCCAAAATTCATTCAATTGTATCAGTGCCCATGGCCTCTGCTTCTTCCATCTCGGCTGCGGAACACTGATCCCTGGGCCCCGGCCCCCACCCAGGATTATTGGGGACGTCTTCACTGGTGGGCTCACTCACTGACTACTTGTTCTCACACTCTCCTGCTGGCTGAGGAGGCCGCTCCGGTCCTTGATCTGTTGGTCGTCGGCGACCAGACCCCCTTTAACCTGCGACACTGAATTCTACCCCGATATTGAGACCTTCTGTGCGTCCACGGCACGTCAAACAGCCCTATTGTCCTCCCGTCGTGACCTGTCCTCTCCCCCGTCTGGCCCTGGTGCCCCAGCTGCCTCCTGGGCCTTAAGCCCACCCTTCATTGGCATCATGACAAAGGAAACTGGAAAGAAACAATCCTTGATCAATATGTTTACAAAGAACCCGGTGGGACCGCTGGCGGAGACATCAGGACCGGAACCATCCAATTCATCAACGTCAGACCTGCCCGAATCCCAGAAAATGATGGAACACATCCGGGAGGGGTTCACCACACTCCATAGCAAACTGGACAGCATGAATGGCACAATATCCTCCATCAAGGCGCATATGGAAAGGACCAACGGCTGGGTTGCCAAAATCGAGACACGAGTGAGCACCACCGAGGATGACTTGGGTTCCCTCCAGGCAGAGGTCTCCACACTCTCTGCCCGAGTCACTGAGGTTGAGAAGAAAACAAGGACCTTGAATCTCGCTCGAGGCGCAACAACCTCTGCATTATCGGTGTACCAGAGGACGGCATATGGGAACCCATGGAGGACTATGTAGAGGGCATGCCGTTACAATTGCTGGATTCCCCAAAACTCTCCCCACAGTTCACAATCGAG
Organism: Ambystoma mexicanum; assembly: GCF_040938575.1. Lineage (NCBI taxonomy): Eukaryota > Metazoa > Chordata > Amphibia > Caudata > Ambystomatidae > Ambystoma > Ambystoma mexicanum. The sequence goes on along the minus strand of NC_090937.1, from coordinate 791,806,646 downwards.
AGAGCCCACCGTGCACTCACGGCAAAGCCCATACCGGGTGCACCACCACGACCTATTATAGCCAGAGTCCTCAATTTCCGCGACCGTGACACCCTCCTTAGGGCGGCGAGAGCCAAGGGAGAACTTCTTTTGGGTGTGGCCAGAATCCACCTATACCCGGACTTCTTGGTGGTGGTTCAGCGGGAGCGCAAAACCTTCTTGGCGGTAATGAGGAGGCTGCGAGATCTGCAGTTGAAATACACCATGCTATATCCTGCCAAATTGAGAATTGAATAGGCGAACCGGGTGTACTTTTTCACGATTCTAGAGGAGGCCTCCAGGTTCATTGATGAACACTTCCCTGGCTGAATCACATTTGCAACATACATTGTTAATGTTTTGTTCCTTTTCATTTTTGTTCACAAACTGAGACATTGATTTACTACAACATAGACTAACTGTCGAGTGAATGTTGTTGGGGACCGCGTTCTAGTGCTCATCTGCTATCATAACATCCCTTTAATATGTGTTGCTGAATCCACACATTATCATGGTCCGATTGAGAAACCATTCACCCCCGATTTTGTGCAAACTGTCTCCCTATTATGCACCATGCCTTGCCCACCCGGAGAGATCACTGCCCGGGTGTCACTTGATACCATCACTAGGCACCATGTTCATCTTTATATTGCCTCCCGGTTCGGAGCATCGCCGCCAGGCCAGTTCACAGGCCCCCAGGCGTTGATGCCATTGGTTTGGATTTGGTTGTTTGGTCATTCCTCTGTTTAGGGAGGGATGTGAAAGGGGGTCGGGGGAATTGGGTTTTATGTTAAAAAAGACGAGGTAGAGTATAGGGCATTATGGAGCCGATGGTATTGCAAATCTAACCATGCTGTGCACTGACCATGGGGGGCACCACTCCATTTACTCGCAACTTCCAGTGGTTACCCCTGGTCCATTGAGTGAGGACACCTTGACATTCATGAGCTGAAATGTGCCTGGGCTGGGAAAGCATAGGAAAATGAGGCTATTACAGCTCCAAGCCGAGCGCCATGGGGTTAAAGTCCTGTTCCTACAAGAAACACATGCCTGCACTGAGTATTGTGAAAAGTTTGCCAAAATATGGGGTCATCAAAGGTATTATACCAACTATTCTACCCAAAGCCGTGGGGTTATGACCCTAATTCACAGGAGCCTTAAGTTTAACCCCATAGCTACACTGATCGAACCCCAGGGCAGATATGTACTACTCCATGGTATCCTGCAAAATAAGGAGGTGGTCCTGTTAAACATTTACGGGCCCAATATCGACGATCCCGAATTCTATTTACACCTCACGTCTCTCCTTGATAGTTTCCCGTTGGTACCAATCCTCTGGGGAGGGGATTTTAACACAATATTCGATGTAGACCTTGACAGATCGGGCTCCAGACCCCGTCAGCTTACCAAAGCTGCTTATGCTACACTTTCATCTCTCCCCCGCCTGTCCCTTGTGGATGCATGGAGGCTTCTCTATCCCGACTCCCCTTCCTACTCCTTCTACTCCTCGGTACATGACTCCTATTCCCGAATTGACAGATGGCTGGTGTCTGATACACTCATAAGGAGTGTATCTTGCCTAGCAATCCTACCCAGAACTCTCTCTGACCATTCACCGGTGACTATCACCCTGTGTTGGGGCCCAGACCGCGGTCGGACCAGGCACTGGTGAATGAAACCACACTCTCTCCTCGAACCTGTTTTCAGCTCTTTGTTGGAGTCGGCGATCGAGAAGTTCTTCGAGATCAACACCAACACAGTGTCCTCGCAGGCCTCCCTTTGGGAGTCTTTTAAAGCCTATATCAGAGGTATTGCCCTGTCCAAGGAAATCGGCATCCTTAAAACTATTTGAAGGGAAATTGCCGAATGCGAGGCTACGCTGTCCGCACTGGAAGCCCAATGTACACTACACCAAACCCCTGAAATCCTTGCGTCAATCGGTACAGAACTGGATACCTTCCGCTCTCTTGCGGACCGCGAACTAAGGGTTTTGGACAGCCCAGGCCTTGCGAGGAAATACAGCAAGGGTGAACGTCCAAGCCGCCTCCTGGCTAGACTTCTCTGCCAAGAGTTTGGCGCCTCACCCATCCCTGGAATAGAAAGACCTGACGGAACCCTGGCCACTTCACCCCAAGATATTAACTCTGAATTTCTCTCCTTCTATGAATCCCTATATGCCCAAGAGGACAGCGCCACATTATCGGAAATTGACGCTTACTTAGATAATCTCCCCCTCTTGATCCTTTCGCCCAAGACCATTGGCTCCCTCGAGAATCCATTCACCCCCGAGGAGTTCTCGGAAAGTATAGATTCGCTCACTTCAGGTAAATCCCCAGGATCAGACGGAATCCCCATCAAATTTTACAAGCACTTCAAATTACTTCTACTCCCTAGCTTAGTGGCCCTTTGGGAGGAGTCACTGGAAGTAGGTCAGTTCCAACCCTCGCTCCATGAAGCCATAATAAACCGTCTTGCTAAAACCTGGCAAGCCCCCCACTCAATGTGGCTCCTACCGTCCACTTTCACTCATCAACTGCGATTTCAAGATCTATGCCAAATTACTTGCCTTACGTCTTCGGCCCTACATGCCACACATCATTCACCCTAACCAAGCGGGATTTATTCCAGGATGCTCCACCTCCTTGAATCTGAGGTGCCTCTTCAACATTATAAGCAGGGTGAGCCCAAATGTCCATGCGGTAGCTGCGACACTCGACATGCAAAAAGCTTTCGACTCTGTCTGGTGGAAGTATCTTTGGGGGGTGCTTGACAAATGTAAATTCGGCCCCACCTTCCTCTCCTGGGTCAGGTTGCTCTACTCCAACCCTGTAGCCAGAGTTCCCACTGAAGACTGATGCTCCCCCCTCTTTCAAATAGCTAGGGGCACGAGATAGGGCTGTCCCTTTTCCCCCCTAATCTTCGCTGTGGCGATGGAGCCATTTGCAGACATGCTTCGCCAATGTCATGCACACAGGGGTCTGCGTACCACCAGTTCCTCGGACATAGTTTCCCTATATGCCGATGATGCCCTTCTCTTCATCCGTTCCCCTGATACTAATCTGGCCCCGATTTTGGGAGATTTTGTCCTCTTTGGTCGAATCTCTGGTCTCAAAGTGAATTGTTCTAAATCCACCCTGTGTCCGCTCACTGCCAGCACACCCCACCCTCTGCTGACACCCTGGGATTCACATGGGCCCAATCTGCCTTTACCTATCTAGGCATTGTAGTGTCATGTCAAACTGAACAGGTCTTTGAAGAGAACTACCAAAAATATCTCACAAATCTTACAGTAAAGTCACAGGGCTGGAGCAAACTTCCACTCTCACTGGCGGAGAGGATACAGATACTGAAGATGGTGGTACTCCCCCCAGCTCCTGTACAGATTTGCCAACATTCCACAGTGGCCGGGCAGCGGGTTCTTCCAGGCGTTGACCCGTACCCTTAACACCTTCCTCTGGCACTCGGCCACGGTCCGGCTTAAACTCAAGACCCTAGTTGCCCCGATTGAGGTTGGCGGGTTCGGGGCTCCTGATTTCCTTAAGTACTGGCTGGTGGCACAACTCCAATATACCGCATACTGGTTCAACACATCCGACCCCCACCCTATGTCAGGCTCAAAAAGGTATCTGTAAACGACCGTGACATCCGTTCCCTGGTGATTACACCCACGCTGATGGTATCTGACTCACTCGACCCAGTGACCTGCACGTAAATAAAAATGAATACCAATATATTTCCCATACACAGGCCTGGTTCTTGGCTCATTGTTAGCTTCAGAGAGAGGGATCTAAGAGGCATGATATGTGTCTGAGATAGGGCTAAAAAAAGAATCTGTTAAACAGTTTGTTGCATATCCACGTGAGTGGGGAGGGAAGAAACTCCCAAAATTGAGGGTGGCCTCATTCATGCCACCTATCCAGAACAGGGCTCCAGAAGCCCGTAAGGCTGCATATAACTTGCAGTGTGGGGAAGATCAGGTGCCTAGGGAGTTTGATGTAAGGTGGGGTGTCCTGACAGGAACAAACATCTGATATAACAGTGGATTAAGTCACTGTAACTGTCTAGGGTGGAACTGCATACAAAGTGTTAATTATTTGCACATTTTGTAGTGTCCTCATATAGATTCTCTATTCGGAAGGATCTGTAGCACATTGCGCTGAATCCTAGCATTAATGTAAGTATCACATTTATTGATAACACTATAAAATATATACATATATATAAAAAATAATTAAATTACAACATAATAATAAAGAACTGAATCAAAAATAAGAGAAATGGAAAGAAGAAAAGGCCTATAGCATGTACATTCCAGGCAATATAAGGTAGCATTCAAAGAGAAATGTTTGAACATAAAAGAATGTATAACATAATCTCTACATCGTGTTAACAGGCCATTTAGACCAAAACCTAGTCTATAGATAGCATTAAAAAAATTATAAAATTGTGCAGCTGAAAAAAAATAATACGCAAAATACTCTCCTAATGGATCCAATCCAGGCAGTGTGGATCTGATGCATTATTCTATGATGGTATTGTGGGTTGAAATAGTCTTCACTGGGGGGGAGCTGTTGCGTTCGAAGAAGATAGCCGCCTGATGTTGTCCTCCGTTTCATGAGGCACCTTCCTTTTATAATCCTGCCTTGGTGCCTGCATAAATCTGAACCCAACCACCCGCTCTGACTGCTGGAGGTATCGGGTGTGTGCAGCCTGAGCGTCGCCCTTGGGTTCGTCCCCGCTGCGGAACTACAGTCCGCTGGAATCGGGCTAGGAGCTGGCACTGCTCCGGCCCATCTCTCAGTTCCAGGGGAGCATGCCTGGGACCCGCGGCTTCGGGGCCTGCTGTGGGGGAGGGGTGTTGTGCCGGGCAGTGCTGCCCTCCCCCACCTGTCGCGGGACCGCAGCGACTCGCGCTGCGACCTTGGCCCCCTGACTGGGACCCGGGAGCTATCATTGGAGTCCAGAGCGGCCCACTCCGCCGCCCCCCCTGGGTGGCGTGGTGCCTTCTGCTACCCCCGAGGACCTTTCCTGGAGAGCTGCCCCTTGGACGTCCCCACTACGGGCTGCCGCAGTGAGTCGGTCTGGGGCCCCGGTCACTTCCCCACCCGCCTTACAGTGACAATTGATCCGGGCTTGCATTGCCTCCCTCACGGAACACTCAAGTGACGTCTGGGCCCCCTCGCATCGGCATATGCGGTGGCGGCCACCAGACTCTGTTGCCCATCTACACTCCCAGTTATACTGGGCCCCTGTCCCCCAGGTGAACTGTGGACATTGCTGGGGGGACTGGATCTCTTTGGGTACTGGACCCCCTCCTTCCTCGCACCCCCTGGGTGCTGGCGTGCCAAACCTAGGCCTCTCCTCCCCCAGCCACGGCTCTTGCTACCTCTTATACAACGCTAGCGGGAGGCCTCCACTGCGGCGCTGCGCTCACTGTCCCCAGTCCCCCCATCCACGAGCTGCTACTTGAGACCCCTTGACTTTCACAAATTAGATTGGGGTACCCCGCGTTGGCCCCCCTCATCGTGCCACTCATTAACTGGACCCTCTGTTCCACCTGAATGTACTGTAACTTGTGGTCTCCCACACTGCCTCTACTACCAATTCTGGGCTCCGGGTGCCCGAGCTGCCCTTCGGAGGCCCATGCCTACTAGGCTATGTGTTTGGCGACCCCATTGCTTGACAAAGGGGGTGTACCCTCAATTCATTCAATTGTATCAGTGCCCATGGCCTCTGCTTCTTCCAGCTGGGCTGCGGAACACTGATCCCTGGGCCCCGGCCCCCACCCAGGATTATTGGGGCCGTCTTCACTGGTGGGCTCACTCACTGACCATTTGTTCTCACACTCTCCTGCTGGCCGAGGATGCCGCTCCGGTCCTTGATCTGTTGGTCGTCGGCGACCAGACCCCCTTTAACCTGCGACACTGCATTCTACCCCGATATTGAGGCCTTCTGTGCGTCTACGGCACGTCGGACAGCCGGATTGTCCTCCCGTGGTGACCTGTCCTCTCCCCCGTCTGGCCCCGGTGCCCCGGCCGCCTCCTGGACCTTAAGCCCACCCTTCATTGGCATCATGACAAAGGGAACTGGAAAGAAACAATCCTCGATCAATGTGTTTACAAAGACCCCGGTAGGACCGTTGGCGGAGACATCAGGACAGGAACCATCCAATTCATCAACGTCAGAACCGCCCGATTCCCAGAAAATGATGGAATACATCCGGGAGGGGTTCACCACACTCCATAGCAAACTGGACGACATGAACGGCACGATATCCTCCATCAAGGTGCATATGGAAAGGACCAACGGCCGGGTTTCCGAAATCAAGACACGAGGGAGCACCACCGAGGATGACTTGGGTTCCCTCTGGGCAGAGGTCTCCACACTCTCTGCCCGAGTCACTGAGGTTCAGAAGAAAACGAGGACCTTGAATCTCGCTCGAGGCGCAACAACCTCTGCATTATCGGTGTACCGGAGGACGGCATACAGGAACCCATGGAGGACTATGTAGAGGGCATACTGTTACAATTGCTGGATTCCCCAAAACTCTCCCCACAGTTCGCAATCAAGAGAGCCCACCGTGCACTCACGGCAAAGCCCAGACGGGGCGCACCACCACGACCTATTATTGCCAGAGTCCTCAATTTCCACGACCGTGACACCCTCCTTAGGGCGGCGAGAGCCAAGGGAGAACTTCTTTTGGGCGTGGCCAGAATCCACCTATACCCGGACTTCTTGGTGGCGGTTCAGCGGGAGCGCAAAATCATCTTGGCGGTGATGAGGAGGCTGCGAGATCTGCAGGTCAAATACGCCATGCTATATCCTGCCAAATTGAGAATTGAATATGCTAACCGGGTGTACTTTTTCACGATTCCTGAGGAGGCCTTCAGGTTCATTGATGAACACTTCCCTGGCTGAATCACATTTGCAACATACATTGTTATTGTTTTGTTCATTTTCATTTTTGTTCACGAACTGAGACATTGATTTACTACAACATAGACTAACTGTCGAGTGAATGTTGTTGGGGACCGTTCTAGTGCTCATCTGCTATCATAACATCCCTTTAATATGTGTTGCTGAACACACACATTGTCATGATCCGATTGAGAAACCATTCATCCCGATTTTGTGCAAACTGTCTCCCTATTATGCAACCATGCCTTGCCCACCCGGAGAGATCACTGCCCGGGTGTCACTTGATACCATCACTAGGCACCATGTTCATCTTTATATTGCCTCGCGGTTCGGAGCATCGCCGCCAGGCCAGTTCACAGGCCCCCCAGGCGTTGATGCCATTGGTTTGGATTTGGTTGTTTGGTTACGGGGTTATCATTCCTCTGTTTGGGGAGGGATGTGAGAGGGGGTCGGGGGAATTGGGTTTATGTTAAAAAAGACGAGGTAGAGTATAGGGCATTAAGGAGACGATGGTATTGCAAATCTAACCATGCTGTGCACTGACCATGGGGGGCACCACTCCATTTACTCGCAACTTCCAGTGGTTACCCCTGGTCCATTGAGTGAGGACACCTTGACATTCATGAGCTGGAATGCGCCTGGGCTGGGAAAGCATAAGAAAATGAGGCTACTACAGCTCCAAGCCGAGCGCCATGGGGTCAAAGTCCTGGTCCTACAAGAAACACATGCCCGCACTGAGTATTGTGAAAAGTTTGCCAAAATATGGGGTCATCAAAGGTCTTATACCAACTATTCTACCCAAAGCCGTGGGGTTATGACCCTAATTCACAGGAGCCTTAAGTTTAACCCCATAGCTACACTGATCAACCCCAAGGGCAGATATGTACTACTCCATGGTATCCTGCAAAATAAGGAGGTGGTCCTGTTAAACATTTATGGGCCCAACATCGACGATCCCGAATTCTCTCCCCGATAGTTTCCCATTGTGACCAATCCTCTGGGAGGGGATTTTAACACAATATTCGATGTGGACCTTGACAGATCGGGCTCCAGAGCCCGTCAGCTTACCAAAGCTGCTTATGCTACACTTTCATCTCTCCCCCACCTGGCCCTTGTGGATGCATGGAGGCTTCTCTATCCCGACTCTCCTTCCTACTCCTTCTACTCCTCGGTACACGACTCCTATTCCCGAATCAACAGATAGCTGGTGTCTGATATACTCATAAGGAGTGTATTTTGCCTAGCGATCCTACCCAGAACTCTCTCTGACCATTCACCGGTGACTATCACCCTGTGTTGGGGCCCAGACCGCGGTCGGACCAGGGAAAGGAGAATGAAACCACACTCTCTCCTCGACCCTGTTTTCAGCTCTGAGTTGGAGTTGGCTATCGAGAAGTTCTTCGAGATCAACAACAACACGGTGTCCTCGCGGGCCACCCTTTGGGAGTCTTTTAAAGCCTTTATCCGAAGTATTGTCCTGTCCAAGCAAAACGGCATCCTTAAAACTATTCAAAGGGAAATTGCCAAATGCGAGACTACGCTGTCCGCACTGGAAGCCCAATGTACACTACACCAAACCCCTGAAATCCTTGCGTCAATCGGTACAGAACTGAATACCTTCCGCTCTCTTGTGGACCGCAAACTAAGGGTTTTGGACAGCCCGGGCCTTGCGAGGAAATACAGCAAGGGTGAACGTCCAAGCCGCCTCCGGGCTAGACTTCTCCGCCAAGAGTTTGGCGCCTCACCCATCCCCGGAATAGCAAGACCTGACGGAACCCTGGCCACTTAACCCCAAGATATTAACTCTGAATTTCTCTCCTTCTATGGATCCCTATATGCCCGAGGACAGCACCACGACATCGGAAATTGACGCTTAGTTAGATAATCTCCCCCTCTTGATCCTTTCCCCTGAGACCATTGGCTCCCTCGAGAATCCATTCACCCCCGAGGAGTTCTCGGAAGCTATAGATTCGCTCGCTTCAGGTAAATCCCCAGGATGAGACAGAATCCCCATTGAATTTTACAAACACTTCAAATTACTTCTACTCCCTTGCTTAGTGGCCCTTTGGGAGGAGTCACTGGAAGTAGGTCAGTTCCTCCCCTTGCTCCGGGAAGCAATAATACATCGTCTTGCTAAAACCTGGCAAGCCCCCCACTCAATGTGGCTCCTACCGTCCACTTTCACTCATCAACTGCGAAGTCAAGATCTATGCCAAATTACTTGCCTTACGTCTTCGGCCCTACATGCCACACATCATTCACCCTAACCAAGCGGGATTTATTCCAGGACGCTCCACCTCCTTGAATCTGAGGTGCCTCTTCAACATTATAAGCAGGGTGAGCCCAAATGTCGACGCGGTAGCTGGGACACTCGACATGCAAAAAGCTTTCGACTCTGTCTGGTGGAAGTATCTTTGGCGGGTGCTTGACAAATGTAAATTCGGCCCCACCTTCCTCTCCAGGGTCAGGTTGCTCTACTCTAACCTTGTAGCCAGAGCTCACACTGAAGAATGATGCTCCCCCCTCTTTCAAATAGCTAGGGGCACGAGACAGGGCTGTCCCTTTTCCCCACTAATCGTCGCTGTGGCGATGGAGCCATTAGCAGACATGCTTCGCCAATGTCATGCACACAGGGGCCTGCGTACCGCTGGTTCCTCGGACATAGTTTGCCTATATGCCGATGATGCCTTTCTCTTCATCCGTTCCCCTGATACTAATCTGGCCGCGATTTTGGAAGATTTTGTCCTCTCTGGTCGAATCTCTGGTCTCAAAGTGAATTGTTCTAAATCCACCCTGTTTCCGCTCACTGCCAGCACACTACCCCCCTGCTGACACCCTGGGATTCACATGGGCCCAATCTGTCTTTACCTATCTCAGCATTGTAGTGTCACAACAAACTGAACGGGTCTTTGAAGAGAAATACCAAAAATATCTCACAAATCTTACAGCAAAGTCACAGGGCTGGAGCAAACTTCCACTCTCACTGGCTGAGAGGATACAGATACTGAAGATGGTGGTACTCCCCCAGCTCCTGTACAGATTTGCCAACATTCCACAGTGGCCGGGCAGCGGGTTCTTCCAGGCGTTGACCCGTACCCTTAACACCTTCCTCTGGCACTCGGCCACGGTCCGGCTTAAACTCAAGACCCTAGCTGCCCCGATGGAGGTTGGCGGGTTCGGGGCTCCTGATTTCCTTAATACTGGCTGGTGGCACAACTCCCATATACCACATACTGGTTCAACACATCCGACCCCCCACCCCATGTCAGGCTCAAAAAGTTATCTGTAAACGACCGTGACATCCATTCCCTGGTGATTACACCCATGCCTATGGTATCTGACTCACTCGACCCGGTGACCTGCACGTCACTGGCCCTATCAAAACGTGGCAACTATTGGGCATCACCTATCCCTTTCATGGTAATCTACCACTTTGGAATTTCCTCCCAGAGGTCCCACATGTGCCTCCCTCTTTTGTTCACCGGTGGGCTGAGGCGGGATATGAATTGCTCCGTTACATTTTTGAACAGGGCAATTTTATAGAGTGGCCTGACCTCCCGCTGTCCCTGAAGCGGAGACCTTCCGTTTGGCTCCAATACTCATCCCTCCGGAAAATCCTTAAACACAAATACCCAAGCTTCCCGGCAATACCACCTGATGAGTCTGTAATTACAGAACTCTCCTCACCCTCCCCATGAGGGGCAAAGTCTCCAGACTTTACACTTTGCTGCAGACCAGATCACCCCCCACACTTTCCAAATTAAAACATACTTGTGAGGCCGACCTCGGGCTGGAAATGACCGACGAACGGTGGGCCCATATGTGCGCACGCATCCATGGGGTTTCCTTCAACTCCCGCTTCAAACTGATCCAATTCAAGTTACTCCACAGGTACCACTACACCCCAACCAGATTGCACCGTATCTTGAATGAACTTTCCCCAAGATGCCCCAGGTGCGGCTGCGATGACGCTGACTATATTCACATGATCTGGTCCTGTCCCTGCCTCACTCAATTCTGGGGTGCAGTATGTTCTACTATGTCAGCGATCCTTGAACAGCCTATCACCCCATCCCTGATGAAGTGTCTTTTTCATGACTTCCCAGAGCTCTACCGGGACTCCAGGAAACTGGTTGGCCTCTGTATGCTACTTGCAGTACTCTCTTTCCTACTCTGTTAGCTCCGGCCCACCACCCCTACTCATGCACAGTGGCTCAGGGAGGTCACATGGGCTTCGGACACCGAGGAATCCTGGGCGGTACAACAGCCCGCCCACTCCAGACCTAGAGATATCTGGTTAAAGTTTCGCTCATTTATGTCTCCTGCTTATGCGGACTCAGACCCTGAATCTCCAGCCCTCTCTTCTCGCCTCTCCCCTTCTGCCTCCTGAATAGCTTCCCCTTTAACCCTGCACTCACCTTGCATGTATCCCCCATGTGTATAAACTAATCTTTGTACTCGCTCTATGTATCTGTACTGCCTGCTTTGCTTTGATTATACATGCCCTGTGTGTTACTCACTTGTAACTGTGCTGCCAAGCTAAATAAAAAGAAGTAAAAAAATAAAAAAAGAAATAGTCTTCACTGAGTTATGTGGACTCGGGGTCTACGTATGATGCTGGTGCTAATCCAAGTCATGGCACACCTCGTGCGTGTCTAAATAGGGACGCAAGGGTAATTACGTTTCAGCGGTGTAGGGTACTGTTCACCTTCCTCAGGACAAAAAGAGTATGTTGGATTTAACTGACCCCTGAGGAGAAGAAATGTGAAAAGAAGAAAAAATTCAAATGGGTCTAATGTTAGAGAGATGTTGTGTCATATAGCATGATTGTGAATCAAGCAGACATAGTTAATTTGTTTAAAAGCCTAGAGTTTGTTGTATAACCACGTGAGTGAGGTGGGAAGGAAATCCCCATGTTGGGGGTGGCTTCTCAATAAACAGTTACAAATTGGGGGCTCGGGCCAGGATTTAGCTTCCTATTACTGACCCATGACAGGTATATTGTGTCAGTCTATTCATTTTGATGCAATTGCATTAATGTGGAGGGAAAGACATCTTTGTTTTGTTAAAGTGCCGCTAGGACTTCACTCATGGGTTCCAGGGAGGTGAATAGGTAGAAAATGAAGAGTGTGTAAGAATTTAATTTAGTGAGGAAATCAAGCAGGAACAGGGTGAGTTTGCCCCTGCATAAAGAAAGTTTTACTAAAAGTGAAAAAAGCCATTTGTGAAAACGACTAGTGTACAAATTGGTGAAGCCAGGGAGCATTTCCTAACTAAATTATTTCTCAAAGGAAAAAGGGTTCAGGATGATGCAGGAAACTGGCAAACCAGAATTGTGTGGGAGGTTACCTCAGTAAGCAATGATATTTCCCTTTAAGCTGGGATATTGCACAAAGCACTTGAGGCATTTTCTATTACCACAACTGCCATGATGAACAGATACAAATAGCTCAGCTAACTGCTCAGTTATATTTTCATTTGCTTTCAGCAAAAGAGCATTGGCAGAATAGTGAGGCTAGTATGAGGAATCAGGCTGGAGACCTGTCACAGGCCTAGGATCTTGTTCACAACTCAAAGCTGAGTTAAACACACTTCAGCAAGAGAGTGCAGAGCGTGAATCACCGTTTTTGCACTGAAAAATGCACAAAAACAGTGTGTAGAAAGTCTGAGCACACTGCAACACAAGCTAAATGACCAGGCTGCTTATAATAGAGTCATTTTGGAGGACATTATTGAATTCCAATCAGAAATAAAACAATTAAAAACTGAAAATAGTTAATTAATTTTCAAAGGGGTTGATTCCCAAAATTACTTTGTTCAGATATATCAGCACATAAATACTCTGAAAAAAAAGAGGACACAGGTGATTCAGGAAAAAGACCTCTTGAATCAGGATAACAGCATCCTATTACAGAGGATAAATCAGTTGGAAATGGGGGAAGAAAAGGGACAGTCAGGTTCTCAGGAATTTACCAGAATTAGAGAAGAAAGGAACGAGACTGTAGAGCGAGTGAGGCAAATAAAGCTGTACTATTAGAGGCAGCAAAATGTAGGGATGAAAAAGAGAAAAGAGATTAGACTCCTGAAGGAAAAGAGCCTTGAATATGTGCGCAGCTTGCAAGGCTCACAGGGGGAAAATTAATCACTTCAGCAGGAGGTGCAGCAAACAAAGGATCGGTTGGTAGCTCATAGCAGGGCAAATGAGATTAATTAGGCCTTAATATCAGAATTAAAAAGCCATTTCTCTGACTACCAACAGCAAATAAATAGAGACACAGGTGTTAAGAGCCTCACCAAGGAAATCGAAAATGATAAACAGGACCTGTGGCACCCTGATCAATCAGGATATGGGAAAAGGCCCACTGATCAAAGTGTGGCACCCTTCCCAGCAGGGGCCCCATGATAGTCAGTTATATCCTACCATGCACAAACGGGAACTGACCTGATTCATGCCACCTATCCAGAACAGGGCAACCCACAAAAGGCCCATAAGGCTGCATATAACTTGCAGTGTGGGGAATATCAGGTGCCGAGGGAGTTTGAGGTAAAGTGGGGTGTCCCAATATAATAGTGGATTAAGTCACTGTAACTGTCTCGGGTGGAACTGCATACAAAATGTTAATTATTTGCACATTGTGTAGTGTCCTCATATAGATTCTCTATTTGGAAGGAACTGTAGGACATTGAGCTGACTCCTAGCATTAATGTAAGTATCACATTTATTGATAACAATATAAAATATATACAGATATATAAAACAAAAGTTAAATTACAGCATGTTTCAATAAAGAACTGCATCACATCAAAAATAAGAGAAATGGAAAGAAGAAAGGACCTATAGCATGTACATTCTAGTCAATATAAGGTAGCATTCAAAGAGAAATGTTTGAACACAAAATAATGTAGAACATGGTCTCTATATCTTGTTAACAGGCCATTTAGACCAAAACCTAGTCTAAATACAGCATAAAACACGTGTAGCTGTAAACATAACGCAAAATACTGCCCTAATGGATTCAATCCGGACAGTGTGGAACTGATGCGTTATTCTATGATGGTATTCTGGGTTGAAATAGTCTCCACTGGGTTATGTCGATTCGGGGTCTACGTATGATCCTGGTGCTAATCCAAGTCAGTGCACACCTCTTGCGTGTCTAAATCGGGATGCAAGGGTAATTACGTTTCAAAGTTGTAGGGTACTATCCGCCTTCCTCAGGACCAAATTGTAGGTTGGATCGAACTGACCCCTGAGGAGAAAATGTGAAAAGAAGAGGAAATTCAAATGGACCTAATGTTAGAGAGATGTTCTGTCATATAGCATGATCGTGAATCAAGCAGACATCGTTAATTTGTTAAAAAGCCTGGAGGGCTATATGTATTTAGTGTGGACAAATCAACAAATATTAAATAAAATAAGAGCCCATATGTGAGTTAATGGCATGCGGGGAATGCACTCCCTAAGTGAGGCAAGCGCACATGCGTTGGAAGTTTAAAATTGGCAGAGAGGGGAGTACCGGGAGCCACAAGCAAAAGTAAGCATTCATGTGAGGGAGGCCAATGGAATAAATCCTAGCCTCGTATGTAATATACAGATTTATTAGTGCCTGGAAAGTGACGTCAGTGGTTGGGACCCTAATCTTCACAGACAGAAGTAAGTACAGTATGAGTGGTGCCTGCCACCTAGAAGCATGCAGGTGTGCGTGGGTGCACAATAAGGCATGCTGCATGGCAGGGCTCTGTGGAAGTCCCACAAACAGTCAAAATAGATACCTCTCCTTGGGACGTCACAGGAGTTCAAGTAGTGGGCTTGGAGTATTATCTTGCTGGCAGGAGGTTGTCAATCTAGTGTGGGCGAAGCGTGGTAACTCGACTGTTCCTATACTAGTAGGCAAGCGGGCTGACCTGAAAAAATAGTGAATAAAGAACGTAGGTTGTACCTAAACCATCTGCTGTTGGGGGTACAATCGTGATTAAACGCCCACATATGCTCACATGTGACACTGTGCATACCTGTGTCAGCGGGTCTGGAGTTGTAGTCAGGAAAGATTTGCAGCTGAGTGACTGCCAGATGGTGAACGCCATAAAATTGCTTTGCAGGCTTGAAAACAGGAAAGCTATGCACTCCTGTGCCATGGATATCTGGAACGGCATAAACAGGAGAATAGAAATGCCGGTGTGGGCCTCATTTAATTTATTTCACAAACGGATAGGCGAACATGCGGAAGCATGGTAAAGCGGAGCGTCTTACCATATGTGAGAAAGCTCCATGGCGTGGCTGCTGTGAGCGTCCAGAATGGGAGACACTTCGCTATGGAGACTGCTGTCTGGTATCCCAGGCAACCCTTCTGTGCTCTTCCTAGGGAATTTGTGCAGGAGTTAAAGCGGGCATTTGCTCAGACTTCCCTGCAGGTGAACATCAGTAGTAGGGAGTTCATAACTACATATTTACATGCTCTTCCCAATACATAATGACTCAGTCGGTGCATGATTTTCACGAGCATAGGAGCCTGGAGTGGGTGATTGAACAGGCCACCAGGATTTATGAGGTCCAAAAGCCTGCTGAGAATACAAATACTGTCAATACCCCCAAACCATCTAACACCGCTGCTGCTGCAAAGTTGGCAGATGTAAAAACGTCCTCCCCTCCATTGGATCTGGAGACAGGGGTCCTAAAAGTAACCCTCCTGCTAACAAGCAAAATGGAAAGCAGAAGGGACCCACCGACCTGGCCCAATCGAATGGTAGTCAGGTCGGAGCCCAGAACACAGATCCCTCTGACTCTGCAACATATATAAGTCCTAGGTACAAGGGTTCAAAACCTTATCAGGTAAGTACTGCCCCAGGAAACTTCCCTCCAAACTTCGCTCAGGAGAGAAGTATCACTCCACCTCGCAATCAGAACTTTTTTCCAAGATATCCTCAAAACTAGAACTTCTAAAACAATCCCCCTCTCTCTCTCTCCGGTTCCAGTACAATAGATCCCTGAACCTGGGAGAATGGAGATTCAGGATGGAAAATTATGAGGGAAATTTCCTGTACCCAAGCTACTCTGGGAGCAGGGACAGTTACCCCTTTATGGAGCAGCAGAGGTATGACTTGAGATCTCCCTACTACCCAGACAAGGTCTCACAACTGGAGTGACAGGTCCAGCAACTGACCAATGATCTTGGGCGCATGCTGAGGACTCAGTCCAACTCTCAACCTAACCCTGCTACCCAGAATTCCCTTACACCCAGGTCTGATGCCCCACGGGGGAAATGACAGGAGGAAACCTCCAACAAACCACAGGTTCTGGAGGAGGGGGACCGGCTGAAGGGGAGATGCCAAGCCCTTGAGGAAGCTTCCTTTCTCACCCAAACAGAACCCCTTAAAACCTCTCAGCCTGAAAGACTCTCTTCTACCCCTAAAATGTTAGAAACCAAAGAGCAAAGGGTAAGTAGAAGAGGCCAAAGAAGAACCCACTTTGAGGAGGAACTCCACATTTTCCCCTTTGAAATAGAAGAATACCTGGAGGATTCATGTAAGCAGACCTTCTCTTTCAAAAATGGGGGGATCCCTTCCAAAGAAAAGTGAGTCCGTAAAGACCCTGAGTGGGACACGTATGGGGACCAACCCAGAACCAGAAACTATAGAACCCCAAACATCTGAGCCACACAGAAGTGAAATGGAGGGTGTGTCCTTTCTCCAAACAGGTTATGAGAACTGTTGCCAGGTAACAGGGGACAGCCAAAGAGGCGTAGAAAAGGAGGATTCCTCAACTAATCCCACTGCGAGTTGCAAAGGTTTTTTACCGATTCTGAACTCAGACACAGAAAATTGCACAAGATCACAGAGTGTCGGAGCTCCATATTAAAAAAATGACAAACGGGCTGTCAAATAATTCACACATTCTTTGTACCTTGGAGGAGAAATAAGGGTGATTCTATGCACCAGTTAAGGTGTAAGGTCAGTGTGAGTTATCAGCTCTGTTGAATATTGGATCCCAAGCCACCCTCCTGTCAAAAAGGGCCTTGGACCAACTAACATCAGGATGGGGTTAGGGCCACCAAATTCCACTCACACCACTTCCCTGACAATTCCTAAATTTCAATGGGAATGATATTTCCATTAAAGGACTGCAGATCAGGACATGAAAATGGGATGGCACCAGCTGAAACATCCGGTGATCGTTGTGACTCCAGAGGGCACACCTTGTTTACTGGGGAATGTTCTCCTGAGGAGGTTATCACCTCTGATCGACTGTTTAAACAGGGTCCTCTGGAGTCAGACTAACCACCAATCAAATCAAATTACAAATGAGTACCAATTATGTAAGCCTGAATGGTACCTGTCACATAATTGATCAATGCCGTAAGAATGTAGAATTCCATTTAAAAAATAACCAAGTCCCAGACATCCCAGACATCACTGTAGAAGAACAAACTGGTGATGGGAACCCTTCTCCATTCTTGAAAATCAACCTTCCTCCCAGTTTTAAGTGCCAATCCACACTGCAAGGGAACACCCTGAAATGTTACACCAGTTCAAAATCAGAAGAAACCCTGAGTCCCTTGAAACCAGACAAGGAAGAATCTGCTCAAAGTCTGACAGACATTCAGAAAAAGGGCAAGCAGTT
Organism: Ambystoma mexicanum; assembly: GCF_040938575.1. Classification (NCBI taxonomy): domain Eukaryota; kingdom Metazoa; phylum Chordata; class Amphibia; order Caudata; family Ambystomatidae; genus Ambystoma; species Ambystoma mexicanum. The sequence continues at coordinate 791,789,095 of NC_090937.1, read as the reverse complement.
GTTTTCCCCATTCAGTTAAATTAGGGTGAGGAACCGGTGCTCACCAGAGTATGCCTGAATAATGGAAGGAGCTTCATCATGGAAGAATTATTCAGGAAACTCCCAAAAGATCAGACTATTCCCACATTTAAATTGATTGACAATTGAGAAGTAGGTCTGGAAACCACACATTCCAAACATCTCCTGCCTAGCAGGTGTATGCTAAGAATTTCCATTGGCAACAAAAGTATAGACCATAATTGTAGGGTTGTGAGAGATGTCCCTTCCACCTTTTATCTGGGAAATGACATTATCAACTGATTAACAATCAATTTGAACCTAATTAATGATAAAGCCTGGTCCCGACTGGGGGGTAAGCCCATGGGCTTTGACAACATTGAAAACGCATTCCACTCAGCTCAATTGCTGTCTTATGCGGTTGAAGTTTAAGTGCGAGAAGAGGTTACCAGGATAGGTGTGACAATTTACTCTTCTGCTGAAAATTAAGCGAGGACAGAACCTTAAACATCAGAACGCATATATAGATCTAGATTCCCATCTCCAACAAAAAGGTTTATATTTGAATCTGACACCTTAGTAGACCTAGAGGACAACACCATTCGAATATTGGTGGATAACAGCGACCCTTAAGGTATCACTTTGGGCGGAGACACCTTTATTGGAATGGCGGTTAATGCCAAATATTATTCTTTTGATTTAGGTAATGAAATAATGGGACCAATCCCAAGCGACTGTTTCGACATCAGCGAAGGTATTCCTCCAGAAAAGATTTTTACTAGGCATGGGGGGAATTTCCTGGTGTACTCTTCCTGCCATTACGGTGTGAAAGAGGTGACCTGTGACATTAGGAGGGAGGAGGTAGTGTTCAGAGTCAAGGACCACTATATTGAATCACCTGTCCAGGTCAACACCATCAAAAGAGATCTCTCCACCCAACTGGAGGATACTGCTGAAATTGCAAAGACTGAGGTCTTTCCAAGTTTCAAGCAGATGGTCAAGGAAAGGATCAATCTTGCTGATGCCTTTTAGACTGAGGAGCAAAGACAAAAGCTAAAACAGGTCTTCCAGGAATTCCAAGATATCTTTCAGTGGACTCATATGACTATGGACGCACATCCATTCATTCAACCACCATTCCCACAGACCCGAGATGGCTCCTGTATTTGTGAAATAATATGGGTTACCTCTCGCATCCATGGAGTCACTCACAGATATTATTAAGAATTTAGAAGCCTGTGGGATCATTTGTCCGATCCACAGTACCTTCAATAACCCGGTACTGGGGATCCTCAAACCAAATGGCCAATGGAGACTATGTGCAGACCTGAGGGAGTGGAAAAAATGGTCCACAGGTCAAGATGGCCCCTTCCCTACATCGATCAGGAACTGGCCCAGATCCAAGGGTCAAAGGTGTACACCACCATTGACCTGACCAACGGTTACTGGAGAGTGCCCGTGAGTACGGAAGACCTGTACAAGATTGCCTTTACCTTCGGGGCAGCAGTACATGTGGACCCGTATCCCCTTTGGATACATAAACTCTGGCAATGAGTTCTACATCTTTCTACATAAGGCCATGCCTGATTTGACCAAAAGAGGAAACCTTGCCTATGTGGATGATGTTGTGATCAAGAGCTCAACTGTGGAGGAACATATAGCAGAAATCCACTGTGTTCTTACCCAGTTGCAGAAGGTGTGAGCACAACTGTCCTTCCAGAAGGCACAGTGGTGTAAGACCCGAGTGAACTTCTTAGGGCACAAGATCACACCTGAGGGTCTTAATCCCCAGGCGAAGAAGGTTGAAGCCTTATTAATATTAAAAGACCCTACCACTCTCTGAGAATTAAGAAGCCTTCTTGGAATTATAGTCGAAAGTTCATTGAAGACTATGCAGATGTCACTCGACCCATGGTCCATTTATTAAAGGCCGGAGTCAAGTGAGAGTGGGGTTCAGAATAATCTGAGGCAGTTCAACAACTGAAAAGAAGCCTTTCCAGGCTCCTTGTTTGGTTTACCCCATAAAGAAAAAGGAGTTCTTCTTGGAGACGGGGATCTCAAATACTTGCCTGACAGCAGTATTTTACCAAAAGCATAGGCAAAGTCAACAAAGTCCTCTTTGGAACTCATTAGGTTTCTCCTTTCCTTTATTTTTACAGGCTTGGAGATTGTTTTCCTTTTACCCTCTTGGGTGCCTGAATCTACCCTTTCAACGCAGTGTGGAAGAGATTAGTGGATGCTTTTAAATTTATCCCCTGAAGAATGTTCGCCTGAACTGGGCAGTTAAGAACAGAAACATGTTGGGATGCTTGTTGTTTTAGTGACACATTGAGATTTTTTTTGTGTGTTATGTGATATCTTCTGTGTCGTATAAATAAGTTATCTGATGTTTTATATTTGTTTTATATTTGTTTTTTAATGTTTAGTACACTGTGTTAGGTGAGGGTAGTGTTTTTTGTTTAAATTCAGTTTGAATTATTTGAATAATAAACTTGTTATACATTTGTGTAAATCAGTTATAGCAGACGGTCCATTTTTTCAGGACTAGTGATGCTGGTAAACCTTATAGAGTTCCTGTGTGAGGGGGTTGGAGGCAAGTAAACAACACGTATCATCTTGCTCTTTATTGTATTACATATATCTATATCCCCGTTGGTGGAGTAGGATGTTTTCATGTTAATAGGGATTCTTTATACCTATTTAAACATATTATGTATAGAGGCTCCTGGTGGTCTCGTAGGTTGTTAATATAAAGGTATTGCACTACACTGTGACAATCCAGTATTGTATCCAGAACCACATTATGGCGACAGCCGCAGACAAGTGTTTGGCGTACAGTGAGGATCATATTAAGAAATTACTAGACTCACTTTCTGTGCTAGCAGGGACAGGTGAAAATGAGCTTAATGTAAATAACAATGACCAATGGGATGAATCTATCCAATTGAGGAAACGCCTGATACGTACTCAGTTGCATGGAGCTATCATGCTTGAATATTTAAAGAACCAGGCTCTTCCTCAAGCCCTCATAGTAAGAAATGAGCCACGTCTATTTTTACACAACAAGGAGTTTAAATTAAAATGGAGCTATATATCCAATAAGTGTGGGAGAGATTGGTTAGTTTTAATTATTGATACAGCAACAGAGGTTTCCAAACAAATTGAAATAGATATCACCAAGCTTGAAGAAGAAATCAAAAAAGAGTTTGATTTAAACACTTTTAAAACAAAACTTGAACAACATTTAAAGGGACTAATTGACACTACTTTAGAAAGGGTAAAAAGATTAAAGAAAGATCTTACCAATTTCTCTCACAAGAAATCTTTTCCCTATGTTACTGAGGGTTACAAATTTGGTAATACATTTCAAACTCCGAGAAACAACAGACGGGTACATTTTCGAGATACTTCCTATAGTTCTAGTGAAGAAAGTACGACAGGAGATAATGACCCTGGAGCTCAGGCCAGTATGAGTAGAGGAAGAGGAAGAGGTCCTAGAGGGGGCAATAGACAAAGACAAAGGATGCCTTTTTTAGGACAAGGCCCGAATCGGGGGGACTGGGACAACCAGGTCAGGACAAGGAGTCGAACAAGGAATCAGTGGTGATAAATTTGTCCTCATATGTCCTTTCCTCGGAAGAGGAAAACACCCTGAATAAGGGTCTCAGTTTTGTCATTACTAAATCTCATGATCCTTTTGAATTTAGAACAGAGTTTTTTGCATTTATGCGCAAGGTACGGTTGAATGAATACTTCAGTGAACATGAAGGATACACCAGTAATAATTTCAGTGGGTTGCGCAATACATCTACGTTCTGTGCTCCCAGTTACTCTCATACTGCCGAATCTACGGTTTTTGAAAGACAGGTGCTGGCAGAGGTTCTTAAGTTGGAGTCTGGCGAAAAGTCTCGCAACTCCAACTTTAGTAGGTTACAAAGAGCATCGGCACTAAAGTTAGCAAAAGACAAGAACCTGATTATTAGACAAGCAGATAAGGGAGGAGCAATTGTGTTGATGAACCGTAGTGATTATGTAAGAGAATGTGAAAGACTGCTATCTGATGATGTGAGCTACTTGAGACTGGCTAATGACCCCTCTGCCAAACTCAAAAAAATTATCAAAGAAAAGGTGACTGCAGCTTTTGATGCCGAAATGATTAGTAAGCAAGAATTTGAATTCCTGATTAGGGATCAAGGAAGAGTACCTGTTTTTTACACCTTGCCCAAAGTACACAAGAGACTTGTTGATCCCCCTGGTAGACCCATAGTGTCTGGTGTGAATTCGATTTTGGAACCTTTGTCCGAATTTGCAGACTTCTATTTGAGACCGTCTGTTTTGAAAATGAAAAGCTATTTGCGAGACACCACTGACGCTATTAATAAATTGGAAAACATTGAGTTTATTCCGGGCCAGTCCTTGCTGATAGGCTTGGACATTCAATCTTTGTACACTGTGATACCCCAAAGAGCCACACTTGAGGTGGTTGAAGAAGTGTTGATGAATAGAGAGGATGGCCATCCTGTGAGTAATGCTTTCATTCTGTGGTGCACGGAGTTTGCCCTGACTAAAATTTTTTTCCAATTCCAGGGTTCTTCCTTTCAACAGATTGAGGGTACAGCCATGGGTGCTGCCATGGCCCCGAATTTAGCCAATCTTTATGTCGAGTATTTTGAAAAGGCAGTAATATACCCAGCCACCAACCCTTTCAGCAATCATTTGAGGAAGTGGCTGAGGTATATAGATGATATACTGATCATATGGGATGGCTCAAGAGAAGAGGCAGATTGTTTTGTGACATGGCTTAACCAACAAAATCGGTTTCTGAAATTCACTGGGTCTATATGTGATTGTGAGACTCATTTTCTAGACATCACCATTTTCCATCACAATGGTTCTTTAAAAGTGAAGCCCTATAACAAGACTACTGATAAGAACTCTTTATTGCACTTCAATAGCCACCATGCTAAACATTTAAAGAACAATTTGCCATTTGGACAATTTTTGAGGCTGAAGCGCAATAGTAGTCTTAAAGATGATTTTGCCCGAAGTGCGGATGTATTGACCAACAAGTTGTTGGCCAAAGGCTATCCGCCTAGAATTATAAGAAATGCTTCAAAAAGAGCTTACAATAACAATCGTGAGGCACTTTTGGAGAAAAGTAGTAGGCCAATTAAAAAGATTGGCACTGTATTTGTTAATACTTTCTCAAATTTGTCCTACAAAATCAAAAACATTGTGATGAAAACTTGGAAGAAAATATATCGTGGTGAAGAAGTGTTGCCTCCCCTCGTGGCTTTCAGAAAAAGCCAGAATTTACGAAATATTCTGATCAGAAATGATGTGACAGAAATGCAGATACCACAAGTTAGGCAAACTAAACTGTGGGGTTTGCCTGAAGTAAAAGGACATTTTCCATGTGGGAATTGCAGCATGTGTGGACAAACAAAAGAAACTAGATTATTGCAAATTCTACCTGATGTTAAGTGGGTCTTCACTGAAATGACGAATTGTAACACAGCTAATGTTGTATATCTGATCACCTGTCCATGTGGCCTACATTATGTGGGAAAAACAAATAGGCAATGTAAAGTTCGAATGGTGGAACATCGCAGCTGTATCAAGAATCAAGTGATAACTGCCCCTCTTGTGAAACATTTTATTGAAAAGAAACATGGTTTCAATGACTTCACATGGCTGATTTTGAAAAAGGTGCATGGAAATACCAAAATTGAAACAGATCGAAAATTATTGAATAGAGAGCAAAAAATAATTTTCAAATTACAAAGCAATGTGCTAGGGCTCAATGAAAGCATTGATTGGCATTTGGTTAGCCAAATATAATTTTGGACATTGTGTGATGCATATACCATGTGGGCACCCAATTTTGGTGAACAATTTGGTTTTTAGTTCAATTGATGAAGTTAGTGCAATTTACATCTTTTTGATGCGCTGAGTGTCCACTAAACTCCTCTACACCAGTTGATCCTGGGTCTGTTCCAATATGGCCCCCTTGGTTGTTGTACTCCTGATTAACTTCGAGAAGTGGAGTCCTTTCTTTGGGTTGCCGCACAACCATAGACGCTTTAACAGAGTCCTTTCTTTGTGTTGCTGCGCAACCATAGATGCTTTGAGATTGTGCAGCAGCCATGGCTCCTCTGAATCGAGTGCTGGCCGAGTATGTTTGAATGCTGCAAGTGGAGTGAATAAACCCCTCCGTGTGTATAGGTGAGCACGCTACCAGCATTTCGCCTTTGGATGTGACTCTGTTCATGATATTGTCTCCATGTCGGGACACCTTTTGCATTATTTGGTGGTTGGGGTACTTTATTTTACACTTATTTTACACATGTTGTGTGGCTATCCATTTTCCGCGTTTCTTTTACGTTGTGGAGGTTGGACAGCATGGACGCTGAGTAGTTGTCTTTACACATTAGATAATGCATGGTCTCCTCACGTGTGTGAAATATAAGCACCCCCTTCTGTTTGCCCTCTAGTGCATGTTGACGGCATGTTGTTAGCTGAGGTTTTGGTAATGCCAGATAAATGGTGTTTACTGTTATGTTCCCATTGCTTTCCAGATTGACTCTGTACTTTATTGCTTGATCGTATGGATGTTTCCATTTCAACTTGTTCATTACTGAATTGTGAATTGCAGTCTTGATCGCTACATTTGTGGAGGTAATTCACTTTGTTATTTGGAGCCTTGATTTTATGTGCAGTGGTATTGAAGCCAGTGTGATTTCTGGATATAACAGAGCATGTGGTCTCTGTGTATTGGTTTTGTCTTACTTAGGAGTGGCGATACTCTAGCGGACTGTGACGCTTTGTTGAAGTATTGATTTCTCATTTGGAGGGAACCAGCAAATTTGTCATCCTGTGACGTGCTTTGAAGTTTCACCATTTAAAGGTAAATCTGCGGGTGCCCTTTGGGACCCTTGTGAGTGTGGCATAATCCCTGTGCCATGCCTCCATTTACATTTTGTAGTACTTCCTTCCCTCTTTGGAACTCATTAGGTTTCTCCTTTCCTTTATTTTTACAGGCTTGGAGGTTGTTTTCCTTTTACCCTCTTGGGTGCCTGAATCTACCCTTTCAACACGGTGTGGAAGAGATTAGTGGATGGTTTTAAATTTATCCCCTGAAGAATGTTCGCCTGAACTGGGCAGTTAAGAACAGAAACATGTTGGGATGCTTGTTGTTTTAGTGACACATTGAGATTTTTTTTGTGTGTTATGTGATATCTTCTGTGTCATATAAATAAGTTATCTGATGTTTTATATTTGTTTTATATTTGTTTTTTAATGTTTAGTACACTGTGTTAGGTGAGGGTAGTGTTTTTTGTTTAAATTCAGTTTGAATTATTTGAATAATAAACTTGTTATACATTTGTGTAAATCAGTTATAGCAGACGGTCCATTTTTTCAGGACTAGTGATGCTGGTAAACCTTATAGAGTTCCTGTGTGAGGCTATCCTTAGATGACCATCTCTTCGAAGAAGATAAGAGGTCATTCCAAGATAGAGGGGCCAGATGAGATTGGGAATTACCTGCCTGGCAAGCTGGAAAAAACCAGAGCTCTGCAGGGGGATTTCATAGAACTAGAATCCCTGCTGGTGAAATCCAAATGGCAGCTGTCATCAGGTCACAAACTCGGGCTAACAGCAAACTCTCAATAACCCAGTGGAGGAAAGATACCCCAGATGCAGATTTGATCACTGCACAGAAAGAGGACCAGATCATTGGGAAATGTTGTCGACACATTGAAGACCCTGTAAACTTTCCTTTAACAGAGTCTGATTATGCCGGTAAAGAAGATCTCCAGGTTCATGAAGTTTTCCAAGATGTTACAGATCCAAGACAGTTTGTTGGCAAGGAGAGCCCTATCTGGCAGTGACAGTTGGTGGTACCTACCTCATTCTCAAGCCTGATGTTGAACCACGCCCACGATGCTGCTACTGTCATTCATAGGGGGTTTCATATAACATTGGAAATCTTGCACATGGTTGTCTACTGGTCATACATGGGCCAGGACCTCAACATTTACCTAAAGCTTTGTCTTGTGCGTGCTCAATTTCAACCCAGTTCACTCGCACACAGAGCTCCCCAACAAAAAAGGTGAATGACCCTGCTTTGGTTAGATTTGCAAGTCGGTTTCATCAGTACCAGTGATTTGCTCCTCTCGAGGGAACAAGTACATGCTGATGGTGACAAGCTTGTTCACGAAGTGGATAGAATGTCTACCAGCCCTGAATTGTAAGCTAGAGACAACTGCTGCACTAATGATCAGCCACATCTTCTCTCATGTCGGCCTCCTGCATAGGATTGATTCGGACTGAGGAAGCTGTTTTACCAATGAGGTGATGGCAAAGATGGAGATTCTAGGGGTGAAAAGAAAACTACACATTGCCTATGGCCTCGCCTCAAGCTGGGGGTGGAGAGATATAACACAGCAATTGTGAGACTCTTAAAGAAGTTTGTAGCAAATTCTGGACCGAGTTGAGAGATTCAATGGCCGCTTGTTCTGATGGCTATTATGTCTACACCATCTTCTGCAACATAGATGTCTCTATTTGAGCTCATGACCAGAAGAAAAATGGTGTTACCACAGCATCTGCTCTACATGACCCAGGACAGAATGTTATAAATGCGTCCACTACTCATGAGTACATTGAAAATTTAAGGAAGAACCTCCAGCATGCTTTTGCTTATTTTCAGCACAATTTAGAAAAGTCGGCTGAAGAAGACCTACTATGATCTAAAGACCACCAAGAAACAGTATGAAGTAGGTGACAAGGTTAACCTGTAAAATTTTCAAAGGAATCAGGTCAAGAAGTGGAAATGCATTCCATCTTGGTGTGGTGCCTTTGAAATTGTAGATAAAATGTGTTGTTTTCAAGATCTGCATCTCAAAAGGAGAACTGACATAAGAAGATAGGGTCCACATCGACCAGTTGAAAAGCTGTCATCCCAGACACGTTTTCCAACTGATTGAAGAGCCAAATGAAAGTCGAGCAGAGGAACCATCTGAAGAATGAAATGGAAGGATGAAAAATTAGATGGAAATATTACAGGGCCTGCAGTAGCGGCCCTGTGGTCATGGTTAAGTTGCTCCACCCATAGGAAGAACACTTTTTGGGTGGCTTACAACTTCCTCCCCCCAAGACGTATCCTTACCAAACTTTGCAAAAAAAAGTTTATGGCCCTCTTAGATTGATCCTGAAAAGCTCGGGGAGGTTTTGTGAAGGGGGGGCAAAGTTTTAGGCGGTCCCAAAATGTCTGTTTTTTCCATAGACGCCATGGAAAAACATTTTTGCTCACGTCTACAGCCCAAACCGCTGGATGGATTTTCACCAGATTTGCAGCAACAGTGGTGGCTTGGTCCCGAAAGTGTGCTTCTGTAAATTTGGTGTAAATCCATCAAGTATTTTCTTATTAAAACAGCCCAAAAGAAGTTCAGATAAAATTAGTGATATCTGGGTTTGGTACGCAGATTCACTTCCCTATTTGCTCCGCAGACGGGCATCCGATTGGTCCAGGGGCCAACAAACTGTCCCCAGACATCAGATGCACTCGCTGACTGGATGGTGGAAAGCGTGAGGTGTATCATATTTTCTGAAACGCCCGCCATGTTGGATCCGCAGATAGCAGCAACTGACCACAGACGGATCGTCTGGAAAACAAATTTTGGGTCATTTGGTTTGGAAAGAGGGGCTGGGAAGGGTGGGGGAGTAGAAAAAAGATAATATGGGACACTTTTTTTTAGGTGGAAGAAGAGCATATGGGTGGCGCGGTAGTCCACGGACACTGCGGTAGTCCACAGGCAGAGTCTTGGCCGGAGAGCTTCAGATACACATTTGGGGTCATTTGGTGACTGAAAGAGGGTTTGGGCGGACAGATTGAGACAAAAATTTGGGGTTATTTGGTGACTGAAATAGGGCTAGGGCAGACAGCTTGGGTTATTTGGTGACTGAAAGAAGGCTTGGGAGGACAGCTTGAGACACACATTTGAGGTTATTTTGTGACTGCAAGAGGTTTTGGTCAGGGTACGGGAGTGGAATTGAGATGATATAGGGATATTTTCATAGGAGAAAAATAGGCTTGGTGGTCCATTTCCATGTCTGCAGATGTCATTTGAATTGGGAGGTTCAGGGCAAGTTGTGGTGTGGGGGTTGTGGCCAGTGGCCAGATTGTTGGGTGTATGGCCATATTATACTGTAGAGGTTGTGACCTACGGCCATGCACCCAAGAATCTAGCCACTGGCCAAATCCACCAGAACACAATACAGCCATGCACCCAAGAATCTGTCCGTTGTTGTTTCTGTTTGCATAACCATTGGGTCATTGGGAAAAAAATCTATATAGCATTAAAAACAAACGTACTACATTTATGCTAGTTTTACTTTCACAGTATGTTTGAAGTGTGCAGGATTTAAGGGAATGCTTAAAGTGCACTAACTGTTGACAGTTTCACAGGTCAGTGTCTAGATCTAGGTTTAAGCAATATTAAATAGGAATTTGTTAGATTTACTGGTAATCTCTGTTTTAGAGTAATGGAAGTGTTGTTGCATTCAAACCAACCATATCTTTTTTTTAATGTATGCAGTATAGTGACCTGCAGTTGTTGTGGCACCAATGTGGTAGATTTTGCCTACTGTTGTGAAGGTTTTCTTGCCAAGAGACATTTGCTTGTGTGTGAAGCTAGTAAGCTTGCAGTTGTTTTTGGTACCATCTGCATTGTACCTTAAAAGTATTAATATTACATACTGGCTATGTGACTTTAAGTCCAATGTGGAACGATTGTCTGAATTGCAAAAAGTGAATAATATGGCATGATTTGCATTTTGCACCAGCTGATGAAATTGAATGGATTCACAATTTGGTATAGATACATACACAAATGGTTCATTGGGGATGTGCTATTGTGGTGCAACATGGTCGCAGAGACTGCATATATGTTTCCACGTGGATGAAATCTGGAAGATTTCAGTTATAGGTAGGTTTTTGGTTTTCAGTACTTTCAGTAAGTACATTAGCAATTTGTGTGGATCTTCCTGTGTGTTTATGGTGAATTTGACCGTTCATGCACATTAGTCCAATTCTTGCCTTATTCCTGAGACACTGTAAGTGTTGTCAGGATTATTTGTGGCATTTCTATGAAGGACAAGCATTTGTAAACACAAATGGTCTGAACCGGTCAAGTAAATGTTTTGAACAGTTGGTGGCAATTGGAAATGAAGATTGATTGCTACATTTGCATAGCAATTTACACCAGTTGTGTTGGGACATTTAAATGGACCAGAGAGTTCTGGCTCTGTTTCATTTGCTGTAATTCCACTTGTTTTTTAGAAGAAATATGTATCTTTATATCTGCTGATGGATGTGCAGTTGTGTTTGCATTAGATAGTTTTGTAGTTGTACTACTTGATGGAGTAGCAGTTGTTTTTAGTTTCTTTAGTGGTATTGTTGGGAGATCTCTTATAAGTTCTGCTTGCATTAATTTTCTTTTTAAAAAAAATGTTTTATTTACTTGATCATAACCAAAAAGAAATTGATTTTTACAAGAAACAGTGCACAGTAAATGTATATGTCAAGGGTAATAGTGGTAACCAAAGAGATCAGCCTTGAAAAGTTAGCCGATAGATACATTTTCAGTCTCTGTGGCCTTTTTCAGAGCTGCATCGAGCATCTTGACTGAGACGAGTGCCCATTTCGTCTTTTCTCCTGCTACCAAACGGCACCACCATAGATGTTCTTCACTCAGTGCGGAGTCGTAGAATAGAGGTAGCAAGAAGTCTTTGCGCAAGTAGACTGTTTTAGGGCAGGTCAGGAGCAAATGCCTTGTCGTTCCTACTATTTCGGTGTTTGAACAGAGTTACTTATTAGTAGTTGGAGGTAGATAACGTAGTAATTTGTTTGCTGTTGCCATGTGACATGTTTTGATCCAATCTTCTTGTGCCACTTTTGCTTTGTCAGGATTTTGTATTAGGTCCTCTTGGGTACAGGCCAGATCTTTAAGTTTCAGCGTGAGTTTCTGCTCCCAAGTGTTCAGGGCTTTACAGCGCCCAAGGTGGAGTTCCTTCTGTATCATTTTTTAGATAGGAAGGTTATCCGGCATTAAGATTTTTCTCAGTGTTCTCATTTGCCCTTGTTCCACTGAGACCGCCAGTGAGAGCAGGCCAAGTTCACGTGTAATGGCTGATATCGACGTAGATTTAGGCAGGCCCAGAACCGCTTTCCAGAGAAAGCCCTCGAGTGTAGGCCATATTGATTCTTGTATATTTAGAGCCACGTCCATTCCATAGGTTAGCGAGGGAACCACCTTCTGTTTGTAAAACTGGATCGCCGGTAAGAGGGAGAATTTTCCATATTTGGAATCGACTAACCTTGTTTGTGTGGTCAGCGTTTTTACTTTGGTCCAAAGGGCCAGGTACATTGACTTCTCAGACCTAGATTCGTCAATCATTATACCCAAGTATTTAATATTTGTCATTGTCTCGATGTTTGTGTTGTTCAGGAACCAATTGCCGTTCACTTTACCTTTAGAGCGCTTATTGTCCAGGATCAAGATTTTAGATTTCTCTGTGTTTATTTCCAGGTCGTTTGCCGTTATGTATTTTGCCAAGTTTGTCAATTACCTATTTGTATTTGATCCATGAGGATCACGTCGTCCGCGTAGAACAATCTTGATACTGGAGTATTTCCTACTTGAGGTGGAAATGCACTGCTCAATGGTTGAGTTTACTGGAAATCCCCCAGGAAGGCAATGAAGAGGGCCGGTGCCAGAGGGCAGCCTTGTTTGACTCCACGTTCTGACTTGAACTGATCGGATAGCATGCCTTGCCAGTTTAAATGAACTTGGATAGTCGTATCTGTGTGGAGTGCAATTATTGGCTCTAAAATTTCCATTGGACAGTTCCAGTTGGTTAGTTTAGACCATAGTCTTTGTCGACTGATTTTTTCGAAAGCCTGCGACAAATCAATGAACGCTAAAAAGGCTTTCGGCGCACCGTTTTTTATATTTTCTTTTATGATGTTCAGAATAATGATGTTAATACTGGTGCTGGCGTTCTTTAAGAAGCCCGTTTGCAGGGGGTCTAAAGATGGAGAATTTCTTGCCCATTTTTGGAATCTGGAAAGAAGTAGAGTTGCAAAAATTTTGGCCATGATGTCTAACAAAGCTATTGGATTGTAATTTGCCGGGTTATCTCTATTTCCTTTTTTAAAAATTGGAACGATCACCGCCTCGGTCTATGTTGACGGTATTTGTTTGGTAATTTTGCATTGCTCGAAGATTTTAGTTATCAGGCAAGACCATTCCACCGTGCTGCTTCAGGCTATGTTGGTTAGGCCATCCGGCCCAGGACCCGGGGGGATTTCAATTTTGAGATTGCTGTCAGCACATCTTCCTGGTCTGCTAGATTTACCCATGATGTTTCATTGGGAAGTATGACAGTGTTTGATGAAGAGGGAATTGAGTGGAAAAAAAAGATATCCAAGTTGATTCAGATATAGAATTTATCAGTTGGTTATCAGTATGCTGATCTTTGTTTTTCATTAAGACCCAAAATTCCCTTGCGCTCTTTGAAGTTAAAGTTTTCAACATTTGTTCTGTGTCATTTTGGTAGATTGCTAACTTCCGTTGTCTTAGCCAAGATCTATACGCTCTTGTAGCAGACCTCAGCATACTCTTATGTTTGTCATCGTCATTTGATCTGCATATGCGCCTTAGCTTTCTCAGCTCTCTTCTTTTCTGGACTAGTAGTTTGTCGTATTCGTGGTGTCCGATTTTCACTGAGGTACTGTGATTCTTTTGTTTTGTCCTGTGTGGTAAGAGGAGAGGGAGATAGTTCGGCCTTGCAGGCCCGTTGCCGGTGCTTCTCAATTCTTTTTCATATGTATCAGTTAGTTCTTTTATATTTGTTGCTGTTAGCTGAACTCGCTTTTGGTTGGTTGACAATTCTATATTGGCTGTGTAGGTCGGTTTCTGGACGTTGGTGGATTTGAAGACCATGGCTAGCAGGGTATGGTCACTTTCTTTCATTTTGTATACCTCGAAGGAGCTCACATATGATAATAGGGAGTGGCAGATGAAGATATAATCCAGCGTTGCTGGTGCGTGTGCTGGCTCCCAAGTAGGAAAGGTAGGCAGTTGGCCTCGCACGGTTGCCGCGTTGTGGAAGTTTCTGGCGTCCATCAAGTTTGACCATAGCTCTCCTCTTACGACAGCTGCTGTTGTAGGTACAGGGCAAGAAGGTAAGTGACACTTAGCGTTGAAGTCGCCACAGATAATGGTGTGGTCAGTACACAATTCTGTTATAAATTTGTCTAATAAGTTTGTCACTGTATCACAGAAGTCCTTGTTGCTAACTCTTTGGGGGTTCCAGTAAAAGTTTATAATAGCGAGGTTTAACTTCCGACTGCCCTTTGCGGTTTCCTTTGGGTGAGGCCACTCCGTCTGGAGAGCCAAGATGCCGTATGTTTCTTCCACCTTTGTTTTTATGGAAATGCCAGAGCCAATATGAACTGCCGTTAAAAGGCCTGACGATTGTCTACCTAGAATGCCCTTCTCCGCTGGTGATATTTCAGTGTCGTAACCATCAAGCGCCCGTTTTTCCTTCAACCAAGTCTCTTGGAGACATATTATGTCGAATTGAGCTAGATCTTGGGTGTCAGAGTTTAGCAAATGATAACGTCCCCTTGTGTTCCATGAACACATTCTGTTAACTTGGAGGGTGTTAACAACAGACGGTTGGAGTACTTGGTCTGTAGAGAGGAAGTCCTTATTGTTACGCTGCTCATTTTGAGGGTTGGGGTTCAGGACTTTTTTCAACCAGCTCCTTGGACCTACAGGGGCTTGTTTCTGACTTAGGTCCTGTATTTCTCTATGTTTTGGAAGAGAATCATCTGCGTAATTTCTGTCTGATCTAAGACACCTTTTTTCCAGTTGTTTCCGTCTTCTGTTCTCGGATAATATGCTCTTTCCTGGCGTATGTTCGGGGTATATTGAGGCCTCTCACGCTGTCGGTCACCCGTTTCTGTGTAGTTGTCTCGTCTTTTGTTTTTGTATTGGTCTAGTGTTTTTGCTTAGAGTGTTCACTTAATGCTTCTGTCTTGTTTGGTAGAGATGAATTTGCCGGTGGAGCTGACAGAGATTGTATTTCTAAGAGGCCGAAGCCCAATTGCTTCAATGCCACATGTACGTCTTTGCTTGGCTCGTGTCGTGATAAATTCTTCACATGTAAGTATGCTTCGGCCTTTTTTTTCCCTGTGGTAGGGCTCGATCAGCACGAAGTCTGTGGTAGACAGATGGTTCCAACTAGGTACTTTTTTAAGGATGTTTAGAACTGTTTTTCTGTTTAGCACCAGGAAATGTTTTCCTACTGCTAGTTGTTCCATCTTAAATGTGATTAAGGCTTGGTCTTTGATCATGTGGAGATGGAAGATTCAATCACTTTTGGTCTTTCTGGTTTGCCTGGGTCGTTTTCCGGATTCGTTCCTTATCGGTTGTTAGGAGATTATTTTCACGAGAACCCTGCTTATCTGCACCCGTAGTTTGTGTTTTGTCGGACACTTTGATGGTCAGTGTCACGGCCGAGAGCTCCTCCGATGGAGTATCTGTGGCGGAAATAGCTGGTTTTCGCACAGCCAATGTCGATTTTGTAGATTCAATGAAGAGAGTAGATGAAGAAACTTTGTTTGATGTTGGAGTCTGAGTCCGATGCAAGGTGGGGGGAGGTTCTACAGCTTCCTCCTGATCCAAATGTACTGTTAGATCCATTAGAGATGAGTTCACCAACAAATCTATAGTAGGTGCCTGTGAGCTATCCAACTCAATTATTGTTTGGTCCACCTGTGATGGTTCGTTATTACGCGTGTTCAGTGTCTCTGTTAAGGGTGCAGCTGGTTTAGGTGGTGGGGTCGGACCCGCTTTGATAAAGGTGAATATTGTTGCAATTTTGGTTGGGTTTTTCTCTTTTTTATCTTCTCATTAGAAGTATAAGTTAAACTTTTTTTTGCTTTGGTCGAGCCAAATTCTCACTAGGCTCGTTACCTTTTAGATTGCAAACTACTTTAGCTGGTTCAAGTGCAGGAGTAGTTTGTGTTTCTCGATCTTTTTTTTCAATGACTGGTCTCCCGTCCGTTGTGTGAGTTATTGAGTAGGAGCTGGGTTGGTGTGCTAGACAGGCTTGTGTAAGAGGTCGTAGTCTTATTTGATCTTTGAGGCGGGCAATTCCTAATTCCTAATTCCTAATTCCCATAGTCGTTCTCGGTCTGTGTTTTTTTGATCTAGTGCGGTAATAAAACCTTCCAGAAAGGTCACCTTTGAATTTGTCATTGCTGATAGCGCAAGCAAGTCTTTCATCAAATCATTTATTGATTCGTTTAGTTTTACGAAGGACACAATCCCACTGTAATTACTGACATAACTGTTAACAGGTCAGGGTTCTTTCCTGGTGCCTCTTTGTGTTGATTCGTCGAAGATTCGCTGAGACTTCTATTTCTTATAGGGGTAGAAGTGTTTCTGGGATTGTCTTTTTGTTTTGGTGAAGACGTGTGTCCTGGTCAGTTATATTAGTTTTTTGACTCCCCGATAGCAGCGGGGAGCAAGTCGGAACTAGATAGGATTTGTTTCTTTGTGTCATTTCGTCTGGTTGGGTAATACCTGGTGGATCCCATGAATCTTTTTCCGTACCGCTATTCCCTGCTAGCTGTGTAGAATCTATTTCAGAACCTATTTCAACAAAAACTAGAGACGAAGCTGCTTTCGCAACTCGTGAGGGCGGGTTTGGGTGGTTACTTCGTAGAAGGTGATCTTCGCACGGTGGAGCTAGAGTCTTTGGTGAGAGAGGTTGTGAGGTCTCTGGAATTAGGTTGACGGAATTGATTTCTAATGTTTTCTTTTGCTTAGGGGCAGAGGGAGTTTCTGACACCGCGTCCAGCAGTTCTGTGTCAGAGAGCTCTGCCTCTGACTCTAGTTTTCTCTTCATTTGCTTGGTGAAAAAGTCTTTCAATGCATGGGACATTAAAGGTTTAGGGAGTGACGCTTTCCCTGAGTCCGTTTTCTAATCACCCGATGTTTCCTTTGGTGGAGAGCGGCACTTGTGTGTTCGCCTTGGTCGCGTGATTTTTTTTGTTGCAGAGCTTTCATTTTAAGTATGGCCAAAGCTGTTTGTCTTTGGCGAGCGTAAGGTTCACTTGGTAATCCTTTCGAGGTGTCTGGTGGCGTATCAGGTTCTACGGGATAGCCTGACTGCTCCCCCTCGAGTATGACTGTGGAGGGGTCTGCGAGAGCCTCCGTCGCTATAGTTCCTGAAGACGGATATAGCAATCGAGCAGAAGGCACGTCTGTGCTATCCCCACAAAGAACGAATTGTGGGAGGTTTGGCTTTGGGTGCAGTTCCACTTGGGTGGTGTTTTGAGTTTTTGTGCTTGGAATAGCTGTTTGCAAACTTGCTTGGTGCAGGCTTTGCACTGGTGATGAGGTCGTTATGTTGCAGCAGTGCGTTAAGCGCAACGGGATGTGAGAGATTTTGGTCTCTAGGTGGTTGGTCCACGACCGGGTCGCTGGGGTCAAACCGGCGGCGTCCTTCGGCACCGTTGGTTGTGGTCCTACTCGCCGTGGCAGAGGCAGGCAGGTCGGTAAGACTCAACACCGGGTGGTTCATGCAGGAAGATGGAATTTCTGGAAATGAGTTAAGGCTGGCCCCCGAGCAGCCTGCCAGAGTGCTCCCAGTATCATTAGTGGTAAGTTTGAAGCGTGGAGTAGGGGGGGTGGGCTGGCCAAAGACTTCGTCAGTTGGAGCGCTCTCCTCAGGATCATGGAGGGGGGACCCAGACCGCCCACCATCTCCACCAAGATTAGTCCGAGGACCCGCAGGCGAGTGAGCGTCAGAGGGGCTGGAGACAGATAGAGAGAGGATGAGGGTGTAATCTCTCCCTTTCTTGGTGTTTGATGAGATCAATAGTTACCTTTTTTGTTCAGCCGCTCAAGACGAGAGTACTGGCTTCTCAGTACGCGACCGAGGGGTGTTGAAGGTTGGACCAGTTTAATCTGGTTACCCTTTTGTCTTGGAAGTAGGGGATTTTCAAAAGCCTTCGGGCTGGCCATGATTGCCGTGGACTGCTTGCAACTCGGCGAGCCAATTCCGCGTGCCGCTTCGCGTAGTGTCAGGGGTTTAACCAGCTCCTCCTCCACATCAACAAGGACTGTAGACAGACTGCTAGGGCTGCTGTAGACTGCTCGCAACTCGGTGAGCCAACTCCGCGTGCTGCTTCGTGTTGTGTCAGGGGTTTAAACAGCTCCTCCTCCACGGCAGCAAGGACTGTACACTTTAACTTTTTGAGGAACGGGGTACATATCTAGATGGGGTGTGTGGAGTGCACATAGTATGTTCTACTCTATGATGCAAGAAATGTCAGCCTTGACTGTGTTTGCATCAAAATTGACTAGAAATAGTCCTTCAAGTGTACATAGACATGAAAGTGCTACATAACTCATACCTTCTTTAAAGATTGTGCTGCCAATGTCAATCAATGCCTGATCTAGAGTTAGACCTTGCAATATGTGAATAATGACTGCATATGCAAGAGACAGAGATAATTGTTCTCTGCTTACATACGTGTCTTTGAAAAAAAGGAATTGTGCTGTTGAGTATCCTATCCTTTTAACTTCTGAAAGTTTGTCAAAGTGGATGTTGACAAACTGAATATTGTTGTCATATGGATACATTTGGAAGCCAACAACTGTACCAATTGCTTCATTGACTAAACCTTGCTCCACGTCAAGGTTACATTTTAGAATTACTCTGCAGTTTAAACACAACATTTACATTTTCTCCAAACCAGCTGTGTTGGCAATACTTTTTTCTAAGCTGTTTATTTGTGCTGTTGCTTGTTGACACATAGGGAGCATCATGCTGTGCACTTCCAGTTTGTCTGTGGAGCTAATATGCACTATTGGTTGCATTTCTTTTTTTAACATTGTCTCATTGAATTGAGTACAGCTTGCTAGGGTTTCCATTAAGGACATATATTTTACATTTCTTGTGTTAATTGTTCCATGACATCAGGAGCAGATGTGTCATGCCCATATAGCTCGTGGATGAGGCTACTATTTAAGATGGATTGTACATCTTTAGAAAGAAGACCAGTTCTAATGCTTTTTAAAATGTTAGCATAGTTGAGGTCTGCAGACTGATGCATGTTTTGAGTTAGTTCTCTGTATTGTAAAGAGTTGCCAGAGATTTACATTTCCTATACTGCCAAGTGTGTTGTGGCACTGTTTGTGTCCTAAGGTTTTAAAAATAGGTTCACCTTTCACTGGTGTTAATTGTAGGCAATCTCCAAAAACACTAATGTGTTTTCCTCCAGGCAGTTCTACTTAGTCCTTTGTAAGAACTTCTTGCAATCTGAGGTGAATTAAAGCCAACATTAGGGTGGAAACCATGCTTACCTCATCTGTTAGGGGCATTTTCATTTGTTTCAGAATTTTGCGTACTTCACTCGCAGCTTCTGTTGATAGTTTGTAGTACTCTAATTTGTGTTGCTGTGCTACTGGAAGGAACAGTAGTCAGTGTAAAGTAACACCCCCTATGGTGTAGGCAGCTAAACGTGTTGGGCTGTTACAACAGCTGAACGATTGTTGTTTGTTAATGTTTACAGGAATGTGCTAGAGATGGGGATGGGTTCCTGCAAGGAGGAATTACTGGGTCCTCCTATGTCGGAGTAACCCGGTAAGTCCCCATTGCAGGAACCCGGTAATGGAGCCCGGCACGGAGGCAGCCATGGAGCTGATAGCTCCATGGCTACCTCCATTCTCGTAATGAGGCCCTATGTATTCAGATGTGCTATATAAGGCTGTGCCTGTTAAACGGTCTGCTGCTTCTTAGTATCTACATTCTCTATGGGGCAGCATTTGCATGCCAAAGCTGTAGACATTTTGTGACAGTGTTTTGTCAGATGATATGTCATCCCAGAGGTCTTTTAGCTCTGTTTCTCAGCTTTGGTTAGGTAGGCTGTGACATACCTTGCAACAGCAGTGTAATTATCTGCAATATATTGTATATCTATGTGTCCATTACACAAGTTGACAATGATTGTATTGTAATCAGTGATGTACTTTGAAGCTTTGTTTCTTTTAATGCTGTATGTGTTTTATGCAATTTGCCTTTCACACTGTGTCTAACCGAATACATGAAGCTGTTTACTTGTCTTTTTGCTGAAACTGGTCTACGGAAACCAAATCGGCATTTGGTGTATTATTTGCCTTTGTTTTAATATCTGTGTCAGCAGTATTTGCCACACTTATGTTTTTGGAAGTGTAACATTTATGTACGTAGCTGAGTATGTGTGGTTTCTGAAGGGATGTCGCAGGATGTGTATTTGTGAATAAATTGCAAAACAGTGGCATCACTGTTATGACCAAATTTATGAGCATCTTTTATCCACAAAAGCATGTGGATGTGTGGTGTTCCTCTGAATTGATATTCTTTTCTCGAAAGAAGTGTTCCACTTCTCCGAGGCAAGGGATATTTTGATTACAGATAAAGTGTAGCATGGCAATAAAGCAGTGGTGAAAGTAGCTTGATACATTTACAGGGTAAATAGAACAGAGGTCTCCTGGTGTTTTTATGTTTATTCCTTATTTGTTTTGGTTTGCTATGCGTAAGAAGTTGTGCAAGTTATCCCATGCATATTCTGCACAAATCAAAGTAACACACCATGTGAGTGGGCCGAGGTTCCTTAGCATGCACCATACATCAACGTGACATCGGAACCAATATTCTTTTGACCCATGCATGTTTACCAAGATATTTGTGATACTTGACTGCAAACCTTCATCCTTGTCTGTTATCTTTTGAAGTATTTGGGTAGCAGACCTGTTTAAAAAATTTGAGTCTGTTTTTAATGTGTGTGCAACTACATAACATAGAGTTGCTAGTTCACTTTCAAACAGGAGGTGGAATATGTATTCTACATGTTGTCTGAATCTGCGGTCTTCAGAATACATTTGTAAAGAGCAATATTCTGATGCTGTTATTTGTTTACATCTTTCATCATAGCTTCCCCCTTTTCCTGTAGGAAAGAGTAGAGGAAATTCACGTGCTTCTACACTTTTATCCCATATGCTAATTGGAGATCCTTTGGCTTGACACATTTCATATGTTTCTAATGCATCGTCTATGGTGTCTTTGGAGTGTAGTGGGTGAATTGTATGCTGGTCTAAAATATTGGATGCAGTAATAGTATCTACAAGTTCAAATTGGCCAGTTGGTGATGAATCCTGAATTATTTGGGTGATTTCTCTTATGTTCTGTTCAATGTTTATAGCTTTGTAGTACTCATTGTTTTCTTTTAGATATTGTAGGGTTTTTCTAACTTTGATTAAGTCTACGAGATGCTGCCAATTGTTTTTGTCTTTTGTTGGTAAACCATCAACTAGGACAATGAAAGATTGATCTATTGGATGTTGCACTCCTAGAGTTTATACATTTTCATTAAGATCTAATGTCAAATAAAATACATGTTGGGTTTAAGGCATATTATAGCTTGAAATGGGTGTACTGTTTGGATTATAATGCTCTCATACACATTTAGCTGTTGAAGAGGTTTTGGAAGTGGGAATATTTATGAGATATTAGTGACAGAATGTGGTGGCATTTGCTTATTAGCAAGGTTTGTATTGCAGTATGTGCAAAGAATTGAGGGGTCACTTATTTTGTATTTATTTTCTGTTATGACATATAATGCTAATTGGAACCATCGGGATTCCTCATTGTCTTCTATTTTGTAAGTCATATCTCCAATTTTTGAGCTCTTTTTATAAAAAGTTCAGCAACAACACACACAATATTGGTTTGGTACTTCAGCAGATGTGCTTTTAAACTATTTCTTTTTTATATGTGTTTATTAGAAGATTGGTGTTTGTAAGGTTTTCGCTAATGTTATCTAAAGGTACAGAATTTTCTAAGTCATCTTCACTTCCAAAATATTTACTTTGGATGTGTTCTATTGATTGAATGAGTTATTTGGCTGTTCCATGTAGAGAATCTTATTACAATTTTGCAGTTGTAAAGCAGGACTTTTTGTATACTACAGTCTCTGCAAAAAATTCCTTATAGTGGAATGGTGTGTTCCTAACATTTTGATGCAGTGGAAGGTGCTTTTGCAAGCAGTTCCCGAAATGCAGGCTAATGAATGTCCTTGCATTCCAATATATTTGCACACTGGACAGGAGTCCATATTTTGTAAAGTTCTTATTCTAATTTTGTCTTTTATTTTCACATAGCAATTGAGGAATTGTAAAGATTTGAAGGATTGTTGCCTTACGTTACACATTGAGCTGCATGGCCATTTGTGGACCGAATGGATTGGTTGGGTGAAAGGAACAAGTGATTGAAAGTTTTTTGTGAACGTTTTTTCGATAAGGGTTTCTTGTGCCGTAATGGTGTTTTCTAGCAGTTCATACACTATGCCATTAATATGTAAGGAAATTGGGGTTTTCTGTTCTTGTTTCTAAGCCTCTACATTGAAATATGGTTCTGAGCTGCTTGTGTGAATCCATTCACCTTCACAGAAGTTTGAAAAATATCTATGTTGACATTGCGCATGTTTGGAAGTACTTTTTGTGATTTACTGCAATTACAGCTTCCGGGATTAGTCTTCTGCAACAATTCTTAAGGGTACAGTAAGACTTTTCTGCTGTTTTCACAAGATTGTGAAGTAATCTTCGGTGGAACATTTTTTGTAAAATTAATTTTTTTGAATGCTTAACTGTGGCTATGTTAACATTGTTAGATACAGATGTAGGGTTGTTAGCAGTTTTCTTCTCCATTATAGATTTTTTTTTAAAGAGGGGGCCTAGTTTTTTTAGGGGTTGCTGGTTTAGTTTTGTTGACTGACTGTGTTCGCAGTTTTGTTTGCATGTTTGCTATAAATTCTGCTAGAGGTGGATGAGTATTTGGCATGCTTTATTTTCATCTTCTCTATTTTTTCTTTATTTTCTGCGGAGTTGCTTTTTATTAGGCATTCTGTACTTTCTGTTGGAGAAAAAAGTGTGGGCTTGAAAGTTGTGGAATATATTTGTGTGTATTGTTAATGAGTTTGTGAATATGATGCAGACATAAATAGAGGGTTGTGTGATTGTGCAATGGGCTGCTAGCTGTGGTTGTGGTTGGGAAGGTTGTAATAGTAGCTTTGTGTGTAGTGTGTGAAGGTCTTGGGTTAGTGCATACGAGAGTGGTAGTATCAATGAATAAATAAGGACATTACAATGTTTCCAGGATAATAGTGGGTGTTATAATAATGGTGTTTAGATGAGAGTACAAAGAATGTACATGTTGAAGTGTAATGAATAAGATTGAAATAAATGTTATTGATTTGAAAGGAATTTTGTAGGCTACTATGTGGCTAAACTATACTGTATGAGTAACAGAAAGACCACTACTACACTACTGCACTTACCATGTGTTAAAAGTATGGTTAAATGTCAAGCAGAGTCAAATGATCTCTTAGGGCATGACCAAAGGACATACATGGGCAGGGTTTATTTGTAATTGTGAGCCCTGCTTGCAATGCCTGGCAAGCGGTGCTCACAATTAAATGTAAATGCTGCCTGGCATGCAAATATGCCAGGCAGCGTTTACTCACTTTGCACAATGGAGTGCAATAGTCCCGGGCAAAAAGTGGTATATTGGTGTGTATGCCACCTTTTGCCCTACCCTTTTCCACACCGCAGTGCAAATGAGGAACATTTATCAGCGGGGTGCTGTTTACATTGCAGTGCACAGGTAATGACTCCCCGCTGTCAAATTACACATTTCAGGAGCATGAGCTACTTTATTAACTTGCATCACTATCACTACAATTGATTGGAAGAAATGTGATTAAATGATATGCGCATGTGCATGTACACATGCTTAATATTAGCAATTTCAGATTGACTAATATCAGGAACATACTACTTAGGTTATTTTTAAAAATGGGGAAATACTGTCCATTTAAGAGATGATTTAGGGAAGGTTTTTCCCTACTGATAATTGTATCAGATTAAAATTCCAATCAAACTTACATTGAAGTTTAAATGAAATTGGAATACAGTTCCTTCAATTAATGTTACAATAGAGTGGATTCAGAACTAGCATTAGCATTATAAATGGGACCTTAATCTAGAATTTGATTATAATTAATGTAGAATTTGAAAGAACATAGTATTAACTAGAATTAGATTATACTTTTAATTGGAATAGAATTATGATCGCAAGTCAATACGGCTATTATGGACAGACAGAAATGTCTGGCAATGTTGAAGCATACATGAAACACGTCTATGTGATTATAATGTGAGTGATCTGAAAATCACATTTATCAAACTGCAAGTTAATTACTTTCTGAAGCACAAGAGAAATACAATGGCCTTCATTATGAGGTTGCTGGTAGGCTGATAGGTAGTACAGGCAGCCTACCGGCAACCTCGGTTTACCGTTTCTGCTGCCTGAAATCCCGGTAATACTGGGGTATTACAGGCAGCAGAGGTAGGTTAAGTTCCCATCCCCTCGGCGTTCCATAGTCCATGGGTATGGGAACACTGAAACACTGGCACAGCTTTTAACGGTGCTGGTGCTTCAGTGATTTAGCTGCCAGTAGGGGCCTGAACTACCAGCAGATCCGGCATGTCGGTAGTTCACTGTCCCTACCAGCAGACACAGAGTATGCCGGTCTGGGAAAGGTCCCGGTAACCGTTGGTACGGGCCCTTTTTTTCTAGACCGGCATGAACATAATAAGGCTGAATGTCTAGGTTCAGATGGACACATGTTTGTTTCCCGAAAGAGTAGACAATCAACATCACTTAGTTCCAAGTTGCACATAAGAGAGCAGGCCATCAAAATCAATGGGTTGACTCTGACACACATACTTGTTTCCCAAGAGAGCAGAAAATTTGAAACACACAAACACACACACACTTTTGTTTGGTGCAGCAACAGATAATAGTGTCTGGATTTCGAGTGACATGCATCCTATTTTCAAAAGGGTTAACAAAACACCCTCTTGCCTGGTACAGCATGACACACATTTTTGTTTTCTGAAATAGCAGAAAATCCTGGTAATTGGGTTCATCACGATGCAACTGTTTTTTCCTAAAAGAGTTTTAAAGCAAAGTGATTGGATTTGGTGTAAAACATTTTGAATTATGGGAAGCTGTCTTAAGTTACACACATACTTCTACATGTGCTTGTTAATGAAGTGAAGCAGAGCAAAAGCAGCATGTGGTGAGGGAAAATGCTGTGAGTGTGCCTGCCCACAAACCACATCACTGATTCACAAAAGAGTGCACTGTGCTCTTCAATATCACTGCAGTGATTCCCCTGTGCCTGGTCACTCTCATCAGAAACCAGGCACAGCAGATAGTGCAATGTTGCCACAGAAATTTTTGGACACCTGGAAGCATGTATCTGTCCCACATATAAATAGTCACCAATGTGCTGCAAAGAAATCTAGAAAAATGGAAACGGCCTGAATCTAACGTGAGAAATTGTGAAATCGTACCTTGCTTCATTCACATGTGTTGTGTTTCTTTTTCAAATACTGCAAAAGGTACACTTCTGAAAAACCAGGTTGTTACCTTTTCAGCTGAGAGACAGCACCAAATATATAATGCTGATTTTCCCCACAAATGTTGAATACATTTTGGAACTGCACAAGCAGAAAAGCAGAAAAGTTACCAATTTTACCTTGATAGCAAGGATGCTAAAAGGCCCATTGTTAAATAAAACGTTCTCTGCACTGGAACAATGTACTTTACAGAACTGTACAAATAAGAAATGAAGGGCCTGTGAAATGCAATGCAATATTTTAAGTAATCAATAATAACTCAATTCCCTGCAAATAGTAGGGAGCAGAGAGAGACTGTAACCAAAGAACTGGTGCCAGGTTCTGGTACTGACAAAATTAAATTACAATTTAAGGAGAGCTTAATATATGCACCTGTATTTTAAAAACCAAAGTGCCATGTGTTTTCAAATAAAGCATCATATTTTGCAAGGCAAACCAACTTGCAGCGCATTTCATTCAGAGTAAGTGAAATAATGGCACATATAAAAGCCCTGTATTTATAAATGGGAATAAAAGGCTATGGAAAATGTATTGAAGGTTAGAATTAAACATAAGACTTTAAACAAGAAACACGTTACTGTTTACTTCTGCATTGTCAGATTTGTATTCTAATACTGCTTGTTTTTCTGATTTTTTCAGGGAACATGACAACAAGCTAATGTTTCTGTTTTGCCCTGCATATATCTCTGAAGGGGGAGATTTTGAGTCCCAGGAGATTAGCTTTGCCATCTGGTGACAAAAAGATTTATATACCTTGCATCAAAATAATGGTAGCTGGATTCAAATTCATCCTGTGCGCTACTGTTTACATTCTGATCTCCTACACAAAAGCTGCATCAATTCCACTGCACATTCCTGCTATGATTTTCACTATATAATAATGTTATCCGATTATGTGGATACTTATGGGCATTTCATTTAGAATCTATATATCAATTCTTCGATATCGCAAAAGAAGGGGCAATACACTTGTATGTTTCAGCTAACAAGGGAAATGGTATAATTACTATTTTGTCAGAGTATACGTTCTTGAAATAGAGTATTCATCATCAGATTTTTCAGTGAAATAATTCCATCTTAATATGATTGGGATATTTCAGTTTTTTTTTCTTATGGTAAAGAATGCTTTTGTTTTCAAAAAACCTTTCCCACTTGGATAGTTGTTTGTATATACAATTTTCCAAATGTTCAAAGCTGGTACATAGATAAATGTTCTTTAAGCAAATATTTAAATAGTTAATTGAGCAATTACTCATGGTACTCATACTTAGGTGCTCAATTTTGTAATGGTTCATTGGTGAACGTTTCTTTGAACAAATCCTTAATTTTTCTTTTTCTTTTTTTTACATTAAATCCTCAATGTGTTGTAATATTCATCAAATCCTCAATTCTGAAATCTCCACTAACCGATGGTTCCTCAACCACATTTCAATGAGTGAAATTAAAATACCAATTTATTTGATACTTCATTGATCAAAAGATGTTTTAATATATTTTATTTTTCAGATGTATTCTAAAAATCCTTTGGATCTTTAATCGAATATTCATGAATCAAGTCAGATACTCAATTGTTTTGATATTTGATTGATCAAAGTTTACTCCTTACATCCTTAATACGTGTTTCACCATTTCTAATGCTCATCTGAAGGATTAACTATTTTGGATCAATAGACATCCACATAGGGTATTTTGTGCACTTAAAGTAGTATTGTGATATAGTTAGTGCTGGACACCCTCAAATGGTAGAAATTAAATTTAAATTCTATCAGGTAATATGGAAAATTGCTGTTATTACTGACCTTAAAACAATGTTCTTCTTGTTTAATATCATTAATTAGGATCAGTTCATATTTTTATTTTCTATGTGCTCTCTGTTGAAATAAATGGTAGAAGGAAAGGAGACATCACTATGTTCGGTAAAGAGATATTTTTTTTGGGGACAGTATGGGGGAAAACGATACATTTATATTAGTTTACCTTAAGATATGAAGTATCAGAAAAAGAGAGTGCCTCTCTGTTTCTGGAACCCAACCTATTTCACGCTCACCGGGATGCCAACATTCAAAATGGCACCTATAATAATATATGATGTTTCAGTGATGTCAACGAGTGACGGAAAGCAGAAGGACGTCTTTCACTTAATGGTCTTACAGTAAATATATTGCCTGGCTGAGCCGCACATTAGTGGCATTAGATTTAAGCTTAACTTTACTTGACTCACAGAAGTTTACATTTCAAATAATGTGCATTTGTTGTTATCTACTTAAGTGACTACATCACTAGATACAATTTATAAAAATTAAATATCCAGATTTTGTAATGTAGTTGTCTGTATGGATTTATTATATTGTGCTTAAATATGCTAATGCATGATTCAGATTTGTATTTTGATTTAGCTCAAACGTATTACTTAATTGTTCTGTTATATATCATAATTTGTCTGAGGTCAAATATTGCAGTATGCATGATACATAAATATAAAGTTTAATATGATTGGAATATGTGATGAGGTTAATTTTGTTTCAGATTATTGAGTGTGGCAATCTGTGCATATATTGTGAAGTAATTACATTTTGTAATACATTTCTAAATAAATTGATGGAAGAGCTAAGTCTCTCTTGCATTAATAGTAAAGTTGTTTTTGTTTAGCTTTATCTATGGATATAATTATGTCAATATACTTAAATGTAATATTTATTTACATTCATCTTCAAAGAAATAAATAGACTTCTGAGTCATTATGTAAGTCTGTGTTGCAAGCATCCATTATATTAAACCATTTTGCTTCTTCCAGTTGTAATTGATTTTCCTTATTGCCACCTCTTTGTGACAATTTGATTTCTGTGATTCCTGTGCATTTTGTTTCTTTTATCTGGCATGATTTGTAATTTTCCACCCAATGACCTCTGGAGGATATGTATTGCCCTTTAGTCTACGTGGATCTAATGTATTCCTGACTCCTTGATTTCAGTTTTCGGATTTTGCTTCCTATGTACCCTACATAACACATGTATTTGATAGCATAGACTACACATTTTGTGTTACAGTTAAAACAAAATTGCTGAATGTGTGTCTCTTTCCATTTGGTAAACGAATTTGTTTTTTCCATCGTATGTTTACGGACAACAAAGGATACACACTTATAATTGCTGTTTGTGGGTTGAAGCCACCTTGTGCCTGAATATTTTATTTCTAGAAAATATACTAAAGCAATGCATTGTACTCTTTCCCTTATTATGTGAAACTTTCATGTGTTTTGATTCTTTTTTTGAGAAAATAAAGAAATTATATGTATATTCTAAATGAAATGTGCATAAGTATCCACATAATCTGGTAAAATATCTTGCATTAAACAAACACAGTTGGTCAGCACTACAAAGGTTTCCAAACTAAAGGCCTTTGGTTAATGGAAGTCTCACCCACACACACACAAGTTCACCCCAAGATAAATATTCTTAAAAAATGCATTTAAACATTCCAACTAGTCTTCAAGCATGGTCTTCTGGAATAATATAAATCCGGAGTGACCACATTACACCGGGCTCTGCTTTCCAGCCCCAGGGTTTCAAACACAGTGAATGCAGTTAAGGTCACACCTTTCCACATTTTCTCAGTAATAAAATCAATACATTGTGGTCATAATCGAAACTCAAGCAAAAGAGGCATGCCAACTAGACACATCAATATGGACTGAAAACTTCACTAAGGGGGCTCTAAGAACTGTAGGCAGAAACACACAGGGACTTTGAGGAACTCTAGAATTGTGCAGGATAGTGCTGAGCTTGGATAATATCTTTCAGATCAGAGGGACCTCGCTGACTGGAAATTCTCTCAACACTCTTTATGGTCCTTGCTGGTTCTGTGCCTTGAAGAATTCTTCAAAGATTAAAACACCAGTTCTCAAATCTAGTTAGATATAGGTGCTCTAGAACTGTTTCTCTGCTAATTACCAGGAGCGGGTGTACTGGGAGAGAATATCATTAGTGGCCTCATTACAAATAGAGTGTTTTAACATGTTAGTGTAAAACACATTACTGCTTTCACAAGTGAAAGTTGATTTATTGTAGAACATATAGCATTGTTCTATACACAGGGTACAGTGGCTGATAAACTGTCCCCAACAGAATAGTAACAGAATGTTGCAGATTGTCATTGTGAAAAGGAACCTGTTTACACTGTATTCAAAGCCAAGTCAGGTTACATTTAAATAAGAACAAATAGAACATTCTGCCTTTCTGTGCTATGTGCGCAGTGTAAAACAGAGAGCATTTTCCTGCACCAAAAATGTAGCATTTTGTAAATTGTTCCTTAATAAATTGTACCCTGTTGTTTTTACAAAGGTAGTCAGAGACTAGGGCTATCAACCGTTCCACAACATTCAGTAGCCTGAGAGTGGATTCATGAATAAAGACGTGTAAAGTGTAAAGAGATTAATTCTCAGCCATAATTCTCTGCAGTCAGCCATCCTTGCAAATAAATATACTTTTGTGCAAGGAACAGACATCTGGGCAGCCGGCTGGGATTACATTTGTTAAATCACTGCTTCTTACAGCTAAAAAAGGAAATGCCTCAACTTGCTACTGCATACATCATGGTTTTATAGAATGGCAACTGATTACGCACTCATCTTATGCTAAGATGAACCTTGTATTTCAAAAGGCTTTCATTGACCATTTTACTTAAAGGTCAAACATCTCTTGATTTATATTGAACATTAACACTTCCTGAACCACACAAGTTCTTATGCTAATTAACATGATTTGCTTTTTTCCACCATTTCTGAATCATCGGACATATGTGGCAATCTTAAAACTGGAGAGAACCAGTTCTAGAAATGACGCACGTCTTCAGACCTCTTAGCACACTGTGTTCAAGACAAAAATATACTGTCTGGTTTACTGTTGGCTAATTTCCCTATCTTATCTTTTTCTGACTGTATGGCAGTTTTGTTTTATGAGTCACACCATTGAAAATCACATATTCTGCTAATAAATGTTGCCAACTGATCTGCATCTGCATCTGTTTTCAGCTGCTCTCAGTCAACCTTCGCTGGTTCTCAATCATTTATCTGGAGATTTCCACAGTGTTTCTGTGATTATAAACACTTCATAATGGACATCTGCTGCAGTCACATTTCCTTTGTCAGGGAACAATTTGCAGGTATTTGAGCACTACCAGTGTTCTGATGTCTAATGTCTATTGAGTGTGAGTAGCATTCTCCACATCTAAACACAGTGTGGCCGAATATCTGTGTTATTCTATAATAAATACATGTTTACCTTGTCTCTTATGCAACTATATGATGTCATAGGTGGAATTATATCACTTCTGTCATCCTTGGACTACACTATGGTTATCCTCACTGTTTCTTTTTAGGGTTTGGATAATAGAGTTGTCTGAGTGCACAACTCTTCCCACAGTTGCAGTACAGGACCAGGAGGCGGGTAGCAGCTCCTAAATGGCATAGTTACCTGTCTATCACCAAAGTAAGGGGGGAGGACCTACTCCTCTACAGAAGGCTTTGACATTTGAAAATAGACATAAGGAAATTAAAATGTTTCAAATTTAGGTAGTTTGAATTTTCAAAGGAGTATTAACATTTCACTTATGACACTGTTGAAGTAAGAAGGTTCCAAGTTAGATACACCCAAATCATCCAAGAGAATTGGAGACGATTGTTGTCCATTCAGAACATCATAATCATAGGTGGAAATATAGTGTAGATGATTTACCTCATATCATCTTTTTTTGATTTGGGTGACCACTACAGTCTGCAACAGTTTTTTCTCCACTGTATCTCAAAGGTAATAAGTCTACGTTATTTACAGCCTGACATCTTCTGTATGTAGGTGTTCCTGAATTGGGGCTGACAGAGGCATGTGAGAAAAAGTGAGCAGATTTACATAAGAGGTTTTCTTAGCTGGCAACATTGAGATCAGAATCAATTTTTTTTTATTTGAAAGACAGATGAGGTAGATATGAAGCATGCAGTTGTAAATAGGAAGAAAATAGGGATGCGTGTGTTGAGCTCCGCCGCTGAGCTTTCCTGCATGACCTTGACTGCCTTGTCTCTTTCTTACCCGCTTACTCATCTACCAAATGTCTTTATTTTGTCGGGTCACTGAGGCTCAAAGAGGGGGTGTCCTCTACAATCTGTCTACAAGCCTTTTTAAGCAAACTCCATTGAAGCGCTACCGTGGTTTCCTACTGAATCAGTGTTTTAGTGTTTGGGTCTGCAGGCAGCGGTTTAGGGCTCCTTATTCTGGACACTGAGGAGACTGAAAGTCTGTCCCGCACTTGGAAACTCTTTCAAAGCTGCCAGCACTTGCTGCTTTTAACACCGGTGAGTGAGCATTACTGCATGCAGTGTGTTCAATTTGAAACGCTTTGTTTGGGAATCTGGTGGAAAGTGGCTGCTGCTAAGCACTATTTAATATTACAGGTCAAATTGGCAATTTTGAGCAGAGTGTTTTGGAGTGTGTGTTCAGTAAATCGGGGAGTCAATGCCTTCGTTATTTACTGCCTTTTGAGTCTGGTCTCTGTGTTCACTGATGCGCCTCACACAGCAAGTTGTTACTTGGGTTTACTTGTTCAAAGCTGTGACTAATTTACCCTTGACATCTGTTCTTTACCTACATGATAAACGGTCAAGTGTGCAGAAGTGTTCTACATGGTCTGCAGTGGGCTGGAGTGGAAGGAGAGGGGCTGCTCTCTTGAAAGCAGAGTTTTCTGTCGAGGACCTGTATGCGTGGTGCTTCTCCCACTTCCCTTATTTCTATCAGAACTAGGAACAATCTTGTCTCATTGAAGCTTGTGAGTTCATTCTACATGTTTTAGAACTGTGAATATGAAAAACATGAAAAATACAAAGCAGCGTAAATATGGACAACAGAGCTCTTAGCTCCTAGCTAACCAGAGCCCTGTGACATTAAATGGCAATACCAAGGTAGCACCTAGTCCTAAAAGAGATAAACAGGACCCCCATACTGAAGCGCAAGCTAAGCTTACTGGTTTCTTCAAGTCAAAAAGTGTGACTTTAATGGGGCAGGTAATATGGCTGAATTGTCTCCCTGCTTTGGCAGTCCTGGAAGTAACCGAGAGAAAACCAGTTTGATATCCCCTCACATTGTCAACAATAATTCATAATTCACTACTTAATTTATGTCTAGGGCTACAACGAAACTCACTTGTGGGATCAGATGCACAGTAAAATGTATCTGCAGGATCTGATCACATCATCGGGACAAATCTGTCAGAAAGTCCTGATCTGCAGTGATTGGTTTCTTGCATTGAGCATTTGGATACCGGAAGTGATTCTGATGATATATCTGGTTTTGAAGACCGAACTTTTATTGAATCTAATAAGGATACCTCATTCACACCTGCCTTGAACGCTATGGCTGCCACACTCAATGCACTATTTACTCTCTGCACTAGAATGGTGAATGAGCAGAGAAAGATTAAATCTATTCTAGCAAAAGTTATAGATATAATACTTGGCTGCCATTCAGAACACTTTGGACAGTCATCTATATGCGATGAAAATGTTGACAATACTCCACCTGAAACCATTGTGCTACCCTCACAAGTGTCAGTAATCCGTCAACATGTTGTGAATCCTATATAGCACATCCACCATCGAATGCTTTGCAGCAAGAGTCCATCCATGATTCCTCTGAACTGTTCTTAGAGGCAGAGGCTTTGGAGCCTGCTCTGCCATTGTGGCTGACTATAAAACCACAGAGAAGACGGCGTCCTAGGCATCTAATTAATAGGACTAAACTGTTCGAAAATAGATGGAAGGTGACCATTTACACCGAAAAAAGCAATATGAAGCCGGCTAACCATCCGGATTGCACTTCCACTCTGACTTCTGGTAAAACTAAAGTTACTAGAAGTCTAGATGATGGTACAGTGAAGCCGGTTTACCTGTTTGGCCATTTAGATAAATGGCTCTCTACCAATACTGATTCTGTTTCCCTGTCTACTGTGCCAACATCAGTGGCCCAATGGCCCCATCTGTCTGCAACCGGCTGTGTGTGTTCCATGCCTGAAGGTCAATCTGGAAATAACTTGCAGCGATTCATTTATTCTAAAGCACCCTAGCAAATGCCCAAATGTGACTTAATTAGAACGGATGGTTCGACATGTCATTTACAGACCCTGCCAGTATGGAAACAACGGTAGCGGTAAACCCGCCGCTACCGTTGTTCCCAGACTGTCCGATTGAGAGTTCTGCAGGTGGGTGCTGTCACTCCCGCCAGGTCTTACCTGGCAGGAGTAACACCACCCACCTGCAGATGAAAATGGAAACACTAGCACTGTTATTTATGGTTCCGGTGTTTCCATGGTCCCCATCCCCATGGAGTCCTATGGCACTCCATGGGAATGGGGATTAACGGAATTCTGCCTCCGGAATTACCAGGTCACCAGGGTTGTAATGCCCTGGTGATTCTGGCAATCACAGAGGCGGTAATTCACTACCAGTCCGGCAGCAGCCTACTGGTTTTCCCGGCACGGCTACCACCGGACTCGTAATGAGGCCCATAGTCTCCAACTATTCTCAATATTCCTTGTATTCTGACAAATATCTCAAGGCCCGCCTAATAATAACTCTGCTAACGAATACAAAACGAGTGGTACAGTAATGCTTGGCAGGTGGGTTAAAATTGAAGAGATCAACCCAAAATATCAGAGAAATAGGTCACTGCTTTTCGAATTATTCTGTAGTATTCCTTGTACAAGTGCACTTAGTACTGAAGATATATTATATGTAGAGCTGCCTAAAGCTGACAATTCTACCAATTGGGCACTGGTGGAATGTGTAAAGTCCTGTGGTCGCCGCACTTTAGAGTACTTGTGTATGGAATTCAAATCTTTGCATTTCCAATTAACTGTATGTTGAAAACAAGTCACCAGAATGGCGACTAACACTGATCACCACTACAGTGATGTAAATACAAATTCACCAGTATTACAATCAGTTATGGCCATGGAAAGATCCACCCTCCCGGGCTCCGTATTGCAAAGAGAGAGTGCAGCCAGTATGCAACAGGAAGTACTAAACTGGGGTCCTGATATTTTGAAGGATACTGCTAATTGACACCTTCAAACTAAAAAGAATACCCGGTGACTGTGCTGGAATACTAGGGTATACAGGTCCATTTAATCCCATCTGTGTGGGTGTGTGTATATCACATCTAGTGACATTTGCTTATTGCAAGAACCATGGACAATTGAACCATTTAATATAGATGGCTTTCATGTATTATGCCTACCGGCTATTCGGAAAATCAAAGGAACCCTGGGATGGCTCAGTAACCAAGAGCATCCGGCTTAATATTGACACGTTATGGACCTATTGGTATACTATTTGCCATGGAAATAATGTAGTGATAGCAGGAGATCTAAATGATTCACATCTGTGCACTAAACTTGCAACCCATAATGATGTTAACATACTAGATATGGCCCTAGAAACCAGTGACCTATTAAAAAAAGGGACTCTGTTTGGTGGCACTTTATACGTTTGTTTGATTTGATATGTCTAAAATGTCTAAATAAAGAGGGACAGCTAAATGAACTAATGGTAAATTCTTCTCATGTTTTGACTATGTTTTTATCGATAAAATATTATGGTCCCAGTATAGCTACTAGGTTATAGCTGAGTCTGGGGTTAGTGATCATGCCACATTTACTTGGCTAAAACACTAGAATACACTCGAGAGATTAAATATATTGATAGTGAGATTGCTATTATTGATTCAGGCAATCGGATAATTTGATCCACTGCCAGCATTATACGATTTAACAGGTATATGTTTGTCTCTTCAATGTCGTTTAACATATAATTGAAGCCTCAAAGTTATAGTATAATCACCATTCTGGGGAAATAATTTTTTTCAATCTCTCAGAAGAATTTTTATAATTCTACAAACAGTGGTGTATTTGACGTGATTATACATAAGGAGAAAAAAGCTTATTGCAATGCAATAAACTCTGCTTTAAACAATCAAATAATCAATATTAGAGAAAACAACATGCAATTGTCCTGTCTATCTAGATGCTATTAGAATTGGCTTAGGGCATACAAATATTCAACCACCAATGCTCGTTGGAAGTTTTTGTACAGATTGCTGCGTGGTCATGATAGCAAAACATTCTGGACACAAATCAGATAGTATACAGCTGGGCAAACCGTGCATGACTTGAATCCTATATCTGGAGGTGGTTGGTGTAAGGCAATTACCAGACTTTACTATGATGACGATATTTAGGCTCTTGACAATGATTTCCAATCTATTGTGACAAAGGATACTTCAGGGTACAGCTTTGATGATTTATTGACAGTAATGTCATTCTCAATGCTGTTATGAAGGATTAACTAGTCTTTTGGGCTTCTATATTGGAGCAGCTGTTTAAGAACGTACTGACCACTGATATAATTCCTGCAAGCTGGAATGATTCCATTCTGGTCCCCGTCTTTACGAAGGGGGACCGGAATGATCCTAATCACTACTGGCTTTTAGCCATGTTTGACACAAGCCAAACAATTTTCTGCACCATATTATTAAAAAGCTGAATAAATGTGCGGAGAGAAAATTACTTATTCATACATTGCAGACTGGCTTCCTCAAAGGGCATGCCACAATTCACAATTTAACAGCTCTTTACTATGCCATGGCTGAGACCAAGCGCCCTAGACATAAACATTTATATCTTTGCTTTATTGACTTTGCTAAAGCTTTTGACTGAGTCTCTCGGCCCCTTCTCTGGAATAAACTAAGTTGACGGGGTTTAGATTCTTTCTTATTGTATTTTATTAAAGCTCTATACTCGGATTCATCAGCTACAGTCCGTATTAGCCAAGAAGGTGCTGTGACTAACCAAATTCCTACCAACAGCGGTCTTAAGCAAGGATGCGTTCTAGCACCTGTGCTTTTTAATCTCTATCTATTGGATGCATACGTATAAATAGCACAAGCACGGAAACATCCCCCTTCTATTAGTGCTATCACTGTTCCATGGCTTGGCTCCGTGGATGATAGTGTCCTTTTTGACTATACACTGGTTGGTTTACAGCAATCCATTGCTGCTCTTGTCCCCCCATGCAGAAGTGAATAACTTAAAATTAACATCTCAAAAACAGAAGTTGTTGTCATAGATGGCAGAATAAAGAACATTTCTTTTAATTGGGTCATCACTGATAAATCTCTGGAAATAGTCAAGAAGTACATATATCTTGGAAATCTAATTAGTTCTCATGTAGCAGTTATTATGACTTTACTGGCCCCAAAGTAATGAGAAAATAGGGAGTGATAAAAAAGTTAATTAGACAAAAAGGAGGATACAATATCGAGAGACTTCTCACCATTTATAAAACCAGTATAATACCTGGAATTTTATATGGGTTAGCTGTTCTATCTGAGACTAAAGTTCAGTGGTTTGAAAAATTGGAAACGAAAATATTGCACTCCATCCTTGGTGTTCCATCCTGTATCCCTGTGGAGGCATTAAGATGTGAGCTTGGCCTCACGTCTCTGCGCTAGCCATTGCTATTGTAGCGCTCCAAGCTTTTTCTCCCCATGCTATTGCCACATCTTCACTCAAATACTTTGTTAGGATTATTTGCGAAATAACTTTCTATTATGAATTATAATCCTTTCCTATATAAATTAAGCACAATTGTGTTAATGCACTTGAACAACTTGGACGTTCTGTAGAGTACCTTATTAGTTTGATCAATGCCGATATAGTTCCGAAAAAGAAAAACATAGCGTGTGCAATGGATAATAGCTTGAGCAAACTTTCTACCCAAATAAATTATCGCATATACAGCACTCAAAATTTTAGACCTCTATTACCATGTACTTATTTAAGTAAGTTATGCTCTGTACAACTGAGAAGATTTATCACATACTTAACGCTTAACGCTTTAATATTCTGCCAACAAGAGAGCACACAGTGAGATGGACTAAAACACTGCATAGTGATAGACTATGTCAGATATGTGTTATGATAGTTGAGACTTCCCTGCATATCTTGACTGGCTACCCAAAATTAAAGAATGCATATTTAAAGGGATATTCTGACCTTACCTCCACCTCTGATTTTATTGAGATCGATCAGTTCTGGAGCAGTATGTATGGTGCAGAATCCATTGTGATTACTGCAGCAGCTTATGATGTTTTGAAGGAGGCTCAAAATCTCTTTAACCTTGTATAATTTCACATATTTTAGAGTTTAATCTCTGTAGACATTATGAGTTGAGTACTGTTAGTTGGGTATTTTATTAACTCTCCACAAAGTCCACTTAATATTAGAGGGTTATATTACTTCTTCTCTCGTTAGGTCTCTTGTGTGTGCATTTTAAATGAAAACTAAGAGTGATTGTATGGTAATAATATAGTTCAGCTGATGATGGTACGCACTTTTCTTTATATGATTTAAAATACTACCTCTTTTATTGTGATATGATCAAATATTAAACATATTGACAGTTTCATTATGATTCAAACTCTGCTGCCTTGTTTTATTATGAAATGTTGACATGTGTTTTAGATATACTATT
The DNA here is from genome assembly GCF_040938575.1 of Ambystoma mexicanum. NCBI lineage: Eukaryota > Metazoa > Chordata > Amphibia > Caudata > Ambystomatidae > Ambystoma > Ambystoma mexicanum. Next base: position 791,750,918 of record NC_090937.1, on the reverse strand, counting down.
AACATATTGTAATCCGAATTTTGCTGCGTTCGTTTTATCATGAAATGTTGATATGTGTTTTAGCCAAGTAATAATTCAGATTGTATTAACGTATGTTTTTTTAAAATATGAATTTGTACTATTACATGTTGTGCCTAATGTTTTTCCTTTAAGCAAATGCACAATAAAAATAGTAGGAAGGATATATATGTAAGTATAGGTAAAGTAGGTAAAGTTGATTTAAAGAAATATAGATGGGGAGGATAGAATAATAAATGGGTGATTTGGGATGGTGAGTAGGAAGGAAAAAATTAATATATGAAATGAAAGGATAATATATACAGAGAGGAAAATATAAACAGCACATGGGAAAGAGGGGTTGATATGATAGAAAGCAAAGAGGTATTGGGTAGATCGGAGAGATCCGGATAGAAGTATAGCTAGGGTGGAATTAGAAGAGGAGAACAATGATGGATAAAAAAGATATAAAACCAGGAAGAATTGGATGATAGATAAGAAGGTTGAGAGCTAGGTGAAAGGAATTTCAAGAGAGATTGTAGTAATTTAGTTTATTCTCTAAAACCTTGAGCCTTTACATTTTAAACAATACATAATGGTACACACATATAAATGAATGGAACACATACACTGTCTATAAAATACAATTGAGCATTGTATAAAACAGTATCCTATTTAAAACTACTGAAAAACATACCCAAGGCTCATGGCAATACATGGTCAATAACAGTAAGAATTCATATAACGGTCAGGCTGCATTGATCGAATTTGAGTTGTTATAATACTGGAGTTCAAATGTGCTGCCTGGGTTGAATAGAGAAAGGCTAAAAAACATATTCAAAGCATGTTAGTGACTTAAGATCTATTATAAGTGTGCTAAAAAGAAGTTGAGAGATCGATTTTCAACAATCTGGCTTTTAGGATTTCGATCTCTTATTGGCAAAACCTCTCTTAAGCAGGTCAATGTTTATTTTTATCCAAAATCCAAATAGATTTGACATTCAGAGACATTCTTAAAAGGCCAACATGAAGGAAAGATCTTTAGATGTCTTGCATTGATACATGTTGCATCTGTTATGGACTGTTATGGACTGATAAAACAAATATGTCTTTTCTCATATCGCTCAAAGCAGGCAGTCAATTCCCATTTCTTCGTAATGTCCTTTAGCCATAGAGATTTTGTTACAACCTCTTGATCGTATGCTATGATGCATATCAAATACATAGCTGGTTTGGTCCAGTTTGCTGACCACATTTTCTAAGAGCTACAAATAGCATCATCACCCCTATTTCTTTCATCTCTGTTTCTAAGCATGCACGTGTGTTTGTGATCATCAGTGACACCATCAAAATCCATTTGATCTCAACTAACTCTAAGTCATTACAGGATTAATTCTCCCAAATACAGCCTCCTGTTCAGAACATTCTATAATTATTCTACGAGTCATTGTCTGAAATACCTCAAATACCTATACCATTGCTGAATGTTCAAATTGCTCTGTGCAACTGTAATCCCCAATTTCATCTCAAGAGTTTTCAATGGTAGATTATTGGTAAACCTCAGGGTTGATTGTCATAGTACTTTATTACCTCCAACCTCCTGCTGGTCAAAGCATTGATCTTTTGCTTGCTTCGTTTGTCCTTATACACATAACTGTGGATTTGGCAATACAAGGGTTTGATCTTCTAAATTCAACAAACCTAATGAAGCTGTCAACAAGCCACTGCAATGCAAGCGAAGTGTAGGAGATTAGAACAGTGGCAACCTTGTAGAGCAAGTGGGGAGATGCCCTCAACTAAGGAAACATAATTGGTTAACCCTGTGTATACAGGAAAGACAGAATGAAAGAATTAATACTAAAGACAAAGAGGTAGGAATGGTGAGTGTAAAGGGAGCAATGTTGTAAATACATATGGGATCGATTAGAGTAGAAGGATAGTTAGAATGGATGATTAGGATTGGTACAGGGGAAAATATAAATGATGTATACAAACTACCCATTCACACAGATGAGAAGTATAACAAAGTATATTATTTCATTAGAAAATGAATCCTGTTTACATATATCAAAGCTTCTTCACCATTCGTATGTTTCAAACTGTCTCTCTTCTGAAAACCCCATGCATGATATTCTATATGATGTCAAAGATGAGAGAACAGGCTGACAGACTCGTAAGGTACAACACAGCCTCCATTTTGTAAAAGAAATGGAGGTATCAATTTAAAACTTTGTAAAGAATGCAATGTATGACATGCCAATACATATACCAGAACAATATACATACATGGAATAGTTCCAAGGACTGCATTATTTCAATAATAAAACATATATTTCCCTGAACAAGAGCTCACTTATGCATAACAAAATCATTGAAATGTGTAGGAGTGTAATGAGCATAGCTCATTTGTACACAAAAAAGCATTTGAACATTTGAGAAGTGTGAAAGAACCTTCTAGGTTGCATTCTATGTCCTCTCTCGATACTCAATTCAACAACTACCTTTCCTACACATGCCTCCTCCAAACAATCCTCAAACCGACTCCATCATGGCTGAAAACTGAGGCGCTCATGTTGCTCCTGTTTAGGATTTTTGCACATTCAGTTAACGGTGCAGCTAATTTTCATTCATTTGTATGGCAGAGAGGAGGGGCGGAACATAATTAAAGTTTCTGCCGCTTCTTTCCTCTTCGCCCATTCAAATATTCTAGCATTTGCACCATAATGGATTTTTTTTCCGGCACAAATTCTGGGGATCTTTTGCATTCTGCCATACAAATGATGAAAATAAGGTCACAGGCACATGAAACTTAACAGGTCCCTGCTGTCTTTTTACGGGAGACTCAAATTATGTCATATACTCAAATACTCAAATGCTCCTCTTCCCACAATCCAAATTTGATCTCCTCAAACTCTTCTTCCAACACTAAGTAGTCCTAACAACTCCACCCTCTTCCCTGGCTGCATTCTTGAAACTATTAACCACTTTAAGGGGATTAGATAACTTGGGCTTTCCCTTCTCTCCTTGAATGCCCCAGTTGACTGTTAACCAATCACATACTCTAACGTCCTTGCTCAATCAAAACCACATGAATTGAGAGTTATGATACTCCTTGTATTTGTCCTGGAAATATTTCATCCTTCATGCCACCAAACCTTCATCGACTCTCTTCAAAATCACTTTGTCCATAAACCAGACAGGACACAATTTAGTTTTGGTTCTCTACCCCTCAAAAGTCTGAAAGTAGATAATACAGTGGTGCTATGAGGAGTAAATCATATTACTCACATTAGCATGAGTTGGCTTCCCCCTGAATCAAAATAATGTTCAAGAGATTTCTGAAAACAACCACTAATCAACTCAATACATCGTTCCACTTTTTCATTCATGTTACGGTGATGCACTGAGGAGAAATCCAAGAAAGAACGGTTTTCTTAAAACACGTTCCCTTTTCCTTTTGAATAAATTGACCACTGTGGCAACTCAAAACTCTCTATGGATAATCTCCTCTTTGGAAAATCATATCTAAGAACTCTATACGAACCATACAACATATCCTGCAGTGACTTGTTCAACAACCACCACTTCAGGTCATTTGGAATATTTAGCTACCATTACAAAAACGAAATTACTAGTCTTTCCCTAACAATGGGTGCAGTCAGCACCTCCTTAAAGTAGTAAAATGAAATACAATGCTCTTCTACCATGTTGTCCTCGGACCACCCTGAACAAACCCCTTCTTTCACCATCTTGAGCATGAATCATTCCTAATGTATTAAACCCACACAAAAAGAGCTGTAATACCCCATACAGTAGCATTGTCTGACTGTAGGTTTGTTATCAGCATGGCACCTCACAGTAGGCTCTATTAGGTATTAAAAGATGACATTCCTTTTTTACATCGCACGGCGTGGGACCAGGTATCAAACTTTTACTGCTCTGCATTATCTTGTTGCCAAGACAAGTGCTTTTGTGCCTGAGTTATTCTATTGGAGTATCTCTTAAGCTTACAATGTGTGCCCTCATCTGTCACAGCTGGTAAATCTGACTCACTGTCAGGATTTAGTATAATGTTCAGTTTGACCTGGTCCTCCAAGCCCAGAACATTTACTCTCCTCATCACAACACACATCTTGACTACTGACATGCAGTCCTTTATTTCCAAGAGCAAGTGCCTATTGACTTGAATAATGATAGTGAAGCCCAAAAGGCCCCTGGGTTCTTGATATCTGGCTTGTAAAGCTTCCCATTCAAACCACTTTCATACATCTCTATTCACTGGACTGGCTTATCTCCTTCCTAACTGATCATTCCTCCAAAACCATTCTGGGGCCTTTCTCCTCCCCTTCTTCCTCCACCACCTGTGGCGTCCCCAGGACTCAATTTCCTCACCCTGGCTCTTTAACATATGCCTTCTCTGCTGGCATGACTCACTTCCATTGCTACGCTGACAATATACAACTTTTCTTCAATCTTCCCACTGACACCCTTGCACCCTCCTTCATCCCTGACTGGCTCTCTGCCATCCAGGCCTAGTGCACTGCTAATGACCTCTGTCTCAATGCCAGCAAAACAGAGATTCACCCTATTGGGTCCCCTGCAACATACTGCTTCTCTGCACTCTGGACTTCCTCCATGGGCAACCCCCTGTGCCCCCTGAAGCTAGGAATCTCGGAGTCATCTTCAACTCCTCCCTTTCCTTCATCGCTCATGTTCAGGACATTGCCAAGAAGTCCCACTTTCAGCTCTTCCTTCTCAAAGGAACCCTTCCTCATCTTCCCTTAGAGACTCAATGTTACCCATGCTCTAGTTCTCTCCAGGCTACACTACTGCAATAGCCTCCTCCTTAATCTTCCTTCATCCACCCTGCAACCCCTCCAGCTAACCCAGAATAGGGCAGCAAGACTTATCCTTGGCCGCCTGAAGACCAGGGACTACATCTCTCCTGCCCTACAAAGTCTTCACTGGCTCCCGGTCTCAGCACAAATCAAATTCAAATCCCTCTGTATCATCCATAAGACTATCTGGGACTGGGGACCACTCTATCTTCAATGCTTCCTGATCAAATATTCCCCTTCTGGACCCCTCTGTTCCACTAGCACCAACCCCCTATGTGTTAAGCGCTTTGTTAAACAGAGAGCTGGTGGGCAATCACTTTCCTCGGCTGGCTCCCTCCTGTGGAACTGTCTCCCTCTACCTCTACGTCTAGAGCATGACCTCTTTAAGTTCTGAAAAAACCGCAAGACCTTTCTCTTTACGTCTTCCTTCTCCTCCTCTCTTCCCTGCTAATCTTAAAGTAGTGTGACTGATGTGCAGGGCCCTTATGTGTCCTCAGGGCCTTGCCCCCCACAAATCTCTCATCCCAGCCACTGTCTTTCTACTGCACTTACTTGGGTTCACCCTACCCATGGGTGGTTGCACTTACATTCTTCTCTTAGCACCTACCATGAGCATCAAAGCACCTATCCCTCCCCTCTGCCTTCTCTGCACTTGCACTTCTTTTTTTTTTTTAAACTCTTTTGATTAGTGGTCGAGAAAAACACAAAACACAGTCCGAGCTTCATCATACAGATCGCAATCATCAGGTACAGTAATGCAGAGGAACACAGTACATATAGTATATATTTTCCCAACGCAGTGAGTCTAAGTATCGCCGTCACTATCAGAAATCATATCACAGAGAAACATTCTAAGGGGACCCCAAATATCCTTAGGTCTGCAGGCCGAAGGGCGTGTGAGAACAAACTGCTCCTCAGCCTCATTCACATAGACCAGCTCTCGGAGGAACTGCTGTACAGTGGGTGGCGACGGATTTTTCCAATGTAACAGAATACATTTTTTGGCCACTGCACATGTGACATTAAACAGTCTTCTGGTTTTTTCGGAGCATTTTCCGATGTCCCCGAATGAATATTTCTGTGGAGACAGCGTCGGGGGGATTTGTGTGATCTCATCTAGTATATTCGCCACCTCCCTCCAGAACCCAGCCACCACCGGGCAGCTCCAGTACATGTGGAACGAGCCAGCGTAGTCTGCTTTGCACTTTGGGCATTGACTCGGAGCGTTTGAGACAAACTTGGCTATCTTGGCCGGGGTGTAGTGCAATCTATTGAGAATTTTAAATTGGATTACTCGTAGCCCAGCATTCAGGGAAACCTTTTTGGTAAGTGAACAATACCTATCCCAAGTCTTATCATCAATAGGGATCTGGAGATCTTTTTCCCATTTATCTCTGCTAAGACCAGGCGTGGGCGAGTGTGCTTGTACCATGGCATATAGGCTGGACACACTCAAGCGGCCTCCAGAAGTGATCATCTGAACACACAGGTGTGTAGGGGGTTCATCGGGGAAGGACGGCCAGTATTTCTGGAAGGCCGATCTCATACGATAGTATTGCAGAACCCTAAGTGGGCCCCTGCCCAAAGCCCCAGTTATCTACTGAAGGGTCACAAACTTTGCATCGATATACATATCACCTAGCCACATCTCGTCATCAGGATCCCAGGCCGACTGCAGGGAGGCATCATATGTTGGGGGGATACCAGGGTATCTCCAGAGGGAGACCTCCGGATTATATAAGCACGACAGTCCCAGCTTCTTGAATATTGCCCGCCAGGCAGCGACCGTGCTACTGACAGGGTTAAAATCGCATGTATCCCTGTAACGATCATCAAAAATGACAGACTGTATGTTCGTGGGTACCGTGGTGAGTTCTTCTACATCTACATGCGGGGGGCCCCCATCCCTGGAATACCAATATTTAGAGAACTGGGCCTGGGATACATGATAATAAAGTTCGAAGTCAGGGGCCGCCAGCCCACCGGCAGAGTATGGTTTAGTTATCCTTTCCCACCCTATTCTTGGAGTCTGTCCATGCCAAAGGAAGGTCGTGGCCATAGACCTAAGTTTAGTAAAAAAGAGTCTTCCCGGCCAAATCGGTATGTTCACAAACAGGTACAGTAATTTAGGGAGGATTACCATTTTAAGGACTGCTACCCTGCCATGCAATGATAACGGAAGGCGGTCCCACAATAACAGTTTAGTCTTCAAGGCCTGTAACGTGGCATCGTGATTGTCAGTGTATAATCTATTTTTCCCATGTGAGACAAGTATACCCAAATATCTGATGGACTCGCTGGACCATCTCAGCCCGCCCAGAGAGACAGGGCAGTCTGTTGCCGGTGTAAGAGGAAAAACCTCCGACTTATCCTTGTTTATGGTGTAGCCAGAGTATGAAGTGAATTCTTGAATCTCTGCAATTATGGGAGGTAGGTTATTTTCCGGTTCACGAATATATAAGAGTGTATCATCAGCGTATAGAGATATTAGCTGTGTGGCTCCCTTCAGGTTAATGCCCTTATTGGAGTGTCGAAGCCTTATCGCGATTGCCATTGGTTCTATTGTCAGGGCAAATAGTATAGGCGAAAATGGGCAGCCCTGCCTAGTGCCTCGTCCCAACAGAAACATATCCGAGATTGTTTGGTTTGTTAGCACCCGGGCACCGGGTTTCGTGTAAAGCAATTGCACGTACCTAATAAAGTTCGGGCCCATCCCAAATGCCTCCAATACTGCCAGCAAGTAGGCCCAGGAAACGGAGTCGAAGGCCTTCTCAGCGTCCAATGATACGGCCACAGCGTTCCTGCCTGGGTCAATTTGGGCCAGTATTCCAAAGAGCCTACGTAGGTTAAGTGCCGTAGATCTAGCGGGGATAAACCCATTCTGGTCAGGGTGGACCAATGTGGGGACCGCCGGCAAAAGCCTGTTGGCCAGCACTTTGGCGAATATTTTTGCATCTGTATTAATGAGAGACAGTGGCCTGAAGGACGACATATCCTGGGGAGGGCGGCGCGGTTTAGGGAGAACAGTTATTAACGCCTCTCTCATGGATGGAGGTAGTATGTTACATTGAAGGGATTCTTCCCAGACCCGCAACAACACTGGAGCAAGCTCTGCACTAAATTCTTTGTAGAATTCAGCCCCAAGGCCGTCCAAACCTGGAGCTTTGTTGGACGACAAATCTTTAATCGCCTCAGCAATCTCCTCTGTAGTAAGAGGCTGGTCCAGGGCAAGGCGGCTCTCCTCATGGAGTTTTGGCAGCGTCAGTGCCGCAAGGTATGTCCCTATCTCGGTGGCCGATTTAGTATCTCTATTACTATATAATCGTTCATAGAACCCCGCAAACTCAACATTTATTTCGTCTTCATTCACTACAACTGTACCCCCAGGCGTCTGTAAGCTGGTAATACAATTTGGGTGCCTGTCTTGTTTGAGTAAGTTGGAAAGTGACCTGCCCGCTTTATTGCCTTCGCCATATCTGCGGGCTCGGATCGGGGATGCCATGTACTGCACTTCTCTAGAGGCCAGTTTACTGAATTCCTGAAGCTGTGTCTGTATGTCCGCCAGTATGTTCTTGTCATGGGTGCGTGAATAAGTGTCTTCCAGTAATTTCAGCTTGCCTTCAGTCAGGGTCAGTTCAGCCCTGACTCCCTTAAGAAGACCAACAGATTTAGACAGTAGCGCACCCCTGACCCAGACCTTAAAGGATTCCCACACCGTGGAGTATTTATCGACTGAGTCCATGTTGATTTCAAGGAATTCAGCGATCTCAGTGTGAAGCCCCTCCACCGTCCCGGGGTCCCGCAGCAAACCCTCAGGCATTCTCCATCTCCTAGGGGGTCTAGGGCAATTGTGAAAAGTGATCTCAAGTGTTATGGGGGCATGGTCAGATAGTGTGCGGGCTAGTATTTCACATGCCTTTGTACCAGCAATTAGAGAGGGGGAGACAAACCAATAATCGATTCTGGATTCGGAATCATGTACCGATGAGTAGTACGTGCAACTCCTCGTAGTCGGGTGGAGAACATGCCAGACATCCTGAAGAAGAAGCTGAGACGGAACATTTTGTATAGTAAGAGAAGCTCTGCTAGGTGCTCTTATAATTGTGCTGGATCTATCAAGCACCGGGTCTATAGTAATATTGAAGTCTCCTCCCCAAATAATGGTAGGGATATTGACAGCAGCGATCAATTGGTATACATCAGCATAAAAGGTGGGATCATCAATATTAGGCCCATATGTGTTGACCAACAATATCCGCTGGCCCAATATCGAGCCCCAGACAAGAGCGTATCTACCCAGAGGGTCCAGTTTATGGTCATCGAGCCGGAACATAAGATTCGGGTGTATAAGAATGGCAACCCCCCTGGACTGGGATGAATAGTTGGTATAGAACCTGGACTTGCCCCAACCGGGCATGATGACCTCATTATCATTTCCCATAGTATGGGTTTCCTGTAGCAAAATGATTTGGGCACCATGTCTGACAATGTTATTTCCCACTTTTTTGGCTTTCGAGCGATTGTTCAGTCCCCTCACATTCCATGAGATAAGTTTAACCCTCAGAGCATGAACAGAGCTTTACAGGAAATATAATATACGGGTAATGACCAGAGTGTGAGGAGGGCATTACAAAAAGATTGTGTGGGTAGTAACGGACGACTCCCAGATATAGCATCATGCATCTCAGACCGTGTCAGTGAGCTCCAGACCACTAGTATCAACAGTAACCAACAAGAACTTCCCAAAAAAACCTTCTCAGAGCATAGACCCATGTAGAGGGGGGGGGCGTACTCACTCTGCAACATGGGGTTCGAAACAAACAGTCCCAACCTTTCCCCCCCAGCCCACCCGCCACCCTCACCGTCTCCCCCAACTCGACAGTGTGCGACCCCAAACTTATGGAATACTCCCGGGGTAGCCATGTTGCCTCACATGACCGCCATCCCAGGCCTCCAACACCACCACTCACAGAAGATGGCTGACTGTAATCTCAGAACAAAAGGGCCCATGCCATGGGGCCAACAATCACTCAATGTCAAACATGAAAGTATGCACTTCCTAGTCTGCTGGTCGAGGTCCATTGTTGGGGGCCGGTCGTACCCCTCTTGGAGGAAGGGGTATAGAGGATTCAATATATGAAAGGGCTTCGGATGGGTTCTCAAAGAAGTGCGACCTACCAGCGTGTTGAATTCTCATTTTGGCCGGGAACATTAAGGCATATGTGATCTGTCGTTCTCTGAGGAGCTTCTTGACCGGTTCATACGAGCGTCTGCTAGCCTGAACAGAGGCGGAGAAATCAGGGTAGATATGTATACGATTGCCCTCATAGTGCAGCGTGCCCGTCTCCCTGGCCAGACGAAGGATTGTATCTCTGTCTCTGTAATTTAGTAGACGAGCAATTATGGTTCGCGGTGGTGCCCCCGGTTTGGGAGCCGGTGCTAGGGTGCGGTGTGCTCTCTCGACAAGGAAGTGTTCGGACAGTGTATCGGGCCCAAATAAGGACTTAAAAAGTTCCTCCATATGTTTCTCCATTTGGCCCTTGCCGAAGGATTCGGCCAAACCTACCACTCGGACATTGTTCCTTCTGGACCTAGATACAAGATCTTCACACTTACTCTGCAGCTTGTTCATAGTGTCTTTAATATGAGCTATATCACGACTGTGTTGATCAACAGTATCCTCGGTAGCACTTATCCTGCCTTCTGCATCAGTGACACGCGCACTCTCCTTATCGATTCTGGCCTTCAGAGAACCTATTGTAGCCACTATCTCATCCAGTTTGGTATTTACAGCCAGAAATCCGTTTTGAACTAGCATGGCCAATTTATCCTCTCTGTCCAGCACCCCACGCACGCCCCGCTCATCCTCATTCTGCTGGGTGTCAATTTGCTCAGAGTGACTGACCGCATTGGTAAATGTGTCCATAGGGCCCTTCTTCCTGCCACCAGGGGTGTTAGGGGCTCTGTTGGATCTGCCGGGTTCCCCCATGATCGTAGCAACTCTATTTGTATATTGGATCCGAAACTGGTTCTTCCGCAGGGTCGAGGCCACTACCACAGGCAGCGGAAACGAGGGGACCTTAACTAAATGCGAAATAAGGATGAATTGTATCCTCCCGTGTCAATAATGTCAAGCACACCTGCGGGATACCCAGTATAACGGCCCCCAGAGGTACACACCAGCAGGTAGCAGAACGGCCATGCATCCGATGCAGCGAAGTACCAGTAGTGGTAACAGGGATCAGTCACAGCAAAACGAAGGGTGGATTGCAGCCCAATCAACAAATAAACTGTGGGTCTAGAGAGGCAGGTAAAGAGCGGGAGGCCCGCAGCTCTGAATCAGGAGTTCTGGAGATAAACCCCGACCCCCCCTGCATCGGACGCCCCCTCACCCAGCGAGCGGAATATTCCAGATGTCCCCGGTGTCCGGCCCGGCTGGAAGCGGCCACACGCAGGGCAACAAGCATTCAACAGCACGGACGTACCCGAGTCACGCCGCCTTCAGAAGCAGGATTGCGGGCCCAGCGGTCAACCCAGCCGGGGGGGCCCAGAGGGGGGCAGGCGGAAAAGCAGGGGGCCACACGCCCGCCAGCGGGACCAGGTCTCAAGAGGGAGCGGCGCCCGCGGCACCACCGGCAGCCCGCCCGGCTTGGGGGGCTATGCGGCAACTGGATCGTGAACCGGCAGCAGCCGCAAGTATCAAGGTGAGGGGAGGAGATCCAAACAGCAGCGACGGGTTAGTAATGGGCCGGGACACAGTCCGACCATCCGGCGTGGCACCGGGCCTTCAAGTCCTCTCCGTCTAATGTCAGGATCTGGCGCCAAGGAGGGGAAGCTCCGGCCAGCACAGGCCCCCAACAAACAGCAGCCACGGCACTCGGGTAGATTCCTCCGGAGCCGGGAGCCGGCCAGGGAGCGCTGCTCGTGTCGGAGGAGCTTTGCAGGGGCAAATCTCGGAGATGCAGCACTATTCCAGGCTCAAACTTCCACCAAACGTGCAGGACCCCGGTCGCAACAGATCAACCAAATTGCAGCAATCCAGTCAGCCAGAATACGGATTTATAAGCTCAGGATGTAGAGGCAGCGCGGGAGCCCCTGGTTTAAGCAGCCATTTTCATCGTGCGCAACAGCGCCCCCCCTGCACTTGCACTTCTGAACACTCACAAGGTTAGAGGTTGAGAGGTGTATGAAGAGGGGTGAAATTGTTAGTGGATTGGGTAATTGGCATTGCTGTCTGGAATTGATGCACTGAATTTCCGTATTCTCTCCAGGTGGGGTGCGGGAGCATCTCTGCGTCTCTGTCCTGATCTGGGCCGTCCGATACTCACCGTCCCTTTCACACATGGCATCCACTCACATTCATAACCTTACCCAAGTTTGGCCTCGACCACCTACGTGACACCTGTCTTTATGCGGGGCAGGCAGGCATTTGTGCGTCCCTTCAAATATGGCCCAAAGAGCATTACCAATCCAGTCGGTGTGCGGCATTGACTAGTCCAGGCTACTTCATCCATATGTGACGGGTGGTTGTCATTCATCATCTTATTCAGTTGTTTATGCAGGCTATCGCTCCCAGCCCCTTCGAAACGTGGCACATGCCAACGCTTGCATGTGCCATGAATGTCACATGCAGCACTGTGAAACATACAATGCTCTCCGTGGGTCACGTGCAATTAATCTGCCTTCTCACAGATGGCAGGTGTCCCCCGCTCCCTTTAAAAAAATATAGGGGTTGCAGGGGTGTCCACCACAGGTTCCATGTGATAATATTTCTGCAGAAAAATAACGCCTTTCTTGTATGGCGACATTTTTGTGGGGGTATTAACACATGGAACTGGCAGGCATTAATCTGCACAATACCCCAAATTACGGTGAGGAAATATGCCAGGTAAGGAAACAGAGAAGTGGATCCAAGGAAGACTCTCCTAAGCAGCACAGCACACAACGGCAGTTTTGTTGCCCACACGCGTGACGGGAGCAGGATGGCAGGGTTACGCATCATCATGCAAAGCTTCTGCTCACACAGATGAGAAGTTTAACAAAGTACTTTATTTAATTTTGAAATACACCATGCTTAAATCCACCATTGCATCATAACCCTAACTATCCTTGCAACGTAACATGAACCGTGGAGATTGTTTATAGCTTGGCCGAGAAAGTGATCTCTCAGCAGGAGATGCTGTTTGTGGTCAAATCCCATCACTTCATAAACAGTTTGATTATATAATTTGGAACACAAGTGTCCTGCAGGTCAATAGTGAGAATAGTGAGTCAGCTCATTTGCCTACTGCACTCGGTCTGGAGAGAATCTGAAACGATCTGTGCAAGAAAGTGCTTGAAAAGTATCTCCAGATAAAGCACATTATTAAGAAGACTGGGGGGTGGGGCATGCGATTTCGTCATGATGCTCACAGAGATGAAAGTGCTCCAGACAATGAATGTTGGCAGTCGTGGAGGGGTGAATACTGTGGCTATGGGATATTAAGATGCAGCGGGTCAAGGAGCATTGCAGTTGTGCGGTGTTGCGTGGAGTGCACTATTGACATTCCCAGAGCAAAGGGAGGTGGGTGTATGCGTGCGTGCGTGTGTGTGCGTGCGCGCGCGCTTGCGTGCGTGTGTATGTAAGCGCGTGCGCATATTGAGGGTGAAATGAATCTAGCTAAATGGACCGGGAGAATGTAAAACTACACCTTGATGTTGTTGCTGTAACTCTTAAAGAAGTAGAATTATGCACAGTGTTTCTCTTTGTCTGAACATTGTTTAGTCTACCTTTTTGGAAGCATGACTTTGTTTGCATGCAGATTTCAATGAGACAAACCACGATTTTTCAGGCAATCTGCAAATGTATTATGGCAGCCAAGTGGATGGGAGCAAAGGTAACTACAAGGATGATAGTAATGCGGACCAACATGAGGTGTAGGCAGAAATAAAGGCTACAGTTGCAGTGAATGAAAATAATGGGGCAGTAGACCTCGGCAATCGACTAAAGGACATCAATGTGATGATCTTAAAGTACAGACATGAGCAGTATGTGTTATGGTGCTTTGCTCAAACGAGGTAGGTTAAGTCCGTGCAGTTACCAATATTTTTTTCTTTTAAATGTTAGTGTTTAAAGCGCTGAACTAGCATGAGAGCAGCAGAGGTCTGTTACAGAGCGTGGGCAGCCAGCATTTGGGCTGGTGTCTTTTAACAGTAGTGCAGTACTGTGAGTTGAGGTCTGTGCATCCATTGGAATTAGTCTTTGGGCATTGCCATTGAAAATGTTTTTATTAAATTCACACCTACCCATAGTGTCAATGTTGAACCAGCCATTGAAGAGGCTCAGTTGATTGGAAAGGTGCAAAGCAATCTTTGCAAGGCTATGAAGGGCCAGGAACTTCTTTACACCACTAAACAGTGTGACCGCATGAAGCAATCGAAGAATGTCATCCAATGTCGCACTGCGGCTGCCATAAGAATAATGTTCTTCTACATTAACAATCTTTCTTGTACGCATGATCACACATGTCGATCAGCTAACACCAGATATCAACAATTGCTTGGAGAGTACGAAGACGTTTTAAATATAAACTTCAGAAATCCACTGTCAATAATTCACATTCCTTCCAGGCCCTTGCACGCACCTCCCTGAACATGCACGCTGCCTTGTTCTTGCAAAACCCCATGTCCTGGACTCAACAACAACATACAGGGACATCATTCGGGGTCACCAGTGGTTGCAATTGCGACCCCTGTGGTCTCCCTTGCTACCCCTGTGCTCTCCCTTGCGACCCCTGTTTTTTATTTTTTTATCTGTAAGCTCCTGAGCTGTGACCACCACCATGTGGCTGGCTTTCTTGTACAGGCCACAAGTGTAACACTTTGAGCAGTGACACTAAATAAGAAAGAATAGGAATAACAAATAATGTGTCTTTCTGGAATTCTATATGATAATTGCTAGAATCATTAAAGGTTTATTGCAGGAACACTTCAGAGGCTGAATCAGTGATTTAGTCCATTCTTAAACACCTCAACTCATCCTTTCATCCTTCTGAGGTTGATAAATGAAATGACCACCAACACAGGTTGGCTGATATTGTTTCTATATTTGTTCTATATAAAGCGCGTAAGCGGAAGTGCTATATAATAACACATCATTATCATTTGGCCTTGGACTGCTGCTTGCATTTACAGTAATTTGGTAATACGCGCCTATACACACTGAAATTAACGATACTTATGGTGATCCATTCTTTTATGAAATATATGTCACATTATAGTGATATCTTAACCATATTTCTCTTAGTGTACTTAGGAACAATGCAATGTGATTCTACTTCCTGTATTGTCAGGGGGTGAAAGGTCATGTTCCATCGTTTCTGTTATATCACTTCGGGGTGGGGTCAAATGACACCACTTCCTGTGATGTCATCAGAGGTCAAGGGTCATGTGATGTCACTCCTGCTACCCCTGGCATTCTGGTGAAATGACGTCCCTGACCACATCTACTGCAGACGGAAGCTACTTACCTGATCCTCTGCTCAATGCTCTCTACCTGTAGAGGAAGACATGACAACCTTTTCTTCCAAAGGACCACTCCCTCTAAAAGATATGGACCTAGAAGCATGCACAGGGATATACCTACACAAACGAGAACCCATACATGACGTGTTCTGCTTTCTGCCTTTTGCGTTGCATTCTCACACGTCCATTGTTTTATGTATTCCCTAATTGTGAATTCAGGCCTCGATAAGAATACAGCAGTTATATTTTTCTTGAACATTGTTCACATTTTTCATTGATGCATGCTCAGGCTATACGTGTCTGCACATTGTCTGTGGTAGCGTTCATGAAGCAATAGACATGCCATGCAAGATGTGTATAATGTGCATGTGCTGCCAATTGAGCAGTAGCTCTGCCTATCAAAGTTGCACTGTTCTTCAAAAGCTATGCGCTACCTTGTTTTTGCATCCCTACACACGTGTGGGTGTACGCATCTTGGCACACCTGCAAATGATGGATTGTACAATAGTGCTCAAGATGTTCAAGCCTATACAATCAGCCCGTAGTTTTGTGAATCAATGTTGCATTCTCCCCAAGTAACACATCGCAATTAATGGGTGCACACCTATATATGGTTTGTGAGTATTGCACTTAAAATGGATGTTTATGAGCATGTCTAATAAAGGCTGATTCCAAAAAGATCTCTGTTTATTTTAATAATTAACAAACGTTCAAACTGCTACAGAAACCTCATGAATTAAGGTCATCTGAAAAGGAAGAAGAGCTGGGAGGGCTTACTTAGTAGGATTGAGGGAAAAGGACAAGGGTGCTTTAAAGTGCTGTTGGTAGCTGCAGTTTGGAAAAAACGGTCACAGTGTGCTTTTTTGTTGTTGCAGGTAGATGTTATGTGTTGTTTGGTGAATGGTGTGTATGGGGCGAATTTTGTGTAATGTTTAGTTTCTTGTTGGGTGTTGCATAGATTGTGCAGTTTGTGGTGGCATTAGGCTTTTGTTGCAGGAGAGGTATGAGTGTATTTTTCTGTGTTTGAGGGTGACTATGCAGGACATTTGAGAGTATTTCGGAGAGTTAGTGAAAAATTGCATAGAAATTGGGCTAATTTCAGTACATTGACTTTGATTAAAATTAATCTAAATTCAATATAGTTGTTAAATCTAGAAATTCATTTAAAAACAACACAGTAACTATACTCAGGAAATCATCTAACTCCACTACAAAGAGCTGTACTCAAAATTCATTTACACTTCATGAGGTAACTAGGCCCTACAATGTGCCTCAATTCAAGACAGTGGTGCCCTCAAAATAGCATCTGCATTGAATGCAGTGGCTACGCTCTATAATGCACCTCTATTCTATACAGTGGCTGTCCTCAAAATTGCACCTAGATTCAATGCAGTGACTACGCTTTGTACTGCATCCAGATTCAATACATTGTCTATGTTGTACAGATTGCAAAGGTCTTCACAGACCAGCAGGTCCATGCCAGCTACCATAGTGCCATGCCAACCATAATCAACATCATTGCAGGTATAGAGTATGACCTAGAGGGCCACAAGACAATCAAAGCCCCCCCACACACCCATTAAAACGGCTTACTCTTTTTCACTTGGTTGCCATCTAAATACCTAAATACATCTTGCTGCCACACATTGGCTATCCTTAAGATCTTCTAGGTGTAGTACGTTGGCAAACTTAGGGCGCAGCAAGACATAACGGCTATGCTCAAAAATCAATCAGTGGCTATGGACTGGATGAGTGCCTACGTTTGAGCGGTGGCTATCCTCTAGGTATGGGTATACTTTAAACAAGCATCAAACTTCAAATCATCTCACTTATCTCAATTAACATTACATAACGAAACAAAAGTCACCATCTCTTACCTGAAGGTTGCTGCAGATGTGTTTGGTTGGGGAGGCACGGTCAAACAGGGCAAACAGGAGGTGGGAGCTGCCTTAGGGAGCTGCCCTATGACTTGGGCCCTTTGGCTGGCTCTCCGGGCAAGGCTGCACTGAGGGTCCCTGTTTAGAGGGCTGCTTCCTGAAGGAAGCCACCAATAACATGAGGTGTGGGGCAGGATGAGGGCTGTGGGAGGGGGCTGGTACAAGGGATGCGGGAAGAGCATGGATGGTGCAGGGAGAGCGAGGGAAGGAATACAAGAAAATTGCCACATTGGGGTGGAAAAGCCCACTCACCCTGCCAGTGACCACAAGCCAGCGTGCTCGATGTTGCATCCACTCCCACTGGACTTCAGGGGAAAAAGAAAAATGGTAAAAAACTAGAGAACATCCATCTGCACACATCATATCATAGGTTTATTGAGCTTCTTAACTCCAATATTTCGAGGCCATTGGTGTGCTAGAATAAACTGAATTAACGAGTGACCACAGAATCCCAGCCAGTCCTGTCCTGGCAGTGATGTACAGGACCTTTGTGTGGCAAATCTCTTTTACTGCGGAGTGCACTGTATTGGCTCTCGGCAATGTTTTCCGGGAGGAGTTGTAGCACATGATGAAAATCGTGTGCGCCTTGTATTGAGCATGTACACGATCTCTGCAATGAAGTCATGAAGACAACAATGCCTGCCTTTTCAACATCCAAAAGGTATCTCAAGGTTGTTATGCACTCGGATGTGCATCGCACTGCACGTGGTTGCCAAATGTGGGTAATTACACATGTTCTCAGAGGGTAAGCTTTGCCATTTATGCAGAAAAGTAATCACGACTAATGTGAGGCAAAAGCATAGCTTAGGTGACCGTCTCAATTACTGCACAAATCCTGCCACTCATATATCTGGCCTGAGAATGTAATGGAAGTGGCAGCATGCATTATGATGTATGCTTTTTGTCTCTCCCTCTGTTAGGGAGAATTCTCTATTTAGGCTGAATTTCCTAACCTAGTGAGTCCCCCAACAGCTTTGCTGGATTTCTGGAGTTTGTTTTTTTTCTCCTGCCAAAAGTGAGACTCTTTTCTCCCACTCTTGGACATGATTTGTTGTGTTCCTTTGAATGTTAATGTGTTTTATGGGCTATGGGGTCTTCTACTCCATAGGGTCTAATGTGTTTTTTCTATGTGTGTTACACAGCACCCTCCGTGCAGTAACACCGGTGTGTCATATGATATGATATGATATGCCATTTGTAACGTGCCTATACACAAGTGTTTCAAGGCGCGACGAGGCATGGGGGGGGAACAATGGGAGAACAGACAACAATCCTACTAGGCCAGGTGTCATTCAGATCGCGCAAGGGTAGAGGGACTGGGAAAAGTGCAAGGGGAAGGGAGAGGGGAAGTGCAGTACATGGTTAGTAGAATACAAGATAAGTAATAAAGCCAGCTGGTGGCAAGTGCAAGGAGAGTGCAGTACATGGTTAGTAGAATACAAGATAAGTAATAAGGCCAGCTGGTGGCAAGTGCAAGGAGAGTGCAGTACATGGTTAGTAGAATACAAGATAAATGATAGGGCCAGCTGGTGGCAAGTGCAAGCTAAGTGCCGGGAGAAAGGGCTGTAGGATACAGAGACAGTCCCATAGTGCAGTAGGCGGTGCAGGGAAGAGTGGCAGGGTGAAGGACCGATATCGGTGAGTGGCCAGTTGCAGATACAGTGCAGGTTCAGTGATTTTAGCAGGGGAGAGAGGGAGAGAAAGCGGAGGCAAAGAGGAAGGTTTTGAGGTGCTTCTGGAACCGGAGATGTTTCTCCTCAAGTTTCAGGGAGGCAGGAAGGCTGTTCCAGAGGGAGGCCCCTACTGCGGAGAGAGATCTACCCCCAGCTCGTTGCTTGGAGAAGCGGCTGACCCTGAGGGAGTTGGAGGTGGATGAGCGAAGAGCTCGAGAAAGAAGATATTTAGGAAGAGAGAGTTGAAGGTATTTTGGCCCAAAGCCCCAGAAGGCCTTGTGGACAATGCAGAGGGTTTTGAACTTAATCCTCGTGGCCACTGGGAGCCAGTGTAGCGATTTCAGTCCTGGAGATATACGGTCCTGGGCTTGAGGCCAAGGACAAGTCTCGCAGTCCTGTTCTGGATGAGTTGCAAAGGGCGGAGAGTAGAGGCAGGAAGATTTAGATAGAGGCTGTTACAGTAGTCCAGCTTCGAGAGAACCAGGGCTCTGGAGACAGTGAGCTTCTGGGGGAAGGAGAGGAAAGGAAGGATACCTCTGAGCAGGTGTAGCTGCTAGTGTGACTTCTTAGAGATGTCAGATATGTGAGGAGAGAAAGAAAGTGTGGAGTCGAAGATGACCCAGAGGTCTTTTGCCTTGCAGGTAGGAGCAGGAAGAGGGCCAAGGGAGGCCGGCCAGAGAGCTGCAGGGAAGGAGGGAGTGGGTGTTCCGATAAGTAGAATCTCAGTCTTACTGGCATTAAGGCAGAGGTCGTTGGTGGCACACCATTCCTGGATAGCAGAAAGACAGTCGGAGATGAGGGAAGGGGAAGAGGAGGCCGAGGGTAGCCTGAAAATGAGCTGGGTATCATCCGCATAGCACTGGAAGTTGGGACAGAGAGCGGCGATGCGGTGAGCAAGAAGTGCCAGGTACTGGTTGAACAGCCAGGGGGAGAGGTTAGATCTCTGGGGGACACCACAGGTAGAGAAAAAGATGTCAGAGTGGAAGGAACCCAGTTGGACCTGGGAGGGTCGATTGGAGAGGAAGGAGGTCAGCCACGCCAGAGCCTGACCAGTGATACCCAGGTTATCACGGAGACGGTTGAGCAGGATGGTGTGGTTGACAGTGTCAAAGGCAGAAGAGAGGTCGAGCAAAATGAGAACACAAGGGGTGTTAGAGTCAAGGTTTGAGAGCAGGTCCTCACAGATGTTCAGGAGAGCAGTTTCATTGCTTCTGGAAGCTCTGACCAGACTGATGGTCATGAAGACTACCAACAGATTCAGTGACCCCCCACCATAGACTCCATACCCTGGGACTGACTACTGTCTCCCAGGGCATGTAAAGTCACCATTGGCTTAACTAGTCCCAAATTACTAACAGAACCAGTACAAACCATCATATTGTGGATATACTGGTAGGGGAAATTCGATTGCCCCTGGGTCTGTTGCTCGAGGGGGGCACTGTCCCCCCTCGTTGAGTTTTGGCTGGTGGCAGTGGATACTACTTTTTATATTCAACCGCGAATATATCTCTATGGGATTTTCCCATTGTTCGAGGCTAATACTTTTTTAACATAGCCTCTACCATACCGGCGGTTTATTTATTTAATATTAATTCACCGGTTGGTATTTTCTGCCAAAACTCTGTGTTTGCCTCTGTAACTCCAAACCAAAGGTCGAGCCCTTTGTTCCACTTTTGGCGGGTTTCTACACAGAAGTCCTCCAAAGTGGTGCCACTCTGTCTGGGTACCACAGGGGGGGTGGGAGGGGGTTTAGGCACCTTGGACTAAGTTGCCTTGCCAACCCAAGTCGCACTTTTGCGTGACTGGCCCAAGTGGTGAGCCACCCCGCTCACCACTTAGCATGTTTGATTGACAGCTAGGCTGAATGAATGGGGGTTTTCTGCATAAAAGCAGGGCTTTGGGGACTGGAACTTCAGAAGTCGCCACAGGACCTGAAAATCCGACGAGGGAGAAGCTGAGCTGACCTACTACGGCGACACGACCGGTGGAGCCCTGCTGAACCGACTCACCACTTCCCAACGACAGAGGAGATCTCCCTGCTAGGGAGTCTTCTTCCCTTGACTGGTGGGCACAACAAGTTTACCTTCTTTTCTCACATCCCAGGACGTCTCGTGGTCGAATTGCCCGTGCCAAGCACCCCGGCAACCGGATAGCCACTTACCACTGGACCACAAATAAAAGGACCGCTCCTTTTAATTGAGAACTCCGCGGCTGGTTTCTTCCCTGACAGTGCAACAGACTCCTGTTTTCCTCCACGACGAGAGCCTCTCTTCCCCCGGACGAAGCACCGACTTGCACCCACTGCCAGGAACAACTGCCCCCGCTGGAGCGTTCTCACCATTTTACGGTACCGTGTCCGCCAGGCCTCCCTTTCCAAAGATTGCTACAAGGTAACAATAACTCCTTAACCTTCTGGACTGGGCTGGCCGCCTTGACCATCTAACTGGTCCATTTCTTTTGGTCCAACTCTTTCTGAACCTTTTGCGAGACTTTTGGGCACTTTCAACCGTGTGACCTTGGACACATTTCGTCCGGAGCCTCTTAAAGTGGGCCCAGCCTTTTTAACTTTGACTTTACGGTTTTAACCTGCCTTCTTCTCCTACTGTGTTCTTCCGAAAGTGTTGGGATCTGTTTCTATATTTGCTGTGCCTTTCTCTCCCTCTTAAACCGATTGATTAGAGTGCCATCTTCGTTAAGAGCTCACCGCTGTCTGAAAATAAGTGTTGCTTTACTTAAGACTTGTCTAATAATCGTTGAAGGGAGTGTATATCCTTTAGTGACTGTTTTTTTTAACTGCTTGATATTAGTGCCAGTGTGTTTAACTAGATGTGTTTTTAAATAAATAATTATATCTCTTTTACACCAAGCTCTGGTCAGTGTTTGCTTGTTCTACTGTGTTCTTTTGACCTATTGTGAATACTCCGTATACTGCCTAACTCTTCTTGAGAGAAGTCTGACTGCTCAGCCACAGCTACTAGGTAAATCTGGGTAGTAAAGACTGCTACCAATTGGGTTTACTGCCAACCACCTGTAGTCTTAAATCTTTTGCAGTGGTCACAGAGGGAACTGCACAGGTTTCTGCCTAACCCCCTCAGTAGTTCCAATACCTACTTATGTGTTCTGCACATTGCCCAGTGACATGAGCAGATTTTCTTTGCACTTTCGCTTTTCTTCATACCACAATAACATGTGTTGACCCCCCTGAAATCGTCATGTGTATATCAGCACCCTTTTGCAATTCTAAATTAGGCCAGTGAAGAAGACTGTATGCTTTTCATTTGGTGAGAAGAATTTCAAAGAAAATGACTGTGACTTGGGATACAATGATGGTGGGTTACATACCGAAGAGACAATGGGGCTCTTTACAAGTTGGGCTCTGCAGGTAACATGCAGCGGTATTACCGTATACTGCCACATTAGTTGAAGGATTCACCTACAGCTATAAGCTGGAGGTAAATCTGACAGTTTTCCACCAAATGTCACCAGAATTACTACAGCAGAATTACCAGCACTGTAATTTGGGCAAAAATGTCCCATTGAGTCTTATGGACTCAAGAAAAATTGGGATTTACAACACCACTTGTATTCTGGCAGTAATACCACCAGACCAAGTGGCGGTAACAGCAATACAGTTTGGTGGCATCTGGATGGATTTATCACCCAGATACCACCAAACTCGTAATTTATCCCCAATATCTTTCAAATGGCGGAGACACAATAACATTCAGCAAGGCACTGTGTGAAGTTCTATGCTTCAAGTAGGATCGGAGACTTGCTGTTATGTCCTTAAGTATTTTATTTGTTAGGAACATATTATTAAATATCAAGTGCGAGATAGTAAGTTACATCCACCAGCCCGGGTGACATGCTGACCCCAACTGTCGCCTTTCAAATAACTCAGATCATTCTGCCCGTCAACATTCCACAGGTGGGCAGAAACACACACACACACACAGATAGGCCAGATCCTTACATATCCCCCCCCCTATAACTGTGACAATACAATAAACCAACCAGCTCAAAGATGAAAATCATTAATAGAAATTAACTCTCAATCAAAATCACCTAAAGCAAAATTACCTTTCAAAAACCACACGAAGTGCCCAATGACACGCACCACTACCCAAAACCAAACTCCAACTGTCGGCCAAACAGCTAAATCTGTCCTAAGGGAACCAGCCCCTACCTACTAACCATCAAGCATAACCTTACCAACAAACCAGAGGACAATCACCTATATTCAAGCACACCTCGGTTCCTTAGATCAGACAGCATACAGCAACAATGCTGATCTGACCAACAGCACACTACCTCTGGTGCCTTGCCAACATCTCAGTGCCATGCTGAACTGAAAACCCACTGTAAATAAATTGTCCACAAAGTAGGTAACCCATGGCTTAAACCAGCAACCCACCCATCACATAACTCCCTGGATAGGTTCCTACCCCATTGCATAACTCTCTGAGGTAGGCATAAGTGACACTTTGTCACCCCCTCAGCACCATGCTGAACTAGAACCTTAGTAAATTAAGCTGATCACTATTACAGGGAACCCATGGCTGACACTAGCAACCCACCCATCACAGAACTCTCTGGGAAGAGACCCTACCTCATCGCATAACTCTCTGAGGTAGGCATGGGCCCCTAATGACACCTTGTCACCTCCTCAGCGCCATGCTGAACTAGAACACCAACAAAATTAACAAATCATATAACGTTGCGCTATGCACTTAATCAAAATATGTTGTTCTCCCAATTGCTGAAATAAAACTGCTGACACAAAACAGGGAAGCGCAATGCACGATGCTCACAATTGTAAATTTTCACCCCATTGGCAACTTACATCAATAACCACACACAGTATATCAAACTCATATAACTCCATGAATGAGCCCTTAATGCATCACAAAGACTTACCGGAACAACACTACTCTCTAATTATAAGAGTCATCAGTCACATCCATTTCTGCTCACCAGAACATCTCTCACTGTTTCCCTCCAGCACCCCACACTCATTGCATACTTCTCCGAGTTAGGGTAAATCATAATGCAATGAAACTAACTTCAAACAGTGAAATATGAACATTTGATCTCCTTTGCACATGTGCACCTGCATGCCGTCCTTTACCAAAATAACCACTCACTCCGGATGCACACAAACATTCAACATGCAAGGATGCTATAACTGCTAACTTACTAACGAAGGCCACGCCAGATCATTCAACCCTAGACCTAACCACTCTCACGGCCTCACATGATCAGTTGCTAAAATTCCCTGCCATAACACTGCAGTTCTTGAAAAAACTGTAAAAATTCCAGATCCAGTTCTCGTAACACTAATAAACTTCTATCCACTCTGCCATCATCCGGACATTCCTCATGCACCTTCTCCCTGGCAAGAGTACGACGCATATTGTGATAAAAATCTCCTCCAGTCTGATAGTACCTGCTATGTCTGGTCTCTGCCCCTGCATCCAAAATAGAGTCATCTGCCAGTTTGTACTCTTCCTCATAGGACCCCAATTTGTACCTTTTCCATTGGCGCTCACCTTCTTCTGTTGCCACTGATAAAGGGTCACATCTAAACTGTGTTTGCCCAGTAGGGTACAAACTTGTATCTTCCCTTCCTCTGTCTCGACACTGCCATGGCCTGCGCCCTGCGCACTCTCCATCTGCGTAAGAATTCGCTGCTCTATAGCTCTTTGACCCCTGAGTAGACGCGCAGCTCCATGTGACCCATCCGTCACTAACTTGGCGGCCGTGACAAATCGATCGGACGTCATCATTCCACAGCGACACTGCTTGTGAAAGGATCCTCCAGTGGTACACACTCTACCCAATGCCTGGTTACTTTAAGGGTGACAACCAAGTTTCACAGTCTTAAACACAGGTACTGATCCATTCTTATAAGCAGTACTAGCAGCAGAGATCGGTACACACTACAGATATCACTCCATTCACTTTGCTGTGTCTCCTTGCCTCTCTCTTCTTCACTGCGCACCCCTTCTCTTTTTTTCTCTCGCCTGCAGCTGCTGTTACTGTTAAGTCTTTCTGTTGCTTTTCACTTTCAGCTTTACTTAGCCAGTTTTCACTATATGCCGCACACCCTTTTTATTTTATCACACGGCACACACCCGTAGCAGCTGAAAATGATTGTTCCACTTTGTCGGCTTTTCCTTTGGGCATTAGTTTGTTGGTTTTCACCTTAGCTGCATCAAAATCATATGCCCTCTCATCGAAGGTGCCTGCAATCAAACTGGTACGCTTCTTTCTACATGCCTACTGTACCAATATTAAGAAAGATTAACGCTCCCTTTGAAGGCCATGGCCAGGGGCAAAGGGGCCCCGGGGCTGGTGGATGTCTGCAGCTCTGGAACGCACCGTTCCTTTTGCTGTTGTACTGTATAAAGACCGTTCTCCTTTCGGTTGCTGCTCCACATCACTCCATTTAAAGCTGACTTCCCGTTTCTCAGCTGTCTTGCTGCTGCTCCTCCCTGTGTATGCAGGCACCATGAACAGCTGATTTCTTCCAAACGTTGTATGCAGCGACTCGTCAGCTTCTTCCTACGTTGGATCTCTTTATTTTAGGACCCTCGTCACCAATGTGAAGTTCTATGCTTCAAGTAGGATCGGCGACTTGTTGTTATGTCCTTAAGTATTTTTTTTGTTAAGATCAATATTATTTAAGATCAAGTGCGAGATAGTAAGTTACATCCACCAGCCCCGGTGACATGCTGGCCCCAACTGTCGCCTTTCAAATAACTCAGATCAGTCTGCCTGTCAACATTCCACAGGTGACATCATAGGCGGGCAGAAACACACACACACAGATAGGCCAGATCCTTACATACTGCTTCATAGAATGAGTCATAAACGGATACTTCATTGCAGTGTGTTAACAACAGTTCAGGAGAAAAAGTAATTGACACATTGATCAAGTGGTGGAGTTCCCTGTCGCTGAGCATCATCTGACACGCACTTGGAAGTACCATTGTGATATGTTGGTAGTCAATAGCTCCTCCCACATTTGGGAATCGAGCCATACCAATAAAACAAAAACACTCTTCACATGGAGCAGGTCAGCAGTGGTTTTGGGAATGGGAAATATGATAAACCGAGGAAGAAGCCTAATTATAGATGCCATGATCTGCATCATAACGTTCTTGAATATTAACTGGCAGAAAGTTGTCTGCATTAGAACTAGACGGTGAAAAAATGCACTCCTGCATTAATGTGATACTGCCAATGATGTAACACATGGAAATACTGTTGTATGAATGATGCTATCGGGTTCCAGATCACTTTCCCAATGGCCAGAACAAACAGATATGGCCTGGCTTATTGTGGTGGCCATTTCACTGAATGCTTTTGTTGCCTTTTTATTGGCGGCATGACCTCTATACCAACCAGAGCCCTGGCACCTCAGCCACTAACACTCAAAAATCAAATGTATGTATACTGGAACACCCCCGCACTCCTCACTGCAAAATGATCGGTGGAAACGCCGTTTCAGCAAATGCAGTGAAATGGCACAATGAGGCGGGCGGGTTTGAAACAAACTGGATTGTGGTGAATTCTAATCTGTGCCCTTTCAACACCAATTCAGAACTCTCCTCAAGCAAATTAGCCCCTACCCTTTATATTTGATCCTTGCTCAATTATCTGGAACGTAGCCTGCAACTGACAAGCAGGTTCATTGTCACTCTGGATAGGAAGAGACAGTCTACACTGAATGACTCGATTTGCACTCATCTTTCCTTACAATCCAACACCATTTGTATTCAAGAAACATATATATATAAAACCTTAGCAGAATAATGCACCAAAGAAGAAGAAAAGATAAACACCCCAATTCATACCAGTTTATAAGATAAATCAAATGTACCAACTAAGAAAAAAAAGAACATGAATTGATACAGAAGTAAAATTAATCCAAACATGAAGTAAATAAATCACACTCAGTAAAAAATGAAAAAAAATATATCCACAACAGATTTGTGTAAGCTAGTAAACCCATAAGGTACTCAGTCATTCAACATAATCTCATGCAAAAGTCAAATCCTGAAAGAGGCTAACACAGAAGATAGGACAGTTAAAGACTCCAATCAAGAAGTCCCACTAAGTCAGTGCCTTGTCTGGGATTGCTCAAGGGAAGCCCTTATTTATATATTTTTATGTCCAGTTTGTGTACTCTGGATGACAACCCTTATATAACACCCCTCTCTTAGAATCCCCCTGACCCCACTGAGCCAAGAAGTAAGTTTGTTTTGCAAATTTAAAATGTTTATTTGAGAATTAAACAATATATATATTGCACTTTTATAATAAATTAATAATTGATATCACACTTAGACATATGACAGTGAGTGATCAACAATGGATGACGTGATACTAGCACACTGGGAATTACTTAGGAGTAGTATAGAGGATAAGGTAGCTGAGAATGCTTTATATGGTACAAGGAAATGCAAGGTTGAAAAGAAGCAACACAGGAATAAACTTGATATGATTTCAGCAATACATAATATAATCACTTTTCCCCTTTTGGCAATTCACCCCCGACCTATGCAATGTAAGGAGGTGGAAGTGACACACACAATTCTTCAGGAATACAATCACAGTACAATCCCAATTCAGTTTCCCCCTAGCAAGCTTAGATCAATAGGGATGATTTTAAACGCGGGCAAAGTACTTTAAAGGTGGTATGCAAAGAAGGGAAAAATATGCTAAAAATGGTTTTAATTCCCTCTAGAGGTTCAGGGTGAGTGATTGCTACTTTAAATTAGTTCAGGATCACTTTAGCAATGCTCTATGAATGATTGTCAGGTTGCAAACGAATTTCAGCAAAGGAAAGCAAGGACAAATATGTTTACACGTGGCTGAAATGAAGCAAAATGTCAAATCGCGGCAATTTAGTCGCGTGTGTCGAGCGCAATTACAGAGGAAGTATAAGATGACAGTTTTGCAGCTTTAAAGTCACAGAAGGACACACAATGCTATGGTGTAGTTCTAGATAGGTTAAAATAGTTTGAATTAGATTATTTTAAACTAAGAGATTGGTTTAGCACAGTTCTGGCTGGGTACTCACACTATATGTTGGACAGGGATGCGACTTTGTCACGGGTCGGGTCAGGATTGGCTGCGGTTCTCTCGCCACGGACGGTCTTTAGTACCGGTTCTCTGGTTACAGCAGTCTGGGTCAGCTCTGCTCTGCTGGTCTGGCTGGCACTCGGTGCTTCACAAAGGCCTGTTCTCTGGTTCCGGGTACAGTTCTGCTTTCTGGGTGTTTCTGGCACAAGGTTCTAGGCCAGAATCAAACAGCTCAGCCCAGCTGTTTTACTCTGATGTGCCCCTTGGAAGTCTGGGGTAAATCAGTTTGCAAAAGATGTTGAGGCCTGCTGACAAATTCTGAAGTCTGAATTCAAAGTTCTAGTCTCTGTGCTGGATCTGGTGTCTTCTGGCAAAACGCTCCACAAGAAATCAGCTTGAAGTGGGAAGTGAATGTCCCTACCTGTCCTGCACAGTCTCCTTTTATGTGTTTAGAAAGTGGGAGGGTCGGCTCATCTTCTATGCCCAACCCTCTCAACTTATCATTGGCCAGTTCCTCCTCTCTCCCTTGATTGGGGGAACTGGTTTGTGAGTCAGAGTGATGAGGTAGGTTTATGGTCAGAGGATCCTCCCCTTGTCAAATTGCACACAAATCTATTTCTGATTCAAATACATATTTATCTATGTACCATTTTTCTAATATTATACGTCCAGTTAACATATTTTCTGTAGCAGCAAACCATCTTTGTGAGATGTTGTGTCCACTTATGACAGAATTCTGCCCTTTTCATCCAGATAACAACCGCTAAACCTTTCCAGATTTTACACAAATGTGCACCAGGGATATGGGTTTCAGATGATAAAGTGTACGATTTTTAACATGCATACATTTGGAGTAACAACCTTTTTTCTGCTACTATCCCCAAGAACATACCACAGGGTTCTAACACCTCTTAAAATGTGCACAGAAAAATCACAAGAATGATGATGTTATTTATATAATTTTTACAAGTCCGCACTATGAATTATCCATCTTTTTAAAATTATGCTCTGGCCCCAAAGGGGTGTGGTTTTCCAAAGCACATGGTGGAATTTCTGGTTTATCCACTTCCCCCAAGCTCAGCTGGCTCACAGATGCAGTGCCCCTCCAAGAGGAAGCCATTTACGACCCCCCTAATTTAACATTTGCCTGGGCCAAGGACAGTGCTTTGTTTAGTTTCCTGTAGTCCCCAGGTGCTCCCCCCCCTAATTCAATCAGAGAGGCATCATCTCCTTTTGGCAGGGGCAGCAGAATGCAGCCAGGCCTGGGAACACAGCTGCTGATCAAGATTCAACTCCTGTCGGGGGTGGTTGTCAGGCAGAATTCAATATCTTTAAGCCAGGCTTCAGCTAAATGTCACTTTGGTACCCAGTTTTCTACATTCAAATCAAACTGACAATTTTTACACATGCAGCTAGAACGCTGATTCTAAGTTCAAAACTATGACATTTAACAGTTGCAAACTATGTGACACTCAACAGTAGGTCACTCATTTATTTTAAACATTAGATTTTAGTGTCTTTCAGTCCAATTTCACTTCAGCTGCTGACATCCACAGCTCAGCCAATTTTGTTATAAACATTGTTTTGGGCTATTTCTCTTTCCAGATTTAGTATGCACACAAGAATACATTCTGCCAAATGTCTGCTGGTGTTCATTGAGATTTTTGAATATCTTGCAATGTTTAAAATAGGCATTTTTAGCTTGCAATTCAGAGAAACAAAGGTGATTTCAAAGCGCTTTTTTTTTTAGCCACCGGCACTGCTGTTTTTCCTTTGGCACACATTTCACTCCTAGCACTCCTGGCCCATCACGCTCGCACTGGTAGGTGGCAGGTCAGGGGACCATTTTGCTGTGCGCAAAACTGCACGGTTCTCCAGGATTCTGGCGCAAATGTGGGCTTTTCTGCCCTCTTGGATTTTCTAAGCCCACAGCACCAAGTGTTGCAGCATAATAACTTGAACGTGGGCGAAGACACCCAACGGACAGAAAAGAAATCCCAACATTTAAAATGATACATTTACAATGGATTCATCGTAAAATAGCCATTACAAAAATACCCAGTCAAGATAGGAGCTCATTGCTGGCATCCTCGAAATGCTACCGAGATAAAAGCACCACAACAGCTATTTATCAAGTGGCAGAAGCTGTTCAGGGTCTCCACAGACTTTTCCAAGGGACAAGCTTTGAAGAATGTCCAGACACTGCCACCACATAGCTGCAGGGACATAGCTCCAACAATAATCCCGGACATGTGCCACTAAATTCAGCAATCAGCCTCAAAATGCAATCAGGACCCTCCAGCAACATGACCGATTAACTATGGCTGTAACCAGGGATGCATTCTTTGGAAATGTGAGGAAAACCATCAGTATAGTTTAGAGAAATGATTTCCAAAAATGGAGGAATCCACACTGGCACTACCCAATGTGTCAGCGCTACCGGCACCAGGAAAATCGGCACCTGAGTTACTTAACACACTTATAACAGTGAAATAGGTTTCAAAGGGACCGAGGAGGGGCACAGATGACAGACATCAAAGTCAGTATAAAAACATTGCGGATGGCCAAGTTCCCTGGGATCAAAACAAATGAAGTTACATCTCTTTGCTTTGGTATGAAACATTCAACAGACACCTACACAACCCTTAGTGCATAGATTTCATAGTTTACCCCTCTATTCGGCCGTGTCTATCTGGTGTTCAGCTCCTTGATTGCCACTATTCCTCTCATCTTTGAAGTGTACATTGCTGCTCTGCAGGTAGTGTCTTTAATCCAGATTTTTGTCTGAACACTTTACCAGCACAAACTCATGCTCTGTGGACCTTGTTTCTTCTCCCTGGCTAAGGGCTTCCAATGAGATAAGTACGTTTAGACAATAGATTATAAGTATTTCTGAAGTAAAATAAGTCCCTGGGCCCAGCCCGGGAAACACTGGCACAATGTTGGGACTGACAAGAATAGATTATGTCCCCTACTGGTCCACAACGACATAGACAATATCACAGAACTAAGCAGTAACTTTTCCTAACTTGACCTTCCACTTATCAAATATGGTTCTTTATTTTCCTTCATGGTGGTTCAGGGTACGATTTAGATTTAGAAAGTGATGTGGAAATTGCCTGCTATGAAGAGTACACTGTACATACCATGCATCTGTTGCACAGCAGAAAATGCATTATTGTTGCACATTTGTGATGTCACTTTCTTACTGTTGGAAAATGGTGCATTTCCTGTTATTGCAATAAACTTGAAATAGAACTTGTCTTTTCAAATGTTTAACGACGAGTAGTGTGTGCTGGATAAGTAACCGTGTTCACGTGTTTAATGTCGCATCTTTTTCATGACATCATGCATTAGGCGTTGAAATGCTGGTGTTTTCATATTGCCCTATTGTCTTCTGTTACCTGCTGCCCCCACACAGATTAAAGGGTCCATTTGCACCTTTAATATGCTATACGTCACACCTGACTCATATCCCTTCTGTTAATCTCAGATGGCTGTAAGGCAGATTCTGCCAGACAGAAATGATTTAAACCTGTCACACTGCTATACATCACACGGATGCAGTGATATAACTGAGTAGCCACTCAGTTATATCACTGCAACACGTGCAATGCTGTTATTTGTTGAAGTGCCGTCACGAGACTATTGGATGACTTAATAGGTTAAACATACATCAATGCATTAATATATTTAACTACAGTTATTAGTTGGCTTGTTACAATATAAAAACACGGCAATGGGCCTCATTACACGGTAGGTGGAGGACCAAGGTGCTGTTAGCACCTTGGTCCATGCCGGTAAAATACCGGCACCGCCTTGGAGGAAAGGGGAATTACCGCCCTATTCCAAGGTTGGCGGGGCGGTAATTCCCCCTTCCCCCATTGCCCTTCCCCATTCCCATTTTTGCCCCATAGGGCTCTATGGGAATGGGGAAGGCGCTGATTACGGTGCCGCAAATTGCGGTACCGTAATTAGCACCCTGGTCCCTTTGCGGGTTGGTTTTTAACACCTGCTAAACAGCAGGCGTTAAAGTACCAACCCGCAACGGGACCTCGTAGTAAGGCGGTAAGGGTTTACCGGTACCGGTAAACCCTTACCGCCGTCCGTGTAATGAGGCCCAATGTCAGTGTAGCCTTCTTTATGATACTACAGCCATGAGTTGTTCTCATGACGCACTGAAATGCCAGTGTTACCTCCTCGCTTCAGTGAGGCAGAAAGAGGAAGACTGTGCGCAGGTCAGTAGTCATGACACCAACACCACTGCAGCACCAGCGCAGCTGCCATCATCATTCCGAACTGCTGCTCTTTTGAGATTGCAATACGGCACGAGTCGCTGCATTTCTCAGGCTTTAGTCAGTGATCACAGACCAAGGTAGGAAGAGAACCAGTCCAGCTCTCCCATGTTCTCTCTGAGACTGAAGTGGTGTCTGTGCTACTTACGGAATGCTATATTGTGTGCGCTGCTCTGCGGTTACAGTGCGTTCTGTGCTACTTTGAGAGTACTGTCTGTGCTGCTCTGTGATGGCAGTATTGTCTTTCTTGCTCTGCAATTTCATCACTCCCTACGCTGCTCTGCAATTGCAGTTCGGGTTGTGCATCTCTGAGATTGAAGTATTGCCAGCACTACTCTGAGATTGACGAACTGTGTGTGCTGATCTGTGATTGCAGTCCTGTGTGTGCTGCTCTGAGATTGTCCTATTGTCTGTGCTACTTTGAGATTGCAGTATTGTCTGGGCTGATCTGCGCTTGCAGTATTGCCTATGCTGCTATCTGACTGCAGTACTCTCTGTGCTGCTCTGTGATTGCAGTCCTGTGTTTGCTGCTCTGAGATTGCCGTATACACTGTGCTGCTCTGCGATTTCAGAACTGTCTGTGCTGCTATGTAATTTCAGTATTGTCTGCACTACTCTGTGACTGCATTATCATCTGTGCTGCTCTCTGATTGCAATCTTGGCTGTGCAGCTCTGACAAAGCAGCACTGCCTGTGCTGATCTGAGATTCAAGTAATCTCTGTGCTGCTCTGAGATTAAATTATTATCTATGCTGATATGCAATATCAGTACTGTCTGTGCAGCTTTGTGATTGCAGTCCTGTCTGGGGTAATCTGAGATTGAAGAATTGTCTGTTCTGCGCGATTGCAGTACTGTTGATGCTGCTCTGCAATCGCAGTCTTGTCTGTCCTAATCTTCTATGGTGTTCTGAGGTTGCAGCCAATATGACGGGGTGGGGGTGGACTTGAAAGATATCCAAACTCTCCAGCAATTGTTATTCTCGGAGTGATCCATTTTAACTACCATTGTGGATTCTCAGAAATGTAATTTTACAGAGTGCTCTGCTGGGAACAGGGCCAACAAACAAGGAAGATTGTGCCAAAAAGAAACTGAATTAATATCACTTTATATAGCTTCATGCATATGTTGCTTGGTTCGCATTTGTGCTCTTAGCAGTTCGATGTGGGTCATAAAGCATTCAATCCGAATGCCAAGAGTGTGCTCATTCAAGCCGCATTGAAGGCTGAACAACATGGGCTGATTCTTTTGTGAAACGCAAGTTAAGAGGGGCGTCATGATCACACTAATGACAAGGGGACAGTGATCAGTCTGCAGACCTACGACCTTCTGGAATGAATGTGTTTACCTCTATTTGTGACTGGACACTTCCAGATGCGGAAACTAGGAAACAGTCACCAAGCATTTACTAAGCAGTTGTCTACTGCTAAAGCATGCATAATTTGTAAGGCAAGACCACCGGACAACCAGACAATAAAAACACTCCTCTAGGGAAAAAGGATTGGTGCACCACTTTGCAAGGAAAACAAGATACATTCTGTAAAAAAGTATCAGAAGGTCCCGAAGAACCAAACTGACATGGAGCTCTCAGTTGGTTCAAAGCAGGTACATGGCTTTTAAGGAAAGAAATCATCACTCATGGCGTAAACAATATGCAACATTATTCCCCCTCCCTCATTGGCTTCCACCTGTATACATACTACCAGTGCCCCATAGTCCCTCTGCCGATTGGCCACATCCTAATCTACCCCTACCCTCTAACACGTGCTTCCCCTATTCCGTCATCTTGATCCCCAGCTAGTGGATTGGCAAGTTATCTGGGATGTTACCCGACCCATCGGCCTATTCACATGGTGTGCACCTGGTCCTTAACACGAGCTCAGTGGACAAATCTGAGGTCAAATTGGCCCTTTGAAATAATAGTGTGCTCCTCTTGATACCAGGTGCACAGGCAGCCAAGCCATTCTTCCGCAGCTCTGGACTAGATTTGTTGGCATCACCTCTTGCTCTTCGTATCACAAATCAAGGGATGTTATGCTCCTCACTCCCCCCTTATCAGTTGCCCACCTGTGGTTCACCTACTTGCTCTCTTGAACACCAGCTTAATCAGCCCAATTCTGATGAATTTATTCATTCTATTTTTCAGACACCTGGCAGTTCAAATAGGACATCCATTGTTCCGAGGGGCGCTAGTCCCCTAAATCTAAACTACATTTGTCAAACGTACCATATAACCAGCTCCCAGCTGCGCTCCCAAACCTCTGCTGCCGCACACCTTCACTTTCTTGTGTGCTAATAGATTGTCCTTAGTCTGAATCATCTGGACGTGAATGGAAGCTGCACATGCATCCCAACATTCCCCCTTTAGTTAATCTCCAATAACTAACCCAGCAGCATCCCTTCGTCTATAATCATCATCTTTGGCACCTATGTACTACACAAGTGACGTAAACTTCCCCCATTAGTGGGCATTTTTTTCTGGTGTACATGTAAGCAAAAGAGTATGGCTATCCCCAGCTAAGTCAACCCAGTGCTGAATATCATTTTCTGGATCTGGTGGGGGAAATGTTAATGTCCTCGGGGGATCGATAGAATGTTCTATTCTCACCATATGGTTGCCATTTGGACTGTCTGTGTATACTGGTGTTTTGTGATAGGAGGAGCTCCACCTGCCCTTATTGATACCATCATAATGGCACTGTTTGTGAGAGTCATGGTGCAACATCGAAAGACCATCTCACCATTAAAAGCAGGAACACAACAATAAGGACCAATATCTTCACCGCTATACCATGATGTTGAACCAATCATCAGCTTCCACTCCCGCTTCTGTCTCTGTTCCTGTCTTCAACTTGTGTAGGGCACCCTTCGAATTGAGCATGTCTTTTGCCTTACTTGAGGAGGGTTGGTGTGGCTGTGGTCCTGGCATATCTACTAGAGACAAGTCAGAAACTACTATGACAGCTGAAATTCAGGGTAGCTAGTGAACAAGTGTCTCTCCATGATTTTGGGCCTAACACCCAGAATATGTACATAAGGGCAGCTGTTCCATTGCTAAGATTGGGGATAAATATTTTCCTGTTGCATTTGGTGTTAGTTCCCACAGGCACAGTGTCATTTCTCAGAAGCAAAACATGTATTCTGCTACTGTCTCTTTTGTCATTGGAGTCTCTTTTGCCTTGACCCACATTAGCTTCGACACATATGTACTCCATATGACAACACAGTTCTTGTTCACATTCAGTATTACTCCTTCATCAAATCACATCAAACCCCCTGCTGCACAGCTTACTACTGCCGCCTCCCATTTGTTGGCAACAAACAGTACTCTTTCCATCTTTAGCAATGGGTACGACCTACACCATGGATCCTTCAACAAAAACTAAACATATGTACAATTTTGAAAACATTAAACATTACTTGATGTGAAAACTGCAGAGGAAGAGAAGAATGAGATAACCATGCAGTGATCAAAGTATTTGTCATGCTCCTTACCACTAGAACTAATGCATACTACAACTGCATTAACACAATACTAAAAAGAAGAACACATACTCTACTCATAAATGCTTTCTCTAAAACATCAATTACTGACAGTTGGACTTGAACCGTTTTGTCTTTATTCTGGAAGTTGCTTTGGATGGGGCAAAGGAGGAGCTGTATGAGGAGCCTTCCACACATCAGAAAGGTGAACCCAATACAGCAACTCCTTTACCTGAATGGAAAATGGTGTAGCAAACACAACAGTGTAGGGCCGGTTAAATCTGGGTTGACTCCAACAGCATTCCTCTCATAGATGGAATCTCCAGGCAGGAGCTGCAGAGGCTGTAAACTAACCCTGTTGGGCACCATGCCATCCTTCGACTCTTTTTGATTATTTCTGTCAAGAGAGAACTGTAATGCATCTGGTTAACTGATGCAAATACCATGTCAATCCCTCCCCCAAATTACTAGCAACCCTGTGAGAATTAGATGCACTGTGTGTAGTCAAGTGGCATGTGCATTCTCCTCCCTGTCACAATTTTTGGAGGCAAGAGGTGATGGTCTTTGCAGGGTGCATACACAAACTGAACAAATCCAGGAACAAACAGTGGACCCAGTTCTCTTTCAGGGTCACACACAATTTGGACAGCTTCCCCTTAAGAAGTGTATTCATCCGTTCAACGATCCTATTGGCTTGAGAATGAAAAAAAGGAACACATCTTATGCTGAATGCCTAACAATACAGCTATCTCTTTAAATAGCTTGTTGACGAAGTTAGTGCCATTATCAGATGTAAGTACTTTGCACAGTCCCAAATGAAGAAACAGTTCTTCAACTAGAAATGTGGTCACTGATTTAGCACCTGGAGATGCACATGGCCCTGCCTCAACCCACTGGGGGAACAGGCACACAATGGCAATGAGGCATCTGTATATATTGCATATTTTCCCTATATCAACAAAATCTATATGAGCACACGGAATGGTCCACTGGGGTGGGGTAATATGCCACGCAGTCTCCCCAACTTTTTCCCCGTATTATACCAGTGACATGTAATACAGTTAGCTACAAAAACATTAAACAGTTCCAGCAGATTCGGGACAACCAAATCCTCCTGAATGTCTGTGGTGATATGCTGGGTTATGCAGCTGCTGAAAAGCAACCATTACCAACTCTCGGGGCATCACTACTTTACCTGTAATGACCTGCCTCCAGATAAGATCACTAAGTGATTCCATGCATCCCCTTATTTAATACAACTCTTTCTCTTCCTGGGCATCATGATCACCTCCCGGGTTGTAGGTTTGAGATCAGGTATTCAGGCCAGAAAGGGTTCTTTGTGCAGATCTGTGGTGGGTAGATGGGTACTAGCAAGGCGTACCCAGTGTTCTCACAATCCTCACTGCCAGAATTACAGTGGGTTCCCATAGAGATCTAATGGTTAACAATTTCCCT
Organism: Ambystoma mexicanum; assembly: GCF_040938575.1. Classification (NCBI taxonomy): domain Eukaryota; kingdom Metazoa; phylum Chordata; class Amphibia; order Caudata; family Ambystomatidae; genus Ambystoma; species Ambystoma mexicanum. The sequence goes on along the minus strand of NC_090937.1, from coordinate 791,713,650 downwards.
TAAAATGGACGCCCTGCAGGTCTCAGACTAGGTAACTATAGTGAACTAGTTGTTGGACACTATACAGGCCCCACCCACATATTAACACGCACTTCACGTTAGTTCCGCTGACAGCGGTGCAAAACTACCGGTGCTCTGCTCTGCTCACATACCTTTACAAATAATAGAAAAGTCATGTTATGAATTTATCGAGTTAACAGAAAATCCACAGAACAAAAGGTTCAACGTACCTGACAGGAATTCATAGCAGCAGTCCTCTCACAGGTGACATCTTCCTCAGTTCAGTCTGAAACTTTCTTCCTCAGCCGCAGCTTCACCATGCAATCCTCCGACCTCCGAAAACCTGAAAGACAAGGTACAATGGTTAAAGAAAGAACATTTAATACTTTGTAGTGAGTGAAAATAAACTACGTGCTTAAGTATGTGAAGTTCCTACAACCTCTTTTAAGCATTCCAAAGCCTGGCCTCAAAGTGAGAGAACCATTAGCTTGGTAACGAAGGCATGTATCACTGCGCGCCTTCCCCAATTACGCACGCATGCTTACCTCAAGAAAAGACTTAGTTTTTTCTTCAACGAAGCCCGTGTTTCTTCAAGTGCGATTCTCTCTTCAAAATACCTGCAAAAGAAAGAGAACGTTTTTAGACTTTCTTCAAGAGAGCTCTCCTCTCAGAACTATTCACTCTCAGAGTCTTCAACACCCAACTGACTAAAACCAAAAGCTCCCGCCAAGAACCAAGACACTTACCTTTTGAGGCTTTTTCAACGTTTTCAAGCATGAGTTTTTGTTGTGCCTCATCACCAATGCACCCCTGAATGAAAGCAGGATGGGGAGCTCCCTAATATAAAAACACAGGGGAAATACCTGTTTAACCAGTATTGGAGGATCACGAGGGTACCCAGACAATTTACGCTTCTGCAGAGATAAGTTAAGCGTTACACTGTGGTGCCTGTTCCTGAAGTTCAATAATTTAAGTGACTGGCACAGCAGGATATAGAACCCCTAATTATACCTGCAAACTTGCTACTTCTGTATATGCCGCAATTTGGCAATTGGAGATATGATGAAGCGTGGGCTGCCTGATCTCTCACCTCGTTGGCGAGGGAAATTAGGTCTGTGTTGTAAGTATGGGTGGCAGACTTAACTACTCTGATAAGTGTGGGCCGCAAAAGGGCATACATCAATCTGTCTACTAGTGATGCATGTTGCACTGGGGACCTGTCAGCTTTGAGAAACCCTCTCCTCTTCCATCGGGATAATCCTGACATATGCTGAATAAGAGTATATTGTCACCTGCACCCTTGAGATGCTTCTAGTGCTTCAATTAGAGAAATTAGCTCTGGCTGAGTAATGCAGGGTCAAGCTTTTCTGAACCAATAATTTGTACTTTGCATCTACTAGGTGGACCACTGCCGTGCAAGTATGCATTTTGCCCATCTCCTGGTCTATGGTCATTGAACCAGCTACACAGAATACTTCCCCCTCCTCAAGAGCACAGTCCCTTGCCTTAGGAATATCAACCTCAGGGCTCTCATAGGTAACACAATCATTCACTTTGTCCCCCTCATTAATTGGTTCAGTGAGAAAAGACAGTTCTACACTTAATAATGCGAATGGGTGGGCTTGATAAAATCACTTGTATGCTGAAGATCGTTGTGTAATCAGTGTGTATTTGGACCTCTCAAGAATTGTGAATACTGTTTGTTCCACATATAGAGTTACTGAGTACCCCATCGTAATTGTGGCAGATGTTTCAATGGTAAAGTCTGCCGCTGCTAAAGCCTGCTCACATGGAAACTGACCTTGCATCACAGAGTCTAACATCCCAGAATAATATGCCCAGGGATTGTGACTCATAGTCCTTTTCTGTGTCAATACTGCTGTCATCATGTGTCCATTTGAATGGAGAAACAAAGAAAACGTGTGTGTGTAGTCAGGGGTTGCTAAAACTGAGACATTACTGATAACATCTTTGAGGTCTTGGAAGCTTGTGACCATCTCTTCTGTCCAAGTAATGGGGCTTTTTCCCCTTTATCCCTCCTTCAGTTTTTGTATTAATGGCCTAGTGTTTGAGGTGTAGTCAAAGGTTCATGCCCTACAGTCATTACAACACCCCAGGAACTTCTGCATGTCTTTAACTGTGACCGGCTGAGGGGTGCTGTGCACTGCAGCAGCACGCTCAGGTGTTGCTCTATTACCATCAATGGAAATATGTTGTCCTAAATATATCACTTCCTGTTGATTGTATTGCATGTATAGCCATGTCCACCTCATAACCGTTGTCTGCTAACAACGTTAACAGTGTGATGGACTCCTCTCTGCACTGCTGACTGCTGTTCGCTTGCACTGCATGCCAACAAATAATCAACACATTGGATTATAATACTGGACACGCGTATTCTCACTAAGTCAGCGTGGAACACTCTGTTAAACATACTGGGGTACTCATAGCACCCCATGTGGGAGTCAAGTATGCTGAAATCTAAACCCATGATAGGTGAACATGGTGACATATTGGGAATTGGGATGCAATGGGATGGAGGAAAATGCATTCTTCAAATCAATTACAGTAAAATAGGTTGATATGGCAGGTATGTTACAAAGGATAGTCGCTGGGCTCGGTACAACCAGGAATGTATGTTGAACCACAATCTTTACGTGGCGTACGTCCTGAATCATCCTCCAACTAGAACCTTCTGACTTCTTACAGGATATATAGCTGTGTTTTAGGGAGACTGTGAGGACCCTATAATGCCATGGTGCAGTAATGCTATGATTGTGTCATGTAGTCCCTCGTCTGCCTCCTTGGACAATGGGTACTGCTTTGCCCTGGGTAATATTGCTCCTGATTTGAGGGAAATGTGTACTGCTGCCACTCTCTTTAACAGTCCTACGTCATGGGGATTACTTGTCCATAAACTGTCTAGTACTTGCGCTAAGCTGTCTTGGACAAATGATGGCATGCTTCCAACTGCCATGATGGGACATGGGGCATTGCAATATTGGATCATTATTTCACATGGGACACATACTTCCAATATTACTTCGCCATACTTGTCAGCGTCCTCAAACAGTTGCCCACCTGATAACCCCTCAATGGTTGGGTTGGGCCAATGCATTGGGCTGTGCGCCACTCTCCTCCATCTGCATCCGTCCCTATCAACACAATGTTGTCTGCTGTGACCGCCAGAGCTTCCAGATCTAATCTAGGGATTGTCCCTCCTTCTCTCCAGCCCTGAAATCTCTTCACTGGCTCCTATTCTCTGCAAGGATTAAGCTCAAGACCCTTTGCATTGTCCACAAAACTTTACGGGGCCTGGGTTCACACTACCTTCAACTCTCCCTCTGCAAATATCTTCCTTCTCGAGCTCTTCGTTCTCCACCTCCAACTCCTTCGGGGTCAGTCACTTCTCCAAGCAACGAGTTGGTGGTATATCTCCTCAGCTGGGGCCTCACTCCGGAAAAGCCTCCCTGCCTCTCTGCAACTTGAAGAGAACCATCTGTGGACCCGGAAGCACCTCAAGACCTTCCTCTTTTCTTCTGCCTTTGCTCTTCCTTTCCCCAGTGGATCTGTTCTGCTTCGCACCGGGCTCCTGGTTACCCTCGGTTTTTGGGCCCAGGTCCCTGCCCATCCAGCCAAACACCCACACAGCCTCCTGGAAATCCTGCACTTGGGTCTGTATCTGTTACCCTACAGTCCCCCTACTTGCACTTATCAGACACCCCTTGTCTGTGCCTTTACCTTGCACTTGGCATCTCGCTGGCTGAACTAGCAGTTTTTGTTATTTTATCCCTTGCTCAGAACTTTCCACTTCTCCCCTCTCCCTTGCACTTTCCCCCTTGCCTCTCCCCTGAACCTGCACATTCTCAGTGTCACTGGGCCTAGTAAGATTGTTGTTTTGTTCCCCCCTGTTTCCCCTCACCTGCTTTGTTGTGCTCTGAAACACTTGTATATGAGCGCAATACAAATAAAAATAATTTCATATCATGGTCGTGGTGCATAGCTGGTCGAAATAAAAATTCAGATGGTACCCTCCACTGTCACTTCATATTGATACCAGGCTCCTAGAGGTCCTTACATGATAGAATTGTCCACACACACAGATTTGATTTATTCAATTGTGTTTCATTTAATAATGTTAGACCCTATTAGGCCCTGAGGAAGCTTTTTTGAGTGAAACATGTGTTGGCCTTTTTTGGGCAATATTACAAATGCAATATATACTTCTCAGTCTTTTATGGAATAAGCTTTGAAGTTTGCAAAATGACTACACAATCAATACATATTCTGTTTAAAAATGTATTGTCTTCACAGGAATCGGTATAGCACTAGCGCATTGGGGAATAGAGCATACATTAATAAATATGGATAGCATTAGACATTCATGCTCTCTTCGTACAAACTTACAGTCGGTGGGGTTCTCAATTTCTCCCCCATTACACAACATGGTTTTCCTTTGTCACATGTCCCACATAACTTAGTTTTGCCTTTCTTACCTGGTGTGGAGTTTCCATCCAGCCGTGCTCCTGAGATCTGCCCAGCTACTCTCTAGGCATGCTACATTGAACTGTGAAGTGGCGCAGGCAGGGCACACTCTCTCATAACTCGACATACACACCTACACAGCTGGTGAGTCCACCACATGCATTTGTCTCGGGAGAATTGCTCAGGAGCAACACGCTCGCCTTGGAAGCAAGACAACAAAGAGCATCACAGGTTTGATCCCTGGGTCCATGCTAAGAAACCTCTGGGTATTAAGCGCGTTATAAATAACATATCATATATATCTGTCTCCCTCCACAGAGGGCTCTGGATTCTGAGAGATCGTGTAATGACATCCTCGCATGCCTCAGAGAGTGGTATGCTCTTGGAGCTGACTACGCCTCCTCTCTGTGCAGATGCCATCAACTCCCATATTCCCATCCTTCCATCCTACACAATTCTGCTAATTGTTTCGTGTTCACTGCCAAAGTTTACATGGCCAGCCTGACACTACCATGCCTCATATATAATCTGTTAAAGATCACTTGCCCCGTTTTTCACCGTAAAGGTTGTATTCCAATCCTCTCCATAATGAAGTCACACATCTGGTCTGCCATCAATAACAACATCATGCTGGGGCATTCTGAGGCGTGGCTCTATGCCCAAGGTTAACATTTGTCATTATCAAGTTCTGTATAATATCTGAAAAAGTTAATCTCCTGACTTCCTGCAAGGTGGTGAGTGATTGTGCCTTCACAGTGACGCCAAACGCGAGGAGCATTGTAATGCCTCCTTCTTCTGGGTGCCTGTTCCGCTCTCTGGGTAGGTTCTGAGCACCCCTGCTCGGTGGGATGGGATGGGTGGTTTGTCTGTTTTTCTTTAAGGAGGTATTCCTTCTCCCATCTTTTGATAGGGGTTTTGTCTTGTCTTGGGCGAGGAAGAGGCTGTTAAATGGTTTGAGGAGGTTGCCCTTTTTCATGGGGTCTCTATTCACCCACTCTTGCACCAACACACACCATTCAACAACATTCACCCACTGATTCATCCTTCCACACATTGACTCATGTTCACTGACTCATACATACCTTATAAAATAAAGCCAAACCTATTGGCTTTTCCAATGATTGCTAAAACGTCTGTCGGAAGAGGGCGAGATGGGAGAATAGGAGGGCATGCTGGGCAGTTTTACCAATTTAAAGCTAATGTTCCTAAATTGAAGCCAAAAGTGGTGTTTTAAAATGCGTATTTGATAGGGTTGCTAAATCCATCAACATCCCAAGAGGGTTCAGAGATATTCCTAATGAAATAACCCAGGACTTTACGGTCTGTACCAAGAAGAATTAATTTACTGTAGCTACAAATAGATGTACGACCCTTCCCGAAAATTGTGCCTGGAAGAAACATTGACTGCAGAGAAGGGTTTGTGCCGCTGGAGAAACACTGCTGGTTTGATAAATGGGTTCCCTGGCAGTCAGAAATCCCACTGCCAATCATATGCTAGACGAAATAAAAATGTGAGACACAGCTTAAGTCCCATCTTGGTGTTTTTTCCATGAACATCCCTGAAGAATTCCTTAGCAAGAACATAAAATAGACTCAGGACACATAATGACAGAAGTGTTGCTATCATATTCCAGAGTACTGCCATCATATGTCAGAGTGTTCCCTATATATCTCTGAGTGCTGCTCAAAGATTCGAGAAGAAATGCATAATAGCATGACGCCTCTCTGTAAGCCAAGCTGCTGTTAGTTATAAGGAGGTGCTGCATAAAATACCCCACAGCGCTGGGTATAAAAACAGGCAGGCGGCTGACGTGCATGAAATCCCTCGCATTTCCGCTTACACGGGAGGTAGAGAAGATGAGCATAGCACTTATGACAATTGATCGTCGGAGGATTCGAAGGGCAAGGATATGTTGCTTTAGAAAAAGGGACACAAGTATTATCCCTAGAGAACTTTATATAGTACCCTGACCAACAAAGAGTACATTTTGCCATCATACTTTGAAAAACATATTTATTTATTTTTGCATTTTTAAAGTGCTCACACAGCCTGCGGGCATCAAGGCGCTTTTACAGTATTTTTTTTTTGTGTAATTGATTTTTTTGTTGTCTTAGTTGCGTATTTATAATGCGCTTAAATACCCAAAAGTTTCGAGGCACGGACCCGTGATCGAACCTGTGTTACTTCGTGTGGTTTTGCTTCCAAGGCGAGCATGCTGGTGCTGAGCTATCCTCCCGGGACATGGTGACTGAAACAGTTTTTAATTACAGTTCTGAAGGGGAGTAATTATTCATCTAAAGCAAAGACCTGTTGTAATATCTAAAAAGCTGTGCATTCTACCAACAGCTCACAGCTGAGTAGTGGCCATATGATACATTCTGCCTAGAAAAAATGTCTGTCATAAAAAATGTGCATAGAGAAAGAGCCGACATTTGAGTTTTGTGTGAGGCCGTCTGACATAATCCAAACCCCCACAGTGGCACACACTTGTATTCACTCATGGAATTAGGAGAATGGGAGGACGGGAGGATAGCTCAGGGGCAATGCGTTTGTCTTGGAAGCAAGAAGACGTGTTGCAACACAAGATTGAATCCCTGACTTGCCCTTAGAAACTGGTCTCTGGTTTTAAGGGTGTTATAAAAGAACAAATACAATTATAATAATATCAAGATGCACAGTCTCACTGCCATCTTAGAGTTCACAGTAGTCACCCTTACTGATCTATCTACCTTTTAATATTGCATTAGTACTTTCAACACTGGTTCTCCAACACACTGTACATTCTGGCTCCACCGAAGCTAATCTCCCGCAATAGGAAGAAGAAGTTCAGGTAACTTAACCAAGCAATCAATTCCCTCAAATAACCAGCAGTTGCTTGGCATGAACATGATACATCAGGCCAGATCCTGATATTAAAAAGGGTCCCAAAATGCTGTTCTTCCTCCACTGCTTACCTGATCAGACAACACATTCCTTCTCCCCATACGCCTTGGCGGATTTCAGGACCTACTCCCAAATATACTTAAATCAGGATCCATCTTTTTTTTCAAGAAAATCCATCAATGCCCTATGCCAGCAGACCTTGGCATTGCACTGCTCATTGTCCCTTTTGATTGGGGATCCCTCCCAACGGAACTCAACAAAGACTTCATCAAACATCTTCTGTATAAAACCAGGTTTATTATACTGAGACATCCAAGAACCAGAAGACCATAACCAACATAGACTTGTTGATCAAGCTCAGTGAGATGGCAGCATAGAGATCTATTATAGGTTACAGAATCAAATGACATTACTCTCTTATTTCCAGACAGTCATCTTTTTGCCCATTCACGGGCCCCAAATTAGCATTGAAATCCAACTTTGATGAATTGGGTCAGGGGTCAGCAATCTGTGGCTCTCAAGTTATGTTGGTCTACAAATTCAATGATCTCTTTCCATTGACTATGCAATGTATATACATTATGAGAGTTGTTGCCCAAACCATCTGGAGCGACAATTTTGCAGACCCCTGAAGTAGATAGATAGCAATTGTGCATCAGTCCTCATTTCATCATCTTCAACATTGTGGACCGCATAACCCCCGAGGAGTATAAATCACAGACAGGAATTTAATTGATCTTGTATTTGCTCTTTTAGTCTAATTAAATTCTCTTTCGACTGTTCTCTCCACAATCCAGAATTTCCACTTCTCGAGTTCCACAGGGATACATCCTCTCTCCCCTTGATTTGATTGATTTAACTTTGAATTTGTATAGTGCAAAACCCCTGGGGGAACCAAGTGGCAAGGTACATCTAGGCGCAGATCTTATATGAAATAATAAAGCAGCAGTCACCACTAACATGATATTACTCAAACAGATATGTTTTAAGTTGTTTTCAGAACACTGTCAAAGATTCTATCTTTCTTAAGTGTTTAGTAGGTGATTCCATACACGAGCACCGACAACCAAAAGCCTTCTATCCCCCAATGGACAAATCAAGAGGTGAGAACCACCAATTGATTTGAAGATATAGATCGCAAGTATCTATTGGGGATATAAGTTTGAATCTTGGCAGCTAGGTAAGAAGGTGCAAGGTTGTGTATACACTTGAACACCAGTCACAATAACTTAAACTGGATCCATTGATGGACCTGAAGTCAGTGTAGTTTCTTCCTAAATTCAGAAACTGATTTTTCCAAGGCAGTGAGAACACTACGCGCACTGTTGCGTTCTGTACCACTGCAAGTCGTTGCAACTGATATTTAGGGCATCCTATTTCCTACCAAAAGGCCATTGCAATAGTCCAGCCTGGCATTAACAAGTGAGCCCACCACCATTTCTCAATCACCTTTTGAAATAAGGGGGAGCAGTGGTTTCTGCATTTTCCATTGAAAATATATTGATTGAACCATTTGGTTCACTTGCCGATTGTACCCCATGTCTGACTGCCAAATACACCCCAGATTCTTAACAGAGTCTGTGTACTTTATGATATTATCAAATATCGGAGGGCATGGGACAATCTGAATAGTGGTTCCTAGATTCTTGTTAGATCCGAAAAGGATCATCTCAGTCTTATCAGGGTGAAGCTGAAGCTTATTATCTATCATCCACCCTCTAACTGCCTCTGCACATTTTAGGATGTTTTTTACTGCCTCCACTGGTTGTTTTAGGCTCACATAAATCTGCATATCATCCGCATAGGAATAACCCTGCCGATTAAATTGTGCCAAAATTATTAGGAGAGGGAGAATATAAGGATTCAAAAGAACCGGAGATAGAGAGGAGCCCTGAGGTACTCCGTGGACAATGGTCAGCATTTCTGATAGGAATGAACCCAACTTAACCTGCTGCTTACAGTCACTCATATAAGAGTCAAACCATCTCCTTGCTTCTTTGGAGACCTGTGCCACTTCACTCAATCTAGCATTCAGAATTTTCAGATCAACCGTGTCGAACACTGCCGACAGGTCTAACATAATAAACATGCTAACATTGCCACTATCTACATTCTCAAGTATGTCACCCCATACTTTGATCAGTGCTGTCTCCGCTCCACTTCCCGGCCTAAAGCCAAACTGGAATGTATCAAGAATATTGTTCTCTTCCAGATGTTTTTGGAGTTGCATGTTCATGACCTTTTCTAGAATCTTAGGCCACACCAGCCTAGAAATAGGGCTGAAATTAGCCAATACATGGGGATCCAAAATAGTTTTTTTTAATAGCGGCGTCAAGTATGATTTCTTTAAATCCTTTGGCACACATCATTGAGCCAGCGATGCATTAACAAAGCTTTGCATTAGTCCACTCAAGACTTCTGCATGTTGTTGTGCTAGGTATGCCGGGATAGGATCATAGCGATGATTTGGTGGTTTTAGTGCACCAATTAGGTTTTTGATGGTCTCTTTATCCACTGGATTGAAATTAAGCTCTGTATTTGGAGATTCCCCCCCCCCTCATGGATCGGCATGATGGGGTCTGATTCACCAGTGGATTGACAATCAATATATACTCTGATCTGTTCCACCTTATCAAATAAGAAATTATTAAAGTTGCTGTCCATCTTCATGCTTAAGTGCAGGGTAGTGTTGATGTAGTCATTATTCACTAACTTTCCAATGACCTCAAATAGTTATTTCAGTCTATTTTGGGCTAAATCAATCTGATTTTATAGGCTTAGTGCCTTTGCCTGTCTGATTGCCTCTTTACAGCAACTTAGTGCTAATTTGGCTATTACGCGATCTTTGCTAGACTGAGTCAAACACCATCTCTTTTCAGCCATCTGATAATTTATTTGATGTTTTTTCACAATCTCACTAAACCATTGGTTCCCTCTACTGGTAGTTTTTTTTTTGGGACTTTTTTTTATAGGTGCAAGGAAATCAAAGTTTCATTTTCTACCTAAATGTTCTCATTTCCCTTTAGACTCATCTGCTACAACTACACAGATGGCACACACATTATCCGCAGACTCTTTAACTGATTGGACCCTGCCCCTAGCAAAATCAATCAATGCATAGTTGAACTGGACCAATGGATGAGCTTCAACTATCTGAATCTAATATAGGAAACATGGAGAATATGAGATGTTTGGAACAGGCAACTGCCCAGTCTCCCTAGTTTTTGCTTCTAGATCTCGATACCATACATCAGTGAAAATTCCAGCCATCATTCGAGATTCAGAGCTCTTTCTAGATCCTCAACCTGTATCATTCTCATCCTGGTCTTCTCTCAATTAGAAAGTTCCAACTTGGTACTTATCCCATCTCACCACTGCTATGCTTTTATCTAGTGTCAGTATTGGACCCTTGTCTCCTATTCCACCTGTATGATACTTTGTTCCAAGCCCACACATCTAGTGAAAAATGAAGCCATCAACATGTATTCCACTTTACTCTGAAAGACCCATATCCCTGTCATGCAACAATCTGAATCTCATCAGCTTAACCTCCTGCTGTTTTAAAGCACGGACCTCGTTCGAGAGAAGCAGATTACTGTACAGCGTGTGGGTAGCCAGCATTTGGACTTACTACTGTGATGTTTGTGCGTTGGTATGTGCAGCATTTGGAATTAGTACTTGGTCAGGTGCTGTTGAAAGAGCCATCTTTTAAGAGATTTGCAAAATTGGAGAATTCTAGGGGCATTCCAAGCTGACACCGACATTGGGTTCCAGAAGATGGGTGCATGGAAAGAGAAGGATTGTATGCGGGTCCTCTTGTTGCGGACGATTTTTGATTTAGGCCAATTGGTTGATTTGCTGCGTGAGGAGCATGTGCCACCAGATATGTGGAGCTTAGCCAGCATGTACGCAGGTGTGCCACTCATGACTGCTTTGTATATGATGCCTGCAGTCTTGGACACTATCCTTGCATGCAGTGGAATCCAATGTAGTTTGCATAGGATGAGTCTGATTCAGTCAAATTTCCATGCTCCCATAATAAAACATGCTGCAGCGTGGTGGACTGCTTTTAGGGGAACCAAGTCAACAGCTTCGAGCCGTGTCAGGAGAGTATTTCCCTCATCGAACCAAGTCCTGCATTAATGCCCTGAAGTCTTGAGGTGGGAAGAAGGGTTTGTTTTTTCAAAGGGTAGAGATCCTGAGCCAGGCTATGCTTTTCTGGAAGATCAGGCTGCTGTCAATGTTGGAGCCTAAGGATTTTGTATTGGTGAATCGCTATTTTGGGATCTTTGAGAAGAGTGCCCAGAGGCTCCAAGTAAACATTAAAAAGGATTGGTCAGAGGACAGAGCCTTGGGGGACTCCGCAGGAGACCTGGAGTCAGTTACAACACAACAAGTTCATCTGGAAAGCCTTATGTCTGCCTGAGAGGAAGGAGATAAACCAATCAATCACATTGTGTCAGCAAGGAGGGATAGAAGGATGCAGTGATTGATGGTCTTGAATGCAGCTGAGAGGTCAAAGAGGATGAGGAGGCATAAGTTGCCCTTATCCTTGATTTGGAGGGAGTCATCCTCCACCTGGATGTGGCTGTCCCGATGCTACATTTAGAGAAGAACCCTGACTGATAGTCATTTATGAGGTCTAGTTGATCAATTCTGGCGAGTAGTTGTGAAGCAATTACCTTTTCCAATGTTTTACCTATGAACAGGAAGTTCATTGTTGACCTATAGTTGCCCGGGTCATCTGGATCTATGGTTGTTTTTTTCAAAAGAGGTCATATGAGACTAGTCTTGAGGTTTCAAGGAATGACCCTTCTGTGAGGCAGGCATTGTTGATGTTGAGGAGCGCAGTGAGTGCCAGGCCTGTTGATTGTTTAATGATCAAGGGCTGGATTATATCATCAGAGTAAGAAGTAGGTTGAGGGAGGTAAGCATTTTCTAGGAGATCCGGGGGAGAGAGTGGAGAGAATTTGGTCCAGAGGGGCTGTCTGCATGCTGGGTTGAATGGGATGCAAAAGCTGTGAGACGTTGATTCGATGGTCTCTCAGATTTTTCTCTATTTTTTCAATACAAAATGTGTTGATTCTGTAAATATGCAAATCCAACATCCTCAACATGTGCGCAAGTATACATTTATGAAGCTTTTTGTTAGCAAGGTAGTAGGCCCATTGTTGTGATGCAGTGATCACATACTTTTTGTGGTGTGACATTGTATTCAGGGTAGATGTCGTTTTGTCACACATTTAGGGACGTTTTACGCTGTCTGCTGCGTCACAAAACACATGTGTAGCAAAGTATTTTTTTTCTTTTCACCACACCTACATTATTAGATATGGTTATGTATCTTGGACCTACTATGAGCATGTAGATACAGCTTTATTAGGTATAGTTGGTTGTTGTAATGAGCAAAAGGTCTGCCATTGTTAAAGGCTGCAGAGTTTATCATTCAATGTGCTAGCCTGCTTTTAGTGTGCTAGGCCACATTTAGTGTGCTAGTCTTCATTTCTGAGCTATGGTCATTTAACTGAATTTTAGTTCTGCTGTTGGGCAGAAGGCTCCAAGTTGCCATGGTCAGGATGGAAAGGGATGCAGAACAGTGTTCAGCTCATTGTTGCGAGGGAGAAAGTTCTCAGGGGGCTGGAATGATAGCAGGGGCCTGGAAAGATAGCAGGTGCCTTCCCAGATGACAGACAATTGAATACATAATGGTTGTGAAGGGCACATTGAGATATACGAGAAAACCCAGACAGTAGCATTGCCGAAATTAAGAACTAGGATGTGAGCACAGTGCCCCCACTGAAAGTTAAGGCACTCGGTCCAGCGGTAAAGCGCCTAGTAAAACGAGTAAATAGGAGTAATGAATTTCCAGGAGGATGGCCTCAGTCACGCGAGAAGATAACTAGGGCTGGCAGCATTTATCAAGATAGGAGTTGCAGACCGATCAGGAGCAAGGGGTGAATTTCCAAGAAGACCAATTATGGGCCATGGATTCTGGTGTTGCGTGGGACACAACAAAGTTTTGATCTCGCTGATTTCCACTCATTACACAATTGGTCCATCTCTTTGGGATGCTACAGCCAAGCTGCCTCAGGTGTCTCTGTCCAATTAGGGTAGGGCTTTTTTTATCAATTACACCATGAAAAGTACCAACCAATTAAACTGATATATTTTTTGCTACTATGAAATAATGTCATGCTCGAGGGGTGGTATTTTGATGCTTGCGAGAAAGGAAACTTCCAATCATATTGTTTAATGTATAGTGCACTTTAGGGGCTCAATGACGAATAGCCAATGGAAATGTTAGAATTAGAATTGATGTTGCATTTGTAGAATATGTTAATTTTGTGGTTTCTCTCTTTATATTTTGTAGTTGAAAGTGGGCGTGTCTAGATTGTTCTCAGTTCAGTTCCACAGGGCTGTCTGGATCTCCCAGCCGTATTTTGCAAATAAAAATTCTGCTTTTTCTTGAAAGTAGTGCACTCTATTTTTTGAATTATTTTGTATTATTTTGAATTATTTCAGGGTTCTTTACCTATCTTTGCATTTCTGTCGCATTTTTCCTGAGTTGCTAGTACCTCGGGTTGCTGGGTCCTGAGGGAATGTGGCCTCATTCCCAAGGGGTGTGGGACCCCAGACTGAAATTTAAAAAAATCGAAAAAAGTTTTTTTTAAATGGCAGAAAGAAAGGGCCATGGTGGAATCCTGGGCAGGTGCGGCTCATCCATAATGGGTGAGGGGGCAGCGACCCAGTGACCCCTTCACACATTATGGAGGAGCTGAGGGGGTACTCCTGGGCTGGCTCAGCTGTGAAAGGTGGATGACTGTTTCCCTTTGACAGTTCAGTTCCCCTGACGCACATGCTCAATGAGCCATGCAAGACTGGGGTGCTTTGCTTTGCAAGCCTTGCATAGCTCATTGGAAATGCTGGCTGGGGAACTGCATGTCTGTATGTGTGAAGGAGAGCTTCTGCGTCTCCTCGCACATGCAGACAGAGGAGGCTGGAGCAGGGCATTTCAGCACTCACACTTAGACAGGAACCAGGAAGCTCTTAATTCATGATTCCTGTTCATTATGCAGGAACTGGAGCGCTGAGGAGGGAACTTCAGGAATGGGGAAGACCGTAAGTTTATGTTAATTTATTTTGTATTTATTTATGTGTATGAATGCATGCATGCTTGTGTTATGAATGAGTGTATGATGATGGGTGCTCGTGTGAATAATAGAGTTCTTGCTGTATGAATGCTGTGTGAATGTGTGTGTGTGTTTTTGTGTTGGTACTTGGAGCTGATCTTGGTGAGTGGAGTCGGGGGCTATACAATAAATGCCTTTGTTGCACAATCCCCCTACCCACATGCAAAATAAGCTCTCCTTCTGAGGTGCTGTGGATCCCATGGATCAGGGCTGGTATTTGTTTACTGGACATCTACCATAGATGTCCAAAAAAACATTCCATGCCTGCCCCCTGAGCCCCACAGTGCCTTGCATGCACACATAATCAAGTTCAGGTGCTCTGGGGCCCAGAGGGCAGGGATGGTGTCTTTTTATTGGTAATCTATCATCTACCAAATGCAAACCTTTTGGCTTATTACACCATTTATTTATAAAGTATGCTCTAAAATGCAACATTTAACCCATTATTTAAAAAGAAATCCCAAAGGAGAACCCTAAAACACCCCTTGATTGGTTCAGGCTCCCTTGCTAATCTCATTTGCTATGGCACATCTGGGAGAAATAGTTATGCCCCCCAGCTTAAAAAAATAACCAGCAGCAGGGTGGGGGTGCCCAGGGACTGGTAGTAGCAGGATGGCAGAGAGCCATGGGATAGTGGTTTGAGCAGAGTGGGGTGAGACATTAGAAGGAGCAGGGTCTGTGAGGGGGTGGGAAGATCCCTGGGACTGGTTAAGGAGTGGAATGAGGGACCCCAGAGACTGTAATTGGACCAGGTGGGGGAGCACAGGGATTATACTGGGAGTAGGCGGCGGTGATAGCATGTGATAGTTTATAGCCATTTGGACTTACTGTCCTTTTTTGGATTTTTGGAGGGTCCTGCCTGCCCACATTTTGCTCAGGTGGGGGGCCAAGCCCAAAATGTTTGAAGACCACTGATCGAGGGTGTTGTCTTTGTAGTGTTTGGGACAGCGCACAATTTGCTTAAGGTCCATGGAAGTGGGCAGTGCAAAAAGCATGTTTTGAGTTTGAGTGACAGCCTGGGACTCAGCATCGTTAAAAACACAGAGAAAGACATTATTAGAATGTGTTAATTTGGCATAGGAGAGTAAGTTGGGCATCTCTGCAGTGAAAGAGCCACTCCTGTGAGGTGGTCAGTCTGTAGAAGAGGTGGAATGTGATGAATTCCTTGTGCGATGGAGGGAACCAGCAGGCGACTGATTCAAACAAGCTTGTTCTTGGAAAGGGGATGATGGAGCATGACCAATCACTCCTGTGGATGATTGCAAATCTGCCACAAGCCATTCCTGGCTGGTCGAAATGTTAGATGCAGTATCCTTGGGGTAGGAGGGTGTCGAAAACAAGGGGGGAGGATTGGGTAAACATGCTTCAGTGATGAACAGGGCATGCACAGGGCATCAAGGCTGTTGTACGAGATAAGGTCAGCGATCTCTGCAGTGTGATGGGGCAACGGCGATATTGAGAAGGTGTGCTAGGGTAGCTAGCTGGGGTTGCCCGGGGCACTTGGCCATTCAATCCCTTGTGACAGTGAGAATGGGCTGTGGAGGCGGGGGACACATGGTGATTTCTTCTGGTGAGTAGCAATAGTAGTGATTGCAGCTGAAATGCAGGATAGCGGGTCAAGCCCTTGGCCCTATCAGGCCCAAACGGGCACAAACAGCTCAGGTCCTTGTCTCCCTACCAAGTGGCAAAGCCTTGGAATTGCTTGCTGCTGACAATCAGGTGAAATGATTACATTAAAATGTCAAAGGTTATTCCCTGTTCTCCGTATACCTTTTCGTGTGATTTTGTCATTTTTGTAGTTGCTTATATTACAGGTTTGGTAGTACTTTTGTCTTTCACTATTTCGCCAGCACTGGGAAGCTTCAGTGCAAACAGTAAGACTCTATGAATGTACTTGAACAGAAATATGTACTTTGCAGTTCGAGCTGAGGAATACCCGCTCTGGATCCTGCAGCATGTGCAGAACTGGGATCTACATGAAAAAACTGCAGCTGAAAAGAATGAGTTTCATTACAGAGAAGCTGACAACTTCGCATTTCGAAAACATTGAATGTGTTTTTCTGACATTTGTTCCCAGCTTGTCATGTAATGTAAGCTCGGGACAGCATCGCAACCCCAAAATCCCATAATGCCGATCTAGGTAAGCGGGGGAAACCCCTGAAATCCCTGCCCCCCCCCCCTTGTTCTTTATTATGGGATTAGAGGTTTTCTACTATGCCGAAAGCGCATAAAATGTGCATTCTACATTTCCATTCGTTCTTTTCGGCCATTACCGCAGAACGTATCAGTTAGACTCCTGCTTCTTTTGCACTAATGGACCACTACACCTGCTTGGAAGCCATTTAAGTCTGGCTATTCCCGTTCTCTGGTATACAACTACTTGCTGTCTGGACAACTTCACTTTAAGAATGGCTAATCCAGCCATCCCAGTACCCTCATGTTGCTCTGCCCTGCAAATATAATTTGAACACCAGAATCCCATTACCATTATTGGACAACCTAAGTACTCATCTTCTGCCTTCGTTGCCCTCCTCCTTCAATATCTGAGCACGCAATAACTAATAAACAGGAACAAACTCTGTATTCATCATAAAGTCACAGCTTAACTTGGGCCTACTGATCCTGCATGCAAAGTCTGCAGTACCAAGATGTCTGCACCACAGCCAGTAACGGTAGTGGTGGCAGGATATGGCATGCGATGCAATGCCCACCATCATTGCCCCACTGCATAACCTGTCATGCTTGCAAAAGCCCACCAGTGTTTAGAGAAGTTGCAGCAAGCTGGATCAACAGTTACTTGTTTATGTGCAGCAAACGTCTAGGAAGAACTTCAAATATTGAACACGGAAAGTATCAAATTAATCTGCATAACTAGGTCAAATAATGACTGCACGTATGTGACTTTATTGCATAGTTTCTTCGGGGGCGAGTCTTAATGTTGACAGTAGTGCAACACATTATTCAGGATCCGAAAGTGCTCCATACCAGGTGTGAAATAATCAAAACCGCCTTGGTCTTAAGTATTCATAGAGTATAATTGACAGCTTTGTGTTGGCACAGTTTTATGCACCAAGTGTATAAATGAAGAAGTCGGATGAGAAACGAGGGTGTGGACTGTCTGAAATACTAGCTGAAAAATGGCGATGCTTAACGCTTATTTTGCATGCAGATTACTGTTGTAAGAATAAAAATAAATTGAGAATGTCCCTACAAATCACTGGAACGTATACACCACAATGAAATAGAATCTGAGAGAACATCAAAGTCATTATACCTTCTAATTTCTGTGACTAAATTCATTTCCATATATTTCACTAAGATAAGAGAATCCTACATCGTTGTGTATATTTCAATTCCAATTCACAACGTCTTCTCTTCTTAACTAGTGGGAACCATTTGTACCCTCCAAGCACGGATACAACAGACAGTAAAGCTACTCTTTTTATCTTTTACTCCCATTTGTTATCTGAAAAACAACGGAATGGTTCATTGTTATCCTGCCTAATAATACATGACTTGTCCTTTAATCACCTTTTCTTTGTCAAAACAGTTCGCTGCAGAATTCCAAAGACCTAGCCCGATGCAGGCCACGTAGAACATTTACCTGCAAAATGGCTTTGGAAAAGCTTTGCGCGTACACCGGAAGAAGAGTTTGTCAGTAGTCTCCAACAACTAGACTGGCACATTGTGAATTGGAATTGACATATACAGAATGAAGTAAGTTACCTTCTTTATTTAATTGTATTTTATTTTGGTTTAGATACAAGCCTTAATGTTACAAATATGGTAGCCACAAACATTGAAGACCAATTTGCTAGATATGTGGCATTCATTGCTATCTAAGCATGTTTTTAGAAGCATATAACCCCGAGGAAGACGAGGCCTGGATTCTCAATGCTTAGGTTGTTCATCAAAATTAGTAAATAATAGTAGAATAAAGGAATGGATTAGGTATAGTTAGGAAGGCTTGGACTGGCTTGAATTAAGATTCGGATTGGCTCTAATTAAGACGTTTTTGATTGATTCTAGTTTTTACAGCCATATCTAAAATGAATTATATTTATGGACAAACACAGATTAATTGTTGGTCTCATAAAAAATGATTCATGCTTGAACTAATTTATGGACAATAGCAGAGTCATGATTTGTTTTTGCATATGCTACTTTGATATTTTGTAGATCAAATGTGTCTTCGTTTAGTGATTATATATTTTTGTGAACCATTTGTAACTTTCCGTAGTGTTGCATGCAAAACATGTTATGAATCTGTTTTGTTTTGTATCACTCAAGAGTGTAATGTAATGTTCCTCATTCGTTTTGAACTGCCTGTTTAGTTTCACTGTATGTGGTAAAAAAATAATGTTGTCTTATGCGTGTAAATTAAAGATGTGAGAATATAACTAAAATGATATGGTTAATCTCTTGTCTGAATATTATTGACGTCATTTATGATTACAGTTGTGAGGCAAAAAAATCTATAAATATAAACATATGTATGTATCTATTCCATTTACGTAGCGCAAACCTAGATACCAAGCAATGGGGCTCTGAGGAAAAAAGAGGGGGGGACACAGAGCGAGAGGACCCGGGGGCGGGGCGGAGGAGCGGCATGGGAGGAGAGGCAATTTCAGGGGTTCCTGCCATGGGAAACCGTCCTCATTCATGTGAACCCTTAGAAAAGGTGTGGAACATGTAAACCTTTGTGCAGATTCTAGCAGGATCCCTTCCGCCTTTCATCTTTACACTATGAAAGGACAAATTAACAGCCTCGTGTCCAGCACCTAATATCATCATAAATTGCTTGCCCATCGGCGCCCTTTTCTTTCTGCCATTAATTGTTCTATCATGGCTTGCGCAATTATAGGCGCCAAGCTGGATTATTGTTCTGGCCTTTTGCTTGGCATTTCAAAACATGATCTTTCTCGCCTAGAGGTGATTCAAAACAAAGCAGTGCGCATTGCGGGAAGCTTGCAGAGAAGGGACCATGTGTCGGCGGCCAGGTGAGCCTTACACTGGCTTCCTATTTGTAAAAGAATCACTTTTCGCGTCCTATGCATTACACATAAGTGCCTCTTTGGGCAGGCTCCTAAGTATCTCTCCACCTGCTTGTCCTTGCTGCCGGTTCGCAGGGCCTTGAGATCTAATAATACCTGCCTGTTGGAGGTAACCCAGAACTAGACTTGCTTATGTGGCTCAGAGGTCGTTTCCACACGCAGCACCTCGGATCTGGAACACTCTTCCGCTTCACTTAAGATCATGCTCTTCGCTCGCAGTGTTCAAGCGGAGACTAAAAACAAATTTGTTCATAGGATGCCTGATCTCCCTACCGCCTAGCATCTGATTTGTTTCTGTTATCCGTTGTTTGTTCTGTCTCTGCGCCTCTATGCCTCCCGGCTTGTGTTCACATGCTTCACAAATAAAATAAATAAATAAACACTAAAATGAGTACCGTTTTGTTTGGTAAAAGTAACATCTCCTATTTAGACTATAATGACGCTAGCCTGTAAAAAGCACAACTTTTCACAAGAATGCACTAAAAACGAATTACTCAATTGACATATATATTTCGCCATTAGTTTATGGACGGCCCTGCTCTAGAACCACGTGTATGCAGGGCACCTTGTCAGGACCCACTGTCAATCATTCAGGACACCTGCTGATGCTATTCATTTCAACCATCTAACTTGCACCTTGTACCAAGGCATCCCCACATGGTCCATTTGAATGGGATAACCAGCAGTTATGTGTTATGCTTCTAACCCTTTTTGCATTTAAATATGCATGCACTAGACGCCGTAACAAGAATACAGAGCCACAATGTGAACACCTCGAACCCTCACACATTGCGCCCAACTTCTCCACATGCGACATTCCAACTGCACACCCTTCAATTCATGTTCTCAGGCTCTACCCTGCAAGCAATTTGAATAGACAAGTGGTAGAATTGCAATATACAAATACCAATCGACATACATTAACATAATATATAATGCCATTGATTGTTTTTGTGCCAGTAAACACTCATTATAAATTCAATTCCTATAACAGAAATGCATCACGTGTAGCATGCATGCAGGTTACTGCTGTCATATGTCAGTGCCCTACCAAAACATATCTGAATGTTGCTCAAAGAGTACCGGTGGTGCTCAATAATATGAATGTGGTATGTCAAAATTCTAGAGTGTGGCCAATAAACTGAATGGGACCGTCAGAACGTGGTCACGCCACATTCCACAATGGTCTTTATGGAGATGTTGGATCAGGACGAGATGGAGGAATCGACCCACTCCCATCATCAAGATGGTGACCAGCCTTGACACGTCACCCCCACACCAAGATGGGGGCTATGTTGCACCATGCGTCAGCACGCATTATTGGTGTTACCGCCAACAGATCTAAGAAGAATAGGAAGTAACACGGCTAAGCGGCTGCATCACAACTTTACTCCCTTGTTTCCCCAACGCTCATGTCTTGCCTCTTTGCCTCCTGCAATCGTTGTTTGCCTCACTCCTACCTTGTCATCCATCGTCCTCCCTGCTTCCTGCTTCTGTTCCTTGCCTCCTTCTTAAATGATCCTATTTACTGGTTCTCCTTGCATTCCATATCTATGATCTGGTCCTGAGAGAACTGTAGTCTTCTCAATATTCAAGAAGGACGGCATCAGAGGTTTGTTGTCCCCCCTAAATAGGATGTTTCCCCTTATGAGTCTGACACTTCAGGAACCACCCACCCTCTCTTTTCTTCCAGAGACAGCCATGGATGCTAGTAGTGATAAACCATTTCTCTTCCTTGAAAAAGGCCTGATGTTACCACAGTTAAGGTCAGTCTCTGATTTATATACTCAATATTTGCTGCCAGTAACAACATATTGTACCTATATTTTCTTATGAGAAATCTGTAATTGAGGGTGTCTGAAGTATGGAGGTTGTTAGTATAAATATATTTATGAAATGCATGTGTCATTTGCCAGAATTTTGCTTGGTTTGCAAGGGTGCTGATACGTTTGTCATGGTTGTTAATGTTTGGTAGGGTGCGAGTCTGGGGATGATGTGCTTTTAGTAAGGGTGCAGCCTAATTTTCAAACATGATGCCTAACACATCCCAGGGTTTGACCAATTTGTAAGGCGGTTAGCATTATTAACGAGATAATCGTACCTTTAATCAAACCTCAATATTTCACCTTCAGTGTATTCGAAAGCATTGCGCTTATATGAGAAATTACAGGACCACATTCATTTCAGCATTCTCAAGCTTGTTGAAATGAGTATACAAAATGTGTATCACTAATAAATAGAAAGTTAATATTGCTGTTGTTTTTTTAAGATATATTAATTTGGGCCTCATTACGAGTTGGGTGGTATTCCGGCGGTAAATCTGCCAGAATATTACCCAATGCAATTACTGTTTCCTCCCCTTGTCTGGTGGTAGTACCTCTGGATTACCAGTGTCAGTGGCCTTGCAAGTTCCCATTTGTCTTGAGTCCATAGGACTCAATTGGGCACTTTTAGCAGAATTACTGCAATGGTAATTCTGCTGCAGTAATTCTGCCAAAAATGGGCGGGAAGGCAGCGGAATAGCCTACAGTTCATAGCTGAAGGTGAATCCTCCAACTTTCCACCAAACTCATAGTTGGGTGGTGCGGTACTGCAGCGGTAACGGTATTACTGCCACATTTTTCCTGCACCGGCGAGCTCGTAATGAGGCCATAGTGAGAAACCAAGGTCATATGTGACTAGTGCTGAGTGGGCGATGTGACCAAAAAACAGACTTACATCATCTTTGACTCATGGGTATCCATAAGCTCCTTTGGCTGCTGAAACTCTTGCTCAGGTTTTGTGTCAGACTCACTGAAATGCTTGAAGTTTCAAGGCAGTCAATTATAGGCCTCCAAACTGAGAGAGAGATTAAATCTCGAAGCAGCACTCTGGTATTTAGTCTGTTTTGCAAGACTTGAGCAGCGAGGACCAAATAAGACCACAAATAAATATGTGCTACATAGAAAAAGAGAGACAGAAAATTAAATACTGTGGATGCAGACAACAAGGACATTTTGTGGATTTTTTTTTACCTGTGATATGTTATTGATTTATGAGTGTTTTTACATGTTTATTTTGACCCCTTTTTACCCTTAGTTAATATGTTGCACTTAACCTGACCCACCTTTATGTTTGGAACCTTTGCTTCCTTAGGGTATACATTTTACGGTTTCTAGAACTTTGTTTTAGGTAAATGAAAATTGAAACATTGTGATGGACCATGCTCAAGGATGTCGTTGTCTCCTGTTCATCTGATGGAAAGGTGTACAAGGAAGAGATCTCTGTGGTGGTGTTGCAGCAGTGTACTCATTTTCATCCTGACAACTCATAGGAAAAGGGAGTGGTGGATGTGCTGCTGAGGTGCTGCAAGTTTGCTGGTGGAGAAGTGGATGTGTATGATTACCATGAGCTCAGGACTGGTACCTATACAACAACAGTGAGTCAGTGGTTCAGTGGTGGAGGATGTTTTGGAGGTTGTGGGATAAGCAATTGAGGTGTTGTATGCAGTGGAGGTGGCATACGAGGTGTTGCAGCAGGCAGTTTAATAGAACCAAGCAGAATGCCTGTTGCAATGGTATATATGCTGTCTTAGTTACAGGAAGAGGAAACACGAGCATGGTGTGATGGAAATAGTAATAAGAATGAAAAGCTGAAGGGAGCTGATGGAGACGCAGATAGAGAATTGTGGGATTGAAAGTGTTAAGCAGCATCTCTGGGAAGTGAGCATTGGACGTATGCATTGTATCGTGACTGGTTAATCAGACTTTTGTCTGATGAGTACTCGTTCAAGGTCTTGTCGGGATGCAAATCCTATTTGTGGCCCTGTGAGAACTTGACATCTCAAGGTTAGGGTTCCCTAAATGTACCATGTTCCTTCTGTGACCCCCTTGCAGAGCCGGTTGTGTCTGTTACACTGGTTTATGATCAACAACCATGTGGTATTTTAGTGTTATGCAGTCTGCTGTACCATTGAGTAAATTACAGTGCTGGGCCCAGCAGGGTAAGACAGGATTCTGCAAGAGTGAAGATCAATTAATATTGGGATATTCTGTGATTAGGCCCACCATATAACGTGTAGTGTAAAAGGCCCATGAGCAAGCAACTGCTGGGACTTTTCTTTGTTTTGTCCATATCTGTTATGTTTTACATAAAGACATTCTGGGCAGACTGCAACATTGTTGGTAAGTTCTCTACCTCTTACTCCCCACTTCAATGGACTTGTGTACCACAAAAGTTAAAAAGGATGTTGGGCACATTGAACAGCCCCTCAAGAGAAACTGGGATCTCCAGCTGTCATGCTTACTTGTTGATATCAAGATTGTCTTGGGAATAAGATGCATACTACACATTTTGACAATAATAATTCCAAACTGACAACAATTATTGTTTCCAATGTATTTTATTCAAAATGTATAGTCAATCACCCAATATCAATGTAAAGTAAACAATAATATAATTGTAAATATCATTATTAAAAGACATCTGAACTGTCTTGTGCACATCTCAGTTATGGCTTCATTCACTGAAGACACACAGAGCATTCTCCAATTTTCTGGGAGATAATTGTTCGATATACAGTCTTTGAACTAGGCCACGTATTTCGACTTTTAGGATTTTTACATTTTCCAGTTCTTCTTCAGTGACTCCAAAATTCAAATGTCATCTAATATGGCATTATATATGCCCTTTGCATCTCATGTTTCATCCTAATACCTCACATCTGATTTACAAAGCCTAAACTAGGGTAATTAGCTTCCTCAAGAATATCAGAGATACCCTTGAGCAAATCATTGTCAAGCACATTTTCCCGGGTTTTCTGAACCGGTTAAAATCTAGCATGAGGAATCTGAGAAAGGAAGGGCATCTCCAGATCTTATCCAGTGCAAGCTTTTGTGAAGCAGCCTCAATGCCTCTGTCTGCAAAGAAAACATGTACTTTCAGTTATCTAGGGGCCGGATTACTGAGGATTACTCTTTTCCTACAGAGAAGTCAAACAAAGGGAGTGGGCTTCAGTTTATGTCAGGGATTTTTCAGTCACCCTGTGAGGGCACCCATTTACCTTTGTGAAGGAGGGGTGAGTAGGTACCCCGTTAAACCCGACATCTGATATGGTATGCTATGCGGGAGCCTCTATACAATGAGGGGCAGTAAGTCCTTGAGATGGAGATATCCAAACCCTGGGATTTTGAGGACAAATGGACTGGCCTCTATCCTGTCCTTTTTAAGACATACATGATTGCATACCTGATCACATTGAAACTACTTCATGTTTCTGCATTTTAACTGTCAAAAGCGATGCCTGCAATGCCAGCTGCTCAACTCTTGTTGTCGAAGGAGGGCAGTATGTATCTTCTAAACCTTATCCATAACAGATCCACAGGTGGCTCCGTCAAAGGAGTGAAAATGCTAGCATAGCTGACATCCATACACGCTTCCTGCAACTGTCTACATATCTGTTCTCCCTGATTCCAGGTCCTACATCTTAGTCCAAGAATGATATTTACACTGCAAACAGCATGCATGTGAAAAGTAAAGGAGACATGATGTGAAATATGGACTGGCCCTACATCAAGGTTGAGGTCACCAAAATGGTCCAATCCTGTCATCTCTATTCCAAAATACAGGAACATTGAATCACAGTTTGGTGAATCATCACCTCACCATACTGTAGAGCTTTTGCATTGCTTTCCTAGATGGCATAGCTATTTTCTTCTCTATTTGGGGGGCGGGGGGAGTTGAGCAACACTCTCAGGAGGGTATTGCTCTTCAGAGAGTAAAGCTCGCTGTTACAGATTCAAAGTGCAATGTGAGGCGGAGCTCATTGCTGTACCTTTTGAATGAAGGAGATGGGTGGAAGGTTCTGCTTCTCCAAAGTAGTTGCTTGACTAGGAACCAAGTATCACCCAGACTCAGGGGATGCATTTATTTTGGCTTCCCTTTGTATTATCAGAATGTGAATTGTGTCAATGGCACCAATGCAGTTCCTCTAATTTAAATCACTGCCAACTCGCTTCATAAGACAGCCATTTGTGCAGAGGAGTATTAGCAGGATATCCATGTACTAAATCATGACATGTGCTTGTGCTATTCCACATTTGTTTCTTTTGGTAAAGCACAGATTGCCCTTATAAAGTGGCCACTCATCATGTCACCTGTAAAGGTAGTACACGCAAACCCTGTAGGGGAAAAACCAGCAAAGGAGAGTGGTAAAAAATAAAGTGAACTAAGTAATGCCTTTGGGAAAGAACGATCAAGGCGCTATTGACAAATTATAGCATTTGTTGCCGGTTTCTTCCTCTTGCTCGCTAATATGATGAAAAGGATGCATCTGCCACACAATGCAAAATGTGAATGCGTGCACGATAAAGAGCATTCTCCAATGGTGTACACATGTGCAACTAGATCCAAAGCCTCAGCCTGGAATTTAGAGACTGGCTGGGTGATGTTAAGGACATGCACAAAAATGCACAGAAGTTGGAACTGTGTCACATATATAAAGACAAGGCCCAGAGCTCTAATGCGTTTGCCACCAAAAGAACTCAACATGTTGCACAACGTTGACCGGACAACATAACAAAAATGCAAAAAGCCCAGACAGTTACATCCCTGGGTCCTAGAAAACTTATGTTCGCAGCCTTGAAAGTTTAAAAGAACTCAATGGGTCTCATCACGACTTGGGCGGTAATTAGCCCTACCGCCGAACTCCCCGGCGCTAATAGCGCCGGATCACGAGTTCGGCGGTAATGTCAATCCCCATTCCCCATTGAGCCCATTCAGGAATGCCCCATTCCCCATTGGCTCAATGGGGAAATTTCACGGTAATACCGCCGGCAGATTTCCCGGCGGCAGTAATAGCGCAAATTTTCGGCGGATTTCCCCCCAGCTCAGAGCTGGGGAGAAATCTGCCGAAGTCCTGCTTTGGCGGACCCTTAAATCCAGCGGTAATAGCGCTACCGCTGGATTTAAGGGTTACCGCCAAAGTCGTGATGAGGCTGAATGTCTCGGCATATTGCTATATGTGGGTGCAATTTGTAAAGAAATGTCTCTGTAGTTTAAATGATCTCCTTTTCCTTTCAAAGATTAGCTCATGTGAAAGTGCCAGTGCTACATCTGTTCAGATATTGCATGATCAATATCCCAGGGCATGGATACAACTGCACAGAATGGGCCTCAATAACATTCATTTAGACATATAAAATACCATGGTTTACTTCATTTCGAATAAGGCTGTGATTTTGCTATTCATATTAATTCAGGATATATTCAGAAAATGCAGAACTCCAGAAACATGAAAAGTATCTAACATTATATCAATGTATAAGAAAGGTATTTAATAGTGCCCAACGAATTACAGACTGATTTTAATTTTAGAGACGGATAATAAACTGTTTGCAGCACTTGTTCTAAAAGGATTGGAAGAATGGGCAAGTGATTCCGGTCGTCTCACCAATTTCAAAACATGTTTTAGAAAGGGTCAAAGTACTGCATTGAATGGGTTTATAAAAAATAGTATGTCCAAATCAGTTCCTACCAACCATGACAGGCCCATTAATCTAGACAGTGTCAATATGTCTCTGGCTTTTGATAGAGTAAATAGAGTAAAATGATGGCAACAATTAAAACAACGGGGTCTACCAGTAGGCCTCTTGAACATCATGATGTACATCCGCTCAGGGACCAGACTGTGAATAAGGTTAAGCATATAGGGGAAACTGCCAAGGAGAAGATCACAGCGAATGGTGTGAGGCAGGGATTTGTGTGAGCCCCCCTGCTTGTTTAATCTTCACATATCAGGCATGGGTGAAGCAGTCTTGAATGTGGCCTTTGTTTCTCCCAGTATAAGCATGACTAGAATCATTTGGCTGATTTATGCAGATGACATTTTGCTAATGGATTATACTCAAATAGGTATCTAATGATTAATAAATGCATTTGTGCAATGCACCTTTGAAATTAAATGTCAAATTCGATGCATTAAAAACCAAAATTATTAGATTTACAATAAATGCAAATAAAAGACAAACCATTAATGAATTGATTTACCTGGGATTCTGTTTACAGTCTTATCCTGCTAAGGAATCACTAAATGGCCGTGTCAGTGGAAAAATATAAGGCTTTATACCACAAATTAAGAGGATTAATTACTGAAATGACTGCATTTGTATCCAACCATTATAAGACTTCGATATTGGAAAAGTTGTGCCTTTGATCATATATGGGATTGAGATACACCATCTATCAGGATTAATAGATTACATCATAATTGAGGGAAAATTATAGAAAGGGGGGTTGTCCTTACAGAACTGTATCACAATTTCAGTCCTGAGGTTTGAAATAGGGCTAACATCGCTCCTAGGTTGGTATCAATGGAGAATGATACAATTTTACAGAAATCTACTCGTCCCCTCAAAAACCTCTCTTTATTAAGATCTAAACAGACAGATGAGTGTTGACAAGAAAAAATGCACAATACATGATTTTAAATTGAAAGTGGTAAACATCTTAGATTCTAGCATGATAACAATGTCATGGTTGATTGAGAACCCATTGGAGGCCAGAAATAAGCTATTTATTGAAGATTTCTCAAACACCTGGGTGGGATTATTAAAATATAAAATGTACAAACATCTTGTCTGGGACTTAAAAAATCGGGGCACAATTCCCAAGTACCTGACTAGTATACCTAACCCACTCTGGCAAATTCAGTTTCTAGATTTAGGATGAATGTGCTGTTAACAGATGAAATTAATCATGTTAGGAGTAGGGGGCTACTACCACACACTTTTGTAAACATTGTATTGGGTGTCTTGGAGAATCTGGTGTATCTAGTAATCAATTGACCTAGTTTACAACCCTTAAAATGTCAGTTCTTTGAAAACTATGTTGATGACATTGATTGGGTTAACATGCTGGCCTTTCGGCAACATATTGTATCTGGGAATTAACTACATTTATCATTCTTCTTAATGAGGTTTTTACCGGCAAAACGTTTAGTTTTTATAAAGTAAGTTGAAGACGATTGAGGTCACGACAGGCACATGTATTTTAATATGTGATTGATTCAATTGTATTAACACGTGTTTGTTTTAATGCATTTATTGTGTATGATTATGTATTTTGTATTTTTCCAGTTTGTAATATTTTTTTCTTTTTAACATGTGTAAACGTTTCATTGTAAACTAATTTACAATAACAAAAATAAGGCTGTGATTTAGATAAGTCAAAAAGACTTGCTTGAATTTATTATTTTTTTTGCTTAATGGTAACTTGAAAACATTCAGAGACACACATGTCTAAGGCATAGCCCGAGTTCAGGAATGCAGTCACAAGATAGGAGGCCATACAGGTCCAAATCCATTGTGTCCAAAGCGGTTCTGAAGGCCAGCCTGGGAACAATAGCAGATGGCTGGGCCTGGTAAACAAAACTTCAAAGGTACATGTCACAATCCTTTATTCAGGGTCTCCCATAAAATCCATTGGTCTACGGTCATGAGGGAGTGTATTAATTTATGTGCACAGCAAAAGAAAGCTTGCATTGTCATGTAATTCATGTTAATAAGGAGAAAGTGCTGTGGATATATCAACTGTGACCTCTTTAAACTCACAAAATGAACAGGAAGTAAAGTGTGAAATTATAAATCACATATTTAATTATTTAAAATAAAAACACAAATCTTTGATCTAACCTCCTACCAATGTGGGACCAATTGCAAATGACAGGAAGAACACATGTTTTGTTTTTTAAATACATAGATAAATGGAAAACAAAAGTATGTCTGCTTATATGCATTGCACACAAATAGGAGGCACATGCAATTGTGTGCACTCATCTACAGGTGAGAGTGTTATGGATTATATTAACCCTACACATTCATATCAGAAGTGAAGACATAAAAACGAAACATCCAATGTTATACTAGGAGTGGAATCATCCCTCCCTTTTTAGATCACGGGACTGGGAAAGCCATACTTATGTCACAAGCTCAGAGGAGTCAAAGATATAGTATTGAAGGCACACATGATGGGAGGTGGATTATTGGAAATTAATATGGGAAGAATCTTGAAGGATATGGGAAACAACTGGAGAGTGGTGGCCAGAGAGAGCTGAATCCATGTGAATGACTGATCGCCATGCAGACTACAGGCAGAAGCCTTTGAGAGAGGGATGCACAGTCCAGCTTGGACATTGGCTTCCATATTGACATCTTAAATGAGAGCTTGCTGATGGAGTGATTCCAGACTGGCTGATTTCCCACAAAATGTAAAAGCACATTTAAAAAAAGTAAATACAACCCAAGTGTAGCTTCAACTTGTGCCAATAGTCTATCCATGGTAAGTTATGTGAATAAAGGGGCTAGGAATTAAAGAGAAAATGCTAATTTGACAAGGATACAGTTGCTTTGTATTTAAAATTCCATTTGTCTCCCATTTACATTGAGTAGCAAGTGACATGTAATTTCCTTAAACCGCAATGTATTTTGTATTGAGATATATGATTTAAAGGTGAATGCAATTTTGGTGAACTGAAAGGAATATTGCTTTCATAAAATTAAGCATGATTTAAAACAGAATAAGTGTTTTCCGGTGTAGAATCATTTAGATCATAGTGTACTCATGGCGCACTATTATCTAAGGTGAGGTATGCATAATTGCTGCTGGGGGAGGCCTAGCTATACATTAGATCTTTGTGCAAAAGTAATTAGTATTGGGAATTACTTCTATTCAAAGAAAATTGAGAAAGATGTTAAGACCCTGCAGTCCCTATCTTTGGATGCACAGGCAGAATCATGTGTAATGTGAAAGGGCAGGGGGGGCGGGGTTTTACCAGGTACCTGTAAACAGAGAATAGTATATCTCCAGCTCAAAAACACATTGGGACCGAAAACTATGCACAAGCACATTAAAAGATGTGGTGCATGCATACATAAATTGAAAGTAAAACACACATGTTTAGTGAAAGGTTGCACATGTTTAATTAAAGCTGTGTAGGCATGCACACACACACACACACACACACACACGTATACATTGAAATCTATCTACACAGGTGTATTTAAAGCTGCCAAATATATTCTGAAAATCATGTACACACCCCACATATGTTTAGAGAATTGCACATTCTATGGATATTACTTTCTGAATTCAAACTTGTGGGAGTAATATTTCAACTGGCTTTTCTCTACATTTAAATGACCAACACATAGCCAACACATACAGACCCTCACAATTATACAGGTGAGACAAATAGAATGGATGTTTGTTTTAAATGTTGGCTGCTCAAGTAAATTCTCTTATTCCATGCTTGTTTTGATACCGGAGAAAATCAGGTGCTTTTGAATTTATTTTATATCATTAACTGCCCAAAAAGCAGCAATATTATCAGTGAAGTAAATATTATTGCCTAGACAGAAGAAACAGAAATATTTAGAATGCCTAGCGAATATATAAAAACAATTGAAACAGAGTCATGATGAATATGCAAAATGTATAATGAAGCAGATTGATTCACAGAAAGAAGTTCACCAGCCGTTCAATGATATAAAAATCATTATAAAACAAAGAGCTCAGTTAGTCCAAGAGAAAGATTGCCAGTCAGCAAATACACCATTTTACCTAACAACTGACTCACACTCAAATGCATCAGAGTTTGGTGCAGAGAAAAGAGGAACATGTTGCATTAAGGGACAACATGGACATACTAAGGAAAGATCATTATGATTCAAAGTCAGAGATTGAATGCCTGAGGAAAGAAGTAAATAGCAGACTATCAGTCAGGAGTCAACAGAAGAAACACACATTGATCAGTAAGAAAGTGACTTGTTACAGAAGGAGCCGCAACATATGAAAGAAGTGCTATATTCCAAAACAAGGATATTAGACACTAGCTAGGCTAGTCTGAATGAATAAAAGCTAGTGCAAAATAAACAACATAATAATTGAAACAAACTCATAGTCTAAAACTCGCAGGCAGATACATTTCCTGAAAAAGGGGGGATCCCCAAAACTACCTCTCCATTGCCAAAAACCTTCATACTTTGCACTGTGCTTTATGTTTTGTAGTTCCAGTTTGCTTTAGATCACGTGAATTGTATTGAACAAGGCAGCATCTTCCCTTTTTAGGCTTGTTGGTAAAACATCACCATTCGTAGAGAACATTTCTATTTTGTGTTGCAGATTCCAAAGTGTTTTTATTGGACATGTTTCTTAATTGGTTATGTTTCTTATAAAAGTCAATATTCACTAGTGGAAACTTCCCAGCTCTGTCCAGGAGGTGTTGTTCCTGGCTCCAGATGGCACATAAAATAATATACCCTTAAACAGTTAGCCAGTCTAAGGTTATGAGTGCTTTCACACAGGTGAGAGGGCTTACACCCTGGTTTGGTTTCACATGTATAAGTTGTACAACTAAGGTAACACTATGTTGGTTAAACTAATATCAATAGTTTTCATACATTTTTTCCAAATGTTTATTTAAAATAATACTGCCTTTGGTTCCATGGAGCAGGCCAACATTTTCGCATAAATGCTGGTACAAAAGCATAACTTTTATTATATGAATGTTCTGCAAGTCAGATCATCCTGAAACAATGAAACAAGGGGAAATGTGTTTTTATATATGTTTAGTTGGTCATAGCAAGCACATCTAATGTATTGCGGTATAAGAATTTCATGACCTAAATAATTCTAAAGCAAAGTCAATCCATTGTATGTTTATATTTATCTCTTTGCTGGGTTCTTCAAGTTACATGCTATACATGTTATAGAGGGCCCCAGGTGCCAGTCAGCTACTACATGATGCATGATGAATGCATCATTCTGAATGTGTTTTTTATGCTAATGTTGTTTCATAGAGATTCATGACATCAAATGTTCCTGCAAGTCACAGAGACATGAACTCTGTCTTAGCCCACTCCCACTGAATATCGGTATTTGTACCTCTTTCAGGATTTAACAAGGCATGCAGTACTGACAGGATTCACAGGTGAAACGAACGTCCATTGAATAGCTTCTTCCTATCAGATATGCAGTTGTAGTTTGGGGAGCTATATTTGTGTTTTTTTCAGGTGTGAAGGAGATATCAGTTTTGAAGCAGATTGTAACGAGGTCACAGACAATCCTGCCACTGTCACCCAGAAAGGAGGTTGCATCCTGGAGTGGCCTCTCACATGGCTAGAGAGAGCTTGTTTCACTTATCCATTAGCACCCACCCTTTTTCAACCATCCACATAATAACATACATCAATCACTCTTTCATGGCCATAAACCCATCACATCCATATACCTACTACTTGAACACATTCATACATCCCTCTAATCACACCCATTCAAACACGCGCAGCTATACATCCAATTATTTCATATTATTTTAATGTTTTGCTTAAAGTGCAAGACTTGCTCAAGAGCAGCTGAGTGCTTTACAGCAGGAGTGTGCCAGAAAAGGGCTTAGCATGTTGTACAGTAGTGCACTACTGTTGGTGGAAGGAGAGAGGGATTTTTATTCACCGACAGGTATTGTCAAAAGAGCCACGTGTTTAGTGTTTTGCGCAACTGGTGGATGGTGGGGGCATTTCAAACCTGTACCCAGTTTTAATTACACATGGTCAGAGGTGACAGGAGAAGAATACTTGAGAGTCGTCTCTTTGCAGGCTAGCTTTGACTCCAACCTGTTGATGGTTTGGCTACATGAGGTACAAGAGACTCCAGCGGTGTGGAGTTTAGCCAGCAATTATGTTCATGTTCAAAACATACAGGTTTGAATATGATCCAGGCTGGGGGAGACAGTGAAACATGTACAGTGTAGGAGAGATAGGTGTGAATTTGCATGCACACATACCGAGGCATATTGCAGCATGGTTGGCTGCTTTGAGGGGAGCCAGCTGGGCAGCTAGAAGCCCAGTAAGGAGGATATTTCCCTCATCGATGTTTGAGATAGCAAGGACTTTGATCACCAAAGGGGAATGAAGGGTTTGATTTTGCACAATCTGTGGATCTGTAGCCATGCAGTTTGTGCCTTTCTTGGCTATCTGCTCTTGGAAGGAAAGGCTACAATTAAAAATGAAGTCCAGGGATTTGGCATTTCACAAATGAGGGGTGAATCCTTAAAGACACATATGATCCAAGTTGTGATCCAATGTCAGGTTAGTTTGAGGGAAGCTTTTGACATCCATTTTTTTAACAGTAGCCTGGAATTCGCACAAGCGAGCATTGACCTGGGGGGTCACTGACCTTAAGATACTGCTGAGTGTCATCAGCATACTGATGGATGGCTATGTTGGGGTCCTTTAGGAGAGTTCCCAAGGGTTCCGTGTGTAAATTGAAGATGATTGAGGAGGCAATGGAAACACATTCAAACCCATGCTTGTACTTAAATACACCCAACTCTTCTTCCACACAATCGCACACCCATCCATCATTATATGCCCAATCCCATAGATACATCCACAAATTCATCCAGTCAATCCCATGTACATAATCACATCCAGAATATATCTAAATGACCATTCTTATCAGCCCATCCATTCATCCTCCAACCATCTACAATACACTAAAAAACAGATGGATTGACTTTGTAAAAGCTTAATTTAGACCCCAGACATTTCCTGACCTTTCCCATTTCCTTCAATTCCCGACCAATTGATTTATCACATCTTGCTGGCAGTGCAGTCATTATGCCAGTTCTCTAGACTCCTTAACTATTTTTATTTGCTCCCCATTATTTCCAACTCCTGCAGATTCAGGATAGCCCATATAAGAACTCTGGATTGCTGACTCCTCAATACAGGGATCCCAAACCTAGACACTCCTAGTGACAACTGAGCGGAGACTTCTACATTCCATTCCCCCTGCTGCACTAAAATGCTTGCACCCTCCCGACAATGCTGGCCTTCAATTGAATCATCTAACAACTTATACACCTTTTCAAGTCTACACAGAGCTTCCACCTGCAACATGGCCATAATATTGCAAAGTCCTTGCAGTGGTTGTATTGTAGTTTAGTTTTGTTTTTGAGAATGTTCTATGCATTATTAGATAGTTAATTAACTCTTTTTAGGACTTGTGATTTCTATGTAAATATGAGAGGGTATAAGTTCAGATCTGTAAGTAATCTGATGAACTTCAAATATTGCCACAACAGGTTGAATGCTTCAGATAATATCTCGAATACAACTAAGAAGGGAGTGCCGATGCTCAGACTTCTAACATTAATTAACCATTCTGGGTGCTTTACATCAGTGCCTTTGACTCATTTCACTTAAGTTATATTGAATTCACATAAGTTTACATCTTGTTGATGCTGTTAAAAGACTCTGAGTGATCCATGACTCATTTTCATAAATCTAGACGTCTTTGATGGTAAAGAAGTTCAAACTTGGCCCCATACTTGAAAACAAATGTGGTCAGCTAACAAAATCATACACCATTCAACCTCTACAGTGGAGATCAAAAGGTTGGTCAACTTTGTGGTAAGTCATCATGAAGTTTGAGAGAAAATTGCCCTTCAAATATTTGGCTTTAGGAGATAGAACATTAGGTAACAATTAGAAGCCAGTACATTCCGCTTTCCAACAAGACCCATTCACTCTGCAATAAAGAGGATGCGCAATAAACATGGGAAATACCTTGAATGCTGTTTGGCACGTCAGTGAAATGCACTTTGGATGGCATGAGGTCATTGAAGATAAAAAGAATGGCCAGGTACCATTGCCACATGCTTATGTTGTACAGTGATTTTTTTGGGCGCAGCCACCGTCTTTGTAGGTAAAATGGTGGAAATGATTTCAACTAGATCGTTCCATCAATTTTAGACTTTTCACTCATTAACCTGAAAATGTAGGCTTTAATTGTCTTTATCCAAGCAATACTCCTCACATGAATGCATGCTTTATTGTACTTACAATGATGAAAAGAGAATGAAATACCCACCCAGTTCATTCATGATGTGCTCCACTATGTTAACATTATTCTTGTATGTTTAAATATCCGTACAATATGCCTTATTATAAGTTAGACGGTAACCCATTGGTAAATCCATGGAATTACAGCTAAAATTGTTTACCGTTACCGCCATTCGGTCCTGTGGGCTTATCAGGATTGAAGGAGGAGGTGAATGCTCTATTTTCCCTCCAAACTCAGAATTTGCAGTAAAATGGCAGTAATTCTGTTACCACCAAAAAGAGTGGCAGTAACAGAATTGCCGGCACTTTTTTACTGCACCAGCAAACTCATAATGAACCCCAATATGTTTTGGATTTGTAAACAGCCCTTTATTGAGTGGATTGTTTATACAGAGGTCATCGAACAAAAGAGAAAAATAGATATTACATCTGAAGGTAAACATGTGTCCAAGGTTTCCACTTACTTTAAGCAACTAACATACGCTCATATAGAAGATAATGAGGCATCACATGTCTCATCCTCCGTCACCTGCAACAGTCAGTGTTTGCAGCAGGATAATACAATTTTAAACAAGAATTGCATTTTTTTTTGTGTAAAGAACATACATTTGTGTATTGCGGGTCCTCAATCATATATGTTATCCTCAGCATATTAAAGAAATGTGTAGAATAAATGGATTCATTAAACTCATTTGGTGACAATTCCTACTGTTTGTGAATCCAAAATATTTCCTGTTTCAATCTAAGGGTTTAGTCACCCTTATTGGTCGTTTCAGAAATGCCTTTGATATCTTA
The DNA here is from genome assembly GCF_040938575.1 of Ambystoma mexicanum. NCBI lineage: Eukaryota > Metazoa > Chordata > Amphibia > Caudata > Ambystomatidae > Ambystoma > Ambystoma mexicanum. Next base: position 791,677,364 of record NC_090937.1, on the reverse strand, counting down.
TGTCACAGCCGTGCCGAGAAATGAACCAAATAAAACATCAGTTGAATACAAGTAAATCAGTTTCACTTTGTCTTCTATCATACACAGTACAGTGGCAATATGTCACACATATCATTGTTGAATTATGCATCATGTTGGAATCAATTGTATGCTTATCCAACAAAAAGGTTATGATTAAATATGTAATGATCTTAAATAAGTGCCCTTTGAATTTTCCTTATGCTGACCATTCAAAAATTAACGAACATGTCTGAACAATCTAAACCGAATTGGAATAAGTATCACTCAAAATGCATTGTATGAGGATAAATAACTGGAGGACCTTTACTCCCTTTCAAGAACAACACGGTAGCTGCAAAACATAATAGCTTGCACGCATGAATAGATGGACTCAACTACTGGGAATAATATTGAGGCAGGAGAAGCTCCTGCGAGCCACAGAATGTAAGGTATAGCTAATGTGTAACCCTTCTTATCATGTACATGTCTCGCGAAATATTTGCATCTGGGAAAAGGTAATGTGCTGTAAAGCGGCCGAGATCATTCATATCTTTTAAAAAAGTGAGCAGTTCTGAGCTGATCAATTACATGTCAGTATCCTTGATAGTCGTGCTGTTCAAATGTACAGGAGGGCGGAGCGACCTCTGATGGGCCTATGGGATCAGAGCTCACCCTCGAGTACTTTAAGACAAGATAGCTGCACCTTGAGGTGGATGGGGTGCAGGATTCTCTTACTCCAACACCAATCAATAAGGACAACTCAAATGGTTTGGCAAAGGGAAGTCTGTTTAATGACAAGTACAAAAAACGGGGAAACAATAGGAAACCATCAGTGATACAATCGCCCGTCTCACTTGAACTTCCAAAATCTTCATTCAAACAGTATATCTTATAGGCAAAATTTGTCATCATTGACGTGTAACACTTGAAAGTTTGTCATACAAGTCTATTGGTTGTAAAAGGTAACTTAAGTATAGGTACTATAACTGTATATGGTAATGGGGTGTGAGGCAGGGATAACTCTTATCGGGTGGGCGTCTACGCCCATCCCTCTACATCACTCGTGCTAGACGTCACTGCAAGTGTGACCTCTCATTGGTCCTACTAGCTATACGACCCTAGATTATTTGGTCCATTGTGATTGGGTCGGTAACACCCCTAGTCATAAATCTCAACTTTAATTAGCAGCTTGCAGAATGGTTACCCAGATGCGGCATGCCCCAAGATTCACCCGGCCTCCCTTCCATCAATCAGCACTTTAGGGCTATGTGTCAATTAGTTGGCTGAGGATGGCCTCGAAACTGTAGCTTCTTATCGGGAAAGGTTATGGCATCCTCTGGTTTTGGGTGACATCAGACGTTGGTACCTCTTTGCGCTTGGCTGGTCACATGTCAGTACACAGTGAAGCTGCTTCATTTTCCATCTATTTGCGTATTTGATTCTCCCTTCAGCCTTGCCATCTGCCTGGGCCTCCTTATCTCGACCTTCACGGGCAGGCTGCTATGCTCTTAAGTTTTGATTCTTCAGAGTTGCTGCTCTCCTCCCTTCCTTGGGTTGACCTCAAATTCCCAGGCATGAGCTGCATCTTGCTAAGTTTCGATTCCGCTCTTACGTCTGGCTTTGTGCTGGTATATAAATCCTGGCCTGTTTGCTACCATCCTGGGCTTAATTCTGCTTTCATGTAGAGTGGACTGCACTTATATAATGTGCTTCATTGAGGTAGATATATATAGTTGGCGCTAGCCGCTCCATTCTTCTACTAAGCTTAGCAAGCCACACTGTTTTCTTAGCTTCTTGCGTTACAAGCCTATGTACAGGCGTTAGCTGGTTGCATATTTTCATCCTGCTTTATGGTTACGATTCTTTATATTTCGACATCGTCTCTTCTTCTATGTCTGTGATATCTTTATCCATGGTGTTTCGTCTTACTGTGTCACCTTTTGGTTGTTGTCCATTCATCTGTACGTCTGTCCAGGCCCTTGTGACATCACCATTTGCCTTAGATTAAGGACCTTTTGGGTCTCTTCTGGGACAGTCTAAAAGTATTCTTCGTGTCCTATCAGCTGTTGGTACAGTTGTCTCAATGGATACCGTGCTGCCCATGGTTGTCTGGTTATTGGCACTTCAACAGGTATTGCTCTTCCGATGGGCACTGGGCAGAGCCACAGTGTGGCTCTCTGTTGGTTTATCTGCTCCTCATATGTCACATATCTAAGCAAGTATGTTCCTGGTATTTCAAAATGGGTGGCTGGGGTGCAGGTCATTTCTGGGACCTCCTCTACACTCCCCCTCTGGTCAGTTCATCGACAACTTCTGCTTCCTCCTTTGGGTTCACCTTACTTGGTTCTTCTGTATTCATTTCTTCTTCATCTTCTGGGTTTGTACATGATGGTGTGAAGGAGTGTCTCTTTGGAGTCCACATTTTTATCACTCCTTTCAAACTTCCTGCTGTTTTTACATGTTCGTCTTTGTTCCAGGTCATTAGCTGGCATTGTCCATTTGGGCTACAATGAATCCATTTTCCTTCGTACTTTCTTAATTTCCTGGGATGCACAGATTTTGTTCCTTATGGCGCATATTCGCTGGCCTTCACACATTCTCTTAGTTCTTCATCAGTCAGGTCTCTGGGCTTCCATCCTGGTTTGACATCGATCATGATCTTCATGCCTATGGCTTTCTTTGCAGTTTTCTGGCATTGTGAGATAATTATCTTGATAACCCAAAATCCTAATAGGATCATCAATAGCAGGGCTCCCAGAAACTTGAATATGTCTGCCATCCATTGTGGGACCCATGAGAATAGTGTTCCAAACCAGCTGTCATCATCAACTTCGTCGGTTTCATCGATCATCTAGTTTTGCAGGTTTGTCAGCATAACTATTGCTTCTGTTTGGGTTCCATTTTCTTCGTCATGTGACGGTATGAATGTGCAACATGCCTCTCAAATTTCTGAGCAAACTCCTCCATCCATTGCTGTGATCATGTCAAGTACATATCTGTTCTGGAGAGTCCTCAGTCGGATTGCTCTTAACTCTTCCTTGATTGCGTTGAATCCCTTTATTGTTGAGTTGATGGTTTGCAGTAATTCCCATCTGGTGATTTGCAACCATTTAGTATTTGCTCCAACCTGGAATCTTGGCATGTTGATTGTTGTGAACACTGATGAGGTGAGGCTAAACAGTCTGTCTTCATAAGGGATTGCATGGAATGCTTCTTCTGATTTGGCAGAAAAGTAATTCACTCTTTTCTTTCGGGATAACAACTACACAGATCTCCTTTTCCTCAGGTGAGCATCTGCTTTCGGGAAACTGTCAATATTCAGGTCACTTTTCAGGATCACTAGTGCAGGAACGTGGACGTTCACTATTGTTCATATGCCTCCCCAGTTTTTTGGCAGTCTTATGTAAGCTTTGGATCCACACGCCCAATAATGATCCATAATGACTGCAGTTCCATGCGTCATTCCTGGAGCCTCAAAAATTCATCCACAGTTCTGATTCTCTCCCATCTTCCTCGTGCCATTGTTCCTGAAGCACAATTCCGGGCTTTCCAGTGGCTCTATCTGCAGGGGTCCTCCTCTGTCTTCAACCCATGTCAGTAATCTTGTGAGTTTCGGCCATAAAGGTTTGCACAACCTCTGTGAGTTCTCTATTGCTTCCTTATAGACTCCAAAGACCATCCACGCTCGGCAGATCACCACTCCTTCTTCCCATCCGTCTGGTGAAAGCACTGTTCCCCATATCTGCATTTGGCCTCTGTTCTTCCAATTTTTTGCCTCCTCTGGAGTTTTTCCTTGGACGTTCAGTCTTGGGTTAATTCCCCATCTGATTGCTGCTCCTTTAACTCCAGGCTTCTCGTACCTGATCACATGATTCCTTGAATGGGCTCTGTTTCTTGTCTTAATGTCCTGTATATAATCATCTTCATCAGGGTAATTTGTCTCGGTTGCCCATATCAATGAGGCATCCCTCCCCATAAACTGCCCTCTGGTGTTGCACATTGCTATGTGTGAGAGACAGTGTGCTGTCGGGACATCAATTTCTACAGCCATAAAGATCTTGGATTTCCCCATGCTGTATGGTAGGAGTGAACAAACGAAGCATTATCCTTCTGATTACTTCCTCCAACTTCTTTCATGTGCTGGTACCAAATGCTGTTTCCTAGATGTGCTATGCTGTCCAGGTAGTCGTTCAGTTCAGTTAGTGTCTTCCTGTAGTTTGTTATAACTACATCTCTAAACACGTCCGTGTGGCTTTTCCTTGCTGGGGGACTCTCGGGCATTCTGGTCCAAGTTGCCTGTTTCTTTATCTGCATCGATGTGGTAGGTGAAGGTTTTGCAATTCTCTCCTTCTCTTCTTGCATTCTTTTCCTGCCCTATAGAAGTGTCTTTATCAGCCACCAGCCTGTCACCGGCCCAGTGTATGGCTGCATCGTGGGCCTGGTACTTGTTCCTTGTGTTGGAACTTGTGTGATTGTCAGTACAGTCTCTGCAGTTTTACCTTTTAGTTCCTCATGCCGTTTTTTCGTTCTAGCTCTAAACAGAAATAAATGATCTATTAACATTTGTGTCTTTGCAGTGAATTCTCCTACAGCCGCTTCTGTCTTTTTAAGGGCTTTTGTTAAGTCTTCTTTCGTTTGCCTTTCTCTTGATCCCTTTCGGTCTCTTTCATTATTTTCTGGGACTGATTGTTCGGTAGACAGTCTCATGCTGTCTGTTGCCTTCGCTTGATGTTCTGTGGTCATTGACACTTGCCCTGGTTCGTGTGCATTCAGTGTGTGTGTGCGTGTAGTTGTCAGTGCTATGGTTTAATTAATTCCATGCTGACCCTGTCTCCAGCTTTTCTTTTCATTCGTTACCTCAAGTGTGTAGGTGTCACTGTTAATCACATTAATTTTCAGTTCATTTACTTTACCATCAGATTTTCTCAGGACTGGAATAACTATATAGGGTCTGGATGCTTTAGTGGGACTCATGCGTACATCATCAGGTGGGTGCACTGAAATTGGAACGCTTCGTGCACCAAGATAAAATGCAGTTTTGATCGTTAATGAAAGCAAAATAATGATTAACACAATGCATAGATACATGATAGTGCGGTAAGTTAAACGGCAGCATTTCCTTCCAGAGAAGCGAGGGTGCCCCTCTGCTTGTGGGAGGACCAGGTTACTGTTCTGGGCCCCCATCTCGAGCATAACAAAATGCCAATGTTTATTCTTTTCCCCCCAATTCAATATTGTTCTCGAACAGTTTGTATCATAAAGTTTCTGGTGCTTCACAAGTGTCCCCCTCTTGCGGGTGACGATTGTCTCTTGATACAGGATGCAGTATCCTTGCTAAACTATGGAAAAATAGATTAGACTAACACTCCGATAAGTCATTTTTACTGTGTATATTAAAAGTAGGTGAGTTCCCAGTCCACCCCCGAATCTGCTTCAGTCCTGAGGACATGCTGGACACTGTTCAATGTGAAGAAATGGGAATAATGGCAATCAAAACAAATAAAGGCAAAGTTCTTGTCTCTGCTCCCTCGATCTGTCCCTCAGCGGAAGGTTTCACTGCAATCTCCTCATATAATCTCTCTGAAAGTTGGACAGCTCCACTTGCAGCATGATGCCATGGAGGAGCCTTCCCATCCGTGCGGCATTAGCTGGATCAATGATGAATGTGAGGACGTCAACCTCAATAGGTCTCCCCACCATTTCCGGTAAGTCAGTGACTAGGCGGAAGAGGACGTTGTGTGCCAGTCGGCTGTGTTCGAGTGACAGGGACATTTGTCCTGCCTTACTGGGTTCAGGATTACAGGCCCTTCCCTTGACGTGAACAATGCTTGCACTTTCCGGACGTGTGGATTGTGACCAAATAGCTTAGCTTGGTCCACAGCTGGCTCAAAAGTTCAGAGTTTGCTGGATCTCGAATAAACGTGAGAGTGTCTGTGGTTCTCCCAACAATAGGTGGGCAGTCCACTATGATGCGAAAGAAAAGCGTATTGATGAGTTCATCTATAATAGCCTGTGGTGGAAGAATTTGTGTCCTTATCACTGTAATCAGGCAGTCCAATGAAGGCTTCCGCGATGACGGTAAGTAGTTGCCAGATTACTTTCTTGTTGGCAGGATCCTGGATAAAGTCTGCGACACTGGCAAGCCTCCCTACCCGCGATGGATATGATACCAATACTAACTGGAAGTAGATGAGTATGTCCTTTGTGATGTTTCTGCTGGGGGACACCATAAGTGCTGTGAACAAGGTCTTGATATTTGATGTTAATGTTAATGTTAAAGGACATTTGTACCGCGCACTATCACCACTGGAGTGGTCCTCTGGCGCTCTGGCGGTTCTGAAAAAGGAGGGGAGGATGAGCTAGTGGGACGAAGCAGGAAAAGTGCAAGAGAGCAGTGATGTGCTGTTGGCAGCCTCAGCCCGGTGGGTCAGTTGGCTGGGCCTGGGGTGTTTGCGGCCGATAGACGTTGTGTACTGTTGTGCACGACTATGTGTGTTTTTGTTTCATTGTTGCAGTGTAGTGAAGTTTATGCGGTTTGTTGTGCTGTAGGTTTGGTTGTGTTTGGTTTGATAATTCAGGATACTGTGTTTAGCTCTTAAGGTAAAAGTCCTTGATCAATGTCTGTTAGACTTTTGTTTCTCAACAACCTTAAGTGCGGTTCGGTTTAAAAGTTTGTGTCATCAAACGTGTTGTGACTTAACTGCGCAATTTTCTTCCTTACCATGCAACTAGGATGTACAGAGTGTCCTTTTATGTCCTTATCCCCTTCTGCTTAGAAGAAATGTCCGGTTTAAGCCACAACTTGCACAAGGGGTTATTTGTCTTTGCATTGCTGCTCATGTGTCCTTCTTCCTCATCATAGATATCGTCTGCAAGTGCTGAGGTTCTTTCCCGTTGTCTGTGGGTTCTTCGCGGTGGGGTGCAGCTACAGGGCTTTCTCCGATATAGGGCTTAATGTCATTGAGAAAAATCCATGCTCTCCTGCCCTGCAGATTTGCAGATGAAGGAGTGCAGTCCTCTAAAATGAAAGGGCCATTGAATCTTGGCTCGTCCCACCTATTCCTCGTGTGGTTTTTTACTAATACCGCATCTCCAGGAAAGACGAGTGGAACACGTAGACCTTGAACTGCGCCTGTTTCAATGTCTCTGGCTGTGTTTTGTGCAGTGCTGTACCCTTTTGGTCGTCACTGCTGTTGGTCTGAAATTACAGTAAGACTGGATGTCATGCAGTTCAGATATTTTTGCATTTCGGATCCCAGGACCTCTCGGGTTGGCTGGGCATCAAATCTAGCTCTGTCTCTAGGGGTTAGGGGAGTATTCATTCTCCTTCCTGTGACTATCTCGTGCGGCATAAGATGATGGTCGGAGCCTGGTTGGTTCCAAAGAGCACACAATGCCAGTGGAAGGCAGTGCAACCATCCCCTCTTTAGAGTAAGCTTCAACTTGACTATCCTTTCTTTTAAAGAGCCGTTGAGCCCCTCACAAACACCATTACCTTCCGGATGATACGCCGACGAAAACTTGTGTTTTATACCAAGCAACAAGCTAATCTGCTCAAGGACTGAATTTACGAAATGAGCCCCATTATCTGATCTCATCACTTCACACACCCCCCACCTAGGGAACACTTCCCTCACTAGGAATTTGGCCACACAGGTAGAGTCTGGGTGTGTACATGGGCCTGTTTCTATCCATCTAGAGAATGGACACACCACAACAATTAAGTATTTGTACCCATTGCACACTTGAATCATGACAACATAGTTGATATGTAAGTGCTGAAAAGGCCCATTTGGCTGGGGGATGACTCCCCTCACTACTTTTAATGTGTGCTCAGCAGTGAATTGCTGGCAGATTATGCAGTTCACCATGAAGAATGGAACATGATCAGCTAAATTCGGAATAAACCAGTCTTCTGCAAGCGTTGCTGCTAGATTCTCTTTTGACATGTGTAGTGGGTAATATAATTGCTTCAATGCTATTTTTAGTAGGGCTACAGGCATTACTGGTTTACCAGTGCTGTCTTGCCACCATAATCCGTCAGAGGGGTTTAAAGAACACCTTCGACGTTTCCATAGGTCCTTCTCGTCCTGTGGTGCCTCCCCTTGAAGCTCCATTAGTTGCGTTTGCCCCAGATTACTATAGGCTGCAGGTGTGGTATGTGCCACCATCATTCTCTCATGGGTGCATGCCACTTCCACTTCCATGACCGTCTCACTTTGGAGGCCATCCACTTGGCTTCCGTGTCGGCTGCGTGGTTTCCGTGTGACACGAAATCTGTCACTTTGGTGTGGGCGGCGCATTTCATGACTGCTACGCCCACTGGGAGCTGTAGTGCCTTAATCAGCCTGTCCAATAAGGCTGCATGCTGCACTGGCGTGCCGTCTGCTCGGAGGTAGCCCCTCCTTTTCCATCGTGCTAGCCCTGCATGCACTGTGGACGTCACATAGGCGGAGTCACTGTACACCGTAACTTCCTGCTCTGTGTGATTCTCTTTGGCGAGTATCAGCGCCAATAGTTCTGCAGCCTGCGCTGAATAATGAGATGGTATCCGTGCGCTGAAGAGTACTCGAAATCCTCCGTTTTCCATGTGTTTCATTACGGCAATGCCTGTGTATCTTTGTCCGTCCACTTGGTCGATTCTCGAAGATCCGTCAATAAGAACGATCTCTCCTCCTGCCAGGGCATTTTCTTTCACCCTGGGAATTTCATCATAGAATTCTTCATAGGTTGCACAGCTCTTCTTCAGTGACTGGCTCAGCTATGAACGTAGCTGAGTTCACTGTTTTACATCAAACTATTTTGATCAATGGATTAGATGTAATCACTTCCTAGGCCAAAGCTCTTTGAGATGTCAACGCACCTTTTGGTTTCTCTAAAATGGCGAATAATGAGTGCTCAACGTATAACGTCATATAACATCCCATCACAATGGTTGGCGCTTTCTCTATGGCGAACGCCGCGGCAGCTAAGCTTTGTTCGCATGGGAAGTGGCCTCTCATTACTGGGTCCAGGTTCCCACTGTAATATGCCAGGGGCTTGTACCCCAACAAGGTTTTTTGCACGAGCACTGCCGTCATAACGCTGCTATCTGTGTGCGAGAACAAGTAGAATTCCTTTGCATAATTAGGAATCCCGAGAACTGGAGCCGTACAAAATGCTCTCTTGGCAAACCCCTTTTCCATTGCATCAGTCAATTCAATCTTTTCCTTTGTCGCCTGGGCCTTCTTCAGGGCATGGAGCGAGGGCTTGGTATATGAGCTGTAATCGAAGACCCATGCCCTAACATAATTGCATAGGCCTAAAAAGCTCTGCATTTGCCTTATCGTGAGCGGCTTATCTGAGCTCATGATGGCTTCGGCCCTTTCTGGGGTCACCTTTTTACCTTCAAGTGAGATTAGCTGGCCTATGTATAGCACCTCCTGTTGACAATATTGCAACGTTTCCTTGTCAACCTTATAACCTTTCTCAGCCAGTATAGTCAATAGCTGAATAGAATTGTGTCTGCATTTTCTTCCGTGGAGCTGCAGATCAAGATGTCGTCCACATATTAAAAGACGACACTTTCTAATGCAACATTGCTTAGGTCCATCTGTAGGACTCTATTGAAAATGGAGGGGGACTCACAGTACCCCTGTGCAACCTCATTCTTCTCAGATGTATTTGTCGGAAAGTGAATGACGTCAGATCTTGAGAATCAGGTTGCAACGGGATTGAGAAAAAGGCATTTTTCAAATCAATCACCGTGAAATATTTTGCCTTGGTGGGTACGTTACATACGATTGTAGATGGATTAGGGACTAGAGGGATTTCGGCTTCAACAATATCGTTTAATGCTCTTAAATCTTGGATTAAATGCCAAGACCCTCCCTTCGATTTCTTGATGGGATAAATCACTGTATTACAGGGTGACTGTGATGTCACTAAGATGCCCTTATCCATCATGGCGGAAATTGTCTTTGCGATCCCTTCGTCAGCCTCTCTGGACATGGGATATTGTCACGCTCTCTGTAAAATTGCTACTGGTTTCAGCTTAATTTTCACTTCTCCCACCCCCTTCAGGAGGCCTACGTCATACGGTCCTGTAGTCCATACTGAGACAGGCACCTGGGCCATGTCATCATCAAAGTATTCCGTAAGTATCATTGCCAACATCATTCTCTGAGGCACTTCTCTTTGGATCATTTTTACCCAAAATATGAGACTCACTTCCACCCTTGTCTCTTTTGAGTCTGGTTGTTCTTCAAACAGATCGTCATCGGTGACGTCAGTCACTCGATACCCTTCTTCAATGGCGATAATTGCGCCTGTAACGCTCACCGTAGAGGCGCCGGTCTTGACTGGGCGTATACCGTATCTTCAAAGGTGATGTGTAACACACGGCTGGCTCTTTGGGCTGGACCTCTGTGCACTGTATGTCTGGTTTGAAGGGTAAGATGTCTTAGGTAAGTGAACGCCGTGCTCTCCATCTGCCTCGAGGCAGGGTGCTGTAACCAGTTTCTTCACTGGATAAGGGGAGCAGGCCTCTTGACTTCAGAGGACTGCTGTCTGTCGTTTACTGCACGGACGGTAAGTTTCGAGTAATTCTAATGTCTTTAAAGTCTTTAGTAATGATGTCTCTTGTTTTGCAGGGTTCCGGCGATGGCGGATGGCGGGCTGAAGTGAGTTGAAGATGGACCCCTGTGATGAATAGAAGCGCCTGGAAGCACGTAAGTAAGCGCTTGTTGCCTGCTTCACGATGCGCTCTAACTGTCTTTTTATTTTGCAGGTACAAGTTCGGGGCGGCTGCAGGGTGCCGTAATACCCACTGGGTTAGATGTGGAAAGGAGTAATGGCACGTGAGTATTAAAGTTCCCCAATGCCTTTAAACGCACCTTGTTTTGTCTTTCAGATGCGGGATGCAGCGCCGAAGGCCTCCGGAGCGTGCGAAGAGTTGGTAAGCTTTTGTCTTTCAGATGCCGGAATGCAGTGTGAAGACCTCCGGAGCGCACGAAGAGTAGGTAAGCCTTTGTCTTTCAGATGCCGGAATGCAGCGCGAGGCGTTGGTGACAGCCGATGGACCAGGTAAGTGAAGAGCTGTCACTGAAGACCGTAATGCTAACCTGTTCTTTCTTGTCTTTATAGGTGTTGCTGAAGACTGGATTCAGAATGGTAAGCCTTTTTCCTTAGGCCCAGGATCAGATGCAGAAGACACGATGAGCGTTCTGCTGCTGAGGATGCAGAATAACGCAAAGCAAGATTCATCCATCGGGTGTGGTTTAAATAGCCTCCTGTAGTGCTTAGGTGTCTCCTTCCACAGCCACGCCTAAGAAAAGAGTTCCTGCTTTCCAGAAGAGTTCCAGTGTTCTGAATCTAGGGAGTGGCTCCTGCCCCACCCAACAGCAAAAGTAGTTCCAAACAGAAGAGGATCAGAGACTCAACTGGCAGGCAAGTAAGCAGCATGGTCTGCTGCAGGTAAGTCCACCCAAGCATTTTGAGCCCGGCGCTTCCAGCGCTGGGACTGGGCATATTTATGAGCCTGGTGCCACTGGCGCCAGGACTGGGTCCAAAAGGTCCCAATTGGGACTGGTTGGCACTCGGAACCTGGGTTATGGATCTGCTTCCAAGGGAGTTGGGAAAACCCTGACCTTTTGGAAGCAGAGATCATGACAGTACCCCCCCTCAAGGCCCCTCCCAAACCGGGCTTCTCCGGGGGTTTTGGCTTGTCAGGAAATGTTCGGTGAAATCTTTTGATTAGGCGAGGAGCGTGGACATATTCAGCAGGTTCCCAGGATCTCTCTTGGGGGCCGTAGCCTTTCCAGTCAATTAGGTAGAATAGTTTAGATTTGGAGATCTTGGAGTCCAGAATGCTTTTGACTTCAAACTCGAGTTCTCCATCAACTAGGATAGGTTTTGGAGATTTGGTTAGTCGGGTTTGAGGTTGCACGGGTTTTAATAGAGAGACGTGGAAGACCGGATGTATCTTCATGTGAGGGGGCAAGTCCAACTTGACCGCTACTGGGTTTACTATGGTAGTGATGGAATAGGGACCAAGGTATCTTGGGTTGAATGTGCGTGGCCCTTTTAGAGGTAGATATTTGGTGGATAACCAGACTTGATCCCCTACTTGATATTGAGGGGCTTCCTTCCGATGTTGATCTGCTCCTTTCTTGTATTGTTCTTTAGCCCTTTGAAGGTGAGAAACAGCTTCCTTAAAGGCTTGGGTGATTGTAGAATGCAGGTAGTCTACTGCTGGTGTTTCAAGATCTTGGAGGGGATCCAACTCTGAGGTTCGAGGGTGACTGCCGTACAAAAGAAAAAACGGGGTTTTCCCAGTTCCCGAATGGACAGAGTTATTGTAGGCATATTCGGCTATCCAAAGGATGTCTTTCCAAGTTTTTTCAGTTTGTTGCAGCATGCAGCGTAAATACTGTTCCAGAGTTTGATTGGTCCTCTCGGTTTGTCCGTCAGTCTGAGGGTGGTGACTGGTAGATATTCTCACATCAATTTGAGCCGACCGACAGCAACTTCGCCAAAAATGAGAAATAAATTGACTACCTCGATCCGAAATTAGAACTGAAGGAAAACCGTGCAGTCGGACGATGTTTTCGAGAAATTCTCGGGCCAGAGTTGCTGCTGTTGGCAAGCCTTTGAGCGGAATGAAATGCGCCATCTTGGAGAATAAGTCCACGATTACTAGAATCGTATTGTATCCGGAGCATGGAGGTAGATCGGTGATGAAGTCCACAGAAAGCGTATGCCAAGGGCGAGGTGGGATGTCAATAGGGCGTAAGAGGCCTGCTGGTCTTTCCTTTTGACTCTTGTTTTGGGCGCATACTCCACAGGACATTATAAAGTCTCTGATATCTTTTTTCCAAGACGGCCACCAGAAGTAGCGCTTGATCTTTTCTGAGGTCTTGGCTATACCGGGATGTCCTTCCATTAAAGAATCGTGATAACAAGAGATTACTTTTTTCTGTAAATCTGTGCTGGGTAGGTATAATCGTTCTTGGAAATACAATAAGTTGTCCTTTACTGCAAAGTCCTTTCCCTGCAGATGCCAATTCTGTATATCTGCTGGAGTTACAAGTTGCCTGGCTTTATCCTTAACTTCCTCTATGGATTCTGTGGCGATTACACCCAGAATTCTTTGTTCGGGAATGATTGGTACAGGTTTAGGGTTGATCAAGTGTTCTTCCACTCCCATCCGAGAAAGGGCATCAGCTTTACCGTTTTTTGTACCAGGTCGATAGGTAATTATGAAGTCAAACTCAGCAAAGAATAATGCCCAACGGAGTTGTCTAGAGGATTGGGCTTTTGCGGTTTTCAAATATTGCAGGTTTCGGTGATCCGTAATCACAGTAACGGTGTGTCGGGCCCCCAGCAGATAATGCCGCCAAGCCTTAAAGGCAGACTTGATAGCCAGAAGTTCCTTGTCAGTAATCGTGTAATTGATTTCAGGAGGCGAGAATTTGCGGGACCAAAATGCCACGGGATGCAACTGATTGGTTACCGGGTCCTTTTGTGATAGAACTGCCCCCATGGCAAGGCTTGAAGCATCAGTTTCCACGATGTAGGGGAGTTCGGGGCGAGGGTGTTTTAAGATTGGTGCAGAGATAAATTTAGTCTTCAAATTCTGGAAAGCTTGTTCCGCCTCGGTAGACCATTCAAAACGTTTGTTTTTCTTTAACAAGGCAGTGATGGGCTGGACTATTCGAGAGAATTCGGGGATAAACCTGCGGTAAAAGTTAGCGAAGCCTAACATGCTTTGCACACCTTTTACGGAGGATGGTGATGGCCATTTGAGAACTGCATCGACCTTCTTTGAATCCATACGCACTCCGCCAGGTGATAATATGAATCCCAAGAATTCAACTTCAGTCACGTTGAAAACACATTTTTCCAACTTAGCGAAAAGTTTGTGTTGACGCAATCTTTCGAGGACCATTTTCACGTGTTTCCGATGTTCAGATTCCGATGAAGAATAAACGAGGATGTCGTCAATGTAAACAATAACACACACATCTATGAGCTCTCTGAGGACATCGTTCATAAAATATTGAAAGGCGGCCGGGGCATTACAAAGTCCGAAGGGCATGACCTGATATTCAAATAGCCCATACTTGGTGCGGAAGGCCGTCTTCCATTCATCGCCCTCTTTTACTCGTACCAAGTGGTAAGCTCCTCTAAGATCCAGCTTTGTATATATGCATGCTTTTCTGACTTGGTCCAGGAGTTCAGGGATCAAAGGTAACGGATATCTATTCTTAACGGTGATCTGGTTCAGGGAGCGATAATCTATACAAGTTCTAAGGTCTCCTTCCTTTTTTGGAACGAAGAACAAAGCTGAAGAAGCAGGGGACTTGGAAGGACGAATAAACCCATTTGCCAGGTTTTGATCCAGGTATTGTCGAAGGTGAAGGTTCTCAGGCTCGGTGAGGGCATAAATTCTACTACAAGGAGGAGTAGATCCAGGTATCAGGTTGATCTGGCAGTCATAAGACCTATCAGGAGGTAGAGAGTTAGCCTGATCCTTCCGGAAAACATCTTGGTATTCTAGGTATTCGGGAGGTAACTGGGGAGTCTCTGAAGAAATTGCTGCCAGTGCAACACCAGGTGGAGGGTAACAAGTAGAGACACATTCTGGAAACTGGACCGTTCTTGCTCGCCAATCGATCAAAGGATTGTGTTTCTCTAACCAAGGTATTCCTAGAATAATCTGAAACTGAGGGGCCTTGATCACATCGAACACGATCTTCTCATGGTGTCCATCTTGACTTACTAGCGTCACTTCTTGAGTGGTATGCGTTACTGGCCCGGAGGCTATCTCTGTACCATCCACCGTAGTAATGACGTCCTTTACAGCCTTGGGACAAAGAGTTAGATTCATCCTCAAAACCATTTCATGATCCACATAATTGCCGATGGCACCGCTGTCGACGTAAGCTTCAATTGCATGTAATCGATCCGGATTATCAGGGCTAATGAGGACCATAGGTATCACGAAATGTGAGGTCACGGAACTGGTTTTCACGCTCGGCAAGAGGACCTCTATTCTTGTCGGGCGAGGTCGTTTCCCTGCTCAGAGTTTGTAACTTTGGTAACTGCAGCTCCTACTGCCTTCTTGGCAGGTTTCACCGGACAGTCTCGAAGAAAGTGCCCTGAGTTTCCGCAATAGAGGCATAATTGCAACTGTTTTCTCCTTTCCCGCTCCTTTTGTGTTAGAGGACCTTTCAGACCCCCTTTTTGCATGGGTTCCCCGGAGTCTACTCCTTTGGAAGGAGTTGGCGGTTTGGAAAATACTCGAGCATCAAACTTGGAACGATCGGCCTTCCTGTTCTGCAGTCTGTGATCTATTTGAACGACTAAGTCTATATAGTCCGAACAATCTTGTGGGGGATTCACTACTTGGGCTAACACATCTTTGAGCTCTCCGCGTAGACCTCTATAAAACAGCGTAATCCTTTTGTCCTCAGGCCAGTGAGTTTCCACTATCAGTCGGTTGAAAGACGCAATATAAGCCAAAAGGTCTTGATTACCTTGTCGCAACGAAAGAAGCTCATTGTCCAAGGCCTGCCCCTGTGAATGTCTTGCGAACAGTTTTTCCATACTGAGCTGAAAAGCTTGAAAATCATGGAGGACCGGATCATCTTGATTTACTAGAGGGATCGACCAGTCTGCCGCATTGCCACTAAGGTACGAAAGCACGAAAGCTACTTTAGCTTGATCAGTTGGAAAGGCTGCTGGCCGGCATAAGAAATGCAACCGGCACTGATTGATAAATACTGCAAACCTCTTTGGGTCACCAGAAAATCGTTCGGGCGGAGCCAGAGGTACATTCCCAGGTAGGTTGATCTGCACTGGATTCATAGAGGATGTAGAAGGAAGATTTCCCCCAGATGCGGGTAACGGGGTCTGTCCGGCTTGTGACTGTAGCAATTGTCTAGCGAGATCATCTGTTCGCTCCTTGGAAATAATCAGTTCCCTTCTTAGAGCGTTCGTTTCCTGATGGGCTGCATGCACTTCTGCCCTTAGTTCCCCAAGTAACTGGGCTAGCTGGTCGGTATCCGAGGTTTCCATAGCGCCTGGACGGGAGTTTTGTGGTAGGCTTTGCGTTCTGTAACGCTCACCTGATTCCCGTAGAGGCGCCGGTCTTGACTGGGCGTATACCGTATCTTCAAAGGTGATGTGTAACACACGGCTGGCTCTTTGGGCTGGACCTCTGTGCACTGTATGTCTGGTTTGAAGGGTAAGATGTCTTAGGTAAGTGAACGCCGTGCTCTCCATCTGCCTGAGGCAGGGTGCTGTAACCAGTTTCTTCACTGGATAAGGGGAGCAGGCCTCTTGACTTCAGAGGACTGCTGTCCGTCGTTTACTGCACGAACGGTAAGTTTCGAGTAATTCTAATGTCTTTAAAGTCTTTAGTAATGATGTCTCTTGTTTTGCAGGGTTCCGGCGATGGCGGATGGCGGGCTGAAGTGAGTTGAAGATGGAGCCCGTGTGATGAATAGAAGCGCCTGGAAGCACGTAAGTAAGCGCTTGTTGCCTGCTTCACGATGCGCTCTAACTGTCTTTTTATTTTGCAGGTACAAGTTCGGGGCGGCTGCAGGGTGCCGGAATACCCACTGGGTTAGATGTGGAAAGGAGTAATGGCACGTGAGTATTAAAGTTCCCCAATGTCTTTAAACGCACCTTGTTTTGTCTTTCAGATGCGGGATGCAGCGCCGAAGGCCTCCGGAGCGTGCGAAGAGTTGGTAAGCTTTTGTCTTTCAGATGCCGGAATGCAGTGTGAAGACCTCCGGAGCGCACGAAGAGTAGGTAAGCCTTTGTCTTTCAGATGCCGGAATGCAGCGCGAGGCGTTGGTGACAGCCGATGGACCAGGTAAGTGAAGAGCTGTCACTGAAGACCGTAATGCTAACCTGTTCTTTCTTGTCTTTATAGGTGTTGCTGAAGACTGGATTCAGAATGGTAAGCCTTTTTCCTTAGGCCCAGGATCAGATGCAGAAGACACGATGAGCGTTCTGCTGCTGAGGATGCAGAATAACGCAAAGCAAGATTCATCCATCGGGTGTGGTTTAAATAGCCTCCTGTAGTGCTTAGGTGTCTCCTTCCACAGCCACGCCTAAGAAAAGAGTTCCTGCTTTCCAGAAGAGTTCCAGTGTTCTGAATCTAGGGAGTGGCTCCTGCCCCACCCAACAGCAAAAGTAGTTCCAAACAGAAGAGGATCAGAGACTCAACTGGCAGGCAAGTAAGCAGCATGGTCTGCTGCAGGTAAGTCCACCCAAGCATTATGAGCCCGGCGCTTCCAGCGCTGGGACTGGGCATATTTATGAGCCTGGTGCCACTGGCGCCAGGACTGGGTCCAAAAGGTCCCAATTGGGACTGGTTGGCACTCGGAACCTGGGTTATGGATCTGCTTCCAAGGGAGTTGGGAAAACCCTGACCTTTTGGAAGCAGAGATCATGACAGCGCCCTATTGTCTGCCTTCATCGTCGTAGCCTTCGACCAATGCTACTTTCCTTCGCACGACTACAGCATGTATCATTAAGGGAAATACTTGCCCCTCCTCTTCATGCATCAGTATTCTGAGTCTGAATAAGAACTCATCAGAGGTTCCCATGATTTTATCTGCAGGGCCTGGTAATCATGCCATAAGCACACGCATGCCATATGTGAAAACTTCTGGCTCTAATGGTATAGCTCTCATGGCTATGTGTCCTGAGTATGCCCTGATAATTTCGCACACATTTGAATAATGCATTCCTGGAGTGGAGTATACTATGTCCTCCTCCGTGAACGATATCATCATGTTCAATGTTGTCATTAAGTTTCGACCCAAAATGTTTACTGGGGTCTGACGTGAATATAATAAAGGTACATTCATTTTGCACACTCTCCTACGGAGACTGAGAGTGCGCCTGTAAAGGGAAATCGACTGTGAGCTCCTGTAAAACTCTGAGTATCTATGGCCTCGCCGGACAAGGAAGGAAAACTTGCCTTCTCGTATGCACGAGCGTGTTGCACGCGTGTCAACTAAGAAGGAATAATCTTTACCCCCTATGACGACATTCACCCTAGGTTCCCAATTAGGTTCTGGTGTCATTGATAGGATAGAGCACATCAGGGTTCCCAGTGAGCTGTCCTAGATCATATATAAGTTTGGTCCACTGTACACTCGTGGATTCTCTCCATTCCCTGGGTTGCCTCCCCTTCTGGAGTTTGTGCCCTGAGACGATTGCGGTGGTGCCTGTTGAAATTGCTTTTGTGGCAAATTCACCATGTTCGGGGGTTGAACCCCTTGTTGTGCTCCTTGCTGCACGCCTTGTGCTTGCTGCTGCACTGTGTGATTCTGTGCATTGCCCTGTTGTGAGATCGCAGGTGGATTCGCCGTGCCTGCTCCCATTCCTTGGCTATTCTGCCACACGTCTTGACTTCTGCACGTGCGCACCAAATGCCCCGTCATTACACACAGCCAACATACTGGGGCGGTCAGATTAGCAAACCTCCTTGATTATTTTGGAAACCTCCTTGATTACTCTGCCATCCTCTTCCTCTAAATCCTCTTCCCCTCGGGTACAGTTGTCATGATGCCTACCCCCGGGGACCCAGACCAAGTCCAGCAACCCCAGAAGCAGGCATCAAGTTATCCTAAGCAAGCCCAACAACCCCTGCTAGGGGCTATTTGGGTCCAGTCCTGGCGCCTATGGCGCCAGGCTCATATGGAGAGTCAGTCCTGGCGCTATAGGCGCCAGGCTCATAGATTAAAACCTACCTGATGACGACCATGCTGCAAACTTACCTGATGCAGACCATGCTGCAAGAGCTCCTGGCCAAAAGAGGCTTGGAAGGGACTACTTTACTTAGTGACTATTTTTTACTCGGGCGGGGCTGGGGAGGAATACTTACCTGGGACTACTTAGGGGCTATTTAAACCACGCCCGAAGAGCAGCACACTCTACGCGTCATTCTGCATCCAGCAGCGTAACGCTCACCGTGCCTGCAAGTCTGCATCCAGCATTCTGCCACGCCTGCCTCGAGTTTGGAGCTCCTAGAAAAAGGGAGAAAGAAGGAGAAAAGGTTAGAACAAGAGCAATACCTTTGATCCTTACCTGAATTCCCGATCCATCGCGCCTTCGAGCCACGCTGAACTCACCGGCCTTCGCAGCATCTTCACATTCCACCGCATCCTCCCCCATGCTCCTGCCGCACTCCGGCACCTAAGGAGAAGACAAAAACAGCAAGGTGAGCCAAGGGAATACACAGAGGAATACTAGTTACCCCCCCATAGACTTACCTGATTTTACCACCGGGGGTACTATTCCTCTTCACGGGTCGGCGCAGCTTCCACTGCATCTTTGCCGAAGCCCGGCCCCTAAGGGGAAACAAAAGGACAGCAAGGTGAAAAAAAGGGACTAACAAGGGGAACCCCTTCCTCACCACAATAGACTTACCTGATTTTACCGCCAGAGGTATTATTCCCCGAGACTTCATACTTTCTCTCAGCGCCTGAATAAGGGAGAAAGCAACAGGTTACATATTGACATTATTTTATCGAACTGTGTTGGAAAATACAAATCCTTACCAGAATACTACCGGTTGGCATGAGGAACTCTTCATTAGGGTCAAGCTGCAACCTGCAAGGAATCGGACAAGAGTGAAAGTCAGGCATTTGAACTCTTACAAACTTTATACTTACGGCGTCTTGCCGGGAATCTCAGAGTCAATATTGTTCTGGAACTCACCAATTCCTTCGAGTCAGTGAAGCAACTGGTTATCAACGCGCCCCTGCGCTCAATGCAGGATGGAGAGCTCATCTTTTCAAACCATCAGGTGAGACTAGTGAGGGGACATCAAAGGTGATCTGTGGGGAGAACAGCGGGGGTGGGGGGATTTACACTCAACTCCACGGGTGGTTAATTCCCTTTCTCCATTTGCAGAAGAATATTCCTACGGGCCAAGCAAACGAAGCTAGGTGGGCCAGTCCAGTCCGTCATCTCAGCCCTACGCGTCACATTGGTGGAGACCGCAGCTGTCCAGTTCCGATCGACGCCTCTGTGGGAGCCAGGTGAGCGTAACAACAGTCCTACGTTACCCTGGTTGTTCTGCTGTGGGTTAGCCACCTGCTGTAAGTTCTGTTCAGTTGGGCTAGTTAGCATGGCTCCCGCGAGAGCATACTTTGATGATTTCTTTTGCACGAACTTCGCTGCCTCACCCTTTCGTGTTGCCTCCTTTTTCCGATTCTTTTCTTGCCACAATCTACAGTAATGTGCGATAGTTAACTGTATTTCTGCCCAAGGTTTAGCCTCAACCCCTACCAATTTCTTGAGCTGTTTCTGCACCGGTTCTGGCAACCTTGGCACAATATGTGGTAGATCACCGGTATAGATTTCGTCCAAGATTCATGCGTTTCGAGCACCCACTAGTCTTGGAAATTCTGGATATAAATCAACGGATCTTCTGACTCCTTCATTTTTCAAGTCATTATAGCTCCCATATCGGAAGTGTCCAGGTAAAGCACTCCATACTGCTGCTCTGTAATTATTAAATGGTGCTCCGTCGTGTGCAGCGTTAATTATGGTTACCCTGCCCGTGTCCACACATCGTCTGTTCTCTCACCGAGTATGGCGATCAAGAGACCTTTAATGTCCCCTAGCTAATGTGACTCCTCCTGTCATTTTTTCTAACTCGTTTATCCACTTCCCGGGTCCTGATGTCGGCATTGGAAACTTGTTTTTCAGGTGTTCTCGGTCCATATGTGGCCATGGAATATATTGCGGTCTTGTCCCCCCTTTTCTAATAGCGGAAATTGGAATGCGCAGCCTTCCTTCTCTTCTCTCATAGCTCTCCTGTCTATTGCATGTGTTATATTCCCGCATCGCCGTCTGCCTGGCAACGTCCTCAACCTGTCTACATAGGCGGGTGCCGACACCCCCCTCTGACCATGGGCTGTTCCATCATGCCGGTCTGACTGTGTGGCAGACTCTTATGTCCTCGGAGGGGACTCACTAACATCTGACCATCGTACCCCTTTGTCCCTTGGTAGATGCTTTTCGCGCTGTCTCCCTTCTTCAATTTGTCTCGCACTCTGTTTCCTCTCTGGAGTCGGACATTGATTGTTCCCAATTCATGCAACTCCTTGTGTCATCATCGTTTTTACTGATTTCTAGTCTGTCCAGGGACAGTCTCCTGCTCCCACTACTTCGGGTGACATCCTCAGTGTCATACAGTTGCATGCCTTCCAAGCGCTCGTCTTCCCTTTCCCTTTGGGATATTTGTTGTAGTCCCATTTCATCATATATTTTATCGAACGTTTGCCCGATGCTTCTGGTATCGAAGTCGTCTTCAATATTTGCCCTAGTCGTGCCTGGTACTGAGTCGTACGCAGGAAAGAATTCTTCAATGTCTTCCCATTCTACAACAGGATCGGGTTTGTTAACTTCCCGCTCCAAATATTTGAGATTGCATGCCCTCTATCTACCCTTACGTTCAATGTCATCATCCAATTCCTTGCTTTCTCGCCTCTTCTCTGACCTTATCTTCTTCCCTTCTCCTTTCATTTCTACGTTCATTTTCCCTTCGAACTTCCTCATCCCTTCGTCTCCTCATCTTCTTGTCACGTACTCTTTGCTCTTCTTCTAAATTTTGCTGTTTCTGTCTGTCTTGATCATAGGCTGCTCTCTGTTTTGCGATCAAGCTGCTTTTCTTGCTCTTCGCAATACATCTGTTCACGCCTCAGTATATCCTTCCTTCTTGTCCTTTTGTCCCTTAACTCCTTTTCCTTCTCCTTCTCTCCTCTCTGTGCCTCATCCGACTTCTCTTTAGGTCTCACATCATCACTTCTTTTTCCATCGAGTTTCAACAATAGATGTCCTCCCATCCATTCGTCTTTTGCGAATGCTATCTCATCAGTTCCGCTTTCATCTCCTTTCCTTTTCTTTCCCTCTCTCTCCTTATCGAGGGATGCACTAGTCTGTGCCTGATCCTTCCTCTCATCATCGCGTCTCTCCTTGTCCCTTGGGACTGCAGAGGCAAGATTCTTATCCTGATCCTTCCCTTTATTTTCGTCACTACTGTACGTAGGTGACTCATATGTGTGTCACCTACTTAAGCTCTCTTAATGGGTAGAGTCCCTCAGGCTTACTTCCCTCGGTTTCTGTTTCAGGTGTGGCAGGTGGTGCGGCAGGCGTCTCACCCCCCTCCGTGCATATGTTTAATATCCAGTCAGCAGGTGGCTCTTCTTCCTTCGACTGTTGGAACATTTTCCAAAGTTCTAGAACAGCAGGGGGTTTCTCTAGTTTTTTCCTGTATATGTGGCATGCAAGTAAGTCATCATATGCTGTAAGACGGCTTTGGATAAGGACCCATTTTGTGGCCACGGCATAAACATCTTGTGGGTGGTACCCTTAACCCACCCAATGCTATATTTCTTAAGCTTGGGTGCATGTTTCGGCAGTTGCTTACATAAGTGTGCTAATGGTGTAACTTCTTCCATTCTTAAATCTGTTCTACTTTCCTCTTAAACACCACTTTTCAATGCTTCCATGCAACTTTAACACTGTCAACAATATGAGTGAGCACCAAACACTGCATGCTCCAATCCATTTTTTTCCCGGCAAAACTTTTGTATCTACAATTTACTCAAAACATCAATTTGAGTGCGATTCCCACTCAACTATAGAATCGCGTGAAATCCTTTTCAATTCAAACAACAAACAACAAAATTCCTTACATGTGACATACAACATAACACGTATGACTGACACTTGACAGACTAGACGGACACCAGCTGGACACAAATATCTCTGCCTCTAATTTGTACCTCGACATGGAGTTTAAACGATCCTCTTTTACAACGTCTTTAAACGTGGTAGTAGCCTAGTTGTCCCCTATTATGTGGGGCTCTGAGTTCACGTTTCTTCTGACCGCTATATTAAAGCGCAGGAATAAGGCGTAACCTCTCTCTCCTCAGGTCTCCGCCCTGGTATTCTCTAACTTCTCAGGTGTCCACCCTGGTATTCTTTAATATCTCAGGTGTCTACCCTGGTATTCTTTAATATCTCAGGTGTCTACCCTGGTATCTTTAATATCTCAGTTATTCGCGAGTCATTATCCCCATATATATATATATAATACAGTCTTCTCTAATTCTGACTATTTTGTTTTCTCCACTTCCCCCCGTTACCTTTTCCCTTACTTGTTCTAATGCCTATGACATTTGCCAAAGCATTCAATTTTTGTTTCCCTCACCACTCATATGGTTCCTCTATTGATCCTCGGGATCACCGCCTCAGTTACCGCCTCCTTTAGTCTTTTGTCTGTTCCGCTGCCCGTAGGAATGGAAGGGTTTATGTTTATAAAATGGGTCCCTTCAGACCCACTGCAGTTTTTTTGGAGAGATTTAAACTATCATTGTCCACGGGAAGCTTCACAGTCTACTCGGCCAAATGGCGAAGGACTCATGATATTATCGAAGACCTAGAGTTACTTTGTGTCGTCGGTCAATAGGTGTCTCACTTTAATCAATAATCAATTATTGATGGTCAAAACCATCCTCTGCTACCAAGTGTACAGGAGGGCGGAGCGACCTCTGACGAGGCCATGGGATCAGAGCTCACCCTCGAGTACTTTAAGACGAGATAGCTGCACCTTGAGGTGGATGGGGTGCAGAATTCTCTTGCTCCAACAACAATCAATAAGGACAACTCAAATGGTTTGGCATAGGGAAGTCTGTTTAATGACAAGTACAAAAAACGGAGAAACAATAGGAAACCATCAGTGATGCGATCGCCCGTCTCGCTTCAACTTCCAAAATCTTAATTCAAACAGCAATTCTTATAGGCAAAATTCGTCATCATTGATGTGTAACACCCAAAAGTTTGTCATGCAAGTCTATTGGTTGGAAAAGGTAACTTAAGTATAGGTACTATATCTGTATATGGTAACGGTTGTGAGGATTGGATAACTTATCAGGTGGGCGTCTACGGTTCTATGTGATTTCATCGACAGACTTTTCATCGTAGACACACACCAAATGTATTTAATTTTTAACCCCCAAAATAAATCTTTTTTTTTTTTTTTTTTAAATCGCGGCAAAAAACCCTGCAATGAAAAGCCCGTCGATGAAATGACAGTATACTGGGCGTCTACGCCCATCCCTCTAAATCACTCGTGATAGACGTTACTAAAAGTACGACGTCTCATTGGTTCTATTAGCTATAGAACCCTAGATTATTTGGTCCATTGCGATTGGGTCGGTTAGACCCCTAGGCATAAATCTCCACTTTAATTAGCAGCTTGCAGAATGGTTACCCAGATGCGGCATGCCCCAAGATTCACCCTGCCTCCCTTCCATCAATCAGTACTTTAGGGCTTTGTGTCAATTAGTTGGCTGAGGATGGCCTCGAAACTGTAGCTTCTTATCAGGAAAAGTTATGGCATCCTCTGGTTTTGGGTGACATCAGACGTTGGTACCTCTTTGCGCTTGGCTGGTCACGTGTCTGTACACCGTGAAGCTGCTTCATTTTCCATCTATTTGCGTATTTGATTCTCCCTTCGGCCTCACCATCTGCCTGGGCCTCCCTATCTCGACCCACACGGGCAGGCTGCTATGCTCTTAAGTTTCAATTCTTCGGAGTTGCTGCTCTCCTCCCTTCCTTGGGTTGACCTCGAATTCCTAGGCATGAGCTGCTTCTTGCTAAGTTTTGATTCCGCTCTTTCGTCTGGCTTTGTGCTGGTATATGAATCCTGGCCTGTTTGACCCCTACCATCCTGGGCTTAATTCTGCTTTCATGTAGAGTGGACTGCACTTATATAATGTGCTTCATTGAGGTAGATATATATAGTTGGCGCTTGCTGCTCTATTCTTCTAAGCATAGCAAGCCACACTGTTTTCTTAGCTTCTTGCGTTACAAGACTATGTGCAGGCGTTAGCTGGTTGCATACTTTTCGATATCGTCTCTTCTTCTATGTCTGTGATATCTTTATCCATGGTGTTTTGTCTAAGTGTGTCATCTTTTGGTTGTTGTCCGTTCATCTGTACGTCTGTCCAGGACCTCGTGGCATCACCATTCGCCTTCGATTAAGGCTCTTTGGGTCTCTTCTGGGACAATCTGAAAGTAGTCTTCATGTCGTGTCAGCTGTTGGTATGGTTGTCTCAATGGGTACCGTCTGCCCATGGTTGTCTGGTTATTGGCACTTCAACAGGTATTGCTCTTCTGATGGGCACTGGGCAGAGCCTCAGTGTGGCTCTCTGTTGGTGTATCTGCTCTTCATATGTCACATATCTCGGCGAGTATGTTCCTGGTATTTCAAAATGGGTGGCTGGGGTGCGGGTCATATCTGGGACCTCCTCTACACAAGGTTTTTAGAACGTATAATAACCCACATTCGATCTTGGGTCAAGGAAAGTGTGAAGATCAACTGCGCCCCGGGAGGCTAGTGCAAGAGGTGGCTTATGCATGCACACACATACCCTGGCCTTGTAAGGCAAGGCTGTCTGTCGTGCAGAAGCTGGCTGGTGTGACATTGTGGCTCATGTCTTTGTTGGTCAGGCTCTTTTCTTCACATTACTGGTTTAGCTTTCTCCCATGCTCACCCACATCTCCTAGTGATTTGGTGGGGCAGGTGTTCTTACTACTCAGCTCATTTCATTTGCATTTGCAGTCATCAAGTGTCCAAGTAGGGACAGCCACAGTGTTCAGGTTATGGCATACATATTCCCCTGGATGTGTAACACTCAAGCTGAAACTTTTGTCATCTCCGAGAACCAACGTCACGGGCCCCCTCTTTCACAGTGCTGTCCACGAGAACAGTCAGCACTTCAACAGAGAACGTCATTGCCCATGCCTCTTCAGACCTGGTCCTGGTAGTTACCCAAAAGAGTGTGGGGGTGAAGGAGACCAGCAAGGCAGCCATGAGCCATGGTGTCAGCCGTAATTATTTTGCTGCAACAGTAGGGAGTTTCCACGTCTTTCACAGAGTGTGTTAGGCCAATGCGGTCCCAAAGTGCATGCAGGGTGACTCGGGGAGAAGGGAAGGGGGCTTCAATTGTGAGTTTTGTGGTCTGGCATTCTGCAGGTCTTTGTATTCACATTGATGCAAAATCCGTGACACTCATGACCCCGGATAACCTTTTCATGTCATATGGAAATAGCCCAAGCGCCTGGATTTGAATGCTGTTGGACTATTTTCCATACATTATATTCATCAGAACTCCCTTCACACAGCTGGTAGCTATTCACTGCATAATAATAATGCGAACATTGCACCTTTTGTGGAAAGCTTGCATCTTAGTGAACGCCCACAGAATTCATGTTTCCAGCACACTCAAAGACTGCCACATAAATTATCAAAGTAATTATTGAAATTGAAAATTAACTGCTTCAAACACAATTCCCGTATAGAAAACAAGGAGTGAATACATAGGAGGACCACATATTTATTATCCTAATGCAGAGGACAGCAAACAAACAGCAGTATGGACTGCCTCGGATGTGGGAGGGCACTTAACGTTCTCTCCTTCCTCTCTAAAAACGGTGTAAATACATGAACAAGTGTAAAAAGAAAAGGATGCATAAAAAGTCCTTGGGGCACTCACAGGGTAAAGTTAACAGAGAGAGGGAGAGAGGCAGAGGCGAAAGGGAGATGTTGAAGGTCAGATCAACCAGAGGTGAGGAGAGAATTCTGTGAAGGATGCTGAATACATTTTGAGTAGTAGAGAAGCCCAAAAGGATCCTCTATGTGTCACTGACTCTACTGTTTCCCGCTCAGTATTTCTATTATTCCTGGGTGGCAAATTGTAGTTACAATTAAAACAACGTTACCAAAGTCCTCCTTTAAAGCCTAATTTCTGTTTCGCACTAAATAATCCCAAAGGTCTTAATTGTTTGTTTTCACATTCCTCTACCTCTCCATCGATTGAGGATAGACTTCTGGAGATTAAAGCACAGGAGTTGTGTGAATAATTAAAGAACCTGATGAAAATAACCATGAAGAAAAGGTGATAGATGCAGAAACGTAGACAGGGCGTGCCCCGATATCACCACTAATAAGCGGGTAGCCAGGCTCACAAATGACAGCCACATGCGTCCTTGGACCACAGCTTGTAGTTCAAACATCCGTAATAAGTCGAAAGATGAAAGTAGAGCAATGAATGTATATGCCCCTTAAAGATTTATAACAAGGGGAGTGAATCCAAAATGTCAGCCAATGCCAAAATGTGCTACTTGTCGCAGAGCGGCCTGAGATTAGTACAACATTATCTCAAATTGAGCTCACTGGTCAAATTTTAGAAGAATATATTGCACCTCAGAATCAAAACGTGGATTTCAGAGAGACTGCAGATAGCAGGGGAAATGGTGGATTTTCCACCAATTCAATTTGTTGGGATCTGAAATGCACATGAGGAACAAACATGTTGTGGTGGTTGATAATGACGGAAGCAGCAGTGTTGGTCAGCAAGCTGATACGAAGGATGGATAGATTTAGATTAATATGAAGAAAGCAGAGATATTGACATTGGCAGAGAAATGTCCCTCCACTTTAACAATGGAAACATGGATTCGATGGATGTATAGATTTAACAACCCATACAAATCCCCATTCAACGTAAATGTAGACGGACAATACAGGTTTTGAGAAAATGGTTAACATTACAGCCAGGCAAGAAGAAACTGATATGAGGTCACATTAGGCTGAAATTGGGGTTACGTGTAAACGGCAATATCAGAAAAATGCATTAGTAGGAAAAAGAGTATGTCCCACATCAGGCCTCTAACAATAGACTTCTTGCATCCAAAAGGAAGGAAAGGTATACATGATGTGATATAGCTATGGTTAAAAGGAATACAACTCTGGAGACAGAGAAAAATCAAGCCAAATATCTGTAAGGTTTGAGCAAAAAAGCTTATTGTTGTAGCAAAGAAGACATTCATTTCACACAATGAATGGATGAACGTGATTCTAGGGCTAAGCTGTGACGAAATACCATCTGCAAGGGTGTAAATGCCCTAGCTTTTTGGATTTTTATAAAATAAAAGATGCAGGTAATTCTGTTTCTGAAAGGGAGATCTTCTAATCAAGTGATAAATACCGAAATTATAATGCACGCATGTGCCGGGCTGTAACCAGTCACCAGATATTTGATGAAAAAACTCTAAAATGGCACACAGTGGATTCAGAGGTCACCTATGCATCCCTGACAGCTTCTGGGAGACCAATTCCTTTGAGGCAGAGGTGGCATTTTTACTGTCTGAACCTCAGATCTGAATTCTAATAATTGTATGCCTTAGACATTCTAGCGATTTGTAAATCTTTAAATATTAACCATGCTTTGTTGTGGCATTGTACTGCTTTAGACGCACAATAATACAGCCAGAGCAACTTTACATGACTCTGATGTCAGCTCTGTGAACAGGACCAGCTATGACCGGACTGGTGCATTCTAGTGTCTAGTCTGTCTCCACACCTGCTATGTGAAGCAACAGCCAGGATGCTTGTCCTTTGAAACACCAACAGTAAGGGTAACATCTTATCTCAGGGCATCAGATCTAACCCAAGAGGTCTCCTAGTACCCATGCTTCAAAGGCAGGCACTGGCATGACACATGCCTCCCCCATACCACGGTGCTAATGGTTGGGGTTCCTCTGAAGTCAGCAGTCATGGGAAGGGGCAGAAATAGAGTAGCCAAGGAGCAGATATGCTCTACAAGAAGGGTCCCTCAGTTTTGGCTTCTGGTATGGTTCTCTTCCTTTTTTATCCTGTCCATTTCCTGTGGGTGTGATGTCATACGGGAAAGGGCACGTGTTACAACACTTGGATTGGAGACATTACATCAGGCTTGCTTGAGACCAATTTCCTGTGATATTTTACCATTGCATAGGGAGAGGTACTGTGATGCATCCTGTTGATCCCTCACTAAATCCCTGCCTAAAGTCCCCTCCCGGGTGATCAGGCAAGAACAGAGGCTTCCTCATCCTGACCTTGGGCGTGGTGTTCTACGGGAGGATCGCTTGGGAGGAGACAAGGCTCAGGGTGTTGAGAAGATCTTGTGGAATGAGACACTCTATTTGTCCTTAAAAGGGAAGAACCTTTTACAGGTACCAGGACATGTAATGGCTTATTGTTGGTATGATGTATATACAACATACATTGAACCTCCTGATGGGGCTAACATTAATATAAAACACCAATACATCCTTTGAAAGGTGTTAGGGAGAATTCTCAAGAATGTGCTAATTTCCCTTACCTTTTGAGACCCCCAGCAACTTTACTGGATTTCTAGGATTTGATGTTTTACCTGGGAAAAGTGTGAGCCTTTTTTCCCACTCTTCCATGTATTTTGATGTGTGTTTTATTTTTGTGTTCTTTGGTTATGGAGTTTTAAAACAACTCCATAGGCATCATCTTTTTCAGTGTGTCACACAGCACGCTCAGTGCAGTGGCACAGGGGCGTCTTTCAGACTCCCTCAGGTTTAAATACCTTCTCTGGGACTGACTACCTGTCTCCCAGAGCATGTAAAGTTACATTGACTTTACTAGTCTTTTTAAATTTATAGACCCACCAGACATTATTTTACTCTAGAGTGCTGGACAGGTTGCCTAGTGTCCCCTGAGTCTAAACACTCATGTTAGAGTCATATGTTACCCTTTCCCACTTGAAATGGCTGGTGGCAGTGGTTTTAAACAAACTACCATGATTTTTCCCGACTGTGGAAAAAAACGGTAAATAAAAATCGGGTCAGCCATGTTTTTCAGTATGGCGCCCGGTCATCTTTTTGCACCATTTCTTTTTGGAAAGTTCCTTCTTGTGTTTGTCTCTCTGCGCCAAACCAGGTTTGGTCCCTTTGTTCGTTGGCCTTTGGCAGGCTTCAGTGCTAAAGCCCCCCTCTGTCGCCTGAGTGTCTAGGGTGGACAGGATGTGAGGGAGGTGCCCAAAACTCCCTGTGCTTAGTCTCTTAGGAGACCTGCATGCACTCTGGCATGATTGGCCAGCTGGCTGCCGGGCAAGGACAGCCACCCTGTTGTGTGAGTGATAGCCAGGCTGGAATGAATGGGGGAAAACTGTTTAAAAGCAGGCCTCTGGGACTTGGAAAGCAGAGTTGACCACTGGAATGGAAGAACTGAAGACAAGCTGAAGGAAGACTGCTGCAATTCCTGATCTACCAGTGAAGCCCTGCTGCAGGTCCGAATTGCCTGAAACTCCATTGACAGAGAAGCCCTTCAAGGTTGACTTCTGCCCTTTAGTTTGGTGGGAACAACCAACCTGTAAGCTGCCTGGACACTGTCCCCATACTGGTTGAATTTTCTGCAGAGTGCTGTGGAAAACCAGCTAGCCAGTGGGAAGGATACCAGTTTGCGGTCTTTAAGGCACTCACACCTTAAACCGATGTTTTGCCAAGCTTGTGGCCTCTTCCCTGGGCAGTGCAGGAACCTCCCGACATCCTCCTTCTTGTCCCCACGACTGAAGCTCAGGAACAGCGAGATCTGCAGGAACTGCCAGGAACAACTGCCTGAGCTACAGCTTTTCTTCACTTACAAGGTACTGTGCAAGTGCGTTGCAGAACTCTGTTCGGTCGCGGCGAATGTTTGTGAAACTTTCCCGACTTTGAAGGCTTGTCCTTCCCTAAACCAACAACAAACTTTTCGTTTGACCAAATTCTTCTAAGATCTGGTGCAAAGATGTAACCGTTTACTAGTAGAACTGTGCTTTACTATACAAGATTGTGAACCATTGACTTTGGCCCAGGCCTATTGAATTGAATTGCTGGTTGCAGTGAACTGAAACTCTTTGCCCTGCCTATGAAAGTATTTGTGCTGTTGATTCTTATAGCCTTATCTATTTACCCCTTTTAAAAATATCTGAAGTGCCATTTTGCTCACACTTCAGGGGAGCTGAACTTGTTCAGAAACTGATTGGCTGTGCATTATAGTATATTAGATTGTAATATTGAGCTGCTCTTACTAGTGGAATGGTTTCCAAATGACTGTGTAAATAAATGTATATTCTTGCATCACTGTATTGGTTGGTCCTTTGTGTGACCTGTTCTACTGCTCACTTTACTCTTGATATAGTCTGGCTGCTCAGCCACTGCTACCACATTACTGTGTAGTACAGGCTTGTACCAGAGGTGAAATTGTACTGACACTTGTAGTGTTAATTGTGTGTAGTGTTCCCGAAGTTTACTGCATATGATTCTGCCTAACAAAAGGAACACCTGTTTGAGACTTGTAAAGATAAACACCATTCCAAATTACGGAGGTACAGTGCAAGGAAACCTGTAAATAATGGCTTCAATGAACTGCCTTTTCCTTTTCAAATACACTCTTGTGATTTTTCCTTTAACGCATTCAAGAGAAATGAACCTGTATTTAAAAGTGGAAAGCTGGCTAAAAAGCCTAATTTTGTTATTGAGGCCTTCAAGTTCCTTATTTACTGGGATGAGGGAGAGGGCCCAAGAACACTGTTGCAGGAGTGGCCAGCACTGACCCACACCTGAAGGAAGCAGAGAGGCTTAAAAGGCCCACTCAGGTGCAGGCCATAGGAAGCAGATGGAGAAGGAATTGTGTGAGCAGCAGTAGTGGTGGCAGAAGAAGATGACATTGTTGCCAGTACTCGCAGAAGTTGGAGGAAAGAAGTGGTGTCGGGACCATTGTAAAGCAGATTTCAGATGGCAGTCCTGAGAGTGTCCTTTTCCCCTTGAAACTGAAGTTCAGAGGTTGCGTAGCAAAAAGCGTGATGAAAGAGAGCTTTTCCCCATGTGAACCTGATGGCAGAGTCTGCACAGGAGGAAGCATGTCGGAGACTGTGGCTGAAAGTGGGTGTACAGCCGAGCCTGTTAGGAGTGAGACAAGCTCCATAACTGCAAGTCTGGAACAAGGACACCTTCAGC
Organism: Ambystoma mexicanum; assembly: GCF_040938575.1. Classification (NCBI taxonomy): domain Eukaryota; kingdom Metazoa; phylum Chordata; class Amphibia; order Caudata; family Ambystomatidae; genus Ambystoma; species Ambystoma mexicanum. The sequence continues at coordinate 791,645,495 of NC_090937.1, read as the reverse complement.
AAGGAAGAGTACCTATTCAAAGAAAGCCAGAAGCAGTTAAAGTCCTGCAGCATGTGAAGGGAGCAAAGACAGAAGCTGGTGAGTGCAACTATGCAGTAGCACCTTGAGTGTTTTAAGTGCTAGATACAATTAACAATAAATTATCTAAGACCCAAATACCCAGAAAGACTCAAAGAATATGGCAAAATACTACTTTATTATCAGTTCAAATAAAGTAGGGAAATCTGGTGAACAAACAGATTGCAGCTCACTCACTCTCAATTAAATTTCCATTCCACAAAAACATAATACCTTAATGTACGTCAGCTGTGACATCATCCTACATGGCAAACAATACAAACCTATCAATAGTAGGGATTGGTTAAGGGAACACATATACCTATACTTCATTTAGATGTTAGTAACACAATTGACAGCCCATTATTTGATAGGCATGTCTTGAACTACCTCTAACTACATATAATACAGATTAATAGCAGAATAACAGTAGCAAATTGACTTCTGCAACAATGTATAGTACACGGCTACATAGGCCCTCATGATTAGTTGGCATTCTTTCCCAGCCTTGGACATTCGGATCATTAGCAGCGCATGAGCAAAAACGAAACCCAGGTGCAGAGAACAACATCAGACCACCGGCCACTTGGCCAATTAGCCTATCATCTCTCATCAGTTAGGCACTAAACCAAATCTTCTTCTTTGTAGTTGACTTTGCTGACTTTTCTCTTCCTTGGGACTTTTAAGGGAGTGTAGGTACATCAATATCATCAGTTGAAGCTTAATGAATAGGCCAACGCCAAGAAAGGAACAAGTATTACTTAAAACAAAGAGTAGTACCCGTATTTCCAAAGCCCAAAGAGTTGTATAAGCATTGTCTAAAGCTAAAAGAGACTAACAACAAGGCATACAATTAAGCTTCTCTGGTTGTCACGAAGAGACGGGTGAATGCAAGGTTATAAAAGGGTGAAGCTGATTGATGGTGATTGTTCCATATAAACGGTTATACAAATCTCACATTGCCAAAGCCAAAAGGAAGAAAGGTAGAATTACATCCATAAGGGCATTTTGGTTGTTGATGTGGCAGAGAGACAAGAATGGCAAAGAGGCTGCCCTTCTGAAAGTGCTTGTTCAGAGGAAGAGAGTGTTGCTTACTTGGAAGTGTTGAGAGGCACTAAAGTGAATCTTGTCTTTTCTGAAAAATTATTAAAATTTACAAAGCAGAAAGTTTATGAAGCTGTGGTAAAACATTTTGTTGTCAGTAGATTTAAGACTTCAAAAGCATTATTAAGTGTGGAACACTATCGGGCAGGCAAGTAACCCTACATGGTAAATCTTTGTATAAGTGAAGCTGGTCTGACAATCAACCAGGTAGAAGCAGAGGTGCTGTGAAGTCATCCTGACAAAGATATAAACTGAGTTTCTTTAATTCTTGTGGGAAGCTGTTTTTCTCCGAATCTACAAGAAGCTAAGTTTCTTTGAAGTTATGTTTTCTTTGACATTCAAGGCAACACATCTTGACTAGGAATATCATTGATGCTATTTGATGAAGTGGAAACTATTCAAGGAGAAAGAGAAAACTTCCTTTTTGTTGAAAAGTGGTTTACTAGAACTGTCTTTTGACAAATTGAAGGAGCCAAAAGAGCTGTGTTGCAACTTTTTCCTAAACCCGGATTTCCTTGTTGCTTTTCTTTTGAACAATGGAGTTGAATCTAACGTTAGCATGAGGAAGAGGAAATTAACCCAGTTTATGCAAAGAGACTGTGATAACATTATAGATGTCATTGTTGATGATGCTGTGAATTGTCATTTATTTTCTTGTGTATTGTACGAATAAGTGTGTAAGGGCCAGATATCCTTTGCTAGAGTGTTTCTTTTAGTTTATGATAGGCAGGCAAATCCTTGGCAGGGCAAGGATAGTGATACATTTATTGAAACCTATGATTTAAGAAAATGGCATATTTTGAGAAATCATCTAAAAGTTGTCAGTTTCACATTTCTGACCCCTCACAGTACCCCCTTTATTATTTGATTGATCTACGGACTTCCACAAGAACAAGAAGACTCCATCTGGGCTTATGTTGGGGATACAGCCACATCAAATGCCCTATGCTAAGAAGGTGAAAAGAGAAGGCATCCAAGACAGATGTGATGTCTGTCCTCTAACCATCTACAGGAAACAGTGGGGTTGATTAATGTTGGGTGGAGGCCTCTATGTGGCTGCACTGGTACAGGACCATGTCACTGGAGGTAAAGGGATCCCTGTAGGTGTCAGCCAAACTCCTTCGAGTGGACTGTAGCAGAAGGACATACCTTGTCCTAGAGAACCTGGATTTGGGAGTCTCAGCAACGTACAAGTCCAAGAGCAGCTGGAATCCTGTTTCACCACCTTAAACCTTCTTCCAGCTGCTTCGACCATGCTCTATGCCAAGGATCTGGAATAGGACATGCGGTGCTGCTTTTGGCACTCCATGAACTTCGAGTGAAGATCACTGCCACCTCCACTCAAGTGCGGGCTTATCACTGTGGAAGCATCTGACTCAGCTGAGCAGCACATCGACTCAACGGAACCTCATCTCACTCCGACTTGACCCCCGACTCAACCTGCTGTAAACCATTGTGTCACTTGCAACTTGACCCAGCTGCAGCATTGTTTGACCTGAATAAACCCCAGACACAAACGTGTTTGGGCTGATGTTGACACTAGCTTGACCACAGGAAAGCACAAAGAAGCCTGATTCAACACTGTTGAGCATCCATGACAAAGAGAAAAGGCTCTGTGGAGAGGCCCCATCCCCGTGGTCCACATTTGGGAGCGTACTGATTCTTAAACCCCCTTTTCTGCCTTTTTCATACAAGACACATTTATGAATGTTGCCATTGTGCCATTTGAGTCCCTGAATTCCCATTCTTTCTACCCAGAGTGCTGTTGCACAACAACTTGCATTTTCTGTGTTTCTTTGCAGTGGCAGGTTTTTGTTTGTGTTTTTGGTTTAGTTATTTGCCTTAATATAGTGTAGTTAAAAGCTGCTATCATTATAGCACCTTGATAGGAAAGTCTTTTCTTTTGAAATCTGTCCATTATTGTTGTTTGGATTGCTAATGTTATCAGCTTGCACCCCTTCAGAAGTTATACACCACCTTTGGCCTGCGCTACCACACCAGGCTAAAGAGGTATAACGTTTGAGCTGTAGCAGTTTCACCTATGTGCTTGACAACTCTGCTGGACTGGTAGTAGTGTGGGGCTGAGTAGGCAGTTTGACAACTGCTCATCCCTGTATTTCTGCGGAACAGTAGTCATTTCATAATATCAGCAATTAGAAAATCGTTTTTAGATAAACACAGATAAGATTCAATTTATAGAGAGAAAGCTATAGATCCAGAGCACAGATTTAAAAATAGATGTTTCATATACAACTGAGATATTGTGGATCTCCTGACCTTAGAAGCTTGCCTAACAAAGCTTATCTTGAACAATATCCCTAAAGATGTAGCTCGAGATAGGGCAGCCCTGATTATGTGTCAGGCAAATCTGTCATGTCTCCTTGCAGCAACAATCTACCAAATACCCACTCACTGTGTTAAATTATTTACAGGATTTTCAGATGTGGTGCATTCCTCTAATTATGACATGAGAAACAAGATAGAGTTCAACAAGTGTGTACCCTAGCAATGGTCTTTTGGATAGCTACAGTTCATTCTTTCATTCTCCTTGCATAACTTAATTAAGAACTTTGACCACAAGTCCCAGGGTTTAGCTTTTCTTTCTTGGTCTATTTCTACTTGCTCTAGGAATATTGCCTCCAAGTTCCATCATGCAAAGTGGTCTGTGTCTCAGCTGGAGTTGGGAACTTCACTGAATGTGAGGAAATGTCCACCTACAAAATAGGTGAAAGCCGGATATGTCATTTGAAGGCCAGTCACTCTTGCTGGATGGTGGATACATGAGATGCATGTGGGAGCAGTTTCCAGCTAATAATTAATAAATACAACTTTGCCTGTCTCTGTTGCTCAAATGTTTCATAGCAGATACACTCCCTATCAGTGGATCAGGCTTTTTGTTAGACAGCTTGTTGGTTAATACACTGGGCCGGACAAACAGCAGTAGTAGCCTATTAGAACTTCCACGGTTTTGTGTGGTCTGTACTTTCTTCACGGAGTGCTCCAGAGGAATTTGCCTGTGTTGGTCTCCCCACTGCTTTGTTTTGCTACCACTCATGCGCTGCATCCAAAGGATTGCAGTTGAGCCCCACAGGTGGCCAGGTCAGCGTCCACATAGACGCTGCCACCATTAGAGTACATCTGAGTCCTACACAAAATGTGGTCCAGCTGTTCACAAAGCTTGCTTCTTTTGACTCTCTTGACAATATGTCACAGCACCTGTCCCCCACCTGATTATAGCGGGTTCTGTTAGGGACATCGCCATTCCCTACCTACATTTGATTAGGCTATAAATGTGCACTTGCATTTTACCACTCCACCCACTACTTCCCAACTCAGACTAGGGTTTTCAAAAGGGCAATCATCCTCACAGCGCTTTGAGGCCATATCAATGTCAGCAGGCACTACACAAATGCCACATACCATAACAATGGAAGCAAAAGTATACGAGATGCACAGTCTGGAGGGTCTCTGCGTGCATTAAAGCAGGCCAGTATGTAGAAAAGCTCTGTTGAATATTTTTTGGGGGAAAAGTGCTTGATGTTTAGTGTCCCTGCCTCTGAGGCCCAGAGGGCTAGCAGAGGTAGTTCCAAGGATTGCAGGGGAACGCCAGGTGTAGCAGGTAAGACCACTCGCGACCCCTTAAAGACATCCATGTTGAAGACATCAATGTTGGGTTATTAAACTACTTTATTTTGTGAAAGATAACAAGCCACACATTTTCACACTTTTTTTTAGCAGCTTTCTAAAGCTCTGCTGACATTTGATGTTGATCTTTCAAAGTGCTAATGAATATTTCACTTTGAAAAAAATATATATTTTTGCTAAATAGACTCCATTCTGTAAGTGCGAGATGCTGCTGGTAGCGACGTGACTGTGCTAGAAATGTGGGTGTCTGACATTTCAAAATTAACCAGGATAACATTTCCACATTAAAGTCATTCATCAGCATCAGAATCGATTGGCAAACAGGGCCGGGTGGGCATTGCGCATCATTAGATATTGCTCTGTGTAGGGATGGAGAGGTGGGGCCATTTCCTCAGCAGGCTGGCCATTACATTGAAATACATTCATGCAATTCCTGCAGAAATCAATGCAAGCATTACACAATACTTTCTGAAATTATTTTCACGGAAGTAGTAAAACATAAACGCCTTATTTAGAGTGTTATACATTTGGAACACTGTTAAGAGACGTCCTGGGTGAGCAATAAGAGCAGTTTATATAAGGCAACACTGGATCTCCAGAAATAGGTCGCGCATCCCCATTCTCACTTTATGTTCTGTTATGTTGAGCTTTTATTCTGTAGCAGTCACCACCACAGTGGTCTACCATTGCTTACGCTTGTCTGGAGAATGCTGTATTGTGTCCCCATTATGGGTATCCAGACCTGCGTCAGAGGTAAAATAGAAAACAACATCACAGGATGATAAAGGGTAAAGGAGGAAAAAAATTGCATGCACATTAATGATTTGCACAGGTAAGCACGGGAATGAAGGCAAGGCATTGTGTTTGTGTTAGTTTGCATGCCGGTAGATTAAGTGGGCCTAATTTACAGAAAGTGTAGTGCAGCGCAAAGTGAGCTTGGTACACTGTGCGCTGCGCTAAATACCTTTCTCCAATTCACAGATTCACTGGCCCTTCCCACATGCCCCCTGCCCAAGCGCTTTGCGCCAGATAGTACTCAGCATGCATCGAGGGCCAGCACGAAGAAGGACAAGGGGGCAGAACATGAAAAATATCTTCATTAGAGGAGGAAAATGAGAAATTACATGGGGATGCTGGCACTTTGAAAACTACAGAAAAGCCCCATCAAGCACTAAGAAAACTGTATTCACAGAAACAATAGCGCTATCATGTTGACCGCAAAGCAGATATATCCTACTGCCACCAGTCACCCGTCACTAAGCACAAAGCACTATGAAATCTCATCTATAAAAAGTGTAATGCAATACCATTCAACAATCAATCGTCACAATGTCAGATCATGCAGTGCTGGCCCTTGTATTACTACATGACATGTGGAAGAAAGGGAGGAAGGAGGGAAAGCCTGAATCTTCCATTTACGAACAAACATATTGGGGATGCCTGATGAGGAGGTATATGCAAGATTACTGCCTCCCTCCCCATGTCATTCTAGACCTGGCAAAGGAGTGGGAGAATGGTCTGGTATCTCCCACCATGTGCTCATAGGCTGTGACACCTTTAGTCAAAGTGCTATCAGCCTTACACTTCCTGGCAATCAATAACTATTTACTAATTTTCAGGGGACAGTGCTACCCACTGTCACCATTCATGTGGACACTGATCAGGAATCCAGCCACGCCCAGTGAGGCACACTACAACGCAGAACACATAGCTATTAGGGGTATAGTGGAGCATACATTTGGAGTGCTTATGTTGCGCTTCCGCTCCCTTGACCGCCCAGGTGGAGTATTACTATATGCACCCCCGTTAGTATGAAAAATCATTGTGGCATGCTGTGCCCTGCATAATATTGCTAGACCTCCTGGCATAGCAAAAAAGGTGCAGGAGTTCTTCCACCCCCATCCACAGGTACTACCATTCCCTTAACAGGCCGACGGGCAGAGTAGTATAAATCTACTTGTGGGTGATACATGGGCAAAACTATCTATGTTTATTTGCTATTTGTTGAAATGTGTGGATACTTCACAGTGTAGTTATGACTGTTTCCAGGAGCTGCATGTTATTGAGGATCCTGTGATAATGGAACGAACAGGTTAACCGAGTGGAACCACGAGATTTACCTGACACGCTCAGTATGCTCTTCCAAAGAAGCTGTAATATTTATATCCTTTGTTCTATATTGATAATTAAATGAAGAAATTCGTCAATTGGTATATTCCGTAAGAAGCCCAAATAAACAAAAAAAATATGAATCATTGTTCATAGAGGCAAAATAATAAGCATTCTCAGCCTTATAAACTCATATGCCAATGCAACAATGTTCCAACTTCAGGGCTGAGCTCTACATCATAGAAACATGTGAACATACAGATGTACATATTAATAAACATAAAGTGAATAGTATGTTGATAAGTACACGAACATATGCATACGAAAATGTGCGCAGTTGTGGAGCAGAGTTTACAAAAGCAAAAATGGGATAGTGTTAGTGAAAGGATGAATACTATCATAGCGGGGAATGGTGACAGAAATCAAACGGTAAAAATACCTTAATATGATAGTTCTGTATATCTGTAAATATAAGACTGTAAGTCAAACAACTTGGTGAGGGATTGTGAGGAGTGACAAATGAATTGATTGGCCCTTACCTGGGCTGTGATGAAGACTGTCCTCTACTGATTGCTTTGTCGAAATAGAAAGTATATCGTGCCTCCTATTGTAATAAATATATTAATATTGGCCTATGCCAAGCTGCTCGAAAGTTACTTGCGAAAGAAATCTGTGTTGCAAGGTCCTGACCTAAAATCCATGCAAGCCTCCATTTTAGGTCAAACCGCCATTTTAGGATTCGTTGTGTAAAAATCACCCTTTGAGCTAAAATGGTGGGCAATGTCATTCCAGAATACAACATGGCCGTCTTGACCTCTGTACATAGCTAATGTGTAATTTGTCTGCAGGCCACTTGTTGAGGTTGTGAACTGTGACCTTGTCCTTCGTTGACCTATGTGTAGAAGGATTACTCGTGCAATGAAACTAATCCTCAAGCATATGTTGAGACAATGTATTCAAATACTGAACGAAGAACATCTGTTTAACTACATTGTATTAATGTTTAAGAAGGCCTGCATGGAAAACTTTAGAATACACAGTTATTGCATACGCTTGTTGATACTTGTATTAAAGGCAAACCAGTTATATGCGGTTATTTGAGACTTGGCACGAACCCTAGATCGGTGATGTATTAAAAGGAATATTAACCTGAAGTGGGGCTGGACATCGCGCTCACTAAATGTATAAAAAGCGAATGCATTCTAATGTACAGCGTCTCTCACTGAACACACTGAACCAAGCTGGAGTTTGCTGTGTTTTGCTGAGGGCCGATAGATATCTGATTTTGCTCTGTTTTTGTAACTGGATTCAGTGTAAAATAAAGTACTTTGTATGTTTCTTTGTAACCCGTGTTTGGTGTATTTCCTTTTGGGGTACTCAGCCTCGATATATTATTTCTGTTTTCACAGTTGGCGCACGAATAGGGACCCTCAAGATTGATGCTGGATTGTTGAAGGTTGACGCACGCTATCGGACCAGGATCGGACGGTGTGATATAAGGGGCCCCCTGAATGAGACGTGACACCTCAGCAGCGCTGCACGACCAGATCCTTGGACGATAAGCGGGTGGTCCGAGACGGCATCTTGACGAGGGTCCACTTATCGAGGCGGGCAGATTTGCCGAAATCACCATACACAAGGTAAGATTAGTTAGGTAAGATTCTTAGAAGTACCGATCGGTCCTCCTTAGGTTTGGTCAGGTGAGTCGTGACCCGATTCTTAATTTAACCCTGACAATTAGAATTTTGGCGCATTGTATCTGCAGACACAATTATTGACCAGGTAACACCAAGAATTTGAGATATGCCTGGGAAATTGTCTACCTGCTTTAGGGCATTATTCCGCAGTGATAGACAATCTTTGGAATTTAGCCATCCCGCACCACAGGAGGTGTCGCCGGCATGTACTATGTACTGTAAGCATGGCATTGGAAGTATAGTATTTAATGATATTTGGCACAGACAAACCAGACATGCCTCTGAACTTCAGTAGCCAATCAATGGTAGTTTTGAGATCCCTCGTATTGAATATTTGGAGTCAGTCTTGTTAAAGAAAAAGGGTAGACCTGCAGCATTTGATGTTTTGCAGAATTGGAAAAAAGAAGCGTTGCAACAACTTAAAGGTAGAGAGAAACATGCATGTCGTCATAAAACAAACTCTGAAAAAGCATTGTTATATGACCAAGACAAACAGTCGTAGGCGACTAAAAATATGGATAGGGCTTTCAGACTTGGAATTCAGAAAATCTATCCTTCTAAAGATCTTCATATTTCTGATGAGTTTATTGACAAAATATGAAATGAAGGAAGGCCTGGTGCCTCTGTGCCACCTCCGTATGTTCCTCTTCCCGCTGCTGTACCTCTTCCTGTTGTTACTCCTGCTCTTCTTGCTGAACCTGCTGTTCCTATTCCTCCGGTTTTTGTCCCTCCACCTGCTCCTCTGCCTCTTTTTATCGCACCAGTTTTAGTACCTCCATTGAATTTGCCTGCTTCCTCCCTTCGAAGTGGTCCTGAGCCGCTTATAATCGTTCGAGGTACAGGAACAAAGGTTGTCACTCACAATACTGTACCGCCGGAGAAGAAACGTGAGTTAATTGCATGGGCTAAGCATTGTATGGAGAAGGATGATCCAGCTAGCGTTTTTGCCACTCTTTGTAATACGGATAATTTTCCTGAGAAAAATGTTTTTATTGAAGGTTTAGGGATTCAGTTATGTATAATGTGGGGAAGATTAAATAATGCGGATGTTCCGCAAGGGTTAAGAGATCTAAACAGTCTAGCGCTTTCAAGAGACACTGTGGAGAAGGTAAATGAGCATGTTGAGAGGTTATTTGGGTATAGGAAGGAGTTAGAAAAGTTACAGAATGAGGATGACGAAGAGGAAAATATGTATGTACAGAAACGGTTCCTTCCGTGCCGTAAACCGATATCGGAGGAAATGCGAATTTGTAAGAAAGACGCGATTAGATGGATTTCAGACATATCGATAACTCCAGTTGAGGTATATGACACATATAGTCAATATACGTTACACATGCAGAGGAAAGTGATACAGGTAATGGTAGAATACCTGCAGGGTGAATGTGTAAAAAGGAAGATTAGTTGTCCCACAGAGTTATTGAGCATTTATAAGAGAGATTTTTCACTTGACACTTCTTCGACTGCTTTAGCGCTCGACTTGGCTCTGTTGCTTAGTAAGCGTTCGGAGTCACCCATTTCTCAGTTGCCTATGAGAGAGGTTCCTCCGACATTTGTCCCGAAGGTTGAGGTTGCGGCTGATGCTGTAAATAATATAGTCGCTGTGAACATTCCTTCTCATTATGTATCACAGTTTGTTCACGTTCCGTTCTCAAGACAGGAAGTCAATACTATTAGGCAATCTATACCTGATATTAGGAAAAATCCGACAGGGTTCTATAAAGAGATAGAATCCATTTTGCAGTCCTCAGTGTTCACCTTAGGTGACATTGATTTGTTGTTTCCTGTACTCCTGCCCGTAGATTTATGGAAACAAGTTAGAACTATTGAAGATGTACCCGGGTTGGGAGATACATGGGCAAATATAACTAGACTCGATGGGGAAAGGCCAGCTGGCGAAAAACCACAACAGGTGATATTAACTCTGCCTGATAGAATCGTTGCTAAATTAAAAACCATAATTCCCGAAAAGAGAATTATTTGGGACAAGCTTCCGGCCTGTGTCCAAGGAAAGTCTGAAGGTGCTACCGAATTCTTTAATCGGTTCAAACAGGTATTCTCGGATTTCAGTGGACAAGACTTAGCCACAGAGTCTGGAAAAAGATTATTTGTGGACACATTTGTACGTGGATTGCTGCCTGACATCCAGTCACAAATTATGTCTTCTGAGAGCGTTTGGCAGGCGAAATCACAATCAGAAGTACTGCACATGGCTCAGTACTATGAGAACCGTGTCAATAATAAAAAAGATAGGATTGAAAAACAGAAAGGCGATTTAAAAACTAGAGTGCTATTGCAGAAAATTGTTAGGGGCCCCAGAGGGGGTTGTTCTCAGGTTAGAGGTCAGTATGTCCCACAGGGGAATGTGCCCTTGGGTCTTGTGAACATTAACCAGTGTGCTTATTGTCGTCAAGAGGGCCATTGGCGAGCACAATGCCCCGTCCTTCAACAAAGGTCGAATAATGCATTTGGTAATATGGGTAGGCGATCCAGAGGTCGCCCAGGCGTAGGGGGCCCGGTAGAGGTCAGTTTACACAGGACCTTCAGCAACCTTTTTCGCAGGACAATCAGACTCCGAGTGTGGACACCAGGAACATGTTTGATCATCCTTCCGCTGCATATTTATCTGAAGAGCTTCCTTTTGATGATATTCTGTTTCGTTAGGATTGCCCGAAGCAGAGTTTGGAACCTACACCTATTCCCGTCAATCAGAAAGGTCCCTACGTTGAAATGGTGGTGCGAAATAGGAAACCTCAGTTTTTGATAGACACTGGAGCACAGAAGTGTTCCATTGATCATTCGCGGGTTCCAAACATTCCACTGTCAGGGCAAACCAATGTTTCTGTAGGGTTTTCTGGTACACAAGTTGTTTGTCCAGTTTCTATGCCGGTACCTATTTCTTTGGGTCCCTTTACGGACCAGTGTCCATTTCTGTGGACTTCAGATTGCGGAGAGAACTTGCTGGGGTTGAATTTGTTAAAAGAATTAAATGCAGTGATTTATTATTCTTCTGATGGAGTGCGCTTGACTATTTCACCACAGCAATTTTCTGTCTCGCAATTTTTTGACTAGACCTTTGCCTCCAGAATTCATTGATGTACCAGAGAGCTTGTGGGCTGTCAACGACAATGATGTCGGTGTTTTACAGATTGAGCCTGTCAAAATTGTTTTGAAACATGGAATTGAGCTGCCACGCATTCCTCAGTATAAGATTTTGGTTGAGGGCGAGCAAGCTTTGAAATGTATTGTTTACGATTTTGTGCATCGCGGGGTGGTTGAAGAAATTTCAGGAAGTTTGTGGAATAGTCCGATTTTACCCATGTACAAGAAAGGCGATAATGTAAATCCATTCCATTTTATAATTGATTTGCGTGCCATTAATAAAGTTGTGGCACCACAATTTCCAATTGTGCCTGATGTAACGACAATCCTAACCATGATTCCAGCTACAGCTACTTACTTTAGTGTTGTGGACTTAAAGAATGCGTTCTTTAGTATTCCTATACACAAGGATAGTAGATATTTGTTCGCGTTCACTTTAGGGGGATGCTCGTTTACATTTACTCGTGCACCTCAAGTGTACACAGAGAGTCCTAGTATTTATAGTAGGGCTTTGAAAGAACAACTTGATACCCTTGAATTGCCCTCTACCTGTACTTTGCTTCAGTATGTTGACGATTTGCTTCTAGATGCAGACTCTGAGAGTGCCTGTAAGGAGGGCACTGTGTTATTACTTATTCATCTAGCTAAGCATGGTCACAAAGCTTCCCTAAAAAAAAAGAATTCAATATTGTTGTCAGGAGGTCGCCTATTTAGGCTATCTCCTGTCAAAGGAGGGAAGAAGATTGACACCTGAAAGAATAAAACACATTTCTGGCATGTCTGTCCCAAATACACAGAAGGAAGTTAGGGCCTTGATAGGTACGGCTTCTTACTGTAGGTTGTGGATCCCAAATTTTTCACTAGTGATCAAACCGATATTGGCTTTGACGAAGAAGGGCATTTCTTCGCCATTGCCATGGAACGCGGTACACCAGCAGTCGTATGACTTGCTTAAGACTGTATTATGCTCTGCACCAGTTTTGGGCACACCAAACTATGAAAAGGCCTTTGTGTTGTTTGTGCATGAATGTGATGGATGTGCTTTGACCGTATCAACGCAGGATCATGGAGGGAAGAATAGGCTGTGCGGTTTCTTCCACCCTTGATCCTGTAGCATGCGCTTTGCCAAGATGTTTGCACGCTGTCGCTGCTGCTGCCGTGTCTGTAAAACAGAGTGAGGGAATGGTCCTAGGCCATGATCTAACCCTGATGGTGCCTCACTCTGTAGATGTTCTACTGAACCGAACTCAAACGCAACACCTCACTTCTGCACGGTTGACAAGATATGAATTGATCTTGTTTGCTCCTCACATTCAAATTAAGAGGTGTTGTGTCCTTAATCCGGCTGAACTCCTACCTTTTCCACAAAATACTACTTGCGGCGATGAAGTACCACATGATTGTTTGTATACGACTGAACAAGAAACAAAGGGTAGGATTGATTTGAAAGATACTCCTTTGGATAATCCGCAAGGAGAGCTGTTTTGTGACGGCTCCTGATTTAAACTTCTGGATGGTACATCCACAGCCGCTTATGCAATCACTACATTGAGCACGGTTGTGGAAACTAAGAGAATCATGCATAATTCTCCACAGGCCGCAGAGATTATAGCATTGACCCGAGCTTGTGAACTTTCCAAAGGGCTTGCAGTAAATATATATAATGATAGTCAGTATGCCTTTGGGGTGGTCCACAACTTTGGGAGACTTTGGTCAGAGAGAGGGTTCCTAACTTCGCATGGCACCAAAATTCAACATGGCTCCCTAATAGTACAACTACTCTCAGCGCTTGCGCTCCCTACTCAGTTAGCAGTTATGAAATGTGCAGCACATCGAAAGATTGTAGATGATAATGGAAAAGGGAATGCTTTCACTGATCAGATAGCTAGACAAATTGCCATAGATCTCTTCACGGAGATGTATGTTTCAAGGGAGACTGTAGATGCCTATGTAATGGATGAGGGTGTTGGGTCTGTACAGAATATCCAAGCTGATGCCACAATGGAAGAGTCTAAGAGGTGGGCTGAAGGCTTGGGGAAACTTGATAATGATGGGTGTTGGGTGGACATGGTCGAAGGGAAATGGCTGTTACCTGACGCCTATGTCATGATGATGGTTGTCATGGCACACGGCCCTACACATGTTTGTGCCCAGCAGGTTACGAAATTGTTAGAAAAAGTTTGGTCAAATGACAAGATTTTGAAAATTGCCCAGCGCTATGTCCAGAACTGCATGATTTGCTTACAACAAAATGTGGGAAAGGGGACATCAACTCCAAGGGGAGGTTTTGGGCCACCTTCTGTCCCCTTCGAAGTTATTCACTTTGATTTCATTGAAATGGAACGATGCAACAATCTAAAGTATGTTCTCGTGGTCATTTGTGCCTTTAGTAAATGGGTTGAGGCTTTCCCTGTTAAAGATGCTACAGCCAAACCCACTGCGAAAACCATGTTAAAAGAATACTTCCCCCGGTTCGGTTTGCTGAGAGTTATCTGGTCGGACAATGGTCCACATTTCGTCGCTGCTGTAATTCTACAGATGTGTACAGCATTACAAATTGACAAATGGTTCCATTCGGCCAGACATGCTCAGGGCGCCGGACTAGTAGAAAGACACAACGATATCATCAAGAACAAGCTCGCTAAGACGTGTGCCAGCACCAAACTAAAATGGCCGGACGCCTTACCGATCGTGTTACTAGCCATCCGTACAACCCCTCAAACTAAGACTGGGCTCTCTCCATTTGAGGTGGTAATGGGGAGACCTGCCAATATGTGGAACCTTCTAAAATGTCAAACTTTAAAGAATGTTGAAAATGTACTACTTTCAGATTAGTGTAGCCAATTGACTAAAAACCTGTATTTGATTTATCACCAGGTACGAGAAGCTTTACCTGTGCGATACGAGGGCACAGGCCACGGCATACGGCCTGGGAGTTGGGTGCTTGTCAAATCATTTGAGCGCACCTCCTGCCTCGCGCCTCGTTGGCGTGGGCCATTCCATGTCCTGATGGTCACCCAGACAGCGGTGCGGGCAGCTGGACGAAAGAACTGGATCCAGGAGTCGCACATCAAGAAACTTCCTCACCCTGTGCCACACGCTGCAGAAGAAACAGAACCCCTCACTGATACTGCAACCAATGATCCCAAAGCAGTAAGCAGCACTGAGAGTGTGTCGGAGAATATCTCTGAGCCTGGGAGGCTTGGGGATGCTGGCATTTTGTCTCCGCACTCTCCACAAATTTTGCACCCGGAAATGGCTGTTTCAAATTCAGCCCCTTCACCTGCCTCCGACACGTTGCTTCCAGCAGGAAGTGATGACATATTGTTTCCGGATCAATCAGTACCAGGAAAAGTATGATATAACCTGCGACCACGAAGATAGACTTACGGCACGGTTTTTCTGTGCATCTGATAGACTTACGGCACGTTTTTTCTGTGCATCTGATAGACTTACGGCACGGTTTTGCTGTGCATCTGATAGACTTATGGCACGGTTTGGCTGTGCATTCGGAGAAGGAAAAGAGTCATCGAGGGCTTGCTTTTTGCCCAAATTTGAGAAAAGGGGATTCTGTTGGCTGGGGTGGTGGAAGGACTAAGAGGTTGCTCGACCGGGAGGTCGCCAGCAACAAACTTTGGAGTGTTTGTTTGAAGACTATGATGCACGCCACCGCTACCGCTCGTATGGGACTTGTAAATAAGCGGGTGACCAACTGGGACAATGGACAAAATGCCTGGTCCCCAAAAACATATTGCTGTATTCTTATAATGATGTTTGGGTTTTTAATAGTTGCTGCCTTAGGATTATGGTACCTCGAGGAAACTCACTCTTTGGAACTTTTGTTGCCTACTGAAAGTGCACCCATTGTTCCTACTCCCTTTGTACATTTGCATACTTTATCCCCTGGGATTCCCAGCACAGACAAAGGTACCACAATAACACTCTACTACTTATCATGAATGCTACACATGCCATTTTTAGTAAATCCAACTGCTGGGTCTGCTCACATTTACCGCAACACAGGGATAGGGGGCCAGGTTGGTATATTCATCCTTTACCGTTGACAACTGCCTGCTATGCTTCTCTTACAGCACTGTTCTTTGGCCAATGGAATGATAGCATCTCAGGGAACTTTGATGGCTCCAATTTGAATAGTTTTGAGAAATATGTTTTGACTCCCCTGGGATGCTCGCTTTTTGCAAATAGGAGTAAACCGAATGCTGCTTCTATTAGGCCTTCTGATAAACTGTCTCGTCCTTTCCAATCTTTGATTTCCTTTAAAATGGTTCCGATACGCAATAAGGATGCCATGCCTCCTTCTTACACTGTTAATCATAGCCCTGTTAGGACAGTTTTTCTGAAGTCCAGTTAAGGGCCTAGTAAAACCATTCAACTGAGGCAGTACAAGACTCCACTCTTAGTATAAGACTGTACCACCTGAGTACATGGTAGCGTAGGCAGAGCAGCCAGGCTTATCTTAGGAGGGAGAGAGGGCAGTAGATACAGTACAAGTGAAAATTCTGGAAACCTGGAAGCTGAAGACATAGAAGAACTGGAAAAAGAAGAGGGGTGCAGAAAATGGTCTTCTACAGACCTGTTATACTTTTTCTCATATTCCCACATCTTCATATTGTTTTCCCACAGGAATTTCCTTATATTCAGTTGCTTAGATATCTCAGAGCACATGGTAGGCAGTAAGGTAGAGGCAGGAGAAGGAGAGGGGGGTGAACTAACATCCTCCTCATCAGAACCCTCATATTCCTCCTCTGAGGAGTTTGGACAGCTGTCTGAGCCCTCATCATCCTCACTCCCAGCAATATTGTAAGAAGTGGACACAGGTTCACTAGAACCATGCATATGGTCCCCTAACCTTTGTAATAATTCAAGCTTACTTCCTTCACAATTGAGGCCCTTCTCTATACACATTGTGACCACAGTTTCCATTGCAACATAAGAGAAGTCCTCAGGCCTAAAGCAGGCCATGGTGTTGGTTCTTGTGTTAAATACAATAAGTACACTTTACCTTGGCTAAACCAAACCTACTGGATGGTTTCCTTTGGACACAGTGTATATCAATAATCAATGTAATGCAATCCACCTTGATCCCAGCGCATGCCAACAGTGTTAGGACAGTTTTTCTGAAGTCCAGTTAAGGGCCTAGTAAAACCATTCAACTGAGGCAGTACAAGACTCCACTCTTAGTATAAGACTGTACCACCTGAGTACATGGTAGCGTAGGCAGAGCAGCCAGGCTTATCTTAGGAGGGAGAGAGGGCAGTAGATACAGTACAAGTGAAAATTGTAATACAAATGATCCAAAGAAACACTGAAACACTATGTATTATAAAAATAAAGGATTTATTTAAATACAAGTAGGCCCAGATAAATCTAGGGGTTAAGTAAATACTGAAACATTATATGAAATCACAATATAAAACACAACACTATACTTGAAAGTACACAGACCCAAGTATAGACCTTATTTGGAACACCTAACAGTAGTTCTAGGGAAGTAAAAACCTTGTTATACACATTTAGTATAGGCCAAGCCTATTCTTTGGGAGTAGAAGACCAATGGTTACTTTTAGATTACTTTTGGTAATACAAGGACAGTAGGCCCTTCCAGTTGTACAGTGACTCTTGGAACAAATCACATAAACAGTCAACTGGACAATATACTTTTGGTGAATAGTGAAACACTTATTCTAGGTTCAGTAAAAACCTATAACTACTTTTGTCATAACACACAGTTATACCAGGTGAGCAAAACCTAATGGATGTAATATACAATTACAGATGCTTTGGAAATCAGGGAACCCCAGATTGAGGTAAGCAATAACTCTTGTAACTTGTTTTGGATGGCACACAGCTAACACAAGGTAAGTAAAACCCACTTACTTTAACTTCACAATGAAGGGGAAAGTAAAACCCAATGTCACACTTTACTGAATAGATATTCTAGGTAGGCAACAACCTAATGTAGACTTATTAATGACAGCTAGCAGCAAGTCAGGGGAAGCAAGACCCAGTTGGGGGACACTCATACAGTTATCCTAACAGGACTAACCTGGTGATACCAACAGTTGGAGGACACTCATACAATTACCCTTCAGGAATAATCTGGTGAAACCAACACATTACTTTTGTAAAGAGGCACAACCTAATCACAGGAGAGTAAAATACCTTCACATCTACTTTCTTTTAGACTGGCAAAACAGTGGCTAAGGAAGGAAAGATGTTAACCATACTTTTAAGAATAGTGCATCACACATCCAAGATCAGTAAGAACTTTTGTAACTGTTCACTCTTAGAATTACAGTTACCAACCAACTCTTTACAAGTAAGTAAAAACACTTGATTTCTTTTCTAGGCAGAAGTCCCAATCCCTTCAAAGTCTTTTCCCTTAGAGCATGAGTGTTCTCAGTGGCAGAAGGGGGGTCACTAGGACTAGTGACCAACAGGCAGTGTTAGAATAAGTTCTTTAGTAGCAAAAGTCAGAGTTTCCTTAGGAAAACTGGGCAAACAAGTGAGTACTTTACTTCTATGGTTAGAAGAGGGTCCAGGGGCTTCACAGAAGACGCCCCAGCAGGATTCTAGCAGTGGTACTGGGTGTACTGGACGAGGGACCTCCCAATCACAGAAAACACCCCAGGACTACACAGAAATCCCAACAGGCTTAAGGTAAGTATATACCCAAGCCAACACAATACCTCAGCAATGAAGAAGAGACTGCAGCAGGAGAACTTCAGGGACTGCAGCCAAATACCCCGTCACTGGATTCCTTGTCCTGGAGACTGAACACAAGACCTCAGAAGGGACTTTGCAGCAGGGATCGATGGAGAAGGCTCTAGGCAAGATTTCTCTCGTGGCTGAATGCGGTTCTGCGGGTTTGGCGCCTTTTCAAGGAGCACAGAAGAAGACAGAAAATCGCGGTTGAATTCTTGTCGTTTAAAAGGTCCAGCACTCTTGTGAGGGGACTTTTTGGACTCGATTCGTGTCTCTGGAGATAGACCAGGATGCCCACGAAGTTTCAGCGAGATTTGGAATTTGGAAGACCGTGCACCGCACAGTGGCAGGAGGTCCCAGGGTATTGGGGTATTGCAAGAACGCAAGGGCGCAGCAACCCGTGGGATGGCTCAAAATGCAGGTCGTCTTGAGTCTAGTGGGTTTCACCAGGCTCTGGGTTTGGGTCGTCGTTTTCGGAGACCCCAGTTTGATCGGAAGGAAGGGCTGCAGCAGGCTCCGGTTACAAAGCAGGCTCTCCGGCCGCTGGAAATCAATCCCGCCGCTTTTCCTTCGTCATCCTCTTCGGTTTTCGGTTCCAGTGGTCGACATGACTTCAGCTTTCAGGTTTCCAGTAATTATCAGGAACTGCAACACAACCTCTGCATTCTCTCCCTGCATTTTACAAGAAAGGGGCGTTTGGCTGTCCAATCAGGACAGCCAACCCCCCACTGGGATTTGGCCCAGTTGAAGGAAGACCTAAGACAAAGGAGGGGGAAGTTTGGGACCCCTCCCCCACTTCCTGTGCTTACAGACTGACTGGAGCCTGGGCGGGGTGTCCAGGGGACTCCCGCCGAAGACAAAACTCAAACAAAGGATTTTCCCACCCTGGATGTCAGGGGAAGGAAAAAGAAATGACAAGAAACACTAAAATGGCAGAAAAAGAAGACAGGGGACATTTTGGAAAAAATGAGCACACTTAGGTGCCTTTACTGCAGCTGTGATTACAGCACGCGGTAAAGGTGCACCAAATTAGTAAAAGGTATCACTGCCACCAGCCATTAAAGGTAAGCTTGTCACTGTAACATAATTGTTACAGTTTAAATGTGAAAGGGGCTACATTGTATCTCCCCAGCACTCCACATAAGGTGGGGTGTGCTGGTTTCACAGAAGTAAATGTAAAAGGGATCCAAAGATCCTTTCTACCCTTGGGAACTGTAGTTCACTCAAGGTTAGCACAAGAACGTTAAATGGGGAGCCCCTAGGGCAACCCAGCAACAACAGGCACTTATTGCCAATAAGTTGTTAGACATGATAACTTTAAAAAGACACTATGGAGAGTCTTAAAAATGACACCCATAAAAAGTGTTAAATTCAGGTGAGTGTGGAAAAAGGTTCCCACTCACTGAGGTATTAATGGAAAATATCTCACTAGAAAAGCAAAAAGTTCTGGAGTTGAACCAGGCAAGGAAGATTTACCAGCCTTGAGGAAATCTTACCTAACACTCGTCCCCCCCAGACTAAGGAACAGGGGAAGCTAATCCTCACCTGGATAGATCTCTTGTTTCTAGTCGGTTAAACTGTTTGCTGAGTCAACTAGCAATCTTTTTGTAACCCTTGCTGTGCTACTTTTTCTTATATTAGTTATCATTTGCAAACTATATGACCTACAAGTAGTGTTGGGCACTTTACTCATGTCTAAGGTATAGGGGATCTGTTTAAACAGTCCCTCAGAGGTTGTGACAACCTCTGAACCTACAATAGGCTTTTTAAAGGGGTTCTTATAAAGAAATCCCTTAGACCTAGAGGGGTCTCCATGATTCCTCACCACCTCTCTCACATGAGCAGGTTGGGTCTCAGGTATCCTAGTTGGAGGGGTTGTGGCAAAGCATTGTACATCCTTCCACTTCCTCTTAGATCTGTTTTTACCTTGGTTAGGGTTTTCCCTTCTAACTCTAGGATTTACAAGGGGGTCTTCAGCAGAAGAGCCCACAATGTCAAGGGGTTTAGCCTTAGACATATCTTTTCTGGATTTCCACCAGCTTTGAGGTTTACCAGTCCTCAAAGGCCTAGTTAGGTTTCCATCTTGTCTATCCACCCCTTCCTCAGAAGTAGTGTGGGTCAAAGACTTTAGAATTGGAACTGAAATGGTAGAGCATGGTTTGTGCTCCCATTTCCCTAATAGTCTAGATTTTGATTTGCCTTTGTTAGAGGTTGCCCTGCTAACATTAGGATTTACAGTAGGATTCGCTATAGAGGATCCTACTGGTTTAGAGTGGTCTCTTGAAACAGAGACCCTAGCCTTGTCAGAACACCTATCCATCTCTCCTGTAGGAGTAGTTGGAGTCACAGGCTTTTTATTAGAAGGCCTAGTAAGAAAGCTACTCTTAGGTTTCTTATAACTCTTTTTGGTGTTCAGTTTTTCAGGCCTAGAAGTTACATTCTGGGCACTCTGAACTAAAGGAGAAAACTCAATTCCTACCTTGGGGTCAAGGAAACTCCTTGCCCTCTTAGGGTTGTTAAAAACACCTAAGCTTTGTACATCCATCTGGATCACCTCCACTGTAAGTGGGTTTTCAGGCGTATCCAGGTTTAGAGTTTTTGGAACCATTTCCACTGTAAGTGGGTTTTCAAATGTTTCATCCACTACAGGTTTAACTGAAGGGGCCTTTATTCTAAAGGACATACACCACACAGGGTGTGTGACATGAACACTAAGGTTCTTGTCAGGTTCAACAAAGTGTTTACACAGTGTTATAGATTGGACAGGAATACATAAGTTTCTATCCACAGGTTGAACCACTTCCACTCTAGGTGGGTTTTCAAGAGGTTCTATAAACTCAGCGTTAACTGAAGGTGGGGTCACAGCAGTGACCTGGTTAATGGTATTACACCACATGGGTACTAGGACAGAAGTTTTTAAGTTTCTGGGAACTAGTTGAACCACTTCCACTACATGTGGTTTTTCAAGAGGCTCTATCACCTTAGCAGCAGCTAAAGGTGGGGTCACAGGAGTGACCTCTAGCTTTGTGGGCCTAGGGGCTTTGTCCCTATTTGAAGTTATGGGTGCTACACCCAAGTGCCCTTCAGAGTGGCAGTTAATGCCTTTTATCTCTAAAGAGGGGTCTCCTAAGGGGACCTCTCTTACTTCAAGGTTAAGAGCCTCAGCCTTTTTACAAGGGGGCTCAGCTGAGTCTAAGACCACAGCTTTTCTGCTATATTCAGTATTGACAGATTTCTTAAAGGATGAGGAGACAGCACTTTTTGACCTACATCTATGCTCAGAGTCCCTTAAGGAGTATAGATATGTAGAAGCTTTTTTCTTATATCTATCTATGAGAGCTGTTTTTACCCTATCCCAGTTACCTATTTCTACTTCAGGTAAATCCAAAAACACATGGTCGTCCCTCTTGGGAAGTCTAAAAAGAACCCAGGGTATACTATCACTCTCACACAGACCAAACCTTTTACAAGTGAGGTCAAAAGTTTTCAGCCATACAACAATGTCACACTTCAGATCATACTGACTCACCAATTCTGGAAACCTGGAAGCTGAAGACATAGAAGAACTGGAAAAAGAAGAGGGGTGCAGAAAATGGTCTTCTACAGACCTGTTATACTTTTTCTCATATTCCCACATCTTCATATTGTTTTCCCACAGGAATTTCCTTATATTCAGTTGCTTAGTTATCTCAGAGCACATGGTAGGCAGTAAGGTAGAGGCAGGAGAAGGAGAGGGGGGTGAACTAACATCCTCCTCATCAGGACCCTCATATTCCTCCTCTGAGGAGTTTGGACAGCTGTCTGAACCCTCATCATCCTCACTCCCAGCAATATTGTAAGAAGTGGACACAGGTTCACTGGAACCATGCATATGGTCCCCTAACCTTTGTAATAATTCAAGCTTACTTCCTTCACAATTGAGGCCCTTCTCTATACACATTGTGACCACAGTTTCCATTGCAACATAAGAGAAGTCCTCAGGCCTAAAGCAGGCCATGGTGTTGGTTCTTGTGTTAAATACAATAAGTACACTTTACCTTGGCTAAACCAAACCTACTGGATGGTTTCCTTTGGACACAGTGTATATCAATAATCAATGTAATGCAATCCACCTTGATCCCAGCGCATGCCAACAGTGTTAGGACAGTTTTTCTGAAGTCCAGTTAAGGGCCTAGTAAAACCATTCAACTGAGGCAGTACAAGACTCCACTCTTAGTATAAGACTGTACCACCTGAGTACATGGTAGCGTAGGCAGAGCAGCCAGACTTATCTTAGGAGGGAGAGAGGGCAGTAGATACAGTACAAGTGAAAATTGTAATACAAATGATCCAAAGAAACACTGAAACACTATGTATTATAAAAATAAAGGATTTATTTAAATACAAGTAGGCCCAGATAAATCTAGGGGTTAAGTAAATACTGAAACATTATATGAAATCGCAATATAAAACACAACACTATACTTGAAAGTACACAGACCCAAGTATAGACCTTATTTGGAACAGCTAACAGTAGTTCTAGGGAAGTCAAAACCTTGTTATACACATTTAGTATAGGCCAAGCCTATTCTTTGGGAGTAGAAGACCAATGGTTACTTTTAAATTACTTTTGGTAATACAAGGACAGTAGGCCCTTCCAGTTGTACAGTGACTCTTGGAACAAATCACATAAACAGTCAACTGGACAATATACTTTTGGTGAATAGTGAAACACTTATTCTAGGTGCAGTAAAAACCTATAACTACTTTTGTCATAACACACAGTTATACCAGGTGAGCAAAACCTAATGGATGTAATATACAATTACAGATGCTTTGGAAATCAGGGAACCCCAGATTGAGGTAAGCAATAACTCTTGTAACTTGTTTTGGATGGCACACAGCTAACACAAGGTAAGTAAAACCCACTTACTTTAACTTCACAATGAAGGGGAAAGTAAAACCCAATGTCACACTTTACTGAATAGATATTCTAGGTAGGCAACAACCTAATGTAGACTTATTAACGACAGCTAGCAGCAAGTCAGGGGAAGCAAGACCCAGTTGGGGGACACTCATACAGTTATCCTAACAGGACTAACCTGGTGATACCAACAGTTGGAGGACACCCATACAATTACCCTTCAGGAATAATCTGGTGAAACCAACACATTAATTTTGTAAAGAGGCACAACCTAATCACAGGAGAGTAAAATACCTTCACATCTACTTTCTTTTAGACTGGCAAAACAGTGGCTAAGGAAGGAAAGATGTTAACCATACTTTTAAGAATAGTGCATCACACATCCAAGATCAGTAAGAACTTTTGTAACTGTTCACTCTTAGAATTACAGTTACCAACCAACTCTTTACAAGTAAGTAAAAACACTTGATTTCTTTTCTAGGCAGAAGTCCCAATCCCTTCAAAGTCTTTTCCCTTAGAGCATGAGTGTTCTCAGTGGCTGAAGGGGGGTCACTAGGACTAGTGACCAACAGGCAGTGTTAGAATAAGTTCTTTAGTAGCAAAAGTCGGAGTTTCCTTAGCAAAACTGGGCAAACAAGTGAGTACTTTACTTCTAGGGTTAGAAGAGGGTCCAGGGGCTTCACAGAAGACGCCCCAGCAGGATTCTAGCAGTGGGACTGGGTGTACTGGACAAGGGACCTCCCAATCACAGAAAACACCCCAGGACTACACAGAAATCCCAACAGGCTTAAGGTAAGTATATACCCAAGCCAACACAGTACCTCAGCAATGAAGAAGAGATTGCAGCAGGAGAACTTCAGGGACTGCAGCCAAATACCCAGTCACTGGATTCCTTGTCCTGGAGACTGAACACAAGACCTCAGAAGGGACTTTGCAGCAGGGATCAATGAAGAAGGCTCTAGGCAAGATTTCTCTCACGGCTGAATGCGGTTCTGCGGGTTTGGCGCCTTTTCAAGGAGCACAGAAGAAGACAGAAAATCACGGTTGAATTCTCGTCCTTTGAAAGGTCCAGCACTCTTGTGAGGGGAGTCTTTGGACTCGTTTCGTGTCTCTGGAGATAGGCCAGAATGCCCACAAAGTTTCAGCGAGATTCGGAATTCGGAAGACCGTGCACCGCACAGTGGCAGGAGGTCCCAGGGTATTGGGGTATTGCAAGAACGGAAGGTCGCAGCAACCCGTGGGATGGCTCAAAATGCAGGACGTCTTGAGTCTAGTGGGTCTCATCAGGCTCTGGGTTCGGGTCGTCGTTTTCGGAGACCCCAGGTCGATCGGAAGGAAGGGCTGCAGCAGGCTCGGTTACAAAGCAGGCTCTCCGGCCGCTGGAAATCATTCCCGCCGCTTTTCCTTTGTCATCCTCTTCGATTTTCAGTTCCAGTGGTCGACATGACTTCAGCTTCCAGGTTTCCAGTAATTATCAGGAACTGCAACACAACCTCTGCATTCTCTCCCTGCATTTTACAAGAAAGGGGCGTTTGGCTGTCCAATCAGGACAGCCAACCCCCCACTGGGATTTGGCCCAGTTGAAGGAAGACCTAAGACAAAGGAGGGGGAAGTTTGGGACCCCTCCCCCACTTCCTGTGCTTACAGACTGACTGGAGCCTGGGCGGGGTGTCCAGGGGACTCCCGCTGAAGACAAAACTCAAACAAAGGATTTTCCCACCCTGGATGTCAGGGGAAGGAACAAGAAACGACAAGAAACACTAAAATGGCAGAAAAAGAAGACAGGGGCCATTTTGGACAAAAATGAGCACACTTAGGTGCCTTTACTGCAGCTGTGATTACAGCACGCGGTAAAGGTGCACCAAATTAGTAAAAGGTATCACTGCCACCAGCCATTAAAGGTAAACTTGTCACTGTAACATAATTGTTACAGTTTAAATGTGAAAGGGGATACATTGTATCTCCCCAGCACTCCACATAAGGTGGGGTGTGCTGGTTTCACAGAAGTAAATGTAAAAGGGATCCAAAGATCCTTTCTACCCTTGGGAACTGTAGTTCGCTCAAGGTTAGCACAAGAAAGTTAAATGGGGAGCCCCTTGGGCAACCCAGCAACAACAGGCACTTATTGCCAATAAGTTGTTAGACATGATAACTTTAAAAAGACACTATGGAGAGTCTTAAAAATGACACCCATAAAAAGAGTTAAAGACAGGTGAGTGTGGAAAAAGGTTCCCACTCACTGAGGTATTAATGGAAAATATCTCACTAGAAAAGCAAAAAGTTCTGGAGTTGAACTAGGCAAGGAAGATTTACCAGCCCTGTGGAAATCTTACCTAACACTCGTCCCCCCCAGACTAAGGAACAGGGGAAGCTAATACTCACCTGGATAGATCTCTTGTTTCTAGTCGGTTAAACTGTTTGCTGAGTCAACTAGCAATTTTTTTGTAACCCTTGCTGTGCTACTTTTTGTTATATTAGTTATCATTTGCAAACTATATGACCTACAAGTAGTGTTGGGCACTTTACTCATGTCTAAGGTATAGGAGATCTGTTTAAACAGTCCCTCAGAAGTTGTGACAACCTCTGAACCTACAACAGGCTTTTTAAAGGGGTTCTTATAAAGAAATCCCTTAGACCTAGAGGGGTCTCCATGATTCCTCACCACCTCTCTCACATGAGCAGGTTGGGTCTCAGGTATCCTAGTAGGAGGGGTTGTGGCAAAGCATTGTACATCCTTCTACTTCCTCTTAGATCTGTTTTTACCCTGGTTAGGGTTTTCCCTTCTAACTCTAGGATTTACAAGGGGGTCTTCAGCAGAAGAGCCCACAATGTCAAGGGGTTTAGCCTTAGACATATCTTTTCTGGATTTCCACCAGCTTTGAGGTTTACCAGTCCTCAAAGGCCTAGTTAGGTTTCCATCTTGTCTATCCACCCCTTCCTCAGAAGTAGTGTGGGTCAAAGACTTTAGAATTGGAACTGAAATGGTAGAGCATGGTTTGTGCTCCCATTTCCCTAATAGTCTAGATTTTGATTTGCCTTTGTTAGAGGTTGCCCTGCTAACATTAGGATTTACAGTAGGATTCGCTATAGAGGATCCTACTGGTTTAGAGTGGTCTCTTGAAACAGAGACCCTAGCCTTGTCAGAACACCTATCCATCTCTCCTGTAGGAGTAGTTGGAGTCACAGGCTTTTTATTAGAAGGCCTAGTAAGAAAGCTACTCTTAGGTTTCTTATAACTCTTTTTGGTGTTCAGTTTTTCAGGCCTAGAAGTTACATTCTGGGCACTCTGAACTAAAGGAGAAAACTCAATTCCTACCTTGGGGTCAAGGAAACTCCTTGCCCTCTTAGGGTTGTTAAAAACACCTAAGCTTTGTACATCCATCTGGATCACCTCCACTGTAAGTGGGTTTTCAGGCGTATCCAGGTTTAGAGTTTTTGGAACCATTTCCACTGTAAGTGGGTTTTCAAATGTTTCAGCCACTACAGGTTTAACTGAAGGGGCCTTTATTCTAAAGGACATACACCACACAGGGTGTGTGACATGAACACTAAGGTTCTTGTCAGGTTCAACAAAGTTTTTACACAGTGTTATAGATTGGACAGGAATACATAAGTTTCTATCCACAGGTTATGATATGATATGATATGGTATTTGTAACGCGCCTATACACAAGTGTTTCAAGGCGCGACGAGGCAGGGAGGGAGGAAAACAAGGGGAAGACGGACAAGCGATCCTACTAGGCCAGGTGTCATTCAGATCGTGCAAGTGCAGAGGTAAGGGGAAATGGAGGAAGTGCAGGGGGAGGAGGAGGGGGGAAAAGTGCAGTACAAGGTAAGTGGCGTAATAAAATAATAAATGATAAATAATAAATAAAAAGGGCCAGCTGGTGGCAAGTGCGAGGTAAGTGCAGAGCAAGTGCTGGGTAGGGGGCTGTAGGGTCCCACAGTGCAGGGGGAGCCAGGGGGGCAGTGCAAGTGGAGAGTGGCTGGGCCCTGGACCGAGGTCGCTGAGAGTGGCCCAGATGCAGGTTAAGTGTAGAATTCAGTGGGGAGTTGAGCAGGTTTAGCAGGGGAGAGGGAGAGAGAAGGCAGAAGCGAAGAGGAAGGTTTTGAGGTGCTTCCGGAACCGGAGATGGTTCTCCTCAAGTTTCAGGGAGGCAGGCAGGCTGTTCCAGAGGGAGGCCCCTGCTGCGGAGAGAGATCTACCCCCAGCACGTTGCTTCGAGAAGCGGCTGACCATGAGGGAGTTAGAGATGGATGAGCGAAGGGCTCGTGAGGGAAGATATTTAGGAAGGGAGAGTTGAAGGTATTTAGGCCCCAGGCCCCAGAAGGCCTTGTGGACAATGCAGAGGGTTTTGAACTTAATCCTCGCAGCCACTGGGAGCCAGTGAAGAGATTTCAGTCCTGGAGAGATACGATCCCTGGGCTTGAGGCCAAGGACAAGTCTCGCAGTTCTGTTCTGGATAAGTTGCAGAGGGCGGAGAGTGGAGGCAGGGAGATTAAGATAGAGGCTGTTACAGTAGTCCAGCCTTGAGAGAACCAGGGCTCGGGAGACAGTGAGCTTCTGGGGGAAGGAGAGGAAGGGAAGAATACCTCTGAGGAGGTGCAGCTGGTAGTGTGATTTCTTAGAGACATCAGATATATGAGGAGAGAAGGAGAGTGTGGAGTCGAAGATGACCCCGAGGTTTTTAGCCTTGCAGGTAGGGGCAGGGAGGGGGCCAAGGGAGGCCGGCCAGAGAGCT
This sequence comes from Ambystoma mexicanum, assembly GCF_040938575.1. Classification (NCBI taxonomy): domain Eukaryota; kingdom Metazoa; phylum Chordata; class Amphibia; order Caudata; family Ambystomatidae; genus Ambystoma; species Ambystoma mexicanum. Next base: position 791,617,410 of record NC_090937.1, on the reverse strand, counting down.
GCAGGGAAGGAGGGAGTGGGTGCGCCGATGAGTAGAATCTCAGTCTTACTGGCGTTAAGGCAGAGGTCATTGGCGGCACACCATTCCTGGATAGCAGACAGACAGTCGGAGATGAGGGAAGGAGAGGAGGAGGCCGAGGGTAGCCTGAAAATGAGCTGGGTATCGTCCGCATAGCACTGGAAGTGGGGGCAGAGGGCGGCGATGCGGTGGGCAAGGAGTGCCAGATACTGGTTGAAAAGCCAGGGAGAGAGGTTGGATCCCTGGGGGACACCACAGGTGGAGAAAAAGATGTCAGAGAGGAAGGAGCCCATTTGGACCTGGGAGGGTCGACCGGAAAGGAAAGAGGTCAGCCATGCCAGAGCCTGACCAGTGATACCCAGGTGATCACGGAGACGGTTGAGCAGGATGGCATGGTTGACAGTGTCAAAGGCAGAGGAGAGATCGAGCAGAATGAGAACACAGGGAGTGTTGGAATCGAGGTTCAGGAGCAGGTCCTCGCGGATGTTCAGGAGAGCAGTTTCCGTGCTTCTGGCTGCTCTGAAGCCGGATTGATGGTCATGAAGATTACCAACAGATTCAGCATGGAGGTTAAGCTGGGAGATGGCCAGTTTCTCCAGGAGCTTGCCCAGGAAGGGAGTAATGGAGATTGGGCGATAGTTGGCCGGGCAGGAGGGGTCGGAAGAGGGTTTCTTGAGGAGGGGGTGCACAAGGGAGTGCTTGAGGGGGGATGGGAAGACTCCAGAGGCGAATGAGTGGTTGCAAAAGTCAGCCAGGGCAGGAGCCAGGGAGACGATGTGGTCCTTGATGGTTTTGGAGGAACAGGGGTGAACCTGTTTAGACGAGGCTTTCATAGATCGGACTTGTCTGGAAACCTCGTCAGCAGAAAAGGGTGGAAATGAAGAGAAGGAGGGCGGAGGGGCGGCTGCAAGAGAGCAAGAGGAAGAGCCGGGAGGAGAGGGAGGGAGGAGAGGGGAGGAGAGAGAGGACAGGATGTCCTGAGTTTTTGAGATGAAGTGCGAGGCCAGTGCAGTGCAGAGGGCCTGGGAGGGGACAGGAGAGGTAGAGACTGCAGCAGGGTTGGCCAGCTCCTTGCAGATTTTAAAGAGTTCGGCCGAGTTGTTTGATGCCTCAGAGATGCGGGCTTGGATAAGGGCTCTCTTCTTAGTGAGGACGGAGAGCCGGTATTGCCTTTGGAGCAGGCGGCAGGCCAGTTTGTCAGAGGATGAACATGAAGCACGCCATTTCCTCTCTGCCACCCTGCACTTGCGTTTTAGAGTGACGAGATCCGAGTCGTACCAGGAATTACATTTGGCTTTGGGCTTCAGGCGGATTCTCATGACGGGGGCAAGGATATCGAGAGTATCAGATATAGAGGAATAGAGCATGGAGAGGGCTGTGTCGGGGTGGGAGTCAGCTGAGGGGGGAGGAGGGGGCGAGAAGGTGGCAGCGAAAGCCTCAACTGACACACGCTTCATGGGTCGGATGACCGAGAAGGTGGGTGGCAGTGAAGAGGGTGGCTTTGCCTGTGGGGTAGGGAGGGAGAGGTGGGAGGATAGAAGAAAGTGATCGCTCCAGGAGAGAGGAGTGGAGAGAGGGAGGGAGAGGGGAAGGTCAGAAGAGATCAGAGCATCAAGAGTGTGCCCTGCAGAGTGAGTAGGACCAGAAGGGAGAATAGAGAGTGAGAGAGAGTTGCAGAGTTCGCGAAAGAGACCAGTGGGGGGACAGGAGGCATCAAGGTGGATGTTGAAGTCACCGAGAAAGAGAAGTTGGGTGGTTGAGGACAGGAGTGAGGAGGAGAGATCAGCCCACTCAGAGAGGAAGGAGGAAATTTGGCCAGGTGGCCAATAGATAGTAGCCACGGTAAGGGAATGGCTAGGAGAGAGAGAGAGTCGGCAGACAAGACATTCAAAAGAGGAGTAGGTCTGCGTAGGAGTGACAGTGGCAGGAATCCACTCAGGGAAGATAAGGGCAACACCACCCCCTGAGCGGTTGGGCCTGGGCACGGAGAGGATCTTGTAGCCGTCAGGTAGGAGTGTGTCGAAGCTGGTGGCAGAGCTGGCAGTGAACCAAGTCTCAGTGAGACCGAGGACGTCGAGGTCCAGTTCCTCAAGAAGGCGACAGATATCAGAGGAGTGCTTGATGGCAGAGCGAGAATTTAGAGTGGCAATGTGGAGAAGGTTGCCACCCTTGAAAAACTTCCGGGGAGGGGTACAGATCAGAGGTACACCCTGCGGAGGTGTTAGAGAAGGAGTTGAAGAGGGAGCAAGGGAGGGGGTAGGGAGGGAGGGGGGAGGCAAGGTAGCTGAGGATAGAGGAGGAGGGACAGCGGGAGCGGAGAGGAAGTTGATGAGGCATGGGAAGCGTCTATCAAAGAGGTGAAGGTTGGCCTGAGGGCCTTGGACCAAGACGGTCCCGTTAGCATAGACATTAATGATGGCTTTAGAGGAGTGGAAGGGGGCCAAGAGGACATCCCAACGGGTGCCACCATTAATGGGAGAGGTGGAGAAAGGAGAGAGCACAGCGACCATGTGAAGGGTCCATAGGTCAGGTGAAGGCATGAAGAAGAGAATGTCAGTGAGAGTTTCCTTGGAGCAGGCGCTCGTGTAGGTGTCAGCGATAGGGAGGCCTGGGTTGGAGACCAGGATGTCCTTTTTAAACTTTTTCCTACCGGATTTAGTGAGGAGAGCAGGATAGTCAATGGAGAAGCAGTTAGAGTAGATAGGCGAGATGGAGAGCACCATGGAGTAGGAGGGGAGGCGAACGACACGAGTATGCAGACAGGAAGTGAGTGGAGGGCACTGGTTTACCACAATGCAGAGCAAACAGTAATGTGTAGTGGGTCAGGGCCACCTAAGTTTGAGATTCCTGCGAGAGGAGAGAAACACCCTAGTTTACCGGGAAATTGGATTAGGGGGGCGAGGCATCAAGGGGGTGAGGTGGGGTGGGCCGGGCCGGAGTGCGGAGGAGCTGGCGCCTGGCGTCCCCTGCGGACACCTGCAGACACACAGGGAGCCGCACAGTGGGAGTCGCCCTTGGCCTGGGGCCCTTAGCCGCAGGGGCTGCCGGGCAGAGGGCTGCCCAGGAGGGGGGAGGTTATAGGCAGAGGGAGAGGAAGGGAGAGGGGGTGTGGGCGGGCAGGGAGGCGGGGAGGGAGGGGAAAGACCAGGAAGTGGGAGGGGGGGAGCAGGAGCAGGCAACACACGCGCTGGGAGCGCGAAGATCAATAAGGCAATAAACTTTCTTTTAGCTATTTTTTTAAAAAAGCAAGCAACTCACGGAGGCCCAGGCAGGGCTTTCCAGGCCTGCTAATCCCCTCAGGCCACCGGCGACCGCTCTCCACGCTCAGCTGGAAGTTGAACCACTTCCACTCTAGGTGGGTTTTCAAGAGGTTCTATAAACTCAGCGTTAACTGAAGGTGGGGTCACAGCAGTGACCTGGTTAATGGTATTACACCATATGGGTACTAGGTCAGAAGTTTTTAAGTTTCTGGGAACTAGTTGAACCACTTCCACTACATGTGGTTTTTCAAGAGGCTCTATCACCTTAGCAGCAGCTAAAGGTGGGGTCACAGGAGTGACCTCTAGCTTTGTGGGCCTAGGGGCTTTGTCCCTATTTGAAGTTATGGGTGCTACACCCAAGTGCCCTTCAGAGTGGCAGTTAATGCCTTTTACCTCTAAAGAGGGGTCTCCTAAGGGGATCTCTCTTACTTCAAGGTTAAGAGCCTCAGCCTTTTTACAAGGGGGCTCAGCTGAGTCTAAGACCACAGCTTTTCTGCTACACTCAGTATTGACAGATTTCTTAAGGGATGAGGAGACAGCACTTTTTGACCTACATCTATGCTCAGAGTCCCTTAAGGAGTATAGATATGTAGAAGCTTTTTTCTTATATCTATCTATGAGAGCTGTTTTTACCCTATCCCATTTACCTATTTCTACTTCAGGTAAATCCAAGAGCACATGGTAGTCCCTTTTGGGAAGTCTAAAAAGAACCCAGGGTATTCTATCACTCTCCAACAGACCAAACCTTTTACAAGTGAGGTCAAAAGTTTTCAGCCATACAACAATGTCACACTTCAGATCATACTGTCTCACCAATTCTGGAAACCTGGAAGCTGAAGACATAGAAGAACTGGAAAAAGAAGAGGGGTGCAGAAAATGGTCTTCTACAGACCTGTTATACTTTTTCTCATATTCCCACATCTTCATATTGTTTTCCCACAGGAATTTCCTTATATTCAGTTGCTTAGATATCTCAGAGCACATGGTAGGCAGTAAGGTAGAGGCAGGAGAAGGAGAGGGGGGTGAACTAACATCCTCCTCATCAGAACCCTCATATTCCTCCTCTGAGGAGTTTGGACAGCTGTCTGAACCCTCATCATCCTCACTCCCAGCAATATTGTAAGAAGTGGACACAGGTTCACTGGAACCATGCATATGGTCCCCTAACCTTTGTAATAATTCAAGCTTACTTCCTTCACAATTGAGGCCCTTCTCTATACACATTGTGACCACAGTTTCCATTGCAACATAAGAGAAGTCCTCAGGCCTAAAGCAGGCCATGGTGTTGGTTCTTGTGTTAAATACAATAAGTACACTTTACCTTGGCTAAACCAAACCTACTGGATGGTTTCCTTTGGACACAGTGTATATCAATAATCAATGTAATGCAATCCACCTTGATCCCAGCGCATGCCAACAGTGTTAGGACAGTTTTTCTGAAGTCCAGTTAAGGGCCTAGTAAAACCATTCAACTGAGGCAGTAGAAGACTCCACTCTTAGTATAAGACTGTACCACCTGAGTACATGGTAGCGTAGGCAGAGCAGCCAGGCTTATCTTAGGAGGGAGAGAGGGCAGTAGATACAGTACAAGTGAAAATTGTAATACAAATGATCCAAAGAAACACTGAAACACTATGTATTATAAAAATAAAGGATTTATTTAAATACAAGTAGGCCCAGATAAATCTAGGGGTTAAGTAAATACTGAAACATTATATGAAATCACAATATAAAACACAACACTATACTTGAAGTACACAGACCCAAGTATAGACCTTATTTGGAACAGCTAACAGTAGTTCTAGGGAAGTCAAAACCTTGTTATACACATTTAGTATAGGCCAAGCCTATTCTTTGGGAGTAGAAGACCAATGGTTACTTTTAGATTACTTTTGGTAATACAAGGACAGTAGGCCCTTCCAGTTGTACAGTGACTCTTGGAACAAATCACATAAACAGTCAACTGGACAATATACTTTTGGTGAATAGTGAAACACTTATTCTAGGTGCAGTAAAAACCTATAACTACTTTTGTCATAACACACAGTTATACCAGGTGAGCAAAACCTAATGGATGTAATATACAATTACAGATGCTTTGGAAATCAGGGAACCCCAGATTGAGGTAAGCAATAACTCTTGTAACTTGTTTTGGATGGCACACAGCTAACACAAGGTAAGTAAAACCCACTTACTTTAACTTCACAATGAAGGGGAAAGTAAAACCCAATGTCACACTTTACTGAATAGATATTCTAGGTAGGCAACAACCTAATGTAGACTTATTAACGACAGCTAGCAGCAAGTCAGGGGAAGCAAGACTCAGTTGGGGGACACTCATACAGTTATCCTAACAGGACTAACCTGGTGCTACCAACAGTTGGAGGACACTCATACAATTAGCCTTCAGGAATAATCTGGTGAAACCAACACATTACTTTTGTAAAGAGGCACAACCTAATCACAGGAGAGTAAAATACCTTCACATCTACTTTCTTTTAGACTGGCAAAACAGTGGCTAAGGAAGTAAAGATGTTAACCATACTTTTAAGAATAGTGCATCACACATCCAAGATCAGTAAGAACTTTTGTAACTGTTCACTCTTAGAATTACAGTTACCAACCAACTCTTTACAAGTAAGTAAAAACACTTGATTTCTTTTCTAGGCAGAAGTCCCAATCCCTTCAAAGTCTTTTCCCTTAGAGCATGAGTGTTCTCAGTGGCAGAAGGGGGGTCACTAGGACTAGTGACCAACAGGCAGTGTTAGAATATGTTCTTTAGTAGCAAAAGTCAGAGTTTCCTTAGGAAAACTGGGCAAACAAGTGAGTACTTTACTTCTAGGGTTAGAAGAGGGTCCAGGGGCTTCACAGAAGACGCCCCAGCAGGATTCTAGCAGTGGGACTGGGTGTACTGGACAAGGGACCTCCCAATCACAGAAAACACCCCAGGACTACACAAAAATCCCAACAGGCTTAAGGTAAGTATATACCCAAGCCAACACAGTACCTCAGCAATGAAGAAGAGATTGCAGCAGGAGAACTTGAGGGACTGCAGTCACTGGATTCCTTGTCCTGGAGACTGAACACAAGACCTCAGAAGGGACTTTGCAGAAGGGATCAATGAAGAAGGCTCTAGGCAAGATTTCTCTCGCGGCTGAATGCGGTTCTGCGGGTTTGGCGCCTTTTCAAGGAGCACAGAAGAAGACAGAAAATCACGGTTGAATTCTCGTTGTTTAAAGGTCCAGCACTCTTGTGAGGGGACTTTTTGGACTTGATTCGTGTCTCTGGAGATATACCAGGATGCCCACAAAGTTTCAGCGAGATTCGGAATTCGGAAGACCGTGCACCGCACAGTGGCAGGAGGTCCCAGGGTATTGGGGTATTGCAAGAACGCAAGGTCGCAGCAACCCATGGGATGGCTCAAAATGCAGGACGTCTTGAGTCTAGTGGGTCTCACCAGGCTCTGGGTTCGGGTTGTTGTTTTCGGAGACCCTAGGTCGATCGGAATGAAGGGCTGGAGCAGGCTCCGGTTACAAAGCAGGCTCTCCGGCCGCTTTAAATCATTCCCGCCGCTTTTCCTTCGTCATCCTCTTTGTTTTCGGTTCCAGTGGTCGACATGACTTCAGCTTCCAGGTTTCCAGTATTTATCAGGAACTGCAACACAACCTCTGCATTCTCTCCCTGCATTTTACAAGAAAGGGGCGTTTGGCTGTCCAATCAGGACAGCCAACCCCCCACTGGGATTTGGCCCAGTTGAAGGAAGACCTAAGACAAAGGAGGGGGAAGTTTGGGACCCCTCCCCCACTTCCTGTGCTTACAGACTGACTGGAGCCTGGGCGGGGTGTACAGGGGACTCCCGCCGAAGACAAAACTCAAACAAAGAATTTTCCCACCCTGGATGTCAGGGGAAGGAACAAGAAATGACAAGAAACACTAAAATGTCAGAAAAAGAAGACAGGGGCCATTTTGGAAAAAATGAGCACCCTTAGGTGCCTTTACTGCAGCTGTGATTACAGCACGCGGTAAAGGTGCACCAAATTAGTAAAAGGTATCACTGCCACCAGCCATTAAAGGTAAGCTTGTCACTGTAACATAATTGTTACAGTTTAAATGTGAAAGGGGATACATTGTATCTCCCCAGCACTCCACATAAGGTGGGGTGTGCTGGTTTCACAGAAGTAAATGTTAAAGGGATCCAAAGATCCTTTCTACCCTTGGGAACTGTAGTTCACTCAAGGTTAGCACAAGAAAGTTAAATGGGGAGCCCCTAGGGCAACCCAGCAACAACAGGCACTTATTGCCAATAAGTTGTTAGACATGATAACTTTAAAAAGACAATATGGAGAGTCTTAAAAATGACACCCATAAAAAGAGTTAAAGACAGGTGAGTGTGGAAAAAGGTTCCCACTCACTGAGGTATTAATGGAAAATATCTCACTAGAAAAGCAAAAAGTTCTGGAGTTGAACCAGGCAAGGAAGATTTACCAGCCCTGTGGAAATCTTACCTAACAGCCCCGATTCAGTTTCTTTTTGCATACAGAGGAATGGAACTCAACCAATGGGAAATTTTCTAGGTTGTGCCAACGTTTCAAATTTGACTGGGGAGAACAGACTTTTGTATGTATGCAAACCTGTCTACTTTGTCTGCGGTAATGTAGCATTCGCATGGTTGCCAAGGGATTGGCAGGGAACCTGTTATTTAGGGACCCTGTTACCTGGGGTGTTTATAGCTAGTACAAAAGAAGTTTCGAAGGCTTGTCCACGGCGGGATGGGAATGGCGACACCCCAGCGCAAGTCTTGGGAGATATAGCTAAATCAGTTGTGCCATTTTGGGGGCAGATAGCGAATTCAGAAGATATCAGAAAACTAGCGAGAGTACTGGAAAGAACCATCAACCGGACCTCGGACATACTCTATAATATGACGTTAGAACAAAAGGTGATAAGATTAGTAGCACTTCAAAATCAAATGGCATTAGATGTCATTCTAGCTGAGCGTGGTGGAGTATGCAAATTAGTGGGGTCTGCTTGCTGTGTTTTCTTACCAGATTCCTCCCCAACTATCTTCAAGCCAATACAGAATCTGCACGTCCTTAGTTCCGAAGTCCATGTTCCCGAGGGAAACTGGGATCTGAGCACTTGGTTCTGGGACTTCTTGCGATCTTGGGGTTGGAAGGTACTTTCGGTCTTATTTATTATTTTGGAAATACTGTTGTTTCTTTGTTGCTGTATTCAGTGTCTGCCTGGTATGTGTTCGATGCTAGGGGGATGTTGCGCACAAGCAATAGGTTCGATAGGACATAAAGTGTATGCCACAGATAAGACTTCCAAAGAATATGTATTGAAGGATATTTTAGCAAAAGACCTAATGGCAATAGATATTTCTGATCGTGATTCAGGGTGCATGGACAATGATGCATGGAGTTATTTGCAAGGAGATCCTAAGTCGTTTTTAGCACTTGGCATTGGCCAAAAGGAGGGTTTGTCAAAATAGAAAGTATATCGTGCCTCCTATTGTAATAAATATATTAATATTGGCCTACGCCAAGCTGCTCGAAAGTCGCTTGCAAAAGAAATCTGTGTTGCAAGGTCCTGACGTTAAATACATGTAAGCCGCCATTTTAGGTCAAGCCGCCATTTTAGGATTTATTGTGTAAAAGTCACCCTGTGAACTAAAATGGTGGACGATGTCATCCCAGAATACAACATGGCCGTCTAACACCTCTGTACATAGCTAATGTGTAATTTGCCTGCAGGCCACTTGTAGAGGTCGTGAACTGAGACCTTGTCCTTCGTTGACCTATGTGTAGAAGGATTACACGTGCAATGAAACTAATCCACGAGCATATGTTGAGACAATGTATTCAAATACTGAACAAAGAACATCTGTTTATCTACATTGTATTAATGTTTAAGAAGGCCTGCATGGAAAACTTTAGAATACACAGTTATTGTATACGCTTGTTGATACATGTATTAAAGGCAAACCAGTTCTATGCGGTTATTTGAGACTTGGCACGAACCCTAGATCGGTGATGTATTAAAAGGAATATTAACCCAAAGTGGGACTGGACATCGCGCCCATTAAATGTATAAAAAGCGAATCCATTCTAATGTACAGCGTCTCTCACTGAACACACTGAACCACACTGGAGTTCGTTGTGTTGTACTGAGGGCCGATAGCTATCTGATTTTGCTCCGGTTTTGTAACTGGATTGAGTATAAAATAAAGTACTTTGTATGTTTCTTTGCAACCTGTGTTCGGTGTATTTCCTTTTGGGGCACTCAGCCTCGATATATTATTTCTGTTTTCACAGCTTTGGAATCCTAAATCTATGAGGGATTAAATCAAATGTCAAAAGTGGAATATAAGCGTGGCGTTCGCTAAGTGCATGATATCTTTCAGGTCATTTGCATTACTAACCTGGTATGGATTCTGTGCACAACGCATGAGAGGGGACCTCTCCTGTTGGCACAGAGTGTAATGTTTGTTCTGTTGCCCTTGCAACTTAAGTCACTGTGATGTCACGCGCAAGGGAGCGTGGTGACATCATCAGCGCCTCTGGTCCCGAGCACTCTGTGGGAACAGTGAGGCCAGGAATGGGGGAGGGCCAGTGATCACAATGTAGAAATTGAAACGAGCCAGTAGGTTACAACGTTACTGCAGGAACATGTCTCCATATCACAAACGAGATAAACCAATTTAAATAGATCAAAATGAATACACACTTTGATGTGTCGCTCATTGCAAAAATACAGTCCATAAATATTGCATTTGAACACTGAAGTGTGTATGGTGATGAGCAAATCTGATTGTGACAGCCCAAGTGGTTAGAGAACAGCAGTTGGAATAAAGCACTAGACTGTAAAACACAAAATAAAAAATAGGTGCTCGTAATACTGGCACAAGTATCTTGTAGCATATATAAATGGTACATTTTGTGTAATGGTATGAGTGCACAAGATATGATGGTGGCATAATTAGGTGCAAAATGCATGGGAATAGCTCATAGAAGTAAATAGATAAAAGGGAGATCTTGAGAGAAATAGAGAATGTTATCAAATATTTAAGGAAAAAAAGTCACATCCATAATGGGCTGATACACATAAATTAAGAACGCAAAGAGGGATAGTTCATATCCAGGTCTCTGAGGTGAGATGTGAATCAATATCATGGCTGGAGTGTCCCAGGAAAGCAGATAATCATATACAACACTTACAGTTGATTTCTTCAATGCTAACATTTGGTGTAAATATACCAAGGTGCTCAATCCAGTAGGTTTCCCTCTGGTCCAATGTTTTAGTGATGTTTTCGTGTGGGTTTTACTTAGTCACTACTTCGATGATTTGAAATCTTATTTGGGAGATGTTGTGTCTCTTTTCATGCCAGTGTCTCGATATGGCCAAATTGGGATTCTGATTTTCAATACAGGATCTGTGTTCGTTCCATGTTAGTTTAGCGGGGCACTTTCATTGTCCAATATAATGTAATCCGCATGGGCACTTGATGTAATATGTGATATTTGGAGTGTCACATGTGGCATAGCCTTGGAATTTGATTTTCTCTCATGTACGGGGATTGTTGATTGTATTTACTTTAGTGACGAGCCTGCAGTTTGTGCAGTGTGAGCATGGGTATGTACCAATGCGGATGGTACTCTTCTGTATAGGAGACCTTGTGGTGACTAATTGGTCTCAGAAGTTTTTGCTTCTTTGGTATGCGATCACAGACAGTTTTTTAAAAATAAAATGAACCCTGTGGTTGCAGGTAAGTGTCCTCCAATTTCTCGTGATAATTGATTTGATATTGTTGCTTTGTATGGAAAATTTGATACATACACCAATGGGGGTGTGTTTGTTCTTCCCCTCATCTGCATAAATAGATCATTATGTGGTATCCTATTCACCTTAGTGCTAGCTTCCTCAACTTCCTGTGCCTTATTTCCATGAGCAATGACCTTTTTCCTCATTTCGTCTATCTTGCGGATGTAGTCGTCTAGGTCACTTGCAATCCGTTATACTTGCAGCATTTGGCAGTAGGGAAGGTTTCGAATGAGACTAGGTTGGTGGAAACTGAGTCTATGCAGTACATTATTGCGATCAGGTTGTTTATGGTAGATGTTGGTAGTGAACCCATTGTATCCTGTTTTGATCTCAACATCTAGAAAGTGTATCATGGCACGTGAAATTTCATGGGTGAACTGTATGATATCATATGATATGGCGTTTATAACGCGCCTATGCACAAGTGTTTCAAGGCACGACGAGGCAAGGGAGTGGGAACAAAGGGAAGACAGAGACAGCAATCCTGCTAGGCCAAGTGACATTGAGATCGCGAAAGAGCAGGGGAGGTTGGAAGGGGAAAAGTGCAAGGGGAAAGGAGAGGGGGCAGTGCAGTACATATGAATAACAGTAAAATAAATAAAAAAATAAATACAATATATAATAAATAAGTGCAGCTGGGTGGTGGAAGTGCTGGTAGGGGGCTGTAGGGATACAGATAACAGCCCCCAAGTGCAGGGGGCAGTGCAGGTGTGCAACTGGCGGGGAGGGGACCTAGGCCCGAGAACAGAGGTTAGCCAGGTGACCAGTGAAGTTTCAGTTTAGCCAGGAGTTCAGCAGGGAAAAGGAGGAGAGAACGCAGAAGCAAAGAGGAAGGTCTTGAGATACTTCCGGAACCAGAGATGGTTCTCCTCAAGTTTCAGTGAGGCAGGGAAGCTGTTCCAAAGGGAGGCCCTAGCCAAGAAAAGAGCTCTACCACCAACTTGTTGCTTGGAGAAGCGACTGACCCTGAGGGAGTTGGAGGCAGATGAGCAAAAGGCACGAGAAGGAAGATATTTAGGATGAGAGAGTTGAAACTATTGAGTCCCCAGGTCCCAGAGGCCTTGTGAGCAATGCAGAGGGTTTTGAAGATAGTCTTGACAGCCACTGGGAGCTAGTGCAGAGATTTCAGTCCTGGATATATACGATCCCTGGTCTTAAGGCCAAGGACAACGTCTCGCAGTCCTGTTTTGGATGAGTTGCAGAGGGTGCAGTCTAGATGCAAGTAGATTTAGAAAGGGTCTGTTGCAGTAATTCACCCTAGAGAGAACGAGAGCTTTAGAGATGGTGAGCTTCTGGGGGAAGGAGAGGAAAGGAAGAATACCTCTGAGGAGGTACAGCTGGTAGTGTGACCTCTTAGAGACAGCAGAGATTTGAGGAGAGAAGGAGAGTGTGGAGTTGAAGATGGCCCCAAGGTTTTTAGCCTCACAGGTGGGAGCAGGAGGGGGGCCAAGAGAGGCTGGGCAGAGAGTGACAGGAAAGGAGGGACTAGGTGTGCAAATGAGGAGAATCTCGGTCGTACTGTCATTAAGGCACAGATCATTGGCAGCACACCACTCCTGGATAGCAGACAGACAGTCAGAGATGAGAGAAGGTGAAGAGGTGGCTGAAGGGAGCCTGAAAATCAATGTGCTGGTCAAGAAGTGCCTGGTATTGATTGAACAGCCAGGGAGAGAGGTTAGACCCCTGGGGAATACCACAGGTAGAGATAATGATAGATGAGAGGAAGGACACAAGTTGGACATGGGAGGGTCGATCAGAGAGGAAAGAGGTCAGCCACGCCTGGGCCTGATCGGTGATACCCCCGTTATCACAGAGACGGTTGAGCAGGATGGCATGGTTGACCGTGTCAAAGGCAGAAGAGAGATCAAGTAAGATGAGAACACAGGGGATGTTGGAATTGAGGTTGGAGAGCAGGTCTTCACAGATGTTCAGGAGAGCAGTTTTCGTGCTTCTTGCTACTGTGAAGCCAGACTGATGATCATGGAGACAACCAACAGATTCAGAGTGGAGATTTAGCTGGGAGATGGCCAGATTTTCCAAGAGTTTGCCAAGGAAAGGAGTGATCGAGATTGGGTGATAGTTAGCTGGCCAGGACAGTTCAGCAGAGGGTTTCTTAAGAAGAGGGTGCACGAGGGAGTGCTTCAGGGGGCAAAGGAATACTCTGGTGGCAAAGAAGTGGTTGCAGAAGTCAGCCAAAGCAGGAGACAGGGTGTCAATGTGGTCCTTCATCATTTTAGAGGAACAGGGAGAACCTGTTTGATGAGACTTTCAGAGATCAGACTTGTATTGAAAACTTGTCAGGGGAGAGCAGGGAAAGGCTGAGAAGGTGTTAGGAGGGGTGGCCACAGAAGGGCCAGAGGAAGAAAGGGGAGTTCTAGGGGGAGGAGGAGAGGAAGAGAGAGAGGACAGGATGTCCTGATTTTTATAGATGAAATGAGAAGCCAGGGCTGTGCAGAGGGCCTTGGAGGGCACAGGCAATGTGGAGACTGCAGCAGGATTGGCCAGCTCCTTGCAGATTTTAAAGAGTTCAGCTGATTGGTGGTTGCCACTGAGGCACAGGCTTGGATTTGGGCTCTCTTCTTGGTGCGGACTGAGAGCTGGTATTGCCTTTGGAGCAGACGGTAGGCCAGTTTGTCAGAGGATGTACAGGAAGCATGTCATTTCCTCTCAGCCACTCTGCACTTGCGTTTCAGGGTGACAAGGTCTGAGTCATACCAGTGGTTGCACTTGTCTTTGGGCTTCAAGCAGATCCTCATGACAGGGGCAAGAACATCAAGAGTATCAGATATGGCAGAGTGGAGCAAAGAGAGGGCTGTGTCAGGGTGTGAGTCAGCTGAATGGGGACTAGGGGGAGAGAAAGTGGCGGCGAACGCCTCAACTGACACATGCTTCATGGGTCGGACAACCGACAAGGTAGGTAGCAGTGCTGGAGTAGGCTTGCCCTGAGGGTGGAGAGAGTGAGCTGGGAGGAAAGGAGAAAGTGATCACTCCAGGAGAGAGGAGTGGTGAGAGGGATAGGAAGCGGAAGGTCTGAAGAGATCAGTACATCCACAGTGTGCCCTGCAGAGTGAGTTGGGCCAGAGGGGAGAATAGAAAGAGAGAGTCACAGAGGTCACGGAAGAGTCCAGGGGAAGGACATGAAGCATCCAGGTGGATGTTAAAGTCTTCAAGAAGGAGGAGTTGAGTGGTTGAGACCAGGCGGGAAAAGGAGAGGTCCGTCCACTGAGAGAGGAAGGAGGAGATCTGACCAGGTGGCCGATAGATGGTAGCGACAGTAAGGGAGTGGCTAGGAGAGAGAGGGAGAGCCTGCAGATGAGGCATTCGAAAGAGGCGTAGGCCTGTGTGGGAATGACAGTGGTAGGAATCCACTCAGGGTAGGTCAGGGCTATACCCCCTCCGGAACGATTAGACCTGGGCGCAGAGATGATCTTGTATCCATCAGGAAGGAGAGTGTCAAAGCTTGGGACATGCATGAATAGATTGAATTGAGATACACTAAGAAATAATTCAAATTTTTTTCTGTTCCTATCTATATCCTGAAGATATCATCAATATATCTTATCCACAAGCTGATATAATTATGCCTTCCTGAGTAATTGAGTACATGATTTGTTTCATACTTGTACATAAAGTAATTAGCATATGGTGGGCCATTGTATCACCCATTAATGTTCCTGACCCTTGTAGGTAGTACTGGTTCTTGAAATGAAAGTATGAGTCGTCTGCTATGAATTGTAGTCATATGAGGATAAACTCTTCCTGACCTTTAATGTCATCTTCATTTAATAGTATCCATTCTATTGTTCCATACCAAGGTTGTGATGTATGGATTTGTAGAGACTCTTAACGTCCACTGTAAACATGATGTAACCATGATTGAATGTGGTGCTTTTGAGATGTTGTAAGAAATGTGGGGTATCTTTGACTTATGTCTCTGTTTTTTGTACCAGAGGGTGCAAGAAGTAATCTATGTATTTGCCTAGCAAATGAGGAATACTGTCCATTCCTGCCACAATAGGTATTCCTGGTGGTCTAATGGGGTATTTATGTATTTTGGGGAGCGTGTAGAAATTAGGAATTCTGGGATGTTCCATTTGTAGAAATGTCTGTGTATTATGGTTATACAGACATTTCTACAAATGGAACATCCCTAATCTTCTTCTTTGGAGAGTAATTCATCTAGGTGTTTTATTATCATCAGTGTAGGATCACCATCCAATTTCGCGAACACACTAGTATCATTAAGTTATCTGATGCACTTGATATCATAATCTGTTTAATTCATTATTACCAGGGATCCACCTTTATCAGCAGATCTAATTGTTATGCTCTTATCACTGTAGAGGTTCCTGGTCAGTGTCACTTCGTGTGTTTTAAGGGTTTTCCAGTGTGGTCATTTGAATGTGATAGCTTCCAGATCTTTAAGTACTTGTTTGTGGAAAATTCTACTGACGGTACTTGGCTGGGTCGCATGAAGGTACTCTTGCTCCCGAATTCTTTCAATTCTGATTCTGATTCTTTTCACTCGGATCTCGCATTGCTAGCTATCTCATCAAAGAAGACCTTTATTTTGAGCTTCCGAATGAATCGAATAGCTCAACCTTGGTGTCAAACATTGTTGTGCTGCACGTAGGCACAAAACTGAGGCCTTTTTGTAGGTAATCTTTTTCAGAATCAGTGAGTGGTCCGGTGGAGTGGTTCACAACTAAGTTTTCTTCTGTTGCCTGGTTATCCGTCCTTCCCTTGGGTTTCCTCATCCCACTCCTTGTTCTTTTGTCCTAGACCTAAAAAAGGTACTGTCGATGTGGATGCCATTACTTCTGTTCTTCTTTCTCAGGATGCTGTGTTAGTGGGATCTCTGCAGGGTTGGTCAGTTCTCCAGTTGTTTCTGATTCAGAGCTAGATGTATTTCTTGAGTTATCTTGCCGTGGTCTCCTTAGTGAAGGTCCATATATGTCCATCCATGTGTAGACATCCTCATTCAAATAATCATATGTATTGCGTTTAAATTTCCTGACGTTTTTGGATTCAAGCTCTGACAATTAGCTCTCTAGTTTGAGGTTAATGTCTGTTAAGATGCTGTCAAAGTCCTCCTTACCAAGGGTTTCAGTCAGTTCCTTTTCAATTTCTTGTTACGTTTTTAGCTAATTCCTGAATGGTCAGGAGAATCAGATCAAGCAAACATTTATTGAGGATTGCTTCCCATTTTCTGACAATTCCTTGCTCTCTTTAAATAGGCTGGGTCGTAATTGTATTCTTTGGCCTCTGGGGATTTCTTGATTTTTGTAGTATCAGCCCAAGGTTATTGCAATTTTCTATTGATCTCGGTGCGGATCAGGTATTCCAGTTGTTTGATCCATGTCGCGGTATCTGGATTAGTTCCATTAGCTGAATTGAGAGAAGTACTGCTTATAAGGCCAAAGATGGCATCTGCCTCTTCGAGGGTGAAACCCAAGGTCTCAGAGCGTTGAGTAGTTAGTTATTCAATGTCTTCAAATGACATGTTAATAAAACTCTCATACTGTGCCTCCACCAAGTGTGTCTAGAGGCAGAAAACTGTGGGTGATAGGTGGGCACAACTGTATATGTTTATTTGCTATTTGTTGAAATTAGTGGATATGTCACAGTGTAGTTATAATTGTTTCGAGGCGCTGCCTGTTATTGAGGATCCTGTGACACTGGATCGAAGTGCAAATGAACAGATATGCAAGTGGAATCACTAGGTTTATCAGTCGCTCTCATTATGCGCTCCCAAAAAAGCTGATCTATTTATATCCTTTGTTCTATATTGATAAGTAAATGAAGAAATTAGTCCATTGGTGTATTCCGTAAGAAGCACAAATAAAGAAAATTCTTAATCATTGTACATAGAGGCAAAAAAATAAGCATCTTCAGCCTTATGAGCTCATATGCCAATGCATTTCGGAAAGAATGTTCCATCTTCAGGGCTGAGCTCTACCTCATATAAACATGTGAACATACATATATACATGGATGGACAAATATGGACCTTCACTAAGGAAATCACGACAATGCATCTAGTTCTGAATCAGAAACAACTAGAGAACCGACCAACCCCCACAGAGGTCACACTAACCAGCACCCAGAGAAAGAAGACCAGAAGTAATTGCATCCACATCGACAGTACCTTTTTTAGGTCTAGGACAAAAAGAACAAGGAGGGGGAAGAGGAAACCTAAGGGAAGGATGTTTTGGGATGGAAATCTCACCACCCCTAGGCGCTTTCAGGTGAGGTGAACACCATATGAGGTGATGTAGTACATAAGAGTGAGCAAAGCCACACCAGTAAACACCATGTAGAAGAACTGAAGCGTTAGTATTAGTCGTGCGGCATTTGAAAAACACACATTATATGACTTCATTTTGTAGTAGGTCTAAAATGCCTAGGCTTACATGATCGTGCTGTCTGCAAAGCCAGTTCCCTAGGCCCAATCTCAGTAAAACAGAATGAATCCCCAGAGCCAGTTCTCACAGACGTTCACTTCCCCCTTGTTCCTTCACTGTTGCAAACCTTTAGTATCTTTCAGAGGAATGTTTTCCTGCAAGAGAGTGAGACAGCACCAGGACCCGCGCTGCGTCCATTCATCTCCACTAAACGGCCAGTAGGCCTCTAACCCCCACCCAGTCATTCCAGAGCCATCCCCACAGCACTGACCCGACCCCCACACCTTTGCATTCCCTGATAAATAAGCCACCTCGCTGTCCGAACATAAATCAAGTGTCCACATAAGATCTAAACATGCGCGGTTGTATTTCTTCAAGCATGAAAACACTTCACTTGTAACACGAGGTACAGGGAGGGATACATTAAAGATCAAAACCCCGGGTGGAGACCTTGAGTGCAGGAACTGCAGTATTAACGAAGCCCTGAATGTGTGGGT
Organism: Ambystoma mexicanum; assembly: GCF_040938575.1. Lineage (NCBI taxonomy): Eukaryota > Metazoa > Chordata > Amphibia > Caudata > Ambystomatidae > Ambystoma > Ambystoma mexicanum. The sequence continues at coordinate 791,599,407 of NC_090937.1, read as the reverse complement.
CAGCGTGAATGTATTTTATACTCGCTTCCCCCGGCACAATTTCCTGTGCCGCCCAGGTGCATGCCACAATAGTAACCAGGCTTAGCATGTTTAGTTTAGAAAGAAGCAATGTAGCATATGTGTGCCCTGACCTTCACTATAAGGATGAGCCCACCTGACCCATGTGGATCCTGATTGACGGGAAAGAACCAACCAATTGTAACCTGGCATCCCCTTAGGAGCAGGCCCATGTGTAGGGTGCCACCAATCAGTGGCTCCAGTTAGTACTGTATGTAATGACATTTTTGGGCTTTTAAGCCCATGTTTGTACCAGGACGAGTCAGAGCGCTCTCGGGCAGCAGAGTCCTTTGCTGATATTTGTATTGGGTACAAGTAAACCTTGTTATCCTTGTAACACTATCTCCTGGCCTATTTCCCCAGAGGGTTGTCTTTATTCTGGAGTGTGCGTAAAAAGGGACTTGCCTTCAGACGGATAACCGGGAAACGGAAGAAAACATAGTTGTGAACCTCTCCACCAGACCACTCACTGATCCTGAAAAAGTTACCCTACAAAAAGGCCTCAGTTTTGTGCCTACGTACAGCACAAAGATCTTTGACACCAAGGTTGAATTATTTACATTCATTAGGAAACTCAAGCTAAAGGGATTATTTGATGAGATGGAGAGCAATGTGAGATCCGAGGGAGAAGTCGAAGAATCAGAATTGAAAGAATTCAGGAGCAAGAGTACCTTCATGCCACCCATCCAAGTACTGTCAGTAGAAATTTTCCACCAACAAGTACTTAAAGATCTTGAAGCTATAACATTCAAACGCCCACACTGGAAAAACCTTAAACCACATGAAGTGAAGTGACACTGATCAGGAACCTCAACAGCGATAAGCACATAATGATTAGACCTGCTGATAAAGGTAGAGCCCTGGTAATAATAAAGGAAAAAGATTATGATGTCGAATGCATCAGACAACTTAATGATACTAGGGTGCAGACAAAATTGGATGGTGATCCTACAATGATGATAATGAAAAACAAAGATGAATTATTGTCTACAAACTGAACATCTGAGAATTCCTAATTTCTACATGCTCCCCAAGATACATAAAGACCCCATTAGACCACCAGGAAGAACTATTGTGGCAGCAATGGACTATTCTACAGCCACTGGGCAAATACATTGATTACTTCTTTGAAACTTTGGTACAAAAAACTGAGTTATATGTCAAATATACCACACATTTCTTACAACATCTCAATAGCACCGCATACAATCCTGGTTACATCATGTTTACAGTGGGCATTAAAAGTCTCTACAATCCATACCTCAGGACCTTGGTATGGAAGCAATGGAATGGATGCTGTTAAATGAATGTGACAATAAAGCTCAGAAAGAGTTTATGCTCATACTTCTACAATTCATAGCAGAGAACTCAGACTTTCAATTGAAGAACCAGTACTACCTCCAAGTATCGGGAACATTGATGGGTGCTACCATTGCCCCACATATGCTAATTGCTTTATGTACAAGTATGAAATGGATCATGTACTCAATCACGCAGTGTGGCATAATTACATCAGCCTGGGCCTCATTACAACCTTGGTGCTAAGTGCACCAACTTTACCACCATGGTGTAAACTCCGTTTACACCATGGTGGATGGCGGATTTACCGCCCCATTCCAAGGTGAGTGGGGCGGTAAATCCCCATTTCCCATTTTCCCTTCCCCATTCCCATTTTTGCCCCATAGGGCATAATGGGAGTGGGGAAGGCGCTAATTACGCCGCCGTAAATTACGGCGGCGTAATTAGCACCATGGCAGGTTAGCGCCATGGATTTTAACGCCTGCTAAAAGCAGGCGTTAAAATCAGAATCAGGCGTTAAGGGTTAACGGTGGCGTTAACCCTTAACGCCTGAGTTGTAATGAGGCCCCCTGTGTTTAAGAAACATTGATGATATCTTCTGGATATGGATAGGACCAGAAGAAAATTTGAATGATTTCTTTGTTTATCTCAATTCGATCGATCCACACATAGGGCCTCATTACAACCCAGGCGTTAAGGGTTAAACAGAGTTTACACCATGGTGGTAAAGTAGGGATTAGTACCAATGGTTGTACGTGCACATCTATAGAGATCCTTTCTTTAGTTTTTAAAGGTGCCATTAACACGTTTTCTTTGTGTTTTTGGTTTTTAGTTGCATCATTATGCATCTGTGTCCCTAAAAACTTATTGTCCTGAAGACGGGTTCAGCACATTTCTCATGACAGACTAAGCCAGCCAGAGAATGTTCCTTCTCAAATTACATCAGCTGACACCCAGAAACACATTTCTCTGTGTCGACAGAGCCAAGGACCAATAAAATATAAACTGAGGATATATGCAATGTCAATATTACACCTATACTAACCTCACTCAACTGTTTTAAAAAAAATGATGACGGTTGTAGTTGTTATTGTTTTTTTTTTACTAGAAAAATTGTGTTTTTCACTAATTGTTTTTATGTTTTGTAAACAGAATGCATTATGCGTTTTTAACACGTTAGTTTTTTCTGCGGATTAATTAAAATATGTTGATCTCTACTTTTTTCTTTGTCCTATTGGGATCAATTGACCAATATGGCTGCTAACACTTAGTGCAACCAGGTACACCTAGCATGTGTAGAGGCGGGTAGCTGTATTCAGTGGCATTCCTGTTATATACTCTTACACTTGGTCCTCAGCCACACAGCCCCCTAAAAAAGAGGACTTTTCTAGCTCAATACGCTTGTTTTACTCTTTGCAATTAGTGACACATTTAGGAGTGTCTTCATTTTGATTTATTTACATTGGTTTACCTCATCTCGTTCATGTTATGGTGACACTTTCTTTTTCCTTAAATATTTGATCAAATTCCCTATTGCTCTCAATCTCTCCCGTTTATCAACGTACTTATATGAGATATTCCCATGCCTTTTTGCACTTGCCACCATCATTATCCTATGCACTCATACCATTACGCAAAATGTACCATTTATTTACGCCTCAAAATGCTTGTGCCAGTAGTACGAGCACCTATTTGTTTATTTTGTGTTTTACAGCCTACTGCTTTATTCCAAGGTTTGTTCTCTAGCCACTTGGGCTGTCACAATCGGATTTGCTCATCACCATACAGACTTCAGTGTTCAAATGCAATATTTATGTACTGTATCTTTGAAATTAGCGAAAAATGTAGGCGTGTCTTCATTTTGATCTATTTACATTGGTTTACCTCATCTTGTTCATGATATGGTGACAATTTCCTGCAGCAACGTTGTAAACTATTTGCTCGTTTTATTGATGATATCACACATTCTACATTGTGATCACAGGCCCTGCCTCATTCCCTGCCTCTCTGTTCCCACAAAGAGCTTGGGACCTGAGGCGCCGATGACGTCACCATGCTCCCCTGCTCGTGACTCACATGCCTTAGGTTGCCAGTGCAAAAGTACAAACATTACACTCTATGCCGACATGAGAGGTTCCCCCCTCCTGCGTTGTGGATGGAACCCATACCAGGTTAGTAATAGACACAACCTGAAAGCTTTCATTCTTCTACCCTGCTCCCCTCCCTTCCCTCCAGCCTACTTCTGCATGAGTCTGTCCTGATACATTCTGGTTTCACCATCACCGGCATGTGGGCAATGCTGGATTTGACTTTTATGGACTTCATTGATTCACGGTGCCTCACCCTTTCGCATGGTGGCCCTGAATCATGCTGTTCCCTTCTTCATTGTGTATCCAGCCTTGCAACATTATGTGTTACTACTGACTTCTGCAATTGTATTCGCTCTCCCCTCTTGCTTCTCCACTCTTTGTGACAGCTTACTCTCTGTTCGCTCCTCCTCTCCTTTTCCTATATCCTCCCCTCCTCCCCTTACTTTCTTCTATGCACTTACTCTATCAGAATTTTCCAGGGACCTAGTATGATAGCGAAGCTCGTCTGTCTCTTCCCCCGCCCCCTTACTTATTTTTGTTCCACACCTCCCACTCCAGCACTATCTGAAATCTCGTCAGGACTGGTACGATAGTCGCTTGTTTTGTTCCTCCCCACCCTTTCTGCACCCCTCTCCCTCACCTTTTGTGTTCTCTGGCTCTACCAGAAAAGTCTTCAGGCCTAGTACGGTAGTCACCTGTCTGTGTCTGTTTCCATTTCCTTCCCATTCTCTCCCGCCCTTCCTTATCTGTGTCTTAGCTCTTGCACTATTTGAAATGTCGTCAGGCCGAGCACGGTAGTTAATTTCACATCCTTACTGTTCATGGCCTGTAAGAATGTCATTGTATTTTCCTTTGTTCCCTGCCTTGCCTTGAAGCACTTTGAAACACATTGGCCCTCATTACGACCCTGGCGGAAATCAAAAAACGATGGCGGAAATGCAATACCGCCATCGAATAGCGCTCGGTGCGACTATGACCCGTCACCGCAAAGTACGAAGCCATTAGCGACACCGTAGTGAACGCCAACGCTAACTGCACCAAGCACGCGCGCGCGCGCCATGCCAAACCGCAAACACCACCATGGTGCAACGGTACGCCAATTCCGACCCTAGCGGACATGTACCTAACGCCATCAGGCATGGCGTAATGTACCATTCCGCCATGGCGAGAAGTACGGCATCGCGAATCAACCGTAAACGGCCCCACTGAGTGCCTGTACACCGCTCCCTGCCCACAAAGTACAACTCCCCGTAGGTGCAATGAAGCCACAATGCAACCATTGAAATGTACAAGTCACCCATGCATGCCAACGAACAAAAGAAACACAAGAGGGGCCAATGGGAGCTGCAGGGCACAGATGGCACGAATACAGAAGCCTCCCAATGGACATGACCACAGTCCCCCACCAAGAAACGCACGCAAACACAGGCACCTGTGACCAGCAATATTCCGAAGATCACATCATTCCACCAGTCCACCTGGCTGACCGGCATCTGTCACACAAAACCCAATCCCCCGCCCCTGAGCATGACAACATTCAAACTGTCATATTGGCAGCCCCCATCCCTGACCTCACTGGGCTTCGTAGGCAAACGCGCACAGCACAGTACCACGCAACTAAACCCCGAAGCTGGAACCCAATGCAGATCTCCTCACAATACATCGCCCCCCAAATAGGCATATGCCACATCACTTGCAAAGAAAAACGCTACACGGGCCAAATCAGAATAGAAATTGTATGCACATCAAAATCACCAAGCCCATACAGCCATCAGGCCATGAACTCCAAAACACCAATCACCATTGTGGGCTGCTTCCGCAAGAAATGACCAGCCACTACCTGTGTGTCGCCCTGTTCCCCCATGGTACACAGAGCCACATTCACGTACGAAAAGGCAACATGGAAGCGCACAGAACCGCAGGGCCGTCCCAATGGGGAGGCACTAGTCCAGCTGAAAGGCCGAAATGTTGCTCCGAGCCACCAGTACTGCGTAAGGGCATGTGGCCCATTGGCGATCGTCCCATAAGATCGTAATGCTGCTCCACTGATTAACATGAAGCAGCAGGTGTCGGGAGTAAAACCCATCTGCAGGAGTGGCATACAGATGGCAGTGGCAAAAGGGGAGGAGATACCTGTCAACCAAAAGAAAAGAAAAAGAACAGAATGGCCATCAGAACTACATTCCAACAACTCACTTCAATGATCACACGAAATCCACAGCCATATGCATGCTAGCCCACTCCAAAGGATCATCACCACCCCAAAACCACTTGCGACTCATAACCATCTATATCGAGGTGCAAACACCATCACAAACGAGTGTACCTGTGCATGCGTCTGTCAAAACAGATCCCATCAGATGGGAATGTTAACGTGCATGGACACAAGTGTCTGAGGGCGCCTCGAGACAGGGAGGGCTCAACAAGGCCAGATGGACGATGGTCCCACTATGGCAGCCCTGCATCACATAGCGTAGGGGAGGCGGATAGATCCCAAGAAGCCCTGTTCATGGCAAACTCTGTATCAAATCACCTGCCCATGCATCCATCCATCATTCCCTCATCCCGGGATCAAAATGCCTGAATAATTACTCACATAACATTAGAAACATCCATTGAGTCTGTGCGTTATGCAGCCTGCTAAATCCACAGTGCCCCAGCCCGTAATTCCAGTGTTGTGAAGTAACATGTATTTGGGAACGGACGGCCTCATCGCCCACGTAGCTATTGCGCATCCCAAACTATTCATACCAATCATTGCTCCCTCGCCATGGGCCCTGTCTCAAGGACATAGAACAATAGAACGTTACATTTGCAGTCAGACCTGTGGGCATCTCCTCGCCGCTAGCTGGAAACCGAAAGCGCCGCCCTTCGAATTCCTCATTTGCAACATCACGTCGAAAAGGCATCTGTGGCCGTTTGAAATCACTAATTATTCCATCGGGTGCGGCTGTGTGTGAAAATGGCAACTGCCTTCACCCACGAATGGGACGCCCCGCCCGTCGTTGCAACTCGGTACAGTGATGCATGAGGGCCCACCGTTACTCGAGTACTACGTTCCACTGACCCCTCACAAGTCTGTTCGCGACTGCACAGATAGTATGTGAAACAATGGGACCACAGCAGAATGAACATATCAACCAATCTTACACGGCCATCGGGTACAAATACATGATTGCAATAGCAAGATACAATTCCCCGAATTGCAGCGTTGTGCGCGGGACGTGCTCGGCCAAAGGGGAGAGCAGTTTGCACAGGTGGAATCAATCACCACAGGTGGAGGCCATACAGCCTGAAAACACATAAATTGCACAGCCAGTCTCCTCCCACAACCACACCGAAATGCTACCGGCAGGACTCGCGATGTTGGCCCTGGGGGACCTGATAGCACTGCAAGTGCTCCGACTCCAAGAAGAAGACGAACACCAACTACAACCAGCCGCACGGAGGAGACGCAGGAGGAGGAGGAGGCCAAGGCAGGGCCAGCAAGGCCCACCAGCACAGCCACTACCACCACGCAGGCAGCCCGCAATCCCACGCCTCCGAGCACATCCGTTCAACCTCACTGATGAGCAGATCCACACCCTCTACCGTCTGGACCGGGACACCATAGCCGCCATTGTGGACATGACACAGGCTGACCTTGTCAGCATGATAGATAGCCCAACCGCCATCCCACCCCTACTGAAGGTGGTGTCTGTACTCCACTTCCTGGCCACAGGCACCTACCAGCACACAGTCGGACAGTTGCATGGCATTTCTCAGCCACTGTTCTCACGGACACTATTGCAAGTGCTCGATGCCCTCCTGAAGCATGCAGACGACTACATCTCTCTACCACGCTCGGAGCAGGAAATAACCAACACAAAAGTGGGATTCCATGCACTTGCCGGCATACCGGGTTGCATTGGTGCCATCGACTGCACCCATGTTGAATTGGTCATCCCACATGCCATGGAGGCCCAGTACCGCAACCGAAAAAAATTTCATTCCCTGAATGTACAGATGGTGTGTGACTCCAACAGGATCATTACACATTGTTGTGCCCGATTCCCTGGATCAACCCATGATTCTATGGTCTTGAGGAACTCTACAATACCACGCTACATGGAGCGACACGCAGGGAACAGATCCTGGCTACTCGGTGAGTCTCATTACATGCATGATGATGTGGGGTATGTGAATTGGCAATGACCTGCCAGGAAGGGGGGGGAGGGGTGCGTACGTATCAATGGCATTCCACATCATACGTTTCTCGTCCACATACAGGTGATGCTGGATATCCACTGAAGAGATGGCTCCTCACACCAGTCCGGAACCCACGGGACCAGCATGAGGAGGACTACAACCATGCCCACTCACGTACCCGTGTAGTCATTGAACAGGCATTCGGCCTACTGAAGACTCGTTTCCGCTGCCTCAGCAGGTCTGGCGGGGCACTCCTGTACCGCCATGAGAAGGTTGCAAAGATGGTGATGGCATGTGTCATGCTCCACAACATGTGCGTACGTAGAAATGTGCCCATGCCCCCTGAAGCAGAACTGCAAGCACCTGATGATGGTCATGATGAGGGTGGGGATGTGGCAGCACCTCATGGAGTCCGCGAGGCACCGGAGGCCCGTGACATTCGTCAGCATCTCATTGATGTATGCTTCTAGCACTCACGCCTGGTGGCTGATACATGGACACGGGACTCGTGGCACTGCGTGTGTCTGGGACATGCACAATATGGACTGTACGCCTATGATGGCCTAGTACACAAAGATCAATGTCCACACTTCTCATTGGTTGATCGTGCACTTTTTATGGCATATGTGATATCATGTTGAACACCCTATCGACCCGCCACCCAAGTGAGCCCAACACACCCCCTCCACCCTCCTACCTCCCCCCCGAACACCAGTGTCCAAAGATGCTCATTGTCAGTGGGCTGTCGCTATTGCATGCCCCCTCTGCGGGTATCAGGGGCACCCCTGCCTGTGGAGCGCAGGTTCCTTCCAGATCTACGTTGGGGGCTGCCCTGGACGGAACTTGCAACGGATGATGTGTCTGCCTGCTCACGTCCATGCATGTCCCTAAGGGTTTGCGAGAGCTCAGTGAGCACACGGCGCACTGCGGCAAGTTCGGCACATACGTCTTTGGACGTCGCATGCAGTTCCCCCCTCAGGCTCTCGGTGCTTCTCTCAATTTGTGCCCTTAGCGTCTCTGTACCTCTCTCCATTTCTGCCCTAAGTGTCTCAGTTGATGTTTCTATGTCTGCCTTAGTGCCCCCACATTCATCGGCATGGTCCTTGAGGAGTGTGGCCAGTTGCTGCTGTTGTTCGATCAACTGGTCGAGGGACTGTTGCCTCTGCTGGGCCATGGCCATTTGCGGGGGTGTCACAGAGGGGCTGTTGTCCTCATGTTGCCTTGCCACAGGGCTTGTGGGGGATGGCCAGTCGTCGTCTTGTGGGTGCCCCTGCGTGGTATCCTCATGTTGTACGGGATGGGACAGACAGGGGGATTGGGACAGGTCATGGATGGATCTGACTTCGGCATCCCCGTTTTCTGTGTCCGAGCATGCTGCCATCAATGGGGTGTCACCTATGGTGCTGCTGCCACCAGAGGCAGTGCCTTCTGTGGCATCCATTGGGGGGACCTGTGGTGGTGGTGTTGTGGGCATGCTGGCTGCTGGGGTGCCTGTTGATGTTCCCTCCTCTGTGCTGCCACCTGATTTGTGCTGCTGCCGTGTCTTGATGCGTGCAGCTGAGGTGGAGGGTCTCTGGCCGTTGGTCTTGGCCCTCTTTGCAGGTGTGCTGGTAGGGGTGTCCTGTAGCTCGTCGTTTGGATCGGACCCTGTGGTGGAGTAAAGGAGGGCGAGGGTTATTGATGGGTCTGTGGGAATTGGAATGGCATTGTATCACATGCTTTGGGGTGGTACCTGAGGGTGATTTGGGTCGGGGCCTTGGAGGTGCTTTGATTTGTGTGTGGAGTGAGGGTGCAGTTGTTTGGCAGCCTGCAGTTAGGGTGTGCCTGCTGCACGTGTAGTGCGTGTATTAGGGGTTTTTAATTATTTATGTATTTATTGTGGGTTTTAACGTGCGCTTTCAGGCCGATGTGTGTGGACGTTCTCCTGGACATGTGTTTCTGTTGCACTATGTGGACGCATGGTACTTCACATGGATGGACTGTGTGGATTTGGCATTGTTTTATCTGGCCCACCTACCTGAATCTTCGGATGTCTGCACTCCTTTCTCCATCCCTCCGACTCCCTCTATGCTCTCCATTCCGATGGTGGAGGCACAGATTTCTTCCCAGGGGGTCAACTTGATGGGTGATTCAGGACCTCCCCCGGTGGCTGTGGCAATGTTGTGGTTGGCAGAGAGTATGCTGCGGACGCGTATCCGCAGGTCGTCCCATCGCTTGCGGCATTGCTGTGGGGTGCGGGGTGCGGTCCCCACCGCACTTACCCGCTGTGCCACCAGAGCCCATATGGCCTTCTTGTTTGCAAGTGCCGTCCTGGTCATTTGCATGGAGAAGACGACGGCAGCATTCTCCTGGAGGGTCTCTGTTAGCACGGTGAGTTCCTCACGGGAGAAGTGGACCTGCCGCTTGCGGTCGCACGCTTTCTTCGCTACTTTTCCCATTTTTCTTGGTTTCGCTAGGGTGGTTGACGGGTTGGGGTGTGTTTCAGGGTAGTGATTTTAGTGGTTGTGTGGTTTTAGTGTTTTTATAGGTGTACGCCGGGATGTTTCCCGTTCCGGGCCCATGTTTTAACTTCCGTTTCCGTATATTTCCGGGCACCGTACTTTCCGGTAGGCGCACACTGCGGTGACCGCTAAGAGGGGTGGCGGTATTGCACCTAGGGCGCCGTACGGCGGCGGTGTGGGCCGTTTTGGGGTCATTTCCGCCATCGCGGACTTTGCACTTCCGCCGTGGCGTGGTGCTCGTGCCCGATGGGTCGGAATGGGCCGCACTTTGCTCCTTCGTGCAATGGCGGAAACGCTATTTACGCTGTGGCGCTCCGGTCAGTCGCTTTCCGCCAGGGTCGTAATGAGGGCCATTGTGTATAGGCGCTATATAAATAAACAATCATATCATATTGTACCATATCATATCATGTCATGTCATGCACTTAGCGAATGCTGCGCTTACATTACATCTTTGGCAATAGATTTCATTCCTCATAGATTTCTTCTGTCACTCCTTACAAGTCCTTGCCACGCTTTTTGCCTTGTTATATTTACAGATATACAGATCCATCATGTTAAGGTATTTTTACCATTTATTATCTGTCACCATTCCCCGCTCTGATAGCATTCACCCTTTCACTAACACTATCCCATTTTTTCTTTTGTATACTCTGCTCCACAACTGCGCCCATTTTGGGATGTATATGTTCTTGTACTTATCCACGTACTATTCACTTTATGTTTATTCATAAGTGCATCTGTAAGTTCACATATTTATATGATGTAGAGCTCGCCCCCCAAAGATGGAACATTGTTCCGAAATGCATTGGCACACAAGCTCATAAGGCTGAAATGCTTATTTTTGTTGCCTCTATGAACAATGAATATATATTTGTTTGCATTTGGGCATTTTACGGAGTATACCAATGGACTAATGTCTTCATTTACTTATCAATATAGAACAAAGGATATAAATATAGCAGCTTCTTTGGAAGTACACACCTACTTGGCATAAATTACCACCCCTATGGAACACAACCACTAAATCCACATTCCTGATGACCTTCAATGATGCAAATGGTCTAATCAAACTTGCCCTTAACAACACGCTGAAAATGTTTCTCTTGGATTGGCAAACACTGTGTGCCCCATAACATTAAAAGTACACTGCCACATTGACATCCTAGCATTAAACTGCACAAACCAGGTCAAGTAGGAAGAAAATATCCCATACTACACACCCAAAATTCCTAATATTGCAAAGCCAGCTCCTGGCATAATCGCTGTATAACATGTGTTCCCCTGAGTCGCATGCATCAAGTTCAACATAAATGTCTTACCTGACTGCTATCTTGATGCTGGTTCCCTCTGCAAAATTGATGCTGGCCCTGCTAACCTACACTCACCGCTGTCATGCTCCTACAATGGGGAAAATCAACAGCTGCCCAGCCACTGTACCTGTTAACCTTTCCTACCCTTTTCCCACATCCCTCAATCCCATCCCTACTCCTGTCACTTAATTATACTGTCCTACCCCCTACCTGATGCACATAGCATCTGATAGCCCCATCTATGTCTTCAGCCAGACTGTAGCTCCACTCCACATCTGCTGACATGCCACCACCCCTGTTAGGGTCAGACCATTTTGCCTGTCATCTGTAGGCACATTTGTTAGTGATGTCCTGCCCATAAACCTCCCTCCTGCTCTCCAGAGTGCACCCTCAGCCACTGCCTTCTCCACAAATGCTACTAATTGGATACAATCTTTTCTCTCAAACCGCACAACCAGAGTCTTCGCACCTTCAGCATCTGCAGAGCCAGTCCCCATAAACCGCAGTGTACCTCAGGGCTATTGCATCTCTCCAATGCTTTCAACATCTTCACAAAGCTCCTCTTTGACCATCTTGATAACATGGGTGTCACCTACACGAATTACGCAGATGACACCCAGGTCCTCATTACGCTTACTGGATGCTATGAAAATGATTCCAAACTATTTAACAGAATCTACCTGGAAATTGAGGTGTGGATGGCTGCCCACAGCCTGTGTCTCAACGATGATAAGACGGTGCTCCTGATCATTGGTTTGCAAGCATGTCTTAACGGACTTGATACACGGTACACGAGCTTCAACATTGACGGGAACACCATCAAAGTTGCCAAGGAAGTCAAAACCTTAGGCGTTACTTGGACTACACTGTCACTCAAGGAACAAGTGAATGCCACTGCCTCAACAACAGCCTATACTAATAAACTGATCACTGCCTGCAAACCATATTTGTCTGCCAACAGCTGCATCACTTTAGCCAGGGCACTAGTACTATTGAAGCTGGTCTGTTGTGACTCTTTAGAACGTAGCCTCAATAGACTCCAGGTCCTTCAGAATAATGCCTTGAGATCAGCATTAAACATTCCCCGATCCAACCACATCTCAACTATCAGACGGGACTCCCACTGGCTCCCCGTGTGTGACAGAATCTTGCTCCGCACTCTAATTATTATGCATAAATGTTCATCAAATACTGCCCCTCAATATCTGACTGACAAATTCTCTAGAAACCAGCCCGCCAGACCTACTAGATCCTTCTATGCGCACTGCCACAATATTCCAAAGTACAAACTAAAAACGGCTGGAGGATCGAGCTTCCCAGTTCTGCCCACCAACAGTTGGTACTCTCTCCCTGTTAATATCAGAGCTTAACCATCCTTCTGGTCTTTCAGAGCTAAAGTAAAAAACGGGTTCTTCGGAAAGAACCCCTAAAAGGCCTCAAGTAACTCACAATCCAATTCCGCTGTAACCTACACACTCTAACATGTGTCACAATGTATTACTGTATCTTTTTGGTGTTGTCAACCAAAATGTAACCGCTGGTGACAATTCTATGCTCTTATATGTATTATTATGTAATTCAACCAATCTGTATACTACGGTCGTCACGTCCTGACTTTCTACCTGTATGCTTCTGTAACTCCTTCATAAACTCAAGCACCCAGTTACCTCAAGGTTAGGTGTGCTCTATAAATAATAAACTTAACTAAACTAAACTAAACTAAACCCTCCTCCCCAATACATGAACAGATGTGGTACAGGCGTCTACAACTCTTACCATGTCCTCATAAACCCCCACCCCTGCAGTATGTCTGCCAACCCCAACCCGTACACTGCTCCCTGTGTGTCTCCTGCCCCCATTTCCCATCAACACAGTACCCACAACCACAGTCAGCACATCAGCCCCCTATCAAGGCCCTCACCAGCACCAATCGCCATGCCAAATCCCCCCTACTCAACCCGCTCTCTTTAGCTTTCCCTCTCTCCATGTGCTGCACCCTCCTCCTCTGGGCTGACATCCTATCACTTTGACACTCCTGGTGTCAGTGCACCACCTCTGAGACATCTCCGGCCGCCCCCACCTGACAGCAACTCAGCCAGCTGCCACACACATGCCATACCAATGAGGCAAAGGCATACCCTATGCATTTCTCTCTGTCTCAGTTGAGAACTGTGATAGGTCTGTGGAGGCAAAAGCAACCTTGCAAAATAACATTAAACACAACCTATTCACCCATGGGTGCTAACCAACCTATGACAGTTGCCCCTGATTCTCCCCCACCTCCAATCACTCCCGAGTTGGTTCTCCTTGCCAAACACAGATTCATGTGGTGTACCTTTGCCCTGCTACCTGGGAGAAGGTAATATGGAGCCCTGCCCCCACCCTCCTCCCATGCACCAGGCAATGCATGCCTACTTCTTCTGCCTTGCTTGTCGGAGCTGGGCCAGCACTGTAGAAGGTTGCTAGAGATCCTCCGACCAAAGCTGAGTACTGCAGCTCCACAGGTACATCCACAGGTCATCATGTCAAGCTTGTGCTTGCAAAGCTATGTCCAACAGATAATGCAGCCCAGCCCGAACAGTACCCAAAACCTTGTCTGCCCAACAGACATGTCCAATGGTTGCTCGGCCACACCCCATCATGCTGTCCCTGCCCAAGTGCTGTGTACAAATATTCCTGAATAACTATATGCAATGTGTGCCCTCTGTGACACACCATACAGAGCATTCACATACCGGCACGCACATCAGCACATCCACACATGCCTCAATACATCACTGACAAAGTAAACATACATGTACAACATGCTGTGCAAACTCCCACAACACTAACGGCCAATTGTGTTTCTTTCTAGTGAAGACCATACAAACATCATTGCCAGACCATCCTCCTATGACAGCACAACCAATATGTGTAGATCCTGGTGTACTGCAACAGCTGTGCTGTTGTGTGGCAAACGCCACCCAGTGGCTGACATCAGAATGATTTGCTACAGGGCTTGCCCGTGTGAAGGAATTCACACATTTGCTGTATGACAATGCTACACAGGCCATCCATAGTGGAATACAACTCACGAGAACCACTTCAATTACTCCAGGATGTCAGTGGTTCCAACACATGTGTAATTGCTGTACCAGAACTTCCTATGGACATCAATCAGATATACTTACACCATAAGCAGCACCAGAAACATACAGTCATTCATGCTCCATTACTCCTTCATCCACCTACAAGAACCATTGTGTGGACTACAGAATGAAACTTCCATCTAATGGCTCCCGGCTCCCATTACCCCTTGTCCCTCTTAACTGTCCCTGTACATAACTAAATAAGGTGGGTCCACCTCTGCCACAAGTATCATAGCATGTACAACAGAAGATGCGAGTTTAGGTGATTTGCAACAGTACTCACAGAATATGAAGACAGACACTACTCCTACATCCATGGGTGCATGACAGGTGCCTGTGTTCCAGCACTTGTCCAATGTCTGTGCATGTCTAAGACAATACTGGATGTATTGTAAGAGGTATCAGGCCTAACATGTCTCAGGATAGATTCTACTCTCAGTGTCAGATGCTGTATCGTGTGGTATTGTTTATTTATAAAGTGCCTATACACGGGCAAGTGTTTCAAAGTGCTGTGTAGTACATACCCATTGGCTGTGCCACATTGCTCACCTTCGATGTCTACAAGCAACTCACTTTGGATGGACATTAAGTCGGAAAGGATACCTGGCAGGCAGGTTCCAATGTTTTTGTGTTCTTTCTGTCAATGGTATATATCACACAGATGTAAAGTACTATCCCAACGTGTCTGGTGACATCATTTCAACCCTTGTACCAGGTCCTCCATGCTACATACTCTGATGTATGTGAATGGGAAGAGGAAGAGGACAGGGTGGGTAAAATGCCAATGACTGACAGTGAAAACTGATTTCAAAGAGTAGTAACATCAGGCTGCCCAGTTTAGTTTCCCAGGCTGCTCTCCAGCCGGGTTAATGCCTTCTATCCAACAACCTGTACCCCTGAGATGTGTGCCACAGGCAGTTGCAACAACCATCAATGTACTCTGAAAATGAGGCCACAAGATGTGTACAACCATATACCTGCACCCTGAACCATTACAAGTCTAGAACACCTTCAATTCCAGCAGCATCTTCTACAAGGCTGTCAGCCTGTAGTCAATACGATTTCTCAGCCACTACGTCTCTACTGCTAAATCAATGAGAGATCCAACAGACAAGCCTACTTAGTCCATGCAAGACAATACGAATACTACCCCCACAAAAGTGCACTCTACATTCTCTGTCACAGTACCTGAAGGAGCATTTGACCCTCTTATGGAAGGTAAGGAAATGCCATGACACTTGCCTCTTCAATCATTTTCCACCCACCACCCTACCTGAGACAGTGTGAGCTGTATCCCCCTGCTACCTCCCCAGGTTGGTATTGCACCACTCCATGGGCATAGACTGACCGCCCACCCACCCCTCCTCATGCATGTCTCTGATACCCCCAACATGTCCCTTCCCCTGTCATGAATATGTTCTTCAGATCTCCCAGAAAGCAATGTATCTGCTTATGAAACCCTGAAATGTATCAAAACACCCCTCGCTATCAACAGTTCCTGTTCAAATTAATGGCAACACAGCAGTAATATTGCACATGACACCTGAAAAAGACATTTGGGTCTCTGACATCCACACCTCACCAGCAATGCACAGCATACACATGCATGCTTGTTAGGTGTGTTGCATGTTCATACATCATGGAGTGGCTACTTGAGATTAAATATGTCAGGAGATGTCATGCAAGTTTGACATGACTGGAGTGTAAATATAATGCCACACAAAAAAGGCACAAATTCACTGGAACATACTGAGGAGGCTGAGGCCAAGAAGTATATTGTGGAGGTGTAACCAATAACACAAAGCACATGCATTGTGGATCAAGGAGACATCCACACACTCAATGATGTAGGGCAACTCACATCTTTAGTAACTGTGACCATCATGCAGTTATCACCATATTGAATCATACGTGCTCAACCCTATGTGTGCCACATCATGCCACTACTGGGATGTGCATATCACCAGCCATACTAATGCATGACAGTGCACAACCTTAACTGGTGGTACTGCTGGTGTGCTGTGAATACCTCACCACCTCCACCTAGTAATGGGCCTCCACATTGGTAATAGGAGGATCAGTGTCCAGCAAAGGGAATGAGGACCTGGGTGGAAAAAATAGAGTGTTTTGGGTGTCTTCTGGGGGAGTATGGGTACTGGATGAGGTAATCATCTTAAATGACATTGGACATTTGTTTGGAATAGCTAAAGGAGTCTGTCTGACAGACTGCACTTATCATACACATCATAGTTGAATGTAATGTTCACCGATATGTGGGGGACCGTAGCAACCCACATGACCACTTAATTTGACTTCATTGAGCATGTCTGGATGTCCAGTACTGCAGCTCAATAATATGCCCAGCAGCATGGGCAGTGAGAGTCACCGCCCTCTAGAGCAACATGGCCCTGTCAAGATGACAAAATAAATGCAGTCCACCATGGACAGGGAAAACAATGAAACTAATCGAAACTCCCTTCAAAGACTTCTTGTAACGCTCACCTGACTCCCACGGGGACGCTGGCCTGGTTCACGCTGCTGTGACCTCGTCTAAGGCGATGCGCAGGGTTCGGAAGACGGACTGGAGCGGGCCCCAGATCTGGCTTGTCTGACTCGCAGAAGTATCCTTCTGTAGGTGAGAATAGGGGGTTAACTGTCTGCGGGGTAATGCAATCGGCCTCCCACTTCCCCGTCTCACCCTCCTCAAACCCTTCTGAGCTTCCCTGAAGCGTCTCACCTTAGGGTCTGGAAGGACAAGCTCTCCATCCTGCTTCTGATGCAGGGGCGCGTTGGTATCCAGTTACGTCACTGGATTTTCGGATGGGTGAGAACCAAACTTGCTTGGCTTCCAGGTAAGTTTTTCTATAAGTGGTTCCCCTTGTGTCCATGCATTAATGTTCTAATCCTAGTGTCTTTTTCCCCATAGGGTCTGGGGTACGGAATGCCGGGGAACAGGCACCGATCCGAGGTGAGCGGTGAAATCCTTGAGGAAATCAGGTAATGAGTGTTTTGGTAATGTATTTTCATTCACTCATTAACGCTGATGTCTTCTTCCCCTTAGGGGCCGGGGTTCGAAAATGCTGGATGCGGAGCGGACCCGAAATGAAAAGGGAATGACCCAATAGGTAAGTCTTGACATGGAGTTTTAGCTTCCCTTTTCCCTTCTTTCTTTCACCTTTGTTCTTGTCTTTTTTCCCTAGGCGCGGGGGGCGACTGCGAATCCGGATGGTCGCTGCTGAACATGGAGGCGCCCTGTAAAGGTGAGTAGAATGCGGCGCTGCAGCGATCGATGCGATGTGCTTTTAAAAATAAATGTCTTCCTTTTCAGGATTGTCGGCAAAATGTCTCTGGGATGCAGATTTAGCAGGTGAGGCCTTTTCCTTCTTCTGTTCTCTTGTTCCCTTCCTTTGCAGGTGATTCAGGATGCTGGCAGGTGTGGCAGAAGTCAAGATGCAGGAGCAGACACGGTGAGCGTCCAGCTGCTAGATGCAGAACAACGCAAAGCACGTGTGGCTGATCGGGTGTAGTTTAAATAGCCTTGGAAGAAGTTCCTAGAATGTGTCCTTCCTCCAATCAGGTATGTATCCTTCCCCGACCACGCCCGGGTGGTAAATGAGTCCCACAGGTAAAGTAGTTCCTTTCAGGCCTCAAGGAGGCCGGGGTTCTGCAGCATGGTCTGCATCAGGTAAGTGCACCCAAACACTTTCATAATGAGCCTGGCGCCTATGGCGCCAGGACTGACGTTTTCTATGAGCCTGGCGCCATAGGCGCCACGACGCTGTCCAAAGGGCCCCTATAAGGGGTTGCTGGGACCTTCCCTGGGGACTTGATGTCCGCTTTCGGGGACGCAGGGCCTGAGCCGGCTCCCCGGGAGCGGGCATCGTGACACTTCTGGACATCAGGGTGCATGTAGAAGGGGGTGGTGGTGGCAACAGGTAGAGGTGTGTGAGGAAATGGCCAATGGCATCCCCTTTATTGTTCAGTTGGAACCCGCATCTTGTGGTGGATCCAGGTATGGGGAACTCTGACCACACATGGATAAAGTTGCGTCCTCATTGACCAGGGGCACTCAATCGAAGGATGCATGCATGGGGGACCCAAATGCAACACGGTCCAGAAGATGGCTATCACGAGTGGTCAAAGAGTCAGCAGACATGCTGACCCTTGACATCTCCAACTGCATGTTGAGATTTTGTTGCAAGGCAGCCTTCTCTTGGTGGTGGAGTCCCTTGAGGCTAACATCTCCTCATGCAGACATTATCTCAGGGAACCATGTCTTGACAACGGAATTCCCTTGAGGCCAACATCTCTCTATGCAGGTGTTTCCTCAAGAAGGTCATCTCTTACCTTTAGATGCACATTGAGGACAAAAGCACATCATGCAGGGATTGCCTCAAGGCAAAACCCTCCTCACAATCCACCTGGCTCTGGTGTTGCATGTCCTCTCTCCTCTCCTGCTGCAATAGGCATAGTTCAGCACGTGGTGGCATTAGAGGAGATGCCATTTTCAGCCAGACGCTGGATGTCTCTGGCCAGTTCTTGCAGGATCTTGCCCTGTTGGGCACTTGCACGCAGCAACTCCTCAACCCACTCCAAGTGTGGGGCAGTCACACATCACCACATGTGCATGGCCTACTAAGCCAGGATGCTGCAGCCTGTGCCTGTCGCAGTGATTTCCCTCTCATAGGCTGGCAGTCTACAACCCTCTTCCGCTGCTGCCTCCATGATGGTAGAAGGCAATGTTACGACACAGAATACACCGTTGATGCAGACCTTTCCAAGGGCAGGCCAAGGGTCTCCAGGCTCTCCTTGTCAGACTCAGCAGCCTGTAGGAACTCAAGGATCTCCATGGAATCCGACCTACTCATTGCTGGTCCCTTCACCATGTCTCTCAGTATGCCTTCCATTTTTGATTCAGCAGAATCATCAGGAGATGAGTCGGCAGGCCTGATGATGATGGCTTGCAACAGGAGTGGACTTCGAGCTTCACTGGTGGATGGTTATCCCCATCCTCATCCTCTTCCTCCTCTTCCTCCTCCTCCTTCCCATCCCCTGAGTCCTCAACTGCACAAAGTCAGACAATATTCAGAGGCATAATTATCCAGTCCAACATACATATTTCAATTCAAATGAATACAGACACAAACGGGCCTTCTACACATGCATCAGACATTGAAACTGGGCATTCTGTAATGTGGAAAACAGAGGTGGCTAACATTCAATGCCCTGTGCATTCATATCTGGGCACAAATGTGTCCTGCATCAAGCCACAGATTGGAGGAGTAGGTGACCATACATAGAAACAGACATGTATGAGAGTGGAAAATGTAGCAGTAGACAGGTGGAGTTCCGTGCTATATTGCTGACCCCATTTGCTACTTCATCCTGCATACTTACATGTGGAAGTATCAAGTTGCCTCCTGCAGACAAAACATGCACACATTAAAACATACCCATCATCCCCTTTGCCAGATTTCTCAAGGCCAGAAAATAAGTTACCCACGCTTACATGCATCTTTACCATGTGTGAGGAGACTTCAGCATGGACATGACCAGTGTGCACTTGCATGCCCACTGAATAATTGACCACCCAAATGTGGAATGAACATTGCTTATCAAATATCTTTTAGCCAACCACTCCAAGTTCTGACAATAACTCACACTCATGCAATTTGTCACTGATAGTCTAGCAGGACGATATTTAGTGACAGAAAGGTGCGAGGCAGGCATGAGCGTGCTATTTACAGACATTCCATTGATTTTGACACTGCTACCTTGTGGATTTAGTCTATATACTGCCTTGCTGTTCTTCCTCCCTGCTGCCATTTTTTGCCTCCTCCCACCATATTTTACCTCGACATCTCATGCTTCCCGGTAGTGTGCCCCTGGTTGCCAACTTGCACTGCCTTGGCCTGTGACCACCTCATCTGCCATATACAGACTTCCACACCACCATGTTTCCATCACAGCTCCGTAGTACAGGTATAGTCAGGGCCCAGATTCACCTCACCAGCCTCAGCTGCATAATGTCTGCAAAATCAACCAAAACTCCTAAGGTGCTGAGGCACAGGGCTGAACAGCTCCTTATGCATTACGATTCCCACTTCCATCTGCAGAAGCAGCTTGGGGCATGTGGATGTCAGAGGAACTGAAAGAACATCTTGTCTGCGATCAAAAATTAGGTGGTGGCAATCCATACTGTGGACAATGCCAAGAAGT
Organism: Ambystoma mexicanum; assembly: GCF_040938575.1. Taxonomy (NCBI): domain Eukaryota; kingdom Metazoa; phylum Chordata; class Amphibia; order Caudata; family Ambystomatidae; genus Ambystoma; species Ambystoma mexicanum. The sequence continues at coordinate 791,578,612 of NC_090937.1, read as the reverse complement.
GCTGGGATGACCTTTGGAACCCGACCCAGACAAAGGTGAAGGCAGCCCACGAGGGAGGTGCTTTGGTGGAGGTGCACTCTGCAGGCTGCCATCGAGTGACACAGCTTTACCTCTGGATCCTGGAAAGGGTAAACAAAGTGCTTCATGTCCAAGTCCTTGACCGGCAGATGCGTATCCAAACTGCTGGTATGTTCTCACAAGGTGAACAGTACCACTGATTTGGAATGTCCTAGATGAGTATGCATGAATTGAGCAAGTTAGTGCTTTTCACAGCAAGTGTGCTGCACAATTTGTAACTGGCATGCAATCTCATGCACACACTGGGAGTATGTCAAGGCACACATCTGTAAAGTGGACAGGTGAAGTACTCAGCTCTGGCAGCTTTGGATAAAAAGAATACTCATGTGAATGCAATGTGAGATGCTGACAGTAAGGCCTTAGACAGAAACACAACCCAGATTGAGATTTTGAGGCCATGTAAGGTACATTTGTGCAGAGCTCCTCTATAGGTTGTTTAATTAGGGAATGATGATTGCTCCATGTCCACTCAGCAGGTGAGACTGACACATGTGTTTGGATGTCTGGGCATGGCAATTTGGTGCATTTGACAATCTGGTTCTACATCGGTACCAGTCAAGCCAATGAATGAGGGGGCACTCATGGTATGTCATCATACCATTTCTTCGTCTTGGGCCCAACAGCATTGCTGCTTAATCCTCAGCAATGTGTGTATGTACGTGTTGCATTCTTTCATGTTGGACTGTCAGTTTTGCATGCAGCAAGATGAGGTTGGATGGAGATGTGGCTATGATACTACGGACACATGTGGCCAGGTGCCCTTTCATGGCCTTGCCTGCAGGATACACTTGGGTCACTGACTCGTTGCTATAGTTAAGTGAAATTAGTTGTTATGTGCATGTGGGCGCACATAAATGTCATATGTTCACATGTGTGTATCTCATCATTGTAACTTGTCATTTGCTTTCACCTGTGAGACTGGATTCATTCAGATTTTCAAGCATGGGCCTGTGTGTATGTGGTAGTTGCTTGTTGACTTATTATGACTGCATGCTACTAATACAATTTAGGAGAATACATATGCATTGGGATTTATGAAACCTATTATGTATCTTTCCTTTTTCACAGTTGTGTCTGCTGAAGAAGAGAGGACACTGTGCTGTGGACCAAGGACTCCAGACACCACTGAGCATCAACGTCTGATGGCACTGCTGCTGAGGAGGAGCTCTCAGCAGCAAAGGGACAGGGTAATGTTGATGTAACCACATAGGGTTCCTAAGGCCTGAAGACCTCATTAAAAATGTCAGGGTTGCTGGAGAAGGAGGAGGCATTTACAGGTGTTTGCAGGCCTGCCCATGGGGTCAGGTGGAGGTACCACAGGAGATGTGCAGGCTTCACACCTAGCTCTGAGACAGGAAGCTGAGCAGTCCACCTTGATGTGGTCAGAACATCCTCCTGTCCCAGAGCCATCTGTTGCAGCACTACCCACCTTCGCTGATGCCTCCACCCAGACAGATACCACACTTCCGGCCGATGAGGCCATTTCTAATGAAGTGCTGCCACTGCTGGTTGGTGGCCTGAGGTGGCAGGTGTCTCTCTGTGATGCTGTTCATGCAACTCATGAGCAGCATCATGGTTAGATGGGCCACATCTTGTCACAAGTGCTAACATCACTGCTTGGTAGTGGCCTTCCTGGGCAGGCCACTACAATGGCCTCCTCTGCCGCATCTGTGCCCCAGTCAGCTGAGAGATTCTGGATGTGCCTTTGTCCTTGGTGGAGGTGGATGTTGGTACGGTGGCAGAAGAGGTGGTCACAGAGTCTGCTCAGAAGCCAACAAGAAAAAAGGCTGTAGGTGGAATGCCAGGAAAGGGCTGAAAGTGCAGGTACAGAACCCCCCCCCCCCACCCTGATGCATACTGTCATCGAATCAGAGGGAGTACCTGCACCAGAAACACATTGCCAGGCAGCATGAGATTTTGGTGTTGTCGAGGCAAATCCTTTATAGGATAGCTGCCAGGAGGAGGCAACAAGGAGCACACATGGTGCAAGTAAGATGGAAGGTAAAATGGATCATGCATACATGTATGTGTACATAGTTTAGCATTACTACATGAATATTGTATTCACTGCAATAGATTGCTGTCTCTGTGCGATGTGCAGCATGTCTTGGCTTGCTGTTAAAGGTGTGTTTTTGTGGTTCTTTGGCCATGTGCACCTTTCATTATCACATGATCTCCAAATGAGTAAGTAAGCCCTCGGGCTGTCAGGTGGTTTTAGGGCACACTCTGTGACTCATAGTTGTAATTGTCTATTTGATAAGGGCATTTGTGCAGGCTTCTGATGTGTGCGGTGTTTGGTATGATGCCTAAATGGCCAAAGTACATGTAGGCTATTGTTGATGTAGAGACGTGACACGTTTAGAGTTGCATGTGTTTCATGGGTTTGGGCAACACAGCTGTTGCTTTGCAACTGCCATGCTTTGGCATACAGGCATGATGTTCATTGTTGTACATGGTGTGCGCGAGTGTGTGTGTGTGTCAACCATGTATGCTGTGGTTGACACGGCACTTCCTTTGTAAAGGTTTTCCTGTGTGTTCATTTATGATGGGGTTATTTGTTGAAAGCATTGTAGCATTACTTTTACTGACTTACCCATGTGGACATGTGGACATGAGTTTCGCCAGTATTGAAATGACCATCACACAGGTGTGGGTAGAAAGCTATAGCTATAGTTGACTGGTTCCATTTATGGTGCAGGTGCATTGCATGTTTGCTTTCAGTGTATCAGTGGTGGTTGAGTATAATTTGAATGGTGTCTCTGCTGGTGGTGATGTGGGTGGACATTTTGTGAAGGAGGTGTTTTTATGAATTTATTTTGGGTCTCTTATTGAGGATGGTTCCACATGTGTTTGTTTCTGGCCATATTTTCTCCAGCACTGTGATATTTGATGAATCTGGAGACAGCTCATTCCCCTATGCACATTCGCTTCTGCAGATTGTTCATTCTTCTATGTAGTGCACCTTTAGGCTGCCGCAGCAGTTTGGGTGTATATATAGCTGATTAACATTGTGGATGATAAAACGAATGTTGGATCCATTTGATTCAATGACCTGTCCACCTCAGATGAGGACTATATCATCTAATAGGCAAATGAGCAGTCAAAACCATGTGTTTGGCTGTTGTTGTGCAGCTAAGTGTTATCCAAGGGGAAGACATGGAAGAGATGACTGCCCTGGTACTACCAACACTTCTTCAAAGTGATAATGTTGGAGATGGATGTCTGCAAGGTGTAGATCATGGAAGACACGCTTGAAAAGTTGACAAAGGTAAGTGGTCATCACTGAAATGGGCCATGGGTGTTCAAGGTGCATAGCTGGCAACTGTCCTTGCACTTATAAACATTGTAAAGCTGCCCAACATCATACTGAGCAAGGCAGCAAGCATGTTCAGCACCTCCTAGGGTATGTGAGTGGGTGTGGGGATCCATTGCTGTTGGGTATGTGACTGTACCCTTTTCACAATCATGGGTGTGGGCCAGCATACAGTTCTGTGTATTCACCAGTGAACAATATTAGTACATCAGTGGGAGTCCAATTGTTGTGTCCGTAAGTGCAAGAGGTATGGAGTGGACATCCAGTGAGTTTTTGTGAAGAGAGTGCTTTAGCCAAATTATGTTTGATTGGAGGACACCTAGTTAGGTGAACTGGGGCTCTATCATCGACCTCTGCTGCAATCATATTCAGAAGGGTTTCACTAAGATATTTGACATTTCATCCAACACCTCGTGTCAATATTGTGCAAAGAATAGTGGCTTTTGGGTGATGTGTGTTTGGGGTGCATGAATGTTAGTTTACCCGTTGTTGGGGCAGGTGCTGTGAGGAAGGGGAGTGGGCATAGAGTGAGGTGGATTTTAGGGTGCATATTAGTGCAAGTAGTAGGACGAGGACTTTTGGGTATGGCCTCAATATGAGGTTGGGGGGCACAGATTAGTGGAGGTACTGGGACAAGGACTTGTGGGTGTAGCGTTAATGTGGGATATGGGGCCACAGATTGGTGGAGGTACTGGTATGAGGACTTGTTGATACACCCTGAATCCATGATATTTTTGGGTGAAAATAAGATCATCTAATCCTTTGGTGATCACTTGCAAAAACAATTTTCCAGTGATCCTGAGATCAGGAGATAATAGATGCTTGGTGGCTTTGCGCTTACAAGGGTCTGCATTTACGGATTGACACTTGTGTTCTGAACGGAAGAAAATGCACAACCTACTCTTGCAATCAGATGCAGATGGAGAAAGTTACTTTATTTACTGGGTTTGGCTTAAAGCATTCTTTTCCAGCAAACTGATTGGATAAAAACAATGTTACTTTCATGAAAGTGGTGTTAAAGTTCTTGAGAAGTTAAACATTTTAACAAAGTGAATCTTGTTCCTGCAGTGTCCCATATAGGATCAATGCCAGGTTCGAAAAATGGCCATTGCCTACTGTAGCATGTTTTATTTTTTTACATGAATCGGGTTTCACTGCAGTGTGACCCTCATTTGAATGACCACACAGCAACACTCTTCCAGACACATCCATTTTGCATGAAAGGTGGGTGTGTCATGAAGTAAAAAGCCCTCCCACTCATACAGTTCCAGGTAGCCAATTAGTCCTTGTTCCTGCTCATAAATTTGCATATTCATATTTAGTGATTCAGGCACAATTTGATGGCCAATAATGGCGTCTGAAAATGAAGATCACCTCATGGTCTAATCTGATTCACACACACAAAAGCTTGCTTCTGTAGCACAGTGCCCACGTTCCAACTGGCAAGATGTCAGATTTGTCTCAACAGCAATTTGTAGGAACAAGTTTCAGCTTTCTTTTTCTAATAGTTTTCCATGCAAATAGTTTAGTGGTTGTAAATTGTGTAAATTGCATGTTCCCCATGTTTGATTGTTTCTGAATTACCATGTGAACTCAGTTGCAATGTACACCTCCTGCTGTTTGCTCCTACAAATGAAATTCTTCATGAAGCAAGCCCTTGGTGTTTCTACCGTGTCTTCCCTTCACCTTCATTCATTAGTTTAGGCAACTATTGCTGCATTAATACCTACTCTGTTGTGGTACCACAAGGACGATATGTCAATAGACCAGCTGTACATAGATCTAAATCTCTATTATGTTCTTTACAGATTTAGGAATGGAATAAAGCAAATGCCTGTCCTGTGATCATCATGGCGGCCAGCAAGACTGGTATGTGACCTGGCAGGGTTGTTCATTGGGTGGCCTGGCATCGGGATGGATATATTGCCCAGAGGCTTTCACTTCTGTATTAGGTTTATAGCTGCTAGGTGACTGCGCATCATGGTACAAGGGATTCACCAGAATAAAGAAAGTCATGCCACAAATGCCTTTGTTCTTCTTTGAACTGGAGATTTCCAGCCCTTTAAGATGAGTAGCAATACCCTTGAGATGGATGGGGATTCAGATTTTAATCAAAAATCAAAAATTCAGATAACACTAATAGCTTGGCGAATGTTTGTCTGTTTTAATGCAAGTAACTAAAACATGGAGTGCAACGAACATCAGCAATCGCTCGATACTCAACTCTCAATCATTTCATTAAAATGCTGGGTTCTTAAACCCGAAATTGGTCACAGCTGACCTGTTGACATGCATCATTACTAACATCATCCTACGTGGCAAACCTCTAAAACCTATCTGGAAGCAGGATTGTTTCTAAGTGAAAAACTAAGCATAGGTGTTATATCTGTATAGAGTAACAAAGAGAAATAATTGGATACTTAACAGCAGGTGGGGCAACTAAGCCCTCCCTTCAAAATGGCCACTATGAACATCACTTAATATACAATGTCCCATTGGCTGCACAAACTATAGGACCCCTAACTATGTGGTCCTCTACAATTGGTTGGCTACTAACCCCCGTCAGTAAATTTCCACCTAAGTGAGCAGCATGCAGACTGAACAAACAGGTGTGGGTGAGCTTGTCTCTATACCAGCTTCCCACCAATTAAAAGTACACTCCAACATCAGGTCAATGGTTCAGTGTCAATTAGTGTTTGAAGTTGGCCTGAGTCTGTACTGTTCTCTGAGATTTTTTAAGGAGTATTGGTACTGTCTGGGTTCTGTGCCTAGGTGTGATCTCCTCATGCATCCAACTTTCTTCCCTCACGTGACTGGACACCATGATTTGAGCCTTTATGTGTATTTGATTTTATTCTCCACTGGTCCTCTGACGTCTCTTGTTTTCACTTTAACCTTCTTGAACAGGAGCATCTGTTCGTTCACATTAATTGTATCTAATGTCAGCCAATTCTAGTTCAGATAAGACCTTGGCTCTTTTGACTCATCCGATTCCTTAGCTGAAATATATTCTGTTTAATTCAATTGCTTTTGTAACTGCGACACTGAATTGAGGTCTTCCTCTTTGCTCAAGACTGCTATAAACATAGCGGAACATTCATTCTATATTCAATCCATATTTATATATGAGGTATATATGTATATGTTGGCGGTTGCCGCCATCTTTTCAATATAAGCATTTGGCTAGCTTTATGATTGCTTTGCTGCTTGCATTTCATTGATCTGTACATGTTTAAACTAACTGAGCATCTTCATCATGCTCATGTCATAAGTCTCTTCATCTTGATCCCAAGATGTCACTTATCCTTAGTACTTCTTTGTTCTTCATAAATCCTCTACCTCTCTGGTCTGGTTATCTTCTATAGGGGGTCGATTCAGTTTCGTATGATGTCACCATTCATCCTGGTCATTCAGTTTCTTTGTTTCATCAGAAATCATGTTCAAGTGGCCATCATATTGTCTTGAATGTAGGTATGGTTTCCGCAATGGGTCCTTTACTTCCCATATTCTCTTAGGTATAGGTATTCTTATGGGTACTGCACAGTCATTGGTCTTCCTCTTGCTTTCTTACTGATGTAGTATACATCACATACTTTGGTTCATACTTCTCAGGTAATGTAGGCGGGGTAGGTGGAGTAGGGGTACTTGGCTCCTCTACACTCCCTCCTCTGGGCGATGTATTGACCACTCTCATATCGTCTTCTATACCTATACATTCGGGCCTGAGAAGTGCCTCTCAGGGACCCATATTTTTATGACTCCCTTCAGGCATCCAGCTGACTTCACATGCTCATCCTTGTTCCATGACATGAGCGTGCACTGTCCACTTGGACTGCAGCAGATCCATCTTCCCACATATTTTCTGTGGTTTTTTGGATACAGGAAATTTGTTCCCATGGGAGCATGGATACTAGACTTCACAAAGTCTCTGATTTCTTCATCAGTCAAGTCTTTAGGCTTTCATCCTGGTTCAACATCAATCATGATCTTCATCCCTATGGCTTTCTTTGCTATTTTCATACATTGCAAGATTATTATCTTTATCAGACAGAATCCAAGCATCAATAATAAAAGCAAGGCTCCAGGAAATGTGTACATATCTGCCATCCATTGTGGAATCCATGAGAAAAGATTTCCAAACCAGCTGTCATCAGCAATATCTTCTATGTTTTCTATCATATGGCCATGGAGTTTCATCAGCATGTCTATGGCTTCTGTCTAAGTTCCATGCTCGTCATCATGAGAAGGAATAAATGTGCAACATGATTCTCCAATTTTGGCACAAACACCTCCATCCATGGCTGTAATCATGTCCAGGACATATGTGTTCTGGAGAGCCATTAGTCTTACCACTCTCAGTTCTTCTCTGATTGCATTGAATCATTTTATAGGTGTGTTAATTGTCTGCAGCAATTCCCATCTGGTGATTTGTAACCACTTGGTATTTGCTCTAACCTGGATTCTTGGCATAATAAAGAACATAGTGAACACTGATGAGGTTTGGCGGTACAGCCTGTGTACATATGGGATAGCATCAAAGGTTTCTATTGATTTAGCACAGAAGTAGTTCTCTCTCTTTGTTCGACTTACCAGTTCCACACATCTCTTCTTTCTTAGATGGGCATCTGCTTTTAGAAAACTATCAATGTTCCGGTCACCTTTAGGAATCACTAATGCAGGAAAATGAACATTCACCAATGTGCAAATTCCTCCCCAATCTTTAGGCAGTCTGATGTAGGCTTTTGATCCAGAATCCCAATAGTGATCCATGATTACTGCTGTTCCATGCAAATCCCTGGTGCATTGAATATTCATCCACAGTTCAAATTTCCCTAATTTTTCTTGTACCATTGTTCCTGAAGCAAAACATAGAACTTTCGAATGGTACAATCTGCAATGGTCCTCCCCTGTCTTTGACCCATGTCAGTAGTTTAGCAAGTCTTGGCCATAATGGCTTGCATCCATTGTGTACTATGTCAATAGTAGGTTGGAAACAGCCAATAACTACCCATGCTCTGCAGATCACCACTTCTTTTGCCCATCCATCTGGTGATTGTACTGTTCCCCAAATTTGCATTTGTCCCCTGGTATTCCATCTGCAAGCTTCTTATGCAGATTTTCCTTTGACATCAAGTTTTTTGTTCACTTCCCATCTAATGCCAGCTCCTTTCACTCCTGGTTTCTCATATCTGATCAAATGATTTCTTGTATGGGCTCTGTTTCTTGTCTTTATATCTTGTATGTAGTCATCTTCATCTGGATCTGTCTTTTCAGTTGCCCATTTAAGAGAAGCATTACTTCCCATAAACTGACCTCTTGTTTTGCAAAGTGCTATTTGCGAAAGGCAATGAGCTATCTGGACATCAATTTCAATTGCTATGAAGATCTTTGACTTTCCCATGTTGTATGGCAGGAGTGCACATATGAAGTAGTCTTCATCTGACGTCCTTCTTCCTTCTTCTTTCATGTGTTGGTACCATATGTTGTTTCCCAAGTGTGCTGTGCTGTCTAGATAATCATTCAGTTCATAATTGTCTTCTTGGGTGCTTCTTTTAATTCTCAAGGTCTTCCTGTAGTTTTCTATAACCACATCTCTGAATACATCGGTATAACTTCTTCTGGCTGGTTGATTTGCAGGAACATCCATCCGAGCTATCTGCGTAGAAAAAAGTTCAGCAAGTCTTTCCTTAGCTCTCTGTCATTTTCTGGCAATAGCTAAGAATGGCCATTTAGATTCTGCTATCATTTCTGCACGTGATTGTCTTGTGGGACTTGTGCTTGGGCTTCTTGTCACTGGACCAGGTGTGTCTGCATGCATTATATGTGTGGGCCCAACCTTTGTCAATCCCTTATTTTGTTTGTTCCGCAGACGCTGTCTCTGGCATTCAGAAGTAGTGTTTGAAACAAGTGCTGTGTGTGATGTATTACTAATAACATCCATTTTAATCTCAGGTATCTGTTGATTGTTTCAAGGGATGGGAATGACTATGATTGGCCTGTGTTGCTTTGTAGCTACCACATTTACCTTATCCTTCTGCTCAGACACAGATATAGGAACCTTTGCATCATGTGCTCCTACATAGAAAGTAGTTCTTACTGTCAGTGAAAGCAATATTAGTATGACTACAATACATGTGTAAACAATGCAGTGGTAGGTAATCTTGCAGCATATGCTTCTGGGGCAATTTGCTCGTCTGTCCTCTTGGGGCAACACAAAATTGCTGTTCTGATTGCCCATCTCGATTATTTAATACCAAGGAAGGAAAAACACTACTTTAATGACAAAGCATTTTAGGAAGCTTGTTGTTTTCTTCAGCGTTCGTCCTTGATGAACTAGCTGTTTTCTGGAACCAATGTCTCCACCATTCGTGGTGCAAATGTTCCTTTATCGTGAAAAAAGATGATTTATGCGAGCTGCTATAAATTCTGCTTCATTAACCAGTTCTCAATCGATGCCTCAAATTTGCATCAGTCCAGATGACATTGTAGCTTCCCTGTCAGCATGAACAGAGTTTTAGGTTTTAACTACTTCCTCGATCTGTCCCTCCGAGGAAAGTTTCTACACAGCTCTATGATTTCTTTCAGAATAGATCGCTACCTGGATTATGATACCTTCCAGGATCACATTCAAATGTGTAGTATTTCTTGGGTCCCTAAGAAATGTCACCAAATCTGTGTGTCTTCTAATGAGATGCGGGTAGTCTTCAATTAAACAAAAGAACACCACACTGAGCAGTCTATGTGCTGCATCGGTTGATAGGGGCAATTGTGTTTTCCTCACTGAACTCAGATAACTTAAAACACACTTCAGTGATGATTATGAGCAATCTTCTAACAATGTTTTTGTTGTCAGTATTACAAATAAAATCTGGAATAGAGCAAGTTCTCCCCACCAGTGACTGATACGAACATAATACCCACTCAAAATAGGAAAGTATGTGCCTAGAAAGGTTATCACTGGGTAACACCATGAGTAACACCTAACAATGTCTCTGTATGGAAGGAATCAGGATGCTGTATCCTTTTCCTATTGCTGTGTCCACGATCAAAGTTTGGCATATCCTTATTCTTATCATGGCTTAACTGTGCCTCAGTCCAAAGTTAATGCATCTTTTTCACTTTCTTGTTATCAAGGCTTTGCGCATGCCTCAATCCAAAGTCAATAATCTACTGTGGCTTTCACAAATGCAAATCTTCTTTTACTCTGCGACTAGGATGGACAAAGTGTGCAAATGTGTCCTTTCCCCCTTTTTAGCTATAGCTGAAAAGGGAATGTCCAAGTTAAGCCACAGTTCACAAAAAGTTCTTCAAGCTTTCCACTTGTCAGGTTATGTGGCCTTCTTCCTCATCCTGGATTCCTCAATGCATACAATGCCAGTGGTAGGCAGTGCAATCACCCTTTTTTCAAAGTAAGCTTCAACTTAGCTATTCTTTCCTTTAACATTCCATTGAGCTTTTCACTGACACCATTTCCTTGCGGATGATAAGCTGAAGAAAACTTTTGTTTTATTCCATGCAGCGAGGTGATCTGCTCGAAAACTGTGTTAACAAAGTGAGGTCCATTATCTGATCTCATTACTTCAAATACTCCCAATCTAGGAAACACCTCACACACCAAAAACTTGGCTGCACAGGTAGAGTCTGGGGGTGTACATGGACGTGCCTCTAGCCATCTGGAGAAAGGACATACTACAGCTAACAGGTATCTGTATCCATTACAAACTTGTATCATGTCGACATAGTCAATATTCAAGTGCTGAAAAAGGCCCATTGGGTCTTGGGATGACCCCCCTCACTATGCGCAGTGTATGCCCAGCCATGAACTGCTGGCAAATAATACAATTTACCATAAAAAATTCAACATGTTTCATTAGGTTTGGTACAAACCAATCCTGAGCAATGTTTACAGCAAGATTCTCTCTAGTTGTATGTGCTGGGTAGTGTAACTGTTCTAGTGCTATCTTTAATAAGGCTATAGGCATTACAATGTTTACCAGTGCTGTCTTGTCGCCACAATGCTTCAGAGGGGTTTAAGGAACACCCTCTTCACTTCCAAAAGTTCTTTTCTTCTTGCGGTGCCTCCCCTTGGAGCTCTACTATCTGTGTGTTAGGCATATGATTGTATCTCTCGTCCACACTTGTCATTACAGTCATTCTTTCATTTACATCAATGGTTTGAACATTCATCATTTCTGTATCTGCATTTGCTATGCGCTTGGCTTCAGCATCTGTTGCTTGATTTCCGCGTGAGATAAAATCTGTCCCTTTCGTGTGAGCTGCGCATTTAACAACTGCTATGCCCTCTGGGAGTTATAGTGCCTTAATGAACCTGTCCAATAAGGCTGCGTGCTGCATGGCTTGCCATCCGCTCAGAGGTAGCCACTCCTTTTCCAGCATGCTAATCCTGTGTGCACTGTCGACGTCACATAGGTGGAGTCGCTCTACACTGCCACTTCTTGGTCTACTTGATTCTCAACTGTGAGTATCGACGCCAATAATTCTGCAGCTTGTGCTGAATAATGTGATGGAAATCGAGTACTTACGAGCACTCGAAATTCTCCATTTGCCAAATGTTTCACTACTGCTGCACCTGCATATCTTTGCCCCTCATTTTGACCGATTCTAGAAGAACCGTCAATGAAGACAATCTCTCCCCCTGCAAGTGCATTTTCCTTTACTCTGGCAAGCTCATCACATAACTTCATAGTGCGCAGAATCGTGTAAAGCTTCTCCTTTGGTAAGATGCTCAGCTATAAACATAGCTGGATTCACTGTTTTACATCGGACTATTTCAATCACTGGAGTCGATATGATTACCTCATAGGCAGAAGCACTTTGAGTAGTCAACGTGCCTTTCGGTTTCTCTAAAATTGCAAACAATGCATGTTCAACATATAATGTCATGGAGAATCCCATCACTATGTTTGTAGCCTTCTCTAAGGCGAACGCGGCGGCTGCTAAACTTTGTTCGCATGGAGAGTGACCTCCCATTCGTGGGGCCAAAACTCCACTGTAATATCCAAGGGTTTTGTACCCGAATATAGTTTTCTGTGTAAGTACTGTTGACGTAAAAGTACCATCTGTGTGCAAGAATAAAAAAAATCCTCTGCATAATTGGTAATCCTTAAAACTGGAGCTGTGCAAATGGCTTGTTTCAATTCGTCAACCCTTCTTCCATTTCCTCAGCCCACACAATTTTCTCTTGCGTTGCCTGTGCTTTCTTTAAGGACTGTAAGAGCGGCTAAATATAAAGCTGTAGTAAAAGACCCATGCTCTGACATAATTACATAGTCCTAGAAAACTCTACATCTGTTTTATCATGAGTGGCTTAGCTGTTTTTAGAATGGCCTCAGCTCTTTCAGGAGTAACATTCTTTCCCTCATGTAAAATCAATTGGCCCAGGTACAACACTTCTTGTTGACAATATTGTGACATTTCTTTGTCAACCTTATATCCTTTGTCAGCAAGTATAATCATTAGCTGAACAGAACCATGTCTGCACTCTTCCTCTGTGGTGCTGCAAACTAAAATGTCATCTACGTATTGCAGCACAATGTTTTCTAAAGCAATTTTGCTCAGGTTCATCTGGAGAACTCTTTTAAAAATTGATGGGGACTCACAGTACCCCCGGGGCAGCCTTGTGCTTTTTAATCGCACTTATCTAAAAGTGAATGATGTCAAATCTTGTGGGTCTTTGTGCAATGGGATTGAGAAAAACACATATTTCAAGTCAATCACTGTGAAATATCGTGCATCAACAGGTATATTACATAGAATCGTAGATGGTTTAGGGACTAGAGGGAACTCGGCCTTTACAATCTTGTTTATTGGGCGTCAATCTTGAATTAGTCTTCAAGACACCCCTTTGATTTTTTAATAGGATAAACTGACATATTACACAGTGACTTTAGCGTCACTAAGATACCCTGGTCCATCACGGCGGAAATCGTCTTGAAAATTCCTTCATCTGCCTCTCGAGACATGGGATATTGCCGGTGCTCAAGGCAAAATTGCTCCTGATTTCAATTTAATCTTCACTTCCCCAACTCCTTTCAGTAGGCCTATGTCATGGGGGCCAGTGGTCCATAATGAAAATGGCACTTTCGCCATATATTCATCAAAATATTCAGGACGCTTCTTTGCTAGCATCATTCTCTGCGGGACCTCTCTCTTAATTGCTTTGACCCAATAAGTAATGCACATTTCAAATATCACAAAATTGTCAGATTTGTCATCTCCAAACAAATCTTCATCATTGACGTCAGTCACTTGGCGGCCTTCCTCAATGGCAATTATTGTGCATCATCGTCTACCTTTGTCAGCAGTTGCATCAAGAGAAGCCATATTTCCTCTGACTATAGCTGCTTCTAAGGCTAAGGGGAAAATGTGCTCCTCATCTTCATCCATAGGTATCTGTGGCCTAAATAGAAACTCATCTGGTATTCTCATAGTTCTGCCTAGGTCTAGACCTAAGCAGCCATTTTAACAGAATGTGTATCCCATGATGGAACACTTCAGGTTCCAATGGTATTGCTCTAGGCGCTATTTGTCCTGCGTATGCCCTGATCATTTTGCACACATTTAAATAATGCATTCCCGGTGTTGACTGGTGTTGAACATACTATACCATCGTCTGTAAATTAAATTGTCATATTCATTTTTGTCATTAAATCTCGTCCTAATATGCTCACAGGTGTTTGCCTTGAATAAAGCTTTGCCACCTATAATTACATCTATCCTTGGCTCATTACGGGCATTCAGTGTAATAGATAGGACTGAACACATCAGGTCTCCCAGTGAGCTGCCCTATTGCGGGTACAGCCTCACCCCATCACTCATGAATGGATTTCCTCCATCAACAGTGACACCTCCTATTCTATGCGTCATAGGTTGCTCTGTGTTTGTATTCTGCTGAAGTTGCAACCGAGATTGCTGAGATTGTCCTTGTGGTTGACACGGGCAGGGTAACCTGCCAGTGTCCAGAGGTCATCAGCTCTTTAGCCAAGTATGGCGATTAGCAGGCCTTTAATATCCCCTATAGCTAATGTATTCCCTCTCGTCATTTTTTCTAACTCATGTATCCATTTTCCAGTGCTGGAAGTTAAATTCGGGAGTTTACATTTTAAGTTTACTCTATCCATTTGGGGCCATGGTATATACTTTGGCCTGGCTCCTCCTTTTTCTAAAAAGGCGACTGTGATGCTCCAAACTCATTCTCATTTCTCATCATTTGTCTATCTATTTCTGGAGTAATATTCCCACATTGCCAACTATCTGGCAATGACCTTAGCCTGCTTACATAGGGCTGGGACTCCCCCCTCTCACCATGGGCTTGCCCCTTATGTCGGTCAGACTGTGTCAGTGGCTCTGATGCCTTAGACATAGGTAATTTTAAATCCGACCATCTTACTTCTTTATCCAAAGGTGGATGTTCTTCTAGCTCACATATAAAACTTATAACCTCCCTCAAGTAGGTATCCCTTTCTTCATCTGATACTTCTTGTGCCCAACTCGTGCACCTCCTCTCATCATCATCTCTATTTAATGTTAACCTGTCTAAAGACAGCTCCTCTGTCTCGTACTACAGGAGGCTTCCTACATGCCATGTACTCTCAAGACGATCAGTTTTTCCCTTCCGTTGTGTTTCTTTCTGGGCTTGCATTTTGTGATATACTTTATCGATCGTTTCCTCAATGCTTTGCGAGTCAAATTTGTCTTCTAGATGTATTCTAAACGTGCCTGGAAATGGCTTGGACACAGGAAAGAATTCTTCTATGTCTTCCCAGTCTACCCATGGATTGGGATCTCTTACTTCCCTTTCCAAATACTCAAGATCACGTGCTCTTTGAATCTTTTTGTGTTCTATGTCATCATCGACTTTTCTGTGCTTTCTCGTCTCTTCTCTTATTCTATCTTCCTCTTTCTTGTTCAAATCCCTTCGTTCATATGCCCTTCGCTTTTCCTCGTCTCTTCGCCTGTGTATTCTTTTCTCTCTTACCGTTTCCTGTTCATTGGCTTCTATTCTTTTTTCCTTTAGTCTTTCCTTATCATCGGCCGTTCTTCTTTTATTATCACACTTTCTTTGCTCTTCTGCTCTATCTTGATTTTTAGCTTGCTCATCTTGATATAACTATATCATCTTTGTCTATCTTTTCTTTTTGCTCCTTCATCTCTCAATCGTTCCTCACTTTCTTTGTCTCTTCTATCTTGTTGTCTTGGTCTCCCCTTTGTCTTACATCTTCGATGCCTTTACCATCGAGTTTAAGTAAAATCTGACCTCCCAACCACTCGTTCTGTACGAGCGCTATCTCATCAGTTTTATCCTTATCTCCCTTCCATCTATTTATTTCTCTACTTATGTCTAGAGGTGTACTTGCTTGATCACTTCTCTCCTTATCACGTCTCTCCTTGTCCCTCAGGACTTTGGAGGTGATATCTTTCTCTGTGTCTTTCTCGGGGGCTTCGTCACTACTTTGCGTAGGTGACTCGTATGATGGATTGCTATATCCCGTTGCTGCTTTAAGTTCTCTTAATGGGAATAACCGTTCATCTGTCTTAATCTTGTCTTTTATTTCAGACAGGGCGGGCGGAGCAAAAGACTCTTCATCCCCCTCTTTGCATATATTGAGTATCCAATCTAAAAAAGGCTCCTCTTCCTTCTTGTGCTCATACATTTTTCAAAGCTCTAAACTTGCCAGGCACTTTTCTAACTTTTTTCCTGTGTATGCGGCATGCAAATATGTCATCATATGCTGTAGAACTGTTCTCAATAATGACCCGCCTTGGGATCATGGCATAAACAATTTCTCTGAGGTCCTTTTAAACCATTCTGCACTGTACTGTTTAAGTTTAAGCGCAGGCTTTGGTAGCTGTTTGCAAAGATGCACTAATGGCGTAAAATCTTCCATTTCTAACTTTTACTTCTCCTTTTATTACCACTTCGCTTATGCTTTAGTTGCAGTATTCAATTTTGCGTTTCAATCAGCATACACTTATGAGCGAGCACCAATCGCCGCAAGCTCCAATCCAGTCACAATGCAATGTTTTACTTTAATCTTCCTAAAAAACCACCATCAAAGTTTAATCTTAAAATAATCAGTTTTTGCGTCTTAACTTCACGTTTCTCTACGACTTAAAACATTTATTTTTTCAAATCTGACGTCATCACACTTTTCAACCACATAAAACAAAACAGACAAACTTGACCAGCCACATATACGTGCACCTCACGATCCTTTCTTTAGGAACTTAAGCCAATTCCCTTAAGAAAGTCTTTAAACGTATCTCGTCTTCTATATGTCCCTCATAAAGGGGGCTCTGATTCTGCTTCTGCTAGCACTCTTTAAAGTCTAGGAAAAGGGTGTATTCTTATAGTGTGGCTGCACCTCATGACTATTTTCCACATATATTACTTGGCAACACTCAAGGCAATATCTTTTCCCCCTTTACATATATTTTACGCTCTTACTATTGCATTATATTTTATCCCGCCCTCCTCCATTACTCTCCGTTATTTACCATGGATGCATCGCTTTTGCCACTCTCTTTGGTCTTATTCACTCACCGTTTGCATGTTTTCATCTTCGGACCCTCGGTATCACCTCCTTCGTTACCGGGTCTTCGAGCTGCTTTCCGATCTGCTTCACATAGATGTGGGAGGGGTTCCTATATAAAAATAAGGGTCCCGTCACACACTTCCTGCATACATTTTGTCCTATTCTAACCACGATCTACGGGGAGCTTCACGTCCTGTCAGCCAAATTGGCAAAGGTTGTGCGATATTGCTGGGACAAAAAAATTACTTATGTCGACGGCCGATGGTATCTTATCTAATCATCAATCTCTGCTCCCAACTGAACTAGAGATTTCCAGCCCTTTAAGATGAGTAGCAATACCCTTGAAAAGGATGGGGATGCAGATTTTAATCAAACATCAATAATTCAGACAACACAAATAGCTTTGCAAAAGTTTGTCTGTGTTAATTCAAGTAACTAAAACAAGGAGTACAACGAACATCAGCAATCGCTCGATACTCAACTCTCAATCATTTCATAACTAAGATGGGTTCTTAAACCCAAAATAGGTCACAGCTGACGTGTTGACCTGCGTCATTACCAATGTGGCAAATTCCTAAAACGTCTCTGGAAGCGGGATTGGTTCTAAGTGAATAACTAAGCATAGGTGTTATATCTGTATAGAGTAACAAAGAGAAAAAATGGGATACTTAACATCAGGTGGGGCAACTAAGCCCTCCCTTCAAAATGGCCGATATTAACGTCACTAAATATACGATGTACCATTGGCTACACAAACTATATGACCCCTAACTATGTGGTCCTCTACAATTGGTTGGCTACTAACCCTCATCAGTAACTTTCCACCTAAGTGAGCAGCATGCAGACTGAACAACCAGGTGTGGGTGAGCTTGTCTCAATACCAACTTCCCACCAATTAAAAGTACACTCCATCATCACCTCAATGGTTCAGTGTCAATTAGTGTTTGAAGTTGGCCTTGAGTCTGTACTGTTCTCTGAGATTTTTTAGGGAGTATGGGTACTGTCTGGCTTCTGTGCGTAGGTGTGATCTCCTCATGCATCCAACTTTCTTCCAACACTTGATTGGACACCACAATTTGAGCTTTTCTGTCTTTTGATTTTATCCTCCACTGGTCCTCTGACGTCTTTTGTTTTCACTTTGACCTTCTTGAACAGGAGCTTCTGTTCTTTCATGTTAATTGTATCTAATATCAGCCAATTCTAGTTCTGATAAGACCTTGGCTCTTTTGGCTCATCCAATTCCTTAGCTGAAATATGTTCTGTTTAATTCAATTGCTTTTGTAACTGTCACACTGAATTGAGGCCTCACTTGTTGCTCAAGACTGCTATAAACGTAGCGGAACATTAATTCTATATTCAATTCATCTGTATATATGAGGTACATATGTATATGTTGGCACTTGCCACAATCTATTCACTATAAGCATTTGTCTAGCTTCATGATTGCTTTGCTGCTTGCGTTTCATTGCATCTGTACACGTTTAAACTAACTGAGCATCTTCATTATGCTTATGGCATAAGTCTCTTCATCTTGATCCCAAGATGTCACTTATCCATAGTACTTCTTTGTTCTTCAAAGATTGTCTGCCTTTCTGGTCTGGTTATTTTCTATATGGGGTCGATTCAGTTTCGTATGATGTCACCATTCATCCTGGTCATTCAGTTTCTTTGTTTCATCAGGAATCGCGTTCAAATGCCCATCATATTGGGCCTCATTACGACCCAGGCGGTAAGTTACCGCCTGGGTCGTACCCTTACCACCATGGTGTAAACTACGTTTACACCATGGTGGATGGCGGATTTACCGCCCCATTCCAAGGTGAGTGGGGTGGTAAATCCCCATTTCCCATTTTACCCTTCCCCATTCCCATTTTTGCCCCATAAGGCATAATGGGAGTGGGGAAGGCACTAATTACGCCACCGTAAATTACAGTGGCGTAATTAGCATCCTTGGTCCCTTAGCGCCATGGATTTTAACGCCTTCAAAAAGCAGGCGTTAAACTCACCATGGCGCAAAGGGACCTCGGAATCAGGCGTTAAGGGTCGGCGCCGTTTACGGCGCCGTTAACCCCTTAACGCCTGATTCGTAATGAGGCCCATGGTCTTGAATTTAGGTATGGTTTCCTCAATGGGTACTTTACTTCCCATATTCTCTTAGGTATAGGTATTCTTATGGGTACTGCATCCTGGTCATTCAGTTTTTTTGTCCTCCAAACCTGGCTCCATTACTGGGTTCCTGCAATGGGGATTTACCGGGTCATTCCGGCATAGGAGGACCCGGTAAATCCTCCTTGCAGAAACCATTCCCCATTCCCATTGAGCCCGCATAGGGCTCAATGGGAATGAGGAGGAAGGTAACAACGGGCACATTACAAATGTCCCGTTGTTACCTCCCTCTTCCTCTCGCGGGACCCGGAAAAGATGTCTGGTTTTACCAGACGTCTGATCCGGGTTCCGCAAAGGGAACCTCGTAATCAGCCCTGACAGAATGAAGGGAGCCGGTCCCGTACCGGCCCCCTTCATTCTGTCAGCGCCAGGGTCGTAATGAGGCCCATAGTCCCCTTTATTGATGGGCACAATGGCCAATTTAAGTCAACATGTTACCTAATAGCAGAGTATACTTTGAAGAAAGAAGTGACATAACATTGTGAATATTGACAGAGGGACACCATGGTTTTCAGAATAAGGCATTGTTGAGACATTTTACAATGCAATGCAGGTGTCCATTTCAACCTTCAAGCTATCAAAATCCTCCTAGCTGTCCAGATTAAATGCCAGAGGGATTCGGAAAAATGTACAGAAAATGATTTGTTTGAAGAGAGAAGCACCTCCTACTAAATAATATAAGGAGAAATACTCTTGTGTGGCCATAATGTCCAGGTGTAAATCAATTTACGAACAGAAGCATGTGACTTGGTTTATAGTGTGCCCCTTGCAGCGGGTACAGTGTATCATAAAAAAGTTAAATGTGTTCTAGAGTAACTGTATGTATGATAGTCTCACCCCTTGTGGAAACACTCACAATTCTTTCTTGGCCAATTTATTGAATAACACGTGTTTTGGAGGTTAAAAAAAAATCCCACAAAGTCTAGTCCAGCCTCTATACTAGTTATCCTGCAAATATAACATTTGCATACATAAACACCTGCAAACACCAATTGTGCGAAGTATATGTTCTGAAAACTGCTCGACTTCATGAAGTTTTCAAAGTTTCAAAAGTCCCTTCATGAAGTGTGAAGAAACAAAGTCCTGTGACTTTGCAGACCACTAGTTTATGCACACCATCACGTGTTTATAGACAGTGAGTGCAGGAGCTGGACCTGCCCTCAGCAGAATCTATCGAAGGCTACCGTGATGCAACACGAGTACTGTATAATACTCAAACAAAACCGAATTATAGAAATACGTAAATGTGATTGCCATTGTATTAATACCCCATTCTTGATATGGTTCCTCTCCCCTTGCATCAATGTAGTACGCTCAATCTGCACAGTGTGACAAAGTCACAGTATATGTCCCTTCTGTTTTGTCTAGAGAGGCATTGAGGACTGGGGAGGCCGGTCCTGAGCCGGGAAGAACTACCTGAATGGTGCATGTTGGGGATTCCATAGAGGCCCTCGACTTCTTCCATTCTTCTTCGTATTCTGTTAGCAAAGATACATTGTGCACTGCCTTTTAATTTAGAGGAGATTCCCAAAGAGTGTGCTAATACAGTTCCCCTGCTCTGACACTGATCTACACTACCCTTTAGGGCTGTGCCATGCAACCCATGTTGCCCAAAGTGAAATCTGTTCAGGAGCAGCCACTACCACCACCACAGACTCTACTTTGCCTCTCCTGGAGAGGGGCATTTCTTTCACTTACAATTTGTGAACTCCCATCAGAAGGGCCTCCCCAACTCCTGTGCAGCTGCCATGCTCCCCTGTACAGAAGAGCTGGCACAGAGTCGCAGCCATGAGCTTCGCACACGTTTGACCATGCTGGAACCTACGCCAGATTTGTAGATGGTGAATTAACATTTTAAGCCCTTGGTCACCGCCACACCCAATCTATTTGATGACAACTAACAACAGCAAGATAATCTCAAGAACCTTCAGCAAAGAGGCAAAACACCTGAGGGGCAACACAAAACAAAGGAGAACACTCCTCAAATTCAGAAAAGGAGATCTCCTCTGGGGAAAGTGCATCAGTACACGTATTTAATGTTCAAGAATATCAGCGATATTATGAAAGAGCCGAGCCCGCAATTGTGTGCTAGTTAGCACAGGCCAGTCAGCAGGCCTGAATGGTGAGAGAGAAAAGAAGTAGCAGGAGCTGAAGAAAGAACCATCTCTGTTTGCCATTGATATTTGAAATATTAGCCAACACACAGTTCACCCTCTAGCCAAATATGACAAGGGACCTTTGGTTGATTTGTTTTCTCCATTGGCAATTGGCCTAAAGAGAAATTGATAACAGATATTCACTCTCTCCATTTTGTGTGAAAAACAGAAATTTCGCTACCCATACTCTAGGTTTTGGCCAAGCCAAGTACATGGTGAAATATGTGGATGTGTTAATGTCTGTCTATGTTTAAACTGGCTTCATCTGTACAGCGTTGGAAGTGCAGAGGTTAGTATTTGCCTCATCAATGCTAAAGGAATTGGGAAAGTTGGCAAAGGAAAAGAAAATATTGTCCCCACGGAAAACATACTTTTGGAAAGGAATGGGGATGGTAGTGAATCGATTTATTATGCAGTGTCTGAGCGCTGAGACAGTGAACACATCTGAATCAATTATATACTTTACCTTTATAGATCTGTCTTATGGCTATGATACGGTTAATCACAGTAGGATGTGGATGAAATTGAAAATGGCTACATTACTTCACAGTAACAAATGAATTTCAATTAGGAAAAATGAAGAGGGTAATTTTACGAGATATGTGTACTACACAGGGAATGATACATTTTGCATTTTAGAGCCTTTTTTATTTATTCCTACATGCCAGATCTTTCGGCAGGTCAGAAATGGTCCCCCCTAGACAAGGTGCCCCAAACGTCTGTGGCCTGCATATTCTGATGATACTATTATATCTGATTAAATGCTGATAGGCTTGTAATGGAGCATAGAGGTTATTTGGGAATGTTTGAGAAACACGTGAGTTAAAAATAAATGTAAGAAAAACAAAAACCATGACATTTGGTGGTCACAAAAAGAGAAACAAATGTTAAATGGCATGTGGAAAACCAAAAATGCTGAACAAATATAACATCTAAATTAAACATGGAAGAAATATATAGAAAAATTAGACCAGCCTATTCCCTAAAAGGTGAAAATAGTTTCCATAAGTCTTAATAGCATTGACATAGAAACAACTTTAGAAGTAAGGTGATCATCAAAGTTAGAGGGATGCTTTAAACTTTAATGTTTTGGATTATCTCAGGATTTGGCAGTTAAGGTAATAAGGACAGATTTAAATTTGAAACTGTTATATTCTAATGCCTTGATCAGGAAACGTGTTTTAAATTACAAAATTAAATTTGTTTTGGAGGACTCGCTATCTGAAATTGTAAACAAGGTAGCATTGTTTAGAGTGAATATGCTGTTACTGGGCCTCATTACAAGGTTGGCGGTCCGGTAATAACAATAACAGTAAGGCAATGCCGGCATCGCTTACCAGACCAGGCCATCACGACCTGCAATGCCAGGCCTACCGGCATTGACAGGGACCCGCTGTGACCGGGCACCACCGTACCAAACTGTGCATGAACATGTGGCCGCCTTGCCAGTAACACCGGCATGCCACAAGGAAGAGGACATTATGAGTCGCACAGACATGGACTTACCGGCATCCAGCCTGTAAGAAGGGCCACCATGATGCTGTTAACACCAGCATCATGGCACAGATGTTAATGGCAATCTGTTGTGCTCAGACCTTCCACTGCTGAAGGTAGTGGGCATGCTCCATTTCCTGGCCACAGGCACCTTACAGCACACAGTGGGTCAACTGCATGGCATCTCACAGCCATGTTTTTCCGATGTGCTGAACCAGGTGCTGGATGCACTCCTAAAGCATGCAAGTGCCTACATATCCCTACCACGGACTGCACATGAGGTGAATGACACCAAAATTGCATTCCATGCACTGGCAGGCATGTCTAACATCATTGGTGCCCTCGACTGCACCCATGTGGAGTTGTTAGTCCGGCATGCCGTGGAGGTGGTGTACTGCAATCAGAAGCAATTCCACTCCATCAATGTCCAGATGGTGTGTAATGCAAGCAAGATGATAACACACTGCTGTGCCAGATACCCAGGATCCACACATGATTCAATGTGGATATTACCAATAAGGCAATACCGGCATCGCTTGCCAGACCCAGCCATCACGACCTGCAATGCCGGTCCTACTGGCATCGACAGGGACACGCTGTGACCGTGCACCACTGTAGTGGACTGTGCGTGGACACGCAGCCGCCTTGCCAGTAACACCGGCATGCCGCAAGGAAGAGGACATTACGAGTCGCACGGACATGCACTTACCCGCATCCAGATGCCGGTAAGAAGGGCCACCATGATGCTGTTAACACCAGCATCACGGCACAGGCGTTAATGGCAATCTGCTGTGCTCAGACCTGCCACTGCTGAAGGTAGCATGTGTGCTCCACTTCCTGGCGACAGGCACCTACCAGCACACAGTGGGTCAGCTGCATGGCATCTCACAGCCATGTTTTTCCGATGTGCTGAACCAAGTGCTGGATGCACTCCTAAAGCATGCAAGTGCCTACATATCCCTACCACGGACTGCACATGAGGTGAATGACACCAAAATTGCATTCCATGCACTGGCAGGCATGTCTAACATCATTGGTGCCCTCGACTGCACCCATGTGGAGTTGTTAGTCCGGCATGCCGTGGAGGTGGTGTACTGCAATCAGAAGCAATTCCACTCCATCAATGTCCAGATGGTGTGTAATGCAAGCAAGATGATAACACATTGCTGTGCCAGATACCCAGGATCCACACATGATTCAATGTGGATATTACCAATAAGGCAATACCGGCATCGCTTGCAAGACCCAGCCATCACGACCTGCAATGCCGGTCCTACTGGCATCGACAGGGACACGCTGTGACCGTGCACCACTGTAGTGGACTGTGCGTGGACACGCAGCCGCCTTGCCAGTAACACCGGCATGCCGCAAGGAAGAGGACATTACGAGTCGCACGGACATGCACTTACCCGCATCCAGATGCCGGTAAGAAGGGCCACCATGATGCTGTTAACACCAGCATCACGGCACAGGCGTTAATGGCAATCTGCTGTGCTCAGACCTGCCACTGCTGAAGGTAGCATGTGTGCTCCACTTCCTGGCGACAGGCACCTACCAGCACACAGTGGGTCAGCTGCATGGCATCTCACAGCCATGTTTTTCCGATGTGCTGAACCAGGTGCTGGATGCACTCCTAAAGCATGCAAGTGCCTACATATCCCTACCACGGACTGCACATGAGGTGAATGACACCAAAATTGCATTCCATGCACTGGCAGGCATGTCTAACATCATTGGTGCCCTCGACTGCACCCATGTGGAGTTGTTAGTCCGGCATGCCGTGGAGGTGGTGTACTGCAATCAGAAGCAATTCCACTCCATCAATGTCCAGATGGTGTGTAATGCAAGCAAGATGATAACACATTGCTGTGCCAGATACCCAGGATCCACACATGATTCAATGTGGATATTACCAATAAGGCAATACCGGCATCGCTTACCAGACCCAGCCATCACGACCTGCAATGCCGGTCCTACTGGCAACGACAGGGACACGCTGTGACCGTGCACCACTGTAGTGGACTGTGCGTGGACACGCAGCCGCCTTGCCAGTAACACCGGCATGCCGCAAGGAAGAGGACATTACGAGTCACACGGACATGCACTTACCCGCATCCAGTTGCCGGTAAGAAGGGCCACCATGATGCTGTTATCACCAGCATCACGGCACAGGCGTTAATGGCAATCTGCTGTGCTCAGACCTGCCACTGCTGAAGGTAGCATGTGTGCTCCACTTCCTGGCGACAGGCACCTACCAGCACACAGTGGGCCAGCTGCATGGCATCTCACAGCCATGTTTTTCCAGTGTGCTGAACCAGATGCTGGATGCAATCCTAAAGCATGCAAGTGCCTACATATCCCTACCATGGACTGCACATGAGGTGAATGACACCAAAATTGCATTCCATGCACTGGCAGGCATGCCTAACGTTATTGGTGCCCTTGACTGCACCCATGTGGGATTGGTAGTCTGGCATGCCGTGGAGGTGGTGTACCACAATCGGAAGCAATACCACTCCATCAATGTCCAGATGGTGTGTAATGCAAGCAAGATGATAACACATTGCTGTGCCAGATACCGAGGATGCACACATGATTCAATGGTCTTGCGGAAATCCACGATCCCCTGCTACATGGAACGACAAGCTGCACAACATGTCTTGCTGTTGGGTAAGTCAGACCACAGGGCCATAGTGATCATTGGGGGGGGGCACATGCATATGCAACGTGTCTGCTTCCTGGGCAATGGGGTAGATTGGGGGTGGGGGTACCAGCATGCTAGTTGACACCCTGCATCAGTAAAGGGAAGGGACAAATCCCTACACTGGTTGACCATACCACCAATCACATCGTGCCATGGTCACATGGGTAAAGGTTTCGAGGGACATGTGCAAATAATAGAAAACGTGATGGTCACCTGTATCATGTAGGACATCAGCCAAATGCATCATACAGTGCTCAACATGCATTTGGTATCATTTCCTGCCACGCACCCCTCACATGTGAGTACATCATAGACCATCGCACTTCATCTGGGTGAGTGGTGTATCTCATGTCAAGGTCCCTTAGTAGTGTGCGTCACCCATGCCCCCCACCATGCCTCGCCTGATATTTGCACAGATGTGATAGCAATAGATGATATTGGAAATGTATTGCATATGGATATGAACAATGTACAGGCAGTGCATACATGGAATGGCATGAATACTCACAATCACAATAAATTTGCTTCCATGCAGGTGACGCTGGCTATCCCCTGAAGCCGTGGCTCCTCACCCCTGTCAGACATCCACTGAACCGGCACGAAGAGGACTACAATCGTGCACATACACACACTCGTGTGGCGATAGAGCAGACCTTTGGCCTGTTGAAGGCACAGTTTAGCTGCCTAAGCAGGTCGGGTGGGGCACTCATTTATGGGCCTGAGAAGGTTGGCAAGATTGCATTGCCATGCGCCATGCTGCATAACACGTGCATCCTGCGCAACTTAACTCTGCTACCTGACATGGACCAGACACCGCCTGGTGAAGATGATGATGAAACACATGCGATGTGCGTGAGGGACGTACTGTACGCCAAACATTGATAGCACAATATTTCTGATGCACTGGGTCACAGAAGGTGCTGGTAATGTGTGACACTAGGCACTGGAATTGGGGGACTCTGGGCACTGGTCACTATTGAACAATAAATTGACATACACTCAAGAAGCAATGTCCAGTCACGTAACTTTTTTTCACACAACAGGTGTATTAATGTAATGGTACTGTGTACATGATTTAACCCGTCACCCGCCCTATGCTACAGACTACTCACCCCCACCCCCAACACCCCTACACATCCATGTCCCCGACTTCCAACACCCCCACACACCCATGCCCCCAACACCCCCAGCATTGCATTTATCAGTGTCCCTGGCTATGGTCACCCCCTTTTGGATGGAGGGGTTTTGGTTCCGGCCGGCGCAGACTACGCAGGGACCTGCACACAGGGCTCATCTGCATTGAGGTTGCAGGTGTAGTGCTTGTTGATGGTGGTTGTGGCTCAGCCGGGGCAGGAGGTTGTTGCGCCATGTTGCCAGCCATACGGTCAACAGTCTGTGTCAAGGCTAAAATGCCCTCATGTACCCGCCTCGCCACGCAGTTCACTGCACATATTATTTCCTGTGTGTTCTCCCTGTTAGCCCTGCGTGTGGCTTCCCCTTCGGCCAAGTGCTCTTTGACCATGTCATGCATGGCTTGCTGTCTGGCATCCATTCGGCTCAGCCAACCCTCGATGTCCCATATGCCTGTGCTCCCAGAGGGTTGTACGGGAGGTTGTACGGGAGGTGGTGATATGCTCATCACGGGGCTGAAGCCATGTTCAGCCATCTCCTCGTCAGTGCTGTGGGCACCAGCCACACGTTCAGGGGAGCACCGGGGTGTATCCTGCACGCTTGGGATGTGTTGAATGGGAGGTTGTAAGGGACATCAGGTGTGTGTGGTGACTTCTGTATTGTGCAAAGGATCACTCACTGTCATCCTCCGATGATGGGACTCCTGTCTCCGCATGGCCAACCCCTTCAATTGCCTCCATACCCATGACGGAGCTACACGTCTCCTCCCACCGTTCCAACTTCATCGGTGAGGCAGGTCTGCCACCTGTTGCTTGCCCCTGGCTGTGGTTGGCGGACAGGATGTTTCTGACTCGCAGCCGCAGGTCATCCTATCTCTTCCTACAGTCATTCACGCTGCGTGGGGTTGTCCCCATGGCAGAAACCTTCCTGGCCACCTCCTCCCTTATGTTTTTTTTCCTGATTTACGATGCACGGCGCAGGTCAGCGCAGAACACTATGTCGGAATGCTCGACAGGTGTATCTGCGAGCATGTTCAGTTCGTCATCACTGAACCTGGGTTTTCTGCAGGCGAGGGGTAGCTTTTCTAGTTGCCTTAGACATGACCTGGCAGGCAGGGTGGTGTGTTTTATGGAACAGGTCTGCAGCGGATGGCATTGGATTGTGTTTTCAAAGATGGCTGCTGCCGCATTTCCGGTTCTGGCGCGATGATGTTGCTTCCGGTGGCTGTGATACCGTTACCGGCATTAGCGGTACCGGTGTGAACGGTGCCGTTATTAGCGGATTCAGCGATGCCGGTGGAGGTCTCTGAGTATTCACTGAAGCTGCTATCGGGGGCGGTATTGTCCTTGCAGGCATGGCGGTACTCCCGTTACCGGCATGCCGGTATGCACATGCATGCAGACTCTTAATCACCCGTTGATTACGGGTGCAATGCAACACAGACAAGCTTGTACCGGCATGCCGGTAATTGCTGTTTCTTACCGCCAGACTCGTAATGAGGCCCACTGTCTTTTATGGTTATGGAAAAAATGTGAGGGGTTTATGCAAGTATACATGTATAACAATAATGTTAATGACAGAGTTTATACAATGAAAAAGATTAGACACGTGGTGCCTCTGTGGGAAAGGAACAGTAGCTATAACCATACAAAGGGAATGAAAAGTCTGACTGATTACACTAACCATTTCCCTACTATATTGTAGCTCAAATCTACATTTTCAAATTTCCAGTTTGCAGTTTGTCATCATTTTCAATGAAATTTAGATTAAATTATCTATGAACCGTGGAGGGAGTAGGTCTAAGAAGATTTTATGACAAATGCACATGTGTCATTTTTGCAACGACCAAAAATTGGAAACCCTGAAACATGTATGGATTGAATGCTCGGCATTGGATGACTCCTGAAGGTAATACTTTGTTACGTACGTTTTTAAGAGTAATACCTTCAGGACGGAACACTTTTGGTGACTTCTCATGAATGAGAAACAAATTCACTAATCATTGTGGCTCAAATGTTTTATACAACAATTGGAATTGTACGATCTAAGTAAGTTGCAATACAGTCAAAGGTTTTCTGTCAACCATAATGGTGTTTATAATCAAACAAATACATAAATAAATAATAGATAACTTTGTTGGTCCCCAGACAAAACACTCTCCATACATCAATAGATTAAAAAGGTCTGTTTTTTTCCTCAAGAAGGATTATTTCAAGTGACTTTGCCCTGTTTTTGCTGTGCCACTGTGTATTCAGCAGCTGATGAGTTGGATGTACGTTATCTTTGCAAATTCCGAAAAGCTCGAATTACAAAATAGCGAAGCCCACTTTGTCGCATTTTGCAATTTGAGCTTTTTGGAAATAGCGCAAATGTCCCCTGCTTTCTCTTCCATGTATGCGGGGGACACTGCTGCAACCCCAGAAACTGAAAATACCGAACTAGGGGAGCTGGGAGCACCCGCTCACCCAGTTAGGAATTTTCGGTCTGATCTTTTTTACCTGGCGACCAACACTCGCATTCGGCATTTTATATTCAATCTTTTGATGCAAACCCGAGGAGTTCCGTGCCTCAGATGTGCATCAATGCCTTCTTTTAAATCCCTGAGGCTGGTGCTGTTGCGCTTTGAGATTGCTCTGATCTTAGTGTCTGTCATCTTGTTGAAGGTCTGCCTGGATTGTGCAACTCCACACATGTTTTTAACTCTTTTCTGTTTTGTTTACTGCATACAAAAACAATGATACCTCTTCTAATGTAGCTCTAGCCTGTCCTGATCTTGGGATTCTATCTGTGGGTTGTTCGGCTTGTCTGGAATGAGCAATGCTGCCTTCTTATTTTTAAATGTGTTCAGTTGTATTAGTTGCATAAGAAACACACTTGTGAGGCAATAAGTGCTTGTTTGGTGGATATGTTCTCCTATTATATCCAACTAAAATATATTGGAAATTAAAGTAACTGATGAAATTCGAATTTTGGAATCCTGGAGAGGAGCACAGATCTTTTTTTTCACGGTTGCGTTCTAAAGCCGGTAACTATTGGTCACTTCTGGGAGTGTTTCACAAGAAACATATGTTGCTTCCTTTCTTATAAAAGGATACGTCAAAGGAGGAAATCATTGAAACAGACCCAGTGGTGGCTGGTGAATTCTTTCACTTTTGGGGTGTAATTATTTCCAGGGAATGTGTGGGAGCAACTGAGTGTAGTAATGGAGCCTGAACAAGTCAGTGTCGCTTGGGAGGAGTTATGTTTGTAAATAATGGGATAACATTGTTCATTTTATTGCACACGTTTTATGAAAAATTGGGTAAAAAGCCAAACAATTTCTATGCATTTTCCTGGGGTAATACATACAAATCCAATGGGTTCCAGGTCATGGGAAGTATACAAGAGCATAGCTTAATTTTCATGCTGACTGTACATACAGTATCTGCTGAAATTCTGCTAGTGTAGCATACATGATCATACTGCCTTTGTTACTATATGCAAGCAGTTCTATGTAAGAGTAGCCTGAGTTGACAACAATACCAATAAACGTTCTTGCCACTTAAGGAAAACGTGTAGATGCTGGCTGTGGAAACAGCAGGCAGTATCTCCTTTTATGAACACTCACAATGGCTTTACCTGTATTGGAGAGAATGAGGGGAATACGAGGGAGTGATAGATAGAGCTAGAGTGGATAGATGTTAGTCGATGGGAGGAACAAGGTAAATTGGAAGGAGTGAGATGGGAGGGGTTAAGGGAATTAATGTGTGGAGGGCCCAATGCAGAGATTGTGTAGATATGCAAAGTGGCCCTTCATGGTGCACAACCTCTGCCCCCATTTACTCACAGACATAAACCCTGCTAAATGAAAGGTATACAAAATAATCAATACCCCTGCAGGGGCTGCAAGGATCCAGGAAGGGATTTGACACCCTCCAACCGGTGTAGCAGAACCGTTGCATTCTGAAGTGTAAGGCTTCTCTGAGGGCCTCTTTCTAAAGGGGAAGACAAAATGCAAACCAATCATTAACTCTGATGGCAAGAGACTATTTTCAGTTTTCCAGGGACAACGTTGGCGCCTTTCAATATTTACAGTTGAAATTTAATGTGTGCTTATTAGTACGTACATTACAGATTGCCTTTGCTGGTGCCTTTGGCCATCACCTCTCTCAGGCCTCTTGCAGTATCCACCAACCTTTTTATCACCTCATTGCAATTTTTCTCTGGTTTCCTCTACATTAGTGTTCTGCTTTCAAATAGTGATTAATAGATTTATATTGGGAATTAAGTATTTCAGCTCCCTGCGACTGCCTGTCCATTATAATCTGGACCGTTTAATACCCTTGCTGCACTCTTTCCACTCCATGTTAATTTAAGCACTCCACCAGTGTTATGGGCAGTTTTTTTCCAGCTGTTGGTAAGGGGGCACAAATTATTATTTTGAAATTAGCCCCCACCTGCCTTGCAATTTCCTATTGTTTCCTCTCAACTTTGAGGCCTTCGCTTGAATGAGCATGTATTGTGGCCTACTTCACACCCCCTTTTTTGGCTAGACTGTGGGTCATCAGCATTGATTGAAAATTGTCATTTTGATATACTGCCACTTCTGGACATGAACACCATTATGGATGAATTTATCAGATGGAAACTACATGTGAAAGCACATTACCATGGAAGGATTGCCTGGAATAGTTGTGGTTTCAATGAACTATGTTTTACATTCAGAATGCTTTGTACTAGTCTCCTGAATCAAAGGCCAAAAATAATGTTATGCTCATTTAGACACATAACAACTGAATCCCATATTGTAACCAATGGTTTGAAGGTGTTTAGAACTTGTTGTTGCAAATCATACTAACTTTTGCAGGATTAGGATTACAAATTTGGTATGTGCAAATAAATAAAAATGTTGTCCCTGTACTGATAATCAAAAGTCGGCACCTATGAGTACAGGTATTACACATTAATGTTAATACAGCCAGCAAACCAGATTCGGTGAAACTTGGGATACTGATTTTTTTACCCATAAATACTGGAAAAAAGCCACTGAGACATAAGAGCAGAGACAGTTATTAGTGGGCAACAATTCAAACAAGTCAGCTGCAGGACAGACCAGACCCACAGTGACACTGTTTGTGCGTAACAGTGTACCTCAAAACATGATGCTATACATTCAGCAGAGTCCTCTGTGGGGTGCATTAAAAGGCCCCAAACAGAAGTCCAATTCACATGAAAAGCAGGATTTTCAACATTGACACAAAAACGGCTTTTCATCTGTGGCTGCAAGTGAATACTGAAGGTCCCTTTAACCTGAGAAGCAGGATTTGTGATACTGATGCACTGCTTTGCTTGTGCCTGAAAGTGAAACTGAAGGCCCCTTTCACATGAAAAGCAGGATTTTTAAACACTGACACCAAAAACAGATTTGCAGTCTAAACGTGAAAATCTACCACTGCTAACAGAAAATGTCAGGGGAAAAAGACATGGAGAGTTTTGACAAAAAGTAAAATATATCATGTTACAACTGCAATAAAGTGTGCTCTGGAAGGTGTGGAAAACCCAGTGTTTTCCAAACTTGTTGGTTCTGTAGGTAGTGATAGCATGGCAGTTCCCCTTGGCTGGAGCATAACTAAAAGGTGTAAAGACTGGGGGCTGCAACTTCAAAGAGAAAACTACCAACTTCAAAGAGACCCGTAAAAAAACTCTGGCCACAGGCTGGCCCAGGGAGACAGATGGCAGTGCTGAGGGAGTTGAACAAACGGGTCCACATGTCAAGATGGCCCCTCCCTTACATCGATCAGGGACTGGCCTACCATTGACCTGACCAACGGTTGCTGGACAATACCCTTGAGTAGGGAAGACCAGTACAAGCATGCCTTTACCTTCGATGGGCAGCAGTACATGTGGACCCAAACCCCCTTTGGATACATAAACTCCTGCAATGAGTTCAATACCTTCCTCCACAAAGCCATGCCCGAATTGGGTGAAAGGGGAACCCTGGACTATGTGGATGATGTTTTGATCAAGAACTCAACTGTGGAGGATTATATAGCAAAAATATGCTATGTTCTAACCCAGTTGCAGAAAGGCATGGAAAAGCTATCCTTTCAGAAGGCAGAGTGGTGTAAGACCAGATTGAACCTCTTAGGGCACAAGATCACCCCTGAGTGTCTTAATCCTCAGGGGAAGAAGGTGGAAGCCGTATTGAAATTAAAAGACACTACCACTTTGAGAGAAATAAGAAGCCTTCTTGGGCTCACTAATTATAATTGAAAGTTCATTGAAGACTACACACTTGATGCTTGCTCCATTTATTAAAGGCCAGAGTCAAGTGGGAGTGGGGTCCAGAACAATCTTAGACAGCTAACCAACTGAAAAGAAGCCTTTCCCAGGCTCCTTGTTTGGCTTACCGAATAAAGATGTAGGCGTTCTTACTGGAGACAGGCTTCTCAGATACTTGCCTAACAGCTGTGTTGTATCAAGGTCATCTCATATGCTAGGAAGACTTTGTCCTATGTGGAGGAAAAATTCAATGACTGCGAAAAGGCACTCCTGCAAATGATGTGGGTGCTAAAAAATTACTGTCCATTCATACAGGGGGAGCACATCATTTTCGAGACTCCTTACCAACCCTTGCCATATCTACAAATTGACAGAATCTGATTGGGGAACGTTATTAATTTCCAGAATCCCTTGCTGGATTCTGTCCATGCAGGGCTTTCCTGTGGATGTCAGATATGGCCAAAACAAGAAGAGTGCCCTAGCGCAAGGGTTGGCTGACTTGCATGATTGTGCTCAAGAAAACTGTCTCGAGGATTAAAGTCAAATGACCAACAAAAACCTGGAGGTGTACTTAACTTCCCCACACAAGGTCTTTGAAGAAGACATGTGTGAGGGGATACCCACACTTTATGTGGATGGGTGCTCCTACCATGGTAATAACAACAGGGGAAATGAACTGGTGGCTGGCATTGGGAATGCTGGGTGAATGATACTCCGAAACCCTCTGCTGGTTATAAAATAAGACCCCCAAGTAGTCAGGTTTCAGAGTTGATGGTCGTTCATCAAGCCGTCCTCACTGCATTGCACCACCAACTCAATGAACTGGTCATATTCACTGACTCCAATTATGTCAGGAATGGGTTTGTGGAGCACCTGATCAACTGGAAGAATTGAGGCATGCTTTGTGCTCCAATGAGATGACCATCTATTGGAAAACATAAGGCATCATTCCAAAATAGAGGGGCCAGATAAGACTGGGAATGACCTGGCTGACCAGCTGGCTGAAACCAAAGTTCTGCATGGTGATTTCATACAAACATAATCCTTGCTGGGTGAAAGCCAAGTTCCTGATGTCACCAGGTCACAAACCTGTGCGAATAGAGAACTCACGACTGCCCAGTGGAGTAAAGATACGCCAGATGCAGATTTGATCACTGCACAGAATGATGACCCAATCATTGGGACATGTTATAGACACATCAAATACCCCGTGAGCTTTCCTTTAACAGAGTCAGATTATACTATTAAAGAGGATCTCCAGGTGTTGAGGAAGTTTTCCAAGATATTTTGTCTCCAAGACAGATTGTTGGTAAGGAGAGCCCTATCTGGCTGTGACCAGTTTGTGGTACCTACCTCATTCGGAATCCTGGTGTTGAATCACACCCATGACACAGCCACTGCCAGTCATAGGGGGTTTCACACAACATTAGAAATCTTGCACAAGGTTGCCTACTGGCCATACATAGGCCCGGACCTCGACACATACCTAAAGGAGTGTCTTGTGTGTGCTCAATTTCAAACCAGTTCACTCACACACAGAGCTCCCCTACAAAAAAGGGGAATGACACTGCCTTGATCAGATTTGCAGGTCAATTTCACCGGGCCAGTGATTCGCTCCTCTAGAGGAAACAAGTACATGGTGATGGAGACATGCTTGTTCACAAAACAGGTAGAATGTCTTCCAGCCCTGAATTGTAAGGTGGAGACAGTTGCTGCACTAATGATCAACTACATCTTCTCTCCATTTGGCCTCCCGCAAAGGATTGAGTTGGACTGAGAAACACATTTTACCAATG
Organism: Ambystoma mexicanum; assembly: GCF_040938575.1. Lineage (NCBI taxonomy): Eukaryota > Metazoa > Chordata > Amphibia > Caudata > Ambystomatidae > Ambystoma > Ambystoma mexicanum. Next base: position 791,543,957 of record NC_090937.1, on the reverse strand, counting down.
AGGTGATGGCAAAGATGTGGGAGATTCTAGGAGTAAAAAGAAAACTCCACATTGCCTACTGCTGGCCTCAAGCTGGGGGTGTGGAGAGATACAACAAAACAATTGTGAGTATCTTAAAGAAGGTTGTGGCAGACTCTGGACCCAGTTGGGACATCTGAATACCACTTGTCCTGATGGCTATTAGGTCTACACCATATTCTGCAACAAAGATTTCTCCATTTGAGCTCATAACCGGACAGAAAATGGTGTCCACTACTCATGAATACATTGAAAATTTAAGGAAGTACCTCCAGTATTCTTTTGAGTATGCTCAGCACAATTTAGAAAAGTAGGCTGAAGGAATGAAGACCTATTGTGATCTAAAGACCACCAAGAAAGAGTATGAAGTAGCGGACAAGTTTTACTTGAACATTTTTCAAAGGAATCAGGCCAAGAAGCGGATATTTCTCCCATCCCAGTATGGTACCTTTGACATTGTAGAGAAAATATCACCTGTAGCCTACATCCCAAAGGGACAACAGACAGAAGAAAAACGGGTCCACATCAATCAGTTGAAAAGCTGTCATCCCAGACCTGCCTTATGACTGATTGAAGAGCCAAAGGAAAGTCATGCAGAGGAACCCTCTGAAGAATGAAAAGGAAGGATGAACAAACTGGATGGAATCTAAGACAAATATACAAATATATATATTACACGGCCACGGTAGTGGCCTTCTAGTTATGGTTAAGTTGCTAATCCCATAGGAAGAGCACTTTTTGGGTGGCTTATAACTTCGAAGGCCATGCACCCAAGCCCGAAGTTATAAGTACTGAAGTTATAAGCCACCATGGGTGTGATATGCTGCAGTGGTTTGTGGGCAGGACCTAGAATCTTGGGTGCATGCACCCAAGACCGAAGTTATAAGCACTGAAGTTATAAGCCATCATGGGGTGATATGCTTCGGTGGTTGTGGGTGTGATACTATGGGTGTGATATGCTGTGGTGGTTGTGGCCAGGGCCTAGAGTCTTGCGTGCATGGCTGAAGGCCATGCACCCAAGACCGAAGTTTTAAGCGCCAAAGTTTTAAGTCACCAGGGGTGTGAGATGCTGTGGTGGTTGCAGGCAGGACTTAGAGTCTGCCAAAGGCCATGCACCCAAGACCGAAGTTATAAGTACTGAAGTTATAAGCCACCAAGGGTGTGATATGCTGCAGTGGTTGTAGGGGTGATATGCTGCAGTGGTTGTGGGTGTGATATGCTGCGGTGGTTGTGGCCAGGGCCTAGAGTCTTGGTTGCATGGCTGAAGGCCATGCACCCAAGACTGAAGTTATATGCACTGAAGTTATGAGCCAACATGGGTGGTTTATAACTTCGAGTTGGGTAAATTCTCACAAAACTTTGCAGAATGTCTGATGTGGGTGGGCCCATATAGATAGTTAAAATGTTTGATTCTATGGGTGTGATCTATGGGTGTGATATGTTGCGGTGGTTGTGGCCAGGGCCTAGAGTCTTGGGTGCATGGCCGCATGGCCGCATGCCGTAGGCCGTAGGCCAAACACCCAAGACTCTAGGCCCTGGCCACAACCACCGCAGCATATCGCACCCTTAGATCACACCCATAGAATCAAATATCTATCAAATGTTTGCAAATCTACAGTTTGTGTACTGTTTGATTTGTATAGTTTGTATGTGAAGGTTTGGCTATGTCATGTCATTAAGATTGTAGAGTTTGGTAACAAGCACTGTTGTATAACATATCAATAGAAGTGAACATTTTGTATTGTGATATATGGTTAGATGTTTGCTTCAATGGTTCTGTTATGCAGCAGTATTTATGCGTTCTATTAGAATATACTTACTGTTTGATTTTTTGAGATTTGTTATATCTTTTTCATGAGTTGGGTAAATGGAGCACATATTCCTTTTGAATTTCTGTGATAAAAGAAAAGATCATGTGAGTGTATGTATTTTATAAAGACTTATTACATTGCATGGTAGGCATTTCCATTTTATTTCGACCTTCATATTTAGTAGTTTACAAACCAGTGTACTGTGTAGTTTGCTCAGTTTCTGTGTTTCTTTTTCAAATCATTGGGTCTGTGGGAAAGAAAATCCATGTCGGATAAAAAAAAAAAACTTTTTGTTATTCTACAGTCTATTTGTTTGTTTGTTTTCAGTGTTCACTTTTTGTTGTTGGCTAATGTTCTATCTGTTGGTTTGTTGCAGATTTTTGGAGCAGTTAGATACCTGTTGGCGTATTCCAACTGTCTATTATTTGTTATAATTTAGTGGTATTGATTTATCTATTTGGTTTTTATAGAATCTTGGGGCAGTTAGATAACTGTTGGCGTATGCTAACAGTTTATAATTTTTTAATTGAAGTTTTGTTAATGTTTAAGTACAGATTAGTTATTACATTTTGGTTTTAAGAACATTAAATAAGCGTTTGTAAGATTTGCTGTTAATCTCTGCTTTAGAGTAATGGTGCTATCATTACATTCGAACCATCCACATTTCTTTTTTATATATGCAGTGTAGTGACCTGCATTGGTTGTGGCTCCTGCGTGGTAGATTATACCTATTGTTGTGAAGATTTTCTTACCAAGTGATACTTGACCATGTGTGAATCCAGTCAACTTGCAGTTGTTTTTGGTACCATCTGCATTGTAATGTAGAAGCATTAGTATTACGTATTTACTATATGTTTGTATTAGTAAGGTGGAGCGATTATCTGAATTGCAGGTAGTACATAATCTACCATGGTTTGCATTTTGTACAAGTTGGTGAAATGGAACGGATTCACAATTAGGTATGGATACATACACAAATCGCTCATTAGGGATTTGTTCCTGTGTCACATTGTTGCAGAGAGTGCATGTATGGTTCCACATGTATGAAATCTAGAAGATATCATTTATAGGTATGTTTTATTTTTCCAGTACTTGTAGTAAGTACATTAGAAATTCTTGTGGATCTTCTTGTGAGTTTATAGTGAATTTCACCATTCCAGCACAGTAGTCCATTCTTGTCTTATTCCATGAACACTATACGTGTTGTCAGGATTGTTTGTTGTGTTTCTATGAAGTACTAACATTTGCAAACACAATTGGTCTGTACTGTGTAAGTGAATGTTGTCAACAATTGGTGGCAATTGAAATAGAATATTCATTGCTACATTTGCGTAGCAACTTACACCAGTTATATTTGAACATTTGAATGGACCAGATAGTTCTGTGTCCAAGTCATTTTTTGGAGTGTGTGTTGCTTCTTTGACGAAGTACCTGAGTTACTTTGAGTAATTGGTTCTTATTTGGTTGTGGTAATTGATGAAGTATTAGCTTCTTTTACTCTCGTTGGAGGATTTGCAGTCAGATCCTGTTGCATTTCTGTTTGAATTAGTTTTCTTTTACAACGTTTTCCTTTTTGTGGAACAGGATATGTTTTTAGATGGGGGTTTATAGGAATATCAACGTTTAATTTACTTGCATCAATGTTGATTAGAAATAGACCGTCAAGTGTACGTAAGCGGGATAGTGCTACGTAGCTCATGCCTTCTTTAAAGACTGTGTTACCAATATCTATCAATGCTTTGTCTAGGGTAAGACCATGTGATTTATGAATGGTGACTGCGTAGGCCAGAGTTAGAGAAAATTGTTCTCTGCATACATACATGTCTTTGAAGAGAAGGAATCGAGCTGTTGAGAACCCTATCCTTTTTACTTCTGAAAGTTTGTACAGGAGAATATTGACAAACTGAATGTTGTTGTCACGTGGGTAAGTATGAAAGCCAACAACTTTACCCAGTTCTCCATTAACTAGTCCTTGCTCCACGTCAAGGTTACGTTTAAGCATACTCTACAGTTTAAGGATAATTTTTATATTTTCTCCAAACCAGCTGTATTGGAGCTAGAATTTTCTAAGGTATTTAGTCGTGTTGTGGCTTGTTGACAAATGGGTAGTGTCATACCATGTACGTCCAGTTTATCAGTGGAGCAAATTTCAATTATTGGTTGCATTTCTTTTTTCAACATTGTTTCATTGAATTTGGAACAGCTTGCAAGAGTTGGCATTAAGGACATACAATTGACATTTTTGTGCGCTAATTGTTCCATAACATCAGTAGCACATGAGTTATGGCCATAAAGTGCATGGATGTGCCAGATTTTTAATATTGATTGTACTTCTTGAGATAGTACACCAACTTCAATACTTTTTAAAATGTTGGCGTAAGTGAGGTCTGCAGATTGGCACATGTTTTCTGTTAATTCTCTGTATTGGAAATGTTGCCAAAGGTTGACATTTCCTATGCTGCCAACAGTTTTACAGCAGAGTTTGTGTCCTAAGGTTTTAAAAAACAGGTTCGCCTTTCACTGGTGTCAATTGAAGAAGATCTCTGAAAACAATAATGTGTTTTCCTCCAAAGAGCTCTTCATAGTTTGTTTCAAGTACTTCTTGCAATCTGAGGTGAATCAAAGCCAACATTAGGTTGGAGACCATGCTCACTTTATCTATTAGTAGCATTTTCATTTGTTTTAACACTCTGTGTAGTTCCATTGCAGCTTCTGTAGAAAGTTTGTAATATTCTAATTTGTTTTGGTGTTCTACTGGAAGGAGTAGTAATCGGTGTAAAGTGACACCGCCTATGGTGTAGGCAGCTAAACCTGTTGGGGCAGTTACAACAGCAGACAGTTTGTTGTTTGTCAATTGTTGAAGGAACTTCCTGATGATTTGGATTAAGAATGTTTTTCCTGAACCAGCCTCACCACTGACGTATAGTAGTATAGGTTTGTAATTTTGGCAGGTACATTCTTTATTTTCATGTTGTACACCATGTGCAATTTCTTTTGTTACTTCTTGAAAAATGCTTCGCTGCTCATTGTTCAGTTTTGATTGCAGTACAGTTAAGTCTTCTGTATCTTCTTCATAGTGACACATGGGCCCTCATTACGACCTTGGCGGAGAACCATGGTGCTATTAGCACCATGGTCCATGGCGCTAAGTTGCCAACTCCGCCATGGTGGTTGGCGGACTTACCGCCCCATTCCGACCTTGGCGGGGTGGTAAGTCCCCAATCCCCATTTACCCTTCCCCATTCCCATTTTTGCCCCATAGGGCATAATGGGAGTGGGGAAGGCGTTAATTACGCCACCGTAAATTACGGTGGCGTAATTAACAACAAGGTCCCTTAGCGCCATGGATTTTAACACCTGCTAAAAGCAGGTGTTATATCCGCCATGGCGCTAAGGGAACTCGTACTCAGGCGGTAAGGGTCGGCGAAGTTTACGCTGGCGTAAACCCCTTACCGCCTGCGTCGTAATGAGGGCCATGGTGTTTTCTACTTCTGTCATAGCTAATTCTGCCTCATTTGCTATTAGTGGCTGTCCCAGTGGTTCTTGACTTCCTGTTACAGAAGGTTAACTACTGTCGGGAGTGTCCTTATCTAGTTGGGCCTGGAGTTCTTCTTTGTGTTGCTGTTCATTGTGCAACATTGTTTTGTACTGCGTAAAGTTTATATCGGTGATAGTGCTTTCATTTGCTTTGAAAGCGTCTTCATAGGAGTCATAGTCTTCTAGTATCTCTTCTTCTTTTCTCCATGGTTTAAAAAGTTGTAGCAGGGGCATGTAATATAGTTCTTACTGTTGAGGAGTTTTTAATGACAATTTGATATGATTAATTATGCTTTGATTGGTAAGTTTTACTAAGCTACCTTCACAATCTGTCACTCTATATCTACCTTTTTTTCATTGGGTTTTATATTATTTTTGTATGTGAAGTTTTGGGCTATGTGGCATAGACAAATGGTTTCCAAAGTGGTACTCCTGTTCGGGTAGTATGTGTCTAGTAAATTGTTTTTCAAAATGTCTTGGCTGTTGGAATCATTTTTGGCTATTGTTTCTATGTCCTCATATGATTTGAGAACTCTTTTTCTAGATTTAGCAGGACCAAGACTTAGCCATACTATATTTTCAGATTTTCCATACAAAGCAGTACCGGTTAAAATATCTGCAGCTTCATAGGACCACATTCTCTATGAGAGAGCATTTTTATGCCTAAGCTGTCAAATTTCTGAGATAGTGTTTTGTCTGATGATAGGTCCTTCCAGAGGTCTTGAAGCTCTGTTTTTTCTGATTCTGTTAAGTAGCCTGTAACATATCATGCAACTGCAATGGAATTGTCTGCAATGTACTGCACATCTATGTTTGCATTCCATAAGAGGGCAAGGATTGCATTGTAATCATTGATATATTTTGATTCTAATGTTCTTATTATGTAATACGTGTTCTTAGGTGATTTACCTTTAACACTATGTCTAACTGAAGACATGAAGTTGTTCACTTCATCTGTTTCTGTAACTGGTCTAGGGAAACCAAAGCAGCATTTGGTGTAGTATTTCCCTTTGTTTTTGGATTTGCGACGACAATATTTGCCACATTTGTGTCTTTGAAATTGTACAATTTGTGCATGAAGATCACTATTTGTTGCTTTCGATGGAATTTCACAAGTGACATATTTTTTGTTAAACTGTAAAACAGTGGAATCACTGTCTTAACCAAATTTAGGAGCATCTTTAATCCATAAAAGCATGTGGATATGTGGTGCTCCTCTGGCTTGGTATTCTGTTCACCAAAAGAACCTCTGCACTTCTATGAGTGGAGGAACAGTTTTATTACAAATCAAGTGTAGCATAGCAATGAAACGATGATGGAAATATCTTGAAACATTAACAGGATCTAAAGAGCAAAGTTCTCCAGGTGTTAGTATATATATGTTTGTTTTGTTTTTGTTTGGTATGCATAGGAAGTCATGTAAAGCTTCCCATGCATATTCTGCACAACTTAATGTAACAAACCAAGTGGGTGGGCAAAGGTTTCTTATCATACAATGTACATCTCCTTGACGTCGGAACCAGTACTCTTTTGTACCATGCATATTTGCTAACAGATTTGTAATGCTTGATTGTAAAACCTCATCTTTTTCTTGCACTTTTTGTATTAATTGCGTAGCTGACATATTTTGAAAGTGGGTTCCTGATTTCAATATGTGTGCAACTCTGTAACATAGAGTTGCTAGTTCACTTTCATAGAGTAGGTGGAATATGTATTCCACATTTTGTCTAAATCTGGGATCTTCAGAATACATTCGCAACGGGCGGTATTCTGATGCTGTTATCTGAGTGGGTCTATCATCGTACCTTCCTCCTTTGCCAGTAGGAAAGAGTAGAGGAAAAGCTTGTGCTTCTATACTTTTTTCCCATATGCTGATTGGTGATCCTTTGGTTTGTCGCATTTGGTATTTTTCTAGTGCATCATCTATGGTGTCACTAGAGTGTAATGGATGAATTGTATAATGGTCTAAAATAATGGATACCGTAGCAGGATCTAGAAGTTCAAATTGACCAGTTTCTGGTGACTCTTGAATTATTTCAGTTTTTTCCCAAAAGTTTTATTCAATATTTATTTCTTTGTAGTATTCACTATTGTCTTTTAGATATTGCAAGGCTTGTCTAACTTTATGTAAGTCTGCGAGTTGTTGCCAATTTTTTTTGTCTTTTGTTGGTACACCATTTACTAAGACAATTAAAGATTGCTCTATGGGACGTTGCACTCATAGAGTGTGCACATTTTCTTTCAGATCTAATGGTAAATGAACTACTTTGCCACAAACGCCTTTCACCAATTCAGAGGGAGGTAATTGTGCTGTTGTTGGTTGAAGGCGTATTATTGCTTGAAATGGGTGCACTGTTTGAATTATGATGCTCTCATATAAATTGAGTCGTTGCAGGGGTTTTGGTAGTGGGAATAATTCCAAGTTATTTGTGATAGCACGTGAAGGAGTTTGGTTGTTGTCAAGTTTTGTAGTGCAGTAACTCCAAAGTATTAAGGGGTCAGTTATTTCGTATTTGTTTTCTGCTATAACGTAGAGAGCTAACTGAAACCATTTTCATTGTGTGCGATTTTGTATGTTACGTCTATAGTTTTTGTGTTACTCTTATAAAAAGTTCTGCGGCAACACAAACACACATGGGCCCTCATTACGACCTTGGCAGAGAACCATGGTGCTATTAGCACCATGGTCCATGGCGCTAAGCTGCCAACTCCGCCATGGTGGTTGGCGGACTTACCGCCCCATTCCGACCTTGGCGGGGCGGTAAGTCCCCAATCCCCATTTACCCTTCCCCATTCCCATTTTTGCCCCATGGGGCATAATGGGACGTGGGGAAGGAGTTAATTACGCCACCGTAAATTACGGTGGCGTAATTAACAACGAGGTCCCTTAGCGCCATGGATTTTAACACCTGCTAAAAGCAGGTGTTAAATCCGCCATGGCGCTAAGGGAACTCGTACTCAGGCGGTAAGGGTCGGCGAAGTTTACGCCGGCGTAAACCCCTTACCGCCTGGGGCGTAATGAGGGCCATGGTTTGGTATTTCAGTGGATGTACTTTTAAATTTTAGTATTTCTTTTTTGTATGTGTGTAGTAGAACGTTGCTATGTGAAGAATTGTTGCTAGTTTGTTGTAAAGCTATTGCATTTTGTAAGTGGCTTTCACTTCCAAAATATTTTCTCTGGATATGGTTGATTTCTTCGCATAGGTGTTTGGGTGTACCATGTAGAAGAGTGTTATTTAAATTCGCTAGTGCTAAAGCAGGACTTTTAGCATAGTACAGTTTATAGACTAGATTTCGTATAGTTGAATGATGTGTTGATATCATTTTGATATGATGGAAGGTGCTTTTGCAAATAGGTCCTGAAATGCAGGCTAATGAATGTCCTTGTAGTCCTGTGCATTTGCACACTGGACAGGTATCCATATTTTGCAGTACTTTCATTTTGACTTTGTCTTTGCCTTTCACATACTGATTGAGGAACTGGCGTAAAGATTTGAAAGATTTTTTGGGAATGTTACACATTGACGTGCATGGCCATTTGTATACTGGATGTTCTGGTTCAGTCGAATGGGGAGGTAATTCTGAGTTTTCTGGGAATATTTTTGTAAGCCGTATTTCTTGCTCCATTATGGTATTATACATTTTTTTATAACCTCGTCCACTGCTATGGATGGCAATTGTGTTTGTTTGGTTTTGTTTGTATACTTCTTCATTAAAATATGGTTCTGTGCTCGTGGTGTGACTCCATTCACCTCCACAGATATTAAAGATGTTATATTTGTTGACATTTTGTTTATTGAGAATTTTTTTTTGTAATTTATTAGTTAGTTTTGTTAGTGCCTTCATTCTGCTTAACACTAAAATGAATAACTTTCTTTTGAGAAGGATTGCACTGTCTATTAAAGTTTCTAAGCTTCATTTTCTATGGTAGGTTTGAAGGGTTATGCATGATTTGTCTCCGGTTTTTATACGATTCTGAAGGACTTTGTGGCGGAACATTTTTGCTAAAATACTTTTTTTGGTATTGTTACTTACTAGTATATCAAGATTTATAGGAGCAGTTTTAGCAGTAGTTGTAGCCGAATTCTTGTTAAGCATTTTTTGTTTTGTTTTACATTTTGATAGAGGAGGCAAAGTTTCTGTACTGGAAGCTTGTTTTGTTTCACTAAATGACTGTATTAGCTGTTTTGTTTGAACGTTTTGTACAAACTCTGGTAGAGATGGATGCTTACTTTGGACACTTTTATTTTAATTTGCTCTATTTCTGCGTTGCTTTCTACAGACTTGCTTTTTGGTAGGCCTTCTTTGGGGTCTGTTGACAAACAAAAGAAGGTATGGGTTGGGCCGTTCTGCAATGTATGTGTGCTGTGTGCATAAGTGTCTGAGTATCATGGGGAAGATGTATGTGGTGGTGTGTGATTGTGCATTGGGCAGTTACAATCAGTTGGGAAGGCTATTCTTCTATTTGTGTGTTACTAAACTGCGGTTCAGATGAGAGTACAAAGTGAGCTAGTGGTGAGGAGAAGCATTAATAGTAAATCTAATGGTATAAAATTAAAACAGTTCTTTGTTTTGTAGTACTAACATTCTAAGGGTTGAGTACGTTATTTGTGTTCCAAAAAAATGGGGATTTGTGTGCCATTCTGCCTGCTAATCTTTGTTTAATAAATGGGGATTTGTGGGCAGAATGGTTCAGAAATCGCTGTTTTTTTTGGTGCGCAAATTGCATGAATGAACCACACAGTGGCCCTCATTACGACCCTGGCAGTAAGTACCGTTCATTACTGGCATGGCGCAATCACCGTGTCCGTGCTTGCAATAGACCGTTAAAAGCGGCCCATTACGAGTTTGTGGGCACATGCATTGCGTCATGCCGGTAATGAAATCACCGCCATGCTGCTAAAGTGCTAAAAATCCCACTTACCGGCATCGTATGCAGTGCAAATAGCACCTCCGGCATCCTAGCTATCGACATTAGCGGTCAACGCCAATAGCGGTAACCGCAAATAGTGGGAACTGCTATTAGCAGTGACCGGAAGTAAGCGGATCCGGAAGTAGCGTCCTCGCACAGGAACAGGAAAGAACACGGCGGCCATCTTTAAAAACACAATCCATTGCCATCCTCTGTAACCAGGAGACATCTGACCCCAGAACTCCCACACACCTTCACCACTACCCCTCTGATATCAGGATGCCAAAAGTTGTTAAGAAAAGTGGAGATCGGCTGCGCCAGGAGCGCTTCTCAAGAGAGGAGCTGACCATGTTGGCAGAAACCCTCCAGGGACATGCAGATTTCGTGTTTGCCACAGAGATGACCCGACCGGCACTGCTGCGGAAGAAGCAGATTTGGGCTATGGTCGCCCAGAGGGTCAGTGCTGTTGGCACAACACCCCGCACCCTAAAACAATGCCACAAGCAGTGGGACGATCTACGTCTCTGCGTGAGGAGCATTCTGGCGGCAAACAGGAATCTTGGGATGGCGACAGGTGGAGGTGCTGAGTCGCCCCTAAAACTCCAGCCATGGGAGGAGAATTGTGTCTCCACCATAGGCACGGAGTGCATAGAGGGGGTTGGGGACATGGAGAGAGGAGCCCCATCATCAGCCGATGCAGGTAGGTGTCTCAAGTCTAACTATGCATATACCACCACGTAGATGTCCAGATGACTGGGAAGTGCAATGATGCATACCAGGGTCCACCAGACACATTAGCACAAGACTGCCTACAGGCAGTGCAGAGCATCACCTTGTCCACATGCATGAAGCACCCCATTCCTGTAGCTACCCACATGCCCCCATGAATCACCCACCCAAGAGTGACACTACCTGTATGTCACTCCCTCCAATGTGACTCATCCACCAATCCATATCAATGCAGCCACCACAATGCATAATCAATGCCCGTAGACCCATCACTAACCCTCTCCCTCCTTTGGTCCCCCACAAGCTCACAATCAGACAGCGCCGATGACGACACCGGTGCCTCCCCAGCTAAGAAGGCCAGGGCAGAAGAGGGACAACACCGGCCCACGACTTCAAGGGGCATAAAGAAACCCCCAAGACAGGAAATGGCCAAGAGCACACCACAGGCCACAGCACCAATGTGCTCCACGACCACAACTTTGGCAACAACAACAGCCAGCATCAGCCAAGCGTTGCCCGCCAAGGAACTGCATCGGCTGAAAGCAGCACCATTGGAGAAACAGCTGCCACTGCAGCAATCTCTAATGATGAGGAAGGGGATGTGCTGCATGTTGACACTCCCCCCCCCACTGGCCCCCTGCATTCCCCCCAACTGTCCACATGCAGCCTGCTCGACAACAGCATACATGGGATATTTCCGGCAAACTCATGGCCGGCTACTCCCAGCCCAACCACACCTGTGCATGAGGGAAACAGTATTCTGGAGACCCCTCAACCATCAACCACAGCTCCAAACAACCAAGAGGGGATGCAGGACATCATAAGGCACCAACAACAACTCACTGGCCTGTTGACACAGCATATCACAGAATGTGGTAGTGCTAGGGAGGAGATGCATGATTGTGCTGCTTCCCTGAGGTCAGCTATTGAGTCCAGTTCAAAGGACATATGCGCTGAACTGGCCGCAGTGCAGCACGTACTGTCAGACTTGGTGTAAGCAATGCGGGACATGCGTCCATCCGAGCAACCGAGTACTTCATCGGCTGCCAGTTCCACCAGGACCAGCCCCGTGCGCAGGTTGGGCAGGAACCTGCGACGATCGGACAGGGGTGCACCTGGTGCTGGGAGAGGGGGATGCCAGTAGGCACGGCATTGTGTACTGGTGCCACGTGGTCCACTGGTGTGCAGTACTGCACAGCACGTGTTGGGGAGTAGAGGGGGGAGGAGGAGCGGGTGTGTTGGGGAGTAGAGGGGGGAGGGGGAGTGCGCGTGTTGGGGAGTAGAGGGGGGAGGGGGAGTGGGTGGGTTGGGGAGAAGAGGGGGCGGGGGGAGTGGGTGTGTTGGGGAGTAGAGGGGGAAGGGGGAGTGGGTGTGTTGGGGAGTAGAGGGGGAGGGGGGCTGGGTGTGTGGGGTGTGGGCCTGTCAACTTACTTTTGCATATTCAATACACTTTTTGGTTAATCAGAAATAACATGTGTGGACATTGCTTATTGCGTAAGTGTGCTTAATTGGTTAACAGTCTACGGTGTCCATGTCCCGGACACACCCTGAGTGCCATCTCCATGTAACCCCCCGTCCATGTCTACTAGAAACATTGGTTGATCAGAGTCTGACTCATGGCACGTCCCTCCTGTGCATCGTTATGTCCCTGAGGTGCTGCCCCATCCCCAACCTCCTTATCCTCATTGTCAGGTGATTGCAGTTCAGCGTCAGTGGACAGGGGCACATTCCGTCAGATGCACTTATTGTGTAGCATGACACATGCCATGACATTCTTGCCCACCTCCTCATGCCCGTACTGGAGTGCCCCACCAGACCTGCTGAGGCAGTGAAAACCTGCCTTCAAAAGGTCAAATGTCTGCTCAATTACCACATGGGTACGTGTATGTGCACGATTGTAGTCCTCTTCGTGCATATACTGCGGGTTACAGACTGTGGTAAGGAGCCACCTCATCAAGAGATAGCCTGCATCATCTGCATGTGGCCAACAATGTATGAGTAAGTTACTACATCATAATTGACGTCATTGAATGACGACATAGCATGCATGTATTTCTCATATTCAAGCCCATTTCCATGCATGGATGGAGACACACGATGTGACTGGTATGTGTGTATTCCTCTTATGGACTGATTTGCATTCCATCTACTAGTGGGTGCAGGGGGGGTCAAGTTCTTTGTGAGTGCCCATGCACTGTGTTAGTCCACAATGGTTGTTTCTGTGATGTTGAAGATGTCCGGTGATTTGTAAGCTTTCATCCTGGCACCGTTGATGTCAGCCTCATGATGATCTCACTACGCACAACAAAAGATGTCATACAATTCAGTTGGGCCTCTGTGTCAGTGTAGTGGTGTATTGATGTTATTGACCCTCATGTGACTCCTTTGTACGCAGTAATGGGGGACTGTCCTTTTAGTTGATGGTTTTTGGTGCTGTGTATTGGCCATAGTCATTGCTTGTACCTGTATTTTGATGAGGGGGATGCAATCTGATTTCTTACAGTGCACATGCAGATGGCTATGGAATGGTTGTGACACAGCTTCATTTACATGGTAGGGCTGCTTGCATCTTGCATTTTGTAGTCATGTATCATGTTCCCAATGGTGATGATGGTGTTCCGGTCCAGACGGTACAGGGTGTGGATCTGCGGTTAGGTTGAATGGACTGGCTCTGATGCGTGGGATTGGGGGCTGCCTGCGTGGTGCCACTGGCTGTGCTGGTAGGGTATGCTGGCCATGCCTTGCCCTCCTTCTCCTCCTGTGTCTCCTCTGTTGTCGTTGTTCTTGTTGTTGTTGTTGTTCTTGTTGCACTTCCACTGCAATCAGGTCCTCCAGCCCCAGCTTTGCTAGTAGTATTGGGGTCATTGTGGAGTGTGACTGGGTGTGGGATGGAGTGGGTGTGCTCCTTTTGTGCTTTCCCAGTCTGTATGGCCTCCACCTGTGCTGATTGTGTGCACATGTGGCAGTTGGGTACACTGCACATGGCCGTTTACGGTTGGTCCGCGATGGCGGTATTAGCACCATGGCGGTAAGTTACTTTACGCCCTTCACAATGGCGTTAGTTGCATGTCCGCCCGACTCGTGATGTTCTCCACTTTGCGCCATGCCGGTATTTACGGCATGGGAGGTCGCGTGCCCGCGCGCTTGGCGCTTTTAACAGCACCGTTAATTACAGTGCCGTTAATAGTGCATTGTTCAGTTATAATCGGCCTAGTGGTAAACAATGCCGGTTATCCTTTACCGGCATCGTTTGCCACTTAACGCCAGGGTCATAATGAGGCCCAGTGTGTTTGAGGAACAGTAAGAATATTAAGGTAGTATTGTACTTACTCTTTTTTTGTACAATAAGCAGGTGTCTTCGGATATGTTGCTTGTAGTTCAGATGCAGCTGATTTTCAGGAGAGTGGTCCTCATTGCAATTGTAAAAGAAAGAAGTTAGTAATTTTGTGTGTTTATAGCACTGATGTTAATGTAGACGTTGATTTTTATGTTTTTGTGGTAGCATTCTTGTTTGATATCTGAACATAGTGTATGCATGCATTTCATTTGACTATGTGCAGCCTTTGTATTTTATTTACAATATGTTAGTTCAACATGCTTTGCAAATGAGTAGAATTTTAAGTGCATGAAATTCACTTGGTTTTTTAAAGGTGTGTTGTAGATAGCAGACTGGTTTGGAAGTGACAGTTGATTATAGTAGATGGGAAACATTTCAATAAGTTAATTTTATAGCTAGACATGCCAACAATCGGGAGCACCTGAGAGGGAGATTTCACCACAGCAATCGGGACCATTTCATTTTCTTTTAGGATTACATTGGGATTAGCATTAATCTAGGTAGGAGACAGTAAAAAATAGTGCAATTTTTCAATAAAAAATCAGGAGTCTCGTGCCTAAATCGGGAGGGTAGGCATGTACGTATAGGTTATGCGGGAGGCAGTAAAAAATGGTGTAATTTTCATTGAAAAATTGGGAGTCTCGAGCTTAAATCGGGAGGGTTGGCATGTATGTACAGGCTATGCAGGTTTAGTGGCATTACTATGTTTATATGGATTCATAACACTTGTACATGTACTGTGAATAAAATATGCATACCTGTAGTTTGTATTCATGTATGTGGATATGAATGCAGCTGTAAGTAGAAATATTGGAGACTTGTAGAGTAGTTTCTTTAGTAGGTGCTTTCCAATGATATGAGACTTGTACTCAGAGTGATCAACAGTACATTTGAAGTGCAGAACTCTGATGATGGAGTTAGATGTAGAGGTCTTGGATGCGATTGGTTGATGGATGTGTGACTGCTTAGCTGTATCCAATGAGGGAATGGCACCGAGAGTAATGTGGAAAGGGTATAAGGGCTGGCTAAGAGTTATGTGCCGCGCGGAAACTGCGGCTGTCCGCGGGTAGTGCGTGCCACATCCAGGGTTTTCCAGCAAATCCAGTATGGAAAGGGGACTGTAGGGATCAGCCAATCAGATGTTGATGTTGTGGATTTGTGTAGGAAGAGAGTGTGTGTAGTGAAGATGGCAGAGGTGGAGAAAGTCAGGGTGTTGGTGCTTGGAGATATGTTTGTCCATGGTTTACAGCACTATGCTCAACGCAGGCATGTGGCAAACAATTTCGATATTAAAGGAGTGGAGGTGGTGTTGAATGCTGTGCCTGATTGCAATGTAGAAGGAATTCTGCAAGTATGTGAAGATATGCGCAGGATGAACAGTCCCCATCTGGTAGTTTTGCACTATGGTGCTTTACATTTAGGCTACGCCAGTGCCCCTACTTTGTTGGCAGATTTGGAACAGTTGGTTCAAGCAGTAATGAACATCCTTCCAAATGCGAAAGTATTTTTTTCTGGATTACTACCAAGGGCAATATGGGCCAATAGTTCTGTTTTTTTTCCTCAGCAAAACATTGCTAGGTGTGCAATCAATCGTGGCATGTGTGCTTTCATGCTTAGAGCTGGTATGTTTGTCTGTAATAATGAGAATATTGATTCACGTAATGCTGTTTATTTTGAAGAAGATGGCATTTCTTTATGTTTTTTGGGAAATGCCATTCTGTTTTGGAATGTAAGGGTTGCTTTGGAGAAAGTTATGTGAAGATTTTAGTTGTAAAGTAAGAAGAAAAAAAAACAAAAAAATACAACATAACAGGTGTCTGTCAGGCATCTGCAAAAAAACAAAAAAAGGCTCCTTTCAGAGCCCACCTCAAAGGGGAAATGGGGCACACTATTTAAATGTACATTCAACACTCTCAGATTTTCGATATGTCTGCGGACATGGCGGTAGTCTGCGGACAGCGCGTATTACATACAGGGATTTTGGGGTGGAGAGACATGCAAATGAGAATGAGCGGAGGTACGGATTTGTCAGTAAAGTTTACTGGGTGTGTTGTGTAAGGAGAGATTTTGTCAGAACGTCTTTTTCCTGAGAGAAGAACAGATAGCTATGGCTGTGTGTTTCCGAAAACAGATTATCTGGATTTTGGGAGACTCATGTATACATTGGTTGGAGGTGCATGCAGAACGCTGTGGAGTAGCTGCAGATCTTGGATTTCCTCATGTGGAAGTGCACTGGCATGGAGTGCATGGAATGAAGTGGCTGGACTTGGTACCTCTCTGTGTACTTTAGAGAGAGAGCATCATCCACACATAATTATAATTCATTGTGGAGGGAACAGTTCAGGACATGTGTCTGGAATTTCTTTGCAATTTGCAATGAAAGAAGGACTTGAGAAGGACTTGAGAAGGTCATGGACATGTTTCCAAATTCCCAAGTATTTTTTTCTCATATTTCACAAAGAAAAATGTGGCTGCACTTTTCTTTTATTGGTCCACAATTGGAGAAAGCGAGGCGCAATGTCAATAAGGCTGTTTGTGCCTTTCTAAGAGATGTTGGCATGTTCTCTTTTCACAATGAAAATATTATGTTTCGTAGCATATACATTTTTCGCAGAGATGGAGTCCATCTTACTTATGCTAGCTATCAGATTTTTCTGAGAAATGTGCTAAATGCATTGCAACCTTTTTTGGAATTATAGTCATCTAGTTTGCAGTAAATGTTGACGATTTCAAGTTTTTCAAACACAAGAAAACACCACCAAAATGCTCTTTTCAGAGCCACCACTTCCTACCAGAGAAAAGTGCTTTGGTTTTGCTAGGGCAGCACCCTAAAAATGTCCTGGGACTGTCCGCAAACTTCCAAAAAATGCACAGGGCCCTGCACTGTTTATTTGCCACTTGTATTTTTAAAATTTGAAAGGCGGCTCTGAAAAGAGCCTTATTTTGGATTTTTGTTGTTTTATATTTTTTTGGTTTTTTACACACGACACACGAGGAGAGGAGGGGAAAGGAGGGTAATGAAGGGACACCAACCACGGGATAAGAAAGGGCAGGTGGAGAGAGGAAGATGTAGAGTGGGCCTTACTTGGGTAGGTAGCAGGTCTTCTGGTGCTCCGTGACCGTAGTCTCGAAAGCACTTCGAAGACTCTCCCCCCTGCAGAGTACTGCGTCGCAGTACATAAACAAAATTGTGACCCTCGAAAAGGTAAGGGTCAACAGCATTGTGAATGGCCTGTGAAGCAGCTGGAGGGATGCGCTCCCCCACAGGAGTGTCTCTTGTGGCGAGAGGAGCAGAAACGCAGGATGCTGTAGAGGAACTCCACCTACTACGTTAGTCCCAAGGTACAACCTTGCAAATGTCCGCACTGTGGAACGACGTAAGGTGTTGCTTCATGGATGTCGTACCAAAGCTGTACGAACCATGTCTCCCACGACTCAGCACCATTTTGCACTGGTTGCAGGTGACCTTGTTGGCACATGCTTTTGGTACGTTACCATGAACGGTAAGCAACCGCCACGCTCAAGACTCCCGGCGAGTGCTGGTAGTAGGGAGTTCCTCAACCTCATTCTCTTCATCCTCTTCATCCTCGTTCTCTACATCCTCATGCGTGTTCCCCCCTGCAGGCCCTTGGGGAGGTGGTGGTAGTGGAGGGTTTGGGGGTGGTGCTAAGGCATATGTAGCAACAGCAGCCATGGATGCCCTCAGGGTTGATGAGATAATCTCAGCAAGAGCAGCAAAGGCAGCAAAAGACAATCTGCAATAGCCAGAAGTACAATGAATCAGATCAGCTCTAGGGTGGAGCCTTTTATAGGGGCGGAGGGGTGCGCTTCGTGAACAGATAGAGCACCCAAAAAGGTTCAAAAGTTACAAAAAGTATGTGGAAAGCCAGGGTCATTGTCTGGGACATGTGCAATGGTGAATTATTACTGTAAAATAATTTGGATTGTCTGAATAAGTTCTTTTAAAATGTTGGGGAACCGGACAGTGTCCGCAAATTAGGACACACGCTCAGCGTGGGTGCGGTCACATGATGATATCGGGAACATGTCCGCGAAGGAAACAGGTGTACGCAGGACACCAAATGCACGGGAACAGTCGTGCGCATGTGCGCAGGTGTTCTACGGACAGTGTTTGGTTCCACAAACAAATTAAAAGTGCGACACAAGTGAGACGGACAGTTACGGACAGGCGCGATGTTCGCAGGACTGTGTGGTGCGCATATGCGTAGATGTTATGCAGACTGTACGAACAGTTATAGCGTCCTTAGGACACCTCCATTTTGTTTGACTATGGACATCCCGGACACCGCGCGTGTTCTTAGGACAGTTTCAACTTGGCTGCGGATGGTACGGACAGGTATGGTATCCTTAGGATTCCTCCATTTTGTTCACTTACGGACATCTCGGACACCAGGTGTGTTCTAAGAACCATCTTGGTTGCGAACGGTACAGACAGGTATAGTGTCCTTAGGACACCCCCATTTTGTTCATTTCTGGACATCCCGGACACCGGGTATGTTCTAGGAACATTTCCATCATAGTGTCCTTAGGACATCCCGATTTTGTTAATTACGGACAGGCCAGACAGGCGCGCTGTCCGCGGACATTCTAACTGCTTTTTAAAAAAAAATAAGATGCAAAGGATTGAATTAAAAGACACACAATATTTTATTTTATTATATGCAGATACACAATTTATGAAAGAGAGGGGGAAGCAGAACTGAAACAAATACAGGGGAATTAGGGGTTTGGAGAGGATGGATGGGAGGGGATGAAGGGATGGAAGTCAAATCAAAACATTTTGACATTAATGACATTTGTGATGTTCTTTGATGTCCTGGGTGTTAGTTTTAGCAGTGCACGGTGGTGGCACGGTGGTGGCGCGGGTTATGGTTGCTTAGCTTACCATAACTGGCGAATTTCAGGGGGGTTTCGGTTTTACTTGGAACCATAAGGTCCCTTTAACAAAGATTTTTTACTGAATTTCATAGGTTTTTAGTAGTGCAACTTAACCATAACGTCCCTTTAACAAAGTTTTTTTTTACTGAATATAAATATACATATAGTATACATATAGGAGTGCAATCCGTTGGTTTTGCCCTGTATGGGCTGAATTTTCGTTTTGAAAATATTTTCGCGTCGTGGGATCTTAGACGCTGGATTTTGCACCCATCCATCTACGTGAAGTGCAAGACGAGTTTCCCTCTTGGATCTTTTGAAGGGCTCATTGTTGCGCTCCGGCTTTATCCATCTCGACTTCGAGCGGCGAGGTTACAGGTTTGTGGAGCTCTACTGCGCCTTGCCTGAGACACAGAGTGGATTTTTCTCTGCATCGGAGGACGCGAGAAATTTGCATCCACTCAGGTAGGACTACGTTGTGACTCTGCTCCTGTTTTTCTACTTGTGCCTGCGCCTATTGGATAACCCGTAAGGATATAAAGCACACACACTGCATGACTGTTTGTGCTCGAGAGCTAACACTGTTTAAGGTTATGGGCTTGACTGTGCATACAGACAGCACTTTGCACCTACATTATGACATCACAAACTGAAAGGGAGAACCTGAGGAAAACTCAAGCGGCTTCACTTTTTTGTGAAAAACAACCTGTAAATAAACTCACACCTCAGGTGCCTACTTTGGAACCACAGGTTAATACTGAAATTAGACTACTTAGAGAATTGGAGAAACAAAGGCATCATGAGATCAGCAAGTGGTAGGAGGAACACTCCTTACAAAATTACATAGACGTTGGTCGTATTCCAAGAGGTCTGCGAATACTTACCACACCCTCCTTTGAGGAACAAGATCCAGCTATGCTGCAGGAATGAGGCGAATCCAGCAATACTTGCTCAGTAACATTTCTCAATATCTTAATTAAATACGCTTGTATGGACCACCACAAGATATTGGCTAAAATCCAAGATATTGAGGAGGAGCTGGAACAACTCGAACAGAGTGAAGAAGGAAAAAGTCTCTGCACCAGCATTGAGAATGGATATAAAACATACGAGGAGGATATCAAATTACGTAAGCAAAGGAAATTCATCAGAGATAAACAGGACTACGAACAGGGAAGAGTATTGACTTTTGCTAAACGTTTTGATAATTTACGTAAAAACCTTCCCCAACCTACACCAAGTACCACTGATGATATTCCTACTGATCCATCTACCTCTGATGTGGACACTACTGAAAGTGAGGGTGAGCAACAGCCCTCTAGAAAGCTTAATTTTTTAGAGGAGATGAGACTGTTGGGTATGGAGGGCAGGCTAAACAGCGGAAAGAAAGCCATAGGCCGAGGAAGAGGAAACTCCTCGGGCCAAAGAGGCCGAAAAAAGACAAGGAGGGGAAGACGTAGCTTCTGCATCAAAAGTGGACAAGCCAGAGCGATTAACACGCTCTGGAGCCAAGAAATAACTCTTAAAGAAATGAACACATTGGACATGTCCATTATTAACCTATCCACTCATCCCCTCACCGCTGAAGAAACCAACATACTACAAAAAGGTCTTAATTTCTGTCCCTCATCTTGATACAACTATGCTGAAACCAGGATTGACTTTGATAAGTACATGCGCAAAGTCAGATTAACATTTTTTTTTCCATGTACCCTCCAAAACCTAAACCTAAAACTAATCTCCAGGGGGGAACTGAAGTTTCTATTCAAGATACGTTCGCTCTTAGAGATTTGGAACTTCTAGACTCTGAATGTGATTTGGTCACTGACCTTTGGGACCAAGAATCTGCTTCTATGTATGTCGATACTGCTTGGCCTGGAAAGACTCTACTTAAAGCTAAGTCACGCTTCAATCCAGTATTTAATCCAGGAGGCCTTGTTGAGGCCTTCCAGGATCTGGTAATCCACGATTTAAAGAGGATCAGGAAACAACAAGTGCCTTACAAATCGAATCTTACAGAATCACAACAAGGCACCATGGAGCGTTTGAGCATGATGACCGACTACATTATCAAACCATCAGATAAAGGCATGAACATTGTCCTTATGAGTCGTGAGGACTATATCAAAGAGGCACATAGACAATTGCTGAATAAGGACTGTTATGCAAAACTATCAGGTGATCCATCAGAAATCATGAGTGATAAATTAGGGCATCTTCTGCAGACTTGGAAGGAGAAAGATTTATTGGATGAGGATATTTGCTCATATTTACATCCGAAGTTCCCTGTGACACCGACTATTTATTTTCTGCCAAAAATTCATAAGAGTCTTATTAGACCTCCTGGCAGACCAATTGTCACACTATGCGGAGCCTTGTTAGAACATACTTCAAGGTTCATAGATGAAACTTTGGTGTCATTTGTTACCACTCTGCCTTCTTATATAAGGGACACCAAAGACTTTCTAAGTTGCATAGATGGCATTCCATGGGAATTTACCTTCCTATTAACAGCTCTTGATGTGGTTTCACTCTACATGTCCATAAGACACTGTGACGGCCTGAAAGCCTGTGAATACTTTTTGCACACACGTTCTTTGAATTGTCTCCAACACTCTCAGATGATTCATGAGATGATTGCGCTTTGTCTAACTAACAATTGTTTCCTCTTTGATAAGCAGTTCTATATGTAACTTCAGGGGACTGCTATGGGCTCCACCTTTGCTCCCTCCTATGTAAATTTGTTGATGGGGTGGTGGGAAAAATGTGTGGTCTGGCATCCCAGAAACAGTCATTATACATCCAAAATTGCCCCTTGGCTTAGATATATAGATTACTTGTTTATTATCTGGGAGGGCACAAGTGCTGACTGGTTGGATTTTGTTAATATACTTAACATTAATGAATTGAATCTTCAGTTCACCGAGAGCCACAGCAAGACTGCTATTACATACTTGGATATTCTTGTTACTGTGGCTCAGGGTGAATTGATCACCAGTCTATACAGAAAGCCCACGAGTTTGAATATTCCATTACATGCCAGGAGCAACCACCCGATTGCCCTGAAATGGAGTATCCCTTATGGGGAGTTCATTCGCATACGCAGAAATTGTACAAAGATTGAAACCTTTGATTGCGAATGCGCCCTCATGGCCAATAGATTTAAACAACGGGGTTACGCTAAGAACATTTTGGAGAAAGCTTTTTTGAAAGCAAGAAGTATGGACCGCTCCCAGCTATTGTTGCTGGACGATTCTGAACATATCACCACTAAGACTAATGAAACACGTCTCATTTTAACATTCGGAGCTAAATCGCACAACATTCGCCAAGTCATGCAGCGTCACTGGCATGTTCTCAAATCTGATGAACACCTAAATGATATTCTGGGTGACCGCATTAACATCACTTTTCGGCGGTCTACCTCATTTAAAGACACATTAGTTCCCAGTTTTATGAGACCTATAGACAATGCAATGACTAATACTTGGTTTAACACCAAACCTTGCGGTTTTCATAAATGCTCCAAATGTAAAGCATGTATTCATGCTGTTAACAAAACTCATTACACCCATCCCATTTTGGGCAGTAACATCAAGATCGCTTCCAGAATCACCTGTGATACTGATCATGTGGTTTATGTTCTGAGTAGTCCTTGCAACATGTGGTATGTGGGCAGTACCAAAGGGAAATTGAAACTAAGAATACTTCAGCATATTCGAGCCATTAGAAATATTGATTCTAATTATCCAATGGCTTTACATTTTCAGTCCCAACATGACAGCAAATTGGAGGGTTTTTCCTTCTTTGGGATCCGCACAGTGCCCAAATCAGTTATTGCTGAGGCAACTGGAGACCAAATCTATACTGGACCTTGAGACTAAGAAACCCAGGGGTCATAATTTAGATGAAGAATTGTATACCTTCCTGGGGACCTAATAGTTTACACTGCATGTCATTTTTCATGTATTGGTGTGTGACTTTCGCTACCTCGGATGTCTTGGATGACCCCTCAGATATTTTGATCTCGGTATCTTAGAGTCCTCACTTGCCTCTAGTTATTAAGAATATCCCCTTTTGCCAGAACGTATTTTTTATGATGATTTTTTACAATTTTTTATGGTTGTTACTTCATGAAATTTGCTGGCCTATCTTTTATTATTATTGGTTTTAACATGTACCATAGTAGGAGTATATATATATTTTTTAATATTGATTATTAAGATGAACGTATTTTTTTACACAGTATACATAGGATCCCTTTAACGTGTTTTACCCTGTTATGCATCTTGTTGAGCCTTCAAAAACCCAAAAAAAGTATGACTGGGGGTTGATACATTTATATTCATATTATTATTTTTTTATATGTGGATTTTTAATCAAATATTGCACGGGCCTATCAAGCATGCATGTACCACCTGGCTGCTCTCAAAGGTTAATGAGGAAGGATGTTTTGCTTCCAAAATCGGGGCATTTTAGGGTTAATGCACTTTGCACTTTATTGTGGATCTATTTTTTTACGATTCTCCAGCTGTCCATGGTTGCACGGATTTTGTGCCATGCTCTTCTTTTTAAGAGAGCATGGTTGTTCTTAAATCTTTGAGATTGTATGAAAAGTGCACCCATGGACATAGAGCACTGTGCGCATTATTCTTGCTGTAGAGAATGTAACTGTGATCCCTTTTATTCCCTTTGCCTTTCTTTTCCCTTTTATCCCTTTACCCCCCTTTTTTCCTTACTATTGCTGCTATGCATTTTTGCACTTTGTACAATGTTTACGCACTAAGCACTTTACTTGTCCTAATGCAGCTATTTTTGTTTGAATAGACCCGTCTCTTTCCCAGTACATACATTATGCTTATGGCATGTATTGGTATATGTGATTACTTATGATTAAGGCGTATGCATATATGAAACTTAACATTGCACGTTGAAAAATCACATTGAGGGATCATACTGAGGAGATGGCAATATATCGGAAAGTGCGCTATATTTTTGGCGTAGGTTTCGGATATCTTTGTTTGGTTGGCATCTGCAGACCAGGTTTTTTACCTCTTTTTTACATACATATTATTGTTGATATATTTTTTAGAAGTATGTTCCAGTCTTCTCCTGCCATTGTCTCCTGCATTAGCAGAGGGAACCTTGCATTACTTGTACATGGTTCCTTTTTGACAACGGTCACTACTTTGACTGTTTCTCCACATTAGTTATTATTCTGCCTTCCTCGTGGTATATGCCATCCCCTTTTAGAGTTCCCTCCTTGATGAATATTGTGGCACCCGTGGCTATATATTTTGTATTTCATGATGTAATTTTATGTCTATCTCACAACAAAATATATCAGACTTTACTGTGAACATGGGAATACAAAAACCCTGGCACACTACAATATGGCCGCCTGATTTACTACACATGGAAATGACGTGCTGAATGGGACACTCTATGCATTGCAATCACAGGGCCTCATTACACGGTAGGCGGTAAGGGTTTACCAGTATTTTACCAGTACCGGTAAATCCTTACCGCCTTACTACGAGGTCCCTTTGCAGGTTGGGGAATTTAACGCCTGCTTTTTGCAGGCATTAAAAACCAAGCTGCAAAGGGACCAGGGAGCTAATCACGGTACCGCAATTTGCGGTACCGTAATTAGCGCCTTCCCCATTCCCATAGAGCCCTATGGGGCAAAAATGGGAATGGGGAAGGGCAATGGGGGAAGGGGGAATTACCGCCCCACCAACCTTGGAATAGGGTGGTAATTCCCCTTTCCACCAAGGTGGTGCTAATAACACCTTGGTCCACCGCCATCCGTGTAATGAGGCCCACAGAGTTTGAATCACCTTTTAAGGAGTCCTTTGTCTGTGTTTTCCCTACTATCGTGAACAAGCGGTCGGACGATCGACGCGTCGGTTGTGCTTTTCAGGTTCCCCTTTCTAATGCCCTTTTAATTAATAAAGAATATTTGGTGCTGCCTGATTTTGCCGTCAAGCCCATTACTTGCTGAAGATTGGATTGACTGGACTCAGCTGCTCTTGGGAGTGCAATCCGTTGGTTTTGCCCTGTATAGGGCTGAATTTTCGTTTTGAATATATATATATATATATATATATATATATATATATATATATATATATATATATATATATATATATATATATGTATATATATATATATATAGTGAAATGGTGAAAATGTTTGTTTATACCTGTATTCTGTTGTTGTTGTTGACCATTTTATGTAAATATTCCAGGCAAATATGTGTCTAAATAGTACTGAACCTCTTTTTCTTTCTATTATTAGAGAACTAACCTCCCTAAATTCCAGCCTGGAGGCAAGAGGGGAATCCGGTGAGAACCAAATGGACCACGGAAAAGAAGGGATAAAGGGGGTGTTGTGTCACACCCTCCAACCCAAAGAGGGAAAGGGAGGCTGGAGTGCCCACTCCCTAATAAAGGAAGACCCTGGATGCTGTGCCACACCCTCCAACCCAAAGATGGAAGGGGAGGTTGGAGTGCCCACTCCCTAATGAGGGAAATTGCACCTAATGAAACCCCACTATGCCCCGCTCATCCCCACCAAAGAGTCATTGAAGAACAGGAGGATGGGCATGTGGGGTGCCTTCAAAGGCCCCAAACAGAAATCCCTTTCACATGAAAAGCAGGATTTTCAAGACTGACACAAAAACAGCTTTACATCTGTGGCTGCAAGTGAAAACTGAATGTCCCATTCACCTGAAAAGCAGTATTTTTAAACAGTGACCCCAAAAATGTCTTTGCAGTTTAAATGTGAAAGTGTACCACTGCTAACAGAAAATGTCAGGGAAAAAGACATTGGGCCTCATTACGAGTTTGGAGGCAGCCATGGTGCTATTAGCACCATGGCTGCCTCCAAAGTCGTGTCCGGGTCCGGGTAGTCGGAATGGGGACTTACCGGGTCATTCCAACCTTGGAGTACCCGGTAAGTCCCCATTCTGAAAACCATTCCCCATTCCCATTCGAGCTCCCATAGGACTCAATGGGAATGGGGAAGGGGCTAATAATGGGCCCATAAATAGCGGGCCCGTAATTAGTTCCCTGATCCCTTCGCGGCTCCTGCTAAGGGCAGCTGGTAAAACCAGCCGGCCTTAGTGGGACCCGCTAAAGGACCTCCGAATATGGCGGTAAGGGGTTAACGACACCGGCATCCTTACCGGTGCCATTAACCCCCTACCGCCATAGTCGTAATGAGGCCCATTGTGTGTGTTGACAAAAAGTAATGTACATACAAAATGTACATACAAAATACCAGTGACATTTGAAAAGCCACTTTGCTTTCCATGAAAAACTTTCTGTCAGCCCAAGTCAACCACTTTTAGCTTGTGCATGGACAAACTTCACAAGGAAATCCCTCTACTGCAGGTCTGGATGTTACACCCCCATCTAATTACAACTGCAATAAAGTGTGCTCTGCAAGGTGTGGAAAATCTCCATAGTACATCTTCCATATGTATTAGTACCAATCTTGAAACTCTACTGCTAGCCTTTTAAGCACACAGAAACATTTAAATTGCACAACACTACATGTATAATTGTTTTGGTTATTGATCAGTTTAATTCATCCTTGGAGTGAAATTTGTAGAAAGTAAAGAATTGTAATTTGTGTGTTTAAAAAGAAACTCATTTGTGTAATTGATTTGAGAAACAAGAAGTTACTCACCTTGCGTGGGGAAAAGGAACTCCCTGTGTTGAGGATGGCTTCTCTTTAAACCGTGACACAGCCATGGGGAGCAATTGGAAGAGGCAATGTTTATTCCAGCACAATAGACATGTTCCTTTCTCCTTTGAAGCAGTCACATTCACTTATAAAGAAGTGTTTTCCTACCTGCACACACACATACTCTCAGCTTCCATGCCACCGCATGCTGACCCAGATGGACCACCTCCCGCCTCATCACATCAACCTCCAGCTGTCAATCAGTGCTATCCAGGCTGTTTACGCAGATTGAGATGAAGAAATGCCAGACCTTCGGCACCCCAGTGCCTTATTAACAGAAAGCTCTACAGCATTTGCATAGAGGTGTGCAGGCTGCTTTATTAAATTGAACAAGAAAGCAGTAGCATGGGATGCGCCTCTTGTGGACTCCAGCTCCAACATAAATCCCAATCTGGCAATGTCAGATAATGGCACTGTAGATGAAAGATACAAGTTTAGAGTTTCACTCTAAATGTATATCTTTCTTTTTCTTTTCTCCTTGACCAAGGGGGTTGTCACCCTTATGCTCTACCATACCATCTGCCACAGTACAGACCCAGGGAATCAACAGTGCAGTTTTGTGTATGGTCAGTTTGTGTGAAACTCACAGGATTAAAGGTTCACAGGAGCAGAGCTGCAGATCCACCACCAGATGAATCAAGACTAGGTCTACGTTTTCCTTCCTAACGTGCATCACCTACCAGCAACCCTCTGTAATGACCTTTCAAGTGTATTCTTCAGACTTTATCCATCTATTTGTACGCTATAACCTTATCCTCTTGTGATACTGTGCTCTGGTGCTTCATCGCTAGGTTTGCTCTGCATAAAGCCCAGCAAATTCAGCATCAGCACATGCACACATGCACATTCCCTTCAGCCACAGTACAAAATACTAAATGTTAAGATGGATTTTCAAAATCAACCCTGGGGTGTAGATGTTGGGAGGCCAAACTATAAAGGGCAACAGTCAAGACTAGGTAGGTGGCAGAACATTAAGGCTTAGGGCCTCATTACACGGATGGCGGAGAACCATGGCGCTACTAGCGCCATGGTTCATGCCGGTAAAATACCGGCACCGCCTTGGCGGAAAGGGGAATTACCGCCCCATTCCAAGGTTGGCGGGGCGGTAATTCCCCCTTCCACCATTGCCCTTCCCCATTCCCATTTTTGCCCCATAGGGCTCAATGGGAATGGGGAAGGCACTAATTACGGTACCGCAAATTACGGTACCGTAATTAGCTCCCTGGGTCCCTTTGCGGGTTGGTTTTTAACGCCTGCAAAAAGCAGGCGTTAAATCCCCCAACCCGCAAAGGGACCTCGTAGTAAGGCGGTAAGGATTTACCTGTACCGGTATTTTACCGGTACCGGTAAATCCTTACCGCCATCCGTGTAATGAGGCCCTTAGACTTAGTATGGGATGTGAGAGTGGTTTAAGGCTAAGACGAGTCCACACAGAGCAACACCAATAATTCCATTTACACCAGTGAGTGCAAAATTATACAATGATTTATTAGGCCTTTAAAATACACCTTAAGCAATGAAACCTCTGGAAAAATATTGTCACACACTTACCGTGAAACATATATATGTATACGCCTGTAATGCAATAGCCTGTTACGAATGATGTTGCCTCTACCAAAGTAAGTTGCTATGAACTACAATTCTAACTGCTCGTGCATACCTTGTTCACATCATACCTTGCCTAAATCCATTCGCAAGCATAGTAGTAAATTGCGCCTATTATTGTATCAGTTCTGACCCCGTAATCTGCACAAACATATCTCCCGCAAATTATCTATGTATTGTTAAAATCGCCCTGATTTGAACTAGTTGCCTATGCCTTTGCTCTGCTCAACAACCTCTCACTACAGGGTATGCTCAGTTATACCACTTTACTAAACTTATTTGGTGATACCCTTGTACTGGCTTGACCTCACACCACTGTTGTCTTACTGCATCAATGTGCATAGATATGTGTGTACTAGCCTGACCATTTGCCACTGTTGTCTTACTGCATCAATGTGCATAGATATGTGTGTACTAGCCTGACCATTCGCCACTGTTGTCTTTCTGCATCAATGCGCATAGATATGTGTGTACTGGCTTGACCATTCGCCACTGTTGTCTTACTGCATTAACGTGCCATTTTGTATAACTGATGCCAATTCCGTCCTTTGCTTCTGTTGCCACATTGTATCAGCCTGCCCCACGCTACGCCACTGCTGTCCCACTGCATCAATGTGCATAGATATGTGTGTACTGGCCTGACCATATGCCACTGTTGTCTCACTGCATCAATGTGCCATTTTGATAACTGATGCCAACTCCGTCCTTTGCTTTTGGTGCCACATTGTATTAGTCTGCCCACGCTACGGCTGCCACTTGGCATAGGACTTCCCCCACACTGATGTCATATTGTATTGACCCGACCTTTTGCGATTGATGCCATACTGCTAATCCTTGCACTGTACCTCTGCCACCTTGCCAACACCATGCTACTCTGTACCCTCTTTATCATGTTCCCATTCTGTGTTGTGCACAACAGTGTACCTTGTAGTGGCAATAACTACATAGTCTACAAGGATGGCCTAGCTAGACTGGCCTGCCCTAGGCATTACCCTATCGCCTGCCCCACACCGTTCTTGCCCACCACACCAGCCTTCCCGCAATGCTCACAGCACGTCCATCTTACCTATGGCAGCGTTCACGCAGATGTCATCCCTGCCAATAGCAACACCAATAGTCCCAAAGGGCACGACAATAACCCAAACTCATCACGCCCTGCTCGTGATCACAGCCCAATTAGCACAAACACCCAAGCAGACACACACAACTACCTTCGACCTGACTGAGCGTAACAACAGACTAGGCACCAGACTTGCCCTTAAGTATAGCAACCATCCGACTAAACCTCATACCAAGACCAACAATCAGAACCTAGTCTCCAACAATCCTAACCTATCTCCCCTTAAAGGAGCACTTCTAAATGTTAGATCACTAGTCGCCCATCCCATAGAAACCGCTGACATCATCCTGACCAACAACCTCGATTTCCTTGCAGTGACAGAAACCTGGTTGCATGACGCTGCAGGCCCATCTCTATCCCTAGCAATTCCTGACAATTACTCCATCCTCAGAGCCGATAGACCTAACGCTCGAGGAGGTGGTGTAGCCATTATCTTTAAATCCTCTCTCGACATTAGACTAGCCCCCTCTTCTCCGCTAAAATCATGTGAGCATCTCACAGTCAAACTTCAAACATCCCCCAAGAGCACAATTACAATGCACCTAATATACAGGCCTCCTGGCCCACCTGGACACTTTGAAGAAGACATCACATCCCTAATAGCCGAGAGCTCCAAACCTTCAGCTCAAATCATCATTCTTGGGGACTTTAACCTCGGGTATAATGACCCTAATGACGCCCCAGCCACCTCCCTGGCCAACGCACTAACCGAACGCGGCCTCACACAATACTGCGCCCAACCCACTCACTCGAAAGGAAGGTCTCTCGACTGGGTAACTGCACTTAACTGCAACATTACCCTCAAGAACTCCCTACCCCTTGTTTGGACGGATCACTACCTCCTCTCGCTTGATATCAATATAAATAACTCATTGCCCAAAAATAAAAACGCTTGCACCTGCCTGCCCAACAAGGAACAAGCGCAACATTACAGCTGAAGCGCTCATACCCCTGGTACTCCCCACACTCAACGCATTACCAGCCACAGCTGATTTGAACTTGTTGGTCAACACCTACAATGAATCTATGTCCAAAGCGATTGACCGTGTTGCCCCATTAAAAATGCGCAAAGGGAAACCCAAGGCACACTTGAATTCCTGGTACACCCCTGAACTCAAACTACTCAGACAAAGAAAAAGCAAACTTGAAACACGGCGGAAAACAGTCCCTACCTCAGAAAATAGAACTAGCCTTACTAATATCACAGCTCTCTATAAAACTGAGTTAATACGTGCCAAAAAAGAAACCTTCAACTCCAGGATTACCAAAGCAGGATCTAGTACTAGAGAACTGTTCAACATCTTAAAGGAACTTGAAAACCCCATTCCTCCCACAGATACATGTACCAAGGATAAACCCTGGTGCACGGCCATCCAGAATGCCCTCGCCAACAAAATCACTGTGCTCCAAACTGAAATTCAAAACAAACGACAACAACTCTCCAATGGTCCAACTGCCAATCTAACCTCACACTCACCCACGGACACCAACTCAGGTTTTACATTCAAAAATGTAACTGTACCTGAAGTACAAAAAATTATAGCCTCCCTGAAACCTTCAAACTGTAAAGGGGACAGTTGCCCCACACAGATCATAAAAGATGCAGCTAGGGATCTATCCCCCTTCATTACCAAGTTAATAACCTGTCCTTCACCAGCAATGCAGTCCCAAGTAATTTAAAACAATCCTGGGTCCTCCCACTTTTAAAAAACCAAACTCTTGACCCGGCTATACCTACTAACTATAGACCTATCACCACTGTCCTGTTCTTACTAAAAATCCTTGATAGAGTCGCCTATTTACAAATTCAGGACCACCTAGAATCCAACACATTATTAGGTATCCGCCAGTCTGGCTTTCGACCTCAACATGGAACAGAAACGGCCCTTGTTGATCTTAAAAGTCAGATCGACGAACTTAAAGATAAAGGCAAGGCTGCCATCCTTCTTCTCTTGGACCTCTCTGCAGCCTTTGACCTGGCCGACCACAAAATCCTATGTAACCACCTGTCATCGGCTGCACACTTCTCCCACTCAGCGGTCAAATGGATCCAATCTTTCCTCGCTAACAGGACCATGCGTGTTTTTTCACCACTAGCAGCGGCCGACCCAATACCCATCACATGCGGTGTCCCACAAGGCTCATGTGTTTCACCTACTTTGTACAACATATTTACAAAGCCCCTCTTTGACAAACTGGACCATCTGGGTGTCACCTACACCAACAATGCTGATGACACC
This sequence comes from Ambystoma mexicanum, assembly GCF_040938575.1. Taxonomy (NCBI): domain Eukaryota; kingdom Metazoa; phylum Chordata; class Amphibia; order Caudata; family Ambystomatidae; genus Ambystoma; species Ambystoma mexicanum. The sequence goes on along the minus strand of NC_090937.1, from coordinate 791,511,997 downwards.
CAGATACTCCTAACCCTATCAGGCAACTACAACTCTGATGTTGACAGAATCAACGAAGTCTTCACCATCATTCAGGCATGGATGGCCACACACGGCCTCTGCCTGAATGATGATACGACAGAACTGCTCCTGGTCGGCTCCTCCAACACCCTCTCGAAACTTGGCCTCAGCTACACCAGCATTACCATCGATGGAAACAGCATACCCATTTCCAAAAGCGTAAAAACCCTCGGTTTCTATCTAGATACCAACACCAACCTCTCTAAACAAATCAACATGACCGCCTCAGCCACTGCCTACACAGGTAAGCTGATAAGGGTTTGCAGACCTCTACTATCCACCAGCAACTGCCTCATATTAGCCAGAGCACTCATACAGTCCAAACTGGACTACTGCAACGGCTTATATGCAGGCGCAAACAAATCCATAATAAACAAATTGCAGCTCCTCCAAAATAACGCACTCCGAGCTGCGCTCAATATTCCCAGAAGAGAACACATTTCTGCAATCAGAAAATCATGTAAATGGCTCTCCATCCAACATAAAATTGTCCTAAAAACCTTATGTCTCACCTACAAAGCCTTGAACCACCTTGCGGCTCCCTATCTAACCAACAAATTCACCTTGAAACCTAATATCAGAACTACCAGATCCACCAACACACTATGCCTGATGGTGCCCAAATACACCCTAAAACGAGCCGGAGGTACCAGCTTCCCGGTTCTAGCCGCTCAACTGTGGAATACTCTTCCACTGGACATCAAAACCATCCCCACCTTTCAACCATTCAGAACCCATGTTATCACCTGGCTACTGAATAAAAACTAACGCCTCTACAGGCGTCTCAGGACACCTCACGCACCGTCCCTTCCTAGCTCTCATTCACTACCTCCATGTATTTGCGGGCACTAGCCTCTGCATCGTTCTTGTGTATATATTATTGCCACTGTATATCTCCTATGCTAACTGTAACTGTATATAACTGTAGTTGTAAATTGTATAACTGTACTATTTGTTTAACCTGTATTCTGTAACCATATTCTCGTGCGCCCATATACCCCTGGGTCCGGAGCACTTTACAAATACATTAAACAAACAAACAAACAAATATATCCACTGTTATAAGGAGTTAGAAAAGCATGTGATTCAAACTTGTGTAATAGAGGTAGGCAGTCAGATGCCTAAAAGGCAGTAGAAACACTTTAGAACAACATTAAAACAGTTCCTCTGCACTTACTAAGGCCAGCCCTAAAGTGGATTGGTGCCTAGTACACTAAAGTCTTCGGGTCAAAAGTTATACTTTTCAGGTAGGATGGATGATGCTAATGGTTGCACTCAGAGTTCCAAAAACTTAAGGAAAGATCAGGAAAATAACTCTCTCCATCCCACTACCATAGGATATGCCCACCACTTATATACATCAAGAAAGAGAGAGATAGGGAAAGGACCTCACACCCATGTAACCGTTTTGGATGTATGGCAAGAAAGGAACGAGGGTTTTAACTTATTCCCTTTCTCTGATTTCTCCAGAGATCACTGCTGAGGTGCCGAATCTATTGGGGTTACATTCTTCTATACTTGGTCCAAATGAGGTAGATCCAGGTGTTGTAGGTTCAGAGGTCAGTTTTAGGGGCAGGATTCATTTTCGGTCAGTCACAGTGCTTGAACCTCTGTTCCAGGCACCTTCCAGCTGAACACCCTTTAGATGAAAGGCAGAGGCTTCTCCATAGAAGACAACCTTCGGACACCTCGAGGGAGCAAAAAAGACTGATACAATTGGTGTCACCACAATCAGACAGCAACAGGCATTGTTCAATGCATGAACAAAGGATCAGATTCTGTACAGCTTCCGTTTGTGCTAGAAGGCTCAAAATGTAGGAGCTGGTGTCTTGTAGTACGACTGGAAGAACCTCCAAGTTGCAAGGATGCACTCAGAATGGAGAATGCAGCAGCAAGGTAGCCCAAGTAGAGCTGGTCAGTCCACCTGTCAGTCCACCTGTTGGTCCAGGGACATTTCCGAAGGCTGAGAAGGCACAGATCTGTGTGCAGGGGTTGAGCTTGTTTGTTCCACCAATCTAGGGTTTGAAGCACTGAAGAGGGTCTTCTTGAGAAAAGGCAGAGGAGCAGGGTTTCGCCAGGATATCACTGGAGTTGATGCTGGTCAGCTGCAAAGGTCATCCTTGGGTTGTTAGTGGATGTCTTGTAGGGGTTGTGGTTCCAACAATGATTTGTAGAATTACTGCAGGAGTTCTTCTTTTATCCAAGATTGGGACAGGAAGCTCACCCAGGCCCACCACTGACCACACAATCTGAGCAGCAACACATATTCAGGCCACATGATGTGGACTGGGGACAGACAGCCCCAGCCCTCACCTCCGGCCACACACACAGACCACCCAATTACCTGCACAAGCAGCACCTTTCCCCGGAAAGGGGTGTTCCATGTATGACAATTTCAGCCCTGAGAGGCCAGGAAGGAGGTCAAAGAATAATATGCCCAAAGGACAGGTGAAAATCTTGTGGCACTACCATCTTAAAGTACTAGCAACTCTTAGGGCCTCATTACAGGGATGGCAGTGAACCATGGCGCTATTAGCGCCATGGTTCATGCCGGTAAAATACCGGCACGGCCTTGGTGGAAAGGGGAATTACTGCCCAATTCCAAGGTTGGCGGGGCGGTAATTCCCCCTTCCACCATTGCCCTTCCCCATTCCCATTTTTGCCCCATAGGGCTCTATGGGAATGGGGAAGGCGCTAATTACGGTACCGCAAATTGCGGTACCGTAATTAGCTCCCTGGTCCCTTTGCGGGTTGGTTTTTAACGCCTGCAAAAAGCAGGCGTTAAATTCCCCAACCCGCAAAGGGACCTCGTAGTAAGGCGGTAAGGATTTACCGGTACCGGTAAAATACCGGTACCGGTAAACCCTTACCGCCATCCGTGTAATGAGGCCCATAGTCACCATTTGCAGTAAATGCAAAGGTGCATGAAAAAAAGGTTTAAAACACAGTAGGAAAATACCATCTGCTAACAGCCCATCCTAGATATATGGCATTTGTAAACCCAAGGCTTCAAAATAAAGAGTTATACATATCCGACAGTTCCTCCCTGACACTCCTACACATCAATCCTGTATCACTTACCAACTTAAAATAACTGAGCACATTGACACCTCACTGCAAACTACCTGCTACTATAAGGAATTAATATACGTGAAATGCAGAACATTTTGAACAAACATGATAAAAATAAGACATTTAGAGAATAGAAGTAAAACAAAACTATGCATTTCCCGTTTCTTTAAGAACCTTCCTGTTAACTACACATGTTTTAAACAGAGTTAATATAGGAGCTGAACACATTCGACATCTTTACAAAGTATTACAAATTCTAATTAAAATCAACTCAAATGCTGAATTGAATAATATAGTGCTTCAACAGGAACTGTACACAAGGACATATTGGTGGTTGGTGAAGTCCCAGTTGCTTGGTGTCTTACAAGATATACTTTTACATCTGACAGTGGTAGGGGGATGAGCTGGTGATATTAAGAGGGGAATATAAAGGAAGACCAAATAATTATATGTGTCATAGCTCATGTAGAGTATTTGCAAGGATGGGCACGGGAGCGCCCTGAAATGTGTATAAAGGGGAAAGGAAGATACCAGTGTCCATTCCTTCAACGTGGGAAAGTTTATCTTCTCACTGTGGGAATGTTCTTGATTTCTAGGGTTCAGTCATTCCAATGATGCAGAGCAGGTGGAGGGGGCACCGTAAGGTTAAGGTTATTGTGGGATCTAAAATAGTGAGGGGCTGAACAGCGAGAAATAAAGTGATCTAGGTAGGGATGAGGAGGGGGTTAAGATCATTGGTGGATTGGCTCCTCTCCCTCCACACCCGCACTCTCCTCCCTCCTGCCCATAGCACCTGATGAGGTTTCTATTGTTGTCTGCTCTATGAAGGTCTCATCCGAACAGGTGCTTCCTTTCTATAACCATTAAGGACATCTCCTCTCTTGCCACAGCACTTGCAGACTTCTGTAACCACTTCTTCAGCACTGGCTCTTTCCTTCTATCCCACAGCACTCCTTTGTACAACCTCTCCTAAAAAAGCCATCTGTTGACCCCTCCTGCCTGGCTAACTATCACCCTATCCCACCACCCCCTTCCTGGGTATATTCTTGGAGAAGTTGGTCATCCCCCAATTGATCCATCATACTGAACTTGTTGGCTGCCATAATGACCATCAACCTGGATTCTGGGCCTCCAGAGCCATGGAAACTGCTCTCCTGAACACCCATGAAGACATGCTCACAAATCATGACTCTGCTGCAGTTCACATTCTTCTCAATCTCTCCTCTGCCGTTGACATGGTCAAACATTCTATCCTCACAAAATGGCTCAGTGACAACCTTAGCATCACAGACCAGGCACTGGATTGCCTGATCTCTTTCCTCACTAACTGTCCTTCCCAGTTGTAACTGAGCCCTTTCTCCTCAACCACCCCACTCTTACCTGCAGTATCCCCCATAACTGTATCCTATCGCCGTGGCTCTTCGATATCTATCTTGCCCCTCTTGTTCACCTGATCTACTCCTTCTCTCCTCATTTCCAGTCTTATGCTGATGACACACAGCTCTCCTTCATACTTCCCTCTACTACCTCCTCTTCCTCCTCTCTCATCCCTGATTTTCTGACCACCATCCAGGCATGGTGTGTGGCTTTCAATCTCTGTCTTAATGTCACAAAGACAGAGACAGAGATCCTCCTCATTGGGTCACCTGCACCATGTTTCCCTCCTACCCTCTGGCTGGCCACCCTGGGCCCTCTGTCATTACCATCCTGTGAGTCTAAAAACCTTGAGGTCATCTTCGACTCTGCTCTTTCCTTCACCCCTCACATCTTGGGCATTGCCAAGAAGGACCACTTCCAGCTTCACCTCCTTAGAGGCATTCTCCCATGTCTCACCTTTCCCCAGAAGCTCAATGTCTCCAGATCTCTGCTCCTCTCTATGCTGGACTACTGCAACAGCCTCCTCCTCAATCTTCCCCTCTCCTCCCTACGCCCCTTTCAACTAATCCATAATAAGACTGCAAGTCATCTCTGTCCTCAAGCCCAAGGAGCATATCTCTCCAGACCTAAAATCTGTCCACTGGCTCTTGATGGCCACAATGTTCAAATGCAAGACCCTCTGCATCATCCACAAGCCTTTTTGGGCCTCAGACCATGCTATCTCCAACTTTTCCTCCGTAAATACTTCCCTGCCAGAGCCCTCTGCTCCTGTAACTCCAACTCTGCTTGTAAAATGCTTATCCAAGCAGAGAGTGGGGGGAAGGTCTCTCTCTTCGACTGGTGCCTCTCTTTGGAACAGCCTCCCCGCCCCTTTCAGACTTGAGCCGGACCTCCTTAAGTTGCAGAACCGTCTCAAAACTCAGCTTTTCTCTACCTCCTTCCCTCTTTCCCTTCACTGCTAATCTCCCCCCCTGCCGATGATACTCTCACAGGTTACCATGCCCTCTACCCTGTCAACACCAGCACTCCCCTTACCCCTCAGCATTGCCCTTGCGGCCCTTCTGCCTGGCGGCTGTGCATCCCAGCCTTGGGATTTCTCCACCCTAGCAAGTGGCCTACTCCCTTGGTTCCCCTCTGCACTTCCCTCCTGGGATCCCACCAGCCCTTGTCCATACCAGGCTCCCACCCTCCCTCACATCCTTTCCCTATCACCGCCACTTCTCTTCACTGCACTTGCACATCCAAATGTCACAAGGCCTAGTAGGTCCACGATTGTATATTAATGTTTTTGCCACTGTTATTTACTTTCCCACTTTGCTTTGTGGCACCTGGAAACACCATTTGTTGTATAGGCGCCTAACAAATGCTCAAGAAAGAAAGAAAGAAAGAATGAAAGAATAGAAGGAGGAATTTAAGTAGGGAGTGCTAAACCTCATACAATTTAAATATGAAAAACAACACAATCTTTTAATTTTACTTTTTGCTTTATAGCAGCAAAGCCTATGCTTGCTGTTTAATAATTAGATCTTTTGAGGTGTGTCCTTTTGAAACACTAAGATGAGTTCCTTTTGGACAGAGCATTTCAAATAGATATCTTTTTGAAGCAATTCTGATATGCAGCTTACCCTTCCAAAATCATTCTTGCCCCTTCTCACATAAGATCAAAAGCCAGAATGTGCCTGTCCCTGGTACTTTGCTAACCTGATGTTCTGTCATCACCTACACATTCGTATTTATTGAAATCTTTTAACATAGCTCCCAGTCATTCTGAATGGGAAGGTGAGGGTAAACATGAATTACACAAAACAAATAAAATCATTTTTCAAAGGCCAGGGCTGACTTCCCATAGGACAATGGCCCCCAGCTGTAAATGTTACTCCTTGTCCAGAGGGCCCTCTGAGTCATATGACCTCTTCTTTATGGGAATGTACTAGCTGGGGTACCCATTGTTGCCTGTGTCCTGTTCGAGTTGGGTCTCATGTGCCCTGGAGGAAGTTCCATTTGTCCTCTTGTCGGCAAGTCTTGCTTCAGATTGCTCTGGTGTCTCATGTGACCTGGAGGATGTTGCTCTTGTCCTTGTGTCAGCAAGTCTTGCTTCAGTTTGCTCTGGCATCTCATTTGCCCCGGAGAAAGTTGCTCTTGTCCTCTGGTCGGCAAGTCATGCTGCTGTTTGTTGTTGTGTTTCAGAAGGTCTTCATATTGAATTTCACTTTGCATCAGATGGAGCTTTTCCAAGTGATGTTCATTTTTTGTGCGGCATGTTTCAGTCACTCAGTGGCTTCAGCACATTTGAGAAAATGTCCAAGAAAGTTTGATTGATTGTCCTCTCTTCTTGTGGATGAACATAAGTAAACTGCTAATTTGTCATTTCACATATTTGGAGTTGTGTGACAAAAACCATGTTTTTTTATTCCCTTTAAAAATGCTTTAATAAACACTTTCAAACTGTATACAGTGGCAAATCATTTCAAAGGAATAACCAACATATAAAACATTTATTAAGACACTTTTCCAAATTTTGCCTCCTTCTAGTACCTACTGTAGTGAATCGGGGGGAATATCAATAAATTAGGGGGTCGACGGAGTGAATTTTTTCCATCCAAACATAGGGGGTCATTACAAAGTTGGAGGTAGCCATGCCGCTATTATGAGGAATTGAGGAATTACCAGGCCATTCCAACCCTGGAGGACCCGGTAATTCCTCATTTAAGGAACCCGGACCCGGTACCTCCCCATTCCCATTCAAGCCCCCATAGGGCTCAATGGGAATGGGGAGGGTGCTAACTCTTGTTAGCACCCTGGTCTGCTCGTGGGACCCGCTAAGGGCACCTGGTAAAGCCAGCTGCCCTTACCGGGTCCTGCAAGCAAACCTTGTAATGCGGCGGTAGGGGTTTAACGGGGCCGGAAGCTCTACCGGCCCAGTTAAAGCCCTACCGCCAACCTTGTAATGACCCCCATAGACTACGATCATGCCACAGACAAATGAGGAGTCCATGCAAAATTTGGTAGCAGTGGGTTCAACGGTGTGGATTTGTATAGCCGGACAAAGATATACACACACACATACATACATTCAGCTTTATATATAAAGATATGCAACACTCACCACAAGAATGGCCAGGAGTTGCAATTAACTGAAATAATAACAACTACACATCACAACACACCTGCATGGGTAGCAGGCTTCTGAAAGGTAAGGACTCAGACACCTTTGTTCGAAAAGCATGACATGTGTGCCTAGTTGGCCCATATGCATTGATTAAAATGCACCACCAACAAATCAGAAACAAATGTATCTACCCTTCATGTAAGATGTAAAAAAAAAAAACGAATGGCACGCCATTTGGCATTTCTTTGTTTTCCTATACACCAGGGGCGTTGCTAGGTTTGTAAAACATCCAGGGCTAGAGCTCATTGCAAGTTTGGACCTCACAAAACTACATAATATGAACGCACGTGGCGTGTTGCGATTTCAAGCGTTAATATTGCAAACTATATTGCTCAAAGTGCTCATACTCTTTTGGAAGATTTGCCTGAACATTCATCCAGTAGTGCTATGTAATACCTTATGAGCCTATATAAGACAAAGAAAAGCCTCTGGTCAGGACAGCCAAAGACTTGGCGGGGATTGAGAAATTGTATTTAAGCAGCAACTGGAGAGATATTTGTATGCTACATTAACCATACAGTCACTTACTGATGGTTGTTGGACTGCTAGGGGCTACCTAGTGGGCTTACGAATTAGTGGGACATATTTTTTTTTTATTGGTATAATCAAACCTTTAAAAAAGATGACATTACATTTAACTGTGCATATCAATAAATATTGCTATTAGGGAATAAAAAACATCAAAACATTTTTAAAAAATGTAAACAATTAAAATAATAAAAATATCATATGAACACTGAATTCGGCAAAGTACATCACAAATCGCAGACCTATATTTAAATCCATTTTTCTTGCGATTTGGTTAATTCTTCATCAATGTGTTTAAGGAGAAATTTTAGTTTATTATTGACATCTCTGAAACATTCTTCCCACCATTCTTCCATGGTATGATGAGGTTTGTTTGCCACAATTGATTCAAACAATGTCATTCTTATCGCGATGAAGGCTTTACAGGTAAGAATCAGATGTTTGATGTTTCATTCGAAATGGTCACAAAATCTATATTTTGGATTCATATTCTCATATTTGGTCCATCTCATAATTACTTCTTTGGTCTTAAACTGATTTAGCCTGAATTTCATTAGTAAGATTCTTGTTTGTTTGTCTGGGCATTTTTCAAGATGTAGATTGAATTGTAGGCTTTTCCTTCAAAGGGGACATTCTTCAAGAGTGAATATTTCGTTCTGTTTATGCAAGTGCTAATCCAATCGGTTTCCCACAGTTTTTTCTTTACGGCATCTGGATTTTCTTTCAGAGTGAGTACATCACTATTTATGTCCGTTAGGATTTGATGACATTGGTTTATCCAGACTGTATTTGATTGTTTATCCGCCAAATCATGCAAAATCTTCATTTGCGGTACACCATTTGGCAGGATTATCTTGCAAAAGATTGACAGAGTGTTCCATGTAACCTTTGCATTTACAGAAATTAACCCCAATTCATATCTTAATACTGCTGCCGGTATTCCTCTAGCAACTTTCAAATTTCTGCCCCAAAAGATGTTTTCAAGGCTATCCCACAAACTGGAGGGGCAAACAAAGGCAGTTTCTGCGCCATAGATTAAAGCTGGCACTGCTTTTTGTTTGTAAAACTTTAGAGTGGGAACCAATGAGAACTTGCCATATTTTGTATCTAAAGCCGTAGCTTGAGCACTTAGTTGACGACAATTAGCTTTTGTTTTCTCAACCCAAATTTGATCATTTATGTTTGAGTTCAACCACATACCCAGATATTTTACTTGTTTTACGTGGTGTAGTGGTTCACCGTCAAGGTACCAGGTGAATTTCTTGGATGTGCTTTTGGCAAGATTTTGTAGTGTTCAAAATAACCAGAAAAGTACATATTTTTCTTACTGATCTAAACGGCTGCCTAATACTGTACCACTAATAAGCTGCAGCAAGCAGGTCAGCTATGAATACCCAGTATAACATAACATAACATAACATAACATAACATAACATAACATAACATAACTAACAAATGGAAAGCATTTTCATTTCCAACATACCTTTTTAACCAATTACATTTGTGATTTTATTCCATTTGCATTTGCATTTAGTCGAAATGCAGTACGGACAGACATACTACAGTAAAAATTAAAGACACATTTTCACTTCCAATGGTTGTTAATAAATTTAAACTCATACTACTCAGATCCTGAGCCGGATGCAATGGATTCCCATAGGTGCGACAATTAAGTTTCCAAATCACATGGATGCTCGCTCCTTTGAAAATGCGTCAAATTATTTATGTGCAAAAATGCCCTCTTTATTCCAGTAATGTGCTTTGTCTTGTGCTGCCAAGGCTGAATCTGGCAGCTGTAGGTGGAAGGGGTATTACCATACAAGAAGCAAAGCTCTAGAGTGGGATCCTCATCCTCCAATCTCTAAGGTTGGAACCTGTTTTCCTCAGATTTAAATAACACCATCCCACTTTTCTGTTTCGTCTGCATTTTTGATTGGCCGCAATAACAAAAACTTTGATTTGTTTCTCTCCCTCCCCCATTGGTCGCTACTTTATGTGTGGACCCTTCTCGTGTGCTGAAGAGACTCTAGGCATGGCCTTTCTCCCGCAATTGGGCTCGGTACACATGTATTCGGCCGATCTTGAGCTGGGTTTGTTTCATTGCGGCATGTTCATTTGCTGGGCCTTTCACCAGCCCCTGGGGCTTGGCCGTTTCAGTGTGGTCTAACTAATGACCAGTGCCACTTCTAGCAGTGGTTGCGCCAGGCCAGCAAATATGGGAAGCAGAAGAAGCAGAAACACCACATTCTCTTCTCACCATTACCATAACCTCTAACGTGGGCGCTAACGCAAACACAAAAACTGTTCCCAACTGCATGTTCATTCATATTTCAATGAATCGGTTGCTTGTTCGATTTTCCTAACATCTGTACGCCCCATCCAGTTTGCATCCCCTACTCCGCTACTCCGCTCTTGCATTGTACTGCTACACCACACAACAGTCACTCACCACTATCCTGCCTTGTATTTTTAATGTTGCCCATTAGGTGGCAGTGAAAGTGATGCCTATATGCCAAAACTATTGAGCTCCCATGGTCATACTAATCCCTATGGTCATTCCCACTCATTAGCTGCCGTACCCTGCCCCAAACACATTCAGATGAACTCTATGCTTGCTTTGCAGCCTTCTGTAAGATAATGGCTTAATTGCATCTATAAACCAGCTAAACCAGCTCTAGGTGTGATAAGACGTCTTCCCCAAGTGTGCGTCCTGGCACTTGATTTATAAGTATTATATATGTCCCTGTATCTGTTCCATACACTGAAATCCTGTTAGAAATCATGCATTGGAAAAGCCTACAGTGTTGGGTCTTGTGTGGGCAATGGCATTATGTAGCCAGGCAGTGCAATAATATGTCCAGGTACTAATACCATTTGCCGGTTGTTGCCATCTCATGGTCAGGTGGTGTCATTATGGCAGTGCCTAAGAATACCCAAACTACACAAAAGCCAAAGCCGTTGGCTTTGGGATGCTTTTTGCACTGCCTTTAAAGAGTATCCACACAAGGCGGACAGACGTATTCAAATGTCAGCGGGTGCAATGTTTCCACTCACAGAAGGCATTCAAGCACCAGAGCTTCCAGATGGGCCAGATACCTACCTGTACTTGATACCCCCTCGTGTGACGACTGCCATTTCTTATAGCATTGCTGCTGCTCAAGCAAGTTCCAAAGCTAAATCAATTGAACAATTGCTGTGGTGGGTATATTTTGATTTAATAGACAGCACATACACATCAAAAGAAGTCCAGTCCAAATGCGCTAAGTGCCTTTAGTCTTTTACGCCACCCCAGGCACAGGAGATGGTAGCTGTGTTTCAGGGTAGTATTAAGCACTTCCAATAAAACAACCATCCTAGACACTTCACCGCAGCACAGAGCTGCATTAAACACAATCTAATATAAACAAAGGCATTAATCAGCGAAGTGCTCTGTGCAGATAGAGACATTAGCCGGTTCAACTGCCTTGCCAATAGGCCAAGCCACCATTGCAGCTCAGCCAGTGCGTCTGGCTGCCGTGTTGGGAGTGCGCCAGTTCGGCATGGGAAAAGGTTGTTTACCACTCAGGAAATTAATCTGCAAAAAATACAATGAGCAGACCCAAACATTGAGCCTCCCCCAACTCATTGTCTATGGCGGCCACTATTGTGGATGTGTAGGGTTCCAGTGAGAATCTCCCCGTGGCCTGCTAGCTTGCTCAGAGCAGCTGTGTGAGGTCGGGGAATGGTACCCACGTCCACTGAAATATCCTCCAACAATCCTGCCAATTTCCTTCCATTGAAAGGCACCTCCAGGACCGTCACAAGGGGGGGAAGGCAGGAGGGGCAAACTCGCGCCCCCCCCGTCTCCTAAGTAAAAGGCAGCACAGTCTCCCGTGTCCTTTATTCACACGTAGGACTGTCCTGTCTGCTCTGTGCCCTGCAATGATTTTGCTGTTTGTTGCAAAGCCGTTTGGCTACGCCTCCGCAACAAACAGCAAAATAATAGGAGGCAGCAGGGCTCAGAAGTGTACTCTGCTGCCTCCCGTTATTCAGCTGACAACGTGGACATGCTGAATGACAAGAGAGAACTCCTCTCCTGTCATTCAATGTGTTAACGTTGCTCAGCGTGAACATGCTGACTGATAGAGGAGTTCTCTCCTGTCAGGCAGCATGTCTACGTGTCGCAGTGAGGGCCAACCGGTCACCCGTGGCTGCGCATGGGCTTTTCAAGGGTGCATGGAGGTAAGGTAAGTGTTTTTTATTTTAATTTAAATGTGTATATATATATATATATATATATATATTTTGTAAGATATATGTGTATTTAAATTAAATGATTATGTATATGTGCATGAATGTGTGCTTGTATGTTGATGTTTATGTTGGTGTCAATGCTATGTTTGGTTTTATGTATGCGTGCATGCAAGGAGTTGTGTGACTGGTGGATGAATGCATGGGTGAAAGTGTTGTATGTGGGTGTGTGCACCAGCCCCCACCCCTAAATTTAGCAGACCTGTGGGCCACTTAATTAAGGGGTGGGGTCATGGCATCAGAGGTGCACCTAGGCAAAAATGTTGGGGGGCGACGGAGTGGGACTAACACTTCAAATGTTTGGAGGGGTGCTAAATCAGAGCCTGTGGGGGAGGGGCAAACTTACTTGTGTGGGCTCATCTAACATCTTTCCACATTAGAATGAGACTATTCTGATGACGCTTCAATGTTACAAGCAGCTAACTCTCGCCCTAATTTCAGAAACAACACACTTAAGGACTGCTGTGAGAATGAGATGTCTCATGCCACCACTTCCCTTCTAATCATTCCCCTGACATGCATGTGCTAACCCCACATTACAAGTTCAATTACCTGAAAATGTATCTTTATGAATGCAGGTGCTAACAATGAAATATTTTACGTTAGTAATTTCAGGGCCCTTGTTAACAGCGAAGCCCAAGCCCCGTTTAATGTCTGTGTCTTGTTCCGTCTGGCCACGGGTCTGTTGGTCAGCCCGGCAGGGGCTGGATGACAGTTTTGAAAGCGGATAGTGAGTGGGGCCAATGTGAGTCCAATAAACCCATTGCGCTGTTGGTCTCCCCACCGAGGGAGGACGTCTGGGTCTTTCAGCTTTTGCAGTTGAAATGGGCCCCCATGCAGCTGCTCCCATGTTGGCAGTTTTATCACAGACACCTACTGACAATCCGCAGCTTTTAACCACCTCACTGTATTATTTTGACTTCCTTTTTGATTTAAGCACTCCACAGGTGCCTTGCCCTTTTTTTCCAATCTATAAGGCCTGGGGTGCCGCACAAACAACGCAAACAAATGGGCCCAAAACCAGCCCTGACACATCTTCAATCAGCCCTGCTCCCACTTGCCTCCCAATACCCTGAGCCCAGCCAGGAAGCTAAATAGCTAGTTCACCTTCCCTTTGGCCACTAGTCGTACCTTTCACCCCAATTCAGAGGCTATTTAATTTCATAATGCTATGCTAATCTCTGGAGCGGTGGGCCATCTAAAAGCTGAGACCAGAAGTTAAGACTTTGGCTTTATCAAAGTTAGTCTGTTGATATCACATTGATCGGCATTTGTACTCTGCATGTTGGATGCTGCTGCCGCTCGATAACATCGAAAGAAGCCTTCTGCCTCAAAGTGGGAGGGCTTCAGCCCTCCCTAGCCAGAGGCTGGCTCTGTCTGTGCAGCCTGGTCGAGTCACCAAAACACAACATTTCGGGAGGGGGCTAGAGCCTGATCCGCTCAATGTTGTTGCACCCTACGTGTTTTTCACTGAAGTCCTGTTAAAAACAAACATTGGCAAAGCCAACAGTTTTGGAGTATGCATAATTACTAGGCATTTACCAGGCACTGCTATTAGATGCTCAGGTACTCACACCAGTTTGCGCCTGCTACCATCAACTGCCAGTTAATACCAATACAGCAGTGCCTTAACCATGCCTACATGAAAGCCCAAACTGTTAGCATTGCCAATGCTTGTTTTGCTTTACCTATGTTGCACAGGACCATGCATCGAGGTTAAAACAAACATACTACTTGGCTAAATTGAGCCACATTGAATTTAGGCCAATGGAGCCAGTAATAACACTTATGGTGCGCAGTCACCCTGGACATACTTTCTGTGGCATGGCATGTTTACAGGCTGTGAGTGCTGTTAGTGCCCTCCCTGTCTAACACGTGTAAAATAAATAAGACAGACACTCCCTGGACAGGGAATAAGGAACAAAAGTGCAGGCTGTGAGAGTTCCAAGGAAGGTTTATGTAGATCTCTGAGAGCGCTCTGACCACATAAAAGTTACAACACACTTATATAGTATATCTACAAGTTTGACATATGATGCTACGTTGGACCAGGATTGGTCAGCCGTGGTGGTGACTTAGGTGTGGGCATCATCTCTTCCTCTGGGTTGGTTGCTGGGTTGGCGGGAGGATTGACGTCAGACATTGTGCTCCGAATGGGTGAAGGTCAGGTCACTGTGAAACACGGTGGTCACTATCTAAGCTAAGAAAATACATTCTGAATATTGCATGCACTAAATAACAGTTGATCAAAAGACTCTTAGTAGTATCTCATGTCGTTATACAAATCACTCAAGGGCTTACACCATCTATACATTTGGGTTACACAGGTCACAGGTTTAGAGCCTTAACCACTACAATACTGTCATTGAACTATAGGGTTAGTCTCATAAGAATCTCAGGTATGTGGCATTTGTTAGTACTAGGCATGATATACTGCACCAGGGTCTAATGTTAGCTGGGGGGTCTGTTGGGTGGGCTTCATAGCGAGGTTGGCAGTCTGGCACATGAAAGGGATGCCTTGCAAGGACACAGGGTTAGAATGGCAATACGTTTCGAATGGCAAGGGTAAGAGGGCAAGGACACTTTTGTGGAGATGGACGAGCTCTGTGCTTGGCTCATGTCGGTTCACATGCAGGACAGTGATCTCACAGGAAAAGGGATATGTTACATTCATTATTTGTTGCAAGCAGCTCCGGCCTCAGCGTGAGAATGGAGTCGCAGAGTTTTCCAGTTGGAGTGGGGACGAGGCTGGGGGCCATGTGCTCGGGGTACTGTGGCGGCAAAAGGGAGAGATGCGTTTTGTACTATCGCAGTGAGGCCTGGTTACCAAGATGGAGTCAAAAGGGGGCACAGAAAATGGATGCCCTGTGTCCTGCTCGGTGGTCCCATATACACGAATACAACCAAAAGTTAGTATTGCATAAGGGCGAGGGGTATACCCACCACTAGAGACACTTGGTCCAAGTTCTGTACTAAGAAATGTTGGTTGCGAGGGGCTTATTGGCCCCTCGCTCCCACACATTTCCCCCTTTCGTTACATCTAAAGTAACGAATACTTTTATTTTGTATTCTTTTCATTCTCCCTTTGGTAGTACTCAGCTTCTGCTACTGCCTCGTCCCATGCGGGGGTACCTTTTATGGGCATCCATGCTATGCAAACGCTTCTAACACTGTTTCCTCTTCTAGCATATTCGTCTGGGGTGCACATTAAGTAAATACCTCCATCCCCATCTAGATTTACCCATACTTCTTGGTACCATTGCAACTCTCTTGGTTATTTTATTGTTGTGTAATGCAAAGTATCCACTATGTCCCCATATTGCCTGTAAATTGCTGTTATTCTGTACTGTGGTGTGGTGTACTCTCCTGTTTATATTTGTGCATCCATCATGGTAGCTACCGTTGTCGGTCGGCCCATTGTCACCATCATCATAGCTGAAGTTGGCATGCTTTTCTCACAACACCGTAGTCCCAGTTGGCACACACAAAAGAACAAGAGCACAAAAACAATGATGGGGATCAGTATTTTCATTGCCACATTTACACATGATGGTATCCAGCTGAACAAATTGTCGAACCATGGACTTTCCTCTGCTCCTCCTTCCACTCTCATCCTCTCCCCTAGGTTGTGTACTGCACTTATCACATGGGAGAGTGTCCCGTTATCAGCATCTTCAGTTGGCAAGAATGTGCAACATGCCCCCCCAATTTTACGGCAAACACCACCGTCCATTGCCGTGAGGAGATCAAGGACATATCGATTTTGCACGTTGAACTCCTCTTCTTTGTCGTTAGCCAATTGAATGAGCTCCCAGCTCACGATCTGTAACCATTTGGCATTTGCTCGTGCTTGTAGTCCAGGGGCAAGAAGTGAGGCAAAGAATGTCTCTGCTGATGAAAAGAGCTTGTATTTCTGCAGGATCTCAGCAAGTATTTTCGATGATTCGGATGAGATGTAATTGGAAGATCTTTTACTTTGTGTCAATCTTTTCTTTAGTTCCTATTCTGACAATAGTTCATTTGCTGGACCTTCTGTTAGCGTTAGTTGGGGCGCTGTCGATGGTTCAGCCGATTGCCCTACTGCCGATATGCCAGCCGATTGCTCTGCTGCCGATATGCCAGCCGATTGCTCTGCTGCCCCTTGGATGTGGCTCCCCGGTATTACCATCAGGCTGTGTGGAGGGTCGCTAAAGCACAAGTTCCTTTCCACGATGCGGGGAGGTGCAGGTAAGCTTGTTTGCCGCAAACCCAATACATGTCCATTAATGCAGCAGTGCCTTTCTTCGTGTCGGGGATTATTACCGTCTTGTTACATCTCCTTGCTTCTCCCATGTTTACCTTTCCTTCCCCGCGGAAACACAGTTCATGTGGCATTTCTTTTTGTATTTTGATAGGTTTTTCTAGTGCTGTGACCCATGTTAGCTTTGCGACGTGTTGTGACCAGATGTGGTTACATGCCCCTTTTATCCATTGGAGAGTGTCATTCGGTAGGCCTCAAAGCGCTTCTGATTTGCATTGTATTGTTTCTTCGTGCCATTTATTGTCTGCAAATCGTGTCCCCTTGATGACCAGAAATGGTTCTTCGAGGCAAACTACTCCTTGGCGTCGGCTTGTGTATGTTTTCTCGTTCTCCATCTTTTCCAATGTGACAGCGTTCGCCTGGACTGTGCTCGTTATTCTGCATAGAACCAGATGAATCAGACATTGGGCCTCCGACAAGGGCACTTCCTACAGTACTAACATTTTAGGTGTTCCTGATGCGTGCGGGATGAGTGAGCGCACGCATCAGGCGTGGTACTCATGTCAGAATACCATTTATTCAATTGATTAGGGTGGTGGGGATCTTCTATTTCATCTAATCCCAAATCGTGATAGATGTCGTATCTTTTCCCTCCGACCTCCTTTTTCTCCTCCTCCTCCCTTCCTGATCATTGTTTTTCACCCTTTTGTAATGTATCGGAAACATCCCAGCCCATGTTGTATCATTATTGTTCAATATGGCATATGTATCATCATCAGTAGCAGCAATTTTGTGCGAGGTAGAGTGTATGGTTGTTGGTGCATTAATACTAGTGTTAATTAAATCATTTGTCCAATAATAATCTCCATCATATTCGTTATATCAATAAGCATTGCTCGTATTTACATTGAAACGTGACATTGACACACTTGTTGATTCCACAGTTATGTATTCTGAGGGGTGCTTTCCATCTGTTTGGTTAACATTAAGTCCATGTGACTCCTGCCATATTGTCCTTGCCCCAGTCCATATCTTTTGTGATCCTTCTCTTATCAAGTTAGCCCCGCTCCCGCCCCTTTGCATGTCATCAACAAGAGACAAAAGGGTGTAGTACCACGCTGCAAAAAGCAGCATTACCGACATAAAAATGGCAGCACATTTCAAAATGCATTCAACATCACTGAACCTTTTAGCCCTAGTGGCGACCCTATCGCTATCTAACATTAATTCGCTCTCTCCGATCATTGGTCGTTGGGCCATTGTTCACCTCGAGGGGTGATATAAATTCATAAAGTCATCACAATATTTACAAATATTTACATTCTTGTTCATTTCACGTTTAATCATTATTTTCAGACAGGCTTGTTCTGTTATTCTATTCTCCAGGTATTTTCGCTGTAGAACCAACCATCAAAAATAAAGGTAGAAGATGGGGGGATAGGTAAAGTGTATAAATAATATGCCTGGCCAATTGAAGAAGAGAGTAGGGAAGGGGCAGAGAGGAGAGAAGGAAGAAACAAACTGTGTATAACGAAATACATATCATCTGAAATACATATCATCATTTTTATCTCTGCATATTTTTTCTGATTCTTTTTTATTTATTTTTATTTTCTTCCAACCACATTTTTTGTCCCGGTAGCGCTGTCTTGCTCCTCCGGAGGGATTGTACTACTGTGTGCCCTCCTCACATCGGATAAGTGCACCCAATACTTCAATCCCTTCACTTTCACCGCGGTGGGGGTACTATAAATGACCTCGTAAGGGCCATGAAACCTGGGTAAATTCCACCTTCTCACAAAGCTGCGGACATACACGTGTGCCCCCGGCATGAGTGGCCCGCTGGAACTATCTGCGGCGGGTGTAGTAGTCATCACATTTTCAGTAAAGGGCGGTGCTATTTGTCGAGCTATGCTACATACTGCACATGTTAACTGAGTTAGGTATTCCTTGAACTCTTCCCCCAGCACTGTGGCAGCCCTGTGCGCATTCGAGGCTCTCCTAATTGGGGATACTGGTGTGTGTATTCTCCTCCCAGTCACAATTTCGTGGGGGCTTAGGTGGTGGTCTTTGCACGGCTGCGTCCTGAGTTGGAACAGTGCCACGGGCAAACAATAAACCCAGTTCTTCTTCAATGTGTTACACAATTTAGACAACTTACTCTTCAGTAACCCGTTGATCTTTTCTACCATCCCATTCGCCATTGGGTGATAAATCGAGCATAATTTGTGCTTCAACCCCAAAAGTGATGTCACTTCCTTAAAGAGGTAATTCACAAAATGCGTGCCATTATCTGATCTGATCACGTCGCACATCCCCCATCGTGAAAACACCTCCCGCACAAGGAATTTGGCTGCACATTTCGCGTCTGGGTGGGGACAGGGGCCTGCTTCCACCCACCTTGAAAAGGGACACACCACCACAATCAGATATCTTGCACCGTTACACCGCTCTGCCATATCAGCATAATCTATGTGGAGCTCTCTAAATGGTCCTTTTGGGCGGGGCAAAGTGCCACTCAGTGTTCTTAATGTCATTCCAGAATTATATGTTTGGCATGTTATACATTCTACAATGAATTTTGACAGGTGCTCTTGTAAGTTGGGAACGAACCAGTGTTCTTGGATATCTGCAGCAATGTGTTGTTTTGCTATATGGCCGGGGAAATGCAACTGCTGGAATGCTATTTCCAGTAACTCTATGGGCATTACAACCTTCCCTGTCGTCTCTTGTCTCCAAATGAAATCTGTGGCTGATTGTGTGCATCCCCATTTGTTCCACAGCTCTTGCTCCTCTTGGGATGCACGTTTTTGTAACTCTATTCTCTGTGCTATTGGGGTATTAGTGTATGCTTCTTTTCGTGGCTCTACTGTAGTTGCTTTTGTGATACACTCAAGTGTTGGTGTCATATTGAAATACGAGGCCTCCTTTGCGGCTGCGGCGGCTGACGCGTTTCCCAATGAGATTGCATCTGTGTTGCTGGTATGGGCTTGGCACTTCACCACTGCCACTACTGATGGTACTGCTAATGCATCTATCAGCTCATTTAACAATTTTGCATGCTGTACTGGGGAACCATCTGCCCTCCTGAATCCCCTTCTACGCCACCGTGACAGTCCTGAGTGCACTGTGGTAGTTGCATAGGCTGAGTATATTGTCATTGCACAGCCTTTAGCAGTGCGCAGTGCTTCAATCAATGCAGTTAATTCTGCCGCCTGGGCTGAATAATGGGATGGAAGGTGCTTTTGCACAATTGTTTCATATTCATCTTCCTCCATGCGCGCTACTGCCATTCCGACGTGTTTTTCTCCTGTCTCAGGGTCTATTGATGCTGACCCATCTATGAAGTATATTTCTCCCTCCTGTAGGGTATTCTCACTTGCTTTAGGGATATCGTCACCTTCCCCCTCATACGTGGCACAATTGTGTTCTTGTATGTCCTCTGTCGTGCATGGCTCTGTAATAAATGTTGCAGGGTTTACTGTCTTGCACCTCACTACTTGTACGTTGGGGCTTGATATAATTACTTCATACGCTGTTGCTCGTTGGGTCATTAGTGTTGATTTTGTTCGTTCAGGATGGCAAACAAGGAATGCTCCGCATATAGCGTTACCGAACATCCCATGACAATGGTGCCGCTTTTTTCAATCGCAAAGGCTGCAGCTTCAAGGACCTGTTCGCACGCGAAATGTCCTTGCATTACTGGATCTAGTGTCCCACTGTAGTAAGCCATGGGTTTGTGACCCAGTGATGTCTTCTGTGTCAGTACTGCTGTCATCAGTGTCCCATTGCAGTGTGAAAATAAGAAAAACTCCAGTCTGCGATAAGGTCTTTTAATCTCAAATACTGGGTTATCATTTCCTGCGTCCATTTTATTGCGGCCCTATTTTTCTGTGCCTCTTTTAATGCTTGCAGTAAGGGGCTGGTGTATGCCGCATAATCAAGGATCCAAGCTCGGCAATAATTACAAATGCCAAGAAATTTTTGAATGTCTTTCACAGTTTTTGGCATGATTATGTTGCGTATAGCAGCTGATGTCTGGGAGTATTCTCTTCCCATCTTTTGATATTAGCTGTCCAAGATATACAACCTCGGCGAGGCAGTATTGCAATTTCCCTTTGTCTACCTTGTATCATTTGGCAGCTAGCACATTCAATAGTGTTATCGAGTCTTCTCGACACCTTTCTTCTGTATGGCTACAAACGAGCAAATCATCTACATATTGAATGATGGTTCTTTCTATGTCTATGTTTCCAATGTCTTCCCGCAATACCCTGTTAAAAATGCTGGGGCTTTCGCAGTATCCCTGTGGGAGTCTGCAATGTTCATACCTGTTGCTCCCTAATGTGAATGCTGTCAGATATCGTTATCCTGGGTCAAGGGGTATTGAGAAGAAGGTGTTTTTCAAATCAATTACAGTAAAACATGTTGATTCTTTTGGCAACTACACAGTATTGATGCAGGGTTGGGGACTAGAGGGAACTCTTTTTGAATGACTTCATTGAGTGGGCGGAGATCCTGGATCATCCTCCACGCCCCTCCCTTTGCTTTTTTGATCGGAAAAATCGCTGTATTACATGGGGAGGTTTATGTCACTATAATGCCTTGTTTCAGGAGTGCATTTATCGTTTCTTTAATTCCCTCCCCCTCTTCCTTTGACATGGGATATTGTTTTACTCTCGGCAGCATTGCACCTGGTTTGAGTTTTATTTTTATTGGTGTCACCTCATGCAGCAGCCCTACATCGGGGGGCCCAGTAGTCCAAATTTCAGGTGCTACCTTTGTCATGTCTTCCTCAAATATAGTCAGTGGCGCTTTAACGCTAGCCATTAATGGGTTGTGTACCTCTCTGTATTGAACCATAATATCACATGGTATGCTTATTTCCATTATTATTTCTCCATCATCCTCATCATCGGTTAACAATTCCTCATCTGTTGTGTCTCGTAGCATTACATTTGGGTCTATGCATAACACAGTCCTCCACTCGCACCCCTGCGCGTCCAGTCCTATGACCACAATACGTTTACTGGATACTTGAACTGTCTCAATGTCTATGGACATTATCGTGCCTGGTACAATGTCTGTGTGTGCAATTAGGCAGAATATGAAATCTGATGGTGTTCTCCATTCTTTTCTTGTTATTTCTGGCACCACCCTTGCCAACCCCCTGATACCATATATGAACATGCTTATATCAATGGGTACTCCTTGCACCACAACTTCATTCATCACTATGCTGATCATCAACATTGCTCGTACTGGGCCCACTCCCGGTGTTGAGCACACTATTCCTCGTTCTGTAAAAGAGATCGTCATATTCAACTTGCTTAACAAATCTCTACCCAACAGATTTATTGGCGCATCTTCGTGGTACAGTAAGGGTGCGCGCATGGTTTTACCCCCCACCGTTATATCCAGATCTTTAGTGTAAGGAACTTTTAAAATAGACCCAGAGAAACCCTCTGTCGCTAAATTCCTGCCTGAGAGCAGAAATCGGCCTTCCATAAGGCATGATTTCTGTGCTCCAGAGTCTACCATGAAGATAAACTGCTTATTTCCTATCTCTGCCCCCACTAGTGGTTCCTCTTCTGCACATAGGCTGGTAGATAGGAATGGACACGCAAGTGTTTCCTGTGGATTGTCCTAATCTGAATGTATTTCTTGCCCTGGCACGGAGAAGACATTATCTCCGATCACTGTTACGCCGCGGTACGGTGCAGTTGCACCATTTGCAGATGTTGCATAACAATTACTGGTCGCGCTTCCCACTGCATTTTGCCTTACCATTTGTTGTGGTGGTGGTTGCTGTCCTTGCTGTACCTGAGGTTCGCTATCGCAGTAGCCTTGTTGTCTCCCACTACCCATTGGTAGGCCGTAGGGGCTACCTGGGTGCGGACATCCCCAACCTTGTTCGTTCTCCATGGGCTGTTGCCCCTGGAAATACCCTGAAGGCCGCATTCTACAATCTCTAGAGTAGTGTCCCCATCTCCCACAGTTCCAGCATGACCCTTGTGGTCCGACTCTCATTCCTTGGCGGCCAAATCCCCTATTTCTCATACCTCCAAACCCCCCTCTCTGGCCACGGTACTCACCTCTTCCTCTTGCCGGTCGGTCTTGCCACTGTTGTCCACCGTATTGCTCTTCTCCGTTCCACTGTCCTGGTCCTTCTGTAGCCCGTAGTGCTGCTATCTTTGCTGGTCTGTTCCCCGCTCCTTCGTCCCCCTCGTTTTCTCGGTCTGTGGTTGCGCTGGCGTTGACGGCGGCGACCTTCACTAATTTGTTCTGTACCAGCTCTGCCTCGTCTGCCAACCTTTTTTGTGCTATCTCCTTTTCTCTTTCTTTGATCCTCCTGCAGTGGTGCACAATTATACTCTGTATTTCAGGCCAGCCCTTGGCTTCTATCCCAGCTATTTTGTCCAAGGCCTTCTGCAACTCCTTTGGGAGCCCCTTCTTGATGATAAAATAAAACAAGGTCGTGGACTGGTTCCAGGCCGTGCCAGTTTCACTTCTCCATAAATCCTGCACCCGTAGTATGAATTGCGTAGGATCCTCGTTCTCTTCCATTGTACACTGCATTACTAAATATAAATCCGGAATATCGGGAAACGTGCGCCTCAATGCATCCCATACTTGTGCTCGAACATTATTGAACGCTGATCCATCGTGGTGATCACAACTCATCGTTACTCCAGGGAATCCGGCCCTTTCCCACACTGCGTCTGCTTGGTCACCGATTGCTGACACTAATAAGCTCTTCACATCCCCTATTGCTAGCGGCACTCCCGCTGTGTTTTTCTCAAAGGCGTGTATCCATTTTCCAGCCCCTCCCAACAGTGGGGGGAGGACCTATAGCAAGTTGTTTTTGTCCATTTGTGCCCACGGAATGTAATGTGGCCTACCTGCTCTTTTATGTATCAATGGCATTTGCAACTTGTGTTTCTTCCCTATCTTACTTACCAACCTTTCTTTGTCTTACTTACCATCATATTTCCCTCTCGCTGTCTTAACCTACCCTGCCATAGTGGTGGCGATGGTGTCTCTGGGTACCAGCGGTTTGGCAGTGGGGACCCTGTCTCGGCAGCTGCCTCTTCATACTCGTCTAAGTCACTCCACACTTCTTCTATTTCTGACACCTGTTCATTGTTCCCTTCACAGCCCTCTCCTCTCTCACTTTCTGGGGTAGGTGGGCGTATAATTCTCACAGGCTTGTCATTCAGATGGAATAGAAACTCCCCTGACCGTCACTCCTTCTCTTGCCCTTGTGGTGTGCGTGTTTCTTGTGATGATACTGACCGTGCTGGCTCCGAGATTGCTTGTGCCACTTCTCCTGCTGTGCTTAATGTTGGTGTTAGATCTGCTATAGATAATGGTGGCACCTCTCCTCCTCCTGGCAGCATCTGGCTCCTATCACATAATGCCCGTAGCCGCGTTATCTCTGTCTGTGCATGCGCTAGCTGGCGGTCTAATTCTCTAGTGATATGTGCTAAATTCACGGGGGGTGAGCTTGTTGGGCCATACAAACCTCCTTTATCATAAGGGGGTGGTGCTGTGGCAACTGCTCCTGTTGTAGGTGTAGGAGTTGGACAGGCTGGTACATACAGGGGCTCACTATATCCTACTGCTGGTCTGGACATTAGAGGGTATATTTTAGTTGTATCACCTTCTGCTGTAGTAGTTGTACACTCGCCCTTTGGCGTTCCGCCTACCTCCTCCTGGGTTTTCTGTGTTTCGTTCACTCTTTCTTTACTTACCTCTGCTGTAGGTGCAACTTCTT
This sequence comes from Ambystoma mexicanum, assembly GCF_040938575.1. Classification (NCBI taxonomy): domain Eukaryota; kingdom Metazoa; phylum Chordata; class Amphibia; order Caudata; family Ambystomatidae; genus Ambystoma; species Ambystoma mexicanum. The sequence continues at coordinate 791,487,484 of NC_090937.1, read as the reverse complement.
CAAACACTCACCATAAGTCTAGTACTTCCCGTCTATTTTGCAGTTGCTTCCCCTTATATCTTACTAACAGGTGGGTAGATACCAAATCTAATACTCTTTTGTCGAACAACCCACCCTCTGGCCAGATTGGCGTCACACTGTCCCCTTTTATCTCTGTCAAACATTGATCATGATATTTTTGTATTTTCTCACTGTATAACGGAAGGTGCTGACAAATATGTGCTAGTGGTGTTATTCCTCCCATGTTAATATGTTTCCTTCCCTCCCTCTGGCTGTACTTACCTTTTGACCTCCCTTTCCATTCAATCACCACTTCACCAGTTGAATAATATATCACAAACTTTGTCACTTACTGGTAATTTGTATGTATATATCTGTATCAAGATGTATATATCATCCCCCCTTTCAACGTTAACTCTTCAATTATTGCATGTTCAAATTCAACAGTTCATTGTTGCATATTTTGCCACTTTAACCACAAATCAACCACAGTACTTGGATATCCTTGACAATAAATGGACGGAACACAAAAGCAAATATAACACTTATCATGCACATGCACTGCCTGCGTGCGTTTTCTTCCCCGTTGCTCCCCTTTTTCCCACTCACTTTCCCAATTCACCTACTCTTCTCATTCAATCCCCACCTCTTCCACTCTCTTACTCTTCTCCAAGAATCTTTTCGTACCCAGAAAAAGAATGTTCTAAATAACTACTCTGAGTCTACTCAATATACGAGACTCCTACTATTTTCTCTGTAACTTCACTTATTTATTCTGCACTGGACGAGATACCACTTCTCTTTTTTCTCTTCACTTCTTACCAAAACCTAATGGCCATATAATGGATAGATCAGAAAAGCCTCATCATCACTCAAACAGGCCCTACTCTTTCCCTGCTACCCGTTACCACCTGTCCCCCCTTTTTCCCCCCCTAGCTTTCCTTCGTAACCTTCGCAACCGGCACTCATGTGTTCAGTCAGGTGACCCGAGGAACGCCGCTCGCAGTCCGACCCCAGTCAGGCTCGCACCCCAACCAAGCCGTGGCTCACCTCGGCGAGCAGTTTTTCAGTCGGGTATTCGTCAACCGGGAACCCTTAAACCTTCTTCGTAGTGCGCACAGGCTGGTCGACCGTGGAGGCGATGGTTTTGCTGGGGGCGTCCCGGATCTCGCCGCTCGGTGCCGGCCTCGAGGCACCTCTCCGATCACGTCGCAGGGGGTCACCAAATGTTAGTGCCCTCCCTGTCTAACACGTGTAAAATAAATAAGACAGACACTCCCTGGACAGGGAATAAGGAACAAAAGCGCAGGCTGCCAGAGTTCCAAGGAAGGTTTATGTAGATCTCTGAGAGCGCTCTGACCACATAAAAGTTACAACACACTTATGTAGTATATCTACAAGTTTGACATATGATGCTACGTTGGACCAGGATTGGTCAGCCGTGGTGGTGACTTAGGTGTGGGCATCATCTCTTCCTCCGGGTTGGTTGCTGGGTTGGCGGGAGGATTGACGTCAGACATTGTGCTCCGGATGGGTGAAGGTCAGGTCGCTGTGAAACACGGTGGTCACTATCTAAGCTAAGAAAATACATTCTGAATAATGCATGCACTAAATAACAGTTGATCAAAAGACTCTTAGTAATATCTCATGTTGTTATACAAATCACTCAAGGGCTTACACCATCTATACATTTGGGTTACGCAGGTCACAGGTTTAGAGCCTTAACCACTACAATACTGTCATTGAACTATAGGGTTAGTCTCATAAGAATCTCAGGTATGTGGCATTTGCTAGTACTAGGCACGATATACTGCACCGGGGTCTAATGTTAGCTGGGGGGTCTGTTGGGTGGGCTTCATAGCGAGGTTGGCAGTCTGGCACATGAAAGGGATGCCATGCAAGGACACAGGGTTAGAATGGTAATACGTTTCGATTGGCGAGGGTAAGAGGGCATGGACACTTTTGTGGAGAAGGACGAGCTCTGTGCTTGGCTCATGTCGGTTCACATGCAGGACAGTGATCTCACAGGAAAAGGGATATGTTACATTCATTTTTGTTGCAAGCAGCACCGGCCTCAGCGTGAGAATGGAGTCGCAGAGTTTTCCAGTTGGAGTGGGGACGAGGCTGGGGGCCATGTACTTGGGGCTACTGTGGCGGCAAAAGGGAGAGATGCGTTTTGTACTATCGCAGTGAGGCCTGGTTACCACGATGGAGTCGAAAGGGGGCACAGAAAATGGATGCCCTGCGTCCTGCTCGGTGGTCCCATCTACGCGAATACAACCAAAAGTTAGTATTGCATAAAGGCGAGGGGTATACCCACCACTACAGACACTTGGTCCAAGTTCTGTACTAAGAAGTGAGGGTTGCGAGGGGCTTATTGGCCCCTCGCTCCCACACAGTGCATACATGGTAATAATGACATATATTGGTGCAGCCTGCATGGACCACATGGGACCAACAAGCAAGAATATATATTTGTATTTGTATTTTGTTTATTTGTATAGCGCACCTGTCCCAAAGGCATCTGGGAGCATATCTTAGGTTACAATTATACAATAAAGAAAGAGTACATGGTACGATAACAGTGAAGAGAGTGCAAAAGGATGAAATAGGGAGCATGAGGTACAATAAATGAGTAAGTGGTCAATGTACAGTCAGGGTTACAGTTACATTTACAGTGGAGTACAAGGTACAATAACAGTGGGGAGTGAGATACTTAGAGTGAGATAAACTAGAAGAAACAATGGACTAAAAGTCAAGGTTGCAGCATTTCAAACAAGTAATCTACAATAAGGCAATCACAGTGCAAGTCAAGCAATGGTATTATCAGGGTTTTGAATCTTAGGAAGCGTGATTGTCTTGAGCAGCAAGCCACAATTTGGCATTGCTCTTGAAGGATTGAAAGGAGGGTTCACCTCTAAGAAGTTTGGGCAAGGTGTTCCACAATTTGGTAGCTAGGACCGGGAAACTCACTCTCCAGCTTTTTGAAGTTGAACCTAGGAAGGGAGAGGCAATGGGCTTGGCCGGCTCTCTACGGTCGGGTAGAGGTGGGGGGGTGAGTCAGTTGACCACTTTATACTAGCAAATGTTGTGTGCAATGGCGGCATAAAATGTATTGAAAAATGTTTGTCAACTTGCAACTATTGGGTTTTTCAATGTGCTTCCATACAAAGCCAATTGCAAACTATGGATTTCTACCCAATTTTACAAAGAAAGAGCTGTAAATTGGATAATTGTAACCCAGTGTTTCAAACATTTTCTTGGGAGTGAGAAACCGCCTCAAATAACCATTGTTTGATTTGGGCACCCTCACTGTGTTCTGTCAATCCTGCATAATTGGCATAAATATTTAAGCCTCTTCAGTCCAGAAATTCACCAGCCTCCACTGTACATCATCCATCTGCCACTGTGTATGATGTGTGTTTTAATGTGCACACAGGGGAAGGGTGCTCCTTAATGCTGGTGTCATGCACCACATGGCGTCATGCCATCCTAAATATGTTTATGCCTATGATACAAAAGTTATTCTGGCATAAACCTTTCTTCAGTAGAGAAATCTAACTTTGCGGTAGTTGATTTGCAGCTGTAGTAATAAACCATGATTACGGGTATGGGATGGCAATGCGCTCTGCACCATTAAAGTAGTGGTAGTTATTACAAGTGGAACAGTTTCATTAGTCGATTTTAATTCAATCATGAACAGACGACACGTGTTTCGAAATGCTGGTCGTTTTCAAGGCAAAGTAAATTCCAATTGTCAATTCTGGAGAGTCCTAATGCTTGATTGAATATGGTACACATCAAGACACATCAATGATTTCGTAGAAGCGACTGGCGCATTCAATTAGAGGCCGTAATGGCTAGTTGAAATATATAGCTCGGTCAATCGAGCACCCCACACAATAGCCGGGTAGATGCCTATGGATCTACCCGGCTATTGTGTGGGGTGCTTGATTGACGCATACATAAAACCAAACAGTTGCTTCTACGACATCATTGATGTGTCTTGCTGTGTACCATATTCAATCAAGCATTAGGACTCTCCAGAATTGACAATTGAAATTTCCTTTGCCTTGAAAATGACCAGCATGTTGAAACATGGGTCGGCTGTTCATGATTGAATTAAAATCGACTAATGAAACTGTTCCACTTGTAATAACTACCACTACTTTAATGGTGCAGAGCGCATCGCCATTCCATACCCTGTAATCATATCTTATCTATACCAACCATGGTGGATTGGTTGGTGGGATATGAGTGATTGCAGCTTGCACACACTTCATCCATTTAACTAAACTACATTTATTATTCTCATTTAAATTTATTGAGTGATCATTAGCGCACAGATATCCAGCTTCGAATACACAAGACAATCGTAGTAATAAACCATATTTGGGATCCTCCACACAAACTCAAGGGGAGATTTCTCGAGTACCCTGTTTACAAAGGTGCCGCCGCTGCCCCAGTGCGTAACATCAAAAGGGGGCCACACCAAATGTTTTCCCCCGGGCCTAACTACATCTTGCAACAGCCCTGGGCACCTCTGCACCTGCTTGTGGTAACTTGGCAAGCCTGTCGATATCCCATAGCAATGTAGGGTCGAGTGTTGTCATTCATCCGCATTCCCACATCACATTCCTTTCTTTGTAAACATCAAGGAAGAGATAATTCTGCTGCCCACAGACACCAATTATGCCAGCCCGTAGAGTGATTATGAATTTCTGCTTCTGCGCAGAGCAGGTTTCATCCAAAGCAGACGTAAAACTGGCCTTAATAATCCACTCCCCAATTCTATTAAGAAATGTGTGAAACAATGGGGAGGGAAGAAAAGAAGAGCTGCAGACCAGTTGCCAACTGGCCTGCAGGCAGCTCTTCTTTCCTTCCCCACTATATAAATAAATGGCCATTGTTGGCATTGCTCAGGCATTACGACCTACCTCCTAGGTGCACATGGGGCCTGGGCCAGCTCTTAAATTCGTAACACGGCGGCCGGAAGCGCCATGGGTGGGTCTCACAGGCAGGAGACCACAGTATCAGCTCAGAGGAGTTCACTCACATGGAGGCTAGCACTGTGATGTCTACACAGGCACGGCAGCACAGGTGTCTCTCACACCTGCTACTGGCTGCACATGCGAGGGAGCTCAGGGCACGTGCGTTTGAGGCCCAGGCGGTGGTTCCCTACAATGCACAAGCGCAGCCAGCCATGGATAGCAGCAGCAGCATGAGTAGATGCAGGCCAGACCAGGAGGAAGCAACGTGTGTTGATTCCTATTTAATTTATTGATTAAATAATTTAAGTGTGATCTAATCACACGAACGTTGCTGCCTCCTGGACTGCATCTACCCGTGCCGTGGATAAAGGATTCATTCGAAGCTACTCCAGTGGGCATTTTCGGGGCTAACCTTTGATTGTAGCCCCCTGATCTTCATCCGGGGCTATAATCAAAGGATCCGGGGCTATAGTCCCCACAGTGACCCATCTAGCAACGCCCCTGCTATACAGGCCCTAGTCTATCGCCTGAACTGCCATTGGTCATACGAGCAAAATACAATTACGGCATTCTAAAGAAGCCAATCAGATGGCATAAAAAAGGACAAGCCCTCTCATTCCTAAATTCCCTTGAACGATCTTCTTTGCTTGGGGGTGGGGGGGAGGTAGTTGCGGTAAGGATGAACATGCCTAAGTGCCCCCACAACTGTATTAAAATGATCTTTTGGAGATCATGAGCCAAGCATGTAGCTGGCATTGTGTCCAAGCAACACCATTGGAATGATGAAAATGAGCAATCGAGAAATCGGGAGTTTATAATGCATACATAAGTGGCTAAAGATTGTGTGAGACATGGCAGGGTTTGTGTATGTGATGTGTGGGTTGTGTGAGAAACGGCCTATTTTCACTATGAATCGAAGCTGACAGATTCCATCGGCCACGGTAAATTACATTCCTATTCGTGACATGTGACACGGTTTTATAGTTCAGCAGTCCCTGGCACCTGTGAAGAATTAACAACCCCATCGAGTTACCTCTGTTTAGATTGAAAGCCACGGATTACACGACTGCGTAATGGACCAATTACAGGCCTCCTCGGAAAAGCAGTTCCTAGAAGTCACACCATTTTACTTTTTAAAGGATTGTCTCTAATCTGTTTTCAAATTACGGTTTTCGGGCTCGTCATTTGGTAGTATAGGTAATGCACACGCTATATTCCTTTCTATTGGGCATGGACTGATGATTGACATGTTCCTGTCAGATTCAGTTTCATTAACCACAACCTTTAGAGAAACAAGAAATCCCTTGAAAGTTTGCAGATTAGGACATAGAAGCAAGCAGTCATAAGGTTAATTATTTTATCTCTGTGTGCTTTTGCTGTTTTACAAGAAGTGCAAAGTGTGGTAAAAGCAGGGAAACGATGTAATACAACGTTACAATGAAAGGCAGGCACAGTCAGGACAATATTGTTCATATCATATGCACAATAAACCGACTAAAATACTTTAAGGAGTTTCAACATTTTGACTTTTTGACGATTTTGTCGAACGATTTATTGATATTTGTGTCGATCACAAGATAAGTGAGATTCTCTTGATAGCAAATAACAGGATTTTCCTGCACACATGTGCATTCTGAGACCTCGTAACAGCCTCATTCTAATGCACCGTGATGTGTCAGGTGAATTAATTCTCTGTGACTGCATATTTCATAACGTGTGTCATGGAAGGATACTGTACGCATCAGGGGTTCCTGAACCCTTAAGGGAGCACTTCATACTGCGGGACCTGGGCGTTTGTAGTCCCATGCATTGGTTCCATGTGTTAAAATCACGGCAAAAATTGCTGTCCACACAACAAATCGCGACAAAAAGGCTGTGGTTTTGCCACCGCAATCCATGTAGTGGATGCAGGGGACACCCCTGCAACCCTCAGACTCATTATACCATTTAAGGGGACCGGGGGACACCCCCGCAACCCCTGCTCTCCTTAAATGGTATAATGACACCTTTACCGGGTCAAACCACAGCATTTTTCCCGCGATTTTTTGTACAGACAAGTTTTTTGCAGTCATTTTATTACTGCATACCCATGCACTGTGATCATTTTTCTGGATTCTTCCAGTATTGCTGTGCAAGGACAGCAATGGATTGCAAATATCCACTGTGCGCTGTCTGATAGATTACTATCTGGCAAGACAGTGAAAGCCCTGGCTTTTTTGAATTGCATTAATTAATAAACTAATGTTGGTCAATTCCATCTCTGAAAGGGTAATCTGCTGATCAAATTACCCTTTCATAACTTCCATGACAAAAGCATAGTGTGCTTGTACCCTGCTGCATCAGTATCCTGATTTGCAGTGACTGCCCTACCAATGTCACAGAGAAGGTTCAGATGTCACAGGTTCCCCCTTGACATCTGCAGTGACAGCCAAGTCTCTGTGGCACAGGAGCTGCATTTAAGATATGAACCCCTGTACCAGAACTACGATGATTATAAGTAGACCATGCTGGTGGCAGGGTAAACTGTAAATGTAAGCCAGGCTTGGGGTAGGGCATGGTGGATGGCACTGTCTTAATGAGTGCAGCCATTTATTATTTGATATCACACATGTGTCAGGTCCAGTGAGCCAGCACAGCTGTGGAAGCTGATGTGTATTGTGCCCAGTCAGGATGATTCTGCAAAGTGAAAGTGTAAAAACCTGAATGGCCATGTTTCTTCTTTGATCTCTTTGTGAGGGTAGGTAATATCCTCCTCCAGAAACAGCCACACAACGGGCAGCTGCCCTGGGCCATGCATGAAAGAAGCACACCCATTCAAAGGGAGTATCCTCACACCATGGTGCTGCATGTGCAAAGGACTTTGATATCATTGAAAAGGGGATGGTGGGGTTAATGTAGACAGGGAGAGCTCTGTTCAGACTTTTTCTCTCTCTCCCCCTCTCTCTCCATCTTGTCCCCTCCACTTCCTCTAGCACAAAGCACGTTGGCTTTGATGTCAGAAGGGCACAGTCCACTTCTTCCAGGAACTGAGATTGGACCACTAAGACAGGCTGACTTTAGTCCAATCACATGTGGGCTTTGACCTTTGAAGGAAGGGGTCTCCCACCACTTCCTTGAATCATTTTTTGGACTACAACATTTGAAATTGATTTAATTTGGACCTTGCTGGGAGAGCAGTCCTTTCCAAAGTCCTCCAGTTTTGAGGTGGAGGCAGGTGTTCCAAGGCAGAGGTGAGTGCTGTCCCATAAGTATCCCTAGGGTCCATTGGGGATGAACCTGTTTCTGGAACATGACCTGCCTCTCTGCTAGCCACACTGTTACCCAGGGCCTCATTGTGTCGATGGACCCTTTCAGTTATGTGCCAACCTCCCCTGTTTTTGGGAGCACGAGAAAAAGTCTTGTCCATGAGCCCCAGGATTGTGACTTACACCACCCTTAGATCAAGACAGCCATGATCCTAGTGTTTTTGCCATTGAACTGTTTGGAGGTGTTTTCAAGAATCATTCAGCACATGCAAACCACCTTGCGGTGCAGCCTGTTGAACTCTTCAGATCTTTGAACTGCTTGCATATTGCCAAGAAGCCTGATTCGGCACTGCCGGACCACCTAGAACCACAAAAAGGTCCTATTGACTGCTAACTGCCCCCCGTGGTCTATTCCTGGGCCCTAGAGACTGGTTAGAAAAACTTTATCACGTTTGCACCCAAGAACATATTCTTTTACAGAACATTGTGGTTATTACTTGCCTTACATCACTGATTCATGGCTCAGAGTACTGCATCTTGCTATCTTTGCTTATTCTGTGCTCTTTCCTAAGTGCTGGGTTTTGCGTAGTGTTGTTCCAGTTAGTTATTATTGTACATTTGATTAGAATCTTGATTGGACTTTGTTTTAACGTGGACTGTTATAAGTTTCTGTTTGGGTTACTACTGAACCAAATTCACCCTCCACGTCCTCATTAGAGTATACCATCCCCTCAGCAAACATTGCCACAAAAGGTCAAGGATGTATATCTCTTAACTGTGCCTGATTGTTTTCACTGTGGGTTGTAGACGTTGGAGGGCTCAGTGGGCGTTTTAGCCTCTGCTCATCCCTGTACTCCTGACGGGTCAGGAATCAATTTGTCACATGTGTACATGGCCGAGATTTAACTGGATTCGTGGCGTATTCAAACTGAAAGTCCTGATGTTTTACAGCATATGTGAGGTGACCCAAATATGTGACAAGGTGTTCAATAAGTCACAAGACAAATCAATTATGTTTGCAGTTTTTCTTACAACATGGTCTTAGACTAAAAGTCGATTTGTGCTTGCAGTGTGGAGGCGGTACCTCTACACCTTTTCCTAAACTTTCTATGGGGCCTCCACATCCCTAGCACATTCTCTGTATAGGTCTTATTTCAGAGCTGATTCATTATATACAATGTACCCCTATTGTCATGGCTGTTGATATCCTAAAAAGGCATATATGTTATAGCCTTATCTCTCTGTCACACAGAGGGGTTCCTAGGTGACGTAGTGAGGTAATATAATTGTGCTGGTGCTCTTGTCCTCTACTTTTCTCCTCATCCTCCTCTCCCTTTGTCTGCCTCCTCTCTTCTCCATCCACTCCCATACCAATATGGGTTCAGAACAAGATGCAGCACAGAGACAGCAACCATACAGGTCGTCGATAACGCCCTCAACTTCCTTGATGATCGTCACCTCTGGTTCCTGGTTTTACTTGATCTCTCAGCCACGTTCGACACAGTAGACCACCAGGTGCTTATGGACACCCTACATCGGTGCGTGGGGATCAGCAACCTTGTCCTACACTGGACAAGTCCTACCTTGCCAACCCCCAGCAGTTTGTTCAGATGGTCTCCTCTAGATCTCCAATGCTACCCATCACATGTGGAGTTCCGCAGAGTTCCATCCTCTCGCCAGTGATCTTCAATCTATACATAGAGTCGCTCGGAGCCATCCTAGCCACACACATCCACCAATACACTGACAACACACGGCTATACCTCAAGATCGACTCCATGAAGGACATCCATTGACCAACCAGTACAGAAATTGGTATGAAAGAAGACAGTGTCAAACATTAGATACCCAGTTGCAGATATGATGGGATCCCTAAAAAAAAATAACACTGGCTCTGTATGGACACTTTTAAATAAAGTACAGGGAAATCCCTCTCACCAAATAATAAATCCAATTGGGGAGGAGAAATGGGTAACCCATATTGAATCCATGAAGAGCCCCCAGCACAAAAGGTCTAGTGACCATAGTTGTAAAACAAGATCTAGACACTTGGGCAGTAATACTGTACATACTGTTTATTAGAGTATGTAAGGAAAGACACATACCAACTTTGTGGAAAACCACAATTGTGATACACGTATAAAAAGCATGGGATAGGCTCCTTCCAAGTAAATATGGCCTTGTGTCATTACAAGATACTACTGGTAAACTCTTCTCAGCCATTGTACGCAAAAGGAATGAAAGAGATATTAGAAGAACTGGGGCTATTTGCAAATGAACATAGACTGAAAATCAATTTAAATAAAATCCAAATAATGTTAATCTCCTCTAAGAAAACCCTCAAACATGAAATGGCGACAAGCTGGGATACGATTGACTACTGATAATTATAAATATCTTGGTATTTTAATGCATTGCAATATAAATTATACTTAGTTAATCAAAACTAAGATTTGCTGTGCTAAGCAAATCACAATGCTATTTCAGTGTTTTGTACCTGGTTTGGCGGGATATACCTTGAAAGGGATAGTAATGCTCTATAACCAATGGTTCATTCCAGTGATAGCTTATGGACTTATGGATTTATGGAGAATTAACATGGCAAGACACAGTTGAAGGTTTTTTCTGGCGTACTATGTTACAACTCCCATCAACCTGTCCCATCCAATATGTGAGAGTTGCCCCGAGATTGCTTTCCCTCAAAGCTACTATATTAATGTTGAGAGGGCTACTTGTACTGAAAGCAGTAACCCACCCTGAATGTCCAATTCAGAAAGCCCTGGGCAATAATTTCATCACATTGCAAAAAAAACAGCCATATCAATACATATAATGATCTAGAAACAAATTATATACCGATATACATTGCTCAATAGAGATAGCATGTTGTGGAAACTACAATACTGTGAAAGGTGCATTTAAATTAAGACTATAGAAGTGGGACTGGGTAAACAATTTCAACCAAATGAATAACCTTCATAACTATACTCAAATAGAAGGTATTGTACATACGTATTCCCCTGCTCAGTCTTACCTAGTAAATTGCCCTGACCCTGCTGTCCGCAAATGTCATCTACTTATGTGTACCAACCAGCCTGCTGTCAAAGCATTATGGGGAGCGAAATGGAAATAGTCAAAAGAACAAAGATTGTGTTGTATGTGCAAATACAGTTCTAACAGAAGAAACAGTTAGACATGTCCCCACAGAGTGTCCGAGATTAGGTTCCATTTACTTGACGTTATATGACCATTTTGTTCATCACTATGATGTGATTAAAGGTGTAGAATTCTGGAAATGTTGTTTGAACACTGATTCAGCAGCATTCTACTTTGCACTTTTTAGGGTTTGGCAAAATGTCATAATGTCTTTTAAAAAAAAAAGAGAGTAAAGAGTAAAACGAATGAAATAATGAAAGGAAGAATGAAATATGAAATATGATGATTTGTAAAATTGACTGAATCCAAGTGTTGCTTCGAGATAGATCGATACGATTAGAATTACATGTGTAAATATTTTAGTACAGATATGATTTTATAAAGATAAATGTAAAAGTTGTGAAAGTTTAAATTTGAACTAAATATAACAATACATAAATAAATAAATAAATAAATAAATAAATAAATAAATAAAAAATAGGCTCAAAACGAGCCTCTCGCTGATTCAGTCTGGGGACCATAGTTATACACCAAGATCTAGACACTTGGGCAGTAATACTGTGCATACTGTTTATGGGAGTATGTAAGGAAAGACGCATACCAATGTCATGGAAAACCTCAATTATGATTTTGGTATACAAAGTAGGGGATAGGCTCCTTCCCGAAAACTATCGCCTTCTGTCATTACTAGATACTACTGGTAAACTCTTTTCAGCTATTGTACTCAAGAGGAATGAAAGAGATGTTAGAAGAACTGGGGGTATTTGTAAATTAACATAGACTGAAAATCAATTTAAATAAAATCCAAATAATGTCAATCTCTTCAAAGAAAACCCCCAAACATTAAATAGTGACAAGCTGGGGTAAGATTGACTACTAATAATTATAAATATTTTGGTATTGTAATGCATTGCAATATAAATTACACTCGCTTAATCGCAACTGAAGATTTGAACCAGATTTTGCAGGATATACCTTGGAAGGGATAGTAATGCTCTATAACCAATGGTACAGTCCAGTGATATCTTATGGACTTGAGGCATTGGCCATTAGAGATTGAACATGGCTAGACAGAGTTGAAGGGTTCTTCTGGCGTACTATGCTACAGCTCCCTTCGACATGTTCCATCCAATATGTGAGAGTTGAAATGAAATTGCTTTCCCTCAAATCTACTATTTTAATGTGAAGAGGGCTACCTGTACTGAAAGCAGTAACCCACCCCGAATGTCCAGTGCAGAAAACCCTGGGCAATAATGTCATCACATTGCAAAAAAACACCCATAACGACACATATAATGATCTAGAATTTAATTATATACAGTTATACATTGCTCAATAGAGAGAGCACGTTGTGGAAACAACAACACAGTGAAAGGTGCATTTAAAAGAAGACTAAAGAAGTGGGACTGGGTAAACATTTTCAACCATATGAGTAACCTTCATAACTATACTCAAATAGAAGGTATTGAACATACCAATTTCCATGCTAAATCTTACCTACTAAAGTGCTCTGACCCTGCTGTCCGCAAATTTCATCTACTTATGCGTACCAACCAGCTTGCTGTCAGAGCATTATGGGGAGTTAAATGGAAATAGTCAAAAGAACAACGATTTTGTCGTATGTGCAAATACAGTTCTAAGAAACGGTAAGACATGTCCTCACAGAGTGTCCAAGTTTAGGTTCTGTTTACATTACGTTATATGACCAATTTGTTCATCACTATGATGTGATTAAAACTGTAGAATTCTGGCAATATTGGTGGAACTCTGATTTGGGAGCATTGCACAATGCACTTTTTAGGGTTTGGCAAAATGTCATAATGTCTTTGAAAGAAGAGAGTAAAGAGTAAAAATAATGAAATAATGCAAGGAAGAATTCAATATGAAATATGATGATGATGATTTTTAATATTGAATTTATCCAATTGTTGCTTGTATATAGATCTATGCAATAAATGCATGTGCTCAAAACCTGCCTCTCGCTCATCCATTCTTGGTTGTCCATAGCATACAGCAGATTCCGACCAGCTATGAAGGGTGCTGAAGGTAGGGTGCCAGAAAGAGGTGACCAACAACACTTGCAAAAAAGCCGCCTGGTATGACAAGCATTGCAAGCAGGCAACATCATTAATGCTATCTGAAGTGAAAAAGGAAAACATTGATAGAAACCTGATCCGATTAGCCAGAGCAAACTACAAGCAGGTGGTAGTGAACTGCAGGTGAGATCTGGATAGGGAGGCATGGGGCCTCATTACACAGTAGGAGGTAACCATGGCGCAATTAGCGCCATGGCTACCCCCTACCGCCTTCTGGGTCCGATTAGGCGGTATGGGGACTTACCGGGTCATTCAGACCCTTGAGGACTCGGTAAGTCCCCATTCCAATTACCATTCCCCATTCTCATTCGAACCCCCATAAGGCTCAACGGGAATGGGGAAAGAGCTAATAACGGTACCGCTATTAGCAGTACCGTTATTTGCTCTGAAGTCCTTCAGCGGGTCTCTTCTTTAATGTGTGGTCTGACCACACATTAAGGACGGAACCCGCTGAGGGACCTCGTAGTAGGGCGGAGCGGATTACCGACACCAGTGCCCTTACTGGTGCCGGTAATCCCCTACCGCCTACCGTGTTATGAGGCCCATGGGCTAATTTGGTGCAAGCAGCTAGGTCAAATGCTGGTAAGACGTTCTGGGATCTTTTCTTGTGGGGCCCAAATATAAAAGATTGGGTGATGGGCTGGAAACTAATGTGGCAGACGCAGATTGGACTGAGCATTTTTCCACTCATTATAACGCGCCTGATTTTTCTGAGGGTGAGATAAACACTGTGCCTAACGAGGCACAGAACCCCCTAGATCAATGGTATTCAAACTGTGGGGTGCGGTCCCATGGGGGGCCACGGCCGCATCCCTGGGGGGCTGAGAGAGCCCAGCATGAAACGTAAACAAAAATGTTAAAAACATTTGTTGAGTGTTTTTTTTTTAGATTGGAAGAAGAGTTGTAAATGGATATCCATTAACAGACTGCTTGAATAGTACCCAAGGGGGTGCTTTGTGTAAGTACATTGTGATATTTATAGAATATTCATTCAGCAACAATGGTCAAAATTGCTAACTGCATAGTGAAGTAACTCATCAAACTGGCCCACATTGGCCAAAAAGGTGGCCCATTTTGACTGACCCACACTAGCATTTTGTATTTTTGGTACAGGTATTGCCCTATAGGCCAGTCCGAGACTGGCGGCTCATCCATAATGGCGTGGGGGCACCCACCCAGTGGCCCCTTCACCCATTATGGAGGAGCTAAGGAGCCCGCCCAGTGAAACAATGAGCACTCCCTCAGCTGCTTTTTCTAGCTGAGGGAGGGCTCCTGAGTTGGCTGAACTGTCAAAGGGAAAACCTATTTCCCTTTGACAGTTCAGTTCATTCCCCAGCCACACATGCTCACTGATCCATGCACGGCTGGGGCGTTTTGCTTCACCAGCATTGCATATTTCCTTGGAAATTCTGTGTGTGTGTGTGTGTGTATGTGTGTGTGTGTGTGTGTGTGTGTGGGGGGGTAGGGGGGAAGGAGGGTGAATGCCTTTGTTGCACAATTCCCCTACCCACCTGCCATAATCAGCTCTCCTTCTGAGATGCTGTTGAGCCCAGGGGATTTTTTTTACTGGATTTCTATCATATGTCCAGTCAAAAATATCATGCTTTCCCCCCTGGCAACCCAGTGCCTTGCATACACACATAGGGCCTCATTACAACCCAGGCGTTAAGGGGTTAATGGCGCCGTAAAAGGTGTCAGCGCCGTTAAATCCTTAACGCCTGATTATGAGGTCCCTTTGCGGGTTGCACTTTAACGCCTGCTTTAGCAGGCGTTAAAAAACCAACCCGCAAAGGGACCTAGGAGCTAATTACGGCACCGTAATTTACGGTGCCGTAATTAGCACCTTCCCCATTCCCAATGGGAATGGGGAAGGGGCCATGGTGAATGGGGAATTACCGCCCCGCCAACCTTGGAATGGGGCGGTAATTCCGCCATTCACCATGGCGGACCCCGGCATGGACCATGGTGCTAATAGCACAATGGTTTAGCGCCGTGCTCGTAATGAGGCCCATAGTGTTAGGCCTAGTGGGGCCCAGGGGACAGGGATGGTATATTGTTGCTGGACATCTATCATAGATGTCCAGTAAAACATGTCATGCCTGCCCCCTCGGCCCCCCCAGTAGCAATTGTACACTGTTTTGATATTTACCATTTTTTTTTAAAGAATTCTCTACAGTGCAACATTTTAACCCATTATTTTATAAAAAAATTCACAGGAGGAAACCCCCCCCCCCGAAACCCCCTCACTGCGCTCGGTTGCTATGGCATTTTTGGGGGAAATAGTTATGCCCCTCCACTTAAAAAATTCACGAACCGCCACTGGCTCTCGGACGATGTTGGGAACGGGATCGGGGAGCCCAGGGACTGTGGTGGGTGCAGGATGGGCGGGAACCATGGGATAGTGGTGGGAGCAGGGTGGGGAGATCCCAGGGTGTGTGATGGTGTGGGGAGAGCCCAGGGACTGGGTAGGAGTGGGATGAGGGAGCCCAGCCACTGTGATGGGAGCATGCGAGGGAGCCCAGGGACTTTACTGGGAGTAGGGTGCAGTGACGGTGCGCAATACATACTGTCCATTTGGCATTTTTTGGGGGGCCAGGCTGCCCAAATTTTGCTCAGGGGGGCCCAGGCCAAACATTTTTGAAGACCACTGGCCTAGTGGATTTACAATGTGAGGCAAATTCTTTGATTGGCATGCTCGTCAAAGTCTCATATACAAAAAAATCCAGTGTGCTTGTGTATGGACATTACACATTTCGCAGCTATCTCTATAAAAGAAATAACACCAACACAGAAGGGTGGGGCAGGAGGCCCCCAAACAATGTATTGTTTGCTCAGGGGGGCCTTAGCATAAAAAGTTTGAAGACCACTGCCCTAGATGATAGACCAGGTAGAGAGAAAGTGCACTTGGTGTAATTTTCAACCAAGGAACTAGCAGATGCAATTGCTCATGAAAAACTTGGCTAATCACCAGGCTCAAACAGCATCCCGGCTAATTTGTTTAGAGAAGAGGTAGATCTGTGGGGCTCAGTATGAATGGTGTGCTTCAACGCCATGTGTGCAAAGGCACAATTTCCAGGATCATGGGAAAAGGCAATAATCCAACCAATCTACAAAAAGGGGCCCAAGCGATATGCCATCCTCATCTAGACCAATCTTGCACCTTGACTCTATGTCTAAAATCTTTTGAAGACGCTACTGGCGAAAATCAAATCTTGGATCGATACCAGGGCACTCTCGATGAGATACAACTGGGCTTCCACCCAGGAATATGGATGAGCGAGCAGATTCTCAGGGCCTGATTCACAGAAGCATTTTATATTGGCACAATCCCACTAGAAAATGCTCTGTGAATCAGGCCCTTAATCACCACCTGATCTTGGCAAATTCTCTACACCTGAGGGGCGAACCCATATATCTTTCTTTCATGGACCTAAGCACAGCCTTTGACAAAGTGAACATGAAAAATCTGTAGGCTGTGCTTCGGTCACAAGGGTTCCCGTGGGGGATAATGGACCTGTTGATTAGTTTGCATAATAATACCAAGGCCTGTGTGAGAAGTGGTTCCTTTGGCCGCTGTACTGCTTACTTCCAGGTCCAGGTGGGAGTGAGACAGGGATGCGTGACTGTTAAGATGGATTTCTGAACTCTGACCTGGTAGGCAGAGATTCAGAAGGCCAGCCTAGTTTCTTGGAACAGGGTAACCTTCTGAACAAGCCAGACCAATCAAGGTAGCATTGACGGTGGTCAAGACTAGGGGGCCAATTCATAGAATTCAGCGCAGAAGTACCACACGCGCCTAGCACACGGAGGGGGTGTGCGACACGCGTGCACCAGGCGTAGCGCAAAACAGAATTTAGGCGCACCATGTATTCATGGATTTTCCTAGCCATTTGCAGCCGTGGCGCAGCGAACATCCAGCAGCGCCAGTTACGCCCCCAAGAACGCCCCTTGCGCCAGAAAAAGGCTCAGAAATCCCTAATATGGCGCAATGGGCCATGCTAACCCTGGACCACCATACAGCCCCCCTACACCGTAATCGCGTGAACAACTGTGCGTACCCCGCTAACAACAGCCAAAAAATGTGAAAATCTCCCTGAGCACCCCCTTCAATATGCTTACCCAGTCGTGACAGCCAAAACGTGGGAAAATCTACACGCACACCCCCTTGAATATGTGTACCCCGCTCGCACCCTCCAAATGGCATCAAAAATCCCTACCGTAAACCCGCGAATACAAGTACCCTGCACCGCTAGCCAAATCCCGCAAAAATCTCCTTGCGCACCCCCTTCGATACGCGAACCCCATTGTGCCAGCAAAATCGCGTGGAAAGTGCCTTGAGTGTGGTGACAAGTGTTGGGGTGTCCCCCCTGTTGTGTGGGCTGCCTGTGGGGCATGGTGATGTGTGATGGGCTGCTTGCAGGGCATGGTCATGGTGGGTCCATTGTGGTGTGGGCTGCCTGCGGGGCATGGTCAGGGTGATGGGTGGTCCCCTGTGGTGTGGGCTGCCTGTGGGGCATGGTCACGGGTGTAGGGGGGTCCCCTGTGGTGTGGACTGCCTGTGGGCCATGGAGAGGGGTTTAGGGGGGTCCCATGCGGTGTGGGCTGCCTGCGTTTCATGGGGAGGGGCCACCCCACAGCCAAATTGCATGAAAAGCGCACTCGCGTACCCTGGAATACACGTACCCCCTACACCCATGACCATGCCCCACAGGCAGCCCACACCACAGGGGACCACCCATCACACCTGACCATGCTCTGCAGGCAGCCCACACCATAGGGG
This sequence comes from Ambystoma mexicanum, assembly GCF_040938575.1. Classification (NCBI taxonomy): domain Eukaryota; kingdom Metazoa; phylum Chordata; class Amphibia; order Caudata; family Ambystomatidae; genus Ambystoma; species Ambystoma mexicanum. The sequence continues at coordinate 791,469,216 of NC_090937.1, read as the reverse complement.
ACCCTGCTACACCCCTGTCAATGCCCTGCAGGCAGCCCACATGGCACCATGCACCTGCAAGCCCTGACTCATGACCTCCACCAGTGACGGGCACCTGCAAGCAGGCCCTGACTCATGTTCCCCCACCAGTGATGGGAACCTGCCAGCAGGCCCCAACTCATGACCCTCACCAGTGATGGGCACCTACCATCAGGCCCTGACCCATGACGGGCACCAGTCAGCAGGCCCCGACTCATGTCCCAGCAGGCCCTGACTCATGTCCTCCCAACAAACACATTGTCACAACATACATGCATGTAGCAAATGTCCACCCAAATGCCACCCCACGCTGACAGTGCAACTCCACACCCATCCATTCTCCCCACTTTCCAGTACAGACCTCATGGCATGTCATTCACAGAAGCACACATGCATGCACCCAAAGACATGCCCCACATGGCCACACAGCAGCGACACATGACTGAGGCAATGACGACTGACACATGAACCAAACGAATGAGAGCAGACAATAAAAACATCTGAACAGATGAAAATGTATTAAAATACAGAAAACTACCAAACGAAAAGCAACCATGACCACGAAAAATAAATGAATGTGAACTGAACTGAAATGCAAATAAAGATATGTGATCCAAAAAAAAAAGAAAAAAGAAATCATCAAAGTGGTCCATGTCCAGATTTCAGAAATCTAAATCCAAAGGGCAAATAAAAAATAACCCATTCCTTCATGGGTGTAAAAAAATAGTAGAAAACAATCCACAGTACCAGAACTATTACAATGAAACGTTGAGGGTCCATGATCCCAAAACAAAATGAAAGTTACCAAAATCCCTACAAAAACACAACTATATACAAAAAGTGGAGCAATGTCCGTGGACTCCAAAAAAAGAATAAAACTAAAGGAAACCTAACCCTAAATAACTATTTTCAATGGCGGCGGCTAGTCCTATGGCTCACCATTCTTACCAAGAGTCTTGGCCAGGGCATCATCGAACTGCGAGTCTATGGCCCGGAGGTGGGTCTGCACTCTATCCTTGAGGGCTCGCAGGGATGCCGCAATTTTCTCTGCCAACTCCCTGCGAGTCTCCTCAAGGAACTCTGCCGGCCTCAAATCATGCTGCATGGAGTTCTCCGCCCTGACCATGGTGAGCCGTGCCCTCTCTCCCTGCTGCCACTCTGCACCTATCTGCTGGCCCAACCTCTGCCACACAGAAGACACACTTTGCCCAGGGTCCTCCTGCCCTTCGGCCGATGCCTGTCCCCGTGATGTAGTGGGCCTGAGTCCTGATGCCTCCCAAATCGAGCCTGCTATCACCCTGATGCCATTTGCCTGTGCCACCACGACTGCCTCCAGCAAGATGCCAACACCCGGGGCCATCGTGCACATGCCCTGTTTCATGGTGCCTGCACAACCTCTGTTGCCAGCGGTCCAGTTGATTGGGTGACCACCTCTGCTGGACCTCCAACTCCTGACTGGCAGGGATGGGATCTCCACCAGCCTGGCTGTGGTGGCTTGGGCAGGTGTAAAGAGGAGGAGAGGGTCCCAAGAGCGCCCAGCACATGGTGGAAACCCCTGACAATGAACCCTCCTAACCGGTTCCTGTTGGTACACAGCTGTTCATGATGATGTGCGTGGTCCCCCAGGAAGCACTCACACCATCACGAATCGCGCATGTGCACATTGCGATACCGATTAGGACGGGCTCAACCCTGTCACGGATCACCACGTCTGCAGGTAGAGGAGTGTCAGTTGACGTGGAACTCCCCCCTACCTGCGGATGTGCCTGAGACGTGGCAACCCTGCATGGTGATCCAGTCTCAGTATCAGGAACAGGATTAGGCACAGGCCCCTCCGTGGCGACCTGTGCTGCCTCCTGCCCATGCCCCTTGACTGCACCACTTGCACCCATGTGTGGGTCTAATGCGGTCTCCTCCTCACCCACCACCGACCTGGATGCCTCCACACCGTCTTCTGCTCTGGACAGCCCCTTTGGGGGCTCACCTGCCCCTACTACCATGAACGCGGCACCAGTCCCCTCGCTCCCGGAAGATGGCATGTCCTGGGAGGGTGACCGGGCCATGCGTCTCCACCTGGTGGAGGCATCCCCGCCTCTCTGCTCCACAGCGCCTTCTCCACCCTCTTCCTCAGTCGCCGCTGTAGATAGGGAGAGATTGAACACAAGCATCAGGGTACTGAAAAATAGTCTGCTAGACACAAAGCAATTGCACATGAGTAGCACTGTTAAACGTCACTTCCATCATCACCCTCCACAACACACGGGTCAGTGCAAACAAGACACATGCACAAACAAGCATGGCACATGCAGCAGCCATTTGCATCTATGTCCAAGGTGCTGTTGGTACATCAAATGGGGGGGCTGAACATCACATGCATCATGGAACATGCTGATCACATGCACACACACTACTGGACAGTCAATTCTCCCCGAGCTGCAACGTGTCGCCGGGCTTTGCTATGGGTCCTGGACCTGAAGTCCTGCCAGCGGTTCAGGACATGCTTTTAGTCGCAGGATGCCACCCCCTCCACGTTGATGGCATCCAGGATGTCTGAACAGTTCCTCCTCCGTCGTTCCTTGTCGTGGCGTTATGTCGAGAAGATAGCATCATAATGCCCCAGGACTTGCTCTACCAGGATTCCAACTTCATTTGCAGTGAAGCTGACAGCCCTCTGCCTGTCTGCCGGAGGGTTGCCACTGGCCCCGGATGGTGTTTGGTCCGACATGGCAACCCCCGAGGCAGGTGTGGGTGGGCAACTGGGTCCTGGGGCTGGGCTGTGGAGCGATGGTACACCAGTCTGGAGTCTTCTGGGTCAACAGAGGTGGTCTCAGGAACAGGATCCCTGGCAATGGCTTCTGTGCCGGCACCAAATAGCAAGGCATGTTGGCAGCAGGCAGGCTGGCAGCAGCAGATGGCTCCATAGGAGGTTGCTCTGGGATCTGGGGGGCAGGTAAATGGCCTTCTGGCAGGAGCGTGGTCTTCCGTGTTTTGTCACGTGGCCAGACTGATGCAGAGTGAGTCTGCATGTGAAAAAAACGCACGTGAGTGTGTAATTCGAGGAAAGGCCTTTAGCGCATAAGCACGTAAGTGACGTGACGCACATGGGCATTGCCTTCGGCAGGGGTTAAAGGTCCACACGAATAAGGAGTTCAAAGTATGTGCTTTTCATGGAGACTGACCGTGTGTGTTTCTTCTTCTTTTGGGTTCACATGCAATTACTTCACAGTACTTAAAGTTTGTACTTCTTGTTTTGGCAGGGGCGTTGCCTACGAGCACACACATGTGTTTTTTTCTTTTCCACGCAAGGCAGACAGTCGCGCACGCTTATTTTTCCAACTGTGGTTGCCCCTGTGTGTCGTGCACCCATTTTCGAAGTCAGAGAAGCCCGCGTGTTCCATGCGTACGTATTTTTTGTGTCCCTGGGTGCCACAGCATACTGCGGGAGGTTTATTCCACGCACGTGGGCTACCCGGGGTTGCATGCACATTTATTAATATTTTTGGGGGTGCCTGAGCGTTGTGTGACCCGTCTTTTCTCACCAGGGGTTCCAGAGAGCCTTGCAGGAGCACAGCAGTGTGTCTATCACGTACCCTGCCCCCTTGACCGCAATTGCCCAGGACAATTGTTGTGTGCACCTCCCATTGGAAATATACCATCTGTGCCATGGTTGGGAGGCCACCAAAAGGGAAGGGCGGCTAAGCTGGGTGACCTCCCAGGGCTGGATGTGGTGGGGAACATGGCCTGGGTGGCCAGGGAGTCCAGGGAGGCCAAGGTGGACGTGCAGGGGGACGTGTCCAGGGTGTTCCACTGGAGCAGGATGTCCAGCAACTTGCTGGGACTGCCATGCCACCACCCCAAGCAGCTCAGGGAGATGCTGTTGCTGCAGTCATCCTGGGCACACATCTGACCCCACAGCCAGAGTCATCTGCTGGCATGCGGACACAGGTGGTGGAAGCTGCAGGCGCAGCTGTGGCAACCACCACCCAGGCTTGGGGTCAGCCAGCGCAGGCTGCCTTGGCACACGACTCCCAGGCAGATTTTCAGGTGAGGAAGGCCAAGGCACGCGTGTCCAAGGTAAATGTGACCAAGGCACATGGATCTTGGGCAGTTTTGACATCTGCAGCCCCAATCAGCCTGGTGGTGGTAGCTACATGAGCAGATGCAGCCAACACCACAGTGAGTCTGCCAGCCAGGACTGTGTCGGTCACAGCCCTTGGCACTGAGGCAGTTGTGCTGCTGGGTCCTGGTAACAGCACCCAGCAGCCAATCACACAATCCAGGCCTTCTGTCTTCATGCAAATTCCTACTCCCATTGGCCAGTCCACCATCGCCACTGCCCCTACTGACCAGAGCAACATTTGCCTCTCAGGTTCCGCACAACCGGCCAAGAGGAGGAAGTGTGCTTCTGCGCAAGAGGCTGGGACCCCAGACATGGCGCTGCCCTCCGGAATGGCAAGGAAGAAGCCTTTCAATAAAGAGGAGCTGGGCTTCCTTGTGGACTACGTGTCGAGACACAACCACGATATGCTGGTGGGCTCAAGTTGCCATACTATGCCTGCCCAGCGTCAGGTCCACTGGCAATGCATTGCAGATCGTGTGAGTGCAATGGGATATGAGAGGTGCACAGCTCAGGATTGCTACAACCATTGGACTGACCTCCGACGCTGTGCAAAACAAAAGCGGGTCTCTAATTACTCTCTGACTCTGGTGACTGGCAGTGGGCCACCACCAGAGGAGGATGAACTCACTCCACTCAAGGTAATTGCTGCGGAGTTCACTACATGCAAGTCACTCGGCAGCCTCTCCTGTCCATGTACAAGCTCACTGACATGTTTGCATATAGCCTGTGGTGTAGTTCCTCCCAAAACTCAGCCTATGTCGTCACATGATTGACGGCTATGTGAGGTCACCCTGCAAGCTGCTCTTCCTCACGGGCCTGCTTCCTTGCATCTCCACCACCCTGCAGCTCACTTACTCAATGGTACTGGCAGTTTCCGTGTTGGACTACTGCAATGGCCTGTTCCCCTTTCCTGTGTACATGCACACTTCCCTGTGCAACCATGCCATACCTGTGCTATGGGGTACATCTATTGTCCTTGATACAGGGTGTCTGACTTGGCCCATACAGATGGTACAGGCTCAGAGTGCACACGAGTGGTCATTAATGGGCCATTGCATTCCTTGCAAGCCCCTATGGGTCTGTGGCAGGCTACTCATTTTACCACATCTCCAGTATTTTATCCGTCTCATGGTATTTGGTCATCCATATCATGCTCACTCAGGGCACTTCAACATCATGTACATGTTTATGGTGCCCTTGTCTGTGTCGAGCACAGGCCTCCCTCTGTTACAGCCACCTTGCTTCCCGGCGACTTGTGTTGTGGCTTCTGCCGGCATAGATGTACTTGTGACGGTTCCTCATGTGTCCTGCTTTCTGTCCCCCTCTCTTCTGCTGTAGTCTCAGTTGACTCAGGTGATGCAATTGACACCTGCAAACACTGTCTGCAACTTCACAGTACTGTGGTCAGCCATTCAGAGCCATGCACAGGCTCCCTGCCATTTCCTTGGGGGGGTGGGGGGCAGTGCATCCCTACAGCCCAGTGCCAACACTTTGCACATGATGACTGCACTTGCCCTTACAGTGCCGTCATGTCACAAGATTGACATCACTACATATCTGGTTCTGTTGATATTTGATGAAGTACACATGTGCTGCACTGCACCCACGCACTTCTGAGCCATGTTTCACACTTCAACATGTCTATTCACTTGTGTGTTGTCAAAGTGACCTGCCATGTATGTATCCATGTGCCTCCCTTCACTGTATTTCAAAGCACTTGCTTTGTTGCATCCTGTGACGTGTGCTTTTATTGATATTTATGTTCTTGTAGTGCATGTTGACATGCATTTTACATGTGTCATGTACACTTCTATTTGACTTATTGTTATGGCTATTTGGGAATTGTGCCATTGCTATGCTACGTGCCATCTCTTTGTTGACATCTGTAATTTTCGACTAAGATATATGCCTGCCAGAAGGTTGTGTGTGATGCAGTTGATATGCAACATGCAGTACATGTGTGGGTTTCGCATTTGACATGCATCCATGTCTTCTATTTCATTGCCACTGCCCCAATGCCAGAGTTTGTGTCGTGTGTGACATGGCTGCCTCATGTGTTGGCCCTCAATATTGTGTTGTCTATGTGTGTGGTTTGTGCTGCTGACATGTGTGCTCATGTTTTTCTTTTTTACAGGTGATGATGCACCGGAAGCAGTGGAGGAGGAGATGGCAGACAGAGTGGAGTGTTCAGGTCACCAACCATGCACAAGTGGTGGTTGTGGGGTGGTAGGCAACAAACATCTCTCAGCAAGCCAGGCCATCCTGTCCAGGCCTGCCTCTGGGTACGGCTCTGAGGATCTCCCTGACTCTGATGTTGAATTGGATGCTCATGAATCCATGCCGTCGACGGTGGATGATTCTGCAATGGATTCTGTTCTATCTGCCACACCTGCAGTGGGGGTACACCCCTCAAGAGGCCAGTCAGTATTGGAATGTCAGCCTGTGGTGGTTACGGGTGCAGAGTCACACTCCACACCAGTTGCTCCTGTTCCCGGGGCAGCAGGTCGACAGAGGAATGATCGGCAGATGGAGCTCCAGCAGTGGGCAATGCAGTCCACGTGCCACTCACTCAGTATGGGCAATACGGCGTCCAACGGGGCCCGCCGGGCTGAACTGGTAGCTCTGTGCTCAGCTATTGCTGCTGACGCACAGGCCAAAAGGGAAGTCCTGGGGGAAGATAGCACCTCCCTCAGAACTGCTCTGGCTGCTCGAATCATGGGCCAGGAGACATGGGCAGAACAGAGGATGGAGCAGCTGGAACTCACCCTCTCGGCTCAACTCCATGCAAGCCGGGAGAGGTCTGTCTGTCACTTGAGGTCTCCCTGGAAGAACTCAGTGTAACACGTGCGTCATTGGAGGAGGTGGTGCATGGGGACCTCTGTGCCATATTCATGCAGAACCAGGCTCACCAGGCCTGCATGCTTGCTGTCATGGAGGGGCTTGCTGGGGCTATGTGTGGTCAGGCACCTGTGCCATGTGCACCTCCTGATTTACAACCAGGGGGTGATGATGACGATGACCTATCTCTTACTCAGGTCATGCCGTGAAGACCATGAGCCCATGGAGGAATCTTTTTTGTTAGTCTCAACATCGACACATGTGGGTGCACCATGCAGACCCCCTCCTGTGTGGCCCTTTCCCACTGGTCCACTATGGCCATTTTTATTTTTTGTCTATTGTACATTTATTTTGCAGTGTGGTGCTATGTGGCATTCGATGGCATGCACCGTGTGTTCAGCATGGGCAATACAGGCTTGTCTCGTGTTTGTGTTTGTGGCTTGCGGTCCGCACACATATGCCACTCCTGCTTCCCCTTTCTATGGGCTCACAAGGATGACACCGTGTGACAGTAACTTACACAGAGGCATTGGACTTCTGTCATATCTGTGGCCAGTCTGAAGTCCAACTTGTGTATACACCCCTAGTGGGGATTCATGATGGTTTCATCAGTGCATGGTTGGACTGCATTTTGGTGAGTATATTGTTGCCTGTGCATGATTTCATTTTGCTAATTCATGTATTGCCTTGACTGTATACATTTTTGATGCACTTCATGCTGTATGCGGTCCCATGCCCCCTTTAGCTGTTGAGGCCACTCTCATGGTGGTATGGGGACGTGTGGTGGTAATGTCACATTGAGGCAGTTCTGCTATGGTGTTTAATCACTGTCTGACATTGTCACTGTTGGGTCCTGTGTTCATGATGTATTATGCTGGAAAATTGATAGTCCTGTGTTGGCTTTGCTTATGGTGTGACACAGGATCAGCAATATGTTTCCGTTGCAAATGTGTCCACAACAGAGTGGTTCACATGGAAAATGTATGCTACACTGTGGGTTCATGCATTTCCCATGCTAACATGCATTGAATCACTCTGCAAACACAGCCCAACAACACACCTCCCAAACCCACCCGCACCCCAACATCCACCCACCCACACACTACTTGCCTTCTGAGACATGCTGCGTCCCTGCTGCACATGTTCACATTGACTTTTGTGATCGTGAACTGGCGCAGCTGGCTCATTTTTTTCCTTTGTTTTTTTTATGCAGCTGCAGGGGTTTCCAGGCCGCTGACACTACTCACTGTACTGTGTGGTGTAGTGAGCGGGGTGTTGTCGGGGACAACCCCGCTGCACCCACATTTTCTTTTCTTTTTTGGGATTCCCTGAAATGCATGCCACCAAAATGCAACTCGCGCCCAGCTTTCGAGATGTCACAGTGACATGTGCGCCACACGCAGATTCAGCGCAGGTCCCAGGTAATCCACACGCAGTGCCTTCCATGAATCAGTAAATGGGTGCACGCGTGGGTTACGCACACGTGAGCTGCGTTTCTCACGCTTGTGCAAGTCATTTCAGCGCACAATAATTCCATGAATTACCCTGTAGGTCTCAGGAGGGGTTAAGGTGACTGAAAGACCTCAATGAGCACACAGAGTAAAGGACACTACAAATCACTCCCAGTCAGGTATATATATATAAAAAAATACATGTACATTTATTCAAGAACTTCAACACAAAACAATTATTCTATAGTAATACATGAAACCAATACAACACTACTATAACACATTCATACAATACCAAGTGGCCTATAGGGTTAAAACCACAGAATGGGTCCACAACCTAAAAGTGAAGGAAAAAAGCAGTGCAAATAGTCTTTAGGTAATTCTTCATTAAATTAACCATAACTGAGAGGAAGTCCAGTCCATACGAAAAGAGGAACCTAACGCTCAATGTACTTTCAAATGCTGGTGCACGCGATAGTGCAGAAGGGAGAAAACAGGGTCTCTTGCAGGGGCTGTAGCAGCTCAGGAAGGTGGGTGACACAATGAAGAATAAGTTCCCACTCTTCATGGAAGGTCTCCCCAAGAGGGTTGAACAGTTTCCAGGAGTTGGAAATGGGGTGGTAGCACAGGTTACCTGTAGAAAGGTGAGTGGCCATCAGGAGACACTCATGCATAAAAGTCGATGGGTGCATTAGGGGCCACCAGTAAGGGTTGCAGATACTCACCGACCCCCAGCACACTCCAGTCCAAACTTCGGTAGTCAAGTCTACTTCGGTTGCAGGTTGAAATGCAGCAGTTGTGCGGCGCTGCAGCTTTTAGCTGCAAAGTTACAGCGATGATTCCCTGATGGGACAGTGGGGATTTTTCCACTCCTGGTGGATGGATCAGGCCAGTTTCACTTTAGCAGACTTCAGGGCACAGGGGGGTACCGCAGCAAGGCACCTGCGAAGTTCATCACCACTGTTAGGCGACACAGTAACCACGTGTACTCTGGTGCGGGCGCTCTCTCTTTATTTCAGACCTGGGAATGGCAAGTTTATGAAATTCGGTGTGAGAGTGTCGTTAACACAGAACTTGAGAAGTACCAAGTTTCAAGGCTCTCCTCAAAACGACGGCGGTGTGAGAGCAAAAGTCCTTTGCAAGCTGGTCAGCCCACTGCTTGGTGCAGGGACACTTCCGAGAAGGCTTACTTGCAGAGTTTGATGAAGGTGCCAGCGGGACAACAGCAGGCTCAGGGAGCTAAACCTTCCAGTGGGTTACCAGCGGTTCCTCGACTCAGCTTCTTAGTTTCAGGATACTTGGATCCTATCCTAGGTTCAGTGAGAACTCAAGAGATCAACTTGCTGTGGGTGTTTGGGGCCGTCTCTTATCATGAATCTCCTTCGCGCCAAAATGAAAAGGATCCAATGGAAGATCTGCTCACATACAGGCAAACCAGAAGTGGACCAATCATGGGCCACGGTGGTCCCAGTCATTCACAGCACACCAGACTCTGCCACCGATGATGTGTATTGGAACTAGACAGTCCAGCCCACATTCTGAAAGTACTCACACCAGGCATACAGAAATGTGCAAAAGCTTGCATTTTGTGGGAGAATGCATGACCAAATAAGGATGGACCCAGCTCTGCTTCACCTGGGGAAGGCAAAGGGGCAATATGGCCAAAAGAAAGGACAAAGAACCTTGTGGCAAGGCCATTTTGGAGCCAGGCCACCTATTTGGGCCAACCGCGACAAAAGCGGTTTGCATGGCAAGAAAGGGTTAAAAATAAGCAAAAGGATAAGCTGCACTAACCCTGTCCAGGGCACATCTGCACTTCACCTACAAAACCCTTTGAGGGAGTCTAGGACCTTTAGAAATTAAAGCAAGACCCAAGTACGCTGTACTGTAAGGTACATTGTGCACTTGTAAAATATTGCAAAAAAATTGCAACATTGTTAAGGACTTATGGAAACAAAGTCTCCCAGTACTGACTGTCTTTAAGGGCATGTCAGTTTTTGCATACCAAAAGTGAGTGAAAGCCCATTGGAGTGCAGCTGAAGGCGGTGCTTCCCTGGCAAAGTCAGACAATGGTGTTAAAACAGCAGCAAAAAGTTGGGAGGTACACAACTGGAGTGAAATTTACACATACATAGGAATCTTTCCTAAAAGTGATGACTCCTGTCTTGTTCCCTTTTTTTATCAATAGGTTGTGGGAGGCTTTGATGCAAGTCACAACTGACGTGCCGAAAATCAACAGGAAGTCATACCCAGTCTTGGCATATGCCGATGAAACGGTCCTGTTGGCACGCACACCAAGAGCCTTGCAACATCTTGTCACAGCATATACAGACATTGACATCATTGGACCTGAAGGTCAATGCCGCCAAGTCGGCAATAATGTCCTGCCATCTAACTAGAAACAGCCCAAACGTGGCACTGATCTGCACAAATGGTGTAATAATCCCAAGATTCATGCACTTTGAATACCTATGGATTCAATTAACCTCAAACCTGAAACTGGCGGCCCATATCGAGGAGCAAGGGGCTAGGTTTAATCAATCCCTTGGGGGAGTCAGGAGCATTTATGTCAATGTCGAGCTCCAAGCCATTAGATCTAATAACAATGGTATACACAAGCACAGTGCAAGCAGTGACAGAATATGGAGCGTCGCTTTGGGGATATGGGAATACAAGAAAGATCCAAGCCTCAGAGAACAATTTCCTGAAACTCATCCTTGTTCTCCCCATTCGGCCCCAAAGTACGGTGTTCACACTTGGCTAGGGATTCCGTTTCTGGAGGATGAAATAGAGCTGGAACCAATATTGCACTTGCTTAGGCTATGGACTAACCCGAAGGTGGAGGTAACACACTCTCTGATCAAAAATATGATAGGCAGATGTGGTCACAAGAAAGTTCCAGGGCTGACAGAGGTGAGGAAGTCGTTGGCAAAACTCAACACTGAACATCATCTGACGAACCACACGTTAATCACCAAAGCCATTGCGACACAGGCTTCAGGCATTCCCTATATGTAGGGCTGAGAGAGAATGTCTGGAACTGGAGAAGGGCACTAACAGAAACCTGGAAATAATCTCATCGAGGTAATCCAAAACTACGTATTATGTGGCAAACAATCCGGGTGAATGAAACAACATAATGCTAGCAAGATTCAATTGTCTCCCAATAAGATCTACATTATCCTGATGGTCAGGGGGTAGGGAGAGCAACGTGTGCCCTTTCGGTTGTGATTCCATGGAGGATACTTTACATGTTGGGTTGTTCAATCCAGTTTTTAAGGACATCAGAGCAAGAACATTGTTTAAAGTCTTCACAGACAGACAATTCACACAATGCCGACCAGCCTTTTTATATTTCCTGTGGGCAGAAAATCTGTTTGTGATCTGGTCACTGTTATCCTTCTTGAGACAAGCTATGTCCAGGAGGGCATTTGTGTTATCCTCCATCTGTGTTAGTTGATTTGCTCACAAAAATGGCACAGTTCAGAACAATAATATGTGCACAATGCAAAACGCCTGACCAAAAAGTATATAGCTGCAACTTGTCATTTATCATTTTAATTGTTAAAATATGAATTTTTAACCTTGTGTTATCTGGAAGGCATAAACAGAGCTTCCATCTTGCACCCTAGCATCTGCACTTGCTAGTACTGCTCGTGAGATCGAATGTATTCATGTATGTTAACATGTGTTTTACCCTTTTTACGGCATATATTTATGTGTTTTATTGTTTTATGTCAATTTGCCGAAATAAAGTGATTTTAATTGATTGAAGGTCAACCCCTCCAATACCAAATTGCTACTCCTCACCAACAACACCTAACACCCAGATATGCAGACCTGGCTATATACCTTGAACTGTGAGGGCTTTACACCTGAGCTCACCTCCTGTGCCAAGTCCCTCAGGTTCCACATCGACAAACACCTCTCCTACAAGACACACATAACTAAGAAAACTCAGACAGCTTAGTATCAGCACTCCCTCCTGCAGAAGGTCAAGCGCTTCCTCCCTCTGGACAGCTTTAGATCCAACATTCAAGCAGTGATCCCATCCCACCTTGATGGGGCAATGCACTCCTCAAAGGCCTCCCTTCCTCCTCCCTTGTGCCCCTGAGAAGTGTCCTACACACATCCAAATGCCTAATTAATGTTCTACGCTGATACAACCACATCACCCAGCCCCCCATCGACCTTCCTGGCTCCCACTGCACGCACACATCACCTTCAAGTCTTGCTGCATCATATATAAGGCAGTCACCCTCAAGTCACCCAGCTACTTTGCAGGGAAACTCAGCATCTCTGTTGGACAGCACACCACCAGGAGCCAGGACACATGCAAACTTGAAATCCTCAGCTGCAAAAACGAAAGAACCAGGAAACAAGCCTTCTCTGCCTATGCCCCAAGACTATGGGACCTCCTCCCCGTCAGCATTAGACTTGCCTCCATTCTCCTACAATACAGAAAATAACTCATCTTCAAGGAATCTCTCTGCCTAAACACCTAGGCCATCACATCGGCCCTCACACTATCAGACTCGCTAGATAGCTGTACCCCTCCTATGAACCCCTCTGTATCTCACACCCACCGTACATCTCTTCTGTTTTTACCTCTGAAAAACGCTCTGTTATGCATCTGTACTGTTGTATACCTCTGTAAAGCCCTCCGTTATGTCTTTGTATTGTTGTATACCTCTGTAAAGTGCTCTGTTGCTTCTCAAAAATAGGTCCATGCTAAATAAGTACAAACATAATAATAATAATAATAATAATAATAATAATAATAATAATAATAATAATAATAATAATAATAATAATAATAATAATAATAATAATAATAAATAATAATAATAATAATATGTGTATAATGTTTTGAATGCGGTATGACCAGATCAAGTATTTTGCTTGAAATTCGTACTGTCACTGAATAAATACAACTGCCCTGGATATGTGATGTCATCAGTATTAGCATTGGTGATGCCATTTGTGATGTGATCTTTGATGCCCTGTGTGTTAGTGTTAGCAGTGCATGGCGGTGGTGCGAGTTATGGTTGCATAGCTTACCATAACTGGTAAATTTCGTTTTTTTTTCAATGTTTTACCTCTCAACCATAACGTCCCTTTAACAAAGATTTGTTCAAAGATTTGTTCAATGAATGTTGAAGGTTTTTATTAGGCAACTTAACCGTAATGTCCCATTTATAACGTTTTTTCAGTGAATTACACGGCACACAGTAGTGGCCGTGTAGTTATGGTTGCTAAACCCATTGAAGAGCACTTTTTGGGTGGCTCCCCCTGGACGAATCCTCACCAAACTTTGCAAACAAGTTCGGTGAGGTTTGGTGAAGCGGGGGGCAATCTTATAGGGGGATCCCAAAATGTCTTTTTTTCCCATAGACATAATGGGAAAAAATGTCTGTCGCATCTATAGCCCAAACTGCTGGACGGATATTCACCAAATGTGCGGCAGGAGCAGTGGCTTGGTCCAGAAAACATGCTTTTGTCAATTTGGTGTAAATCCATCCAATAGTTTTTAGTTAAGCGACCAAAACGTAAGGCAACAAAAATGTGTGATATCTATTTCCGCTCCACGGACACACTTCCCTGTTCGCTCGGTGGACAGGACACTGATTGTTTGATCGGCTTGGGTCATGTCCGCGGAAACTCAATGTGTTCTCTGATTGGCTGGGATGAGGTGTGAGGTGCGTCAAAGTGTTTTGATGCACCTGCCATATTGGATGTGTGGACATCCTCTGAAAGTGAGCATAAATCCAATTTTGGGGAGTGTAATGGTGTGCATGAATGCTTGGAGAAGGTGTGGGAGTAAGCGATGGGTCAATTGCTGTATTTGTTTAGGTGGGAGAAGGCCGTGATGTATTTGCGGTTTCCACAGTCACCGCGGTTGTCAGCGGACATACTAAACACTGGCCGCACTACTGTCTATTTTAGTTTAGTAAGTTATGTTTTAGAATGTTAATTGAAGTGCATAGTTTAGAGGTGGATGTATTATGTTTTTGGGTTGTGGTCATTTGGTAGGTGTTTGCCTCTAGGGGTGTGATATGCTGCAGTGGTTGTGGCCAGGGCCTAGAGTCTTGGGTGCATGGCCAAAGGGTGGGGGAGTAAGAGATGGGTCGAATACTGTATTTGTTTAGGTGGGAGAAGGCGGTGATGTGTTTGCGGTGCGAGCAGTCACCGCGGTTGTTAGCGGACATACTAAACTTTGGGCGGACTACTGTCTATTTTAGTTTAGTAAGTTATGTTTTAGAATGTTAATTGAAGTTCATCGTTTTGAGGTGGATGTATTATGCTTTTGGTTTGTGGTCATTCGGTAGGTGTTTGTTTCTATGGGTGTGCTATGCTGTGGTGGTTGTGGCCAGGGCCTAGAGTCTTGGGTGCATGGCTGAAGGCCGTAGGCCGCAGGCCATGCACCCAAGACTCTAGGCCCTGGCCACAACCACTGCAGCATAACTCTACAATGCTACCAAAAATTTTGATTGTGGTATGTGGGCTGCTTTGGGGAAATACATGCAAAGGATGTGATGGGGTCACCAGCGTATTACTCCGTAGGTGATTACTAAGTACTGGGTGATTCTGTGGTGCTTGGAGATTGGAGAGTTTCAAATAAAGTAAGTGTTGCAAAGAAGGACCTGGTGCTTATGTTGCAGACTGGAGGGAAGAGGGGAGATTTTGTATGTCTTGCTTTACAACACTGTACATAGTTGTAGATGATGTGATAGATATGACTGCACCTGTGCATAGTTGAATGCTGTTGTGAAATCTAGAACGGAATGGGCAACCAGCTGGAATGAGAGAGCTGTGTGTACATTGGAAGAACAGTTGTAGAGGCAGTGGTGTTGTTTCAGCTGGGAGCCTTTCAAATGATATTGGCTATCTGTGTGCATTAATAAAGATGCATGTACTCATCTTGGCTGCATGTCAATTTCTAACAAACTAGAATGTATTTTTCCATAATTATACTGTTATTTCTCCCATTTTTTAACATGAAATGACACTTTGTTAGATATCTTTGTGTGTTGTGTCTGATTACTATTATAATCATTCCAAAAGGAAGTTCAAATGATAGATTGTATGTAAAATATCCAGAATGTATAGAAAGGAAATTGCATGTACATCCAATGCACTATAATGCATTAAATGCCATTATGGTTCAAATGTGGATAAATAGGTGGCAGTGGTTACACAAACGACAGAATGAATGAAGAGAATAACATAACAGTTTCCACATTAAGTTAAGAATATGGGTAAACAAAAGTTGGAGAGCAGACAGTTTTGCAAGTGACACTTCATCATAGCAGATGCGAGAAATGACAGTAAGCCTTTTTATAGGTTATACAGGGTAAGTGGAAATGACCCTGTTTACAAGTATTTATACAAGAGCTGTACATGTATTGTGCAGAAAATATTCATAACTGTAGTTTGTGTTCATGCATTTGGATGCGGATGGATCTGCAAGCAGAAGTATTGGAGAGTATTATAGTAGTTGTTTCTGTAGGTGCTTTGCAATCACAGCACAATTGTACTCAGAGTGATCAACAGTACATCTAAAGTGCTAAACTGTGAATATGGAGTTAGATGTAGAGTTCTTGGATGTGATTGGTGGATGGTTGTGTGACTGCTTAACAGTAGCCAATGAGGGAATGGTGCAGAGAGTGAAGTGGAAAGGGTAGAAGGGCTGCCCCAGTGTTGAGCGCTCCACAGACAGTGCGGCTGTTCGCAGACAGGAGATGCCACATCCGGGGCTTCTCTGCATATCTGGCATGGAAAAGGACTAGGGGAATTAGCCAATCAGGTGCTGAGGGTGTCATTCATATGGAGAGAGGGTATTCATTTTTTTCAGTGCCTTATGCTGTGAAGATGGCTGTGGTTGCTGAGATGGACAGAGTTAGAGTGTGGATAATGAGAGATCATTATATTACTAATATGCAGTGGTATGCAAACATGTGTGGCATTTCAGAGAATGTTGGAATGCAGGGAGTGGAGGCTACTTGGTGTGATGTGCCAGGGAAAAATGTTCAAGTTGTTTATACACCTGTAGAAATATGGCATATTTTAACACTCCTAATATTCTGGTGGTAAATTGTGGAGCAATGTATTTGGGCTATCTGAGTGCAACACGTTTGCTGGGTGCACTGAAGCAGTTGCTAAAGGAACTGATGCACCTGTTTCCATCTGCTAAAATATTTTTTTTCACAAATACCACCTAGGCATGGATGCCTTGTCAGGTATTTAATCCTCAACAAGACATAGCAAGATGTCTTGTTAATGAAGGAATATCTTGTTTTATGTATTCTGTGGGCATGTAATCATTCCAAAATGAGAACCTTTTGGAAGATGGTGCACTTTTTTCTTGTAATGGAATGACTTTCACACGTTTTGGTCATGCAATATTTCATGGTAATATGCAGGCCTCAATCAGGAAGTTGTTGTGAAGTCATGTACCAGATAAAATCTGAAAAAAGCCTAAAAAGAAGCCTGAACAAATCTGAAAAAATATAAAAAAACAAAAAAGGCTCTTTTTAGAGTCAACCTCAAAAGGGAAATGAGGGACACTATTTAAATTTTCATTCCCCACCCTCAGATTTTTCGATGTGTCCGCAGACAGTGTGGTTGTCCGCGGGCAGCGCATCTTACAAACCAGGATTTTGAGGTTAAGAGGGATGCAAATGAGACGCAGCACAGGAAGGGATTGGTCAATAGGGTTTACTGGGTGTGGTGTGTGAGCAGAGAGTTTGTCAGAAAGTCTTTTTCCTGCGAAGAGAGGAGATAGCTATGGCTGTGTGTTTCAGAAAGCAGATTTTGGGAGAGTCATAGATAAATTGATTGGCGGTGCATGCAGATCGCTGCGGAGTGGTTGTACATCTTGGATTCCCTCATGTGGAAGTGCACTGGCATGGAGTGTGTGGAATGAAGTGGCTGGATTTGGTGACACAGTGTCATCCAGACATTATTATTATTCATTGTGGAGGGAACAGTTTAGGACATGTGTCTGGAATCTCTTTGCAATTTGCAATGAAAGAAGGACTTGGGAAAGTCATGGACATGTATTCGAACTCCAGAGTCATTTTTTCCCGTATTGCGCAGAGACAAATGTGGCTGCGTTCTTCTTCATTTGGTCCACAAATGGAGAAAGCAAGGTGCAATGTTAACAAGGTTGTCTGTGCCTTTTTGCGAGATGTTCGTATGTCCTCTTTTCACAATTAAAACATTATGTTTCATAGTACACACATTTTTCGCAGAGATGGAGTACATCTTACTTATGTCAGCAATGAGATTTTTCTCAAAATATACAATATGCATTGCAACCTTTTCTGGAATTAGAGCAATCCATTTTGCAGTAGGTGTTGACCATTTGAAGTTTTCGAAACACAGAAAAGCACCACAAAAAGGCTCTTTTCAGAGCAGCCACTTCCTCCCAGAGAAAAGTGCAATGGTTGTGACAGGGCAGAGCTGCACAGATTTTAGATATCCGTGGACAGTCCGCGGACTTCTAAAAATGCACAGGGCCCTCCGCATTTCATGAAAAAGACACTTTGTGGGTTTCCGGGGGCCCAGACAGTGTTCGTTACGCTTAGCGTGGGCGCGGTCACATGATGACGTTGGCAAATGGGACGGCTGTCCGTAGGACACCAAATGCACGGGGTCAGGTCTACACATGCATGCGGGTGTACTACGGACAGTGCTCCAGTCCCCGGAGTAATTAAAAGTGCGACACACGTGCGGAGTACAGTTGCGGACAGGCACGATGTTTGTAGGGGCAAGGGTGTGCTACGCATGCGTGCGGGTGTTCTACGGACAGTGTTCAGGTCCCCGACCAAAATAAATGTGTGTCACAGCTTTGCAGACAGGCGGACGGGCTATGTGTTCTACGGACATATTCATTCCGGTTACGGACAATGCGAACAGGGGGAATGTTCTTAGGAAACTTTATTTTGCATAGCTATGAGTTTACGGACGTCTTTAGTGTTCTGCAGAAACCCCCCATTTTGACTACGGGCTATTTGAACATGTATTGTGTTCTTAGAAAACCCCCATTTTGGTTAATTATGGACAAGCAGACATCTTGTGTGTCCTAAGAACACTTCCATCTTGATTGAGGACAGTGCAAACAGGTATAGTGTCCTTAGGAAACCCCCATTTTGGTTAGTTGCAGACAGGCGTACATCTTGTGTATCCTAAGGACACTTCCATTTTGATTTGCCAACAATACAAACAGGTACAGTGTCCTTAGGACTCCCCATTTTGGTTAATTCAGGAACTGAGGACATCCCGGACAGCCACACTGTCCACAAACACCCTAACTGCCTTTAAAAAAAAAATAAGACACAGAGGAATATACTAACAACACACTTCATATTTTATTATTGTATAAAATTATAAACATTATGAAAGAGAGGGGGAACCAGAAACTGAAACAAATACAGGGCAATTAGGGGTTTGGACATCATGGATGGTAAGGGAGGAAGGGAGTGAAGTTTCATTGTAACGTTTTTCTTGCTGGGGAGGTTTTGGAGATAGTTGGCTGGGACATGGAGAGGGGGAACATGTACATGTGGGACAGTGATATTTAATGTTTTATTTTATATGTTCCTTCACAAAGTGTTTTAAAAGAATTACATTTTTCATTAACAGATCCATGTTTAGCCCCATTTGCTGCAGAGGGTTTTCTAACGTCTCTCTTGGTATATTAGTTTTAATGTCTGTAAGGTCTGTTAAAAAAAAACATGTGTTAAGTACACAAAAAGTAATGGTTATTATTTGGCTTACATAGAGAAGTGTAGTGTCTACCATTAGTATCACTGTCTTCACTGATTTCATCCTAAGGAACATTTTCTTCCAGCCATTCCAAAGTACTGGACATT
The DNA here is from genome assembly GCF_040938575.1 of Ambystoma mexicanum. NCBI lineage: Eukaryota > Metazoa > Chordata > Amphibia > Caudata > Ambystomatidae > Ambystoma > Ambystoma mexicanum. Next base: position 791,449,912 of record NC_090937.1, on the reverse strand, counting down.
TCTGTGTAAAAAAAAAGAAAATAGTTTTAGTGTACCTAATAACGAAAGTTTATAAATACATACAATAAATGTAGTGTACTCACTAGTTTCTTGCTAAGTTTTGCTGTTACTGCTGCGTAGATGTCCTGTTGATTTTTGCTGTGCAGTTTCTGTGAGGTAATTCTGTTGGAAGCATATTTATTGTGCTTTGGTATATTCCACTATGTTGCATAAATTATGTAATTGGACTGTTAGTGTCTTACATACACAGTTTCAGTTCTTATTTATTATTGAATGTAATGTATTTATGTGCTGCTTTTTCAACATGTTTAGTTTTTGGATGATATAACAATGTAAGATACCCCAGAGTTTTTGGATAGTGTTGATGTTATCTGAGTCCATGTGTGAACAGGCGCATGGTCCCCGGACATCAGACCCACTAACGCAGGTAGGGGGTTCAGTATGTTATATCTATCTAAACCAAGGGCATCCTATTAAACATTTATCAAATTTACATTATCTATATATCTATTTTCAGTGAAAAAACTTTGTTACAGGAACGTTATGGTTAAGTTGTGCTACTAAAAACCTATGAAATTCAGTGAAAAAACTTTGTGTTGTCATCTTTGATGTCCTGGGTGTTAGTCTTAGCAGTGCACGGGGGTGGCGTGAGTTATGGTTGCTTAGCTTACCATAACTGGCGAATTTCAGGGGTTTTTCGGTTTTACTTGGAACCATAACCTGCCTTTAACAAAGATTATTTCAGTGAATTTGATAGGTTTTTAATACCGCAACTTAACCATAACGTCCCTTTAACAAAGTTTAGTTTCACTGATATATAGGAAGAGCACTTTCTGGGTGGCTTATAACTTCGCTCTCCCTGGACGAATCCTCACAAAACTTTGCAAAAAAAGTATATGGCCCACTCTGAATTTTTTGCAAAGTTTGGTGAGGTTTGGTCCAGGGGGTGCAAAGTGATAGGGGAGGGTCCCAAAATGTCTTTTTTTCCCATAGACTGAATGGGGAAAATACTTTGCGCATGCCTACAGCCCAAACCGCTGGACGGAAGTTCACCAAATGTGTGCAGGAGCAGTGGCTTGGTCCCGAAAGCGTGCTTTTGTAAATTTGGTGAAAATCCATCCATTACTTTTCTTCAAAACGATGAAAAAGTAGGTCTGGATAAACTAGTGATATCTATGTCCGCTCTGCGGTCACACTTCCCTGTTCACTCCGCGGACAAGAAATCGATTGGCTAATCCGTAGCGTCATGTCCGCAGACATGTGGCACTTTCACTGATTGGTTGTGGAACAGCGTGAAGTGTGTCAGATTTCTTTGCGGCCTCTGCCATATTTTGTTCATGTTTTGGTGTACACGGACATCGCCGGTAACACATACAAAACAAGACACGTTACAATTATGAAATACTGTTTCTGAAGGTGAGCTTTACTTAGGTTGGAATGGAATGTGGCCGCTGAAAATTTAAAAAGTGGTGTTTTCTCGCCACCAAATTCACACGATAAAGTGGAAGTTGGTGCTCAATGCACGGCGACCAATGCCCGCGTCTGTGTTACAATGTTTTCAGATTAATATTGAAGTCGGACTGGCATCCTATGTTTTGAAATCTGAGGCGGCCACCTGGAGTATTTGATGGAAACAATGGTTTACGCAGCGTATGGGAGTAGCGGATCTCATGATAGGATGCTCATATGTTGTTGCAAAGTGAGAATGTATTTGCCTTCTGAGTGAAGGTCAGTTGATTTGCTTTTTTGGTTGCGAGCTCTGTAGGCCCACGCATCCAAGTCAATTCATAAGGGGCTATTGTTTTTTGACCTTGAGCGAAAGGGAAACTTTAAAAGCTACGCAAGGAATAAAAGCTTGGAAAAAAAATACTATTTGATAAGGTTATATTTTAAAAACGTTTGTGAGGAACATGAAATATCATTTCACGAATATTCTTTGATGCAAACAGTTTGCTGTCTGACTTTGGCAAAAATAATGGAGGCTGTCAAGATGATGTAAGTTTAATTTTGATGACTGTACACTAATTGTGACAATGTAACTGAAGTATTACATTTTTGCGTAGTTGTAATTTTCCTCCAATAACAGAGAGTGTATATTGTTCGCATTTGCAGGCTATGACTAAAGTCAAAGTTGGTGACCGTTATTTCTTTTTCTTTCAAATGTTATGCTTGCTCACATAGCTTTGTGTATCAGTTTGCACGTTCTTTTGGTCTTGTGTAATATTATGACATGTATGTTTTTCTTGCTTGTCCATTCATGCTGCCTTCATAACTGAATTACCATCTCATGGTGTAGTTGTCCTTTTTTTAACACTTACCGCAAGTGCTGTTTATCTGCGTTTATAGGTCGTCATTACATGTACCCATGGTCAACTCTAATATTTCTTTAAAATGTCATGTTTGGCCACTTACATTTGTGTAGTACTGTCCACAATCTTTGTGTCTGTTTTGGAATTTTTTCCTAAAGGTTGGGTATTGACAAAGATTTTCTCTTAAGTTTCCCGCCTAGCTACATTTTGCCGTACTGTGCGTGCCATGGTTTCCAGATGCCGAGTGCCAGCTTCTTTCCACGCCAGATGCAACTGTTGGTGACCGGGTGCCTGTCCATTATAATGTTATGGGATGACAGGACAGGGCCGCTCTGTCCCTACGCTGAACTAGCGACAAGAAGCGACATAACATCATTTATGGTGGTGTAAGGCAACGGTGATGGTGCCGTCTTGGAAATACCTGTGCAAACAAAGCGGGTGCTTTAACAGAAATGCATACTTTGTGTATGCGAAATTAACTGCATGTGTCTCTCCACAAACATTTTCAATGTTACCTTAGACTCATTGCTACAAATTATTTGGAAATGGTATTAGTCCGTTGATCTCTGACAGTTGTTTGTTGAATAAAAGTACTTTCCAAATTCTAAAATGTTACCATTTCCTTTTAAAATCACTTGTGTCATTTCGAAATGTAAAGTACCATGTTATACGTCACTGTATGTTTATTTACAGGTTCTGCATCACGGTACATACTGTTTCTTTTTCCTTGCTGTCTTGGAAAGCGAAGAGGGGCTATGTATGGAACAACCGCCTTTCCTTTCGATGGTGGTTATCTTGCAAAAAGGATTATAACCAGAAGTCCTATTTTTACATACCACACGATAATGCTTTGCACATCTATACTATTATTGTCAAATCTTATTGTGTCTATGTCCTTTACTGTGAAAGGTGGTTCTTAACGCAACATTTACTTTGTTAACGGATGGCTTTCCTTTTTGGTAGGACAGCTAATAAGGCCATTTGCAAATGGAAATGAGGAAAGACACATCAAACAGTGATATGGGGGAGCGGGTGGCCGGTGCAAAAATAGTGTGCGTTTGTTATTTCTAAGGTTGGGGCAGTGTTTGTCATGCTCCTTCATTACAGTAGTGCTGCTGTTTCTTGGGGAGGAGGGATGGCCTTAGCTGATGTCATTTTCAGATAACTAAAACTTTTGCTGAAAGTATGCAATGTGTACTACACTGTTAATGGTTAACTACCAATACGTGTTGGCACTGTGCAAGGCAAAAGTTGCAGGTGGACGTTCCTACATCAATATAAAATCTGTTTCCACATTGTCCACGAGACAAACATCTTACTGTTAAGTGTTTACGGATTCTGGGACACGTTACTGTGCTGTACACCAGCATATTGTCAAGTGGTATTCTCCGCAAGGTGTTTAAATAAGTCAAAAGTTGCTTTACATTATGGTTACGTGGCACTACTGTAAACCGATCATCTTTAGCAAAAAAACTTTGTTAAAGGGACGTTATGGTTAAATTGGCCTACTAAAAACCTGTAAAATTCACTAGAAAAAACTCTGTTAGAGGGAAAACCCCTGAAATTCGACAGTTATGGTAGGCTAAGCAACCTTAACTGCCCGCACCACTGTGCACTGTTAACACTAACACCCAGGACATCAAAGATGACATCGCAAATGTCATTGATACCATAACTGTCGAATTTCAGGGGGTTTTTGATTGTACTTTGAACCATAATGTCACGTTTATAAAGTTTTTTAGTGAATGTCACAGGTTTTTAGTAGTGCAACTTAACCATAACGTCCCTCTAACAAAGTTTTTTCTAGTGAATATATATATATATATATATATATATATATATATATATATATATATATATATATATATATATATATGTATATATTCAGTGAAAAAACTTTGTTAAAGGGACGTTATGGTTAAGTTGCGCTACTAAAAACCTATGAAATTCAGTGAAAAAACATTGTCAAAGGGACGTTATGGTTCCAAGTAAAACCGAAAAACCCTTCAAATTCGCCAGTTATGGTAAGCTAAGCAACCTTAACTCGCGCCACCACCGTGCACTGCTAAGACTAACACCCAGGACATCAAAGATAACATCACACATGTCATTGATGACATCACTGATGACATCACATGTGTATGTACTTTTCATGAAATATGTGTACAAGGGATTCTTATTATAATGTTGCGAAACAAGTGTCAAGGATCATTGCAATAAATATCATACCCTAATTAGTGCATGGAACAATGCATTGATATAAATAGCATTCTATTATGGGTTCTATCTAGTATACTAAGCTACTCATACAGAAACATAACATTGTGTGCAGTGTACAAGATGAAGGTATAATATTCGTAATGTTAATATGTTGAATAATGAAATGATAATTGTTTTCTTAATAGATTTTTGTGTACTGTGAAATGTGTAATAGGTAGCTAATAAAACACATGTATTACATAATTGCATTACTATAGACAAAACACAAAGACACAAGAACACATACCAATATGGGTATATACAGGGAAAGTGAAGTTAGCAAAAAAGCACAAGTAGTAGCAGAAACAATTCATAATTTAACTGATTATTTTCATGCAAATAAATGATTGCTCTGTTTCAAAGCTGCTATTCACCCTAGGTATATGTATCACTTGATGTGATTGGACCCTAAGGAAAGTAGTATGAGTACAATGTATACAAATATGACCATATACAGGGAAAGTACAGCCATAAAAAAAAAAAACAACAGAAATATCAGAAAGTGCTCATAAGTCTATTGATTATCTTTATGCACATATAGGATTGCTGTCTTTCAAGCTTGTGTCTTCCAGTATGTATATGTTTCATATGATGTGACTGGACTCTAAGGGAATTACTGTAAGAACCTACTTGAAGGATACGTCTACAAATAAAATAAATTTTTTCGTTTCTGACTGTTACTGAAGAAAACCATGTGGCCTAGATATGTCAGCAAAAGAAAAAATAGTGAGCCAGACATGTGATGTCATCAGTGATGTCATCAATGACATTTGTGATGTCATCTTTGATGTCCTGGGTGTTAGTCTTAGCAGTGCACGGTGGTGGCGCGAGTTATGGTTGCTTAGCTTACCATAACTTGCGAATTTCAAGGGTTTTTCGGTTTTACTTGGAACCATAACGTCCCTTTGACAACGTTTTTTCACTGAATTTCATAGGTTTTTAGTAGCGCAACTTAACCATAACGTCCCTTTAACAAAGTTTTTTCACTGAATTTCATAGGTTTTTAGTAGCGCAACTTAACCGTAACGTCCCTTTAACAAAGTTTTTTCATTGAATTTCATAGGTTTTTATTAGTGCAACTTAACCATAATGTCCCTGTAACATTTCTTTTTTACTAAATTTTAAAGGTTTTTATTAGTGCAACGTCACCATAACATCCTTTTCAATAGATGAAGACCACTAACATCTTATGTCATCAAAGTGGGAAAGCCGGGTGGTAAAAAAACACCTGCAGCGTCCCGGTGTAGGAAGGAAAACCTTTTACCAAGATGGCCACCATGGAAAGGGAAGGCAGGGTGTATAAAGAACACAACAGGGCATGAGCGGGGGGTGGGGGGAACATGGGAGACACATGGGCATGAGCGGGGGGTGAGAGGGAACAGGGTACAAATGGGGCATGAGCAGGGGGTGGGGGGAAAAGGAAGGAAACACGGGGCATGAGCGGGGGGTGGGGCCAACAGGAGAGAGACACGGTGCATGAGCAGGGGGTGGGGAGAACAGGAGACAGACACGGGGCATGAGCGGGGGGGTGGGGAGAACAGGAGACAGACACGGGGCATGAGCGGGGGATGGGGGAACAGGAGACAGATACGGGGCATGAGTGGGGGTGGGGAGAACAGGAGACAGACATGGGGCATGAGCGGGGGGGTGGGGGGCAACAGGAGACAGACACGGGGCATGCACGGGGGGTGGGGAGGCAACAGGAGAGAGACACGGGGCATGAGCGCAGAGTGGGGGGGTACAGGAGACAGACACGGGGCATGGGTGGGGGCAACAAGAGACAGACACAGGGCATGAGCGGGGGTGGGGGGAACAGGAGACAGACACGGGGCATGAGCGGGGGGTGGGGGAACAGAAGACAGACACGGGGCATGAGCGGGGGGTAGGGGGCAACAGGAGAGAGACATATGGCATGAACGGGGGTTGGGGGGTACAGGAGACAGACACGGGGCATGAGCAGGGCGTGGGGGGCAACAGGAGAGAGACACGGGGCATGAGCAGGGGGGTGGGGGGTGCAGGAGACAGACACGGGGCATGAGTGGGGGGTGGGGGGCAACAGGAGAGAGACACGGGGCATGAGCGGGTGGGGGGAACAGGAGAAAGACACGGGGCATGAGCGGGGGGCAACAGGAGACAGACATGGGGCATGAGCGGGGGCAACAGGAGACAGACACGGGGCATGAGCGGGGGTGGGGGGGTACAGGTGACAGACACGGGGCAAGAACAGGGGGTCGGGGGGTACAGGAGACACACACGGGGCATGAGCGGGTGGTGGAGGGGTACAGGAGACAGACACGGGGCATGAGCGGGGGGTGGGGGGCAACGGGAGAGAGACACGGGGCATGAGCGGGGGGTGGAGGGAACAGGAGACAGACACGGGGCATGAGCGGGGGGTGGGGGGAACAACAAAGACAGACACGTGGCATGAGCGGTGGGTGGGGGGCAACAGGAGACAGACACGGGGCATGAGTGGGGGGTGGGGGGGCAACAGGAGACAGACACGGGGCATGAGGGGGGTGGGGGGAACAGGAGACAGACACGGGGCATGAGTGGGGGGTGGGGGGAGCAGGAGACAGACACGGAGCATGAGCGGGGGGTGGGGAGAACAGGAGACAGACACAGGGCATGAGCGGGGTGGGGGGCAACAGGAGACAGACACTGGGCATGAGCCGGGGGTGGGGGACAACAGGAGAGACACGGGGCATGAGCGAGGGGTGGGGGGATCAGGAGACAGACACAGGGCATGAGCGATGGGTGTGGGGAACAGACACAGGGCATGAGCGGGGGGGTGGGGTGCAACAGGAGACAGACACGGGGAATGAGCGGGGGGTGGGAGGAAAAGGAGACAGACACGGGGCATGAGCGGGGGTGGGGAAAACAGGAGACAGAAACGGGGCATGAGCGGGGGGGTGGGGCAACAAGAGAGAGACGCGGAGCATGAGCGGGTGGGGGGAACAGGAGACAGATATGGGGCATGAGCGGGGGGTGGGGGGAACAACAAAGACAGACACGTGGCATGAGCGGTGGGTGGGGGGCAACAGGAGACAGACACGGGGCATGAGTGGGGGGTGGGGGGGCAACAGGAGACAGACACGGGGCATGAGGGGGGTGGGGGGAACAGGAGACAGACACGGGGCATGAGTGGGGGGTGGGGGGAGCAGGAGACAGACACGGAGCATGAGCGGGGGGTGGGGAGAACAGGAGACAGACACAGGGCATGAGCGGGGGTGGGGGGCAACAGGAGACAGACACTGGGCATGAGCCGGGGGTGGGGGACAACAGGAGAGACACGGGGCATGAGCGAGGGGTGGGGGGATCAGGAGACAGACACAGGGCATGAGCGATGGGTGTGGGGAACAGACACAGGGCATGAGCGGGGGGGTGGGGTGCAACAGGAGACAGACACGGGGAATGAGCGGGGGGTGGGAGGAAAAGGAGACAGACACGGGGCATGAGCGGGGGTGGGGAAAACAGGAGACAGAAACGGGGCATGAGCGGGGGGGTGGGGCAACAAGAGAGAGACGCGGAGCATGAGCGGGTGGGGGGAACAGGAGACAGATATGGGGCATGAGCGGGGGGGTGGGGGCAACAAGAGAGAGACACGGGGCATGAGCAGGGGGTGGGGAGAACAGGAGACAGACACGGGGCATGATCAGGGGGGTGGGGGGCAACAAGAGAGAGACACGGGGCATGAGCGGGTGGGGGAAACAGGAGACAGACACGGGGCATGAGCGGGGGGTGGGGAGAACAGGAAACAGACACAGGGCATAAGCGGGTGGGGGAACAGGAGACAGACACGGAGCACGAGCGGGGGGATGGGGGGCAACAGGAGATAGACACGGGGCATGAGCGGGGGTTGAGGGGAACAGGACACAGACACGGGGCATGAGAAGGGGGTGGGGAGAACAGGAGACAGACACGGGGCATGAGCAGGGGGTGTGGGGGGCAACAGTAGACAGACACGGCACATGAGGGGAACAGGAGACAGATACGCGGCATGAGCGGGGGGTGGGGAGAACAGGAGACAGACACGGGGCATGAGAGGGGGGAACAGAAGAAAGACAAGGGGCATGGGCGGGGGTGGGGGGAAGGGGAGAGAGACACACAGGGCATGAGCGGGGGTGGGGGAGGGATTGAGACACATGGGGCATGAGCGGGAGTTGGGCGGGAGGGAGAGAGACACACGGGGCATGAGCGTGGGGTGGGCGGGATAGAGAGAGACACACGGGGCATGAGCGGGGGGTGGGCAGGAGGGAGAGAGACACACGGGGCATGAGCGGGGGGTGGCAGGAGGGAGAGAGACACACGGGGCATGAGTGGGGGGTGGGCGGGAGGGGGAGAGACACACGGGGCATGAGCGTGGGGTGGGCGGGAGTGGGAGAGACACACGGGGCATGAGCGGGGGTGGAGGGAGGGAGAGAGACACACGGGGCATGAGCGGGCGGTGGGGGGGGAGGGAGAGAGACACTCGGGGCATGAGCGGGGATAGGGGGGAGGGAGAGAGACACAGGGGGCATGAGCGGGGGGTGGGCGGGAGTGGGAGAGACACACGGGGCATGAGCGGGGGTGGGCGGGAGGGGGAGAGACACACAGGGCAGGAGCGGGGGGTGGGCGGGAGGGGGAGAGACACACGGGCCAGGAGCAGGGGGTGGGCGGTAGGGGTAGAGACACACGGGGCAGGAGCGGGGGGTGGGCGGGAGGGGGAGAGACACATGGGGCGGGAGCGGGGGGCTGGGGGGAAGGGGAGAGACACACGGGGCAGGAGGCGGGGGGGTGGGGGAGAGACACACAGGGCATGAGCAGGGGATGGGCGGAAGGGGGAGAGACACATGAGGCATGAGCGGGGGGTGGGCGGAAGGGGGAGAGACACACGGGGCATAAGCGGGGGGTGGGCGGGAGTGGGAGAGACACACGGGGCATGAGCGGGGGTGGGAGGGAGAAAGACACACGGGGCAAGAGCGGGGGTGGGGGGAGGTAGAGAGACACACGAGGCATAAGCGGGGGATGGGGGAAGGGGAGAGAGACAAGGGGCATGAGCGGGGGTGGAGGGGAGGGAGAGAGACACAGGGCTTGAGCGGGGTTGGGGGGGAGGGAGAAAGACACATGGGGCATGAGCGGGGGATGGGCGGGAGGGGGAGAGACACACGGGGCATGAACAGATGTGGGGGGGAGGGAGAGAGACTCACAGGGCATGAGCAGGGGGTGGGGGAAGGGGAGAGAGACACACGGGGCATGACTGGGGTTTGGGCGGGTGGGGGAGAGACACACGGGGCATTAGCGGCGGTGGGTGGGAGAGACACACGGGGCATGAGCAGGGGTGGGCGGGAGGGGGAGAGACACACAGGGCAAGAGTGGGGGGTGGGCGGCTGGGGGAGAGACACACGGGGCATGAGCGGTGGGTGGGCAGAAGGGGGAGAGACACACGGGGCATGAGCGGGGGTGGGGGGGAGAGAGACACACGGGGCATGAGCGGGGGTGGGGGGAGAGAGACACACGGGGCGTGAGAGGGGGTGGGCGGGAGGGGGAGAGACACACGGGGCGTGAGCGGGGGGTGGGTGGGAGGGGGAGAGACACAGGGGGCGTGAGCGGGGGTGGGGGGGAGGGGGAGAGACACACGGGGCATTAGCGGGGGTGGGGGGAGGGAGAGAGACACACGGGACATGAGCGGGGGTGGGGGGGAGGGAGAGAAATACACGGAGCATGAGCGGGGGTGGGCGAGAGGGGGAGAGACACATGGGGCATGAGCGGGGGGTGGGCGGGAGGGGGAGAGACACACGGGGCATGAGCAGGGGTGGGGGAGGGAGAGAGACTCAGGGGCATGAGCGGGGGGTGGGGGAAGGGGAGAGAGACACACGGGGCATGAGCGGAGGGTGGGCGGGAGGGGGAGAGACACATGGGGCAAGAGTGGGGGGTGGGCAGCCGGGGGAGAGACACACGGGGCATGAGCGAGGGTGGGCAGGAGGGGGAGAGACACACGGGGCGGGTGCGGGGGTGGGGGGGAGAGGGACACACGGGGCATGAGCGGCGGTGGGGGGGAGAGAGACACACGGGGCATGAGCGGGGGTGGGGGGAGGGAGAGAGACACACGGGGCATGAGCGGGGGTGGGAGGGAGGGAGAGAGACACACGGGGCATGAGCTGGGGGTGGGGGGAAGGGGAGAGAGACACGGGGCATGAGCGGGGGGTGGGCGGAAGGGGGAGAGACACATGGGGCATGAGCGGGGGTGGGGGGAGGGAAACACACGGGGCATGAGCGGGGGTGGGAGGGAGGGAGAGAGACACACGGGGCATGAGCTGGGGGTGGGGGGAAGGGGAGAGAGACACGGGGCATGAGCGGGGGGTGGGCGGAAGGGGGAGAGACACATGGGGCATGAGCGGGGGTGGGGGGAGGGAGACACACGGGGCATGAGCGGGGGGTGGGCGGGAGGGGGAGAGACACACGGGGCATGAGCGGGGGTGGGAAGGAGGGGGAGAGACACACGGGGCATGAGCGGGGGTGGGGGGGAGGGAGAGAGACACACGGGGCATGAGCGGTGGTGGGGGGGAGGGAGAGAGACACACGGGGCATGAGCGGGGGTGGAGGGGAGGGAGAGAGACACACGGGGCATGAGTGGGGGTGGGGGGAGGGAGAGAGACACACGGGCATTAGCAGGGTGTGGGGGGGAGGGAAAGAGACACACGGGCATGAGCGGAGGGTAGGGGGAAGGGGAGAGAGACATACGGGGCATGAGGGGGGGTGGGGGTAAGGGGAGAGAGACACGGGGCATGAGCGGGGGGTGGGCGGGAGGGGGAGAGACACACGGGGCATGAGCGGGGGTGGGAAGGAGGGGGAGAGACACACGGGGCATGAGCGGGGGTGGGGGGGAGGGAGAGAGACACACGGGGCATGAGCGGTGGTGGGGGGGAGGGAGAGAGACACACGGGGCATGAGCGGGGGTGGAGGGGAGGGAGAGAGACACACGGGGCATGAGTGGGGGTGGGGGGAGGGAGAGAGACACACGGGCATGAGCAGGGGTGGGGGGGAGGGAAAGAGACACACGGGCATGAGCGGAGGGTAGGGGGAAGGGGAGAGAGACATACGGGGCATGAGTGGGGGTGGGAGGGAGGGAGAGAGACACACGGGGCATGTGCGGGGGTGGGGGGAGGGAGAGAGACACACGGGGCATGTGCGGGGGTGGTGGGGAGGGAGAGAGACACACGGGGCATGAGCGGGGGTGGGGGGAGGTAAGAGAGACACACGGGACATGAGCGGGGGTGGGGGGAGGGAGAGAGACACACGGAGCATGAGCAGGGGTGGAGGGGAGGGAGAGAGACACACAGGGCATGAGCGGGGGTGGGGGGAGGGAGAGAGACACACAGGGCATGAGGGGGGGTGGGTGGAAGGGGAGAGAGACACGGGGCATGAGCGGGGGGTGGGCGGGAGGGGGAGAGACACACGGGGCATGAGCGGGGTTGGGGGGAGGGAGAGAGACACACGGGGCATGAGCGGGGGTGGGGGGAGGGAGAGTGACACACGGGGCATGAGCGGGCGTGGGGAGAGGGAGAGAGACACACAGGGCATGAGCGGGGGTGGGGGGAGTTTGAGAGACACACGGGGCATGAGCGGGGGTGGGGGGGAGGGAGAGAGACACACGGGGCATGAGCGGGGGGGTAGAAGGGGAGAGAGACACACGGGGCATGAGTGGGGGGTGGGGGAGGGAGAGAGACACACGGGGCATGAGCGGGGGTGGGGGGGAGATAGAGACACACAGCGTTCGTGTGCAGGCGGCAGATCCCGCTCCTCGGCCCTCCGCTGGCCACCGTGTGCCGATGGCGTGAGCGGGGGGCTGGAGGAACAGGGGAGACACGGAGCATGAGTGGGGGTTGGGGGGACAAGAAGGACACATGGGGCATGAGCGGGGGTGGGAGGAACAGGAGACAGACACAAGACTTACTGTGCAGGCGGCGAGGAACAAAGATGGCGGGCGTCTCTGAAGCCAGAAGCACTGCGCGCTTTCACCGCATCCAATGAGAGAGCACCTCAGATGTCCGCAGACATCACGCAAGCTGCTTGCCCAATCACTGTCCTGTCCGCGGAGCGAACAGGGAATTGTGTCCGCGAAGCGAACACAGATATCACTAATTATTTTCACTTACATTTTTATCATTTTTTTAAAAACTACTGGACGGATTTACACCAAATAAAGCAAAGTACGCTTTCGGGACCAAGCTGCCATTCCTGCCGCAAATTTGGTGTAAATCCGTCCAGCGGTTTGGGCTGGAGACGTGAGCAAAGTTTTTTCCCATTATGTCTATGGGAAAAAAAAAGTTTTGGGACCCCCCCTATAACTTTGCCCCCCCTGGACGAATCCTCACCAAACTTTGCAAAATGATTCAGAGTGACCCAAATACTTTTTTTGCAAAGTTTGATGAGGATTCGTCCAGGGAGAGCGAAGTTATAAGCCGCCCAAAAAGTGCTCTTCCTATGGAAACACCAACTTAACCACAACTACATGGCCACTACCGTGTCCATGTCATATATATATATATTCAGTGAAAAAAACTTTGTTAAAGGGACGTTATGGTTAAGTTGCGCTACTAAAAACCTGTGAAATTCAGTGAAAAAAACTTTGTTAAAGGGACGTTATGGTTCCAAGTAAAACCGAAAAACCCTTGAAATTCGCCAGTTATGGTAAGCTAAGCAACCATAACTCGCGCCACCACCGTGCACTGCTAAGACTAACACCCAGGACATCAAAGATGACATCACAAATGTCATTGATGACATCACTGATGGCATCACATGTGTATGTACTTCTCATGAAATATGTGTAGAAGGGATTCTTATTATGTTGCGAAAAAAGTGTCAAGAATCATTGCAAGAAATATACCCTAATAAGTGCATTGAACGATGCATTGATATAAATAGCATCCTATTATGGGGTTCTATCTAGTATACTAAGCTACTCATACAGAAACATAACATTGTGTGCAGCGTACAAGATGAAGGTATGATGTTTGTAATGTTAATATGTTGAATAATGAAATGATAATTGTTTTCTTAATAGATTTTTGTGTACTGTGAAATATGTAATAAGTAGCTAATAAAACCCATGTATTACATAATTGCATTACTATATACAAAACACAAAGACACAAGAACACATACCAATATGGGTATATACAGGGAAAGTGAAGTTAGCAAAAAAGCACAAGTAGTAGCAGAAACAATTCATAACTTAACTGATTAGTTTCATGCAAATAAATGATTGCTCTGTTTCAAAGCTGCTATTCACCCTAGGTATATGTATCACTTGATGTGATTGGACTCTAAGGAAAGTAGTGTGAGTACAATGTATACAAATATGACCATATACAGGGAAAGTACAGCCATAAAAAAAAACAGAACTATCAGAAAGTGCTCATAAGTCTAGTGATTATCTTTATGCACAAAAAGGATTGCTGTCTTTCAAGCTTGTGTTTTCCCATATGTATATGTTTCATATGATGTGACTGTACTCTAAGGGAATTACTGTAAGAACCTACTAGAAGGATATGTCTACAAATAAAATAACATTCTTAGTTTCTGACTGTTACTGAAGAAAACCATGTGGCCTAGATATGTCAGCAAAAGAAAAAATAGTGAGCCAGACATGTGATGTCATCAGTGATGTCATCAATGACATTTGTGATGTCATCTTTGATGTCCTGGGTATTAGTCGTAGCAGTGCATGGTGGTGGCGCGAGTTATGGTTGCTTAGCTTACCATAACTGGCGAATTTCAAGGGTTTTTCGGTTTTACTTGGAACCATAACGTCCCTTTAACAAAGTTTTTTCACTGAATTTCATAGGTTTTTAGTAGCGCAAATTAACCATAACGTCCCTTTAACAAAGTTTTTTTCACTGAATTTCATAGGTTTTTAGTAGCGCAAATTAACCATAACGTCCCTTTAACAAAGTTTTTTTCACTGAATTTCATAGGTTTTTAGTAGCGCAACTTAACCATAACGTCCCTTTAACAAAGTTTTTTCACTGAATTTCATAGTTTTTTAGTAGCACAACTTAACAATAATGACTTTGACTTTATATACATGTCATATGGAAATGACTAGATCTCTTCTTATGAACTTGATGTCCGCGAACTTATTTAATGTTCGCGGACATGTTCGGAGAATAGTACCACTACCTAAAAACTGTGGGGGGGGTGGTGGGGTAGGTTTGATTGTTATATCATAATATAGGAACATTTAACAAATTCAAAAAGCAGCACACAAACACATTATATATAGTAATACATAAGAAATGTAACCCATATATGTAACACACTAACCATTCATTTAAATACAATATGTTCTGAAATGGAATATACCACAAGAAGATAAATTGGCTTCCAACATAATTACCTCACAGACACAACAGAACTGAGAACAAGACCAGACCCACTGAATACATAGGACCTATCTTACCAGAAATAGTAAGTGTACTTCATTTTACTCATATATTTATAAACTTTCTGTATTGGATTAAAAAATATATTATCTTTTTTTTTTTTCTCACAGAAATGTCTAGTACTCTGGAATGGCTAGAGGACAATTTCCCACATGAAGAAATGTCACAAGAGAGTGAAACTAATGGTAAACACTTTATAATATAAACCATTTCTTTTTTATATATACATTTAACATATATATTATTTTTTTGTACAGAGCATACCAAAATAGAAAAAACTTCAGAAAACCCTGTTATGGATAACAGTCTTCACAATATAGAAGAATAAATGGATGTATCGTTGGCTAATTTTAATAATTTAAAAACTTTTGTAGAAAATCATTTCAAACCAAACACCTCGTACCATTGCCCCACATGTACGTGTCCCTCCTCACCATATCCCAGTCAATTATCCCCAAACCCTCTCCATAATCCAAAACGTTTTGATGAGATTTCCATCCCTTCTTCACCTAATACCAATCATGTTGAAACCCCAAATTCTCCTGTTTTTATTTCTGTTTCTGCCTCACCTTCTCTGTCATAAATTATTAATATATGTTAAATAAAGTTTAATTTTTATATTGTATTGTGAATAGTTTCCGTTTTTTTAAAAAAAAAACAATAAAAGTGTCCGCGGACAGTGCGAGTGTTCTGAAATGTTCGTACATAAACGAAAATGGAGGTGTCCTGAAGAACACCACACCTGTTCGTACTGTTCGCTAGCAAGTTGAAACTGTTCTAAGAACACACGTGGTGTCCTGAAATGTTCGTAAAGAAACAAAAATTAAAGTGTTCTAAAGAACACTATATCTGTCCGTAATGTTCGCTATCAACTTAAAACTGTCCTAAGAACACAATTGGTGTCCTGAAATGTTCGTAAATAAACGAAAATGATGTGTCCTGAACAACAGTACAACTGTTCGTAGTGTTCGCTAGCAACATGAAACTGTACTAAGAACACACGAGGTGTCCTGAATTGTTCGTAAACAAACAAAAATTAAAGTGTCCTAAAGAACACTATACCTGTCCGGTACTGTTCGCTAGCAAGTTCAAACTGTTCTAAGAACGCTATTGGTGTCCTGAAATGTTCGTACGTAAACGAAAATGGAGGTGTCCTGAAGAACACTATACCTGTTCGTAGTGTTCGCTACCCAATTGAAACTGTTCTAAGAACACAATTGGTGTCCTGAAATGTTCGTACATAACTAAATTACACGTGTCCTGAAGAACACTATATCTGTCCTTACTGTTCGCTACCAAGTATAAACTGTTCTAAGAACACACGCGGTGTCCTGAAATGTTCGTTTCACGTGTGACGCACTTTTAATTAATTCAGAACCCGAACAGTGTCCGTAGGACATCAATGCGCATGCGCTAACCAATCTCCGTGCACTTGGTGTCCTGCGGACAGGCGCTTCCTTCGCGGACTAGTTCGCGAATGGATCATATGACCGCGCCCACGCTCATCGTGTGTCCCCGAACAATTCAAAAGTACATTTTCAGTTAATCCATAATATTTTTCAATAAAATCTCACCATGGCACAAGTCCCACATAGCAATCTTGAGTTTCTATATACCTTTTGAAACTTTCCGATCCTTTTTTTGTGTTCGATCTGTCCGCGGACAGTGCGCATGTCCGCAAACCGCGCACAAGCACCCCTATAAAAGACCACGCCCAAGAGCTCATTCCCATTGTGTTTCTGGCTATTCTTCAGAACACAGTGATTTTTGCTGCCACCTGCAGACTACACCATCATCGAGATGGCATCCTTGGCTGCTGAACTGCCACTTGGTGCTGCACCTGCTTCAGCACCACCCCCACCCCCTCCACCACCACCACCTCCCCAAGGGCCTGAAGAGGGGAACAGGAGTGAGGATGCAGAGGAGGAAGAAGAGGATGATGAGAATGAGGTAGAGGAAAACCCTACTACCCACACTAGGCGTGAGTCTTGGGTGTGGCGGTTTTTTACCATTCATGGTAATGTTCCTAAGGCTCATGCGAACCGTGTTACCTGCAATGAGTGAAAAATGATACTCAGTCGCGGGAAGCACGGTAAGTACAGCTTTGGGACCACTACTATGAAGCAACACCTGAGGTCATTTCACTCTGGGGCTATTCGCAGGGTTGTACCTTGTGAAGAACGTAGCAGGTTGATTTCCTCTACTTCATCCTCTGTTTCTGATCCTGTCACCACAAGGACCACCTCTGTGGGACAGCGTCTTCCTCAAGATGCCTCACAGGCCATACAGAATGCTGATGACCCTTACCTTTCGAGGGTCACAGTTGTATGTATGTAAAGTGACACAGTACTCTGCAGGGGGGAGCGACTTCGGAGTGCTTTTGAGACTATCGTCTCAGAGCACGAGAAGACCTGCTCACTACCCAAATAAAACCCACTCTACATCTTCCTCTCTCAGCTCGCCCTTTCTTATCCCTGTGGTTGGTGTCCCCCCCTTTACCCTCCTTTACCCTCCTCTCCTAGTGTGTCGTGTCTGAAAAACCAAAAAAAATACAAAATTACAAATATCAAAAAAAAATAAGGCTCTTTTCAGAGCCGCCTTTCCCAGTTAAAAAATAGAAGTGAAAATAAATGAAGCAGGGCTCTTTGTATTTTTTAGAAGTTCGCAGACAGTTCGCGAACATTAAAAAAATTGGGTTGCTACTCCATCACAAACATTGTAATTTTCTCTAGAAAGAAGTGGTGGCTCTGAAAAGAGCCTTTGGGTGGTTTTGTAAGTCAAAAATTGTAAATGCTTAACATCTACTTCAAAATCATTGTTGTAATTTCAAAAAAGGCTGCAATGCATTTTGTACATTCCTCAGAAAAATCTGATTGCCAGCATAAGTAAGATGGACTCCATCTCTGCGAAAAATGTATGTACTACAAAACATAATATTTTCATTGTGAAAAGAAGACATGCCAAAATCTCTTAGAAAGGCACAAACAGCCTTATTAACATTGGGCCTTGCTTTTTCCATTTGTGGACCAAATGAAGAAGAACGAAGCCACATTTGTCTCTGCGCAATCTGTGAAAATATCACTTGAGAATTAGGAAACATGTCGATAACCTTCCTAAGTCCTTCTTTCATAGCAAATTGCAAAAAAATTCCAGTCACATGTCCTAAACTGTTCCCTCCACAATGAATTACAATTATGTCTGGATGTTGCTCTGTCTCCAAAGTAGCACAGAGAGGTAGCAAGTCCAACCACTTCATTCCACGTACTCCATGTCAGTGTTCTTCCACATGTGGGAATCCAAGATCTACAGCTACTCCACAGCTTTCTGCATGCACCTTCAACCAATGTATCCACGAATCTCCTAAAATCCAAACAATCTGTTTTCTGAAACACACAGCCATAGCTATCTTTTGTTCTCTCAGCAAAAAGAGTATCTGAGAAAATCTCTCCTGCCACAACACACCCACCAAACTTTCCTGACCAATCCCTTTCAGTGCTTATTCTCATTTGCATGACTTCTGAACCCAGAAATCCCCGGATGTAACTCCCGATGTCCGCGAACTACCGCCATGTCCGCGGACATATCGAACATGAACAGCCCTTCTACCATTTCCACTACACTCTCTCTGCCATTCCCTCATTGGATGTACCTCAAAAATCACATGACCATGCACCAATCACATTCAAGACCTCTACATCTAACTGCAACATCATAGATCAGCACTGCAAATGTACTCTGAATCTCTCTGAGTATAAGTGTCATATCATTGGCAAGCACCATCTACCAGAAATACTGTACAAGTCTTCAAGATTTCTACTTGAAGCTCCATGCATATCCATATGCATGAACACAAACTTCAGGTATGCATATTTTCTGTATAGTAGATGAACACATTTTCAAACAGACTTTTACCTTGTAAAATCTGTAAAATGAATTTACTGTACTTTTTTCAATTTCCTAAAATCAACTATCACTTATAAACCTTTATACTATTTACTTTCTATATACACACACACACTAAAATCATGTTAAACTAACATTTGTTAAATGACATATATAGACTACATATATTCAAACAGAATTGCATGCAAACACAATCTATGTTTAAACCTTTATAAAAATACTTACACAATTTCATATTTTTTGTTTTTATTTATTTATTTACTTAATTACTTTAAATTAGACATGACATTGAGGCGCTATTACCAGGAACAGTTTACTTACAGAAATAGTGGTATTCACTAATATATTATAAATTTCACAAGACATAGTAAAGATATTTTTTTTTTGCTACAGTTAGTCATTCAGTACAATTTGTTCATTAAGAACATATCATATGTACTGAACTGATGCAATGTATCTTATGTAAATAAATTAGTTTAATGGTTTTACAGAAGGCACTGAGGATTTCAATTAAAAAAATCAATATCTAAATTAAAAACAGTGCTATATACAAACAAAGTTACTAATTTGAAGCTTTTACAATTGCAGTGAAGACCAGTTTCCTGAAAAGAAGCAGCCGAATTCGAAGAAGAAAGAAAAACTAAGAAGTTACCTGTTAATTTTTTTAAAAAAGTAAGTAAAATATCACCATAATATTTGTATTATTAATCAAATATACTATAACTTTAATACGAGCTATTTTGGTTTCTAAAAATTGAGATTTTGTACCATTTTCTCCAAAAATGTCCATGTCTTAAACAGCGATTTACAGCCAGAATGGCCCACAAATTTCTATTTTTGGACACACAAATTGCCCAACTGAACCACTACAATTTTCATATTATAGAACAAACAACTGTTTCAATTGTATACATTAGATTTACTATTTGTACTTTTCCACAACACTAGCTTACTTTTTTTGTCATCTGAACCCCAGTTTAGTAACACATAAATTCAAGAATACCTATCCCTACTAGTTTTAGTTCCCAATGCACAATCACACACCATTACATACATCTTTATCATATTACTCAAACACTCATGCACACAGCACACATACATTCCAGAACACCCCAACCCATATCTTCTTTATTTTTTTCAACAGACCCTAAAGAATGCCTACCAAAAGTCAAGTCCGTAGAAAGCAACGCAAAAGTAGAGCAAATGAAAATAAAGGTGTCCAACATAAGCATCCATTTCTAGCAGAATTTGTAAAAAAAAGTTGAAACAAAACAGCTAATACAATCATTTAGTGAAACACAAGAAGTTTCAAGTACAACAACTTCGCTTCCTCTATCAAAATGTAAAACAAACCAAAAAACAATTAACAGAAAATCAGCTATCAGTACAGATAAAACTACTTCTTCAAATTTTAGTATAGTGCAAGGTAAGCATACCAAGAAAAGTATTTTAGCCAAAATATACCGTCACAAAGTCCTTCAAAATCTTATAAAAACAGGAGAGAAATCAGGTTCAAAGCTTAAAACCTATCGTAGGAAAATAATCTTAGAAGCATTGATGGACAGTGCCATTCTTCTCAAAAGAAATGTATTTATTTTACTCTTAAACAAAATGAAACCACTAACAAAACTAATAACTAAATTACAAAAAAGACTCCTCAATAAGCGAAATGTCAACAGAAAGAACTTCTTAAGTATCTGCGGAGGTGAATGGAATCACACTACGAGCACAGAACCATATTTTAATGAAGAAGCGTACAAACAAAAGCAGACAAATACAATTGCCATAAATAGCAGTGGTCGAGGTTATGAAAAAGTGAATAATACCATAATGGAACAAGAAGTACTCCTTACAAAAATATGCCCTGAAAACTTAGAATTACCCCTCCATTCAACTGAATCAGAACGTCTAGTGTACAAATGGCCATGCACGTCAATGTGTAACATTCCCAAACAATGTTTCATATCTTTACACCAATTCCTCAATAAAAATGTAAAAAGCAAAGACAAAATCAAAATTAAATTACTGCAAAATATAGATACATGTCCAGTGCTCAAGTACACAGGACTACAAGGACATTCATTGGCCTGCATTACAGGACCTACTTGTAAAACCACTTTCCATGATATCAAAAGGATATCAACACATCATTCAACTATAAGAAATCTAGTCTATAAACTGTACTATGCTAAAAGTCCTGCTTTAGCACTAGCAAAGTTAAATAACATCCTTCTACATGGTACAGCAAAAGACCTACTTGAAGAAATTCACTATATCCAGAAAAATATTTTGGAAGTGAAAGCCATTTACAGAATGAAATAGCTTTAAACCAATTAAGCAACAATTCTACACATGGCAACCTTTTGCTAAACACATACAAAAAAGAAATACTAAAATTTAAAAGTACATCAGCTGAAGTACTAAACCATGTATGTGTATGTTGCCGTAGAATTTTTTATAAAAGTAACACAAAAACTGTGGACCTATCATACAAAATAGAAGACAATGAAGATTCTAAATGGTTTGAATTAGCTCTCTACCTTGTAGCAGAAAACAAATATGAAATAACTGAGCCCTTAATACTTTGCAGTATTGCACTACAAAACTTGACAACAACCAAACTCCTTCACGTTCTATCACAAATAATTTGGAATTATACCCAGTACCAAAACCTCTACAACAACTTAATTTATATGAGAGCATCATAATTCAAACAGTACACCCATTTCAAGCAATAATATGCCTTCAACCAAAAACAGCAACATTACCTCACTCTGAATTGGTAAAAGGCATTTGTGGAAAAGTAGTTTATTTACCATTAAATCTAAAAGAAAATGTGCATACTCTAGGAGTGCAACGTCCAATGCAGCAATCTTTAATTATATTAGTAAATGGAGTACCTACAAAAGACAAAATAATATGGCAACAGCTGGTAGATTTATATAAAGTTAGACAAGCCTTCCAATATCTTAAAGAGAATAATGAATATTACAAAGAAATTAATATGGAAGAAAACTTGAAAGATACAACTGAAATAATTCAAGAAACACAAGAAGCTGGTCAATTTGAGCTACTAGATCCTGCTACAATATCAAATACTTTAGACCATTATACAATTCATCCTTTGCACTGTAATGACACTGTACAAGATGTACTGGAAACTTACCAAATGCGTCAAACAAAAGGATCGCCAATTAGTATATGGGAAAAAAGTATAGAAGCAAGTGCTTTTCCTCTACTCTTTCCTACTGGCAAAGGAGGAAGGTATGATGATAGACCTATTCAAATATCAGCTTCAGAATACCGCTCATTACGGATGTATTCTGAAGATCCCAGATTTGGACAAAATGTGGAATACATATTCCGCCTACTCTTTGAAAGTGAACCAGCAACTTTATGTTACGGAGTTAGACACATATTAAAATCAGGATCACACTTTCAAAATATAACAGCTACACAATTATTAGAGAAAGTGCAACAAAAGGATGAGGTTTTACAATCAAATATTACAAATCTATTAGCAAATATGCGTGGTACTAAAGAGTACTGGTTTCGACGTCATGGAGATGTACGTTGTATGATTAGAAACCTTGACCCACCCACTTGGTTTGTTACATTAAGTTGTGCAGAATATGCATGGGAAGATTTACATGATTTCCTACGCATATCAAATTAAAACAAAACAAACATAGATATTCTAACACCTGGAGAACTTTGTTCTTTGGATCCTGTTAATGTTTCAAGATATTTTCACCATCGCTTCATTGCTATGCTACATTTTATTTGTAATAAAACTGTTCCTCCCCTTGGAGAAGTGCAACACTTCTTTTGGAGAAAAGAATACCAAGCCAGAGGAGCACCACATATCCACATGCTTTTATGGATTAAAGATGCTCCTAAATTTGGTCAAGACAGTGATGCCACCGTTTTACAGTTTATTGAAAAATATGTCACTTGTGAAATTCCATCAGAAGCCACAAATAGTGATCTTCATGCGCAAATTTTACAATTTCAAAGACAAAAATGTGGAAAATATTGTCGTTGCAAATACAAAAACAAAGGCAAATACTACACCAAATGCCGATTTGGTTTCCCTAGACCAGTTACAAATACAGGTCAAGTAAACAACCTCATGTCTTCAGTTAGACATAGTGTTAAAGGTAAGTCACCTAAAAATACATATTACATAAAAAGAAAAGAAGAAGAAAAATATATCAATGATTATAATGCAATCATTGCCCACTTATGGAATGCAAACATAGATGTGCAGTACATTGCAGACAATTCTACTGCAGTTGCACGATATGTCACAGCATACTTAACTAAAGCAGAAAAGACAGAGCTCCAAAACCTCTGGAATGACCTGTCATCAGATAAAACAGTATCTCAGAAATTATACAGCTTGGCATAAAAATGCTCACCCATAGAGAATGTGGATCTTATGAAGCAGCTGATTGTTTAACTGGCACTTCATTGTATGGTAAATCTGAAAATATATTATGGCTAATTCTTGGTCCAGCTAAATCTAGAAAAAGAGTTCTAAAATCATATGAAGATATAGAAACAATAGCCAAACATGATCCCAACAGCCAAGACATTTTAAAAAACAATTTATTAGACACATACTACCCAAACAGAAGTAATATTTTGGAAAACATGTGTCTATACCACATAGCCCAAAACTACACATACAAAAATAATATGAAACCTGATGAAAAAAAAGGTAAATATAGAGTGACAGACTGTGAAGGCAGCTTAGTTAAACTCACTAAACCACATTTAATTAATCATATGAAATTGTCATTGAAGACTCCTCAACATAAAGAAGTATATTACATGTCCCTGCTACAACTCTTCAAACCATGGAGAAAAGAAGAACAATTAATAGATAACTATGACTCATATGAGGATGCTTTCAAAGCAAATGAAAGCACTATAACTGATGTAAACTTTACACAGTACAAAGCAATGTTGCACAATGAACAGCAACATGAAGAAGAACTCCAAGCCCAACTAGATAAGGATACTCCTGACAGTAGCCAACC
Organism: Ambystoma mexicanum; assembly: GCF_040938575.1. Taxonomy (NCBI): domain Eukaryota; kingdom Metazoa; phylum Chordata; class Amphibia; order Caudata; family Ambystomatidae; genus Ambystoma; species Ambystoma mexicanum. Next base: position 791,425,969 of record NC_090937.1, on the reverse strand, counting down.
TTCTATAACAGGAAGCCAAGAACCACTGGGAGAACCACTAATAACAAATGAGGCAGAATTAGCTATGATAGAAGTAGAAAACACCATGTGTCAGTATGAAGATAAGGAAGACTTAACTATACTACAATCAAAACTAAACATTGAGCAAAGTAGCATTTTTCAAGAAGTAACAAAACAAATTGCACATGGTGTAAAACATGAAAATAAAGAATGTTCCTGCCATAATTATAAACCTATACTACTGTATGTAAGTGGTGAAGCTGCTCCTGCAAAACATTCCTAATCAAAATCATTAGTAAGTTCCTTCAATAATTGACAAACAACAAACTGTCAGCTGTTGTCACTGCCCCTACAGGTTTAGCTGCCTACAACATAGGTGGTGTTACATTACACCGATTACTACTATTACCAGTAGAACACCAGAACAAATTAGACTATTACAAACTTTCTGCAGAAGCTGCAATGGAATTACGCAGAGTACTGAAACAAATGAAAATGCTACTAATAGATGAAGTGAGCATGGTCTCCAACCTGATGTTAGCTTTGATTCACCTCAGTTTACAAGAAGTACTCAAAACAGACTATGAAGAGCTCTTTGCAGGAAAACACATTATTGTTTTTGGAGATCTGCTTCAATTAACACCGGTAAAAGGTGAACCTATTTTTAAAACATTAGGGCACAAACTCTGCCGTAAAACTGTTGGCAGCATTGGAAATGTCAACCTTTGGCAACATTTCCAATACAGAGAATTAACAGAAAACATGCGCCAATCTGCAGATCTAACTTATGCCAACATTTTAAAAAGTTTGAGAGTTGGTATACTTTCTAAAGAAGCAGAAGCAACATTGAAAACCCGGCACATTAATGCACTTTATGGCGATAATGCATGTGCTACAGATGTTATGGAACAATTAGCCCACAAAAATGTCAATTGTATGGCCTTAATGCCAACTCTTGCAAGCTGTCTCAAATTCAATGAAATAATGTTAAGTAAAGAAATGCAACCAATAATGGAAATTAGCGCCACAGACAAACTAGATGTACATGGTATGACACTACCCATGTGTGACCAAGCCACAACAAGACTAAATAATTTAGAAAAATCAATCTCAAACACAGCAGGCTTAGAAAAGATGTTAAAATTATCCTTAAATTGCAGAGTAATGCTTAAACGTAACCTTGACGTGGACCAAGGACTAGTTAATGGAGCACTGGGTACAGTTGTTAGCTTTCAAACATACCCACGGGACAACAAAATTCAGTTTGTCAATATACTCTTTGACAAACTTTCAGAAGTAAAACGGATAGGACGCTCAACAGCTAGATTCCTTCTCTTCAAAGATATGTATGTACGCAGAGAACAATTTTCTCTAACTCTTGCATACGCAGTCACGATTCATAAATCACAAGGTCTTACCCTAGACAAAGCAATGATAGATATTGGTAACACAGTCTTTAAAGAAGGCATGAGCTACGTAGCACTATCACGCTTACGTACACTTGACGGTCTATTTCTAATCAACTTTGATGCAAGTAAAGTAAACGCTGATATTCCTTGCATTTTAGAAAATAATAGACTTCGCTCACTATACACTCCCCATCTAAACACATATTCTGTTCCACAAAAACTAAAACGTTGTAAAAGAAAACTAAATCAAACAGAAATGCAACAGGACGTCACTGCAAATCCTCCAAAGAGAGTAAAAAAAACTAATACTTCATCAAGTACCACAAACAAAAAAGAATCCATTAGAGAAAGTAAACCAGGTACTTCTTTAAAGAAGGAAGACAAACTCCAAAAAAAGCAGTTAGATACAGAACTACCTGGACCATTTAAATTCTCAAATATAGTTGGTGTAAGTTGCTATGCAAATGTAGCAATGAATATTCTATTTCAATTACCACCAATTGTTGACAACATTTACTTACACAGTACAGACCCTTTGTGTTTGCAAATGTTAGTACTTCACAGAAATGCAGCAAGCAATCCTGACAACACATATAGGCCCTCATTACGACCCTGGCGGAGAGGGTTTACGCCAGCGTAAATCATGGCGTACCCTTCCGCCTTACTACGAGATCCCGTAGCGCCATGGAGCCTTTTTCGCCTGCTTTTTCCGGGCGGAAAAATCCATGGCGCTACGGGACCTTGTTGTTAATTACGCCACCGTAATTTACGGTGGCGTAATTAACGCCTTCCCCACTCCCATTATGCCCTATGGGGCAAAAATGGGAATGGGGAAGGGCAAAATGAGGATTGGGGATTTACCGCCCCGCCAAGGTCGGAATGGGGCGGTAAGTCCGCCAACCCCCATGGCGGTGTTGGCATCTTTGCGCCATGGTCCATGGTGCAAATTGCACCATGGATCTCCGCCAGGGTCGTTATGAGGGCCATAGTGTTTTTGGAATAAGACGACAACTGGACTACTGTGCTGGAATGGTGAAATTCACTATAAACTCACAGGAAGATCCACAAGAATTTCTAATGTACTTACTATTAGTACTGGAAAACAAAAACATACCTATAAATGAAATCTTCCAGATTTCATACATGTGGAAACATACATGCACTCTGTGCAACAATGTGACACAAGAAGAAATTCCCAAAGAACGCTTCATATATATATCAATACCAAATTGTGAATCCATTCCATTTCAGCAACTTGTACAAAATGCAAATCATGGTAGATTATGCTCTACCTGCAATTCAGATAATCGCTCCACATTAGTAATACAAACACATAGTAAATACGTAATACTAATGCTTCTATGTTACAATGCAGATGGTACCAAAAACAACTGCAAGCTGACTCGATTCACACATAGTCAAATATCAGTTGGTAAGAAAACCTTCACAACAATAGGTATAATCTACCACGCAGGAGCCACAACCAATTCAGGGCACTACACGGCATATATAAAAAAGAAATGTGGATGGTTTGAATGTAATGATAGTACCATTACTCTAAAGCAGAGATTACCAGCAAATCTTACAAACGCTTATTTGATGTTCTTAAAACCAAAATTTGATAAATAAACTGTATTTAAACCTTTAAGTAAATTTGTGTTAAAAAAATTTAAACTGTTAGAATACTCCAAAAGCTATCTAACTGCTCAAAGATTCTACAACAACTAATCAGATAAATGAATACCACTAAATTAGACCAAAAAATACACAGTTAGAATACGCCAATTGGTATCTAACTGTCCCAAAATTATAAATTTGTGTTAAAATAATATAAACTGTTAGAATACTCCAAAAGCTATCTAACAGCTCAAAGATTCTACAACAACTAATCAGATAAATGAATACCACTAAATTAGGCCAAAGAAAACACAGTTAGAATACGCCAATTGGTATCTAACTGTCCCAAAATTTAACAATATCCAAATAGATAAATCAAAACCACTAAAATATATTAAAAAAATAGACAGTTAGAATGCGCCAATTGGTATCTAACTGCTCCAAAATTTTATAATATCAAAACAAATGAAGAATCTGTTACTGCTCCAAAAAAAATACAACAAAGCAAAGTATAAAGTATTAGCCAGAAACAAAAAGTGAACATTGAAAACAAACAAACAAATAAACTGTAGCATAACAGAAAAAGGTTTTTCTCCCACAGACCCAATGATTTTAGCAACAAATACAGAAACTGAGCAAATTGCACAGTACTCTGATTTGTACTTTACTAAATATGAGGGTCGAAAAAAAATAAAAGTATATTGCTTATACAATGTAATAAGTCATTACAAAATACTAATACTAACATGCTATTTTCTTTTATCACAGAAATGAAGAAGAAAAACATGGACTCCCATTACTAGACCACACAGTAAGTATACAATGATAAGGACAACCATAGCAGCATATCACATCCATAGTATCTAATACCTTTGTTCCTTATACATTTGTTTTTCACCTTAAGTAATAAGCAAATATGAATGTGATATGCTGCGGTGGTTGTTGCCAGGGCACAGACTCTTGGGTGCATGGCCAAATGGCCATGCACCCAAGACTCTATGCCCTGGCAACAACCACCGCAGCATATCACATCCATAGAGTCAAAGATTTCAACTATGATCTATGGGAAACTTTTAATGTCCGCAAACAATGTGAGTGTTCTTAGAACACTTTGAACTTGCCAGCGAACAATACGGACACCGTTTTCAGGACACCCCCTACGAACATTTCAGAACAACGCGATAGTTCTTAGAACACTTTCAACTTAACAACGAACAATACGGACAGCGTCCTAAGGACACCCGCTACGAACATTCCAGGACACCGGGAGTGTTCTCAAAAGCGTCTTCAGAACAACCCCATTTTGTTTATTTGCGAACATTTCAGGACACTGCGGGTGTTCTTAGAACACATTCAACTTGACAGAGAACAATACGGACAGCGTCCTCAGGACACCCCCTAGGAACACTCCCCGGACACCGCGAGTGTTCTTAGAAGCGTCTTCAGAACACCACCATCTTGTTTATTTGCGAACATTTCAGGACACCGCGAGTGTTCTTAGGACACATTCAACTTGACCGAGAACAATACGGACAGCGTCCTCAGGACACCCCCTACGAACATTCCAGGACACCGGGAGTGTTCTTAGAAACTTCTTCAGAACATCACCATCTTGTTTATTTGCGAACATTTCAGGACACTGCGAGTGTTCTTAGGACACATTCAACTTGACAGAGAACAATACGGACAGAGTCCTCAGGACACCCCCTACGAACACTCCCCGGACACCGCAAGTGTTCTTAGAAGCGTCTTCAGAACACCACCATCTTGTTTATTTGCGAACATTTCAGGACACCGCGAGTGTTCTTAGGACACATTCAACTTGACAGAGAACAATATGGACAGCGTCCTCAGGACACCCCCTACAAACACTCCCCGGACACCGCGAGTGTTCTTAGAAGTGTCTTCAGAACACCCCCATTTTGTTTATTTGCGAACATTTCAGGACACCGCGAGTGTTCTTAGGACACATTCAACTTGACAGAGAACAATACGGACAGCGTCCTCAGGACACCCCCTACGAACACTCCCCGGACACCGCGAGTGTTCTTACAAGCGTCTTCAGAACACGCCATTTTATTTATTTGCGAACATTTCAGGACACCGCGGGTGTTCTTAGAACACATTCAACTTGACAGAGAACAATACGGACAGCGTCCTCAGGACACCCCCTACGAACATTCCAGGACACCGAGAGTGTGCTTAGAAGCGTCTTCAGAACACCACCATCTTGTTTATTTGCGAACATTTCAGGACAAGCGAGTGTTCTTAGGACACATTCAACTTGACAGAGAACAATACGGACAGCGTCCTCAGGACACCCCCTACGAACACTCCCCGGACACCGCGAGTGTTCTTAGAAGCATCTTCAGAACACCCCCATTTTGTTTATTTGCGAACATTTCAGGACACCGCGGGTGTTCTTAGAACACATTCAACTTGACACAGAACAATACGGTCAGCGTCCTAGGACACCCCCTACGAACATTCCAGGACACCGGGAGTGTTCTTAGAAGCGTCTTCAGAACACCACCATCTTGTTTATTTGCGAACATTTCAGGACACCGCGAGTGTTCTTAGGACACATTCAACTTGACAGAGAACAATACGGACAGCGTCCTCAGGACACCCCCTACGAACATTCCAGGACACCACGAGTGTTCTTAGAAGCGTCTTCAGAACACCACCATCTTGTTTATTTGCGAACATTTCAGGACAGCGCGAGTGTTCTTAGGACACATTCAACTTGACAGAGAACAATACAGACAGCGTCCTCAGGACACCCCCTACGAACATTCCAGGACACCGGGAGTGTTCTTAGAAGCGTCTTCAGAACACCACCATCTTGTTTATTTGCGAACATTTCAGGACACCGCGAATGTTCTTAGGACACATTCAACTTGACAGAGTACAATACGGACAGCGTCCTCAGGACACCCCCTACGAACACTCCCTGGACACCGCGAGTGTTCTTAGAAGCGTCTTCAGAACACCCCCATTTTGTTTATTTGCGAACATTTCAGGACACTGTGGGTGTTCTTAGAACACATTCAACTTGACACAGAACAATACGGACAGCGTCCTCAGGACACCCCCTACGAACATTCCAGGACACCGGGAGTGTTCTTAGAAGCGTCTTCAGAACACCCCCATTTTGTTTATTTGCAAACATTTCAGGACACCGCGGGTGTTCTTAGAACACATTCAACTTGACAGAGAACAATACGGACAGCATCCTCAGGACACCCCCTACGAACACTCCCCGGACACCACTAGTGTTCTTAGAAGCGTCTTCAGAACACCCCCATTTTGTTTATTTGCAAACATTTCAGGACACCGCGAGTGTTCTTAGGACGCATTCAACTTGACATAGAACAATACGGACAGCGTCCTCAGGACACCCCCTACGAACATTCCAGGACACCGGGAGTGTTCTTAGAAGCGTCTTCAGAACACCACCATCTTGTTTATTTGCGAACATTTCAGGACACCGCAAGTGTTCTTAGGACACATTCAACTTGACAGAGAACAATACGGACAGCGTCCTCAGGACACCCCCTACGAACACTCCCCGGACACCGCGAGTGTTCTTAGAAGCGTCTTCAGAACACCACCATCTTGTTTATTTGAGAACATTTCAGGACACCGCAAGTGTTCTTAGGACACATTCAACTTGACAGAGAACAATACGGACAGCGTCCTCAAGACACCCCCTACGAGCATTCCAGGACACCGGGAGTGTTCTTAGAAGCTTTTCCAAAACACCACCATCTTGTTTATTTGCGAACATTTCAGGACACCGCGAGTGTTCTTAGGACACATTCAACTTGACAGAGAACAATACGGACAGCGTCCTCAGGACACCCCCTACGAACACTCCCCGGACACCGCGAGTGTTCTTAGAAGCGTCTTCAGAACACCCCCATTTTGTTTATTTGCGAACATTTCAGGACACCGCGGGTGTTCTTAGAACACATTCAACTTGACACAGAACAATACGGTCAGCGTCCTAGGACACCCCCTACGAACATTCCAGGACACCGGGAGTGTTCTTAGAAGCGTCTTCAGAACACCACCATCTTGTTTATTTGCGAACATTTCAGGACACCGCGAGTGTTCTTAGGACACATTCAACTTGACAGAGAACAATACGGACAGCGTCCTCAGGACACCCCCTACGAACATTCCAGGACACCACGAGTGTTCTTAGAAGCGTCTTCAGAACACCACCATCTTGTTTATTTGCGAACATTTCAGGACAGCGCGAGTGTTCTTAGGACACATTCAACTTGACAGAGAACAATACAGACAGCGTCCTCAGGACACCCCCTACGAACATTCCAGGACACCGGGAGTGTTCTTAGAAGCGTCTTCAGAACACCACCATCTTGTTTATTTGCGAACATTTCAGGACACCGCAAATGTTCTTAGGACACATTCAACTTGACAGAGTACAATACGGACAGCGTCCTCAGGACACCCCCTACGAACACTCCCTGGACACCGCGAGTGTTCTTAGAAGCGTCTTCAGAACACCCCCATTTTGTTTATTTGCGAACATTTCAGGACACTGTGGGTGTTCTTAGAACACATTCAACTTGACACAGAACAATACGGACAGCGTCCTCAGGACACCCCCTACGAACATTCCAGGACACCGGGAGTGTTCTTAGAAGTGTCTTCAGAACACCACCATCTTGTTTATTTGCAAACATTTCAGGACACCGCGAGTGTTCTTAGGACACATTCAACTTGACAGAGAACAATACGGACAGCGTCCTCAGGACACCCCCTATGAACACTCCCCGGACACCGCGAGTGTTCTTAGAAGCGTCTTCAGAACACCCCCATTTTGTTTATTTGCAAACATTTCAGGACACCGCGGGTGTTCTTAGAACACATTCAACTTGACAGAGAACAATACGGACAGCATCCTCAGGACACCCCCTACGAACACTCCCCGGACACCACTAGTGTTCTTAGAAGCGTCTTCAGAACACCCCCATTTTGTTTATTTGCAAACATTTCAGGACACCGCGAGTGTTCTTAGGACACATTCAACTTGACAGAGAACAATACGGACAGCGTCCTCAGGACACCCCCTACGAACATTCCAGGACACCGGGAGTGTTCTTAGAAGCGTCTTCAGAACACCACCATCTTGTTTATTTGCGAACATTTCAGGACACCGCAAGTGTTCTTAGGACACATTCAACTTGACAGAGAACAATACGGACAGCGTCCTCAGGACACCCCCTACGAACACTCCCCGGACACCGCGAGTGTTCTTAGAAGCGTCTTCAGAACACCACCATCTTGTTTATTTGAGAACATTTCAGGACACCGCAAGTGTTCTTAGGACACATTCAACTTGACAGAGAACAATACGGACAGCGTCCTCAAGACACCCCCTACGAACATTCCAGGACACCGGGAGTGTTCTTAGAAGCTTTTCCAAAACACCACCATCTTGTTTATTTGCGAACATTTCAGGACACCGCGAGTGTTCTTAGGACACATTCAACTTGACAGAGAACAATACGGACAGAGTCCTCAGGACACCCCCTACGAACACTCCCCGGACACCGCGAGTGTTCTTAGAAGCGTCTTCAGAACACCACCATCTTGTTTATTTGCGAACATTTCAGGACGCCGTGAGTGTTCTTAGGACACATTCAACTTGACAGAGAACAATACGGACAGCGTCCTCAGGACACCCCCTACGAACACTCCCCGGACACCGCGAGTGTTCTTAGAAGCGACTTCAGAACACCCCCATTTTGTTTATTTGCGAACATTTCAGGACACCGCTGGTGTTCTTAGAACACATTCAACTTGACAGAGAACAATACGGACAGCGTCCTCAGGACACCCCGTAGGAACACTCCCCGGACACCACGAGTGTTCTTAGAACCGTCTTCAGAACACCCCCATTTTGTTTATTTGCGAACATTTCAGGACACCGCGAGTGTTTTTAGGACACATTCAACTTGACAGAGAACAATACGGACAGCGTCCTCAGTACACCCCCTACGAACACTCCCTGGACACCGCGAGTGTTCTTAGAAGCGTCTTCAGAACACCCCCATTTTGTTTATTTTCGAACATTTCAGGACACTGCGGGTGTTCTGAGAACACATTCAACTTGACAGAGAACAATACGGACAGCGTCCTCAGGACACCCACTACGAACACTCCCCGGACACCGCGAGTGTTCTTAGAAGTGTCTTCAGAACACCCCCATTTTGTTTATTTGCGAACATTTCAGGACACCGCGGGTGTTCTTAGAACACATTCAACTTGACAGAGAACAATACGGACAGCGTCCTCAGGACATCCCCTACGAACACTCCCCGGACACCACGAGTGTTCTTAGAACCATCTTCAGAACACCCCCATTTTGTTTATTTGCGAACATTTCAGGACACCGCGAGTGTTTTTAGGTCACATTCAACTTGACAGAGAACAATACGGACAGCGTCCTCAGGACACCCCCTATGAACATTCCAGGACACCGGGAGTGTTCTTAGAAGCGTCTTCAGAACACCACCATCTTGTTTATTTGCGATCATTTCAGGACACCGCGAGTGTTCTTAGGACACATTCAACTTGACAGAGAACAATACGGACAGCGTCCTCAGGACACCCCCTACGAACATTCCAGGACACCGGGAGTGTTCTTAGAAGCGTCTTCAGAACACCACCATCTTGTTTATTTGCGAACATTTCAGGACACCGCAAGTGTTCTTAGGACACATTCAACTTGACAGAGAACAATACGGACAGCGTCCTCAGGACACCCCCTACGAACACTCCCCGGACACCGCGAGTGTTCTTAGAAGCGTCTTCAGAACACCACCATCTTGTTTATTTGCGAACATTTCAGGACACCGCGAGTGTTCTTAGGACACATTCAACTTGACAGAGAACAATACGGACAGCGTCCTCAGGACACCCCCTACGTACATTCCAGGACACCGGGAGTGTTCTTAGAAGCTTCTTCAGAACACCACCATCTTGTTTATTTGCGAACATTTCAGGAACCCGCGAGTGTTCTTAGGACACATTCAACTTGACAGAGAACAATACGGACAGAGTCCTCAGGACACCCCCTACGAACACTCCCCGGACACCGCGAGTGTTCTTAGAAGCGTCTTCAGAACACCACCATCTTGTTTATTTGCGAACATTTCAGGACACCGCGAGTGTTCTTAGGACACATTCAACTTGACAGAGAACAATACGGACAGCGTCCTCAGGACACCCCCTACGAACATTCCAGGACACCGGGAGTGTTCTTAGAAGCTTTTTCAGAACACCACCATCTTGTTTATTTGCGAACATTTCAGGACACCGCGAGTGTTCTTAGGACACATTCAACTTGACAGAGAACAATACGGACAGAGTCCTCAGGACACCCCCTACGAACACTCCCCGGACACCGCGAGTGTTCTTAGAAGCGTCTTCAGAACACCACCATCTTGTTTATTTGCGAACATTTCAGGATGCCGCGAGTGTTCTTAGGACACATTCAACTTGACAGAGAACAATACGGACAGCGTCCTCAGGACACCCCCTACGAACACTCCCCGGACACCGCGAGTGTTCTTAGAAGCGACTTCAGAACACCCCCATTTTGTTTATTTGCGAACATTTCAGGACACCGCGGGTGTTCTTAGAACACATTCAACTTGACAGAGAACAATACAGACAGCGTCCTCAGGACACCCCGTAGGAACACTCCCCGGACACCACGAGTGTTCTTAGAACCGTCTTCAGAACACCCCCATTTTGTTTATTTGTGAACATTTCAGGACACCGCGAGTGTTTTTAGGACACATTCAACTTGACAGAGAACAATACGGACAGCGTCCTCAGTACACCCCCTACGAACACTCCCTGGACACCGCGAGTGTTCTTAGAAGCGTCTTCAGAACACCCCCATTTTGTTTATTTTCGAACATTTCAGGACACTGCGGGTGTTCTGAGAACACATTCAACTTGACAGAGAACAATACGGACAGCGTCCTCAGGACACCCACTACGAACACTCCCCGGACACCGCGAGTGTTCTTAGAAGTGTCTTCAGAACACCCCCATTTTGTTTATTTGCGAACATTTCAGGACACCGCGGGTGTTCTTAGAACACATTCAACTTGACAGAGAACAATACGGACAGCGTCCTCAGGACACCCCCTACGAACACTCCCCGGACACCACGAGTGTTCTTAGAACCGTCTTCAGAACACCCCCATTTTGTTTATTTGCGAACATTTCAGGACACCGCGAGTGTTTTTAGGTCACATTCAACTTGACAGAGAACAATACGGACAGCGTCCTCAGGACACCCCCTACGAACATTCCAGGACACCGGGAGTGTTCTTAGAAGCGTCTTCAGAACACCACCATCTTGTTTATTTGCGATCATTTCAGGACACCGCGAGTGTTCTTAGGACACATTCAACTTGACAGAGAACATAACGGACAGGGTCCTCAGGACACCCCCTACGAACATTCCAGGACACCGGGAGTGTTCTTAGAAGCGTCTTCAGAACACCACAATCCTGTTTATTTGCAAACATTTCAGGACACTGCGAGTGTTCTTAGGACACATTCAACTTGACAGAGAACAATACGGACAGCGTCCTCAGGACACCCACTACGAACACTCCCCGGGCACCGCGAGTGTTCTTAGAAGCGTCTTCAGAACACCCCCATTTTGTTTATTTGCGAACATTTCAGGACACCGCGGGTGTTCTTAGAACACATTCAACTTGACAGAGAACAATACGGACAGCGTCCTTAGGACACCCCCTACGAACACCCCCCGGACACCACGAGTGTTCTTAGAAGCGTCTTCAGAACACCCCCATTTTGTTTATTTGCGGACATTTCAGGACGCCGCGAGTGTTCTTAGGACACATTCAACTTGACAGAGAACAATACGGACAGCGTCCTCAGGACACCCCCTACGAACATTCCAGGACACCGGGAGTGTTCTTAGAAGCGTCTTCAGAACACCACCATCTTGTTTATTTGCGAACATTTCAGGACACCGCGAGTGTTCTTAGGACACATTCAACTTGACAGAGAACAATACGGACAGCGTCCTCAGGACACCCCCTACGAACATTCCAGGACACCGGGAGTGTTCTTAGAAGCTTCTTCAGAACACCACCATCTTGTTTATTTGCGAACATTTCAGGACACCGCGAGTGTTCTTAGGACACATTCAACTTGACAGAGAACAATACGGACAGAGTCCACAGGACACCCCCTACGAACACTCCCCGGACACCGGGAGTGTTCTTAGAAGCGTCTTCAGAACACCACCATCTTGTTTATTTGCGAACATTTCAGGACACCGCAAGTGTTCTTAGGACACATTCAACTTGACAGAGAACAATATGGACAGCGTCCTCAGGACACCCCCTACGAACACTCACCGGACACCGGGGGTGTTCTTAGAAGCGTCTTCAGAACACCCCCATTTTGTTTATTTGCGAACATTTCAGGACACCGCAAGTGTTCTTAGGACACATTCAACTTGACAGTGAACAATACGGACAGCGTCCTCAGGACACCCCCTATGAACACTCCCCGGACACCGCGAGTGTTCTTACAAGCGCCTTCAGAACACCCCCATTTTGTTTATTTGCGAACATTTCAGGACACCGCGGGTGTTCTTAGAACGCATTCAACTTGACAGAGAACAATACAGACAGCGTCCGCAGGACACCCCCTACGAACATTACAGGACACCGGGAGTGTTCTTAGAAGCGTCTTCAGAACACCACCATCTTGTTTATTTGCGAACATTTCAGGTCACCGCGAGTGTTCTTAGGAGACATTCAACTTGACAGAGAACAATACGGACAGCGTCCGCAGGACACCTCCTACGAACACTCCCCGGACACCGCGAGTGTTCTTAGAAGCGTCTTCAGAACACCCCCATTTTGTTTATTTGCGAACATTTCAGGACACCGCGGGTGTTCTTAGAACACATTCAACTTGACACAGAACAATACGGACAGCGTCCTCAGGACACCCCCTACGAACAATCCCCGGACACCGCGAGTGTTCTTAGAAGTGTCTTCAGAACACCCCCATTTTGTTTATTTGTGAACATTTCAGGACACCGCGGGTGTTCTTAGAACACATTCAACTTGACAGAGAACAATACGGACAGCGTCCTCAGGACACCCCCTACGAACACTCCCCAGACACCGCGAGTGTTCTTAGAACAGTTTCACTTTGCTTGCGAGCAAAACGGACACATATTGAGTCCTTAGAACACCCCCCAGTCAGTTTATTTAGAACATTTCAGAACACCTGTGATGTCCGCAAACAAATCGAACACAAAAAGAACATCTAACACATAAAAAACACAACTTTCATCCTATCTCATACACTCCCACCCTCCCCAAACACTCCTACACACCAACACACTCTACAAAATACACATTTTGAACAAAGTTTCACTGCGCTGTCCGCGGACGTCCGCGAATCCAAGATGGCGGGCGCTACTGAAAAATCTGACGCGCTTCACGCTCCACGCCGTCCAATCAGCGAACACGTTGCATGTCTGCGAACATCACGCAAGACGATTGGCCAATCAGGACACTGTCTGCGGAGTGAACAGGGAAGTGTGTCCGCGAACCGAACACAGATATCACTAATTTTTTTTTACCTACATTTTGGTCATTTTAAAAAAAACTACTGGATGGATTTTCACCAAATTTGCAAAAGCACGCTTTCGGGACCAAGCCGCTGCTCCTGGTCCAAATTTGGTGGAAATCCGTCCAGCGGTTTGGGCTGTAGGCGCGAGCAAAACATTTTTCCCATTCAGTCTATGCGAAAAAAAAAAGTTTTGGGACCCCCCCTATAACTTTGCCCCCCCTGGACGAATCCTCACCAAACTTTGCAAATAAATTCAGAGTGACCCAAATACTTTTTTTTTGCCAGGTTTGGTGAGGATCCGTCCAGGGAGAGCGAAGTTATAAGCCACCCAAAAAGTGCTCTTCCTATGGAAACAGCAACTTAACCACAACTACATGGCCACTACCGTGGCCATGTAATATATATATATATATATATATATATATATATATATATATATATATATATACATATATATATATATATATATATATATATATATATGAATTATCTTTAAATTTTCTTTCTATTTTTGTTGGCGTGATTGTTTTCATTAGTTGTGGATGAATCATATATAATTTGTAGTAATGGTTCCATTTTTTATCAATTTCTCCTTAGGGAACATCTGGCAGGTTGGTGCACTTTCCAGACCCGTGGGTCAGTAGCCCAAATGACCAAACCTGGTAGGGATAGGGATGCATCTCTGGATCTGAGGAGCCCAGCTGTCTGTGCATGTAAGCACTAGAGCTACATGCCCATCTTGTCCTGACCCAGATTTAAATAATGAGATGAACTCACTGCAAACAGACCCCAAGTGGGACGACCTCTGGTACATCACATGGTCTAGGCGAGGTTACCTGCCAGATATCTGGGTTTGTTGCAATCTGATGAAAAGAATGTCCCTGCCCTCACCCATTTGTCACTCAACTCTTCTGATTGACCTGAGCATCTGTGCTTTATAAAGTGTCACAGATGGCCATAAGAATTTCACGACTCAGTTAGCTGTTTTCGGGATTTTAATGATAAATGTCACAACTAGGTTAAAGCGGATTGTGGGAGGGCCAAATGAAGGGGAGCCCAGGGTCTTGTATTCAAGCTCCTGTGAGCTCCCTCCAGCCTAGCCAGGGCGTCCATTCTCCCCAGATGGCTGTAAGAGAGAATGAGTGGTAGGTAAGCCATACTGCCTGTTGCTAGCCTGGACTACAAATGAGGGCCTAATGCCCACAGCCTTTTTGTGACGAAATTACATCTGCTACCAGTGTAATAGAAATGTCTTAACCAAATGTGCCATCAGCCCCTTGGTTTATGCCTGTTTCATGCCCTGACATCCTGCTAAAAAGAAGCATTAATAAAGCCAACACTGTTGGCGTATGCATTGTTCTTAGATGGACATTTCAAAGTGTTATCCCTTGCCTACACGAAAACCAAAGCAAAAACCGTTGGCATTGCCAATGCGTGTTATTCTTGGCTCTTAAATTCTGTCTTTCCTGGGCAAGCTGGCAGTGCCTTTTCTTTCTTGTTGGAGACCGAATGGAAAGTCCTTCCTTTGGCTCCACGAGTAATTTACCTTTCTTTCACAGGCTTCATAAATCGTGCCTGTTTTACTAGCACTCTCCAATAATAACAGCACACGCCTTCCCTTCTGAGCAATGAGCAAGCACAGTGAAAAAAGCATTCTTGGTGTACGTGTGCTTTATAAATAGGAAGTAAAATACAATACTGATGTTACTCTTGTTCTTTAATGGAAAATATGTCACAATGACAGCATTGTGGTGTGCGTGTCTGAATGGTTATACAGGAAACATCCAATGGCATTTCAAAGTATAAAGAGTTGAGGTATGTTTCATGTAAACAGGATTTTAAAGCCCTTCAAAAGGCGAGTATTCTTTTTTTTCAAAGTGAAAGCCAGCTTGCCCTGTCCTCAATAATATATGCTGTGGTCGAAACTAGCCTTCTTGAAAAACACAGAACATAAGCTTCAAATATGACCAGCTGCCTAAATATGGCATGTTGTCCCTTACATCAGTATTTTTTATATAATGTCTGTATTCCAAAAGGCACATCAAATAATATGCTTGTGTGATTTAGATGACAAGGGAATGGATGCTATGGGAATGTGGTAGTGCTATGCACAGGCTCTCTCAGCAATCTTCTGTTCCTTGGCCTAAAAAAGAATGATTACATGTGGCTTTGATATATTCCTTTATTTTCCCACGACTTGCTCTGTTGGGCAGATTCCACTGAGACGACTGGGAATCCCTTTATGAGCCCTGGTAACTTGTTGTATACTAACTACACAAAAACACAGATGCAATCTTTTTGAAATGCGCTTGTAGTCCAGGAGAAATCATGTAAACTCAACAGGTTGTGCTCTTTGGATAGCTCTTTAGCTATTGGTGTGCTTGTTTCTCTTTGTTTCTTTTCTCGCACCGTGGCAGACACATTTTGCTTCCAGGAGCCGATCAGAACAGGAGGATAGAGGGAAAGAATGGGGCTATATGGTTTGTTACATTGCAATCGTAAAGCCAATTGATTTGACCTTTTCATGCAAAAATCAGGGCGCCTGCAATGAGGTTACCAGCGCAAGTGTTGCTTTGAGAACAGAGGGTGCGCCATAACTACGGTGAAGCGTTTTTCACAAATGCTGAGACTGGGGATGTCTCTTTCAGTTGATATACGGCTCCATGGGTCAAGGCCGGTTGCTTCTTTTTTCATAGCTGCCATGTGGCCCCAAGCCATGTGTGGCACTATGATCCAGTCCTGACTTTTTTCTTTACCCGCTGGAATTGTAGTTTTCCTTTTCAATTATAATTATGGACCTACAAGTTCCAGCATGCACAGTGAGGATTGAATGCAGATGTCTTTAGGGAAAGGCTTTCTGCAATATGAAGATGTTCATTGAATGCTAAACAGTACATGAATGCATAAAGCCCTCATGATGAGTTTACTGCAACCAAAAAAAACACACACACAAAAAAACCTGCTGATATTGTAAAGCTCCTGTGTTTGCTTCCCATCAACTGATATCATATGGGGTAATTCCCTCATATGGTATTCCTTTGAACATTGCATGCAGTAAATACTGTTCACTTGTGAGCAGAAATAACACGTATATGTGCCTCAAATGTGTAACACCCACCCCCAAGAGAGGAAGCTAACAACTGGAAAGCACGAACAGAAGCAAAAGAAAATGGACCTCATTACGACCCTGGCGGTAGGGGGTTAACGGGGCCGTAGAGCTGCCTGCCCCGTTAACCCCCTACCGCCTCATTACGAGGTCTCCTTGCGAGACCTGCTAAGGACACTTGGTAAAACCAGGTGTTCTTAGCGGGTCCCGCAAGCAGACCAGGATGCAAACAATGGGTCCATCATTAATGGGCACGTTGTTTGCATCCTCCCCAATGGGAATGGGGATGTACCGGGTCCGGGTTCCCTGAATGGGGAAATACTGGGCTCTCCAAGAACAGAATGGCCCAGTATTTCTCCATTCAGGGACCCGTACCCGGTACCCGGTACCCGGTATGGGGGTAGCCATGCTTCAAATAGCGGCATGGCTACCTCCATGGTCGCAGTGAGGCCCAATGTGTTTTACTTGAAGTGAAGGGATGTGATCTCTTGTACTCTGATGCCCAACTTCTCATGACATCTGAAAAGTTATGTCATGTGATATTTGCATGACACCTGAGTTAAACTGTCTAGACCTCAAAGTGCTGTAGGGTGTCTTGAAGGGGCCCATAGGGTCCCTTGCGTATGGAAACAAGGCACAATCAGCACACACGAACTGATACGCCAGACACAAGGTTGTATTCCCAAAAGCTAGGGTTTATTGCAAAGCAAATAGTCTCAGTTGGCCAACTGGTTCTCACGCCCCGCGACGTGTGTCTCCAGGCACTGAGGGACGCAAGAGAGCGAGAATTGTACAACAGTTACATATATACAAAACGAGCATCTTACAATCAGTGGTGACACGTTCAATACTGCCCATAATGTATTTCCTTTGAACTGGGTTCGTTGATTGACAATTGTGATGAGTATGACACCTTCAGACATTCATTTTAGCAACAGTTTGCAATTTTATGAGCCTGCAGACAAAGTTCTTTGTTTAAGAGAGCACATTGCTTCTGTTTTTACAAGCAAGCTGTGTGCAGGGGAGAGACACATTCCAGGCCTTGCTATCTCCTAGTTTCTATTCGTGTACTAGGGGTCAGCCCACTCTCCAGGGCTCTACAGGGCTCAGGAAAGGGAGGCCGTAAAGAAGAGCATAATACAAGCCATTAATTGTTAGTTTCTACCCGCTTGAGTGAGACTAGCTGGCACCTGCGTAATGATTAAATGCCTTGTTGCTTACTTCCAAGGATTTGTGAGGGAGGAGACCAGGCATTTCTGTCTGGGTAGCCTGCGTTATGTTTCAACAAGTATCTCGCAGCCTTGCTCTATGCATGAACAATAATGTAACAGTGGAACAGAATAAGCTTTCAGCAAAGCAGTTTTGACAGAAAAGCAAGCGGCGAGATTTAAAAACAAAATGGCGATTTCAATCACTTCAAAATGCCCGCACTTTAGTCAAGCTGATAGAAGCGTATTTCTAATACCGACACGTGAGGCGGTTGGTCTTCGGCCAACAAAATACATTGGCCCTCATTACGACCCTGGCGGAAAGTGACTGACCGGACCGCCACAGCGTAAATAGCGTTTCCGCCATTGCACGATGGAGCAAAGTGCGGCCCATTCCGACCCATCGGGCACGAGCACCACGCCATGGCGGAAGTGCAAAGTCCGCGATGGCGGAAATGACCCCAAAACGGCCCACACCGCCGCCGTACGGCGCCCTAGGTGCAATACCGCCACCCATCATAGCGGACACCGCAGTGAGCGCCAACCGGAAAGTACGGTGACCGTAAATATACGGAAACGGAAGTAAAAACATGGGCCCGGAACGGGAAACAACACCCCGTACACCTATAAAACCACAAAATACACACAACCACTAAAAACACCACCCTGAGACACATCCCAACCCGTCATCCACCCTAGTGAAACCAAGAAAAATGGGAAAAGTAGCGAAGAAAGCGTGCGACCGCAAGCGGCAGGTCCACTTCTCCCGTGAGGAACTCACCGTGCTTACAGAGACCCTCCAGGAGAATGCCGCCGCCGTCTTCTCCACGCAAATGACCAGGACGGCACTTGCGAACAAGAAGGCCATATGGGCCCTGGTGGCACAGCGGGTAAGTGCGGTGGGGACCGCACCCCGCAACCCACAGCAATGTAGGAAGCGGTGGGACGACCTGCGGATACGCGTCCGTAGCATACTTTCTGCCAACCGCAACATTGCCACAGCCACCGGGGGAGGGTCGGAATCACCCATCAAGTTGACCCCCTGGGAAGAAATCTGTGCCTCCACCATTGGAATGGAGAGCATAGAGGGAGTCGGAGGGATGGAGAAAGGAGTGCAGACATCCGGAGAATCAGGTAGGTGGCCCAAATAAAACCATGCCAAATCCACAATGTCCAATCATGTGACTCACATGTGTCCACATAGCGCAACAGCAACACATGGCCAGGAGAACGTCCACTCACATTGGCCTGATAGCGCACTTTAAAACTCACAATAAATACATAAATAAGTAAAAACCCCAAAAACACCCACTACACGTGCAGCAGGCACACCCTAACTGCAGGCTGCCAAACAACTGCACCCTCACTCCACACACAAATGAAAGCACCTCCAAGGCCCCGACCCAAATCACCCTCAGGTACCACCCCAATGCATGTGATACATTGCCATTCCAATTCCCACAGACCCATTAATAACGCTCGCCCTCCTTTACTCCACCACAGGGTCCGATCCAAACGACGAGCTCCAGGACACCCCTACCAGCACACCTGCAAAGAGGGCCAAGACCGACGGCCAAAGACCCTCCACCTCAGCTGCACGCATCAAGACACGGCAGCAGCACATATCAAGTGGCAGCACACAGGAGGGAACATCAACAGGCACCCCAGCAGCCAGCATGCCCACAACAGCACCACCACAGGTCCCCCCAATGGATGCCACAGAAGGTACTGCCTCTGGTGGCAGCAGCACCATAGGTGACACCCCATTAATGGCAGCATGCTCCGACACAGAAGACGGGGATGTCGAAGTCAGATCCATCCATGACCTGTCCCAATCCCCCTGTCTGTTCCATCCCGTACACCATGAGGATACCACGCAGGGGCACCCACAAGACGACGACTGGCCATCCCCCACAAGCCCTGTGGCAGGGCAACATGAGGCGAACAGCCCCTCTGTGACACCACCGCAAATGGCCATGGCCCAGCACAGGCAACAGTCCCTCGACCAGTTAATCGTGCAACAGCAGCAACTGGCCACGCTCCTCAAGGACCATGCCGATGGATGTGGGGGCACTAAGGCAGACATAGAAACATCAACTGAGACACTTAGGGCACAAATGGAGAGTAGCACCGAGAGCCTGAGAGTCCAAATGGAGAGTAGCACCGAGAGCCTGAGAGTCCAAATGGAGAGTAGCACCGAGAGCCTGAGAGTCCAAATGGAGAGAAGCACCGAGAGCCTGAGGGGGGAACTGCATGCGACGTCCAAAGACGTATGTGCCGAACTTGCCGCAGTGCGCCGTGTGCTCACTGAGCTCTCACAAACCCTTAGGGACATGCATGGACGTGAGCAGGCAGAGACATCATCCGTTGCAAGTTCCGTCCAGGGCAGCCCCCAACGTAGATCTGGGAGGAACCTGCGCTCCACAGGCAGGGGTGCCCCTGATACCCGCAGAGGGGGCTTGCAATAGCGACTGCCCACTGACAATGAGCATCTTTGGACACTGGTGTTCGGGGGGGAGGTAGGAGGGTGGAGGGGGTGTGTTGGGCTCACTTGGGTGGCGGGTCGATAGGGTGTTCAACATGATATCACATATGCCATAAACAATGCACGATCAAACAATGAGATGTGTGGACAATGATCTTTGTGTACTAGGCCATCATAGGCGTACAGTCCATATTGTGCATGTACCAGACACACACAGTGCCACGAGTCCCGTGTCCATGTATCAGCCACCAGGCGTGAGTGCTAGAAGCATGCATCTATGAGATGCTGACGAATTTCACGGCCCTCCTGTGCCTCGCAGACTCCTTGAGGTGCTGCCACATCCCCACCCTCATCATGACCATCTTCAGGTGCTTGCAGTTCTGCGTCAGGGGGCATGGGCACATTTCTACGTACGCACATGTTGTGGAGCATGACACATGCCATCACCATCTTTGCAACCTTCTCATGGCGGTACAGGAGTGCCCCGCCAGACCTGCTGAGGCACCGGAAACGGGTCTTCAGTAGGCCGAATGCCTGTTCAATGACTACACGGGTACGTGAGTGGGCATGGTTGTAGTCCTCCTCATGCTGGTCCCGTGGGTTCCGGACTGGTGTGAGGAGCCATCTCTTCAGTGGATATCCGGCATCACCTGTATGTGGACGATAAACGAATTATGTGGAATGCCATTGCTACGTACGCACCCCCCCCCCTTCCTGCCAGGTCATTGCCGCATCACATACCCCACATCAACATGCATGAAATGAGACTCACCGAGTAGCCAGGATCTGTTCCCTGCGTGTCGCTCCATGTAGCGTGGTATTGTAGAGTTCCTCAAGACCATAGAATCATGGGTTGATCCAGGGAATCGGGCACAACAATGTGTAATGATCCTGTTGGAGTCACACACCATTTGTACATTCAGTGAATGAAATTGTTTTCGGTTGCGGTACTGGGCCTCCATGGCATGTGGGACGACCAATTCCACATGGGTGCAGTCGATGGCACCAATGCAACCCGGTATGCCGCCAAGTGCATGGAATCCCACTTTTGTGTTGGTTATTTCCTGCTCCGAGCGTGGTAGAGAGATGTAGTCGTCTGCGTGCTGCAGGAGGGCATCGAGCACTTGCAATAGTGTCCGTGAGAACAGTGGCTGAGAAATGCCATGCAACTGTCCGACTGTGTGCTGGTAGGTGCCTGTGGCCAGGAAGTGGAGTACAGACACCACCTTCAGTAGGGGTGGGATGGCGGTTGGGCTATCTATCATGCTGACAAGGTCAGCCTGTGTCATGTCCACAATGGCGGCTATGGTGTCCCGGTCCAAACGGTAGAGGGTGTGGATCTGCTCATCAGTGAGGTTGAACGGATGTGCTTGGAGGCGTGGGATTGCGGGCTGCCTGCGTGGTGGTAGTGGCTGTGCTGGCAGCCCTTGCTGGCCCTGCCTTGCCCTCCTCCTCCTCCTGCGTCTCCTCCGTGCGGCCGGTTGTAGTTGGTGTTCGTCTTCTTCTTGGAGTTGGAGTACTTGCAGTGCTATCAGGTCCCCCAGGGCCAACATCGCGAGTCCTGCCGGTAGCATTTCGGAGTGGGTGTGGTTGTGGGAGGAGACTGGGTGTGCAATTTATGTGTTTTCAGGCTGTATGGCC
Organism: Ambystoma mexicanum; assembly: GCF_040938575.1. NCBI lineage: Eukaryota > Metazoa > Chordata > Amphibia > Caudata > Ambystomatidae > Ambystoma > Ambystoma mexicanum. The sequence goes on along the minus strand of NC_090937.1, from coordinate 791,403,823 downwards.
TCCACCTGTGGTGATTCATTCCACCTGTGCAAGCTGCTCTCCCCTTTGGGCGAGCACGTCCCGCACACAACGCTGCAATTCGAGGAATGGCATCTTGCTATTACAATCATGTATTAGTACCCGATGGCCGTGTAACATTGGTTGATATGTTCATTCGGCTATGGTCCCATTGTTTCACATGCATTCTTTGCAGTCGCGAACAGACTTGTGAATGGTCAGTGGAACGTAGTACTCGAGTAACGGTGGACCCTCATGCGTCACTGTACCGAGGTTCACCGACGGGCGGGGCCTCCCATTTGTGAGTGAAGGCAGTTGCCATTTTCACACACAGCCGCACTAGATGGATTAATTTGTGATTTCAAGCGGCCACAGATGCCTTTTCGACGAGATGTTGCAAATGAGGAATTCGAAGGGCGGCGCTTTCGGTCTTCAGCTAGCGGCGAGGAGATGCCCACAGGTCTGACTGCAAATATAACGTTCTATTGTTCAGGGGCCATGGCGAGGATGCAATGATTGATATGAATATTTTGGGATGCGCAATAGCGAAGTGTATGATGAGGCCGGACGTTCCCAAATACATGTTACTTCACAACACTGGAATTACGGGCTGGGGCACAGTGGATTTTGCAGGCTGCATAACGCACAGACTCAATGGAATTCTCACATGTTATGTGAGTATGGAAACAGGCGTTATCATTACGGGATGAGGGAATGATGAATGGATGCATGGACAGATGATTTGATACGGTGTTTGCCATGTACAGGGCTTCTTGGAATCTGTCCGCCTCCCCTGCGCTATGTGATGCAGGGCTGCCATAGTGGGACCATCGTCTATCTGGCCTTGTTGAGCCCTCCCTGTCTCGACGCGCCTTCAGACACTTGTGTCCATGCACGTTACCAATCCCATCTGATAGATTCTCTTTTCACAGACGCATGCACAGGTACACTCGTTTGTGATGGTGTTTTCACCTCGATATGGATAGTTATGAGTCGCAAGTGGTTTTGGGGTGGTGATGATCCTTTGGAGTGGGCTAGCATGCATATGGCTGTGGATTTAGTGTGATCATTGAAGTGAGTTGTTCGAATGTAGTTCTGATGGCCATTCTATTCTTTTTCTTTTCTTTTGGTTGACAGGTATCTCCTCCCCTTTTGCCACTGCCATCTGTATGCCACTCCTGCAGATGGGTTTTACTCCCGACACCTGCTGCTTCGTGTTAATCAGTGGAGCAGCATTACGATCTTATGGGACGATCGCCAATGGGCCACATGCCCTTACGCAGTACTAGTGGCTCGGAGCAACATTTCGGCCTTTCAGCTGGACTAGTGCCTCCCTATTGGGACGGCCCTGCGGTTCTAGGCGCTTCCATGTTGCCTTTTCGTACGAGAATGTAGCCCCTGTGTACCATGAAGGAACAGGGCGTCACACAAGAAGTAGCTGGTCATTTATTGCGGATGCAGCCCACAATGGTGAAATGTGTTTTGGAGTTCATGGCCTAATGGCTGTATGGGCTTGGTGAATTTGTTGTGCATTAAATTTCTATTCTGATATGGGCCGTGTAGCGTTCTTCTTTGCAAGTGATGTGGCATATTCCTATTTGGGGAGCGATGTATTGTGAGGAGATCTGCATTGGGTTCCAGCTTCGGAGTATAGTTGCGTGGTACTGTGCTGGGCGCGTTTGCCTACGAAGCCCAGTGAGGTCAGGGGTGAGGGCTGCCAATATGACTGTTTGAATGATGTCATGCTCAGGGGGGGGGATTAGGTTTTGTGTAACAGATGCCGGTCAGCCAGGTGGATTGGTGGAATGATGTGATTATCGGAATATTGCTGGTCACAGGTGCCTGTGTTTGCGTGCGTTTCTTGGTGGGAGACTGAGGTCATGTCCATTGGTATAGCTTCTGTATTTGTGCCATCTGTGCCCTGCAGCTCCCATTGGCCCCTCTTGTGATTCTTTTGTTCGTTGGCATGCATGGGTGACTTGTACATTTCACTGGTTGCATTGTGACTTCGTTGCACCTACGGGGAGTTGTACTATGTGGCCAGGGAGCGGTGTACAGGCACTCAGTGGGGCCGTTTACGGTTGATTCGCGATGCCGTACTTCTCACCATGGCGGAATGGTACTTTCCGCCGTGCTTGATGGCGTTAAGTACATGTCCGCTAGGGTCGGAATTCGCGTACCCTTGCGCCATGGTGCTAATTACGGTTTGGCATGACGCGCGCGCGCGTACTTGGTGCAGTTTGCGTTGGCGTTCACTACGGTGTCGCTAATGGCATCGTACTTTACGGTGACGGGTCATAATCGCACCGAGCGCTATTCGATGGCGGTATTGCATTTCCGCCATCGTTTTTCGATTTCCGCCAGGGTCGTAATGAGGGCCATTGCCTCCATCATTGGGGGGGTACCTACTTTTTCTAGACTGACAGTCTGGGAATTGTGGTGGGCTACGGTGTAAGTATTACATGATAAACCAAACGTTACATTGCAGGCAAACAGCATTATAAACTGTACAGTACCATCCTCTTGTGGAAACAGAAAAATAATATGAGGCCGGGAAGCCCAAAAAGGAAACACACCAATCCAGGTTACAAAGAACATACAAGTGCTTTATTTAAAAGTTACAACAGTTACCAAAGTCAATTGACAAACGGATAGCTATTCGGCTCTCAGAGTAACATAACGACCTTCAACGAGAGTTCAATGCGTTAGTGGGAGAGACCGTACATTGGAATACTTGGGTCTTTTATACTCTTTGTCCAGCCCTTGGCCAACCCTCTCGCGGGTTAACCATTCTGGGAGCCGGGCCTATGGGTTCCTTGCCAGGTCAATCCTTTAATATATGCATTTTGATTAGTTTTGCTGATATAGTTGTACATTTACACATAGGTCAACAGTAGGACAAGGTCTCAGTTCGCGACCCCGACAAATGGCCTGCAGGCATATTAATTATTCATGTGTACGGAGGTCACAACGGCCAGAATCTTACTCAAAATGTCATTCGGCCTCCATTTTGATGTTCAGGGTGACTTCCATATAACAAGAGAACCTAAAATGGCGGCTAAATCCCAGATGGCGACTTACATTACTTTCTCTAAGGTAAAGACCTTGCCGTGGAGTTTGTTCGCATATGATGTTTAGACAACTTGGCGTAGGCCAATACACATACAATTGTTGCGATAGGAGGCATAATGTTGTTTCAATTCCTACAAACCCTCCTTTTGGCCTATGCCAAGTGCTAATATAATTTCTAATATCTTTGTAAATACCTCCATGCATTGTCCTCCATACATCCTGAATCATTATCTGTAATGTCTATAGCCATTAGGTCGTTCATCAGAACCTCTTGTAACACAAACTCTTTAGATGCTGTATCTGGGGCATACATTTTGTGCCCTATTGTGCTCACTGCCTGAGCACAACATCCCCCAAGCATTGCACATATACTAGGTAGACATTGGAAACAGCAACAAAGGAATAGCAGGATTCCCAAAATAACCAGTATAACAGAAAGCACCGTCCAACCCCAGGATCGTAGAGAATCCCAGAACCAAGCATTAATACTCCAATCTCCCACAGGAACATGCACTTCTGAATTAAGGATGTGCAAGTTCTGAATTGCTTTGAAAATTGTCAGTGAGGAATCTGGTACGAAAACACAGCAAGCGGACCCCACTAATTTGCATACTCCACCACGTTCTGCCAGGATGACATCTAATGCCATCCGATTTTGGAGTGCTACCAATCTTATTGCTTTCTGTTCTAGTGTCATATTGTAGAGTATATCCGTGGCCCGGTTGATGGTTCTCTCCAGTACCCTTGCTAGTCCCCTAATATTTTCAGAATTTGCTATCTGTCCCCAAAATGGCACAACTGATTTTGCTATATCTCCCAATACTTGCCCAGGGGTATCTCCGTTCTCATCCCGCCGTGGGCAAGCCTTAGAAACTTCCAATGTACTAGCTATAAATACCCCAGGTAACAGGACTCCTAAATAACAGGTTCCCTGCCAATCCTTGGGCAACCAGGGAAATGCTGAACTACCACAAACGAAATAGACAGCCCCCCCTACATACAGAGGTCTGTTCTCCCCGGTCAAATTTACAATGTTCACACAACCTTCAAAATCTCCCATTGACCGAGTGCCATTTCTTTGTACACAAAAGGGGACTGAATCGGGGCTATGATTAATAGAGTAGGAAGGAGGCACAGCGTCCTTATTGCCTATCGGAGCCATTTTAAAGGAAATTAAAGTTTGAAAAGGAAGAGATAGTTTATCAGATGGCCTAATAGAAGCAACATTAGGTTTACTTCTATTTGCAAAAAGCGAGCATCCCAGGGGAGTCAATTCACGTTTCTCAAAATCATTTAAATTAGTTCCATCAAAGTTCCCTGAGATGCTATCATTCCAACGGCCAAAGAATAGTGCTCTAAGAGAGGCATAGCAAGCAGTCGTTAAAGATAAAGGGTGAATATACCATCCTAGCCCCTTGTTCCCATGTTGCGGTAAATGGGTGCAAATCCAGCAATTACTCTTATTAAAAATGGCATGCGTTGAATTCATTATCATCATTAAAGTGTTATTATGGTACTTTCGTCTATGCTGGGAGTCTCTAGGTGACAAAGTGTGAAGGTGTACAGAGGGAGTCAAAGCAGTAGGTACAATCTCAATTGGCAGTAGAGGTTTTAGAGGGTACATTTCTTTGAAGTACCGAAGTCCCACAGCAGTAACTATACAAATTCCAATTATTATTAACACAACACAGCAATACGTTTTCGGGGCCCAGGCACATTGTTTGTTGTCCGAGTTGGTCACCCCCTTATTTACAAGTCCAATGCGAGCAGCAGAAGTGGAGGTGGCAGGCATCGTAGTTTCTCAATCAACGACCCCAATGTTCGATGCTGGCGACACTATGGTCGCGCGACTTCTTAGTCCTTCTCCAACCCTAGCCAGCAGAATCCCTTTTTTTCCTTTTGTTCAAAAAGAACTTTCTTTTACGAGAGAAAACTTTCAATCACTTCTTCTTTTCAGATGCACAGGAAAGACCCGTGCCGTAGTTCTATTTTCTTCGTCGAAGGTCGTACCTGGTGGTACCCAGTACTGTTTGATCCGGAAATAGGGTAACGTCACTTCCTGAGGGAAGCAACGTATCGGAGGTGACGGAAGTCGCAGAACTTGGAACAATGTTTTCCGTAAGTGACCTTTTCAAAGAGTGCAGAGACGAAATGGACTGTTCCCCACGCTTCACGGGCTCAGAGAAATTCTCTGATGCACTCACAGCGCTGTTTGCTACTCCAGGATCAGAGATTGTAGCATCAGCGAGGGGTTCTGCTTCTTCTGTAACGTGTGGCGTCGGGTGAGGAAGTTTCTTGACATGCGTCGCGTGGATCCAATGCTTCTTTCCAGCCACCCGCACTGCTGTTTGGGTGACCAGCAGCACCTGATAGGGTCCCCGCCAGCGAGGCGCGAGACAGGAAGACCTTTCGTAGGCCTTCACTAGGACCCAACTTCCAGGCTGTATGTTGTGTCCTGGGCCCGTAAACCGTACAGGTAAAGCTGGTTGGACCTGATGATAAATGAGATACAAGTTTTTAGTCAACTGGTTACAGTAGTCTACAAGCAATACATTTTCTACCTCCCTCAAGGTTTTGGGCTTCGGAAGGCCCCAAATGTTAGCAGGTCTCCCCATCACTACCTCAAATGGAGAGAGCCCAGTCTTAGTTTGAGGTGTGGTACGCATGGCTAACAATACAATAGGTAAGGCATCTGGCCATTTCAATTTGGTGCCGGCACATGTTTTTGCAAGCTTATTCTTTAAGATACCGTTATGTCTCTCTACCAACCCAGCACTTTGCGGATGTCTATCCCAGTGAAATCGCTTGTCAACGTGTAACACTGTGCATATCTGCAAAATTACTGCTGCAACAAAATGGGGACCGGTCACCGACAAAATTACCCTAGGTAGCCCAAATCGTGGAAAGAATTCCTTTACCATAGTCTTTGCAGTGGTCATGGCAGTATCATCCTTAACGGGGAAAGCCTCAACCCATTTAGTAAAGGCACAAATAATCACAAGAACATATTTTAGATTGTTACACCGTTCCATCTCAATAAAATCAAAGTGGATGACCTCGAAGGGAACAGAAGGGGGCCCAAAGCTTCCCCTTGGAGTTACTGTCCCCTTCCCCACATTATGCTGTAAGCAAATCATACAATTCTGAACATGTCGCTGTGCAATCTTCAAAATGTTATCATTCACCCAGACTTGTTCTAACATGTTTGTGATCTGTTGAGCACACACATGCGTAGGACCGTGTGCCATCGTAACCATTGCCAGCACATATGAATCAGGGAGCAACCATTTTCCTTCAGATGTATCCACCCAACACCCATCGTCATCCAGTTTCCCCATCCCTTCGGCCCACCTTTTAGATTCTTCTATTGTGGCATCAGTTTGGATATCTCGCACAGACCCGATACCCTCATCCATTACATAGGCATCTTTTGTTTCCCTTAGAGCATACATGTCTGCGCTAAGGTCTGTGGCCGTTTGCCTGGCTATCTGGTCAGCAAAAGCGTTCCCTTTTCTCACATCATCTATGACCTTACGATGTGCTGCACATTTCATGATCGCTAACTTCCTAGGGAGTGAGAGTGCCGAGAGCAATTGCACTATCAGGGGACCATGCTGAATCTTGGTCCCATGTGAGGTTAGGAACCCTCTTTCCGACCAGAGCCTCCCAAAGTTGTGAGCCACCCCAAAGGCGTACTGGCTATCAGTATATATGTTTACTGTATGCCCTTCGGAGAGTTCACAAGCTCGGGTCAACGCTATAATCTCTGCGGCCTGCGTGGAGTTATGCGGAATTCTCTTAGTTTCAACAACCGTACTCAATGTAGTAACTGCGTAGGTAGCTGTAGATGTACCATCTGGGAGTTTGAAACAGGAGCCATCACAAAACAGCTCCCCTTCCGCATTGCCCAAAGGAGTGTCTATAAGGTCTATCCTGCCCTTCGTTTCCTGTTCAGTAGTATACAGGCAGTCATGTAATTCTTTGTCACCGCAAACAGTATTTTGCGGGGAAAGGTAGGAGTTCAGCCGGATTAAGAACACAACACCTCTTAATTTGAATGTGAGGGGCAAACAGAATTAATTCATACCTTGTCAGCCGTGCAGAGGTGAGGTGTTGCGTTTGGGTTTTATTCAATAGGACATCTACAGAGTGAGGTACCATCAAAATTAAATCATGGCCTAGGACCATACCCTCACTCTGGTTTACAGACGCGGCAGCAGCAGCGACAGCTCGCAAACATCTTGGCAAGGCGCATGCGACAGGATCAAGGGCGGAAGAGTAGTAGCCGCACGGCCTATTCTTCCCTCCTTGTTCCTGTGTTAACACAGACAAAGCACATTCATCACATTCATGCAAAAACAACACAAAGGCCTTGTCATAATTTGGAGTACCCAGAACCGGTGCAGAGCATAACGCGGTTTTGAGAAGCTCAAATGATCGTTGATGTTCCGATTTCCATTGCAGCGGCAAAGAAATGCCCTTCTTCGTCAAAGCCAACATCGGTTTTATCACTAGTGAAAAGTTTGGGATACACAACGTACAGTAAGAAGCCAAACCTATTAAGGCTCTGACTTCCTTCTGTGTATTTGGAACAGACATGCCAGAAATGAGTTTTATTCTTTCAGGTGTCAATCTTCTCCCCTCCTTTGACAGGAGGTAGCCTAAATAGGCGACCTCCTGACAACAATATTGACATTTTTTGAGCAAAGCTTTATGACCATTTTTAGCCAGATGAACAAGCAACAATACAGTGCCTTCTTTACAAGCACTTTCAGAATCTGCAGCCAAAAGCAAATCATCGACATACTGAAACAGTGTACAAGTAGGTGGCAATTCAAGGGTATGAAGCTGCTCTTTCAAAGCTCTACTATAAATGCTTGGACTTTCAGTATACCCTTGAGGTGCACAAGTAAATGTGAATGAACGTCCCCCCAAGGTGAACGCGAACAAATATCTACTCTCCTTGTATATAGGAATGCTAAAGAATGCATTCTTTGGATCCACAACCCTAAAGTGCGTAGCTGTAGCAGGGATCATTGTTAGTATCATTGTTACATCAGGCACAATTGGAAATTGTGGGGCGACAACTGTGTTAATAGCACAAAGATCAATTATGAAACGGTATGGGATTGCATTGTCGCCTTTATTGTATACAGGCAAAATCGGGCTGTTACATAAACTACCTGCAATCTCTTCAATCACCCCTCGATGCACAAAATCGGAGTCACTGCACTTCAAAGCACGCTCGCCCTCAACTGATATTTTATATTGCGGAATGCGTGGTAGTTTAACTCCATGTTTCAAAACTATTTTAACAGGTTCGATCTGTAACACCCCAACATCATTGTCGTCAACCGCCCACAAACATTCCGGAACAACGCTAAACTCAGGAGGCAATGGTCGAGTCAAAAACTGAGAATTGGGAAGTTGCTGTGGTGAAACCGTCAGTCGCACTCCGTCAGAGGAACAATGAATTACTGCATTCAGTTTCTTCAACAAATTTAACCCCAGTAAATTCTCTCCACAGTTTGAAGTCAGGAGGAAGGGACAATGGTCCGTGAAGGGAACCAGAGAAACAGACACCGTCAAAGAGACAGGGCAAGCAATTGGTATACCAGAAAACCCTACAGAAACATTTGTTTGCCCTGACAGTGGAATCTTTGGAACCCGGGAATGATCAATGGAGCACTTCTGTGCTCCAGTGTCTATCAAAAACTGATGTTTCCTATTCCCCACTAACAATTCAACGTAGGGACCTTTCTGATTAACGGGAATAGGTGAAGGTTCCAAACCCTGCTTCGGGCAGTCCTAACAAAATAAAATGTCGTCGGAAGGAAGCTCTTCAGAAAGATAGGCAGCAGAAGGGTGATCAAATATGTTTCTCGTGTCCACACTCGAAGTCTGATTTTCCTGTGAAAAAGGTTGCTGAGGATCTTGCGAGAACTGACCTCTATCAGGGCCCCCCGCTCCGGGGCGACCTCTAGGTCATCTACCCATACTCCCAAATGCATTGTTTGACCTTTGGCGAAGGATGGGGCACTGTGCTCGCCAATGACCTTCCTAGCGGCAATAGGCACATTGATTAACATTCACAGGACCCAAAGGAGAGTTTCCTTTTGGGACATACTGACCTCTGATCTGTGAAGTACCTCCTCTGGGATTTCTAACAATTTGTTGTAACAATACTTTAGTCTTCAAATCTCCTTTCCTCTTCTCTATTTTCTCTTTTTCATTATTAACACGGTTCTCATAATACTGAGCCATGTGCAAAACCTCAGATTGGGATTTCGCCTGCCAAGATCTCTCAGAGGACAGGATGTGGGGCAACAATCCACGTACAAATTTGTCCACAAACAACCTTTTCCCAGACTCTGTGCCCAAGTCCTGTCCACTGAAGTCAGAGAATACCTGTTCTATCTATTAAAGAACTCGGTGGCACCTTCAGTTTTTCCTTGAACACAGGCCGTAAGCTTGTCCCAAATAATTCTTTTCTCAGGAATTATGGTTTTCAATTTCGTGACAATTCTATCAGGCAAAGTAAGTATTACCTGAGGTGGTTTCTCACCAGCTGTTCTTTCCCCATCAATCCTAGTCATGTTAGCCCACGTATCTCCCAACCCTGGTACGTCGTCTATTGTTTGAACCTGCTTCCATAAATCTACGGGCAGGAGTACAGGGAACAGCAAGTCAATATCACTTAAGGTGAACACAGAGGACTGCAAAACGGACTCTATCTCTTTGTAGAATCCTGTCGGGTTTTTCCTAATATCAGGAATCGATTGTCTAATAGTGTTCACTTCCTATCGTGAAAACGGGACATGAAAAAATTGTGATACATAATGTGCAGGGATATCCACAGCGGGTGCACCAGTCCCAGCGTTAGCGGGAATCTCAACCTTAGGGACAAATGTCGGAGGAACCTCTCTCATAGGCAACTGAGATATAGGTAATTCCGACCGCTTACTAAGCAACAGAGCCAGGTCGAGCGCTAAGGCAGTCGAAGAAGTGTCAGGCGAAAAAGCCCTTTTACAAATACCCAATAACTCTATAGGACAACTAACCTTCTTCCTTACACATTCTTCCTGCAGGTACTGTACCATTACCTGAATCACCTTCCTCTGCATTTCTACTGTATACTGACTATACGTGTCATATACTTCATCTGGCGGTATCGATGAATCCGAGATCCATCGAATCGCATCTTTGGTACAAATTCGTACTTCCTCAGGTGCCGATCTACGACACGGAAGGAACCGTTTCTGCACATACATGCTGTCGTCTTCATCATCCTCATCTCGTAATTTCTCAAAGTCCCTCCTATACTCAAACAATCTCTCAACATGACCATGTACTTTCTCCTCTGTGCCCCTCGAAAGTGCTAAAGTATTTAGATCCCTCACCCCTTGTGGGAGATCCGTATTATGTAATCTACCCCACATTACACATAAATGAGTCCCCAAACCTTCGATAAAAACATTTTTCTCTGGAAAATTGCCCATACTTGATAATGTGGAAAAAACGTTAACTTGATCACCTTTCTCCATACAGTGCTTAGCCCATGCAAATAATTCCCATTTCTTGTCTGCAGAAACAGTATTTCGAGTGACAATCTTTGACCCCGCACCCCGATCAACTTCAATCAATACAGAACCACTCGGGAGCAGAGGTGTGGGCAAATTCAATGAGGGTGCAACTATCGGCGTAAGAGGAAGGGGTGGTGGAATAGGTGGAGGAACAACAACTGGAGGAATAGGAACAGTAGGTTGTACAGGGGGAACAGGAATAACAGCAGGAATAACAGCAGGAATGGGCAGAGCACCAGGGAGAGGATCATACGGAGGTGGCGCAGAGGCACCAGGCCTGCGTTCGTTTAACAATTTTTCAATAAATTCTTCGGAAGCATGAAAATCTTTAGAAGGATACATTTTCTGGATACCGAGTGAGAAAGCCCTATCCATATTTTTAACTGACTCCGAATGTTTTTCCTTATCATATAACAACGCCTTTTCGGCATTTGTTTTATGACGGCGTGCATGTTTATCCCTACTTTTAAGCTGCTGCAATGCTTCTTTTTTCCAATTCTGCAAAACATCAAATGCTGCAGGTCTGGCCTTCTTTTTTAGCAAGACCGATTCTAGGTATTCAATACGGGGGATCACGAAAATACCATTGATTGGCCACTGAAATTCGGAGGCATGTCTGGTTTGTCTGTGCCAAATATCATTAAATACTATACTTCCAATGCCATACTTACAGTATGTAGTACATGCCGGCGACCCCTGCTGTGGTGCCGGGCGGCTAAATTCCAAAGATTGTCGATCGCTGCGGAACAGAGCCCTAAAGCAGCTAGACAATTTCCCAGGCATTTCACAAAAAATTGGTGTTACCTGGTCAATAATTGTGTCTGCAGATACAATACGCCAAATTCAAATTGTCAGGGTTAAATTAAGAGTCGGGTCACGACTGCACCTGACCAAACCTAAGGAGAACCGTACGGTTTACCAAAGAACTTACCTAACGAATTTTATCTTGTGTTTGGTGGTTTCGACAAATCTGTCCGCCTCAAAAATGGACCCTCGTCAAGATGCCGTGTCAGGCCACACGACTATCGTCCAAGGATCGGATCGTGTAGCACTGCCGAGGTATCGCGTCTCATTCGGTCGGGCCCGCAGTATCACACTGTCCGATCCCGGTTCGATAGTCTGCGTCAACCTTCAATGATGCGCCATCAATCTTGAGGGTCCCTGTTCGGGCACCAACTGTAGAAACAGAAAAATAATATGAGGCCGGGAAGCCCAAAAAAGAAACACACCAACACAGGTTACAAAGAACATACAAGTGCTTTATTTAAAAGCTACAACAGTTACCAAAGTCAATTGACAAACGGATAGCTATTCGGCTCTCAGAGTAACATAACGAACTTCAACGAGAGTTCAATGCATTAATGAGAGAGACCGTACATTGGAATACTTGGGTCTTTTATACTCTTTGTCCAGCCCTTGGCCAACCCTCTCGCGGGTTAACCATTCTGGGAGCCGGGCCTATGGGTTCCTTGCCAGGTCAATTCTTTAATATATGCATTTTGATTAGTTTCGCTAATATAGTTGTACATTTACACATAGGTCAACAGTAGGACAAGGTCACAGTTCGCGACCCCTACAAGTGGCCTGCAGGCATATTAATTATTCATGTGTACGGAGGTCACAACGGCCAGAATCTTACTCAGAATGTCATTCGGCCTCCATTTTGATGTTCAGGGTGTCTTCCATATAACAAGAGAACCTAAAATGGCGGCTAAATCCAAGATGGCGACTTATATTACTTTCTCTAAGGTCAAGACCTTGCCATGGAGTTTGTTCGCATATGATGTTTAGACAACTTGGCGTAGGCCAATACACATACAATTGTTGCGATAGGAGGCATAATGTTGTTTCAATTCCGACACTCTCTGCTTTCTTAATCACAACCATTACTATTAAAGTTGATCTGTCACCCAGGTGACATATAGCACATATTTGCCATTACATTATAATTTCCAAGAAGTATCCTGTGTTGGAAGGAATTACAATATTTATTTTAAAATGTTCCCTCTTTTTGTTATAAAGAGAGCTTTCCTATCCCAGCACCTTTTTATCTGACTTCTTCGCAGATGGCAAAGCCAGAGTGTTTCTGTAGGGTAACTACAGTTTAACATTACATAAAATCTGTACCTTTGTTTATACAGTGAAAAGCACCCTGATGATTGGACCAAGCCTTAGACCGCTCACTAGGGTGCACGCAGAACTTGGTGCAGCTGAGTGACACAGCTTAGAGAGAGGGTTCGACCTGATGGCCGGTGAATCGTTTTCACTCAGCAACTAGCCTTATGAACAACTGATAATGCTGTACCTTAGTTGTGTGTTCTTTGACAAGGAAAGGGTTTTGTGTTATTTTGTTGGGGAGGTCGTAGATTGGGGTCCATGCTCTGATACTATACGCAACTGATAGATTGGTGTGCTCAGACATAGCAGAGCAGACATAGCCCCTTCCTGTTGGGTTTTATTTATTTATTCATGCTTCTCGCTTTCAGCCGCCGGATGTTCTGGATGTTCTGCTTGGCCATTGCTGTCTTGTGCATGTTGTGTGGTGTGAAAATACAGCCCATTTAGGTTTTTTGAGGGGGAGGATGGAGTGGGGTAAAGGGGATGGTGGGAAGGGGATGAGGTCGATGTGGATGAAGGAGTAGAAAAGTATATAGAGGCTTCATTTCATTCAATGTTTCTTCAGATTGTATAAAATACGCTCTCTGGACCATTATTAGTTTGGGCTGATGTGGACATAGTTGGTTAATAGCTTTTGTTTTTGTATGTATGTATGTATGTATTTATTTATTTATTTGTTAATAGGTAGCATTCCGATGTTTCATTTTGTCCTTCTTTGGTAAAAGTTCTTCGAGAGGGGGGGGGGGGGATTTGCTTTATTAGCCTGTACATATACTTTTGCGGAATCGCTTTTGTTGAGGACATTTCTTTTAATTAAATATTTTTTTTTTCTCCACTAAGCTTTTTACTTTGATTCATCTCTCTTACCTATTATTGGAGATTACATATTTTTATCACTTGTCAGACCTAACTCATTTTGGTTTTTGTTTAGGTTGCATGCTAAAATGTATAACTTACCTGGTTCTTCTGCATCTTCTTCTGCAAATGCTTAAATGCGGGGCTGAATGGCTGTGAGATCTCTTTCGGCTGCGCTTTAGCCATGATCTGGCCTCGATTTGTCTTAATTTCTTTTTTCTGTAATATTTATTATTACATGTTTTTTTCTCATCTACTTTCTTGTCCTTTTTTCTAACTCGATGTATGCATTCCTTGTTTCTTTTTATTTTTGTAGGGAATTTGTCCCTCATGCCATTAATGGATATGCTGTGAGAATGTATTTTAAATGGTGTCACTCTATGTTAGGGCCAATGTTTAATTGGGGCTGGGGCCCTGATCTATTGCTGGCTGACCAATTTCAAAATGGAACTTTTTTGACATTCTTGCTGAAAATGTACGTATAGTAAGTTGGAACGTGAAGAGAGTTAAGAATCCAATAAAGAGGAGGAAGGTTCTCAACTTTCTAAACAGAAAGTAGCCCGACATTGTCCTATTCCAGGAAACCCACCTACAACAGGATAAAAATAGAGTGCATTTTGAATAATGTTTTTGTGAAAAAATATTCCAGTCCTTTTACCAGTAATTCGAGAGGTGTGGATATTTTATTTAGGAAAAGCTTAAGATTCTCTGTGGATAGAGTAGATATTGATTCCATGGGTAGATTTGTGGCTGTTAAATTATTTGTGGCAAAGAGCCGTCTAATAATTATTAACATCTATGCCAAAAATATCTGATTTCTTTGTCAAATTGGATGACATCTTGATGAACATGGGAGACGACGCAATATTGATAGGTAGGGACTTCAATACCATTCTGGATAAAGTATTGGATAAATCAGAACTATTGTGCTCTTATGCAGAGGAGAGGGCCAGAAAGGGTCTCTTGTAATTTATGCAGTCTTGGGACTTACATGATATATGGCGTGATTTCAATCCACATAAGAGAAAATACAGTTTTTGGTCGATTCCACATAGTACCTCATCCCGGATTGATTCTTTTTTAGATAGCAGAGAACTCTATAGTGCCGTAAAGGTTTGAAATGTGAGGGAAATTGTGATTTCTGATCACGCTTGTGTTTTTCTGGAACTGGACCAATTCTTGGGAGGTGATGGAGGCATTAAGCAATTGGAGGCTCAACACTCGCGTATTAACTGATGAGGATTTGGTTGAACAAATCAGCATTGAAATTTTGCTTTTTCTTAGAGATAATGCTAGCTCAGTTAATAGTTTGTCTACTAACTGGGATCCGCTGAAGGCCTATCTACGTGGTAAAATAATGAGTTAAGCCTCTTAAAAAAGGAAGGCTGAAGAAGACTATACACATCTAGATTCTAATGACAAGCATTCCTTGGATGACCATACTGCTTCCCCTTCTGATGTCACTCTATCTGCTATGATAAGAGCAGGATGCTCATTGGATAGCATAATTCATTCTCAGGCGGAGAGAGAGATATTTTACACCAGACCCACGTTCTGGGTACGTGGGGATAAATCTGGTGCATTGCTGGCTAGCAGATTGAGGGGGTGGAGAGCGAAGAAGTCAGGTACTATCCATATTGGAAGGTAATGTGCTATTTCTTAGAAAGAATGAGGATTTTTGTGGTGCATTCCAGAAATGTATGTGTCATTATATCGTGAAGATGGTGTTGATGAGTTGTCGGAAAACCTTGATGAAATCCTTATCCATAAGATAAACAATGGTGATAAACTTTGTCTGGAAAATGAGATTATAGCGTAGGAAATTATACATTTTATGAGACTATTAGCACCTGGTATATGTCCAAGACCAAATGGGTTTCCAATTGAGTTTTATGTAATGTTTAGCTTCCTTCTTGCACCCTTCCTTGTTGAACTTTTTAAAGAGAGCATTGAATGTGAACGAGGGACTGATTCCATGAAGACTGTGGTAATATCACTCATTTTGCAATAATTATAGACCGCTTTATTTCTCTTTTGAATGCAGATGTTAAACTCTTAGCAAAAATCTATGTATTAAGGATTAACCCTCTGCTTCCAAAATTAATCCATCAAAATCAAACAGGCTTCATCATTGGTAGGAATAGTTATAATAATTTGAGGGAACTATTGGATGTTGTACATTTTAAGAGTAATTCAATGGACCCCTATGCTGCAATCAGCATTGATGCGGAAAAAGCATTTGATAGGGTTAGCTGGGTTTTTCTCCGGCAAGTAATAACAAGAGTGAATTGTGGCCCTCGTTTCTTAAATCACTTTGCTGCCCTCGACAGTGATACAGAGGATAGGGTTATAGTAAATGTCTGTTTATCGGTTTGTTTTCAAATCCATCGGGGTAGAAGACAGTGTTGTCCCTTATCCCCTATATTGTTTGCTCTCTTTTTTGGAGCCTCTGGCTATGGCAATCAGGGAAACAATGGTATAAAGGGTATTGTGATGGGTAACTGCTCCTCAAAAGTCCTTCTTTATGTGGATGACCTTCTGGTTTTACTTTCTGATCCTGATCCTTTGTGTAAGGAATTCATTTTGGCAATGAATAGTTTTAGTCAAGTTTCAGATTGTAAAATCAATGTATCTAAAACATTGATCTTCACTAATTCGCCATTTTGTCACAGAGGTCTTTTTGGAGTCAAGCGGGATAGTTGGGCTGAGAATGATTTTGTATATCTGAGAATTCAAATTTCTAGGTGTGTTAGTTGCTTATTAGCCTACAATATTCGAGTCAAACCGGCGGAGATAGCAGTGCTATGTTTGAAGTGGAAATGGTTAAACCTAATGTTGTGGGAAAACATGTTTGTAATACAGATGACCCTGCTTCCAAAGCTGATTTATGTATTTAGTATACTTCCTCTACCCTTGATGGGAGATTTACTTTGTGACATCAATAAAGTTCTATGAAATGTTCTATGGACGAGGGAGGTAGATCCAGGATGCCAATGGATGTACTTATGAAACCAGTACATTTAGGTGGTTTTGGTTTCCCTGATATGGTCTCAGATCATAGGGCCTTCTCCTTGGCCCCCTTAAATATCTGGTTAAGGGATGATGCATCTAACTGCCCGAACTGGGCTAATATAGAGAAGAATGCTGTGCAGCCAGTCCCCTTGGACTGCCTCCTTAGTATGGAAAAAAGATAGCTGGGATATATCCATGCCATTTATCAGACATATCCTAAAAGATTGAAAGAAATGTTGTGAAAGCTCTGGGGTGAAATATCTACTGAGTTCAGAATCTTCAGTGTGGAGGAACTCAGCATTATGTTTCAATAATTGTTCCCTCTCGTGGCCCTCTTGGCAGTCTGCAGGCACCTGGCGATCGGGACAGGCACAATGGAGTTTCAATGCTTTCATTTGAGTTCCTTAGGTTTAAATATAAGCATATATTGGAGAATTGCCATTATCGCAAGTTGTTGAAAATGTACTTGCACCTTTAAATGCCTCATTGCATAATGTCCCTCCAATATTGCATTTATCCAAAAGTACACCTGTATAAGATTCTACTCTTTATAAACGTCTTGCACAGGTGGGTAGTAACGTTGCTTCTGAGCAGGGTAGTGCTAATTGGGCCCAGTAATTGGGTTTTGACTTATTGGAGCGAGATTGGAATCGTATTTGTGCAGAACCTTGCAGATGCACAGTTGACTTGGATTTGAGGTTCACCCAGAAAAAGGTTGTACATGGTATTTACCGGACACCTTAAAATATGAAGCGTTGTAAGCTTGTACAAGATAATACATGTTGGAACTATAAATTGCATATTGGTACTGGTTTGCATATGTTCTGGTCCTGCGTGAAAAGTGCCAGCTTTTGGGATGATGTCCTGCAGCGTATGGAGTTTATCTTAGATCTATCGCTCTCGCACACTCCTTTGTAATGTGTGCTAGGCTTATTTCCGACAGCTAATCAGCTCTCTGTTGGCCAGCTCTTTCGGTTTTATAGGGCATTATTGGTAGCTAAGAAACAGATCTTGAAATACTGGAAGAGTGATGCTAAGCCTTCCATTGATGGCTGGTTACAGGATTTAACCATTCTTTCAAGCTGAGAGAAGGTAATTTATCAGAGGTTGAAAAAAGCTGACACATGTTCTGCCATATGGAATGTCTTTAACGAATTGTATATATGAAAAATTCACTTTTCATGTTTTATTTATTATTTGTTTTTAATGTACGTAAGTGTTGTTCTTTCTTCTCTTCTTTCCTCTTTTTTCTCTTCTCTTTCTCTCTCCCTGTCTGCACTTTCTTTTCTCTGCCTTTTCTCTGAATCTATCCATTTTTCCCTGCCTTTTATACTTCTTGCAAAAGCTATATAAATATATGGTTATGTTGTCTACATTATGTTTATCAGGTCATTTATGATACTGTTTTACAGGCCGATTCATGGAATTAATGTGTGCCAAAATTCTCTGCGCAAGCGTGCGAAAGCGTGCGAATTGCAGTGCAAATGCGAAAATTGCAGTGCAAGCGTGCGAAAGCCGTGCACATCGATTCATGGAAGTCCGTGCATGTGTAAATCCTGGGATGTGCGCTAAAATCCTGTGTGGCGCACGCGGGCGCACACGTCATCAAATGGAGTGCGCTACGCGCACAGCGAAAGCGCACATAGCGTGGCACACACAACAAAAGTGGGCGGAACATGGGGCGGAACACGCGGAATGGGGAACAACACATGAAAATGTGGGCGTTACGGGGGAAGTACAGGAGTTAAATGCACGGAACGCCCACATGCGCATCTACAACATGTATTCATGGAATCGAACAGGGGAAATGCGTATGCCAAAAAAGACACGCTAATCCGGAAACACATATGCCAGCAGGAAGCAGGCGTACGTGGCCCAGCGCAGCATAAATGTGCACGCAAACAACAAACAAGCTCAGACGCTACGATGAATATACCGTTCCTTGCAGCAGTGGTCGTGGGACACCGCAGGAGGAGGAGGATAGTCAGGCCCAGAATTTTTACACCCAGAACCATCCTTTTTGGGATGCCTGATGACCAGGTGTATGGGAGGTACTCTACATGGAGAGTGAGTGGGAGGATAACCTCACATCACCCACCCTGTGCTCCCAAGCTCTGAGCCCCTTGGAAAAGGTGCTCAATGTACTGCACTTCTTGGCCACTGGTTCATTACAGCAGACAAGTGCCATAGTGGGGGGGGTGTCACAGGCCACGCAGTCACGCTGTCTACACCAGATGTTGGCCATCATGACTGCACGCTCTTCAGTCCGCAGGCGCATATACCTGCCCAGAACAGAAAGGCAGGCTGCCGTCCAGGATTTTTACGGGGTGGCACACTTCCCCAAAGTGCTAGGTGCGATGCACCCATGTGGCTTTCCGTCCTCCCAGGGCAACTGAGCACATCCATAAAAACCGCAAGCACTGGCATTCTATCAACGTGCAGCAGGGGTGTTGCTAGGTCTGGAAAAGACCCGGGGCTACGCTGATGTCAGAACTGTCAGGACTGGGGGCTAGCTAGCCTTTTGCTTGCAGCTCCTGAGATTCTATCCGGGGCTACAACCAAAAGACCCGGGGCTATAGCCCCCTTAGCCCTCCCTAGCAACGCCTCTGACGTGCAGGTAGTATGTGATGCCAAGGGAATCATCACCTCAGTATATGCCAACTATCCAGGGTCCACCCATGACAGTTTCATTTACAGAATGTCACCCCTAAACCGGGACCTAGAAGCTCAGCGGCATGGCGATACATGGCTGCTTGGTGAGTATAAACGCCTCTGCACATGCATGCATGTCAGATACTGATTAATGTCACAACCTCACTAATGATACCCATCATCACCTCCCCAGGGGAATGTGCCTACCCTCTGAGCACCCACATGATGACTCCAATTCGGAACCCCAACACACCACCCGAGGTAAAATACAACACAGCCCATATTGCAACCTGGGGCATGGTGGAGCGCACATTCGGAGTGCTCAAGTCACGCTTTCGCTCCCTTGACCGCTCTGGTGGCCAGCTGCTATACGTGCCCCAAGTAGTGTGCAGGATCATAGTGGCAGCATGTGTCCTGCACAACGTTGCAACCTGCCGGGGCCTGCCGGTGGACATGTTGGTGCCCCCACATCCCCAACCAGATGCACGGTCGCTGCGCATGGGAGGGGAAAGGGCACGTGGTGAGGCAGTCCATACGCAGCTGGTGGCTAATTACTTCACCTCATATCACACCCCTGTGGAGTGCACACAGCCCTGGCACATACCAGCTGACAATCAATGATGATGACATAAGGGACAGTCAACTGTCACAACCATACCAGCCTGAGATTGGTCACCTGGAAGTGTTACATTGTGTGCATCCCATCCTACTGAAATACATCCAATGCTGTGTCACTAAAAGGCACACATTTATGCTGCATGAATGACTACCCCCTTGCAAAATACAACATGAAAATAGCGCAATGTCACCCAACCCCTCCCCATCTCCGCTACCCAACACACCATGGCATGTCATGCAATGTGAAAGCAAACAAAGGAATGCACAACACATGACACAAGTGTCACAAAGTGCACTGTCCCAAATTGAAAGAGGCCACAGACAATATGCTCCCAGTAATCAATAACAAACAGCACACATGACCAAATACTTACCAGCAACACAATACAGCAACACAGGATGAAACATTGCCAAAACATGACAGTACAAAATCAAAGTAGTGCAAGTCTTACAACCTGAATAAGCCAGCACATCAACCCCTTCCAACTGCAGAGTGTTGCTGTCAGGCAAATGTGTCAGTGTACTGCATACAACATGAACTGCATCTGCAAAGGAGACAGCCTTGTGAAGACATGAAGAAGGTACCTGTGAATAAGGAGGAAGACATGGATGCACAAGCACATATCAATCCACCATGCAGTGTTCAATCCCCACTAGGGATGTACACACAGTTTTGACTACAGACTGCCCACACAGCTCATGGGAGCCCAATGTCACTGTGTAAGTCACTGTCACTTGGTCATACCCTTTGCAAGCCCATGGAAAGGGAAGCAGGAGGGGTGTGTGTGACAGGAACCCAAGCATCTAACCCAAAGACAGGACAAGCCTGCATGTGCCCAGCTGGAATACACAGTGGATGCCCATGGGAGCCACACAAGGCAACACACTGTAAAAAAAAAAAAAAAAAAATCAAAAATGACCATGTGGGGCCTGGGGTGGGGGGAGGCCACCCAGGAGATTCGAGGACAGAGTACACACCAACACGCACCTGCGGGGATGTTGCGGAAAAAAAAATACCTCCCTGGGCTCATGGCCTGCATGGCTACGCTAATGTGGGAGAACTGCTGCTGTCACTCTCTTCACCCTCTGCTGCTGCATGAGGAGGTGGTGGTGCTATGGGAGGCAGCCCACGCAAAGCCCTGGTATGGTCCTCCATGGCAGCAAGCATGCGGGTGTTGAAGGTCTGATTCTGGAGGATGATAGTGCGGAGATCCCCATGCAGCACCTCACGGGTTGCCTACATTTCTGCACGCATGGCCTCACGTGATGCCCGGATCTCCTCCCGAGTTGCCTGCAGCTCAGCTGAGAGAAAACGTGTGAGCTGCTCCAGCTGCTGATCTGACCTTAAATTTCGGGAAGCCTCAAGTTCACTTGCAGTCTTCCTGAGGAACTGGAGTTCTAACCTCAGGGCTTCCCGGTGGCCCTGTGACTCAACAGAAATGGCTTCCCGCAGAGTCTCCAGTGCCGCCCATCGGTCCCTGTTGGACGCCATCCCTGTGTGATTGGCAAATGGAGTCTGTTGCCTGCTGTTGTTGCTCCATCTGCCTTTCAGCGGGGAGAACGGAAGTGGCCACCCTCTCCATTGCCTGAGCCATCATTTCAACCGATGCTCCCTGTTGTGCTGCTATACTGTACATGGAGTTTTCCCATACAGTATTGCCTGGTGGCGTATAGTCACCGCGTCGGCGGGCATCACACCTGTTTGCGGCAAGGCGATCTGCACCTTGCTGTGCTGGCACTGCCTGAGGCTGCAGGACTGCATCCCCCCTATGATCTGCTGGCCCAGGAACAGGATCAGATGTTGTGGAGTGTGACCCTGCATCCGTAACCGCCAAAGGTGGACTTACCAACACTGACATCCCCATAGAGTGTTCTACACCTGGTGCTGGTGGGTTGGACAGAACAGAATCCCTGCCAGGAACACTCACCTGCGACAGCACATAAGTCTCATCATCCGATTCAGCACCTGAATCATGGAGGTCTGGGGAGGTGCAAGCAGAGACACTCCTGGACAATGTGGACTGCAGTAAGATTGGGTTTTCACCCACCACCACACCACGTCCTCCACTGGTGCCCGGTCGTGGCTGAGATTCCTCCTGGGTCTGCACCATCTCCTCCACCTCAACAGCATCAAGTGCGTTATCACCTGCAAAAACATGAAAGACAACAAATGGAAACAGGCATGAGCACCATAGCACACACATAGGCCTGACAAGCCAGAGATCCAGTACATGAATTACACATGTCCCACATGACTATAACCGTGACATGCATGCACTGTCAATGAGTTGGAAGGGGAGGCAAAATGCAGACACTGAGGACACCAAAATGGAAAAGCAACACATTTGCTGCATGCTGGGTAGCACTGGCATCACACATTAGCCTGTGAGTGGCATGTCCAATACACATACATGATACATGCCAGCACATAGTTGCCATGTAGCATAGCCATGGTACTTTTGACAAGTGCAGCCATATGTCAGTGAATGAGTACGGTCACCCATCCATGTGAGATGGACATGATGAGATGAAAAATGCAAAATAGTGTGTCAAAATACGCATGTGCCACACACTGCAACACATCCAGTGTACAATGATACAGTGATGGCATGCAGATGGATACATCAATGGTTGGCCACTTCAGCATGACACAAACAGACTATCATGTTCCACATTCAAACAGGCCCCAAACATTTTTGTGAGCAGGCCCTTATTCAATCAACCTGAATGGTCTAATCATTCCCATAACAAGGTAATAAATGTGGCCCAATGTGGGGTGTAATCAATGACAGAAGCATGTCACATACGTGGCATTAGGGCTGAAACATGCGTTTGAAAAATGGGAGAATTGAAACAATCAGGCTGAATGAACACTAAAAAATTCAGAACAATGTTGTTGCAAGATGACAGTTCAAGGGCAACTGCAGTAATGTTGCGCTAATTGGCTACTGTGGTCAGAAGGGATACTGTCATACCCAAACCCAAGGCCGCTGAATGTTTTGGAGGAAGCACATGGGTGACCCATACCACTCAGGACTACACACCCTCACCTGGCACTCAATCTGAATACGTCACCCATGCAACATACACATGGATTACACACACTTGCCTGGGCACTCATCGGACAATGCTTTTTAATCTGGTAGGTCTCCCACACCTTGGATCTGTTCCTCTGTGACGAAGGTTCCAGCAACAGACTCATGTTCAGTGAGTTGGTTGTCCTCTGTTGGAGACCCACCCCCAGTCACCAAAGTAGAGGCATGATTGGAAGCCAGCTTGTTCTTTGCTCTGCTTTTCAGGTCATTCCGCCGCTTGTAGCAATCATCAGCTGTGCACCTCACAAATCCAAGGGCACTAATGTTGTTCTGCGATGGTCTGCCAGTGTGCCCTACGTTGACCAGGTGCGGTCTTGCACCCTGCAGTCACCAACATTTCGCGGCTATGTGCTGACACATAGGCCACAAGTGCATCAAGTTCGGCGTCATTAAAGCTAGGCTTCCTTGACATACCAGAGTGTGTAGCCTTGTCTGGGGTCTCAGTCTGCAGTGCCAGAGCACCCTTCTTCTTCTTCTTCAAAGGTGGTGCAGATCCTGAGTGGCTTACGCCGCTCTGGTCAGTAGGGTCAGAAGCGCAGGTGGACTGGGTAATAGGAGCCTGTAAAGGCACAATGACCATAGGTCTTGGTGCAGGCATTGGCTGCAGGGTGATGCTGGCAGGGCCAATGTCGGTTTGATGGACCTGGACCAACACTGTCCCAGCTGGGAGACTCGACGCTGGGTTGGATTGAGCTGCAGCTGCCCCTGCAGCCTCCCCACCCTGGCTACTTGGGGCAGCAGATGACATTGCTGCCCCAGATCCACGTGGCCTGGTGACAGCAACTTTCACTGCCACACATGGCTTAGACTTGCTGACCTGGAAGTCAGCCTCAGAGTCATCCTGTGCCGGTTCAGGTGCCAAAATGGGCCGGTCTAACAAGGGCTGAGCTGGGATGGTGTCATCTACGTTTCCCACAACTATTGGGGCGGGGCATGGGTGTCCCCGATTGGCCCTCCACACACAGGGCTCTAGGAGCACCCTGCTAATCCTGGCCACGTCCCCTACCGCGCCCACCACGCCCACCTTTTGGAGGTTGGCCACCTTTGCCTCCCTTACTGCTTGGTCGCCTCCCAACCATGGCACTGATGTTGTTGTGCATATGGGAGTTGCAGTAAACAATTGTCCTGGGCAATTGGGGTGAAAGGGGTAGGGTACTAGATCGAATTGGTACGCTAGTGCTCTGGCAAGGCTGTATGTGACCCCTGGGGGAAGATGACAGGTCATGCAACGCACAGGCACCCCAAAAACAAAAGCACACGTGCACACAACCACTGGTAGACCACGTGCGTGGAAAAATAAACCTGCACTATGCTGTGGCACCCAGAAACACAAAAATAAGCATACGCGTGTTACACGCAGCCTACAATGACCTCTGAAGGGGTACGCAACACAGTTGGAAAATACGTGCGCGACTCACCGTCTGCCTTGAAAAAGAACATGAAAAAGACACATGTGCGTGTTGGCAACACCCCCGCCAAAAGAAGAAAAGAACGCAGTCTGAGGAAACAGGGAGTACGAACTGGAAACGTTGTGAAGTAATCGCGTGTGAACCGACAAGAAGTACAAAATACACCCGATCGCTCTCCACAAAAAGCACGTACAAGGAAATAGCGTGATACTCGTACCTTTTAAGCCAGCCCACACGTGAAACGTCACTTACACGCTTACGCGCTAAGGCCCTTTCCTCCAATAGCATGGTGACGTGCAGTTTTCTCACATGCTGATTCACTATGCACCCGTGTTGTGGGCAACGCCTGCGCGCGTAACGTCACTGACGTGCTTACGCGCTAAGGGCCTTTCCTCGGATTTCATGCTGACGTACAATTTTTTCACGTGCCAAATCACTCCATATCAAGCTGGCCACGCAAATACACACGGAAGACCACGCTCCTGCTCAAAAGGCTATTTTCCTGCCCCCAAGACTCCCTAGCATGCTCCCACCAGCCATCTGCTGCTGCCTGCCTGCTGCCCATGTGCCCTACTATTTGGTACCTGCACGTCAGCCATCTGCAGGGGTCCAGTTGCTGTGTCCACCCCTGCTGGAACCGAAGACTCCCAACTGGGATACCATCGCTCCACAGCCCAGCCCCAGGACCCAGTTGCCCACCCACACCTGCCTCGGGGGTCACCATGTCGGGGCAAACACAATCTGAGACCACTGGCGACCCCCAGTCAGAGAGGCAGAGGGCCACCAGCTTCAGTGAGAAGGAAGTTGGTGTCCTGGGGCATTATGATGCCCTCTTCAGAACATCACGCATCAACAAGGAAGGACGGTCGAGGAGCTGGGAGGACGCAGTGGTTGCCATCAATGCGGAGGAGGTGGCAACCCGCGACATCAAGCACGTCAAGAAGCGCTGGGAGGACTTGAGGTCCAGGACCCTCTACAAGGCCCGGCAACTCGCGGAGGGGGGCCGGGGCAGCATGAGCAACATCCAGATGATGGTCCTGGAACATGTAGCCCCAGCGCTCCACGCCCAGATCCTTCAGAGGCAGACCCATCTGGAGTTGAGCGGTAAGTGACCAAGTATTGCTGTGTGAGACAGGGCATGTTGCAGTGTGCTGGTAGTCTGATACTTGCCTGTATGTGTGACATAGGCCATGTATGGATGTGTGTGTGCAGGGACATCATGGTCATGCATGTCAGACCAGTAATGTGTGAACCACATGGATGGTGCATGTGTTCCAATGCAACATGGGGAGCTGTATGCGGAATGCACACATGAAAGCAGGCCAGTCTCTGTTCTTGGACATAGAGGGGGTGTGAGGGATGGGTGCTGCTGTCATGTTAGTTTATGGTGCACATGTGTGTGTGTCTGAGAAGTGTGTGTGTGTGACTTTTAAACGCCATGGATGCATGACACATGTCCGTGATGATGTGTAGATTCACTCATGCAGTGCCGTCACCATTGTATCCACTGTGTCTATCCACTGTGTCTGTGGTGTACGAGCCATGATGCATGACCCTCTGGTGATGTGTGTGCAAGGGATCAGTGTGAGCCATGATGCATGTGAGTTTCCAGGCAACATTTTGGTTAACAGAGGCCCTTGTACATGGATGCTAATGTTGATTGTAGGCGCCGGGACTGTTTCTGCATGTGTGTTGCGTGCATTCACCCATGTGTTGTGGAGGGACAGGATGGAAGTGACATTTGACAGTGCCACTCATGTGTTATTGCTTCCTGTCTAGGGGAATATTGTACTGTACCCTGATGCTTGTGTTCTATGTCTCCCTCTACGCAGCGTCAAGTGAAGAAAAGGGCAGAGACTGCGCTGTGGAGCCAAGCGGCGGGGATGCCTCCACCGGGCGGTGACGCAAGGCCCAGCCACCCTCCCAGGAATTGCCAACATCTGGGAGCGAGGGGGCTGGTGCCGCGTCTGCCACTACGGCTGTAGCGGAAGGGCCGGGTGAGCCCCCACAGGGGCTTGCAATGGCAGAAGAGGGTGTGGAGACATCCAGGTTGCTGGTCTCCACAGAGGAGGAGGAGCCCACTATTGAGCTGCACATGGGGCCTGGTGGGGGTAGTACCACTGGTGCAAGTGGTGCAGTCCAGGCCCAGGGTCAGGAGGCAGCACAGGTCACTGCGGAGCGACCTGTGCATGTCGCTGTCCTTGACCCTGTGACTGCACCACCATGCACCAGCAGGGATGCCGCATCCCAGGCCTGTCCGCAGGTAGGGGGGTGTGCCACGTCATCTGCCTCTCCACTACCTTCGGACGAGGGGTCCCACGACCGTATGGGCTCCATCCTGGTTGGGCTCACGTTGCGCACGAGTGACATTCGTGATGACGTGCGTGCTTCCTGGGTGGAGCACGCACGCCATCACGAACAGCAGCGTTGCGACGTGGCACTGTTGGGAGGGGCCCTGGTCGGTGGGTTCCTACATGTGTCGCGCACGCTGGCGGACCTCTCCTCCTCTGTGGAGACTATGCGCCAGTCATTCTCCCTGCCGTGTTCTGGCCCAGATTCCACCAGGGCCCACTGTGGACCTGGCCTGACCAACACAGCCAGCTTGGTGGAGATCCCATCCCTGCCACAGTCGGGAGACGGTGGTCCAGCAGGGGTGGACACCCCAACAACTGGAGTCCAGCAGATGGAGGATGTGAAGGCATCGAACAGGGCACATGGACAGCAGCAACAGCAGCAGGCTCTAGGTGGGAGCAATGCTGGCTCGGGGCCATCAACATCAGAGGGGCAGGCATCGGCCAAAGGGCAGGAGAACCCTGGAATGGGAGTGTCTTCCATGTGGCTGCAGTTGGGCCAGCGCATAGATGCGGAGCGGCAGCGGGCGGAAGAGGCGCAGCTCACCATGGTCAGGGCAGAGTTCTCCATGCGTCGGGCGTTGAGGCGGGCAGAGAGCCTCGAGGCAACTCACAGGCAGTTGGAACAGGCCATGAGTGCATCCCCGCGAGACCTCGGGGCCAGGGCAGAGGCCCGCCTCCAGGACATCGACATGGAGTTCGATGATGCCCTGGCCCGGGACATCACAGAGTGAGCCGAGGACTTGCCCGCCGCCTTTGTATATAGTTAGACAGTGTTAGGTTTCCTTTGTTTTTCTTTTAATTTGGAGTTAATGGACTTGCTCCACTTCGTGTGTATATAGTTTTTTCTTCATAGGACTTTTTTGTAGGTTTCCTTTTGTTTGTGGATCATGGACCATTTGGACTTACATTGTATATAGTTGCAGACTTGTACATACTTTCTTTTTCTATATTCCCATGGATCAATGTTTTTTTTTATTTGGATTATGTTTTTATTATGGACATTGGCAATGGACCACTTTTTTATTCTACGTGATTTTTTCTTTTTGTTAACTTCATTGGATTTACAATATTTTATTTCTACATCATTCATTGTACATTGATTTTCATTTTACTATTCCTCCAAGTCAGTTCTTTATGTTTTTAATACATTTTTTATTACTTCAGAATTGGTGTTGTGTTCTGTAATTGGTTTTGAGCATGTCTCATTGAACATTTACTCAGTCACGTGTTGCCACTGTGTGGCTACGTTGTGCATTCCTGAATGGGCATGGTGGTTCATTTCAACTATCATGGCATGGGTAATTTGGGAGTGGGTTCTGTGGATGGTTGCATGCTTGGATTGGGGGCAAGGGGGATTAGGGTTGGCTTTAGGGACATGGGTCTGTTTTGTTAGGACATGTTGATTGTTGGGACATGAGTCGGGGCCTGCTGGCAAGTGCCCATCACTGCTGGGTGGGGGTTGCTGGGGGACATGAGTCGGGGCCTGCTGGCAGGTGCCCCTCACTGCTGGGGGGTGGTGGTGCTGGGGGACATGAGTCGGGGCCTGCTGGCAGGTGCCCATCACTGCTGGGTGGGTGGGGTGCTAGGGGACATGAGTCTGGGCCTGAGGCTCACTGCTAGGGGGTGGGGGTGCTGGGTGACATGAGTTGGGGCCTGCTGGAAGGTGCCCATCACTGCTGGGTGGGTGGGGGTCCTGGGGGACATGAGAGTGGGCCTCAGGCTCATTTCTGGGGGTGGGGGTGCTGGGGAACATGAGTCGGGGCCTGCAGGCAGGTGCCCATCACTGCTGGGGGGTGGGGGTAGTGGGGGACATGTGTTGGTGATCACTGGTGGATGGTGACATGTGAGCTGGCTGGGGGGCATGCCCATGGTGGATGGGCTGCCTGCAGGACATGACCAGGGGTGCAGGGTAGTCCTCTGTTGTGTGGGTTGCCTGCAGGGGCTGTGGAGGGGGTAGAGGGCACACCTGGGAGGACCCACACTGCCAATTCATGTGTGGGACTCCCCGCGCACCCCACTGGATACACGTACCCCGCTCTGACAATGAAATCATGTGTGAATCTTCCCGCTCACCCCCGAAATCCACGTACCCCACTTGCACAGGCCCAATCACGTGTTAAACGCCCCCCCCACCTTGAAATACATGTACCCTGCTCGCAGAGGCCCAATTGCGTGTGAAACTTCCTGCGCACCCCAGTAATACACGTACCCTGCTTGCATAGGGCCAATCGCGTGTGAAACTTCCAGCGCACCCCCAAAATACATGTACCCTGCTCACACAGGCCCAATCGCGTGTGAAACTTCCTGCGCACCCCAGTAATACACGTACCCCGCTCGCAGTGGGTCAATCGCGTGTGAAACTCCCCACGCAGCAGGGTACGTGTATTCGGAGGGGTGCGCGGGGAGTTTTACAGGCGTTTTCGTGGTTGGGGTCCTGTGCGCCATGTACGGTATTAGTGCACTGTACATCATGGTCAATGATGGAGCACGTCCAAAACAACTTGGGCACAAAGCATTGACTCGCGATTAATGCAAGGTTTGGGATTATTCCGAGCAGTAGTTATTTAAATATTTGACGGAGAATGGGATGCACCCTTCTCAAAATTAGATAGCTATATCTCAGGGATTTACCCAAAACAGGGTACTTTTTAGAAATGAAATGACAGCCATCTTATTTTTCTCTCATTGTGATAGATAACCGCGGCTATAGCTGAGAATAAAAGGATATTAAAAGTAGCTATAAAGCTATTTTCGGGTTAGCATAATTGCAAATGAATTTAGTCTAGAGGTAGGGAGGTTGATGGAGCACACAAAAGTGAAATCTGAGAGTTTTAGGATGTCCAAGAACTGAGATTGCACCACAAATCTTTCTGTAGCTGCGGATATAGCTTGAAATTGCTGACATCTCAAAGCAAACTGCGTCACAGAAACAGTGTGTGTTGTGGGGGGAAAGGGAGAGGGCAGAAAAGGTGAGGAGGCCATCTGGGGAATGGAGGGAGCTGGCACAAATGAGGGATGCATCTTGGTGAAGGCCTGGGCGGGCAGAAAAACATTTTTTTCTGGCTGTTTTTCAGATCATTTTGGCTTTTTTTCGAGGGTATTCAGGACTAAAGATAGCTGTGTGTATGAATAGTTGTGGGTGTTTGTGTTTTATTTCTTTTTAAAAGTAATTTCTATTGGTTTGGTGACGGGGTGAAAAATACCTAGCCATGTTCGGTTACACAGTAGGTATTTGGCTATTTTATCTATTTTGGCTGTGTGTTTTCAGCCTTTTTACTTGTGAAACTGTGGAGAAAAAAAGAACGTTGTTTTAAAAGATCAATAAAAAAAGCAGCTACCCTACTCTAGTTTTATATGCCCCATCCACTCTATTTTAGAATGTGTATACTCAGCCATGCTATTATATCTTGTGTAATTTTGTAAATATGTATATATGTGTAAAACCCGATTAGAGCTTCCCCCTTTAACTAACAATTTGTAACTGCGTCTATAAAGAAAGTGAGTCAACTCTAGCAACGGTTATACTGGAAAAAAATGAGGGGTATTTGTGTATTTATATGTGTTACGTAGTCCTTAAAAGGACTGTTTTGGGGTACACTGAGTGCAGTAATTTAGCACATTTGGAGCACTGTGTTGATGCTATGAAGGAACACTGCATTTCCTTCATTGGTTAGGTGTACTACATCATCTCTATAGAAAGTTGGGGATGTAGAACTGTATGTTGTTGCTTGAAATCCGTAACTCTTTGTGTTCTCTCATGAATGCTGAAACTACTTTATCATCATACATTTTGATAAACTCCATGAGCAGTCATTCATTGTAGTGACACCTTTTAAGTACCATTTTATCTTTTGTCATTTATATTCCCTACTCAGATTTAAATAAAACAAAAGTAACTTCATAGCCGTTGTTATAATAAAGTGGTGTGTTTGGTGTATTTAGGATAGCTTCTGGCAATAGCAGCAACTATTTAGCACGCATCTCGCCCGTGGTGTTGCTACCAGTGGGTAAAAGTGGCACCCTGTGCAGCCCCAGCTAAATTCCAACAAAGGCACATCCAGTGTTTGTTAACATGTTGTAGCCGCGGCCACGAGAAATGCTGGCCAGGGATGCAATGGATTTCAGTGAGTTTGAATGGTTGTTGTTATTTGTGTAGTTGCCTTTGATAGGTTGTGGTTAAACTGTGTCATCCATTCACGTATTTTTCTTAGTATATAGTCCTCTTTTGTAAGTATTCATTTTTGACAGTTTAACAGGCACCATTTTCTGCAATGTTATCCTTTTGATTCCAGAACTCACAGTGTGCACATGGCAAGAGTGTGGCTGATGTGAAAGTTCATGTTAATAAATACGTACATATTTGGAGGTTTATTTGCAGTGTTGTGTGTGATAGTTATATTAACTACTGCTACCAGATGGTGTTGATTATCATTTGTTTCATCTGCTTTGATTGTGTGGCAAGTATTTGGTAATGTAATTTTAACTTTCACTAACATGGACCTCCAATATTAGATTTGTCAATCAATGGCTATATATGCAGCCATTTAGTTTGGGTATATTGTGTATATATATATATGCAGTTTCAGTTATGCAGTACCTAGTTGTTTTGACTTTTCTGTGCAATAGTGCAATTTATGGTGTTTTACAAGTTCATTTTAGTCATTGTTTTATTTTTTTATTTTCTTGTGGCTGCTTATTTTAGTATCTGTTGAAAGAAAGTTGGATTCTTTGCATGTATTTTCTGTTTGGGTCTTAATTGTTTTTTCATTTTTGGCAGGTGTTAATAGGATTCAAGTACTTGTGGTGCTCTGGCTACAAAGGAAGTTTTTCAATTAATTCCAGTGAAAGGTCAACCTATATTCAAAGTGTTTCCCATGTTTTCCAAGTTTACTTAACCTACTCTACCCTTTCTTGTTCTGCATGTTTACTTAATCTATACCATTATCTCTTGTTTTCCATGTTTACTTAACGTACCACATTTACTGTATTGCAATTCCTTAGAATAATGTCCCTCATTTGTTCTCACCCACATCACATATGTATGTTCATTGTTTATAGTAACAGTTTTTATATGTTTATTGTACCTGTATTGTGTTGGTGAATTAGTGATGGCAATGCACATTAGAGCAACTTCTCAATGGACAAGTGCAGTATCTTCTGGGAGAAGCCAAATGTGGCGTAGGCAACACATTACTGTCATAAATGAAAAATTGGTAGCAGTAAAATTGGAACAGGTGGAATTGAAAATGTTGCATAAGTTGAGGGTTCATTTACGGTGGTGAACCACTAAAACTGAATGTTTCCAAGCTTTGAAATGGAACATTTGAAGGTCCACGTCTTAGAATATTTTTGAAAAAGGTCCATTGGATGTTATCCTTCTTTTAAAAACAGTGTTGTTTTTTCTTGAAATATGTTGAACTATCTGCAGTGGTCTTCTTGGAGGTTGTTTTTCTGTGGGGTGATACAGACTGCTAAACAAATGATAGTGCTAGTGTTTCTACCTGTGTGATTTTTTTCTATTCCTTGTTCTCCAAGTTTACTTATCCCATCCTATTCTCTCTTGTTCTCCATGTTTACTTAACCTTACCCATCATTTGTCCTACAACCACCCAGTATAATGTTCGCTGTTTATTCTCACACAGTTTATATATCCCTGTTTGTTTATTGTAGTGGTCGTTTTTATACGTTTTTACATTTAAAAGCCACACTAGCCAAACTCAACAACCTTTATACTCCAATTTCACCATAGACAATACTATCATCACCGTCTCCTCATCTGTCAAGACCTTAGGGGTCTACCTAGATTCTACTCTGTCCATGACTAGGCAGGTCAGCACCATTGCCTCTGCCTCGGCCCACACCACCAAACTCATGAACGTGATTAAACCCTACCCATCTAAGCCTCACTGTCTATCTACAACCAGAGCAACTATTGGTGTTAAATTGGACTATTGGAACACCCTCCTAGCAGGAACCTACAAAATCCTCACCCTCACACACAAATGCCTCACCCACTCTGCTCCTTCATACCTATCAGAGACCATTGCTAAATCTACATCCAAATGACCCACGAGATCCCCCTACTCCAACCAACTCTACACCCCCCACATTAAAAGGGCTAAAGCAGAGGGGACTGGAACGCACTCCCTATAATAATCAGTTAAGACCTCCCTCCATGCCTTCTGAAAAAAAAATGAAAACTTCTCTCTTCAACTGATTTCTTAATGCACTGTATATTCTTCTGCCTGTACCTACAAATGCAAATTGCTTTCTACCCCTGTAACTAAGAATCTATCTGTAACAAGTGCCCCAATGCCCCTGTGATGTGTGTGCGCTCTACAAATGTGAACAAATAAATAAATATTTGTGTATGTTTTTTTGATCCAAGTTGATCCAAGTTGGATATTTTTTCCCAATGACCCAGTGATTAGTATGTGCAAACAGAACAACAGTGTTGTATGCAAACATGATGTATCTTATATAGTGCATGTGAAGCACTGCATACAAGATATGAGGGTCATAAAAATGTGTGTATTAAGTTGTGTTTCTTAAAGTATGTGTGTTCTTTAACTATTTTTTTTTCTTTTTTTACAGATAGAAGGATTTTTTTTAAAACATAAATGAACAACCACAGCTACGGTATCACCAAATGGTGTGTTGCATTTGGAGGTGCGGTTAATTGTATCAACAACTGGGAAGGGTTGTAGCCACGGCAATAGGCCTCATTGTGCAAAAAAGTATGGTGTGTGTACCCGAAAGAGTCCTTATAAGAATTATCTTTTATGTATATATGTATGAAAATCTATGTGATATACCTCCACAAGGTTTGATATTGTAACCACAGCAAGGAAAAAGTCAATGAACTCTAGCAGCAGCTATGAGTGATGAATCATTTTAGAAAATGTTTTTCTATGTACTTTCATTGTATTTGTGTATTTATATGTGAAGGATGTTATTTCATATTATATGTATATTCATATGTCATAAGTAGTCTTTAAAAGGACTGTTTTGGATTGCACTGAGTGAAGTAGTTTAGCACATTTGACGTTCTCTCTTTGTTATCATGTATCTTACATAACTCATTTTAACTACCATTGTATCACTTCTGTCTCGTTTGCCATTCATATTCCATACTCATATATGTATATATTTTTTTTTATCTAATAAACACAGCTACCCAGCACCCAGCCATTGCGCAACGTTGCTACCCATGGTTAAAAGTGGCAAGCTGGGCAGCCACAGCTCTATACCAGAAAATGGCACATTGGCCCTCATTACGACCCTGGCGGAAAGTAACTGACCTGACCGCCATAGCGTAAATAGCGTTTCCGCCATTGCACGATGGAGTAAAGTGCGGCTAATTCTGACCCATCGGGCACGAGCATTACGCCATGGCGGAAGTGCAAAGTCCGCGATGGCGGAAATGTCCCCAAAACGCCCCTCACTGTCGTCGTACGGCGCCCTAGGTGCAATTCCGCCACCCATCATAGCGGTCACCGTAATGAACGGTAATCGCAAAATACGGTGACCGTAAATATACGGAAACGGAAGTAAAAACATGGGGCCGGAACGGGAAACAGCACGCCGTACACCTATAAAATCAGAATCCCAACACAACCATTAAAAATCCGACCCTGAGACACATCCCAACCCGTTAGCCACCCTAGTTAAAACAATCAAAATGGGAAAAGTTGCTAAAAAAGCGTGCGACCGCAAGCGGCAGGTCCACTTCTCCCATGAGGAACTCACCGTGCTCACAGAGACCCTCCAGGAGAATGCTGCCGTCGTCTTCTCGACGCAAATGACCAGGACGGCACTTGCGAACAAGAAGGCCATATGGGCCCTGGTGGCACAGCGGGTAAGTGCGGTGGGGACCGCACCCCGCAACCCACAGCAATGCAGAAAGCGATGGGACGACTTGCGGATACGCGTACGGAGCATACTATCAGCCAACCGTAACATTGCCACAGCTACCGGGGGAGGATCGGAATCACCCATCAAGTTGACCCCCTGGGAAGAAATCTGTGCCTCCACCATTGGAATGGAGAGTATAGAGGGAGTCGGAGGGATGGAGAAAGGAGTGCAGACATCCGAAGAATCAGGTAGGTGGGCCAAATAAAACAATGCTAAATCCACAATGTCCAATCATGTGAAGTACCATGTGTCCACATAGTGCAACAGAAACACATGTCCAGGAGAACGTCCACATACATTGGCCTGATAGCGCACTTTAAAAGTCACATTAAATACATAAATAATTAAAAATCCTAAAAACACCCTCTACACGTGCAGCATGCACACCCTAACTGCAGGCTGCAAAACAACTGCATCCTCAATCCACACAAAAATGAAACCACCTCCAAGGCCCTGACCCAAATCACCCTCAGGTACCACCCCAATGCATGTGATACATTGCCATTCCAATTTCCACAGACCTATAAATAACGCTCGCCCTCCTTTACTCCACCACAGGGTCCGATTCAAACGACGAGCTTCAGGACACCCCTACCAGCACACCTGCAAAGAGGGCCAAGACCAACGGCCAAAGACCCTCCACCTCAGCTGCACGGATCAAGACACGGCAGCAGCACAAATCAAGTGGCAGCACACAGGAGGGGACTTCAACAGGCACCCGAGCAGCCAGCATGCCCACAACAGCAGCACCACAGGTCCCCACAATGGATGCCACAGAAGGCACTGCTTCTGGTGGCAGCAGCACCATAGGTGACACTGCATTAATGCCAGCATGCTCCGACACAGAAAACGGTGCTGTCGATGTAGGACCCATCCATGACCTGTCTCAATCCCCCTGTTTGTTTCATCCCATACACCATGAGGATACCACGCAGGGGCACCCACAAGACGACGACTGGCCATCCCCCACTAGCCCTGTGGCAAGGCAACATGAGGTGATCAGCCCCTCTGTGACACCACCGCAAATGGGCATGGCCCAGCAGAGGCAACAGTCCCTCGACCAGGTGATCGTGCAACAGCAGCAACTGGCCACGCTCCTCAAGGAGCATGCTGATGAATGTGGGGGTTCTAAGGCAGCCATAGAAACATCTACTGAGACACTTAGGGCACAAATGGAGCGAAGTACAGAGACACTAAGGGTACAAATGGAGAGAAGTACAGAGACACTAAGGGTACAAATGGAGAGAAGTACAGAGACACTAAGGGTACAAATGGAGAGAAGCACCGAGAGCCTGAGGGGGGACCTGCATGCGACGTCCAAAGACGTATGTGGTGAACTTGCCGCTGTGCGCCGTGTGCTCACTGAGCTCTCACAAACCCTTAGGGACATGCATGGACGTGAGCAGGCAGAGACATCATCCGTTGCAAGTTCCGTCCAGGGCAGCCCCCAACGTAGATCTGGGAGGAACCTGCGCTCCACAGGCAGGGGTGCCCCTGATACCCAGAGAGGGGGCTTGCAATAGCGTCTGCCCACTGACAGTGAGCATCTTTGGACACTGGTGTTCGGGGGGGAGGTAGGAGGGTGGAGGGGGGGTGTTGGGCTTTCTTGGGTGGCGGGTCGATGGGGTGTGTAATATAATTTCACATATGCTATAAACATTTCATAATCATCCAATGAGATGTGTGGACATTGATCTTTGTGTACGAGGCCTTTATAGGCGTACAGTCCACATTGTGCATGTTCCAGGCACACACAGTGCCACAAGTCCCGTGTCCATGTATCAGCCACCAGGCGTGAGTGCTAGAAGCATGAATCTATGATATTCTGACGAATTTCACGGGCCTCCTGTGCCTCGCGGACTCCTTGAGGTGCTGCCACATCCCCACCCTCATCATGACCATCTTCAGGTGCTTGCAGTTCTGCGTCAGGGGGCATGGGCACATTTCTACGTACGCACATGTTGTGTAGCATGACACATGCCATGACCATCTTTGCAACCTTCTCATGGCGGTACAGGAGTGCCCCGCCAGACCTGCTGAGGCAGCGGAAACGAGCCTTCAGTAGGCCGAATGCCTGTTCTATGACTACACGGGTACGTTAGTGGGCATGGTTGTAGTCCTCCTCATGCTGGTTCTGTGGGTTCCGGAGTGGTGTAAGGAGCCATCTCTTCAGTGGATACCCGGCATCACCTGTATGTGGACAATAAAGGATGTTTGTGGAATGACATTGCTACGTACGCATCCCCCCCCTTCCTGCCAGGTCATTGCCGCATCACATACCCCATATTATCATGCATGATATGAGACTCACCGAGTAGCCAGGATCTGTTCCCTGCGTGTCGCTCCATGTAGCGTGGTATTGTAGAGTTCCTCAAGACCATAGAATCATGGGTTGATACAGGAAATCGGGCACAACAATGTGTAAAGATCCTGTTGGAGTCACACACCATTTGTACATTAAGAGAATGATATTGTTTCCGGTTGCGGTACTGGACCTCCATGGCATGTGGGACAACCAATTCCACATGGGTGCAGTCGATGGCACCAATGCAACCCGGTATGCCGGCAAGTGCATGGAATCCCACTTTTGTGTTTGTAATCTCCTGCTCCGAGCGTGGTAAAGAGATGTAGTCGTCTGCGTGCTTCAGGAGGGCATCGAGCACTTGCAATAGTGTCTGTGACAACAGTGGCTGTGAAATGCCATGCAACTGTCCGACTGTGTGCTGGTAGGTGCCTGTGGCCAGGAAGTGGAGTACAGACACCACCTTCAGTAGGGGTGGGATGGCGGTTGGGCTATCTATCATGCTGACAAGGTCAGCGTGTGTCATGTCCACAATGGCGGTTATGGTGTCCCGGTCCAAACGGTAGAGGGTGTGGATCTGCTCAGCAGTGAGGTTGAACGGATGAGCTCGGAGGCGTGGGATTGCGGGCTGCCTGCGTGGTGGTAGTGGCTGTGCTGGTGGGCCTTGCTGGCCCTGCCTTGCCCTCCTCCTCCTCCTGCATCTCCTCTGTGGGCCGGTTGTTGTAGTAGTTGGTGTTCGTCTTCTTCTTGAAGTTGGAGTACTTGCAGTGCTATCAGGTCCCCCAGGGCCAACATTGCTAGTCCTGCCGGTAGCATTTTGGAGTGGGTGTGGTTGTGGGAGGGGGTTGGGTGTGCAATTTATGTGTTTTCAGGCTGTATAGCCTCCACCTGTGGTGATTCATTCCACCTGTGCCAGCTGCAATCCCCTTTGGGCGAGCACTGTACCGAGGTTCACCGACGGGCGGGGCGTCCCATTTGTGAGTGAAGCCAGTTGCCATTTTCACACACTGCTGCACTACATGGATGAATTTGTGATTTCAAGCGGTCACAGATGCCTTTTCGACGTGATGTTGCAAATGAGGAATTCGAAGGACAGCGCTTTCGGTTTTCAGCTAGCGGCGAGGAGACGCCCACAAGTCTGACTGCAAATATAACGTTCAATTGTTTAATGTCCTTGGGACAGGGGCCATGGCGAGAATGCAATGATTAATATGAATAGTATGGGATGCGCAATAGCGTAGTGGACGATAAGGCAGGACGTTCCCAAATACATGTTACTTCACAACACTAGAATTCCGGGCTGGAGCACAGTGGATTTTGCAGACTGCATTACGCACAGACTCAATGGAAATTTCAAATGTTATGTGAGTAAATAATCAGGCGTTTTTATACCGGGATGAGGGAATGATGTATGGATGCATGGACAGATGATTTAATTGAGAGTTTGCCATGTACATGGCTTTTTGGAATCTATCCCCTTCCCCTGCGCTATGTGATGCAGAGCTGCCATAGTGGGACCATCGTCTATCTGCCCTTTTTGATCCCTCCCTGTCTCGACGCGCCTTCAAACACTTGTGTCTATGCACGTTACTAATCCCATCTAATGGATTCTGTTTTAACAGACGCATGCACACAAACACTCGTTTGTAATAGTGTTTTCACCTCAATTTATATAGTTATGATTCGCAAGTGATTTTTGGGTGGAAATAATCCTTTTGAGTGGGCTAGCATGCATATGGCTGTAGATTTAGTGTGATCATTGAAGTGAGTAATACAAATGAAGTTCTGATGCCCATACTATTCTTTTTCATTTCATTTGGGTGACAGGTATCTCCTCCCCTTTTGCCGCTGCCATCTGTATGCGACTCCTGCAGATGGCTTTTACTCCCGACACCTGCTGCTTCGAGTTAATCAGTGGAGCACCATTACGATCTTATGGGACGATCGCCAATGGGCCACATGCCCTTACGCAGTACTAGTGGCTAGGAGCAACATATCAACCTTTCAGCTGGACTAGTGCCTACCTAATGGGACGGCCCTGCCGTTCTAGGCGCTTCCATGTTGCCTTTTTGAACGTGAATGTAGCCCCTGTGTACCATGAAGGAACAGGGCGTCACACAAGAAGAAGTTGGTCATTTATTGCGGCTGCAGCCCACAGTAATGAAAAATATTTTGGAGTTTATGACCTAATAGCTGTATGGGCTCGGTGAATTTGATGTGCATTAAAATTTTATTCTGATATTAACCGTGTAGCGTTATTCTTTGCAAGTAATGTAGCATATTCCTATTTGTGGAGCGATGTATTGTGAGAAGATCTGCATTGGGTTCCGGCTTCTGAGTATAGTTGCGTGGTACTGTACTGGCCGCGTTTGCCTACGAAGCCCAGTAAGGTCAGGGATAGGGGCTGCCATTATGACTGTTTTAATGATGTCATGCTCAGGGGCGGGGGATTAGCTTTTGTGTAACAGATGCCGGTCAGCCAGGTGGATTGGTGGAATGATGTGATTATCAGAAAATGGCTGGTCACAGGTGCCTGTGTTTGCGTGCGTTTCTTGGAGGGAGACTGAGGTTATGTCCATTGGAATAGCTTCTGTATTCGTGCCATCTGTGCCCTGCAGCTCCCATTGGCCCCTCTTGAGATGAGCCTGGCTGCTCAGTCACTCTGCCAACTTGTGTGGTACATGCTTATGCTGATGGTTGGTTTGTTTACTGGCAAGAGTACAGGGCTGGTGCAGTCTCCCTCAGGATACTGCTTTGAATGTTGCCTTACACTGGTGTCAAGCGATGGGGGCCTGTTGTTGTTTTGTCTCATATTTCAGTTCATATTGCTGTACTTGAACCTTCACATGCCTGTGCTGCATCAGTACGGCAATGGTGACATGCCAAATATGGATGGCCACTCACAAGGCACTTGGAGCCCCTACATTCATTTGTTCGTTGGCATGCATGGGTGACTTGTACATTTCACTGGTTGCATTGTGTAACATCATTGCACCTACGAGGAGTTGTGCAATGTGGGCAGGGAGTGGTGTACAGGCACTCAGTAGGGCCATTTACGGTTGGTTCACGATGCCGTAATTCTCACCATGGCGGAATGGTACTTTCCGCCATGCTTGATGGTGTTAAGTAAATGTCCACTAGGGTCAGAATTCGCGTACCGTTGCGCCATGGTGGTAATTACGGTTTTGCATGGCGCGCGTGCGCGTACTTGGTGCAGTTAGCGTTGGCGTCACTACGGTGTCGCTAATGGCATCGTACTTTACGGTGACGGGTCATAATCGCACCGAGCGGTATTCGATGGCGGTATTACATTTCCGCCATCGTTTTTCGATTTCCGCCAGGGTCGTAATGAGGGCCATTGGCCCTCATTACGACGCTGGCGGAAAGTAACTAACCTGACCGCCATAGCGTAAATAGCGTTTCCGCCATTGCACGATGGAGTAAAGTGCGGCTAATTCTGACCCATCGGGCACGAGCATTACGCCATGGCGGAAGTGCAAAGTCCACGATGGCGGAAATGTCCCCAAAACGCCCCTCACCGCCGTCGTACGGCGCCC
Organism: Ambystoma mexicanum; assembly: GCF_040938575.1. Taxonomy (NCBI): domain Eukaryota; kingdom Metazoa; phylum Chordata; class Amphibia; order Caudata; family Ambystomatidae; genus Ambystoma; species Ambystoma mexicanum. The sequence goes on along the minus strand of NC_090937.1, from coordinate 791,363,285 downwards.
TAGGTGCAATTCCGCCACCCATCATAACGGTCACCGTAATGAGCGGTAATCGCAAAATACGGTGACCGTAAATATACGGAAACGGAAGTAAAAACATGGGGCCGGAACGGGAAACAGCACGCCGTACACCTATAAAATCAGAATCCCAACACAACCATTAAAAATCCGACCCTGAGACACATCCCAACCCGTTAGCCACCCTAGTTAAAACAATCAAAATGGGAAAAGTTGCTAAAAAAGCGTGCGACCGCAAGCGGCAGGTCCACTTCTCCCATGAGGAACTCACCGTGCTCACAGAGACCCTCCAGGAGAATGCTGCCGTCGTCTTCTCGACGCAAATGACCAGGACGGCACTTGCGAACAAGAAGGCCATATGGGACCTGGTGGCACAGCGGGTAAGTGCGGTGGGGACCGCACCCCGCAACCCAAAGCAATGCAGAAAGCGATGGGACGACTTGCGGATACGCGTACGGAGCATACTATCAGCCAACCGTAACATTGCCACAGCTACCGGGGGAGGATCGGAATCACCCATCAAGTTGACCCCCTGGGAAGAAATCTGTGCCTCCACCATTGGAATGGAGAGTATAGAGGGAGTCGGAGGGATGGAGAAAGGAGTGCAGACATCCGAAGAATCAGGTAGGTGGGCCAAATAAAACAATGCTAAATCCACAATGTCCAATCATGTGAAGTACCATGTGTCCACATAGTGCAACAGAAACACATGTCCAGGAGAACGTCCACATACATTGGCCTGATAGCGCACTTTAAAAGTCACATTAAATACATAAATAATTAAAAATCCTAAAAACACCCTCTACACGTGCATGCACACCCTAACTGCAGGCTGCAAAACAACTGCATCCTCAATCCACACAAAAATGAAACCACCTCCAAGGCCCTGACGCAAATCACCCTCAGGTACCACCCCAATGCATGTGATACATTGCCATTCCAATTTCCACAGACCCATAAATAACGCTCGCCCTCCTTTACTCCACCACAGGGTCCGATTCAAACGACGAGCTTCAGGACACCCCTACCAGCACACCTGCAAAGAGGGCCAAGACCAACGACCAAAGACCCTTCACCTCAGCTGCACGGATCAAGACACGGCAGCAGCACAAATCAAGTGGCAGCACACAGGAGGGGACTTCAACAGGCACCCCAGCAGCCAGCATGCCCACAACAGCAGCACCACAGGTCCCCCCAATGGATGCCACAGAAGGCACTGCTTCTGGTGGCAGCAGCACCATAGGTGACACTGCATTAATGCCAGCATGCTCCGACACAGAAAACGGTGCTGTCGATGTAGGACCCATCCATGACCTGTCTCAATCACCCTGTTTGTTTCATCCCGTACACCATGAGGATACCACGCAGGGGCACCCACAAGACGACGACTGGCCATCCCCCACAAGCCCTGTGGCAAGGCAACATGAGGTGATCAGCCCCTCTGTGACACCACCGCAAATGGGCATGGCCCAGCAGAGGCAACAGTCCCTCGACCAGGTGATCGTGCAACAGCAGCAACTGGCCACGCTCCTCAAGGAGCATGCTGATGAATGTGGGGGTTCTAAGGCAGCCATAGAAACATCTACTGAGACACTTAGGGCACAAATGGAGCGAAGTACAGAGACACTAAGGGTACAAATGGAGAGAAGTACAGAGACACTAAGGGTACAAATGGAGAGAAGTACAGAGACACTAAGGGTACAAATGGAGAGAAGGCAATACGGTGAAGGGCAAAAGCCTGGAGCTCTCCTGGCGAGGTTGCTGAGGGCTGACCACACACCGACGCCTATTACAGAGATTCGCAGCCAACAGGGAAGAACGTCGTACACAGATGCCGACATGGCAGAGGAATTTAGGCTCTTCTACCAGGAGCTTTATAGTTCCCAACACCCCGGAAATTCTGATGCCCCACTGAGATACCTGAGGGAGACTGAATTATACTGGGCAGAGGCACAACTAAGGGAACCCCTCAATGAACTGATTTCCCCAGAAGAAATAGCTGAGGCAATTAAATCACTTCCGAACACCAAAGCCCCCGGCCCTGATGGCTTAACCGGGGAATTCTATAAAGCCTTCGCGCCTACCCTTGCTCCCCTTCTAGCCGATGTATACGAGGAAGCCTTAGAGAACGGTACCCTACCCCAGACCATGCGTGAAGCCAATGTGATTCTCCTGCTCAAAACAGACAAACCACCGGATAATTGTGCTTCCTATCGCCCCATTTCCCTCCTAAATCTAGACAACAAGATTCTAGCAAAAATCCTAACAAGCAGACTGATGCCACTAATGCCTGCTCTAGTTCTTGCAGACCAGGCGGGGTTCATACCGGGCCGCAATACTACATTCGGCATCAGGAGACTATTTGGAGTGATGGAAGCACTGGACCCAGCCCAACAAGCCATTGCTCTTCTTCTTGATGCTGAAAAGCATTTGACTCGGTGGAGTGGCCATTTCTATTCTCGGTACTCGCCAGGATGGGCCTGGGGGCTCGCTTCATTAAACTAGTTTCCCTGCTATACTCTAAACCTACAGCCAACATATTAGTCGGCACAGCTAGATCGTCCATCATCAACTTACAACGGGGTACCAGACAAGGCTGCCCACTGTCAGCTCTACTATTCGCCCTAGTAATGGAACCCCTTGCCTCCAATCTTCGCGAGCATAGCCAACACCGAGGTCTGGTCATAGGCCCACACAAACTCATCATCTCACTATACGCGGATGACGTGGTTCTTTACATAAGAGACCCAATAGACAATCTGAACCCCATCATGCGCGAAGTGATCAGATTCGGGGCAGCATCTGGCCTTAAAATCAATCAAACAAAATCAATTATTTTCCCGCTAACCCCGGCGACTCAGCCATTTCAGGACGACTTCCACCTCACCTGGAAATCATCCAAGGTGCGATACCTAGGCATCCAAATGTCACTAAATCACCAAGAAGTATTCCGGGACAATTACGAGGTGGTGTTTAAGTCCCTAACAGAAAAGGTGGCCCGATGGAAATCCCTACCCCTAACATTATGGGGAAGAACCTCTCTTGTCAAGATGGTGATTCTTCCGAAACTTCTTTATCTCTTCACCAACATTCCCATCCTACTTCCACAACCCTTCCTGAAAAAACTAAAGAGTCTGGTCCTGGAACTACTGTGGGCCGGTAAACCCGCCAGAGTGGCTCACTCCACGCTAACTCTCCCAGTGACGAAAGGTGGCCTGGCACTCCCCGATCTGGAGAGGTACTACTGGGCAGCCCAGGCACAATTTCTTAGCCACTGGTACGCCACAAACCCTGTCAGACCACATGTCCAGATTGAGAGGGCCCTAGCCTCACCGAATCTACTGAGAGCAGTCATCTTCGGGAAAATCCCGGTCTCCAACGACACGATGAATGTAATCTTAATAACATACAAGATATGGAAGCTTTTAGCGCAGAAACACAACATCGTCACTCGATACTCTCCACTCCTACCTGCAAAATTCATACCAGGGATCTCGTTGACGTCCGAAAAAGTGTACCTCCAATGGCTAGAGAAACTTCAAATTATGAACCTCGGGGACCTATTCACTGGTGACAGTTTCCTGACCCCCGATCAAGCGAAGGAAAAAGGTGGCACTACCTCGCTAGACATTTTTATCTACTTCAGGGTACGCCACACTTTGCGAGCAATCCTTCCTACCTTTCCACAACAACCCCAAACATGGCAACTCTTACACTCAGTAATTCAGTCTCAGGGTGAAGGGAGACTCCTCTCTCAGATCTACAAAACCATCACTACTGACACATCTCCCACTATGTCCCGAGCCAAGATTAGATGGGAAAGGGCCCTAAATATAACTTTCTCCGACACCGATTGGTCCTTTATCCTTAGACAGACACAGAAGATTGCCCTCAATACCCGCCTCAAGTTAATCCACTTCAACTACCTGCACCAAACGTACTTTACACCAGCCGAAGCAAAAATACAGCATCCAAATTCATCCTTCAGTTGTGAGAGGTGTGGATTGGCATCTGCAAACTTCCTTCATCTAGCATGGGACTGCCCTAAACTGGCCACATTCTGGCCCCAGGTGCTGGAAATCACGAGCAAGATAATCGGTGAGCCGATTCTCCCAGCCAACACGGCAGCGCTGCTGGGCATGACCAGACTGTTAAAGGCCCCCACGAGAAAGCTAGCAGGCATCCTACTGACACTGGCTCGCAGAAGAGTCGCCATGGCATGGAGCCGTGGTCCTCCCCCAACAGTCACTGCATGGCGCAGAGATATCCTTTATTGCCAAGATGTCGAAACAGATTTCATTGAGCTGCTGCCACAACATGCACGCCCACCCGACATCTGGGGACCCTTAGTAACTTTTTTGATGAATGAATCAGCGGGGGCTCCTGCCTCGCCGACCAGTTCTCAGTAGAAGCTGTATCCTCTCGTTAATGGCAACTAGGGAAGTTTCCCTTCTCATACCAACCGCTGACTCGATTCATACTCATGGACCTGGGGGAGTATACACAATATAGGGGCCGGGAGGCGGGGGGTGGAGGTAGGGGGGGAGGTCGAGGGGGACATGGCTAGGCTAATTCCACCCTAATGTGGGTGAGAAGTTGTTTGTTGTTTGAAAATAATAAAATAAAAATAAATACAAATGGAGAGAAGCATCGAGAGCCTGAGGGGGGAACTGCATGCGACGTCCAAAGACGTATGTGGTGAACTTGCCGCTGTGCGCCGTGTGCTCACTGAGCTCTCACAAACCCTTAGGGACATGCATGGACGTGAGCAGGCAGAGACATCATCCGTTGCAAGTTCCGTCCAGGGCAGCCCCCAACGTAGATCTGGGAGGAACCTGCGCTCCACAGGCAGGGGTGCCCCTGATACCCGGAGAGGGGGCTTGCAATAGCGTCTGCCCACTGACAATGAGCATCTTTGGACACTGGTGTTCGGGGGGGAGGTAGGAGGGTGGAGGGGGGGTGTTGGGCTTTCTTGGGTGGCGGGTCGATGGGGTGTGTAATATAATTTCACATATGCTATAAACATTTCATAATCATCCAATGAGATGTGTGGACATTGATCTTTGTGTACGAGGCCTTTATAGGCGTACAGTCCACATTGTGCATGTTCCAGACACACACAGTGCCACAAGTCCCGTGTCCATGTATCAGCCACCAGGCGTGAGTGCTAGAAGCATGAATCTATGATATTCTGACGAATTTCACGGGCCTCCTGTGCCTCGCGGACTCCTTGAGGTGCTGCCACATCCCCACCCTCATCATGACCATCTTCAGGGGCTTGCAGTTCTGCGTCAGGGGGCATGGGCACATTTCTACGTACGCACATGTTGTGTAGCATGACACATGCCATGACCATCTTTGCAACCTTCTCATGGCGGTACAGGAGTGCCCCGCCAGACCTGCTGAGGCAGCGGAAACGAGCCTTCAGTAGGCCGAATGCCTGTTCTATGACTACACGGGTACGTGAGTGGGCATGGTTGTAGTCCTCCTCATGCTGGTTCTGTGGGTTCCGGAGTGGTGTAAGGAGCCATCTCTTCAGTGGATACCCGGCATCACCTGTATGTGGACAATAAAGGATGTTTGTGGAATGACATTGCTACGTACGCATCTCCCCCCCTTCCTGCCAGGTCATTGCCGCATCACATACCCCACATTATCATGCATGAAATGAGACTCACCGAGTAGCCAGGATCTGTTCCCTGCGTGTCGCTCCATGTAGCGTGGTATTGTAGAGTTCCTCAAGACCATAGAATCATGGGTTGATCCAGGAAATCGGGCACAACAATGTGTAAAGATCCTGTTGGAGTCACACACCATTTGTACATTAAGAGAATTATATTGTTTCCGGTTGCGGTACTGGACCTCCATGGCATGTGGGACAACCAATTCCACATGGGTGCAGTCGATGGCACCAATGCAACCCGGTATGCCGGCAAGTGCATGGAATCCCACTTTTGTGTTTGTAATCTCCTGCTCCGAGCGTGGTAAAGAGATGTAGTCGTCTGCGTGCTTCAGGAGGGCATCGAGCACTTGCAATAGTGTCCGTGACAACAGTGGCTGTGAAATGCCATGCAACTGTCCGACTGTGTGCTGGTAGGTGCCTGTGGCCAGGAAGTGGAGTACAGACACCACCTTCAGTAGGGGTGGGATGGCGGTTGGGCTTTCTATCATGCTGACAAGGTCAGCGTGTGTCATGTCCACAATGGCGGTTATGGTGTCCCAGTCCAAACGGTAGAGGGTGTGGATCTGCTCAGCAGTGAGGTTGAACGGATGAGCTCGGAGGCGTGGGATTGCGGGCTGCCTGCGTGGTGGTAGTGGCTGTGCTGGTGGGCCTTGCTGGCCCTGCTTTGCCCTCCTCCTCCTCCTGCGTCTCCTCTGTGCGGCCGGTTGTTGTAGTAGTTGGTGTTCGTCTTCTTCTTGAAGTTGGAGTACTTGCAGTGCTATCAGGTCGCCCAGGGCCAACATCGCTAGTCCTGCCGGTAGCATTTTGGAGTGGGTGTGGTTGTGGGAGGGGGTTGGGTGTGCAATTTATGTGTTTTCAGGCTGTATAGCCTCCACCTGTGGTGATTCATTCCACCTGTGCCAGCTGCAATCCCCTTTGGGCGAGCACTGTACCGAGGTTCACCGACGGGCGGGGCGTCCCATTTGTGAGTGAAGCCAGTTGCCATTTTCACACACTGCCGCACTACATGTATGAATTTGTGATTTCAAGCGGTCACAGATGCCTTTTCGACGTGATGTTGCAAATGAGGAATTCGAAGGACAGCGCTTTCGGTTTTCAGCTAGCGGCGAGGAGACGCCCACAGGTCTGACTGCAAATATAACGTTCAATTGTTTAATGTCCTTGGGACAGGGGCCATGGCGAGAATGCAATGATTGATATGAATAGTATGGGATGCGCAATAGCGTAGTGGACGATAAGGCAGGATGTTCCCAAATACATGTTACTTCACAACACTAGAATTCCGGGCTGGAGCACAGTGGATTTTGCAGACTGCATTACGCACAGACTCAATGGAAATTTCAAATGTTATGTGAGTAAATAATCAGGCGTTTTTATACCGGGATGAGGGAATGATGTATGGATGCATGGACAGATGATTTAATTGAGAGTTTGCCATGTACATGGCTTTTTGGAATCTATCCCCTTCCCCTGCGCTATGTGATGCAGAGCTACCATAGTGGGACCATCGTCTATCTGCCCTTGTTGAACCCTCCCTGTCTCGACGCGCCTTCAAACACTTGTGTCTATGCACGTTACTAATCCCATCTAATGGATTCTGTTTTAACAGACGCATGCACACAAACACTCGTTTGTAATAGTGTTTTCACCTCGATTTATATAGTTATGATTCGCAAGTGATTTTTGGGTGGAAATAATCCTTTTGAGTGGGCTAGCATGCATATGGCTGTAGATTTAGTGTGATCATTGAAGTGAGTAATACAAATGAAGTTCTGATGCCCATACTATTCTTTTTCATTTCATTTGGGTGACAGGTATCTCCTCCCCTTTTGCCGCTGCCATCTGTATGCCACTCCTGCAGATGGCTTTTACTCCCGACACCTGCTGCTTCGAGTTAATCAGTGGAGCACCATTACGATCTTATGGGACGATCGCCAATGGGCCACATGCCCTTACGCAGTACTAGTGGCTAGGAGCAACATATCAACCTTTCAGCTGGACTAGTGCCTACCTAATGGGACGGCCCTGCGGTTCTAGGCGCTTCCATGTTGCCTTTTTGAACGTGAATATAGCCCCTGTGTACCATGAAGGAACAGGGCGTCACACAAGAAGAAGCTGGTCATTTATTGCGGATGCAGCCCACAGTAATGAAAAATATTTTGGAGTTTATGACCTAATAGCTGTATGGGCTTGGTGAATTTGATGTGCATTAAAATTTTATTCTGATATTAACCGTGTAGCGTTATTCTTTGCAAGTAATGTAGCATATACCTATTTGTGGAGCGATGTATTGTGAGAAGATCTGCATTGGGTTCCGGCTTCTGAATATAGTTGCGTGGTACTGTACTGGCCGCGTTTGCCTACGAAGCCCAGTAAGGTCAGGGATAGGGGCTGCCATTATGAATGTTTTAATGATGTCATGCTCAGGGGCGGGGGATTAGCTTTTGTGTAACAGATGCCGGTCAGCCAGGTGGATTGGTGGAATGATGTGATTATCAGAAAATGGCTGGTCACAGGTGCCTGTGTTTGCGTGCGTTTCTTGGAGGGAGACTGAGGTCATGTCCATTGGAATAGCTTCTGTATTCGTGCCATCTGTGCCCTGCAGCTCCCATTGGCCCCTCTTGAGATGAGCCTGGCTGCTCAGTCACTCTGCCAACTTGTGTGGTACATGCTTATGCTGATGGTTGGTTTGTTTACTGGCAAGAGTACAGGGCTGGTGCAGTCTCCCTCAGGATACTGCTTTGAATGTTGCCTTACACTAGTGTCAAGCGATGGGGGCCTGTTGTTGTTTTGTCTCATATTTCAGTTCATATTGCTGTACTTGAACCTTCACATGCCTGTGCTGCATCAGTACGGCAATGGTGACATGCCAAATATGGATGGCCACTCACAAGGCACTTGGAGCCCCTACATTCATTTGTTCGTTGGCATGCATGGCTGACTTGTACATTTCACTGGTTGCATTGTGTAACTTCATTGCACCTACGAGGAGTTGTGCAATGTGGGCAGGGAGTGGTGTACAGGCACTCAGTAGGGCCATTTACGGTTGGTTCACGATGCCGTAATTCTCACCATGGCGGAATGGTACTTTCCGCCATGCTTGATGGCGTTAAGTAAATGTCCGCTAGGGTCAGAATTCGCGTACCGTTGCGCCATGGTGGTAATTACGGTTTTGCATGGCGCGCGTGCGCGTACTTGGTGCAGTTAGCGTTGGAGTTCACTACGGTGTCGCTAATGGCATCGTACTTTACGGTGACGGGTCATAATCGCACCGAGCGGTATTCGATGGCGGTATTACATTTCCGCCATCGTTTTTCGATTTCCGCCAGGGTCGTAATGAGGGCCATTGAGTGTTTATGGGCGTGCACAATCCACGTCTATAAGAGGGCTTTAATATGCGAGAACCGCAGAATTACAAAAAAAGGGAGTGATTGGTCTTTTGAGGATTGCGCCTAGCCACAGCAACAGGCTGCTTTGTTTAACCACGACTATCTTGCACCCACCCAGTGTGCAGCACTGCTACCCATGGTTAAAAGTGGTACACTGTGCAGCCATGGCTATATACCAGCAAATAGCACGTGCATGTTGAGTGTTTGTGGATGTGTCTTATCCGCGGGTAATAACAGCCAGACCGGCAAGGCTTCTCTATAACCGTGGCTATAACAAGCACATGTGTGGGTGCATCAATGCTTTTTCGCCTTTTCATTGGTTTTTATGATAGGCGCAGCACTCGTCTATTGGACCATATATTTTCTGTACAATAATCATATTTTTATGTGGCTGATACAGGTCAGAATTTTATCTGTGTGTGTTATTTTGTGTCCTTATGTGTTCCCTTGTCTTATTTGAAGATTTGAAGTTTGGCTTAGTTTGGTTTTCAGTTTGTTGAAAAGGTACATATATGTGTAGCTTACAAGAAAGATGTCTAGCCACCTTGAATAGCTGCCGCTACTAGAGATGCTGGGCAGCGTTTTGTATTTGTTTCAGTGTTTCTAATTGGCTGGTGTTTATGTTGTAAATGTGTAATTCTTTGTGATAGGTTGCAGTGAATATCTATCAGCCATTTTATTAGCTTTCTTACAATATAGTCTGCGTATGATTTTGGAAATAATAACTTCCATCAATTTGTCTACTTTTCTCATTTTGGCTGCAGTGCTCACACTTTGCTCAAGGTGCAGTTCATGTTACCTGTGGCAAAATATTATTGGTATTTTATCAGTTGTTTGTCACTGTTTTGTTGAAGGTTTTATTTGATAATAACAGCTATGCAAGCTAAGCCCACTGAGGCTCTACAAGATCTTTTCAGTACAATTACAATGGCATACTGAAGTTGTTCACTTCTGGGTGGCAACATTTTGAATCAGTGGTTTTCCACTATAATTTGTGATTTTTAACATGCTGCTTGCAGTGGGCACTTCACTACAACTACCCTCGTGGCCTTAGTGGGGCTTTTTCCTATTGCAACCTTCCTTTTTCAACATGGCCGTCTTTGCTGCAGTGCCTCCAGGCACCTGATTGCCCCTTCTGCCTCTGTTGCAGCTGCTGTGATTGGCTCACTGCCACCTACTAAGGCCAATCGGTGAGCCAGCAGGCTAGAGAGACGGCCCACCAATCCAAGGCCCACTTCTAAGGCCCCTGTCTGAGCCTGCCAGAGCTGTATTGAGCACCTCTCCCGGCAGCGCCCAACCTGATTCCGATGTGTACTTCGGGCTTTCCACAATCATAATTCAGATTCAAATTGCCCTGGTAAGCAATTCCTTACCTCTCTGGTCCCCCTCCTCATTGGACACTTTATCTGCTCTAATGTACTGCCTGCTCCTTCTTCTACCTGCCCTATCTGTAACCCATCTCCCTTTACTCCATCAGCACCATGCATCTTGATGTGCATCACCATTCTGACTCCTACGGCCCTCTAAATGCCCTATTTCAATGAATGAACAGGAATATGAATAACTCGTGACTTTTAACTCTTCTATTCTCTGGTGTGTCTCTGAATGTGCATCCACCACCATTTTGTATTGTTTCTAGTGATTTTGGCTAATCAAATTTAGGTGTGCCTCTAACTGTGCATCCTCCACCATTGTGTACTTTTTGTAGTGCTTTTGGCTAAAATCAAATTCAGGTGTGCATCCAATTGTTTTTTTAAAATTTATTTTTTATTGTGATTTAGTTTATTACACTTTTGACACAGTTAAAGAAGAACTACTTCATGCATTTTTCTTAATTAGCCCAGTTACGGGCTGATTCATTCAACAAGAACAACAGAACTGTAAACACAGTACTTTCCATATTGGACTAAATGTTCCTTTATATGGTTGTCTCATTTTGTTTTTGTTGTGTCCATGTCTCATTGTTTCCAGTATTTCCAAATTCTCACATTATTTTATTTAGGAAATCAATTCCTGTCCACACTAGTGCTTGTTTTATTCCTTCCTGGAAGAATATCCACCATTCATCTGCGGTCAGCGATTTGGCCTCCTCAATGGATTTGTCTAAAAACAATGTTCTATCTTCCATCAGTGTGAGGCATAGGGCTAGCAAACGTTTGACTGTTTCCATGTTTACTTGGATCTTACAGAACCTACATGTTCAACGAGTAGTACATGAAAGTGCACGAAATATTCTGCCACTAACCCTCACGAATTGTGTAGCTAATTGTGTAATTATATCTTTTGCTTTTGTTTATGTTTTTTAATACCACTTCTAGTAGGCCTTTTTGCTTAACTGGCATTCTCTTTTTTAAATGTTTGTCTAGCATTTAATTAAAATTATTTTCTATAGATTCACAATCCCCCCTTTCTTTCCGTGACCTTTTTTTCTGGCTAATATTTGTTAAACCTAGCTTATGCTGCATCCCGACCCTAGCTACAGTGCGTCTCTGAACAGGGGTAGCTTTTGACTCTCTTTCCTCCCCAGTACTAATTACCTTACCCTCTACAGTCAGCCCCCTTCAACAAAAAAGAGGGTTCCCCTTTTGCCCTACTTATTTCCAGAATGGAGATATTCATTTGTTGGGTAAATATTAAGTCTTATCCGAAGACATTTATCCTAATGATATTTTCTTGAACATATTTGAGGGTACTGGGGGATTGTGTTTCAAAAACAATGGTACTGAGCCATGTTCAATAGAGATGTATATTTCCTTCTTTCTTTGAGAGTGTTAATCCAATCAGATCTTTTCAGTTTCTTCTTCACACTCTCTGGATTTTTGATCAAGACATCCATTGACGAATCTAAGCAGTCAAGATATTTGATACATTTTCATTCCAGTTATTTAGGGTTGTTGAGCCTTTCCCTTGCCTTGTAGGATTTAATATTCTGCAGCCCATTACGGGTTCCTCTAATGAGATTTTTCATAGTAGTACCAATGATTTCCATATCAGAATTGAATTTAATGACTTCTGTCCCAGCTCTGCTCTTACAGCTACCATTGGAAGGCATTTTGGTAGCCTTAACATTGTTTTCTAAGATCTGCCTTCCAATACCGGCCAGATTCTCTGAGACAAATTCAAAACAGCCTCACCTCCAATAGTGAGGATGGGTACTACCATTTGCACGTAAAATGACTGCAACAGAATTGTTGAGAATTTTCTGTAGCACGTGCAGTATAGTGCCCTGAGAGGCCAGCAATTTTGCTTTAGCAGATAACTCCAGGTGCCACACTTTTTCTGCTACTGACATATTAACAATTATACCTAGATATTGTATCGAATAAAATACTTCCCAGCTGCTCGCTACCAACTCTCTACTTGAAGGATTTTGCATTTTTTCAGTTTCCATCCTATTGCCATAATCTTTCATTTACTACTGTTTATCACCATGTCATTAGCTTGCATATAGTTTTGCAACTTATCAAGCAGGTGCTGGAAGTCAATCTGAGTTTGGTCCATTTGGTCAAAATTGTCGGCATAAGCAACGACTGAGATTTCTTTGTTATTCAGCTGAGGGGGAAATGCTTTGTGGGTTTTAGAGCTTCAGGTAGATCTGCAAGTTATAGTTTGAAAAGTGTAGCGGCTAACGGGCAGCCTAACTTGACTCCCCTTTTAATGTCAATAGCAGCAGACAGGGTTCCCTCATTGTCCAGCCTTACACATGTTGTCATTTTAATTTTGTGTAGTGCTTCGATGTGGCCTAAGAGCTTTTCTGGACATTTCCATCTATGTAGTTTTCTCCACAATGTCTGCCAATTCACCCCATCAAAAGCATGTTTCAAGTCAATAAAGGCATATAAAGTTTGCCTTTCACTCTTATTGTGTCTAGCTTTAACAATGACAGAATGAACAAATGTAAGTTTGTACCCGTGCCTTTTGTAAACCCCAGGTCTGTTATTTTTTGCACTCTCTGCCCATTGTGTAAATCTGACCTGCTATTGGCCTGTAATTCGCTGGATCATCTCTTTTTGAAGATTGGTACTATAATGCTCATTGTCCATGAGGCTAGTAGGATTGCACATTTTTCAATGTTCTAAAATACAATCGCCATAAATTTTGCCCATGCCTCAGGATCAATTTTTAACATTAGGTTAGTAATGCCATCAGGCCCCACAGCCGATGAGTTCTTTAGTTTTCTTATTAAACCTTCGATGTGACCGTCTTCTACTTCTAGGTCCCATTGCTGTGTGATGAAATCACCTTGGACTAACATTTCGACCACCCTTACTGGGTCCACATGACTCTTGAGTTGGAATTGGCCATAGCTTTTAACATGACTTTGCCTTGTTCCTGGTTGCATAGCTTCCTGAAACTAATAAACCAATTTTTATACTGTTGTTTAGGGGATTTGAAGTGTTGCTTTAATGCTGAATAATTAGTGAGGCTAATAGTTCTTGTGAGCTTTGTTAACTCCTGTCTCAGACACTTTCTTTGTTCCACCACTACTTTGCTCTATAAATATCTTGGTTTTAGTAGGGGGAGCTTCATCCCAGTCTTCACCACTCTATACATCATCAGCAAAGGGTCGTAAGATGTATCTGTTGGTCCATTGTTAATCAAATCTGAATAGTTGTTTGTGATTCTGAGTATGTATTTTTTCTTTACCTTCAAACGATTTCTGCCATGATTTTGTTCGAGTAGTTGTGGATTAGCTGCCGGATTTTCCACATGATTTACATACCACATCAATTTCAACAGATTGCGATCACTTGACTGCTGAGATATCACATCCAGCCGCTTTGCTTTATATAGGTGTTTCCTAGAGATCCAAATACAGTTGAACCCCGAGACCTGGGGTCCTTCAAGACGAGGTAGCAATACTAAGAGATGGAGGGGGATGAATGATTTACTCATACATCAATAATCAAACTGACTCAGGAAGTTGGCAAAACTTAGTGCTGTTCTATTTACAATTATCTAAAACAGAACAACAGGATGTTGCACAAGCAATATAAACAAATTTCATAAAAAAGCATTCTTATATAGTAGAAATGTGTCATCATTGACGTCACACTACATGGCATACTACAAAAACCTACTCGGGATGTGATAGGCTTACAGGGAACACCTACGTATGAGTTCCATAATGACGGGGGTTATGATTGGGTCTCTAACATCAGGTGGACAACTAGGCCCTCCTCTAGTGCAAGTCATCTTCATCGTCACAAAATACATGATGATTCATTGGTTACACAAACTATAGGGCTCTATGATACGTGGCCCTCTACAATTGGTTGGCGCACTTCTGGAATATTGCACTTGCTAGCAGCACGCAAGCTGGTTACCCCAGGTGCTGGGAGGGTCAGCCTGGTCATGCCTCCCCACCCAATTAGCCCAACATCTATCATCAGTCCTGCGGTCTGCCATTCAATTAAGGCTTTGAACTTGGCCTTGCAGATGCTCTTTGTGTGTGAGAATAAAAGGGAGTGTGGCATGGTCTTATCTTCTGGTTTTGGTGTAGCTTGACCCAAAGTCTATTTTCATCTGACCATGTGACTGGACACCTCGTTTTCGAGCTCTTCACTGCATATAATACTATTAAATGATGAACTCTTGACTCCTCCAGTGTTTTTTCATCCCACCTCAAAGAGAAGTTTGTTTCTTTCTCATGTGCATGTAGCTTCTTGGCAGACAACCAGGCCCATGGCGGCCTCGACCCTTGGTGCTGGGCCAGCCAGCCATTCCTGAAATCTCCTTCACTATCAGCTATTTTCCAAATGTGCCATACTCAAGCCGTTTCCATTGAGGGGGTTCAAGTCTTGCTAAAGTGCATTGTGGAACATCCAGATTTTCTACAGATTTTCTACATTCCTATTTATATACATTGGCGCATTATTGTCGCAATCTATTCACTACATAGCCATCCTGAGGATTAGTTTGGCTATTTCCGTTACAGCATCTGTACAAGTGTAAAATGATTTAGCATTTTTTTCAGCAATACTTTGCACAAGCATCTTCATTTCGATCCCAAAATGTTTCTTAACTTTGGCACCTCCTCTTCATATCTTATAGAATGTCTATATTCTTTCGTCGTTTGTGTCTTTTTCCGGTGCGTCAGTTCTGCTTTGCATGATGTCACCAGTCCTTTTTCTCATCCATTTTCACACTTCTTCTGGGACTCTGTCCAGAAGACCATCATTTCTTCGTGAATGCATATAGGGTTTTCTCAATGGATACCTTGTTTCAAGAATTCTTTGCGGTACAGGCATCCTCACTGGTACTGCACGTGTTT
Organism: Ambystoma mexicanum; assembly: GCF_040938575.1. NCBI lineage: Eukaryota > Metazoa > Chordata > Amphibia > Caudata > Ambystomatidae > Ambystoma > Ambystoma mexicanum. The sequence goes on along the minus strand of NC_090937.1, from coordinate 791,347,924 downwards.
TTTTTTTTGGCTCCCAATGTATAGGCAACATGGGGCAGAGCTTCTGTTAGGGGTATTTGGCTCCTCCACTACACTCCCCCCTCTGGGAGATTTATCGACCACTCTCTCATCAATCTTCACATCAAAACATCCTTGTCTGAAGAAGTATTTCTTTGGAGTCCATATTTTTATGACTCCCTTCAGGCATCGTGTTAATTTCACATGTTCATCAACACTCCAGGTCATAAGACTGCATTGTCCATTGGGACAGCATTAAATCCATCTTCCCACATACTTCGTGTGGTTCTTCGGATACAGGAATGTTTTTCTCTCAGGTGCATGAATGCTGGCCTTTATGTAGTCCCTGATTTCTTCATCTGTCAGCTCTTTAGGTTTGAATCCTGATTCGACATCAATCACAATCTTCATTCCTACTGCTTTCTTTGCTATCTTTGTGCATTGTGTGATTATTATCCTGATCACACAGAACCCGAACATGATCATCACCAACAGGGCTCCAAGGAACTTGCAAATGTTTGCCATCCATTGTGGAACCCATGAGAACATCGACACAAACCAGCTGTCACCTGCAATATCTTCCACTTCATCTTCCATCTTGACGTGTAGATTTGTCAGCATCGTTATGGCCTCTGTCAAGGTGCCATTCTCATCATCGTGAGAAGGTATGAATGTGCAACATTATTCTCTGATTTTGGCACAAACACCTCCTTCCATAGCTGTAATCATATCCAAGACACATCTATTCTGAAGATTCATCAGGCGTATGGCTCTTAGCTCCTCCTTGATAGCATTGAATCCCTTTATGGTGGTTTTTTATCATCTGCAGAAGCTCCCATCTTGTTATTTGCAACCATTTGGTATTTGCCATTGTCTGGATCCCAGGCATTAAGATAACAGTGCTAACTGAAACAATCTGAACACAATCTGTGTTCATATGAAATAGCATCAAAGGCCTATATTGACCTGGCTGAGAAACAATGTTCTCTCTTCATTTGATCAAGGTGCTCAGCAGATCTCTTCTTCCTCAGGTGAGCATCTGTTCAGATCACTCTTGGGAATCACCAATGCTGGAACATGAACAATCACTATAGAACATAGTCTTCCCCAGTCTCTGGGCAGCTTCATGCATGCTCTTGATCCGCAGGCCCAATAGTGATCCATTAATACTACTGTCCCATCTTTCATTCCTGGCACATTGAAGATTCGTCTGCACTGTTGATTCTCTCCAACTTTTCTAGTGCCATTGTTTCTGAAGCATACCTCTTCACTAGCTAAAGGCACTATCTGCAATGGGCCTCCTTTGTCTTCGACCCACAGAAGCTTTGCAAGCCTCGGCCAGAGAGGTTTGCATCTATTTTCCACTTGTTCAATAAATGGCTTGTGATGACTAGTTACTGCCACAGCTCTGTATATGACTATACCTTCTTCCCATCCATCTTCAGAAAGTACTGTTCCCATATTCGCATCTGCCCTCTTTCCTTCCAGCTTCATACTTCTTCATCCATCTTTCCTTGGCAGTTGAGTTTCCTGTTTATTTCCCATCTGATTTCAGTTCCCTTCATGCCAGGTTATTCATATCTTATCACATGATTTGTGGTGTGTGCTCTTCTCTTGTCTTCAAATCTTGAACATAATCATCTTCATCTGGGGTCGACCATTCAGTCACCCATAAAAAGGATGCTGTCCAACCCTGGATCTGAACTCTTGTATGACAGAGTGCAAGGTGAGTTAGGCAATGAGCTGTTTGAACATCTATTTCAATAGCTATGACTAACTTAGACTTACCAATAGCATAAGGCAGCAGTGCACATACATAGCAATCCTCCTTAGAAGTGCTTTTTCCCACTTCTTCCATGTGCTGATACCCCATGCTATTCCCCAAATGTAAATGTGCTGTACTGTCTAAATATTCATTTAATTCATAATCATTCTCCCTTGCACTTCTCTTAGGTCTCTTCTTTGGCAAATGATTCCTTACATAATGATCATGGAGTAAATCAAACACATAATTTCCTTCAGTGGGATGCCTGGGGGCACTTGTCATAGGCATAGGTATCTCCATAGATGCTGTGGGAGTAGAAACAATCACATAAGGTCTTGGCCTTCTTACAGTGTCTAGTTCTGCAAAGGTGACTGGAGTGGGAAGGATTAACGGAACTCCTGCCATTCTGGAACCATTAAAGTAAACAATGTGGATCAATAGAAAGAGAACAACGTTAATGGATGCTGAACAGGCTTCGATTATGCACCAATACATTAGGTTCCACCATCGATGTCTCTCCACAGGTTGTTGACTCTACTCACTTTATGGAACTGCAATGTGCTCAACAGACCACATTTTTCCCTGTAATTACTTTTAAGGAAGTAAAAACAATTTTATTCAGGCAAATTTATCAGGTGTTCACAAATCTGCCTGATTTGCTCGATAATCTCCACAAGTAACCGTCTGATTACAGGATGGTTTGTAGGATCTTGCCTAAACACATAAGTGGTGGTGTTGTGCCAAACAAGATAAGGTTGAACTTGAAGCAAACAGTAGAAGATCATGACAAGTAGTTTGTGGGCATCGTTGTTTGACAGGACCATGTGTGCGTTCAAGGAGATGCTCAGGTAATTGTCTGATTGGTTCTATAATTGCTGACAATAAATGTCTAATCACGGGGCATTTTTAGGATCTTGGACAAAAATAAACAAGTCAGTGCTACGCCAAACAAGAGCAAGGTAAGCTCTGAGAATAAATACAAAGACAGCAACAAGTAGTCTGTGTAAATCAACATCTGTCAGCACCAGGGGCACCTCCAAAGAGAAACTCAGTGAGAAATGATTTGGGGAACTGCTCCCTCTTCCAGTCGTCAAAAAGGAAGTCTAAATCAGGCATTTTTCATTTAATTTCAGCTCTCCAAAGTCCAATGTCAACAGCCTCCTGTGACTCAAGAACAGTAACTTTCTCACTCCTTGCTATAATATCTATAAGCAGTGTTCCAAAGGAGCCGCAGTCCAAATGTACACTGTCGCCTATCTACTGGATAGTCTTTGCATCCTTCTTCCTCGTCATCGATCGAGTCTGAACATGCTGAACTTCTTCTTCTTGACTTGTTTCTGAAAGGGTTGTTGGTGCAACGGCCTCTCCATCGTAGATTTTCACATCTCCTAGATGTATCCAAGCTTGTCTCCCTTGGACTTTAACTGCTGAGGGGATAATGACTTCCACAACAAAAGGGTCACTAAATCCGTGTTTGGGCCACTTTCTTGTGAGGTTCCTTATTAGAACCTTATCTCCAGCAAATAATTTAGGAACACATAACTTCTCAAATCCTGTTGCTGTATTGTCTTCATCTGTGTCCAGAGATCGACACCCATTCCGCTTGAGTTGATTTGAAATGGCAGAGATACAAGCGGTCACACATGTTAATCACTCACGTAACTCATTTCCTAACAATTCTGCAGTTGTCTGGGCATCACTCCTAGTCCTTGATGGAGGCGTCAGAGGCGTTCTCATTCACCTCCCTGTAACTAGTTGATGGGGTGTGAGGTGGTGGTCAGAGCCAGGCTGATTTCTCAATGCATATAATGCAAGGGGCAGGCCATAGAGCCACCTCTTCTTTAGTGTCAATTTCAACTTTCCTAGTCTCTCTTTGAGCATACCATTGAGTCTCTCACATATGCCGTTTGCCTGCAGGTGATAAGCAGAAGAAAACTTGTGTTTTATGCTTAGCAATAAGCTAATCTGTTTGAATACCAAATTTGCAAGATGGGGTCCATTATCTGATCGCAACATCTCACATGCTCCCCATCTAGGAAATACTTCTCAAACTAATAACTACACAGCGCAAGTGGCACCAGTATGTGTGCATGGACCGGCTTCAATCCATATCGAGAACGGGCACACTACCACTGTCATATACCTATATCCATTACAGACCTGCAGCATATCAACATAGTCAATATGTAAATGCTGAAAAGGACCATTTGGTGAAGGAATTACTCTTCTGACTGTTCGCAGTGTGTGCCCAGCAGTAAACCTTTGACATGTGATGGGACATCCGTATGGGAAATATGCCTATCATTTATTTCCACCTGCTCTGACTCAGATGCTTTTTCCTTGCTTTGTTTGTGTGTATTCTATGGTCAATTGACGTCCATCTGGCGATATTGTTGGATTACTGTCCTCTACTTCCATTACCGCTGAAAAGTCCACCCTTTGTCCTGATGGGTAATGTATATGTAACTCAGGTTTATCTTTCACGGGTTGACTGCCATACAGCGGATTACAAATGTCAGTTGTTCCTGCTACGTCAAAAGAAGGTGGAATTGGCACCTGGACCTGTCACGGATTCAGCCTTGGCTCTTGAGCTGTCCTAGTGGATTCAACTGGGTTTTATATCAGATATTCCTCTGCCATTGACGTTGCGTTCTGATATGTATGGATCGACTTATTCATCAGTGTCACTTCACCGCTCCTTGTCATACTTTCCTTGGTATAATACTCTGAGTCCCTCTCTTTATCAGATACCTGGGTTCTCATCCACTTTATTGAGTCAAGAAGCTCTGATATCATTGCAGCTTTTTCTCCATGCTCGCCGTTTGCCAAATCACTCAATTGCCTTTGCCATGTCGCTGAAGTTTCTGCATCTTGGTTTAGTCTCTCCTCTACGTTGGTGGTAAATGCTTCCAGGAATATGATGAGCTTTGTATGTATCATGTAGCATTATTTTTTATTCTCTCATTCATCGCCTTGTAGAGCTTGGTGTATGGGACCGTTGATATAGTCATTGCAGCCATCTTGTTTTTAGGAATTTGTATTCCAGCAGCAATTGATAATTTATTTTTGTTTGTTCGTTGGCTCCTTGCCCCAGTTTCTCCAAGTGCACTTTTTCCAATGTTTGCTTCATCATGTTGATTCTGGTTCCGCTGATATGCCAGGGCCCTGCTAGATTCTGTGTTTTGTCCTACTCGCTTCCCACTCTCATTGAGCAGACTTTGTGTATTATTTTGCTTGAACAGCGAATCTCTCACTGCATCGGATTCCTGCCTTTGTTTTACCTGGCTTGTGTCCGAGTCCTGTGAGTTAACTTCCCTCCTTTGTCGACAATGACGGATTCCAATGTCACTCATGTCCATATCACAAAGATTCAAAACAACCTCACTCTGACTCTCATGGCTGTTACTGTCTCTCTGGCACCCGATATTATGAGTCTTATGCCGGTTTTTATTGTTTAAACATTCCACATTTTTCATACTTCCTATGAAGTTTGCACATAGTTCATATTCTTTGAATTCCTCTGCAATCGACAGGTCGTTATAGTTTACATTCCGCCCTCTTTTGTTTTTTTCAATAACTGGGATCGACATTTGACTCGCCAACTGGATTTTAAAACAGTCACCTCCCTGGAGCTTCTTCTGCTGCTGTAATTGTTCCAAGACGCCATTCGGTTCCCAATGCAGTTTTCCACTCGGCTCAGTCCGCCTTTGACCTGCCACATCAGTCCTAAACTCAGTTCGACTGTCTTTGTTCTTTACTGCACTTATTGAAATAATCTCATCATCTGCTACGTCTTCCACACAAACATTTTGCTCCTCAGAACCCAGCCAGGCATGATTAGGGCCTGTGTTGTCATTTCCCACCATACCATATTGCACAGGCGTTACTAGTGAGAGTAGATCTTACGTTCTGCCCTCTCCATGATTGCTGTATAAAACTTTAGATGGATTTATGTCTCCAACTAGCTTTGGGACCCAGCAGTCAGTGCAATCGATGTCTGCAGTGTTTACAGTTTTTGAAATGTTTGCAATGTTTTCGTCCATATCACTCACTGTATGGCATTCGGTATGATCATTCACTACAAAATTTCTGACAACTTGCTCATCTATAATGGTCTCTGCCTCGAGCACTTCAACGTCGGTTATATCAAGCATGTTAGATTGTGAGTCACTTTGTATATTCACCTGTGCAAGTCGTTTGTGTCGTTTGTTAAAGCTTTTATGCGGTTTCACCACTTTTGTAATGGCCTTGTGTGATTCACTTAGCAATAGATTTGTAGCAGACGAAGTAGGCACCTTGAACTGCTCCTCCATGGCAACGTCTAATCCTTCTTGCAGCTGTTGTTTTAGCCATGTGTTTGGGCGTAATGTACCACCGTTATATGACTCAGAGAGAGTAGCCATGCCGAACGTGTCACAGGAGAGTGGGATTTCAGTGCACTAGAGTTTGTACGTTGGTCTGCCTCTCCGCCTCCAAAGACACCAAAGACTCTGCACTGACTCCACTACGCTACGCGTAGACCCAATGTTTTTGATTGTTAAGCACCTCCTCCAGTCAGCTGGTCCCAGACAGGATAGCCAGTATAGGCAGACTCTGCACAGAAAACCATGCTGCGAGTCTCGTACATCAAAGACTCTGTGCCGACAATTGTGCGCCCTGCACCATTTTGTACAGTTTCTAGTGCTTTTGGCCAAAAACAAATTCAAGTGCACATCCTATTGTGCATCCTCCACTATTTTGTAATGTTTCTAGTGATTTTGGCTAAAATCAAATTCAAGTGTGCCTCTATTTGTATTTTGTACTGTTTCTAGTGATTTTGGCTAAAATCAAATTCCAGTGTGCCTCTAACTGTGCATCCACCACCATTTTCTACTGTTTCTAGGGTGTTTGGCGAAAAACGTTAAAACTTATATAGGTGGGCCTCTAACTGTGCATCCAACACCATATTGTACTGTTTCTAGTGCTTTTGGCTACAATGAATTTAAATGTTCATTCAATTGGGCATCCACCACCATTTTGTACTGTTTTTAGTGCTTTTGGCTAAATCAAAGTTAGGTGTACATCCAATTGTGCATCTACCATCTTTTGTACTGTTCCTAGTGCTTTTGGGTTAATCGAATTTAGACGTGCATCCAATTGTGAATCCACCACCATTTTTGTACTGTTCTAGTGCTTTCGGTAAAAATTTTAATTTCGATGTGCTACCAATTTGTTAACTGACCTGTACATCTGGGCATTTCCAGCATGCTCAATGATCTCTGTCTGCTGGCCGCCTGGTGTGATTCTACTGTTGCATAGAGCCTAACCATTTCCCCTGTTATCCTCTAGCTCCCCTCACCCTCTTCTCCGCTTCTTTCACCCCATGGCTCTCTCCTTCTACCCTATCTTTTGTAACTGTTTCTCCATATCACAACCCCCCTCTCGCTAAATCTGGTAGGAAGAAAATAAAAGAGGTATTCCTGATTTCCAACCCTGATGTGCCCATCTGAGACACCTACATCAATATCGCCTCTAGAAAGACTATCACTGACATTCTCTTCTAACCTATGGACTCCCCCCATATGGTCTCTGTCCTCTACCCTTTCTCCCCCTCTCCCACTACTGGCGGCACCAGATGGGAAGTGCTCTTGGTGCACTTTGCATCTTCCAAATGCACCATAGATGTCTTTCATAACGGCACTATCATGACTCAGGGCTCTAGCCCAACCTCTGCCTTCTTGACAGGCTTCTTCCTTCTATCTTCAACTTCCCTACCTCTCCTTCCACTCCTCCTTCCTTCATAACCCTTCCCACCGACGAAAGAACATAGACATTCTATAAGATCTGAAGAGGAGGTGTCAAAGTTAAGAAACATTTTGGGATCAAAATGAAGATGCTTGTGCAAAGTATTGCTGAAGAAAATGATAAATCATTTTACACTTGTACAGATTCTGTAACGCAAATAGCCGAAGTAATCCTGAGGATGGCTATGTAGAGAATAGATTGCGACGATGCGCCAATGTATATAAATAGGAATGTGTAAAATCTAGATGTTCCACAGTGCACTTTAGCAAGACCTGAACCCCCTCAATGGAAAGGGCTTGAGTGTGGCACATTTGGAAAATAGCTGATGGCGAAAGAGAATTCAGGAAAGGCTGGCTGCCCCAGCACCAAGGGTCGAGGCCGCCGTGGGCCTCGTTGTCTGCCAAGAAGCTACATGAACATGAGAAAGAAACAAACTTCTGTTTGAGGTGGGATGAAAAAACACTGGAGGAGTCAAGAGTTCATCATTTAATAGTATTATATGCAATGAAGAGCTCGAACACGAGGTCTCCAGTCACATGGTCAGATGAAAATAGACTTTGAGTCGAGCTACACCGAAACCAGAAGATAAGACCATGCCACACTCCCTTTGATTCTCATGCACAGAGAGCATCTACAAGGCCAAGTTCAAAGCCTTAATTGAATGGCAGACCGCAGGAGTGATGATAGATGTTGGGCTAACTGGGTGGGGAGGCATGACCAGGCCGACTCTCCCAGCACCTGGGGTAACCAGCTTGTGTGCTGCTAGCAAGTGTAATATTCCAGAAGGGTACAAGTGTGCCAACCAATTGTAGAGGGCCACGTATCATAGAGCCCTATAGTTTGTGTAACTAATGAATCATCATTTATTTTGTGACGATGAAGATGACTTGCACTAGAGGAGGGATTAGTTGTCCACCTGATGTTAGAGACCCAATCACAACCCCCGTCATTATGGAACTCATACGTAGATGTTCCCTGTAAGCCTATCACATCCCCAAGTAGGTTTTTGTAGTTTGCCATGTAGTGTGACGTCAATGATGACACATTTCTACTATATAAGAATGCTTTTTTATGAAATTTGTTTATATTGCTTGTGCAAATTCTGTTGATCTCCGTTGTTCTGTGTTAGATAATTGTAAATAAAACAGCACTAAGTTTTGCCAACTTCCTGAGTCGGTTTGATTATTGATGTATGAGTACGTTCTGCATCCCCATTCATCTCTTAGTATTGCTACCTTGTCTTAAAGGACACCAGGCGCGGGGTTCAACTGCATTTGGATCTCTAGGAAACACCTATATAAAACAAAGCGGCTGGATGTGATATCTCAGCAGTCCAGTAATCACAATCTGTTGAAATTGATGTGGTATGTAAATCATGTGGAAAAACCAGCAGCAAATCCACAACTACTCGAACAAAATCATGGCAGAAATCGTTTGAAGGTAAAGAAAAAATATGTACTCAGAATCACAAACAATTATTCAGATTTGATTAACAATGGACCAACAGATACATCTTACAACCCTCTGCTGATGACGTATAGAGTGGTGAAGACTGGGATGAAGCACCCCCTACTAAAACCAAGATATGTATAGAGAAAAGTAGTGGTTGAACAAAGAAAGTGTCTTAGACAGGAGTTAACAAAGCTCACAAGAACTATTAACCTCACTAATTATTCAGCATTAAAGCAACTCTTAAAATCCAGTAAACAATAGTATAAACATTAGTTTCAGGAAGCTATGCAACCAGGAACAAGGCAAAGTCAAGTTAAACGTTATGGCCAATTCCAACTCAAGAGAAATGTGGACCATAATAAATAATATCACCTTAAATCAGCAGAGTTCTTTAAGCTATGGAGTTTCAGAAGCAAAATGGATAGAACATAATTCAAAGGACCATCATTTCTTTGTGAATGCATACAGGGTTTTCTCAATGGATACCTTGTTTCAAGAATTCTTTGCGGTACAGGCATCCTCACTGGTACTGCACGTGTTGCAATTTCTGGCTCCCAATGTATAGGCAACATGGGACAGAGCTTCTGTTAGGGGTATTTGGCTCCTCCACTACACTCCCCCCTCTGGGAGATTCATCGACCACTCTGTCATCAATCTTCACATCAAAAAATCCTTGTCTGAAGAAGTATTTCTTTGGAGTCCATATTTTTATGACTCCGTTCAGGCATCCTGTTAATTTCACATGTTCATCAAAACTCCAGGTCATAAGACTGCATTGTCCATTGGGACAGCAGTAAATCCATCTTCCCACATACGTCTTGTGGTTCTTCGGATACAGGAATGTTTTTCTCTCAGGGGCATGAATGCTGGCCTTTATGTCGTCCCTGATTTCTTCATCTGTCAGCTATTTAGGTTTGAAGTCTTCTTGCATTGTGTGATTATTATCCTGAGCATGAATCACTAAGTATACTTCCTGCAAACAAAATAAAAGAATGATCACAGAGCAGCAGAAATATCATTTTTATTTACAATGCTTTTATAATCACTTATGGTGTTTATTAAAGTGCTTTTTGGGTTGATCTGAAAATGTGTCTGCTTTAAAAATAAAATTGTTTTGCTGGAGTGTGTCACTGTGTGGTTATCTATAAAAGAAAATACATTGCCTTCATTTATTGTTTGTTGTTTTGTGAAACCAAATGGTTAAAACCATGAAAAATAAGTTTGCTTTTATTTTTAAATATACACCAATGAAGAATATAGGAATGGTATTATTTGAGCAAACTCCAATTATGTAAAAAATGAAATAGAATGGTTTTTCCGGTGCAAATTGCCCCAATAAATGGAGGCGCACTATGGGTTCATCAATTCAATTTCAGTCCACAAATAATATTTGACGTATGGGTGTGCAGTGCCTACTCTTTTCATGAGTATTTTTCTGTTTTTATTTTTGTAAAATAAGGGGATAATAAAAATTGCCACTGATTTTAAAAAAATATATATTTGTAGTGCCAGCAATTGCTTTGGTGTTGTAAAATAGCTTTTCTGTAACTATGTAGGGTGTGATTTCACATCATGATTCAGTTATCATATTTCAAACACATTACTTTCCAGTCATGCAGATTGGGTTTAGGTAGGAATCGAGGAGGTTGGGAAGAGGTGGCTGGAGCAGAGGAAGGAACCTAATTCAACGAGAGTGATGCAGACATGCTTTTCTACAGCAGCTTCGTGTGTGCAGATTATGGACCATGGGTTTGTACATGTTAATGGAAAATAGCTTTCCTATATGGTTTCTCCACATTTTTGTAATGGAATCGGATGAAGGTGCTTAATCAAATTAGAGGTTGCAATGTTTGGGAAGGTTTATTGGAAGCTTGTGATTATTATGCAGAAGTTTAAAATAGGAAACACTGAATTTCTTTAATGTTCTTGTTACTCTACTACTACTTGAAACATGAATACCAAAATACTAGCAGCTGTCAATGGCTGTTTTCTGGGCACACTGGATCTTCCATGGAGTTAAGGCAAATATTTAGCATACCCATGCACATCTTCAAAACTTTGTTACACTGCATTTCATTGTCTGTGCTGAGTAGGTTTCCTGTACAGTTTGAAAAAGTGATTTGCAAACTCCCCAAGAAATTAGCAATTTCCAATGCAAGCTGTTGTAGAAGGAATGTTATTAATTTAGCAAACTCCTATTATGTGAAAAAGAAATAGAATGTTTTTTTTCTGGTGCAAATTGCCACAATGAATACAGCCACACTATGGGCTTCAGCAATGCAATTTCAGTCCACAATTAATGTTTGAAGTATGATAGATAGGCTTGCTGTGCCTATTTTTTAATGTGTTTGTTTCTGTTTTTATTTTTGTAAAATAAGGGGATGAAAAAACATTGTCACTGAGAAAAATGTATACATATTAGTAGTGACAACCATTGCGGTTGTGTTCTAAAATAGCTCTTCTGTAACCATGTAGGGTGCAAACTTACACCATAATACTGTTATCATATTTCAAACACTTTACTTAGTTGTTTAGATTGTTTATAGGTAGGATAGGAGCAGGTTGGGTGGAGGTGGCTGGAACAGAGGTAGCAATAGAAGTGGAAGAGAATGATGCAGACATTCTTTTCTACAGCAGATACATGTTCCAAAGATTGTAGGTCATGGATTTGTACATTTCGATGTAAGTTAGCCTTTCTATAGGGTTCCTCTACATTGTTGTATTGAGACTGGATGAGGTGCTTAATGAAATTAGAGGTTGCAAATTTTGGGATGGTTCATTGGAAGCTTCCATCTGCAAAAGTTTATAATAGGAAACACACTGAACTGTTGAACTGTTTTATTGCCCTTCTTACTCCGATGCTACTTGACACAGAAATACTGCCAGCTGTCAGTGATAGTTTTCTGGGTACACTGATTCTTCCATGGAGTTAAGGTGAATATTTAGCATACCCATACACCACTTCATAACTTTCTTTAATTGCTTTTTCCTCTCTGTGCTGGGCAGGTTTCCTGTAAGTTTTGATCATGTGATTTGCAGATTCCCCAAGAAAAGTGACAATGTCCAATGGAACTTAGAGATATCCCTGGTGTTTATTTTATTTATTTGTTGAAATATGTCAGCAGGATATATAGTCAAAGATTTTTAAACTAGTGATTAATATAAAAATCAAAAAACAAACCAGAACAAACAATAAATGTTTATGTTTCACCAAACTGGTGTTTCTTAACTAGGGGACGGAAAAAGTCTGAAAGAATTAATATAAATGTACATTTTTTGTAAGAGTTTTCTTTGATGAACAATTTGCCATATAATTTACCATTGGCTGCTAACTGGGGTCCAGCACTTTGTTGAGATGGCATAGGCTTGATTAGTTCTTCTTCAGGGGAGTCCAGAGGATCTTCCTGGTGATTGGGTCTGACTCAAAAGCAACACACACAATCTGGTTATCCTCTCCCTGGCACTCTGGTTCCAGCAGCAGCCAGCTCTGAGAGAATGTCCGGACAGGCTTATTTTGGAGTTGATTGGTCCCACCAACTCAAAGGGAGAAGTTGTGCTTGCAGGGCTTCTCTAGTCGAGGTGAATTCTGAGCTTCAGCACAGCAGCAGGGCTTCACTGGGCAAACCAACGGTCCAGGAGTTGCAGCAGGCGTCTCTTCCAAGTTCTTCTTCGGATTCCTTCATCCAGTGGTCGACTCTCACTTCCAAGCCAAAAAGACTCTCTTTTATGCAGGTTTCTCCCATTAATTCCAGCCAAGCTGTCAATCACACAGTAGGGTGGCTGTCCTTGCCAGACAGGCAGCAGAACAATCACTTATCAGTGCATTCCTGTAACAAAGGCGATTAAGCACAGGGAGTTTCGGGCACCTCCCTCACTTTCTGCCTCTTCTAGACATATTGGAGCCAGAGGTAGGTTTCATTCGTGAATCCTGCCAAAGCCAAACAGTAAATCTCAAGAAGGACTTTTCCAACAAGAAATAGCGAAAAAAGAAGACCGGGCCATTTTGACGAAATGGGCAACCATGGGTGCCTTAACGTGGCTGCGAACACAGCCTAAGGTAAAAACACACAATGGTACTAAAAAGTAAACCGCTGCCATCAGCCATTAATTGGAGAAAGGGTAACATAAAATGTTACATGAGAAACTAGACAAAGGGGATACTAGGTAACCCCTCCAGCACCCTATGGTAAGATAGTATGTGCTGGATCTAGAAAGTTACAAAATGTAAGTAAAGTCAATTTCACTTCACTGTTCTTGGAAACAGTAGTTTATCCAAGAAAAGGTACTTAAACCTTTGGGAAATCTAAGAGACTTCCCTGTGCCACTGCACTGAAGGTGCTGTGTGTCAAAATGTAAAAGATGATGCCTATGGAGTTTGTCATATTCCAAAGTTAAAAGGAAACACAGAAAACACATAGAATTAAAAGTGCAAAGTCCCAAAGTTCAGCAAAAGAGATGGGGTCTCGAGGGTGGGAGGAATTTAGCACTAAACTGAAAATTCTCCCTAACACTCCTCCCCCCCAGACTAAGGGAAAGGATGATCTAATCCTCACCAGGCTGGATCTCCTGTTGCAAGTCAGTTATATAGCCTGCTGAGTACACCAGCAACCTTTTGTAACCCTTCCAATGGCACCTTTTATCAGGTGTTTTCATTTGTAAGCTATATGACCTACACATATTGTGGTGTACATCTTTCTTATTTAATGTATTGGGGATATGAGTTAACACTTCCTCAGAAGTTGTGACAACTTCTGAACCTACAATAGGCTTTTCCAAGGGGTCCTTAGAAAGGGATCCCTTAGACCTAGAAGGGCCTGTATTGTTCCTCGCCACCTCTCTCACATGAGCAGGCTGGGCCTCAGGTATCTTGGTTGGAGGGGTTGTGGGTAAGCAGTATGTGTGCGTCCACTTCTTCTGAGATCTCATTTTACCTGGCTTAGAAGTTTCCCTGCTAACACTAGGATTTATACTGGAATCTTCAACAGAAGATCCAACAGTCTCAAGGTGTTTAGCCTTAGACCTACCTTTCCTGGTTTTCCACCAGCTTTGAGAATTACCAGTTCTCATAGGTCTAGGTAGGGGTCCAATTTGTCTATCCACCTCTTCCTCAGAAGCAGAGTGGGCCAAAGACTTTACAATTGTAGTGACAATGATGGAGCATGGTTTGGGCTCCCATTTCCCTAATATCTTAAACTTAGATTGGCCTTGGTTAGAAGTTAATTTACTAACGCAAGGACTTACAGTGGGGTTCTCTGTAGACGATCCCACAGGTTCAGAGTGCTCCCTTAAAGTTGACTCTCTAGCCAATTTGGTTTGGTTCTATTTCCTCCTACTGGGAGGCCTGGGGGTACTGGACACTACTCGTAGAGTTTTTAAGTCATTCCCCAACAGGACACTCCCAGGCACCTCTGTCTAAACACTGTCAGGAATTCTCACTGTCATATTGTTACACTGAATGAGAGCTGATAAAATTGGAATCATTTGGACAGGGCCTCCAGCAAATCTAGTGGGACCTTGGGGTGCCTTAGCAACATTCTCACGTCTGAAAAAGCTTTCATCCACAACTGTTCTGCTGCCCCCAGTGTCTCTCATGGCAGGAGTGTCCTAGCCATTTACAAGAACACTGTCCATATAATACACCTTTGAGTTGTCTGGAATGGAGCCATACACATTCATACTCTGATTTTTACAAAGACCAGGGGACTCTAAGGATACACTGGCTTGAACACCTAAGGGTTCTTCAACCATCTCCGGTTCCGGAAGCACCTCAAAACCTTCCTCTTTGCCTCCGCTTTCTCTCCGCCTCTACCCTGCTAAATTTACTGAAACTGCACCGTATCTGCTACTGGGCCACCCACCGAACTCGGTCCTTGGCCCAGCCACTCTCCCCCGCACTGCCTCCCTGGCAACCCCTGCACTGTGGGACTGTTTATGTGTCCCTACAGCCCCCCTTCCCAGCACTTGTCTGCACTTACCTTTCACTTGCCACCAGCTGGCCCTTATTATTTATTTTTTGCTATTCTACTAACCATATACTGCACTTCCCCTCTCCCTTTCCCCCTTGCACTTTTCCCCTCCCCTCTACCCTTGCGCGATCTGAATGACACCTGGCCTAGTAGGATCATTGTCTGTCTCCCCTTGTCCCCCCCCGCCTCGTCGCGCCTTGAAACACTTGTATATAGGCGCGTTATAAATGCCATATCATATCATATCATATCATATCATAAAGTGGGCACTAGTCATTTGTTCTTCTCCTGGATTAGGGCTTTGGAGGCACTGCTGACCGCTTCAGGTTTACCCTGGCATCTGGGATCTCCTTTCAGATGGTCCACAGACCCACAGACATTTACCAAATGCTCTATGGAATGGTGGTTTCTGCTGACCTCCCTCTGGTTGGGCACCAGAGGGTTCACTAGACCTACCAGGTTTCCCATGGCATCTACCCTTATGTGGTTTGTGGGCCTCTTCTGGGTGGTTGGAATTAGAACTTTCTTTATTTTCTCTTTTGTGCTGCTTTCCCTTCTCCTTTTTGTGAGTGGCCCCAGAATCCTTATGAGTGGCCCTATTGGGCACGAGTCAGCTGCTCTTGCTAACTTTTTGGGATCAATCTCATTTGAGTCAGCCAAATGCTGTCTCAGCTCAGGAGAGCAGGCATCAAAAATAGATTCCAACAAAAACAGATTTCTCATTCCTTCGAAGGTAGTTTTCCTGTAACCCTTAACCCATCCATCTATGTTTTTCAAACATTCACAAACCCAGGTAGCCCAAGGGTTACCTAGATTATTTTTGAGGGTCCTAAACCTCTTAAGGAATTTAGCACTAAACTGAAAATTCTCCCTAGCAGTTGTCTGCAGCGATTTCATATGAAAAGGCTTGTAAGAGTCTAAATCTGTCTGGTAGATGATTGCAGGGAAGGGGTTTGAAGGGGGGTTGAGTACAACTAGGCCCTGGCAGATGCGGTTCCATGTTTTGTCGTGTTTTATGGTTGTGGTGTATGAGCTCTTGGGTGGTGATTTTAAATCAATGCTCTAGGATAAGTGCTATTATCCTGACATGTAGAGAATCTGATGCAAAGCAAAAGATGTGATTTATTGTTTAAGTAGTGCATAAGAATCTTGGTCTGTAATGTCAGGATTGATTGTTGGTAGACTAGACTGTAGAAGACTTTTCATGTGTTCTACTTATATGCTGGTGAATTGTGTAATTATGAAAGTGGGTTTAGATGCTTGTATACTCTTATAATGTGACTACTATCACATGGTTTAGGATTGAGGTGTATGAGTGTGATTGTGTGTATTTTATGGTTGCTGCTTTGCATGAAGGATGTTGCCCTGGCCTGTTCAGAGCATGATGTGGTGGAGCATTGCCTTTTTCTAATCAAATTTCCAGTGCTATGCTGACGACACTCAACTCATCGTCAGGATTACCTTGGCCACCTCTTCTCCTTCTCTCATCTCCGACTGCCTATCTGCTAATCAGGATTGGTGTGTCATCAAATATCTCTGCCTGAATGCCAGCATGACTGAGATCCTGCTCATCGGCACATCTTCACCCTACTTTCCTATCACTCTCTCGCCGGCCTCCCTTGGCCCCCCTCCTACACCCACCTGCGAGGCCAAGAACCTCAGGGTAATCTTTGACTCCACACTCTCCTTCTCTGCCCACATCTCTGATGTCTTAAAAAAGTCAAACTTCCTACTGCACCTCCTCAGAGGTGTTCTGCCTTGCCTCTCCTTCCCCAGAAGCTCACTGTCTCTCGAGCCCTGGTTCTCTCAAGTTTGGACTATTGCAACAGCCTCTTTCTAAATCTACCTGCCTCTACTCTCTGCACTTTGCAACGTATCCAGAACAGGACTGCAAGACATGTCCTTTGCCTCAAGCCTTGGGATCGTATCTCTCCAGCCCTGAAATCTCTTCACTAGCTCCCAGTGGCTGCAAGGATTAAATTCAAGACCCTCTGCATCATCCACAAGGCTTTCTGGGCACTAGTTCCAAAATAGCTTCAGCTGTCCCTCCGTAAATAGCTTCCCTCTCAAGCCCTTTGCTCCTACACCTCTAACTCCCTCATGGTCAGCCATTTTTCTAAGAAACGAGCTGGGGGTAAATCTCTGCCTTCAGCTGGGGCCTCCCTCTGTAACAGCCTCCCTGCCACTCTAAAACATGAGGAGAACCAGCTCTGGTTCCAGAAGCACCTCAAGACCTTCCTTTTCTTTTATCTACCTTCTCTCCTCCTCTCCCGTGTTGATCTGTTCTGTATTGGCATTGTGCACCTGGTGTACCTCTGTCTTTAGGGCCCAGGTACCTGCTCACCCTCCCACCCACCTACACAGCCTCCAGGCAATACCTAACACTGGGGTCTGTATCTGTAACACTACAGTCCCGCCCCCTTTTTATTTTTTTTTATTTTTCTGCACTTATTTAGACACACCCTGTCTGTTGCCTTATTCCTGGCACTTGCCACTTGCTGGCTGCACTACTACTGCGTGTTGCCTTTGTTATTTATTTATTTATTCATGTCTCATTTACTTATTTTAAATTGTTGCTCAGTACTTTCCACCTCTCCCCCCTCCCTTGCACTTACCCCTCTTCTCTCCCATGCACTTGCGCGTTCTCAATGTCACTGGGCCCAGTAAGATCGTTGTTTTGGTTCTCCCTTGTTCCCCTCCCTTGCCTCATCGCACCCTGGAACACTAGTGTATGAGCCTGATACAAATAAAATATCAATATCAATGTTTATGATGTTGCTTTGTGTGCTCACTAAAGTTCTTTTTAGGACCATTAGTGATCACAAGAATATTACACCTGCATAATGCATGGTTCTCTTTACCACCACACAGTTTGGCTAATCCAGGCACTACAAAGGTTTTTAGCCAGGTAATAAGGTCTTGGCTGATTTGGTTAGCCAAAGCTGGTCCTGAGTTTGAGCCCAGTGTTAATGTGTGGCAAAATGAACCTTTGCAATCTTGGTTTCTTAATGGCACATATCTTTGGAATGCCTATCTCTTGTTGTACAGCGTATCCCCCTACCACCCACATAATAAGTAATATGGAATGTACAATGTGCTGAGTATCTTTGTTTGTTGTTGAATCTAGCAGTCCAATCTTTGTTTTGGTACACTGTACCTACTGCTTCTGGCAAATTATGTGCCTCATATCGAGGCTGCCGCCTGTATGTTTTTTTCCGGTGTCCAGGAATGGGCAATTACTGTGTCATTACAGCCTTGCCAGAACCGGTAATTGCCCATTCCTGGACGCTGGAAATTACTCTACCCCATTCCCATTTGAGCCCAATAGGGCTCAATGGGAATGGGGAAGCCGGATGCACTGGCACCGTTATCAACGGTGTGGTGCATCCAACATGCTCTGCTCGCTGGTGCCGGTACAGCCGCCAGGTCAGACCTGGCAGCCGCAATGGCACCCGCGAGCAGAACTTGTAGTTTGTCGGTCCGGGAACTACGGTACTGGCATACTTACAGGTACCGTAGTTCCCGGACCAGCAAACTTATAATGAGGCCCAATGTCTCTATGTTCTCAAATGCTCAGCTGCTCAGGCATGCACTCTTGTGGTTACAGGTTGCTAGCATATGCTGGAGCTGGCAAAAGGACACCTAGTGCATAACATGTTACGGGGTGTAGGGCTTACCCTCCAGTACAGTGCAAAAACATCTCCAGTGATAGTAGGAAAAATGTGACAGAGGGTCCCGTAGAACTAAACTGCCACACACCTCTAGGTTAGTTCAAAGCAAACACACCATTATAGGCAAACCATCATCACTTGTGATGCACACAATATACAGTATTTATCCCCAACCCTCTTTGGATACCACCTATATACATACTGCCAGCCTCTACAGTCCCTCGGCTTATTGGCCACATTCTAATCTACCCCTGCCCTCTAACACATGGTCTTCTACTCCGGCTCCATGGATTCCAGCTGGAAAATTGGCAGGCCTCTCAGAACGTTAACCTCCCCATGGGCCTAGTCACATGATGTGCACCTGGTCATTAACATGAGCTCAGTGGATACCTCCAAGGTCAAATTGACCCTCTAGAATAATAGAGTGCTTCTCTTGATACAAGACATGCCGGCACCCCAACCATCCATCCCTGTCGTGGGACTAGATCTATTGGCATCACCTCTCGCTCCTTGTAGTACAAATTCCAGGATGCTTCACTCCTGGCTCCCCCTCATCAGCTGTCCCTCCCCAGAGCCTCTCCTGGCACTCTCGAGGACCACACTAATCAGCTAAATTGTGATGGATTTAGGTGCCCAGCTCATGGGATGGCCCTCATTCTGGGGGGCGCTGATGCTCTAGATCTAGGCTGAGTTTTTTGGCAGCTCAAGACCTTTACCACGACTCTCATGGCCTTGTCGTTTGGGATGGGTGCAGCCCTACCCATGCTCAGCCATTCGCATTCCTTTCTGGTTTCGCAGGCCTACAACATAATATCATTGTATTTTCATCTATCAGGCCTGAAGGCCTCTATGTTCGGTTTCCTTGCTGCGACTTGGGATGGGAAGGTGATTAAAAACTAATTGCCATACTACGCTGCTACTTTCACCAGGGCCTGCAACATACTAGTCCTCACTTCAAATATGATTCTGCTTCAGTATTTCTTGCATCTGGCACCGCATTTACATCATTGTACATTATATTTCAACTGCTATACTTCAATATCACTCTTGCCCTCTGCCGGGGCCTACATAAGTTTCCCTAACTACCACAAAACACTAAAGGACCTATATTTGCTCTTCCCACTTCGCATGTTCCACCAACCTACTGTCGCGCAGGTTCATTTTCTCATGCACTAGTATATTTTCTGCAGCCAAAATCGTTTGGGTGGGCATGGGAGCTAAACGTTCATCCCAAGAGCTTCATCAAATCAAATATTTTGGTTTACACAATCAGTGATGGTTAATATATGACATGCGTGTGGGCTTCACCCGTGGCACAGTTTATTTATTAAATGAAAATTACCTGGAAAATAATGCTTTTATGGCACAAGAATGTGTACAAAACTTCTTAACATTGATTTACAGAGTGGAGGACCAGTGTCCTTAACAATGAGTGAGAGGATGTGGATATGAGACTAGAGGATGCAGCGGAGGTAGAAACATCAACCAGGGACAAAGAGAGTAGAGTATGATACAGGAACGGGATAGTGGAGGACGTGCTAATATTATGATGAAGGGCTGAGCGATAGGTGCTGTGAAGTTGTCATAGAGCGGTATGGGGAGAGGAGAACAGGGGGATGTGGTGGTGTAGAATGCTAAGCAAATGCACAATTTCAGGACGTGGACTCCCTCCAGGCATCCCGATGTAAATGGCCACAACCCCATCTTGGTCACTGACAGAACTTGTAGGCAGGTGAGCCATGGCCATAGGGACAAACATCTGTATCCAAATGGTATATTGTACGAAGAATGCCCACCTGGATTTGTGGTGGCTGTGCTCCCTATCAAAGGATTGCAACCAAAAAGAGCTGGAGCTTAAAACATTAAAGCAGGTTAATTAGGTGATTATTCATAGCTGAAATGAGAATTTTGAACCAATTTCTCCTCCTATGAAAGGATGTTGTTGGCAAATTGAAAAGTACAAAACAAAGTCATATAAAGAGTCATTTCAGGTGGGATCTAGTATAGGTGTTAATTGTGGTTTTGCCTACGAATAAATGTAGTGATTGTGAATTCTTCAGAAGGCAGTGGAAGAATATATGTATCTAGAGACCCTTTGTCAGGCAATGCATCTGGGATAGAGTTATAATAATTATTATTATGGTATTTATTGAGCGCAGACCTAGCTTTGCGAAGCAACTGAGCACTTTAAAGAGGTAATCACCAATACAGATACATATGGAGTACTTTAGAGAGGTGTACAACATTACAGATGCATTACAGAACGCCTTTCAGTGGTAACAACAGAACAAATATACAGCAGGTGCAGGATACTGTAAGGGAGGCATGGTATCACACGTATGACACTGACACAAAAGTTACAAGTTTCAAAACCTTTATTAGGTTCTTGAGGTTTGGAAAAACTACTATGTTGCCCTATAGCTATGATGGTAGTAGTCTCTGCCATTGAATAATGAAGAAAACACAATCCTAGTCAGTCTATGTCAAATCAAAATGGCCTATACTAACAAAACCTAGTGCCTGCCCTATCTCTTTTACAAAAAGTGTGTAAAGGGGAATGTGTATGCAAAGAAAATTTAATGTTATAAAATAAAGGATCAATGTGGCTGAGTCAGCTCTCCTCCCCACGTTTGGCAGCACGGAGTAAGGCGGCCCCTATAAACAGGATGACACACTCTGGCTCAGGTTTCAAATGGACAAGCAGATAAGTGCTTTGACAGGATATGATATGATATATCATTTATAATGCGCCTGTCCACAAGTGTTTCTAGGCGCGACAAGATGAGGGGGGGAGGAGAGGGAGGAAAAGACAAACGATCTTACTAGGCCTTATGTCATTCAGATCATGCAAGGCGACAGCGCAAAGGCGCAGGGGGAAGGCAGAGGGGGGGAAGTGCCGAGGAGAGTGAAGGGGAAGTGCAATTAGGGCAGCAATGCTCTGAGTGAGTACAGCTGGGACAGTGCAGCTCTGGGTAAGAGCAAGGAGGCAGGAGGCTAAGGTTACAGTTACAGCCCTTAACTGCACGGTAGGTCAGGAGGCAGTGCAGGCGAGATTGATAATGGAGGAGCCTGATACCCAGTGAGAGTCTGGGGGTAGTCCAGCAACCCGTCGGTGCAGCAGGCAGGTAGGTCAGCAGTGGAGAGAGAGAGAGAGAGAGAGAGGAAGCAAAGGAGAAAAGGAAGCTCTTGAGCAACTTTCAGAACATCAGATGGTCTGGCTCAAGTTTGAGAGGGTCAGGCAGGCCATTCCAGAGGGAGGCAACTGAAGAGGAGAGAGCTCTATCCCCACTCTCTGCCTGGAGAAGTGTCTGACCCTCAGAGCATTGGCAGTAGACGAGCGAAAGGCTCAAGAAGGAAGGTATTTTGTAAGAGAGAGTTGGATGTAGTGTGGGCCCCGGACACAGAAAGCCTTGTGGACGATGCTGACGGTCTTAAACTTGATCCTTGAAGCTACCGGAAGCCAGTGCAGAGATTTCAGGTGAAGCTACCGGAAGCCAGTGGAGAGATTTCAGGCCTGTTGAGGTACGGTCCCTGGGCTTGAGGCCAAGGATAAGTCTTGCAGTCCTGTTCTGGATTAGTTGTAGAAGGTGGAGAGTAGAAGAAGGCAGATTGAGAAAGAGGCTGCTGCTGTAGTCAAGACTCTCACCTTCATGAACAGCTTTCTTTTATCATCCTAAATGAAAGTGTCTGCTGATTGTAAAAAAAGGCAGCTAATGAAGTAAACATAATTCATAAATATAAGATTAGCACAACACTTTATTTCAAGTGGTCTTAAATATAAGCAACCATTGAGTCATTGTTTAGCCATGGAATAGGACGGATTTTGAATCAGCGATAGTGTTTTGCTGGCAAGCAGGGCTCTGCATTAAGCGATGCAGTCGCAGCATTCTTACTCCAGTGTTGTGATGGGATGTGAGATGCTAATTCAATGTTTTCATGAATCATTATGAAGTACAGCTTGACACAGAAAAAACATCTGTGTTACTGCCGTATTCTAACATTAGAGCACGTTCCCATGACTATCGCGGATTCTCTGCTACTGGTTTCCGGCTCGAGCTGGCTTTTTTTCCTCTAGTTTGGCTGCTCCCCAAAGTAAATCATTTCTTCTCCCATGCATTCCACAGCTGACTGCCCGTGTTCAGCGCAGCACGTGACATCGCTTAATGTTACAAAACAAAAGAGAAGGCATATCCGGCAGAAATGTACTCAAGGGGGAAGCAATACGAAAGTTGTCTTTATTTTTCAGTTTTAGGGCGCTTTTCTGGCCATCCGATTTGCTGTTCTCTGAACATCTGTAATCAATGCTAATGAAAAATGCAGAGGAGGCGATCAGTCAATGCAGGGCTTCCAGAGCCCCTGTGATTAACCCGGAGATACTGAGGGCATGGGAGCGACCTGGGCTCCAGCGGCGATGTGGATCTTGGATGGCCCCTTAGCTTGGAAAATGCAAGCGCATGAACTGCGAGAAATGAATTAAAACTCATCTTTGCGGTTCCACTGGAACCAAACGCCAGAGCACCAACTGTCAAGCCCCATCGGCCCACCCTTAGAGATGGCTGGTCTGGGTTTGCAAATGTATTTTAATCACTATGCAGCGTGGGATTTTAATATGGGTTGACTACGTTGTAGACTAGTAAGTGATTTTATTGTTCACAAGAAAACCATCTCGTAGCTGAAATATGTCCTCATATCTTCACGTTAACGCGTGTGCTAATGTGGAATGTATGATCATAAATAGTTCAATTATTAACCTTAGGTTCTGTCTTTCTTTAATACGACTTTTTTTACTGTCCAGCATTTCGCAATGGAATAAACCTGCACACCAGTAAAGGCAGGCAAAGCAAAGCTGTGGTTATTATTGTCCACAATGAATGACCTGATTGCTTAATCGTCATCATTGTCCTCAAGATGAGGGCTGCTACTCCCATGATACGAATTCACGTCTCTTATTTATTTTATTTATTGGCTATTTATAATGCGGCTATACAGCAAATGGTGTGTCAAGGTGCAACAATACAAAGGGGGGTCGGGGAGGAAGCAGGGATGAAGAATAACAGCAACCGTTCTAATAGGTCTTGTGTCACTCTGTTCTGTTCGTGCAAGTGTAGTAACCAGAAGTGCAGGGGAGTGGGGAGGAAGGGGGCAAGGGGCGGTCAGAGTGGAATGGGCTAAAGAAAAGGGGGTGCGGGAGAATGAAGTCCAGGTTGGAGAGAAGTGTGCGCAAATGCTGGGGGGCGGGGTGGAAGATGGCCCCTGGGCTAGGCGAGTGCTGAGGGGTGGCCTGGTGGACAAGTGCCAAGGGAATGCAGAGGGTGCAGGAGAATGAAGGTTCACGTGCTAAGTGTGAGGACCGGGCTGGAAGGGTCATTCCTGATGACCATGAGCACGGTACTCCTTGGCAGGAGGAGGAACATCAACTTACACAATCTTTGGCACATTCTATCCAAATGTCAACCAGTCCATACAAGTAATAATCCACTCTCATTAGGATGCGCAGCAGTTAGCACTAGAACAATGAAGAATATGTTTGATGAAGATTACCACTAAATAATCAAGGCTTTACCAGTTCATCCACCTTTGTCGGCCCAGGACTCAACATGAGGATAAACCAACCACTCTGGATGATATGGACGCAAAGAAACACCACATCAAGCCAACACATGGGAGACCAGAACTGTAGCAATTGACTGACAGCCTCTAATCTTAGAGAGCAACAGAGCAAAGAACAACATGGGCCCAGTGCCCCCCACATCTAATCTGCAGTGAGAGCCTACTGTTTTGGGAGAAACGAATGTGGCAGCTCAGCAAATACCAGCTAGTTGAAAACCTGTGAACCCCTCTGGAAGAGGCCATTCCCCATGTGGACTGCATACAGGGAGGAAGCAGGTCCTGTGCTACCTCTTATGCCTTAAATGCTGTCACCTGAATCCGTCTGCTAAGTGCTGAAGTGGATGAATTTAAAAGTTAAAGGGTTATCTCCATACCAAAAAAGGAGTTGAGAACAGTGGCCCAGTGGAACCATTGCCACATTTCCTTGTTCTCTGAACACCTGTGGAATTTGTCCATGCCCCAGGTCCTTTAAACTCCTGATCTGATCACTGGCCATAGCCACTGTGTAGGGGCTCATCAGTGGATCATGCTCAGGGCTGTCCAAGCCATCTGAAGATGCCATTAGGTGTGGCCTTCTGCCCGAGGCGCAGTGGCCACGTTGCTGTGACTATGCACTTTGTAGTAGCATACCTGCAGTCATCTCCCAGAATACCACAAAGCACCTGATGTGATCCCTGGGCATGCAATTACCTGCATCTCACCCGCTGGCCACCTTTCCCCATGGCATGGTTTATACTCCTGCTACATGCCCCCAAACAACCAGAAGTGGCCATTGGGCATGGCCTGTGGACATTCATAGTGGCCATTTTGCGATGACCAATGCCCTTCAGCTTTTCCCCGGGCACCACAAAGTAGCCCGCTTTGGTCACTGGGCAACACCTGCTGCCATGCATATGGCTTCTTTGCCTAGGAAATTGTATTCAGACAAGCTCCAGGAACCATCAAACTGCCTGCTGTGGCCACTGATCATGTTCATGCCTCTTCCCTTTGTCCATGCCCCCAAGAACTTCTGAGCCACCCAGTGTTGCCACCGGACATGGACATAGGCCATACATGGTGACCACTTTGCCCAGGGCATGGACATCGGCCAGGATCCAGTAAGCCCCAAGGCACCTAGTATGGGCCCTCTGTGAGTTCAATAGCTGGGTTTTGGTCTAAAGGCATGCCCTCTGGCCACTGTGTCTGGGATTGGACTTTTGCAATCATATGGGCAGCCTCAACAAGCCGCATTGGGTCAATGTGCATTGCTTGCAGACATGCAAATGGCCACTTCATGCCCTAGGCACCCAAATACATCAAATGTGGTGACTGGGTACATTCGATAGCCATTACCAGTGCCCATTTTGCCCAGGAAGTGGCATTTGTCAATGCCCAATAAACCATTTTAGCACACAATGTGACAACTGGGCATGGTCTCTGGAATACCCAGTGCCACTTCATGACCTGCACACACCCAACAAACCCGATGCAATCACTCTGCATGGTCTGCAGCCATGTCTATTGACTACCTAAAGGCCTGGGCACCTCTAGATCATCAAAGGTGACCCCAAGACATGTTATGTGGGCATCCCCAATTTCCTTTTTTCTCGGACAGGGAGTTCTACCATGATGTAGGCACCACTGAGGCACCCAATGTAGAGAATGGGCATGGGCCAGTGGGTTCTGAGCCTGTGGCATAGCCTTTGACCATGCACTGGCCACCACCAACGATCCTATGGCTACCCCTGGTGTTCACTTAATGTCCTTGGCACTCCCAAAGCAAGTGTAGTTGCTACTGGACATTGAATGTGGCCAGTATTGTCAATTTTGCCAATTCTCATGGATCATTGCTTTGACCATGGCCTAGGTAATCTCAGAGGCACTGATGTAACACTGATCATTTAGTATGACCATGCCCTATGGTTAATTTCCATATCCATGGTCCAGGTACACCCAACCAACTCAATAGGGTCACAGGGCAAAGCCTATGGCCATGCCACTTCATATCTTGGGTGGCCAAAGCACCTGACTTGGCCATTTGAAATGTCCTGCAACCTTGCCATTAGCCACTTGCCCTGGGAGATGGCCTAAACCTATACTCTCGGCGCCACATGCACCCAATGTGACAACTTGGCATGGCATGTGGCTATGCTCAATAGCCACTGGACAATTGGATTCCTACAGGCACTACAAAGAACCTGATATGTCCAAAGGACATTCAAAGCACACAGATATTTCTTCTCTCTATAGGAAAAAATGCAAAATACACATTATTAAGGGAAATAAACTACACTGTTAGGGGTTGCATTACTACTGTGCATGTGTGTAAAACAGAACTAAACCTTTGCTATTTTATTGCATGCACAGACTCATAGGGATCCATTGTAAATGCCACCTGCCATGCCTACATGGCAGGCAGCGTTTAATTTATTTGCAGGGTAGCGCGCAAAAGGGTAGGGTAAGAGGCGGTGTACATGCCTGCATACTGAGTTTTGCCCCACCTTTTGCAATCTGCCATGCAAAGGATTACAATTCGGTGGCAGGTGTTATGTTCCGGCCCTGGGCGTGCGCGCGCGGGGGCTTGCGTTGCTGGACTAGGCCGCACGGCCTGTGGCGCAGCTCCAGCGGGAGCAGCAATGAATCACACGCACACGTGTAGATGGTCTGCCCCGGAACTGCCTCCCGAGCGCGGGGGCGGGGCTTTTATTATGAACGCCTTGCGTCACCGTGTAGCGGGACGCAGGGCGGAACGTAACATTCCTCCTTTATTATAAAACAAACAAACATAACAATAACTGGCATCAACTGTGAGTTCGACATCTGTTCACGCCTTTAACCAATAGCTACCCGGCCATTAATGTTCGTGGTCCGGGTGCATCAAACTACCACACATAGTCATTTAACTTGGCTGGCGGTCTTGTGGTAGATCTCAGACCGTATCGCCCTTCTCGGGGCCTACACCCCCCCCGGCTCCTGATCTGGCTCACCTTCACTGGTCAGGTCCTCGAGGCCGGGTGCCTCCAGCGGTTCCCAAGTTCCATCCATCGCTCCTGTCTCATCCGGGATGGACCTAGGCTCTTCTTCGCTGGGCTGAGCGTCCTCATCTTCCAGGTGGCACTCACTGTCAGTCCACAGGTTGCGAGGCACCGCCTTGAACCACAACGAGTTCCTCGTCACTTGACGTTGTCCTCGGGTCACAGTCACCATGGTTCCGTGCCGATCACTGACGGTCCATGGCAGTTCCTCGTATCTGGAGTCGAGTTTTGACTTGGTGGGGTTGCGTAGCATGACGACTTGGTCCCCCACCTGATGATTGGACGGCCTCGCTCTCCTCTTGCCACTCATGTGGGCATTGGCACTCCTTCTCCTCATTTCCGTGCGTCCTACGTTGACCTCGTCCGGGGTCCTGCTTGGATGGTGTGGAATCGAGGATCTGATGATGGTGCCGAACATGAGGTCTGCCGGCGGTATGCCGGTTGTGCTGTGGGGGGTGACCCGATAGTTCCGGAGGAAACGGTAGAGGTCAACCTTCCATGGGCTGGCGTTCGCCTTGGATACCCTTAGCACCTTGTTAATGGTTTTCATGAAACATTCTGCGTCCCCATTGGCCTGGGGCCATCTCGGCATGATGTGATGATACTTTATATTAAGGTCCTGCAGATAGTTTTTGAATTCCTCCCCGGTGAACGGTGGCCCATTGTCACTTTTGATGGAGGTAGGTAGTCCGTGAGTTGAGAACATTTTCTCTATGGCTGGAATGACCACTTCCGCTGCTGTGGATTCGACTATTTCAACTTCCGGATATCGGGAGTGGTCATCAACGGCCACCAAAAGATGGAGGCCTTCTCGTAGCTTGTAGAAGTCAATGCTGATGGCCTCCCACCGCTGATAGAATTGGTTCCGGTTTTGCGGGGCCCACGTTATCTGACAGGCTAGGCACGTGCTAATCAGTGTCTCGACCCTTTCCTCGATCTGGGGAAACCATACCCTGTGCCTTATGCGGGCTTTTGTCCTTGCCAGTCCTTGGTGTCCTTCATGCGCTAGGGCCACTATCCTGTCTGGTATTCTGAGAGGGATTACGATGCGGTATCCTCTTAGTATCAATCCGCCTTCTGTGATCGACAAGTCTTGCCGGACGGTGAACATGCCGGACAGAAACCCTTTCGCTTCCGTTGTTCTGTTGTGTGTGTGTCTCATGAAGGTTTTCCAGTCCCCTGAGATAATGGCATTTTTCACTAAGTTGCAACAAGGATCCTTGTGAGTTTCTGACTCGATGTCCTCGATGCTCACCGCCTTTGGTCTCGTTGCGCGTACCACTTGGCATATATGTTCCTCAGTCTCTTCGGCCACTTGGATTTCTTGTTGGGTTGCCGCTCGCGGATGCCTCGAGACAAAATCTGCAGGGTTTCCACTGCCTGGTTGGTAGATGAGATCAAAGTCATATTGCTGAAGATGTAGTAGCCATTTGGTGATTTGTGCCGGAGGGTGTGACGACGTTCCCATGAAGATGGGTAGTAGGAGTTTGTGGTCAGTGACTGCCGTGAACCGCCGCCCATATAAGTAGAGATGAAAGTGCCTGCACCCCCACAGCACGGCGATGGCCTCTTTCTCAATGTGGGAGTACCTCTGTTCGGTTTCCGTGAGGGCTCTTGAGGCGTAGGCTATCGGTCTTTTCTCCCCTTCGTTCGTCACCTGCATTAGGATGGCTCCGAGCGCAACGGGGCTTGCATCCACGAACAGTTCTGTGGGCAGCTCGGTGTTGTAATACGCCATTTTGGTGTCGACAGACATGGATTCTTTGATGCTTTCGAACGAGTCTTGGCACTTCTGCCCCCAGTCCCACTTGATGTTTGCTTTTGTCAGTTCCCGTAGTGGCTCAGATAGGGTGGCTAGGTTTCGGATGAACCTCCCGCAGTAGGTAGCCATACCTAGGAAACTGCGTACCTCTGTGGGGGTCATCGGTGGGCTTGCCGCCTGAATGTCTGCAACCTTCTGGGGATCAGGGGAGATGCCCATGCTGCCAAACTTGTAACCAAAGAAAGTGATTTCCGATCTGAGGAACTCACACTTCTCCCTGTGTATGGTCAGCCCAGCTTCTTGTAGTCTGCCCAGTAGGGTATGAAGCCTCTTGATGTGCTCCTTCTTGTCGGGGGCATGAATCAGAATGTCGTCGCTCACGTTGAGGACACCAGGGATGCCCCTGATGACCTCTTGGATAGTTTGCTGGAATACCTCAGCAGCGGACGAAATCCCGAAACTCAAACGTTTGTATCTCCTCAACCCCAAATGCGTCGAGAATGTTGTGATGTAGAGCGAGTCTCTATGGAGTTTGAGTTGGTGATACCCAGCCTTCAAGTCAACTTTCGAGAATACACAAGACCCTGTGAGGTCCGCCACGATTTCGTCGATCGTTGGGGTGATGTGACGTTCTCGTTTGATGGCAGTGTTAGGGAGACGCATATCAATACAAATCCGGACTTTTCCGGGCTGTTTAGGCTTTCGAGTGACAACCATTGGGGAGACCCATGGTGTGGGCCCTGTGACCGCTCTATGATGCCGGCTTCTTCCAGAGCCTTGAGTTCCTGCTCCACTTGTTCTTTCATGTGGAAAGGTGTCCTCCAATGCCTTACAGATTTCGGCTGTACTGTTTCGTCAATGTGCAGCCTGATGGTTTTGCCCTTCGAGCAGCCTATTCCATCTTGCAACTTGGGGTATTGACTCAACATTTTCTCCACCTCCGCGACTTCATCGACATGGCAGATGAATTTGACCACTCCCAGATCTTCTGCTGCGTCCCCACTCAGGAGGCTTTCTATTCCTGCCTTCACAACATAGACCTTCGACCATAGTCTGTTTTCGCCGTGCTCCAGCGTAGTGCAGAACCTGCCAATGACTGGTAGGGGCTTCCGGCTGCCGTATGCTTACAACAGTGTGTCTGTGCTTTTCAGGTCTGGTTGAGGATTTAGAGTCTGGAATATGCTTGTGGGCATAACATTCACTGAGGCGCCTGTGTCAATGGTCATGAGAATGCGCTGGTTTTGGACGTTGACCATGCACTTGCGCCTTCGGACAGATTTTCTTTGTGTTTCTTGACCTTGGCTTAATGCAGACACCAGGTATATCTTTCTCCCTTTCCTCTCGTTATCCTTACCGGGATCCTGCTGCCCTGCCGAGACATCATCCCCTTCTTCCTCCGTGGGAGAGTTGGCTACTACGACCCTCCTTGCACTGGCTTGCTTCTTTTTCTCGGTCGCGTTTTCTCTGGAAGGTTCTGTGGGGGCTGCGTGGAGGTGCCCGATGATCTGCATACCTTTGCATAATGATCCTTCCTGCCACAGGCGCCACATGTGGTGCCCTGTGCAGGACAGTTGCGGCGGCCATGTCGTGGGCCACCACACCAGCCACACTCTGTGGGCCCAGGAATGCGCGGTTGCCACCTGTTCTGGCCATAGCCCCCACTGTATTCATCCCTCGAGGATTGTTTGTTGGTGATCTGGGCCACCATGGCTGTGTTGAGAGCAGGTTGCAATCTGTGTAGCGTGGCCTCCATGTTGGCCGCTCTGGTGTGAGCTAGTTCCCTTTGTCGTCCAAGTTCAAGGATCCGTTGCAGGGGAATACCTCTCTCGCTGAGTATCAGGCGTCTTAGTTTTTCTGATTGTATGCCGTTAATAATCTGCCTCCTGATCTCCCTCTCAACATTTGTGAACTCGCAGGACATGGCCAATTTTCTCAACCGAGTGTGGTAGGCATCCAGGGTTTCGTCCGCTGCCTGTATGGTGGCGCAGAAAATGAAAGTCTCATAGTCCGGGTTCAGTTGAGGGAGAAAATGAGCCGTGAGGGCATCTTTTGCGCTTTGGTATGCATCTTGGCCATCAGCAACATTCAAGGAGTTGAAAATGCGCAGTACCTCGTCACCCACACTGAGTAGTAGGTGCGCCTTCATCTTCCTGGCCGACGTTACATCTTTGCACTCCATCGCCACCTCGAATTTCTGGATCCACAGCTGCCATCTGGGTCCACTCGATGATGGGTCGGTAAAGGGGTCAAAAGGCTGGACCAGTGTCGATGAACCTCCTTGTGTGCGAGGCAGTGGGGATGTCGGTGATAGGTTTGCCGCAATTCTGGACGGCGTGGTGGGCCCAGGGGTGGACGTACCAGCCGCCATGTCGACGTGTAACTGGTCGGTGTTGGCGTGAGCTCTTCGAGCGACCACCAGCGCCATGAAGTTGGGCCTTCCCTGGAAGTGCTGCGGTTTCCAACCACTGTGACGGAAGGTTCAGGAACTGGTGCTCCCATGTGGTTCTGATGCCAGTTCGTGTTGCTGCCCTCTAGTGTGGGAGGCCAGATGCCAGATGGCTCCACACTGCTCAGCCGGCAAGTAGAGGGCGAGTGATGATGAGAAGCAAAAAAAAAAATATATATATTTTTTTTTTTGGGGGTGCGGTGGGTCACATGTGCGATCCCCCCCCCACCGGGTGTCCAAAAATTTCGCCATGATGGCTGCGGGCCACCTAAGCGCCGTGAACGCCGAGCGCGTGTTAATCTTCGTTCCACCTCGTCGCCATTGTTATGTTCCGGCCCTCGGCGTGCGCGCGCGGGGGCTGGCGTTGCTGGACTAGGCCGCACGGCCTATGGCGCAGCTCCAGCGGGAGCAGCAATGAATCACACGCACACGTGTAGATGGTCTGCCCCGGAACTGCCTCCCGAGCGTGGGGGCGGGGCTTTTATTATGAACGCCCTGCGTCACCGCGTAGCGGGACACAGGGCGGAACATAACAGCAGGGACCCACTTACATGTATGTCTACACGTATCTGGTTCCTGCTGCCCTATTGTGCGGAACAACAAACTGAGCTTCATAGTGGCTCTTTCGGATGAGCCATAACATTAATGAAAGGCATGAAAGCCTTGCACAAGGCTTCTATGCCTTTCATTAACGTCATGGCTCATTTTCGTCAATTTGCATGGCAGTGAGGAGGGGTGGAACGCAAATTGCATTTCCGCCACTGCCTTCCCGCCATGGAAATCCTCCAGCATTTGAGCCCGCATGCGTTTTCATTTGTGTGCAAATGCTGAGAATCCCATCAGATCCTGTCAGCTTTTTGCACCAAAGAGATCCACTGTAAATGCCAGCTTCCATGAGTACACTGCAGACAGCGTTTACGTCATTTGTGTACGCCGGCTTGTGCCCCATCTTTTGCACTCCGCTGTGCAAATTGCCAAAATAATGTAGCGGGGTCCCGTCTACGTGTATGTCTACACGTAACGGGTCCCCTCCGCCAAATTACACAGTGTAACAGAATGGGTTCCAGTATGTATGGAATAAAACTGTATATTGAAAGAATATTAAACATACTGGTTCATTTAAAGGTTGCACTGAGAGCACGCTGTTGTGCTCAGCACTCTGGGAACTCTGACTGAACATAATGTTCTGCTCGTAATCAGTGAATGAGCCTTGTCTAGAGAACAAATGCTATACAAAATGTTAAAGCACACACACTGAATGTACCAGGGACGATGTTGCCCTGTTGGGATGTTTGTTGGGGTCTGTGTATGGTGGTATGGTTCGATAACACCACACTATATGTTATACATTCCTGTGACCTCAATATTTCCAAGTGTAAAGTACCACACACCCATGTCCTGTAAGTTCGGGATTTTAAATTACCAATTCTGAGAGGTAACTAAAAAGTTTTAGTTGGCTTGGGGCTTAACTTTGATTTTCTTGAGAGACTGGTGTCTTCGTGGACTCAGCTGTCGATTTAAGAGGTGACCAAAAGCACTGAGTGCCTTGCAGCCTCCCAACGTTTTGCTTTACGAGCTCTATAAGTTTGTATTTAATCATGTTCTGTTTTTTTTTTTTTTAAGTTTGTTTATCAATGGTCTTGACAGAGACAAATAGCACACTCCTTCACAATACATTGTAAGATGCATTTCCAATAGTTTTACATATTTGGCATAGGCGTGGGAGAGGCTTCCTCGTCCAATATCATATTACATAGGTACATCCTAAATGGAGCCCAAATGTCTTTGGGGTGACTAGTTGTAGGCAGTGTCAGCCTATATTGTTCCTCACACTCTTTACCAAAAGCCAGTTCACGAAGAAATGTTCTAATTGCGGTTGAGAGGGTTTTTTTCCTGCTTTGCAATACACATTTTTTAGCTACTATACAAGAAACATTAAAGAGTCTTCTAGTGGTTTCTTTTTATTTTTCCAATATCTCCAAACAAATATTTCTGTGGGGTGAGAGAAGCTGGTATTTGTGTTATTGTTAGGGAGAATTCTCATTCACTGGCTAATTTCCCTTACCTGTAGAGTCCCCCAGCAGCTTTGCTGGATTTGAAGGGTTTGTTTTCTTCTCCTGCTAAGAGTCTTTTTCCCACTCTTAGGCATATTTGCTATGTGTGTTCTAGGCTATTTTTTGTGTTGAATGTCTATGGGGTTTATCTCACCCCCATAGCTATCATCTTTATCCACATGTGTTACACAGCACCCTCCGTGCAGTGACACAGGGGTGTCATAGTGACACCCCACCATAGACCCCATACCCTGGGACTGACTACTGTCTCCCAAGGCATGTAAAGTCCCCATTTACTTTACTAGTCAATCTTTATGAACAAAACCAGTACAACCCAACTTACTATGGAGGTACTGTCAAGGGTTAATAGTTTTTCCTTGATGTTCATTTTTGAGAGGGTACCGTACAGTCCCTCTCTCAAAAGTTTCTGGCTGATGGCAGTGGTTACTACCAAAAATATTCGATCGCAAATATTTCTCTATGGGATTTTTCCATTGTTCGAGGCTACCACATTTACTGACAGCCTCTAACATACCACTGGTTTATTTTTATATTAACTTTACTCCGGTAGGTTTTGTTTGCCAGAACTTTTATATAAATTCTTTGTCGTGTTTTTCTCTAAACTCCTAACCCAGGTTGGGGATCCTTTCTTCGTCCTTTTGGCGGGCTTCTGCGGTTCCGCGAAGGCGCAGGTTTGGCGCGGCACGTCGCAGCAGCACGCACCGAAATGGCCGCACATAAATTTATTGCGAGTTCTTCATACAGGCACCACAGCCACGCAGAGTACACACCTGGGCCCGCGAAGGTGGGGGCTGTGCTGCTCGGAGCAGTCTGCTCCGAGCAGCACAGCCCCCACCCTCGTGAGCCCGGCAGATCAATTCTGCTCTAGAACAGTTTCATTTTAAAATAGTGTGGGGTGAAGTTGAAACTCGCATTTTCAGTGCACTGCACTGAACGTTTCCCTAAACAGCAGGCAAAGTGCACTGGTGTGCGGCGCGCCAAAACATCCCGTCGCCGAACCGGCGACGCTAAAACGGGGTGTACCGACAGGGCATGAGCGGGTGGGGGGAACAAGAGACAGACACGGGGCATGAGTGGGTGGGGGGAAACAGGAGACATACATGGGTCATGAGCGGGTGGGGGGAAACAGGAGACAGACACGGGGCATGAGCGGGGGGTGGGCAGGAGGGAGGGATAGAGACACGGGGCATGAGCGGGGGGTGGGCGGCGGGAGGGATAGAGACATGGGGCATGAGCGGGGGGTGGGCGGCGGGAGGAATAGAGACACGGCCATGAGCGGGGGGTAGGCGGCGGGAGGGATAGAGACACGGGCATGAGCGGGGGGTGGCCGGCAGGAGGGATAGAGACACGGGGCATGAGCGGGGGGTGGGTGGCGGGAGGGATAGAGACACGGGGCATGAGCGGCAGTGGGCGGCTGGAGGGATAGAGACATGGAGCGTGGGCGGCGGGGGGGATAAAGACACGGGGCATGAACGGGGGGAGGGATAGAGACACGGGGCATGAGCGGGGGGTGGGCAATGGCAGGGATAGACACACGGGGCATGAGCGGGGGGTGGGCGGCGGGAGGGATAGACACACGGGGCCTGAGCGGGGGGCCTGAGCGGGGGGTGGGAGGCGGGAGGGATAGAGACACGAGGCATGAGCGGGGGGTGTGCGGCGGGAGGGATAGACACACGGGGCATGAGCGGGGGGAGGGATAGAGACATGGGGCATGAGCGGGGGGTGGGCGGCAGGAGGGATAGACAGATGGGGCATGAGCGGGGGGTGGGCAGGAGGGCTAGACACATGGGGCATGAGCAGGGGGAGGGATAGAGACATGGGGCATGAACAGGGGGTGGGCGGCAGGAGGGATAGAGACACAAGGCATGAGCGGGGGGTGGGCGCCAGAGGGATAGACACATGGGGCATGAGCAGGGGGAGAGATAGAGACACGGGGCATGAGCGGGGGGTCGGCGGCAGGAGGGATAGACACATGGGGCATGAGCGGGGGGCATGAGCGGGGGTGGGCGGGACGGATAGACATATGGGGCATGAGCGGGGGGTGGGCGGGAGGGATAGACATACGGGGCATGAGCGGGGGGGGCGGCGGAAGGGATAGACACATGGGGCATGAGCAGGGGGTCGGGATATGGGGGGAGGGGAGAGACACAAGGGCAATGAGCAGGGTTGGGGGGAGGGGAGAGACACACGGGGCATGAGCGGGGGTGGGAGGCGGGAGGGATAGAGACACGGGGCATGAGCGGGGGTGTGCGGCGTGAGGGATAGACACACGGGCATGAGCGGGCTGAGGGATAGAGAGACGGGGCATTTAGGAGGGATAGACACACGGGGCATGATTGGGGGGTGGGCGGGAGGGATAGACACACGGGACATGAGCGGGGGGAGGGATAGAGACACGGGGCATGAGCGGGGGGTGGGCGGGAGGGATAGACACACGGGGCATGAGCGGGGGGAGGGATAGAGACATGGGGCATGAGTGGGGGGTGGGCGGCAGGAGGGATAGAGACACAGGGCATGAGCGGGGGGTGGGCGGGAGGGATAGACACACGGGGCATGAGCGGGGGGAGGGATAGAGACACGGGGCATGAGTGGGGGTTGGGCGGCAGGGGGGATAGACACACGGGGCATGAGCGGGGGGTGAGCGGGAGGGATAGACACACGGGGCATGAGCGGGGGGTGGGCGGGAGGGATAGACACATGGGGCATGAGCGGGGGGTGGGCGGTGGGAGGGATAGACACACGGGGCATGAGCAGGGGGTGGGTGGCGGGAGGTTTAGAGACACGGGGCATGAGCGGGGGGAGGGATAGATACACGGGGCAACAGCAGGGGGTGGGCGGCGGGAGGGATAGACACACGGGGCATGAGCGGGTGGTGGGCGGGAGGGATAGACACACGGGGCATGAACAGGGGGAGGGATAGAGACACGGGGCATGAGGAGGGGTTGGGCGGCGGGAGGGATAGACACATGGGGCATGAGAGGGGGAGGGCGGCGGGAGGGATAGACACATGGGGCATGAGCGTGGGGAGGGATAGAGACACGGGGCATGAGCGGGGGGTGGGCGGCAGGAGGGATAGACACACGGGGCATGAGCGAGTGTGGGCGGGAGGGATGGACACACGGGGCATGAGCGGGAGGGCAGCGGGAGGGATAGACACATGGGGCATGAGCAGGGGGTCGGGATATGGGGGGGAGGGGAGAGACACACAGGCAATGAGCGGGGTGGGGGGGAGGGGAGAGACACACGGGGCATGAGCAGGGGTGGGGGGCAGGAGGGATAGAGACACGGGGCATGAGCGGGGGGTGTGCAGCGGGAGAGATAGACACACGGGGCATGAGCGGGCGGAGGGATAGAGACACGGGGCATTTAGGAGGGATAGACAAACGGGGCATGAGTGGGGGGTGGGTGGGAGGGATAGACACACTGGGCATGAGCAGGGGGAAGGATAGAGACAGGGGGCATGAGCGGGGGGTGGGCGGCAGGAGGGATAGAGACACAGGGCATGAGCGGGGGGTGGGCGGCGGGAGGGATAGACACACGGGGCATGAGCGGGGGAGGGATAGAGACACGGGGCATGAGCGGGGGGTGGGCGGCAGGAGGGATAGACACACAGGGCATGAGCGGGGGGTGGGAGGGATAGACACACGGGGCTTGAGCGGGGGTGGGTGGGAGGGATAGACACACGGGGCATGAGCGGCGGGTGGGCGGTGGGAGGGATAGACACACTGGGCATGAGCAGGGGGTCGGGAGGTGGGGGGAGGGGAGAGACACACGGAGCATGAGCGGGGGTGGGGGAGAGACACACAGGGCATGAGCAGGGGTGGGTGGCGGGAGGGATAGAGACACGGCGCATGAGCGGGGGGTGGGCGGCGGGAGGGATAGAGACACAGGGCGTGTGCAGCGGGAGGGATAGAGACATGGGGCGGGGTGGCGGGAGGGATAGAAACACGGGGCATGAGCGGGGGGAGGGATAGATACACAGGGCAAGAGCAGGGGGTTGGCGGCGGGAGGGATAGACACACAGGGCATGAGTGGGGGGAGGGATAGAGACACGGGGCATGAGCGGGGGGTGGGCGGCAGGAGGGATAGACACACGGGGCATGAGCAGGGGGTGGGCGGGAGGGATAGACACACGGGCATGAGCGGGGGGTGGGCAGGAGGGATAGACACACGGGGCATGTGGGCGGCGGGAGGGATAGACACACGGGGCATGAGCGGGGGGATAGACACACAGGGCATGAGCGGGGGGTGGGGATAACAGGAGACAGACACGGGGCACGAGCGGGGGGTGGGGGGAACAGGAGACAGACACAGGGCATGAGCAGGGGGTGGGGGAACTGGAGACAGACACTGGGCATGAGCAGCGGGGGGCAACAGGAGAGAGACATGGGGCATGAGTGGGGTGTGGGGGGGTACAGGAGACAGACACGGGGCTTGAGCGGGGGGTGGGGGGAACAGGAGACAGACACGGGTCATGAGCGGAGGGTGGTGGGGAACAGGAGACAGACACAGGGCATGAGCGGGGGGTGGGGGAACAGGAGACAGACACTGGGCATGAGCAGCGGGGGGTGGGGGGGGTACAGGAGACAGACACGGGGCATGAGCGGGGGGTTGGGGGGAACAGGAGACAGACACGGGGCATGAGCGGAGGGTGGGGGGCAACAGGAGAGAGACACGGAACATGGAGCAGGACATTTCGGGGCGGCCGGTTCGGTGCAGGACGATTTGGCGTTGCCGGTTCGGCACAGGCACAGGTTTGGCACGGCACGTCGCAGCAGCACGCACCGAAATGGCCGCATATAAATGTATTGCGAGTTCTTCATACAGGCACCACAGCCACGCACAGTACATTGCCAGGCCCGCGAAGGTGGGGGCTGTGCTGCTCGGAGCAGTCTGCTCCAAGCAGCACAGCCCACACCCTCGTGAGCCCGGCAGATCAATTCTGCTCTAGAACAGTTTCATTTTAAAATAGTGTGGGGTGAAGTTGAAACTCGCATTTTGAGTGCACGGCACTGAACGTTTCCCTAAACAGCAGGCGATGTGCACTGGTGTGCGGAGTGCCAAAACATCCTGTCGCCGAACCGGCGAAGCTGAAACGGGGTGTACCTACAGGGCATGAGCGGGTGGGGGGAACAGGAGACATAGACGTGGCATGAGCGGGTGGGGGGAAACAGGAGACATACACGGGTCATGAGCGGGTGGGGGGAAACATGAGACAGACACGGGGCATGAGCGGGGGGTGGGCAGGAGGGAGGGATAGAGACACGGGGCATGAGCGGGGGGTGGGCGGCGGGAGGGATAGAGACACAGGGCATGAGCAGGGGGGTGGGCGGCGGGAGGGATAGAGACATGGGGCATGAGCGGGGGGTGGGCGGCGGGAGGAATAGAGACATGGGGCATGAGCGGGGGGTGGGCGGCGGGAGGGATAGAGACACGGGCATGAGCGGTGGGTGGGCGGCGGGAGGGATAGAGACACGGGCATTAGCAGGGGTGGGCGGCGGGAGCGATAGAGACACGGGGCATGAGCGGGGGGTGGACGGCGGGAGGGATAGAGACACAGGGCATGAGCGGAGGGTGGGCGGCGGGAGAGATAGAGACACAGGGCATGAGCAGGGAGTGGGCGGCGGGAGGGATAGAGACACGTAGCATGAGCGGGAGTGGGAGGCGGGAGGGATAGAGACACGGGGCGTGGGCGGCGGGAGGGATAAAGACACGGGGCATGAGCGGAGGGAGGGATAGAGACACGGGGCATGTGCGGGGGGTGGGCGGCGGGAGGGATAGAGACACAGGGCATGAGCGGGGGTGGGCCGCGGGAGGGATAGAGACACGGGCATGAGCGGGGGGTGGTCGGCGGGAGGGATAGAGACACGGGGCATGAGCGGGGGGTGGGCGGCGGGAGGGATAGAGACACAGGGCATGAGTGGGGGGGTGGGCGGCGGGAGGGATAGACACACGGGGCATGAGCAGGGGGTTCGCTGCGGGAGGGATAGAGGCACGGGGCATGAGCGGGAGTGGGCGGCGGGAGGGATAGAGACACGGGGCGTGGGGGGCGGGAGGGATAAAGACATGGGGCATGAGCGGGGGGAGGGATAGAGACACAGGGCATGAGCGGGGGTTGGGCAATGGGAGGGATAGACACACGGGGCATGAACGGGGGGTGGGAGGGATAGACACACGGGGCATGAGCGGGGGGTGGGAGGCTGGAGGGATAGAGACACGGGGCATGAGCGGGGGGGTGTGGTGGGAGGGATAGACACACGGGGCATGAGCGGGGGGTGGGCAGCAGGAGGGATAGACACACGGGGCATGAGCGGGCGGTGGGCGGGAGGGATAGACACACGGGGCATGAGCAGGGGGAGGGATAGAGACACAGGGCATGAGCGGGGGGTGGGCGGCGGGAGGGATAGAGACACTGGGCATGAGCGGGGGGTGGGCGGCGGGAGGGATAGACACACAGGGCCTGTGCGGGGGGTGGGTGGGAGGGATAGACACACGGGGCATGAGCGGGGGGTGGGCGGTGGGAGGGATAGACACACGGGGCATGAGCAGGGGGTCGGGCGGTGGGGGGAGGGGAGAGACACACAGAGCATGAGCGGGGGTGGGGAAAGAGACACACGGGGCATGAGCGGGGGTGGGTGGCGGGAGGAATAGAGACACAGGGCATGAGCGGGGGGTGGGCGGCGGGAGGGATAGAGACACAGGGCGTGGACGGCGGGAGGGATAGAGACATGGGGCGTGGGTGGCGGGAGGGATAGAGACACGGGGCATGAGCGGGGGGAGGGATAGATACACGGGGCAAGAGCAGGGGGTGGGCGGCGGGAGGGATAGACACACAGGGCATGAGTGGGGGGAGGGATAGAGACACGGGGCATGAGCGGGGGGTGGGCGGCAGGAGGGATAGACACACGGGGCATGAGCAGGGGGTGGGCGGGAGGGTAGACACACGGGGCATGAGCGGGGGGTGGGCAGGAGGGATAGAGACACGGGGCATGTGGGCTGCGGGAGGGATAGACACACGGGGCATGAGCGGGGGGATAGACACACGGGGCATGAGCGGGGGGTGGGGAGAACAGGAGACAGAGATGGGGCATGAGCGGGGGGTGGGGGGAACAGGAGACAGACACAGGGCATGAGCAGGGGGTGGGGGAACAGGAGACAGACACTGGGTATGAGTAGCGAGGGGGCAACAGGAGAGAGACACGGGGCATGAGCGGGGTATGGGGGGTACAGTAGTCAGACACGGGGCATGAGCGGAGGGTGGGGGGGAACAGGAGACAGACACGGGGCATGAGTGGAGGGTGGGGGGCAACAGGAGAGAGACACGGGGCATGAGCGGGGGGTGGGAGGGTACAGGAGACAGACACGGGGCATGAGCAGGGGAGTGGGGGGAACAGGAGACAGACACGGGGCATGAGCGGACGGTGGGGGGGCAACAGGAGTGAGACACGGAGCATGGAGCAGGACATTTCGGGGCGGCCGGTTCGGTGCAGGACGATTTGGCGTGGCCGGTTCGGCGCAGGCGCAGGTTTGGCACGGCACGTCGCAGCAGCACGCACCGAAATGGCCGCATATAAATGTATTGCGAGTTCTTCATACAGGCACCACAGCCACGCACAGTACATAGCCGGGCCCGCGAAGGTTGGGGCTGTGCTGCTCGGAGCAGTCTGCTCCGAGCAGCACAGCCCCCACCCTCGTGAGCCCAGCAGATCAATTCGGCTCTAGAACAGTTTCATTTTAAAATAGTGTGGGGTGAAGTTGAAACTCGCATTTTCAGTGCACGGCACTGAACGTTTCCCTAAACAGCAGGCGATGTGCACTGGTGTGCGGTGTGCCAAAACATCCTGTCGCCGAACCGGCGACGCTGAAACGGGGTGTACCGACAGGGCATGAGCGGGTGGGGGGAACAGGAAACAGAGACGGGGCATGAGCGGGTGGGGGGAAACAGGAGACATACACGGGTCATGAGCGGGTGGGGGGAAACAGGAGACAGACACGGGGCATGAGCGGGGGGTGGGCAGGAGGGAGGGATAGAGACACGGGGCATGAGCGGGGGGTGGGCGGCGGGAGGGATAGAGACACAGGGCATGAGCAGGGGGTGGGCGGCGGGAGGGATAGAGACATGGGGCATGAGAGGGGGGGTGGGCGGCGGGAGGGATAGAGACACGGGCATGAGCGGTGGGTGGGCGGCGGGAGGGATAGAGACATGGGCATGAGCAGGGGGTGGGCGGTGGGAGGGATAGAGACACGGGGCATGAGCGGGGGGTGAGCGGCGGGAGGGATAGAGACACGGGCATGAGCGGTGGGTGGGTGGCGGGAGGGATAGAGACACGGGCATGAGCAGGGGGTGGGCGGTGGGAGGGATAGAGACACGGGGCATGAGCGGGGGTGGGCGGCGGGAGGGATAGAGACACAGGGCATGAGTGGGGGTGGGCGGCCGGAGGGATAGAGACACGGGGCGTGGGCGGCAGGAGGGATAAAGACACGGGGCATGAGCGGAGGGAGGGATAGAGACACGGGGCATGTGCGGGGGGTGGGCAGCGGGAGGGATAGAGACACAGGGCATGAGCGGGGGGTGGGCGGCGGGAGTGATAGAGACACGGGCATGAGCGGGGGGTGGGCGGCGGGAGGGATAGAGACATGGGGCATGAGCGGGGGGTGGGCAGCGGGAGGGATAGAGACACAGGGCATGAGTGGGGGGTGGGCGGCGGGAGGGATAGAGACATGGGGCATGAGCAGAGGGTGGGCTGCGGGAGGGATAGAGACACGGGGCCTGAGCGGGAGTGGGCGGCGGGAGGGATAGAGATACGGGGCGTGAGCGGGGGGTAGGAGGCTGGAGGGATAGAGACACGGGGCATGAGCGGGGGGTGGGCGGCGGGAGGGATAGAGACATGGGGCATGGGCGGGGGGTGGGCAGCGGGAGGGATAGAGACACAGGGCATGAGTGGGGGGTGGGCGGCGGGAGGGATAGAGACATGGGGCATGAGCAGAGGGTGGGCTGCGGGAGGGATAGAGACACGGGGCCTGAGCGGGAGTGGGCGGCGGGAGGGATAGAGATACGGGGCGTGAGCGGGGGTTGGGGAACGGGAGGGATAGACACACTGGGCATGAACGGGGGGTGGGCGGCGGGAGGGATAGACACACGGGGCATGAGCGGTGGGTGGGAGGCTGGAGGGATAGAGACACGGGGCATGAGCGGGGGGTGTGCGGTGGGAGGGATAGACACACGGGGCATGAGCGGGGGGAGGGATAGAGACATGGGGCATGAGCGGGGGGTGGGCGGCAGGAGGGATAGACACACGGGGCATGAGCGTGGGTGCGTGGGAGGGATAGACACACGGGGCATGAGCAGGGGGAGGGATAGAGACACG
This sequence comes from Ambystoma mexicanum, assembly GCF_040938575.1. Classification (NCBI taxonomy): domain Eukaryota; kingdom Metazoa; phylum Chordata; class Amphibia; order Caudata; family Ambystomatidae; genus Ambystoma; species Ambystoma mexicanum. The sequence goes on along the minus strand of NC_090937.1, from coordinate 791,305,014 downwards.
GGGCATGAGCGGGGGGTGGGCAGCGGGAGCGATAGAGACACGGGGCATGAGCGGGGGGAGGGATAGAGACACGGGGCATGAGCGGGGGGTGGGCGGCAGGAGGGATAGACCCAGGGGGCATGAGCGGGGGTGGGCGGGAGTGATAGACACAAGGGGCATGAGTGGGGGGTGAGCAGCAGGAGGGATAGAGACACGGGGCATGAGCGGGAGTGGGCGGCGGGAGGGATAGAGACACGGGGCATGGGCGGCGGGAGGGATAAAGACACGGGGCATGAGCGGGGGGAGGGATAGAGACACAGGGCATGAGCGGGGGTTGGGGAACGGGAGGGATAGACACACGGGGCATGAACGGGGGGTGGGCGTCGGGAGGGATAGACACACGGGCATGAGCGGGGGGTGGGAGGCTGGAGGGATAGAGACACGGGGCATGAGCGGGGGGTGTGCGGTGGGAGGGATAGACACACGGGGCATGAGCGGGGGGAGGGATAGAGACATGGGGCATGAGCGGGGGGTGCGTGGGAGGGATAGACATACGGGGCATGAGCAGGGGGAGGGATAGAGGCACGGGGCATGAGCGGGGGGTGGGCAGCGGGAGCGATAGAGACACGGGGCATGAGCGGGGGGAGGGATAGAGAAACGGGGCATGAGCGGGGGGTGGGCGGCAGGAGGGATAGACCCAGGGGGCATGAGCGGGGGTGGGCGGGAGGGATAGACACAAGGGGCATGAGTGGGGGGTGGGCGGCGGGAGGGATAGAGACACGGGGCATGAGCAGGGGGTGGGCGGCGGGAGGGATAGAGACACGGGGCATGAGCGGGGGGTGGGCGGCAGGAGGGATAGACCCAGGGGGCATGAGCGGGGGTGGGCGGGAGGGATAGACACAAGGGGCATGAGTGGGGGGTGGGCGGCGGGAGGGATAGAGACACGGGGCATGAGCAGGGGGTGGGCGGTGGGAGGGATAGAGACACGGGGCATGAGCGTGAGTGGGCGGCGGGAGGGATAGAGACACGGGGCATGAGCGGGGGGAGGGATAGAGAAACGGGGCATGAGCGTGAGTGGGCGGCGGGAGGGATAGAGACACGGGGCATGAGCGGGGGGAGGGATAGAGAAACGGGGCATGAGCGGGGGGTGGGCGGCAGGAGGGATAGACCCAGGGGGCATGAGCGGGGGTGGGCGGGAGGGATAGACACAAGGGGCATGAGTGGGGGGTGGGCGGAGGGAGGGATAGAGACACGGGGCATGAGCAGGGGGTGGGCGGTGGGAGGGATAGAGACACGGGGCATGAGCGGGGGGTGGGCGGCAGGAGGGATAGACCCAGGGGGCATGAGCGGGGGTGGGCGGGAGGGATAGACACAAGGGGCATGAGTGGGGGGTGGGCGGCGGGAGGGATAGAGACACGGGGCATGAGCAGGGGGTGGGCGGTGGGAGGGATAGAGACACGGGGCATGAGCGTGAGTGGGCGGCGGGAGGGATAGAGACACGGGGCATGGGCGGCGGGAGGGATAAAGACACGGGGCATGAGCGGGGGAGGGATAGAGACACGGGGCATGAGCGGGGGTTGGGCAACGGGAGGGATAGACACACGGGGCATGAGCGAGGGGTGGGTGGCGGGAGGGATAGACACACGGGGCATGAGCGGGGGGTGGGAGGCTGGAGGGATAGAGACACGGGGCATGAGCGGGGGGTGTGCGGTGGGAGGGATGGACACACGGGGCATGAGCGGGGGGAGGGATAGAGACATGGGGCATGAGCGGGGGGTGGGTGGCAGGAGGGATAGACACACGGGGCATGAGCGGGGGTGGGCGGTAGGGATAGACACACGGGGCATGAGCAGGGGGTGGGCGGCAGGAGGGATAGACACATGGGGCATTAGCAGGGGGGAGGGAGGTGGGGGGAGGGGATAGACACACGGGGCATGAGCAGGGGGAGGTATAGAGACACGGGGCATGAGCGGGGGGTGGGCAGCGGGAGCGATAGAGACACGGGGCATGAGCGGGTGGAGGGATAGAGAAACGGGGCATGAGCGGGGGGTGGGCGGCAGGAGGGATAGACCCAGGGGGCATGAGCGGGGGTGGGCGGGAGGGATAGACACAAGGGGCATGAGTGGGGGGTGGGCGGCGGGAGGGATAGAGACACGGGGCATGAGCAGGGGGTGAGCGGTGGGAGGGATAGAGACACGGGGCATGAGCGTGAGTGGGCGGCGGGAGGGATAGAGACACGGGGCATGGGCGGCGGGAGGGATAAAGACACGGGGCATGAGCGGGGGAGGGATAGAGACACGGGGCATGAGCGGGGGTTGGGCAACGGGAGGGATAGTCACACGGGGCATGAGCGGGGGGTGGGTGGCGGGAGGGATAGACACACGGGGCATGAGCGGGGGGTGGGAGGCTGGAGGGATAGAGACACGGGGCATGAGCGGGGGGTGTGCGGTGGGAGGGATGGACACACGGGGCATGAGCGGGGGGAGGGATAGAGACATGGGGCATGAGCGGGGGGTGGGCGGCAGGAGGGATAGACACACGGGGCATGAGCGGGGGTGGGCGGGAGGGATAGACACACGGGGCATGAGCAGGGGGTGGGCGGGAGGGATAGACACACGGGGCATGAGCAGGGGGTGGGCGGCAGGAGGGATAGACACATGGGGCATTAGCAGGGGGGAGGGAGGTGGGGGGAGGGGAGAGACACATGGGGCAGGGGTGGGGGGAGGGGAGAGACTCACCGGGCATGAGCGGGGGTGGGAGGCGGGAGGGATACAGACACGGGGCATGAGCGGGGGGTGGGCGGGAGGGATAGATACACGGGGCATGAGCAGGGGGAGGGATAGAGACACGGGGCGGGGGAAACAGGACGCGGGTGGGGGGAAACTGGAGACATACACGGGTCATAAGCGGGTGGGGGAAACAGGAGACAGACACGGGGCATGAGCGGGGGGTGGGCAGGAGGGAGGGATAGAGACACAGGGCATGAGCGGGGGTGGGCAGCGGGAGGTATAGAGACACAGGGCATGAGCGGGGGGTGGGCGGCGGGAGGGATGGAGACATGGGGCATGAGCGGGGTGTGGGTGGCAGGAGGAATAGAGACATGGGGCATGAGCAGGGGGTGGGTGGCAGGAGGGATAGAGACACGGGCATGAGCGGGGGGTGGGCGGCGGGAGGGATAGAGACACGGGGCATGAGCGGGTGGTGGGCGGCGGGCGGGATAGAGACAAAGGACATGAGCGGGGGGTGGGCAGCGGGAGGGATAGAGACACGGGGCATGAGCAGGGGGTGGGCGGCGGGAGGGATAGAGACACGGGGCATGAGCGGGAGTGGGCGGCGGGAGGGATAGAGACACGGGGCGTGGGCGGCGGGAGGGATAGAGACACGGGGCATGAGCGGGGGGTGGGCGGCGGGAGGGATAGAGACACGGGGCATGAGCGGGAGTGGGCGGCGGGAGGGATAGAGACACGGGGCGTGGGCGGCGGGAGGGATAGAGACACGGGGCATGAGCGGGGGGAGGGATAGAGACACGGGGCATGAGCGGGGGGTGGGCAACGGGAGGGATAGACACACAGGGCATGAGCGGGGGTGGGCGGTAGGAGGGATAGACACACAGGGCATGAGCGGAGGGTGTGAGGGGGGAGGGATAGAGATACAGGGCATGAGCGGGGGGTGTGCGGCGGGAGGGATAGACACATGGGGCATGAGCAGGGGGAGGGATAGAGACATGGGGCATGAGCAGGGTGTGGGGTGGTACAGGAGACAGACACGGGGCATGAGCGGAGGGTGGGGGGAACAGGAGACAGACACAGGGCATGAGCAGGGGGTGGGGGAACAGGAGACAGACACTGGGCATGAGCAGCGGGGGGGTGGGGGTCAACAGGATAGAGACACGGGGCATGAGCGGGGGGTGGGGGGGTACAGGAGATAGACACGGGGCATGAGCAGGGGAGTGGGGGGAACAGGAGACAGACACGGGGCATGAGCGGAGGGTGGGAGGGCAACAGGAGAGAGACACGGAGCATGGAGCAGGACATTTCGGGGCGGCCGGTTCGGTGCAGGACGATTTGGCGTGGCCGGTTCGGCGCAGGCGCAGGTTTGGCACGGCACGTCGCAGCAGCACGCACCGAAATGGCCGCATATAAATGTATTGCGAGTTCTTCATACAGGCACCACAGCACAGTACATAGCCGGGCCCGCGAAGGTGGGGGCTGTGCTGCTCGGAGCAGTCTGCTCCGAGTAGCACAGCCCCCACCCTCGTGAGCCGGCAGATCAATTCTGCTCTAGAACAGTTTAATTTTAAAATAGTGTGGGGTGAAGTTGAAACTCGCATTTTCAGTGCACGGCACTGAACGTTTCCCTAAACAGCAGGCGATGTGCACTGGTGTGCGGTGTGCCAAAACATCCTGTCGCCGAACCGGCGACGCTGAAACGGGGTGTACCGACAGGGCATGAGCGGGTGGGGGGAACAGGAGACAGAGACGGGGCATGAGCGGGTGGGGGGAAAGACATACACGGGTCATGAGCGGGTGGGGGGAAACAGGAGACAAACACGGGGCATGAGCGGGGGGTGGGCAGGAGGGAGGGATAGAAACACGGGGCATGAGCGGGGGGAGGGATAGAGACATGGGGCATGAGCGGGGGGTGGGCGGCAGGAGGGATAGACACACGGGGCATGAGCGGGGGGTGGGCGCGAGGGATAGACACACGGGGCATGAGCAGGGGGAGGGATAGAGACACGGGGCATGAGCGGGGGGTGGGCGGCGGGAGGGATAGAGACATGGGGCATGAGCGGGGGGTGGGCGGCAGGAGGGATAGACACACGGGGCATGAGCGGGGGTGGGCGCGAGGGATAGACACACGGGGCATTAGCAGGGGGAGGGATAGAGACACGGGGCATGAGCGGGGGGTGGGCGGCGGGAGCGATAGAGACACAGGGCATGAGCGGGGGGTGGCCGGCAGGAGGGATAGACCCAGGGGGCATGAGCGGGGGTGGGCGGGAGGGATAGAAACACGGGGCATGAGTGGGGGCTGGGCGGCGGGAGGGATAGATACATGGGGCATGAGCAGGGGGTGGGCGGCGGGAGGGATAGAGACACGGGGCATGAGTGGGAGTGGGCGGCGGGAGGGATAGAGACACGGGGCGTGGGTGGCGGGAGGGATAAAGACACGGGGCATGAGCGGGGGGATGGATAGAGACACGGGGCATGAGCGGGGGGTGGGCGGCGGGAGGGATAGAGACACGGGACATGAGCGGGGGGTGTGCGGTTGGAGGGATAGACACACGGGGCATGAGCGGGAGGAGGGATAGAGACATGGGGCATGAGCGGGGGGTGGGCGGCAGGAGGGATAGACACACGGGGCATGAGCAGGGGTGGGCGGGAGGGATAGACACACCGGGCATGAGCAGGGGGAGGGATAGAGACACGGGGCATGAGCAGGGGGTGGGCGGCGGGAGCGATAGACACACGGGGCATGAGCGGGGGGAGGGATAGAGACACGGGACATGAGCGGGGGGTGTGCGGTGGGAGGGATAGACACACGGGGCATGAGCGGGAGGAGGGATAGAGACATGGGGCATGAGCGGGGGGTGGGCGGCAGGAGGGATAGACACACGGGGCATGAGCAGGGGTGGGCGGGAGGGATAGACACACCGGGCATGAGCAGGGGGAGGGATAGAGACACGGGGCATGAGCAGGGGGTGGGCGGCGGGAGCGGATAGACACACGGGGCATGAGCGGGGGGAGGGATAGAGACACGGGGCATGAGCGGGGGTGGGCGGGAGGGATAGACACACGGGGCATGAGCGGGGGGTGGGCGGGAGGGATAGACACACGGGGCTTGAGCGGGGGGTGGGCGGCAGGAGGGATAGACACATGGGGCATTAGCAGGGGGAGGGAGGTGGGGGAGGGGAGAGACACATGGGGCATGAGCAGGGGTGGGGGGAGGGGAGAGACACACCGGGCATGAGCTGGGGTGGGAGGAGGGAGGGATAGAGACACGGGGCATGAGCGGGGGTGTGCGGCGGGAGGGATAGACACACGGGGCATGAGCGGGCCGAGGGATAGAGACACGGGGCATTTAGGAGGGATAGACACACGGGGCAGGAGCGGGGGGTGGGCGGGAGGGATAGACACACGGGGCATGAGCAGGGGGAGGGATAGAGACACGGGGCGGGGGAAACAGGACACGGGTGGGGGAAACAGGAGACATACACAGGTCATGAGCGGGTGGGGGGAAACAGGGGACAGACACAGGGCATGAGCGGGGAGTGGGCAGGAGAGAGGGATAGAGACACAGGGCATGAGCGGGGGGTGGGCAGCGGGAGGGATAGAGACACAGGGCATGAGCGGGGGGTGGGCGGCGGGAGGGATAGAGACATGGGGCATGAGCGGGATGTGGGCGGCAGGAGGGATAGAGACACGGGCATGAGCGGGGGGTGGGCGGCGGGAGGGATAGAGACACTGGCATGAGCGGGGGTGGGCGGTGGGAGGGATAGAGACACGGGGCATGAGCGGGTGGTGGGCGGCGGGCAGGATAGAGACACAGGACATGAGCGGGGGGTGGGCGGCGGGAGAGATAGAGACACGGGGGCATGAGCGGGGGTGGGGGGAGAGACACACGGGGCATGAGCGGGGGTGGGCGGCGGGAGGGATAGAGACACGGGGCATGAGCAGGGGGTGGGCGGCGGGAGGCATAGAGACACGGGGCATGAGCAGGGGGTGGGCGGCGGGAGGGATAGAGACACGGGCATGAGCGGGGGGTGGGCGGCGGGAGGGATAGAGACACAGGGCATGAGCGGGGGGTGGGCGGTGGGAGGGTTAGAGAAACAGGGCATGAGAGTGGGGTGGGCGGCGGGAGGGATAGAGACACGGGGCATGAGCAGAGGGTGGGCTGCAGGGAGGGATAGAGACACGGGGCATGAGCGGGAGTGGGCGGCGGGAGGGATAGAGATACGGGGCGTGGGCGGCGGGAGGGATGAAGACATGGGGCATGAGCGGGGGGAGGGATAGAGACACGGGGCATGAGCGGGGGTTGGGAAACGGGAGGGATAGACACACGGGGCATGAACAGGGGGTGGGCGGCGGGAGGGATAGACACAATGGGCATGAGCGTGGGGTGGGAGGCTGGAGGGATAGAGACACGGGGCATGAGCGGGGGGGTGCGGTGGGAGGGATAGACACACGGGGCATGAGCGGGGGAGGGATAGAGACATGGGGCATGAGCGGGGGGTGGGCGGCAGGAGGGATAGACACATGGGGCATGAGCGGGGGGTGGGCAGGAGGGATAGACACATGGGGCATGAGCAGGGGAGGGATAGAGACACGGAGCATGAGCGGGGGTGGGCGGCGGGAGCGATAGAGACACGGGGCATGAGCGGGGGGATAGAGACACGGGGCATGAGCGGGGGGGTGGGCGGCAGGAGGGATAGACCCAGGGGGCATGAGCGGGGGTGGGCGGGAGGGATAGACACACGGGGCATGAGTGGGGGTGGGCAGCGGGAGGGATAGAGACACGGGGCATGAGCAGGGGGTGGGCGGCGCGAGGGATAGAGACACGGGGCATGAGTGGGAGTGGGCGGCGGGAGGGATAGAGACACGGGGCGTGTTAAAGACACGGGGCATGAGCGGGGGGAGGGATAGAGACACGGGGCATGAGCGGGGGTTGTGCAACGGAGGGATAGACACACGGGGCATGAGCGGGGGGTGGGCGGCGGGAGGGATAGACACACGGGGCATGAGCGGGGGTGGGAGGCTGGAGGGATAGAGACACAGGACATGAGCGGGGGGTGTGCGGTGGGAGGGATAGACACACGGGGCATGAGCGGGGGGAGGGATAGAGACATGGGGCATGAGCGGGGGGTGGGCGGCAGGAGGGATAGACACACGGGGCATGAGCGGGGGTGGGCGGGAGGGATAGACACACGGGGCATGAGCAGGGGGAGGGATAGAGACACGGGGCATGAGCGGGGGGTGCACGGCAGGAGCGATAGACACACGGGGCATGAGCGGGGGGAGGGATAGAGACACGGGGCATGAGCGGGGGGTGGGTGGCAGGAGGGATAGACCCACGGGGCATGAGCGGGGGTGGGCGGGAGGGATAGACACACGGGGCATGAGCAGGGGGTGGGCGGGAGGGATAGACACACGGGGCATGAGCGGGGGGTGGGCGGCAGGAGGGATAGACACATGGGGCATTAGCAGGGGGAAGGGAGGTGGGGGGAGGGTAGAGACACATGGGGCATGAGCAGGGGTGGGGGGAGGGGAGAGACACACCGGGCATGAGCGGGGGTGGGAGGCGGGAGGGATAGAGACACGGGGCATGAGCGGGGGGTGTGCGGCGGGAGGGATAGACACACGGGGCATGAGCGGGCGGAGGGATAGGAGACACGGGGCATTTAGGAGGGATAGACACACGGGGCATGAGCGGGGGGTGGGCGGGGAGGGATAGACACACGGGGCATGAGCAGGGGGGAGATAGAGACACGGGGTGGGGAAACAGGACAAGGGGGTGGGGGAGAAACAGGAGACATACACGGGTCATGAGCGGGTGGGGGGAAACAGGAGACAGACATGGGGCATGAGCGGGGGGTGGCAGGAGGGAGGGATAGAGACACAGGGCATGAGCGGGGGGTGGGCAGCGGGAGGGATAGAGACACAGGGCATGAGTGGGGGTGGGCGGCGAGAGGGATAGAGACATGGGGCATGAGCGGGGTGTGGGCGGCAGGAGGAATAGAGACATGGGGCATGAGCAGGGGGTGGGCGGCAGGAGGGATAGAGACACGGGCATGAGCGGTGGGTGGGCGGCGGGAGGGATAGAGACACGGGCATGAGCGGGGGTGGGCGGCGGGAGGGATAGAGACACGTGGCATGAGCGGGTGGTGGGCGGCGGGCAGGATAGAGACACAGGACATGAGCGGGGGTGGGCGGCGGGAGGGATAGAGACACGGGGCATGAGCAGGGGTGGGCGGCGGGAGGGATAGAGACACGGGGCATGAGCGGGAGTGGGCGGCGGGAGGGATAGAGACACGGGGCGTAGGCGGCGGGAGGGATAGAGACACGGGGCATGAGCGGGGGGAGGGATAGAGACACGGGGCATGAGCGGGGGGGTGCGGTGGGAGGGATAGACACACGGGGCATGAGCGGGGGAGGGATAGAGACATGGGGCATGAGCGGGGGGTGGGCGGCAGGAGGGATAGACACATGGGGCATGAGCGGGGGGTGGGCAGGAGGGATAGACACATGGGGCATGAGCAGGGGAGGGATAGAGACACGGAGCATGAGCGGGGGTGGGCGGCGGGAGCGATAGAGACACGGGGCATGAGCGGGGGGGATAGAGACACGGGGCATGAGCGGGGGGTGGGCGGCAGGAGGGATAGACCCAGGGGGCATGAGCGGGGGTGGGCGGGAGGGATAGACACACGGGGCATGAGTGGGGGGTGGGCAGCGGGAGGGATAGAGACACGGGGCATGAGCAGGGGGGTGGGCGGCGCGAGGGATAGAGACACGGGGCATGAGTGGGAGTGGGCGGCGGGAGGGATAGAGACACGGGGCGTGGGCGGCGGGAGGGATAAAGACACGGGGCATGAGCGGGGGGAGGGATAGAGACACGGGGCATGAGCGGGGGTTGTGCAACGGGAGGGATAGACACACGGGGCATGAGCGGGGGGTGGGCGGCGGGAGGGATAGACACACGGGGCATGAGCGGGGGGTGGGAGGCTGGAGGGATAGAGACACAGGACATGAGCGGGGGGTGTGCGGTGGGAGGGATAGACACACGGGGCATGAGCGGGGGGAGGGATAGAGACATGGGGCATGAGCGGGGGGTGGGCGGCAGGAGGGATAGACACACGGGGCATGAGCGGGGGTGGGCGGGAGGGATAGACACACGGGGCATGAGCAGGGGGAGGGATAGAGACACGGGGCATGAGCGGGGGGTGCACGGCAGGAGCGATAGACACACGGGGCATGAGCGGGGGGAGGGATAGAGACACGGGGCATGAGCGGGGGTGGGTGGCAGGAGGGATAGACCCACGGGGCATGAGCGGGGGTGGGCGGGAGGGATAGACACACGGGGCATGAGCAGGGGGTGGGCGGGAGGGATAGACACACGGGGCATGAGCGGGGGGTGGGCGGCAGGAGGGATAGACACATGGGGCATTAGCAGGGGGAAGGGAGGTGGGGGGAGGGTAGAGACACATGGGGCATGAGCAGGGGTGGGGGAGGGGAGAGACACACCGGGCATGAGCGGGGGTGGGAGGCGGGAGGGATAGAGACACGGGGCATGAGCGGGGGGTGTGCGGCGGGAGGGATAGACACACGGGGCATGAGCGGGCGGAGGGATAGAGACACGGGGCATTTAGGAGGGATAGACACACGGGGCATGAGCGGGGGGTGGGCGGGAGGGATAGACACACGGGGCATGAGCAGGGGGGAGGGATAGAGACACGGGGTGGGGGAAACAGGACAAGGGTGGGGGGAAACAGGAGACATACACGGGTCATGAGCGGGTGGGGGGAAACAGGAGACAGACATGGGGCATGAGCGGGGGGTGGCAGGAGGGAGGGATAGAGACACAGGGCATGAGCGGGGGGTGGGCAGCGGGAGGGATAGAGACACAGGGCATGAGTGGGGTGGGCGGCGAGAGGGATAGAGACATGGGGCATGAGCGGGGTGTGGGCGGCAGGAGGAATAGAGACATGGGGCATGAGCAGGGGGTGGGCGGCAGGAGGGATAGAGACACGGGCATGAGCGGTGGGTGGGCGGCGGGAGGGATAGAGACACGGGCATGAGCGGGGGGTGGGCGGCGGGAGGGATAGAGACACGTGGCATGAGCGGGTGGTGGGCGGCGGGCAGGATAGAGACACAGGACATGAGCGGGGGTGGGCGGCGGGAGGGATAGAGACACGGGGCATGAGCAGGGGGTGGGCGGCGGGAGGGATAGAGACACGGGGCATGAGCGGGAGTGGGCGGCGGGAGGGATAGAGACACGGGGCGTAGGCGGCGGGAGGGATAGAGACACGGGGCATGAGCGGGGGGAGAGGATAGAGACACGGGGCATGAGCGGGGGTGGGCAACGGGAGGGATAGACACACGGGGCATGAGCGGGGGTGGGTGGTAGGAGGGATAGACACACGGGGCATGAGCGGGGTGGGCGGCGGGAGGGATAGAGACACGGGGCGTAGGCGGTGGGAGGGATAGAGACACGGGGCATGAGCGGGGGGAGGGATAGAGACACGGGGCATGAGCGGGGGGTGGGCAACGGGAGGGATAGACACACGGGGCATGAGCTGGGGGTGGGCGGGAGGGGGAGAGACACATGGGGCATGAGCAGGGGGTGGGAGAGACACACAGGGCATGAGCGGGGGGTCGGAGAGAGGGAGAGAGACACACGGGCATGAGCGGGGGGTGGGCGGCGGGAGGGATAGACACACGGGGCATGAGCGGGGGGTGGGAGGCTGGAGGGATAGAGACACGGGACATGAGCGGGGGGTGTGCGGTGGGAGGGATAGACACACGGGGCATGAGCGGGGGGAGGGATAGAGAAATGGGGCATGAGCGGGGGGTGGGCGGCAGGAGGGATAGACACACGGGGCATGAGCGGTGGTGGGCGGGAGGGATAGACACACGGGGCATGAGCAGGGGGAGGGATAGAGACACGGGGCATGAGCGGGGGGTGGGATAGAGACACGGGGCATGAGCGGGGGGTGGTGGCAGGAGGGATAGACCCACGGGGCATGAGCGGGGGTGGGCGGGAGGGATAGACACACGGGGCATGAGCGGGGGGAGGGATAGAGACACGGGGCATGAGCGGGGGGTGGGTGGCAGGAGGGATAGACCCACGGGGCATGAGCGGGGGTGGGCGGGAGGGATAGACACACGGGGCATGAGCAGGGGGTGGGTGGGAGGGATAGACACACGGGGCATGAGCGGGGGGTGGGCGGCAGGAGGGATAGACACATGGGGCATTAGCAGGGGAAAGGGAGGTGGGGGGAGGGGAGAGACACATGGGGCATGAGCAGGGGTGGGGGGAGGGGAGAGACACACCGGGCATGAGCGGCGGTGGGAGGCGGGAGGGATAGAGACACGGGGCATGAGCGTGGGGTGTGCGGCGGGAGGGATAGACACACGGGCATGAGCGGGCGGAGGGATAGAGACACGGGGGCATTTAGGAGGGATAGACACACGGGGCATGAGCGGGGGGTGGGCGGGAGGGATAGACACACGGGGCATGAGCAGGGGGAGGGATAGAGACACGGGGTGGGGGAAACAGGACAAGGGTGGGGGGAAACAGGAGACATACATGGGTCATGAGCGGGTGGGGGGGAAACAGGAGACAGACACGGGGCATGAGCGGGGGGTGGCAGGAGGGAGGGATAGAGACACAGGGCATGAGCGGGGGGTGGGCAGCGGGAGGGATAGAGACACAGGGCATGAGTGGGGGTGGGCGGCGAGAGGGATAGAGACATGGGGCATGAGCGGGGTGTGGGCGGCAGGAGGAATAGAGACATGGGGCATGAGCAGGGGGTGGGCGGCAGGAGGGATAGAGACACGGGCATGAGCGGGGGCTGGGCGGCAGGAGGGATAGAGACACGGGCATGAGCGGGGGGTGGGCGGCGGGAGGGATAGAGACACGGGGCATGAGCGGGTGGTGGGCGGCGGGCAGGATAGAGACACAGGACATGAGCGGGGGTGGGCGGCGGGAGGGATAGAGACACGGGGCGTAGGCGGCGGGAGGGATAGAGACACGGGGCATGAGCGGGGGGAGGGATAGAGACACGGGGCATGAGCGGGGGGTGGGCAACGGGAGGGATAGACACACGGGGCATGAGCGGGGTGAGCGGTAGGAGGGATAGACACACGGGGCATGAGCGGGGGTGGGCGGCGGGAGGGATAGAGACACGGGGCGTAGGCGGCGGGAGGGATAGAGACACGGGGCATGAGCGGGGGGAGGGATAGAGACACGGGGCATGAGCGGGGGTGGGCAACGGGAGGGATAGACACACGGGGCATGAGCTGGGGGTGGGCGGGAGGGGGAGAGACACACGGGGCATGAGCAGGGGGTGGAAGGGAGGGGGAGAGACACACAGGGCATGAGCGGGGGGTCGGAGAGAGGGAGAGAGACACACGAGGCAAGAGCGGGGGGTGGGGGGAGACAGAGAGACACACGGCGTTCGTGTGCAGGCGGCAGATCCCGCTCCTCGGCCCTCCGCTGGCCACTGTGTGCTGATGGCGTGTGCGGGGGGCTGGAGGAACAGGGGACACACGGGGCATGAGCGGGGGTGGGAGGAAAAGGAGACAGACACGGGCAGACTTACTGTGCAGGCGGCAGATCCCGCTCCTGCTGACAAAGCCTCTCATGCGAGGAACAAAGATGGTGGGTGTCTCGGAAGCCAGACACACTGCCCGCTTTCACCGCATCCAATGAGAGAGCACGTCAGATGTCCGTGGACATCACGCAAGCTGCTTGCCCAATCACCGTCCTGTCCGCGGAGCGAACAGGGAAGTGTGTCCGTGAAGCGAACACAGATATCACAAATTTTTTTCACTTACATTTTTGTCATTTTTTTAAAAACTACTGGACGGATTTACACCAAATAAAGCAAAGCACGCTTTCGGGACCAAGCCGCCGCTCCTGCCACAATTTTTGTGTAAATCCGTCGAGCCGTTTGGGCTGTAGGCGTGAGCAAAGTTCTTTCCCATTATGTCTATGGGAAAAAACAAAAGTTTTGGGACCCCCCCCATAACTTTTCCTCCCCTGGACGAATCCTCACCAAACTTTGCAAAAAAATTCAGAGTGGGCCATATACTTTTTTCGCAAAGGTTGGTGAGGATTCGTCCAGGGGGAGCGAAGTTATAAGCCGCCCAAAAAGTGCTCTTCCTATGGAAACTCCAATTTAACCATAACTACATGGCCACTACCGTGGCCATGTAATATATTATTTTTAATACAAAACTTTGGTCAGTGTTTCTTTGTACCCTAGTATTGTAGTCCTATTGTGTAAACCCTGAATACTGCTCATCTCACTCTTGAGATAAGTCTGACTTCTTAGCCACAGCTACCAACTAAATCTTTGTGGTAAAGACTGATACCAAAGGGGATTTATTGCTCATACCTGTAGTCTTAATCTTCTGTAGTGCTCCCTAAGGGAACTGCACAGGATACTGCCTAACAGTTATCTCCTCAGTAATCTCCGCCACCGCCCCCCAGAATCGGACCACCACACGGCATGCCCAGTACATATGAAATTATCCTGCTTGTGGCTCCCCACATTTTTGGCATTCCCCTGTGCAATTCGCAGTGAATGTGGCCATTTTGGCCGCTGTATAGTGTAGTCTATTATGAATTTAGAATTGGGATCAGATTGAGACCTGCATTTAGCAATATAGCTTTGGTGAGTTGGCAATATTTAGTCAAATTTTCCTCTGTTATTGCCACCCCCATGTCTCCCTGCTATTTAGTCTTAATATCATTCACGGTTGGGGCATGTATTTGTATTAATGTATATAGTGTAGAGACTCCGGGGCTTCCACCGGATGTCACCGCTTGGAGTGTCCTAAGCGGCCCTCCAGCAATTGCATTCTTGAATTCATCTAATGTTACATATTTCCCATTGGGGAACATGTCTCGAATCTTAAACTCTTTATTCGGGTCCCGTGTTTTCTGGAGCGCTTCGTCTAATGTGGGGGAGATATCTGGGAAATTCCATAGTGGAACTTCCGGGTCATAGGGTGTCTCTATCTATAATCTTCTGTAGATTGCAGTCCAGGCATGGACCGTCATACTCACTGGATCAAATTGGCATGGGTCTTTATGGTGTGAGCTGAACAGTACAGAACGGAGATTGACTGGAGATGCGGCATACCTTGAAACACTTGTGTATAGGCGCGTTACAAATGCCATATCATATCATATCATATCATACCGCTCCATCCAGATGTGAGGTGCTGTGTCTTCTGGGTCGTACCAATGCTTGACGAATTAAGCTTGGGCTACTAGATAGTATAGCTCAAAATCCAGTGCTGCAGTGCCCCCAGTACCATATGGTTCAACCATCTTCTCCCACTTCATCCTAGCCATCTTTCCATTCCAAACAAATGCTGTAACCATGGAACGGAGTTTCGCAAAGAATTGCCGAAGAAATAAAGGAGCTTGGGGAGGACCACCATTTTCAGGATGGCTATCCGGCCATATAGTGAGATGGGGAGTCTGGTCCATAGCTGAAATTTCATAGTAAATGATTGCAATAATTGCTCAAAGTTGTCTACATATAGCGTCTGTCTATCTCTGGATACCAGTATACCTAAGTACTGGATGTGCTGGACCGACCATTTAAGTCTACAGGTATTCGTTGGACATTTCGTGGCTGGGGTCAGCTGGAATATCTCAGATTTTGCTTTGTTTATTCTATAGCCTGAATACTCAGCAAATTCATGTATATCTGACATAATAGGTGCCAGGTTTGTTTCGATGACCCAGACATATAAGAGTGTGTCATCAGCGTACAATGATATGGACTGGGTTGGGCCTGTCATTCTTATGCCTCTGTTACCGTGTTATTGTCTTATGAATGCCGCCATTGGCTCGATGGTCAGAGCAAATAATATGGGTGAAAATGGGCAGCCCTTTCTGGTACTCCTTCCCAATAAAAACATTTTAGATAACGTTTGGTTCATGAGAAACCTTGCTCCTGGTGCCGTGTATAGTAGTTGAACACATTTAATAAAGTAAGGGCCCATTCCAATTGCTTTAAGTACTGCAAATAGGTATTCCCTTGACACATGGTCAAAGGCTTTTTCGGCATCCAGGGATATCACAGCAGCACTTGCGCTAGGATTTATTTGTACCATGACCCCAAACAATCTGCGTAGGTTCAAGGCAGTGGATTGAGATGGAACAAACCCACATTGGTCTGGGTGCACGAGGCTTTGCATACTAGGTAGTAGCCTGGTAGCCAGCACCTTCCCAAAGATCTTGGCATCAGAATTGATTAGCAATAGCGGTCTATAAGAGGACATGTCCTGAGCTGGACGTCTGGGTTTTAATAATACAGCGATCACGGCTTCCCTCAGAGATTCCGGTAATATATTAGGTTCCATTGCTTTCTCCCACACCTTTAGCAATACCGGGACCAGCTCAGCCTGGAACTCTTCATAGAGTTCAGCTCCCAGACGGTCTGAGCCAGGGCTTTTCCCGATGACAAGACCTTAATTGCTTCAATTATTTCCTCACAAGTAATCGGTTGCTCAAGCGCTAATTTAGTTTCTAGGGGCAGTTTCGTGAGTTTCACCCCATTGAGATATTCATGTATTTCCGTAATGGTTTTATTGTCCCAGTTGGAGTACAGTTTTGTATAGAATTTCGTGAATTCCTGGTTTATTCCATCCTCCCTTGCAATCACAATGCCATCCGTTGCAAGAATGCCCGCGATCGAGTTGTGTTGCCTTTCAGATTTTGTTAAGTTGTCCAGGGACCTCCCTGCTTTATTTCCTTCCCCATATCCACGTGCCCTAACGGGGGGTGCAATGTATTGTATTTCCCTGGAAGCAAGTTTATCGAAATGTCGTAGCAATTTATTGATGTCGGCAAGCGTGTCTTTATCGTGTATTTGACTGTATGTAATCTCTAGGTTGTGCAGCGGTGATTCGAACTCTGCCAATTCTAGTCTCACAGATTTGAGAAGGTCCGTAGTCTTAGAGAGAAGGACACCCCCTCATCCAAAACTTAAATGTCTACCAGAGTGTAGCATAACGATCAACACATCCCTAGTTATTAGTAAAGAACTCTGCAATTTCAGTATGAAGGGATTCCGTTACATTAGGGTCTGAAAGGATAGCTGTCGGCATCCTCTATCTCCAAATTGGCTTTGGGATTCCACGCATCTCTAGCACCAATGATATCGGGGAGTGGTCTGAGAATGTACAGGGATAAATATCGCATTTCACCAGTGAATCCAAAATGGAGGAGGAGAGAAGCCAGTAGTCAATGCGTGATTCAGAGTCGTGAACAGAGGAATAGTGTGTGTATTGCCTCTCATGAGGGTGCAGTGTTCTTCATGCATCGATTAGTGACAACTGTGTCTGTATCTGATGTAGGGTAACGGCTGCCTTAGTGGATGGTCTTTTAATATTAGAGGATCTGTCACATGTAGTATCCAAAACTGTGTTAAAATCCCCTCCCCATATTATCCATGATTCATCCAGTGTGTTGAGTATATCTAATATTGTAAGGTGAAAGTTTGGTTTGTCAGTATTAGGACCATAGGTGTTGACCAGTGTAATAGGTTGCCCTGCTACCATCCCCCAGACCACCACGTATCGCCCCTGGGAATTGGTCTTGCTACCCGTGTATTGAAATCCCAGTGATGGGTGTATCAGCGTGAGTAGAGTAATCCGTGTGATATCAGTGTTTGCCCCAATTTGCAAGAATATCGGTATTGATTTTCCCTTGTGCAGGAGTTTCCTGCAACATTAATAGGTGTGGGAGATGTCTGGTGATGTAGGAACCAATTTTCCTGGATTTTGTTGGATTATTAAGACCACGTACATTACAAGACAACAAATTAATGTGTAGTCCATCGCCTGGTAGAGACATGTGTGTATTTGCATTCAGCATCTATCTCTGTGTCAAAATACCAGTTCTTGGAGGAGGCGCCACTCACACCGGTCTGACCATATAGTTTGGAATATTTAACTCCCACAACTTGGATTGAACTGCTCATCCCACTTAATCCCCAACTGGGTAACATACAAGAACCCCTCCTCCCCATTTTTCCCACCCGCCTCCCACATCATCTACCCCAACTTGACGATGTTCCCCTTCAAACTTGTGGAACTTTCCTGAGGTTATCATGTTGCTGCTACATGGCTGCCCTGACCAGGGCTCCCGACCCAGTCCTAAGGGTCATATATAGAGCCACCGCCTAAGGAAAACAATTCAACCAATGTAAAAGGATATCGTCATTTATAGCAATCACTCTGCAGGATCTCCTCTTTCCTCTGCAGGTCGAGGATTCCTGTTCTGATCCTGTCTTTGTTCTCCGGGGGAAGGGGTATAGAGGCCTCGATGTAGGCTATGGCTGCAGCTGGGGTCTCAAAAAAGTGCGCTCGTCCCCTGTGTTGGATCCTCATTTTAGCAGGGAAGATCAGGGCGTAGGGCATCTGGCATGCTCGAAGTATTCTCTTGACCGGTTCATAAGATCTTCTGTTAGCTTGTATGCCTGCGGCGAGTCCAGATATATGTGTATATGGTTTTCCTCATAGTGTAGTGTGCCCTGTTCCCTAGCCATTCTGTCTCTGTAATTGAGGAGGCAAGCAATTATCATGCCAGGTGGTGCTCCGGGTCTGGGCAAAGGGGCCAGGGTGCGATGGGCACGCTCAACCAAGAAGTGTTCTGAAAAGGATTCCACACCAAAGAGAGCTTTAAGAAGTGATTCCACTCGTGTTGCCATTGCTCCTTTGCCAAATTGTTCTGACACACCTACTATTTGGATATTGTTCCTTCTGGATCTAGATTCGAGATCCTCACACTTGGTTTGCATCTTAGAGAGGTCTTCTTTTAGTTGAGCAATGTCTCAGCCATGTTGGGTAATCACGTCCACATTTGAGCTGATTCTGCCTTCAGCTTCCGTAATGCGTGAGCTTTCTTTGTCCACCCTTGCCTTAAGGGAACCAATGGTAGCGACAATGTCATCCAATTTGACGTTGACAACTAGGAATCTGTTCTGTACAATGGTTGTTAAGTGGTCTTCTCTTTCGTTTTCCCCATTCTCATTGTGAGTGTTGGCAGAACTCAATGCTTCCGCCGTGGGGTCCTGAGCCTGGGTGCTTGTGAACAAGTCCATTGGCCCCTTCTTTTCGCACCAGCTCCCTTTGTCATTGCTCTTATTGTGGCATTCTCCTTTGATTCGCTCTACAATATAGGTGGCCATTGGGCAATGCAGTGATAATTGGTCTTGCAACAGGCCATGCGTCACCTCATTTATTGCCCGTACTTCTGCAGTAGTAGGGTTGTGTCTCGTCTGGGCTTCCACTCCACCAGCGGGTAGCTGTTACCGGTGGTCTTGGCCTAAACGTGCCCCCTCACCACATGACCAAGGATAGGTTCAGCGTGGTTTATACTGCTGCCCAGGCTTAATTATGGCCACCTGGATCCTGTCAATGTGTGTCAGGTTAAGGATTCCAATCAGGCACACACCCAGGTCACACCTAGCATGTAGTGCGCAATGAAATATTTATTTGTGTCTATAAGTTCAATATTCTGAATGATATACCACTCATATCACACCCATCTCAAAATACCCCCTTAGGTCACAGTGGATCAGGAATCAGGCTAGTTTGTAAAGTTATAGATTTACCTATTTATTTAATATTCAAATCACACATCAATTTTAATATGTAGATATGTGAGGCAGCAATCACCAAGGGGTGACAAAACAATTCAGAATATAAATACAATAATTGAATTCACTTATAATAATGCAGACTGTAAAACACAGGAAAAAGTACAGTTTTGGTTTGTGAGCAGATAGCGTTTAGGTTAATATTCCCCCTGCAAAGTTCTTACGGTACAAATGAGTAATCCTACACAGATGTAAGTAATCAGCAGGTATTCAGGAACAAAAGATCATGTCTAGAGTTTGAATGCAATCTTTCCTCCACAAACAAGAGAGAAAACTGTTTTTGGAAATAGAGACTTTTAAATGACAGGTGAAAATGGCTTGGTGAAATAATGCAAAATGATCAAAAATGCTTAAATGGAGAAAAATTATTTGGAAAGCAACACTAACCAGGTCCTAACAAACATGAGCTACAAGATAAACAACAATACACACTTTAGATCCGGATGGGATTTGAGAAACACTTTGGATGGGAAAAAGACACAAGTATACTTTTGCTAAAATGTCAATTTGCGGCAAAATTTCATTATGCGTTTCTATCTATACAATTGAAGAAGTTATAGAGGATTTAGTGAGAGGCATTTTTGCAAAATAGGCGAGAAATGAAAACAGAAATTCGGCTTTAAAAATGACAGATTGGTTTTATTATGCTATATTAATGACTATGAAAAAGAGGATACCACACATGAATTTTCACAGTTACGTGACTAGCATAACCCTTCATGTGGTGGATACTCTATTTCTTTCTGGGATTTACCTTATTTACTCAGAATAACTAATGACATATGGTTTTGTAAAACAAATGAGAAAAAATCAGCGCAAGAATGGTTCTGACAATACTAGGGTTCTGAGATTAAAGATGGGATGGTTTGAGATTGGGATAAGACAATGCAAATATACTATGGGTCACTGTTCTTCATATTGATACTTACAGTCCCTTGTGATTAAAATTGGACCGTCAAGGTTCGGGTCATTGGATCGGGTCAGGTCTACCTGCAGCAGGGCACCTCTGGCGGGATTGGATCAGCAGTGTGGTTCAGGTCAATTTTGGACTGCACCTCAGACTGGATTTGGATGTGCCCTTCTGGTCACTGGACATGGTAGATAACAGGACGCAAGTTTCAGCAGGCAAGCCTTAATGGTAGCAAGCCAGGGCGAATCAGAATTAAATCCCTTCAAGTTTGGGATGGTTTTAATTGGGTCTAGCTAGAAAGAGCTCAGCAATTCTAAAGTTTGGATTATGCAAAGAAATCTGGAGTCAGCTGCAAGGTGAAGAGTTCTGGATAGAATGAAGAAGTCAGGAACAAAGCGCGGTGCAGAAATCTGGATGTGTTCAGGAAGCAGTGTTTTCTGGTAGCAGTGTTTCCTATATATGGTGAAGTTCCTATATTTATCTTACCAAGTGATATCACAAAGTTTATGGTGTGGGCATAATTTCAAAACACACCCCACGGCTGTGAGTGGCCACAGGCACTTGCCTTGTTCTGGTTGGCAGTCAGAGAAGAGCTGTCATCCTTATGGATTTAGGAAATCCCACATTGATTTTGACCAAAACTTATTTTTTGCACACATGTACATTTCTAAAATGATGTCTCCTAATAACATCAGACACATACATGGCATATTTGATGGGTTATGTTCACATTCAATCCTCATCTCTGTGAGAGCTGTCTTCGTCATTCTATAGAATTGTATCAATTTAATCAAAACAGTTTAGATTACTAATTTCTCATTCAGTAGATATCTGGGCGACTATTACTGGATCATGTATATACAATCTTAGACTTGTAGCATCAAGTGTTCTGCTACAATTATAGTTTTTCTGTAACTTTGATCCGTTAGGTGGTACAGGTTTCATCAATGTCTTCAAAGCAAAAGCCTAAAATTAGGTGAACATCTACCAATTTTCAGAATTATCCTTCTTTAGGTTGCATAGTTAAAGAGTTTCAAACTTAATCACAAATAAAGATTTAAACACCAAAAGGTTCCTTTGAACAGAGTTTTTTTTTCTCTCCTTTCAACAAACAACAGCTGTCAGATGCCTTTGATCAGGGTGGGGTGTAGAGGGAATGATCCTGCCCCTCTCCAGCAGAGGTCAATGCTCAGCCTGTCCTTTATTCTTGGCTCAGCCAAAAGACGAATGTCTAATGAAGTCTATTGTGCTCCATTTGCGAGAACCTCCAGCAGCCATTAGACTTGCTGTAGCAAGGGAGTGTCAAACTGAAGTTTCAGTCTTTCCCAGGCTGGTCACTGTCCAATCAGAATTAAACAGTTACTTACCTCCAATGCTGGGTTGCTTTAAAATTCACAATAAAGTCTTTCCTTTAACACATATAAAAATAAGCACAGTTTATAAGGGATTTGGACATTTAAAAGAAATAAGCCCTTCACAAACATGCTTTAAACAGGCAAATTTTGCAATTTCTTCAGGAAAAAGAAACACATTAAACTGGGTTTGACATCTAATGTTCTTATGCAGCTGTCAGGCAGTGAGGCCCGGTTTTCTCTGACTGCAATGGATGATCTGTGATTTCAGCTCACTTTTCCTTTCAATAGTTCACCTGGAAAATGACCAAAATTAGTGCCAAAACAGCACTTTGACGGTTGAAATTGATTGGGAAAACTGTATTTTAAAGGCATTTTCAGATTTTAGCCCACTTCTGTGGCCTTGCTTCATGTGACATGTAACAGCACTCCCTGGCATTCTCCTGGAGGGAGTTCTGTTTTGACATCAACTTTGCCTGTGTGTGACAGGGTGATGCAGCCTTTCTGTGATTTATGAACCATGCACAGTTTTGAAGATTTGGCACGCACAGGGGTTATCGCATCCATTTTTGGCTGTTTTCTTTCCCCCATTGGGAAAGGGATTTAGTAGGGCGCATTGGCATGGGTTGAAATAACCCACAGTCACAGTCGACTCAACAGTTCAGAACAGGGGGTCCACCTTGAGAGGCTTAGGGGGTAATTCATAGACCTTGGCGCACAAGTGGCGCACGTGGCTGGCTCACAGTGTGCGCGTGCAGCAGTCTGCGCCAGCCGCGTGCGCCAAAACCAATTTCAAAGCACAGCATATTCATGGATCCTAACATCCATAACCAGCCGTGGCGCAGAGTGGTGCAGCGACCCTGCAGCAGCGCCAGTTACACCCCCAACCCCGCCCCATGCGCCATGAACAGCACACAAATCCAGTACATGGCGCAAAGGCCGGTGGACTGGCATACAGCCCCCCAACCATGAAATTGTGTGTAAAACTCCCCGCACACCCCTCGGAATACATGTACCCCGCTCATGCTAGCGAAATCGCGTGTAAAACTCCCTGCGCACCCCTCACAATACAGGTACCCTGCTTGCGCTAGCGAAATCGCGTGTAAAACTCCCCGCGCACCCCTTGGAATACACGTACCCCGCTTGCGCTAGTGAAATCGCGTGTTAAAATCCATGGGCATCCCTTGGAAAACACGTACCCCGCTCGCACTAGCGAAATCGCGTGTAAAATTCCCAGCAGACTCCTCGGAATATACTTACCCTTCTCGCGCCAGATAAATAGCGTGGAAAAAGAACCCCTGTGGTGTGGGCTGCCTGTGGGGCATGGCCAGGGTGGATGGGCTGCCTGTGGGGCATGGTGAGGGTGGATGGGCAGCCTGCGTGATTTTCGGGGGTGCGCAGGAAGTTTCACACGCGATAGGCCCTGTTCGAGCAGGGTATGTGTATTTGTGGGGTACGCAGGGAGTTTCACATGCGATAGGCCCTGTGCGAGCAGGCTACGTGTATTTGTGGGGTATGCGGGGAGTTTCACACGCGATAGGCCCTGTGCGAGCAGGGTATGTGTATTTGTGGGGTACGCAGGGAGTTTCACACATGATAGGCCCTGTGCGAGCAGGGTACATGTATTTGTGGGGTGCGCAGGAAGTTTCACACACAATAGGCCCTGTGCGAGAAGGGTAAGTGTATTTGTGGGGTACGCAGGGAGTTTCACACGCAATTCGGCATCGTGAGCCCTCCCGGGCGTGCAGTTTCCCCCCTCCCCTTGCCCTATAGGCAGCCCACACCAAAGGGGACTACCCTACAACCCTCACCATGCCCTGCAGTCAGCCCACATGGCACCATGCACTTGTGAGCACATCCACCCACCCAGCATTGATGCGCATCTGCCAGCAGGCCCCAACTCATGTCCCCCTGCACCCCCACCCACCCAGCATTGACGGGCACCTGCCAGCAGGCTCCGACTCATGTCCCCCTGCACCCCCACCCACCCAGCATTGACGGGCACCTGCCAGCAGGCCCCGACTCATGTCTCCCTGCACCCCCACACAATCAGCAGTGACGGGCACCTGCCAGCAGGCCACGACTCATGTCCCCCTGCACCCCCACCCACCCAGCATTGATGGGCACCTGCCAGCAGGCCCCGACTCATGTCCCCTTGCACCCCCACCCAACCAGCATTGAAGGGCACCTGCCAGCAGGCCCCGACTCATGTCCCCCTGCACCCCCACCCACCCAGCATTGACGGGCACCTGCCAGCAGGCCCCGACTCATGTCCCCCTGCACACCCACCCACCCAGCAGTGACGGGCACCTGCCATCAAGCCCTGACTCATGTCCCCCTGCACCCCCACCCACCCAGCATTGACGGGCACCTGCCAGCAGGCACCGACTCATGTCCCCCTGTACCCCCACCCACCCAGCATTGATGGGCACCGGCCAGCAGGCCCCGACTTATGTCCCCCTGAAACCCCACCCAACCAGCAGTGACAGGCACGACTCATGTCACCCCCGGCACTGACTCATGTCCCCCTGAACCCCCACCCACCCAGCATTGACGGGCACCTGCCAGCAGGCCCTGACTCATGTCCTCCTGCACCCCCACCCACCCAGCATTGACGGGCACCTGCCAGCAGGCCCCGACTCATGTCCCACTGGACCGCCACCCAACCAGCAGTGACGGGCATGACTCATGTCACCCCCCCAACACGTTATCACAATTCACACTCATGGCCCTTATGGCCACCCAGATCCCACCCCAGGCCACCCCAGTCCAAACACCCAACCAAGTATTCCATCCACCCCATATTGAAATCCCCATCACATGATACATCCCAAATGGCAAGTATGCACATCAATAAATGTCCGTGACACACACAGAATGGGTGCAAGTTAATGAGAAAACCCACATCGTGTCATGCATGAAACCAATGAGAGAATAACACACAAATGAAGTATGAAACCAAAACGTAATAAATATAAAAGCAAGGAAATGAAAAAAAATCACACAATAATAGAAATAATAAACAAAAGGCTGCATGTCCAAAATAAATGAAAACAATATATGAATGCAGAATCAAAATAAATCCAAATTAAAATGGCTCCAAATGGTTCGTCCATCAAACCAAATCCAAAGGAAAAAAGAGATGAAAATCCATTGCTACATGGTAAAAAAAAAAAAAAATATTGAAGTCGAATCCAGTTTTCAACTATATACAATGTACAAATCCAGGGTCAATGAGCCCAACAATCCAAATGAAACCTACAAAAAACCTTACCTAATAAACAACTATATACAAAAAGGTGGAGCATAGTCCATGCACCCCAAATGAAAGAAAAATAGAAAGGAAACCTAACACTAATTAACTCTACACAATGGCGGCGGGCAAGTCATACGGCTCACTTGTTGATCTCCCGGGCCAGGGCATCATCAAACTCCTGTTCTATGTCCTGGGGTTGGGCCTGCTCCATGGCCCCGGGGTTTCGCAGGTTTAACTCCATGTCCACCTCCAACTCCCTGCGAATTTCCTCGAGGCACTCAGGCTGCCTCAGCGCCCTGCGCATGGAGTTCTCCGCCCTGACCATAGTGAGCCATGCCTCTTCCTCCCGCCGCCGCTCCGCATCTATCTGCTGGCCCAACCGCTGCCACAAGGAAGACACTCCCAATCCAGGGTCCTCCTGCCCTCCGGCCAATGCCTGCCCCTCTGATGTTGATGGCCCTGAGCCATCATCGCTCCCACCTTGAGCCTGCTGCTGCCGTGCATGTACCCTGCCTGTTGTTGCCTGCATGTCCTCCTCCTGCTGGGGTTCAGTTGTTGGGGTGGTCACCCCTGCTGGACCTCTGACTCCCGACTGTGGCAGGGATGTGTCCTCCACCAGCCTGGCCGCTGGGTCAGGGACAGCTCCACAGGGTGCCCAGGTGATACTTGGGCAGGAAGATGCCACGGAGGACGATTGGCGCATAGGGGGTTCAGTTGAGGATGGGGCCACTGGAAGCTCCAGCACTCGGAGGAACCCAGCAATGGTGACCCGTCCCAGTAGGTTGACGCGGTCTGCAAGGCATCCAAAATGACATGCATTGTCCTCACGAGAACCCTACACGTCATCCCGAATGCCACGTACACTCAACCCCACCCCAGCCAGGACAGGCTCAACACGGTCCCGGATTGCCACGTCCACAGGTAGAGGAAGGCCATTTGTTGTGCGTGCATCCCCTCCCTGAAAACGGGTCTGGTCGAAGGCATCCCTGCTGGTGCCGGATGATGTAGTCACAGGATCGGGGACAGGATTACATACAGGTACCTCTGCGGCCACCTGTGCTGCCTCCTGTCCCTGCCCATGGACTGCAAAACCAGCACCAGTGGAATCCCTCCTCCAGACCCCATGCTTGGGCCTTCCACGGCCTCCTCCTCAACCAAAGCCCCCACCAACCTGGATGACTCCGTGCCATCTTCCTCCATAGGCCGCAGTGGGGTCTCAGCTGCCCCTTCGGCTGCCGAGGAGTCCACCTCCGACCTCTGCCTCTTGGACTTACCCCCGGCAGCTGGGGCCGCGGACGCAGCTCCAGAGTCCTCACTCCCCGACGAGATGACAACATGGGAGGGGAGCTGGGCCTTGCGTTCCGGCTGGCGGTGGGATCCCTGCCACTGTGCTACACAGCACCATCTCCACCCTCTTCATCAGTTGATGCTGCAGACAGGGAGAGATAGAACACAGGCATCAAACATGACAGTTGCACATGAGTGGCAGTGTCAAACTTCCCACATGGCATCACACTCCCCAACATACATATCATTTGAACCCACACACATGCGCAAATTAACATGAATGTTGAAGCAAGCAACACCATCCATACACATACAACAGCATGAGCATCCAAAGAATAGCCTGACATCACATGCAACAGGGGGAGTGCCGAAAACAAGCAACACACGCCACCGGACAAACATGCATCTGTACATCTACCCCACCTGTCGCAGTGAAATCATCAACATCCATGTCACAACTGCTAATCAGCCTCCTACATGTTGCCATCACATGCATCCATGGTGTAACACAGTGGCACACATGTCTAATGCACACACGCACATGTACATTGTGCACATACATGAAGGTGGAACCAGCATCCATGTGTCACACCACAACCATGCCACAGAACATACACAGAAATTCAAACATGTGTGCACCCACACATGCATTTGTGCCCCATGCATTTTGAGACATATGCCACTGATGTGCCTCACACATGACTGGACTCACATGCTGCAGGCTCATGTCCCTGTACATACACATCCATACATGGGCCTTCCAAGACATATGTCCAACCTGCACACTCCTGCCACACCTCAACATGCATATCGTCCAATCAGTACGCATGGACACTTACCGCTCGACTCCGGACGTGTCTGCCTCTCAAGGATCGAGAGGTGGAGTGCTGGGCGTATGCGTTCCAGGACCCTCATCTGGATGTAGGTAAGGCGGACCTCGCACCCCTCTGAATGCGCTGCCTTCAAGAGGTGCCGGGCCTTGCTGAGGGTCCTGGACCTGAAGTCTTCCCAGCGCTTCCGGACGTGTTGAATGTCATGGGCTGCCACCCCCTCCACATTGATGGCAGCCACGATGTCCATCCAGATCCTCTTCCGTCCTTCATTGTCGGCGCGTGAACTTCCAAAGAGGGCATCATACTGCCCCAGGACTTGCTCCACCAGGATGCCAACTTCATTGGCAGAGAAGCTGGCAGCCCTCTGCCTCTCTGCTGGGGTGTTTGGGGGGTTGCCACTGGTGCCAGATGGTGTTGGGTCAGACATGGCAACCCCTGAGGCAGGTGTGGGTGGGCAACTGGGTCCTGGGGCTGTGCTGTGGAGCGATGGAATCCCAGTCGGGAGTCTTCTGTTCCAGCAGGGGTGGTCACAGCAACTGGAACCCTGCAGATGGCAGACGTGCAGGCACCAAATAGCAGGGCACGTGGCCAGCAGGCAGGTAGCAGCAGATGGCAGGTGGGAGCATGCTCGGGGCTCTGGGGGGCATGAAAATGGCCTTCTGGGCAGGAGCGTGGTCTTCCGTGTGTTGTCGCGTGGCCAGCTTGATACAGAGTGAATTGGCACGTGAAAAAATAGCACGTCAGCATGGAATTCGAGGAATGGCCCTTAGCGTGTTAGCGCATATGTGACATAGCACGTGCGGGTGTTCCCCTCATCACGGGTGCATAGTGATTCAGCACGTGAGAAAACAGCACGTCCACGTGTGAAAGCGTGTAATCCGAGGAAAGGCCCTAAGCGTGTGAGAGAAGTGACGTGCGCAGGCGTTTAACTCAGCACGGGTTAAAGGTGAGCGGGGCCAGCAGTTCGCTGTACGTGCCTTTCGTGAAGACCGACGTGTGTGTTGCTACTTCATGTTGTTTCGCGCGCCATCACAACTGCACAGCGGATCAAGGACATATCTCTTCTTTTGGCGGGGGTATTGGCCACGCGTGTTTTTCATTATCACGCTAGTCAGACGGTGAGTCGCGCATGCTATTTTTCCCACTGCCGGACCCCCTGTGTATCACGTACTGTTTTCGAGGTTCTAGTAGCCTGCGTGTCTCATGCGTATGCGTTTTTTGTGTTCCTGGGTGCCACTGTGTACTACTGGAGGTTAATTCAACACACATCGGCTACCAGGGGTTGCATGCATGGTTTTACATCAGTTTTGGGGTGCCTGAGCGTTGCGTGACCCGTCACTTCATCACCGGGGTCACATACAGCCTTGCAGGTGCAGGGGTGGTATTAACATCTTGTATACCCACCCCCTTCACCCCAATTGCCCAGGACAATTGGTGTGTACACCTCGCATTGGCAATACTACATCCGTGCCGGCACTGCTCCATCTGGGCCATGGCTAGGGGGCCACGAAAGGTGAGGGGCACACCAGCTGGGTGTACCCCCCGTGGCGGGTGTGGTCAGGGACGTGGGTGGGGTGACCAGGGAGTAGGAGGATTCCAGGGTATCCAGGGTGGCTGCAGAGGGGGAAGAGACAGGGGTGCGCCACTTCGGCACGATGTTGTGCCACGTGTTGGTGCAGTCATGCCACCACCCCCTGCGGCCCCAGGAGATGCAGTTCTTGCATCTGGCACTGGCCACTCCCTCTGTTCAATCCACCAGCGCCACTGCCCATACTGATCAGGGCGGCATTTGCCAGCCAGAGTCTGCACCACTGTCCAAGAGGATGAAGGTTGCACCTGCAGTCAAGGCTGGGACCCCAGGCAAAGCTCCGGCCTCCGGCACGTCGAGGAAGAAGCCTTTCTGCATGCAGGAACTGGACTCCCTTGTGGACTACGTGCGGGACCACAATCGTGATAGGCTAGTGGTGCCAAATTGTCAAACTGCGGCTGCCCATCGTATGTCCCACTGGAAGCAAGTTGCGGATCATGTGAGTGCATTCGGCCATGAGGTGCGCACAGCTCAAGAGTGCAAAAAGTGTTGGGATGACCTCAAACGCAGTACTAAGGCGAAGCGTGCCTCTAATTACAACATGACTCTGGTGACGGGCAGTGGGCCACCACCTGAGGAGGAAGACCTCATTTTGCACGAGTCAGTCGCTGCGGAGTTCATACCAGCAGGAATGGTCGAAGGAGTGGGAGAGATGCTGGACTTTGATGCCCCGTCCAGTGAGTGTTGTTGCGTGTTTGTCAGGACATGTGTGGTTTGCTTGTGTGATGTGTTGTGCTTGACTGCCACTATATGGCATGTGTACATGGTTCCCATGTGCAGGTCATGCAATGCTTCAATGATGCGTGCCTGCTGTGCAGGATGCTGGACATGTAGAGCAGACAGGGACTGTCCTCATGACCACACTTGCACCCTACTCACATGCTACTCAGCCTTCTGCCCCTCAGGTCCATGTTCCAGCTAACTGGCCCTTTTGCATTGAGCCTGGGGTGTCTTCCTCTCAGCACTGGGACAATGTCATTGCATGACTGACGTGCATGTGTCTTCGGCCTGCATGCGGGTACTCCACGTAGCCATGCTCCCTTGCCCCTCCACACCATTGCACCACAATTTCACCATGGCACTGTTGTGCATCATGTTGCCGTACTGCAATGGCCAGTCCAAGGCTCCTGTGTATATGCAAACTTCCACCAGCCAACCTGCCCGACACATGCAGTGGGGTACATCCTCTGTCCTTGATGAAGTGTGTCTCACTTGGACTGTGCAGATGGAAGATGCTCCGTAGGGACATGAGTGCCCATTCATGCTCCATGTGTATTCCATGCATGCCCCTATGTGTCCTTGACAGGATGATCATAGTAGTACATGTCCAGGCTGACCTACATTTCATGGCCTTTTTCCATGGTTTTGGGGTTTGGGTCCTTTGAGTTCTCTGCGATTATGTATTTTTATCAGTCAAGGAGGCCTCTGAGGGGGTTGCACCCTATTTACATGCAAAGTGGGACATGAAGACCAAGGGGTAGGGGGATCCTGTAGCCAGGTAGACTAAAAGGGAGAAGGCTACATACCCCAGACACAGTTGTTCAGAAGGTCATGGTGATGTGTAAATGAGGGAGGGCCTTTTGTTGTTGGACAGTAAGCCTGGCCTACAGTGTTTGGGCACTCTCTGACAATGTCATTGTGTGGTACTATGTACATGATCTGTTGTGCTGGTCAATGGTTGTTCCTGTGTAGTATTTACTTTTCAGGTGTCAGGGGATTGTTGTGCTTTGACATGCTGGGGTGTACACATGGGCAGTGTTCACATGTGAGGGTCACTTGATTTCACATGTATATATTGAGTGCATGTCCCTACTGACACTTACAATTGCACAATGCTCCACCACACGTACAACCACTCTTCCATGCCCACAGGTGCACACATATTGCCTTCTCGGGCACGCTGCGTCCCTGCAGCACATGATCAATTACCATTTGGGGATCCTGTACATGCGTCAATAGGTTATTTTTTTTCTTTGTCCTTTTCATGTGATGCTCAAGCTGTATCTCCAGCACAAGGAATGCTCACTGTGCTGAGCAGTGTGTAGCAGGAGAGACACACAGCACACGGGTTGGGGAGTTGCGATTTTGCCTTGCCTAATGTGCATGTGAACAGGCATTCAGTGCTGTGTTGGAGCTACCACTGGTGGAAGGCATTTGTGTATGACTTGGTATGTGTGGGAGGTTGTTGGTCAGTCATTTCATCTGATTTCGTGTCAGGTGTCATTGTCTCAGGCCACTTTCCATTTCTCACATATCACTCCGTATCTTGTTGGTCATGTGTTTGGCTTTTGCTGTTGCATGCCATGTCATGCTGTGGCAGA
Source organism: Ambystoma mexicanum (assembly GCF_040938575.1). Taxonomy (NCBI): domain Eukaryota; kingdom Metazoa; phylum Chordata; class Amphibia; order Caudata; family Ambystomatidae; genus Ambystoma; species Ambystoma mexicanum. The sequence continues at coordinate 791,274,089 of NC_090937.1, read as the reverse complement.
CAAGGGTGATGTGGTTCGGGAGGGTTTGGGTGACATATCAGGGATTGTCATGGCCTGTTTTGCGGGGTGGGGAGGTGTGATACACACCTTGCATGTGTTCCTTTTGATCACACTGTATTGGTTATGTTTAAGTAGCTAGGGATGCACACAATGTAGCACGTCCATGGAAACATCCTCAGGGTGGTAAGGTTGTGACAGTTGACTGTCTCTTTGTCATCATCGGTTGTAACCTGGTATGTGCCAGGCCTGTGTGCACTCCGCAGGGGTGGGAGTTTAGGTGAAAAATGCGGCCACACGCTGGGTCCGGGCTGCCTCGCCACTTGCCCTTTCCCCTCCCATGGGAGTGCCTGTGTGTGGGGTTGGGGATGTGGGGGCACCACCATGTCCACCAGTACACCCTGCCGTGTTGCAACATTGTGCAGGACACAAGCTGCCACAATGATCCTGCACACTACTGGGGGTGCATATAGTAGCTGGCCACCAGAGCGGTCAAGGGAGCGGAAGCGTGAATTGAGCACTCCGAATTTGCGCTCCACTATGCCCCTGGTTGCAATATGGGCAGCGTTGTATCTTACCTGGGGTGGTGTGGTTCCAGATTGGCGTCATCATGTTATTGCTCAGAGGGTAGGCACTGTCCCCTGGGGAGGTGATAATGGTTGTGATTAGTTGGGTTTGTGTATTTGTCTGTGTGTGACATGCATGCATGTGCACAGGCATTTGTACTCACCTAGGAGCCATGTGTCGCCATGCTTCCCAGCTTCCAGGGCCCGGCTCAGGGCGGACATTCTGTATATGAAACTCTCATGGGTTGAGCCAGGGTAGTTTGCATAGACCGAGTTGATGATTCCCTTTGCATCGCATACAACCTGCACGTTGATGGAATGCCAGTTCTTGCGGTTTCGATAGATGTGCTCAGTGGCCCTAGGTGGACGTAGGGCCACATGGGTGCAATCTATGGCACCAAGCACTTTGGGGAAGTGTGCCACCCTGTAGAAGTTCTGGACCACGTCCTGCCTTTCTGCAGGTGTTCTGGGCATGTATATGTTCCTGCGGACTGAGGGGCACACAGTCATTATTGCCTGCGTGGGCTGTGAGACCCCCCCCCACTATGGCAGTTGTCCGCTGAATTGACCCAATGACCAAAAAATACAGGACTTTGAGCCCCTTTTCCAACGGGCTCAATGCTTGGGAGCATAGGGTGGGTGATTTAAGTTCATCTTCCCACTCCCTGACCAGGTCTAGGATGATGGAGGTGGGAACCTATACCTGCCATAGACCTGTTTGTCAGGCATCCCAAAAAGGCTGGTCTGGGGCAAAGAAATGTGGGGCCTGGCTATTCTCCTCCTCCTGCGGTGTCCCACGATCAGTGCTGCGACAATGGGGCATTCATCATAGCTGTGTATACGTCTTTGTTGTTGTGCGCACTTTTATACTGTGCGCGGGGACGCTTCCGCCTGCCTTCTTGTGGCGGACGTGTTGACGCCTGTGCGCATCTTTAAGCATGCACGGGTTTCCCGTATTCGATTCCATGAATACGTGTTGTTCGTGGCCATGTGGGCGTTCCGTGTATTTCCCTGCAGTACTTTCCTAGTTACGCCTTCTTTTTCATGCTATGTTCCCCATTCCACATATTACGTGCCATGTCCCGCCCCCTTTTTGGTGTGTGCCGACGTTGTGCGCTTTCGCTGTGCACATCGCACACAGCGTTTGTGGTGCTGCTATGACGTGTGCGCCCGTGCGCACCATGCTCGGATTTGGCGCACATCCCGCTGTAAACACGCGCAGGCCCTTACATGAATCGCACGCATGCGTGTGCGCTTGCTTTTTCACGCTTGCTCTGGATTGTTCCTAGATTTTCGGCGCACATTTGTTCCATGAATCGGCCCCTTAGTGTAGTCTGTGAGTGTGCACCACAAATCCAGGGTCCTCACCAGTGACCCTGTGTAGAGGAGAATGCCGCATTTGGACTGCTGTAGTTTGAGGGTGTATCCTCTCTATTTCCTGACCCAAAGAATGGATTGTGTTCTCCCACGTTGTGTGGTTTCCCAGTATTTAGTATGTGCGTGCGTTACCAGGTGGTGTGGTTACCTCTTGGCTATTTCTGTCGGATATGGTGTCGCCCCCACACAGTGGTACAATTTTCAAGATATATGTGGTCCGGGTCTCAAGTAGGTCTCAGCGACAGTGGCACCCCGGGCCGCAGTCCCGCAATTATGGGCTGCACTACCAGCAGCCTTCACAGCGGAGTCGCTTCCCTAGGTACTCTGGATAGTAGGCCAAATCACACAGTATGTAGCAGTTCAAGTTCCCAGCACTCACTCCCAAGCACAGCTCCGAAGCATTCACCCGTTGTTGAGGAGTATAGTCTAAAGTGCGGGGAATAGCACCTCACTGTAGAGATGGCAGTGTGTGTTACGAGCCCATTCCACATAGTATTTATAATGGGTAGTGCCGTAAGATTCACTGGCATAGCCTGCGCTTTTCAGATCACGGCTGAGAGTGGACTGTGTCCTCCCACGTTTTAGGATAGGAGATATATTGTTTTTATAACTCACAGTAAGGGCTCAGGGTTTTGGACACTGCACCTCAGTAGTTGTACAGTATTACTGACTGCTATCGGCTTCACAATGCAATTATGCGTATCTGTGGCGTTTGTTTTCCGTACTGACAGAGCGGTCCTCCACAATTACTTATTGCGCAGCGTGTGTACTGGGGTTGTTCCCCCGATTCCACCTCACCTTTGTTTTAGCAGCGCTGTATGTCATACGTTCTCCTCTGTACCGCAGGCCAGTAATGTAGGCTACGCGTAGGATCTGTGTTTTCACAACAGGTGGTATGCCCCTTGTCTCGAACCGGCCACCAGCATGATGCTCCTCTGGCCCGGGTCATTGCCAGATGGCCGGGTCCCTGCTCTCGTTCAATCAAGCCCACATGCGTTCTGAGGTCGCCAAGTAGACACATTTCGTTGGTACCTGTGTCGCAGCGCAAGGCTTATTTTTCTCCAGGCTGTCACTGCAAAGGAGGCCGACGCAATGTATTACTCTCTCCACAGTCCTGCCACCAAAGACACTTTGTAGTTGCCCTCAGTATGAAACTTGCAGGGTGTTGCTCCGGTTATGTCCGATGCCGGTGGCTCGGTTCGGCCCAGTGCAGTCCAGCGGGTCGTCAATGGTGTCAGGCTGATGTGGGGGTTAATGTGGGGGGGCGGCCCTTCAAAGCAAATCCTCTGCTTTGTGTTGCCAGGGGCCCGCTATGGACCCGCCCACCTTACACAGCCCCACGGTAAGATCCAGGTTCTACAAACAGCCCGATCAGGACAGGAACCGGTCAGCAGCGATATCTCCCCCAGGGCCCTGTGACCCTTTGCAGCTCCGGGTTTCAGGTCTTCCATCTGCATTCAGGTGCGCGTTAGTCTCAGGATCAAGGAGGACCGTTTCAACTCACCAGTTATCCTCGCCCTCTGCTCACTACAGGGACGCTCGAGTGCCAGCCAGGTGAGAGCAGGAATTCACTGTATAGGGGAAGTCAGTGTTTAGCCTCAGGCTGCAGCTCCTCCCATTGCGCGGCCCACAGCAGGGTTCCCAACCTCGCTCTCGAGTGAAAGTCGACTGGCTCCCACCAGCGGCCCCTGTCGTATGGTGCTCCCGGGGTAGTTTGCAAGTAGGATATCTAAGCTGCACTTGCACGGTTTTTCCCCAAAGTTGCAGATTATGGTCTCTAGGCAGTCATCTACCAGCACATTGATGTGTTCTGTGTGAGGGTGGCTCCAGCACGGATGAATTCGTCAACATGATTTGTTATAGATCAGAGTTCCTGGTTCAGGCGGCCATTTTCCACGTGCGCAACAGCGCACCCTTGTTCTTTTTTTAATTTTTTTTTTTTTAATATCACCAGCATTCAAATGTTTGATTACGCACTCGGTGCACACAGTTTGTACTTGCCTTGAAATGAACTATTGAGGAATCTCTCCTGCTGACTCCCTTCCAGCTTATGGTTTATTCTTGGTTTCTGACATTCCATTAACACATGGCTAGTTTCATTGTTGTGACACTGATCTGCTAACCAATAACGTTGTATATGTGCTTGTTGACTTTAAGTTGTGTCTGAATGGAATTACTGTTGCTTGGGGATGCAGTGTTTTGACTACCCCTCTTGGTAGAAGTTTTTCTTTATTTATCATGGCAGTTTCTTCCTACAGATCGTCAGGCATCAAAATAAAGATTTACAGCCTGATTTATGGAATTATGTGCGTGAAAAAGGCAGATTTGCACGCCTTTCTGGCCGAAAATCCCTGTGTGAAGTATAAGGATTTTCGGGCAGAAAGTCGCGCAAATCTGCGTTTTTCACGCAAATAATTTCATGAATAAACCTCTTAATGAGTGGGAACTAAAAGCAGTTCCTGTCTGTCTGTCATAACCCAGTGCCGCAAATCGAACTCTGATATGAGATGCAAACAATTACCTTTTTCCATCATTTATGACCATGATTCTTTACATGTTTTCCTATACATGTCATGAAACCCAAGCATGTAATGAGCCATAAAGTATGCACAATTGTATGCCACAACTTGATGTGGTGTTTCAAAAGTAGCTCTTGGTAACTCTTGGTGTCAAGCTGACCAGGATTTTCAAGACCTTGTCCAGGAGCTAAATAGCTTCAATCAATTTAGAATATTGGATCTAAATTGACATTTAGGGTAAGTGAACAGGGTAAGTGAACAGTAAGTGATGTACACAGAAATTGAGTTATGTTTCAATTCAAATGATCGTTTGGGTGTTTTTCTTTTAACATGGTTGCTGCAGGATGATCATTTATTGTAGATTCAATGTCTTTGTATTGGTTGTTTGCATACATTCTTTTCCATTAGACAGTCAATCTGCGTATCTTGCAGCAAACTGACTTACAGTACATTTGAGAGCATCTGGTTGCATTTGGGATTTTGCAAGTGATATAACTTTCCATAAATGGTGACAAATTGTCTACACTACCTTCACTGAATGATGGAGCCTGTTTAACCTAACGCAGCTGCATGTGGTTGCCTGGAGCCTGTCTTCATTAATACTATTGTTGCCAAACGTAGTGTGGGATTTGAACTAAATGAGGGCATTCAAAGTGTAGTATACGTTTCAATATTACCTGCCAAAAGGCAATGGTGAAATTATCTGGATACATTTACTAGGTCATGTCACAACGTTCATTAGAGGTCATAGATTGGATGTTTGGCTGATTACTTTTGGCACTTTTTGAACAATTTAGTAAGTTATTTCCATGAATATTCTGCTCAACATTTTGTGGTAAAAACTATTATCTAGTACATGATCTTTTGTTTCAACCGTGTGTTTAAAGTTTGAGTCTGTCAGAGTTATGGTACATTTGTCCTGTACTTAATGTGTGTGCCACTACTTAACATAACATTGCCAATACACTTTCATATGAAAGGCAGAAACATATAGTTGTGATAAAGCTAGGTGAATATTCACAGGCTAACGTATCAAATGTTCCGTGACCACAAATACTTGCCTTCCCCATCCCATCAAAGAGTACCAGTGGGTACGGTACAAAAGCACAAAAACTGCCTGCTCTTAATGGCCTCTCTTTGCTACATCACCTCAAGAAAAGTAGAATTTTGTTTTACATTTCAACTGGAAACATTAGCAGATATAGAAAAAATGTTAAAAGTGCCCCACTGCCCTGTGAGATGTGACAGGCAGCAGTAGGTTGCTGGGGCCTGCTATATGGCCCAGTGAAGGATGGCAACAGCCTTGTCTATTTTTTAGTGCCTTCATTGTGTAAATCTGCTTAGCGTCTAAACCATTGATCAGCTAAATACATGTGAGATGCATCCTATTTGGCGGCTCCTATAAGCAAATGGGCCTGTCATCTAAACTGCCGCCATGACGTCTAGAAAATAACTGTGGAAAACATGTTTTTACCAAACGTTTTTACCATTTCCTTAACAATGTTCCTTCAATTTGTCACATTTGGTAGAGTCCAAGGAAGTCACTATTTGCAGTTGAAAATTGTATTCCTCAAATACAGATTGCAATTCATTTTCTTCCAGTTGTGCATCTGTTAACTTGGTGTTTTCATCAAGAAGTGTATATATGAGTTTCTATATGTATGTCCTTGTGGTTTATATTGTTGAATTTTGAGTATGTTAGTTCTTTAATCCCTTTTTGAAGTGTCCAAGAGTGTGCCTATTTTTTTCTTTTTTTTACAACTTGTGGGATGTACATTTGCTACTATTTTTTTATTTTGTTTATTTTATTAATATGGCTTTAATACTTCAACCTTACAATACAAGTAAAAACGTCATGCCATAAAAACAAAACACATAGCGTCCAATCTAACAAAATAGTATGCCAGGGAAAAATCATTACCCCTCGATCTAACAACACTACCGCTAACATCGAGGGCGCACTAATCAATGCCAGATCACTGGTGGCACACTCTACTGAGATAGCTGACCTGATCCGGACTGAAAATGATTACTTCCTAGCTATAACAGAGTCATGGCTGCATGCATCTGCGGGCCCCACCCTCCTACTTGCAGTACCTGACAACTACATCATCCTTAGGGCAGAGCAATCTGATTCCAGAGAGGGAGGCATAGCAGTCATTGCCAAGTCTAACCTGGCTATTAGAATAGCCCCTTCACCAACGGTTAAATCCTGCAAATTACTTACTGTCAAAATACCTATTTCGGACTCCCAAACTCTAACAATCCACCTACTATACATACCTCCAGGACCTCTTTCGAGAAGAACCTCTCCATAATATTATCTAAGAACACAATAACCTCCTCTCAAATGCTACTGCTAGATGATCTCAACCTTGGTTTCAATTATCCCAACGACCAACAAGCCCTAGCAATCTCCAATGTGCTCTCTGAACTCGGCTTCACACAAAGAGTGACCCAACCCACTCATGACAAAGTCAGAAACCTAGATTGGGTTGCAGACCTCAACTGTAAAGCTTCAATCACCTCTATTCTTCCTCAAATATGGACAGATCATTTCCTTCTTTCCTTCACCCTTTCAATTAACATCCCTACCACTTAAATCAACATAATCGCACCTTCAGTCCTAACCAGGAACAAAAGGAATATTACGGCAGAGAACATTTTACCACACATAATCCTGACTCTCAACTCTTTACTAGACTTTTCTGACCCAGACACACTGGTAGATTAGTACAATGCTACTATGACCAAAGCTTTAGACCGTGTTGCCCGACTAAAAATGTGCAAATGTAAACCCAGAACTCACCTGAACTCCTGGTTTACTCCACAACTTAAAACAGTAAGAGCCGAAAAAAGAAAACTGGAAGTCCTTTGGAGACACTTGGAGAAAATAAAACAAACCTAATCAATATCTCTGCCCTCTATAAAAAGAAATACTTTGCACTAAACAGGAAACTCTCAACAATAGGAATCTTCAAGCTAGCACAAATACCAAGGAACTCTTTGTTATTCTAAGGGAGATGGAACCCCTATACCGGCGACAGACAACTGCATGAAGGATCAACTATGGTGTGCCAAAATTCAGAATGCCTTAACAAACAAAATCACCCTTCTCCAGAACAAACTCTCAGACAAAAGAGCAAACCTACCTAATTTAGCCACACATGCAAGCACCCCAACACGCTCCACAAAACCACCTCAATGATTCAGATTCTCCAGAGTCTCCATCCTCGAGGTACAAAAAATTATCTCATCCCTTAAACCTTCAAAGTGTCAGGGAGGTAGCTGCCCAGCCCAGATAATCAAAGATGCCAAAAGAGAACTAGCACCATTCATCTCAAAATTGATTAATGCCTCTTCCTCATCAGGCACCGTCTTTAGCAATTTAAAGGAGTGATGGGTCCTACCCCTCCTAGAAAAGCAATCTCTAGACCCCACCATTCCCACCAACTACAGGCCAATCACTACAGTACAGTTCCTTCTTAAGAACCTAGACAAAGCAGCATATCTTCAGATTCAGAAATATCTGGAGACCAACCACCCACTAGGAGGAGTCTGCCAATCCGGCTTTAGGCCACAACAGGGCACCAAAATGGCACTGATTGATTTAACAAACCCAGATCGATGATCTTAACGACAAGGGGAAAACAGCCCTGCTACTACTCCTTGACCTATCTGCTGCCTTCGATCTGGTGGACCAAAAAATACTATGCAATAACCTTGAATCAGCAGCCCACTTTTCCCAGGATGCCATAGCATGGATCCAATCCTTTTTGAACACCAGGACCATGATAGTCTTCTCTCCCTCATCGGCTGCTGACCCGATTCCAATCAAATGTGGCGTGCGGCAGGGCTCCTGTGTTTCACCAACAATGTACAACATATTTACGAAGCCATTGCTCGATGATTTAGGCCATCTGCATGTCACCTACACCAAATATGCAGATGACCGCCAGATCCGCATACTACTTACTGGGGACTATGACAAAGAAACGGCCCAATTAAATAAAATATATCAAATCATCCAAGCATGGATGGCTGCCCACAGCCTATGGATGAACGAGGATGAAACCAAGCTCCTCATACTGGGAACAGCAGTTAACCTTAACAAACTGAGTCCCAAATATACCTCATTCAACATCGATGGAAATCACATCAAAGTAGCCAAAGAAGTAAAACCTCTAGGCTTCTGCCTAGACTCAACTCTCACACTAGCCAATCAGGTCAAAGCCTTGGCCTCGGCTACAGCATACACCTGCAAGTTGATCAGGGAATGCAAACCCTTCCTCTCAGGACAGCTGCACTATCCTAGCTAGAGCACTCATCCTTTCCAAGCTAGAATATTCAGCAGAAGAATGCTCTTAGAACTGCACATGGCATTCCAAGACGTGAACATATCTCAGAGATAAGAAGACAGAACAAATGGTTGTCCATCAATGACAAAATGCTGCCCAAAACCATCTCTCTAACACATAACCGTCTCTCTTTCTTCGTCGCCGGCTCAGGAGGGCAGGAGCCACCCCCCGACCCATCTTTTACCAGGAAAAGATCTGCAGCCGAATGAGAAAATCGGCATCCACCTCCCTAGGGTAAGCGACTCAACCAGGCAATACATTGATGCCGCTGGCGCTCCCCAGATGACCCACCTGCTTATTTTGTGCTAGTGAGCAGGAAATCCACGCTGAATTCGACCTGCACGCCTCGTGGATCGAGAAAATGGTGGCAGCGATATTTGCTGTTCTGTTGCTAAGCAACATGCTTTGAATCCGATTGGTCACGCTCTTCTACTTCCGTGATACACGATCACCGGAAGGCGAGAGCTGGGCTAACTAGTGAGGGCTACTAAGGAGGGTGCAGCCTGTCCGGGCCTATACAGCCACGCCACCCAACACCACCCATTTTCAACCATATCACATATACTTTCAGTAGACTATTGACACTTGCGTTACTCGAACGCTACAAATGAGAATAATCACCTGGTGACCCTCGCACACTGGAACCCTGCCTACTGCTTTGCTGACCTGGTAAGCGTGCCACCTGCAGACGCTCCTCCAATTGTGCTTAGTGTTGATTACTATTGTCACACAGTCGTACGATATCTACTGTACTCGATAACGCTAGAAGAAGTTTGCTTTCATCTGTTCATCTGGCCTATTAACATTAACCATTTATATCACAGTGCGGTTTGCTAGTAGTATATATGCATACCTTGTGGTCTCCGACAATCTATTAATCTAATGGCATTGTTTCATTGCTATAGTTAGAATAGTATTATACAGGCTAACACTATACACCGAGCTATAGCATTGTACCTATTAAACTATCTGTACCCTGTGACAAATACTGCATACAGTTCATCCTTAGCGACAGTGATCCTAAATGTACTGATCATAACCCGACAGCACATTGCTAGCACTATGTATACCTTTAGAATCACATTGCTCAAACTATTATATGTTCTACTAACATTAAGTTCGGATGCATATACATCCACCCTAAATAATAGTGAGCACCCAAAAGCAACTCGAATAAGTATAGATAGCCACACTCCTCCCACAACGATGCCAAATAAGCTGCACCCACAGTTTATAGCTGGCTGACCTCCCATTACCTCCCAACACTCTTACAACCTACCCTTGTTGTCTAATATCATAGAGTTAGATAACTCTACCAATATGGTCTTTACTCACAGCTCTTATCCTATCCTCTTGACCTAGCGTCATATCTCTCTAACTAATCTCCTATGAGCACCCCAGTCAGAAACTTGAGACTCTGAGCTAGATTATCCAAGCTCCACGAACTACCTACTAAGTCCACCCAAACCAACTATACTCGCACCAAAAGGAACGTCACAATGAAAACTCCCATCCACAATAAAAAAACTACCCATCCGTCACTCCTACCCCCTTACCCAAAATACGCCACACTTCTTCACCCACCATCCCTATTGCTACCACCCACTTTAAAACATCTTCATAGAACCCACAGATAGAACCTATGCACCCTGACATTAAAGGCACCTTAATTAATGCTAGATCTCTAGTAGCACACCCAACACAAATAGCAGACCTGCTCATTGGGGATGATTATGACTTCTTTGCTATAACGGAATCCTGTCTCCATGCTGCCGCTGGCCCTGTCCTCCTCCTAGCTACACCAGACAACTATGAAATCATTAGAGCAGTCCGAACCAACTCCAGAGGTGGGGGTATTGCTCTCATCACCAAATCTGACCTGGCCTTGAGAATGATACCCTCTCCCGCCGCTAGCTCATGTGAATTACTTACTGCTAAACTCCCGATCTCTGACAATGACACCCTTACAATTTATCTTATTTATTGACTGCCATGGCCCATTGGTTCATTTGAAGAGGACCTTTCGTCCTTACTCTCCGAGAACACCAAAATGACTTCCCAAATACTCCTGCTTGGAGATTTTCACTTAGGATTTAATGACCCCAATGATCACCAAGCCTTGGCCATTGCCAACATACTAACAGAACAGGGGCTCATACAAAGATTGACCCAAGCTACTCACGGCAAAGAGAGACCCCTTGACTGGGTTGCTGACTACAACTGCATCAGCACAATCACCTCAATAACACCCCTAACCTGACCAGATCATTGTCTGATATCATTTACTATGCCACCCACTACTCCTAAACCTAAGGTTATCCCCATTGCACCTTACCTCCCCACAAGGAATAAAAAGAACATCACTGCAGACAAGATCATTCCACTTATCCTACCAACTCTTGACCTACTTCGTAACTCAACCAGCCCAGATAACCTAATACATGCCTACAATGCTGCCATGACAAACGCCCTTGATACAATTGCTCCCCTCAAGATTTGGAAAAGCAAACCCACAGCCCATTTAAATTCATGGTTTGCGCCCCACCTAAAGACTTTGAGAAGGGAAAAAAGGAAGCTTGAGGCCCTATGGAAAGTCAGTCCTACAGATGAAAACAAGTCCAATCTGATTAACCTAGCATCCCTATACAAAAAGAAATCATATGCGCCAAACAAGAGTATTATAATGAGAGGATTAATAAAGCCAGCTCAATTCTAGGGAATTATTTACTATTCTCAGGTAACCGGAAGCTCCCATCCACAGGTAGATGATTGCCTCAAGGATAAGCCCTGGTGCATAAGCATACAGGATGCCTTGCAGAACAAAGTGTCCCTACTTCAAAGGAAAATTGCTGATAAAAAAGCCACTCTACCTAGTATAGACAAACCTATCACTACTACAGCAGCCAACAGCAAACCCCATAACCAGTTAAAATGTTCTCAAGTCTCCATCTATGAGGTTGAAAAGTAATTCTATCACTTAAACCGTCTAATTGCCAAGGAGACAGTTGCCCGGCACAGATCATCAAAGACACTGCTAGAGACCTCTCACCCTTCCTAACTAAACTGATCAATTACTCATTTACTTCTGGCGCTATCCCCGGCAACTTAAAAGAATCTTGGGTGCTACCCCTCCTGAAAAAAACAGACCTTAGATCCCTCTATTCCAACTAATTACAGGCCTATCACCACTGTACCTTTTCTACTCAAGATTCTCAGCAAAATGGCCTTTATTCAAATTCAGGAATACTTGGAGTTAAATGACCTCCTCGGTATCCGACAATCGGGCTTCAGACCCCAGCACAGCACTGAGACAGCCTTAATAGATTTAAAAACACAGATCGACGAGCTGAAGGACAAGAGAAAAACAGTCCCACTGCTACTCCGTGACCTCTCAGCCGCTTTCGACCTGGTGGACCACCAAGTTCTCTGCAACCATCTGGCATTAGCAACACATTTCTCACATAGCACCATTACTTGGATTAAATCCTTTCTTAATAACAGGACCATGCAAGTCTTCTCGCCACTTGCAGCTGCCGACCCTATCCCCATAACCTGTGGGGTTCCACAAGGTTCCTGTGTTTCCCCCACTTTGTACAGCATATTCAAAAAGCCACTGTTCGATGACCTAGACCATCTGGGTGTCACCTACACTAACTTTGCAGATGACACCAAGATCCTCATACCCCTTTCGGGTGATTATGACAGGCACCTGGATTTGGCAAATAAGATATACCTCATCATTCAGGCATGGATGGCCACGCATGGCCTATGCCTGAATGATGGCAAGAACGAGTTGCTAATACTTGGCTCCACCCCTAACTTCAACAAACTAGACCAGAACTACACCACCTTTAACATTGATGGCACCTCCATCAACTTGGCCAATGTAGTAAAAACCTTGGGTTTTTACATTGACTCCGCCCTCACACTTAATAAACAAGTCAGCTCCCTGGCTTCCGGCACAGCTTACACATGTAAGCTGATCAGACATTGCAGACCATTCTTGTCGAAGGTAAGTTGCATTACCTTAGCGAGAGCACTTATCTTATCCATCTGGATTATTGTAATGCTCTCTATCTAGGGGCCAACAAATACCTCATCAATAAAATCCAAACCATGCAGAATAATGCCTTAAGAGTCGCTCTTGGTATACCCAAGAGAGAACACATTTCACATGTAAGGAGAAAGACCAAATGGCTCAATACTAAAGATAAAATAATGCTCAAAAGCTTATCCCTAACGCACAAATGTCTTAACCATGCAGCCCCTACATACCTGTCTGAGAGAATTAACAAACACTCCTCAACCCGCCCCACTAGGACCATCAACTCAGCACATCTAGTTGTACCCAGATTTAAGCTAAAAAAAGGCAGGGGGAACCAGCTTCCCGGTCATGGCAGCCCAGGCCTGGAACTCATTACCCACTCCACTGAGAGCAGACCAACCCTTCTATATATTTAGGTGCAATATCATAAACTGGATCATCACCAATGATACCCAGGGCCAGCCCTAGTCCTGCATATATCAGAACATACTGGAAACTAGACTACCCCTCTGTATGTTTGATCGACAAGTTGATTATGAAGTCACCTATCTCATTTTGTATATATGTATATTCATTTTTACATATGTGTTTATTGTATTTCCAACCTATTCTCTGCAATTACTACTGTCACTCCATTCTTTGTAAATGCTGCAGCTAAGTTGAAAGTATGCCTGTAATTTACCATGTAAAGGCGCCCAGATACCGTCGGGTTGGGTGTGCCATACGAATAAATAAACAAACAAACATAGATGCCTCAACAAAGCTGCCCCACTCTACCATTCAGAGGAAATCAACAGAAAATCCACAGGACACCCAACTAGGACAGCAAACTCATTCTGTCTGGTTGTTCCTAGATACAAACAAAAAAAAAAGCAGGGGGAGTTGCTTTCCCATCATGCCAGCACAGTACTGGAATGCCCTCCCACCGTCCATGAGAGCAGACCAACCCTTCCCAACTGCAGGCACAACACCCTAAACTGGTTTAGAGCCAATGGCCATTGACCTTAGCCTTTGCATCATGTGTGTACATACCGTTCAGTTATACTCTGCATTTTTAATGTTACCTTTGTTGTACATAACTTATGTAATATTCTGGATATCTTGCTGTAATTTTCGCATATCCTGTTGTATCATTGTAAATCATATAACAAGTGTAATGCTCTGTATATCCTGCTGAAATGTTTGCATATCCTGTTGTAACATTGTAAATCATGCAGAAAGTATACCTGTAACCTCCCTTCAAGTGCGCCCAGATACCCATGGGTTTGGTGGAACATAAAAAATAAAAATTAATAAAAAAACAAACACACATAGTATGAACATGCACTAAAACCAGATAAGACAATATTCACACTTTAGAATTGATTCAATCTATGTTACTAGCCCCCCTTAATTCATTCATATTAACTGACTCGTTATATGCCATCTGGGAAAATTGCTTTAAAAGACAGAATAGTAGCTAAAACTAATGATATATGTTGTCCATTAAAAATAATCAGCCATGCTTTCTCTTCTGTTAAACTGTTGTAAATCTCAAAATACTTAAACAAATAAAAATCCTATTATCTAATAATTAAGGACAGGTTACCAACACATGTCTCAAAGTTTCCAATTCATCTCGATTAGCACAAAATCAACATCATTTATTTATGGGCCAATTCCTCTGACTTCCCTTGTTGGCCACAGATAAAAGTGCAGCCGTACAATATCCATACAATAGCTATAAAATGGACATTTCTTTAGGTAGCTCAGCATACAGTTGAATGGCTTTGTTTCGTTATGAACATTTTTAAAAACCTTATACTGTTTACTGTTTACACTGATTAATAGTCCTGATCCAATCAAACCACCTTCATTTCTGATTAGCTTTATCTGGGGTCAACAGCAGGGTGTCCAGGAAAATGTCTTCAGCCATTAACAATTCCAGATACTCTTACTTCCACTTCAGTAAGGAACAATCAATCTGAACTTCCAACAAATTGCCAATAATAAGGACAATAGAAATGTCTAATGGACCAAAAGACACTTACTCAGTAGAGCTAAAGCTCCCCACTTTACCATGATGTCTAGGGATAACAACCCAATTCAAAACATATTATCTGGACTGGAAAAAGCATTGGGAGGGCCAGAATCCTTTTCCAAAAATGAACTATTAAGTAATTTAGTTTCTTCCCCATAAATCAGGTTTGGAACAATCTTTTGCTTGTAGTAAATTACCATGGGGATACATGAATACCTTCCACATTTCTTTTGGATAATCAACCCCAGAGAGGCTGCTGTCATAACCTTTTGTCTTATTTCCTGTCTATACAGGGCCTCCAGAGTGTTAGTATTAGTGCAAACTCCCAAGTATCTATCTTCAATCACATTTGTTAAGAAGGATTTGTACAGATACAAAGTCAGAATCATCACATTTGATTTCATCACATTGATTCTGAGACGAATATCGTTAGCATAATCTTCCAACATTGATTGATTCCTCTGAATCCCAACTGGTGCCTGGTCCAAAAGGACCAGATCATCCACATATAGTGGGCATGAAACCATAGTTTGGCCAATTTGGGCTGAAATGAGGCCACCTTCGACAGCTGAACACCAAATCTGCTATTAAGAGGTTAAATAAAGCAGGGACTAATATATACCCCTAAGTTAACCCTCTATAAGTAGGAATCATTTTTGATAAGAGCCCCTGCTAATTTAATCTAACTTGCATAGAAGTTTGGGAGTAAAGTTCATGGATTATAACCAAGAGATGACAAGGGCATCCCCAATTACATAGTTTACCAAATAAAATTCCTCAATCCACAAAATCGAAAATTAACTTAAAATCTATATATGCTAGTTACACTGTCTGGCCCGTCTGTAGAACTTTCTTTCATTTTTGTTTTTATAACATGCCTAATACCATACCTGAGTTTGGTTTCTAAGCGCGGATCCAGGATTCAAACCTCTGTTGATCTGTGTGGTCTTGCTTCCAAGAACAGTGTGTTGCCCCTGTGCTATCCTCCATTCACTAGAATAAGAGCCAACAGGTAACTGGAAGTGCTCAGCTCTTGAACAAATCCTGATTGGTCAGGGTCAAGGAAATTAACCTCCTTGACCCAACCCATTAAATCCCTCAAAACTAAGAGAATGGGCCTCTTTACACGCTGTGCGGTAAAAATCGGAATTTTACGGCATGGCGCTATTAGCGTGTCCGCCCTTGCAAAAGACCGCTAATAGCGTCCCATTACGAGGTCGCGGACACGAGCATAGCGCCATGCCGTAAATGACTTTACCGCCATGCCGCAAAAGTCAACAAAATGCCCATTACTGGCCTCGACCAAAGTGCTGATAGCACCTCCTCCCTCACGCAACATTCAAATAACGGTCACCGCTATTAGCGGACACCATTAAAAAGCGGAACCGGAAATAGCGTCATCGCAGAGGAACGGGAAAGAGAACGGCGGCCATCTTTAAAAACACAATCCATTGCCACCCTCTGCATCCAGGACCTCTTTCCGGAGAACTCCGACAAGAAACCATCCAGGACTGCCCGAAGATGTCAAAGGCCTTAAAAAAAACCTCAGATCCTCAGCGGAAAGAGAAATTTACACCTGAGGAGCTCATAATGCTGACTAGCACACTTGCAGCCAATGCCGAAGTCGTCTTCGCCAATGATATGCGCCGGGAGGCTATCATCAAGAAAAAGGCCATCTGGGACGAAGTTGCCCGCAAAGTTACACTACCACCCGCAGTGTGAAGGACTGCCGCAAGAGGTGGGACGACCTCCGGCTCCGTGTGCGGAATACCCTATCTGTCAACCGCAACCTTGCAATGGCCACAGGAGGTGGCGCAGAATCACCTCTGAAGATGAAGGAGTGGGAGGAGACATGTGCCTCCACAATAGAAGTCGAAACCATAGAGGGGGTCGGAGATATGGAGCATGGTGTGGCTATCCCATCTAATGGAGGTGAGTGTATACGTCAAACAATGCACAGTGAAGGGTGAGGGGGTACCCCAAACATGTGTCGATGACCAGGCCATTGATCCAGCCACACACATACATGCATGCATCACCATATACACTTGCAATACAGACCCATCAATGCATGACCAACCCGACATCCCCATTACAAGAATCACTGATAAATAGGCCCCAATGCATAGAGCAGCATGATGTGAACATTCTGCATGAGGCACCTAGACCCATTAACGATGATGTACCCTATTTATGTCCTCCACAGGATCACCAACAGACACTGGAGACACAAGCACTGCAGCACGTACTCCCCCAGCAGCCAAAAAAGCCAGGATGCATGAGAAAGGTGACACCGCCACCACCTCCAGGACAGTTCATCTGCAGAGGTCCGGTTATCTTTGCCACTTTGACATGGCTGTACAGGAGTGCCTCACCCAGGCTGCTTAGGCGGCGGAGCACTGTCATTGGAAGGCTGACTGCCAGCTCTATCACGACGCAGGTACGGGGATGTGCAATATTGTTGTCCTCTTCCTGCTGGTTCTGTGGGTTCCGTACAGGGGTTAGGAGCCACCTCCTCAGTGGATAGCTGGCATCGCCTGTATGGTGTGAGGAATGGGTACCTGTTACGGGTCACCTCTGGTGCGGGCTGTTGTTGTTGGTGCTGCACTGCTATCATGTAGTCAAGCCCATCATGTCATGCTGCTGCTATTGGGACCATCTTGGTGTGGGAAGGGGTGTGGGTAGGGGTGTGGTGTGCTCTTTTGTGCTGCCTGTCTCCATTGCATGCACCTGTGCTGATTGTGTCCACCTGTGGTAGATGGGTACACTGCTCAGGTCTCTTAACGGGTGCTTTTCGATGCCGTTATTAGCGCCATGCCGGTAAGGGGTTTTTGGGTGTTTTCCATGCCTCTAATGCCATGTCCGCATGGCTTGTGATGGCCTGGTATTAGCGCCATGGCGCTAATTCCGGCCTGGGGGTCGCGCGCCCGCGGCCTTGCCGCTATTAGTGGCACCGTAATTAACGGGTGCGCTGATAGCGGTGGGTCCGGGTCGTGATTGGCTTGGGAAATTACCGGTACCGGTAATTCCTTACCGGTACCGGTATTCCCTTACCGCACAACGTGTAATGAGGCCCAATATCTTTTGAGGGGCATTAAGTAGAGCTATTGGTTGGTAGTTCTGTGGGAACGTGCAGTCTTCTTCCTTAAAAATCGGAACCACTAATGAAATCTTCCAAGACATCGGGATAGGTTTAACCTGCTTGAACAAGGTCTCCAGAAATAATTTGGTGGAGCTTAAACATTTGGTTTGATAAACCAGCAGGGTTTGGGACCAGTGAATTACTCACTTTTGTGATGAACCTCAGAATATCATCTTGGTCAAAGGTCAAGTTCCATTCATAATGTTCCATAGCTCCCCATTTAATCTCTGAATTCAGTGGTAACACAAACAAATCAGAAAAATAATTCACCTAAGATTCTTCTGAAAAAGGGTTAACCTGAAAAGACAATTGCTGGTCTGTATTATACATTTTAACAAGGAACACATTTCAGCACTGAAATATGTTTTTCAAAGCCAATGATGACAACATTATGGCATGTAGTCTTCTGAACAAGTAGATTAAGTACTGACATATATTCCTGGGCCCCCCTTCTGCGGTCCTAGTAAATGTGTATGGAGACTTAGTAAAGAACAATCAATCCACTTAAACCTGTTTCTACCTGTGGACACCTCCGTTGATCGATAAATGTCTCTGTTGCAGTTCAATAATTAAAAGCTATATCTAGCTATTAGAAAGTTGTGATTACTGCTAGATTGTGGAGATACTATCAATACTTCAATCCCCATTAAATGATCCCTTGAGACAAAAAATAATCATTTATGACCAATTGACTTTCCCTTCACCAGGTAGGTCTGGGAGGAATGTCCCCTTTTACAGGCCCAATCAGCATGCAAAAGACCCTCTCATCTATCAGTTTGAACCATGTTTTTGCTCTCTGAGTTAAGGGGAGAGGCAGAGTCTGTACATACAATACATTCATATATTACTGCTATAATTACAGCCAGGGTTTTAGGATTATCAGCAGCCCTATTCAACAAATTCAGTACCCGCTCAAACAAAGTTCTATATGGATACCCCTCGGATTCCAATGCAGATTAATCAACGCAAAGGGACCTTGACTCACCCCCTCCTTGTTTACTCAATGAAGCTTTGCCAAATAAGAAAAAGGGTTAGAGGCCACCCAGGATTCAAGACAGAAACCCAACCCATTGCGACAGGCATTTAACAACCCTGAACATGGCCCCCTTTTAAGTTCTTTAATATTCCAAAAGAATCAATGAGTGGCCGTCCCAGCATGGAGGAGTCATAAACCAAGTTTCCTTGAGTAATACAATATCCCGGAGATTAGAGGATTATCTTTTCTATTTAATAAATGTTTAAAGCCTCTAGTATCCATGACCCCATATTAACTTGGAGGGGGCAGGATCTCTCTGTGTAGTTGGTGGATTTATACCCCGGGAATCAAAGCTCCTGGCACCAATACCAATCCTCAAGTGATTGTTTCTGAGGCATAGACTTAATGCATTCAATGTTAAGGCTTCCTTTAGAATTTAGCTGGAAACATGTTACCCTAAAAGGTAAAAAAGGCGACAACCTTGCCTTAGAATCAGGCATCGGTCTGTGATATCTTCCAGTATATAGTGTCTGGATTCTATTTATTTCCACAGTGTCATATCCTTGAGACCAAAACTGATTTCTTGCTGAAATTAATACTTCCAATACCAACTGTGATGGAACATGCAAAAACACTCTGTGGAGGTCATGATTAACAAATACAATTTAGGATACATCAATTGATTGAATAGCCCTTAAACATGGAATGAAGGCCAGAAGTCGCAGAACATTGATCTATTTAGAGACAAATGGTCCACTGCACCCCCACCCTTTCCAATAGGAGACAACGGTTAGGGGTTGTTACTGCGTTTTTAAGCCTTGTGGTTTCTGTAATCGATGTTAGTCTTGTAGAATGGATTTTCCTTCCTCGCAGTGGATCCTGAGTGACAGGAGGTCTGATCCCCATTGAGTCAAGGTGCAATGTGTCTGTCATCCTCCTGCGGTATTCTTTGTCCAGCATCGGATGAAATGTTAGGTGGTTTACTTCCCCATAACCTAAAGGGAAATGGGTTGATTTATTAATTATTTTTTTCTCTTCTAATGTTTCGAAACTTACATTGACCCTCTGAACCAACTCACGTATTTGAATTTCTGGAACAGAGTGATCAAATGCAAAACGACTTGAGGGTCGCCCCTCTCGCTGGAGCATAGGCGATTACACTACAATGCTCGGTTCCATGATTGAGTGAGTGGTAACATTCAGAATCTCACTATCAGTGGAGGAAGAGGGACTTATCTCTTCTTTCCACCAACTTTAGTAGCAATGAGGTCTAAAGTCTTAAGAATTTCCTGCAGTTCAGTCAGTTGTTTCTTCGTTGTGTTAAACATTTTCAGAAGCCCGAAGTTGATGATCTACCTGGTTATTTATTTTTATTATTTTCTGCAGGATTTTACCTCATTATTTCCTTTAGAATGTATAGTAAATACTTGCTGCAACGATTCTCATTCTGCAAGGACAGCTGTTGGAGATTGAGACTCCGAAACCCTTTCTGTAAGTTTAACCAGGGATCCATCTAGAGTATGTTCCAGACTATTCAGAGATATTTCTGAGTGTACTGACAATAGAGACTTATCCAGATCGACCTGGATCTCAAAAGTTACACGAGACAAACCCCCCACTGGAAAAGGCACTGGGGTCTGCCTGGAATTATGGAGGTTATTGTTATAGGGACAAATGACTGGAAGCAGCCTCAATGTAAGATACCTTCTTACTGAGCATCGTTAACAAGCCTACTTGATCTGACATTTGATAATTTAAGGATTCATACAGTTTGGCCATGGATAAAATGGTAGTGCTCATGGCCATTAGAGATATCTCCAACGTACTGGCCACCATAGGGATTAAACCAAAAGACCCTCTTGAAGTTAGCTGCACAAAGGAGATCAATGAAGTCTAAGAAGAATCCAATGACTCAGCGTGCAATATGGGCAAGCCAGATAGATTAATTTACTTTGTTATATGACTAGCCATCCTCTGGGAATCTTGGGCTAAAACCACCTCATCTGCCTCCATCAATGGTGGTTGCCCCGGCTGGGTGCAGATAATGTTCACCACCTTTGCCCTTGTACAAGAGTGAACTTGGGGCAAAACCTCATCATTGCCTGAGTGCTGAACAGGCGAAGGAGGCTCAAGAAGCAAGTCCTTCCTAGACTGTATATAAGAATTAATGTTCTCTTTCTGAAAGTAAACCTGGGCCAGCATTGTGGTGAGCGTCTGGGCGGATTAACTCCTATCTCCCCCTGCTCTTCCGTCTGCAGGGCATGACACTTTTCCGATGTAAGGGCGTCCAACGCAATTGAATGCTTGGTCTGCCCTGGGGCCCGGCCCCTCCCCACATTCTGCCAATGATGCACAGGCCAGTATAGTAGAATCTGGAATGTCATTGAATACAATCAGGGGTTCACTTAGTCCCTCCGCTGCATTTGCAAATTGGGTGCAGGAGCAAATACTGCTGCAGCAGAGACCTCAAGTGGCTTCGAATGCTGTTCATGCACAACCACCTTTAACTTTGTCAAAGCCCACTTGTCCACAGTGGAAGAGGGAGGAGTTTTGTAATTAGACAATCCAGTTCCTTTAAGCGACGACTGTAGCATCTTTGTTTTTAATGTGCATGGATAAAATATCACGATGAAAGTCATTAAAGTAAAAAAAAAAAGAAACAGTAATTCTTCTTACTGTTGGGAAATAGACAGTTATTATTATTATTATTATTATTATTATTATTATGGTATTTATTAAGCACAGACCTAGCTTCGAGAAACAACTCAGTGCAGTACCTCCAGTGTTTGCTTCAATAAGATCTGATCAGCCTCAGCCACCGGCCAGCCAAACAGCAGATGGGCACTCATGGTGCTCTCAATATATGTGTGCATGCGCGAGTGCATGCAGGCCAGTGTTCCTAAAGATTCCAGGTGGCAGTGGGCGTGTCACTTCAGGACCAGCAGAATTAAATCAAATCCAGGAAAATGTTGTTAAAAGGGCAGGGAGATGAAATTTAAAATAGCAGTATAAAACATCCAAGGAGAATTGTTGTCAAAATTCAGCAAAGAGTCTCAGAGCCTTGGACAATGAACAGCAGAACAGCGCTCACAGTGCACTCGACGTGTGCAACTATTAATAAAGCGTTTTGGATTGCTAAAATCCAATGTCTGGATATTGAAAGGGATTTTAAATGGAACACATTTACCTTTTTTAATGCCTTTAATTACTCATGTGATTACAGATTTCGTTTGGTTTCATATAGTAGATAGGATGGGGTGAACTAACTGCATGATTAGGATTGAAAGACATTTGAATGTAATAACGTATATAGACTGTGTTCTGCTTAAATACAGTTTGACAGGGAGGTCACTGGTAGTTTACTTTTGACTATTCTTGTAAAGCAATAACGATATATAAATAAATATTCATCCTGAGGTATTTCTTCTTTAGGAAATAATTACATGATGCAACATATGTTTAGGGTCATCATTAAATGCATTGGGCCTCATTACACGGATGGCGGTAAGGATTTACCGGTACCGGTAAAATACCGGTACCGGTAAATCCTTACCGCCTTACTACGAGGTCCTTTTGCGGGTTGGGGGATTTAACGCCTGCTTTTTGCAGGCGTTAAAAACCAACCCGCAAAGGGACCCAGGGAGCTAATTACGGTACCGCAATTTGCGGTACCATAATTAGCGCCTTCCCCATTCCCATTGAGCCCTATGGGGCAAAAATGGGAATGGGGAAGGGCAATGGTGGAAGGGGGAATTACCGCCCCGCCAACCTTGGAATGGGGCGGTAATTCCCCTTTCTGCCAAGGCGGTGCCGGTATTTTACCGGCATGAACCATGGCGCTAATAGTAACAGTAATATAGCTAATAGGAACAGTATATCTTAGTTATGGCCCTTCCTTATTTAGGCTCTCTATTATTTGTCCTCAGGTTTTCCTCAACCTTCGAGGTGAGTTGGAAGAACTTTTTCTAGACCTAGAGTTTCAAGCTAAAACATAAAAGTAAAAAGCTATTGAAAACGTTGTGAAAAAGGGCTAAAGCAGCATAGGGTGGAAGGGACCTCATCTTATCTGACCTGGTTTACCTTTTCCATGTTCTGCAAAAATACACATCATTAGAGTTAGGCTGGACAAAGGAACATTGTCAGACCAAATTTCTATAAGAACGGGTCTAAAACAAGGATGCCCATTGGTGCCAGAACTCTATAATCTGTACACATAAGACATTGAGGAAGCCTTTGACCTTATACGTTGCTTTCCACCGAAGATCGCGGGGAGTCCAATAGGGAGACTGCTATATGCAGATGACATCGTCCTGATTGACCAGACGCAAATAGGTTTGCAATGACAGTTGACAACTCTGCAGTTGTATGTGGACTAAAACGATTTGGTAATTAATCCAGAAAAATCAAGGATCATAAAGTTGCGCCCAGGAGGGAGAAAAAACAGATCAAGAAAGACTGGTTGCTCATTGAAAGGCAAAAAAATCCTGGAAGTTTACTCTTTCATATACTTGGGAGTTTGTATTAACAACATAAAAAGTGAAGCACCAAGAATTGAGGGGCTAAAACGAAAAGCAGCAAATCTGGCTTCCCAAGGGAAAATTCTACTTAGAAGATATTGTAGATTTACCTTAACACTGTTGGTAAACTTCTACAGGATGAAAGCAGTTCCTACATTAGTATATGGAGTAGAATCACCAATCCCTTTATCAACTCAAACATGGACAATCTTGGAGGGCCGTTTTTGGCGGAAAGTATTACAACTCCCCAAATCGGTTCCAATACAGCTGATAAGGAGAGTTGGCCTTAACCTCATTGAACGCCATAGTGGACTGGAAAACGCTGAGCTTTTATCGTAAATGTTGGAGGAAAACGTAACTGGAGGTTTCAGTGTGTGGAACAAAGCTTTAAAAGACTGAGCGGACGCAATCCTATTGGAATGGACAAGGATCGTGCCAAATAATCCTAGCAAACCTAAACGAATCAGAGGACGATCTACTGAACAACCCGGACAAAATGAAGAAAAAATGATATATGACAGACTGGATAGAAACTCAGCAACATAATTGGAAATATAAAGGCTACGAAGATTTTTGGTCACAGCCACGAAAACTGAACCAGATACCGAGTTACTTGACTTTGTTCCCGAACTGGTATCTTTGTTCCCTTTTTCTGAGATTCAGACTGAATATCTTGCCAACAGG
Organism: Ambystoma mexicanum; assembly: GCF_040938575.1. NCBI lineage: Eukaryota > Metazoa > Chordata > Amphibia > Caudata > Ambystomatidae > Ambystoma > Ambystoma mexicanum. The sequence continues at coordinate 791,249,888 of NC_090937.1, read as the reverse complement.
TGAAATACTGCAAAGAAGGAATCTCATTAACAGAGATGTTGGTGTAGAATTTGTGACATTCCAGGAGAGAAAGAAACTTTGAAACATCTTATACTAAACTGCTCTGGCTTAAGGAAAGTTTGCGAACAGTGCTTGGGGGATATTTGAGAAGCTATGTCACTCGAAGTGTGGATGATTGCTGGAGGATCTTTGTTGAAGGAGAAAAAATGAAGATTAACATAGCACTCAGAAAAGTGGTGATTTTAACATTCAAGAAACTGGAGGGTAAACTTTGTAGCGATGCTTAGGTGGAAAACAGTGGGACGCCTAACGACAACCACCGTTGTATATTAGCAACATGGGGAAGACTAGACAGCATATGATCATTATGGAAGATGGATCTGATGAATGGGTTGGTAAATGAAGGGGTAAATAGGTTAAAGGTTTATAATTTGAAAACCATATAATCTGTTTGAATAATAAAAAAATAAAATAAAAAATACACTTTTTGGGATAGAAGTCACCACATCTTTCACAATTGAATAAATCAATACATTACTTTATTTTTTCAAAAAGAGCATTACACAAAGTATGCATCTTAACCATTTTCTAAACATTAACATTTACTTTTTAAATTCATCCATTTACGACAGACATACATGGAGCCCTACCTTCCATTTCCATGCAGCGATCTTGGGTGTTTGTTTGAATGAATGGGTCCTGCTTAGTATGCAAACCGTGCATTCAAATAAACTAATTGCTATCAGCATCCCGTTTTAGGAAGCTGGGATGCTAATTGCAATAATAGCCCCCTCCCTTGTTGACTTCAAGGGCAAGTAATGGCCTTGCATGTCAGTTTTAAGGCCCTTAATTTACTCGAACCTATAACTGGAGTCCTGTGCCGTTACTAGCCTGTGAGGCATGCAGGGGGGTATTATTGTTGTAGTAGCAGATACCTCTACAAACTACAATCATGTATGCTGCCGGAAAAAACGTTCTGACAAAGAAAGTCGTGTTGTGTTTTGAAGGTGCACTTATTTTATATAAATATCAGGGTGCACCTGTTGAATGTGTAACAGGATGCAAGACGTACCGAGTCTACATGTGGGATGTATTGATTGTTAATGATGCAGACAGATGGAAAAGATGACATTTTCCTGGGTTTCCACTTATTTTAGGTGTGGAAATCAAAATAATTCATCAATCAGGAGTGGCTGTTCCTGGTAGTTGCGTGTTTTTGAGTATTGTCAGTTCGTGGTGTAGAAGTCATGTGTCATAAATTACAATCACAATAGATATAGTTTCAAAGGTGTTTATTATAAGTTCTTCAATTAATGTGACAGTTTGTTGGCAGCAGGCTGCACAGAGAGTAAGAATTGTCCCTTTGTAATCTCCCATGGCTGTCCTACCTACCAAACCCAGGTACTCCTATACCCCAGGTTGGATGCAAAAGACATGCTTACCCATACTCTCTAATATTCTAGCGACTATGATGGCCTGAAGGCAATATATTGTATCTATCTGTCTCCCTCTAGGATTTATTTAGGGGTGCTTTGACCTTTTCTTTCCCCAGAATTCTCATTAAGAATGACTGGTGCAATGGTGGGAATATTAGTGTCCGTCACTACATTTCTCTCCTCTCCATTGTTCTTCTTCTCCCTCTACCATCGTCTCTCAATCCCTCTGATACTCTCTCTTCGCCTCTCTCCTCTCCATTCCACTGTCTTCTCCTTTCTACATGGCCCTCTCCCCACTTTTCTATGCACCCTTCTCACCTCGCCATACACCCTTCTCTGCACCTCTGTGCATTCCCTTCTCACCTATCTGTACACAGTGCTTTTCACCTCTCACTACACCCCTGTGCTCACCTTTCTCTGCATCCCTATTCTCACATTTGTCCTGCACACTATCCCCCATGCATGCTTGTGAGGAATTGCCACCTGGCAAGGCTGAAATGCACAGTTTTTTTAGAAAATACTGTTGTTCGACACTGGGTCTGACTTTGTAAACACACCAAGAGCATAATCCAGGTACTTTTGACCTTGAATTTTCCACGCAGGCTCACGGTTCCTGAAGCGACTGTCGGACTGACATGAAGTAGGAAGACTGGAGGGTCCTGCACTGCCCAGGGAAGAAACCAGCAACAGAGCAAAGCAACAAATAAAAGGTGTGCTCCTTAAAACGCAAGCAGGGTCCGTTCCTCCTGGCTATCCGGTTCACTGTAGCTCTCTACAGCAAATTCGACCAGAGAAGGGAGTCCTGGTGAGCAGTTTGGTGAACTGGTTGTTCCCACCATTTTAAGGGGAGAAGATTCCTTGCAGATCTTCCCTGTCATTTGAGTATGAAGATTCAGACCTGCAGCAGGGCTTCACCAGGCAGTTCAGTCATTGTAGGGGTCTTCTTCTGTCAGCTCCTCTTTTGGTTCTCTCGTTCCAGTGGCGACTCTGCCTTTCCAGCCTCAGAGACCTGCTTTTTATGCAGTTTTCCCCCATTCACACATCCTGGCTGTCAATCACACAGCAGGGTTGCTGTCCCGCCGGGACAGTCACCACAGCCAATCAGATCAGAGTGCGACATGGGTCTCGAAGGAGACCCTGTGCAAGGAGTCCTAAACCCCTCCCTCACATCCTGTCCCCCCAGACATACAGACGCCCAAGGAGGGCTTCTGTGTAGAAGCCCCTGAAAGGACGGCAAACAAAGGGACCAAACCTGGTTTGGCACGCAAAGTAAAACACGAGAAAGACTTTTCCAAAAAGAAATGGTGAATAAACCCAGCCGGAACCAAATTAAAAACAATATGGTCAAGTGGGTTTAAGTTTGAAGCTACCAAGATAGCCTAAAATAAAATCAGGGCTATTTAAGATAAACGTGGTAGGAAAAATAGGGTTACCACTGTCACCAGCCAAGTCTTAATGAAAAGGGAGCGAAACAATGCTCCAAGAAAAATAGCAAAAATGGATAAGTATTAACCCTTTCCCGAACTCTATGTAAGATAGTTTGTACTGGGTCTGTGGATTTTAAAAGAGACTAATAACATCAATGGCAACTGTACATGTTTCTGGAAGACAGTAGTCAGTCCCAGAAAATGGACTCGGAGTTGGGAAGTCTTAAAGACAACCCTGTGTCACTGCACTGAAGGTGCTGTGTAACACACAGTAAAAAGATGATGCCTACGGAGTAGGTGAGGCTCCACAGTCTATGAACACAAGAAAATGTTAAACACGCACAGCAAAACACATGTAAGAAAAAGCTGCTGAGGATCAGTAGGTAAGGGAAATTAGCCATTCTGGAGAATTCTCCCTAACAGACACCCACACAGTAGCAAAGTTCCTGGCGAGTGTGGTGTTCCTGAGGTGTCCGATCCCAGATGAAATTCTCACTGACAATGGTCAGCATTTAGAAAATGATTTGATTAAGGAAATAACTGCAATAGTCATAGTTATATTGTTTACCCCTTGCACTCTTGGCTTTAAGCAATTCGGCTGGAAGAGATCATCACTTAACACCTCATGAAATTGTTACTGGTCCGAGAATGCATGGGCCTATCCCTTCAACATGTACCATTTTTGATGCTAATAATTCATCGAACATACTGGAGGAGGAATTTAACAAGTATTTACAAAATCGCTTACGTATATATCCCAGCAGATAAAAGGAGCTCAGACTAAGCAAGCTGGTGAGCAGGAAAGGGACTTTCTGCAAGCAGCATCTCTTTACCATGGGAACCAGGTTTTAGGAAAGTTTTCCATTTATGTGTAATTTTCCCTCCAGTTGTGAACCTCCCAACTTTTTGCTTTTGTCTCACCTTGCTAGCCTGACACTTGAGGATGCTTGTGGTCTCGTGCAGAAGGGATGTGACCTTGCAGTTCGGGCTGGACTGCCCCTTTTGGGGTAGGACCAAGCCTGATTTGCATATGGTTTTTCCCCTTCTGTAATGGCTTGGCAGGCTGAAAAACGATGGTCTGGAGGATTGCCAAGAGCTGTGCCTGTGGTTGTGATTCATTCAAAACCTTCCAGCCATCACCCTTTTGTTTTGCTTACCAGTGGAGCCCAGCCTTCTGCTGTACCCCGCTGGGCTTTTGCTCATCTTGTTAAGGAGAAAATGAAATTCACCTACAGGTTGTCAGTACTGGGAGCCTTTATTTCCATTAGTCTTTCACTTTGTTGCCATTTATTGGTAACTTTTTAATCAGTGCACAATGTACCTTCCAGTACAGTGTGCTGCAGTCCCTTTTTCATTTTTATGGCCATAGACACCCTCAAAGAATTGTTGGTGAATGTACGAGTGTGTCAATGATGGTGCTGGTGGCAGCAGTTACTTTTAAAGCATTTTCGACTTTGTTCAATTATTAATATTTTTTTATTGTGTAAAATTTAGTTTACATGAAAAACTTTTATCACACTTGCCACTCTGTTTCATGACCATCTTGGGATTCTTCGACCAATTTGACTATTTGATTTTATACCAAGTCTTTTTCCATGTATTCTTTGGCTGCCTCGTTGTCTTTGTCATTCAGAATTTTTTCCGAAAAGTTTATTCCTGCACACGAGAATCTGGGATTATGACCTTGACTAAAGTAATCCCATCTTTTCTCGTCATTCCTTTGTGTCATTGTTGACACATGACTTGTCAGCATTTGATTTCTTATTTTTGATACCGCTCTGCAGTTTGTGAGAAGATGTGATGGTGTGTCCTGTTGGTCATTGTCCATACAGAATCTACAGCGTCCTTCGTTCATTCCTCTGCCGCCAGTTCTGTTTTTATAGTCATTGTCGGGTAAACTCTTAACCGAATTTTCATTAGTAGGCTTCTATGAATATTTGATGGAAATCTTACCAGATACGCTGGGAGCACGTTTCTTTTCTGATGCTCTACAGCCATGTTTTTTATGTTCTTTAATTTCATTTTAGCATCTTTTGTTGATATCCAGTCTTGTCTGAACAGTTTTTCTTTTACTTTGTTAGGGTTTGTCACCAGTTCATCATCTGTCGAATCCAAGTCTGAAAGAATTCGACTCCATTCCCTTTTCCAATGATTTAAGTAAGTTCAGTTATTACCTTGACCTTTCGTTGACAGTATTTTGTAGCCCTCTGCCGGACTTGCTTCTGTGATTTTCCTCAGCAGACCTAGTGATTTCCATTTCATTGTGGCCTCTAATGACTCTAGCCCAAGCTTTGCTCTTATTGCTACTATCAGTGTGTTCTTTGGAAGCCTCAGTAGGGGTTTCCAAAACTCACTTTCCAACTTGGGCCAGATTTTGTAGGAAAGGTTCACTTCCGGCTTCACTGCCATAAGTTAATGATGGTAGTAATTTTTGTACGTAGAACAATCTCACCGGCGCCAGGGAGAATTTTCCGTATTTGCCGTTCACGACTCTTCCTTGCGCACTTAAGTTCTTTACTTTCGCAATCAAGACGTCTTCCCAGTTTTTTCCACTCTTGAGATGTTAATTCCGACTGCTAAGTATCTTATCCCGGAGACCATTTCTATTTTTCCTCCTCCTATCTTCCATGTGAATTTTTTCGACGTGGCATTGGTCTTGCCACTTACTTTCATGATCTTTGATTTTTCCACGTTGATCGTCAAGTCGTTTTTTAACATGTATGCCTGCAAGTTGTTTAGAAGTCGCTGTAATCCGAGTCTGGTTAGGACTATGTCGTCGGCATAGCATATTAACGCCACTTCTTGGTCATTTTTTTTCGGGCTGAAATGTCTTGTATTTGATGTTATTTCAGATAGGTCAGCTAGATACAATTTGAATAGCGTGGCAGCGAGTGGACACCCTTGTTTCACACCCTTCTTGATTGTAATGTTGTTCGTCAGGTCACCTTCTTTGTTCAGCCTGATTTGCGTTGTTGTGTTTTGATGAAGCGCCGTTATATGGTTCTGCAGCTCTGCAGGATAGTTCAATGTTTTTAGCTTTTCCCATAGCTTTCTTCCATTTATGGTGTCAAACTCTTGACTTAAGTCAATAAATGCTAGATGCAGTTCCCTTTTGAATTCTACAGCATTTGTTTTGAGCATTGTCAAGATGAAAAGATCTAGGTCTGTGCTGGTTCGTTTCGTAAACCCTGTTTGTCGGGGATCTATGATGCTGTTTGTTTCTGCCCACCTGGTCAAATTCTTCTGTAGATCTGCTGCGAAGAGCTTTCCAGTAGTTGCCAATAGAGAAATAGGCTGATAGTTGTTTGGCATGTCATGTTGGCCCTTTTTGTAAATTGGAACTGTTATGCTTTTATTCCAGATTTCAGGGATCTTTCTTTGTGTCTCAATTGTTTTGAACAACTTGCTTATTATCGTTGCCCATGTTTTTGGATCTTTTTTCAGATGGATATTTGTTACCCCATCAGTCCCGGCGGCAGAGGAGTCCTTCAGTTTTCGAATTGAGGACTCTATTTCCTCCTCATCCATCATTGTCTTCCAGGCGTGCTCAGTGATCGCATCTGGAAGGTCTACGTCTTCTGTTCTGGCTGAGAACACTTTGGTATAGTGCTTTGTCCATTCTTGTTCCGAAACACCACCAATTAGCCTGCTTTGTTGGTTTATTGTACAATTGTTAATTAGGTCCCAAGTGTCCCTGTTGTTAGTCTTGTGCAGGGTCTTTAACATTGCCTCCCCTTGTTCTTGTTGTCTTCTATATCTAAACTTTGCTAGCCAGTTTTTAAATTGGGTTCGACTTATCTTAATCTTCCTCTGTATTTCTTCAACCGGGTCTTTTTTACTTTTCTTAGAGTCTCTTATTTCCTTTCTGAGTTGCTTCCTTCCTTCAACTAGTTGACAACTGTAGTTGTGTTTGTGTATGAGGGCATCGTGTTTGAGCCCTGACTTCCTTGTTGTATAGGCCTCCAGCATTGTTTCATAATTGAGGTGTCTGGTCACTGAGAGCATCTTTCAGTGCTTGAATGTCTTTCTTTGTCAGCCTTATTCGGTTGATCGAAGGGTTCAATTCCACTTTGTGGGCTTGCCCTAAGCTTTTCGACTTTTTTGCTGTCCACCAAGTCGCTTTGAGGATGTTATGGCCGCTGACGTTCTGTTCGACGATTTCAAAGCTTTTTATTTCTTTTAGTATGGTAGAGGATACCCATATGTAGTCAATTGTAGATGCGACTTCGCCGTTTGATCATGTGTGGGCTCCAGGAATATTCCGTTGTTTTACCATTTAGCATATGCAGATTAAAGCCTTTTACCATTTGTGTCCATCTAGAGGCGTTCGATGTTCCTAAGCTTAACGCTTCCAGCCGGGGTGTTCCATTTGCTTTAGGCATTTTATGTTGAGGTCTCCACATATGATTATTTGTGTTTGTGGATTTGATTCCAGCCGCGACTATTGTTTCTGTTATTGCTTCCAGAAAGAGGTTGGTTGTTATTCCTACTGGGTTCCAATAAACATTTAGCACCAGTATGGACGGTGTTTCCTCTTTTTTGTTGTCTCTGTTGTTTTCTGATACTGACCATTGTACCAAGTTCATGCATTCCCTTTGTCAGTTAGCCGCCATCTGGTGCCATTTCCTATTACGGTGATTAGCCCTGCTGAAGGCCTCCCCTTGTTTCCTCTTTTCGCTGGATTTATACAAAAGTCAAATTCCCTGCAAACGGGGAGTTCGCTAATCCAGGTCTCTTGTAGACAAATTATTATGGCGTTGTTTAGTAGGGGTTTTTCTTTGTTCATCAGGTGTTTGAAACCCTTAGTATTCCAGGAGATCACTAAATCCTTGTCCGTTGATACATTCTGTTTTTGCTATTGACGGTTTCCTTTCGTCGATAGGGAACTTGCGAGCCATTGCCAGTCTTCTTGGAGCTCTACAACTCTCTTGAAGCTGTCTTTTCTGTTTCAAATTTTTACCTCACTATTTCTCACATCTTCCTTTTCTACTTCTTTTGCCTATGAGTTAAAGTTTGCTACTGTTATTTTGAAGTTTTCTTTCTGGCGTCTTTCCACCATTTTTTTCGCTACCTGGGAGGTCTTTGTCAACTTTCTCTGTTCTTGACTGAGTTTTTCTGTTTTCTTGTCATCCACATTTGAATTTCTGAGAATTTCTCTTACTTCATAGCCTCGTTTCAACAGCTCTTTCCCTTCTCTTATTATTAACTCTTTGTCTGAGGTCGACTTCAGATGTAACACCACTATGTCGACTCGATTTTCGTCTATGTATTCGACAACTGCTATGTCTTGATTTCTCTTTTTTTTAATCTTTCCACACAATGAAGTAGAGACATCATGGGCCTCATTACACGGTAGGCGGTAACCATGGCGCTATTAGCGCCATGTTTGCCGTCGGTATTTTACCATGTCCGCCTTGGTGGATGGCGGAATTACTGCCCTACTCCAAGGTGAGCGGGGGCGGTAATTCCCCATTCACCAAGGCCCTTCTCCATTCCAATTTTTGCCCCCATAGGGCATAATGGGAATGGGGAAGGGGCTAATTACGGTACCGCAAACTGCCACTCGTGGCGATCGGCCTTTATCTTCGCTCACAATCTGTCTTGCGTTATCTGCTGCGGGTTTGATGTTCCGGAACATGGTTCGTGCACTTTTTGAGTTGCTCTGGCCTGTTTTCCTATTTTCCGACTTACTCCAATCATTTCCCTCATCTTTTTTTCTTTGTGCTGGTTTTAAGCTGCCACCCTTGTTTTTTTGGGTCCCCTGCCCTTGAGAAGGTCCAAACACTGGGTATAGTATGTCCTTGTCGATGTTTTTCTTTTTTTCTCCACTTTCTCCCATTTCGATCAAAGGGTGGTCGATGTTGGTGCACACTTTGCTCTTTGACGGTTTCGTTCTTTGAACCTCCTCGACTTTTTCTTGTTGATTTCGGCGTTTCATCTCTAATTCTAGGACTTGTTTCTTTTGATAGTCCATGGGGCCCTTTGGCAGGTCTTTCGCTGGCCACCCCTTTGTTGGCTTTTTTATCTGTAGTACTATTTGAGCGGTACTGTCGATTTTTTTTTATTTTGAAGCTGGGTTCCGCGGTGAACTTGTGCGTCTTCCCTGGCGTCTAGATGTCTTGTCTGTTTCATTCCGCTCGGCGTTTTCTACTGTTTTCCTCATCCATTTTAGTGACTCTAACATTGCGTTGGTCAGTTGGTCTTTCTCCTGTCTGTCACCGCTAGCCAGGTCAAATAGCCTTCGTCGCCATGCTGCAGAAGTTTTTGCTTCGTGGTTTAACCTTGCTTCTATTTTTAGAGCAGTGATTTCTTGTGCTGTTAACTTTGTTAGCATCAGTGCTAGTAGTGAGTTATTGTCCTTTACGTTTTCGCTGATGGCTTCAACCAGTTTAATGTACGGGGCCAACGAGATGGTTAAGGCAGTCATGACGTTGTTCTGTAATTGAGTTCCAATATCCAACGACAAGTTTGAGTGAGTCCTTGATGTTTTATTGATTTGCGTACTCGCTTTGTTTGTCTCTAGCAAGTTTTTGTTGATACTTCGGTTGTTATCACCATTTTGGCCCTTTCTTTGAGGCGAGTAGTCTTGCACTTCTGTTTGTGTGGAGGTTGTTCCAAACTTGACCCTAGAGCAAGACTTTTCTCCTTCTTTAGTCGTTTCCTTAGGAAACCGGCTCTTTGAGGAAAACATTGATTGCAGACATCTTTTGTCCAGTGGCAAATATATCAAGGTTTCTGCATCATCTGCATTGAATTTCAGCCGGAGTCCTGTTCCCAAGTTTAGGTTTTTCCCTATTTGATTCGATTGTGTATTAACATAGGTTTTTGGTCTTGCTCCGAGATCTTTTGGTAGACCTCTTATTGGCGTTTGACTGCTTTCATGGCTATTTATGTGACGATTCTCAATTGTTGAATCCTTTGTTATATTTCCTTCCATTGCTTTTATAAATTGCTCTCTCCATTCTTGTTCGCCAATCTCTTCTGCAATTGAAATTTCGTGACCATGACTTTTATCAATGGACCTTTTCCCTATTAGTGGGGATTGTTGTTTATTCTTTGCTAATTGAAGAAGACGGTTGACCTGTCTATGTGATTCAGTCCCGTCTTTCTGAGTGTAACCTCTTTTCTCGGTTCTCTGTTTTATTAAGGTCTCCAATTTTCTATATTCCTTCTAGTTTGGGCCTGCATCAGTTAGTGACTTTTTTTGTTGGTTTTTTCTCTTCCTGATTATTCTCTCCTTCTATTGAGTCTGATTGATCTTGGAAGTCAATACTTGTGTCTTTGATAGTGCCTTCTATTTCCTTCGTATTGGCCGCAATCTCTTGAGTGTTTATGCTATTTCCTATATCGTGATTTTGTCCTTTGTCACTTGTTATAATTATTTCTGATGCATCAGAGTAGATGGATTCATCTAGGTCATCACCACTTAACTGCCTGTCATTTTCCCTGAGATTTATGCTTTTTTCACTCTTTTCCTCGATGGTTGATTTTTCTTTCTTGTTTGGGCTGTAGGAATTATGTGTTTCTAGTAGATGTCCTGTGTCGTTCTCTCTGTCGTTCTCTCTGTTTCATGAGGTGAGATCACCTTTGTTTCTTTCTGATTTAGAGCTATTTTCTCTGGACTAATTTGGATAGATTGTTATGTCACTTCTGTTTTTGTCTTGGCCTTCTAACATCAGTCCAAGATCGTTGAGTTCGGCATCTGTCACATTTAGGTGGTCTGCTGCCATTGTTGCCGTCTGGTTCAGCACTTCTCGGTTTTTGTCGAGTTCATTGGCTCTCTGCCTGCCCTTTGCATTTTCGTCTGATAGCGGAGTCTGGGCAGTATCTTGAATTCTCTTTTCAGTGATTTTATTTTTCTCGGTTTGTGGACGGGCAGGGCATTCAAGACTTAATTAGCTTTGTGGTTCGCACGTTTGCCCTGATGATATTGCTGTGCTTACTGACACAGTACTAGCTTTAATGTTGATTATTTCAGACATACCTTCTTCCCTTCCTCCATCCCTCCCCCCTGCCTCTTGTTTCTCTGTACCTTCAGGTTATGCAAATTGCAAATATTCTCGGGCTGCCAATTGTCTTACCTCTTTCTTTGGATAGTTTGTGTGCCTTTGCGGGTCTCTCTCACTGCTGCTAGGGGAGTCTGGAAATCGCTCTCGTATGTGGGCGAGCTGTTAGACCTTCAAATGTGGAGTTGGTGTCAGCGTCTTTCATTGAAAATGTGGCAGCCATACCTCCACTCAGCGCCTTGGCCGTCACGTTATATAAATTAGGTGTATTTGGGAGCGAGACGCCGATGCTCCTCTCTGCTCCACTATAATAATTGGATGTCACTGATGCTTTCTACCGGTCCGCCGAGCTATACGGGAGAAGTTGACCCTGCTAACTGTGGTCATGATCGGAAACTGTACAGCCTTTTGGTCTGTAAGAGTCAGCTGACCTAGTTGTGTGGTGAGTTTTGTGGCACTCGCACCAAGCGCCAAAGCTGCCAAACAGCCTAACAGACACAATCAAGCCCTTCTGTCCTCAGGACTTACGCCGCAAGGGCGTGATGGGTGTGTCTATGAGGGCAGTTGAATGTCACGTGATCACAGTAATGCAAAGTCAATGAACAATGTATTTTTGTGCTTAAAGCCCCAGGTGTCCTTTTCACCTGTTCACTTTAAACGCTGTTGATGCGTGTAGATAGATAAAGTTGGTGCTCTTCACCGACTGCAGCACAGTCACTCCTCTCCTTCTGCAGTACACAAATAAAAGCACTTTGGGGAACGCTGCCACAGCCTAACAGCCACAATCCAGCCCTTCTGTCCTCAGGGCTTACGCCGCAAGGGCATGATGGGTGTGTCTATGAGGGCAGCTGAACGTCACATGATCACAGTAATGCAAAGTCAATGAACGCTGTATTTTCGCACTTAATTAAAGCCCCAGGTGTCCTTTTCACCTGTTCACTTTAAACGCCGTTGATGCGTGTAGATAGATAAAGTTGGTGCTCTTTACTGATTGCAGCACAGTCACTCCTCTCCTTCTGCAGCACACAAATAAAAGCACTTTGGGGAACGCCACCACAGCCTAACAGCCACAATCCATCCCTTCTGTCCTCAGGGCTTACTCTGTTCAATTGTTCAAACTGTGTTTACTGCGTTTACTGTGTTTGACCCTGTGTTTGACCCAGGACAGTGGCTAGTGTCTAAAAAGCCCATGCCACGAGGTCCTTTGTTCTGTCCTTTGGCCATTTTGTTCCTTTGCCTTCCCCAGGTTGAGCAGACCCAGGAAATACCTTATTTGGTCATGCAGGACGCCGCGCAAACCAAAGCTTTTGCAGTCTTCTGCATGCCTTGTGTGTGTGTGCCCAGGATGTGGGCTAGACTGTCTAGTTCCAATACGTATCCTGGGTGCCAGGATGTCTGGTGTGCTGGGAATGACTGGGACCACCATGGTCCATGATTGGTCCATGTTTGGGATGGTTGCATGTGAGCAGATCTCCCACTGGATGCCATTGGTTTTGGCGCAAAGCAAACTTTGGATAAGAGAAGGCACTCTACACCCATTCCAGGTCGATCTTCTGGGTTCTCATTGAACTTAGTAAAAGAGCCAAATATACTGAACCAGAGAAACAGATCTGAGGAACAATTGGTTACCCGCTGTAAGGTTTGGCACCCTGACCCCACTGTTGTCCCATCTGTTGTCCCATCAGAGCTCCTCTTTCTCATTGATCACATAAGGTCTTTAAGGGAACTTTGACCTTTTGAAGTAGTGGGAACAACTACTCTCAACACCACCTGCTTTACCTGCAAACCAGCCTTTTCGAAAGTGTTCCTGGACCAGCCAGTGTACCGACCAGCTCATATAGGACCTTTGCTTTGGAATTGCCACCGTATTGAGTCTTGACTTGAGACTTTGGGATCTGTAAGCTCTCGGTAAAACGCATTCTCTTGCCGATTTCCGTGCACCTAGCATTCCTATGTCTGGAAGTAGGAGAGTCTGCCTGAACCTGAGCCTACGTGGTACCCATGTCGCCCCGCTGTGCTAACGAGCTTCGTGGGTGCCTTGCTGCTGTGTCCTCCTGTGCCCTAAGATGACCTGCAGTGGAACTGGCCTGATCGCTTCTCCAGAAGAGGAGAAAAGGTCACTGTCTCACCACGGACTGAGGACCCGGACCGCAGCCCCTAAAGGCCGTAGAGACACGAAACTGCAGGATTCGAAACTGTAAGCAAACTGGACTAGACAGGCGAAGTGTGGTCTAGACTGAGTCGAGGGTCAGTGAGTATTTGCAGCACTAACCAGTGGCCCCAGGCACATCCAAGACTTTTATGCACAATTGTTTCCAAAGGGCCACTCATATTTGTTAGGATAGTCTGAACTACCATCCTATTCCTGATTCCTGGACACAGCTCTGCCCCCTTGTGAAGACCCTCCTTGAATAGTGGAACTCTATTCTTCATTGCCTTACCCCCCCCCTTCCTGAGACACTACAGCCCCTTGAAGAAGGCCTGTTTTGTACTTTGACTCACGATTGGGTGCTGCCACGCAAAATGTACTTTTGAGCACAAGGCTCCTTACTTCACAGGGATTGGACTGCCTACTAGTTAGTAGTATATTTGCACTGTCTGACGCATTTCTGTTACAGGTTATGGTTTTATACTTGCTCAACATTGTTTTAGGATAATAGTTAATGTATATATGTTCCCTAGTATGTAGTTGTGTTAGAATTGTTAATCTTTGATTAGTTTCATCCAGTGTTTGACATAAAAGGCCTTTAACAAATGTATATGTATTTTTGATATGCACCTGATTGAGAGTAATTTTTGGTGTTGTTTACTGTGTGTGCTTATTGTGGGCCTTCGATCACGCTCCCCCCTCCTGAGACTTAGGGCCTCATTACACGGAAGGCGGTAATGGTTAACGGCCACCGTTAATGGTAACGGTGACCGTTAACCATTACCGCCATACTACGAGGTCCCTTAGTGGGTTGGTGCTTTAACGGCTGCTTTTTGCAGGCGTTAAAAACCAACCCGCTAAGGGACCTCGGAGCTAATTACGGCACCGCAAAATTGCGGTGCCATAATTAGCGCCTTCCCCATTCCCATAGAGCCCTATGGGGCAGAAATGGGAATGGGGAAGGGCAATGGCGGAAGGGGGATTTACCGCCCCTCCAACCTTGGAATGGGGCGGTGAATCCCCTTTCCGCCAAGGCGGTGCCGGTATTTTACCGGCATGAGCCATGGCGCTAAAAGCGCCATGGCTCACCGCCTTCCGTGTAATGAGGCCCTTAGTCTTGACTACCGCCAATGCTACCTTGATTGGTCTGGCTTGTCCAGAAGGTCACTCTGTTCCAAGAACCTAGGCTGGCCTTTTGAACCTCTGCCCACCAGGTCAGAGTTCAGAAATACATCTTAACACTGAGGGCCTCATCACGGGTTTGGCGGTATCCCATCGGTATTACTGCCGGGATACCGCTGGGGCTATTAGCGTTACCGCCAAACCCTGGTGCTATCAGTACCGGATCACGGGTTTGGCGAACGGTAATTACCTATTGCCCATTGGGCCCATTCGGGAATTCCCCATTCTGCGAATAGGGAAATTTCGGCGCTACTACAGTCAGCAAATTTGTGGCGGATTTACCCTCAGCTTAGAGATGGTGTTAAATCCAGCCAAACCTGTGATTTGGCAGACCCTTAAATGCGGCAGTAATAGCGTTACCACCACATTTAAGGCTTACTGCCAAACTCATGATGAGGCTTTGAGTATTCATAAAAAACAATGGACCTCATTACAAGTTTGGCAGTAGCCTTGCCGGTAAAACTGGCAGGCTGCCGCCAAACTTGCACTTTTTTCCAGTGCCCAGGAATGGGCAATTACCAGGGTATTACGACCCCAGAGGACCCTGTAATTGCCCATTCCTGGGTGCCGAAAAATATTCTTCTCCATTCCCATTTGAGCCTGTTAGGCAGAAAAACGTGCACCACCCTTTGGCAACACTACAGGTAATTAGGACTCCAAGTGTAAGCACAATTTCACCTTTGGTACAAGTGTGTACTACACAGTAAAGTGGTAGCGATGGCTGAGAAGCGAGACTTATCTCAAGAGTTTAAGTGAGCAGTCGCACAAGTTACACAAAGGACCAACCAATACAGTGATTCAAGTAAACGCTTACTCAAGGTTTCTCAGTAAAAGGATATATATTTATTTACTCAATCATTTATAAAACATTACACTAGCATAAGCAGCTCAATGCCACACACGAATACACCACAAAAATCCAACCGGTAAGTACTTGAACAAGTTTAGCTCAAAAATGAAGTGTGAGCAAAACGGCACATCAGATACTTAACAAGGGAGGGAAAAGACCAGGTTATAAGAGTACACAGTCCGAACACATTCTTAGGCAGGGCAAAGGGTTTCAGTTAAATCAACCAGCAATTCTTCTCAATAGGCCTGGGCCAAAGTGAATGGTTCAGAGTCTTTTGTCTACGATAGCACAGTTCTGGTATGTAACGATTAAGTCTTTGCCACGGATTTGTAAAGGATTTGGCTAGACGAAATGTATGATGAATGTTTAGGGAAGGACAAGCCTTCGTAGTTGAGGAAAGTTTCACACAATTTCTCGATGGCCGAAAAGATTTCTGGACTGCGTTTGCACAGTACCTTTTAAATGAAGAAAGCTGAGGCAGCTGTTCCTGGCAGTTCGAGCAGATATCGCTGTTCCTGTGCTTCAGTCGTGGGGACAAGAAGGAGGACGTTGGGAGGTTCCTGCACTGCCCAGGGAAGAGGCCAAATGCTGTAGCAAGATGTCGGTTTAAGGTGTGAGTGCCTGAAAGTCCCCCTGGTTTCCTTCCCTCTGGTTATCCGGTTTTCAACAAAACTCTGATGAAAATTCGACCAGAATAGGACGGTGTCCAGGTGGCTTGCAAGTTAGTTGTTCCCACCAAACTAGAGGGAAGAAGTTAACCTTGAAGGGCTTCTCTGTCGTCCGAGTTTCAGGCAATTTGGACCTGCAGCAGGGCTTCACCGGTCATCCAGGAGTTGCAGCAGTCCTCTTCCTTCATCTCCTCTTCGGTTCTTTCGTTCCAGTGGTCGACTCTACTTTCCAAGCCCCAGAGACCTGCTTTTAAACAGTTTTCCCCCATTCATCCCAGCCTGGCAGTCACTCACACAGCAGGATGGCTGTCCTTGTCGGACACCAGCCAGCCAATCACACCAGAGTGCATTCAGGTCTCCTACGAGACTAAGCACAGGGAGTTTCGGGCACCTCCCTCACATTCTGTCCACCCCAGACACTCTGCCACCATAGGAGGGCTTCAGTACAGAAGCCCAAAAAGGGCACGAACAAAGGGACAGACACAAGAAGTACTTTTCGTAAAAGAAATGGCGAAAAAGGATGACCATAGTCTATTTTTACAGATAGGTCTGGGGCGCCATATTGAAAAACATGGCTACCCCTGATTTTTAGTTACCGTTGTTAGGGGTCGCGAAAAATCATGGTAAATGATCTAAACCACTGCCACCAGCCATTTAAAATAGGAAAAGGTAACACTTTACTGTTACATAAGTATTTTGACTCAGGGGAAGCTAGGCAACCCCTCCAGCAATCTATAGTAAGATAGGGTGTGCTGGGTCAGTAAATATAAAGAGACTAGTAAAGTCAATTTATCTTGACATGCCCTGGGAGACAGTAGTCAGTCCCAGGGAAGGTATTTAAACCTTTGGGAGTCTATGAGACACCCCTGTGCCACTGCAATGAAGGTGCTGTGTGACACACAGAAACAGATGATGCCACTGGAGTTGTTTTAAAACTCCATAACTAAAGAACACAAAAGTAAAACACACATCAAAATACATGAAAGAGTGGGAAAAAAAGGGTTGCACTCTTTCCAGGCAAAAAAATAAATCCCAGAAATCCAGCAAAGTTGCTGGGGGTCTCAAAAAAGGGAAAGTAGCACATTTGGAGAATTCTCCCTAACACTCGTCCCCCCCAGACTAAGGGACAGGAGGATTTAATCCACTCCTGGATGAACCGCTTTACTCCAGTCGGTAAAACATCCCGCAGAGACCATCAGCATTTTGCTGGTGACAACCTGACCTGTGTTCAATGGTAAAATCACTCCCTTGCAGGCTGATTGACCATCTCAGTAGTTTTGGGTTTCCCCTTTCATTTGCATCAACCATCTCAAGGGTTGGTGGTCAGTTTGACTCACAAAAGTAGATCCAAACAAGTATGGTCTAAACTTCTTCAATGACCCCACAATAGCAAAGCATTCATACTCAATGGTCACCCACCTTGTTTCTGGTTCCTTCAGCTTCCTGCTGATGAAGCAAATGGGGTGCTCCCTACCTTTCTCATCCAGTTGACTATGGACTGCACCTATACCTGTATTTGAAGCATCTGTCTGCACAATGAAGGTTTGATTATAGTCAGGAGCTCGTAGGACTGGAGCTTGACAAACGGCTTTCTTAGGCCTTCAAATGCTTGAGTGCACTCCTCATTCCACCTGACCTTTTTAGGGAATTTTGGAGAGGAGACCACATTCAAGGTAGAAGCTATGGTCCCATAGTTCTCTACGAAGTTCCTATAGTAACCAGGGAGGCCTAAGAAGGCTCTCACTTGGGTTTGAGTAGTAGGGGTGGCCCAGTTTTGTACAGCTTGTACTTTGCTAGGCAATGGCCTGATTTCACTTCCTCCTACCGCATGTCCAAGTAGACCACTTTACTCTGACCAGTTTGACATTTATTAGCCTTTATGGTCAGAAGGGCCTGCTCATGAGCCTGCAAAATATAACCTAAGTGGTCAACATGTTCTTTCCAAGTAGGGCTGAACACTGCAATGTCATCAAAGTATGCCATGCAGAAGTCCTCCATCCCATTCAGAACTTGATTAACCATCCTTTGGAATGTAGCAGGTGCATTCTTTAGTCCAAAAGGCATTACCTTAAACTGGTAGAGGCCTTCTGGGGTGGAGAATGCAGTTTTCTCCTGGGCATGGTCTGTCAGTGCTGTTTGCCAATAGCCTGAAGTTAGATCAAATGTACTGAGGTACTTGGCTGAACCAAGTTTATCCACCAGTTCAACTGTCCTTGGTAAAGGGTGGGCATCAGTCTTGGTGACTACATTAAGAGCTCTATAGTCCACACAGAATCTCAACTTCTTGGATCCTGCCTTTGGTACTAGAACAACTGGACTAGACCACGGACTGGTAGAGGGCTCTATTACCCCGAGATCAAGCATCTTGTTGACCTCCTCCTTTATGTGGGATCTTACATGATCTGACATCCTGTTACCTCTGTTTTTGACAGGTAAAAAGTCACCAGTGTGAATATCATGCTGGCCCCAAGGGGTAAAGCTTGGTGATAGTGAAAACAGGGAGGCAAACTGACTTAACAGAAACTTGCAGTCCTCCTGTTGTTCACGGGTCAAATTAGAAGAGAGAATAACTCCTTCTATTTTCTCATCTAAAGGCTGGCCTCTGAGTAGGTCAGGTAGAGGTTCACTCTCCTCCTCCTCTTGGGCTGAAGCTAGAAAGAAGGCTCCCACTTCTGGTCTTGAGACATAATCCTTCAAACGGTTGGTGTGAAAGACTCTGGGAGCCTCCTTAGGATTGCCTGCATCCACCAGATAGTTGACCTCACCAAGTTTACCCACAACCTTGAACGGTCACATCCACTTGTCCTGTAAGGCCCTCTGCCTTGTAGAAACCATAACTAAAACTTGCTGGTCTTGAGTAAACTCAACCATGTTGGCATTCTGGTCATGCCAATGTTTGACCAGAGCCTGACATGCTTTTAAGTTATCAGATGCTTCTGCCATCGTATGTGACATTCTCCTCCAGAGACCTATTACATAGTCAGTGACTCTCACTGGCTTGGGGGAAGGAACACTCTCCAACCCCTCCTTAATTAGAGCCAAAGGGCCTCTAACTGGATGGCCATAAAGAAGTTCAAAGGGACTACATACAACTCCCTCCTGAGGGACCTCTCTACATGCAAATAGAAGGCATAGCAGTATGAGGTCCCACTTTCTTCTAAGGGGTTCCTCTAAAGCACCTTTCATGCTCTTCATTGTACGGTTGAACCTCTCTACCAATCCATTTGTCTGACGATGGTGGGCAGTTGAGAACTTGTAAGTTACTCCACAGTTTTTCCACATGGCCTGCATGTAGTGGGCCATACAATTGGATCCCCTGTCAAAGATAACTTCCTTAGGAAAACCTACCCTGGTAAAAATACCAAGTAGAGCCTTTGCAACAGCCTGAGCTGTAACAGTCCTCATAGGTATTGCTTCAGGATACCTAGTAGTATGGTCTACTACAACCAGGATAAACTTGTTTCCTGAAGATGTGGGAGGGTCTGAGGGACCAACAATGTTGATTCCTACCCTCTCAAAAGGAACCCCCACCACTGAGAGAGGCACCAAGGTTACCACATTCTTGGCTCCACTCTTGCCAGAGGTTTGGCAAGTGTGACAGCTCCTACAGAACTTATCTACATCAGGCTCCAATTTAGGCCAGTAGAAATATAAAGAGAGCCTGTCCTTGGTCTTCTTAAAACTTAAGTGAACAGCCAAAGGTATCTCATAGGCTAACTGTAGGAACTGGAGCCTGCTTTCAATAGGCACTGCAAGTCTTCTGTAGTCCCCTGGGATAGACTCAGTCGGTTCACTGTTGAAGAGGCCCTCTTCCCAGTATAGCCTATGCTTCCCTGGCTCTTGCCCATCCAGCTGGGAAGTTGCCTGGTGGCGAAGACCTTCAAGAGTAGGACACTCTCTTTGACCTCTGCTGAAGTCTGCCCTACTGGGTGCACAGTGGTGTAACACAAGATGTGGGGGCCCCCCTGCGAGCCATTCTGAGGGGGCCCCCCAACTAAGCAACAAATCAAGGGTCGCGCCACACTCTGGGCCAGCCTAGATTATCACACTTGCGCAATACGCACAAACGTGCTGCTGAACGGATATGCCGCACACTGCACTAGGAGAAAGATATACATATATGTTTTAATATAACATACAGCACACTGTCTGAGAAAAATTGACTAAAAAGCCAGAGTGTTTGCAATTGTTTTGTAGGGTAACACCAATCCAATAGATGCAAGTTACCAATAGAGCACAGGAACATTAAAGCTTTGCTATTAAAAAAGCCATGCCACAATGAAAACATGTCCAACTGGCTGCACAAGGTAGACCAGTGTCGACATGTAATAACAATATAGTAAAGCTTGCCAGGCCACATTTAGACATATCTAGACTGGTTGCACCAAAATGGCAGTCGAAGCAATAACACTCATCAAGAATAGACCACACATTCAAGCCTGTGGCTACACTCTTTAAAATTTGAAAAGAACTGGACAATCCTGTTGAGGTCTTTACATCTCCTGTTCCCTCCCAGGCCCTCTGTATGGCTCTGTCATCTCACTTCTACGCTAAAACTCAGGACATCCTGTCCTCCATCTCCTCTTCCTCTCTCGGCCCCCCTTGGGTATTCTCTACCTTGATTCCTCCTTTCTCCTCTTTCTCTCTGACAACACCTGACAAGGTTTCTAGACAAGTCCGATCTATGAAAGTGTCATCCAAACAGGTGCTCTCCTGCTCCACCAGAACCATCAAGAACCATATTGACACCCTTGCTCCAGCCTTGACCGATTTCTGTAATCACTCTTTCCCCTCTCCCGTTAAGCACTCCATTATGCACCCACTCCTCAAGAAGCTTTCTGCCGATCCTGCCTGCCCTGGCAAATTATCGCCCAATCTCCATCAACCCTTTCCTGGGCAAACTGGTGAAAAAGCTGGCCATCTCCCAGCTTACTCTCCACACGGAATCTGTTGGCTGTCTCCATGACCATCAGTCTGGCTTCAGTGCCAAAGACACGGAAACTGCTGTCCTGAACACCTGTGAAGTTCTGCTCTCTAACCTTGATTCCAGCATTCCTTCTGTCCTCATCCTCCTTGATCTTTCCTGTGCTTTCGACACGGTCAACCATGCCATCATGATCAATCCTGATCAATCGACTCCATGAGAACCTGGGCATCATGGATCAGGACCATGAGTGGCTGACCTCCTTCCTCTTGGACTGCCCCTCCTAGGTCCAACTTGCTCCCTTTCTCCCCGCTCCATCTCACTCTGGTTTTTCAACCTCTATGTGGCCCCTTTGACCCACCTGATCTCTACATTCTCCTCTAACTTTAAGTGTTATGCGGATGACACTCCGCTTTCCTTCAGGCTCACCTCTGACTCCTCTCATCTCTCGCTCATTCCCGACTGTCTATCCGTGATTCAGGATTCGTGTGCCTCCAACTATCTCTGCCTTAATGTCAGTAAGATGGAGATCCTTCTCATTTGGACTCCTGCACCTGCTTTCCCTCTCTCACTCTGGCCAGCCGCCTTGGGCCCTCTTCCTTCGCCTTCCTGTGAGGAAAACTACACTGGTGTCATCTTTGACTCCACTCTCTTTCTCTCCTCACATATCAGACGTTGCCAAGAAGTCCCACTACCAGCTGCTCCTCCTCAAAGGGACTCTTCCCTTTCTCACTTTCCCCCCCGAAGCTCACTGTCTGCAGAGCCCAGGTTCTCTCTAGGCTGGATTACTGTAACAGCCTCTTTCTCAATCTGCCTTCCTCTACTATCCAGCCCCTGCAACTAATCCAGAAAAGGACTGCAAGACTTATCCTTGGCCTCAAGCACAGGGATCGTATCTCTCCAGCCCTAAAATCTCTCCACTGGCTCCCAGTTGCTGCAAGTATCAAGTTCAAGACCCTTTACATTGTCCACAAGGCTTTCTGGGCCCGGGGCCCGCACTACATCCAACGCTCTCTTCCAAAATATCTTCCTTCTCAAGCCCTTCGCTCAGCTACCTACAACTCTCTAAGGGTTAGATGCTTCTCCAGGAAGAGAGTGGGGGTAGATCTCTCTCCTCTACAGGTGCCTCCCTCTGTAATAGCCTCCCTTCCCTCTCAAGCTTTAGCAAACCACCTGAGGTTCTGGAAGCAGCTCAAAACTTTCATCTTCTCCTCTGCTTTCTCTCTCTCCCTCCCCTGCTGGCCTACCTGACCTACCTGTCTGCTGTACCGACTGGTTGCTTGGCTACCCTCAGAGTCTCACTGATTCGAGACTCTTTCTTGATCAGTCACCCTTGCACTGCCTCTGGACCTACCATGCACTTAGGGGCTATAACTGTAACCCTACAGTCCCTTGTCTCCTGGCACTACCCAGAGCTGTGCTGCCCTGACAGCACTTAGTCAGAGCATTGCTGGCCTGTTTTTCCCCTCCCCCGTCCTTTTCCCCTTGCGCTTCTCGTTATCGCACTTGCACAATCTGAATGACACAAGGCCTAGTAAGATCGTTTGTCTTGTCCTCCTTCTATCTTCCATCCCTTGTCTTGTCGCGCCTAGAAACACTTGTGTGCAGGTGCGTTATAAATGACTTATATCATATCATTTGATCACAGATGCCCAGCAAAATATACAGTGCTGCAGTAAGAAACGGCTGACTGGCAGCACCCAAATGGCAGTCGAGCCAGGTAATTCACTTAGCAGGACTGCTTTATCATAAATGCCCCATTAAAAAAAAGTCATACCAAACTGAGGAATGACTAGACTGGCTGCACCAAAATGCCTCTCTAGCCACTAATACCACATATCATGCCTGCTTTGCCTGGACATTGACAGCCATTATAATTTGTCGTATAATCCTGCCCCCCCACACATCCCCTCTCCCTCCCACCCCAACCTCCAAAATCAGCTCCTTGGCCCTGAATTACCCCCACGTCCCTCTTCCTTGCCCCAGAACTTACGGTTTAGGGTCCTTGCCTCATAGGTAAGTACTGGGATGAGGAAGAGTGGGACGAGGAATAATGAAGATTACAGGTAGCTAAATCAAGCATTACTTCCATGTACCTCTACCTCATCACAGTACTTGTGTATGAGGCAGAGTGCCGTATACACAAGAACTGTCTCATACACACTGGGGCGAGGAAGAATAGGGCCAGGAGAAATGAAGATTACCAATAAGTAATCCAGGCATTAAACACAAGTATTGGTGCAACACCATGAGTTGACTGGAATTCAGCACTACCCCACCCCTCCCCTGAAATGTTGGGCTATGTTGACCAGACCTGGCTGAACTTCAGAGCAATTGCCAGACAGAAAAGGACACAGATGTTAAACGACACGTGGGTTTCTCTGTTAACAAGAACCCACCAATTACTAACATAAAGCAATTCATTGTTAGTATCTGCATTCAAATGCCAAATTGTTTAGGCAATTGAAATCGTGATGTGGGTTTAATACTTGCATGCCAGTGGAGTGATTGGAAGGGTAGCGAGGGAACAGGAGACCACTCATTCTCACAGCAGTCCATAAGTGGGTGCTTTAAACCTTAAAGGAGAGAGTTAACTGCTTGTAACATTGAAGCTGCACTAGAATAGTCTCATAAAAATGCATAAAGAAATAAGATGACCCAAACAAATAAGTTTGCCCCAAGCCCACCGCCCATGAAGTTGGCACCCCTCCCAACATTTCAAGGGTTAGCCCCCGAAATGTAAGTTTTGTTGCACCCCTGAACGCAAGCACATACACCATTCACCATATACACACACGCACACCCAGCCATCCATACATTTAAGTGTGCATTCTTTCACCATACTTGCACACCCAGGCAGTCATCCATTCATTTAAGTGTGCACCATTTCACCATACAGGCACACCCGGGCAGCCACCCATAAAATTACGTGTGCACCCTTTCACCATACACTCACACAGGTAGCCACCTATACATTTAAGTGTGCACCCTTTCACCATACAGGCACACCCAGACAGCCACCCGTATATTAAAGTGTGCATCCTTTCACCATACACTCGCACAGGCAGCCACCTGTGCATTTAAGTGTGAACTCTTTCAACATACACTCACACACGCACACATTATGGGGTTGAGGGGAGCCCTAACACTTAAAAAAGAAATTGGGTCTCTTTACAACTATGCCGGACTGTAAACAACGATGCTGGTAAGCTCACTGGCACTGTTGTTTCCGGGCCGGCATATTACAGCTCTGCGGGCGGTTGCCGTCCTGCCCGGCAGGTCAGACCTGTTGGGCAGAACCCCACCCACCCGCATAGTTTTCACGGAAGCTCTTGCACCATTATCAATGGTGCCGGTGCTTCTATGGTCCCCATTCCCATAGAGTCCGATGGGACTTTATGGAAATGGGGACTTACCATTTGCCGGCGCCTGACTTCCCAGACCGCCGGGGTTGTAATCCCCCGGTGTTACCGGGAAGTCGGGTGTCGGTAAATCATTACGGGTCTGGCGGCAACCTGCTGGTAGCAATGGCACGGTTGCCACCAAACCCGTAATGAGGCCCATCGTTTCTTTTTGAATTCCCTCTGCATTCATAAAGAAATTATTTCTGTTACAGAAATAATTTCTTTATAAATGCAGAGGGAATTCAAAAAGGAAAAAAAAAGATTTTTTTTTCTACAAGTGGGGGCCCTTCCAGGACAGGTGCTGGCGGGGACCCCCGCACCGCGGGGGCTCTGGGGGCCCCTGTTACGCCAGTGTGGATGCACCTATTGCCAGTAAAGACCACAGCTCAGGATGGTCTGCAGGATCCAGATCTCCAACAGGAGCAATGTCCTGTTCCAGCTCTGATTCCTCAGCAGCTGATTCAACCACACAAGGTTGTTTCACACACTCAGCCTCAGCTGGTGGAGGAGTCACAGTTGTGACTTTGTACAGTCCTCTTGGGGATGTCCTTGTTGGTAGTACAGGAGTGCTGGATCATTTCTTCCTGGAGGTTTTAAGTTGCCCCTTTTCCTCCTTCTTCTTAGGAATTGCAGTCAGTAGGTTCTGTGTACTGGGTGTTATAGTTTCCTCTATAATCTCCTCTGGAGAGCCCCTTAAGGTACTCTCTCTGGCCTTCCTAGTCTGCTCCTGTTTCCTTTTACTGGGAGGACTGGGGGTGCTTGATACAACTCCAAGAGTTTTTAAGTCATTCCCCAACAGGACTCTCCCAGGTCATTACACTGGATGAGAGCTGGACTGTGGAAGCATTTGGACAGGGCCTCCAGCAAGCTTAGTTAGGATTTTGGGTGTCTTAGCAACATCCTCAACCTTGAAAAATGATTCATCAACTACATTTATGCTGGCCCCAGAGTCTCAAATGGCAGGGGTCTATTGATCATTGACAAGAACACTGTATTTGTAATTTAGTATTGGCTGAAATAGAGTTGTAAACATCTAAATTCTGTTGTTCCCACAGACCACGGACTCTAAAGAGACTTTCATGGGTTCCTCAGCCAGTAAGTGAAAGTTTCCACTTGTCATTGGTACTTCATTCAATGGGGAGAACGCTAAGGAGACAGTGTGGACCCCTGAAGGTTTACCCTTACATCTGGGATCCCCTTTCACATGGTCAGTTGACCCACAATCATAACATTTACCAAATGTCTTTATGAATGGGGATTTGTTCTGACCTCCTTCTGGTTTTTCACCAGAAGGTACACTAGCCTGATTTGGTTTTCCCTGTGGCTTACCCTTGTTATGTTTGGGGCCCTCTTTTGGACTGGAGGTATTAGAATTCTCCTTGTTGTCCTTTTTGTGCTACTTCCCCTCATCCTTCTTCTGAGTTACCCCAGAATATTTGTGAATAGCCCTGTTGGCAACTCACAAGTCAGCAGCCCTTGCTAACTTCTTGGGATCAATTTCCTTAGAGTCAGCCAAGTGCTGTCTCAGTCAGGAGAGCAGGCATCATAAAAAGATTCCAACATAAACAAATTCCTCATACCTTCATAATTGTTCACTCTGTAACCCTTAACCCATCCATCTGCGTTTTTCAAACATTCAGTCACCCAGTT
Source organism: Ambystoma mexicanum (assembly GCF_040938575.1). Classification (NCBI taxonomy): domain Eukaryota; kingdom Metazoa; phylum Chordata; class Amphibia; order Caudata; family Ambystomatidae; genus Ambystoma; species Ambystoma mexicanum. Next base: position 791,224,192 of record NC_090937.1, on the reverse strand, counting down.
AGCCCAAGGGGTAACATCATGCTTTTTGAGGGTTCTAAACCTCTTAAGATACTGAGAAGGGGTTTTCCGAAATCTAGCTATCAAAGTTAGCTTCACAGTTTCATACTCCTTTCTGTCTATGTCCCCCAACTCCATTACCACATCAGTTGCAGCAAGGGGTAGCCTAGAAAAAAGCCAGGGAATCAACTGATTCCCTGTTATGTCTTGAATCCCATGGTTATATTCAAAAGCAGCCAACCAATCCAAAATATCAAGCTTAACCTCAAACACACTTACTGTATTTTTGGGCATGCAAGGCCTCTTAGGACTCGAAGACCTAGAAGACTCTGGGAGAGAACCAGTTTCAACAAACATCCTTTTCATCTCTAGTGCAGGGTTCAATTCCATTTCTCTGAGTTTAAGTTCTTGATGTTTGCATTCAGTTTGAGCTTGGATCCTTTTAAACTCTAACACAAGTCTCATTCTTTCTAAAGAGACAAATTCAGGACTTCATTTTGGACCTGGTGGGGTCAGTGTGGTCAGAGGTTGAGGCCTATGAGCAGACAGAGGTAAAGCAGGTGGTAGCGACGGCTGAGCAGCCAGACTTATCTCAAGAGTTTAAGTGAGCAGTCGCACAAGTTACACAAAGGACCAACCAATAGAGTGATCCAAGTAAACTCTACTAAAGGTTTCTCAGTAAAAGAATATACATTTATTAACTCAATCATTTATAAAACATTACACTAGCATAAGCATCTCAATATCACACACTAATACACCACAAAAATCCAACCGGTAAGTAATTGAACAAGTTTAGCTCAAAAATGAAGTGTGAGCAAAATGGCACTTCAGATACCTAAGAAGGGAGGGAAAAGACAAGGTTATAAGAATAGACAGCCCAAATACATTCATAGGCAGGGCAAAGGGTTACAGTTAAATAAAACCAGCTATTCTTCTCCATAGGCCTGCGCCGAAGTCAATGGTTCAGAGTCTTTTGTCTAGGATAGTACAGTTCTGGTATGTAACGGTTACGTCTTTGCCACAGATTTTTAAAGGATTTGGCCATGCAAAAAGTTTGACAAATGTTTGGGGAAGGACAAGCCTTCGTAGTTGAGGAAAGTTTCACGCACTTTCTCGATGGCCGAAAAGATTTCCGGACTGCGTTTGCACAGTACCTTTTAAATTAAGAAAGCTGTAGCTGATGCAGTTGTTCCTGGCAGTTCGAGCAGATCTCCCTGTTCCTGTGCTTCAGTCGTGGGGACAAGAAGGAGGACATCAGGAGGTTCCTGCACTGCCCAGGGAAGACGCCAAAAGCTGTAGCAAGACATTGTTTTAAGGTGTGAGTGCCTTAAAGTCCCCCTGGTTTCCTTCCCTCTGTCTATCCGGTTTTCAACAGCACTCTGATGAAAATTCGACCAGAATAGAATGGTGTCCAGGTGGCTTGCAAGTTGGTTGTTCCCACCAAACTCAAGGGAAGAAGTTAACCTTGAAGGGCTTCTCTGTCGTCAGAGTTTCAGGCAATTTGGACCTGCAGCAGGGCTTCACCGGTCGTCCAGGAGTTGCAGCAGTCCTCTTCCTTCCTCTTCTCTTCGGTTCTTTCGTTCCAGTGGTCGACTCTGCTTTCCATGTCCCAGAGAACTGCTTTTAAACAGTTTTCCCCCATTCCTCCCAGCCTGGCTGTCACTCACACAGCAGGGTGGCTGTCCTTGCCGGACAGCCAGCCAGCCAATCACACCAGAGTGCATTCAGGTCTCTTAGGAGACTAAGCACAGGGAGTTTCGGGCACCTCCCTCACATCCTGTCCATCCCAGACACTCTTGCACCAAAGAAGGGCTTCAGTACAGAAGCCCACCAAAGGGCACGAAGAAAGGGACCAAACCTGGTTTGGCACGCAGAGACAAACACAAGAAGAACTTTTCTTAAAAGAAATGGTGAACAAAGATGACAGGAGTCTGTTTTTACAGATAGGTCTCGGGCGCCATATTGAAAAACATGTCTATCCCTGATTTTTAGTTACCGTTGTTAGTGGTTGTGAAAAATTACGGTAGTTTATCTAAACCACTGCCACCAGCCATTTAAAATAGGTAAAGGTAACATTTTACTGTTACATGAATGTTCTGACTCAGGGGAAGCTAGGCAAACCCTCCAGCACTCTATAGTAAGATAGGGTGTGCTGGGTCAGTAAATTTAAAGAGACTAGTAAAGTCAATTTAACTTTACATGTCCTGGGAGACAGTAGTCAGTCCCAGGGAAGGTATTTAAACCTTGGGGAGTCTGAGAGACACTCCTGTGCCACTGCACTGTAGGTGCTGTGTGACACACAGAAAATGATGATGCCATTGGAGTTGTTTTAAAACTCCATGACCAAAGACCACAAAAGTAAAACAAACATCAAAATACATTAAAGAGTGGGAAAAAAGGCTCACACTCTTTCCAGGTAAAAAAATAAATCCCAGAAATCCAGCAAAGTTGTTTGGGGTCTCAAAAGGTAAGGGAAATTAGCACATTTGGAGAATTCTCCCTAACAGAGCCCCATAGGGCTCAATGGGAATGGGGCAGCCGGATGCACCGGCACCATTTCTAAATGGTGCCGATGCATCGACATGCTCTGCTCGCGGGTGCCGGTACGCACCAGGTCAGACCTGGTGGATGAAAGGCACCCGCAGGCAGAACTCAGAGTTTGCCGGTCCAGTAGTAATGGTGCCGGTAGCTTACCAGCGTCATTACAAGTGCACCAGCAAACTTGTAATGAGGCCCAAAATGAGGAACTCGAAAGATAGCAGATTTTCTGGTCCATAAATCGTTGTCTATGCAACTCCCAGCACTATTAAAGTTCAGGGAAATCGAGGATTGGTTCATCAAACTGACGTGCACAGGGACAAGAGCACTGGCTCCCCCGGAGAAGAGGGGCAGAGCACAACATGATGGGAAGTATGCATCAACTTTCATTGACATTTCTTTCAGCAATAATGTTTTATAGATGATCAACAAGTGAGGATGGAGAATTCAATTTGCACAACAATGTTTTCATTAACAGACGGCATAAAGATACATGCCTTTTGGAGCGTGATAGTATTGATATGCATTAGTATTGGACTGATATAAGCATTATGCTTTTTATTTAGAGAAAAAGGTGATTAAATGCAAAAGTGGGTGTGAAAAGGGGGAAATGAAATATGGTAAATGAAGAGGAATTCCATCATGACACTGAACAAGTGCAGGGTACATAATCAGGGAACGTCTGATATGATGAGCTGTTGCTGGTGGGAAGAGCAAGAACAAATGGCACATGTTACGTTTGTTTTATCATTCCACATGTAACAGTGGACACAACATTTTCCTGCCTCAGAATGTACCATATGAGGAGGCAGGGTGCTTCATTCGCATGTCCCTCTGTAAAACTAGGGGTCTCTTTCAAGGAATCAGTGTCTCTATCCCGTGGGTGGATGAAGGGGAGGAGGTGTACAAAGATAATTACATGCAAATGGACAGCATGGTGAGAAAAAAGGAAACAAAAGATGATACTAGAATATATAACAGAGCACTCTAAAAGAGAAGCAGATAATAAGTGAACACAAAAAAAAACGACTGTAGTGCATAAACAAAGACGGGCGCAGCATTCCCTGGTGTCATACAAGACCATTAGTAAGACCATTAATGAGAATAAAAGGAGTGCTATGGTATGGTAGCCAATGGGAGGGGGTGGATAATGCAATGTTTGGTGCGATTTGAGCAAAATGTGGTGTCAAAAGTAACTGATAGCTGCAAAGCAGTGTGAGGAAAATATCTACATGCAGTGACCTGGATCAGTGAAATTCATCAACCAGTTGACATAAAGAGCTTTACACCATTCCCTTTGTGTTTCAGGTCCAGTGGGTCCATCCATTTGGGAACTAACGCTGGCTGTGCCAAGGTGATGAGGAGTGCAGCACTGACATAGGGGACAGCAGTTATTATGGATTTGTGGTGGGCTTGTTGATCAAATTCCTATGCCAAGCTTCCTCCGGATTGGAGTGGGTTTTACAATAGTTCTGCAATAGTAAAATAGTTACAGTGCACAATGCTGCCCTGGTGATGCCCGAAACAGCAGCAACATGGGGCCTTTGTTGAAGGAGCAATATGCCATGCTGAAGGAAAGGACGGGTGCAACAAAACCAGGAGAAAACACTCCTAAATAGAAAGAAAAGAACTAACAATTATTGGTCAGAAAAGTGTGCTGAAAATGTGGCCGTGATCCTGGATGAGTAACAACTATTCTCCAAGGCTGCCACTTTTTTCATGTCTCTTTTGCTTCCAGCTGTGCAAGCTGAATCTAGTGGCTCTTCAAAACATATTTGTTTTGGACCTTCTTACCGCTATTGAAGGAGGAGTTTGTGTGAAGTTTGGCAGCAGTTGCTGCACAGTAGTCTGGATGGAGAAGCTTCAAATGTAACTTTGAAAGCACCCGTTAGTGTAAAACAGACACTCCACGAGAAGATGACAAATTAGGTTGGGGTGCAGTCAAACAAATGGCTGGGCAGCATTTTCACTTGGGTGCCAGCTTGGCTTTCTGGAGTATTTAGAATGACTGTCCCTGCATTGGTCCTCATGCTTGTCACCTTCTACATTGGCAAAACCCTGTTTAGACTCTATACTAACAGCAAGACAGGAACATTGATGTTGCCCCTGAATTGTGGTGGGGTAAAAGGCAATAATGAAAATACTAACACATTAACAAAGGACCAAAAGATTGATTATGATACAGCCTGGGTAACAACACAACCTGAGGATTTCTAACATTACAATGCATTCTGGATTTCATGTGATAAGGATGGGTGGGGAGGTAAAATAATAAAGGTACCCTTGGAAAACTGAGAAGATGATGGGGGTGATATGACCAGATGAAAAAGGTGTAAGGATACCCAAAACAAAAGAGGCTGAATGGGGACTGGTGGGGGAGGAAGAGTTAGTTATTGATGGATCAATAAAAGGGGGGAATAATGTAGTGAAAAGGCAAGTTCAGCATGGTAAAAAGGTGGAAACTTATCAGCTGCGGGAATTGCCCTCTAAAAGGGGGTCTTTAGTGATGGCCACATAGGGTTATGTATTAGGCTGGAGAATGCCCCTATTAATGGTGTTTTAAATAAATAACCTACATGATAAGGCATGAACTACAGGTGAGTTTGTGGAATGTAACTTTCGATTTAAGAATTGCAAACATTCCTTGGTGCTCACTCTCACTAGAAAATAAATGTGCATTTTATTATTTTGACTAGCAGTGTTAGAAGCTGGTAGCACATTGCAAACTACATGTTTCCAGTATCGAGTGTAAACAAATAAACAGCTCTCAATACATTTGAGGTCAGGAAGGAAAGCTCATAGGTGCCTGGGAAAGGCAGCAAATGTACAATCATTTTAAAATTCAGCATATTAGTTCTTGAAACTGGTGTACTGATGGTTTTAAAATGCCCCATGACGGTTTCAAATCGCCCAGTAGTGCATCTCAGCCTGGGACGTGGCTCCAATAGTTCCTAGGCTGCAACATTAAGTCCATGACGTATTAACCTTTCAAGGCTCTTGTAGTGTCATGATTGGTTGTAATCTCATGGGAAACAGGTGGAGATGTCCAGTGGCAGATGAATAAAGTTCTGCTGGTCATCTCAAATGTCTCCATTATTTGGCACCATGATGTGAGAACCGTGGGTTGGACTGTAACGTCACAGCCGGGGTCATGGGTGGTGTGGTAATATTTTCGGGACCCAATCTTTTTTGGATAATGTATGTCGCACTATATGGGAATAATATAGTACTGTCTATAGCTTCACTTGGGGGATTGATCTAATGTTGCAATGTGTTTTGATGCTAATTAGTTTGTATTGCTATAAAAAATTTCATTTTTGGGGTGTAACTGCAACAGTGCTTTTCATGCAGTTCTGTTCCACATTCTGTTTGAATTTTGCTTTCCCAGCTGTAACTAAGCCCAGAATAAATTGTGTTACTTCCTGCCTGGCTTACATTACTTTTTAAGACTACTTTTGTAATTTTTACTAGTGAGTTCTGAGGCAACTCGCAGTACATTATTATAGCGAGACCAAACCAGCCTTTATAAACACTGTAGACAAGAAAACCATGTATTTACGAACTGCACTAAACTCATTATTCCCTTTAATATTGTAAGAGGATTCAATTCAACACTACAGCTAAGTCAACGCCTAGTCTATAATACTGAATGAAAACCCTTATTGATATATCTTTATGTCCAGTTCATGCGTTCTGGATGACTACCCCTATATAACACCCCTCTCTTGGAATCCTCCTGACCCCACTGAGCCAAGAAGTAGTTCTGTTTTGCAAGTTAAAAGGTTTATTTGATAATTTAAACAATAGATATAGATATCACGCTTTATAGTAAATTAATAATTGAATAGCACACTTAATCTGATATGATAAAGATTAACAACAGAGAATCTGGCACCAACACGCTTCTCTATAATCAATAAGGAGTTGACATGAAATGGATAAGGTAGCACACAGGTGAATAGGAACAAAAGAAGAAGGTGGTACAGAATGCTTTATGTAAGCTCAGGTGGATGCAATATTCAATGAATGCAGTACAGAAAATACTCAATATGACTTCAACCAAACAATGTAATCACTTTTCTCTGGCTATTCACTCCCCCCCTCTTTATGCAATGCAACGAAATGGAAGGAAAACACACAGTTCTCAGAAATGCAATCAAATGTGATTCAGTTCACCCCAGCAAGCTTAGACTACAGAAGTTTGAAAACACAGGCAAAATGCTTTGATATGTGCTGGCAATTCAGTGAAAAGTATGCTAAAATGCTTTTGATTCCCTCTAGAGGTTCAGGGTGAGTGGTATCTAGTTAATATTAGTCCAGGCTCACTTTAGCAAGGATCTAGGGTGTAACTAGCAGGTTAAACAATTTCTGGCAAATGGAAGGCAAGAAGCTTCTGTTTTCACACGTGGAGAAATTTGCAAATCGCGGTAAAATAGGGGGTAGGAATGCGGTTCTAGGTTCGTAGGAAAGCCACGATTCTAAGCTTTCAGATGAAAGTTACTGCAAGTCTCTAGCACAAACGGTCACGGAGATATGAGCGATTAAATAAAGGTCGTTTTTCAGATTTGAAATTTTAAAAGCTCAAAAAGACAAGTGCAGCTTGCAACTAGAAAATGACAAGTGACAGCTTTACAAATGACAGGTGACAGTTAGGAGACAGTTCTACTTAGATTAAGCTAGATTGAATTATATTATTTTAACTAGGAGATTGGTTCTGCACAGTTTTCTAGGTACTCACACTATATTCTTGAGTGAAATGAGCCTCGCCATGGATCTGGTCAGGTTTTAGACTGGACTCCGGTTCAGCTCTTTGGTTCTGCTAACAGGTCAGCTCTACTCTGCTGGTCTGGTCTGGGTCTCTAGTTCTGGATAGATTGAAGTCTCTAGTTTGGCTCTCTGGAGGTTTGATGGAGGTAAAGTATGGATTTTTCCGGCAGAGCTTCCAGCGGCAGATGGATTTGAAAAGTCCCTATCTGTCCTGTCCCTCTGTTTTTATGTGTTTTTATGTGGGTGTGTTCTAGCATCACTGACCCTACCTCTCTCTCAGCTTCTAATTGGTCAAACTTCCATTTCTCACTTGATTGGGGAAGGAACTGTGAGTCAGAGTGATGTCATCCATTTATGATCTCTTGAAAAACCTCCCCTGTCATCTGTGCACCCAAATCTATATATGATCAAAATCCATATTTCACAGTTACACAGTTGTTTGAAATTACATATACATGGTGTGGCTGAATTTAGCCATGTCTCTGTCCAAATCTGCTGTTTCTAAGAGCTTGCATTCAGAAATGGCACATAATTGACTTTTTAACTGATTTTTCAATTTCTGACATTGACCCAACTTTACATACATGTGCGCAGGGAGTATGGACATTAACTGATGAAGTTTCATATTTTTAACATGCATACATTTAGAGTAATATCCACTTTTCCGCTAACACTCCCCTGAACATACCACCGGTTCTAAAAACCTCTTAAACTGTGGGCAGAAAAATCACAAGAATTATGGTATCATTTATAAAATTTTCACATGTCCGCACCATGAGTTATTCATCTTTTTCTAAACAATATTCTGGCTACAAAGGGGTGTGGTTTCCCAGGTCACATGGTGGAAATACTGGTTTATCCAGTTCTGCCAAGCCAGCTTGCTCTCACAGGCAGTGCCCCTCCCAGCTTCTGCCAAGAGGAAGCTACATTTTACGACCGCTGTAATAAAACCTTTGCCTGAGTCAAGACAGGCTTTGTTCAGAGCTCCTGTATTCTGTGGGGCTCCCCTTAATTCAATTATCAGAGAGATGGCATATCCTTAGTGTGGCCAGCAAAAGGCAGATGGGCCTGGGAACACAGTTGTGACTCAAGTTTCACTCCTGATGGGGGTAGCTGTCAAGCAAAATCAAGTTCCTTAAGCCAGACTTTCAGCTAACTGTCATGTTTTTTTTGTTGCTTTTTAAATTAACTTGCAATTTTACACATGCAGCTAGAATGCTGATTCTAAGTGCAAAACTATGACATTTCAACAGTTACAAAGGCATGTGACACCAAACATAGGTCACTCATTTATCTAAACATTTTCGATTTTAGTGTCTTTAAATCCAGTGCAACTTAAACTGCTGACTCCATAGCAGTTTTGTTATAAGCATTGTTTTGGGCTCTTCATTTCCCAGATTTTGTAAGCACACAAAACTCCATTCTGCCAAATGTCTGCTGGTGTTCAGTGAATATTTTGCACATGTTGCAATCTTTGAAAATAGGCATTTTGAGCCTGCCTTCAGAGAAACACAGGGTGGTTTTAAAGCGCTTTGAAGCTAACCAGCGCTACTGTTTGTCCTTTGGCAACCCATTTCCCTCATGGCAACCCGGCCTTTCATTCTCGCACTGGTGGGTGGCAAGTGAGGCAACCATTTTGGTGTGCGCACAAACTGCGCAGCTTTCCTGGATTTCGGCGCACATGTGGGTTTTCCGCCATCTTGAACTTTCTAAGCCCACAGCACCAAATGTTGTGGCATGATAGCTTAAACGTGGGTCAGGACACCCAACAATATCTACAATAGATTGAATTAATGCAACACAGACAATGCAAAGGGGCTGTTTGATGAGGTGGATACAGCCTGTGATATCCCAGATCTAATAGCTAGTTACCCACCTATCACCCGATGGCCAGTTGTACAGATGGCATGCATTTTAGAGAACCTCGAACTTAGGGCTGCCAATGGCCAGCCACCGGGTTACCAACCAACTAGATCAATTTATATATCTGGCTCAAAGCAGCCTAACATAGCTTATATTTTAATCACTGCTATAGACTGGCCTTTATTGGTAGATATGTATGTTGAAGATCATACCAACAGTGACCATCGGCTACTGCTAGCCTGATTCAAGGTTGCATAAAAACCCAACACAGAGTGCAATTCTAATCTTTTGACCATTGGTGGCAACACTAGGAAAAGAGTTAAATGGGCGGACATTAGGACCAAAGAGGTAGATGCACAGATATATCAAGCAGTAACATTGCACCCTTTGTCACAAAACCTAGCAAGGCAGTGAAAGCCAAAACAACAAGACAAATCCAATGGTATGACATTTGAATGCCACCAAGCAAAATGTGAAGTTATAAAGGACATAAAAAAACCCAGTGGCTACTGATAGTTCTAGACAGAGAGAGTTGAGGGCCACTTATACAAGACTGGTGTCAAATAAGAAGGTGGAATTCAGATAAAAGGAATGGCATGAGCTATTGGTCGCTGTGAGAAATAAAGATAGCTCAGTCTGCTGGATCAAGGTAGCAGGAGTCACAGCTGCGAACTCCAGCACCACTTGAGGGAATAGCTCTGAAGATACTTGGTTAACCCATTTTACCTATCACCGACAGTGCACCTAGAGATCACACTGTCTATCACCTCTGCGAGTGCCCTACTTCTTCTGTCACTGCCCTGCAAATTACCCTTAATGACATCTAAGATGCCATCATAGCGCAGAAAGCAGCAAAATCACTGGGCCATGATCTGGTACTAGTAGATCGCTTCAGGAATGACATAGACATTTGGGCATATGCCTTTTATGCCATGTTTAATGCTGTGATTGAACTCGGCAGAGTACCTAATACATGGATTTAAGCTATAAGTGTCTCAATTTAGAAGAAGTGGGAGGGATAATCCCACTAATTATAGACCCAATGTTACTGGGAGAATATCTCTCTCATTTGGTTTCATGGGCCAAGGATTTGTCTGCAATTAGTCACCTAAAAGTAGGTTTTCAACCTTGTCTGAACATATTGGGCCAATCCTTTAGGCTCTTCTTGATCCACCAAAAATATGTGGCACTGCAGAATATCAATCTCTATACCATATTCATCGACCTCCAGGCTGCATTTGATCGAGCTCCATGTAACAAATTCTGGAAGACCCTTGCAGAATTGGGTATCCCAAATGGACTGCTATGCTCGATTATGAGTTTATTTACAAAACAAATAGAGACAACAATATGGAACTTGGCAGGAGACACTACTCTCCCAGTTCACAATAACCTTGTAGTACAGCATAGCTTTGTTCTTACGCTCATACTATTTTCCATATACATTACCAAATTGATCATAAGCCTAGAATAGGTAGAGATCGACACACTTAAATGTGTTGTGATTCCATTCCTCTCCTGCTTTTCAGCCAATGACACAATTTTGATTTTCGAAAACCCCTGCTGGCCTAAGGTGACATGTGGATACTTTCCACAAGGGCGGCATTAACATTAACAGTGGTCTTACGATTAACATCCAGAAGACCAAAATAATGGTCTTTGGCCCTGACAATAGCAAGAAGAAGCCAAAGCTGAGTATGAAGATAGGGGGCAAGACATCGAGCAGGTGGAAACCTTCGACTACATGGGTATCAGATCCTCAGCGCATGGAACCTGGTCTACCCAGATAAAGAAGGCAGTGATAACACTAGACAGAACCAGCAAGGCCATACTTAAACTGGCCCATTCTTTTGGTGGCAGGGCTTTGTCCCTTAAGCTTTAATTGTACAGTATGTAAGCCAAGGCGGCAACAATCTATTGTGCCGATATATGGGGCCATGCCAATTGTAATACACTACAAGTAACTGAGAATAACTTTTCTTTTATGGTTTATATGTGTATGTAATAATCTGTGTTTTATATTTTTAGATTTCTAAACTGTTTAGTCGATTTTATATTTTTTATTGTATGTATTCTTAATATTGTATATGTTGCACCCTTTTATGGCATGAATTACTGAAAAAGAGAATTGATTGATAGATTGATTGTCCTTGCTACTCCCTCAAAAGCATATGAAAAACTAGTCAGCAAGAAAAGGGTAGACGTGAATACCCTAACACATCAAAATTCCAACACCAATGTATCAAGAAAAACATGTCATGCCTTTTCCAGACTACACCCAAGCTGTTCCAAAATGACCTTTGCAAACCTGACTGCACAAGTTTAGTGGAGCAAGAGAAACCAGACAACCCAATGAGACATACCTCACACCCCAGCTGAGCCAAAAGAAACTCCCCTATCTGATTCAGTTTACAGCCCCAAAACTATAACCAGCACAAAACGAGTTATCCTCTAATTTCTGACCTCCACACGCATAATGAACCCAACTCTGCCACATGAATTGATGAAACAACACATCCCTACATCCATAGAAAGGTGATTACCCCAAATAACAAATAAGAGTACAATAGTTAAGAAACCACTCTAAACCCAGGGACTATCCACAACTCTGATACCCTAAACCTACTAACCGCCTCCTCTCCTTAACACCCTCACCATACACTTACCACACACACACACACCAGATGATTAGAAAAACCATCCACCTAACATCCTAAACCGCTCATCTTTCTCAAACCAACTCATAAACTACTACTATGACACAAACACTCAACTTTCTAGACACTGGGGGACTTCCATACTGAAACAATACGCTGCAGAACACATCAAGAAAGCACACCTGCACAGATTCCAGTTACTCCTGGTACTATACACATAAACAGCTGAAGACAACACCTGTCTTATCCCTCTTTCTACCCCTCACTGGAGACCACGCAAATGGTAGCATTGTCTGCTATAGAGCAACATAAAATAACATAGCATTTTGCCTTACTATTTTAAAACATAAATATATATTGGAAAGCCAAATTAATGAATTCATCAAACCTAACACTAAATCACAATCAACTTAACAATCACAAATACTTCACACCAATACAACCACCAACATTTGAATTTCATCCACATAATGTCAAAACTACATAACACACTATGACATGAACAACACAAATATAAATTAGTGTGTAATTCAATACTCAAACATATGTCATTGATAATCACCTGTAGGACAAGTTTCTATTAGTGTTAGGATGTCATCTCTCAGTAGAATCTACCAAATAATGGAAGAGCAATGTAGAACCCACATGTAGTTCACTACAATATCACCAAATGTTACTGCATAAAGGTCCATAAACAAATCAGGCATAGCTATTATCCAATAGTGGGGAATCGTGACTAAGGCGTGCACACTAATATCCCTGATATACAGATGTTTCACTTTGAAGTGTTCAACCACCAACACGAGGGGCCTCTTTCCTTTGTGATACAATATATCAAATTAACCTTACATACCTCATTGTCACAAAGTGCATAAACATCATAAACAGAATGGCGCTGCATTTAGAATGCGGAGTCACAATAACATTGTTGCCGACTTTCATCACAAGTACCCCTAGATGTGATAAAAAAAATACAAACTAAAATTATGTCGAGCTAATGAGGATATGTTTGGATTACACATCTGACACAAGGGTGGAAAATATGTATGTTCAGAGCTTGCCTATTTCCTAGATCTACGTTGCATATTGCCTTTATAGCGCATCTACAATATTGATGAATTTAACAAAGGATAGACATCACTTTAAATCCTGATATAAAATGCAATTATATGTCTTTTCGAACATTAGAACACAGTTATTTATCTATTCATCTATGTATTGTATTGCTACTTTGTATTCCTCCCGCAGGTATTGTTGAATAGCCATGTTTTTATTGCTTTTCTGAAATAGAGGATGGTGGGGGCATTTCAAGCTTCTTTTGGGACTGAGTTCCAGATGGTCGAGGCATAGCAGGAGAACATCTTGCAAATCTTCTCTTTATGGGCTAGCATTCACTTCGACCTTTTGAAAGTTTTTCTATGTGAGGTGTGAGGACTCCAGAGGCGTAGAGTTAGCTGGCAAGAATGCTGGTGTTCTGGTCAAGATTGCTTTGTGTTTGATACATGTAATTTTGAATATTTTCCTGGTGGTGAAGGCAAACCAGTGACGTTTGGGCATTGTTAGAAATATATGGTTACCCTTGCAAGCAACTGTAATGAGGCAGGCTGCAGTGTGGTGGACTGCTTTGGAGAGTCCAGGTGCATGGCTGAAAGCCCACCAAAAAGGGTGATTCCGCATTCATGTTTGAGATGAAGAGGGCTTTGTGCATCATGTGGAAGTCATGATGGGGAGGAACTGTTTACTTTTGCGGAGTGCTGAGATTTTAAGTCATGTGCTTTGCACCTTTATGGCTATGTGCTTTTGGATGAAAAGGCTACTGTCAACAATGGATCCCACAGTTTTGACTGAGTTAGGCAGCTGCCAGTGGAATCTTAGAGGCACATGTCATTCAGCAAGTGTTGCTCGAGTTGTTGTTGGGTGGGAGACTGTCCTAGGGGCCACTAAACTTAAGATAAAGCTGGGTGTCATCCATGTACTGATGGATGGCTACGTTGGGGACATTTAGGAGAGTTCCTAAGGGGTTCATGTGTATATTGAAGATGATTAGGGGTAGGAGGGACTCTTGGAAGACGCTTACAAATGACTGGATGTCGTTTGGCTCTGAATGAGCCCATTTGTACGGCCTGGCGTCTGCCAGAAAGGTACTACGCAAAGCATTTTAGTATTTATTCCAGGATATCCCATCCTGTTGGTGAGGATGGAGATTAATGTTGGGTGGCCAATTGTGTTGAAGGCAGATGAGAAGCCTAAGAGGACAAGGAGGCATGACCTGCTGTGTCAGTGATTTGCTGAAAATCATCTACGACTCGGAAGATTGATGTTTCTTCCTGCATTTGGGGTAGCATCTGGGCTGGTAATCACAGATCAGGCCAGACTGGTCAATTTTGTCAAGTAGTTGGGTCGCAGCTACTTTCTCGATAAGCTTCCTGATGAACAGGAGGCTTGTGATTTGTCTGCAGTTAGCTAGGACCTCTGTGTATTTTGAGAAGGGGTAGCATGAGAATTGTCTTGAAAGTGTCTGCGAATGCACCTTCCTTGAGGGATGCATTCACAATACTGAAGTGTGCAATGAGCACTGGGCTAGTAAGTTGTTTAAAGAGGGAGGTCTGGAGTAAGTTGTCTGTGTAAGTCATGGGTTTAATGGAAAATAAAATGCATCTCAGAGATTATTAAGAAAGATGAGGGTGAAGTTGCTCCGGGATGGTAGTGCTAGGGGGTGCTGAATGGCGGATCTGTGTCTGGTTTTGATTCATCAATGAGACCTCTGATATTACCAATTTTGGTAATGAAGTGTACATTGATTCTGTCATATTTCTTTTGTGCTGTCGGTACATCTGGGACTTGTGTGCACTTTGACAGTGCTTTACAAGTTTGAATAAGGCTTTGCTCTTGATCAAGTTTATTTGTTTGCGAGACAGAGATTTGAGAGCATGGCATTATTCTGGGTTGTGGAACTTATGCCACTGCTATTCAAGTTATCCTATCAGGCATTTCTTGGCATTGAGCTCGGTCAGTAAGTTGGATACTGTAACCTTGGGCTAGGAGGACACAGGCAATATAGGTGAAGCAAGGTTGTAAACCCATTTCAGTATAGAAAAGGCCGTTGATATTGGTGCAGGTTATGAGGTTGGTTATGTCGGCACATGTGAGACTGCTAAGAGGATGTTAACCATCATAACCGGGTGGATGTGAATAGTAGGTGCATGCTGCAGGTGTCTACAGGGGATATTGACAAGGTTTATCCAGGTAGGTGTTCAGGGTTGCTTTGAGCATTTGGCTGTGTGATCCCTGGAGAGGATGGGATGGGTTGGGGTGAGAGGTGACACATGTTGGTGTTTACCTGTTGTAAAATGTGCTGTGTAATTGGCCCTTTCCCTTTCCAGGTATTATAAAAGCAACAAACAGGAAACTGCCCTTTTCTTTCTGTGCCATTTGCTTCAAAAACACTGGTGAGAGATGGCCTGTGATCAAACAGTTAAGAAGGGAAAGGAAGGGGCAAGGCTAAACATGCAATGAGGCTTAGGTCAGGTGACCTAGATCAACTTGCACTAGCAGATCACATGCAAAAGAAAAGGGACTGAAAGGTTGCTTAAGTAGGGAAGAAAAAAGCTGCAAAACAGGAGAAGGCACCAAACGATTAGCAGTGGTTGACTAGGGATGGGTCTCAGCTCACATGACATAGAACCACTTGAACCAGCTGACCAACTGCAAAATAATAGAGGCTGGAAGTCTACTTAAGTAGCGAAAAAAGAGTGGCACAACAGGAAGGAACCAAAACATTAGAAATGATTAACAGGTGGGTGGGGCTTTGGTCATGTGACCTTGATCCACCTGTACTAAGTGACCAACTGCAAAAGAAAAGAGACTGGAAGGCATGCTTAAATAGACGAAAAAAGAGCTGCAAAACAAGAAAGCACCAAAGGATTAGCAGTGATTGAAAGGGGATGGAGCTTAGGTCAATCATGCCTGTGTCACCCGCCTGACCTATAAATGACTGTCCAAATATGCACACCCATGGCATGTTCACATCCCTGACATCTCACAATTTCTAACTGCTCCCATGCACTGGCCCTCAGTGAGGTCATACATCTGCACCCATTTACAATGAATGGGCCCTCAAGAGAACTTCTTAACAAAGAGGGTGCACTTTTCTGAACTTGCAATCGCTAATCATATGAGCTACATACATTTTTTCAATGTTCTGCCATTCCTGCATGGCCGAAATTCCTGTCAGTGTCCCATGTACCAATTTCATGTAGCAGGACCATGATAGTGATCCCGGGATGCCATGCCACCTGCAAACACTCATTACACTTCTACCCTCTGCAGAATACAGATGACCACAAACACAATTCACATGCAAAACAGCAATCTTTGAGTGCAATACCCAGACAGAAGTGAAAGAAAACATTTGACGACAGCCACAATTAGGGCTTTCTGTGAAGACATGGCCACACCAGATGACTGATAGATTGAGCATTCACCTAGAGCTAGGGGGACATGGTGCTTCATGACTGCACTACATGCAACCACTGTTATCATGCCTCACTTTATCCATATAGACTGGGCCATGCAACACTTTTTCTGTACATGTAAAAAATCAAATTCATCTCAGTCCCACACACATGTACTGAAACTGAGTGATGAAGAATATAGTCAATGTTTGTTCCAACATCATGCCACATCATCAACGGCAATATAACTCGTAAAATACTTGGTAGGCCGCTACCAAACCAAACAATACACTGAGCCACTGAGATGCACCTTCATATCATCACTTTACAGCTGTATTACCTGAGGAAATATCTGCTTGTGAACAAGGTGTCATTACAGATAGTAGTGAGAGGGATGACGGTCAGCATGGAAACATCCTGGACCAGAAAGCACGGGGGAGGGGTCACGAGCAAGAGGAAAGGGAAGTTACCATCCCTTCAACTAGTGAGGGGCAACAACGTGTTGTGTCATATGCCCCAAAGTGTGTGGTTCTCCAACTACTTCCACCTTCAGAGGAGGAAACCATGGAAATGCTGTCTGAGGACAGTTTCCCACTTATGCAGGCAGAGGATACATATGACTCTTCGAGCGGACACTACATGCTTATCACTTCTGCAAGTCTCCACTGCTTATCCCATGTATTACCAGAGACACAGCCCTTTCCCATGGACCTTGTGGGAACATCCAGGGTGGGTCAACCTGAATGGGGGAGCATCTTCCTGGAGCAAGAATGCCAGGTCGTGGACACACTCGGGAACCAGGGAAGCAGGCCTAGCAGGCCATGAAGGTTTGCAACTCTATCCGACGTGAGTTGCCCAGACTCACCACTAGCATGGACACCATGGCTGAGTCTTTCATGAACGTGGGGGACATACTGCAACCACAGATGATGCCACAAAGAGGTCTGAAGGAGGGGATGGTGTGTGCATAGGCAACCAGCGGTACCTTACCTCATCTGCCACTGGATACCTGCAGGTTGACCACTCTTTAGAGTGCCCCTCAATCCTATATGGAAGAAGACACCTTTGCCTCCCAAAAACCCCTGGTTTAGATGACACCAGAATGATGATGTGGAAGGCTAAGGAAGCTTCCACCTCTACCCACACCTGATCCACTCCTCCTCTCCTTCAACTCCTCCTCCACCACCTCCTTCCCCACCTGCTGCCACTGCCTGACCCATACACAGTACCAGACAGTACAAATGCACATCCAGCAAGAACTCTTTACATGAGCATTTCGCCATTCCCTCCAAATTGTTCCCAATTGAACTTTGCATCAATGCCAGCATACCGCTGTTTTACCATTGCTTCAAACTTGACTAGCGAATGTCACACAAGTGAACATTCTAGTGTGAGGTGAGGGATGCAAGGCCAGGGTCGTGGACTCAACTTGTAAGAATGGTGGATATTTGACAGTTCCTACTGTACAAAGGCAACAATAAGCAATGTCAGTTGCCTTGCAGAAATGTATGAAGAGTCATTCCGCCCTAAGCCCTTGCCTGGCTGCTCACAGAATCACACAGCACCTCTCCACCCTACATGCATCCATTGTGAGCCAAGATCTAACCAAAGTCAGAGACAGAAGGGAGGAACTTGGGTGAAAACATCAGGCAAGAGCTGGTTTCACATCCATTCAAGTGTATAAAACTGGCAGTAAACAGAAGTAAAGTGGTGCAAACAACACATGAAAGACCAACGGGCATCTTTGGCCCTTGGTCATCGATACAAACTATTGAGATATTGGAAAGTATGCAAACCAAAATGCACATTATACAATAACATCATTTAACCACTACAAATAGGCATATCATATGTGTGCATGTGCTGGTACACAACGTTTTCAATACCTCTAATGTCCATATATGCATCCATGTGTTTCATGTAATGTGGAGATGTGCACCCTGACAATATACTTTTCAGAATCTAGGCATGAGAGGTATAAACACTTACACACATGACCATGTCATGGTGTGCTCACAGCATGACATGAGCACAAATCCCCATGTGTTCCAAGATTATGCAAAGGGAACTACAAATGAAACAACAGAGACACAGACATACTGGTCAATCCTACTATGTCCAGAAAACATGATCCATGTATTGTGTCCCATTAGGCCTGGCTCAGTAACCGCGCAACCTATTTCTCAGAAATGACCAATCGACGTATACTTGCAAGGATACAAAACATGTTTGGTGTGGCGCAGGAGGAGCATGTGAACCTTGCCTTAATAAATATAGTTAAGGCAACATGTCCTTTTGTCTGTCAACAAATCCATTCTTGTGAGTGGGTGTGTCCTTTACTGGCTTGCATTGTCAGCAGATCCTTGATGTTGACGTTATCCAAAGCAATCTGCTGCTTTGCTCTCCAGATAATGTGACTGAACTCATGCCTAGGCTGCCCCATAACAGTGTTAGAATTGCTGAACGAGCTAAGGAGCAGTCAGGGGATTCTTACGAGTTCAGGGGTACTACACAATGGCACACTCATTCATGTGCAATATGTTGACTACAGGGAGACTAAAAAAGGGCCAGTACAAACTTGAGCTGGCAGATATGATACACAACATTTGTTTAGCAAGATTGTCATCATGGTAGCTGCACTGCGGGGATGCATGTAGAACACACATGCAAGAAAGCAATAGTGCTTTTTTGCAGGTCACACATATTGCGCTCATTGTCACTTTGATGCCTCAGTTGATGACCAAGGAATCCCATGGAAATGTGAGCCAAGTGGGACAATCTCCATGGTCAGGTGTGACTTACATGTCCCAAAGGGCAATAGACTTTCAATGCAGCCCAGTAAGTGTAACAGTGACTAATTCCCATGGACTCATAAAACAAGTACAAGGAATGGGTGTGGTTTTAGGAGGTGCTTGAATTTAGAAACACATGGTCCTTGTGTCCAATGGTCCAGATAATATTCAGCATGAGGATTGATAAATGTCACGGCTGATCAACAGAAGAATTGGTGTGATGTGTATTTGTGTGTCCTCATCCATCAAAAACATGTGCCAGCATCTGCAATGTGGACTAGAGTCAAGAAGGCGATGGAGTGAATTTCCCTTGAATGTGCAATTCCTTGCCGTTACATAAGGATCCATCATTCATACACACACAGGCCACCTTGCCTGAGGTTTTCCATTAAATTCAGAAACTCTCCTGTCCGGAAGCGCTTCCCATCATATGGGAAGGTAATCTTCGGAATGCACTGATCCTATTTCTCAGTAGAATCTACCAAATATTTTAGGGAGCAACATTAAATTCCTGGTAGACACTGAAAGGTAGGGGTGTGCATGAAATTACCCAGTAATAACCTTTTGACCAGTCAACTCCATCAAATGCTCAATATTGGCTTCAACTGCTCAGTTACTCACCGTACTGCCAGATATCTTCCAAATGCTGATATAGTCACCTCATTGCTAAGGATTGCCAAAAAAATAGACAGCTATTAGCCCACCGGTTCAGTCTAGGCTGCTTTGAGCTTGGCCACAAAAGAATTGTACTGATTTGGTGTTCTGATATTTTTAAATTTAGCCACACAAGAACCATATTGAAACCAGGCTTGGTCACCCCCCCCAAAAGGGGCAGTCCAGCCTGAACTGCTTGCTCACATCCCTTCTGCACGAGACCACAAGCATCCCCAGACAAGTTTTGGCCTTGCTGGTAGTCATTAGTGAGGAGTAGCTTGGGTCTCCAGGCCCAGCAGGCATGCAATTCATTTCTGGGCATACCTGTCCCACTCGGGGTGACTACGCAAAACAAAAGAGATGATGGCTGGAAGATTTAGAATTAATCTTATCCTGTGGCATTGCTCTGCGCAACCCTCCAGACCGTCGTTCTTTGCCTGCTAAGCCATCACAAAAGGGGAAAGATCATTTTCAAATCAGGCTTGGTCCCACCCCAAAAAGTGCAGTCCAGCCAGAACTTGAATGTAGCCAGTCAGGAACGGGACTGATTTAGTTCCACACTGCTTTTTGATTTTACCCACACTAAAACTAAACTGGTTCAATCTACATTGCTCTAGAATTTAGCCACACAAGAACTGTACCGATTTGGGTTTTCACTGCTTGTATGTTCAGCCACGTTAAGACTGACCTGGTTCGTTCTATGCTGCAAAAGGAATTGGTCACACAGAAATGTTACTGATTTGGTATTTTGTTGCTATAGAACTTTGCCATGCACGAATTGCACTAATTTGGTTTCTGCTCATTTTACATTTTGCGACTAAAGAACTGTTGTGAGGGTTAAGGCTCACCTGCGGGTTGGATAATGGTTTCCCAGATGGACTTTGTCTGTATTTTTGCTGCAAACGGGAGTCCTGTAGAAAAGGGTGATCTTCTCGGGATGCCACACCATCTGGAGATGTGCAACAGAGGGGTGGCACCGGGAGCGAACCTCCAGAAAGAGGAAAAAAAAAACAACAGGGGAAAAACCCTGGTCGACTGCCAGGTAACACAGATGGAAGCTCTTTGGCAGCAGCTGGGTAGTTTAGATTCCAGGTGAAGAGAATCGTGGAGCGAATTCCTTGAAAGCAACAGGTTGGGAGTCCAGGTCAGAGAGAGCAGTGAGAGAGGGCACCTGTGGTAGCAATAGGATAACAGGTAATCCAGGAAAGAGAGATCGAAGGGGAGAAACAGACTAGAGGACAAGAAAGCGGGTAAGGCAACACAAGGCCAGAGCAGCTGGAGTGGAGAGAAAGGAAGTGCTGAGCTAGGGAATTACCGTAGCATTGAGACGCAAAGGCTCTTATCCCGGTGATCCTTTTCAAGAAGCTGGATAGTGCCGTGGCTAGGGGCAGAATGATGACATGGTATTCTCAAGAACATTGACACAAGCAAGGGACTACAATCTTGAGAGAAGGTGGCAGCCATGTTGGTGGTCCTTGTGATTGTACTGGTATGACAGTAAGCCAATGCTGGGCGGCGTCACCATCTTCCCCAAAGGGACCACTGCAAAAGGTGGCGTGCCATGACAGCTGTTCTGATTTAGGTGTTCTGCTGCTCTTGAATTTGTCCACACAAGAATTGGATTTATTTGGTTCTACACTGCTTTTGAATTCACCTACACCAAAACTGAACTGGTTCAATCTGTACTGCTTTTGAATGTAGCCACACTAGAACTGAACTGAGTTGTGGAAGGTGGCGATGCTGCACAGCATTGGCTTACTGTGATACCAATATGATCACAAGGACTACCAACATGGCTGCTACCTTCTCTAAAGTTTGTAGTCCCTTCTTTGTGTCAACGCTCTTGAGAGCACTGTATCATATTTATATGTTTAGATTTAGCACGCAAATGCTGACCTGGTTCTGTCTATGCTGCTTTTGAACTTGGCCTCATAGGAACCGTACAGGTTTGGTATTTTGCTGCTTTAGAACATAGCCACAGAATAATTGTACACATTTGTTTTTCTGCTACTTTAAATTTTGCCGCACAAGAACTGTACTGAATTGTTTTTTCTGCTGTTCTTGAATTTAGTCATGTGAAAACTGGATTGATTTAGTTCTATGATGCTTTTGAAGTTACCCACACTAAAACTGACCTGGTTGAATCTGATTTACAAGTTGATTGCGTGTGTCTTTGTTTGTGCTACTTAGCGTTAGGCTTGTGATATTGCAAGAGGTATTGTATGGTCCAAAGGCGAGCATAATACTTTGTTGGAATTCCCACTTTCCAAGGATCTGGCGAGTACCACTCCTCCAGGTAGGGAAATGGGAATTCAGGGGAATCGGGGATAGTGGGTAGCAAGTGATTTTCTATAGAAGGATGAATGTCCTGGAGACTGGTGATGGCATGGACGACAAGGTTGATATTTATCTTTAATGGTGACTATGTATTACCACCATCACCAAGTTTGACTCCAATATATTACATCTTTTACTTTAATAGTCAAGATGGTGCAGACAAGAGGACATGCACTGAACGTACCGGGGTCTTATCTGACAATTGTGCATGTAATTTGCATGTGACTACATGTTAGCCAGTGTGGATGTGTTCTGCATGTATAGCAGAACATTCAACTCTAGACAGTTGCCCTAGGGATTGATACACTATTTAAAATACCCATGCCCCTTCCTGCACTGTAACCCAGAGAATACAGCTGGGTCCCAGTAAACATTTGGTCGAGCTGTCACGTATTCACTGACCTAGCAGTCTTCCCTGCACCTGAGAAATATGCGCTGCCTGATAAACTTAATCATTTCTGCTAATCACCAAATTCTAATGACTGTTTGCACGTATTGTATTGCTCCTTTTATTTACGTTTGCACAGACTACCGTCTTCCGAAGGGTTTCATCCACCATAGAGCTTTGAAGCCATACAAATGGCAGTAGGCTCTGTACAAATACAAAATAACATAACATATAACATGCACGGATTGCCAACATGTTCCCAGGTGCTCACCTTTTTGGGAGAGGGTCATATACCGGTCCGATAGCACAGCGAGAAGAGCGCTCGCTTTGACATCTGTGCAGAGCCTGCTGATGCAGGTTTGAATCCCAGCAGGGCCAAACTCAGCCTTTCATCCTTCCGAGGTTGATAAATGAGCACCAAACACTGTGGGTAATAATAAGCAGCACTCAGATACCCGAGGGTTCATAGCGCTATATAAATGCTAAATTATTATTATTATTATTATTATTATTATTATTATTATTATTATTATTATTATTATTATTATTAGTATATCATATGGTAAGGTACTTACCACATTGCCTTGCATGCATGACCAGGAATTTACTTACAATCCCCAAATGTTGACCCATTGCCAGGGATTGCCATGTAATACCAAGATATTTACCTATTGCCCGGGAGTATCATTAAGAGTCCTGGCACTTGCCCTATTATCTGAGATTACACAATCAGATTTCCAATGCCAAAGATTGTTGTCAAATACAAATGCAGTTGCTCTGTTGATATTGAAATGCCAAGGAACCTGACACTGTCAAGAATTGCTATCAGCTTTTTGGGTACTCTCCCCATTAAAGGAGCTGACCATTAAATAATCATCCCATTGCCAGAGAATAATATTAAATCACCATTGTAATAAACTGGATTGAAAGGCACAGGGACCCATCTAATTAGAAAAAAAGAAACAGTCTTGAGTTACCTTCTCAATGGACAAGGAGTGCTACCAAATACCCATGCACTTATCTCGTTGACAATCAAATACCAACGCACTTTTTCCACTGCCTAGGAATTCCATCTCATCTTTAGGTACTCATTGGTATCAGATGTATAGGTACTCCTCCATTACCAGAAATTGCTATACATTTTCAGATTCTGTCTTTGACAGAGACCTTTGCACAGATTGCTCTTTGTTATCACCCAAAAGAGCCACTTTGTCTACTTGCTTTGCACTGTTTTGGACCTAAAAAGGCCAACATGCACAGCTAATCCCTTTTGAAACATTCTCTATCATTTCACCACTGACGTCTGTTGTTTGAATGTCAAACAACTCAAGTCAAAGCACCTGCACATATGTCTTCTGCCAGATTCCTCCAACATATACTAATGAAGGAATGTCGATCATGTTGTAGAAGTTCAGTCTCAGGAACCAGAATTCAAAGTTCTTCTATAGATTCGACCACTTTGGTCACCCAACCTAGTTTGGACCTATGTTTCTGTGATTTTCTCAGGTATAAGTACTGATCCAAAATGCATGATCAGTACCTTCAACAACCTTATTAAAATTCAGTAAGTCCTATTGGGAGGGTAGGGTGAGACAGTAACAGTCTAACATGAGGGAAACACAGGCACATAAGCGTTCAGACATTAATCATTGCCAGACCGTTGGTGTACAAGCAGTTACATCCTTAATTTTGAAACATGCTCTGTGTTCAGTCATCCTTACTAATGCTTTTTTCCAGGTACATGCACTTGTGTATGCATAGGTACTTTTATTTGTATGCATGCCCTGTTTTTTGGTCTGGTTATTTTACTGATTCTGGCACACACAGCACTCATGATCTCATCTCATCTCATCATCAGAAAACATGTATTAGACACGAGGTGTGCTTATTCAATCAAGGCTCACTCGGAATGGTTCCTGAAAATGTCATCTTTATATAGTAGTCAAATATTTCTAATTTGTTCCTAGTTTTATCCCTCCTAAATCATCAATGCTGGTATGGGACTCATTCTGCATCTTTGCTCAACATTTGCATACATTCTCTCAGCTTAGCCCTGTTTGATCAGGAAGTGTTCTTTTATCCATTATGTATCCTGGACAAGCATATGTTTTGCAGGGGGTCACATTTGGCTAACCACTGCTAGCCTCACCAGTCAAGCGATTCAGCAGTCTAGGGGTTTTCTCTGGCAAACGAATTATAGTACTTAAGGACCCGGGTTAAATCAATTAAATACAGTAAGTATTGTCGTCCCCACAATGCTCCTAAAAATAAGGAACAAGATTCTTGATAGAAAAGAAAAAACTATGAATTTTACAAATATGTGTAATGTCTACTGTTTTCTTACTATGCCTCCACCCATCTCTTCTTTTTATTTTTTATTTACCCCTTGGACCTGCCCTTCAGGGCCCTAAGTATGTTGGGAGGTTCAAGATAACCTCCTAAAGCACGCTGCCCCTGGCGGGACATCTTGCACCATCACTGTTTCACAGCACCTTCAGTTATCTTACTGCCATCCAACACACCAGAGGCCTTTTCTTAACTCTTAATTTAAGGTTGTTGTAATGGAAAATTAAATCAAATAAACAAAATAGTGATAATCCCCCAAGTAATGTTTAAGTCATTAGTTGAAATTTTGATAAATACCGAAATTAGAAAAATCATGAGCATGCTTATAAAGTAATAAACCAATTATGCTGAAATCTTTGTCATAGGTGTAGCTTCTGCAACATTTATAGTAACCAAGTCTAATGTTCTAAGTATGGAGAGGGCTGAATGGCGTTATCCAATAAATACATATAGGCATGTGCCTTTATCATCACCCTAACATGTACACACACTCATTCCATGCAGGCTTTGGTGAGTCACATCACTAGAGGATATGGACAGCACCTGCCATTGGCCCTTTCCTGCTCTCATTCAGATTTTTCAAGTTTAAAATGTGTTTTATTAAAGTTGATAAGAAATCACTTTCATGAGACAAGTGATCAGATAAGAGGGTTTAATGCCAGTTTCACAACTTTCTTCAAAATTCCAATACTGTTGATAAAGTGGTTATTTTGGGTGACAACAAAGAGCAGTCTGTGCAAATCTCCACCTTAAAGACACAACCCTAAAATGTTATGGACATTTCAGGAAGTGGTGGAGTACATCTAAAGTTGATAGCAGTGATTACCTAAACAGCTGATATAATTACTGAACAATAAAAAAAGGTGCCTGCGTATTTGATTGACAATAGGATAAGAACATGGGTATATGCTCATAATCCTTAGATATTAGACAAAAACCTTTTCATTAGTAATCTGGGTGGGGTGGGTCCCTGTTCTTTTGAATGCAGTCTCTTACAGTTGTGATTTAGTAATATTATCTGGCAATGGGGTGATTGTTTTCTGGTCAGCCCTTTTAATGGGGTGAGTACCCAATCCAATAGCAAAGAGTGTCAAGTTCATTGTAATTTGGTTGTCAATGGAGCAGATGCATCTGTATTTTCCAACAATCTTAGCCATTGGGCAGACACCTGGGAATCTGATTGTTTAATCTAAGACAACAGGAACAGCGCCAGGATATTTAATGACAGTCCCTGGCAATACATACATTACATTGGTATGGTTCTATATTCATTTATCCACAGTTATTTTTCGATGTTTTTTTGGGCAATTATTTTTTTTAAATTTATTGACATTGTTTTTTTTTTCTTTTTGAGGGGTTACCCCCGACTCCCCCTCCCTTATTAATGTAACACTATTCCCAGCCACTCCACCCTTTATATACCCTTCCTCACACCACCTGTGTTTTTCGATGTGTTTTTCTGAGAAAACATATTCAGTAAAAAAACTATAGAAAATATGACTGTCGGTAAATTAACGTGGTATTAAATACAATCTCTGGCAGTGGTCCTGCACTTAAAATCAATTACTGGTCATGTATTGAGGGCAATGTGGTAAGTACCATACCATTTTATGGGGCTCTCTGCCAAAGAGGTACCTGGTGATCTGCCGGCAATCTCTAACAATATGGTAAGTGCAATGGGTGAATGCTTGTCTATTTTATGTCAATCCTTATTAATTAAATGCATATCTTAGAATTTGGATGACAGATCAGCAGTGGGTGAGTAACTGAGCAGTTTAAGCCAATATCAATCATTTGATGGAGTTGACTGGTCAAAAAGTGATTATCTTTCCATTTCTTGCACATCTCTACCTATTAGTAACAACAAAACAATTAGCGATAACAGACTCCTTCTAATTGGGGCACACACCATGAACCCAAGAAGCTTTGATAAGGACTGCACGTTCATTTCTTTACTGATGCACCTTATTATTCGATCATAATCTCTAATTGAATTTACACTTTTTCTGTTATAGCCAACAATGTCCCAGATGTCAGGCTAAGCTAATTGGTTGGTTTGCAACAATCTTCCCTCAGCAAATCTGCGTCTTTCCAATGTTCACAAAATATTTAGTACAATTAGGGTCTGCTATTAAATGGCATTATCATGCAAAGACTCTATTCAGATAATCAACATATTTAGAAGACTCTTGAGTTCAAAATAATGCTGAGCTCCTTTATAATAACTTGAACATCAGGGGTGTGGCCAAGATGGTGGCCGAGTAGCAGCACGCCACGCCTCCACCAAAAATCCTGCTTCATTTTGACAATTAAGCCCACTTTGTAGCACATTGGGACGGATAGAGGCTGATGCAGTAGAGACACTAAGTAAGAATCTTTGGCTTGTGTGGGGTTGGGCTGAGGGCCATAGAGACTCTGCAGCATAGTTGCAGGAGGTCACATGGTGCCTAGGCCCAAACTGTGAGAGTGGCAGTTCAGTGAATCACTTTAGCTAAAGGAGTGGTGGAGTGGGCACTGCCATGGAATTCGCTAGTTGCAGCTGGTTCAGAAGTTTCCGGAACACCTGAGCCTAGGACACTTGGCTGTTCATGAATGCTGCAGTGTCAGATCGAAGAAACAGCCACAGGGCTGCTGGAGCCTTGGTCCGTGTGGCGATGGCCACTGCTGGGGTAATGGGAACTGAATGATACCACCTGGCATGGGATGGAAGTGTCATCTACTCCAGCTGTTTTGCCCAAGTACCAAACGATGCCAGAAGTGGTGAGTGGCAGTACAGTAAGCGAGGTTGTGGGAGCGGAAGATGGGTGGCTATGTAGGGCATGCTGGTGGCACACTTCCCGATATTACTACCTGAGTCCTAAGCATTGCCTGTAGCAGAGAGGATGTGACATTTGACCCTGCCACTGCTGCTCTGGGCCATGGCTGGCCACACTGAGGACCGGTGTGACAGTGGACTGAAAGTGGGGCGGGGTGCTTCAGAGATGGTTGGCGTGCCAAAGATCTATTGAAATGCTGAGTGAGTACAGCAGCTGGCAATGCTGTGGAGCATTCTAGGGCATAGACTGAGGATCCACTACCCTGCTAGCAGGGGAGCACTCCTCTGCCGGAATTTAAGTGCAGCAAGCTGGAGTGTGGTGACAACACAGGTGCATGAGGAATTTGATGGTGCCAGCTTGGGATGCAGCACCTAGATTGGGCGTGCCTTGCTGGGATTTTTGTGGAGGATACAGGTCTACTACAATCAAGGAGCGGCTGGTGACCCACACCCAAATGTCCAGGAGGAAAATTCGGAAGGCACCAGTACCCAAGTCAGATACATAGACAATAAAATGCAGCTTCACTGCAGGGAGCGCTGTTCTTTCCCCAGCACGGACACCAATACAGATGGCGCCAACAGAAAGCAGCAGTTGGCTTTGGATGCTGACGGCCCATCAAATAGTGGCCTTTAACATTTAATCCTCGAGGGCAACAAGCATATCTTGGAACTGATTGGTATGTTTTTGCAGTGTTGTGCTAATATGAGAGGACATGGAAAACATGAGAAAGAGGACGTCCGAAGTAGAACAGTGAGTCTCATTGGTTGAGGATTCACTAACAAACATTACATTGGATGTTGCCAATATGAAGTGATAATACATTGAGCTCCAACAAAATATATCTGACCTGGAAAACTCTCACGCTGTATCAATATCTGCATGTTGGGTCTGCTGGAGGGCACGGCGAAGAGCTGGGTGGAAACTTGTGCAGAAGTATTTCTGCCAAATGTACTGCAGAACGAAGAAGAGCTATGTGACTGGTCATAGACAGGGCACATCAGATCCCAGCACAGCTTCCTGCTGGGGCACCACTAAAAACTGTCATGATGAAATACCACAAATATCTAGACAAGTTAAAAATATTTGTGGTGCCCAGAGATCATGGAGACATTTCATATATTTGTGCCAGATTGTCACTGCATACAAACAACATAATTGTGACACAGAAGCGGCTGCAGACGTTTATGGGTGTTGAAAAACTTTGGTGAAAAAGAAGCCTAAAATATGCATTATTGCCCCCAGCATGACTACGAGTCGACATAAATGGTAAGAAATATTTATTTGCAGACTCAGAGGCCTTAAGATTCATTGAGACAATACCTAAGCAGCACTCGGCCTGCAGGGCTCGCCAAACCATTTTTCATGTTACACTGGTGCATACTAGACTGAATTGATGCATGCAAATGACTACATACGCTGAATGGGGCTATTGTGTGGAGTGTGAATGGTCAGAAAATTATGCAGGCTGCAATTGTGCATAGGCTGCACAAACTGAGGATGGAGGAGTGGCGGAGCATGTGCATGCATAAGCTGGCGGCATCTTTGATGCAATACTTATGCCACGCAATGCCCTCCTTTCTGTGCAGGGGTGGTGGTCTAGCTCAGTACCCGACTTGAGCGCATGGTCAGCCCAGCGAGAATAACGATGGTATGTTGGTTGTTACTGCCTATGTTGGGTATGGCTTGTTTTGCAGCTTTTGAGAATGACAGCAGCCTGCTCTTTCTTCATAGGATGGGTGTGGAAGAATGAGTTAGAAGGGGATAATGGGAACAGGTTTATTTGTTATGTTATAGCGGAAAACTTGTTCACATCATGGCCTTTCAGGGCGTTAACTTGAACCATAGATAAGGTGACATTGGGGCTCGATGCAGGAGAACAAAATGCCACTAACTGACAGATGCAGGAGTCTTTGACGTGGAACATCAGGGGCATCAATAATTTAATAAAAAGCCAAAGGGTCATGCCATATCAGAAGCATTATTAAATCGAAATTGCGATGCTGCAGGCAAAGCACCTCAAAGGTACTGAACATATCAAGCTACACAATAAGATGAAGGGACAACTACACTTTTCCTCCTTTATATGAACTGCTAGAGGGGTGGCAATCTGGATGGCACTGATGGGTCAATTTGAACCACAAAACACATTTTTGGATGACTCAAGTAGATATCTTGGTGTTGAGGGACTACTGAATGGCATGAAAGTATACTTACTGAACACGAATGCGTCAAATAAAGACGACCCTGGGTTCTTTGACAGGATGTCCCATATACTATTGGATCAGTTGTGTAGCATGATAATATATGAGGGAGTCTTCAAATGCACACTTGACACTAGTCTTCACAGCTCTAAGAGATCATTTCACCAATAGGGGATGCCATTCAGGGCACTACTACAGACCCTCGATAAATTCCATTTAAATGATATATGGAGAAATCCCCACCTCAATGAAGCAGGGTATTCTTACTGGTCACATACGCCCAACACTTTCTCACAAATTGATATGTTATTCATAAGAAAAACCATGCACATAGGGAGACACAAGCAATTTGCCAGCACATGTCCTTGCCCTATCGCTCCCTGCTGCAGATTGTGCTGAATTCTGGGAGGCCACTATGTCCCCATCCCAGTGGTGGCTGCTACCCTCTGCATTAATGGATGTAGCCTACAAGCACATGGTAGAAGAGGAAATCAGAGAGATCTTTGAAAGTGATAGGGGCTCAGTTACCTCAAGCGTTGAGCTATGGGAAGTTAAGTGGTTTGTTAGTAATTTGTTCTGTACTGTTTGTTTTTAGATTTTTTCTGGAAGCCATCTTTCATTGGACTATGTTATTCGGACTAGGCAATATTGAAGACCTGCCCATATCCTGAAGAAGGTCGAAAAATGCAAGGCTAACATTGTAAAGCCCTTTTGTAACGACCGAAACATGTGTAGATTGTGTTAATAAGCTGAGGAGCTATTCAACAGAAATACATACTGTTAGTTTATATAGGTGTATCGAAATTATACATTGATGTGTTTTTTATGAAGGGTCTCAGAAACCCAATGTTTTTTTTTGGTTAAGCCTATCATTGGATGTGTATGAGTAAGATTGAGTATGCATGCTGGAATTAATCTGATGATGTCTGTTGCATACGGATGCATGTGCTCTATGAGCAAAGAGTGTTGATAAATTTGACAAAAAATCTTTTTTTTATAATAAATGTAATTTTTGTAGAAAACAAATCTGTGTACACAGTGTGTTCAGTAATATCTATCCAACCTCATTGCCAAGGTCCATTGCGTCTTTTACCCGAGGGGACCTTACTGTGGTGAACGTGGGTGCTGCAAAACCGTTCGACCATGTTGTTTGGGGTATATGCATGCTGTTAGGGGTTCTGCCCAGCAATAAAGAAATTGACATCGATTCTGTACAATGATCCAGCAGCCAGGCTCAGGACTAAAGATATTACATTGAACCCTTCAGTATATGTAGAGGCACCAGCCAGGTGTGCCCTCTGCCACCACTGTTATTTGGCCTCAATATAGAAGAATTAGCTAACAGCCTCAGAGCAAAATGTGCTGATCAAAGCATTGCTGGGCTGCGTCACAGCATATGATTTCACTTTATGCAGACACCATCCTGTTATATATGAGAGAACTGGGAAACCCTACTCCTCTTATGCTGAGTGAGATTGAGAATTTTGGGCTGGTTTCCAGCCTACGAATTAACTGGCTGAAGTCAGTACTGTACCCCCTACATG
This sequence comes from Ambystoma mexicanum, assembly GCF_040938575.1. Taxonomy (NCBI): domain Eukaryota; kingdom Metazoa; phylum Chordata; class Amphibia; order Caudata; family Ambystomatidae; genus Ambystoma; species Ambystoma mexicanum. The sequence continues at coordinate 791,192,835 of NC_090937.1, read as the reverse complement.
GGATTTGTGGAGTGGGATTGACTGATCTACCACTAATGGTGTCAACCGACTCATTTAAGTATCTAGGCTATGGATGAATGCAGATTTCTACACCATGTACAGGGAGAATTTGGAAAATATGCTACTTGCATTAAATAATCTAACGACTACATGGGCCAATCTCCTGTTGTCACTTATGGGGATAATAGCAGCCTGAAAAATGGTCATCCTGTTGAGACTCGTTCGAGCATTGTTTAGAGGTCATGCCAGCATCTACTGTGCCTGCATTCTTTAAGAGACTGGAAGCAATGCTGCTTACACTACTTTGGGATGCCAAAAGCCCAGGAATTGAGCTGTGCACATTAAACAATCCCATACAGAAGGGTGGGCTTGGCACTGCCGACTTTAGGTTGTATTATTATTCAATTGCAACATGTGGTATTGTTGTGGGGCATGGATACACTGCACCTGGCTAGCATAATTATACAAGCTATAAGGGGGGAACAGGAGTTGTTGAGCCTGCTTTGGGCAAATGTAGAGAGAATCAAAAGTTTGCCTGCTGCGATAGGAGTGATATATGACATATAGTACAGGCTGGACCTACGTAGGAAGAATAGATAGGTAATGAAATACAAGTTATCGGTATGGGGAACTGCATATTCAAAGTCACAACAAGCCACACAAGTAGGATGATATAAGGGGGTGCAGGCCAGTGGGCGACCTATGCCAGGATGGAAAGGCGGTGGCATTTCAAGACTTTTGAATGAAATTAAATATACAGAGATCACCATTTCTTTCATACTCTACAACAATGACAGTTCCCTGTGAGCAATATGAAGACTTCCCCAAAATACCCTCTAAAATGGTATAGTGACAGTAACCAAAACATTAAAGTACAGGAGGAACTGGCCACCATTCGGCACAGATTCCCGTTAGCAGATCAGTCCCCAGGAACAATCAAGGTTAGAGAACCATGGGAAACAGATTTGGGCCTAACCCCAAATAAACTGTATTGAGGAAACCTCCGAAAACTACAGAGTGGAAATTGACAGATGATCCAGGGGTACGTCTGTTGGGCAAATTCCAGAGGAAGAAACATGGGAAAGTAATTAGGCCGTTTATAGGGCTAGGATTTATATTTCTGACGCACCAGATGACAATGGGAAGGTGCCCCTGTTCCAGCCTTTACAGCTTGGGCTAGGGACTTGAAAAGATGGTCCACAGCTGAAAGGAGTTTGTTTGTTTGTTTGTTTGTTTATTATTTGTAATGCGCCGGAATACCCTAGGGTAACAGGGCGCAGCAGATACAAGAATATGCAAAACTTAGTTACAGACAATAAAATACATACGAGGCATGAACACAATAAAATGAAGGTAAGCAGGAATATATACATGTATACAGTTAACAGTTCTGTGTCCAGTATGTCAAGCGACAAGATGGGGAGTCGGGCCTGGCTCAATGCGTTAGACCGTGGCTGTCTTCAACCAAGACATCATCTTGGAGCGGAAGTTTTGGTAGGGTAAGTCCATTCTGAGGGTGGGATGCACAGAGAGCTATCAGCAAAGCCTTCACTCCCAAAGGGAAGAGTTGCTGACTCAATTGCAGAACCCATCTGACCTTAGACCGCCATGAATTGATAAAACGAATTGCATTTAAACCTGAAAGGTAGTGTTGTTATCAGGCTATATGTTGGTTAATTGCTACTGTTGCATTGTTGAATTTAAATGAATAAACACATACAATACAAAAATAACTTGAACATGTCATTATTTAGTAATCCGACAAATAGCTTGTTCTTTTACAAACCAAGAAGATATTAGTTTAACATTTAAAAAAATCTCCCCTTTTACTAACCGACACATTACATAAAAATGTGCACATACAATTCCCCTCAAACAGCTTCTCTATGACAACTTTGATGTGTGTTTGAGTCTGCAGGTTATTGATTGATAACATGTACCCATGCAACTTTAATCCCAATATGTGGTTTGTATATAATGTACAACAATGGTGTTAGATAACAAAAGATATACAGTGTTTTAACATGGCTAATGTTCTCCTTTGTAGATCATTTGTGCATTTTTTCTAATGGAGTTTTTAGTCGATTTCCTTTTCATATATATATATATATATATATATATATATATATATATATATATATATATATATATATATATATATATGTATATATATATATATATGTTGTGTGTTTGGGGTAGGAGATTGGTGGCTTGTGGGTAGCAGGGTGAGCTGGTGGGCGTGGGTAAGGTGGTTGTTGGAGGGGCAACCCACAAGGAAATCGACCAAAACGACCATGGGGAACAATGCACGAATAATGTGTAAACCAGGAAAGTAACCTCGTTAGAAATGTGTACAACCATTGGAAACATAACCATTTTCAATGGTTTGTATTTGATCCAGTTCCAAACATGTAAGGTTTTGTACATCTCTTGAATTGTGATAAAGACCTTGTTTTTTTAAAAAAGAAAAGAAAATCAAGTTTGTTTTCATTGTTTTGACTTATGTATAGTCAATTCAATTAAATATGATATATTTTGCAATTTTCAGAACTCTGGCATGCCCTAAATTCCGACTCAATAGGCTGCTATATGATTATTTTTTTTACTTAATAGTCCTTAATTAATGATCAAACCACTATGCTGCCAATTAATTGGCAAAGCAAAGACGGCCCACTAGTGCCTGTTTCGTGCGTGGGACAGTTTTGGCCACCTGATTTGTCCACCCTATATTGCTGAATTTTGAAACGCCCAAGTAGTCGTAGTTATCAACTCAGTTCAGTCTTTCACCTTCTCATAGAATTGGTCTAAGAGCTATCTTCTTATTATTTCCCAGATACCATGACCGTTGCCTTGTTTTATTTTCTATATATATGGAGCAATGTCTAAACCCACATGCTAATACTTGATCCAGTAGAAACCATTTCTTAGAGGTCAACTGTAAGTTCCACTAGCACGAGCAAATGCCATTGAACCACTGGGGCTATCCTACTCCAGTTTTAACCAGACATTGTTGTCTCAGGTTGTTACCTATAGGCAAGATGCCCTGGAGGAAAAACCACTCCATAATTTGGAAATTGTTTCTATTTGATGCAGTTATTAAAATATGGGAGGTTTTGCTTCTCCAGGACCCTCCTGAAGACAAAGCCTGTGATGGTTTGCATCCCTTTCTGTGCACAGAAGTGCCCTCTTAGTCTCTGTCTGTACATCTGTGGACAGTGTTCTGTGAAATTAACTGTTTCTCTCACACATGACCCTTTTTCTCCTCAGTACTCCCCTCCCCTCCCCTCTTTCCATTGCTCCACATTATATATAGTGTAAACCTACGGGTGCCTTTCAACTGTTACTAAGGACTCAGTGACTTTGTCAATAACTGAATAGCATTATACAGGCTGCAGGGAATAGCATGTTTGCTTAGGACATGTATTAGTTTTGACTGGTACAAAAATACAATTGCCATTGAGTTTTGCAGTGACAGTTTTGTACCTTAAACTCAATTCTAATCATTGACGGAATTGCATATACATATGAATTAGTGCCATTTTCAAATACATGGAACATGCTTGCACAACGCAGTTCGTATAGTTTGGAAACCTGCATAGTTACGGAGACATTTGGTTTGAGAATGCACCTTGGATATATTTCCTCAGCAACCATGTGTTTGTATGCACATGTTAACCAAGTACAAATGTAATGCACATGGGTGTTGGAGGTGACTAACAACAACTCAAATTTCAATCCGTATTGTGATTCTGTGTTCTATGTTGCCATTGTGTAAACATTTCTTTTTTTTGCTGAGGTTGCAGTACAGAGGTTTTTCACTAATAAAATGTTTCCAACATTTTCAAAGGTAGTCTTATTAACCCCATTTGTTACATAGCTATCCTAGAGTAGAATACTGAATGCAAAGTTGTACACCACAACATTGGGATTGACACACTCTCTAAATAAGAACTCATTCAAATTGCACCGAAAATGCATTATTGGGTGGAGTTTTAAAAACTCATCTGTAGTACCCCCAGACAACTTGGCGAGTGGGTACATGGGAACACAAACCAGCCAAAGGGGAGATGTTCCATGGGGGTGAATATCTAAACATAGTAACATTTTGCCTAGCTTTCTGTGGTTTCTGCTCAGCACAACACTAGCATAGCAGGAGCCCCCACAGCCATCACAGTGCCCGGGGCGGGGCGTCACTGCACTATGTCTTGGGGACCCATCAACTTCAGAAAGAAATCATTTCTTTCTGAAGGCAGAGTGCATGCACTCTGACTTCCTAAAGAAATGTTCTGGTTGAGGTGGGGGATTAAGGCATTCCGGCTCCACTGCGCCTTTGAGGAACCAAGAAGCTTTCCCTGCTTCATGGTTCTTGTTGGTGAGGAGTACAGGATGTGCGGAATGCCTCGGGAGGGGTTTCTCATGTGACGCATTGGCGGAAATGGCAGGTAAGAAAAAATATATATATATGGTGTGTGTGACCATGAGGGTGTTGCATGTTTATGGTATATGTTTGAATGTATGCATGCATGCATTCAAGGATGTGTTATGTTTTATGCAACATATCTGAATGAGTGTATAAAGCATAGGAGGCGAGGTGCATTTGTGAATGAGCCAGTGTATGGGTCCGCGTGTGAATGAGCAAGTTGTAAATGGTGTTACTGTCATGTGAATGTGTGTGCATGTGTATGTTTGTGCTGGACTGATGTCAATGAACTCATTTTTTTCAGGAGCGGGTTAGAGTGGGTCACTGACATGTTAATATTGCATTTTTATTGGGTACCCATCCAGGATAATAAAAACCTGATACTTGTTACTAATTGGCTAGACTACCATTTTGGTGCAGCCAGTCTAGCCATTTCTCGCTGTGACATGCCATTTTTAATGGGCATCCATCCATAATAAAGCAAGTCTGCTATGTGTTATTACATGGCTAGACTGGAATTTTGGTGGATATTGCCTGGCTAGTTTTCAATTGTGGTGCAGCTCGTCTAACCATTTCTTACTGTGTCATGATGTTTTTTACTGGCCATCTATCTATGAAGCAAGCATGATATGTTTTTTTTACGTGGCTAGATTGGCATTTTGGTGCTCTTCTCTAGCTTTTACTTACTGAGCCATGGCATTTTCTCCGGGCATCTATGCTAAAGTAAGTATCTGGCTAGAGTGGCCTTTTGGTTCAGTCAGTGCTGTTATTGCTTACTGTGGTGTGGTAATTTTTACTGGGCATCAATGGTAAAGTAAATATAATTGTTATTACGTGTCTATGCTGCCCTACGCTGTGCAGCTAAATTAGAAATATGTTCTTTTTGGGGCATGGCATTTTTAATGGCAAAGCATACAGGCGGCTGTCCTTTCTTGGGTAAACTTCCATATATTGGCAGATTCAGAGTGAAAATGTTTTCTTATAGTATCATTTCTGGCATATTGAACTAAGCAAATATGAGTATGTTCTTATTTGGGAATACTGACATATATTGGTACATTTATGGGTACAGCCAGCAGGAAAATATTGCAATAGGGCATACATTGTGGGCAAATACATCATGGAAATGTATTGAGAAAGGCTCCTATGCACTGTTAATGAAATGCATCTATTGCATTTTTCGATTGTAGTTACCACACAAAACCAATAGTAAACTGGCGTTTTATCCAATTATTCACCGAAAATGTGCTGTACAATTACAGTTTTAACTCATTATGAAAACATTTTTCTCGGGGAACCCCCCTGAGCCCTATTTCATTGCTTCGTGCTCCCTCGCTGGGCTTGGTTGCAATGGCACATTTATGAACGCTTACACCCCTCCAATAGAACTATTTACCAACCGCCACTATGTGAGGGACTGATAGGTTAATGTGTATGACGGTGTGCGTGCAAGGTCTGGGTCTAGGCAAGTGTCATTTGAGCATGGAAGTTTTCTTACATGTTTTACTATAATTTTTGGCAAAACTAACTTGAGCAATGTTAGGAGGGTTTAGGATGTGTGTGTATAGCACAATGAGGCAGCCAGACTGGACATTTTCTTTTCAATGGCAAGGCATTTTTTACTCACATAATGGGCAAGGCCAATAAAATGCGTGCTTTTACATGGGGCGCGTGGGGACACTTGTCCAGTCAGCAAGTACATGTTTTCTTACTTTGGCATTGTATGTTTTATTGGTGTTAAGAGAAAAGGAAATGATCGATAGAAAAGTGCATTTCTTTTTTTTTGATTGAGACCAATGTAAGACTTTTTATGCATATTTTTCAGCCTGGTAGTGGCGAGGAGAGGCTTGCTTATGTACGTTTTTAACGTCCATTCTATTTGACTTCACTGGAGGAAGGTACGGTGATCGTGTGCAGACTTTTCACTTCAGCCTTTGATCCTGAACCAGGGATGGCAGTGGTATGGTTGAGGAGTAGCGTGTTCATAGGCGCCCATTGCGCCTCTTTGAAGTCAAACCTTATAGGTATTTTTGGTTTTATGTTACTTCAGCTTTTTTGCACGGTTTTCTTTCTATGATCTTTTTCTAATTGGGTTTCTCTTAACCTTTCGTCGTTATTTTCCACAGGTTTCTGTCATTGTATGTAGGTGTGCGTGTGGTTCAAGGTGCAGGCTAGGTTGTGTATTTATGTTATTATGATTTATGCCAAGATTGTGTATTATTTGCATTATTAATATTTCACCATTAAGATTATTGTTTCTCTCTTCACATGCATTATTCATACAGTTTGTTTTTTCTCTGCATATTTTTGTTATTTTGTCTGTAGATTTCGCCCTGATGAACCACCACTTGTTCTGAAATGCACTGGACATTCGGCATCTTCCTTCACATTTTTAAGATTATGGGGCTAATTCATAGATTCCCACGCAGAAGTAGCGCATGCGGCTGGCGCAGAGAGGGAGCGTGCGCCAGCTTGCGCCAGCCGCATGCTCCAAAACCATTTTGACGCACCGCATATTTATGGATTTAAACATCCATAACCAGCAGTGGTGCAGCATGGTGCAGCGACCCTGCAGCAATGCCAGTTACGCACCCAACCCCGCCCCATGCGCCAAAAACATCACACAAATCCCCTACATGGTGCAAAGGCCAGTGTACCAGCATACAGCCCCCAACCATGAAAACGTGCTAAAAACGCCACTCAGCCCTCACGCGACAACCCAATCGCGTGTAAAGCTCCCCCTGTATCCCTCAGAATACGTGTACCCCGCTAGCGCCAGCGAAATCGCGTGTAAAACTCCCTGCAAACCCCTCGGATTCACGTACCCTGCTCGCGCCAATGAAATTGTGTGTAAAACTCCCCGCACACCCCTCGAATTAAGCGTACCCAGCTCACGCCAGTGAAATCGCATGTAAAACTCCCAGCCACCCTCAGAATACACGTATCCCACTTGCACCAGAAAAATCGCGTGTAAAACTCCCTGCGCACCCCTCGGAATATGCGTACCCCACTCGCGCCAGCAAAATCACATGTAAAACTCCCCACACACCCCTCAGAATACACGTATCCCTCTCACACCAGCGAAATCACGTGTAAAATTCCCTGCGTACCCCTCGGAATACGTGTACCCCGCCTGTGCCCGCGAAATCGCGTGTAAAACTCCCCACGCACCCCTCGGATTACACGTACACTGCTCGCACCAGCGAAATTGCGTGTAAAACTCCCAGCGCATCCCTCGGAATATGCATACCCCGCTCGCGCCAGCGAAATCGCGTGTGAAACTCCCCGCCACCTTCAGAATACGCGTACCCCACCTGCACCAGTGAAATTGCGTGTAAAACTCCCCGTGCACCCCACGGAATATGTGTAACCCACTAGCGCCAGCGAAATTGCATGTAAAACTCCCTGTGCACCCCTCAGAATACACCTATGCCTCTCGTGCCAGCAAAATCATGTGTAAAACTCCCTGTGTACCCCTCGGAATATGCGTACCCTGCACGTGCCAGCAAAATCGCGTGTAAAACTCCCCGCGCACCCTCAGATTACGCGTACCCCGATTGCGCCATGAAATTGCATGTAAAACTCCCCACAGACCCCTCAGATTACGGGTAACCCACTCGCGGCAGCGAAATCATGTGTAAAACTCCCTGTGCACCCCTCAGAATACACCTATGCCTCTCGTGCCAGCAAAATCATGTGTAAAACTCCCTGTGTACCCCTCAGAATACGCATACCCCGCGCATGCCAGCGAAATCACGTGTAAACTCCCCGCCACCCTCAGAATATGCGTACCCCACTCGAGGCAGCGAAATTGCATGAAATTCTCCCTCCCATGCCCCCAGATTCATGCAGCAGTGTGGTGAGAAGCCACATGCACCCCCTGCAGCCAGGCCACGCCACAGGGGTCCACCCTACACCCCTCCCCATGCCCCACAGGCAGCCCATCACACCTCCCCATGCCCTGCAGGAAGCCTATCACCCCTCCCCATGCCCCGCAGGCAGCCCATCCACCCTCACCATGGCCCGCAGGCAGCCCATCACCCCTGACCATGCCCCGCAGGCAGCCCATCACCCCTCCCCATGCCCTGCAGGCATCCCATCACCCCTCCCCATGCCCGGCAGCCAGCCCATCACCCCTGAGCATGCCCCGCAGACAGCCCATCACACCTCCCCATGCCCTGCAGGAAGCCTATCACCCCTCCCCATGCCCCGCAGGCAGCCCATCCACCCTCACCATGGCCCGCAGGCAGCCCATCACCCCTGACCATGCCCCGCAGGCAGCCCATCACCCCTCCCCATGCCCTGCAGGCATCCCATCACCCCTTCCCATGCCCTGCAGGCAGCCCATCCACCCTCCCCATGCCCTGCAGGCAGCCTATCACCCCTGACCATGCCCCGCAGGCAGCCCATCACCCCTCCCCATGCCCTGCAGGAAGCCCATCCACCCTGACTATGTCCCGCAGGCAGCCCATCCACCCCCCCATGCCCTGCAGGCAGGCCACATGGTACCATGCACTTGGGAGCCTCAACTCATGCCCACCCCATTAACGGGCACCTGCCAGCAGGCCCTGACTCATGTCCCCTCCACCCCCACCCCATTGACAGGCACCTGCCAGCAGGCCCTGACTCATGTCCCCCCAGCCCCCCATTGATGGGCACCTGCCAGCAGGCCCCAAATCATGTCCCCCCACCCCATTGACGGGCACCTGCCAGCAGGCCCTGACTCATGTCCCCCCACCTCACCCATATTGATACGCACCTGCCAGCAGGTCCTGACTCATGTCCCCCCACCCCACCCCCATTGATGAGCACCTGCCAGCAGGCCCTGACTCATGCCCCCCCAATTGACAGACACCTGCCAGCAGGCCCCGACTCATGTCCCCCACAATTGACAGGCACCTGCCAGCAGGCCCCGACTCATATCCCCCCACCCCACCCCCATTGATGGGCACCTGCCAGCAGGCCCCGACTCATGTCCCCGCTGCCCCCACCCCAATAACGGGCACCTGAAAGCAGGCCCTGACTCATGTCGCACCCCCGCCAATTGACAGGCAGCTGCCAGCAGGCCCGACTCATGTCCACCCAAACACCATGTCATAACTATACAGACCCATGGCCCTAATGCCAACCTGGATCCTATACCCCCACCCCCCAGTGCAAACACCCAACGATCCACTGCACCCACTCCCTAGTAAATTACCCATTCAATGATAGTCTGAAAAGAACCAGCATGCCCATCAACAAATGTCCTACAGAGCCACACAGTGGCAACACATGACTGTGCCAATGACCATGGAGACATGCACAAAATAAATCATAGTACACCACACCAATAATGTTGAATTATGAAATGTATTAAAAAGTAAAACAAATGACAAAATGAAAACCACACATGCCAATGAACAAATAATTAGTGCAATAAGAAAAAGAAAATCAAATCCAAGGAAAAATAAATTAAAAACATGAAAAAATATAAGTTGTCCATACCCAAAGTCCATAGAAAAAAATCATAAGTTGAAAAGAATAAAAAAACATGAATCCATGTAAACATCTAAAAAAAGAAAGTATGTACATGTCTGGAAAAATTGTAAACGAAAGTCTGAAGGGTCCATTATCCCAAAACAAAAGGAAACCTACCTAAAACCCTATCTAAAATACATCCATGTACAAAAAGTGGAGAAAAGTCTGTGGACTCCAAATCATGATGAAAACCAAATGAAACCTAAACCTAAACCTATTAACTGTGAACAAACGCAGCAGGCTAGTCCAACGGCTCACTTATTGATGTCCCGGGCCAGGGCATCATTGAACTCCATGTCGATGTTCCGGAGGCGGGCCTGTTCACTGGCCTTGAGGTCTTGCAGGGATGCAGCCATGGACTCCTCCAACTCTCTGTGAGTTGCCTCGAGGCACTCAGTCCGCCTCAAAGCCCTGTGCATGGAGTTGTCCGGCCTGACCATTGTGAGCAGTGCCCTCTCCACCCGCCGCCGCTCCGCACCTATTTGCTGGCCCAACTGCTGCCACACGGAAGACACTCCCAATCCAGGGTCCTCCTGCCCGCTAGCCGATGCCTGCCCCGATGATGTAGAGGGCCCTGGGGCCACATGCCTCCTATGCTGAGCCTGCCGCTGCCTTTCTGCTGCCTGCCGCTGCCACCACGACTGCCTCCGGGTAGATGGCAACACCCGGGGCCGTCGTGCAGGTGCCCTGCTTGTATGTGCCTGCACATCGTCTGTTGCCAGGGGTCCAGTTACTGGGGTGGCCTCCTGTGCTGGAGCTCCGACTCCCGACTGTGGCCGGGATGGGATCTCCACCAGCCTGGCTGCATTGGTTGGGGGAGGTCCACAGGGGGCACTGGTGGCATCTGGGCCAGAAGACGGCATGGAGAACAACTGGCATATAGTGTGCCCAGAGGAGGAGAGGGCCGCAAGACAGAGCGACACATGGAGGAAACCCCGGACCATGAGCCCTCCTAGCTGGGCCACATTGGCACACATCTGTTTGTGATGACATGCGTGGTCACTCCAGGAAACACACACGTCATCACGAATGACACATGTGCACAAAGTGACACCAATAAGGATGGACTCAATCCTGTCACAGGTCTCCACGTCCGCAGGTAGAGGAGTGCATGATGACGTGGACCTCCCCCCTACCCATGGACGGGCCTGTGACGGGGCATACCTGCTGGTGCATGGTGATGCAGTCATAGTGTCAGGGACAGAGACATGCACAGGCCCCTCCGCGGCAACCTGTGCTGCCTCCTGCCCCTGGACTCCACCACTTGCACCAGTGGTACCACCCCCACAAGGCCCCATGGGCAGCTCAGAAGTGACCTCCTCCTCCATACACACCACCAACCTGGATGGCTCTGTACCATCTTCTGCCGTCGCCAGCCCCTGTGGGGGCTCACTTGCCCCTTCTGCTGCAGCCATAGTGGCGGATGCGGCACCAGTCCCCTCACTCCCGGATGATAGAATTACCTGGGAGGGTGACTGGGCCCTGTGTCGCCAGCCGGTGGTGGCATCCCTGCCACTTTCCTCCACAGCGCCGTCTCCGCCCTCTTCTTCACTCGCTGCTGTGTAAAGGGAGACATTGAACACAAGCATCAGGGTACTGTACAATAGACCCCTAGACACAAAGCAATAGCACATGAGTGGCACTGTCAAACGTCACTTCCATCATGTCCCTCCACAACACATGGGTCAGTGCAGGCAACACACATGTGTGGGTGGGCAACTGGGTCCTGGGGCTGGGCTGTGGAGCGATGGAACACCAGTCGGGAGTCTTCTATTCCAGCAGGGGTGGTCACAGCAACTGGACCTCTGCAGATGGCTGATGTGCAGGCAACAAATGGCAGGGCACTGTTGGCAGCAGGCAGGCAGGCAGCATCAGAAGGCTTGTAGGAGTCTCCCCCAGGGATCTGGGGGGCAGGAAAATGGTCTTCTGGGCAGGAGCGTGGTCTTCCGTGTGTTGTCACATGGCCAGCTTGATGATTAGGGCGTAAGCACGTAAGTGATGTGATGCATGCAGGCGTTTCCCTCATATGGGTGCATAGTGAATCCGCACGTGCAAAAACAGCATGTCCATGCATGAATGTGTGTAATTCGAGGAAAGGGCCTTAGCATGTAAGCGCACCAGTGATGTTACATGCATGTGCGTTGCCTTCAGCACGGGTTAAAGGTCCAGCGGGGAAGCAGTCCACTGTACATGCTCTTCGTGGAGACCGACGCATCTGTTTACTCTTCTGGATTCAAATGCGATCACTTCACAGCGTTTGAATTTCATACCTCTTCTTTTGGCAGGGTGTTGCCTACGTGAACAAGCGCGTGTATTTTTCTTTTTCTTTTCCATGCAAGGCAGGCGGTGAGTTGCGCACGCTATTTTTCCCACTGTGGTTCCCCCTGTGCATCGTGTACAATGTGCGAGGTCATAGTAGTCTGCATGTTCCACACGTGCATGTTTTTTGTATCCCTGGGTGCCACACCGTACTGCTGGAGGTAAAATCCATGCACGGGGGCTACCGGGGTAGCGTGCACGTTTTTCTTTTTTAATTGTACTATTTTTTAATAATTTTATTATTTTTTCAATGTTTTTTTTTGGGGGGGGGGGCCTGAGCGTTGCGTGACCCGTAATTTTCCTCAGGGGTCACTGACAGCCTTGCAGGAGCACCGGGGTACCTATTCCATCCAGTACCCTGCCCCCTTCAACCCAATTGCCCAGGACAATTGTTGACTGCACCTCTCATCAGCTATTTACCATCTGTGCCATGGTTGGGAGGCCACCAAAGGGTAAGGGGGGGCAAAGCTGGGTGTCCTACCAGGGGTGTGTGTGGTTGGGCACGTGGGCGTGGAGACCAGGGGGGACAGGGAGTCTAGGGTGGCCAGGGTGGCTACAGATGGGGAAGAGTCAGCTGGTGCAGACATGCCACCACCCCCTGTGGCTCCTGGTGATGCAGGTGTTGCATCACAACCTGTGGCCTACATGACCCAACACCAACTTTCATCTGCTGTCACGGGCCCATCGGAGGTGGTAGCTGCATGTGCTACCACCTCCGATGGGCCCAGGGTCGGGATCAGGGGTGCATGCCATTTGCACATGATGGCTGCAATTGCCCTTACACTGCCTTCACATTTGGAGATTGACATCACTACATACGTGTTGATGTTGGAAGTTGAGGGGGTACGCATGCACTGCACCGCACACACCCACTCCTGTGTCAAGTTCAGCCCTTCAACATGCCAACACAATGCTGCTGTGTGATAGTGAACTGCCATTTATGTACCCGTGTCCCTCCTTTCACTGTATCTAAACGCACTAGCGTAGGTGCCTCCTGTGACACATGTACTCTGCATAGTCAATGGTTGTTGAGTGCAACAAGTGAACATGCATGTTACATGTGTCATGGTGTGTTTGGTGTGATTGCCAGCTGTGGCTATTTGTGTGTTCCCACATGCTTATGCTACATGGCATCTCTTTGTTGCCATCTCTCATTTCTGCCTTAGATATGTGCCTGCTAGAGGTTGTGTGTGATGCAGGTGATGGGCAACATGCAAAACAAGTGTTGGCTTCATATTTTGCACACATTCGTTTCTGCTTTCGGGATACCCTTGCATTGCAATGCCACTGGATGCATGTTGGGCTTTGAGTTGTGTGTGACATGTCTGCTTCATGGGTTGGCTGTCAATGTTGTGATCTATATGTGTGTCGTATGTGCTACTGACATGCATGTTCTTGTTTCTTTTGTTTATGTTGCAGGTGATGAAGCACTGGAGGCAGGGGACGAAGATGTCATCCCAGACACAGTGGTCAGTTCACATGACCATCCAGGCACCAGTGGCGGTCGTGGGGTCGCAGCCCACGAGAACCCACTGGTGCTCCAGCTCATCGTGTCCAGAGCGGACTCTGAGTCAGGCTCTTATGTATCCTCTGACCACTATGTTGAGCCGTATCTGCATCATGACGTGTCGTCACCGGTAAGTGATCCTGTGTTGGATGATCTTCTGTCCGCGACACCTGCAGTAGGGGGCCAGGCGGGGATGTCCGCCTATGGTGGTTACGGGTGCACGGTCAGACTCAACACCAGTTGGCCATGTTCCTGGGACATCAGGTCAACAGATGGATGCAGTCCTGCAGCTGCGGGTGGCACCAACCCAGCAAGGACCACGGCTCCTTGGGCCCGGCAGGTGTCGTGTCCAGCAACACGGTGGCCGTGTGCGCTACCGGGGTCAACTGAGTGGGAGCATGCCGTTATTGCCATAGCACAGCAACAGGGGGGAGCAGTTGAGATGACGGCTCAAGGTATGGAAAGTGTGGCCCGTTCCATCCTTTCCCCTGAAAGGCAAGTGCAGCTCCAGCAGCAGGCTAAGTGGTCCACGTGCCGCTCACTCAGGCTGGGCATGGCGGCCTCTGACAGGGCGCGCCGGGCTGAAATGGTGGCTCTGCATCAAGCTATTTCTGCTCTGGCGAGGCATACTGTGAGGCCCTGAGGGTCGAACACCAAACTCTTCGATCTACTCTGGGTGCTCTAATGATGGACGACAGTAGGTGGGCAGAAGACATGATGGAGCGGCTTGAAAGAACCATCTCAGCTGAACTCCATGCAAGCCGGGAGGTACTCCGTATGTTATGTGAGGCCATGCAGGCTGAACTACGTCTTACACTTGAGTCCTTGTAGGAGGAAGCAGGTGTGAAATGTGAGGTAATGCCTGCAGACCTACATGTCATTGCCATACAGGACCTGGCTTACCAGACCCACATGATTGCTGCTGCTGAGGGGCACAGCACGGATAGGCGTGGTGAGGCAACAGTGCTGCATCAACCTTCTAATTTCCATCCAGAGGGTGACGACGACAACCTATCTTCCACATAGGTCGGGCCGTGCAGGCGCTGAGCCCAGTGAGGTTTTATTTTTAATCTCAACATCTACACATGTGGGTGTTGAGGTGCACCCTGTAGCTCCCCCCTCCTGGGTGTCTCCCCCTCCCCCGGGTCATATGTGGCCATTTTTGATTTTTGATTTCTTTTTTTTTCTGCAAGTATTTATTTTATTTTATTTTTTGTCTATTGTGCATTCATGTGACAGGGTGATGCTTTGTGGCATTTGAAGGCATCCACTGTGTGTTCTAGCAGGGCCCATTCAGGCTTGTCTTGTGTATGTGTTTTGCTTAGTGTCCTGACACATATGCTACTCCTGCTTTCCCTTTCCATGGGCTCGCAAGGATGGCTCGGTGTGACAGCATCTCACACAGGGGCATTGGGCTTCCGTCATATCTGTGGCCAGCCTGCAGTCCTACTTGTGTGTACACCCCTAGTGGGTATTCCAGATGGCTTCTCCAATGCATGTCTGCACTTCAGTTTGGTGAGTATTCTGTTGACTGTTCATTTTATCATGTTGATTATGATTTTTTTATTAATTGACTGTCTATGTTCATGCATTTCCTGCTGTAGGTGGTACCATACACCCTTCTGCTGTGTAACACACACTGATTGTGGAAGCTGTCCATGTGCTGACAATATTGCATTGGGACACTTGGCCTACACTGATTTTGATATGCCACATGAACGCTGCATGCTGAGTTATCCTTGTCACCACGTGTTTCAACTACCCCATTTCCTTGCTTCCCCTGCTTTGGCCATCTTGCAGCCCTGCCTGGTGTTTTGTTGTCCCATTGGAAATATGGCCGCATTACTTTTGACTTGACTGTCATGTTTGTGGACAGGTCCTGCTCCCCCATCCCATTGGTTACACTTGGCCCTTGTGACAATCTGGCCAACCAGGAGGCTGGAGCCTGCCATCACTACCAAAGGCCCACAATGGAGGCCCTGTCTACCCCTGTCCACCACCCTTCTGGGTCCCTTGAATGTCCCCCTATCTCTCCTGCCCCCTGCCTGTCTCCACCTGCCCCTTCCAGTCTCCTCCTGTCTCCCTTGCCCCCTGCCAGTCTCCACCTGCCCCTTCCAGTCTCCCTCTGTCTCCCCCTTCACCATCACACCCCCTCCCCTTCAGCACTGTCTTCTTTCCCTCTGCACCCTGTGTGTGCTTTCTTTCCCCTCTCCCCCTCCTTGCCTTTATACCTTGGCCTCCTTCCCCGTTCTCTCCTCCCTCTCCACCGCCCTTTCTCCTCCTCCTTGTCCTCTGTCTGTCTTTTTCCGGCACTACCCCAATTGCCGTCAAGCATGGTATGGTGAGACGTAGCCGCTTGTTCTTTGTAGACACTTCCCCCTCTGCCTCTGTCCATCCACCCCCAGCCTTCGCCTTTTTGAGTTTTATTTTGGCACTTACTTTCATCATCAGTCCCTCCACCACTGATTACAGGTCGTCTGTTCCCCCTTTCCCTTCTGTGTTTCTTCTCCCCCACCCCAGCACTATCTTGATTCTTCATCGACCTTCCATAGTTTGTCACCTGTTTTGTTACTCTCCTCACTTCTTCCCTCCTCTTCCCTCACCCCCTCCTTATGTGACTGCTGCAGTGCAACTTTAGCCGTCAGGCATAGCAATGGTGATGCTAGTTTTGTTTTCCCACACTCCCTCCCTAGACTCTCCCTTATTGTTCCAAGCACTTGTACTATGTACTTTGATTTGATAGTTCATTTTCACATTCTGGACTGTTTGAAGGACTTGTAGGAAGTCACTGTTATTCTCCCTTGTTCCCTCCCTCCTTGAGGCGCTTTGATGCACTTTGTGTTGTGTGTAGGCCCTATAAGGATTTTCAATGAATCAGTGATTGCTCACTGTCTGCTATTGTCGACGTGAGGTACTCTGTACACGATATCTTCTGCTGGTCAATGGCTGATCCTATGTTGGGTTTTATTTTGAAGTGTCAGGGGATTGGTGTGGTTTAACACACAGGGGGGTCCTTGAGTGCAATGTTCACATGTGCTGTGTACAGGACACTGAGGCTCACTTCATTTCACATGCATGCATTCGATGCATGTCCCTACTTACAGAAACACTTAGGCAACGCTCCCCACACCAACTACGGGGACACCATGCACACAAGTGCACCCAGATTGCCTTCTCAGCATGCTGTGTCCCTACAACCCATGTTCACTTCTGATTCATTGATCGTGTATATGCATTACAGGGTACTATTTGGTTGATTGTACTTATTTTTCATGATGCTCAAGGGGTTTCCCCAATGCAATGCACACTCAATGTGCTGTCCATGTCAGCTGTAATTGTCTGGTGCCTATTTACATTTCTCATGTGGCACTTCATGACTATTGTGTCATGTGTTGTGCATATGGTTTGATGTTTTGCCATTGCATACCATGGTATGGTGTGGCAGACCTGGGTCATGGGGGTTGGGAGGGTTTGGGTGGCATACCAGTACTTTCATGCTCTGTTTTGCAGGGGGGCGTATGCACCTTGCATGTGTTCCATTTGGTTACATGGGATTGGTTGTGTTTAAGTAGCTAGGGATGCACATAATGTGGCACTTCTGTGGACACATTCTCAGGCTGGTAACGTTGTGATAGTTAACTGTCCCTTTCTTATCATCGATTGTCACCTGGTATGTGCCAGGCATGTGTGCATGCCACAGGGGTTGGAGTTTAGGTGAAAAATGTGGCCACAAGCTGGGTACGGGCTGCCTCGCCACATGCCCTTTCCCCTCCCATGCACAGCAGCCGTGCATGTGGTTGGGGATGTGGGGGCAACACCATGTACACCGGTAAGCCCCGCCGTGTTGCAACGTTGTGCAGGACACATACTGCCACAATGATCCTGCACACTACTGGGGGTGCATATAGTAGCTGTCTGCCAAATCGGTCAAGGGAGCAGAAGCGTGACTTGAGCACTCCGAATGTGCGCTCCACTATGCCCCTGGTTGCAACATGGGCTGCGTTGTATCTTACCTGGAGTGGTGTGGTGGGGTTCCGTATTGGCGTCATATTGTAGGTGCTCAGAGGGTAGGCACTGCCCCATGGAAAGGTGATAATGGTTGTCATAAGTTGGGCTTGTGTATTTGTCTGTGTGTGACATGCATGCATGTGCACAGCCATTTGTACTCACCTATGAGCCATGTGTCTCCATGCTTCCCAGCTTCCAGGGCCTGGTTTAGGGCGGACATCCTGTATATGAAACTGTCATGGGTGGACCCTGGAATGTTTGCATAGACAGAGGTGATGATTCCCTTGGCATCGCATACAACCTGCACGTTGATGTAATACCAGTGCTTGCGGTTGCGGTAGATGTTTTCAGTGGGCCTAGCTGGACGTAGGGCCACATGGGTGCAATCTATGGCACCGAGCACTTTGGGGAAGTGTGCCACCCTGTAGAAGTCTTGGACCAGGGCCTGTCTTTCTGCAGGTGTTCTGGGCATGTATATGTGCCTGCGGACTGAGGGGCGTGCAGTGATGATTGCTAACACATGGTGTAGGCAACGTGACTGCGTGGGATGTGAGACACCCCCCCACTATGGCAGTTGTCTGCTGAAATGACCGAGTGGCCAAAAAATGCAGTACATTAAGCACCTTCTCCAAGGGGCTCAATGCTTGGGAGCACAGGATGGGTGATGTGAGTTCATCCTCCCACTCAGTGATCAGCTCTAGGATGATATGAGGTGGAAACCTCTCCCTGAGTTCATCCTCCCACTCAGTGATCAGCTCTAGGATTATATGAGGTGGAAACCTCTCCCTGCCATAGACCTCGTCATCAAGGATCCCAAAAAGGTTAGTCCTGGGCAAAAAAATGCGGGGTCTGGCTATTCTCCTCCTCCTGCGGTGTCCCACGATCACTGCTGCGAGGAATGGGACATTCATCGTAGCTTTATATGCTTGTTTGTTGTTTACGCGCACTTTTATGCTGCGCGGGGGCGCTTCAGACTGCTTTTGTGTGGCGGACGTATATTTGTGCGTTTGTTTTGACGTGTGTGGGTTTTCCCTATTCGATTCCATGAATACGTGTTGTTCACTAGCGTGTGGGCATTGCGTGTGTTTCCGAGCGGTACTTCCCACGTTATGCCTACATTTTCACGTGTTGTTTCCCATTCCCTGTGTTCGGCCCCCTTTTTAGGTGTGTGCATGAGAAGTTTTGCGCTTTCCCCGTTCTTGTCGCGCGCGAGTTTGGCAAGTCGCAGTGACGTGTAAGGTAAGTGCGGATTTGGCGCACTTCCCGGGAAAAACACACGCAGGACCTTCCATGAATCGCACGCATGCGATTCGCACTTGTGCGCTAGATTTTTCACGCTTGCGCCAGCTTGCGCCACACATTTCGGGGCACATTTATTCCATGAATTACCCCCTTTGAGGTTTAATAATTGAAAAGAGTCATAGAGTAGTTTTTCAATGTATTTGCTAACATATATATAATCTGAATTAGGAATTTCAATTGGCATTGATGTTCCTGAATTGAAGTGCAAGCTTGTACAGTTTGTGGGGCCCACCCACATTGTTGTATCAGCTCCTAGTCCCCACTGGGATCAACTCCCAAATTCCCCAGAATGCGAACTGTATGAGCAGCTATCCCAGGAACAACACACTGGACCATCAAAAATGCAGCCTGTGTCCTGCATTGAATGGTGTGCACAATTCACCCTCATTCGGCCTTCTTCACCCAGGACCTTTCCCTTCCTTCGTTTCTCCAGGAGTGGCCTTCTTTACGTCGCGCGCTACAGGACACTAAGGGGGTAATTCATACAATCCAGCGCACAAGTGGCGCACGCGGCTGGCGCACAGTGTGCGCGTGAGAATCCCTGCGCCAGCCGCGTGCGCCAAAACCCATTTCCGCGCACAGCGTATTCATGGATACCAGCCACCAAAACCAGCCGTGGCGCACAGTGGCGCAGCGACCTTCCAGCAGCGCCAGTTATGCCCCCAAGAACGCCTTCCGCGCAGGGAAAAGCCATCAAAATCCCCAATCCAGCGCAAAGGGCTGCGCTAACCCTGTACCAGCACGGCAAGCGGGCTACGTGTATTTCAGGGGTTCACGTGAAGTTCCTCACGCGATCGGGCCTGGGGGAGTGTGCTACGTGTATTTCAGGGGTTCGCGTGAACTTTTTCACGCGATCGGGCCTGGGGGAGCGGGCTACGTATATTTCAGGGGTTCGCGTGAACTTTTTCACGCGATCGGGCCTGGGGGAGCGGGCTACGTGTATTTCAGGGGTGCGCGGGAAGTTTTACACGCGAATAGCCTGGGCGCGTGTATTTCAGGGGTGCGCGGGAAGTTTTACACGCGAATAGCCTGGGCGTGTGTATTTCAGGGGTGCGCGGGAAGTTTTACACGCGAATAGCCTGGGCGCGTGTATTTCAGGGGTGCGCGGGAAGTTTTACAGGCGAATAGCCTGGGCGCGTGTATTACAGGGGTGCGCGGGAAGTTTTACACGCGAATAGCCTGGGCGCGTGTATTTCAGGGGTGCGCGGGAAGTTTTACACGCAAATAGCCTGGGCGCGTGTATTTCAGGGGTGCGCGGGAAGTTCTACACGCGATTTCAGCAGGGTACGTGTATTCCAGGGGTGCCGGGGAGTCCTACATGTGATTTGACAGTGTGGGTCCTCCCAGGTGTTCCCTGTACACCCTCCACGGCCCCTGCAGGCAGCCCACACCACAGGGGACTACCCTGCATCCCTGGTCATGTCCCGCAGGCAGCCCACCCAACATGGGCATGCCCCCCAGCAAAGGCACATGTCTCCTTGAACTAATGAACACCAACTCATGTCCCCCACCACCCCCACCCCCCAGCACTGTGGGGCACCTGCCAGCAGGCCCCCACCCATGTCCAACTCATGTCCCCCACCACCCCCACCCCCCAGCACTGTGGGGCACCTGCCAGCAGGCCCCCACCCATGTCCAACTCATGTCCCCCACCACCCCCACCCCCCAGCATTGCGGGGCACCCTCCACCAGGCCCTCCCCCATGTCCCATCCATGCCCCCCTGCACCTGGGTCCCAACAATCCCCAATCATGTCCGTAATGGCCATCCTCCCCTGCCAAAAGGCCCATCCAACTATCACATCCACCCACATATCAAAGGCAATTACATGTTACACACCCAATGTAAATAATGCAAATGAACACATGTCTGTCACACACAATGGCTGCAAGTGAATGTCAAAACAACCAACATGACATGCATGAAAGTAATGAGATGATACGACACATTGAAGGATGAAAATAAAAATGTATTGAAAATCAACTAGAATGGAAATGAAATTAGAAAAACCACAAAGCAAAACAACAAAAAGAAGATGAATGTCCAAGGAAAAAAATCCAAAAAATCAAAAAATCCATAGAAGAACTATTTACAAGACAATCCCGGGTCCATGAGCCCAACCAAATGAAACCTAACTATGTCAACTAACTAAAAACTGAACTATATACAAAAAAGTGGCGCATTGTCCAATCGCAACCAAATAAAAAAAAAATAATTAAAAGGAAACCTACCACTAACTATATAACTATATACAATGGCAGCGGGCAAGTCCTGCGGCTCACTCTGTGATGTTGCCGGCCAGGGCATCATCGAACTCCATGTCGATGTCCTGGAGGCGGGACTCTGTCCTGGCCCCGAGGTCTCGCAGGGATAACCCCATGTTCACCTCAAACTCCCTGCGAGCTTCCTCGCGGCACTCAGCCCGCCTCAACGCCCGACGCATGGAAAACTCCGCCCTGACCATGGTGAGCCGCTCCTCTTCCGCCCGCTGCCGCTCCGCACCTATCCGCTGGACCAACTGCTCCCACACGGAAGACACTACCATCCCAGGGTTGCCCTGCCCTCCGGCCGATGCCTGCCCCTCTGATCTTGATGGCCCCGAGCCATGATGCCTCCCACGTCGAGCCTGCTGCTGCCTCCGACGCCACTGCCTCTGCCAGCACGACGGCATCCAGGGTGATGGAAACCACCGACGCCGTCGTGCACGTGCCCTGCCCGATGATGCCGTCACATCCTCCATCTGCTGGGGTCCAGTTGCTGTGTTGTCCACCGCTGCTGGACCTCTGACTCCCGACTGTGGCAGGGATGGGATCCCCACCGAGCTGGCTGCATTGGTCAGGGCAGGTCCACAGGGGGCCCTGGTGGCATCTGGGCCGGAAGACGGCAAGGAGAACGACTGGCGTATGGTCTCCACAGAGGAGGAGAGGGCCGCCAGATTGGCCGACACATGCAGGAAACCCCCGAACATGGCCGATCCCAATTGGGCCACGTCGGCACGGTGCTCTTCGTGATGACGTGCGTGCTCCTCCTGGAAAGCACGCACGGCATCACGAATCACAGCCGTGCGCATCACGACCCCAATCAGGACCTTCTCCACACGGCCAGGGGTCCCCTCGTCCGCAGGTGGAGGGGAGTCAAATGACACGGACATCCCCTCTACCTGCGGACGGGCCTGGGACGGGGCATCCCTGCTGGTGCAAGGTGGTGCACCCACAGGTTCAGGGACAGCGACATGCACAGGCCCCTCCACGGTGACCTGTGCTGCCTCCTGCCCCTGCCCCTGGACTGCACCACTTGCACCAGCAGGGATGCCCCCACCAGGCCCCATGTGTGCCTCAGTGGCGGCCTCCTCCTCCTCTGTGGAAACCACCAACCTGGATGGCTCCTCGCCGTCTACCGCCGTAGCAGGCCCCTGTGGGGGCTCACCCACCCCTTCCGCTGCAGCCGTGGGGGCATCCCCGCCGCCTTGCTCCACAGCGCCGTCTCCGCCCTCTCCTTCAGTAGCCGCTGCGTAGAGGGAGACATAGAACACAAGCATCAGGGTACTGTACAATGGTCCCCTAGACAGGAAGCAATAGCAGATGAGTGCCACTGTCAAAGTACACTTCCATCATGTCACACCACAACACATGTGTCAGTCCAGGCAAAACACACACAGTGACAGTCATGGTGCGTGCCATGGACATTTCAATGCATGTCCAATGGACTCTCGAATCATACAATGTAATGGGACTCACATGCATCATGGGTCATGCCTATCACATGCACACACTTCACCTCAGTCACATCCATCTGGCCCCGTACACCCCAATCACAGTGCATACAATTATGACTAGGCTGCATCAGTGAATCTGTACATTGTCACAGACATGTGTCATGCATCCATGGCACTCACAGGTCACAGACACGCAGGTCAGGCACACAGACATGGATACCACATATGTATCTGGCATCAGCACCCATCCCTCGCCCCCACCCATGTCCAGGAACAGAGACTGCCATGCTCTCATGTGTGCAATCTGCACAGGGCTCCCCATGTTGCATTCAAACACATGCAACAACCGTGCGGTTCACACATTACAGGTCGCACATGCATTCCCATGATGTCCCTGCACACATACATGCGTACATGGGCTATGTCACACATGCAGGCAAGTATCAGACAACCAGCACACTGCAACATGCCCTGTCTCACACAGCAATGCTTGGCCACTTACCGCTCAACTCCAGACGGGTCTCCCTCTCAAGGACCTGGGCGTGGAGCGCTGGGTGTGCGCGTTCCAGGACCCTCAACTGGATGGAACTCATGCGGCCCCGCCCCCCTCCACGAGGCGCCGGGCCTTCCTGAGGGTCCTGGACCTCAAGTCTTCCCAGCGCTTCTTGACCTTCTGGATGGTGCGGGTTGCCACCCCCTCCGCGTTGATGGCAACCACACAGTCGGCCCACATCCTGTCCCGTCCTTCCTTGTTGGTGCGGGACGATCCGAAGAGGGCATCATACTGCCCCAGGACTTGCTCCACCAGGACACCAACTTCGGTGGCAGTGAAGCTGGTGCCCCTCTGCCCCTCTGGCTGGGGGTTGCCACTGGTGCCAGATGTTGATGTGCCCGACATGGCAACCCCAGGGGCAGGAGTAGGTGGGCAACAGGGTCCTGGGACTGGGCTGTGGAGCGATGTTATCCGAGTCGGGAGTCTTCTGTTCCAGCAGGGGTGGACACAGCAACTGGACACCTGCAGATGGCTGATGTGCAGGCACCAAATGGCAGGGCACGGTGGCAGCAGGCAGGCAGGCAGCAGCAGATGGCACGTGGGAGGCTGCTCGGGGCACTGGGGGGCAGTGATTCGGCCTTCTGGGCAGGAGCGTGGTCTTCCGTGTGTTTTCGCGTGGCCAGCTTGATACGGAGTGATTTGGCACATGAAAATCCTGCACGTCAGCGTGAAAATCGAGGAAAGGCCCTTAGCGCGTAAGCGCGTCAGCACGCGTACGCGATTTCATTGGACCCAAGGCCCTTGCAGCGTAAGCGCGTCTGTGACGTTTTGCGCACGGGCGTTGCCCTGGCAGGGCTTGGTGATCCTGCGTGCATTTATGTTCTGTACGTGCTTTTCGTGCGGTGCGTGTGTTTTCCATCCGTTGGGGTTCACACGCTATTACTTCACAGCGGGTGTTGGCTACGCGTTCTTCTACACGCAAGGCAGACGGTGAGTGGTACCCCGCTCCCCCAGGCCCGATCGCGTGAGAAAGTTCACGCGAACCCCTGAAATACACGTAGCCCGCTCCCCCAGGCCCGATCGCGTGAGTAAGTTCACGCGAACCCCTGAAATACACGTAGCCCGCTCCCCCAGGCCCGATCGCGTGAGAAACTTCACGCGAACCCCTGAAATACACGTAGCCCGCTCCCCCAGGCCCGATCGCGTGAGTAAGTTCACGCGAACCCCTGAAATACACGTAGCCCGCTCCCCCAGGCCCGATCGCGTGAGTAAGTTCACGCGAACCCCTGAAATACACGTAGCCCGCTCCCCCAGGCCCGATCGCGTGAGAAAGTTCACGCGAACCCCTGAAATACACGTAGCCCGCTCCCCCAGGCCCGATCGCGTGAGTAAGTTCACGCGAACCCCTGAAATACACGTAGCCCGCTCCCCCAGGCCCGATCGCGTGAGAAAGTTCACGCGAACCCCTGAAATACACGTAGCCCGCTCCCCCAGGCCCGATCGCGTGAGAAAGTTCACGCGAACCCCTGAAATACACGTAGCCCGCTCCCCCAGGCCCGATCGCGTGAGAAAGTTCACGCGAACCCCTGAAATACACGTAGCCCGCTCCCCCAGGCCCGATCGCGTGAGAAAGTTCACGCGAACCCCCGGAATACACGTATCCCGCTCAATCGCGTGTGTAACTTCCCGCGCAACCCCGAAATACACGTGCCCCGCTCGCACAATTGCTGTATGTTGCCACTTTTGTAATGCGCAGGGACGCTACCGCCTGCCTTCGTGTGGCGGACGTGTATCGGCTTGTGTGTGTCTTTCGCTGTGCGTGGTTTTGCCCTATTCGATTCCATGAATACGTGTGGTTCGGATGCGTGTGGGCGTTCCGTCTGCTTCCCTGCAGTACATCCCCAGTTACGCCCTTGTTTTTGCGAGTTGTTCCCCATTCCGCGCGTTACGCCCCGTGTTCCACCCACTTTCTGGTGTATGCGCCGAGGTTGTGCGCTTTCACTGTGCGCATCGCGCACGTCTTTTGGGATGTTGCAGTGACGTGTGCGCCATGCACGGGTTTGGCGCACATCCCGTGGTAAACACGCGCAGGGACTTCCATGTATCGCACGCGTGCGCGTGCGCCTGTTTTTTTCCGCTTGCGCCTGCTTGCGCCTGCTTGCGCCTGCTTGCGCGAAGATTTTCGGCGCACGTTTGTTCCATGAATCGGCCCCGTAAATACAATAAAATATCATAGTTTTTGCACATACCTTTCTTTTCTATAGAGCCAAGGCAGGAATGTGTGTCTAAAGGAAGATTTATTGCGGAAGTGAAAATTGTGCTTAATACCTCGTCGGTCACCATGGTGATTCGGTATACTGGGAGAAAAACAAATTGCTTGAGTGTCAGGTAATACTATCAGTCTCTAACCTATAATTGCATGAAACGTGATTGAATAATCATGTTTCCCCAGGTGCCTTCTATTATATTTGAATGTTGTGGTTCACGGTAATTGAGGTAACTGCATGCCTGTTATTGAATCGCTCCGGTGATTAATGCTACAGCAAATGCACTCTAACAGCGCGCAATAAAATGCCAAGCAATCCACGAAAAGTGTAGACAACATATTTCTAAAATTGGCACATCGATGGTGGCAATTCGGGCACTTCAAAATAACGGCATCTGACGTCAGGAAGGCTGCAATTTTTGGATCCATAGAACAGATGTTTAAATGTGATGCTTTTAAGAGAATGTCTGAAGAAACGGTACTAATTATAAGTGTGCGTTAGAACGATTAACCTACGATTAACCGATTAACCTGCCCGATAAAGAGGCGCTTGACATC
Organism: Ambystoma mexicanum; assembly: GCF_040938575.1. NCBI lineage: Eukaryota > Metazoa > Chordata > Amphibia > Caudata > Ambystomatidae > Ambystoma > Ambystoma mexicanum. The sequence goes on along the minus strand of NC_090937.1, from coordinate 791,166,728 downwards.
TTAGGTATCTAACAGGGGCTAAAGTTAGAGATAAGAATGTATAATTGCTTGAAAAGTCCATGACAGGCATTTACATCAGCTATCTTTAGTGCTCGGTGCACACTTTCTGTCTACCTGGCTGTACACAAACACCTCTCTCTCCCCCCCCCTCTCTCTCTCTCTCTTCTCTCTCTCTCTCTCTCACACACACTCTACCCCCTCTGCCCACGGACATTTGTAGAGAATTTAGACACAGGACCTGTTGCATCATGGCATGCATTATTTATTTCATGCTTGATTCCATTCCGCCCTATTATCACTTGACAAAGTAATCTTTCAACTTCACTAGATTGGAGCAGTGACGTTACACATGAGGGGACACCCCGTAGCTTGGCAACAAAGCAGAGGCTGCACCCCACTCGTGGCCAGCCTGGACCACCATGCATGTGGGATGCACATGATGATCGTGCTGCTGCATGGGCACGACTCACACTGCACGTGTAGAAACAACATCGCTATGCCTGGCTTCGGATACGCACAAAAATGATACAATAAGAAAAATGTCCATGCTGGCACTGACAGTATGTGGCAGTATCGCCATGTACAAGCATTCTCTTGTTGGCTCTAACCTTAATACAGGTAAAATCTCCTGCCACAGGAAGAACATGTTATTACTGGCTACACAAATGCTTGTCCAACTCCTACACCACCATTCAAGAACACTCTTCCTGCTGACTTCACCCACAATGCCAGTAAAACATTCAATGTTTCAGTAATGCCTCCACCAACCATGTAAGAACACACATCAAAGTGGTATTACCTCTTATGTGAGTAAACAATGCCACAGAACATGTAACGTCTACCCGCCCCCTTGCATTGTAAATCCGACCCCAAACCAACCTCATGCAATATCATACATCAAGTTCGCTTTGCCCAAAAATGCCAGTAAAGAAAGTAAGAAAATAACCATATTCCAATTCCCCTCGGCAGGAACTAACCATGCTTGCAGACATTCATACCCACCAGTCACCCACTCTGTCGCAGTTGGAGATTTCTTTAATTGAAGGGCCCAAACAAACCAAAGGGGAATCAGTGTTGTTTCTCAATGAAGATAATGTTGGAATAATGGGTTAAAATTGTGCATTATACAGCATACGTTCTGTGATAAAACGCCAGTTTACAATTGGTTTTGTATGGTAACTCCAATCCAAAAAGCGAATACATGGAAGTTACCAACAGTGCGCAGGATCATTAATGCTTTAATTAATATAATGCTTTGCCATTAAAATTGCAGTGTCATAGTAAGAAAGCATGTCCAAACTGGCTGCGCAAAGCATGCCAGTTTAGACAAGTCACTCATCATGTTTGCATTACTCCTTGATGATGGTCAGTAAAAGATGCCAGGCATCAGTAAGACATAGCTTTTCTGGCTGCAACAAAATGATAGACTAGCCATTTAATAACACTTAACACACTTAATTCATCACAGATGCCCAGAAAAAAATATGTCATGCCACAGTAAGAAGTGGCTAGACTGGCGGCACCAAAATGGCAGTCTAAGCAGGTAATAACACTGACCATTTTTGCTGTATCATAGATGCCCAGAAAAAAATGTCACGCCATAGTAAGAAATGGCTAGATTGGCCTCATTAAAATGCCAGTTTAGCCACGTAATAACACTTATGATGCTTCCTTTACAGTAAAACATGTCATGCCATAGTAACTGTTTCAAAGCATTGCGGATATGAAGATTAGCCCAAATGAAAGGATTGTGCTTCAGAAAATTGTCCTTGTCTAGCCACACCTATGCTGGTGTTTGATAAATATGTCCCCCCCACTTCACCCAGAAAGGAGTCAAACTATACTGTACTGATGATCCTTAGGAAGGGTGCAACTAGGGATGCAATTGTCTACAGTTTTAAGAACAGTTTGTCCTGCTTTTATTAAGATTTGTATGAACATGGAACTGCCCTGTAAAACAGAGGCAATTTTCTATAGCAAAAGGCTTGAATTTAGGCTAATTTGCGTACCCACCATGCTCTGCTCATGTGGCTCTGAATTGGAGGTGAACTTCCAAAGATAGCTATAAAGTGGTGCCAATGGCATTTGGATGTTTTTTGTCAAGCCTTATATATAAATATACATTACAGGGCCTGTGATAGCGACCCCATAGTTATGGTTAAGTTGCTCAACCCATGGGAAGAGCCCTTTTTGAGCAGCTTATAAAAATCGACCCCCTGCATGAATCCTTACAAAACTTTGGAAAAAACATATATGCCTCATCAGATTGACTTTGTGATGTTTGGTGAGGTTTTGTCAATGGGGTGCAAAGTTATTGAGGGGTTCCCAAAATGTGTGGTTTTTCCCATAGATGCAATGGAAAAAAATGTCCTGCCGCCTACAGGATATACGGCAGGAGTGGCGGCTAGGTCCCGAAAGCATACTTTTGTAAATTTGTAAATCCGTCCAGTATTTTTGCTTAAAAGGACCAAAAAGTAGGTTAACAAAAATCAGTGATACCTGAGTTTGGTCCGTGGATTCACTTCCCTGTTCGGTCTCTGGACGGGCCTCCGATTGGCCCAAAGGGTGGCGTGATGTCTGCGGACATCAGATGCACCCACTGATTGGTCAATAAAAAACACAAGGTGCGATTTTTGGAAATGCCTGCCATTTTGGATTTGCAGACTGCATCCATTGTTTGCGGACAGTGCAGTGGGGGAAAAGTCTGGAAAATACATAAGGGGTAAATTGGTGATGGAAAGAAGGGCTGGGAAGTGTGGGGGTGGAAAAAAGATGATATGTGGCTATTTTTGTAGGTTGAAAAGGGTTGGGCAGGTGTCATAGCAGTCTGCGGACACCGCGGTAGTTCACGGGCAGCCCTGTGAGTGGACAGCTTGGTAAAGACATTTGGGGATATTTGATGGGTGAAATATGGTGTAGAACTGGTAGGAAAGTGGAATGAAGGTCATGTGGAATGAGTCTGCGGTCAATTTCTGTGTCCATTGACATTATTTCGATTGCAGGGGGTCTGGGTGAATTTTATTAGTTGACCGTGTGTGGTACGTACTTGTTATATAGTTAATATTATTGTGCTGGTTGAGACTAGTGGCCAGATTCTGGGGGGCATGGCCGCAGGATAGTTTAAAAGCTGTAGTTTTATTCCATTTTTAGACCCTCATAAACAGTACATTCTAAGTACTATGGTTGGTACAGCATTAGTGTATAATTCACACTGCTGTTATTTTGACATTAAATAATCATTGGGTCATAGGGAAAACTAATCCTTACTGGATAACAAAAAGAAAAAAACTGATTACACTTATGTGAGTTTAAGGGTGATAGTATGTTTGTTTGAAGTATGTTGTGATTAAGGGAAGGCTTGAAGTAGTTAGATACCTGTTGGCATACTCTAACTACATTAGAGGTTAGAAGATGTTTTGTCATATAGGCATTGAGATTGCGTTTTTAAAGTGTTTTGGAATTTAGGGTATTTTTCAAGTAGTTAGATACCCGTTGCCATAATCTAACTAGATTTTAAAAGTACTATTGTCGTATTATGGTTGTGGTGTGATACCGGCTGGCATCATTAATTGTGCTAGAGCTTAGTGACTAAATTTGGGTTGAAGTAATATTAAGTAAACATGAGTTAGATTTGCTGGTAACCTATGTTTTGGAGTAATGGAGGTATCGTTACTTTCAAACCAACCATTCTTTTTTTGACATGTGCAGTGTAGTGCCCTGAAGTTGTTGTGGCACCTACAGTTGTGAATGTTTTCTTTCCAAGAGATACTTGGCCGTGTGTGAAACCTGTAAGATTACAGGTATTTTTGGTACCAACTGAATTATACCTTATAAACATTAGTATGAAATATTGGACATGTGAGTTTATTTGTTTGGTGGAACGAATGTCTGAATTGCAATATGCCATGATTAGCATTCTGCAGAAGCTGGTGAAATGCAATGGATTTAGAATTTGGTATGGATACATATACAAATAGTTCATTATGGATGTGCTCTTGTGAAACATGGTTGCAGAGTGAATGTGTGTTTCCACATGTATGAAATTTGGAAGATTTCATTCATAGGGATGTTTTTGGTTTCCAGTACTTGTAGTTAACATTTGGAATTCTTGTGGTTCTTCTTGTGTGTTTATGGTTCATTTTACCATTCCTGTACAGTATTCCAATTGTTGCTTTATATCTGAGACACTGTAAGTGTTGTCAGGATTGTTTGTGGAATTTCTATGAAGGACGAGCATTTGCAAACACAACTGGTCCGAGTCGTTTAAGTAAATGTTGTGAACAATTGGTGACAATTGAAAGAGAAGATTCATTGTTACATTAGCATAACAATTTACTCCATTTGTGTTACGGAATTAAAATGAACCAGAGATTTCTGTTTATGGATCGCAAAAAACACAGGTACTGTCATGAAAATGTACTTTATAAATGAAAACCATGCCATACATTTTACCAGGTAGTGCAAATAAAAAAAAAAATTGATGTCTTCATTCCAATCATTTATGTATGTATTTGTTGCACAGGTGGTGCAGGTTTGTGGTATATCTTGCGTTTACATAGTGGATTCATGGAAGAATGGATTTTGGATCTGAAGAGTTATACCTGCTTGTGTGGTTTGAACCCTTATTGATGAATTCCCCAGTGACAGGGGACAATGCCATGGATTGATGCAGCCAGTATCTCAACTGCAGCAGTATAATCTACCGTGTCATTGATATACACCTTACCAAACTAAATACAAATATTAAAAATAATTGAAGCTAAACAGTTGTCAGAAAGTTTTGTAAGTGCACTACATGTTCAAACATATAAGAGTATTGTTATATATTAGTGTTGAATAACACATGCATACCCCCCTACAGTACCAATGATAGTTGGCACCTGTGTTCGTGTGCTTGCAAGGGGCCTGGGTGGATGGGGACGCTAACTGTGTGGTAAACCATGTGCACCTCAAAGGCATCTTACGCACTGTGACTATTGTCCAAATGGCCACCACTATCCCGGTGTCTCCAGACTCCCCTTTGAAGACCCTGTTCCTGCAATGAAAATATGTATGTGTCCTTTCAAAATTGCCTCAGGCCTATCGTGCTTGCCCCATCCTCATCCTCCCTCTCTCAATTTTATCTAGAAGCTCAATGTCTGTAGAGCTCTGTAACTTTCTAGGCTTTACTATTGCAACAGCCTCTTCCTTAATCTACCCACGTTCTCTCTCGGCCCCCTCCAGCTAATTCAAAATAAGGCTGCAAGACTTATCATTGGCCTCAAGACCAGGGACTGCCTATCTAACTGTGGCTCTTCAAACCTTTACTTGGCACCTCTAGCGCACCTAATATCTGAATTATTTTCTAACTTTCAGTTTTATGCGGATGCAACTCAGCTCTCCTTCATACTGTGTGCTGCATCCTCTCCTCTCTCACTTATTCCTGACTGTGTATCTGCGATTCAGGAATGGTGTGCCTCCAACAATGTCTGCCTTAATGCCAGTAAGACTGAGATAATTTTTATTGGACCCTGCTACTTCTTTCCCTCTTTCACTCCGGCTGTCCTCCTTGGATCCTGTACCTGTGCCTTCCGGTGAGGAAAACAACCTTGATGTTGTCTTTGACTCCACCCTCTCCTTCTGTCCTCACATTGCAGACGTCTTTAAGAAGTTCCACCTACCAGCTGCAACTACTGAGAGGTATTGCTGCTTTTGTCACTTTTCCACAGAAGCTCACTATCGCAAGAGCCCTAGTTCTCTTTAGGCTGCACTATAGTAACAGCATCTTTCTAAATCGTCCTGCCTCTACTCTTCGCTCTTTGCAACTTATCCAGATCAGGACTGCAAGACTTGTCTTTGCCCTTAAACCAAGGGATCATATATCTCCTGTCCTGAAATCTCTACATAGGTTCCAATTGGTAGTGGCTAGGATCAACTTCAAGACCCTCTGCATTGTTCACAAGGGTTTCTGTTGCCACGGACCACACTACATGCAACTTTATCTTCCTAAGCATTTTTCTCCTTAAGCCCTTCACTCATCCACCTCCAACTCTCTGAAGGTAAGACGCTTCTCTAGATAAAGAGTGTGTGGTAGATTTCTCTCTTTGGCTGGTGACTGCCTCTGGAACAGCTTCCCTGCCTCTCTCAAACTTGAGCAGGAACACCTTTGGTTCTGGAAGCAATTGATGACTTTTCTTTATGCTTCTTCTTTATCTCTCTCCCATGCTGATGTTCTCATTCTGCTGCACTACCTGGCCATCCTCTAAACCTTATGGGGAACAGGTTCCCTCATGACTAGTAGCACCATGTGCAGCCTTCGGGCCCTCCACGCACTTTGGACTGTATCTGCAATTCAATGGTGCCATGCCTATTTGCACTTAGAACCGGCCACCCCAGTGTCACTTACTGGAGGTTGCTCATTGCACTCTCCCCTTCCATCCCCCTACCACTTCACCTCTCGAGTCCCCTTTCACATGCACAGAATGAATGACACAAGGCCTAGTAAGATCATTTGTTCTGTTTCCCTTTGTTTTTCCCTTCCTTGTCTTGTCGCGCCTAGAAACACCTATCTATAAGCGCATTATAAATGACTTATGATATCAACATGCACATTTTAGACATAGCAAATATGATTACTTCAGAAAACCTTGACTTCCTGGCCATCACAGAAACGTGTTTCATACCACAGCTGGCCCCTCTCTATCTCTCGCAGTCCCTGATAATTATTCCATCATCAGATGGGACAGGGATACTAATCAAGCTAAGGGTGGCGGATTAGCCTTCATCTTCAAAAGTTATCTTGAATTTAGGGTGAGTCCCAACATCCAAATACCATCTGCAGAACTCCTTGCCATTAAACTCCCCATTTCACCCAACCAAACGGCCACAGTATACCTCATCTATAGGCCCCGAAGCTCTATCTCCTCATTTATTGAGGATCTTTCATCCATTCTTGCCACTAACACCAAGCCTAACTCCAAAATACTCGTACTCAGTGATCTCAATCTAGGATACCAAGATGTGAACGACTCTAAAGCTGCTGACCTCGTTAACATGTTAACGGACTTTGGACTCATTCAACACATCAAAGTGCCCGCTCACATCAAGGGTCATACCCTTGACTGGGTTGCTGACATGAACTGTACTCTCAACTTGATCTCAGTAACTCCCTGTCTGTGGTCTGACCACCATAAAATAATCTTTGAAATCAACTCCTCTTATCAATCTTCGAAATCTAGTGTTGCCCCGTCCATCAAAACCTGTAACAAGAAGGACATCACGTCAGAGAAACTCCTCCCCATTATTTTTCCTTTACTCAATACAACGGTGTCCTTTTGCCTAGATCCCACTGTTTTAGTGGATTAATACAATCAGGCCATGCTAAAAGCTCTTAACATCATTGCACTGTTAAAGGTGTGCAAACAAAAACCTTGTCTTCATCTTAACTCATGCTTTACCCGACAACTCAGAGATTTACGCAAAGAAAAAAGAAAGGCTGAAGCTCATTGGAAAATCATACCATCGCTAATCAACAAAAACAACCTATCCTTTGCCTCCTCTACGTACAAAGATGCTCTTCTTACAGCCAAAAAAGACATTTATAACAAATGTATTTTGAAAGCTCAATCTACCACAAAGGAACTCTTCAAGATCATAAATGAACTAGATTCCCCAGTAGCCCCTTCTGACACCTGCATACCTGACACTCTCTGGTGTATCAACATTCAAAAAGCATTGTTAGATAAAATCACCACACTTCAATTTAAAATTAATGCCTAAAGAAGCAACCTCTTTGACTCTGCCTTGAACTCACCTTAATTCAACCGACCTACCCTGGAACCTACCTGTAAACCATTTAGCCTCTCTCCTCTTTCCATTGAGGAAGGTGAAAATATCATAAAGAAGCTAAAGCCTTCCAATTGCCAAGGTGATACATGCCTTGCTCCTATTATTAAGGAGGCAGCTCACCACCTGGTGCCTTTTATTACCACATTGATAAATACCTCTTTCAAATCTGGCATTGTTCCTGACAACCTCAAGGACGCCTGGGTCATTCCACTAATTAAAAAACCCACTCTTGACCCAAGCAACCCACCTAACTATAGGCCTATCACCACTGTGCCATTTTTATTAAAAAATCTTGGACTGTGCTGCCTATTTACAAATTCAGGACTACCTTGAATCAAACCAACTATTAGGACTCTGTTAATCAGGCTTCCGTCCCAGACTTGGTACAGAAACTGCTCTGATTGACTTAAAAACTCAAATTGAGGTCCTAAAATACAAGGGTAAGCTGGCACTCCTCCTCTTAGTTGACCTCTCTGCAGCTTTTGATTTGGTTGATCACAAAATTCTCTGTCACCACCTCAAAACCACGGCTCACTTTTCCGACTAGGCCTTGTCATGGATCAGCTCCTTCCTGGCCAACAGAACCATGAGGGTCGTTTCTCCTTTGGCTTCTGCAAAATCAGCACCTGCCCCTTGTGGAGTGCCACAAGGGTCCTGTGTCTCTCCCACGTTATATAACATGTTTACTAAGCCACTTTTCGATATACTTGACTATCTGGGTGTCTCTTACACCAAATACGCAGATGAAACCCAGATACTAATTCTGCTCACTGGCGACCATATTGCTGACGCTATAGCACTTAACAAAGTCTACTCAGTCATCCAGGCCTGGATGGCACATCATGGGCTTTGCCTTAATGATGAAAAAACTGAGTTGCTGATCTTCGGTTTGCATGCCAATCTGGCTAAACTAGGTTCTGCGTATAACTTTCACTATCAACAGCAACATCATTAAAGTGTCCAAAGTAAGTAAAACTCTTGGTATCTATTTGGACTCAACACTCTCTCTTACCAGACAAACCAACGCTGTGGTGTCTGCTTCAGCCTATATGTGTAAATTTATCAAACTTATCACAGCGTGCAGACTGTTTCTGACAACCGAAAACCGTATCATCCGTGCCAGAACCTAAATCATGGCAAAAATTGACTACTAAAATGCCTTATATCTAGGGACCCGACAAAAAAACATTGACAAGCTACAAGTCACCCAGAATTATGCCATCAGGGCTGCCCTCAACCTACCTAGGTGATCACACATCTCTGATACTAGATGTAACCTACATTGGCTCCCTGTTCTGCACAGAATCTCCCTCAAAACGCTAGCCTTAGCCTACAAGGCCCAGAACAATCTAGCACCCGACTACCTGGACAATCGTTTCTCGCGTCACTCTGCCAACCGAACCTCTAGGTCCACTTATGTGCACACGTTGTCTATCCCCAGTTTCAAGTTGCAGACAGCTGGGGGAGTAAGTTTCCCAGACCTCGCCGCCTAACTTTGGAACGCTATACCTACCTCACTTAGAACAGAACCGAGCTTCCACGCATTCAAGAATAAAGTCGAACTCTGGCTCTTTGTACTCGATGCACCTCCTACCATGTAACACACCCACACCTATTCCTCCTCTCCACATCCTTCGCAATTGTTCCTGCAGTTTGCCTTTGTATTACCACCTGCATTGACTTGAGTCACTAATGTAATGATTCACCTTATTGTTCTGAAACATGTCTTCCTGCTGTATTAACATGTATGTAACCATTATCTTGTAAAATGTACGCCCAGATGCGCAATATAAATAAACAAATACAAATACAAATAACTAGCATCACCACCATACACTGCTAAGACTAACACCCAGGACATGAAAGATGACATCACAAATGTAATTGATGACATCAGTGATGACATCACATATTACATTAATTTTAATAAACTGTCCCAACAAGGGGTTGAGTTTATAACATTGGAAACATTAGGGGTGATTGGGAGACCTATCATGAACTACTTAATGCATTAAAGAATTTACTCATGTAAACAAATCATTATATTCTAGTGTTGTTGTTAGTAAAGGAACCTAATCATACATACATATAGGCAATGGTTCCAGCTTGCACCATACAAGTGCAACATTTTTAAGCTGTAATTTCCGATAGTAAAATAATAAATGCTACCTTATGAGAGTTTTGAGTAATGATAAACATGGAATAAATAGGTAACAATTGAAAACTTACAACACACACATGTTAATTGAAACAATGCATATAAAAATGCCTGCAAATTAGAGGCACATACAGGGAAACTAAAGTAAGCAAGAAAGAAACAACATCACCAAAAAATAACAATAACATTGCAGTAAATCATCATGTACACAAATTAATTGTGGGTTTGAGGCGTTCTTATTGCTCCCTGCATGTGCACTCTTAGGAAAATACTTTAAGAACATATACAATGGTTAATGTGTAGATATACAGCAGCTTTTAAATTTGGGACATTCTCATTGTCAGTAAAAACAAAAAAGTAGCCTAATCTAGTCAGTAAATAAAAACAAGTGGTCCAGATATGTGATGTCATCTCTCATGGCCTGGGTGTTAGTCTTAGTAGTGCACAGTCGTGGTGCGAGTTATGGTTGCTTAGCTTACCATAACTGGTGGCACATTTCTGGGGTCTTTTGGCTTTCGGTTTTAAATATATATATATATATATATATATATATATATATATATATATATATATATATATATATATATATTTTCACTGAAAACACTTTGTTAAAGGAATGTCATGTTTAAGTATTTGCGAGCAGCAATCATCCGACTCCATTAAAATGGAGTATACAATACCGTGAGTTTGTCAGGATCCGTCGCAACTGCAGCAAATTAGATTGTTTCGATAGAGAATGCAAGATCACAGCTCACAACTTTGCCAAACAGAGGTACCCTAAGGCAATTTTCGAGAGAGCTTACATCAAAGCACGAAATCTAGATCGAACAGCATTACTCTCCACCAATCGAACATCTGAAAAGATCCAGGAACCTGACGATGTGAGATGAATACTCACGCACGGCTCACATGCAAAGATAATAAGGAAAATATTACACAAACATTGGCATGTCTTAAAAACCTATGGAACTTTATTTCCATTCATGGGAGAACGAGTCAAGATAGCCTACAGAAAATCTACCTCCATCAAAGATACACTGGTTAACAGCTTCATGTCCCCGAAGAAAGAAACTAACGCTGCATCCACATGGTTGAATAAAAAGAATACTGGGTTCTCCAAATGAACTAAGTGCAAAGCATGCCAATTTGCTCTGAACAAAACAAACTATGCACACCCAATATTAGGTTACAATATTGAGGTGAAAGCTAAAATAACATGCAATACAGAATTTGTTGTATATTTACTGCTTTGTTCATGTAACCTTTGGTATGTGGGAAGTACTATTGGCAAGCTGAAATTGAGAATATTACAGCATATGCGGGCCATAAAAAATGTAGCTGCTTCCTACCCAATGGCAGTACATTTCAGAGATCAACATCAGAGCAAATTAGACAGTTTTAGATTTTTTGGAGTACACCACATAAAGCTCAATCCACGTGGAGGGAATCGTGAGCTGGAATTACGCCAGATGGAGACACGATTCATCCTAGATTTCCAAACCAAGAAACCAGGAGGACATAACTTAGATGAAGAATTGTATACATTCCTTGGGACATAAATCTCCTCTTCTGCTTTGGTCTTGATAATGTCTTTGAGTTAGTAACATAAGAAAACATCTTTTGCTGATTTATGATACTCAAGCTCGTTTTAACTTTAACCTTTTTCTACATTTTATATGTGTGTTGACTTTTTATGTAACAGTGAGAACTGCATAGCTTTTAGTCTTGACTTCATTCATCTTGTCGTTCGATATACCGCTGTTTACATTGGCCAAAATCCTGGCTTCTATATTGCATATTTAATACTGGTCATGGTACTATTGTATGTTTATAGTACTGAGCCCTTTAGCAACCTTTTATCTCGCTGCCACAGAAAATAATTTGAATTTCCAAGAAAACATCTATAAAATTCAATTGACAATGTGTGAGGGTTAATGTTCTAGATATTAACAAAGCACTTTGCTCTATGCACTTTAGGTTTTAAGATAAATGGATTGAGAGTTATGTTTACAGCACTATGCACTTTATAATCTTGAACCTACAAAAGATCAAATGATTGGAATGTCATAGTTCCTCACATATATACAGTTGGTAAATAGAAAATCAATCAGGGGCAGTGTGCAATTAATTTTATGATGCCAGTATTTGACCGCAAATTCAGGCCGTGATTGGGAATAATGTGTAAGTGTACGGTGAGCAGGTCTTGATTCTAATTCACAACTATTAGAGTGACAACATATTTAAATTGCCGTGAAAACGAAAATGAAAACCTGTCACTGCACACTGAACAGCCCAAAAAAATGATTGTGATATCTCTAAAAAATGCACTGAGCATGAGAATTAACACATCTTAAAATGGCCGCATGCATTCTACACAGAATGCTTATGGGGTATTGCAAGAGCTGAAAGAGAAGAAGGACAAAATGTGTCGGGCAGAATCATAGAGGTCGAGCCCTTCTGTACTTAAAATCACTTTGCAGTCTCATTATGTTTTATATGTGAGCAAGCAACGGGAGCGTTGCGAAACACGTCGTAGATTGTAATGCCTTGAATAAAACTGGATATGGCATAAGAACTATGGCGAATGGTGGATTGACTTATTTTCTGGAGATTTTTACTGGCGTCCTGACCACATTGAGTACTGTCCCCGTGTGGAGAAGTGCAATTACTTTTCCTTTCTTCCAAATATATATATATATATGTACTTTCACTGAAAACACTTTGTTAAAGGGATGTCATGTTTAAGATGCACTAATAAAACCTATGAAATGTATTGAAAAAAGCTTTATTAAAGGGACATTATGGATGAAAGGTAAAATTGAAAAGCCAAATAAATATGACAGTTATGGTAAGCTATGCAACTATCACTAGCCCCATCACCATGCACTGCTAAGACTAACAGGACATCAAAGACGACATCACAAATGGCATCGATGCCGGAAAAGTTATTAGCCATCCAAAAACTGCTCTTCATCAACCCTATAATGCAGAAATATGCATAGATGTCAAGTTTGCGAACATTTCAGCAATGCCCTTGAACATCTAAAATGTTTGCAGACGTTAGAACAGAAAAAACACCAGTTTTGTGGCTTTTTCTGGACATATGCCATCCCATCCTCATCACCCCTGATCTCCCCAGAGATTGTTGCATTCGTTTGACAAGTGTAATGCGTTTTGTTATATGTTTTACTGCAATGCCTGCGGAATAGGGGTGCAGTTTGAAAATCCAAAAAGGCATCCATTTCAAATGTTTTGACACACCTCATGATTTAAATTGAACAATCAGAGATAGCGTACGATGTCTGTGAATGTTATGCAACTCCTTGATTGTCCCAGAGGCTTCCACAGACACTGAACGAGGAAGTGAGTCCACGAACCGGAAGCAGATATCACAATTTCTTTTGGACCTACTCTTTACCCATTTTAATGACATCTTCTGAGTGGAATTACACCTGCAAAAGCACACTATTGAACCCAGGTCGACACTCCTCATGTAAGTTTGGTGCAAATCTGTCCAGCGGTTTGGGCTGCAGGTATGAGCACATTTTCTTTCAATGAATGTCTTTCCAGATTTCAAACATTTTGGGATCCTCCCTATAAATGTTTTCCCCTTCCCCCTTGATGAAACCACACACAACCTTGCAAAATCATTCAGAGGTGGACATATACTTTTTCTTCAAAGTTTCATGCAAATTTGTTGAACAATACCAAATGTATAAGCTGCCCTTAAACTGCTCTTCCAATGAGTTGAAGAACTTAACAATAACTACAGGGCCACAACTGCAAAAATGGCAAGCACATGCCAGAATCACACTCAGCTGCAATGTTTTATTAAACACAGGACTCCAAAATGTAAAACTCCATGTTAAGTATATATACTGCATTTAAAGCTGCAACGTGGGAGAAAAGCAAAAAAAGCAATGTGTGTCGCACCCCAACTGGGTGCTTGTTTACACAGAGCATGCAACAAACACTAAAACATTCATTTATGAGTATGACTCTATGGTTCCAACTATTGGTGACAAGTCCTACAACTATAACATCCAGCCATGAGCTGAGAAGCGCAACCTGCCTGCCATCTTTTAACATGATTAAAATACTCAAAAGTATAGAGAAAACTGTAAAAAATATCTGGGCAAGTAATTATAGGGGTGAGAGAAGACAATAAAAGAAATAACCAGATTTCACTAAAGTGCACACATTTCAAAAACTAAAATTGGCGAACATGATTCACCATATTAATGCCTAAGTACAAACTGTATGGTTCCATCCACTGGTGAGAACCCTCACAACTCTCTCAGCTGGCATTATTATATATCAGCCATGTTTAAACGTGAGTAAAATACTCACAAGTATACACACAATTTAAAATAATTGAATACACCGGCCAGAGTGCTGATGTAGGTGACTCCAAACCAAGAACAGTCTTGAATTTCACAAACATATTGCACATTTGAAAGCTGCATGCTCCCATATAAAGTGCACAGTGCCAACATCGGCAAAGACTAACATTACAACTAGAAACTCCACCCATACCAAAATCACTGACATATAGAAATGGTCATTGAACACAGCTGTCCAAACCCTACTATAAATATAGTTCTCCCCGCTACTGCAGCTCACCCATTTCCCCAGGGTGAAATCACACAAATTAACCACACAGCTGTACAAAAAATGAGAAATCAAGAAAAACCTATTAAGCATTGCAAGGTAAAAATGACCTGTCAGGCACACATGAATATGTAGAGTTCCTCATCAATATTGGGGCCCAAAGGGACTTTAGTTTGAAAGTCCAGAATTGTTCTGGTTTCAAGCTGTCTCAAAATCAGGGTCCTGTCAGCACCGCTATGGGTGTTCGATGACATTAGTCACACCAAAAAATGCAAAATCCACCTAGTGGTCCATTGTGATGTTCATGAAAATATTTTGCAATAGGGTAGGTAAAGTCAGCATGCTTAATTGATCAATGTCCTGCGATAGCCTAATCTTCAATTTACACATACTACTGCCAACATACCATTTGCCACAATGACAACTAAGAACATAAACAACAAATTCTGTGTTGCAATTGATGTTAAAAATGTATGGTATAGGTAGTACATCAACAGGATGCGTAAATGTAAATAGAGGAACAGCATACTGACATACCTTACATTTATGGAATTTAAAAAAGCCCTTTGTGTGTTGTGCAAGCCACAAAAAATGTTTAACAGAGGGCCAGAAACTCAAAACAAGCTTGGGATCATCACCCTTACTTGTTGGATTTTATGTGCAAAAACCGCTGGCCGGAATTGGACCAAGTACGAAACAACTTGGGGACGAATCATTGGGCCTCATTATAAGCATGGCGGTCCGGAAGCTATGGTACCGGTAAGCAAGCTGGTACTGTAGTTCCCAGACCGCCATACTACCTGATGTGCTTGTGGGTGCCTTTTTGCGCACCAGGTCGGAGCTGGCGGGCAGAAAGGATGCACCGGCACCATTATAAACCCTATGGGGCTCAAATGGGAATGGGGACTTAAAGGCACTGGCACCCGGCAATGAAGGAATTACTGGGTCTGGCAATGTCGGAATTACCCGGTAATTGCTCATTGACGGGTGCCGGAAAAAATGCTACTCCGGCGGCAGCCATGCCTGTATTACAGGCATGGCTACCACCAGGGTTATAATAAGACCCATTAACTTCCTTTTTCCAAGGGGCGAGGACGGGTCTGGGGTTATTCCATCCAGTAGTTTGTAAAGAATTACCGGGCAAGGGGTGCCACCGTCTCCCAAAAGTATAGCTTTATCTTCCATGGTGCTTTGCCTCAAAGAGGCTGACAGGATTTTCAGGCTTTTCAGAAATGAAAAATCTATTGCTAATAACGTTTGACGTTGCTGGATGCAAATCTTTGGAACAAAACAATGTAAAATTAAAAGGTTATTAAGAAAACAAAACACCACAGTTTCAGAGTTTTCAGCCCTTTCATTTTGCCATAGACAAGTGCAAATTGTGAACCAAATAAGGAACAACTTGGGCACAAAGCATTGACTTATATTCTTGACTGGTTTGTGGGTAAATCCATCCAGTAGTTTTTAAAATATCTGACAGAGAAGGGGGTGCTTGCTGCTCTTTAAAACATACTACATAGGACATTTTGGGAACAGTTTGTTAGAAAATGAAAAAGTTAAAAGAAAACATAAAACGCTGTTTTCAGCCTATTTGCATTTGTTTCCCCATAGAGAATAAGTGCAATTTTTGAACAGCCTTAGCACGCAAATCGCTTGGCGTATGTGGACCAAATAAGAAACAATTTGGTTGCAAGTATTATTATTACTATTATTTTTATTATTACTATTATTATTATTATTATTATTATTATTATTATTATTATTATTATTATTATTACTATCATTATTATTATTGTTATTATTATTATCATTATTATTATTATTAGGGTATTTATTGAGCATGGACCTAGCTTTGGGAAGCAACAGGGTGCTTTACATTCATATGAGGAAGAACACAGTGAGCGAAGCAGAGAAACAAGAAGAGGAGAGCTAACAGTGGCGGGCGGGCAATTTGCAGCACAGGGAAGGCATTGGGGATCAGATCACTGAGTCTCAGGTAGGGTGGGGTGTGCAGGTTGTGTGGACCTATTTGTTAAGCTCTTTCCTGAACTGTAGAAGTGATGGGGCAAGCCTGATATTGGCTGGGAGAAGGTTCCATAGTCTTAAACCGCAGAGAGAGAAGACCTGTCTTCTGGTTCTTTCCTTCCTGCACTGTTGTAATTCAAGTCTTGTACTTCATAAAAGGCAAAACACCCTATTACAAAAAATGTTCCCACACGGTCAGGGAGTGACCTAAATATGTTGATATATAAAAGGGATCATTATACTATATCCCATTTTGCTGATCTAAGTACATATATGGAAGTGTGTGCCCCACATTCATAAAACCTGCGGTCTTGAAAAAATAGACTCAGTGTTAGTTATTTCTAAAAAATACTTTCAATTTTTAATCATTATTTCATCATTAGTTCAAAAATATATAAAAACACTTATAAAAGTGTTTGGTATGAGTAAAACCCAACCTCACACAGCATGGTACTAAACAACAATACAAATATACAAATTCACATACATACAACCACATAGAACAATAAAAAACTTTTACAAAACAGCAGTGAATGAATTTAACAATTTTCCAAATACTGAGTATAATAACTCAGATACTAATAGCTCCCGACATGTTTCAGTTCTTGGTTTGCTCAAATGCATGAACTTTCTTCAGGGGAATAAAGATTTCTGAATTTCCACCATGCAATCCAAGGAAAGGGTTCTGGGTTCTCACAATATTCCTCTTGACTTGGTACCAGTAGTGCCAGTGTAGCCCCACCACAAATTAGCCATAAACTCCAAAATCGAGTCCTTGTTTATTTGATAGCTCCTGGTAGCTAAGGGCTCACTTTCCAAGCTTGTAATTCGCTTGATGCAGAGAGCGAATACTCATAGACCGGCCAAAAAGTGCCGTGCCAACATTTAAAACGCGGTGCACTATTATAAATAGTACTCGCGTGCAAGCCCGAGACGAGTGCTCTGCATCAAGCGAATTACAAGCTTGGAAAGTGAGCCCTTAGCTACCAGGAGCTATCAAATAAACAAGGACTCGATTTTGGAGTTTATGGCTAATTTGTGGTGGGGCTACACTGGCACTACTGGTACCAAGTCAAGAGGAATATTGTGAGAACCCAGAACCCTTTCCTTGGATTGCATGGTGGAAATTCAGAAATCTTTATTCCCCTGAAGAAAGTTCATGCATTTGAGCAAACCAAGAACTGAAACATGTCGGGAGCTATTAGTATCTGAGTTATTATACTCAGTATTTGGAAAATTGTTAAATTCATTCACTGCTGTTTTGTAAAAGTTTTTTATTGTTCTATGTGGTTGTATGTATGTGAATTTGTATATTTGTATTGTTGTTTAGTACCATGCTGTGTGAGGTTGGGTTTTACTCATACCAAACACTTTTATAAGTGTTTTTATATATTTTTGAACTAATGATGAAATAATGATTAAAAATTGAAAGTATTTTTTAGAAATAACTAACACTGAGTCTATTTTTTCAAGACCGCAGGTTTTATGAATGTGGGGCACACACTTCCATATATGTACTTAGATCAGCAAAATGGGATATAGTATAATGATCCCTTTTATATATCAACGTAATTCAAGTCTTCACATTTCCTTACTTCTGGTGGATTGCAGGCCTCAGGAGATGCTGAATGTGTCAGTGAGGCAGCTTGAGGACTTCAGGATGATAGCCTTGCAGATGATGCAACAGGATTTGAAGATGAGACATGCTTTCAGTGGGTGCCAGTGTAGTTCAATGAGGGTTTGGGCGATTTGGTCGAATTTGCAGAGTACTTCAATGACTCTAGCTGTAGCATGCAGGACACATTTCTGCGGAGCCAGAGTAGTTGCCGGGAGGCCATCCAAAAGGGCATTACGACCATCTAGGTGGGAGAGGACCAAGTCTTGGGCAGTGGATCTAAAATTGCTCTGTTGGATGAAGGGCTTGATTGCCTGCAGGGAGAAAGTCAGTAACTGGCTGTTACAGGCTGTTTGTGTCTTTCTTGCTATGTGCTGTTTGAAGTGAGGTGTCTGTTAATGTTGAACCTAAGGGACTTTGCACAGGGACCAGCTGGGGTGTGAATCCCTTGAGGTTCATAGCAGAGAGCCACGTCTGGATGTCAGGGTGTTCAGTGTTTTTGCTTAGCAGTAGGACTTCAGTCTTGGAGGGGTTGAGCTTCAGTTAAGCACTGGACATCAAGGATTGGATCAATATGTGGCAGATCTTAAGCCTGTGGATGTCTTCGACTGAGGATATCTCTAGGTAGATCTGTGTGTCATTTGCGTTTTGGTGAATGTGGATGTTGTGTGGAGAGAAGAGTGTTCTGAGCGGTTCCATGTAAAGATTGAAGATCGGGGGGACAGGATCAATCCTTGCAGGACTCCAAAGATGATGGGTAGAGTTGGTGATCTGGAAGAATCCATTTGTACAAATTGTTGGTGGTTCACAAGGTAAGATTTGAACCAGCTGAGGACGATCTTGCAGATCCCCATGCAGCAATGTAAATTGTTGGTGAGTGTATGGTGGTCTACTACGTCAAATGCTGTTGAGAGGTCAAGGAGAACTAGGAGGCAAGGATGGCCATCATTGAGGACTTTCAGGGCAATATTGATCACATTGATGGTAGCCATTTCTGTGCTACATCTGGGTCTGAAGCCAGATTGGTAGGACCAAAGGAGTTCAATGGCTTCAATATGTTGGAGGAGTTGTTTGGCTACTACCTTCTCAAGGATCTTACCTAGAAAGGGAAGATGGGTCATGAGGAAGTAGTTGCTGAGATCGTCAGGGACCACTGTTGCTTTCTTAAGAAGAGGGAGCATTTGTGGTGTTGAGGGTTGAGGGTTGAGGGGAGCGTGCCTTGATTAAGGGAGCTGTTGATGATTGTCAGATAAGGGAGGAGTGTTTCAATCAAAAGGATCTTGAGAAAGGAGGCAGGAAGGATGTCATATGCATACAATGTGACCTTGAGGGATGCTAAGGTGGCAGTGAGGTCTTCCATAGTTAGTATCGTGAAATCTGTCCAGGTACTTGTGGTTTTGCGAGATGGGAGGTGTAGTGTGTTGTCAGTTGTGGCGTTGGTGTCCATGTGTTGGCAGATCATGTTGACCTTCTTAATAAAGAAAGAGTTCATGGTGGTGGATTTTTTGATGGAGTGTGCTATGGGTGGGTCAGTCAGAGGAAGTGCTTGATGGCTTTGAAAAGGGTTTTGCTTTCACTGTTGGCCTTGGCATTGGTGTATTGGTAGTAGTTGGCCTTGGCAGAGCTCATCCGTTATCTTTGTGTAGCACAGAGTTCTTGAGCAGGGCGAGGTCATATGCGCTGCAGGATTTTTGTCAATTCTTTTCTTGTTTTCTGATGGTTCATTTGTTGAGGTTGAGTTCTTGAGTGTACCAGGGTGATAAACGTTTAGGTTTGTGGGTGCGCAGTCTCACTGGTGGTTGATGTTGTTTGTGAGGCCATGTGTTGAATTCTTGGAGAAGCGAGTTGCAGTCCTGGTTCATCAAAGGTACATCAGGCCATGTGAGGTGGAGTTTGTGAGGTCTTCTGTGAGAGCCCCCACTGGGAAGTTCTTCAAGGATTTGGAGGCATGATTGATTGGTTTTCAATTGGCTTGGTTTCCAATGGCGTGTGGTGTAACTTATCTCTAAGGGGATTGCCTGATGGTTCAACCAGTCAAGCCTATTAGGAGAGCTATGATGAAGAGTGGGAAGTGTGGTGATGATGAGGTCAAGGTTATTACCTATCCTGTGAGTTGGTTCTTTTGTCTGCTGTGTAAGGTTTAGTGTGTCGAGTAGGCAGCAGAGTCCTATCTTCATTGATTTGTTTGCTGGATGTTGTCGGCATGCGTGAGCGGCATGGTGATGAAAAAACAGAGCTGACGGTTGTGGGCACTGAAAACACAATCTTAAAGCTTGGAGCAGAGTATGTACAGTTTCAGGTAGCCGGATGCAAGATTGTGATGAAAATAAAGTTAAAACACTTGGGTTATACCTAGATCAAAGTCTCAATATGCATGCCCAAGTCAATAGTCTGGTCTCTGCCTTCACCTACTACATCAAGCTGATAGCACAGTTACGACCATATTTCACCAAAGAGAACAGTGAGATAGTTGCTAAGGCCATTATCGGCTCAAACATGGATTATTGTAGTAGTCTTTTAATTGGATATGCAAAAATGATTGGGCTGGACTGCAAGTAGTTACAAACATTGCAGTGAGGGTGGTATAAAAAAAGAGAGATCACATATCTGATGCAAGGTGAGAATTACACTGGCTTCCTGTTGAGGCCAGGATTGAATATCGTCTACTTAGTACCCACAAATGTTTGGTGGTTTCGAGTCCTACACATTTGGTGCAGGTTCTGAAGAGTAAACTGGTTGTAATAGCTCTCAGATCTAATAATTCCAACCTGTTCATGGTGCCTAGATTTAAACTCATGCAGCTTAATAAATGTGCTTTCTTTGTAGCAGCTCCTACACTTGGACTGCAATCCCCCCATACTTGAGAGAAATGGAATTTACAGAACTGTTCAGGAAGAAGGTAAAAACCATGTTATTCAGATAATTATCCTCCGGATCTCCCAGAAGATGCCTGTCCGTCTTTCCTCGTTGGGCATTTTGATGGTGGTCCATCGTTGATCTGTGTTTCTTCCATTTTGCGCCCCTATGGCTCCGGGCCACTTGGTGCGCGATACAAATGTATTAAAGTAAAGTAAAATAAATGTAACTTGTTCTTGTAGATTCTTACTACCTTAAGTATAAATATAAAGTAGATGTAGTCTACAAGATTTTTTATCTGATTCTATTTTTAGACTTTCCAAGTCATTTCCATGAGGAAACTTGTCTTGTTTGTGGAATTTTTTGGGTTGTTTGTTTTTTTAAAGAGAGTAAGAGAGAGCAAAGCAGAGAGCAACGGATAAAGGGAGGGAAGGGGCGCCAACAACAAGGGATGGACAGCTGAACAAAGGAACATGTTGGGCTGTAATAAAACTAAGATAGGGTGAAATCCTTTTCATGTGCCTTCATAGCTGCCTCAAAGGTACTTCAGATGCCCAACCCCCTGAATATAATTGTGTCACAGTACATACAGATGACTGTTGACCATGCAAGGCACAGGTCAACAGCCTCCTGTACGGCCTGTGAGATGGCAGGAGGAATCCTCTGTCCCAGTGTGGTGTCCTGAGTGGTGACAGGAGTGGTCGATGAGGATGTAGTGACCGAAGTAAACCTACTCCATGAAGAGGGGATTGCCTTTCTCAGTACTGCCGTGTGGAAGGTGTAGGTGTTTTATTGCATGCAAGTAGTACCAAAGGAGTACAGCCCCTTTTGGCTGCAACTGAGTACAATTTTGCACACAGTATAGCGCACACAGGCAGCCTGAACCTTTGATACTCCTCCAATGTAGTAAAAAACCTCCACACCCCTGACTCCTTTTGCCCACCCAACGTAGTAGGCACTACCACCACTACATTTGAATTGTAATTGTAATTGTTTATTTGTAAAGCGCTTTTACACAAGTGAAGTGATTCAAAGCGCTGCAATGCAGGTAGAGAATAAGGGATTAAAGTCATCATTCTTAGGCCTTGAAAATTTGGAATGATCTAACAACAATAACTAGCATACTAGGCCAGAAGAATATCTACTAGTGTAACTGCATGACAAAGAATTGAGGGGAGAAGGGTTGTGAGGAGCATATAGAAGAGTAAACTACAGTACTAGGCCTGGTGACGTTTCTGATTGCTTGATAGTTGGTCATCTAATGCGCCTATGCATGAGTATTTCAGGCACGACCAAGCTAGGGAGGGGAGACAGAGGGAGGACCGGACAGACAAACTTGCTGGGCCTAGTACATTCAAGTGTGCCGAACAAGAAGTGTGAGGGAGGGGGAGGGGTACAAGTGCGCCCAGTCCAGCAGGGGCCCGGCTTAAGTGCAGAAGTCGTTACCCCTCTCATGGAGCATATTGTAGTAGTGCCAAGCAAAATACAGAGGACCAGATGCAATTGCACGACTGGCAGGGGAGCATGGGACCTGCAGGGCTCTGGAGGTGCACCAGTAGACCAGTCAGTGAGCTGAGCAGGTTGCGGAAGAGAAAGAAGGAGGGAAAGAAGTGAGGCGAGAGGAGGTCAGCAGGGGAGAGTGAGGGAGAAAGAGGAAGAGAAGAGGAAGGCCTTAAGGAGTTTCCAGAACTTAAGGAGGTCAGGCTCAAGACAGAGAGAGGCAGGGAGGCTGTTCCAGAGGGAGTCACCTGCAGAGGATAATGATCTACCCCCAAATCTCCACTTGGGAAAATGGCTCACTCGCAAAGGGTTTTAGGAGGCCGAGTGCAGGGCTCTAGAAGGAGAGTATTTGGGAAGAGAGTGCTGTAGATAGCAAGGGCCCCAGCCCCAGAAAGGCTAGTGGACTATGCAGAGGTACTTGAACTTGATCATTGCAGCCGCAGTGAGCCAGTGGAGTGATTTCAGCCCTGGAGAGAAGCAGTCCCTTTGCTTGTGGCCAAGGATAAGTCTCACAGTTCTGTTCTGGATACATTGAAGTGGTCGGAGAGAATATGTAGGAAGATTGAGAGGGAGACTGTTGCAGTAGTAGAGTCTGGAGAGGACCAGGGCTCTGGAGACAGTGATTGTCTGGGGGAAAGTGAGAAAAGGTAGAATAACTTTGAGGAGGTTTAGCTGGTAGTGAGATTTTTGGACATGTCTGAGATGTGAGAAGAGAAGGAGAGAGTAAAGTCGAAGATGACACCCTCACTGGTGGGTGGGGGCAAAGGACCAAGGGCAGCTGGCTACAGTGAGAGTCAGAAAGTATGAGCATGGGTCCCAATGAGGACGATCTCTGTCTTGCTGGAATTAAGGCAGAAACCATTAGCAGCACACCAGGACTGAATTGCGGACAGACAGTCTGGAATGAGCGAGGAGGAAGAAGAGGCAGAGGGTAGCTTGAAGGAGACCTGTGTGCAATTTGTATAACACTAAATGATGGAGGTGAAGGCAGAGAGCATGTGGGCCAAAGGGGCAATGTAGACGTTGAAAAACCAGGGGGATAGATTAGATCCCTCGGAACACTACAAGTAGAGAGAGTGATAGCGAAGAGGAAGAACCAAGTTCCACCTGGGAGGGACAGTAAGAGAGAAAGGACGCAAGCCACACTAGAGCCTGATCTGTGATGCCCAGGGTATCACAGAGATGGGAGATCAGGATGTTGTGGTTTACTGTATCAAAAGCAGAGGAGAGGTCAAGGAGAATGAGGACAGGTAAGTACATAGTTGTCGTTCTCTTCCTCCTGCATTTTATCTACTGTCCCTGTTCCCCAGTCCAGACCCTAGAGGTGGTGGTGGTTGTGGTGGTCCCTGGTGAGGAGGAAGAGGCATGGCCATTGCAGATGCCATTGTTAAAGAAGCCTGCTGTGATCTCTCAAAAAAATATGCTCTCTCTGCTGGTGTGCACATTGAGAATGACTAACAGAAATGAGTGGGTCCCCTTGAAGAAAATGTGAGTGGACTATCAGCCAGTCCATGAACTTCAGCGCACAAAAAAGGTCTTGAAAAGTTGTAAAAGGTTTAGGAATGAAATGTGAATAGTACTGGGAGCTGTGGAAGGGCAGACCTTTCACTGGAAAGTCCCTAGAGAGGCCAGAAATCGAATTTAAAAATGTCCGTGAAGCGCGAACATCGATCACAGACACATCTTCACGCCACACGGCCGCGGTCATTTGACGATGTCTGGGAACATCCATGATGACATTATGATACTGTGGATTTCTGGTACTAGAAAAGTGTGTGAAAAGTTGCAAAACATTGATAGAATTATGGCAATTTCCATAACTGGAGAATTTCCGGGAGCTTTCGGTTTTACTTGTAAAAATAGCGTCCTTTTAAAAAAGTATTTTCACTGAATTTCATAGGTTTTTATTACTGCAACTTAACCACAACATCCCTGTAACAAAATAGTTTCACTGAATTTCATAGGTGTTTATTAGTGCAATTTAACCATAACGTCCCTTTAACAAAGTTGTGTCACCGAATTTCATAGGTTTTTACCAGTACACCCTTAATTTGCAACAAGTTCCTTATATTATACTCACTCCCAATATAGCAGCTCTGGAGTCCACGGCCAGTACAAATATCTGCAGACAGTCGGTAGAATTCACAAAGCCTTGTTTTTTCTCTGCATTCTGGGACTTGTAGTCCAGGTTTTCTAATGAAAAAGGTGCAACTACAGCTCCCACAATACAAAGACAAAAAACAAGACTTGATAAGCACCTACATATTGAAATGCATCATGTTGGCAAGTATACATGTACTGCCCACATATTAAAGTTCCACACACCAAGTGCCACTTAAAAATGTTTCTTTTACAGAAATGTTACACACAGTGCTACTAGAAATGCACATATGCATATTTTAACTTTCATAAAAATGCTCCTAAAAAGAAACATGTTTAAACGCTCAGCATTTTCCATTTTTCATTCCATGTAAATATCACACTTTTAAACCTCACTCAATACATCCCTTACATTGGCCCTCATTACAACTCAGGCGGTAAGGGGTTTACGGCGCCGTAAACAGCGCCGACCCTTACCGCCTGAGTACGAGGTCCCTTAGCGCCATGGCGGATTTAACACCTGCTTTTAGCAGGTGTTAAAATCCATGGCGCTAAGGGACCATGTTGTTAATTACGCCACCGTAATTTACGGTGGCGTAATTAACGCCTTCCCCACTCCCATTATGCCCTATGGGGCAAAAATGGGAATGGGGAAGGGTAAATGGGGATTGGGGACTTACCGCCCCGCCGACCTCGGAATGGGGCGGTAAGTCCGCCTACCACCATGGCGTAAACGTAGTTTACGCCATGGTGGTAAAGTCACGGCCCAGGCGGTAACTTACCACCTGGGTCGTAATGAGGCCCATTGCCACCATTCTCCACCTGTTCGCTCATATGTGTATGCTGCCTAAAGTATCTATATACAACACTTCACCTTACATATACAGTACTCTTCTTTCCCAACCTCTACTATAAAACACCAAACACTGCCACTGCTCCAACAACAATCCACCATTTCATTACCGCTGGGCCATAGTTCCCCTATTCTTTAAAAACACTGCAACACCTTACAAATACATTGCACCACAAACACAGCACTTCTTCCATTAAAATCAGCAGCACAAAATAACTTGGACATGCACCTTTTCTTCACACCCATTTTTGCCCTATTCCTTCTAATGTCCCAAACAGCACTAAGTTTAAGAAAAGGGCTCCTGGAGGATCAAGCCTGTTCTACCCAGGAGGGTATTAGTTTATAAAACACAAGTGAAAGGGTCGGGAGACAACAATTAGATAAGGAGCTTCACCTCTGCTGTTCACTTAAAGCATTTGCACATCAAAGTGCAGAAAAACAGAACAAACACCTTGATGTCAAAAACAAAAATCATTTTTATATATAGTTCTTGATGTGTGTTTCAATAACTATATATACAAATGATTTTTTTTTTTTTACATTAAGGTGTTTGTTCTGTTTTTCTGCACTTTGTTGTGCGAATGCTTTAAGTGAACAGCAGGGGTGAAGCTCCTTATCTAATTGTTGTCTCCCGACCCTTTCACTTGTGTTTTATAAACCAAACAGCACTACTCATACTCTAATTGTTCAAGCAACACAGTTAACATACTTTAGTCCACCACCCATAACACAACTTTATTAACTCCTTTCCCAACAACTCCTACAACCTTCATAAATAACAACCACACTTACCAAAAAAACTTCACCATTACCACATATATCCACTAACTTTATTTTACAATTACAGGAAAGAAGAAGATTTCCGAAGACAGCTACCGAAAAAAGAAAACTTTTCACATCCTACAATGTAAGAACACTAATATAGCATGTATATCTCTCTAACCGTAACAATGTACTTTCACTATACATAACCCTAGAGTATTCTTTTTAAATCAACATTTATTTCACTCTTACTAATTATATTGCAAGATTCACACTCTTTCAATTCCCATCTAAACAACACCATTATAACACCGTTTTCCTCAAAACATCATAATGTTCCTACCTTTCCAAAATCACACCACCACTCCCTTACTCACTAACCCAAGCCCTTCACCTGTACAGACCTTTACTATTACAACCATCCCTACCACACCTATCATCCCACTGCACAATCACACAACACTCTATTCACCCCTACAATCACACCAACACACCCATGCACAATACACGCATATACATTCCACAACTTTGAAACACAAGCTTTCTTTTTTCCCAACAGACAGAGCAAAATGCCTACTAAAAACCAACTCCATAGAAAACAAAGAAGAAATAGAGCAGATAAGAATAAAAGCAAACCATATAGCCACCCACCTCTAAAAAATGTATAGAAAATATTAAAACAAAACAGCTAGTAACCTCACTCAACAAAATGAAAGCAGCCACCACTAAAAAAGAAAGGCCCCTTTTGCAAAAACTAAAAGTAAAAAAAGATGTACAAACAAAAGCAGACATACTAATGAACCTAACACTGTGTCTATCAAAGTTAACATAGCCACAGTAAAGCATTCCCAAAAATGAATTTTACAAAAAGATGTCCACCGTAGAGTTCTTCACAATCTTATAAAGGCAGCTAAAAATTCACAATCTGTCCTTAAGAACTACAGCAGAAAACTAATCCTGAAAGTCCTAATTAAAGCGCATTTCTACTAAAGACAAAGTTGCTTATAATGATTTCAAACAGAATGAAACCACTAAGTAATTTAATCAATAAATTACAAAAAGTACTTCTAAACGTGCAATGTCAATACAGATACCTTTCCAAACTTCTGTGAAGGTGAATTGATTCACACAAGCAGCACAGAACCACATTTCAATGAAGAGCCTTATTTTAGCGCTTACCTCTGGGGCCCTGCAAAAGCGCCTGGTCCGTATCGTCGGAAGCGTGGTCCCATGTGATGGAATGTTCTATCCAAGCCACTCCCTTCCCACTGTTCCACTGAATGAGGATTGCACTGTGTTCAGTGCAGTTGGGAGTGGTTTGGTGAGTTCCCAGTACTGCTGGAATGGTGATGGACAACTGGTAGCTCAGCTGGGATATCACCTATGGGCAAACAAGGGAAGAGTATCAGTGCCTGCCTGTTTGCTGTTCTCTCTCACCTCCCTCCTGTGTTCCCCAAGGTTTGCTGGCTGGCTGGCTGACTGTGCAAGCAATCTGGCTCACCTTAGATTCTGTAGTTGGGCACCCAAGTGCCGGGATATGATGCATCTGGTCCAGTTCCTTCACTGGAGATTGGTGGTCCAGTCCTGCTGCGACTCACGAGATGCACAGGTAAGTGTTCTGCTGTACTAAATGCACAGGTACGTGTCTCTGTAGTGCTATTAATGTCCTTCTTGTCTTGAGGCTGCTGCGTTGCAAGGCGTGATCGCAGTTTAAAGGTCCTGTCTTTTTTTTCTCTTTGCAGGTGTGGGAATGCTGTGTACCCCCCGAGCCGAAGAGCGAAGGACATGCCTGGAGAGTAAGAGCGCTAATGAGTGGAGCACAGCTGTTCACAATCCTAAGCCAGAGATAATCAGGTTCATAGGGGGGGACGCGAGGGTACGTGGTGAAGGTCACTGGATGTTTGCTTACTGTTTTCTGCTTCCTTGCAGGAGCGTATCGATGCCGTGATGCCGCAGCTGTGAACTCTGCATTCCTCAAGCTGATCCAGGTAAGTATGAATTGGAAATGAAGACCGGAGCTTGCGCAGGAGCGATGGAGTTGTAAACAGGTAAGCATGGGCTCCGGAGCGTGAAACAGGGAGGCAGAGGTCCCAGCCAGAAGCCAGATTGCTGAACAGGAATCCTCAGTACACCTGGAGTCAACACGCCGGAGCTGTAAGCATTACACTGATTGCAGAGGAGCAGAGAAACGCTAAGCACAGGGTGTGGCCCGGGGTGTGGTTTTATAGCTCTGGTCTGCACCCTGCCACTAGACCACCAGGATTACTGGAAGTATGAGCCATCTGGGGGCCATCTTGGGTCCTGTCTTGCATCCTAACCTGGTGGCCATCTTGGTGGGGGTGATTAGAGTCAGTAAGAAAATGCTTGCGCCAACCAGCCAACTTTATTGTCCATACCTTCCCTGTGCTAATCAGACCTCTATGGGAGGATGCACTCTGTATCCTACAGGGGTTCATGACAGCACTCCCCTCCAAGGCCCACCCAAGGAGAGCTATACCTGGCCCTGGTTGACCCGGGTAATTGCAGTGATAGTGAGCCAATAGACGTGGTGCGTGCACATTCTCTGCTGGCTCCCAAGTTCTATCTAGCACACTCTACCCCTTCCAGTCTACAATGTAATATAACTTTCTCCTAACGATTTTGGAATCTAGAATGTCTCGAACCTCATACTTAGCTTCTTCTTTTCCTTGTGTTTCCACGGCAGGGGGTCTAGTCCTCCTTCCTTACTTTGAAGCAGCTTCACTCTCTGCACTGATCTGATATCTGCTTGAGTTCCTCTTCACTGGGTTATTTGGTGAAATTTACAGTATATAATGAATTGAATATATCTGTCATAAATGGGAGCACTTTTAAGATGCAGCGATCCTGCCGCTCTCATAACAGGACACCAGCCTATCTGTAATTAACTGTTTGAGAATGAAGGAGTAGATGACATGGTGACTGTCTATTGAATATCCCCACCTAGTTCAAATCCCTTTCCTTCTCTCTATTGATTTAAAGGGGTTGCTGTACCACAGTGAGGGGAGCCAAGCATGCAGATGCAGCAGGTTTGTCAGGACCACTGTTACTTGATTCCTCTCCTTACATCAGCATGAATATCTACAGTGGTAACGTGGTGAGCCGAAGCCCTCTATGCGTGGCACGCCCTGATGCCTGTCGGGTTTTTGGCATGTAATAAAATTTTAAAAAATGAATAAAATGCTGGGCTTAACCAGCGGCCCTCCCTTGCTGTCCCCAGGCCTTGCATCAACTCGTTGGTGGCAGCACCCAGACCTATTGTCAACTCCACCACAGATCAGCAAGTTCAGGCAGGGGACTTCATCGCAACCACATTTCCTAAATGCAAATGATGGGATGAAAACTAAAATGCTGTGCCCAATATTGGACATGCAGCTTAGTGTTGAACTCCACCATGTTCTAACTTTATTTTAATGGGCAACCTCCTCCTTTTCAATGATTGTGCATTAATGGCTCATTATACGCTATTTAGTGAGGAAATGGTGGGTTGGGATCCAAAAAGGTGTGAATTGTGCACATCAAGACGTGGTTACATTTCTGCAAACTTGTACATGTCCTTAAATCTAAAGCTTTGCAGGAATATTATCAACTCTACCTTCTGCTTGTTCTAGCTGCTACCATGACCTCCTTTAGTGAATTAATGTTTATCCTTTGCTGATTGTGTACAATTGTTCCACTGTATCGTTCTTGGTTGGCCATTTTGATCCAAGAGTTCATGTTATGTGAGATCATATTGGCTAGAACTGAACAGATGTCACGCTAAAATCAGAATATCTGATTGGTGGAACTCTGCACGTTAGGTGACCATTTTAGATGTATTCATTTGTGAAATCAAATCAAGATTATTCAACAAACTCGGACCATCATGGCGTTAATAATGCAATGTATGCACCTGCACACACAGCACATTATGTGGATTCTGCAGAGTGCAAATGTAATGTACACATGTGGTATAACTGTAACTTTTGTGATTAATAGAGAGGGCATTCCCTGCTTGTCTCGGGCATACCCCATGCAAATGAGGCAATCAATGTGCCTATAGACCTGCTTACATCAGAGAAACAATCAGTCCATCTTCCTGTGAGCCATGGGGACGTGGTAACCTTGCAGTGGATAGTCTAATGAGGACTCTGCAGATGGATGTAGTTACATACTTCAACCCTTGCATGGAGGAACTCTGTGCTTCTTCATGTGTGCAATCATTTGTGTACCTCCCTATGCCAGTATTAGTGGGGCGATATGTGCTGTGCTACTCAGGAGCAGCATTTTTTCAAATAATATGTTGCAAATCCCCAGAATGCAGTTGGTGGACCATATGTGCTCTTCTCCAAGCATCAGGAAAATGGCAGAGCTACTTAAATAATTACATTTTAAAATGCAAATAAAAAAAGCAGACAATAGTTTACTGCAAGGAACTATGGCAGGCCACTTAATCATCTATAGAAGAGCTGTGTGGTAGTTGGTGAATTTCAGTATTTAATGGTAGGCAGTGTAGAAGGACAAAGTTGGGCATGCTCATTTAGAACCTCCTGTCCATTGAAAGACTTTACATTCAGAGAATGTTCCTTATCAAGGCACCCTGGGTGGTCTGGGAAAGATTGTGTGGATGAAACACTGTAAAATATTACAGAAGTGGAAGAAATAGTTGGCAGGAAGGACACACCTTTGCACTTTAGTACACATTTGCTTTCATAGACTTTACCATGTTTCAATTGTCAGCTGTGTTTCCTTTGCGGTATTTCTTGGAGGTATTATAATGTAATATTTATAATGTGCACGACTTTGATGATTGGATAGTTAGTGTAACTAATGCATATGTGGTTGGGTTGCATATTAGATTGGTTAATGATGGAAAATTAAGAAGATATAAATAAGATAAAAAATAGCATGGACACATTTTTTTCATAAATAACTAAAAGAGTTGACGTTCTCAGCTCTATCTTGCATTTTCAGTATTGATGAATTGTTCAGCATTTATTGTTAAATAGAATAAATACTAACCATAGAATAAAGGATTGGGTGGAAAAATATTCCATACAAACAGGATTTCACTAAGGTAATTCTATAAAGCATAATTTATGTATACTAAATATTCTAGCACAACTTGCCTTGATGCCAGGAAGTATGGATCTTTATGCGATGTTCATACATTTAGTCAATGCTTTTGACGATGTAAGTAGGGGAAAATTATGGAATATGTTGGGGAAATGGAATATAGATAGTATATAGCGTGAGCTAGTAACATCTTGACATTTTTCAGACTTTTACATTAAAATACCACTATGTCAATGAGGCTATACTGATATGTTGTCTTAGTGACACTGCCTGGGGATGGAATGGAATCCTCGTGTAGTGCATGTAGTATCAGTGGCACTGGCTGAGGATGGAAAGGTATCCTTGTGTGGTTAGTTTGTAAGTGTTGTAGAGGAGCAGACATATACATCGTCGAGAGCCTTCCCTCTTACCTCACCTGTATTGTAGTCATGAAACCATGCCCTTTCTAACTTCAGCTACTGTACTAATAATACAACAAGCATATGGAAGACTGTATCCATTAAGACAACCATATTGAATGTACCTTCGTGTTGATGACAGCCTACAGGAGAAACTCCCTGAAGGAATATGAGAAAGAGCTAAGAAGATGAACGGATGACGTCATTAGAAAGTGTGCACAATGTCCTGAGATACTGAATGAAGATGATTAATGGATCCTACAGAACAAATGACAAAGTAAAGAGTCGAGTGAACTATCAAAATGTAAAAGAAAAGGATTACACGTTAACAAAGTGCTGCAGAAAACAGAAGCATGAAGAATGTACAGATGCTGAAACTCAAGGTAGATCAAGTCCTCATATAGGCTAGCTGTAAGTAGTAAGTGGAATGTAGGCGAAGCCACCATTGTACAGAAACTGGACATTGGTATTATGAAATAGTAAGTCAAGGAATCATTGAGAATGAATGAAAAGTTGTGTTGCAGTAGAATAGCAGGCTCTGGGAGCTTTGTGGCGAGGCTGTCTGGCCTAAAGTCAAGAACTCAGAAGTCGAGGTCAGCTATCCACTCTGAAGAAGAACAAGTGTGCAGAGGATGAATCCTCTCACGTTAAGGTGCAAGAAAGAATACGAAAAATCCCAAGTTTGAATTTATTTAAAGCATTTAAAAGCTTGCAGAATGAACCAAATTGTGGTCTCTTGTCATGTGAGTCAAGAATGGAAATCGAGTTTGAACTTGGAGTTCCAAACACAATAGTGAATGCCCTCACTCACGTGGATTACCAGGACGAGAATACCCTGCAAAGCCAAGTACAAAGACAATTTCATGACAGAAGGCAGAAGGCATGGGGGATGAGAGATGCTGGGATAATGGGGTGGTGAGGTAGCTTCATGTCCTATCTCCCTGCACCTGGGTCTTGGCTTACTTACTGTTAAAATTAACCGAATGTTCCAGACATGGCACACGCGTTCCAACCAATTGTAATAGTCTGTATAACGAAGGACCTTGTAGCTTGTTAGACCAATGAAACACTGTGTATCTGTTTTTTTAATGAAATTACATGTTTGAAGAGGTAGGCATAGGCATAGGTTGTCCACCTGATAGAGGACAGCCAATAACAATCCAAGCTCCTATATGATTGTATATCTAGATGTATCCCTTAACCAATCCCGACCCTGCAATTCTGACCCCTGATAGGGTTTTCACTATTACCACATAGTATGACGTCACTCTGATGCATAATGAAGTATAAAGATTGTATTGTTTGTGGAAATCATTGAGAGACTGAGCGTACAACCATTGATGTTCGTTGTAACCTCCCTGTTTTAGATAATTGTTAATAAAACAGTAACTTGCCATCTTCTTGAGTTTGTCCGGTTATTTGGATGGGAGGCAATTTTTTGTGCTTTCATCTTTAAGCTTTCACATGTTTGTGCTTTGCGTTTGACCTAGGTGTTTTCTGTGTTACCCTTGGGCAGGGTGTATCTATCCCATGTGTTTTACAAGTGAGGTGAGGAGTTGCTGCCTCTATTTGTCTATGAGTTTGCGTTTATTGTGGCTATGAGGCATGGTGATTTCATTGTTGTGGGTTGATTGGGTGTGATTTGTATTTGGCATAGTTGTTCCTGCTGTTAACTTTGGCCTGGGTTCTTCTTTTTCATGTGTGTTTCTTGTGAGTTTTCAAGTTGCTGCATATGCCGAACAGTACCTTGGCATGTGTTAGGCAGTTCTTTTAGTAAGAATTATCATGCATGCCAAGATGTATCTTAGAGGCGCCTTGCTATTCTCAATCTTCCTCGCTCTTCAACCTGTGCATACCAAACTAACCATTCTGCACTCTTTTAACTGTGTCTGTATATGTGTAAAATAGTGAGATGTGTTGCATTCTTCTTGCTTCCCATGTTTGCCTGCTGGGATGTCTTTGTGTGAGTGTTGTGATGTCATGATCTTGTGAAGTCACTCATAGATTGCTCTCCTCCCAGGATTTCAGGAATGTCAATCTGAGTATGGCCACCTTAGTGGAGAGAACCAGTATGTCCCTATCAAACTTTGTACATAAACGTTACCTGTACATGAATTTTAGTTAAAGGAACCTACCTTTAACATTTACCTGATGTGTCGATCCTGATCTGCATAAACAGGACACTACAAGTATTGACAGAAAACTTGCACACATATCTTTGAGCACTCCTTTACTTTCATAGATCATACTTGATAAAGTGGTTCCTTAGTTACTTATACTTCTTAGGCCACACCCCGAAATAATGATTGTTCTGAGGTGTTTTTTATCTCAACTCCATTTAAAGCATTTTTCACTATATATTTGTATGGAAAAGGTCAACACTAAATTCCTGTTTCTCCAGACTGAATCTCCCAGAAATCACTGCAGCTCATGCAAAACTAATGCCTCAATGATGACATAAATCTTCAGAAAGGGATATCTTGATCTGCGGATCCTGTTTTGTAATAACATTGGCAATGCATGATCCTTATACCTAGAATGGCAAATGTGTAGTGAGTGAATACAGGTGGGGTTGGTCTTTAAAAAAGGTTACTGTTTAATACTGCATGAATGATATAAAAATCAGTCCCGAGTGGCACACCATCTGGTGGCTAAGCTCCACATACCTGGTGGGACACGCTTCTCGCACAACAAATTGAACAATCGGCTCGAATCACAACTCATCTGCAAAGAGAGTACTCACTTATAATCCTTCTTTTGTCACGCTCCCACCCTTTGAAATGTAATCCTGCTATCAGCTTGGAATACCCCACAATTCTCCAATTTTGCAATTCTCTCAAAACATGGCTTTTTCAAAGGCACCTCACCCAGGCCAAATCTCAACTGATGCACAGACCAACACTCAGAGTGTAACTCATAGTACTGCACTACTGTTAAACAAAACTATCCCAAACTCTGGCTACCCACATGATGTACAGCGCTCTGCTTCTCTCAAGCTAGGTCTGAACTTTAAACAAAAAAATAAATGACAAAATAATGTTTCCTATTTAAAGCAAGTTTGAGGTTTGTGCCAACAGAGTAAATCCCTTGTGTCGCTGATTCTGTGATGAAATGACTACCATCCTGCAGGAGTACATGGATGAATAGGGCCTAACCCGCCTGCTTAGCCCCACACAGCCACTTAAGCAGCAGTAATACCAATCATAAACGTGGCACAGGCACCTGCAAATGCCCACATATTGTGTCTTTCTGACATATAAGTATGCTTAAGCAATTAGTTGTGTTATAAAGGGTGATTTGAAAGTGCTTTATTGTTTCCCCTCCGCAAACAACTATTAGCAAAGAATGAATTCTGTTCATGTGATCCACTGAGCGAACAAAGTGGGTGAGGAGAAATATTTCGACAAATCATTGATTCAATTATTTCTTGCAAAACAATTAGTTCTAGGTCAAAGTTATAAGAGAGACAAGCATGCCAAAAACAGGTTACACAGTGGGCCTCATTACGACCTAGGCGGTAAGGGGTTAACGGCGCCGTAAAAGGTGGCAGCGCCGTTAACCCCTTACCGCCTAATTACGCGATCCCTTTGCGGGTCCCTACCTTAACGGCTGGTTTTTACCAGCCGTTAAGGATTGGACCCGCAAAGGGACCTTGGAGGTATTTACGGTACCGCAATTTGCAGTACCGTAACTACCGCCTTCCCCATTTCCATTGAGCCCTATGGGGCAAAAACGGGTAAGGGCCAATGGTGAATGGGGAATTACAGCCCCGCCAACCTTGGAATGGGGCGGAAATTCCTCCATTCACCATGGCGGAATCGGTAAAATACCGGCGGCAACCATGGCGCTAATAGCGCCATGGTTACCGCCTCGGTCGTAATGACCCCCAGTATATCTCTTCCGGTTTATAGTCAAAGTTTTGAATGCATAGTTTCGAAATGCAACACTTTCGAAACAAAAGGATTAAAAAAAAAATCGAATGCACGGTTTTTTTTTTTGGTTTTTTTTTTTGGGGGGTCCCCCTAAAACCATAATTATTTGGGGAAAAACCACACATTTTTCCTATACAAAACCCAAAAACAAATGCATTAAAAAAAAACATTCAAACATTTTTTTAATCTTTTTGTTTCAAAAGTATTGTATTTCGAAACTATGTATTCAAAACTTTGACTGGACACCATCACTTCGACTTCCTGTTCAATTCTTATAGCTTGCCTGAAGGTTAGATTGACTACATTCTTATGACCGGAAGAATCTTGATGCATGCTTTGGACTGCTGCGTGATCATCACATTATTTTCATGCTAAAAACCGATAATTACTAATTACATTTATAGCAACAAATTGTTAATTAGTATTGGTGAAGTTTTTTTTGTAAAATCTATCAGACTTTTTCTAGACTCTGTACATTGAGAAGCCTCTTTGGATGCCTCAATATAAATAATTATTTTTAATTTTGCCTGGCCCAGTCGCAATGAGTCCCTTTATTTTAGGCAGATGTGAGGAAGTAATACATTTTGCAAGATAGCCTCCCTCCCATGCCAAACCTCTGATGCAACGTCAGAGTTTTAACTTTGGAATAACTGTGGACTCCTTTGGTGTGCTTCGAGGGACTCTTTTGGTCCTACCCACATGTATGAGAATGTTTAAAGGCTAGATTGAGTAGTCAGGGTCACCCTCTTTTGCTATCCCCTTTTATTAGATAGGCAGCGTTTCAGGGTCTGCAAGTGAGTTATACCCTATGAGAGATGGTTAGTCTGTTTCAAGAGGGTGATATGTGAGCGTG
Source organism: Ambystoma mexicanum (assembly GCF_040938575.1). NCBI lineage: Eukaryota > Metazoa > Chordata > Amphibia > Caudata > Ambystomatidae > Ambystoma > Ambystoma mexicanum. The sequence goes on along the minus strand of NC_090937.1, from coordinate 791,130,165 downwards.
AGGCCAATAAAGACATATTATATTTAAGATGGGATTCTCATCCTTTCTGTTTTAAAATTCCAAAGTAGTGTGCACACTTTCACAAAATAAGTTCTATCAGTAATTTTTCCATTGTGGTTTTCAGGCAACCTTTGCTCAAACGAGGTCCAGAGTAGCACAGTTAAATTCAGAGGACGAATGATGTACATTTACAAAGAACTTTGTTTAGAATATAATTAATATATGTTGTTAGGGAGAATTCTGAAGAATGTGCTAATTGCCCTTACCTTTTGAAACCCCCAGCAACTTTTCTGTATTTCTAGGACTTTAATTTTTACCTGGAAAGAGTGTGAGCTTTTTTCCCACTCTTTCATGTATTTTTATGTGTGTTTTACTTTTGTGTTCTTTGGATATGGAGTTTTAGACAAACTCCATAGGCATCATCTTTTTCTTGTGTGTCACACAGCACATTCAGTGCAGTGGCACAGGGTTGTCTTTCACACTTCCCAAGGTTTAAATACCTTGTCTGGGATTGACTACCGTCTCCCAGAGCATGTTAAGTTAAATTGACTCTGATAGTCTTTTTAAATTCATAGACCCAGCACAAACTATCTTCATATAGAGTGCTGGAGGGGTTGCCTAGCATCCCCTGTGTCTAAACACTCATGTAACAGTTACATGTGACCCTTTCATCTTGAAATGGCTGGTGACAGTGGTTTTAGAACAAACTACCATGGTTTTTCCTGACTGCGATCACTAGTAGCTAAAAATTGGGTCAGCCATGTTTCTCAATACGGCGCCCAGGACCCCTCTGTAAAAACAGACTCTGGTCATCTTATTTTTGTTACGCTCACTTGGATTCCACAGGGGCACCGAACAAAACTGGACTGCAACCGTCTCCAGCAGCGTGACTCGTTGTGAAGTGATGAGCGACTGCACCTGCCCTTTGAGTTTTGTCGTTCTGGCACGAAGGAGTTTTTTCTTAGAATAGGACAATGGTTAGTTAGCTAACCAATAGGAGAAGATCTAACTACTGTTCTGCTTCTGTGCTCTCCTTATGTTCTCCTTACTGCGTTTCACCTGATTGTTAAGAAGGATGAGCTCTCCATCCTGCATCTGCATGCAGGGGTGCGTTGAAACTTGGGTGCTCAGTTAGCTTCACTGATCCCGTGGCTGAGTTCCTGACAATAAGGACTCTGAGGTAAGTCTTATGTCTTGCTTTTAAATTCTAATTTATTTTATTTTATTTATTTATTTATTGCATTTGTTACTCGCCCAGACCCTGGGGTATGACGGCGAAAGGTACAGAAAGGTAACTAATTATTATACAATGTTACGGTTACAAAACAACAATACATATTTATACAATGGTTACAGGAGATCATGTAGTCATAAGTCAATTTCCACTTGGTGGGATCGCCCTACCCTTGTAAACCGGGCCTATTTCAGCATTGCGGCTATCCTGAGTAGTAAAATTAGTCATGGTAGGGAAGGGCTTGGGTGGTTAATATTTATTGAATAACCAGGTTTTCAGTGCTTTTTTGAATTTGCGTAAGGAGTCCTCATTTTTGATGCTCAGCGGAAGGGTGTTCCAGTGCGAAGGGGCTAGAACTTTGAAACTGCTTCCTCCTGCTCTGCTATATTTGTATGGCGGAACTTCTAAGATGGCCAAACTGTTCGATCTCAGCGATCTGCTTGATATTTTTTTTTTGATGGAGTTGTTGAGGTAGCTGGGCGCTTTGTTGGTGGTACATTTGTAGACGATGCTTAGGGTTTTGAAAATGATCCTTGCTTCAATAGGCAGCCAGTGATTATCTCTTCTAATGCTGGATATATGTTCTGATTTCTTAATCCCTAGGGCCGCTCTAAGGGCTTTATTCTGTAGTAGTTGGATTTTATTTATATTAGTCTTGGATGTTCCTAGGAAGAGGATATTACAGTAATCTAGTTTTGTTAAGATCAAGGCTCTAGCTAGTGTGATGCAATTTACAGGGGTGAGAAATTGGCGACTGAGTGCAATGAGTTTTGCTGTGTATGCTGTGGACGATGAGAGGGCTGCTATTTGTTTATGCATGGAGAGGTTGGCATCGATGTAGACACCTAATGTTTTGACTTGTTTAAGCACTAGGATCTGGGTGCCGTCAATATTAATGTGAGAGTAGTCTGGAGGGAGGGTACTTATTCTTTTTTGGGAGCGCACAATGAGGACCTCCATTTTCTCGTCATTTAAGCATAGGCTGTTCAGGGCCATCCAGTTTTGAATTATGGAATAGACTTTGTTAATGGTGAGAGTGTCTTGGGTGTAGTCACCTGAGATAGGGATGAGGATCTGAGTGTCATCAGCGAAGTTGGTGTAAATGACACCCATATCGTCTAGGGCTGAAAATAGGAGTTTGGTGTATGCATTATAGAGGGTGGGGGAGAGACAGGATCCCTGGGGGACTCCTATGGGTACTATTATGGGGTCAGCTGCAAAATTCCCAATCGCGACTCTGGATGTGCGGTCAATGAGAAAGGATTTAATCCAATATGTGGCGTTGTTGGAAAGATTAAAATCTTTTTTTAGAGTGTTGCATAGTTTATCGTGATCTACCAGGTCGAATGCTGCTGATAGGTCCAGTAGCAGTAGTGTGGCTAGTTTACCTGAGTCTCTAATGGAGTCTAATTGGATTTTGAGATCCAGGAGGGCTGTTTCCGTGCTGTGATTAGGCCTAAAGCCTGATTGTCTAGCTCCTAGCAGATTGTTTTGTTCTAAGTGAGTTTGTAGTGGGTTATAAGCTATTTTATCAATGATTTGAAGTAAGAATGGGACAGTCGTTATGGGCCGGTAGTTTGTAGGCACTATTGGGTGTAGAGTGGGCTTTTTTAGTAGGGGGGGTGACCCAGGCCGCTTTAATGCTGTCTGGGACCTGGTTGGAGACGAATGAGGCATTTACGAAATTGGTGATTATGGGCGTGAGTGTGGGGGCGCAGAGTTTAATTAGGTGTGCCGGGAAGTTGTCTCCTTTGCAGTTGGACGCTTTAAGTTTGGCAATAGTCTTGAGTACAGTGTCTTGCGAGACTGGTGTGAAGTTGAAGAGAGAGGCGGTGTTTTCTGAGGTAGTGGAGATCTGGTTGGCCGTGGAATATTTGTCGGACAGGAGGTTTCTTTTAGAGATAATTTAGTTTTGTAATAGTTTAATTTTGGTGGCTAAGGCGTCTTGGATGGTTGTGCACCATTCTTTGCTTGGTTTGACTGGATTGATTATGGGGATTGGATTCTCCAGCTCCTTGAGTATGGTGAATAACTCTTTGCTGTCGGAGGACGCGTTACTAATTCTAGTATTAAAGGCATCTGCTTTATGGGCGATGATGGCTGATTTGTAGATTTTATTTGCAGTGTTGAATTCTTCCAGGGCTTCTGGGGTCTGGTTTTGCTTTAGGCGGTGTTCAAGCGATCTTTTGATTCGTCTGAGTGAAACTAATTCCTCATTGAACCAGAAGGAGGACTTTTTGTCTTTACGTTTGGTTTTGTTAATGCAGGGTTCTAAGGCGTCTATAGTACTAGTGAGAGAGTTGTGGTAATGGTCTGCCAGGACAGAAGGTTCTTGAGCAATAATGATTTTGTTATTGAGGGCTTTGGCTAATAGGGGGTTGATGTTTTCTGCTGTGAGTTTACGGATGTTTCTTGTTACATATGATTCTTCAACAACTGTTTTGGGTAGGTCTGGTTGTTTGCGCAAGATAGAGAAGTTTATGCAGTGATGGTCTGACCATGGCACCGGGGAGATGGAGTCAAGGGATACTGTGGCGTTAAGATGCAGTATCCAGTCTAGGCTCTCCCTTTTGTATGGGTAGGGGTGTTCACGATTTGTGTGAAGGCCATGTCTTTGAGTGCACTATGTAGTGCATCTGTTTTGTGGTCTTGGGGGTCATTGAATCCTAGATTCAAGTCCCCTAGTATTAGGCATTTTGTGTTTGGTTTTATGAGTGGTGTTAACAATAGTGGTATATCTAGTTTAGGTTGAGATAAGGTGTTAGGTGCTCTGTAGATGGTTATTAAGTTTATAGTAGTTTTGTGGTCCGTGGCTAGTTTAGCTAGCAGGACTTCATAGCCGACTGGGCTCTCGATAGGGCTGGTTCTTAGATTGAGGCTAGCTTTGGAAATGATAGCTACTCCTCCACCTACTGATTTTGTTCTGTCTGTTCTGAGAATGGTGTAGTCTGGCTGAATGTCAATGGCGAGCGAGGGGCCAGACGCTTGGTGGAGCCAGGTTTCTGTCACTATAAATAGGTCCAATTCTTGCTCAATAATGAGACCATGAATTTCAGTGGCCTGAGCAGGTATGGAACGCGCGTTAATGAGAGCTGCTTTGAGGTGTGTGGCTGGGGGCGGCTCTTGGGTTGGGGTGGGTGGGTGCATGTTGGTAGTCTCTGTGGTGTTAGATTGTTGTTTGATTATGAGAGGACTTTTAGAGTGTTTGTCTTGGGTTCTTGATAGGGGTATACCTTTTGCATTAGCATGATTAGTGCAAGTGATAGTTCGAGGCAGGTTAGGGATTCTAGCTCTATGTCTTTGGGTTCTTTTGTGATGCCTAGAATAGGGGTATGTTTGGATTGATTGGCTTTGGAAGGTCTGCTGGTTTTAAGGTAGGTGGTTGTAAGAGTCCGTGATCTGAGTCTAGTGCGTCTAAGTGCACTGAGGACTGGGGTGGTTGTTATAGGTGCTAAGTGAGGTGTGATGTCCCTTAGTGTCTTTAGGATGCTTTTGTGCTCTATTCGGTTATTGGACGGGAGGTATAGCTTAGGGAATGGTGTAGTACGGGGAAGGAAAGGTGTAGGACAAGGGATGGGGTGATGACGGGGGCAGGCTGCTCTGGAGAGGCCATTATCAAGATGAAGGAAGTGTGAACCTGTGCATAGTGTGTCGTACGGGATGGCACAAAAGGGAAACATCATGAATAATAACCAACGTTGCATGGTTTGGCTTGGATTGGGTAGTAGAGGGGATGGGAGTTGGCTATCTGTAGTATACTTGGGAGTTTCTTTTGTAGAGTAGCAGGGACTCGCAATATCACAATGGGCTAGATATGACTATGCACCTATGTGCAAAAAGCCAGCAGTGGCTAGGTGACACAACATCACAATAGGCAGGGTGAAACTATGCACTTGTGTACAAAAAGGCAGCAGTGGCTAGGTAATACCACAACACAGTAGGCATGGTGCAAACTATGCACCTGTGTGCAAGTAGGCAGCAGTAGCTAAATCACTCACTGTCACAATGAGCTAGAAACGACTGTGCACCTATGTGCAAAAGGCAGCAGTGGCTAGGTAGCACAACATCACAATAGGCAATGTGAAAACTATGCACCTGTGTGCAAATAGGCAGCAGTAGCTAAATCACTCACTGTCACAATGGGCTAGAAACGACTCTGCACCTATGTGCAAAAGGCAGCAGTGGCTAGGTAGCACAACATCACAATAGGCAAGGTGAAAACTATGCACCTGTGTGCAAGTAGGCAGCAGTAGCTAAATCACTCACTGTCACAATGGGCTAGAAACGACTGTGCACCTATGTGCAAAAGGCATCAGTGGCTAGGTAGCACAACATCACAATAGGCAAGGTGAAAACTATGCACCTGTGTGTACGGAGAACAATAGTGGTACGATTTGCTGGACAAGTATGTCACTCGAAGTGAGAATTATTTAAAAATGGTAGCAATATAGCAGTAATACATTGTTCATGAAAACTGCGCAATCCGACTGGTGTTTAGGCCAGTATGCAGGGTCAAGGTTATCCGTGAAGATCGTCTAGGTAAGGTGAGTAATACGGTGGGTCACTAGAAATTGGTGGGAATTGCGAAGGTAGAGGGGATATTTAGGAGGCTCACCGTATTGATCCTAGTCCTGTGATAGGGGATCCAGCGGAAGCATCGCCTGAGAGCAAAGACCTGGGCAGGCCGCAGCGCGGCACACTCGGTCAGCTCAGTCAGTGCCAAGCCTTCTTTCCGTCGCCTTACTTCTGGCTCTGTCTGCCGGCTCCGCCTGTCGGCAAATTGCGTTGCTGCTTAGGAGCAGTATGTGGGCCAATCAGCATTCGGCTACTGGCCTGGGAGAGGCAGGCATAGATGAGGGCACGACAGTGCAGGGGCGGCGGCCATCTTAATATAGGGCACCTCGAATGCCCCAATGGAGGCAAATTTAAAATATCATGTAGAGGAGTCCACGCCTGAAAACGGATCATAGGGGTGGGCAGGCAAAGCGTAGTGTGGTAGATGCGTGCGATGCAGGAAATAGTGATAAAGAATTATAACAGGCACGGAGGTGCTTTGAGGACAGCTGGTAGTATGTCCAAAGCTTACCTCAAAGCCTGTGGGGATCGAGTGGTGCTGCTCCAGCAGGGCACCACGGCGCTGGGAAGCACCTGCTCCAAGAAGGCATCGGCTACTACTGAGCAGCTCAGTCAGTGCCAAGCCTTCTTTCCTTCGCCTTACTTCCGGCTCCGTCTGCCGGCTCCGCCTGTTCGCCGAATCGCGTTGATGCTTAGGAGCAGTATGTGGGCCAATCAGCATTCGGCTTCTGGCCTGGGAGAGGCAGGCATAGATGAAGGCACGACAGTGCAGGGGCGGCGGCCATCTTAATATAGGGCACCTTGAGTGCGCCAATGGAGGCAAATTTAAAATATCATGTAGAGGAGTCCACGCCTGAAAACGGATCGTAGGGGTGGGCAGGCAAAGCGTAGTGCGGTAGATGCGTGCGATGCAGGAAATAGGGATAAAGAATTATAACAGGCACAGAGGTGCTTTGAGAACAGCTGGTAGTATGTCCAAAGCTTACCTCACAGCCTGTGGGGATCGAGTGGTGCTGCTCCAGCAGGGCACCATGGCGCTGGGGAGCTCCTGCTCCAAGAAGGCATCGGCAATTGTCTATAGTTCACTTTTGCACTATTGTCTTCATAGTGTGAGTGATGCCTCAATATAAATAATTATTTTTAATTTTGCCTGGCCCAGTCTCAATGAGTCCCTTTATTTTAGGCAGATGAGAGGAAGTAATACATTTTGCAAGATAGCCCCCCCTCCCATGCCAAACCTCTGATGCAACGTCAGAGTTTTAACTTTGGAATAACTGTGGACTCCTTTGGTGTGCTTTGAGGGACTCTTTTGGTCCTACTCACATGTATGAGAATGTTTAAAGGCTAGATTGAGTAGTCAGGTTCACTCTCTTTTGCTATCCCCTTTTATTAGATATGCAGCGTTTCAGGGTCTGCAAGAGAGTTATACCCTATGAGGGATGGTTAGTCTGTTCCAAGAGGGTGATATGTGAGCGTGAGGCCAATAAAGACATATTATATTTAAGATGGGATTCTCATCCTCTCTGTTTTAAAATTCCAAAGTAGTGTACACACTTTCCCAAAATAAGTTCTATCAGTAATTTTTCCATTGTGGTTTTCAGGCAACCTTTGCTCAAACGAGGTCCAGAGTAGCACAGTTAAATTCAGAGGACGAATGATGTACATTTACAAAGAACTTTGTTTAGAATATAATTAATATATGTTGTTAGGGAGAATTCTGAAGAATGTGCTAATTGCCCTTACCTTTTGAAACCCCCAGCAACTTTTCTGTATTTCTAGGACTTTAATTTTTACCTGGAAAGAGTGTGAGCTTTTTTCCCACTCTTTCATGTATTTTTATGTGTGTTTTACTTTTGTGTTCTTTGGATATGGAGTTTTAGACAAACTCCATAGGCATCATCTTTTTCTTGTGTGTCACACAGCACATTCAGTGCAGTGGCACAGGGTTGTCTTTCACACTTCCCAAGGTTTAAATACCTTGTCTGGGATTGACTACCGTCTCCCAGAGCATGTTAAGTTAAATTGACTCTGATAGTCTTTTTAAATTCATAGACCCAGCACAAACTATCTTCATATAGAGTGCTGGAGGGGTTGCCTAGCATCCCCTGTGTCTAAACACTCATGTAACAGTTACATGTGACCCTTTCATCTTGAAATGGCTGGTGACAGTGGTTTTTTGAACAAACTACCATGGTTTTTCCTGACTGTGATCACTGGTAGCTAAAAATTGGGTCAGCCATGTTTCTCAATACGGCGCCCAGGACCCCTCTGTAAAAACAGACTCTGGTCATCTTATTTTTGTTACGCTCACCTGGATTCCACAAGGGCACCGAACGAAACTGGACTGCAACGGTCTCCACCAGCGTGACTCGTAGTGAAGTGACGAGCGACTGCACCTGCCCTTTGAGTTTTGTCGTTCTGGCACGAAGGAGGATTTTCCTAGAATAGGACAATGGTTAGTTAGCTAACCAATAGGAGAAGATCTAACTACTGCTTCTGCTTCTGTGCTCTCCTTATGTTCTCCTTACTGCGTCTCACCTGATTGTTAAGAAGGATGAGCTCTCCATCCTGCGTCTGCATGCAGGGGTGCGTTGAAACTTGGGTGCTCAGTTAGCTTCACTGATCCCGTGGCTGAGTTCCTGACAATAAGGACTCTGAGGTAAGTCGTATGTCTTGCTTTTAAATTCTAATTGTCTTTAGTTCACTTTTGCACTATTGTCTTCATAGTGTGTTTTTCCCTTTTTGCAGAATTGCCACAGACAGGTGTCTCTTAATCCGAGAGAGCGATATAAATGCCAAGGTAGGTTTCAGTATTACGAAGAATGAATAATGTCTTAAAATGCGGTATTGTTCAATGACTCTTTTCACCTGTTGCTCTCTTTCTTGTCTGCAGGTGCAGCACTTTCAGAAACGAAGCTCGTCTGAGGGAGAATAGCAAGCCCACAAACTAACATAGCTTCGGGTAAGTATCTTGCGGCGCCGGATTGAATGTCTTATAGCAAGAAGTAACTCACTGATTGTCTTTTTTGTCTTTCCCAGATGCGGCTGTTCCGGGCAGTGATTATTCTAGAGTGCCTCGCTGGATCGCCTGGATGAACAGCGCATCAGTGAGTATTCCGCTGCACCATGCTAATTGTTCCTTGAAATGTTTCCTTGAATAGCGCGGTCGCTGGTGTTCCTTCCCTTGCAGGTACAAACTCCCGAATGCTTGCAGGGGTGAATCCAGGTAAGGTTCTTGCTATAACCTGTTCTCTTCTCTTCCTTTGCAGATGCAGATGGAGTAGACAGATCGGGTGTGGCTTAAGAATGTACCGGAGCTGCAGGCACGGTGAGCGTTACGCTTCAGGAGTGCAGAATAACGCGAAGCGTGTTCTGTTCTCCAGGCGTGGTTTAAATAGTCTCCCAAAAGTAGTTCCAAGGTAAAGTAGTCCCAGTACCACACCCAATTAAATAGTCCCTTGAATAAAGTAGTCCCTTCAAGCAGCCTCATGGTGTGCTGTACCTGGCTTTACCGCTTCGTAATTTGACTTGCCTGAAAAAGGCCATATGAGCCTGGCGCCAAAGGCACAAGGGCTGAGTCCAGGAAGCCCTTAGGCAATCCTTTGTGGCCTTATAGGTCCCCATGGATGCCAGGATTTTGGGTTGACTGGTCTGCTTCAGATGTCAGGGGGCAGGTATCATGACAGCACTCCCCCCCCAAGGCCCCTCCCCAGGTGGTTCTTCTTGCTGGTCCAGGCTTGTCTGGGAAGTTCAGGTGGAACCGTTTTATCTGTCCTGGTGCATGAATATAGTTGCTCGGTTCCCATGATCGTTCTTGTGGCCCATAGCCTTTCCAAGCAATCAGATAGAAGAGCCTTGATTTGACCAATTTCGATTCTAAAATGTTTGTTACTTCGACTTCTGGTTTACCATCTATTACGATGGGACTAGGTGATTGTTTTAGCCTGGCTCCTGGTTGCACTGATTTCAAAAGTGAAACGTGACATACCGGATGTATTCGCATGTTCGGAGGTAGTTCTAATTTGATTGCCACTGGGTTGATGATACCTTTAATGGTATAAGGTCCCAAATATTGGGGATTGAATGTGTGGGTTCCTCTTAGCGCTATGTGTTTTGAGGAAAGCCAGACCTGATCTCCGATCTGGTATTTTGGGGCGGCACTCCGATGTTGATCGGCGGTTTTCTTGTACCATTCTTTTGCTTGTTTCAAATGTTCTGTTGTCTTTTGGAAGGCCTGTTTTATGGTAGCGTGTAAATTGCTTACAGCAGGCGTCTCCAAGTGTTGAGACGGGTCAAGTTCAGATGTTCGAGGATGCCTTCCATATATGGTGTAGAATGGACTTTGGCCAGTGCTGGAGTGTAAAGAGTTGTTGTAGGTATATTCAGTTATCCATAAAACGTCTTTCCAGTTGCCTTCTGTTTGGTGTAACATCCACTGTAGATATTGCTCTAATGTTTGGTTAATGCTCTTGGTTTGACCATCGGTTTGGGGATGGTGGCTGGTCGAAAGTCTTTCATCGATTTGGGCCATTTGGCAACATTTTCTCCAAAATTGTGAGATAAACTGTCATGATGCCTACCTCCGGGGACCCAGACCAAGTCCAGCAACCCCGGAAGCAGGCATCAAGTTATGCTAAGCAAACCCACCAACCCCTGCTAGGAGCTATTTGGGAGCAGTCCTGGTGCCTATGGCGCCAGGCTCATATGGAGAGTCAGTCCTGGTGCCAGAGGCGCCAGGCTCATAGATTAAAACTTACCTGATGCAGACCATTCTGCAAACTCACCTGATGCAGACCATGCTGCAAGAGCTCCAAGCCAAAGGAGGCTTGGAAGGGACTACTTTACCTAAGGGACTATTTTTTACTTGGGTGGGGCTGGGGAGGAATACTTACCTGGGACTACTTTGGAGGCTATTTAAACCACGCCCGAAGAGCAGCACACGCTTTGTGTTACTCTGCATCCAGCAGCGTAACGCTCACTGTGCCTGCAAGTCTATATCCAGTCTTCTGCCACGCCCGCCTCGAGACCGGAGCTCCTAGAAAAAGGGGAGAGAAGGAGAAAAGGTTAGAACAAGAGCAATACCTTTGATCCTTACCTGATTTCCTGATCCATCGCGCCTTCGAGCTGGAAGAAAGAAATTATTTTATGCGCGTCGCTTCGCCTGCAGCAGCGTCGCGCTGAACTCACCGGCCTTCGCAGCATCTTCACATTCCACCGCATCCTTCTGCATGCTCCCGCCTCACTCCGGCACCTAAGGGGAAGACAAGAACAGCAAGGTGAGCCAAGGGAATGCACAGAGGCAATATTAGTTACCCCGCATAGACTTACCTGATTTACCACCGGGGGTACTATTCCTCTTCACGGGTCGGCGCAGCTTCCACTGCATCCTCGCCAAACACCGGCCCCTAAGGGGAAACAAAAGGACAGCAAGGTGAAACAAAGGGACAAACAAGGGGAAACCTCCTCACCACAATAGACTTACCTGATTTTACCGCTGGAGGCATTATTCCCAGAGACTTCATATTTTCTCTCAGCGCCTGAATAAGGGAGAAAGCAACAGGTTACATATTGACATTATTTTATCGAACTGTGTTGGATAATACAAATCCTTACCTGAATATTACCGGTTGTCACGAGGAACTCTTCGCTAGGGTCAAGCTGCAACCTGAAAGGAATCGGACAAGAGTGAAAGTCAGACATTTGAACTCTTACGAACTACATACTTACGGCGTCTTGCTGGGAATCTCAAAGTCAATATTGTTCTGGAACTCACCAATTCCTTCGAGCCAGTGAAGCAACTGGTTATCAACGCGCCCCTGCGCTCAATGCAGGATGGAGAGCTCATCTTTCCAAACCATCAGGTGAGACTATAAGAGGGGACATCAAAGGTGGGGAGAACAGCGGGAGTGGGGGAGGGTTAACGCTCAACTCCACGGGTGGTTAATTCCCTTTCTCCATTTGCAGAAGAATATTCCTACGGGCCAAGCAAACGAAGCTAGTGGGCCAGTCCAGTCCGTCATCTCGGCACTACGCGTCACATTGGTGGAGGCCGCAGCTGTCCAGTTCAGATCGACGCTCCTGTGGGAGCCAGGTGAGCGTAACATAAACTGACTGCCACGATCGGACACTAGATCTGAAGAGAACCCATGTATTCGGACGATGTGTTCGAGGAATTCTTTGGCCAGAATCAAGGCTGATGGTAAACCTTTTAACGAAATGAAGTGGGCCATCTTGGAAAATAGGTCCACTTTTACTAGAATAGTGTTGAATCTGTTACTGGGGGAATATCTGTGATAAAATCAAGAGATGATGTATGCCAGGGTGTAGGAGGAATATCTAAGGGTTGTAATAAACCCGCTGGTTTCTCCTTTTGGGCCTTGTTTTGAGCACAAATGCCACAAGACAGCACAAACTGCTTAATGTCTTTTCGCCAAGTTGGCCACCAGAAATATATCTTGATTTTAGCTTCGGTTTTTGCAATTCCGGGGTGGCCTTCCACCAATCACTCATGATAGTTGGAAATAACGTGTTTCTGCAGTTCCTTACTAGGTAAATAAAGACGTCCTTGGAAGTAAGGTAAATGATCAATAACTGAATGGTTTGTGCTTTTGTTTGACCAATCTTGTAAAGCTGTGGAGTCGAGGAGATGTTGAATCTTCACATGGATATCATCAAAAGTTAGTGAGGTAGTTATTCCTAAAATTCTTCCTCCCGGGATTATGGGCACTGGTTCTGGCTTTGAATATGCTTCTTCCATTCCAATGCGGGATAGTGCGTCTGCCTTGCCGTTTTGACTGCCTGGTCGGTAAGTAATTACGAAATCGTATTCCGCATAAAATAATGCCCATCTAAGTTGACGAGATGATTGGGCCTTGGCCGTCTTTAGGTATTGTAAGTTTCTATGATCTGTAATCACCATAATGGTGTGTCGGGCCCCGAGGAGGTAGTGCCGCCAGGCCTTGAATGCTGATTTAATGGCTAGAAGTTCTTTGTCAGTGATGGCATAATTTAGTTCAGGTGCTGAAAACTTACGTGATCAAAATGCTACTGGATGGAGTTGACCTGTTTCAGGATCGTTCTGCGAAAGGACTGCCCCCATAGCCAAGCTCGATCCATCAATTACAACCACGTACGGGAGCTCTGGGCGTGGATGTTTCAACACTGGAGCTAAAGTGAATTTCTGTTTTAGTTCTTGGAAGGCTTTTTCTGCTTCTTCTGACCACTGAAATCTTTTATTTTTCCATAATAGTGATGTGATGAGGTGCACCAAATGTGAAAAGCCAGGAATGAACCTGTGGTAGAAGTTTGCAAATCCAAGCATGCTTTGTACCCCTTTTATTGACGTGGGTGAGGGCCACTTGAGGATGGCATCTACTTTCCGGGAATCCATTCACACTCCATTTGGGGTCAGGACAAACCCCAGAAACTCCACCTCGGTAGTGTGAAAGAAACATTTTTCCAATTTTGCGTACAAATTATGTTGATGTAACTTTTCGAGTACAGCACAAACATATTTCACATGGTCTTGTTCAGAAGATGAGTATAGCAAGATATCGTCAATATACACGAGAACACAGACATCAATTAGTTCACGAAAGACATCGTTCATAAAATACTGAAACGCTGCCGGGGCGTTACAAAGCCCAAGGGCATCACCTGATATTCAAATAATCTGTACTTGGTACGAAAAGTGGTCTTTCAGTTGTCCCTTTTTTTCACACGTACAAGGTGGTATGCAACCTTAGTGTAAATGCAAGCATTTTTTACTTGGTCCAATAACTCTGGGATTAGGGGGGAAGGGGTACCAGTTCTTTACCGTTACTTGGTTTTACACGCGATAATCAATACACGTTCTTAGGTCTCCTTCCTTCTTAGGGACGAAGAACAAAGGAGAGGCCGTGGGGGACTTGGATGGGCGAATGAAGCCGTTAGCCAAATACTGGTCTAAGTATTGCCTTAAACAAAGATTTTCGGGTTCTGTAAGGGCGTAGATACTACTGCATGGAATTTGTGCGCCGGGTATGAGATCGATCTGGCAATCGTATAGTTTATGAGGAGGTAAGGTGTTGGCTTGGTCCTTCTGGAATACATCCTGAAAATCATGGTAATCCTGGGGTAGCAGATTCGTAGGGCTAATGATCGTGGCAATCTTCTTGATTGGGGGTTCTTCCGGATAACAAGTATGTGCACATTTCGAGAAGGTCACTCTCCTTTCACGCCAGTTTATGCAAGGATTATGTGTTTCCAACCATGGCATTCCCAGAATTATTTGGAATTGTGGAGCCTTGATTAAATCAAACACAGTGTTTTCTCGATGCCCATCTTGACCCAACAGTGTTATTTCCGTCATTGAGTGAGTCACTGGACCAGAAGCGATTTCAGTTCCGTCGGCGGTGGTGACTAAATCAGTTGTGGTCTTTTTGCAAAGAGAAAGATTCATCCTTGTAGCCAATTCGTGATCCATATAGTACCTATGGCTCCACTATCAATGTATGCTCGGACCGCAAGCATACGTGTTGGTTGCTGGTGACTAATGAGGATCATTGGAAAAGCTAGGTGTGAGGACTGAGAGTCCTTCTTCTCACTCGACAGGCGGACCTCTACGCTTGTTTGATGGGGGAGTTTTCCGGCTCTGGTTCAGTACTGACTTTGTCGGCGACTCCTACGGTCCTCTTAGGTGGTTTCACTGGACAATCTCTCAAGAAATGTCCTGCTGATCTGCAATATAGGCACAGTTGCTGTTGTTTTCTTTTGTCTCTTTCTGCTTTGGACAACGGCCCTCTGACCCCTCTGATCTGCATAGGTTCGGGTGCATCCGTACTTTTGGAGGCGTTATCTCTTGGTCTCACCATTACCCGATTCTCGAATCGAGCTCGATCAGCTTTCCGGTTCTGAAGTCTGTGGTCCCACTGAACCACCAGGTCTATATATTCAGTGCAGTCTTGAGGTGGGTTTACCACTTGCACCAAAACGTATTTTAGTTCCCCCCTCAATCCACAATGGAATATTGTAGTTCTTTTGTTTTCAGGCAAACCACTTTCTACCACCAACCTATTGAAAGTTGCGATGTAAGTTAACAGGTCCGGGTTCCCTTGACGTAGGGGTAAAAGTTCATTGTCTAACGCTTGACCTTGAGCGTGTCTGGCGAACAATTTCTCCATGCTTTGTTGAAATCCCTGGAAATCGCAGAGAAGAGGGTCATCTTGGTTAACTAGTGGAATGGACCAATCTGCTGCACTTCCACTGAGGTATGATAGTACGAAGGCCACTTTTGATTTATCATTTGGAAAGGCTCCAGGCCTACATAGAAAGTGTAGGCGGCACTGGTTCATAAAAACTGCAAACCTTTTAGGGTCCCCCGTAAAACGTTTTGGCGGGGCTAAAGGTATAGCCCTCGGTAGTACCACCTATACTGGGCTGCTTGACTGTGTGTGGGATTGACGCTCCCCCTAGTCCAGGTAATGATGTATCGGCAGCATGGGATTGAAGTAGTTTTCTGGCAAGGTCATCTGTATGCCCTTTGGCCACAATCAGTTCTCATCTTAGAGCATTGATTTCTTGTCGGGACAGGGCCTCCGTATCCTTGTCCTTTACTGCTTTTTATCATGTGTTCTGTCATGTTTTCCGTGCAGGAGTTCATGGGGGACTCCTGGCAGTGCAGCTCTCTTTCTTTTGGTTTGGTGAACGGACCCGTGGGATACCCTTATGGCACCCATGGGTGGGGGGTACAACCCTGTGCCCCTAGTGTATGTTTTTGGGCACCTGTGGGTGGCCCACAGAGCAGGGTATGGGCTGGTGGCAGCTCCATGCTGAATTTGACAGGTGCGCGGAGTATCCTCCATTTTGGGGTACATTGGGATGATTCCTGATGGAAAACAAGATGGCCCCGGTGGCCTCTTGCTTTCTATTACCCATTACCTTGTTTTCCCAAAGTCCTGGGAAGCCCTGACTCTGTCCCTTCCCCCTGACTGGCTGTTGGATGGAAGTGCCATACATGGTGTTGTTGTGACGGCCCAGTCAGACTAGCTGGAGCCTTCCCGGTGATGCATGTTGTGGGTACCTCCTGTGGGTGGGACCTGGGTGAATAGAGTGTGTGACGAATATACATTCTGTGTTGTGGTTGTCTAGTATCTGGTGGTTGACACAATGACCGAGACAACCCTGCCTGAAACCGGTATGAATGCAGCTTGGAGTGTTGAATGGCTCGGTACTTGTCCCAATACACATAACTTGTTGTGAGTGTCTGGAGAGAAGTGAATAGCCTGAATACCTTGTGTGCCTGATTGGCTGCCTGCCTGCATGAATGCCCGTAGTCGTGATTGGATGTTTGAGTGTGACCCAGCGGAATGAATGGGAGATCAACAGTATATCTGGGGACCTCTCACTGCTATGAATCGTGTTCAGAAGCTGAAGTCCACTACGACGAGTAACTGGATTAACTGACGCTTGACCTTGAAGCCCTGCTGGACGAGAAGAATTGCTATTGCTCTCCTTCACAATCTGAAAGCTGTGGTGCCTCCAAGGACTGACCCAGAGAGGACCTGGTAAGGCACCCTCTTCCCGAGCTACGAGGGACCATCGTGCACAGCTGATCTTTGCCAACGCTCCCTGGTAGACAGACCTACGACAGGCTGCCGACCCGATACGGGGACTGCTGCGGAACTCCAAGGAGAAGCACTCGGACTGTTGTCCGCCACTGTCGACGACTGCCGTCGCCGACCGGAGCCGCCGTTCTCCCGTTTGCCTAAGAACTTCCATTGATTATCGGACGCTCTCGTCTGCATCGTCACCCGCTTGTCGCCCGCTGGAGAAGGCCTGACCGTCGACGCACCGAGGAGTATCCACCGGTGGGTTTCCCGCCACCTACAGACCGCAGAGATGCCGTTGACTCGACACCCTTGCTGGGCCACAGTTCTTCATCATCTCTTTGCGGTCCAGAACTATTGTCATCGAGATGCCCCGCACGCCTCTTCCTTGCAGGACGCCAACGCTCTGTCGTCGACGAGCACCGCTAGGAACGAAGCGGCCACTTCCCGGCCATAGTTCACCCTGTTCACAGTCGGACGTTCGACGACCCGTGACTCCTGCCTTAAAGGGAGGGCACTCAAGAAGGGCCGTCGATTCCCCGACACCGAACACCAAGTTCCCCGACACCCCACGAGGATCCGTGTCTCCCGCCTGAAAGGGAGGCACTCAAGAAGTGTCGTCGGTGCATCGTCGGAGAACTCTACTCCACCAGGTACATTGGGGGGTAAAACCTTAATAGGAAGAAGTAAGACTATCGGACAATATATGGACTGGGCTTGTACTATATATCTTTATTTACAGGTTGCCCAGGTGGGGGGATCTCCACACAGAACTGTGCCTAGCAGTAGGGGTCAGCATTCTGCCTATTGTTTCAACCATCTTACGTTCCTTCCTATCTCTATTGCTGGTTTACTCGTTATTGATCTGTGTGACATTTTAACCGTACAGTTGTTGCACTTTAATGAGATTTGATAACATTAGTGGTACCACTCTAGACGTGTATATATTTATCATTATTGACTTCCAAGTACAAAGTGCGTTATTGTGATCGTATACATAAAGTTTGAATATTAATTATATAAAGACTATGTTTGCAGTAATACAGTGTGTGGACATTCCTATGTGGGGGTTCGGGGACTACACTGTACTTAAGAACCAGCCCGCATCACCTCCTGAGAAGCTAGGCCTTGATTGCTCGTCCATTGCTACCCTATAGAGAATCTTGGCTGGGGTCCGCTGTGCCTCTCCTCTACCATATAGAGAGCGGAAGTACAGACACCCCCTAACGGTCTTTACACGGACAATAGAGAAGATCTAAATACTGCTTCTGCTTCTGTACTCTCCTTATGTTCTCCTTACTGCATCTCACCTGATTGTTAAGAAGGATTAGCTCTCCATCCTGCGTCTGCATGCAGGGGTGCCTTGAAACTTGGGTACTCAGTTAGCTTCACTGATTCTGTGGCTGAGTTCCTGACAATAAGGACTCCGAGGTAAGTTTCATGTCTTGCTTTTAAATTCTAATTGTCTTTAGTTCACTTTTGCACTATTGTCTCCATAGTGTATTTTTCCCTTTTTGCAGAATTGCCGCAGACAGGTGTCTCTTTCTCTGAGAGAGCGATGTAAATGCCAAGGTAAGTTTCAGTATTACGAAGAAAGAATAATGTCTTAAAATGCGGTATTGTTCAATCACTCTTTTCACCTGTTGCTCTCTTTCGTGTCTGCAGGTGCGGCACTTTCAGAAACGAAGCTCGTGTGAGGGAGAATAGCAAGACCGCAAACAAATATAGCTTCGGCTAAGTATCTTGCTGCGCCGGATTGAATATCTTATAGCGAGAAGTAACTCACCGATTGTCTTTTTTGTCTTTCACAGATGCGGCTGTTCTGGGCGGTGATTACTCTAGAGTGCCTCGCTGGATCGCCAGGATGAACGGAGCATCAGTGAGTATTCCGCTCCGCTATGCTAATTGTTCAATGAAATGTTTCCTTGAATAGCACGGTCGCTGGTGTTTCTTCCCTTGCAGGTACAAACCCCCGAATGCTTGCGGGGGTGAATCCAGGTAAGGTTCTTGCAATAATCTGTTCTCTTCTCTTCCTTTGCAGATGCAGATCGAGTAGAAAGATCGGGCGTGGCTGAAGACTGGACCGGAGCTGCAGGCACAGTGAGCGTTACGCTGCAAGAGTGCAGAATAACGTGAAGCGTGTTCCGTTCTCCAGGCGTGGTTTAAATAGCCTCCCAAAAGTAGTTCCCAGGTAAAGTAGTCCCAGTACCACACCCAATGAAATAGTCCCTTGAATAAAGTAGTCCCTTCAAGCAGCCTCATGGTGGGCTGTACCTGTCTATACCACTTGGTAATTTGACTTGCCTGAAAAATGCAATATGAGCCTGGCGCCAATGGCGCCAGGACTGAGTCTAGGAAGCCCTTAGGCAATCTTTTGGGACCTTATAGGTCCCCATGGATGCCAGGATTATGGGCTGACTGGTCTGCTTCAGATGTCTGGGGGCAGGCATTGTGACAATTTTGCTGTTTCTTTTAGGAAAGGTCCTTCTTGTGTTTAACGATGTGTGTCAAAACAGGTTTGGTCCCTTTGTTCGATGCCGTTTGGTGGTTTTCAGTGCTGAAGCCCTCCTCTTGTGACTGAGTGTCTGGGGTTGACAGGATGTGAGGGAGGTGCCCCAAAACTCCCTGTGCTTAGTCTCCTAGGAGACCTGAATGCACTCTGGCATGATTGGCTGGCTGACTGTCTGGCAAGGACAGACACCCTGCTGGGTGAGTGGCAGATAGGCTGGAATGAATGGCAGAAAACTGTTTAAAAGCAGGTCTCTGGGACTTGGGAGGCAGAGTCGACCACTGGAACAAAAGAACCGCAGATGAGCTGAAGGAAGATGACTGCTGCAACTCCTGGAATGTTGGTTTCCCCGGTGAAGCCCTGCTGAAGTTTCCGAATAGCCTGAAACTCCATCGACAGAGAAGCTCCTTCAAGGACGACCTCTTCCCTTGAGTTGGTGGGAACAACCAACTCATAAGCCACCTGGACACAGTCTCCATACTGGTCAAATTTTCATCAGATTGCTGTTGAAAACCGGATAGCCAGTGAGAAGAATACCAGTTTGTGGGCTTTAAGGCACTCACGCCTTAAACCGACGCTTAGCCAAGCTTGTGGCCTATTCCATAGGCAGTGCAGGAACCTTCCGATGTCCTCCTTCTTGTCCCCATGACTAAAGCTCAGGAACAGCGAGATCTGCAGGAACTGCCAGGAACAACTGCCTCAGCTACAGCTTTTCTTCATCAATGAGGTACTGTGCAAACGCGGTGTGGAAATCCTTTCTGCCGCGGTGAAAGATTGTGAAACTTTCCCAACTTTGGAGTCTTGTTCATTCCTAAACCGACATATAACTCTTTTTCTGGCAAGCTACTTCCTCATACATTGGCAAAGACTTAACCGCTTACTACCAGAACTGTGCTATACTATACAAGACTCTGAACCATTGTGTTTTGCCTACGCCTATTGAATTGAATTGCCAGTTGTGGTGAACTGAATCTATTTGCCCTGCCTTTGAAAGTAATTGGCTTTTATTCTTGTAACCTTTGTCTTTCTACCCCTTTTGAAAGTTACTGAAATGCCATTTTGCTCTCACTTCAGGGGAGCCTAACTTGTTCAGAAACGTATTGGTTGCGTACTGTAGTGTATTAAGATTGTGATATTGAGCTTCTTCTTACTAGTGGAATGTTTTCCAACTGACTGTGAAAATAAATGTATATTCTTTTACCAAGAAACCTTGAATAGTGTTTGTTTGAAAAATTGTGATTTCAAGTCCTTTGTGTAACCTCTTGTACTGCTCACATTACTCTTGAGATAAGTCTGGCTGCTCAGCCACTGCTACCACATAACTGTGTAGTACAGGTTGGTACCAAAGGTGAGATTGTGCTTCCACACACAGTCTTAATTGCGTGTAGTGTTCCCAAAGGGTACTGCATTTAATTCTGCCTAACATTGGTGTACACGCTGAGGATAAAGTATAGCTGTTACATTGAGAGTGCTGCTCTTAACTTTGTTCAAATAACCCTCACAAGGCTAAGCACCACTAGAAAAGCAATTGTTTTATCATGTCTGATATGGATATCTACAGACAGGAGACCCTAGTCATTTTAACAGTTGATCATCTGAGCGAAATGTGTAAAGCTAGGAACCTCACTGTTAAAGGCAAAAAGAATAAATTGATAGAAAAGTTGTTGGATTGTCAAAATCAAAGAAATAGGTCTGCTGTACCTACTTCTGATGAAAATGTGGACAATGATGATGAGGATGATAATGTTTCAGAGTCTCCCTCAAATGTTATTGATGAGTTAGAGGAGGCAGAGGAGCCTCAAGATGTTGGCCTCACTTTACCTCTAACTGCTCTTTGGCCTCAATCTTTTGACGCGGGGGCCCTACCAGGTCCAATGATGAGTCCAGAGTTTGTCTCTCTTGAAAAGATGAGACTTGAGTTAGAATTCAAAAGAATCCAAACACAAACTGAAAGTAAACATCAAGAACTTAAATCCAAAGGATTCTGGGGCAATTCAGAAGAAGGATGAGGGAAAGCAACACAAGAAAGATAACAAAGAGAATTCCAATACCTCCAATCCAAAAGAGAGCCACAAACATAAGAAGGGTAAGCCTCCTGGGAAACCGAATCAGGCTAGTTAAACCTCTGGTGCTAAACCAGAGGGAGGTCAGACCAAACCCCCATTCATAAAGACATTTGGTAAATGTTCTGCTTGTGGGTCAACTGACCATGTGAAAGGGGATCCCAGATGTAAGGGTACACTTTCAGGGATCCACATTGTCTCCTTAGCCTTCTCCCCAGAGGAAGAAGTACAAATGGCAAGCGGAAACAATCACCTACCGGCTGAGGAACCCATGAATGTCTCAGCCAGTTTTTCATTAGTGTCCCTGGGTCTGTGGGAACAAGAGAACTTAGATGTATACAATTCCATCCCAGACAATACTAAAGAGTGTTACAAAGACAGTGTTCTTGTGAATGCTCAGGAGACCCCTGCTATCAGAGACACTGGTGCCAGCATTACTGTAGTGGGTGAATCTTTTTTCAAGGTAGAGGATGTTGCTAAGACACCCAAATACCTCACTAAGCTTGCTGGAGGCCCTGTCCAAATGCTTCCACAGTTACCAGCTCTCATCCAGTGCAATGACATGACTGTCAAGATACCTGTTACTGTGCAAAGTGAAGTACCTCGGAGATTCCTGCTGGGGAATGACTTAAACACTCTTGGAGTTGTATCAAGCACCCCCAGTCCTCCCAGCAAAAGGAAACTGGAACACACAAGGAAGGCCAGAGAGAGTACCTTAAGAGGCTCTCAAGGGGAAAGTATAGAGGAAACTATAACCCCCAGTCCACAGGACTTATTGACTGCCATTTCCAAGAAAAAGGAGGAAAAGGGGAAACCTAAAACCTCAAAGAAGAAGTCAGCCAGCCCTCCTGTGCTACCTACAAGGACATCCCTGAGTGGACTGTCCAAAGTCACACCTGTCACTCCTCCACCAGCTGAGGCTGAGTGTGAGGAACAACCTAGTGTGGTTGAATCAGTTGCTGAGGAATCAGAGCTGGAAGAGGACCTGACTCCTGTTGGAGATCTGGATCCTGCAGACCATTCTGAGCTGCATTCTTTATGGCAGAAGGTGGACCCTGTAGGGTACACTTCAGCAGAGGTCAAAGAGAGTGTCCTACTCTTGAAGATCTTCGCCAACAGGCAGCTTCCCAGCTGGAATGGCAAGAGCCAGGGAATCATAGGTTATACTGGGAAAATGGCCTCTTCTACAGTGAACCAACTGAGTCTATCCCATGGGACTACAGAAGACTTGTAGTGCCTCTGGAAAGCAGACAACAGTTCCTACAGTTAGCCCATGAGATTTCTTTGGCTGATCACTTGAGTTTCAAAAAGACTAAGGAAAGTCTCTCTCTGTATTTCTACTGGCCTAAGTTGGGGTCTGATGTAGATAAATTATGTAGGAGCTCTCACACTTGTCAGACATCTGGCAAGAGTGGAGCCAAGAATGTGGCACCCTTGGTTCCTCTCCCAGTGGTGGGAGTTCCTTGTGAGAGGGTTGGAATCAACATTGTTGGTCTCTTAGACCCTCCAAATTCTTCAGGCGACAGGTGAATCCTGGTTATTGTAGACCATGCTACTAGGTATCCTGAAGCAATACCTATGAGGACTGTTACAGCTCAGGCCATTGCTAAGGCTTTATTCGGTATGTTTACCGGGGTAGGCTTTCCTAAGGAAGTCATCTCTGACAGGGGATCTAATTTTATGTCCCACTAACTGCAGGCCATGTGGAAGAACTGTGGTGTGACTTACAAGTTCTCAATTGCATACCATCCACAGACAAATGGATTGGCAGAGAGGTTTAACCGTAAAAAGAAGAGCATGATAGGTGGTTTAGAACAACCCATTAGAAGAACGTTGGTCCTTCTACTGCCATGCCTTCTATTTGCTTATAGAGAAGTCCCTCAGGAGGGAGTTGGATTTAGTCCCTTTGAACCACTCTATGGCCATCCAGTTACAGGCCCCTTGGCCCTAATTAAGGAGGGGTTGGAAAGTGATCCTTCCCCCAAGTCAGTGAGAGTCACTGACTATGTGATAGGTCTCCGAAGGAGAATGTCACACATGATGGCAGAAACACCAGATAACTTGAAAGCAGGTCAGGCTCTGGTGAAGCATTGGCATGATCAGAAGGCCAACATGGTTGAGTCTACTCAAGACTAGCAAGTTCTAGTTATGGTACCTACAAGGCAGAGGGCCTTACAGAATAAGTGGATAGGACCCTTCAAGGTTGTGGGCAAACTTGGAGAGGTGAACTATCTGTTGGACTTAGGGAATCCTAAGGAGGCTCCCAGAGTCTATCCCACTGTTAGGGAGAATTCTCCAGAATGGCTAATTTCCCTTACCTACTGAGTCCCTCAGCAGCTCTGCTGGATTTCTGGGGCTTATTGTTTTCACCTGGTAAGAGTGTGAGCCTTTTTTCCCACTCTTACATGTTTTTTGCTGTGTGTGTTTAACATTTACATTTTATTGTTTTCATAGACTGTGGAGCCTCACCTACTCCATAGCCATCATCTTTATACTGTGTGTTACACAGCACCTTCAGAGGCTCTCCAGAAGAGTTGATAGAGGAAACTATCACTCCCACTCCACAGGAGTTGCTCACTGCTATTTCTAGAAAGAATGAGGCAAACGGGAAACCCAAGACCTTAAGGAAAAAGTCAGACAACACCCCTGTGCTACCAACAAGGACATCCCCAAGATTGTCCAAGATCACACTTGTGACTCCTCCACCTGCTGAGGCAGAGTGTGAGGTGCAAACTTGTGTGGTTGAGCCAGTTTCTGAAGAATCAGATCTGGAAGAAGACACTCTCTTAGTTGGAGATCTTGACCCTGTTGACCATCCTGAGCTGCAGTCTTTACTGGCAGAAGGTGGACCCAACAGGGCAGACTTCAGCAGAGGACAAAGAGAGTGCCCTACTCTCGAGGGTCTTCGACAACAGGCTGCTAACCAACTTGATGGGCAAGAAGTTGGAAAGCATAGGTTAAGCTGGGAAGATTGCCTCTTCTACAACCAACTGAGTCTATCCCTGAGGACTGCAAAATAATTGTAGTGCCCCTTGCCAACAGACTCTGAGATAACTTTGGCTGGTCCCTTGAGTTTGAAAAAAAAAAAACCAAGGAAAGGATCTCTGTATACTTCTACTGGCCTAGAATGGGTTCAGAAGTTGACAAATTATGTAGGAGCTGTCACACTTGCCAAACCTCTGGCAAGAGTGGATCCAAGAATGTGGCACCCCTGGTGCCTCTCCCAGTGGTGGGAGTTCCTTTTGAGAGGGTGGGCATTGGCATTGTTGGTCCCCTTGACCCTCCCACATCTTCAGGGAACAGGTTTATCCTGGTTGTAGTAGACCATGCTACAAGATACCCAGAAGCTATACATATGAGAACTGTTATGGCTCAGGTGGTGGCTAAGGCTCTACTTGATATTTTTTACCAGTGTAGGGTTTCCTAAGGAAGTTATATCTGACAGGGGATCCAATTTTATGTCCCACTACATGCTTGCCATGTGGAAAAACTGTGGTGTCACTTACACGTTCTCTACAGCATGCCATCCACAGACAAATTGACTGGTAGAGAGGTTTAATCGTACTATGAAGAGCATGATAGATGCTTTAGAGGAACCCCTTTAAGGAAAATGGTACCTTCTACTGCCTTGCCTTCTATTTGCTTATAGGGAAGTCCCTCATGAGGGAGTTGGTTACAGTCCCTTTGAACTTCTCTATGACCATCCAGTCAGAGGTCCATTGGCCCTGATTAAGGAGGGGTTGGAGAGTGCTCCTTCCCCCAAGACATCAAAGTGACTGACTATGTGATAGGTCTCCGCAGGAGAATGTCACACATGATGGCAGAAGCTAGTGATAACTTGAAAGCAGGTCAGGCTCTGGTCAAACATTGGCATAACCAGAAGGCCAACATGGTTGAGTTTACTCAAGACAAGCTTGTATTAGTTATCGTGTCAACTTTGCAGGACCTTGCAGGACAAATGGATAGGACCCTTCAAGGTTGTGGGCAAACTTGGAGAGGTGAACTATTTGAAGGACTTAGGCAGACCTAAGGAGGCTCCCAGGTCTTTCACACCAACCGTTTGAAGGCATATGTCTCGAGACCATACATGGGAGATTTGCTTCTAGCTTCAGCTCAAGAGGAAGAGGAGAGTGAACCTCTACCTGACCTCCTCAGAGGCCAACCTTTGGATGAGAAAATAGAAGGAGTCAATCTCTCTTCTCAACTGACTTCTGAACAACAAGAGAAGTGCAAAGTTCTGTTAAATCAGTTTGCCTCCCTGTTTTTACTATCACCAGGCTTGACCCCTTGGGGCCAGCATGATATTCTCACTGGTGACTGTTTACCTGTGAAAAGTAGAGGTTACAGAATGTCAGAACATGTGAGATCCCACATCAAAGGAGAGGTCAACAAGATGCTTGATCTCGGGGGTTATAGAGCCCTCTACAGTCCTTGGTCTAGTCCAGTTGTTCTAGTACCAAAGGCAGGATCGAAGGGGTTGAGATTCTGTGTGGACTATAGAGCTCTAAATACAGTCACTAAGACTGATGCCCATCCTTTGCCAAGGACAGATGAACTGGTGGATAGACTTGGTTCAGCCAAGTACCTCAGTACATTTGATCTGACGTCAGGCTATTGGCAAATAGCCCTGATAGACCATGCCAAGGAGAAAACTGCATTCTCAACCCCAGCAGGCCTTTACCAGTTTAAGGGTATGCCTTTTGGACTAAGGAATGGCCCTGCTACATTCCAAAGGATGGTCAATCAAGTTCTGAATTGGATGGAGGACTTCTGCATGGCATACTTGGATGACATTGCAGTCTTCAGCCCTACATGGAAAGAACATATTGATCACTTAGGATATGTTTTGCAGGCTCATCTCACCATAAAGGCGAGTAAATGTCCAATTGGTCAGAGCAAAGTGGTCTACCTTGGTCATGAGGTAGGAGGAGGTGAAATAAGGCCATTGCCTAGCAAAGTACAAGCTGTACACAACTGGGCCACCCCTACTACTCAAACCAAAGTGAGAGCTTTCCTAGGTCTCACTGGGTACTACAGGAATTTCATAGAGAACTATGGGACCATAGCTTCTCCCTTGAATGTGATCTCCTCTCCCGAATTCTCTAAAAAGGTTAGATGGAATGAGGAGTGCACTCAAGCCTTTGAAAACCTGAAGAATGCCATTTGACAAGCTCCAGTCCTAAGAGCTCCTGATTATCACCAACCCTTCATTGTGCAGACAGATATCTCCAATACAGGTATAGGTGCAGTCCTTAGTCAACTGGATGAGAAAGGTGGGGAGCACCCCATTTGCATCATCAGTAGGAAACTGAAGGAACCAGAAACAAGGTGGGCAACCATAGAGCGTGAATGCTTTGCCATTGTGTGGTCTTTGAAGAAGTTTAGACCATACTTGTATGGATCTACTTTTGTGATTCAGACAGACCACCAACCCTTGAGAAGATTAATGCAAATGAAAGGGGAAAACTCAAAACTTCTGAGATGGACAATCAGCCTGCAAGGGTTTGATTTCACCATTGAGCACAGAGCAGGATGTCACCACAAAAATGCTGTCTCTCTAGGATGATTTAACCGACTAGAGGTAGCGATTCATCCAGTTCATAGACTGTGGAGCCTACTGCACAGACATCTTTTTACTGAGTGTTACACAGCACCTTCAGTGAAGTGACACAGGGTTGTCTTTTAGACTTCCCAACTCAGACTCCATTTTCTGGAACTGACTACTGTCTCCCAGAACATATAAAGTTGCCATTAACTTTATTAGCCTCTGTGAAACCACTGACCCAGTACACCCTATCTTAGATAGAGTACTGGAAAGGGTTAATAGTTATCCATTTTTGTCTATTTCTCTTGGAGCATTGTTTTGCTCCCTTTTTATCAAGACTTGGCTGGTGGCAGTGGTAACTACCCTATATTTCCTACCGTGGTTATCTTAAATAACCTTGGTATTGTTTTAGGCTGTCTTGGTAGCCTCGAACTTAAACCCGCTAGACCATATATGTTTTATTTCAGTTCTGGCTGGGTTTATTTGCCATTTCTTTTTGAAAATGTCTTTCTCATGTTTTAATCTGCGCGCCAAACCAGGTTTGGTTCCTTTGTTCACCGTCTTTTCGCGGGCTTCTACGCAGAAGCCCTCGTTAGGCACCTCTATGTCTGGGGGGACAGGATGTGAGGGAGGGATTTAGGACTCCCTGCACAGGGTTTCCTTGCAGACCCATGTCGCACTCGGAACTGATTGGCTGTGGTGGCTGTCCCGTGTGATTGACAGCCAGGCTGTGTGAATGGGGGAAAACTGCATAAAAAGCAGGTCTCTGGGTCTGGAAAGGCAGAGTCGCCACTGGAACAAAAGAGCCGATGAGGAGCTGACAGATGATGACCCCTACCATGACTGAGCTGCCCGGTGAAGCCCTGCTGCAGGTCCGAATCCTCGAACTCCAACAACAGAGAAGATCCTCCAGGAATCTTCTTCCCATGAGCTGGTGGGACCAACCAGTTTGCCAAAACTGCAAGCCAGGACTACCTCCTCTGGTCGAATTTGCTGTACAGAGCTACAGTGGGCCGGATAGCCAGGAAGGTCGGACCCTGCTTGGGGTTTAAGGAGCGCACCTTTTATTTGTTGCTTTGCTCTGCTGCTGGTTTCTTCCCTGGGTAGTACAGGAGCCTCCAGTCTTCCTACTTCATGTCAGTCCAACAGTCACTTCAGGAACCGTGAGCCTGGAGGAACTACCAGGAATGTCCGCCTCAGGTACAGTTTCTTCTCCATTTAAAGGTACTGTTCAAATCCGGATGTTCGTTTCGGTCAGCCGCGGTGAAAATGTGTGAAATCATTCTCCAATCCGAGGGAGTGTCTTCTCTACTCTTTAAACTAACCTTTCTGCTGACCAACTTTGTCCAGAACTCTTGCCAAAGATTTAACCGCAAACTACCCTGAGCTCTGCGATCTTGAGCAAAAGACTTTTGTCCTATTGACTTTGGCCCTAAGCCTTTTTGCTTTGATTCCATCACTGTAGTTCCTCTTTCTAGATTGCCCTGCTAACTTACCTGTTGGTGCTGTTCAATTTCTGCCTAACTTTGTCTTTCCCTCCCTTTTAAATTTCTGGAGTGCCATTTTGCTCCCACTTCATGTGTGAGCTTAACTTGTCTGGAATCTATTGGGAGTGGCGTGGTATATTAAGAGTGTGATTTTTAAACTGCTTTACTTTAGTGAAATGTTATACAACTGATGTGTAAATAAATGTATATTCTTTTACTCGGAAACCTTGAGTCAGTGTGTGTTTGAATCATAGTAATTGTTGTCCTTTGTGTAACTACTGCTACTGCTCACTTGCTCTTGAGATAAGTCTGGCTGCTCAGCCATCACTACCACTTTTACTGTGTAGTACAGGCTTGTACCAAAGGTTAATTTGTACTGGCACTTGTAGTCTTAATTGTGTGTGGTGTTCCCAAAGGGTACTGCATATAATTCTTCCTAACACCTGGCAGCGGTACAGGTGGAGGAGTGTTGGGGTGGTGTTGTGAAGAAGCTTGTATGCCCATGTCTCCATGGATAGATGTAACAGTGGTGGCTGTGCGTCTGGGGGCACTGCCCCCTTGTAAAGAGATTTAAGTGTGGATTAAAATTCAAAACTCACAATGTTCCTAGCAAGAAGCACAGTAATGCTACAACCAGAGACAGTCAGGGACATGCAGATAGCAAGATGCAGCTGATTGCCAGGCAGTGCAATGCTTGTGGGGTTGTGTAGGGGCAGCTCCTGCGCAAAAACTCAGTCTACAGTCCCTTGTTCTCCTTGCACTACCAAGAGCCTCGCTGCCCTGGCTGCACCCACTCAGAACATTACTGCCCTGTTTTCCCCTCCCCTCTTCCTTGCACTCCCCCTCCCATTTCTCATTCTGGCACTTGCACAATCTGAATGACACAAGGCCTAGTAAGATTGTTTGTCTTGTTCTCCCTCTAGCTTCCCTCTCTTGTCTAGTCGTGCCTAGAAAAACTTGTGTACAGGCCTGTTATAAATGACTTATATCATATCATATCATTTTATCACAGAAGTCCAGAAAAATATACAATGCCACAGTACGAAATGGCTAGATTTGAAGCACCCAAATGGCAGTCTAGCCAGGTAATTACAGTTAGCAGGTCTGCTTTATCAGAAATGTGCAGTTAAAAAAAGTGCCTCTCTAGGCACTAATAGCACATATCATGCCTACTTAGCCTGGACATGGACAATCATTATGATTTTTGAACAATCCCGACCCCCACACATCCCTTCTCTCTCCCAACTCCTTCCCCATCCTCCAAAACCAGCTCATTGGCCCAGTATTACTTTCACGTCCCTCTTCCTTGTCCCAGAGCTTACGTATGAGGCTCCTTGCCTCATAGGTAAGCATTGGGATGAGGAAGAGTGGGACTAGGAGTAATGAAGATTACCGGTAGCTAAATCTGTCATTACCTCCATGTACCTCTACCTCATCCCAGTACTTGTGTATGAGGCAGAGTGCCTCATACACAAGTACTGTCTCATACACAAGTACGGGGATGAGGAAGAATAGGGCTAGGAGTAATGACGATTACCAATAAGTAATCAAGACATTAAACACAAGTGGTGGCGTAACACCATTGAGTTGACTGGGCTTCAGCACCCCCAATCCCCTCTGAAATTTTGGGATATATTCACACAACCTAGCTGACCTTCAGAGCAGTTGCCGGACAGAACAGGACACAGATGTTAAACAACACCTGGGTTTCGCTGTTAGCAAGGGCCCAGCAATTACTAACGTAAAGCATTTCACTGTTAGTACCTGCATTCAAATGCCAAATTTTTTAGGCAATTGAAATTGTGATGTGGGTTTAGTACTTGCATGTCAGGGGAGTGATTGGAAGGCTAGAGAAAGGACAGGAGACTGCTCATTCTCACAACAGTCCATAAATGGGTGCTTTCAGATTTAAAGGAGAGAGTTAATTGCGTGTAACATTGAAGCTGCACTAACATAGTCTCATTAAAATGCGTAAAGAAGTTAGATGCCCCACACAAATAAGTTTGTCCCTCCCCCACCGCCCGTGAAGTTAGCGCCCCTCACAACATTTGAAGGATTAGCCCCCCCGAAATGTAGGTTTTGTTGCACCCCTGAACACAAGCACACACACCATTCACCATAAACACACACCTACAACCAGCCATCCATACATTTAGTTGTGCACTCTTTCACCATACAGGCACACCCCGGTAGCCATCCATACATTTAAATGTGCACCCTTACATCATGCAGGCACACCCAAGCAGCCACCGCACATTTAAGTGTACACCCTTTCACCATAGAGGCACACTCACCCAGGCACCCACCCATACATTTAAGTGTGCACCCTTTCACCATGCAGGCACACTCAGGCAGCCACCCATATATTTAAGTGTGCACCCTTTCACCATACATGCACAAATGCACACCCAGCAACCCATACATTTGTGTGCACCCTTTCACCAGACACTCACCCAGGCAGCCATCTACATGTTTAAGTGTACACCCTTTCATAATACAGTCAGACACACACACGTTATGGGGTTGAGGGGAGCCCTATTACTTCAAAATTAAATGGTTTCTTTTTGAAGTCACTCTGACTTCGTAAAGACATTATTTCCATTAAGGACCGATCCATAATGGAAATAATTTCTTTTATGACGGCTGAGTGCCTTCAAAATTAACTATTTCTTTTTGAAGTCATAGGGCTCCCCAACCCCATGACACTGAGGTCTCCAGCCTGTGGTTGTCCATGTCATGGGGTAGGGAGGGCCGTCGGACTTCAAAAATAAAGTTTATTTTTGTAGTCACTTTGTCTTCATAAAGACATTCTTTCTGTTACAGAAATAATTTCTTTATGAATGCAGAGTGACTACAAAAAGACACATTTAAAAAAAAATATATATATATATATATATATATGTACATATTTCATTTTTTTTTCCCTGGGGGGTGGCATCTCCCAGGACATGTACTAGCGGGGCCCCCCCGCACTGCGGGGGGTGCGGAGGGCCCTGTTAAGCCAGTGTCTGAATTTTGCACGCATCACTGCACAGGGACACGCTGCAGACACACAAACTGGTGCAGCACAGAGACACACAAACTGGGGAAACTGGGGGGGATAAAGGCCATTGTATCCCCCCCACTTAAAATTGTGGGTGGGATTTGTCCCCCTTATCCCTCTCATGTCCTACGCCCATGCCTATTTGGAAATAACATGTTGACAATTAGGATATCTTTTGCAGGCTATTGAGCAGGCCTATATGACCATAAAGGCAGGTAAATGTCAAATTGGTCAGAGCAATATGGTCTACCTTGGACATGGAGTAGGAGGAGGTGCAATCAGGCCATTGCCAAGCAAGGTACAAGCTGTACAAAACTGGGCCACCCCTACTACTCAAATCCAAGTGAGAGCCTTCCTATGCCTCACTGGTTACTATAGGAACTTCATAAAGAACTATGGTACCATAGCTTCTCCCTTGAATGTAATCTCCTCTCCCAAATTTCCCAAGAAGGTCAGGTAGAACGAGAAGTGCACTCAAGCATTTGAAGGACTTAAGAAAGCCCTTTGTCAAGCTCCAGTCTTAAGAGCTCCGGACTACAACCAAACCTTCATTGTGCAAACAGATGCTTCCAATACAGGTATAGGTGCAGTTCTTAGTCAGCTGGATGAGAAACAAGGTGGGCAACCATTGAAAGATAATGTTTTGCTATTGTGTGGTCACTAAAGAAGTTTAGGCTATACTTGTATGGATCTACATTTGTGATTCAGACTGACCACCAACACTTGAGATGGTTGATGCAAATGAAAGGGGAAAACCCTAAACTACTAAGATGGTCAATCAGCCTGCAAGGGTTTGATTTCACCATTGAACACAGGTCTGGGTGTCACTGTAACGCTCACCTGATTCCCGCAGAGGCGCCGGTCTTGGCTGGGCGAATACCGTATCTTCAAAGGTGATGTGTAACACACGATTGGCTCTTTGGGCTGGACCTCTGTGCACTGTATGTCTGACTCGAAGAGTAAGATGGCTGCAGATAGAAAATATGGGATTAATGAACTGGGGTTATTGGGTGTCTCTCTCTTCTTCCCCTTCTCTTCTCCTGTAGAACCCCAAAGGTTAACGCTCTCACCGTAGGTAAGTGAACGCCGAGCTCTCCATCTGCCTCGGGGCAGGGTGCCGTAACCAGTTTCTTCACTGGATAAGGGTGCAGGCCTCTTGACCTCAGAGGACTGCTGTCCGTCGTTTACTTCACGAACGGTAAGTTCCGAGTATTTCAAATGTCTTTAAAAGTCTTTTGTAATGATGTCTCTTGTTTTGCAGGGTTCCGGCGATGGCGGATGACGGGCTGAAGTGAGTTGAGGATGGAACCCGGGTGAGGAATAGAAGCGCCTGGAAGCACGTAAGTATGCACTTGTTGCCTGCTTCACGATGCGCACTAACTGTCCTTTTATCTTGCAGGTACAAGTTCGGAGCTGCTGAAGGGTGCCGGAATACCCACTGGGTTCGGCGTGGAAGGAGTAATGGCACGTGAGTAATAAAGTTACCCAATGTCTTTAAACGCACCTTCTTTTGTCTTCAGATGCGGGATGCAGCGCCGTAGGCCTCCGGAGCGTGCGAAGAGTTGGTAAGCTTTTGTCTTTCAGATGCCGGAATGCAGCGCAAGGCGTTGGTGACAGCCGATGGACAAGGTAAGAGAAGCGCTGTCACTGAAGACCGTAATGCTAACCTGTTCTTTCTTGTCTTTATAGGTGTTGCTGAAGACTGGATTCAGGATGGTAAGCCTTTTTCCCTTAGGCCCAGGATCAGATGCAGAAGACACGATGAGCGTTCTGCTGCAGAGGATGCAGAATAACACAAAGCAAGATTCATCCATCGGGTGTGGTTTAAATAGCCTCCTGTGGTGCTTAGGTGTCTCCTTCCACAGCCACGCCTAGGTAAGAAAAGAGTTCCTGCTTTCCAGAAGAGTTCCAGTGTTCTGAACCTAGGGAGTGGCTCCTGCCCCACCCAACAGGAAAAGTAGTCCCAAACAGAAGAGGATTAGAGGCTCAACTGGCAGGTAAGTAAGCAGCATGGTCTGCTGCAGGTAAGTCCACCCAAGCATTATGAGCCCGGCGCTTCCAGCGCTGGGACTGGGCATATTTATGAGCCTGGTGCCACTGGCGCCAGGACAGGGTCCAAAAGGTCCCAATTGGGACTGGTTTGCACTCGGAACCTGGGTTATGGGTCTGCTTCAAAGGGAGTTGGGTAAGTCCTGACCTTTTGGAAGCAGGGATCATGACAGCACCCCCCCTCAAGGCCCCTCCCAAACCGGGCTTCTCCGGGGGTTTGGGCTTGTCAGGAAATGTTCGATGGAATCTTTTGATTAGACGAGGAGCGTGGACATATTCTGCAGGTTCCCAGGATCTTTCTTGGGGACCGTAGCCTTTCCAGTCAATTAGGTAAAATAGTTTAGATTTGGAGATCTTGGAGTCCAGGATGCTTTTGACTTCAAACTCGAGTTCTCCATCAACTAGGATAGGTTTTGGAGATTTAGTTAGTCGGGTTTGAGGTTGCACGGGTTTTAATAGAGAGACATGGAAGACCGGATGTATCTTCATGTGAGGGGGCAAGTCCAACTTGACCGCTACTGGGTTTACTATGGTAGTGATGGAATAGGGACCAAGGTATCTTGGGTTGAATGTGCGTGGCCCTTTAGAGGTAGATATTTGGTGGATAACCAGACTTGATCTCCTACTTGATATTGGGGGGCTTCCTTCCGATGTTGATCTGCTCCTTTCTTGTATTGTTCCTTAGCCCTTTGAAGGTGAGAAACGGCTTCCTTAAAGGCTTGGGTGATTGTAGAATGCAGGTAGTCTACTGCTGGTGTTCCAAGATCTTGGAGTGGATCCAACTCCGAGGTTCGAGGGTGACTGCCGTATAGAAGAAAAAAACGGGGTTTTCCCAGTTCCCGAGTGGACAGAGTTATTGTAGGCATATTCGGCTATCCAAAGGATATCTTTCCAAGTTTTTTCAGTTTGTTGCAGCATGCAGCGTAAATACTGTTCCAGAGTTTGATTGGTCCTCTCGGTTTGTCCGTCGGTCTGAGGGTGGTGACTGGTCGATAGTCTCACATCAATTTGAGCCGACCGACAGCAACTTCGCCAAAAATGAGAAATGAATTGACTACCTCGATCCGAAATTAGAACTGAAGGAAAACCGTGCAGTCGGACGATGTTTTCGAGAAATTCTCGGGCCAGAGTTGTTGCTGTTGGCAAGCCTTTGAGTGGAATGAAATGCGCCATCTTGGAGAATAAGTCCACGATTACTAGGATCGTATTGTATCCGGAGCATGGAGGTAGATCGGTGATGAAGTCCATAGAAAGCGTATGCCAAGGGCGAGGTGGGATGTCAATAGGGCGTAAGAGGCCGGCTGGTTTTTCCTTTTGACTCTTGTTTTGGGCTATACTCCACAGGACATTATAAAGTCTCTGATATCTTTTTTCCAAGACGGCCACCAGAAGTAGCGCTTGATCTTTTCTGAGGTTTTGGCCATACCGGGATGTCCTTCCATTAAGGAATCGTGATAACAAGAGATTACCTTTTTCTGTAAATCTGTGCTGGGCAGGTATAATCGTTCTTGGAAATACAATAAGTTGTCCTTCACTGCAAAGTCCTTTCCCTGCAGATGCCAATTCTGTATGTCTGCTGGAGTTACAAGTTGCCTGGCTTTATCCTTAACTTCCTCTATGGATTGTGTGGCGATTACACCCACAATTCTTTGTTCGGGAATGATAGGTACAGGTTTAGGGTTGATCAAGTGTTCTTCCACTCCCATCCGAGAAAGGGCATCAGCTTTACCGTTTTTTGTACCAGGTCGATAGGTAATTATGAAGTCAAACTCGGCAAAGAATAGTGCCCAACGGAGTTGTCTAGAGGATTGGGCTTTTGCGGTTTTCAAATATTGCAGGTTTCAGTGATCCGTAATCACAGTAACGGTGTGTCGGGCCCCCAGAAGATAATGCCGCCAAGCCTTAAAGGCAGACTTGATAGCCAGAAGTTCCTTATCAGTAATAGTGTAATTGATTTCAGGAGGCAAGAATTTGCGGGACCAAAATGCCACGGGATGCAACTGATTAGTTACTGGGTCCTTTTGTGATAGAACTGCCCCCGTGGCAAGGCTCAAAGCATCAGTTTCCACGATGTAGGGGAGTTCGGGGCGAGGATGTTTTAAAATTGGTGCAGAGATAAATTTAGTCTTCAAATTCTGGAAAGCTTGCTCCGCCTCGGTAGACCATTCAAAACGTTTGTTTTTCTTTAACAAGGCGCTGATGGGCTGGACTATTCGACAGAATTCGGGGATAAACCTGCGGTAAAAGTTAGCGAAGCCTAACATGCTTTTAACACCTTTTACGGAGGATGGTGATGGCCATTTGAGAATTGCATCGACCTTCTTTGAATCCATACGCACTCCGCTTGGCTGATAATATGAATCCCAAGAACTCAACTTCAGTCACGTTGAAAACACATTTTTCCAACTTGGCGAAAAGTTTGTGTTGACTCAATCTCTCGAGGACCATTTTCACGTGTTTCCGATGTTCAGATTCCGATGAAGAATAAACGAGGCTGTCGTCAATGTAAACAACAACACACACATCTATGAGCTCTCTGAGGACATCGTTCATAAAATATTGAAAGGCGGCCGGGCATTGCAAAGTCCGAAGGGCATGACCTGATATTCAAATAGCCCATACTTGGTGGGGAAGGCCGTCTTCCATTCATTTCCCTCTTTTACTCGTACCAAGTGGTAGGCTCCTCTAAGATCCAGCTTTGTATATATGCATGCTTTTCTGACTTGGTCCAGGAGTTCAGGGATCAAAGGTAACGGATATCTATTCTTAACGGTGATCTGGTTCAGGGCACGATAATCTATACAAGTTCTAAGGTCCCCTTCTTTTTTTGGAACGAAGAACAAAGCTGAAGAAGCAGGGGACTTGGAAGGACGAATAAACCCATTCGCTAGGTATTGATCCAGGTATTGTCGGAGGTGAAGGTTCTCAGGCTCGGTGAGGGCATAAATTCTACTACAAGGAGGAGTAGATCCAGGTATCAGGTCTATCTGGCAGTCATAAGACCTATGAGGAGGTAGAGAGTTAGCCTGATCCTTCTGGAAAACATCTTGGAATTCTAGGTATTCGGGAGGTAACTGGGGAGTCTCTGAAGAAATTGCTGCCAGTGCAACACCAGGTGGAGGGTGACAAGTAGAGACACATTCTGGAAACTGAACCGTTCTTGCTCGCCAATCGATCTGAGGATTGTGTTTCTCTAACCAAGGTATTCCTAGAATAATCTGGAATTGAGGGGCCTTGATCACATCGAACACGATCTTCTCATGGTGTCCATCTTGACTTACTAGCGTCACTTCTTGAGTGGTATGCGCTACTGGTCCGGAGGCTATCTCCGTACCATCCACCGTAGTAATGACGTCCTTTACAGCCTTGGGACAAAGAGTTAGATTCATCCTCAAAACCATTTCATGATCCACATAATTGCCGATGGCACCGCTGTCGACGTAAGCTTCAATCGCATGTAATCGATCCGGATGATCAGGGCTAATGAGGACCATAGGTATCACGAAATGCGAGGTCACGGAACAGGTTTTAAGGCTCGGCAAGAGGACCTCTATTCTTGTCGGGCGAGGTCGTTTCCCTGCTCAGAGTTTGTGACCTTGGTAACTGCAGCTCCTACTGCCTTCTTGGCTGGTTTCACCAGACAGTCTCGAAGAAAGTGCCCTGAGTTTCCGCAATAGAGGCATAATTGCAACTGTTTTCTCCTTTCCCGCTCCTTTTGTGTGAGTGGTCCTTTCAGGCCCCCTATTTGCATGGGTTCCCCGGAGTCTACTCCTTTGGAAGGAGTTGGTGGTTTGGAAAATACTCGAGCATCAAACTTGGAACGATCGGCCTTCCTGTTCTGCAGTCTGTGATCTATTTGAACGACTAAGTCTATATAATCCGAACAGTCTTGCGGGGGATTCACTACTTGGGCTAACACATCTTTGAGCTCTCCACGTAGACCTCTATAAAACAGCGTAATCCTTTTGTCCTCAGGCCATTGAGTTTCCACTATCAGTCTGTTGAAAGACGTAATATAAGCCAAAAGGTCTTGATTACCCTGTCGCAACGAAAGAAGCTCATTGTCCAAGGCCTACCCCTGTGAATGTCTTGCAAACAGTTTTTCCATATTGAGCTGAAAAGCTTGAAAATCATGGAGAACCGGATCATCTTGATTAACTAGAGGGATCGACCAGTCTGCCGCATTGCCACTAAGGTACGAAAGCACGAAAGCTACTTTAGCTTGATCAGTTGGAAAGGCTGCTGGCCGGCATAAGAAATGCAACCGGCACTGATTAATAAATACTGCAAACCTCTTTGGGTCACCAGAAAATCGTTCGGGCGGAGCCAGAGGTACATTCCCAGGTAGGTTGATTTGCACTGGATTCATAGAGGATGTTGAAGGAAGATTTGCCCCTGATGCGGGTAATGGGGTCTGTCCGGCTTGTGACTGTAGCAATTGTCTAGCGAGATCGTCTGTTCGCTCCTTGGAAATGATCAGTTCCCTTCTTAGGGCGTTCGTTTCCTGACGGGCTGCATGCACTTCTGCTCTTAGTTCCCCAAGTAACTGGGCTAGCTGATCGGTATCCGAGGTTTCCATAGCGCCTGGGCGGGAGTTTTGCGGTAGGCTTTGTGTTCTGTAACGCTCACCTGATTCCCGCAGAGGCGCCGGTCTTGGCTGGGCGAATACCGTATCTTCAAAGGTGATGTGTAACACACGATTGGCTCTTTGGTCTGGACCTCTGTGCACTGTATGTCTGACTCGAAGAGTAAGATGTCTGCAGATAGAAAATATGGGATTAATGAACTGGGGTTATTGGGTGTCTCTCTCTTCTTCCCCTTCTCTTCTCCTGTAGAACCCCAAAGGTTAACGCTCTCACCGTAGGTAAGTGAATGCCGAGCTCTCCATCTGCCTCGGGGCAGGGTGCCGTAACCAGTTTCTTCACTGGATAAGGGTGCAGGCCTCTTGACCTCAGAGGACTGCTGTCCGTCGTTTACTGCACGAACGGTAAGTTCCGAGTATTTCAAATGTCTTTAAAAGTCTTTTGTAATGATGTCTCTTGTTTTGCAGGGTTCCGGCGATGGAGGATGACGGGCTAAAGTGAGTTGAGGATGGAACCCGGTTGAGGAATAGAAGCGCCTGGAAGCACGTAAGTAAGCACTTGTTGCCTGCTTCACGATGCGCACTAACTGTCCTTTTATCTTGCAGGTACAAGTTCGGAGCTGCTGAAGGGTGCCGGAATACCCACTGGGTTCGGTGTG
Source organism: Ambystoma mexicanum (assembly GCF_040938575.1). Taxonomy (NCBI): domain Eukaryota; kingdom Metazoa; phylum Chordata; class Amphibia; order Caudata; family Ambystomatidae; genus Ambystoma; species Ambystoma mexicanum. The sequence continues at coordinate 791,091,833 of NC_090937.1, read as the reverse complement.
GGAAGGAGTAATGGCACGTGAGTAATAAAGTTACCCAATGTCTTTAAGTGCACCTTCTTTTGTCTTCAGATGCGGGATGCAGCGCCGAAGGCCTCCGGAGCGTGCGAAGAGTTGGTAAGCTTTTGTCTTTCAGATGCCGGAATGCAGTGCGAAGACCTCCGGAGCACGCGAAGAGTAGGTAAGCCTTTGTCTTTCAGATGCCGGAATGCAGCGCGAGGCGTTGGTGACAGCCGATGGACAAGGTAAGAGAAGCGCTGTCACTGAAGACCGTAATGCTAACCTGTTCTTTCTTGTCTTTATAGGTGTTGCTGAAGACTGGATTCAGGATGGTAAGCCTTTTTCCCTTAGGCCCAGGATCAGATGCAGAAGACACGATGAGCGTTCTGCTGCAGAGGATGCAGAATAACACAAAGCAAGATTCATCCATCGGGTGTGGTTTAAATAGCCTCCTGTGGTGCTTAGGTGTCTCCTTCCACAGCCACGCCTAGGTAAGAAAAGAGTTCCTGCTTTCCAGAAGAGTTCCAGTGTTCTGAACCTAGGGAGTGGCTCCTGCCCCACCCAACAGGAAAAGTAGTCCCAAACAGAAGAGGATTAGAGGCTCAACTGGCAGGTAAGTAAGCAGCATGGTCTGCTGCAGGTAAGTCCACCCAAGCATTATGAGCCCGGCGCTTCCAGCGCTGGGACTGGGCATATTTATGAGCCTGGTGCCACTGGCGCCAGGACAGGGTCCAAAAGGTCCCAATTGGGACTGGTTGGCACTCGGAACCTGGGTTATGGGTCTGCTTCCAAGGGAGTTGGGTAAGTCCTGACCTTTTGGAAGCAGAGATCATGACAGCACCCCCCTTCAAGGCCCCTCCCAAACCGGGCTTCTCCGGGGGTTTGGGCTTGTCAGGAAATGTTCGATGGAATCTTTTCATTAGACGAGGAGCGTGGACATATTCTGCAGGTTCCCAGGATCTTTCTTGGGGGCCGTAGCCTTTCCAGTCAATTAGGTAAAATAGTTTAGATTTGGAGATCTTGGAGTCCAGGATGCTTTTGACTTCAAACTCGAGTTCTCCATCAACTAGGATAGGTTTTGGAGATTTAGTTAGTCGGGTTTGAGGTTGCACGGGTTTTAATAGAGAGACGTGGAAGACCGGATGTATCTTCATGTGAGGGGGCAAGTCCAACTTGACCGCTACTGGGTTTACTATGGTAGTGATGGAATAGGGACCAAGGTATCTTGGGTTGAATGTGCGTGGTCCTTTTAGAGGTAGATATTTGGTGGATAACCAGACTTGATCTCCTACTTGATATTGGGGGGCTTCCTTCCGATGTTGATCTGCTCCTTTCTTGTATTGTTCCTTAGCCCTTTGAAGGTGAGAAACGGCTTCCTTAAAGGCTTGGGTGATTGTAGAATGCAGGTAGTCTACTGCTGGTGTTCCAAGATCTTGGAGTGGATCCAACTCCGAGGTTCGAGGGTGACTGCCGTATAGAAGAAAAAAACGGGGTTTTCCCAGTTCCCGAGTGGACAGAGTTATTGTAGGCATATTCGGCTATCCAAAGGATATCTTTCCAAGTTTTTTCAGTTTGTTGCAGCATGCAGCGTAAATACTGTTCCAGAGTTTGATTGGTCCTCTCGGTTTGTCCGTCGGTTTGAGGGTGGTGACTGGTCGATAGTCTCACATCAATTTGAGCCGACCGACAGCAACTTCGCCAAAAATGAGAAATGAATTGACTACCTCGATCCGAAATTAGAACTGAAGGAAAACCGTGCAGTCGGACGATGTTTTCGAGAAATTCTCGGGCCAGAGTTGTTGCTGTTGGCAAGCCTTTGAGTGGAATGAAATGCGCCATCTTGGAGAATTAGTCCACGATTACTAGGATCGTATTGTATCCGGAGCATGGAGGTAGATCGGTGATGAAGTCCATAGAAAGCGTATGCCAAGGGCGAGGTGGGATGTCAATAGGGCGTAAGAGGCCGGCTGGTTTTTCCTTTTGACTCTTGTTTTGGGCGCATACTCCACAGGACATTATAAAGTCTCTGATATCTTTTTTCCAAGACGGCCACCAGAAGTAGCGCTTGATCTTTTCTGAGGTTTTGGCCATACCGGGATGTCCTTCCATTAAGGAATCGTGATAACAAGAGATTACCTTTTTCTGTAAATCTGTGCTGGGCAGGTATAATCGTTCTTGGAAATACAATAAGTTGTCCTTCACTGCAAAGTCCTTTCCCTGCAGATGCCAATTCTGTATGTCTGCTGGAGTTACAAGTTGCCTGGCTTTATCCTTAACTTCCTCTATGGATTGTGTAGTGATTACACCCACAATTCTTTGTTCGGGAATGATAGGTACAGGTTTAGGGTTGATCAAGTGTTCTTCCACTCCCATCCGAGAAAGGGCATCAGCTTTACCGTTTTTTGTACCAGGTCGATAGGTAATTATGAAGTCAAACTCGGCAAAGAATAGTGCCCAACGGAGTTGTCTAGAGGATTGGGCTTTTGCGGTTTTCAAATATTGCAGGTTTCATTGATCCGTAATCACAGTAACGGTGTGTCGGGCCCCCAGAAGATAATGCCGCCAAGCCTTAAAGGCAGACTTGATAGCCAGAAGTTCCTTATCAGTAATAGTGTAATTGATTTCAGGAGGCGAGAATTTGCGGGACCAAAATGCCACGGGATGCAACTGATTGGTTACTGGGTCCTTTTGTGATATAACTGCCCCCATGGCAAGGCTCGAAGCATCAGTTTCCATGATGTAGGGGAGTTCGGGGCGAGGATGTTTTAAAATTGGTGCAGAGTTAAATTTAGTCTTCAAATTCTGGAAAGCTTGCTCCGCCTCGGTAGACCATTCAAAACGTTTGTTTTTCTTTAACAAGGCGGTGATGGGCTGGACTATTCGAGAGAATTCGGGGATAAACCTGCGGTAAAAGTTAGCGAAGCCTAACATGCTTTGAACACCTTTTACGGAGGATGGTGATGGCCATTTGAGAATTGCATCGACCTTCTTTGAATCCATACGCACTCCGCTAGGTGATAATATGAATCCCAAGAACTCAACTTCAGTCACGTTGAAAACACATTTTTCCAACTTGGCGAAAAGTTTGTGTTGACTCAATCTCTCGAGGACCATTTTCACGTGTTTCCGATGTTCAGATTCCGATGAAGAATAAACGAGGATGTCGTCAATGTAAACAACAACACACACATCTATGAGCTCTCTGAGGACATCGTTCATAAAATATTGAAAGGCGGCCGGGGCATTGCAAAGTCCGAAGGGCATGACCTGATATTCAAATAGCCCATACTTGGTGCGGAAGGCCGTCTTCCATTCATCGCCCTCTTTTACTCGTACCAAGTGGTAGGCTCCTCTAAGATCCAGCTTTGTATATATGCATGCTTTTCTGACTTGGTCCAGGAGTTCAGGGATCAAAGGTAACGGATATCTATTCTTAACGGTGATCTGGTTCAGGGCACGATAATCTATACAAGTTCTAAGGTCCCCTTCTTTTTTTGGAACGAAGAACAAAGCTGAAGAAGCAGGGGACTTGGAAGGACAAATAAACCCATTCGCTAGGTATTGATCCAGGTATTGTCGGAGGTGAAGGTTCTCAGGCTCGGTGAGGGCATAAATTCTACTACAAGGAGGAGTAGATCCAGGTATCAGGTCTGTCTGGCAGTCATAAGACCTATGAGGAGGTAGAGAGTTAGCCTGATCCTTCTGGAAAACATCTTGGAATTCTAGGTATTCGGGAGGTAACTGGGGAGTCTCCGAAGAAATTGCTGCCAGTGCAACACCAGGTGGAGGGTGACAAGTAGAGACACATTCTGGAAACTGAACCGTTCTTGCTCGCCAATCGATCTGAGGATTGTGTTTCTCTAACCAAGGTATTCCTAGAATAATCTGGAATTGAGGGGCCTTGATCACATCGAACACGATCTTCTCATGGTGTCCATCTTGACTTACTAGCGTCACTTCTTGAGTGGTATGCGCTACTGGTCCGGAGGCTATCTCCGTACCATCCACCGTAGTAATGACGTCCTTTACAGCCTTGGGGCAAAGAGTTACATTCATCCTCAAAACCATTTCATGATCCACATAATTGCCCATGGCACCGCTGTCGACGTAAGCTTCAATCGCATGTAATCGATCCGGATGATCAGGGCTAATGAGGACCATAGGTATCACGAAATGCGAGGTCACGGAACTGGTTTTAACGCTCGGCAAGAGGACCTCTATTCTTATCGGGCGAGGTCGTTTCCCTGCTCAGAGTTTGTGACCTTGGTAACTGCAGCTCCTACTGCCTTCTTGGCTGGTTTCACCGGACAGTCTCGAAGAAAGTGCCCTGAGTTTCCGCAATAGAGGCATAATTGCAACTGTTTTCTCCTTTCCCGCTCCTTTTGTGTGAGTGGTCCTTTCAGGCCCCCTATTTGCATGGGTTCCCCGGAGTCTACTCCTTTGGAAGGAGTTGGTGGTTTGGAAAATACTCGAGCATCAAACTTGGAACGATCGGCCTTCCTGTTCTGCAGTCTGTGATCTATTTGAACGACTAAGTCTATATAATCCGAACAGTCTTGCGGGGGATTCACTACTTGGGCTAACACATCTTTGAGCTCTCCACGTAGACCTCTATAAAACAGCGTAATCCTTTTGTCCTCAGGCCATTGAGTTTCCACTATCAGTCTGTTGAAAGACGCAATATAAGCCAAAAGGTCTTGATTACCCTGTCGCAACGAAAGAAGCTCATTGTCCAAGGCCTGCCCCTGTGAATGTCTTGCGAACAGTTTTTCCATACTGAGCTGAAAAGCTTGAAAATCATGGAGAACCGGATCGTCTTGATTAACTAGAGGGATCGACCAGTCTGCCGCATTGCCACTAAGGTACGAAAGCACAAAAGCTACTTTAGCTTGATCAGTTGGAAAGGCTGCTGGCCGGCATAAGAAATGCAACCGGCACTGATTAATAAATACTGCAAACCTCTTTGGGTCACCAGAAAATCGTTCGGGCGGAGCCAGAGGTACATTTCCAGGTAGGTTGATTTGCACTGGATTCATAGAGGATGTTGAAGGAAGATTTGCCCCTGATGCGGGTAATGGGGTCTGTCCGGCTTGTGACTGTAGCAATTGTCTAGCGAGATCGTCTGTTCGCTCCTTGGAAATGATCAGTTCCCTTCTTAGGGCGTTCGTTTCCTGACGGGCTGCATGCACTTCTGCTCTTAGTTCCCCAAGTAACTGGGCTAGCTGATCGGTATCCGAGGTTTCCATAGCGCCTGGGCGGGAGTTTTGCGGTAGGCTTTGTGTTCTGTAACGCGCACCTGATTCCCCCAGAGGCGCCGGTCTTGGCTGGGCGAATACCGTATCTTCAAAGGTGATGTGTAACACACGATTGGCTCTTTGGGCTGGACCTCTGTGCACTGTATGTCTGACTCGAAGAGTAAGATGTCTGCAGATAGAAAATATGGGATTAATGAACTGGGGTTATTGGGTGTCTCTCTCTTCTTCCCCTTCTCTTCTCCTGTAGAACCCCAAAGGTTAACGCTCTCACCGTAGGTAAGTGAACGCCGAGCTCTCCATCTGCCTCGGGGCAGGGTGCCGTAACCAGTTTCTTCACTGGATAAGGGTGCAGGCCTCTTGACCTCAGAGGACTGCTGTCCGTCGTTTACTTCACGAACGGTAAGTTCCGAGTATTTCAAATGTCTTTAAAAGTCTTTTGTAATGATGTCTCTTGTTTTGCAGGGTTCCGGCGATGGCGGATGACGGGCTGAAGTGAGTTGAGGATGGAACCCGGGTGAGGAATAGAAGCGCCTGGAAGCACGTAAGTATGCACTTGTTGCCTGCTTCACGATGCGCACTAACTGTCCTTTTATCTTGCAGGTACAAGTTCGGAGCTGCTGAAGGGTGCCGGAATACCCACTGGGTTCGGCGTGGAAGGAGTAATGGCACGTGAGTAATAAAGTTACCCAATGTCTTTAAACGCACCTTCTTTTGTCTTCAGATGCGGGATGCAGCGCCGTAGGCCTCCGGAGCGTGCGAAGAGTTGGTAAGCTTTTGTCTTTCAGATGCCAGAATGCAGCGCAAGGCGTTGGTGACAGCCGATGGACAAGGTAAGAGAAGCGCTGTCACTGAAGACCGTAATGCTAACCTGTTCTTTCTTGTCTTTATAGGTGTTGCTGAAGACTGGATTCAGGATGGTAAGCCTTTTTCCCTTAGGCCCAGGATCAGATGCAGAAGACACGATGAGCGTTCTGCTGCAGAGGATGCAGAATAACACAAAGCAAGATTCATCCATCGGGTGTGGTTTAAATAGCCTCCTGTGGTGCTTAGGTCCCTCCTTCCACAGCCACGCCTAGGTAAGAAAAGAGTTCCTGCTTTCCAGAAGAGTTCCAGTGTTCTGAACCTAGGGAGTGGCTCCTGCCCCACCCAACAGGAAAAGTAGTCCCAAACAGAAGAGGATTAGAGGCTCAACTGGCAGGTAAGTAAGCAGCATGGTCTGCTGCAGGTAAGTCCACCCAAGCATTATGAGCCCGGCGCTTCCAGCGCTGGGACTGGGCATATTTATGAGCCTGGTGCCACTGGCGCCAGGACAGGGTCCAAAAGGTCCCAATTGGGACTGGTTGGCACTCGGAACCTGGGTTATGGGTCTGCTTCCAAGGGAGTTGGGTAAGTCCTGACCTTTTGGAAGCAGAGATCATGACAGTCACCATCAAAATGCTGATGGTCTCCCCAGGATGTTTGACCGACTGGAGTAAGGAGATACATCCAGGAGTGGATTAAATCCTCCTGTCCCTTATTCTGGGGGGACGAGTGTTAGGGAGAATTCTCCAGAATGTGCTAATCTCCCTTACCTTTAGAGACCCCCAGCAACTTTGCTGGATTTCTAGGATTTTAATCCTGGAAAGAGTGTGAGCCTTTTTTCCCACTCTTTCATGTATTTTGATGTGTATTTTACTTTTGCGTTCTTTGGATATGGAGTTTTTAGACAAACTCCATAGGCATCATATTTTTCTCATGTGTCACACTGCACCTTCAGTGCAGTGGCACTGGGGTGTCGTTCAGACTCCCCGAGGTCTAAATACCTTTTCTGGGACTAACTACCATTTCCCAGAGCATGTGAAGTTAAATTGACTTTACTAGTCCTTTTAAATTCATAGACCCAGCACACACTATCTTCCTATAGAGTGCTGGAGGGGTTGCCTAGCATCCCCTGTGTCTGAACACTCGTGTAACAGTCAAATGTTACCATTTCCTCTTGAAATGGCTGGTGGCAGTGGTTTTAGAACAAGCTACCATGATTTTTCCCGACCGCGAAAACCGGTAGATAAAAATCGGTTCACCCATGTTTTTCAATATGGGCCCATGACCCCTCTGTAAAAACAGACTCCAGTCATCTTTTAGGAAAGGTCCTTCTTGTGTTTAACTCTGTGCGTCAAACCAGGTTTGGTCCCTTTGTTTGATGCCCTTTGGCGGACTTCAGTGCTGAAGCCCTCCTCTGGCGCCTGAGTGTCTGGAGTGGACAGGATGTGAGGGAGGTGCCCGAAACTCCCTGTGCTTAGTCTCCTAGGAGACCTGAATGCACTCTGGCATGATTTGCTGCCTGACTGTCTGGCAAAGGACAGCCACCCTGCTGGATGAGTGGCAGCTAAGCTGGAATGAATGAGAGAAAACTGTTTAAAAGCAGGTCTCTGGGACTAGGAAGGCAGAGTCGGCCACTGGAACGAAAGAACCAAAGACGAGCTGAAGGAAGACAACTGCTGCAATTCCTGCACCGTTGGTTTGCCCGGTGAATGCCTGCTGCAGTTCCAAATGGCCTGAAACTCCATCAACAGAGAAGCTCCTTCAAGGACAACTTCTTCCCATATGCTAGTGGGAAGAACCAACTCGTAAACCACCTGGACACCATCTCCATACTGGTTGAATTTTCATCAGAGTGCTCTTGAAAACCTGATAGCCAGTGAGAAGGATACCAGTTTGTGTGCTTTAAGGCACTTACACCTTAAACCAACAATTAGCCAAGCTTGTGGCCTCTTCTCTGGGCAGTGCAGGAACCTCCCAACTTGTTCTTCTTGTCCCCACGACTGAAGCTCAGGAACAGCGAAATCTGCACTAACTGCCAGGAACAAATGCCTCAGCTGCAGCTTTTCTTCATCAATAAGGTACTGTGCAAACGCGGTGTGGAAATCTTTTCTGCCGCAGTGAAAGTTTGTGAAACTTTACCAACTTTGGAGTCTTGTTCTCTCCTAAACCGACATATAACTCTTTTTCTGGCAAACTACTTCCTCGAACATTGCCAAAGACTTAACCGTTTACTACCAGAACTGTGCTATCCTATACAAGACTCTGAACCATTGACTTTGGCCAAGGCTTATTGAATTGAATTGCCAGTTGTAGTGAACTGAAACTGTTTGCCCTGCCTATGAAAGTAATTGTGCTTTATTTATTTTTAACCTTTGTCTTTCTACCCCTTTTGAAAGATACTGAAGTGCCATTTTGCTCCCACTTCAGGGGAGCCTAACTTGTTCAGAAACATATTGGTTGTGTACTGTAGTGTATTAAGATTGTGATATTGAGTTGCTTCGTACTAGTGGAATGTTTTCCAACTGTCTGTGTAAATAAATTTACATTCTTTTACCAAGAAACCTTGAATAGTGTTTGTTTGACCTACTGTGATTGCAAGTCCTTTGTGTAACCTCTTGTACTGCTCACATTACTCTTGAGATAAGTCTGGCTGCTCACCCACTGCTACCACATAACTGTGTAGTAAAGGCTTGTACCAAAGGTGTGACTGTGCTTATACCTGTAGACTTAATTGTGTGTAGGGTTCCCAAAGAGTACTGCATGTAATTCTGCCTTACATATGCTCTTGAACGTGTATATTTCTTCTAAGAAACACTGAATAGTGCAAATGCAAACGAGTGCATGCATTCTGTGGACAGTGTATGCATATTTATAGTTTGTCTCTTCCATGGAGGCAAACCAGTCAATATATATAAGATATGGTTACTTCCCAATTTTGTTGTTTTCGGGGGGACCAGTTTCAAGAAGGGAAGAAGTGAAAAGCACAATACATAATGGAAACAACTAGTCACCCCTCCCTATTACACTAAAACGATTTGTGAATGCACCGCCGCCAGGCTGAATGGTTAAATTGTCATCAGTCTTGATCAACACAGCATTTTATTATTCAAAAAATAAATGTATAATTTTTTCATTAAAACGTTTTTATATTATAGCATACAAAATTGAGACAATTCTACAGATAAAAGACATGTTCATTCCAATAATCTTTCAGCTAACGGTGGCACTACAAAAATGTGCCTAGGGGTTAGTATGAGGTGACTTGCTTACTTGCAATACACACTCTTTTTGTAAAACAGTTTGACATTTTTCATAATAGTCAAAAACGACCCATCATCTGTACCTATACCCAAGGAGATTGAAAAAAGTTCCAAACTACTGAGACTATTTATTATGGTTTTTTTTTTTTTTCATACAGAAATACCTTGTTGTTATGTCCTTTGTGGAAAACTGGTCAGCCCATGTCGGATTTTGTCGACATGTGTTTTGGCCCCTCTGCTGTGGGACGCTTTCCAAGCGTTCTTACTTGATTTTTTATTGGGCCTCCATCAGAAATTGTTAGGTAATAAAAAATAAATTATTGCAAGTTAAGAAGTTCCCAGGATGAGAAGGGTATCTCTATAGTGTGGGTATATCGTCTCCAGGATGGCCGTCACGTGCAGACACCAGGTTCTGAATAAGAGCAGAAGATGTGTAAGACATTCTACCCGCTATACCGTTAAGCTGCGAAGCGCCAATATGTAAACATAATGGGGCAGTGAAATAGTTAAGGATGATGGCCACACTAATGGACATCCAAGTAGTTTTAAATACAACGGTTTTGCTGCACCATCGGCCTGCAGGATCACAGAGTGATCCAAACCTTTGCAGGAATTTAGATACACCCATGTAGCACTTGGGTGGTCCAGGAAAATAATTTAAAAAAGGTTTACAAAATCTTGAAATTTTAATTTTCAATAAATTCATGGGTGAAAATAAAATCACGGGTGTGCAATTAAGCATTTAGCCTAGATGTCGTGCAATCACAAATCGTGTTAAGGTGAAAGGGAGGGGTAACCAGTGTTCTCCTTTATATATTACGCAAACCAGTCAATTAAAAGATTCAATTTCCTGAGAGGCCAAAACCGCCCAGAAAATACCTCAAAGGAAGTAAGCTGGAGCAAGCGAGGAAGTGGCAGCTCCAGGAAAACGAGCAGTGTGGAATTAAAACATTGCTTTTCTTCTTCAGAAAATAGCATCAAACGCCCTCTGAGCTACACAGTGCATCCACCGATACTGGAGTCGGTGGAGAACAAGGAAGTGCCGATGACTCTAATCACTCAGCATCTTCCAATTTAAGTCATGGGGTAAGAAAGTCACTGTGACTGTAGTGCTGGAGACACGCTTTTAGTGTGAGGTGCTGGCAGTAATGGCGGAGGGACAGTGCTTACTTATGGTTGAGAAAGGAGATGATGATGAAGCAGCTGTCAGAACACATCTTCCAGATGTAAGCATGGCATCAAGCCCTGTCCAGTACCCTCCCCAAGGTGGCACAGCAATGCCCTCCTTGCTCATTCATTTTCATCACTTAGTGAGCCAGGGCCCCCTGCTTGAAAACCTAGCAGCACACGTGATCAGTCCAGTCTTCTTAAACAAATCAATAGAACATCTGCTGCCAGCAAATCCACAAAGTCCCACAGAAATCATCACTTCATGTGTTTTTACAATAGGAAGATTATCAAAAGGTTGGCAGTTCAATTCCTCCCCAGTTCTTTAGACAGCAATAATGTTCACAAATGTGTTTATATATATTTTCCGCTGAATGTACTTTAGAGATTAATAAACTTCGTAAATGTTACCCCCGGGTAATGCTTGTCAGTTTTTTTTTTTTTTTTATAGAACCGTATTGTTGTTAATTACCTCATCCGCTTATATATTTGTGATGATTCTTAACCCAAAGAGAATGTGCAAGAAACGACGTCTGCTAAATGTATGGCGCAGGCAAAGGTGAAGGTCAAAAAATGGCAAACTTTGGAAGTTTGCATAATTCTGAAGTCTTCGTCTTCAAAAAAATCACATTTACAGACAAAAACGTGCCCAAACATGTTGCTTTGCTCAAACCTGCCCTATGAACAACAACGCTCCAAAATGAGACCACCAGCAGGTTCTTTGGCAGGTCACGTTGGTTGATATGGCAAACTCAAAAGGTGCCAACTACTTAGAACTGTCTGTACTTTAAACAAAAGACAGTGCAGGATTCTTGCCCAATAAATGCTGAAAAGGACAGCATGTTGAAATATATTCACTTAAGAGTGTAGATGGATGCCTAGCATTTCATCAGACAGATGGAATGTTCTTAACAGCCACGACTGTGCAGTGTCAACTCATTTTTCTTAACATGTCTCCGTCCCTAGTCATTAAAACGCTTTCTCTGCGCACAATATATGGCGTAAGGTCGGGAATCACTGATTAATCAGCACATCTGCGTTATCTCAGAAGATAAATGGGCCTCGCCGTACAATTAGAGAATACTAAAGTCAGCGCACACAGAAAAAAAAGGAAAGCAGAGAAATGAAAAGCCCCGGTGAATTATTTCCAACATTAGCGAATACGAACAGGTTTTTGGAAACAAGGCTTAACATATTGCTCAAGCTTAAAGTTTGAGGACAACTCATGTGTCGGGTATTAACATAAGCATGGCCTGAGTTTCCATTGTTCACAACAGGTTGCCATGTTACACTGACGTTGAAATGAGGGTCGAATCAGTGGTTATAAACCATAGCTCACTGCTACACCAACACAATATATCCTTTCTTTAGATTTTTGAAAATCAAAGCTAGCAAATAAAAGAGATATTTAACCACGAACGACTATACATTAATTGATATCGTATAAGTGCAATTAAAAAAGTAAAGCCTGTGATTAACCGGGTTTCTCGTGCTATTTCATGGCAAAGAAAATGTATGGCATGTTCTGCACCCCCGCCATATCTAGTGAAGGGCAAACTGGGCAACAGCCCAGAGCAAAAATGGGCAAAGGGGCTCAGCAGAGGAAGCCTGTAAATCTCTTGCATGGTACAGCACTGATCATTTGCATTTTAACATCATTAATAGGCAGTAGCAATATGCAGACAGAGACAATGGCCTGCATTTCCCAAATCCACAGTTGAAGATTCCATGTCCATGTCACTTCCCCCAGAAAACGGGCATCATGGTACACACCACACAGAGTGTCGGATTTCCAGGGTAGCAGCATGGATATCATCGGAGAAGGCCATCGGAACCAGCAAATGTAAGTGGTGGGGGCACAGGGAGTGGGGTGGCAGGGCCATACAATGGGAAGAGCATTGAGGAGGGACCCCCCTCAAACTAGACAGGGGGACGAGAGGGGCAGACAACAGACCAACTTTTTGGGGGTGGATTTTGGGGCTGTCTTCAGCAACATTGGTCATTTGTTTGTGGGGTTCGGACTCAAACCCCATCTGTCCCTCATCATGCAACCAAAGGCTTTTCATAAGGCTAGCCACCTTCCACATTATCATCAATTTGTGAAATTAAATATTGTTTAACTACCCCACAACCACAGGTGTGTAATAATTGCTACACACGGACACTTGCATGACAGAATCAAAGGTTGTGTGTTTATGGTGGACTAAAAGGGCCTTTTTAGCTGGTTTAATCAAGGGCCAGAGATTGCATACAGGATTAGGAGATTGTGGAGGCTGGTGTGGACAACAGAAGCAAATGACCAAACCAAGGCAGTGACTGGCATTATTGTCCCTTATATTTTTATATTATTTTGACTTCTTTTGAGGAAAATTCGATATTTAAGTTATTGGCAGAGGAATATAAGAGAAACTGTACTAATGCTTTTTTGATTAGTCTGAAAGAAGATGTAGGTAAATACTTGAGACTACTCAATATTGATGGCGAAACAATATTAACTAACCCTAACCGAATGAAACGTATTAAAAAGAAAGCTCAAGAACAGGACTTGATATTTAATATTGAATGTCTGTCGAATTGCACGACGTACAAGGAATATACTACCCAATCCTTTACCCCTGGCCTTCCTCTCACCAAAATTTGCTCCAAAGAAATCCGAAGGTTTATCACATATTTAGGATTTGATATTCTCCCTACCTTTGAGCATACGGGACGATGGATGAAGATTCCGCGAATGCAGAGACTTTGTCACCTTTGTGGTGTAAACACAGAGACAGCCAGGCACATATTAACTCAATGTCCACAGTTAATAACGGAGTTCGGTTATGGTTAGAGTAAATATGTAACCATTATTACATCCATTGAAGGGGATGCATTTTGGGCTGCAATTTTTCAGGTGAAATACATTGTAATACCTGGTGCCGCATACTTTGTATGGAAAAAGGCAATCGCCCAAATAATTTCCCAGAATTCAAAATGCAAGTCCAATATAAATGGGCCCCTTACAGAATTTTAAGTTACTAAACAAGACAGAATCCTAAGTAATTCCTGCTCCATATTTAAGGAGCAGGAAGAACGCAACCGGGTTAGTTAGACGCTGGTTACCTATATCAGTAACATTTCTTTTTTCTAATTGTTGTGCTTAGAAGTATTTTAAGTTTGCCTCACTCGTGATCATTTTAATTATTTTAAAATTGTTCTGCTGATATTTTCTGTGTTGCCAGTAAGCCTCTGTTTAGAGTAACTCTATGAATATTACGTTCATCAAACCAGTGCGAGTAAAAACAGTGAGGTAGTCACTGCACGCGCGTGGTGTCACCTGGTAAACACTACAAATCCCAGTGATATTGTAGTTCAAAAGCTAATTTCCATACAAACCCTGCGCGAACGCGCAGGCGCGGACGGGCAGTCTTTGGCAGTCTGTGAAAGGACGCGGAAGTGCAGCTAGCTCGCTTACACATAACAGCACTCTTACATCCATATGGGCATAAAGGAAGTGCTGGAAGCAATCTCCAAGGCTAGAGGTGAGTCATTAGCTAGGTCAGCCTCGCTAGCCATATCGACAGCCATGTCTCAGGCAAAGGAGCAAAACGTTAACAAAGGCGTTGTTACATTTGTGGCAGTTATAGCAAGAGAATCTTTAAAACTATTCAAAGCAAACCTAGCATGTAGCGGATGCAAGATTTTACATCTTAAATACATGCATACCCCTAATGATTGTACTAATATTATAGTGTTAAACAGAGCACAAGCAGTGGTGTCAGACTTCTGTAATGAGCTAACCCTCCAGCTAAACAACTTGAAATCTTCAAACACAGCAACATTACTGGTGGGAGATTTTAATAGATGGAGAGGGAATAAATCAAACAAGGAAGCAATCCATTTGGAAACAACCTTGAACAACTTGGATTACGTAGTGATAAACAAGGAACCAACTACACCTAAGGGTAACCAGTCAGACTGGGTTATAACCCAAAATCTGAATACTCAGAATGTCATTACAGAACCCTGTATTTGGTCAGACCACGATGCGGTTTGCTTTGATGTTCTGTTAAAGAACCCATCATAAGCATTATGTAACCCCCATGTGAAGGTGTGTAGCCGCGATTTTAAAAACATAGGTCCTGACCAATTGAAACCTTGTTTGAAAATGATACATGGCAGTATCCAGGATATCGTTTAATGCGAAAACATGCTACTGCAGTACACTACTCATATTTCTGAACTGGTTGAACAGTTTGCACCTTTAAAAGAGAAATTCGTTACGAAAACTGACAATAACCACAAATGGTTTCATGGAGAACTGAACAAACTGAAACTTGAAAAATGTAGCATGAGAGGAAATGGTTACAAAATCCCACACCAGATAATAAATCGAGATGGAAATGTATAAACCTAGAATATAGAAAAGGGATAAGAAAAGATAAAAATGATAATTATTATAATAAAGAAATAGCAGCAGCCCCTAACGCCACAAGTAACATTTTCGAAAATCCTAGAGTATTGATAAACCCAATGCCCTCACCCACCCATTTACTCCTACTGAAGAGGACTGTGAAGTAGTACAGAAGGCTTTTTCTGCAGAAATACAGAAGCCTAGACATAACATCATCATATCCGGAGAGGAACCTGGAGCTGCATCATCACAACCTATAGTGAAACTCAGACCGTGTGAAGCGGCCATTTTAAGCTTTTTTCCTGTCTCTGAGGAAGAGCTGTCCTCACTATTGGCTGAGATGAAACCTACGTCATGTGTAGAAAACATTATGCTGACTAAAATCATCTTAGATAACAAAAACTTTTCACGCCAGTACTTACCAGAATAGTAAATGCATCCTTTCGAGAGGGCATAGTACCAAAGTGTACCAAACAGGTAACTATCACGCCATTAATCAAGAATGCAGGCTTGGACCCAAAAGATCCTACCAATCTATGCCCTATTACAAATTCAAACTTTCTCTTAAAAATCCTGGATAAGGTAGCAACTAATCAATTCCAAAAATACATAGAAACCCAGTGTATTCTACATGAGCAACAATCAGGCTTTCGGGAGGCTTATAGCACCGAAACTGCAATGTTAGATCTGCAGACACATATGCTCATAATCCTAAACAAGGCAAAGGCGGGGATCCTGATGCTACTAGACCTCAGCGCAAGATTTGACTTGGTGGACCACCAATTGTTGAAAAAGGCACTGGATAAAATAGTGGGATGCTCGGTGGTCGCTTTGGCATGTTTGACATCTTTCCTAGTGGATTGGAAAGCAAGGGTGCACTGGGGAAAACATTTTCTGAGTCCACTCACCTCAAATTCAGAGTACCTCAAAGAGCAAGTCTATGGGGGTCATTCTGAGTTGGGCGGTATGGGATACCGGGCACCGGTAATGAGACTGGTGCCGGTAATCCCTACCGCCCAATTCCAAGGAACCATAAAGGACGTGTGGTCAAACCACACATCCTTTATGGGTCGTGCTAAGGGACCAGGGCGCTAATAATGTGACTGCTATTCGCGGGTCCGTTATTAGTTCCTTCCGCATTCCCATTTGAGCCCACATAGGGCTTAATGGGAATGGGGAAGGAGCTAATAACGGGTCCGGTTGGCTGAATGGGGACTTCCCGGGTCCTCCAGGGTTGGAATGACCCGGTAAGACCCCATTCAACGAGACCAGACCCGAACCCAGTAAGGGAGGCACCGTGGCTACCGCACAACTCAGAATGACCCCCTATCTCCCTTGTTATTTAACAACTTGTATATGAGATACCTCTGTGACCTCTTGGAAAGCATCTGCATGTTTTTCACCAACTACGCTGATGACACCTAGCTGGTCTTTGAATTGGAAGGTGATCATCTCAGAGACAGTACCAAAATAACATAAATATATAAGATCATAGACAAGTGGATGAAACACAATTGGATGTGTTTGAATAATACCAAGAGAAGGGGCTGATTTTTGGATCAAACAAGGCTAGAGCAAGATTAGTTGTAGAACATAAAGCCTTTGCTATTAAGGAAGCAATCATCCCAGTAATGACGCAGGTCAAACCGCTAGGGATGATGGTAGAGGCATCAGTGGGATCAGAGGTACAGGTTAAATACCTTTATACGAACAACGCTTACTACCTGCGCCTACTGAGAGCCATCCGTCCTTTCTTAAATGAGGAAAACACAACCACGATTGCCAGGGCCATTATTCTTTATCAAAAGAAGGACCCTCAATATCAAAAGAAGGACCCTCGATTGGATTGCCGAACATAATTGCCCAACCACCATCACTTCGATAATGCCTCAGCTTTGGTCCAACCACCACATGGTATCCTTCACCCTAGAAGCCACCACACCCACGAACAACAGCATCCTAGCTCCCACCGCACCTACCAGAAATAAAAAAAATATTACCCCTGAAAATCTTATCCCCCTCATCCTCCCCACTTTATACTCCATCTCAGATCAATCTGACCCTGCCTCTGTGGTAGAAAAGTACAATGAAGTGATGCTTGCCTCCTGGACGCTATCGCACTACTGAAAATTAGGAAGAGCAAACCCCGCCAACACCTAAATACCTGGTTCGCACCCCTACTGAAAGACATTAGACAAAAGAAACGCCTACGTGAGAAAACTTGGAGATCAGACCCCTCAGACATCAATAAAAATAACCTGTAGAAATTAGCTACCCTCTACAAAAAAGAAATCATCCTTGCGAAACAAACATCCTACAACACCCGTATCACACAAGCTAAATCCAATACCAAAGAAATGTTCGCCATCCTAAAGGAAGTAGAATCCCCTATCCAAGCTCCCGATTCTTGCCTCAAGGATAAAGACTGGTGCACAGGCATACAGAATGCCCTGGCCAACAAGATAACAACGCTCCAGGTGAAGATCCATAACAAAAAAGCTTCCATAACTATCCCAAATACTGTCAACATAGGCACCCCCTCCAAGGCTACCACAAATTCATTACTAACTCTAAAATCCACTCCTTCTCCACCCACACTTGACACCCCTCCCTTCTACTTTCGCAAAGTTACCACTAAAGAAGTCGATAAAGTCATCCTCACTCTCAAACCCTCCAATTGCCAGGGCGACCCATGTCCAGCCCAAATCATAAAAGACGCTGCCCGTGAACTCTCACCCTTCATCACTTAACTCATGAACGCCTCTTTCACATCAGGCACCATACCTAGCAACCTGAAACATTCCTGGGTCCTCCCCCTCCTCAAAAAGCAAACTTTGGACCCCTCCATCCCAACTAATTACCGCCCCATAAATACTGTGCCATTCCTACTGATAATTCTGGACAAAGTAGCTTACCTACAAATTCAGCACCACCTGGAACTAAACCACCTCCTAGGAGCTCGACAGTCCGGCTTCAGACCACAGCATGGTACTGAGACTGCACTCCTAGACCTTAAGGCACAAATAGACACCCTAAGAGATAAAGGTACAACGTCACTCCTACTACTCCTTGACCTGTCTGCCGCATTTGATTGTTAAGGGACTTCAATTCAACACTCCAACTAAGTCAATGCCTGGTCTGGGATGCCCAAGGGAATCCCTTATTTATATATTTTTATGACAAGTTATAATCTGGATGATAAACCCTTATATAACGCCCCTCTCTTTGAATCCCCCTGACCTCACTGAGCCAAGAAGTAGGTTTGTTTTGCAAATTAAAAGATTTATTGAAAAATTAAACAAGATATATATCACACTTTTATAAATAAATTAATATTTGATAGCACACTTATGAATATGACAGTAATCAACAATGGATAATATTACACTAGCACACTTTTGTAATCACTTAGGAGTTGGTATAGGAAGGATAAGGTAGCTGAGAATGCTCTTATGGTTTCAAGGAAAAACAGTGATGGAATGAATGCAGCACAGAAATAAACTGATATGGTTTCAACAAGAGAGAATATAATCACTTTTCCCCTTGTGGCAATTCACTCCCACCCTATGCAGTACAAAGAGATGGAAGGGGAGCACATAATTTTCAGGGATACCATCAAATGCAATACCAATTCAGTTCCCTCCTAGCAAGCTTAGAGCATGGGGATGATTTTAAAACACAGGCAAAAATACTTTAAATGTGATTTGCAAAGAAGTGAAAATATGCTAAAAATGATTTTAATTCCCTATAGGAGATTCAGGGTAGGTGGTAGCTACTTAAGATTGGTTCAGGTCAACACTATCAATTATTCCTGAGGGATTATTAGGTTGAAACGAATCTCAGCAATGCAAAGCAAAAGACAGCAATTTTTGACAGGTGGTGAAATTAGCTAGTTGCAATTCGCGGCACTTTTTCCGAGCGCGATTACAGAAAACCTATAAGTTGTTTTAGGGCTTGTTGGAAAGCTGAGGATCTTAGCTTTCAAATGAAAGTTAAATTACGTTCCCAGTACATGCGGTCCCAAAGATACGGACGATTTTGTGAAGGTAGTTTTTCAGAAATGAAATAATGATTCAGAATGACAAAATGACACTTTTACAGGTTTAAAATCGGTGAAGGGACACATGATTCTATGATGCAGTGCTGGACAGGTTAAAATGGTTTGAATCAGATTATTTTAGACTAAGAGATTGGTTCTGGCACAGTTTTCAGGATACTCACTCTTAGTCTTGGATGGAATGGGCCTCCGTCACCGATCTGGTCAACAGGTTTAGCTGCGGTTCTCTCGCCATGGACGGTCTCTGGTACCGGTTCTGCTCACAGCGATCTGGGTCAGCTCTGCTCTGCTGGCCTGGATCTCTGGTTCTGGCAAAAGTTCTTGGCACTGCATACAGCTCTGCTTTCTGGGTGTTTCTGGCACAAGGTTCTAGGCCAGAATCAAACAGCTCGCCCGGCTGTTGAATAGTTTGGTTAGGTTGCTGGATTCTGAGGCCTGCTGAGAAGGATTCAGGTTTTGGACTAGGCCTATCTGCTGCAAGTTCTGAAATCCGGAGTCTGGTTTTCTAAGTTCTGATTCTGGAGTCTTCTGGATATTGTCTGGTCCGGCAAAATGCTTCGCAAGAAATCAGTTTGAAGTGGAAAGTGAATGTCCCTTCCTGGGTGTCATGATCTCTGCTTCCAAAAGATTAGGACTTGCCCGACTCCCTTGGAAGCAGACCTATAACCCCGGTTCCGAGTGCTGCTTACTTACCTGCCAGTTGAACCCCTGATCCTCTTCTGTTTGGCACTACTTTTCCTGTTGGGTGGGGCAGGAGCCACTCCCTAGGTTCAGAACACTGGAACTCTTCTGGAAAGCAGGAACTCTTTTCTTAGGCGTGGCTGTGGAAGGAGACACCTAAGCACTACAGGAGGCTATTTAAACCACACCCGATGGATGAATCTTGCTTTGCGTTATTCTGCATTCTCTGCAGCAGAACGCTCATCGTGTCTTCTGCTTCTGATCCTGGGCCTAAGGGAACAAAGGCTTACCATCCTGGAATCCAGTCTTCAGCAGCACCTGTAAAGACAAAGAAAGAACAGGTTAGCACTATGGTCTTCAGTGGCAGCGCATCTCTTACCTGGTCCATCGGCTGTCACCAACGCCTCGCACTGCATTCCGGCATCTGAAAGACAAAGGCTTACCTACTCTTCGCATGCTCCGGAGGTCTTCGCACTGCATTCCGGCATCTGAAAGACAAAAGCTTACCAGCTCTTTGCACGCTCCGGAGGCCTTCGGCGCTGCATCCCGCATCTGAAAGACAAAAAAAGGTGCGTTTAAAGACATTGGGCAACTTTATTGCTCACGTGCCATTACTCCTTCCCACGCAGAATCCAGTGGGTATTCCAGCACCCTTCAGCTTCTCTAAAGCTCCGAACTTGTACCTGCAAGATAAAAGGGATAGTTAGTGCGCATCGTGAAGCAGGCTACAAGCGCTTACTTACGTGCTTCCAGGCGCTTCTATTCCTCACGCGGGTTCGATCCTCAACTCTCATCAGCCCGCCATCCGCCATCGCCGGAACCCTGCAAAACAAGAGATATCATTACAAAAGACTTTTAAGACATTTGAAGTGCCCAGAACTTACCGTTCGTGCAGTTAACGACGGACAGCAGTCCTCTGAGGTCAAGAGGCCTGCACCCTTATCCAGTGAAGAAACTGGTTACGGCACCCTGCCCCGAGGCAGATGGAGAGCTCGGCGTTCACTTACCTAAGGTGAGGGTGTTAACCTTTGGGGTTCTACAGGAGAAGAGAAAGGGAAGAGGAGAGAGGCACCCAATAACACCAGTTCATTAATCCCATATTTTCTATCTGCAGACATCTTACTCTTCGAGTCAGACATACAGTGCACAGAGGTCCAGCCCAAAGAGCCAACCGTGTGTTACACATCCCCTTTGAAGATACGGCATTCACCCAGTCAAGACCGGCGCCTCTGCGGGAATCAGGTGAGCGTTACAGAACGCAAAGATTATCGCAAATCTCCCACCCAGGTGCTATGGAAACCTTGGATACCGACCAGCTAGCCCAGTTACTTGGGGAACTAAGAGCAGAAGTGCATGCAGCCCATCAGGAAACGAATGCTCTAAGAAGGGAACTGATTATTTCCAAGGAGCGAACAGACGATCTCGCTAGACAATTGCTACAGTCACAAGCCGGACAAACTCCGTTACCCGCATCAGGGGCAAATCTTCCTTCAACATCCTCTACGAACCCAGTGCAGATCAACCTGCCTGGGAATGTACCTCTGGCTCCGCCCGAGCGATTTTCTGGTGACCCAAAGAGGTTTGCAGTATTCATTAATCAGTGCCGGTTGCACTTCTTATGCCGGCCAGCAGCCTTTCCAACTGATCAAGCTAAGGTAGCTTTCGTGCTTTCGTACCTTAGTGGCAATGCGGCAGACTGGTCGATCCCTCTAGTTAATCAAGATGATCCGGTTCTCCATGATTTTCGAGCTTTTCAGCTCAGTATGGAAAAACTGTTTGCAAGACATTCACAGGGGCAGGCCTTGGACAATGAGCTCCTTTCATTGCGACAGGGTAATCAAGACCTTTTGGCTTATATTGCGTCTTTCAACAGACTGATAGTGGAAACTCGATGGCCTGAGGACAAAAGGATTACGCTGTTTTATAGAGGTCTACGTGGAGAGCTCAAAGATGTGTTAGCCCAAGTAGTGAATCCCCCGCAAGACTGTTCGGACTATATTGACTTAGTCGTTCAAATTGACCACAGACTGCAGAACAGGAAGGCCGATCGTTCCAAGTTTGATGCTCGAGTATTTTCCAAACCACCAACTCCTACCAAAGGAGTAGACTCCGGGGAACCCATGCAAATAGGGGGCCTGAAAGGACCACTAACACAAAAGGAGGGGGAAAGGAGAAAACAGCTGCAAATATGCCTCTATTGCGGAAACTCGGGGCACTTTCTTCGAGACTGTCCTGTGAAACCAGCCAAGATGGCAGTAGGAGCTGCAGTTACCAGGGTCACAAAAATCTGAGCAGGGAAACGACCTCGCCCGACAAGAATAGAGGTCCTCTTGCCGAGCGTTAAAACCAGTTCCGTGACCTCGCATTTCGTGATACCTATGGTCCTCATTAGCCCTGAACATCCGGATCGATTACATGCGATTGAAGCTTACGTCGACAGCGGTGCCATCGGCAATTATGTGGATCATGAAATGGTTTTGAGGATGAATCTGACTCTTTGTCCAAAGGCTGTAAAGGACGTCATTACTACGGTGGATGGTACGGAGATAGCCTCCGGACCAGTAACGCATACCACCCAAGAAGTGACGCTAGTAAGTCAAGATGGACACCATGAGAAGATCGTGTTCGATGTGATCAAGGCCCCCCAGTTCCAGATTATTCTAGGAATTCCTTGGTTAGAGAAGCACAATCCTCAGATCGATTGGCGAGCAAGAACGGTTCAGTTTCCAGAATGTGTCTCCACTTGTCACCCTCGACCTGGTGTTGCACTGGCAGCAATTTCCTCGGAGGCTCCTCAGTTACCTCCTGAATACCTAGAATTCCAAGATGTTTTCCGGAAGGATCAGGCTAACTCTCTACCTCCTCATAGGTCTTATGACTGCCAGATAGACCTGATACCTGGATCTACTCCTCCTTGTAGTAGAATTTATGCCCTCACTGAGCCTGAGAATCTTCACCTCCGACAATACCTGGATCAATACCTAGCGAATGGGTTTATTCGTCCTTCCAAGTCCCCTGCTTCCTCAGCTTTGTTCTTCGTTCCAAAAAAAGAAGGGGAACTTAGAACTTGTATAGATTATTGCGCCCTGAACCAGATCACCGTTAAGAATAGATATCCGTTACCTTTGATCCCTGAACTCCTGGACCAAGTCAGAAAAGCATGCATATATACAAAGCTGGATCTTAGAGGAGCCTACCACTTGGTACGAGTAAAAGAGAGCGATGAATGGAAGACGGCCTTCCGCACCAAGTATGGGCTATTTGAATATCAGGTCATGCCCTTCGGACTTTGCAATGCCCTGGCCGCCTTTCAATATTTTATGAACGATGTCCTCAGAGAGCTCATAGATGTGTGTGTTGTTGTTTACATTGACGACATCCTCGTTTATTCTTCATCGCAACTGAACATCGGAAACACGTGAAATTGGTCCTCGAGAGATTGCGTCAACACAAACTTTTCGCTAAGTCGGAAAAATGTGTTTTCAACGTGACTGAAGTTGAATTCTTGGGATTCATATTATCACCTAGCGGAGTGCGTATGGATTCAAAGAAGGTCGATGCAATTCTCAAATGGCCATGGCCATGGCCATCCTCCGTAAAAGGTGTTCAAAGCATGTTAGGCTTCGCTAACTTTTACCGCAGGTTTATCCCCGAATTCTCTCAAATAGTCCAGCCCATCACCGCCTTGTTAAAGAAAAACAAACGTTTTGAATGGTCTACCGAGGCGGAACAAGCTTTCCAGAATTTGAAGACTAGATTTATCTCTGCACCGATCTTAAAACATCCTCGCCCAGAACTCCCCTACATCGTTGAAACTGATGCTTCGAGCCTTGCCATGGGGGCAGTTCTATCACAAAAGGACCCAGTAACCAATCAGTTGCATCCCGTGGCATTTTGGTCCCGCAAATTCTCGCCTCCTGAAATCAATTACACTATTACTGATAAGGAACTTCTAGCTATCAAGTCCGCCTTTAAGGCTTGGCGGCATTATCTTCTGGGGGCCCGACACACCGTTACTGTGATTACAGATCACCGAAACCTGCAATATTTGAAAACCGCAAAAGCTCAATCCTCTAGGCAACTCCGTTGGGCACTATTCTTTGCCGAGTTTGACTTCATAATTACCTATCGACCTGGTACAAAAAACGGTAAAGCTGATGCCCTTTCTCGGATGGGAGTGGAAGAACATTTGATCAATCCTAAACCTGTACCTATCATTCCCGAACAAAGAATTCTAGGTGTAATCGCCACACAATCCATAGAGGAAGTTAAGGACAAAGCCAGGCTACTGGTAACTCCAGCAGACATACAGAATTGGCATCTGCAGGGAAAGGACTTTACGGTGAAGGACAACCTATTATATTTCCAAGAACGGTTATACCTGCCCAGCACAGATTTACAGAAAAAGGTAATCTCTTGTTATCACGATTCTTTAATGGAAGGACATCCCGGTATGACCAAGACCTCGGAAAAGATCAAGCGCTACTTCTGGTGGCCGTCTTGGAAAAAAGATATCAGAGACTTTATAATGTCCTGTGGAATATGCGCCCAAAACAAGAGTCAAAAGGAAAAACCAGCCGGCCTCTTACGCCCTATTGACATCCCGCCTCGCCCTTGGCATACGCTTTCTATGGACTTCATCACCGATCTACCTCCATGCTCCGGATACAATACGATCCTAGTAATCGTGTACCAATTCTCCAAGATGGCGCATTTCATTCCACTCAAAGGCTTACCAACAGCAGCAACTCTGGCCCGAGAATTTCTCGAAAACATCGTCCGACTGCACGGTTTTCCTTCAGTTCTAATTTCGGATCGAGGTAGTCAATTTATTTCTCATTTTTGGTGAAGTTGCTGTCGGTCGGCTCAAATTGATGTGAGACTTTCGACCAGTCGCCACCCTCAAACCGACGGACAAACCGAGAGGACCAATCAAACTCTGGAACAGTATTTGCGCTGCATGCTACAACAAACTGAAAAAACTTGGAAAGATATCCTTTGGATAGCCGAATATGCCTACAATAACTCTGTCCACTCGGGAACTGGGAAGACCCCGTTTTTTCTTTTATACGGTAGTCACCCTTGAACCTCAGAGTTGGATCCACTCCAAGATCTTGGAACACCAGCAGTAGACCACCTGCATTCTACAATCACCCAAGCCTTTAAGGAAGCCGTTTCTCACCTTCAAAGGGCTAAAGAACAATACAAGAAAGGAGCAGACCAACATCGGAAGGAAGCCCCCCAATATCAAGTAGGAGATCAAGTCTGGTTATCCACCAAATATCTACCTCTAAAAGGACCACGCACATTCAACCCAAGATACCTTGGTCCCTATTCCATCACTACCATAGTAAATCCAGTAGCGGTCAAGTTGGACTTGCCCCCTCACATGAAGATACATCCGGTCTTCCACGTCTCTCTATTAAAACCCGTGCAACCTCAAACCCGACTAACTACATCTCCAAAACCTATTCTAGTTGATGGAGAACTCGAGTTTGAAGTCAAAAGCATCCTGGATTCCAAGATCTCCAAATCTAAACTATTTTACCTGATTGACTGGAAAGACTACGGTCCCCAAGAAAGATCCTGGGAACCTGCAGAATATGTCCACGCGCCTCGTCTAATCAAAAGATTTCATCGAACATTTCCTAACAAGCCCAAACCCCCGGAGAAGCCCGGTTTGGGAGGGGCCTGAGGGGGGTGCTGTCATGATCTCTGCTTCCAAAAGGTCAGGACTTGCCCGACTCCCTTGGAAGCAGACCCATAACCCCGGTTCCGAGTGCCAGCCAGTCCCAATTGGGACCTTTTGGACCCTGTCCTGGCGCCAGTGGCACCAGGCTCATAAAGATGCCCAGTCCCAGCGCTGGAAGCGCCGGGCTCATAATGCTTGGGTGGACTTACCTGCAGCAGACCATGCTGCTTACTTACCTGCCAGTTGAACCCCTGATCCTCTTCTGTTTGGGACTACTTTTCCTGTTGGGTGGGGCAGGAGCCACTCCCTAGGTTCAGAACACTGGAACTCTTCTGGAAAGCAGGAACTCTTTTCTTAGGCGTGGCTGTGGAAGGAGACACCTAAGCACTACAGGAGGCTATTTAAACCACACCCGATGTATGAATCTTGCTTTGCGTTATTCTGCATTCTCTGCAGCAGAACGCTCATCGTGTCTTCTGCTTCTGATCCTGGGCCTAAGGGAACAAAGGCTTACCATCCTGGAATCCAGTCTTCAGCAGCACCTGTAAAGACAAAGAAAGAACAGGTGAGCACTACGGTCTTCAGTGGCAGCGCATCTCTTACCTGGTCCATCGGCTGTCACCAACGCCTCGCGCTGCATTCCGGCATCTGAAAGACAAAGGCTTACCTACTCTTCGCATGCTCTAGAGGTCTTCGCAATGCATTCCGGCATCTGAAAGACAAAAGCTTACCAGCTCTTCGCACGCTCCGGAGGCCTTCGGCGCTGCATCCCGCATCTGAAAGACAAAAGAAGGTGCGTTTAAAGACATTGGGCAACTTTATTACTCACGTGCCATTACTCCTTCCCACGCCGAATCCAGTGGGTATTCCAGCACCCTTCAGCTTTTCTAAAGCTCCGAACTTGTACCTGCAAGATAAAAGGGACAGTTAGTGCACATCGTGAAGCAGGCTACAAGCGCTTACTTACATGCTTCCAGGCGCTTCTATTCCTCACGCGGGTTCGATCCTCAACTCTCATCAGCCCGCCATCCGCCATCGCCGGAACCCTGCAAAACAAGAGATATCATTACAAAAGACTTTTAAGACATTTGAAGTGCCCAGAACTTACCGTTCGTGCAGTTAACGACGGACAGCAGTCCTCTGAGGTCAAGAGGCCTGCACCCTTATCCAGTGAAGAAACTGGTTACGGCACCCTGCCCCGAGGCAGATGGAGAGCTCGGCGTTCACTTACCTAAGGTGAGGGTGTTAACCTTTGGGGTTCTACAGGAGAAGAGAAAGGGAAGAGGAGAGAGGCACCCAATAACCCCAGTTCATTAATCCCATATTTTCTATCTGCAGACATCTTACTCTTCGAGTCAGACATACAGTGCACAGAGGTCCAGTCCAAAGAGCCAACCGTGTGTTACACATCACCTTTGAAGATACGGCATTCACCCAGTCAAGACCGGCGCCTCTGCGGGAATCAGGTGAGCGTTACACTGGGTCTTAGTGGCTCTTTCTATGTCTTTTGAAAATGGGCGTGTGCGTGGGCATAACTAAGCCTGCCCCTCACAATTTATCATTGGCCAAGTTCTCCTCTCTCCCTTGATTGGGGGAAGGAAATGGAGTGTCATCGTGATGAGGTAATTTTATGGGTCAGAGGATCCTCCCCTTGTCAATTTGCACACAAATCTATTTTTGATCCAAATACATATTTATCTATGTACAATTTTTCTAATATTATATGTCCAGTTAACATATTTTCTGTAGCACCAAATCATCTGATCCCTGTCTTTGTAAGATGTCGTGTCCACCTCTGACAGAATTCTGCCCTTTTCATCAAGAACACAACCTCTAAACCTTTCTAGAATTTACACACACATGCGCAAGGAGTATGGGCATCAGATGATGAAGTGTCAGATTTTTAACATACAGACATTTGGAGTAATACCTTATTTTCCGCTACTACCCCACAGAACATACCACCGAGTCCTAACACCTCTTAAAATATGCACAGAAAAATCACAAGAATAAATGATATTATTATGTAATTTTGACAATTTCGTACTATGAATTATCCATCTTTTTAAAATTATGCTCTGGCCCAGGTGGATGTGGTTTAGGTTCCAAAGCACATGGGGGGGTTTCTGTCTGTCCCTGGCTCCAGCTCAGGTGGCTCCCAGAAGCACTGCTCCTCCCAGTTTCTTCCAAGAGGAAGCCATTTACGACCCCCTCTAATTAAGCATTTGCCTGAGCCAAGGAATGCTCATTGTTCTGTTTCCTGCAGCCCCAGGTACCCCACCCCTAATTCAATCAGAGAGGTGTAATCTCCTTTTGGTGGTGCAGCAGAAGGGAGGCCAGGCCTGGGAATGCAGTTGCTGGGCAAGTTTCCACTCCTGTCGGGGGTAGTTGTCAGACAGAATTCAATCTCTTTAAGCCAGGCTTCAGCTAAATGTCACTTTTGTTCCAGTTTTTTTTCATGCAAATCAAACTTACAATTTTGACAAATGCAGCTAGAATGCTAATTCAAAGTTCAAAACTATGACGTTTAAACAGTTGCAACCTATGTGACACTCCAAAGTAAATCACTCATTTATTTTAAAGATTTCGATTTTAGTGGTTTTAAGTCCAATTTCACTTGAGCTGCTGACATCCACAGCTCTGCCAGTTTTGTTATCAACATTATTTTAGGCTCTTCATCTTTCCAGATTTTGTATGCACACAAGACTACATTCTGCCAAATGTCGGCTGGTGTTCAGTGAGGTTTTTGAATATCTTGCAATGTTTAAAATAGGCATTTATAGCTTGCATTTCAGAGAAACAAAGGTGATTTCAAGGCGCTTTTTGAGCTAAACGGCACTGCTGTTTTTCCTTTGGCACCACGTTTCACTCATGATGCTTCTGGCCCATCACGCTCGCACAGGTGGGTGGCAGGTCAGGCAACCATTTTGGTGTGTGCAAAACTGCACGGTTTTCCTGGATTTTGGCGCAAATGTGAGCTTTTCTGCCATCTTGGATTTTCTGAGCCCACAGCACCAAATGTTGTAGCATAATGATTCAAACGTGGGTCAAGACACCTGACATGATCTAGTAGACCATGCAATACTTTGCAATCATCTGGTTACGGCAGCATGCTTCTCCCATGAAGCAGTCACGTGGATCCAGTCCTTCTTAGATAACAGGACAATGTGAGTTTTCTCTCCTCTAGCAGCTGCAGACCCCGCACCTATCTCATGCGGCATACCCCAAGGATCATGCGTATCTCCCACCCTCTACAATATTTTCACAAAGTCCCTTTTTAATGATCTAGATGGTCTAGGTATCACGTACACTAACTATGCAGATGATACACAGATCCTCATCCCGTTGACGGGAGATTATGACAAGGATTTGGCCTTTGTGAATAAATTCTACCTCATCATTCAGGCATGGATGGCCTCCCACGGTCTATACCTGAATGATGACAAAACTGAACTCCTCATTCTAGGCACCTCCTCCAACATCAAAAAACTAGGTCCCAACTATGACTCCTTCATAAATGACAATGACATCATCACTTTGGAAAAAGTAGTCAAAACCCTCGGCTTCTACATAGACTCCATGCTTACCTTTGGTAAACAAGTGAATGCCGTGGCCTCAGCCACCTCCTACACCTGCAAGTTAATTAGAGCAGCTAAGCCCTTCCTCTCACCTAACAATTGCGTCATTCTAGCAAGGGCACTAATCGTATCGAAATTAGATTACTGCAACGCCCTCTACATAGGTAGTAACAAATACATCACCGCCAAAATCCAGACACTTCAAAATAATGACCTGAGAGCTGCCCTAAACTTCCCTAAAAGCGCCCATATATCAGACCTCAGGAGATCTACTAACTGGCTCACCACTAATGAC
This sequence comes from Ambystoma mexicanum, assembly GCF_040938575.1. Lineage (NCBI taxonomy): Eukaryota > Metazoa > Chordata > Amphibia > Caudata > Ambystomatidae > Ambystoma > Ambystoma mexicanum. Next base: position 791,062,657 of record NC_090937.1, on the reverse strand, counting down.
AAAATCCTCCTCAAAACAGCATCCCTTACACACAAATGTCTCAACCACGCAGCCCTGCAATACCTTATAGACATATTCACCAGACAAACAGCCTCTCACTCCCTTAGAAAAGCTAACTCCAACCTTTTGTTAGTACCTAGATTCAAACTCACTAAATCTGGCGGGAGTAGCTTTGCAGTTAAAGCAGCACAATATTGGAACTTCCTTCCCCCTGGCCTAAGGGAAGATCTCCCCTACCGGCAATTCAGATCCAATCTGATTCAATGGCTAAAAGATCATGATGCCTAACTTCATCCTTCCGACATCTAGGATCTCATGTATTTCTTGTATATTTGCTCTGCCTATTTATGTCAGACCTGCATTCTTGTAAACTTACTGTATATACATCTGTGATTCTTTGACAATACATTTCTACAGCATAGTAACCGTAGCTGTACCCTTATGTTTAATCTGTAACCTGTAACCTAAGCTGAACAACCCTCTTTATGCCTTCGCGCCCGAATACCCCTGGGACTGGTGTGCAATATAAATAATAAAAACAAGAAAACAAACAAACAAAAGGATAAAGAACAGAGAGCCCATTAACGGAAGGAAGGAAATCACTGCACTGGTTAAAAATAGAAGACAGAATCACATTCAAAGCCATGACCATAGTCCACAGATGTCTATATGTATCTTAAGAAACAATTCTCTAGATACATTCCATCGAGATCTTTAAGATCAGAAGATCAGGGCCGGCTGAAGGTGCCATGTCTCAGTCGAATAACAGGCATGGGGAAATTCTTCCCGGCACAGGGTCTGCAACACTGGAATAAACTGTCCTTGAACCTCCATCTGGAAAACAATTACCTGACGTTTAGGAAACATCCCAAAACTCATTTGTTTAAATAAGTCACTGCCATTCTAGTGAATGTCTTGCATCAGCTACCCCAGAAATGATATGTTGTCTTTCTCTAGGCTGTCTTGTTTTGTGTTTCACGCGCCCTGATGCCTGCTGGCTTTTGGTGCGATATGAGCACATAAATAAATAAATAAATAAATAAATAAATAATAGTACTAATGGGTGAATCTAACTCATCAAGATAGTAACATAATATTTGAATATAGGTACTTTTGAATGATTTTATGGATGATTGAATGTAAAGACTTGATATTAATATGTTTTTTTATTGGTTATGTTGTGAATCAAACTAGTAATCAATGTCTTCTCTCAATGCCTTTCTGCGGAAATCAGTGAATGAAAACAGTGAACATGTAGATTTCTTTTAACTTGTGATGTAATAGTGTGCAAACGTTTGTAGTAGCAAAAAATACAAATAAAATGTAAACAATATTGTACATCTTGTAGATGATGTCTAGGCTCATTGTTAGGTATATGTGATGTTTTAGGGCATTGCAATGAGCAACACATGTGGGATGCTGAATGTGGCAAGGATCACCCTTACAAGACATCCTGTACAAGGTTTCAGTTATTTTCTTTGCACAGTATTGTACAGATCTGCACTTAACATTGAAGAATTATTTGCAGATTCACATATGACTAATATAGATTGAGAGTTGAGTAAGGATTTATTTGCAAGGCTGACATGGTAGCCTAGATTGATATTTGGATTGATGTAACAGGCATGATCTGTCAACGTAAGGGGTCTACTTGTAATCAGATAATGCTTGCCACAGGATAGGCTTGAGAAAGATCAAAGATGGTCGGAACACATGAAGGCCAGCGCAAAGCTTTGAGTTTTATCATTTGTGAATGCCAATAGATTCTTGTAAAACACATTTTGGACAAGCACAGTGTTCTGGTGCACTTGTTTGGATATTGTTAATTGTGTTTTGGTTTAGGGCATTTCCAATACACACAAGTGTCTTCTGCTATCACAACTAGAAAAATATAGGTGATATTTCATACTAGTTATCACTCAAGTGCACTCTCCACCTGGACTGCCCAACCCGTTTTTTATGAAATAATGATGTGTTGCTTTGCATAGGGTTTCATGTTAATGTACCCATTAATCTCTGTAGTAATCAGTGTTATTACCCACTGATGGTACTTGATTCCTCACCCGCATAAAGATGAAGCACGGAGTTGGCCCAACCAGCGTTTTGAAATTGTCACATGCCATTATCCCGTTCTTGAAGTGAGTATGTTGCACACGAGCTGTCCATCTTGCGTGCAGCTATTTCGCAGAAGTTATAATCTGTATAACCATTAGATAGATATTGCCATCACATGCTCAAGTAGTCATTACATTTTCTAGATACTGCCATCCTATTCTCAGCTGCTCTCACAATATTCTAAATGTATCTATGCATTTATTTATTGCGAATTAATTTAAGAAAATTAAACCATACACACATCGTTTCCACATAAAGCATATTTTATCATTAAATGCTCATGCACTTGTCCAGGAATTGTTGTAATTGGGACTAAGTACTCACATCATATTGCAGCATGAGTGGATCACCTCATAGCCCACCTACTTCTCGTGTCTCCTCTGACAGAACTCAGCAGCTTTAGGGCACTCTTTTTAACCCAACCTTATGTAAAATGGCTGGGAGCTGCCCTTTCTTTCCCAACCACGTATCTCGCTGTCCCTTTACCCCTCTTGGATTCTTTCCTTTGAGCGTTTGGAACAGCCGATGAACAAATATGCAGCATCAAAAGTGCCCTTCATTTACACAATAATGTACTTAATGAACATAAGCATAGACATGGGATAATTTAATGGGTTCCTGCTTTCAATATTGTGGTATGCATTGTGGTCTGCTTATTCACTTTAAGTAAAAGTCATTCATTACTTAAATTGCAATGATTTCATAATGTTAAGTGCAGAGCAGGATAGCAGTCAAAGAGCATGCTGGGGTTTACATTCTGTTTTTTGCCCGTGCCACAATATTGTCTAGCAACTGCCCTGATAAACCCATGTGTGAAGACTATGCTAATAAATGTCATTTAAATTGTCTGATTCACCCTGAAGCAAGACCATTCTTTCTCCAGTTTCACATTAATAATGTTCATCTATTGATTGTCTTCTATATGTGTTCCAAATCCCTCTGTTGAATGTTCCCTCATTTCCCTGGGTATGCTGCATCTCTCCTGTGCTCGTAGTGGTTCATAAATACGCCACATACTGCAATTTTCTATGTAATATTTCTGTGTGCGCACCACTCTTCCTCTCAATGACCTTTGCTTCAGCCTACCAGTTAAAAACTGTGTTAAATTTCCAGGGCCTTCACACTTTCAACCACACTTTTGCCATATCCACGCTCAGGCAGCCCCAACAACTCCACACACTGCTGGCCTCTCTCAATGCCGACTCCCTCCAATGCTGCTGCTCACAGGGTTGCCATGTTCCAGTCTACAGTTGACATTCCTGCTGTCAACTGTAAACAGGTAAAAGGACATTGGTTAAGGAAGGATTCTGCATTAGACTTTTGTTATGAGTTGGTTGAGGTCTTTCCCAAAGGCCTTCTCAGAACAAATGAAATACTGTTTGAATTGGTCTGTACTAGAAGGATTAATGCATTCAATAGAATCCATGCTTCCCTTACCTAGAATGACATAGTGTTCACCGCGCTACAGTACTCTCAACATAGTGTTGACCACTTTGCAGTGCCCTCTTCTACCGTAATGTGGGACAGTGGCTGCATTACAGCTCTGGAGAGGTGCCATTCGATTTTGATCCCAGTAGGCCAGTATTCACTGTGTGGTTCTACAAAGTTCTGCATCTGGTGGAACTGTGCAGAAGTGATGGTGCACCACTGGAAGGATGACTGGGCATTCCTGTTCTTAGTTATCCTGTTTCTCCAAGAAGTAGGCCCTCATTACGACCCTGGCGGAAATCGCGGTGCAAAATGCACCATGGAGCACGGCGGAAAGCTGCCGATAGCGCCATGGGGGTTGGCGGATTTTCCGCCCCATTCCGACCTTGGCGGGGCGGTAAATCCCCATCCCCCATTTTACCCTTCCCCATTCCCATTTTTGCCCCATAGGGTATAATGGGAGTGGGGAAGGCGTTAATTACGCCACCGTAAAATACGGTGGCGTAATTAACAACAAGGTCCCGTAGCGCCATGGATTTCTCCACCCGGAAAAACCAGGCGGAAAACGCTCCATGGCGCTACGGGAACTCGTAGTAGGGCGGACGGGTCCGCCGCGAATAACTCTGGCGTAAACCCACTCCGCCAGGGTCGTAATGAGGCCCGTAGTGTGGGAGAGCAGACAAAGCAACCGTTCAGAGGTTGAAAGATGGTTAAAAGGTACAATAAACACATTTCATAAATACGTGGGGACAGTCTGCACAATAGATCTGTGCGAATATATTTGTCCTGAGTCGTGCAGAGTAATACCTACAAAGATTGCAGGTAAGTAAGATAATGTGCCAGAATACGGGCATTACCAGAAAAAATGACCACATAGTGTCAGACAGTTGTTCAATATTTCCTCAAAGACCATCTGGATCACAGGTCATGTTAAGAAAAAAGCACTAAGCACTAAAGGCTAGCCAGATAAATCCTCTTTTCTAGGAGGATGGTACTACAGTCTTGTGTGATGGTCCAAGCATCCAAGAGTTCAGCAGCAGTGACATGTGCTGCGGGCATCTGGAAGGGGGCAGTACCCATATTCTGGAGCCAAACAGCACTGGTGAGTCTTGCAGTACAGAGAATAACAAAAACAACATCAAAGGAAATGGTCTTAAATCACACTTAGCCGTACTAGATCTCACACTACCCAAAACAAAAATCACCCAGCACCACCCACAAACCTTATTTCAGCCTTGTGCAACTTCTAAAAAGAACAACAACATGGCAGTGAATGTCATTGACATTTCAGGTTAGACATCTGAGCTAATTTACTACTAAAACCAAATCATCAAAGCCAAAGTTCATTCTCAAGAATTCTACAAACGCATACCAACCCGCTTTTTGAGAGCAGCCAAAATAAGACTACCTTTTCCACTCAAAGCACATAAGAGAAAGAGAGAGAAGGTACCTTTGCAGTCCAAGCCATCAATTTCTGGAGTCCTCTCCCAGCTCATATATGTATCTTAGAAGTCTATCTAACATTCAGGAAGGAACTGAACATGTGACTGCTCTTATCCACAGATTAACCCTCAGCACACCTTCCTCTGCCCTGGTCTTCCATTTTTCCAGTCTTTCATCATTGTCAAGATACCATAAGGCCAATGTTTCAGTTTATAATAAAGCCAATCAGTGCTGGACATCACATATACATATCTGCAGTCACTGCTGCGGACACACACAGGGGATGTGGCTCACAAGAGAATTCCAGCATCCCCTCATCACGTTACACACCCTCTGTGAGATCCAGGCTGGAACTCCATCAGGGATGACCCGACGTGGTCCTCCAAGGTCTACATCCAACCACTGAATGGCAACAAAGCACAGTTTCCCAGTTGCTGTTTTCATAACAAACTGGAGACTCCCCAAAAGGGCTTCCTGTGGAACACCATTGTCACAACTACGTAGTCTTTATATAGGTTCCCCAGCTTCCCTAATTACTAAACTCCAGATAGTCAAAAATGCAGATGCCTGGACTTTTCTTTGTCTTGGATACTTGAAAAACATTTCTCCTGCCGTTTAGTCTATCTGTTAGCTCGCTGTAGACAGGATAATTGATTTTAAGCACTTAGTATCACTTTCTAAATAATACAATGAAAAAGTCCTAGGTTCTTGCAAATTAAACTTAGAGACAAATTCCTAGCCTTGATCTTAGATCATCCTCTCGCCTGACACTACTGTTTACAGCTACTAAAAAAAGAAACTGGGAGGTTCAGCATTCTTCTTTCAAGCTCTGTAGCTATAGCATTCCCTTCAAAAACACATCAGAGTGATCCTAGTGTATTGAATATCATTTTTAAAATGATCAGAACATGGCTCTTTGTTTACCAACTAGGGTGCCCATTGTCGTAAAGTAAGTAATCTAATCAACATCCTACTAAGACACTGGGTTGGAAGCAATCAACGCACTTAATGGGGTTAGTTCTTTGTTTTTTGTTCTTGGATCCCCTTCTTTCACAAAGAACAGGCCTCGGCCAGTGCCCTTTGTGGAAGAATTTGGACTAGTTTCCCGTAGTGTTTTTGTGTTGTTCAGGGACTGTGCACTGTGTTAATGTTCCGAGTTGACCTTAATGATATTTCTTAACTATGGGCAGCTAGCTTGATACACCAAATGTTTCTAGGGATGTTTATTGCTACCAACATCAGTTGTTAATTCTTTTGGTGTGCACTTTGTACGTATTGACTTCTTAACTCGTAAGGTTACGACTAAGGGCCCGATTCATGGAATTATCTGTGCAAAACGTCGGGACTTTGTGTGCCAAACTGCGTGCAAAATCCTGTTTATCGATTCATGGAATCGACTGTGCTGCACTTTTTCATACTTTGCGTGGACTTCACGCAGGCTTGGCATGTCATTGCGAGAGGCCGAGTGCCTTGCGTTGGACCCCATGCAGAGCGTGGGTGTGGCTTCCGCAGAGGGTAGGGTAGGGGCCGGAACACAGAAAAGGAGGAAGAATAAGGCAAAAAGTGGGCATTACGAGGGACATCCCGCAGGCAGTGCATGGCACGCCCACTATAGCGTGTAACAATACGTGTTCATGGGTCCAAACGCACAACCTCTCAGTGGGGAAATGGCCACGCAAAGCCCCCATACTATCCGCCACCCAAAGGCAGGCGTACAGAGATTTGTGCATAGGATTCACATCGCTGAAGTAAGGTCGGGTGTCGAATATATAGGGGTGCATGTATGGAGCCATGCTTCCGATCTGACTTAGGGGCGCATGTACACGGAGTAGTGGAGTTCAGGAACGGTTTACGGGGGTTTGCACGCAGATTTTCTGAGTTTCACCCGAGTTACGATTAATCATACGCATGTTGTCAGTGTGCCAGTAACAGTCACGAGGGACCCTGCGCAGGGCCCCCGTGATGGCAGCCTGCTTGCAGTGGACCCCATGCACTGACGGGTGCATGCATTCGTGCCAGGGGGAGCATGCAAAGGTAGCTGTATTGGCTGTTTTTTCTTTGCTTGGGACGTGTCAGGGAGGCATTCTGGTCGCGACTTACGTATACAGTTACTTTGCACAGACAATTCCATCAATATGCAGAGCGCATATTTTTTATTCTGCACGCAGGCTCACGTAGTGTCAATCTCGGTGCGCAGCCTTTGTGGTCTAAATGTACACTTTTTCATGAATCAGGCCCAAAGTCGTCACAGTTTGTTAATTATGTTCTGTCGGTGTTCTTACTATACAATAAATATTACGAATCATCATGCACTTAAATGAATGCCTACTAAGTGACTCATTTCATATCATAACATATATTATCAATACATTGATCACTCCGTTTCATAACTCATGTACTGAACATGCCAATGGGACACATAGTGGAACCTTTCTCTTACTGGTCAAACTTTGATATTTTTCCTACTTCACTTCTTCATCTCTCCCTAGTGTGTCCAGCAGTTTCCAATCTGTACAATGCCAAATGCACTGACATTTCTTGAAATTGGCCCATCTCCAACAGATTGACTTCTGGTTTTCATCATCAGCTGAACGATTATAATATCTGGTCAGAAGCCTCCACGCTTCAAAGACATTATTGAGAACATCTCAGGATCATCAAATATCCTGAATCTGTTTGAATCTAGGTGTAATCTTTTACGGAAGTAGAAATGTACTTCATGAAAGATGACGTTTCTTTATATGCAGCTGCCTCCCTCCTTCTCACCCTCAAGATTGCGTTTGATTAAATACCATTAACTATATGTGTCTACCTACACTCACTTTCATACAAATTCTCTATTATTTCTCCCTGTATACTTGATCATCCATTTGTCGGTTTTGCCACTTACCTTCTCCCACGTTCCCTGCCCTTCTCACCTACTGCCCTCTATCCTTTTCACCCGATAGACTGGTGGCTGGTTCTCTCCTTGAGTGGGGACCAAATGTTATTAGGTCACTACCTGGTGATATGTGAAATGTAGCATTGGTCACAGCTGAACTGAGTATTTAAACGTTGATCATTATTTTTGTGTGTATGACACACTAAGACTGCATCAAACAAGCAGCAGCATTAGTCTTCAACTAGCTCATGGTGGTCTGTATAAATTAAATAATAGAGCTGTTTTAACATTATCTGCTGAGAAATGCTTTTCGATAAAAATACTTATACTACTGGTGCATATTTTGTCAAATATCTGTATAGCTGCAGGGTTTTAATTGCTTGGATGTAGTGTGCGTATGTGGTTGCTGTGTAATAGCAATGCTGTTTAATTGTGCTTTTGATAAGTGCTCTTAAGTGGCCATATTAGGCTACATTGGTGCAGCCACTCTGGATATGTTTTCTAATGGTTGCATTTCCCTTTTTAACAAACATCAACTTTAAAGGTGGCATACTGAGTGTTCTTATGTTTTTACGCCTTTATTTTTGCAGCTAATTTGTAAACTTTTACTTATGGCTGCATGGCACTTCTTTCCGGGCAACCAGGATAATGCCAACATGATGTGTGTTCTTTCATGGCCAGGCTGGACTACATAGGAGCAGCCAATATGGGGATATTTCCTAATTGTGTCAATTAATGTTGGTACATCTAACATGATGAGGGTTCTTATTTATATCCAAAACTCGTTGTTGCCAAAAGATAAGCCCGGTGCACTCTGCACATGGAATGCCCCTTTAGTATGCTCATAAATACATTTCTTCAAATTAAATCAAAACACAATACTACCTTCTCTAATTATGCAGATTTTAATGTTTACACAGAATGTAAAAATCACTCTTTCAAACTTAATGTGGCCTCTGCCAAAGTACCCAACTCAATTTTGGCTTGAGCCGAAAATGGACAAGTTTTCAATTACATCAACTAAAACTGTTTTTTCATCACCCACATCAAATGTAAAGCCATCATAATAAATGTTTCATGATTGAATGGTGTTGCTGACACATTTCGAATATCTGAGGTATCGTTCTTCAAAGGCTAATCTACTGTGGTTTACTACTTTCTGTTAACATCCTCTTATATTCTATATTGGCTACATTGGTGCAGCCAGTCTGGACATATTTTGTTACTGTAGTATGGTATTTTTTACTGTCCTCGAGTGTAAATCCAACATGATGAGTGTTCGTATGAGGCCATACTGACTTACATTGGTGCATCCAGTATGGACATATCTTCTTAATCTGGTAGGGCATTTTTACTCACAGCAAGGTTAAAGCCAACATGGTGATTTTTCTTACATGGCCAAACTGACTTGCATTAGTGCAACAAGTCTGGCCGTATTTTCCAACTCTTGCAGTGCATATTTCAGTGTCTTTAAGGGTAAATCCAACATGAGTGTTCTTGTCATACAGACCTACATTGGTGTAGCCAGTTTGGGCATACTTTGTTACTGTGGCATTACATTTCTTACGCAATATGATGAGTGTTCTTATGGGGTGGTGAAAATTAATGAAAAGGAGTTGAACTAAGTGCTGAGTGTTCCTATTCAAATGATGATGCCTAGCTAGCCCTACAGCAATGAGGGAAGTGCCCTGCCTACCAAACTAAAAGTCAAAGTCCAAAAGAAATAATCCTTAGTCCAAACCCATTTAGCTACCTGGCCTTACCACTTGGGAAAAAAAACAACAAAAGGAGGCATGAGCAATAGCCTCTGTCTTCAGCTTGTGCCTAGCCCAATTACGTAGACCCCTTTTTCAGAACATATTAAAGGTTTGTCTGTTTTTTGTGCTACTGCCTCCCACCTCTCCATAGGTTCTGTATGCCAAATCTTAATTCCATCACAATTCCCTCTTTCCAAGAAGAAAATGTTTACCTAACCCAATTCCACCATTTCCAACTTGGTGCTTGACAATTCTTTGGTTTTGTGCTCATGGTCTGAAACCTTCTAAGCTCTCTCTCTCTCCATTTCTGCTCGTTCAGGTTTTCTGGGCTCTCGTAACCCCTGTGGCTTTGCCAGTCTTGAATATTAATGTCTTTCATTCTCTCAGGCACACCACAGCCCTATGGCCTAATTATAGGCTTTCTTTGCCTTAGCTTCCATAGGGTGCCTGTCCGCTTGGGTAAGCTCTCGTAACCCTTGGGGCCTTCCCAGCCTCAAACATCAATGCATGTCCCTCTCAACAGCTTTACCTCTTTGGGAGCATTTGCTTCCCTTCTGCTGCTTGGTTCAACAGCTACTACACTTTTCATGCAGAGATTGGGTATCCAATCTATCTGCTGCAGTCTGGTCTCAGCGTCTGTTACCCGGCCCCAGGCTCACCAGGGCTTCTGTGGGGTTGCGACTCCAGGCGAGACGGCCGCTTTACCTTCTCCATCTCGCTCTCTTTACCTTTTATTCTTTGACGGTTAGATGCCAGCCATGCCGCATCTTCCTAGCAATTTGCTCGCTCTCCATGCCACTGCCAGCTTCGTGGTCTAGCATGGCTGCACCCCTGCAGGATTTCCTCCCATCATAGGCTCGCCAATGCATAGGATTCTCTCTCTCGCTTTCCAAGTTCCTTGCTCTATTATGTACATCATCACAAACAAAAGGGGTGCATCATTCCTCTTTGACTGTGGCATTCATGCGAGATCCAGCATTCCCGGGAGGATAGCTCAGCGGCAACATGCTCACCTTGGAAACAAGACGACACGGAGCAACACAGCTTCGATCCCCGGGTCCGTGCTTAGAAACCTCTGGGTATTAAGCGCATTATAAATAACCTATCATATCATATCATATCATATATCATACCTGAAGCCAAGAAATGTCACTACCAGGAGAATCCAAAATAGAACAAACAACAGTCTTTCTGATTTCATTGTAGGCATATAATATATTCTGGCCACGGGCCAGTGAGGTACTAGAGAGGGTGTTGCTGAGTGAGCTCACCTCTCTATCCTCAAATGGGGTGGCTCCCCTCGGGGGAGAATGGATGAATAGTCAAGATTCTTTATATACACTTTCCGCTGAAAGAGAGGCTCACCATTGACTTGGAAGCAGAAAACAACTTAAAAAACCTCTATGCCTTGTTCCTTGCCTTTTTGATGTTCCAGAGAGAAAAAAAAGGATTGAGGATCTAAAAACATGCTCATGACTCAGGTGTTGGAATCTTTCCTTAGACTCATCCCCAGAGAAGAGTTTTCTATCACAAGCCGGGTGTTCCATGCCGTCATGCTCTTGTGACAATACAGTTGAAAACCCAACCTTAGAGTGATTGGTCTGAAGGATGAATTCTGTTTGCATTGTGTGCACTGTCTGAAAACTGTTTACCTGACCCGAGTCTATTCCTGCGAGGGGTGCTGCATCAAGGTTTTCTGCATTCTTCGACTGAGAGTCCTTGTACTAGCAAAAGACACCAACCAAATTTCAGCTGGAACCTGCAACCCCCGGGAATCGAGGACCTCATATTTTGGTGAGAAAAGCAACATCCGAAATCCTTCCTTTGTTTTACCAAGTCTGGGAAAGATTCAGAGTCCTGGGTGTAAGTTACAGAGTTTCTAACCTACCCCTAAACTCCCATTATAAGTCTATGGGCTTATAATAAAGCTGAATTCTAACACGTTTGGCTTTGCCATAATTTGCCTATGCCATGGGCATTAGTCTAACTTGAACCCTAACCCTAAGAACCCTTCAGTGGAACCCAGAGACCTTACCTGCATTTTTTCCTGCATCCTAAATTCTGTGGAACTATATCCTGAACTATTGGGCATAAGGCGCCAGGTAATTTAGGGCTGGACAATTTTAGATAGGGATCATCTCTGTGGACCTTTGTGTGCATAATACTTGTCTAAAGTTTCCTTTGCAGGAGTTTCTGATTTGTATTTTGCCTTATAACCAAGTGAATGTATGTATGTATTTAGTTTGATAGTGTTGTATATTACGTCTACCTGCTTGTAGCCATTTTGCTATAGTGTTTTTTGCCCATAATTAAATAAGTGTATTTTTATACATCCTGTTTAAGTGTAATCTGTGATTCCTGTGTGTGACCTTGTTGTGGACCCTTTATAAGATCACCCCCTCTGAAGAACTTAGCCTAGACCACCTGTCACTGCTGCCTAAAATGGTTTGGCTACAACTTCCTGGAGTTGTTCTGAAGAACTTAGCCTAGACCACCTGTCACTGCTACCTAAACTGGTGTGGCTACAACTTCCCAGAGTTGTTCCTGTCACAATATAAGTGGGCCTTCTATACATCTGTCCACCAGGTCAGCGTATAGAAAATCAGTGCTAACAAATTGGTGGCAGCAGTGTGATGACCCTCTCCACATAACATCTGGGTGTTTTGTGAAAAGGATCTCTATTGGGTAGCACAGTGTAGATCACTGGTGGTGTGTCCAGATAATACTTACACAAAACACTATCATTTTTTATTGGCTTGTGGATACAAGTCACCTACTATACTGAATATCATGGGAACAATCACTTTCCTCAAATTGGATCAATTGAGACAGTTGTGTGCTGAGAGGGTTTTGACAGTCTCTGGCACAAAAGCTGGGTTAGTTGTCAAAATTCTGGACTTTGGGAGAAACAAGGTTTCACCTAACTTGACAAATGGCCTTGATGGTGGAGCTGGGGCTGGGCCCAGCACCAGTAATGTCACTGTTGCCACTACAGTGGCTGGTGTTGAGGATAAGAAAGGAGAAAGTGCATCCTCTGAACTTCTGGCTGTGACCTCCTCAAATGCTGAGGCATTGTTCAATTTGAAAAGGGATTCCCTCAGGTTCAAAGAGAAAGAGCTTGACTTTGAAGTGGCAACATTGGAAATTGAGAGGGTTGAAAGGCAGAAAGACAGGGATCACCAGCTGGAGCTTGCTAAGATTCAGGATTCACAAGATTCTTCCAGAAGATCTGGAGGATCTGGAGATGGTTCTGGGTCCTCTTCTCATCCTAGGTTTCCTAAAGATCTCTTGAGTATTTATGAAGAGAAGAATTATATAATTGACTGGTTTGTAAGATTTGAATATGCATGTGAGGAACAAAGAGTTAGTGATGCTGACAGGCTTGCATGGTTGATCAGCAGACTGCCCCATTATGGCTGTAGTGCCATTATGGAAACGTCAAAGGCTGATAGATTAGACTTTGTAAAACTGAAGCAGCATTTGGCTGACTCAAAGGAGTTAAATCCAAAGAGGCTAGCCATTGGTGCTGACTTATGGGTCTCACATAGTGTGTCCCATAAGGACCCGTCTGCTTCAGATAAGCAGGAGGAGGGAATGAAGCAGAAAGAAAAAGACGATGGGGTACTGATATAACTATGTCCAATAAGGCCCACAAAAATGTTAATAAGTGTAAGTCATCAGAATCAGGTCAGGGTACTGGGACTAAGCCTCCCAAGCATGTGAGCGGTTACACAAATCCTCCCTATGTGTCAATTGCCAGTGGGACCTATTACACATGTGGAACAAGTGAAAACAGGAAGGGGAACCCCAATTGTCATGGTAAAACCTTGGGGGTCCACTCTGCCAGTCTGGCCTTCTTTCCGTATAAGGAAGAAGAGATAGCAGGGGTGTCCTTCCCTTTAGACTGCATTCCCTCAGAAGAAGAGTCTGAAGTTAGTCTAGATTCCTTGGAAACTAGTAGTGCTGGAGCATTGGCTCCCATCCTAGTCCTATTACATCGTGATAATTCTGTTGAGGATACTGTTCAGGTAGGAGGTGTAAATACCCCTACTGTTAGGCACACTGGGCCCAGTCTTACTGAAATAGCTTCCTTCATGGTAAACCCACTGGTTCTTCCCAGAGCTCCTGTGGGGGATACTCAGTTGGCTGGTAGGCCCTCTCTTAATGTTCCAGTAGCACCTGTCATTCAAGCTGTGAATAGAGAAATAGTCAGGGAATCTATCAATATGAAGGTGAGTGGTTCCTAGACGAGTGCTGGGTGAGTTGAGCCTTCAGGACTTAGGTCCTGATAGGCCCTCACCATACCCTTCAAGCACTAGGTCTCAAACTCAGGCTGTCTAAGCCAAGCCTAAGAGAAAGCCTGACCTAAGGGGAAACCCATGGCCTGTGGAGTCAGAAACATAGGCAGAGGGAAGGATAACATTCCCCCTGCCTTACCTACAACCCTCAGAAAACCTTGAATCCTATAGGCCTCCTCAGCTGCCTATTATACAGGTAGAGGAGAGTCCTAGGAGTCCAAGATTTATGGGCCGACAGAAAAGGAAACCACCATGGTTAGGCCTATGGAGAAAGGCCTGTTTCCAATGGGAGAATTCTCCTCCAGTGAATCAAAGACTTCAACAGGAAGGTGAGTCGCTGCATATTAAGCCCAGAGAGCCCACCAGAGCAGATCTTGAGAAGTTGGAGGTTACTCAGGTTTTGAGGCCCTTCCTCCTACAATTGATGAGTGACATTCCCCTGGTGATGCATTCTAGTGTCAGGATATCACCTGTGTGATCTAGCACACATTTCTGCTGGCCCATGATATGGCTGCCAGAGGAAAACCAATGTAGGAGTCTCACTCTCTGTCACCAGGTTGACAAGAGTGAGACAAGAATTAAATTACTCCTGAGTTCACTTTTAGGAGTGAATTCCTCGCTACCAGAGACAAGGACTAATTGTATTAGCCCTTTGACTCTGGAGACCTCAGGTAATAGGCTGCAATTGGTGATTGCTAATCACAATCCCATATGCCAATCCACAGGGAATGACTGCCAAGTCAGTCATTGACACCCTACTGAATGACAGCTACAGAGGTAGCTCCTCTGCTGTGCTCATTACTGGTCGGACTCAGTGGAAGGATGATGAAGGGACCTGTCAAGTGTCACTGAGCTGTCATCCACAGAATGGTCTGAGAGAGAGATCTGTCAGATCTCTGAGGAGTTCGATTGGAGCTCTCAGTGAGCCCCAGCAAAGGAGATGGGACTTTCTCCTGTCATACCTGTTCAGTTAATCCCTGATCACCTGTCAGCGGTCTGAGCCTTGCCATGTTTCACAGCTTGGCAGGGCAAACTGTTCTCAAGGCCTTGGTGAACCTAGACAGGTTGCCATGCAGTTTCCTGGGAATATTTGGAGGATTGTATCTTCAGGAATAAAATTGGAGCCGTGCTTATGGCTAGAGAGTGGGGCCAGAGAAATATGCGTGTCTCCCTACCCTGTGTCAAAGCAGCCCTTCTGATGGCTCCAGTGAGGGTGGCCTAGTGTCTCATCACCTGACCCCACATCAGCAAGGTGAGCTGGAGAGTTTTCTGAGGCAATCTACCCCTTGTTGTCACTGATACCCTTTATAACAGGATGGTGTAAACCAGACTGTATTCTGGGAGTAAGTGAACCCACCAAGATTAGGTATTGTGGTGGCGGAGAACAAAGGGAAAGTTCTGACAGTTGGTGTGAGATCCACCCTTTGTTGGAATAAAGAGTGTATGAACATTCTAGCTGTCAAGAGTGTAATTCTGAGGAACTGGAGGCATCTACAGATAAAGCCAGTTTTGGATTCTGTATGAACACTAGAGCTCTGTATTTTGTCCCGAAGACAGAAGCACACTCTTCACTAAGAAGTAACAACTTAGTGGATCAGCTCTGTACTGAAAAGTCCAGTTGCTGTTATGAGTTATGTGCAGGGTATAGCAACATATGCCTGTCAGTCTATGCTGAGGAGGAGACCGCAGTTTCTGCCTTTTTAAAGCCTTACTTCAGTGTATGGACTTCTGGATATTTGGCTGCACCTGACACCTGTCAACTGAGCTTATCCCCTGTTCTGATTGGGAACATGGATCTCAGCAATACATGTTTGGATGACATGGAAGATTCAACCCCAACTTGGAAGGAACTGGTGTGTGTAAATACTGGAGGGGGGTTATCTGTACTCCTGCCCCCTACATGCCCTCTATATGGCAGAGTAAAAGCACAGAGCACCCCAGCCAAGGTTCTCTATGTGGTAGCAATGGATGAGAAACCAAGGTTTAAGCTCTCAGGAGGTGATGCAGGCTGGTTCTTAAGTACAGTGTAGTCCCCGTGCCCCGCAAAAAGGAATTTCCACACACTATGTTATGTGCTAACACAGTTCTTTATATAAATAAGGCTCAATATATATATAGACAATTAACAACCCACTTTTTGGCAAATCTAATATGGCAAATATATATAATGTCTATGTGGTACCCCTCTTAACTATTGACTCCTTTAAAATGCACCAACTGCTGACAGTTCCAATGGCATACAAATCAAACAGTAATTTGAATCAACATAGAACATAGGAAGGAAGGCAAGTTAGGTTAAACAATGGCAGAATAGTACTTTAGCTACTAAGTCACATTTCTGTGTGAGGATCCCCCCCACCTGGGCAACCTGTAAATAAAGTGTATCAACAAGCCAAGTCCATATATGTTCAAATAGTCTTGTTTCCTGATAAAATGTTCTACTACTCCAATGTACCTGAGGTTAGCAGAGTTTCTTCGACGGTTCGTCGACGTATCCCTCGAGGGTGAACTCCCTTTAATGCAGAAGCCACAGGACATCGATAGTCCTTGAAGAAATGTGAACACTCTTGTTGAGACAGCAGCTTCGATCTTCGAGGTGCTCATCGACGATCGGTCGTGGACATTCTGTGAAGATGAGGCGTGCAGTGCACCTTGATGACAAGAGTGTGCTGCCACAAAGATGACTTGATGATGAACGTAGGTCTGCCAGCAGGTGTCGGGTGTCGGCGTTGACGTCGAGGATCGAGTCGACCACGGCTGGCTTTTTGATCTTCGTTGACGTCTTTGTGGACTTTGAGTGGCAGGAAACCCACTGGTGGATTCGCCTCAGTTTTATCAACAACATCGACTTTCTCCCGTGGGACAAATGGATCAATGGTGATGGCAAGGGATTCCTTTGTTTCTATGTTCTAAGGCAAAAGGTGGAGTGGCGCCGCTCCGGTCATCAGGCATAATGGCGTCAAGCTGTCCCCGCTTCTGGGCAATGACTCGACAGGCTTCCAGCGGTTACAGAAATCCTACGAACCCCAGTCAACAGCAATGGACTTCAACAGCCTCGATGTCCGGGTGCTTCACTTCGAGATTCCTCGATGGACCCCGTCTCTAGTCGTCAGGCTTTCGGAACTGGCTTCCAGGGTGCCTCAGTGAAGATCAGCTTTCTGCATGATGTTCCCTCGTAGCTTGGTGAGAGGTCTCCTAGCCAGGTCCTCTCTCGGATAAGTCTTCAACAGACTCGACAGCTTTTGGATTTTGTCAAAGGAAAACAGCAGCAAACATTCTTCCAGCTGGGCTTCATGGATAAGCAGCTTCAAATTTCAACTTCAGCTTCTGAACAATTCTGGTAAGTGAGAGGTCCCCAGATATACATTTCTGTCTCTCTTTCACACTGCTGCGCCAAGCTCAGTCAGCCAATGAGTCAGAAGGGCATTCATGCAGGCAGGTAGCCAATCAGGATCACAGTGCATTCAGGCCATTCACTTCCACCCAGACACCCATAACAAGGAATGTGGATTGGGGCAAGCACCCAGCCTTTCAGCACACCACACTGCATTCATGTCAGTTTCAGACAGGGCTGTATCATTCTTTGTGTCACACGCACAGATACCAGACACCCATAACATGAAGTGCATATAGGTCACACACTCCATTCACACAGGGCCCACCCCAAGGGTGTAAACACAACATACAATCACTGGGAAGGCTCCAGCCAGTCTGGCCTGGACTTCCCCACAATACCAGATATGGTTCTTCCACCCAACAGCCAGTCAGGGGAAGGGACAGGGTCAGGGATTGCCGGGACTTTGGGAAAACAAGGTCCAGGCAATAGAAACCAAGAGGCCACAGGGGCCATCTTGTTTCCTATCAGGGATCCACTGATTCCTATGGCAGGGCCTGGGTATCCCAACATGGAAGATACTCAGAGCACCTGTCAAATTCAGCATGGAGCTGCCACCAGCCCATACCCTGTTCTGTGGGTCACACAAAGGTATCATAAAACATACACTACCGGTACAGGGTTGTACCCCCACCCATGGGTGTCATAAGGGTATCCCAGGGGTCTTTGCTCACCACAACCAAAAACAGGAAGAGCTGCACTGCCAGGAGTCCCACATGGCCTCCTGTGCAGAAATCAACACAGAACAAACATGATAAGGGAGTATAGGACAGGACATGGAGTCCCTGTCCCTCCAATGTATTTACAGTATCACAGTCTGACTCAAGAGACTGGGTGTCATGACCTTCATCAGGCCAACTTGTTCAGGAAGACAGCCATGTGTCAAAATGAACAGGCGCCATTGGCCTTCCTCATGCATGAAGTTGGTGTATGTGGGGACAAGATGCAACCTCTTCTCTGTTAAGTACTTCATGTACAGTACTGGGCAACCCCGACTACCCAAACCAAAGTGAGGACTTTCCTGGGCCGCATTGTGAAATGCAGGAGCAACGTGGAAGCCTATAGAAATATAGCTGTCCCTCTCACTGCCCTCACTACTCACAGTGGACCTAAAGAGTTCTTATGGACCCCTGAGTGTGAGAAGGGCTTCACTGGCCTGAAAGAATCCCTAGGTCAGGCCCCTGGTTTAAAGGCACATGATTGGAAGAGACCTTTCTTAGTGCAGACAGATGCTTATGACACTGGGATAGTTGGAGGACTTTGAGAGCTTAATGACAAAGGTGAGGAACACCCTATATGTCTAATCAGCTACCAGTTTAGGAGTGGAGAACTCAGTTGGCCCCATGGGGAGAAGAGCTGGTTTTTCCATTGTATTGTGCCTTAGGAGGTTGAGGTGCTACCTCTATGGGACTCACTTCACTGTGTATTCCATCCTAAGCCTTTGAAGTGGTTGGTGGATGTTACGGGAGAGAATCTAAAGTGGCTCAGGCGGTTCATGGGTCTGCAGGCCTTGAATTTCACTATTGGGCATAGGCCAGATCCCCAATGTAGCAGTTTTGATGGACTGTCCAACAGGGATAACCGACTATAACAGAGGACCCATCCAGGGGTGCATTATATCCCCCTGTTCCTTAGTCTGAGGGTGCGGGGCGTCTTTAATGCACCTTTCCTTCCTCCTTTATGTAACCCCTAAACTTGTTGCTTTATTTTTGTATTTGACCTGTACTTTTTGCAGCACAGTGAAGCCTTAAACTTCACTGCACTGACCTTTGTTCATATGTTATGGGGAAACTGATATGTCCTTCAGGCTATCAGTACTGGGAAACATTGTTTCCCTTAGCCGTGTTACTATGTTACTACTTTTGGTTACTTTTATATAACTTGTGGTCACTTTTTGTCATTGTGCAATGCAATTTACACTGCAGTACAACGGGGTGTATTTTTGTTTTGCCCTAGACTAACACTGAGAGGATTCTGGTTACTCTAGGTGTGCTAAAAGGATAGGCTGGTGGCAGCAGTGACTTTTCCCCACGTTTTGTGGAATTTCGTTTTAGCTTTAGCGCGTGTTTGGCTACTAACTCGGGAGGGTAGCTCAGGAGCAAACGTGCTCGCCTTGGAAGCAAAACGACACGTAGCAACACGGTTTTGATCCCTGTGTCTGCACTTAGAAACCTTTGGGTATTAAGTGCGTTATAAATAACCTATCATATCATAACTGTGGCTACTGGTCAAACATGGCTGTGCCATGTGATTTTTCTCCTGTTCTTTTAACATCTTGTTCTTTAGCCTCCTTGCAGTTCCCCAGAAAGCAGAAGCTTTTGGGTGGCTACTGGGGGCTGTGCGTGTTTGCTGGCAGGATGTGGGCTAGGCCAGTCTGACTCCAATTCACATACTGGTTTCAGTGTGTCTGAGTGGTATGCATGAATGTTCCCGCCACTGGTCCTTATTGGACCACTGCTGGGGTGTATGTGTGAGGGCTAGTCCTGCTATTGGCTAGTGGTAGTTTCAGCTCTTACCTGGCTTTTAGGATAAGAAGAGGACCCCTGCACCCATTCTTCAGAGATCCTGGAGAAACCTAAGGGAGCCAAGTATACTATCCAGTTGTGAGACCCGCCAACAGACCTGAGACCTGATTGAAGGAGGCCTGGCAACCAACGTCTGATGTTGTCCTGGAGGAGCCCTGTCTTTCTCCTGATCGTTAGTAGTCCTGTGAAGGTGCTATGACCCTTGGAATGGAGGGACCATCCATTCCCGACGTCTGCTCAGTTCCCTGCCAAAGGAAGCCTGTGGAAGTGCCCTGGAACCATCCTGTGGCTGACCAGCTTTGTTTTTTGACCACCGTGCTGCCGGCGCACCATACTGAGTTTCTGCTGGAACCTTGGTGGATCCTCAGCTGGCCCTGCATGGCTATCTCCTGTGGAATTCCAGCGTCCTAGCACAAAGGGGACCTGAGATAGAAGGGAAAGTCTGACCGCATCTATTGAATACATTTGCACCACCGTGTGCAGTGTGCACCATCCTAAAATTGCTTACCTGACCTGAGTCCCATCCTGAGAGGGGTGTTGCATTAAGTTTTTCTGCATTCTTCGACCGAGAGTACTTGCACCAGTAAAAGACACCAACCAGAGTTCAGCTTTAACCTGCAACCCCTGGGAATCGAGGACAGCAGATTTTGGTGGGAAAAGCAACATCAGACATCCTTCCTTTGTTCTACCAAGTCTGCGGAGGATTCAGAGTAAGGGGGGTAAGTTACAGAGTTTCTAACCTGCCCCTATACTCCCATTATAAGTCAATGGGCTTATAATAAAGCTTAATTCTAACACTTTTGGCTTTGCCATAACTTGCTATGCAAGACATCTGACTGTTGGGGCTACTTCTGGGCATCAGTCTAACTTGAACCCTATTCCTAAGAACCTTTCACTGGACCTCAGAGACCCTACCTGCATTTTTTCCTGCATCCAAAGTTCTGTGCAACTGTATCTTGAACTATTGGGCATAAGGCCCCAGGCAATTTAGGGCTGGACAATTTTAGATAAGAATCACCTCTGCAAACTTTGTTGTGCACAATACTTGTATAAACTTTCCTTTGCACAAGTGTCTGATTTGTTTTCTGCCTTATAACCAAGTGAATGTATGTATGTATTTAGTTTGATAGTGTTGTGGGATATGTCTACCTGCCTATAGTAATTTTTCTATAGTGTGTTTCGGCCATAATTAAATAACTCTGAAGAACTTAGCCTAGACCACCTGTCACTGCTACCTAAACTGGTTTGACTACAGCTTCCCAGAGTTGTTCCTGTCACAACATGGGTTGGCCTTCTATACATCTGTCCACCAGGCCAGAATATAGAAAATTAGTCCTAACAATGGATACCTTTTCTTTTTACCTGTATTTTCTCGACAACCTATATATCAAGGTTGGATTACCTCCCCTGCACCCAAATGTGCTTTGAATCCCTCTGTATACATTATCATTAGTTGCTCTGTTCGAATTGCATTTATGTTTTCAAAGAGCAGGATGGAGCAGCCATGTAGCACAAAGTCTTCTATTTGTATTTATTTATTTGTATAGAGCTTTTGCCAAAGCATTGAACAAAATAGTTGGCTGAACAAAAGAAATTAGCGCAAGTGATATAATTACAAATGAAAAGAGAGTAAATACGTTTTAAGAGTAAACAAAAAGTAGACAAAGTAGCAAATTGGATAGAGAGAGGTTAAGACATTACATTTTTTGCGAGTAAGCACAACACAGCAGCGGAAATGGGATTGCGCACAGGGGGACTTGGGAACTGTCAGAAAGGAGAGAGACGGAGAGTGTAAAAAACGAGCAGGGATATAGGGAAATACAAGGAATGCGTGATATGGATGACTCAGACCATGGACACATTTGAAAACAAATAAAAGTGAAAGTAAATACACTTTTAGAAGGAAAACCCTGTGATAGATTGCACTGACAAACAGATAGAATTGTGAATAGCAAAAGAGAAGAGAGTGCACACCGTCGAAGATAGAGCCTATGGGAATGAGTTGATAAGTAGGAAGGCATATAAGAAGAACAAATCAATAATCATGTCATGGGAGTACAACTACCAGAAGAAGATGTTCAGGTGCCTGGAATGAAAGAAAACGATGGGATTTTCTAATATTATAGAGCTGTGGACTACAGGAAAGAACAGTGCTGTATATATGTGTGGAAAATGGAAGTGAGCAGTCAAAAATGACACCAAGATTATGAGCGGAATGTGAAAGATAGATAAGTGTGGAAGAAAAACAGAAAAAGGGGGAAGTGAAGAACATATATTCAGTTTCTGTAGCAAGAATACATCAATGATCGGATGTATAACAGGCTTGCAGTAACAGTGGAGGGAATAAAGTCAGAAAACGAAGAGAAAGAAACAAAGAACCGAGAGTTGTCTTAATAAAAATGACAGGAATGTCCAAAAGAATGGACAACTGCAGCAATAGAGGAAGAAGAGGAAAATGCGGAAAGCGGATGGATGACTGAGGAAAGATCCTTGTAGGACACCAAATTGTAAAGGAAAAGTACCTTAGGTTTTCCAGCCCCAAAAATTAAAAAAAGAGTATTAAGAAATGTGGGGGTGAAACCACTGAAGAATAGAACCAGGCAAGTAGAGAGAATTGAGAGTAGCTAGAAGGAAATGGTGGTCAACAGTGTCAAGGGGAGTTGGGGGATCATGTAAGATCAATATAGAGGATTGTTTGTGATGGCGTGATGAGAGAATGACATTAGTCACAATACAAAGAGCACTTTCAGTAGAATGGAGAGGACGAAAACCCAGTTGATAAAGAGAAAGAATAGATTAGTGGACAAGAAATATAGAAACTTGAGTTTAGACAATGCTTTCAACAATCTTAGAGAGATACGGAAGGAAAGGAACGGGGTGAGAGTTAGCAACAGTAGAAGAAACAAGTGAGGGTTTCTTGAGAATAGGTAGGACAATCACATGTTTAAAGGTAGTAGGAAAGCATGAGAAGGAGAGTGAACGTTTAAAAAGAGTAGTCACGCACGGAAAACATAAGGGAAAAGCCTTTAGGATAAGGAAGGAATTAGGTCAATTGGGGAAGAAGTAGGGCGGGATTGGGAAATGTAGCGAGCAGTGCCAGAATTAGAAAAAGAGAATTGGAGAAGAAAAAGTAAGTTGCAGATTTAGACAGAGGTGGAAAAGGTAATTAGGGGTAGACAATGAAAGAATATAGATGCACAAAAGCAATATTGAATCAGTGAAATGGTGAGTAAAGTCTGCATGTGTAAAGGATGAAACAACAGAAAGATTGGGGAGACAGAATGGAATTTAGAAGTTGAAACAGGCGAAATGGATGAGGGGAAGGAAAAAAGTAAGATCAGTGTAATATAATTATTTGCAGTAAGAAAAGTGAATTAATTTGTGGAGTGTAGAGATGAAGAAAACTGAGATCCAGAGATGATTGACATGAATTTCACCATCTCTCAGCATGGGAGGAGAAGAGAAGTCCGAATGGAAAGTAGTTTTGGAGATATTCACGGTTGGGGAGGTTTGCAAGAAGGACAAACAGGGTGAGCAGGGCAGAGAGAACCAAGGGTAAAAAGAGGACCAGAATGAAGAGATGATAGGGCAGAGTCAGCTGAGTGACAAGAGAATTCAGAAGAGAAGGAAGTGCACTGAGAGTGTTTGAAGGAACCAAGGAATACTAACAGTGCTAGGAGTGTGGTGAGTGAAAGTCTGAGGGAAAGTAGGGGAAATGGTTTCAGAAGGTGGGGATAAAGAAAAAAGAAGAGAATGAAAAGATAAGAATGAAAGGTGCTCTGGTGATAG
Source organism: Ambystoma mexicanum (assembly GCF_040938575.1). Classification (NCBI taxonomy): domain Eukaryota; kingdom Metazoa; phylum Chordata; class Amphibia; order Caudata; family Ambystomatidae; genus Ambystoma; species Ambystoma mexicanum. Next base: position 791,039,027 of record NC_090937.1, on the reverse strand, counting down.
TAGAGTCATGAGTAAGGGAGGAAAATGTGAGATCGAGAGAAGAGACAGAGATGTGAGAGAGAGGGGTAGGATTTAGCAAGAGATGATAGGATTGTGGCAAATGTAGAAAAGGTGAAGATGATTGGATAGTTGTTAGATGGAGTTCAACATCAACAAGAAGAAAGAGGGGGATGTCAGGAGGAAGAAAGGAAGAAAACAAAGAGTCCAGGTCAACACAATACATGGTAGCTGATAGATGATCAAAAAGCCAGAGGAAATGGTTTAGTAGCAGAAGAAAAAGATGACAAAGAGGGCAACGAAACACGCAAAGAAGTGACTAAGGATATGGTTGAGTGAAACAGAAGGCCAGTTTCACAGCCTCTGCCCATAATATGTCAAGTATAGAAAATCCCATACTAGAGATCATAAGGCCGGCAGGAGTTGAACTATAAATAGGTGAGATCGAGGTTTAGATTAAAAAATGTTTTTTTGAGAGCTAAATGACATTTGCTACAAATAGAGCTTGCTTTGGTTAGGTGAATAGAGACTTATGGTATGATAGGAGAGCAGGGAATAGAGTTAAAATTTGATAGATTGTGGTCTGGTACCAGTACGTCAATGAGGAGAATACACTGATGTGCGAGAAGAAAAGTGACTAGGGATGAATGAAGACATAAACAGAAAAGTCAAAAAAATATTAAAAGTAAACTTTAATAGATAATGAGAAACAAGCTGCCAGATGGAAGGAGTTGTCAATAGAAAGGAGGCAGTCATACCCTATTGGACCTTGCTGGATGTTAGGGACATCATAGTGGTAGACAGAGAACATAACAAGGAGATGGTACAGCATGCTGTCCCAAGCACTGACAACCAGTAACAAACAGGACAAGAAAACAACCTTGAATTCAGTGCTCTTAGATCAGGACACCCAGAGTGAGGACGACCTCGGGGAAAGTAAGAAATACGCTTCATGGAGACCCAGATTCATCACCAGTCATGTCAGGTGGGCTGGGCGTGGCAATGGCTGACCAATGGCATGGCTCATGGTAGTGGGATGGTAACCACTGTCTGGGGATGGAGATCAGCAATCCCCCAGTACTTGGTTAGGGCCTATGATGATTTCACTAGGTTCACAGTGCCGATGGAGGCAGTGTAAAGGACCAAGAACAGCCAAACAAATAGTCGAGGTGGGATACTAGACATCAGCGGCATCTTCGAATCCCAGGGTACATGCCCAAGGCAGGAAAACGCCAGTAATAGGTCCTAGAACTTGTTCTAGCAGGGAAGACCTATTCCAACCAGTTCCATAGGGAGGATGAGGAAACCCAAGGATGGATGTCTAGCAGAATAAAACACCACAACCAAAGCTGAGGGTGTAGTACAGAATCCAAGGCAGTATGACAAAACCTGGTCCCAAAAAGGCAGGCAAGAATCCTTAAACGGGTAAGAAAATGTGTAGAGTTGATCAGACCTCTAGGAAAAATCAAACAGAGCTGAGACAGGGTTTGGGTCTCCCCTAGACATACCCGTGCACTCATAGACTGGCCTAAACAAGCCGTCCAATCACGTACAAGGTTTTTAAACAAAGGATGTGTTGCTTAGAAAATCGGGATGTCTTCAAAAACTGCCACTCACTCACCTCCCATGCACAGGATATTGATTGGCCTATCTATAGCTAGAAACCAGTCACACCCAGCCCAAGCCATAATAGAGGTTGTAGGTATGGACTCAAAGGGAGACCATGTTTGTACAACAACCATTCTTAGGCCCGCATCATGGTTTCTCTAAATAGAGGAATGGCCCAAAAACAAAATGGTTATGACCAGAACGTAGGAAAATAAATTAATACCCCAATGGCTACGAATCAGGTACATTGGGCTACTAATGTACATGGTAAACAGGCTTGCACCACTGATGGAGCCATAACTAAATTAATGCTGCAATCACCCAAGAGACAACATGTGGTGTTTAAAATGGCCCCAGTCCTTGGAGCCATGTTGACTATCAAAGGACCATATACTAAAAATGGGTTTCAGTGGCCTGGGGGTTTAAGTAAAAGTAAGCCAGAAATCCTAAAGACCAAATGAAAAAGATGCAAAAGATTAGGATTTCTGTAAAATGTGACAGCTGTACACCCAAAAAATACAATACTGCCCTAACAACACCCATAATGGGCCACGGGGTCAGATGTTGTCGTGATTGACAGTGCTTTGTTTTATTTAGTCAAGCAATGCCCGTCCCCCAACCCATGCATTTTGTATGGACAGAATGATTCGCGCGTTTTTATTCTCCATTAGCACCTCGTGTGGGCCGAGAAACTATTTAAGTTGCTGAGAAAGGGGGATGACTCTAATTTTTAAGCCAGCATTCCGAGCAAGCTGTAGGTTGTTCAGGATCACGCCACCAGCTGCTGCTCCCTAATCCCTACCTGACACACTTCCAGCCTACCTCCTGAAATAAAAAATTAAAACAATGGGCCGTAAAACTGGCACGGCTGCTGCCGGAGTTGCATTTTTACCGGCACCCGCGAATGGGCAAGAACCGAGTCATGCTGAGTTCGGCAGACCCGGTAATTGCCCATTTGCGGGTGCCAGCAATAATGGTCTCCCCATCCCCATTCGGCCCCATAGGGCTGAATGGGAATGGGACGTCGGATGCACTGGTACTTTTCTGAATGGTGCCGGTGCATCCGACGTGCTGTGCTCGCGGGTGCTGCTCTGCCCGCCAGGCCAGACCTGGCGGGCTGACAGGTGCCCGCGAGCACAGCTCTTGGTATGGCGGTACGGGAACTACAGTACCGTCATGCTTACCGGTACCGTAGTTCCCGGACCGCCAGGGTCGTAATTAGGCCCAATGTCTGCCTACTCCAAGCTCTGCCCCATCTATTCTGATACCTTCACCATCAGGACACCAAGGTACTAGAAAAGAGCTCTTCCCAGAGTTCTCTTTCATATTTGCCTAGTGGCTATCTGGCTTGTGATGGGCTTTATGAAAAATAAAAACATGAACACCCTGAGCATTATGCTAAGATGCTGGTGGAAATAATGCTTGGAGTTGTGGGCCATGTTGGGTGATAAGAAACCACTAAGGGGGTAATTCATAGAATTCAGCGCACAAGTGGCGCATGCGGCTGGCGCACAGTGTGCGCGTGCGAATCCCTGTGCCAGCCGCGTGCGCTAAAATACATTTCCGCGCACAGCGTATTCATGGATTCCAGCCACCAAAACCAGCCGTGTCGCACAGTGGCGCAGCGACCCTGCAGCAGCGCCAGTTACGCCCCCAAGAACGCCCCTTGCGCAGGGAAAAGCCATCAAAATCCCCAATCCAGCGCAAAGGGCTGCGCCAACCCTGTACCAGCACAGCAAGCGGGGAACGCGTATCACTGGGGATCGCGGGAAGTTTCACACGCGATTGGCCCTGTGCGAGCGGGTTACGTGTATTACTGGGGTGCACAGGAAGCTTCACACGCGATTTCAGCTGGGTACGTATATTACTGGGGTGCGCGGGAAGTTTCACACGCGATTGGCCCTGTGCGAGCGGGGTACGTGTATTACTGGGGTGCGCGGGAAGTTTCACATGCGATTTCAGCTGGGTACGTGTATTACTGGGGTGCACGGGAAGTTTCACATGTGATTGGCCCTGGGCGAGCGGGGTACGTGTATTACTCGGGTGCGCGGGAAATTTCACACGCGATTTCAGCAGGGTACGTGTATTACTGGGGTGCGCGGGAAGTTTCACATGCGATTTCAGCTGGGTACGTTTATTACTGGGGTGCGCGGGAAGTTCCACACGCGATTGGCCCTGTGCGAGCGGGGTACGTGTATTACTGGGGTGCGCGGCAAGTTTCACACGCAATTCCAGCTGGGTACGTGTATTACTGGGGTGCGTGGGAAGTTTCACATGCGAATGGCCCTGTGCGAGCGGGGTACGTGTATTACTGGGGTGCGTGGGAAGTTTCACACGCGATTTCAGCTGGGTACGTGTATTACTGGGGTGCGCGGGAAGTTCCACACGCGATTGGCCCTGTGCGAGCGGGGTACGTGTATTACTGGTGCGTGGGAAGTTTCACACGCGATTTTAGCTGGGTACGTGTATTACTGGGGTGCGCGGGAAGTTTCACACACGATTGGCCCTGTGCGAGCGGGGTACGTGTATTACTGGGGTGCGTGGGAAGTTTCACACGCGATTTCAGCAGGGTACGTGTATTACTGGGGTGCGTGGGAAGTTTCACACGCGATTTCAGCTGGCGACATGTATTACTGGGGTGCGCGGGAAGTTCCACACGCGATTGGCCCTGTGCGAGCGGGGTACGTGTATTACTGGGGTGTGCTGCAAGTTTCATATGCGATTCCAGCTGGGTACGTGTAATACTGGGGTGCGCGGGAAGTTTCACACGCGATTGGCCCTGTGCGAGCGGGGTACGTGTATTACTGGGGTGCACGGGAAGTTTCACACGCGATTCCAGCTGGGTACGTGTATTACTGGGGTGCGCGGGAAGTTCCACACGCGATTGGCCCTGTGCGAGCGGGGTACGTGTATTACTGGGGTGCGCAGCAAGTTTCACACGCGATTCCAGCTGGGTACGTGTATTACTGGGGTGCGCAGGAAGTTTCACACGCGATTGGCCTTGTGCGAGCGGGGTACGTGTATTACTGGGGTGCGCAGGAGGTTTCACACGCGATTTCAGCTGGGTACGTGTATTACTGGGGTGCGCGGGAAGTTCCACACGCGATTGGCCCTGTGCGAGCGGGGTACATGTATTACTGAGGTGCGCGGCAAGTTTCACACACGATTCCAGCTGGGTACGTGCATTACTGGGGTGCGCGGGAAGTTTCACATGCGATTTCAGCTGGGTACGTGTATTACTGTGGTGCGCGGGAATTTCCACACACAATTTCAGCAGGGTACGTGTATTACTGGGGTGCGCGGGAAGGTTCACACACAATTTCAGCAGGGTACATGTATTACTGGGGTGCCGGGGAGTCCCACACGTGATTTGGCAGTGTGGGTCCTCCCAGGTGTTCCCTGTACACCCTCCACGGCCCCTGCAGGCAGCCCACACCACAGGGGACTACCCTGCATCCCTGGTCATGTCCCGCAGGCAGCCCACCCAACATGGCCATGCCCCCCAGCAAAGGCACATGTCTCCTTGCACTACTGAACACCAACTCATGTCCCCTTGCACAGCCACACTCCAGCATTGCGAGGCACCTGCCAGCAGGCCCCCAATCATGTCCCACTCATGTCCCCCTGCACCCTCACCCCCCAGCAATGTGAGGCACCTGCCAGCAGGCCCCCACTCATGTCCCACTCATGTCCCCCTGCACCCCCACCCCCCAGCATTGCGAGGCACCTGCCAGCAGGCCCCCACTCATGTCCCACTCATTTCCCCCTGCACCCCCACCCCCCAGCTTTGCGAGGCACCTGCCAGCAGGCCCCCACTCATGTCCCACTCATGTCCCCCTGTACCCCCACCCCCCAGCATTGCGAGGCACCTGCCAGCAGGCCCCCACTCATGTCCCACTCATGTCCCCCTGCACCCCCACCCCCTGCATTGTGGGGCACCTGCCAGCAGGCCCTGACACATGTCCCCCAGCCAACACGTCATCACGATCTGGATCCCTGGCCCTAATGGGCAGCCTCCACAAGCCAAACACCCACCCAAGTATTGCATCCACCCACTCAGAATTGCCAATTACATGATACAACCCCAATGGCAAGTATGTAATTGAACACATGTCCCTCACATACACACAATGGGTGTAAGTGAATGTCAAAACCCATATCATGATATGCATGAAACCAATGATATGATACTACACATTGAAGTTTGATGAAAAAAATGTATTAAAAGCAACATAAATGGGATTAAAAATAAACAAACGACAATGGGAATTAAAAACAAAAAGCAGCATGTCCGTAAAATAATGAAAAACCACAAATCATAATCCAAAGGAAAGGTGCCCAAAGTCACAGTTCAAAAAAGTACATCCAAGGGAAAAACAAAACCGAAAACCATTGCTCCATGGGTAAATCCAAAAAAAACCCATAATCCAACAGTCAACTATATACGGATAAACAATCCAGGGTCCATGATCCCAACTGAAGAAATGAAACCTATCTAAAAATACTACCTAATAAAAAACTATATACAAAAATGTGGTCCATTGTCCAAAAGGTCCAAAATAAAGAAAAAAGCAAAGGAAAGCTAACACTAACTACATAACTATTTACAAGGGCAGCGGGCTAGTCCAACGGCTCACTGGATGTTGTCATGGGCCAGGGCATCATCGAACTCCTGTTCAATGGCTTGGAGGCGGGCATGTTCCCTGACCCCGAGTTCTCGCAGGGATAATGCAGTGTCCAGCTCCAACTCCCTGCGAAGACCCTCGAGGAACTCAGCCTGCCTCAGCGCCCTCCGCATGGAGTTCTCCGCCCTGACCATTGTGAGCCGTTCCTCCTCTGCCTGCTGCCGCTCCGTACCTATCTGCTGGCCCAACCGCTCCCACACGGAAGACACTCCCATTCCAGGGTTCTCCTGCCCTCCGGCCGATGCCTGCACCCCTGATGTTGATGGCCCGAGCCATGATGCCTCCCACGTTGAGCCTGCCGCTGCCTCTGACGCAACTGCCTGTGCCAGCACAACGGCATCCAGGCTGATGGAATCAACCGACGCGGTCGTGCACGTGCCCTGCCGGATGATGCTGTCACATCCTCCATCTGCTGGGGTCCAGTTGCTGGTGTGTCCACCCCTGCTGGACCTCCGACTCCCGACTGTGGCAGGGATGGGATCCTCACCGAGTTGGCTGCATTGGTCGGGGCAGGTCCACAGGGGGCCCTGGTGGCATCTGGGCCGGAAGACTGCATGGAGAACGACTGGCGCATAGCCTCCACAGAGGAGGAGAGGGTCGCCAAAGTGCCCGACACATGTACGAGACCTCCAACCACGACCGCTCCCAACTGGGCCACGTTGGCACGGTGCTCTTCGTGATGACGTGCGTGCTCCCCCGCGAATCACGCACCTCACCACAAATGACACCCATGCGCAACGCGACACCAATCAGGACCTTCTCCATACGGCCAGGGGTCCCCTCGTCCACAGGTGGAGGGGAGTCAGATGACATGGACATCCCCCCTACCTGCAGACGGGCCTGGGATGGGGCATCCCTGCTGGTGCATGGTGGTGCAGTCACAGTGTCAGGGACAGGGACATGCACAGGCACCTCCATGGCGACCTGTGCTGCCTCCTGCCCCTGCCCCTGGACTGCACCACTTGCACCAGCAGGGATGCCCCCACCAGGCCCCATGTGCAGCTCAGTAGCGGCCTCCTCCTCCTCTGTGGAAACCACCAACCTGGATGGCTCCACACCGTCTTCCGCCGTTGCAAGCCCATGTGGGGGCTCACGCACCCCTTCCGCTGCAGCCGTGGGGGCATCCCCGCCGCTTTGCTCCACAGCGCCGTCTCCGCCCTGTTCTTCACTTTGCGCTGTGTAGAGGGAGACATAGAACACAAGCATCAGGGTACTGTACAATGGTCCCCTAGACAGGAAGCAATAGCAGATGAGTGGCACTGTCAAAGATCACTTCCATCATGTCCCTCCACAACACATGGGTCAGTGCAGGCAAAACACATGCAGTAACAGGCATGGCACATGCTATGGACATAAGGAAACATGTCCAAGGGACTCTTGAAACATACAATGTTGTTTTTGAAGTCACATGCATCATGGGTCATGCCTATCACATTCACACACTTCACTGTACTTTCATCCATCTGGACTCGTACACCCCAGACACAGTGGATGCAAGGATAGCTAGGCTGCATCAGTGAATCTGAACATTGACACAGACATGTGTCATGCATCCATGGCATTCACAAGTCACAGACACGCAGGTCAGGCACACAGACATGGACACCATACATGTACATGGCATCATCACCCATCCCTCACCCCCACCCATGTCCAGGAACAGAGACTGGCATGCTCTCATGTGTCCATTCCGCATAGGGCTCCCCATGTAGCATTTAAACACATACACCAACCGTGTGCTTCACACATTACTGGTCTCACATGCATGACCATGATGTACCTGCACACACACATGCGTACATGGCCTATGTCACACATACAGGCAAGTATCAGACAACCAGCACACTGCAACATGCCCTGTCTCACACAGCAATGCTTGGCCACTTACCGCTCGACTCCAGATGGGTCTACCTCTCAAGGACCTGGACGTGGAGCGCTGGGGATATGCGTTCCAGGACCCTCATGTGATCTTCCGACAAGTGGCCCCGGCGCCCCTTAGCATCCGCTGCCCTCAAGAGGCGCCGGGCCTTGTTGAGGGTCCTGGACCTGAAGTCCTCCCAGCGCTTCTTGACATGATGGAATAGTCGGACTGCCACCCCCTCCGTGTTGATGGCAGTCACAATGTCCGTCCAGATCCTGTCCCGTCCATCCTTGTCGGCGCGTGATGATCCGAAGAGGACATCATAATGCCCCAGGACATGCTCCACCAGGACACCAACTTCCTTCTGACTGAAGCTGGTGGCCCTCTGCCCCTCTGGCTGGGGGTCGCCAGTGGTCTCGGATGGTGCTTGCCCCGACATGGTGACCCCCGAGGCAGGCGTGGGTGGGCAACTGGGTCCTGGGGCTGGGCTGTGGAGCGATGGTATCCCAGTCGGCCCAGTCGGGAGTCTTCTGTTCCAGCAGGGGTGGCCACAGCAACTGGACCCCTGCAGATGGCTGATGTGCAGGCACCAAATGGCAGGGCACGGTGGCAGCAGGCAGACAGGCAGGCAGCAGCAGATGGCTCGTGGGAGGCTGCTCGGGGCTCTGGGGGGCAGTAATTCGGCCTTTTGGGCAGGAGCGTGGTCTTCCGTGTGCTAGTGGCCAGCTTGATACGGAGTGTTTTGGCACGTGAAAATTCTGCATGTCAGCGTGTAATTTGAGGAAAGGCCCTTAGCACGTAAGCGCGTCTGCATGCATACGCGATTTCATTGGACAGAAGGCCCTTCAAGCATAAGCGCCTCTGTGATGTGACGCGCGCGGGCGTGCATAGGCGTTTCAGCGCGAGTGAAAAACTGCACGTCCGCGTGGGAATGCATGTAATCCGAGGAAAGGGCCCATGCGAGTAAGTGACGTGACGCGCGCGGGCGTTTCCCTCAGCACGGGTTAAAGGTGAGCGGGGGCAGCAGTTCGCTGTACGTGCCTTTCGTGGAGACCGACGTGAGTTGCTGCTTCCTGTTCAGACGGTGAGTCGCACACGCTATTTTTCCCACTGCGGGTGCCCCTGTGTATCGCACCCATTTTCGAGGTCATAGTAGCCTGCGTGTCCCACGCGTACGCGTTATTCGTGTTACTGTGTGCCACCACGTACTGCGGGAGGTTGATTCCACGCACGTAGGCTGCAGGGTTGCGTGCACGGTTTTACTGCAGTTTTGGGGTGCCTGAGCGTTGCGTGACCTGTCACTACATCACCGGGGTCACATACAGCCTTGCAGGTGCAGGGGGGCTGTTAACATCTTGCTTCCCACCCCTTCACCCCAATTGCCCAGGTCAATTGTGGTGTACACCTCCCATTGGCACTACTCCATCTGTGCCGGCACTACTACATCTGTGCCATGGTTGGGAGGACACCAAAGGTGAGGGGCGCCTCAGCTGGGCGTACTCCTCGTGGCGGGTGTGGTCGGGGATGTGGCCGTGGTGACCAGGGAGTAGGGGAACTCCAGGGTGTCCAGGGAGGCCACAGAGGGGGAAGAGGCAGGGGTGCGCCACTTGAGCACAATGTTGTGCCATGTGTCGGTGCAGTCATGCCACCACCCCCTGTGGTTCTGGGGGATGCAGCTTCTGCATCTGGCACTGGTGCCCCTGTGACCCGGCAGTCCGTTCCATCGACTGCCACGGGCCCAAGGGTAGTGGTAGCTGCAGGTGCAGCTGTGGACACCGCCACCCAGGCTCAGGGTCTGCCAGCGCAGGCTGCGTTGGCACTTGAGGAGCCCTTGGTAGATTTCCAAGAGGCCAGCAGGGAAACCATAGGGGCAGGCAGGGCTGCTCGGACCAAGACACATGTCCCTGGGGCAGTTATGTCATCTGCTGCCCCGAACAGCCGGGTGTTGGGGCAGATGCACCCAACAAAACCCCGGTTGTGAGTCTGCCAATCAGGACTGTTGCGGTCAATGACCCTGCCACAGCAGATGTTGCTGCGCAGGGTCCATTAGAGGGCACCCAGATGCCACTGACACAAGTCAGGCCTTTGGTCGTCCCTCCACCTGCCACTCCCTTGCCTCAATCCACCGAACCCACTGGCCATACTGGTCAGGGCGGCATTAGCCAGCCAGGGTCTGCGCCACAGTCCAAGAGGAGGAAGGTTGCACCTGCAGCACAGGCTGGGACCCCACACACAGCCACGACCTCCTGCAAGTCGAGGAAGAAGCCTTTCTGCAAGCAAGAACTGGACTTCCTCGTGGACTACGTGCGGGGCCACAGCCGTGACTTGCTAGTGGGTGCCAATAGTCAGACTACGGCTGCCCACCGTGACACCCACTGGAAGCATGTTGTGGAACATGTCAGTTCATTCGGCCATGAGGTGCGCATGACGCAAGAGTGCAAAAAGCGTTGGAATGACCTCAAACGCAGCGCTAAGGCTAAGCGTGCCTCTAATTATAACTTGAATCTGGTGACTGGCGGTGGGCCTGCACCAGAGGAGGAAGAGCTCACTCCGTATGAGGCACTCGTTGCAGAGTTCATACAACCTGAATTGGTCGAAGGAGTGGGAGAGATGCTGGACTTTGATGCCCAGTCCAGTGAGTGTTGATGCGTGTTTGTTGAGGACGTGTGTGTTTCACTTGTGGGATGTGTTGTGCATGATTGCCACTACATGTGACCTGTACATGGTTCTGATGTGTAAGTAATGCAATGCTTCCATGATGCATGTCTGCTCTGCTGGATGGTGGACATGTGGAGCAGACGGGGACTGTCCGCATCACCACTATTGCACCCTACTCACATGCTGGTTACAAGTATGCCCCTCCGGTCCATGTTCCAGCTCACTGGCCCTTCTGCATGTGGCGTAGGGTGACCTTCCTCTCAGCCCAGGCACAATGTCATTGCATGACTGACGTGCATGTCTCCTCTGCCTGCATGCGGGGACGCCATGTAGGCATGCTCCCTTGCCCCTCCTCCGCCACTCTGCACCCCAGTTCCACCTTTGCACTGGTCTGCTTCAATCTTTCCAATGTGTACTTTCCTGTTCATGCGTCCTATGTACATGTTAACTTCCAGCGTACAATCTGCCAGACATATGCCGTGTGGTACAGCCTTAGTACTTGATGCAGGGTATCTCACTTGTACTGTGCATAGGTCAGATGTCCCGCAGGGACATGAGTGCCCATTCATGCTCCATGTGCATTGCACGCATGCCCCTATGTGTCCTTGACTGGATGATCACTGTAATACAAGTCCTGGGTGACATACATTGCATGGCATCTCATCAGCCTTCCCATGTCAACTGTGGCTCAGTACTGCTTTGCACACATGTTTAGGGTCTGACAATATGTGTGGCTCACAGGCCTCAGCCTGTTTAATGGCCAATGACTTTGTCCAACTGTTGTAGTATCTTCTTCACACGTGGGCAGCTTCCAGAGTTTTCATCAGGTGTCCTGCTTACTGTCCCATCATCATTTTCAGTGTTGTCACTTAAATCACATTAAGCTGTTGATGCCAGTCAACACTGCCTGTCAATACACAGGTGTATGGTCAGCCTTTTGATACCATGCTAGGGATCCCTGCTTTTTTAGTTGGGTGGAGGGGTGCTTGGCTTGTAGATATGCTACACATTGAATGCACAGTGCACGTGATGCCTGCATTTGACCTTGCACTGCCTTCACATTTCCTGACACACACCATGGAGTTCTTGTACATATAGGTAGTGAGTGGCGTACACATTTTCTGCACTGCATAGACCCACTTCCATGGAAACTGCCACCTTTCAACAGGTGTGATCACAGAAGCAATTCAAAGTTGACCCAGCATGCATGCCAGGTCATATGTTGTGTGTCACATGTCTGCCTGATGTGTTTGTTGTCGGTGTGTGTGTGTGTTGTGTGCTTCTGACATGTGTAGTGACCTTTTTTCACTATATTTTTCAGGTGATGACGCAATGGAGGCGGAGGATGGTGTTGTCATGCCAGACACAGGGTTGTTACCACTACATCAACCCGGCACAAGTGGGGGTCGTGGGGTGGTAGGCCCCGAAAACCCCCAAGTGCTACAGTCCATCTTGTCGCTGGCTGCCTATGAGTCCAGCCTTGATGACGTCTCTGACGTCTATGTCGAGTTGGATGAGCATCAAGTCCATGTGTCAGGGGTGAGTGATTCTGATGTGGACACTCCTCTGTCCGCGACACCTGCACTGAGGGATCAGACAGTCTTGGTTCCTCCGCCCGTGGTGGATCGGGACGCAGGGTCATCCTCCACACCAGTCACTGATGTGCCTGGGACATCACGTCGACGGGCGCATGTAGTCGTGCAGCTGCGGGCGGTGCCAACACAGCGAGGACACCCGGTCCTTGGGTCCCGCAGGGGTCAAGCCCAGCAACGCGGTCGCCGCGCGCAACCTCAGTATACTGAGTGGGAGCAAGACATGACTGCCAATTCAGAACGGCAGGGGGTAGCAATGGAGAACATCGCTGAGAGCATGGAGCGTGTGGCCCGATCTCTGCTCCCCCCTGCTAGGCAGGTGCTTCTCCAGCAGCAGGCGGCACGGTCCATGGCCCGCTCACTCAGGCTGGGCATGGCGGCCTCAGACAGGGCACGCCAGGCTGAAATGTCGTCTCTGCGTCAAGCAATTGCTGCTCACACAGAGGCGCACATGGATGCCCTGAGGGAGGAGTATGCTTCCTTCAAATCGACTCTGGGTGTCCTTATGATGTCCCAGAGGCAGCGGGCAGAGGAGAGGTTTGCACAGCTTGAGCGTACCATTCGGCTGAGCTACAGGCTTGCCGGGAGGTGCAGCGGTTGCCCAGCCAGGCCTTGCAGGAGGAACTCCGTGTTACACGTGCTAACTTGCAAGAGGAAGCACGTGTATCACGTGAGGTTCTGCATGCAGACCTACGTCACATCGCCACACAGAACCAGGCTCCCCCGTCCGGCAGACTTGCTGCCGACGAGGGGCAAGCTGCGGCTAGGCTTGGCCAGGCTACTGTGCCATGTCCTCCTTTCCAGGATGACCCAGACTCGGGCGACCATCTATCTCCCACATAGGTCGAGCTGTGCATGCGTTGAGCCCATGGAGGTTTTTTTTTTAGCTCAGCATCATCGCATGTGGGTGTTGAGCAGCACCCTGTACCTCCCCCCTCCTGGGTGCCTTCCCCCCCTGGTCGTATGTGGCCATTTTTGATTTTTCTTTTAGTTTAGTTAGTTAAGTTTCTGTTTGATAGTTAGTTTAATTAGGTAATGTAGGTTTTTCATAGTTAGTCTAATTAGTTAATATAGTTTAAAAATGCTTGTCTATTGTGCTTTCATGTCACGGTGCGGTGCTTTGTGGCTTTTGAAGGCATCCACTATCTGTTCCAGCTGGGCCCTTCAGGCTTGTCTTGTGTATGTGTTTGCTGCTTGGGGTCCTTGACTCACATATGCCACTCCTGCCTCCCTTATCCATGGGCTCGCAAGGATGGTTTGGTGTGACAGCCTATTACACAAGGGCTTTGGACTGTCATATCTGTGGCATGTCTGGTGCTGTGTAACTTGTGTTGACACCCCAAGTGGGGATGATTGCGGTGTTATTGACCACTGTTCAGCTTTTGCTAGATGGGGTGTTTCATGATTAATGTGTACATTCATTGCTATGCATTGCATAGTATGTTTCTTATCTTTACTGCACACGTGCTTGTTGCCATTCATGCCGTAGATAGTGTGTTCCACACTTTGGATGTGAAAGACGGACTGATGGTGTGATTTCTGATGTAAGTCTCTGACATGGTCCAGTAATGAGATGCCTGAAGAGACACACACAGATGACTTTAAAGCATTAATCATGTGTTTCATGCACTTTCTGCAGGGGGGTGAGCCTCCAGACCACCTTTGCCAGCAGACATGGCCCATTGGACGTCTGAATTCTGGACATGTTTGTTGGTGCCAACATGCACATGTGTGCACAAGCAAAGGCACAGGGATTGCAGACCTACATCCTAGAACTGCTGACATGTTCCAAGGAACTCCAGGCAAGGTGAGGAGCAGCACAGTGGGGCCACAACACTGCAAAGCTTGCACCGGGCCAGTTGCACATGCAGGCTTAGTAACAGCACTGAGGGTGAACTTGGACGAATATTGGTGTTGAAGCACACAATAGAGCTCAGATGTGTTGGCGGACTGATGGCTGTTGATTGTAAGGTTGTCTGTGGCACCTGCAGGGGCAGTGGCACATACCCTCCGGTACACCAAGGTCCATTGAGGCACTTGTATCAACCATGTAGCCTTCCGAGACATTGAAAGGAGCAGCTCACAGGGACATACAGCAAGGGACATACTCTGGTGCAGTGCATTTAGTTTCCATGTACATTTTTAAACATGCACTGCCTACTTTGTTTTGGTCATGGTGGAACAAGACTTGTTCTGAAGTCATGCCTTGCTATGTGGGTCTGTCTGCTTACCCAGGGAACATTGCATGTTTTGTGAATTGTGACACATTGGTGTTCCATTTGCCACGCACCCACCGGCGGCTGACTTACTGCATTGACTGTGTATGACCCATCACAGGGGTAATGTTACATATGGGTACGAAGCATCTACACCAGACTGTCTGTTTGTAGATTAGTTTGTTGCTATGGGGCATATTTGGTGGTGTGTTTTTGTGTTATGGGCATGCACAGATTATTAACTGTGGCTCTCTTTGCAGCATTGAAGTGCTCCTGTAACCGGACCTGAGAGTGTGCAAGCAGGAGGCCAGCACTCAAAACCAGAGCTAAGTGGCTTGTTGTTTTTCTTTCAAACTGCTCTGCATAGGCTTGCTGGGGGGTGCACTAATGCATGGATGAATGTGTAATTCAATTTTGTATGTTTTTTTTCCCCTAATCACCCGGAGTCCTATCCAATTTTAAACCCTGTACCCTCTACCCGGTGTTCCTGCTTCCTGTACCTATCCAACCAACGTTCCCTAACCCTCTTTCCCCGCTGGGGTTGCAGATGCCTGTGTAAGCCCCAAACTTTCAGGTGCCAAAACCCTAGAGGGGGTGGTTGGTTCGTGCCACTCCTAAGCCTGGACTACAGAAAGCAATGACAATGATGTCCAAGTTTGTTCGGATTGTATATGTGTTCATGCAGGTAGTACATTTTCGTGCATTCCCTACTTTCATGTGTCATTCCTCCTCCCCTCTCCTGCCACTCATTTCAGTTATCCAGTGTGCCAAAACCTGTCCCGACTGCATATCCCTGACCCTCCTTCCCCACCAGGGTCTCAGAGGCCTGTGTGAGTTTGACCTTGCAGGCACCCGGGCCACGGTGGGGGTGGTTGGTTCGTGCCACTCCTGCGCCTGTACACGGGACCTGTGACAGTACACATCCATTCATGGTGCATCATTCTATGTTATGTACCACACATGGTTCACATCCTGTTGTGACATTGTTTTACTGTGCTACCTTGGTTGTTACATCATTGTGGTAGTACTTGGCCTTTGTGAGGTACTGCTACGTCATGTCATCTACTGGAGGGTGTTCTGGTTCGTTTTTCTGGCTTGGATTTTGTGATTTTGAAAATGAGGGTGGACTCTGAGGGTGCAGGCACCTTTTTACACACAAGGTGGGAGATGGTGACGAAGGGGAAGGGTGATCCTGTGGCCAGGTGAAATTGAGGGTTGAAGGCTCCATGACCCTGGTGCAGTTGTTCAGTGGGTCATGGTCATTTGTGAGGGAGGGGAGGTGTTTTGTTGTTGATAGTTGCCTTGCCCTGCAGTGTGATGGGAACCCTGACATTGTAATTGTGGTATCCTATGTACATGTTGGGTTCTGCTGATCAATGCCTGTTCATGTGTTGTGTTTACCTTTCAGGTGTGAGGGGATAGTCATGGTTTGACATGCTGGAGTGTACACATGGTGAATGTTCACATGTGATGTGTAGAGGACACTGATGGTCACTTGATTGCACATGCATATGTTGAGTGCATGTCCTTACTGACCCACACACTTGCACTATGATGCACTACATGTACAACCACCCTTGGATATCCACGTGTACACTCTGTTTGCCTTCTGGTGCCCACTGTGTCCCTGCAGCACATGTTCTGTGACCAATTATACTCTGTACATGCCTAATTTGCTTTTTGATGTGGTTTGTCGCTTAGATGTGATGCTCAGGGTGTGCATCACACACAATAGCTGTTCACTGCGCTGTGCGCTGAGCAGTGTGTTGCAGGAGTTGGACACAGCACACAGAAGCTGCAGTGTTGATTTTGCAATGCACAATGTGCATGTAGACAGGCATTCATTGTTATGTTACGTCTACAACTTTTGTAATGCATTTTGGAATGACTTATTTTGGGTGGGAGGTTGTTGGTCAGTCATTTCATCTGATTCCATGTCAGGCATCATTGTCTGATGCCACTGTACATTTTTGACATGGCAATGTGTACCTTATTGGTACTGTGTTGGTGTATGGCTATTGCTTGCCATGTCATGTTGTGGTTTGGGAGGGTTTGAGTGACATAACAGTGATGGTCATGGCCTGTTTTTTCACACCTTGCATGTCAGGGTCAGCCGCTTCTCGAATGCATGCATGTGCAAAGGCATTTGTACTCACCTAGGAGCCAGGTGTCGCCATGCTGCCCAGCTTCCAGGGCCCTGCTCAGGGCAGACATTCTGTATATGAAACTGTCATGGGTGGAGCCAGGGTAGTTTGCATAGGCAGAGGTGATGATTCCCTTTGCATCGCATACCACCTGTACATTGATGGAATGCCAGTGCTTGCGGTTTTGGTAGATGTGCTCAGTGGCCCTAGGTGGACGTAGGGCCACATGGGTGCAATCTATGGCACCGAGCACTTTGGGGAAGTGTGCCACCCAAAAAATCCAGGACAACTGCCTGCCTTTCTGCGGGCGGGTGTTCTGGGCATGTATATGTGCCTGCGGACTGAGGGGCGCGCTGTCATGATTGCCAGTACCTGGTGTAGGCAGCGTGACTGCGTGGCCTGTGAGACCCCCCCACTATGGCAGTAGTCCGCTAAAATGACCCAGTGGCCAAGAAATGCAGGACATTGAGCACCTTCTTCAAGGGGCTCAATGCTTGGGAGCAAAGGGTGGGGGATGTAAGGTCATCTTCCCACTCCCTGACCAGGTCTAGGATGATATGGAGTGGAAACCCATACCTGCCGTAGACCTGGTCGTCAGGCATCTCAAAAAGGCTTGTCCGTGGTGCGAAAATGCGTGCCCTGGCTATTTTCCTCCTCCTGCGGTGTCCCACGATCTGTGCTGCGACAAATGGGGCATTCATTGTAGCTGTATATACGTGTTTGTTGTTTGCGCGCACTTTTATACTGTGCACCGGGACGCTTCCGCCTGCCTTTGTGTGGCGGACGCGTTGATGCCTGTGTGCGTCTTTTTTCGTGCGTGGGTTTCCCGCATTGGAATCCATGAATACGGGTTGTTCGCGTGCGTGTGGGCGTTCCGTGTAGTTCCCTGCAGTACTTCCCCAGTTATACCTTCTTTTTCACGCGTTATTCCCCATTCTGCGTGTTACGCCCACTGTTCCGCCCACTTTGGTTGTGTGCGCCGCGCTATGTGCGCTTTTGCTATGCGTGTAGCGCACGCCGTGTGTTTGGCGCACGGACAGCAGGAAACACACGCAGCATCTTCCTTGAATCGCACCCGAGCGCGTGCGCTGAGTTTCTCACGCTTGCACCACCTTGCGCCTGCTTGCGCTGGGATTTTCGGCGCACGTTTGCTCCATGAATCGACCCCTTAATCTCCTTTACAGCAAAAGGATTTTCTGTATTGTAAGAAACACATTTTCTGTATTTTCTCAATTGTATATCTCCTGCCCTCGACAAGCTTCGCTTTTGTTAGACATGTTCAATGATTTCACATCCTTGTGTGGTCCAATGTTCATAGAGCATTAATATTGTTGTGACAATCCCAAGCTCGTTGAAAATAGCAGGCACATTTCCATACCAGACGTGCTGAGTTCTCTTGGCCCTGATTTGATCATACCTCATACGAGTCCCACCTTGTATAGTTATTCACCTTAGTGTTTAAACCAGAGTTACCAAACTGTTATTCTACTCTGCCAACACATTAGTGTTGAATAGACTAAGGGCCTCATTATAACTATTGCGGAATGGGTTTAAAGCGCCGGTAATGGTGCCGGCGCCGTTAAACCCACTCTGCAATATTACGAGGTTCCCTCGTGGGACCGGCTGTGGACGTCTGGTTTATTCAGACGTCCATAGCGGATTCCTAGAGGGAACCAGGGAGCTAACAACGGGCCCATTATGAGTGGGCCCGTTGTTAGCTCCCTCCCCATTCCCATAGAGCCCTATGAAAATGGGGAAGGACCGGGCCTGGGTTCTCTGAAGGGGAATTACCGGGCCCTCCAAACTCGGAATGGCCCGGTAATTCCCCATTCAGGGAACTCGGACACGGTTTTGGAGGCAGCCATGGCGCCAATAGCGCCATGGCTACCTCCAAAGTCGTAATGAGGCATATCACGACTTTTCAGCATAAGAGGTTTAACTGCATGAGTATGGTTTTAATCCATGCTATATTATGACTATACTATGACTCATTCTCATCATTACAGCTGTACTTTGATCTTATTAGTTTCAGTGCATTTTCCATATCCTGAACCACTGTCACAGAGAAAGAAGAGAAAGGAAAGGGGTTTTAAGAAGGAGACTATCTGATTGGCAGAGCAACTGACATTAGTGTGGCATGGATGTCCTAAACCACTCAACATTATTTCTTGTTACATTCCACCATGCAATCTAAAGAGAGCTTGCTTGACTCCATTTCTCCCAATCACAAGCTCTGAAACATGATGCTTCATGCGTGGGAGTTCATGTGAGGAAGGGCCAAGCAAAGGGATCTTACGTTTTACATGGTTTACCAATACAGATATGGACCAAGCAGGCTATGTACAGTAGCGGCCACACTATTGACCTCCCCCAAGCAGTAGCTCTGTTGTTTGTGGCAGAAGCCCCAACCAATACATTGGCTGCTCTGTTTTATATAAAGGTCCCACAGCCCTTTGTCCAGCAGCACCATGATGTGAAGCAGGGCCCTCTCCATTATGTTGTGTTTATGCTGTCTTCCCAGGTCCTAAATATACCTCAAGTATCCACTGCCCCTTTCTCTAGGCAAGCTGCAGCAAGGTCTGTTGCTGGAAGAGGCATTTCTATTTAGTCGTCCCCATATTAGCAAGTCCACCATGACTCTCCTCTATTCCATCTTAACCCCACCTATACTACCCCCCACTTACCCATATCACCCCGCAACTGGCATCAGTGTGGCATGGATTTCCTAACACACTAAACATTATTTCTTGTAATCCAACTACTCTACCCCACACCACTGCTCAACAACACCACTCTACCTGCTAACACTCTATTCCACCACTCTACTCCTTCCCACCTTACCCTACCTCTGTCTCCCCAACTCTACCCCCCTCAACCCATTCTATCCCCACCCACTGTACTTCCTCTACTTTACTTTAGTACTCTGCCCCACCCCAATACTCAACCCCACCATTCCAGCAAACCCCACTGACTCACTTCTCTACACCACTGCATTACTGTACACCATTAGTCTACCCAGTACCCCACTCCTCGGTCCCATCACTGTTGTCCACCCAATGACCCAACCGCACTACTCTACACAGTACCTAACTACCCTGGCCAACCAAACTAATCTCCCACCCTATTACTCTGCACCACTCTACGACATCACACTACTCTACCTCCCTCTACTCCCACATACTCTTTGTAATTTTGGAGTAAGAAGAGATAAATTACCCTCAGGAGAAAAGTATGGACATTTCTCCTTGTAATATTTTTGCCGTGTTTTATTTGGAGCAGTGGAGGCCGTTCTGTATTCACGCCTTGACCATAGACACACAACCCTTCGTAGCATAGTAGCATTTCTAATTATCAACGTTAAGCCATATATGTACATTTAAAAAAGTTGAAATTCCTTCTAGAACTTAGATCAAAATAGATTAGTCCTTTTTTAAATAGCTCTGAAACGCAGGTGTCTTGCTTAGTGGAAAAAGACAATAGGTGATTTTCATATGTAATTAACATCTATTTTATATTATCAATGAAAACCAGGCATACATTTGCCTTTCCATATTTGATGTAAGGATTTAAGAACAACAAACACAAGACAAAATAGGGTTTGGATACTTCATATGCGCTCAAAGATTTGTCAACACCCACGTTTAGAAGAACACTCAGTGCCAGAGAACGCTCAGTTCTGTATACTGGCGCGCTGTCAATTTCTCTTCAAACTTGGCACCGAAGTGCAATGTTTCTCCCTCAGAAGTGAAGATTTGAAGTTCATTTAGTAAACAGAAAAACACTGGAACCGGCAGAAAAATGTGCAACCAGAACAAAGCCTGCGAGTTTCGACAGTGTGTTATTTTAAACTTTAGAAGTACCCCTTTTCTCAAAATAGCTAATTCATGTTTAATCAATTACTCACATGAAGAGGAAAAGTGTAGGGGGCGTATGCCGAAATTAATCTGAGCAATGCACATTCTTGGTGGAAAATAGCGTCAAAATAATAATTTCTAGCAACACAAATGGTATCCTCTTTAGCATATTTTTCAGGAAATACATATTGAGTTTACTTACTGCAGATGTAATAATGGGAATTTGCCTAAAATTGTCAACGAAGGAGGGTTTATTGTGAAACCTAGGTCTTTTTCCCCACTATACAGGATTCTCAAACTTAGGTGTGTTTTTCTCCTGTTTAAAATTGCATGGTGAAATTATTTAAAATTGCATTGTGAAACCTAGGCCTTTTCCCCACTGTACACTATTGCATTGTGAAAGTATTTAAAAGGACTCTCAAATTTAGGTGTGTTTTTTCTCCTGTTTTAAAATTGCATTGTGAATTAGCACTGTTATGTAACTTGCCTCCTAGCAAAGCACTCATCTAGCGAACATTCCCACCACTACTATCTAAGCGCCGGTCATCTTGTACAATTGTCAACCTGGCTCGTCTGCTTGCTCCCTGCCCTGTGTCCTTCCCTAGTGTTCTCCCCCACCCCTTCCCACTCCCTTTCTCTTCTCTCCTCTCCCTACCTACTCTATGGTGCTCTCTGTGTCTCCTATTTTTTCTAACTACTTCTCTATTGACTATCGTGCTCTCCTCACTAAATCTGGTAGGAAGAAGTTTAAAAAGGGCATCCTGGTCTCCAACCCAGGCCTCCCTATCACTCACACCTATACCAGTGCCTCCTCCAGGCAAACTTTCACCAACATCCTCTTTGTTGTTCGCTCGCCAGACCTATGGACTCTACACATGGTCTATGTGCTTTCTCCCTTCTCTTCCTCTCCCATTAATAGTGGCACCCGGCAGAGGCATTGCTAGGGGGGGGTTAATGAGGCTATAGCCCCTGATTTTTTGGTTGTAGCCCCGGATAGAATCTTAGGAGCTACAACCAAAAGGCTAGCTAGCCCCCAGTGCCCACAGTTCCAACATCAGCGTAGCCCCGGGTCTTTCCCAGACCTAGCAACACCCCTGGCACTCGGTGGGAGGCCCTCCTGGCCTCCTTCCTCTCCTCTAAGGTCATCATTAATGTTTACTTGAATGGTACCGTCTTGGTCCAAGGCCCTCAAGCCAACCTTCTCCTCTTTGATAGACGCTTCATGTGCCTCATCAACTTCCTTCTGGCTTCTTCTACACCTCCGCAGGACGTACCTCTCATTCGTACCACTCCCCAGAAGTCTTTCAAGGACAGCAACCTTCTCTATATTGCCACTCTCAACTCCTGCTCAGCTGTCAAACACTCTTCTGACATCTGCCGCCTACTGGAGGAATTTGACCTCGATGTTCTCGGTCTCACTGAGACATGGTTCACGACCAGCTCTGTCACAAGCTTTGACACTCTCCTCCCTGATGGCTACAAGATCCTCTCTGCTCCCAGATCCAACCGTACCGGAGGGGGTGTAGCCCTGATCTTCCCTGAGTGGATTCCTGCCACTGTCATTCCTATGCAGGCCTACTCCTCTTTCGAATGCCTCGTCTGCATTCTCTCTCTCTCTCTCTCTCTCTCTCTCCTGGGCATTCTCTTACTGTGGCTACCATCTATCGGCCACCTGGTCAGACCTCCTCATTCCTCTCTGAGTGGGCGGACCTCTCCTCTTCTCTCAACCACTCAACTCTTCCTACTTGGTGACTTCAACATCCACCTGGATGCTTCCTGTCCCTCCACAGGACTCTTTCGTGACCTCTGTGACTCTCTCTCACTCTCTGTTCTCCCCTCTGGCCCGACTCACTCTGCAGGGCACACTCTGGATGTTCTGATCCCTTCAGACCTCCCCCTTTCAACCCCTCTCACAACTCTTCTCTCCTGGACTGATCACTTTCTCCTTTCCTCCCATCTCACCCTCTTTACCCCTCAGGACAAGCCAACTCCAGCACTGTCACCTACCTTCTCAGTTATCTGACCCATGAAGCGTGTGTCAGTTGAGGCTTTCACTGCCCCAATTGGCTGACTCACACCCTGACACAGCCCTTTCCATGCTCCACTCTGCTATATCTGATACTCTCGATGTTCTTGCCCCTGTCATGAGGATCCGCCTAAAGCCCAAAGCCAAGTGCAACTCTTGGTGCGACTCAAACCTCATCACCCTTAAACGCAAGTGCAGGGTGGCTGAAAGGAAATGGTGTGCTTCTGGTACATCCTAGGACATACTGGCTTGCCGCCTGCTCCAAAGGCAATACTGGCTCTCCGTCCACACCAAGAAAAGAAGCCACATCCAAGCCTGCATCTCTGCAGCAGCTAACAACTCGGCCGAACTCTTTAAAATCTGCAAGGAGCTGGCCAATCCTGCTGCAGTCTCTACCTCTCCTGTCCCTTCAAAGGCCCTCTGCACGGCCCTGGCTTCTCATTTGAACTGTAAAACTCAGGACATCCTATCCTCTATGTCTCTTCCTTTCCCCCTCTTCCCTCTATTCCCTGCTTTTCCTCTGGCCTTACCTCGGCCACCTCTCCTCCCTTCTTCTCTGCCTTTCCCCTGTTCTCCTCAGACAAGGTTTCTAGACAAGTCTGATCTATGAAAGTCTCATCAAAACAGGTTCACCCCTGTTCCTCCAAAACCATCAAGGACCACATTGACTCCCTGGCTTCTGCTCGGGCGGATTTCTGCAACCACACCTTCACCACTGGAGTCTTCCCCTCCCCCCTGAAGCACTCCCTTGTGCACCCTCTCCTTAAAAAACCCTCTGCCGACTCTTCCTGCCTGGTTAACTATCATCCATTCTCCATCACTCCTTTCCTGGGCATACTCCTGGAAAAGCTGCCCCTCTCCCAGCTTAATCTTCACTCCGAATCTGTTGGTTGTTTCCATGACCATCAGTCTAGCTTCAGAACTTCCAAAAGTATGGAAACTGCTCTCCTGAACATCCATGAATACCTGCTCTCCCACCTTGACTCCAACACCCCCTGTGTCCTCATCTTACTGGATCTCTCTTCTACCTTTGACATACCATCCTGCTCAACTGTCTCCGTGATAACCTGGGTATCAACGATCAGGCCCTGGCTTTTGCTGACCTTCTTCCTCTCCAATCAACCCTCCCACGTCAAACTTGGGTCCTTCCTCTCCTCTATCTCTATCTCTATCTCTACATATGGTGCTTCCCAGGCGTCCTCTCTTCCTGGCTGTTTAACCAATACATGGCACATTTTGTCCACCGCATTGCCGCTCTCTACACCAACTTTCAGTGCTATGCGGATGACACTCAACTCATTTTCAGGCTCCCTTCTGCCACCTCTTCTCCTTCTCTCATCTCTGACTGTCTGTCCGCCATCCAAGAGTGGTGTGCCACCAATTATCTCTGCCTTAATGCCAGTAAGACCGAGATTCTCCTCATCTGCACACCTGCTCCCTCCTTTCCTGTCACTCTATGGCCGGCCTCTCTTGGCCCTCTTCCTGCTCCCACCTGTGAGGCTAAAAACCTTGGGGTCATCTTCGACTCCGCACTCTCCTTCTCTCCTCACATCTCTGATGTCTCTAAGAAGTCACACTACCAGCTGCACCTCCTCGGAGGTATTCTTCCCTTCCTCTCCTTCCGCCAGAAGCTCACTGTCTCCAGAGCTCTGGTTCTCTGTAGGCTGGAATACTGCAAAAGCCTCTTTCTAAATCTGCCAGCCTCTACTCTACGCCCTCTGAAACTCATCCAAAACAGGTCTTCAAGACTTGTCCTTGGCCTCAAGTCCAGGGATCGTATCTCTTCAGGACTGAAATCTCTACACTGGCTTCCAGTGGCGGCGAGGATTAAGACCAAAACCCTCAGCGTTGTCCACAAGGACTTCTGCGGTCTGGGACCTCAATACTTTCAGCTCCCTCGTCCTAAATATATTCCTTCTTGAACTCTTTGCACATCCGCCTCCAACTCCCTCAGGGTTAGTCGCTTCTGCAAACAGCGAGTTGACGGTAGATCTATTTCTTCTGCTGGGGCCTCCCTCTGGAACAGCCTCCCTGCCTCTCTGCAACTTGAGGAGAACCATCCCTGGTTCCGCAATCACCTCAAGACCTTCCTCTTTGATTTTGCTTTTTCTCCTCCTCTCCCCAGCTGATCTCGTGGCTGAATCTTTAATTGCACTGGTTACCTGACTAACCTCTGATCTCGGGCCCAGGTCCCCTCCCCACCATTTGCACACCTGCACTGCCCCCCTGGCAACCTCTTCACTTGGGGACTGTTTCTCTATCCCTACAGCCACTACTAGCACTTGACTCCTGATGTCTGCACTTACCCTTGCACTTGCCACTAGCTGGCTGCACTTTTATTTATTGTCTTTATTTTTTGTACTGTTATCCTATGTATTGCACTGCCCCTCCCCTTTCCCCATGCACTTTTCCCCTTCCCCCATCCCCTTCACTTGCGTGATCTCATTGTCACCTAGCCTAGTAGGATCGTTGTCTCTCTTTCCTTTGTTTCCCCTCCCTTGCCTCGTCATGCCTTGAAACACTTCTGTATAGGCGTATTATAAATGCCATATCATATCATATCATATATCACTGCATTATTCTATATTATTAAGTGCCAAGGACGAGGATGCTCGTCCTTTTTGCATAGACTTGCATAATAGGGCACTTAAGGGGTGGTATGTTTTCGTATTTGGTCCACTGGGGATTGAACATGTGCACACTTCCCAAATACACAAACATCCTCACCTTCAGTCCTAGCTTCCCTCTAAACTCATCCCTGCTTCTAAACTTTAATGAGAGTAGCCGCCACAAACATTATCTCTAGGCAAGAAGTTGGACAGCCCTTGAATCCCAATGGAATGATAGATGTCACAGTCATTTTGCCCTCATATTCAAATACAGAACTAATTTTAATCAGTATATATATACACTGTGCACTGCTAACAGTCACACCCAGAACATGAAACATGTATCTCATGTGTAATTGACGACATCACCGACCACATCACATGTTTAGCCCCTTTGTTTTCGTTCCCAGCCAGGGATACACTGCTGCATGGCAATAGATCCATTAAGTCTGCCTCCAATGATGATCCACGTCTCATTATCACCTATGACAATTCATCTGTTCATGTTAGGAAAATCATTCAAAATCATTGGCGGGTCTTAAGGCTGGACAAGGACCTTCTTTCAGTAATACCAACATGACCAACGCTCACATACAAAAGAGCTTTGTCTCTTAAAGACAAACTTGTATCGAGCTTTCTGTCTCCTCTACCTTATGTCTCTTAGGCTGCCAACTTGCTTGCTACTCCTGCTTTGGGGTTCACAAAATGTTCCAAATGTAAAGTTTGCACACATGCTGTCATACAGAAATTTTTCATTCACGCTGTGACTTCCATTCATGATGACATCAAGCCTCTTATGACCTGTGACAATGCATTTGTTGTTTATGTTCTGTGCTGCCTCTGCCAGAAATGGTATGTGGGGAGCACCACATGCAAATTGAAACTTATAGTATTGCAACATCTGAGGGCGATAAAGAATTCCGACCCGGCGTACTCTATGGCTAAACATTTTAAGGACAAACATGACAATGACTTTCGTTTGCTCAGCTTCTTTGCAGTGGCACATGTGGGTAAGAACCCCAGAGGCGGTGACAGAGTTTTAAAATCACGACAGCTTGAACCCAAGTACATTCTGGATTTTGACACCAAGATACCCAATGGCCATAACATTGACGAGGAGCCAGTATGAGGGTTTAGTATTCCTTATATATACCTTGTGTTTTTGTGCATTGGTTGCTGCTTTTTTACTTTCTTTGGGCCAATGGGGGTCTTTCATGGTGTATTTTGATTGTCATGATTTTTCTTAAGCTTTCAGTGTTTTTCCTTTGGTCTGTCTCAACGTAATGCTTAGTTATTATGTTGTTAGGTAAGCATTGGTATCCTACCATTGGGCATTATTGTTATCATCTGTTTTGCCACAATCAGCCCAGATGTCACGTTACAAATGCATTTGCATTTTTGTAGCGCTTTTGATGTTTTTATTAGTTACAAGATGTTTGCCATCAGCCTTATCTTTAGACATATACCTTTACTGGGTCATAGACACTATCAAGGGACTTACACTGTTATTTATACCATGTCTAACCACTCCACCATTGGTGAACAAGCGCTGTGGAAAGCGTGAAACGCGTCCATCCTGGACTGTTCATTTGGTGTCCTGCCTCTGTTGTTTCTGTCCATAGTGGCTTGTAAAATATAAAAAATGTTTTTGTCTCATGGCCTGGAGTGCAGGCTAAACTGTTTCATCTTCGATGGCAGTTTTCCTCTTGTTTGCTTTTCATATATATATATATATATATATATATATATATATATATATATATATATATATATATATATATATATATACACATTCACTACAAAAAAAACTTTGTTGAGTGGACGTTATGGTTAAGTTGCCCTACGAAAAACCTGTGCACTTCACTAAAAAAAAATGTTCTGGAAGTGACTGTTAGCAGTGTACAGTGGTGATGGCAAGTATGGGGGCTCAGTCTGCCAAAAATGGCGAATTGCAGGGGTTTTTCGGTTTTAATTTGAACCATAATGGGGAGGGTGAACATTTTTTTTTATAGTTAAGTGCACAGGTTTTTCGTAGGGCAACTTAACCATAACGTCCCCTCAACAAAGTTTTTTTTGTAGTGAATTTTACAGGTTTTTGGGAGGGCAACGTAATCATAACGTCCATTTAACAAAGTTTATTTTACTGAATGCCATAGGTTTTTAGTAGTGTAAATACATCATAGCAGTACGTTAACAAAAATGTTGTACTACATTTATCAGGGTTCTGATATTAACACATAAGCATACTACTGTAAAGGAACATTTGAAGTAACTGCCCACCTCCCGAAGAATTCCACATTATCATATGCTGGCACACAGCATGGGGGCGTGTTCGAAAAGTCCTATGCACTTCACAATGACATGTGTAACTGGGTGATAGTGTGGAAGTACATTTGTTTGTTCTTGTACGAACTTGAAAATGGAAAATTTCCGGCACAGAACTCCACAAGGCAAGCGTGCAACACAATATAAGCAAGAGTGCATGCTGACGTATCTGGATCATTAACCCCCATTCCTCCCCAAAGAGTGGGGGATGAATGCTATAAGCAATCGAGATTTTACAGCAGTAACCCGTGCTACCAAGAAAGAGGATTTTTTATCTTCAACCGGAACGCCTGATGGAGAGAGTGTGATAGATGGAGAAAGAGAGTGGGATAGAGAAGCTCACGCAGAGCAATTGATAAAGAGAATAAGAAAGGGACAAAGAGAGAGAGAGAGCTGGAAGATACAGAGGGAGAGGGAGACCTGGAAGGCAGAGGAGAGAGTGTGAGACTGAATGAGGAAGAAGGATGGGGAGAGAGAACACCAGACTGCACTAGCAGCAAGAGAGAGAGAGGCAGAGATTAGAGCCTGCAACCCCCTTAGCAGTGGCATAGGAGGCAGAGAGAGAGAATGCAAGAGAGAGAGAGAGAGAGAGAGAGAGAGAGAGAGAGAGAGACAGAGAGAGAGACAGAGAGAGGCTGCTTTCACAAAGAGAACGAAAAACAGCCCACACCGAGAAACAGAGAAAAATAAGAGAATGAGAGAGAGAGAGAGAGAGAGAGAGAGAGAAAAGAGAAAAGAGAAAAGAGAATACCAAATACCTCTGACATAGAGGGTGAACAGCGAGAGCATGACTGACAACTCTACACTTACACAAGGAAAAAGACACAAAGATAGAGAGACAACGAGATAAAGGGAAGGAGAGAGAGAGAGAGAGAGAGATGTAGAGCCATGCATAATACACCAGCTACAGCCAGTAAAGGTATAACGCGCTACTGACAAGCAATCTTGCAACACTACTGGAGAGCAATCAGTCTGTGTAACGCAGCCTTTCATTTAGGAACGTTCACATGTCTGCAGCAGGAGCACGCTGGAGGATTGCATCTGTGTCACACGTTCAGCATTTCTTACCCAGCAACTGGAAAGATGTCCTATTCATGACATGCATTGTAAAAAGGCATGTTTTCAATCACTAGACAAAACGCCTAGAAGCTCATGGTGTGTATGACATCATACGTTGGCCTACTAGATTTGACTTGGAATATGAATTATCCAGATCTTTTTAATGCTGTTTAGTGCTTTTAAATACTTTAAGAAATAGGGTCTAACATGGTAAATGTTACATGGCTTTTCGACAAGATCTGTCTTCACTGATTCTATTGGAAGAGTGGGCACTGTGTAAGCCTCCTTGACCAAAACATGGGCCTAGTGGAATTGTCCTGTTACCCTTGAAGCTATATATTGTATCACACCTTATGATATGATATGGCATTTATAACGCGCCTATACATAAGTGTTTAAAGGCACAACGAGGCAAGGGAGGGGGAAAAGAGGGAAGACAGAGACAGCAATCTTACTAGGCCAGGTGACATTGAGATTGCGCAAGTGCAGGGGAGGAGGAAGGGGAAAAGTGTGAGGGGAAAGGGGGAGGGGGCAGAGCAGTACATGTGATCAACAGTAAAAAAAAAAAAAAAATTAAAAAATAAATAAAATAAAAGTGCGGCCAGCTGGTGGCAAGTGCAAGGGTCGGCGCAGACATCAAGTGTCAAGTGCTGGTAGGGGACTGTAAGGGTACAAAAACAGCACCCGAGTGCAAGGGTTTCCAGGGGGGCAGTGCAGGTGTGCAACTGGCGGGGAGGAGACCTGGGCCCAAGAGCAGAGGGTAGCCAGGTGACCAGTGCAGTTTCAGTTTCAGCCAGGAGTTCAGCAGGGGAGAGGATTAGAGAAAGCAGAAGCAAAGAGGAAGATCTTGAGGTGCTTTCCGAACCGGAGATGGTTCTCTTCAAGTTTCAGAGAGGCATGGAGGCATTCAAGGTAGCTGAGAGGGGGCATAGAGTATCTCAGAGGTAGTTATTTGATATGGTTTAGTGCATAATGCACACTACCGTGCATCAGACCATTTGTTGTGGTTTTAGATAATAACATGGGCTCATATAGCTGTAAGGGCAGAATTACATATCGGGGGTTCTGCAGTCTCATATTATCGGCCCCCTACACTGATTGCATGTTTACCTGTTATTGTTAGGTTTTCTAAATCCCTCTTTTCCTCCTTAGGATTATATGGCCCTGGAATTCCCATACTGATTACAAGACCACAATTCTTAAGCACACACTTTCTGCCCTAGATTGTTTGGAGGGGTAGCTGGTTGGAAGGTAATATTTAGTTTTGACTTTGACAGTGGTGCAAGCCGATCTACAGCATTAGTATCAACATTTAACTTTGTGATAGCTGACTGTGCATCATCCGGCACCAGCAGGGATGCCTACGTCCAGACCCGTTTTCATTGAGGGGATGGGTGCACAACAACTGGCCTTCCTCTCCCTCTGGACGTGGCTATCCGGGACCGGGTTGAGCCTGTCCTGGCTGGGATAGCGTTGCGTCAACTGGGCATGCAAGGTGACCTGTAGTGTTTTCGTAAAGACACTGCACGTCATCTCGGATGCCTCTTTGACCGCGTTGACCTACTGGAACGGGTCACCAGTGCTGGATTCCTCTGTGTGCTGGACCTTCTTGCGACCCCCTCCTCATCTGAACCCCCTACGCGCCAGTCGTCCTCCATGCCATCTTCCCACCCATGTATCACCTGGGTACCCTGTGGAGCTGCCTCTGACCCAGCGGCCAGGCTGGTGGAGGACACATCCCTTCCACAGTCGGGAGTCGAACGTCCAGCAGGGGTGGCCACCACGACAACTGCACCCCAGCCGGAGGAGGACGTGCAGGCAGCAAGAGCCAGGGCGCAGGCACAGCAGCAGCAGCAACATGGTGGGAGCAATGATGGCTCGGGGCCTTCAACATCGGAGGGGCAGGCATCGGCCAGAGGGCAGGTGGACCCAGGATTACAAGTGTCTTCCGTGTGGCAGCGGTTGGGCCACGCCATAGATGCGGAGCGGCAGCGGGCGGAAGAGGCACGGCTCACAATGGTCAGGGCGGAGAACTCCATGCGGAGGGCACTGAGGCAGGCCGAGTGCCTCGAGGCAATTCGCAGGGAGTTGGAGGTCACCATGTCATTGTACCTTCGAACCCTCGGGGCTATGGAAGAGGACTGCCTCCAGGACATTTTACTCATGTTCTTTTGGAAGAATTATTCTTTATTACACTGAGCCAGGACATTGAGCGGGAGTTCGATGATGCCCTGTCCCGGGACATCAAAAAGTGAGCCGTCGGACTAGCCCGCTGCCATTGTAAATAGTTAGTTAGTTAGTTAGTGTTAGGTTTCATTTTTGTTTTCATTTTTTGGGGGCGCTTGGACAATACCCCACATTTTTGTATATAGGTCTTCATTAGTTAGTGTATTTTTGTAGGTTTCATTTGGACAGTTGGGCTCATGGACCCATGATTTCATCCTTGTAAATAGTTGGAGTGTTGATTTGTCTGCATTTTCTTTTTTGATTTTTCCATGGAGCAATGGATTTTACTTTTTCATTTCTGTTTGGATTTGATTTGTTGGAGTGAGACTTTGGTGACATTCTGCATTTTTTTCCTTATGTCCATTGTTTGGTGTTTAAATTTGTTTCACCACATTTTTTGTTCAATACATTTTTTCCTGTACTTCAATGTCTGGTATTCTCTCATTGGTTTCATGCATGTCACGATGTGGGTTATCACATTCACTGGCACCCATTGTGTGTGTGTGTGTGACGGACATGTGTTGATGTACATACATGCTATTTGGGTTGTTTCATTTAATGGCCATTTCAATGTGGGGGGTATGCTATGCTTGGTTGGTTATTTGGGCAGGGGTGGCATGCGATGGGATTTGGGTGGCCATGAGGGCCATGATTGTGGGTTATGTTGACATGTTGGGGGGGCATGAGTGGGGGCCTGCTGGCAGGTCCCTTCACAGGTAGTTGGATGGGGGGACATGAGTGGGGGCCTGCTGGCAGGTGCCCTTCACTGCTGGGTAGGTGGGTGGGTGGGGGGACATGAGTGGGGGCCTGCTGGCAGGTGCCCTTCACTGCTGGGTGGGTGGGGGGACATGAGTGGGGGCCTGCTGGCAGGTGCCCTTCACGGGTGGGTGGGTGGGGGGACATGAGCGGGGGCCTGCTGGCAGGCGCCCTTCACTGCTGGGTGTGTGGGTGGGTGGGGGGACATGAGTGGGGGCCTGCTGGCAGGTGCCCTTCACAGGTGGGTGGGTGGCTGGACATGAGTGGGGGGCTGCTGGCAGGTGCCCTTCACTGCTGGGTGGATGGGTAGGGGGACATGAGTGGGGGCCTGCTGGCAGGTGCCCTTCACTGCTTTAATGAGTGGGGGCCTGCTGGCAGGTGCCCTTCACGGGAGGGTGGGTGGGGGGACATGAGTGGGGGCCTGCTGGCAGGTGCCCTTCACTGCTGGGTGGGTGGGTGGGTGGATTGACATGAGTGGGGGCCTGCTGGCAGGTGCCCTTCACTGCTGGGTGGGTGGGTGGTGGGACATGAGTGGGGGCCTGCTCGCAGGTGCCCTTCACTGCTTGGTGGGTGGGGGGACATGAGTGGGGGCCTGCTGAAGGTGCCCTTCACTGCTGGGTGGGTGGGGACATGAGAGGGGGCATGCTGGCGGGTGCCCTTCACGGGTGGGTGGGCTGGTGGTGGGGGAACATGAGTAGGGGCCTGCTGGCAGGTGCTCTTCATGGGTGGGTGGGGGACATGAGTGGGGGCCTGCTGACAGGTGCCCTTCACGGGTGGGTGGGGGGACATGAGTGGGGGTTTGCTGGCAGGTGCCCTTCATCGGAAATGAGTGGGGGCCTGCTGGCAGGTGCCCTTCACGGGTGGGTGGGTGGTGGACATGAGTGGGGGCCCGCTGGCAGGTGCCCTTCACGGGTTTGGGTGGGGGGACATGAGTGGGGGCCTGCTGGCAGGTGCCCTTCACTGCTGGGTGGGTGGGTGGGGGGACATGAGTGGGGGCCTGCTGGCAGGTGCCCTTCACTGCTGGGTGGGTGGGTGGGGGGACATGAGTGGGGGCCTGGGTGGGTGGGTGGGGGGACATGAGTGGGGGCCTGCTGGCAGGTGCCCTTCACTGCTGGGTGGGTGGGTGGGGTTACATAAGTGGGGGCCTGCTGGCAGGTGCCCTTCACTGCTGGGTTGGGACATGAGTCAGTGCTCACTTGTGCGTGGTGACATGTGGGCTGGCTGGGGAGCTTCACCAGTGTGGATGGGCTGCCTGTGGGGCATGGCCAGGGGTGAAGTGTGTTCACCTGTGTTGTGGTCTGCCTGCAGGCCCTGGGGAGAGGTGTGAGGGCACACCTGGGAGGACACACACTGCCAATTCGTTTGGGCACCCCAGAAATACACGTGCCCCGCTCGCACAGGGCCTACTGCGTGTGAAACTCCCTGCGAACCCCAGTAATACACGTGCCCCATTTGCCCATGGCCTATCGCGTGTGAAACTCCCCGCGAACCCCAGAAATACATGTCTCCCGCTCGCACAGGGCCTACTGCGTGTGAAACTCCCCGCGAACTCCAGAAATACACGTGCCCTGCTCACACAGGGCCTACCACATGTGAAACTCCCCGTAAACCCTAGTAATACATGTGCCCCGCTCGCCCAAGGCCTACTGCGTGTGAAACTCCCCGCGAACCCCAGTAATACACGTAGCCCACTCGCACAGGGCCTACCGCGTGTGAAACTCCCCGCGAACACCAGAAATACACGTGCCCCGCTCGCGCTAGGCCTATCGCGTGTGTAACTTCCCGCGTATGAGCAGGGCACGTGTATTCCAAGGGGTGCGTGGGGAGTTTTACACGCGATTGGCCTAGAATGAGCGGGGTACGTGTATTCCGAGGGGTGCGCGGGGAGCTTTACATGCGATTGGCCTAGCGCAAGCGGGGTACATGTATTGCAAGGGGTGCACGGGGAGTTTTACACGCGATTGGCCTAGCACGAGCGGGGTACATGTATTGCGAGGGGTGCGTGGGGAGTTCTACAATGGGTTTTGGCGCACCCGGCTGGCACAGACTGCCTCATGCGCACACTGTGCGCCAGCCGCGTGCGCCACTTAGGCGCTGAATTCTATGAATTACCCCCCTAGTGTTAAATTCCCTAGTGGATTTGGTGTGATAGCAGAAACCAGTCCATGCAAGTGAAAGTACATATAGGAGAACCCCTACCCCTAGGCTCAGTTATGCCCATTCTTCTTAATTTGAGCAGTTCTTCTTAACTGATGGAGGATTTTGGCACAAATCTGCTGGTTGGGGTTTGGGTCTCAAGCCGATTTTGAGACCCGTTATTGCCAGACTGGTGGAACTGGCATCTCTTCCCTGTGCTCTGATTTGTGTTTTGGGGCATTGGGCATCCTTCCCAAGTCTTTCTGATCCTGAAGATGTTCTACTCATTTGCTTGGGCCAACCTTCCGACCCTGGGACAATTTGCAAGATAATTTTGCTGCCACTTACTACCTTTTAGGTCCAGGATCTACCACCTTAGTTTTGGAAGCTGTCGCCACCTGATAATATGACAGGACTCCAACATGTCACCATTTCCCTGCTTCAGGGACACTTTTCTCTGGTGTGCCAGTCATGTTTGTCTGCTGAGCTGCTGGGGTATTCTGTGTGCAGGTTCCTTCATTCTCCTTGAGGCTTCTCTGCCACTGATTCTGCTTCTAGATGGATGGTACCACTTCTATGAAGGATGATTTTTTTTTGTGCCATTGGTGTCATTGGTAGCTCAGACTTCAAGTCCAGAGTTGACCTGATCCTTCATTTCTTCTTGTAAATGAAGCATTTTTCCAGATCCTACACTATAAGTACTTACATCTGGCACCTAGGTTGGCATATTGTTCAAGATAATCACCCACATGGTCCGTGGTCATTGGGGTTTGCGGGTCCCTTTCAATCACATTTCGCCTTTGTTTTACATTTGGAGCTGAATCATGCTCTGCTTCTCTGATCCTGAGGCTGCTGGATCGCAAACCCTCCACTAGAGATCTTCTTCTAGGTTATCAATGGTGTCGCCTGGGGCTGATTGTTTTCTTCTGCATATCTGTGGGAAGGAACTGAGACTTACCAGACTTTTGATTATACCCACAGGTGAGACTACAGACTCTGGCATACTTTTTCCTTTGGGCCACATTTCTCTGCAGTGAAATACAGTGTACCTAGATTGTGTCATTAATCCAGGGTTCCTGGAGTTCTCCACCAAGCCTTAGATCTTCAGTGGTGCCCCTTGATGTATTATTTATCACACTCCTGCCTTGGACATGCATTGTATCACTGAATGATCCTACTGGTAACTCTCTCTGCAATCTAATGTGCCCTCCTGGCCTTAGGAACTTTCTTATTAAAATATATCTGGAATTTGGCAGCCCTCCTGGATGGGTATTGTGTTCCTCTGTTTACTACTTTGAAGTGCCATAACTATATGTTGGGCATATGTATTGTGTATCCTACTTGTATTTAGAGTACAGTAGGACATATATACTTAAATTCTATGGAGCTCATTTTTGTCAAATGAGTAATTTGACAGTGGGGATCATTACGTGTAGATATACACATACATGCTTCCTCACTACCAAATTTGTGTTACTTGCACAGTGGAGTGCAAATGTGCAGGACAAAGGGCTGTGTAAAGACGTGCCGACTTTTGCACTTCACTTTTTCACTCTTCCACACAAAGTGAATAAATGCTGCCTGGCGTCCCGGGCTGCATTTACTTTTAATTGTGAGGCCCGATTAAACGCTGCCCGACATTCGAGCATGTTGAGCAGCGTTTAATTTTAATTGTGAACACTGCTTACGTTGTGTGCAGGCAATGTTTAAACGTATGGATCCACCGGTTTTGGATCTGCGGCATTTGCCCGCCATACAAATTGTTGACAATGAGCCATGGGTGCAATGCAAAACCTGAAAGCCTTTCACAAATTAATTTCTGTTTGCAATATTGTCTAGGGATCTATTCTTTACTCTCCTTCAAAAATCGTTCTGTATAGGTATGGGGCTTACATTTTAGCATAAAGAGTGAATAAGGCCTAAACTGGCCAATTACTGCTTGTATATCTACTCTATGCTCGGATGTCTGTATCTTTTACCCAGGTACTTATTTTTATTTAGATAGATACTATATTTATGACTTTGTGACGAATTTAAAGTATTCGTCCCTTCTACCTAGGTGGAGCCACCCCCTCTAAAGCTAGGCAGGTGATCCTGCTCCTCAAAACCCTACCTATGGGTCTGGGAAGTGGGGCGACACTGGGAGTGACTCCCCCTTAGTGGACAAGAACTCTAATTCCCATGGGGAACACTCTAGGCCAACCAACATATCTGCATATATGGGAGCGCCTTCCATGAAAAATATTATTTCCTCCTTAGATTTGTCTTCAGACAACGTTGAGTTTCCAAGGAAAGAACATATGTGTTTATAACTGGGATGAATGGATCACAGAGGAGAAGAAAGTATGGTGTACAGGAGAAGCCCCCTGTTGTAATCACGACTTGGGGAGGCAGAACAGAGGGAAGCTGCGGAACCCGCGATGATGCAAAAACTGAGTGCCAGCTCAGGAAATTGGAGGAGCAGTGAAGCAGAGAGCATTTGAGGACTGGGAGAGAAAAGCTGTCTGACATGGTAGTGTGACCACGGCCATACTGTGGTGATCTAGGCGACTGTCGAATAACACTGAGACCATTGCGGCGGGAATTACTGACAGCTTCCACCCGACAGAAGTGGTAGGGTCAGGTAGTTTTAGGTTTGTGACTGCACACATTTTCTTTGGACTTCCTGTGACTGTTACGCTCACCTGACTCCCACGGAGGCGCTGGCCTGGTTCGCGCTGCTGTGACCTCTTCTAAGGTGATGCGCAGGGTTCGGAAGACGGACTGGACCGGGCCCCCAAATCTGGCTTGTCTGGCTCGCAGAAGTATCCTTCTTAAGGTCTGGAAGGACGAGCTCTCCATCCTGCTTCTGATGCAGGGGCGTGTTGGTATCCAGTTACTTCACTGGATTTTCGGATTGGTGAGAACCAAACTTGCTTGGCTTCCAGGTAAGTTTTTTGATAAGAGGTTCCCCTTGTGTCCATGCATTAATGTACTAATGCTAGTGTCTTTTTCCCCCTAGGGGCCGGGGTACGGAATGCCAGGGAACAGGCACCGACCCGAGATGAGAGGTGAAATCCTTGTAGAAATCAGGTAAGTCTTTAATGAGCCTTTTTTGGTAATGTCTTTTCATTCGCTCATTAACGCTGATGTCTCTTTTTCCCCTTAGGGGCCGGGGTCCGGAAATGCCAGGATGCGGCGCGGACCCGAAATGAAGAGGGAATGAATCAACCGGTAAGTCTTAACATGGAGATTTAGCTTTCCTTATTCCCTTCTCTCTCTAACCTTTTGTTCTTGCCTTTTTCTCCATAGGCGCTGGGGCGTGACTGCAAATCCGGATGATCGCTGCTGAACATGGAGGCGCCCTGTAAAGGTGAGTGGAATGCGGCGCTGCAGCGATCGACGCGATGAGCTTTTAAATAAAAGTCTTCCTTTTCAGGATTGTCGGCGAGATGTCTCCGGGATGCAGATTTAGCAGGTAAGGACTTTTCCTTCTTCTGATCTCTTCTTCTCTTCCTTTGCAGGTGATCCAGGATGCTGGCAGGCGTGGCAGAAGTCAGGATGCAAGAGCAGACACGGTGAGCGTCCAGCTGCTAGATGCAGAACAACGCGAGGCACGTGTGGCTATTCGGGTGGGGTTTAAATAGCCTTGGAAGAAGTTCCAGGTATGTATCCTTCCTCCAATCAGGTATGTATCCTTCCCCGACCACGCCCGGATGGTAAATTAGTCCCACAGGTAAAGTAGTTCCTTTCAGGCCTCAAGGAGGCCGGGATCCTGCAGCATGGTCTGCATCAGGTAAGTGCACCCAAGCACTCCCATAATGAGCCTGGCGCCATAGGCGCCAGGACACTGTCCAAAGGGCCCCTATATGGGGTTGCTGGGTCTTTCCTTGGGGACTGGATGTCCGCTTTCGGGGACGCAGGGCTTGAATCGGCTCCCCGGGAGCAGGCATCATGACAGCACTCCCCCCCCAAGGCCCCTCCCAAGGTTGTTCCCTCCGGGGGTTTTGGTTTGTCTGGGAAGAGTCGGCGGAATTTCCTGACTAATCGAGGTGCATGCACATGGTCGCTGGGTTCCCACGACCTCTCCTGAGGTCCGGACCCCTTCCAATCAATTAGGTAGAACAGTTTTGACCTAAACATTTTTGAGTCTAAAATGTTCCTCACTTCGAATTCGGGCTCCCCATCTATTAGAATAGGTTCTGGAGGTTTGAGTAGTCGGGTTCCGGGTACCACTGGTTTCAGAAGTGACACATGAAAAACAGGGTGAATTTGCATACTAGCTGGTAAATCAAGTTTAACAGCCACTGGGTTAATTATTGCCGTAATAGAATAAGGTCCCAGATATTTTGGGTTAAAAGTTCGAGGCCCTTTGAGTGGTAAATATCTGGTAGCTAACCACACTTGATCCCCAATCTGATACTGAGGTGCTTCACTCCGATGTAGATCAGCATTCTCCTTGTATTTTCTCTTGGCTTGTTGTAAATGCGTAGTTGCCTTTTTGAAGGCTTGGGTAATTGTAGAATGCAGATGTTCTACTGCAGGCATTCCGAGGTTCTGAGGTGAGTCAACGTTTGAGGTTCGAGGTTGATGCCCAAACAAAGTATAAAAAGGACTGTGGCCAGTTCCAGAGTGTACCGAATTATTATATGCGTATTCGGCTATCCAAAGAATGTCTTTCCAGTTGCTTTCAGATTGCTGTAACATACACCATAAGTACTGCTCAAGGGTCTGATTTGTCCTCTCGGTCTGACCATCGGTCTGAGGGTGGTGACTGGTCGATAATCTTACGTCGATCTGCGCCATTTGACAACATTTGCGCTAGAAGTGGGAAATGAATTGGCTTCCCCGGTCAGAGATTAATATAGATGGGAATCCATGTAGCCGAACAATATTTTCGAGGAATTCTTTGGCTAGGAAAGAAGCTGAAGGTAAACCTTTCAAAGCAATAAAGTGGGCCATTTTGGAAAACAAATCCACAATTACCAGAATAGTATTGTACCCCGAACAAGGAGGCAGGCCCGTAATAAAATCCATTGATAGGGTGTGCCAGGGTGTTGGCGGTATGTCTAGAGGTTGAAGGAGACCGGCTGGTCTTTTCTTTTGACTTTTATTTTGGGCGCAAACACCACAGGACATCACAAAAGATTTAACATCTTTTCGCCAAGAGGGCCACCAAAATTGTCGTTTCACCTTTTCCTCTGTCCGGGGTGTCCCTCTATTAATGTATCATGATAACCGGATATAACTAGTTCATGTAATTTCTTATGTGGCAGGAATAAGCGTCCTTGGAAATAAGGTAAACCATTATCTATGATAAAGTCTGATCCCTTTTGTATCCAATCCTGTAAGGTTGTAGGGTCCAGGATTTTTTTCACTCTGGCTTGAATGTCTTCAAGCGTCTGTAACGAAGTCATGCCTAGAATCCTCTGTTCGGGAATTATTGGTACTGGTTCTGAGTTTGTATCAGATTCTCCCATTCCAATTCGGGATACGGCGTCTGCTTTGCCATTCTTGCAGCCAGGTCGATAGGTAATCACGAAATCAAATTCAGCGAAAAACAAAGCCCATCGGAGCTGCCGTGATGACTGAGCCTTGGCGGTTTTCAAATACTGTAAATTCCGGTGATCAGTGATCACTGTGATGGTATGTCGAGCGCCAAGTAGATAATGCCACCAGGCTTTAAAAGCGGACTTAATGGCTAACAGTTCTTTGTCAGTGATTGCATAATTAACCTCGGGTGCCGAGAATTTTCTGGACCAAAATGCTACAGGATGCAGTTGGTTGGTTTCGGGATCTCTTTGGGACAGGACAGCTCCCATGGCTAGGCTGGATGCGTCAGTCTCGACGACATAAGGGAGATCTGGACGCGGGTGTTTCAATATAGGTGCGGTGGTAAACTTAGCTTTTAACTCCTGAAAGGCCTGCTCGGCTTCTTCAGACCATTCAAAACGTTTATTTTTCCTCAAGAGTGCAGTAATGGGTTGTACCACGCGTGAAAATTCCGGGATAAACCTGCGATAGAAATTGGCAAAGCCGAGCATACTTTGAACCCCCTTTTACAGAGCTAGGTGATGGCCATTTGAGGATGGCATCCACTTTTCTTGAGTCCATTCGGACTCCTTTGGGTGTCAGGATGAAACCTAGAAACTCGACTTCTGTGGTATGGAAAACACATTTCTCCAATTTAGCAAATAGTTTGTGTTGGCGCAGTTTTTCAAGTACTGCCCTGACGTGTTTTCTGTGATCAGATTCCGAAGAGGAGTACACCAGAATGTCATCGATATATACGACAACACACACATCGATGAGTTCCCGAAGGACATCATTCATGAAGTATTGAAAGGCAGCCGGCGCGTTACACAATCTGAAAGGCATCACCTGGTACTCGAATAATCCGTATTTAGTACGGAAGGCAGTTTTCCATTCGTCGGCTTCTTTAACTCGTACCAGATGATAAGCCCCCCGGAGATCTAACTTGGTGTATATGCAAGCGTCCTTCACCTGGTCAAGGAGTTCAGGGATCAGAGGCAAAGGATAACGGTTTTTAACCGTTATCGGGTTCAATGCGCGGTAATCGATACAAGTTCTAAGGTCGCCTTCTTTTTTGGGCACGAAGAACAAAGCCGAGGATGCCGGGGACTTTGACGGGCGAATAAAACCATTAGCTAGGTATTGATCCAAATATTGTCTCAAATGCAGGTTCTCAGGTTCGGTAAGGGCATAAATCCTGCTACAAGGGGGTTGTGCACCGGGCACCAGATCGATTTGGCAATCGTACGATCTGTGAGGAGGTAACGTGTTGGCCTGTTCCTTTTGGAAGACGTCCTGAAAGTCTTGGTATTCCGGAGGTAGTTGCATGGAGGCAGAGGTTACAGATGCTAGATTAATCTTCAGGTTTTCTGGGTAGCAGGTTTGTGTACAACCCGGGAAGGTTATTCTCTTAGCTCGCCAATCAATTCGAGGATTATGTGTCTCTAACCAAGGGATTCCAAGAATAACCTGAAACTGTGGAGCCTTGATTACATCAAACACAACACCCTCCCGATCGCCATCGGGACCAATAATAGTCACCTCAGTAGTGGAATGTGTTACCGGTCCAGAGGCAATTTCAGTTCCATCGACTGTGGTGATGACATCTTTGCTGGTTTTAGGACGGAGAGGGAGGTTAATCCTAGAGACCAATTCACGATCCACATAGTTTCCAATAGCCCCACTATCGATGTATGCCTTTATTGCATGCAACCGCTTAGGCTGTTCTGGATCTACGAGAACCATTGGCACAATGAAATGCGAGGTCTGAGAGTTAGTTTTCAAGCTCGGCAAGCGGACCCTTACGCTTGTCGGGCGGAGTCGTTTCCCGAAACAGAGTCTTCATGGTTTTTATCAGCGGCTCCTACCGCCTTTCGGGGCGGTTTTGCCGGGCAATCTCGTAGAAAGTGTCCAGAATTCCCACAATAAAGACATAATTTTAACTGCCGCCTCCTTTCACGTTCCTTTTGAGTTAAGGGTCCTTTAACCCCTCCAATTTGCATAGGCTCAGAGACATCAACTCCCTTGGGATTAGCATGGGTCTTGACCAACACCCGGGTCTCAAACCTGGACCGATCTGCTTTTCTTTTTGAAGTCTGTGATCCAATTGGACCACTAAGTCTATATACTCTGTGCATTCTTGGGGCGGATTTACAACTTGGGCCAAGACATCTTTAAGTTCTCCGCGTAGGCCTCGATAAAACAACGTGACTCTTTTATCCTCTGGCCATCCCGTTTCCCAATTAGTCTATTAAAGGTTGCAATATAGGATAGGAGGTCCTAATTGCCCTGTCGCAGGGATAGAAGTTCGTCATCCAGAGCCTGCCCCTGAGAGTGTCGAGCAAATAACCTTTCCATGCTTGCTTGAAACCCTTGAAAATCACGGAGAATCGGGTCATCTTGAGTAACCAGTGGAACTGACCAATCGGCAGCGCAGCCGCTGAGATATGACAATACAAAGGCTACCTTGGTCTGATCATTAGGGAAGGCCCCAGGTCTGCATAGGAAGTGCAAACGACACTGATTCATGAATACAGCGAATCGTTTGGGGTCCCCAGCAAAGCGTTCGGGTGGGGCCAGCAGCATGTTTCCGGGTAGATTAATCTGCACAGGGTTACTGGAAACCACAGGAGCGGGGTTCCCTCCGGAACCGGCTAGAGGAGTTTGCCCAGCTTGACCTTGCAAAAGCTGTTTGGCCAGGTCATCAGTTCTTTCTTTTGATATTATTAATTCCCTCCTGAGGGCATTAGTCTCTTGACGAGCGGCATGTACTTCGGCCGTAATTCCCCCAGTAATTGGGCCAACTGATCAGTCTCAGAACTTTCCATAGTGCCTGGGTGGGAATTTGTAGGAAGGCTTCGCGTTCTGTTACGCTTACCTGACTCCCACGGAGGCGCTGGCCTGGTTCGCGCTGCTGTGACCTCTTCTAAGGTGATGCGCAGGGTTCAGAAGACGGACTGGACCGGGCCCCCAAATCTGGCTTGTCTGGCTCGCAGAAGTATCCTTCTTAGGGTCTGGAAGGACGAGCTCTCAATCCTGCTTCTGATGCAGGGGCGCGTTGGTATCCAGTTACTTCACTGGATTTTCGGATTGGTGAGAACCAAACTTGCTTGGCTTCCAGGTAAGTTTTTTGATAAGAGGTTCCCCTTGTGTCCATGCATTAATGTACTAATGCTAGTGTCTTTTTCCCCATAGGGGCCGGGGTACGGAATGCCGGGGAACAGGCACCGACCCGAGATGAGAGGTGAAATCCTTGTAGAAATCAGGTAAGTCTTTAATGAGCGTTTTTTGGTAATGTCTTTTCATTCGCTCATTAACGCTGATGTCTCTTTTTCCCCTTAGGGGCCGGGGTCCGGAAATGCCAGGATGCAGCGCGGACCCGAAATGAAGAGGGAATGAATCAACCGGTAAGTCTTAACATGGAGATTTAGATTTCCTTATTCCCTTCTCTCTCTCACCTTTTGTTCTTGCCTTTTTCTCCCTAGGCGCTGGGGCATGACTGCGAATCCGGATGATCGCTGCTGAACATGGAGGCGCCCTGTAAAGGTGAGTGGAATGCGGCGCTGCAGCGATCGACGCGATGAGCTTTTAAATAAAAGTCTTCCTTTTCAGGATTGTCGGCGAGATGTCTCCGGGATGCAGATTTAGCAGGTAAGGACTTTTCCTTCTTCTGATCTCTTCTTCTCTTCCTTTGCAGGTGATCCAGGATGCTAGCAGGCGTGGCAGAAGTCAGGATGCAGGAGCAGACACGGTGAGCGTCCAGCTGCTAGATGCAGAACAACGCGAAGCACGTGTGGCTATTCGGGTGGGGTTTAAATAGCCTTGGAAGAAGTTCCAGGTATGTATCCTTCCTCCAATCAGGTATGTATCCTTCCTCGACCACGCCCGGATGGTAAATTAGTCCCACAGGTAAAGTAGTTCCTTTCAGGCCTCAAGGAGGCTGGGATCCTGCAGCATGGTCTGCATCAGGTAAGTGCACCCAAGCACTCCCATAATGAGCCTGGCGCCTATGGCGCCAGGACTGATGTCTTTTATGAGCCTGGCGCCATAGGCGCCAGGACACTGTCCAAAGGGCCCCTATATGGGGTTGCTGGGTCTTTCCTT
Source organism: Ambystoma mexicanum (assembly GCF_040938575.1). Lineage (NCBI taxonomy): Eukaryota > Metazoa > Chordata > Amphibia > Caudata > Ambystomatidae > Ambystoma > Ambystoma mexicanum. Next base: position 790,995,660 of record NC_090937.1, on the reverse strand, counting down.
GGGGACTGGATGTCCGCTTTCGGGGACGCAGGGCTTGAACCAGCTCCCCGGGAGCGGGCATCATGACAGCGACAAAAACACTTTTAGTTTCTTTAGAGAGGCAGGGAACCCCTGTTAGCAATCATACGAAAATTAACATGTCCAGAGTGTGTCCGACTCCTTCTTCGGACCCACCAAACCTAATAATAAAAGTCTATATTTTTCTGCATACCAGTGTGGTGCCTTCTTTTGCGATGACTATTGGGAATAATTGCATCTCCCTGCTAGCCTCCCTAACTCATGAGCTTAAATTTGCTTGTTCTGCTGTGCTTACCCCAAGAGAGTTTGCTCTTTCATGTTAGGCGACACACGGTTATACCATTAGGTTAGATGGTTAAACAGCTCTCAAATCTCCCCAACAATTGCCAATGTAGCTCTCTGAAATTGTTCATGAGAAATTTGAAAAATGACCTTGGCAAGGCGTATATTGTTCTCATGTTAGAAATGTATGTCTTGTCATGGGGGCATGAATGATCTTTTGTATAGATATGCTCATATCAAGTCCATTGGATCGTATTTTAATACACTGCAGCGCTATTTTTTGTGCAACTTGAAAAGCATTTCTAAACGGACCTCCCAGCATACATGAATATTTAAATATTTTATTTTAAAGAAATGCCCATGATCTACATGAGATAGAATGAGTGACACAAAATATCTTCACGAAAGGTCTCGTACTCATACGGGTCCTTCCCTACTTTGCGTGGTACTAAGCACTTTGAGTGGCACACTGCACAAAGTGTGGGATGGACCTGCGCAAAGAAACAAATAGGGGCGGAACATACATATTACCCTTTCTTTTTGCAAAAATAACATTGGCATGTTGAGGGATGCAACACATAAAAAAGCAACATGCCAAGTTACGCGCAAACATAATCCAATTCATGGATTCCTAAACGCAACTTCCCACAGTGAAAAGGCACATGCAAACCTTGTGATCTTACCGCCACATGATACGTGACACAACATACAAAGTGCAACGGCCACATATAACAGTATGGAATGCACACCATTACAAATTTGCACTTCCGGGATGAAACCTGCTGTAGCGGCAGCGATCGTGCGTGTTCTGGAAGATGGAGATGAGGAGTTTGGTGAGAGACATGATTTTCCATCCTCACACATCACTTTTTGGGATGCAGGATGACAGGGTGTATGCAAGGTATTGATTCCCTCCCGATGTCATCCTAGACCTGGTCAGGGAGTGGGACTAAGACCTTGCATCCTCTACCATCTGCTCCCATTCTCCCACACCCCTGTAAAAGGTCTTGACAGCCCTACATTATTTGGCTACAGACTCATTTCAGCATACCTCTACCATTGTTGGGGGCATATCGCAGGCCACGCAATCCTGGTGCTTAAAGCAGGTATTGCGCTGCATTACATCACATGGGCTTAGGAACATATACATGCCATGTACACCACAGGCAAGACAGAGAGGGTGCTAGGAGTTTTTTGGCATAGCACACCTCCAACGGGTACTAGGAGATATTGATTGAACGCATGTTGCGCTACAATCCCCCATGTACATCATCATGCATGTGAATGCAAATTTACCTAGAAGAACCCAAAATAGCTTCATTTACCACCATTCTCGACTATACCAGGCCATGGTATCAGGAAACTTTGGCAACACCTGGCTCATCAGTGAGTATCAACTATCACACACATGCAAGCAGTCACATGACAAACGGAATAACAGCCCATGACAATCAATGCTAACAACAACCATTTCCACATCTGCAGGGGAAAGTACCTATCCGCTCTCACCATTCCTGCTCACGCCATTCAGGAATCCTGCCACCCCAGCTGAGGGTGGGCAACTGTCCTGAATAGTCACATCTTTTTTATTAGACCTGCTTTACCACATGCAGTCTGTATGGGAGAGGGTTTGGTAATATTTTTTCCAGCAGCCCCTCTGGCTTGGCATCTGAGCCGTACAGGTGTGGATTGCAGAGCAAATGTACCTCCTTCGTTGGGCTCGCTGTCCCGTCTGCTGTAATCCTTCAGTTTCCAGGCAAGTCATCGGCCAGTGCTAGCTGAGAGAGCAGCGTCGCCAATTGGTGTGGTGTAAATATCAAAGGCATTGTGCTGCCAAATACATGCCGAAATATCGACTGAATATAGAGGATTGTGTCGAATTTGTGCAGAATGGAAATAAAGCACTCTATTAAATACAAAAAAATGTTTACATGCTGATAAGAACGCTTTAAGAGGTTATGTATCCACTGAAAAAAAAGAAATATGAAATACCTGCAAGTCTTGCTCCCTGTAATGTGGTATTATGTATTTCTCCCCACCTAGCTACTCATTCAGACACAATACAATGAAGAAAAATAAAAGTCACAAAAACACACAAATATGTACATTCCTTTAAATCAGATCTGTTCTCAAATCGTTGGTGGGGAAATGCATTTCATGGGCTTCCATATTCAAAATGTCCTTCAAAAATACTTTGCAGAGTTGGCTGCCCTAATCCCAAATCCATCCGTGTGTTTGTTTGTTTGTTTGTTTATTTATTTGTTGTGCGCGCCGGACCCAGAGGTATCAGGGCGCAGGTAAAAAGAGAACTTACAGCTTAGTTACAGAAGTTAGGAGCAAAGGTAAAGACAGGTTACCTCTGCGTTACAGGATTAAGGTAAGCAGCATAGAACAGGTATAGCGGCATATGAATGTAGACAACATGTCGTAATTTTCAGATATTTACATATTTAACAAAACTATATCAAAAATACATTGCATGCAGGCAGGGCTAAATTAGTGCGGTCGGGGAGAGTGGGTTACATATCTTTCTCTATGAGCCATTTAATTGTATTCTTTCTGAATTTGATAAATGTTTGGTCAGATCTGAGTGTGTGTGGCAGGGAATTCCACAATTGTGCTGCCCTATCTGGGAAACAGGACCCTCATGTGGTGGACAGTTTGAATCTTGGCACCTGAAGACAGTTAGGGTTGGCTATTCTTGGCGGTCTGGTGGAGTTTTTTCTGATAAATCATTCTGTAAGGTAGTGAGGGGCTTTGTTATTTAAGCATTTGTGGATGAGGGAAGCCAATTTGAGATTGATTTTTTCTTGGGTGGAGAGCCATTTATGTGTCCTTCTTATTTCAGAGATGTGTACTCTTTTAGGGATGCTTAGGGCAGCCCTGAGAGCATTATTTTGTAGCACTTGTATTCTGTTAAGGGTTTGTTTGTTTGTTTGCCCCTATGTAGAGAACATTACAATAATCAAGTTTTGATAGGATGAGGGCTCTAGAAAGGATTAAGCAACTGTCAACTGACAGGAATTGTTTTCCAGCTCTTATTAGTTTACATGTGTAGGCCGTAGATGAAGCCAATGCATTTACCTGTTTAGTGAGGGATAAGGTTGAGTCGAGGTAAAAGCCTAGGGTTTTTACTTCTCTGGCTACCTTAATAGTATTCCCATCAATAATGAATGCCGAGTAATTAAGGTTGAGTTTTGAGATGCGATTTGCAGTGCCCAGGATGATGAGCTCTGTTTTGTCATCGTTCAGACGCAGGCCATGGTTAGCCATCCATGCCTGAATGATGCTATAGACTCTATTCACCAAAGCCAGATCTTCCTCATAATCCCCCGTAGGTGGTAGGAGAATCTGGGTATCGTCTGTGTGGTTGGTATAGGTGATACCCAGATTGTCAAGATCGTCAAAGAGAGGCTTGGTGAAGATATTATAGAGTGTTGGTAAGACACATGATCCCTGGGACACCCACAAGTAATGGCTATCGGGTCTGCTGCGGCCAATGGTGAGAAGACCCTGATAGTCCTGTCACTAAGGAAAGACTGTATCCAAACTATAGCTTCCTTTGAGAAGTGGGCCGCTGAGTCCAAGTGACTGCGCAGGACTTTATGGTCCACCAAGTCAAAGGTAGCAGCTGAAAGGTCTAATGGAAGTGCTGTTGTGGTCGGAAACCAGATTGGCGGGCATCTAAGAGTAGGTTCACCTCAAGGAAGTTCTGAATTTGGGTGTAGGCTACCTTATCTAGGATTTTGAGTAGAAATGGCACCGTGGTGATGGGCCTGTAGTTGGTGGGTATGTTCGGGTCCAGTGTTTGTTTAGTCAGAAGAGGGAGTACCCAGGATTCCTTTAGATTGTGCAGGATGGTGCCAGTCGTGAAGAAGGCGTTAATGAGTTTGGTGATGAAGGGGGCTAGATCTCTAGCAGCGTCCTTCATCAGGTGTGCTGGGCATTGGTCACCTTTGCAATTGGATGGTTTAAACGCAAGAATTGTTTTCTCTACCTCAATAACTGAGACCTTAGAGAAGTTAAATTGGGTATGTTCTATGGGTTTGGACTTGTGTGTTTTGTTCGGGGGAGCTTGAGTTTGAGCTGATATTAAGGCTTTCTTTAGAGCTATTTTGTTTTGGAGCTTGGCCACTTTGTTGGTGAGTGCCAACTGTATGTCAGTACACCAGGTCTTTCTTTAATAGAGTCATCCTGTACTGCAATTGGGGTTTCCAATTCTTTTAGAATGGAGAAGAGCTCCTTCATGCTAGAGTTAGCTTGTGTGTAATCCTGTTGTTGTACGTTTCTTGTTTGGCCGTGATGATATCCTTTTTGTATTGCGTTGAGATACTTATTAGATTAATTTTATTTTCTATAGTAGGATGTAGATTCCAGGCCATTTCACATTTTCTTTTCTGTAGTCTTAGGTTTTTTAGGTGAGGTGTAAACCAAGAATTGAGATGCTTTTTAGGTTTGCTATTCCTAAGTTTTAGCGGAGCAATGCTGTCAAGAGCATTGCTCCGCTAAATATAGTCATGGCATTATTGTATTCTTCCACTAGTAAGCCTGGGTCTGTATGGTCTGGTAGGGAGTTAAGATTAGGGAGGATGTGGGATAAGATATTGTCAGCTGAGATGTTTTTCTTTTTTCTAGTTAAGGTAGGTATCGCGGGAGGAGGAGTAGGTGCAGTAGGTCTTTTAGTATTGAGAGTGAAGGTGTTTAGGTGATGGTCAGTCCATATTTGGGAGGTGATGGAAGTGATGGAGAGGTTGCAATTGTGACTGGCAATCCAGTCGAGAATAGTCCCTTTGGTGTGAGTGGAGGTATTCACTTTCTGAGTAAAGCCTAATTCTGTCAGGATGTTAGCTATGGAGATAGGCTGGGGATCGTTAGTATCATCATACCCTAGGTTAAAATCTCCTAGCACTATGGTTTGTGAGGAGTTTTTTAACTTCTCTGAGATAATAGTAGTAATGTCTTCTTTAAAGGTGCTAATCAGGCCCGGAGGTCTGTAGAGGAGATGGATGTTTAACGTTTGGGAGTTGGCGGTAGGTAGTTTAATGGATAGTGACTCACAAGATTTTAGGTTGGGTGTTGAGGTAATTCTCATAGAGAGATTGGTTTTAGCGATAATCGCTAATCCTCCACCTCGTGAATCTAGTCTGTCAGCTCTAAGGATGGTGTAATTGTCTGGGACTGCTAGCGTTAATGCTGGGCCTGCTGCCTCATGGAGCCAGGTTTCCGTGATGGCGAAGAAGTCAAGGTCATTTTCCAAAATGGTCTCTGCTATGTCTGTGGCATGGGGGACTAAAGATCTAGCATTAATTAATGTGCATTTGAGGTCAGGTTCTGACTGTGGCATTAGTCGTGGGTTAGGAGTGGCATGTGGGTTGGCGGTGGTCTTGCTACTTTTAGAGCGAGTCTTGGGGCTAGGAAGTGGTTTGGGGCTAGGAAGTGGGGTGATTTCCATTGGGTGATGTATTTTAGGTCGGAAGTGATCTAGGTTAACATTATATTTGATAAGGGGTTCGCATATTGTGGGTAATCGTGCACGGAATATGAAAGTTCTCTGTGCTATGTTACATGAGGATTTAAGAATAGGTTGCATAGAATGGGCTCCTACGTTCTCTAGGGGCAGTACAGAGACATGGTGATATAAACAGTGGTAATAAGTAAGACTGTCAGTTCTGTAAATAGTAATGACTGTGTTCATTTGGTTCCAATGACAGCCCAAGGCTGGGAATCTTGTCATTTGATTTTATTGGCCTGATAACTTGATTCATTGTTGGAAGGATGATGATGGCATTGAGTGTGATGTCCCAACGAAATGATCCTGCTTGTTGCCCCCTTTTCTTTCTCCTCCATATTTCAGGCACTGCTCTCACTCTCTGTGTGTCATAGTTTGCATATGTGCTTACTGTCTTCTGCTACTTTTCTTTCTCTTCCTGTCTCCACTGTTACTCTCTATTAATCCATACAATCGATGACAATAAGCAAGTGACATGTTACACACTTTCTTTTGTTGTGTATCTTTAAGTCATGAAGGTACAGTCTCACATTATCTTGCATTGTGGTATTTGCAGTCAACCATTCAGAATGCAGAAAAAAAGATACAATGCGATTACCTTTACTTTGCATGTTTCTTTAAGTATGTTGTCAGGTTGGTTTACAATTTTACCTATGTACTCTGCAAGACATCTATATAAAGCAGAGTAGTTGTGTGGCTCTTTAAAATCAAAATGTAAATATCTGTCACAGCAAGCGTTCACAAGGAATCTGACCCATGCCTGACATTTCAGAGAGAGCTGAAATCCCACTTTCACCACTTAACTAAAGTGTGTGATCTTGGAATAAGAATTTAATCTCACAGTGCCTTGTCTGTAAAATCGACCAGAAGTGATTAATTTCACAGTGTACACAATCCATTTACTGTACATAACAAAGCTATGTGTCTGTTGGATTAATAACGATATAAAATGATTTGTTATTTATAACGTGGTTAATACCCAGAGGTGTTTAAGCGCAGACTCAGAAAGAACATGTGTTGCTCTGTGTCGTCTTGCTTCCAAGGCGAGCACATTACCCATGAGCTACCCTCCCAGGACAACACTTCAAAGTCATTGCCCTTTTGACAGTGACAACGACAAGCACAAAGAAAATGGAGGAGGCACCCCGATAACCCGGGCGGTGTCCTCCTCCTGCCCTCCCCCCTTCCTCCTTGGAATGAGGGGGAGGCGCCGACGGAAAGCGCGGCAAAATGGGAAAAGCCCGCGAAGGGCTACAAAAGAAAGGGGTGGAGCTACCTCTTTATATCGGGCGGGCTCCTTACTGCAGGCAGCTTCCATCCAGCCTTGGCAGAAGGACGCCCGCCCGCAAGGACCAAGAAGAGGATTCCGTTTCCCACCCAGCCACCCTACAATTAGGGCAAGGAACAGACAAGCCTGGTCGTCGACTTTGCAGGACGGCGAGGCGGTGTGGCGGTGTTTGGGCGACCAAGCACAAGAGTCCGACTCCAGATGAGCCAGGAGAAAGCTGGAAGGGTCTTCGCTCTTCTCAGACCAGCGCCCCTTGGGAGCCTAAACGGCAGTGGCGTCTGGGGGGAACAACAAGGGCTCAGATTCCCCCAAGGAAACGGCACTCTCCCCGCCTAAGAACACCTGCATGGGCAGGCGAGGCTCAGGCGCAAAGGGTTGGGAGAGTTGGGCCTATAATGGACTTTTGGAAAGGGGGAAGCAGGTTTTGGACATGGAGCAGTCGCCGCATCTCCTGAGTTGTTGTTTCCACTAATGTGTACAGTATGGTTTTATGATGTTCTGGAAAATAAATCTGCGGCCTTTTTATGCCAAAAGCAAAAACAAAGACTCATTCTACACATGTCTGTGGGGGAAAGGTGGAATGAGCATTTACTATGTAATGGGTGCAAATGGAAGGATGCACGGGTTATCTGACTTAAAAGTGAAATAGTACATCATTTTAGATGTTTGTACATTTACAAATAAAGATATGTTTGTTATTCTTCAGTGCCCACCCTTATTCGTTAACGTCACATAGTTTTGCTTGATCCCTTCTCCTTGCAAACCTAACAAAGATAGATGTGAGGCAGGGAGTTACTATCTATTGACGCAGGCACAACAGAATACTGTTACTTTTAGATGTGAGCCACATGGCCTACTAGCAAAGAATGAAGGATGGGGTGCCCTGGGACAACACGGCAGGTGGCCCAGTGGCCGTGGGGGTAGCACAGTGGCAATGCTCTGGTCTTGGAAGCAAGACCACACAAAGCAACAGAGGTTTGAATCCCAGATCCACGATTAGAAACCGAACTCAGGTACGGTATTAGGCATGTTTTAGAAAAAACAATTAAATAAAGAAATTAAATAAATATCGCAGAGTTGTCACCTTGATTAAAAGCTGCTACTATCCAACACATTTGATATGGACATTATTTACCATGAAGGGATGATGGGCTGGTGTAGTTAGGATTCAAAATGTGCCTGCAGGTGTTTGCTAAGCTCACCCGGATCTTACCCATTTGATTTCTTAAGCTCTATCACCCCCTACACCGGGCTTACACATTCCGACACTGTGCATGTATAGCAGATAACGTGGTTTAACATTTTTGTATAGGTCATTTATTATGCGCCTATACCCGTGTGTGTCTCAAGGCGCAACAAGGCAAAGGGGTGGTTGAGCGGGAATGATCCTGCTAGGCCTTGTACATTCGGATCGTGCAAGTGCAGGTCATTTATAACTCACTTGGTTTTAAGCGCAGAACCGGGATTCAAACCTGTGTCCAACCCCCGCGCCCTGCCACAGAGCTATCCTCCCACAAACATTGGTTTCTTTTCACACAGTATTTAATCTTTGACCCATTTCGCTGGGATCCCTTGCTAGGATTAACTTTATTGTAATGTCACTGCCTTCTATACCCTCAATTATCACGGATTGATGACACTTACAATGATTCCAATATATATGCACATTAGGGTCCCCGCTCACCTGCTGAACTATATTGGGCTTCCCCACACCTAGGAAGCTTATATACATTGCAGAACTGCTGGTAACATTGCTGGTGTTTGCTGCCCCAATGCTACAACCACAATGCCTCCAGACTATACTCCAGTGATGATCCCTGATAAGGGTGAAACCGGTATGCAGTTGTCTGCATCCGTGAGAACCGTCTGTCTTGGTTGGAAGAAGTTATGTATAAAATAGCACTGCTCAGTTTGACATTTTTCCGGAACTAAAGGCATGCATTTGGGCTAATTTGAATGCATATTATAATTTGCTCATGTCGCTCTGAAGGTGAACTTCGAGTGATAGCTGCTGGATGGTGCTGTGCCATGTGTGACTCTAATTGCCTATTCTCCTTTTAGAATTGTTGATAAAAATATATTCCCAGGCACGTATACATATTACGTTTTTTACTTCTATGCACACAGGCACATTTAAAACAAATTTTACTCGATACTCCAAAAAAGTAGTTCTCTTCATAGGATATTTATTAGAACAAGAAAACATTGCTCAATACATACATAAATGTAAGTTCCCGAAAATGCAAAAAGAAAATGACGCACCTCCCCCACTTAACACATCTTTCCAGAAGTTCCTCAAGTTATTTTGAGCCTTTTCAAACAGAAGGAAGATGCTTTGTAGGGCTGCTGGCATTTATTTCTCTTTTATTAAAGAACCGTGGCCGACTCTCGAACCAAAATGATACAAATGCCCAATGCCATATAGGGGCCACCCTTCCCCAGCAGGTGACTTTAAATCATTTTAGAAGTGCTGAAATTGAATTATTGGCACATGTGTACGCCGGTAGTTATGTTATGGCATCACCTATTAGACTATTACATATGGTGATTTATTTAGTACCCACCATCTGATGGCATTTTTGAGGAGTCTATGGCTGCACTTTACATTGGTGGCAGCACCTGTTACGTCATTCCTTACACATGGCGATTTACTGTGCATAGGATGGAATTACTGGGTCATTGCTGCACCTGTCATGTAATGACTATCACCAACACCCAGTTCTATTAGGTTGAAGCTATACCTTGCATATAGTGACATATCAGCCATATAGTTTGGCATGTGAGGCTGCACTTGGCATACGATAGCATCACAGTAACATGTGAGGGTATACGTCACATGTGGTAACTAAAACAGCCTGCCTGATGGCATTTCCATTCATATCCGGACACCTAATACCTATTGGCTGTGCCAACACTTGTTTGTCATTGTGTATGTTACTAATATTGCTGACGATCAAAATTTAAAGTTGATGTAGTGAGTGATGTTTTGAATTCATTTGTATCTTTACATAAAAAATATGTAAAGATCCTGTATTTATTGACGGATGTATGTCTGGAATGCAAAGTGTGATTGGTAAATGGATATTCAGTGTGTTTGTTTGTTTGTTTGTTTATTTATTTGTATTGCGCGCCAGACCCAAGGGTAACCGGGTGCAGTGAACAGAATATACGAAGCTTACAATGTTGCATGGAGATTACAGTGTTATAGCAATTTGCAATGTTGCATAGTTAAAATTTACAATAGTGATAAATCTTGAAGGTGCATATATACATACAGATAAGTAACATAACACAGATTAGAGTCTTACAAATCTTACATATCATTGTCATTGAGGTGTTTGATAAGATTCGTTCTAAAGTGGAGGAAAGGTTGGTTTGATCTCAGGTTGTGAGGTAGGGCATTCCACCATTTAGCAGCTAGCACAGGGAAGCTTGAGCCGCCAATTTTGGCAAGTTTAAATCTAGGAATTTCCAGACAGTTGGAGTTGGGGGTTCTTGTAGGTCTGCTGGAAATTTTTCTTTTTATTTTGTCCATCAGGTAAATAGGGGCAGGGTTATTGAGGGCTTTGTGTGTCAGGGAGAGCATTTTTAGGTGAATTTTATTGTCAGTGGAGAGCCATTTGTGTTGTTGTCTAATGGATGAGATATGGTCCCTTTTGTTTATGCCTAAGGCGGCTCTGAGGGCGTTGTTTTGTAGGATTTGTAGCCTTTTAGTGATGGTTTTGTTAGCGCCACTGTAAAGGGCATTGCAATAATCGAGTCGTGATAGTATTAAGGCTCTCGCTAGGATCATGCAACTGTTGTTGGATAAGAAGGGTTTACCTGCTCTTATTAACTTGCAGGTATATGCTGTCGTTGAGGCTAAAGAGTTAACTTGTTTGGCAAAAGACATGGTGGAGTCAAGATAGAAGCCTAGAGTTTTTATTTCGCTCGAAACCTTAATGCTATTGCCATCTATGAAAAATGTGGAATAGTCCTTGCCTAGTTTGTTGATATTGGCCTGCGTGCCCAGAATGATTAACTCAGTCTTATCATCATTCAGGCAAAGGCCATGTGATGCCATCCATGCCTGAATAATGAGGTACACTCTATTCACCAACTCCCTGTCCCTGCCATGATCCCCAGAAAGCGGGAGGAGAATCTGTGTATCATCTGCATAGTTAGTGTAGGTGATACCTAGACGGTCCAGATCATCGAAGAGGGGTTTGGTGAATATGTTGTACAAGGTTGGTGAAACACAGGAGGCTTGAGGGACGCCGCATGTGATAGGAAGAGGGTCAGCTGCTGCTGAAGGGGAGAAGACTCTCATTGTTCTCTCACTCAGAAAGGATTCAATCCATTTGGTGGCCTGCATGGAGAAGTGTGCAGCAGTGTCCAAGTGTTTGCAAAGGACCTTGTGATCCACCAGATCGAAGGCCGCTGAGAGATCAAGTAAGAGGAGGAGTGCCGTCTTGCCTTGGTCTCTCAGATCGTCTATCTTGGTCTTTAGGTCAATGAGTGCAGTTTCAGTACCGTGGAGTGGACGGAAACCGGATTGTCTGGCTCCCAGAAGGTTGTTGGAATCAAGGTGTCTTTGAATTTGTATATAGGCAACCTTGTCTAGTATCTTCAAAAGGAAAGGTACGGTGGTGATGGGCCGATAATTAGTGGGGATGATGGGGTCAAGAGTCTGCTTCTTAAGAAGAGGGAGCACCCATGATTGTTTTAGGTTTGCCGGGATAATACCTGAGGCGAAGGAGGAGTTCATCAATTTTGAGATGAACGGTGAGAGGTCTCTGGCAGCATCTTTTATTAGTTGCGCTGGGCAGATGTCGCCTTTGCAATTCGACGGTTTAAGGGAAAGGATGATTTTCTCTACCTCTAAGATGGTAGTTTTAGTGAAGGAGAATTTGTTGGTGGGGTCTTTAATGGTATTGTTAAAAAGTGGTTTGTTTGTGAGGTTTAGGGTGTCTTTTTTTAATTGAATTTTATTTTGCAGTGTGGTGATTTTATTTGCTAAGGCTAATTGGATATCTGTGCACCAAGTCTGGTCTTTAATGGAGGTATCTGGTGTGGCGATGGGGGACTCAAGTTCTTTCAAGATGGAGAAGAGTTCCTTCATACTTGAATTGGCATTGGCAATGCGAACATTGTAGGAGTTACGTTTCGCTAGGCAGATTTCATGTTTATAATGCCGAGAGATATTAGTTAAATTAGCTTTATTCTCTTCGGATGGACATAGTTTCCAGACAGATTCGCATTTTCGTTTGTGTAGGCGCAAGGCCTTGAGATCTGGCGTGAACCACTTGTTTAAGTGTGCCTTGGGTTTACTTGATCTCATTTTGAGGGGGGCAACTTTGTCCATAGTGGTACGCATGATGTTATTAAATTCGTTGACTAATGCACTTGGGTGGAGGTTGTCTGGTAGTGCATTTAAAGTAGGAAGGATCAGGGGAATAATATTATCTGCTGTAATGTTCTTTTTATTTCTTGTAGGGCATGGTGGAGCTATCTGTGGGTCAAGGCTGGGTGGTTTGGTAGTTAGTACGTTAAAGGACACCAAGGAGTGGTCTGTCCAGGAGAGGGGAGTGATAGAGGATACTGTGGCTGAACAGTTGGAGTCAGCAATCCAGTCAAGTATTCTACCCTTTGCATGTGTAGGGGTGTTAACTTTTTGGGTAAGTCCCAAGGTGTGAAGGGTATTGGCGATAGTGGCAGCATGGGCATCTGCTTGGTCATTGAAGCCAAGGTTAAAGTCCCCTAGTATGAGCAATTGGGAGGTAGTTTTGGTATTGTTAGACAGAAGGCTGTGCAGGTCCTCCTCGAAAGTTCCGAGTGGACCCGGTGGTCTGTAAATTAAGTGAATTGAGATAGTTTGGGTGTTGTTTATGGGAATTTTGGCAGTGAGAGTTTCACAGGATTGCATAGTTGTAGTGGGGACTAGGCGTAGTGATAGGTTTATTTTAGATATAATGGCGATTCCACCTCCGCGGGAGCCTTCTCGGTCCTGCCTAGAAATGGTATAACCGTCCGGAATGGCTAGCATAAGCGATGGGCCTGCCGCATTATGTAGCCATGTCTCAGTTATAGCAATAAAGTCTAGATTGGCTTCTGTGATTAAATCAGCTAGGTCGATGGCATGTGCCACTAGGGATCTTACATTAAGGAGTGCTCCCATGAGGGAGTGTCCTTTGGGGTCCATTTTGGTTATGGCCGAGTTGGATGAATTGGTATTTGTCTTAGGTATGTTTGTATTCGCTGATGGGGAAGATTGAGGGGGTGCAGAGCATGTTCTAGTGTGTTGGTCTTTCGTTTTGCGTTTTATAGTGGGGAGGGATCTTCTGAGAGGTTCATAGAGTTTATTAAGTCTGGCGCGTAGTTTAAGGTTTCTCTCGTAAGTTGGGGTAGGCTGAGAGGTGTGCACTAGTCGGCCTGGCATGGTCTGGTTCGTGGGGTTGATGTGGCCAAGGTAGTTAGGTATCTTGGGTGTGGTGAGTATGAGATGAGGCGCGAGAGCTGTCTTGCAGAGGGGAGCTTCTGTGTTGCTGTTCTTAGATGAGGCGTGTAGTGTGACCATGATCATTAGACAGTAAATGTTGATCACTAGAAAGTAGGTGTTGCGTGGGCTAGACATAGTGTGAAGCTATTCCTGTTGGCTGGGAGTGCCGCTTAGAGTGCGTGGACTAGGGTAGCTGGCCTTCAAGTACTAAGTGTCAGTACTAGTGTCTGGACTGTATGGCTAATTCTATAGGTCTAGGCACCATTTACTGGTAGGGCACAAGTATAAAAGGCACGATTGGGCATAGTCTGAGGTACATAGTAAGGGAGGCACCTAGGTGCACCTGTTCCAACCGGGCTAGGCTATAGAGACTGAAGGCACCTAGATGTGGCAAACAGTGAATATGATACTGTATATAATAATATGTATGTATAATAATAGAAATATACAAAAACATAGTAGCCTAAAATACAGGGACTGAAGGCATCTAGATATTGCCCTCAAACAGAGACACAGCAAACCAATAGTCTGTTAGTGACCATAAAGCACAAGCGTAAATCAAATGTGGTCTATTAGCGATAAAGCACAAGTGTAAATCAAATATGGTCTATTAACGACCATAGGCACAGCACATATCAAGTGTGGCGACCATCGGGTGCAGCACTAATTAAATGTAGTATTACACAGTGCCTCAGTTCGGTAAAAGAGGACTCTTAGGCCAATACGCTAAAGGGCGGCCGTGGAATAGAGGATTGAACCTAGCGTTACAGAGCTAGAACGACAAGCAGGAGGCAAATATAGGCACAGGCTAATAGGTGCAAAATTAGGCAGTACATTGTGCTAGGTTGGTAGCAGTTGTGGGCGAGCAGGCTCAAGTTCGAGTTATGGGACACAGCAGATAATGGACATTGCAACGTGTGCAGGAATAGTTCGAGGAGAGTGTCGCATCAGTCTGTGTATTACACAGTGATCATTAGTTAGGCAAAGCGGTGTATCGCAGGTGTGGTAAGGTCCACTGTATTGGGACAATGCCGGAAATGGAAGAGCTGGTTGCGTAGCACTCTGGCTATAGGCAAGCGCAATGGGGGGGCGTTGCAAATGGAAATGGGTCACCTGGAGTGTATTCTGCTCAGCTAGGCGCAGTGAGGCCGAGGGCCTTAAAACATAAGGGTATTACTCATGAGGGGCGATCACTGTGGGCGCAGAGGAGGAGTGCTGTAAAGCAGAGTTAATGATGTGGATGGAGGCACTTGCAGTTGGGATTTTGCGCAAGGGCACACAGCAGCTGGTAATATGCTAGTGGCCTACCTGTGCATCCTGGATACAGTGCGGTGGGATATGCTGCTCCTGCAGCCTGCTGCCTTGTTGGAGTCCTTAGATGGTGGGTCCGCCGTCGACCGGCAGTGACGCAGGATGTCTGGCAGACGGCCGGAAAGGCAAGGACAGGCTGGGACAGGAAGAAAGCCTTCGTGCAGGCCTTGGTGCTGAGGCCGGCTACGCCTCCCCAGCTTCGGATAGGCTGCAAATATGGGCAGGTGATCCAATCAGGAAAAGCGGCCGCCTGGAGTGGCTGTTGCACGACGAGTCGGTCAGCTGTTAAGGTCGGACGGCCATCTTGTAATGGCGTCCGCAATGCATCGAGGTAACCAGCTGATTCGGAAAGGCAGCAATAGTGCCGGATGGCGGATGCTGTAGGGCACAAAACGAATGCTTGCTGGAAGTTGGACGAAGCGCATTAAAGTGGCGCTTTTGTGAGGATTCTCGGCGAGAGCATGGCGATCGAGGATGAGCCCACGGGCTTACCTCTCAGTATGGGGAGAAGCTCCTGCTTCTCCTCCGTGCCACGGTGCACCGCTACAGCAGTGTTTAGGGCTCCTGCTCCCACGATGTCTGAACGATCACAGGCTGGGACAGGAAGAAAGCCTTCGTGCAGGCCTTGGTGCTGAGGCCGGCTACGCCTCCCCGGCTTCGGATAGGCTGCAAATATGGGCAGGTGATCCAATCAGGAAAAGCGGCCGCCTGGAGTGGCTGTTGCACGACGAGTCGGTCAGCTGTTAAGGTCGGACGGCCATCTTGTAATGGCGTCCGCAATGCATCGAGGTAACCAGCTGATTCGGAAAGGCAGCAATAATGCCGGATGGCGGATGCTGTAGGGCACAAAACGAATGCTTGCTGGAAGTTGGACGAAGCGCATTAAAGTGGCGCTTTTGTGAGGATTCTCGGCGAGAGCATGGCGATCGAGGATGAGCCCACGGGCTTACCTCTCAGTATGGGGAGAAGCTCCTGCTTCTCCTCCGTGCCACGGTGCACCGCTTCAGCAGTGTTTAGGGCTCCTGCTCCCACGATGTCTGAACGATCACAGGCTGGGACAGGAAGAAAGCCTTCGTGCAGGCCTTGGTGCTGAGGCCGGCTACGCCTCCCCGGCTTCGGATAGGCTGCAAATATGGGCAGGTGATCCAATCAGGAAAAGCGGCCGCCTGGAGTGGCTGTTGCACGACGAGTCGGTCAGCTGTTAAGGTCGGACGGCCATCTTGTAATGGCGTCCGCAATGCATCAAGGTAACCAGCTGATTCGGAAAGGCAGCAATAATGCCGGATGGCGGATGCTCTAGGGCACAAAACGAATGCTTGCTGGAAGTTGGACGAAGCGCATTAAAGTGGCGCTTTTGTGAGGATTCTCGGCGAGAGCATGGCGATCGAGGATGAGCCCACGGGCTTACCTCTCAGTATGGGGAGAAGCTCCTGCTTCTCCTCCGTGCCACGGTGCACCGCTTCAGCAGTGTTTAGGGATCCTGCTCCCACGATGTCTGAACGATCACAGGCTGGGACAGGAAGAAAGCCTTCGTGCAGGCCTTGGTGCTGAGGCCGGCTATGCCTCCCCGGCTTCGGATAGGCTGCAAATATGGGCAGGTGATCCAATCAGGAAAAGCGGCCGCCTGGAGTGGCTGTTGCACGACGAGTCGGTCAGCTGTTAAGGTCGGACGGCCATCTTGTAATGGCGTCCGCAATGCATCGAGGTAACCAGCTGATTCGGAAAGGCAGCAATAATGCCGGATGGCGGATGCTGTAGGGATGCTAAATGTCAAATGTTAGTGTTCTTCCTCATGCAGAATATTCAAAAGGGTTGAATTTCTATGTATTCGCTTTGCAGGCGTCCTGCCCTCCCCTTGATGATTTGAGCACACTTCTACTTTTTTGCATAGGCTCTCAGGAAGAAAGCAACATGTCCCTGGGGATGTAGGTTTCCATGTAGTGTTGGGTGGTCATGAGACCACTCACCTGGGGTATACTATCTCACACGTAGCATATTAGGCACAACATGTTAGGTCAAAAAAGTCATATAGAAATTGGAGCAAGCTTATTCCTCTGATCCCTCTGAGACTGAGCTGAAAGACTCAATATACACTGAAATGGATTTTAATTAAAACTATCATTTTAGGATGGGTTGCATTCTCTTAATGATGGGGGGCACGTTTATAGAAACCACAACAAGGGAGATACAATCCTTCCCTCTTATATAAAGCACAGGCAGGAGAAAGAAACACACGTTACTACGAAGGTTAGACACATGTTCATAGCCAGAGCTCATGCTATTTCAACCAACTTTGGCACATTGTCTGAATACCTTTCTACCTCTGTACACAGGTTGTTGGCAGGGATAAACAATGATATCAGTATTGGTGCCAAATCTAGTTGTGTACCACCATCTATATGAGAACTGATCAGTTCGAAAGTCAGTGTTAATCAAGTTAAAATTGTGAAGATGGGAAGCCTGTAATCTTTATGGTTTGCCAACTTAATTCTAGTTTACTATTTCCAATGGCATGGCTCCTAAACTATTTGATTAAACATTACTCAGAATGGTGTGGGGATATTAGGCTTTTGATGACATGCTCATAACAGTCGTCCTCAAAGAGAGCCGGAATCCCATGCGTCCCAAGAATTACAGTCTGGTCTCCATCATAAATGCAGGATACAAAAAGCATGCCAAAGTTCTTGCTTGTATGCTCAAAAATATCCTACATTTCCCAATACATAATAACAAACAGGGTTCAATAAGGACAGATTGTCCTCTTTAATTCGAGACTGTTCTGTGAAGCCATGCATCTGGCAGGTTCATCTTCACATCCAAGGGTCACTTTTACCTTGGATGTGGGGAAGGTATTTCACAGTGTGGGATGCTCTATGAATATGACTTCAATGGCATGGGCTGGATTGGAATTATTGTCCATAAATTGTAATTCAATGTAGGGAGCTGATGGTGTGTGTCTATGTGAGTGACGCATTTCCTCAATCTGTGGCTCTACGAAGGGGTATGTGCCAGGAATGCCCATAGTCACCATTATTTTATTTTTGTTCTTGAGACATTTTTAGAGATACTACCAACAATGTCAAAGGATGCATTCCATAATCTTAACAAGGAGGGATATTAATGCAAAACCTAAGAAGATGTGGTATTTTTAAGGGAGTACCTCAACAGACACCTGCTAGGAAAGATTTCTCTTTTAGCAACTTTCCCTGCCTATTCTATGGACCCCCAAACTTTTTGCTTCTGTTTTTGCACCTTGTCCTGACTCCACTCCACAGGCCTTTTGTTAATTTGGTTTTGGTGAAACTGACCAGTCCTTAACGCTGTCAGTACTATTGACATATGTTTCCCTTTTCTTTTTATATGTTATCTATTTTGGGTAATTTGTTCACATTGTACAATGCATTTTACAATGCAATGCAATGGGGATACTTTTGTATGAATCACCCTAAACCACACTCAAAGGGATTTTTTGTTACTGTTAGGTGTGCCAAAAGACAAACTGGTGGCAACAGTTACTTTTTCACTATTTGTAGTGTACCTTTTGCCAGCCTTCTTGCGTTTAACACGTTTGGCTACTAACTGTGGCTAATGTCCACATGTTTTTTTCTTTTGTTCTTTGGCTATCTTATCTTTTTGCCTTATTCCTGTCTTCTCAGGTCAGGAAAACCCTTGTATGGCCATGCATTTGCCCAAGGAAAGCCTTGCTTTCCGCTGCCTTGTGCAGGCCGTGTGTGTTGGAAGCCAGGAAGTGGGCTCTGAGTGGCTAGTCCCAATACACAAACTGGTTTCTGTATGTCTGGAGTGTATGCATGAGTTTCAACCACAGTGGTCCTTGATTGGTGCTGCAGTGTCTGTGCGGCTGGGTGTGGGGGGAAGATCTTCATTGGTTGGGCTGGGTTTCTGTGCTCCCCTGAGTGTTCTGATACGAATAGGAGTCCTGCAGCCATCCCCCAGTGATCCAGTGAGGTGCCAAGTATCCTGCATAGCCATGAATTCCTCAGAAGACCCATGGACAGATCCTGAGAAGGCCTGGCAACTAGCCTTTGCTGCAGTCCCAGTGGAGCGCTGTATGGCTACTGATCTTAGAAGACTGTTGTTGGTGCTTCAAACTTGTAGAGTGGTTGGAACAACCATTTGGATGGCTTCTTGGTGCCCTGCAATTTGGATTCTTTGGAAGTGTTCCTGGGCCAGCCAGTGGATTGACCAACTCCAATGTTTGCTACCATGGTAGAAGCATTGTCGTTCCATGTTTCGACTTGGATGTTCAGCAGTCTTCAGCTTGTCACGTGAGTAGCCACTCTGCGAAATGCCAGCATCATAGCATCAAACAGTCCTGAGATAGAAGACTTTCTTCAACCATGACATCTTTGACACCTGCTGTTGCCGTGCATCAGTGACAGTCATTGAAACAGGCTTTCCCGCATCTAGTCTAGGATCCTGAAGAGTCCAGTACTGCTTCCTTCCAAGTCTGAGGAAAAACTAGAGTACGGGGGGCAAGTTATAACAGTATTTACCTTCCACCCTTTAAAAGTTTGTAAACTTTTTCATAGTTTTGTAACTTTTGGCTTTGGCAATACTTGTTGTCTAAAGTCCTGCAAAAAGTAGAAAAAGGTTTTACTCACCAGTGAACTTCTACATGTGTCTTCTGGAAGCTTCATCATATCCACAGGCCCCTCCTCCTAACTGTTTCCTAACTTTCTGAAGTCTTTGGAAACTTTGTGAACTTTTGGGCACATGGCCCTAGACAACTTACAGTTGGACTTTTTAAAGTTAGTGTTGTATTCCTGTGGACTGTCAGTGCAAATGCTAATTACATACATTCCTTTCAAGGTATACTAGGGGTGAATTGATTATTGTGCACTGGCCATATGTGATTGTATATAAATTTCATATTATTTAGTATGATAATATGGCCTGTTATTAGTCATGTTTCATGGTGTGTTTTCTTGGCCAGTGATAAATAGAGTGTTTTTGTACTTACCTGTCTAAGTGTAATACTTGATTGATCATTGTGTGGACTCATTGCGGACCCCTGACCCGACTCGCCTCTCCTGAGACTAGGCCTTGACCACTTTCCATGTTAGCTTGATTGGTTTGGGTTCATCTGTTCACTATAACTAGGTTTGGCTCCTAAACATCTGTCCACCTGGCCAGAGTTTAGAAATCCAGTCTAACAACACCATACAGGAACACTCTATTGTTATCTGAAGTATAAAACTGCCCTTGAGGAGAGACGACATGATGGCCTTGAGGCCTGTGAGTTTCCAACCTTGGATTGACTCTGTAGAGGAGGTCCCAGATATGGCCTGCACTCCAGCCACCCATTTTGAAATACCAGGAACATACTCGCTGAGATATGTGACGTATGAGGAGCAAATAAACCAACAGAGAGCCACACTGGGGCTCTGCCCAGTGCCCATCAGAAGAGAAATACCTGTTGAAGTGCCAATGACCAGACAACCATGGCCAGCACGGTACCTATTGAGACAACCGTACCAACAGCTGACACAACATGAAGACTACTTTCAGACTGTCCCGGAAGAGACCCAAAGGGCCTTAATGGAAGGCGAATGGTGACGTCATGAGGGCCCGAACAGACGCACAGATGAACGAAGCAACAACCAAAAGATGACACACTAAGACGAAACACCATGAATAAAGATATCACAGACATAGAAGATAAGACGATGTCAAAATATAAAGAAACGTAACCATAAAACAGGATGAAAATATGTAACCAGCTAACGCCTGTACATAGGCTTGTAACGCAAGAAGCTAAGAAAACAGTACGGCTTGCTATGCTTAGTAGAAGAATAGAGCGGCAAGTGCCAACTATATACATATATATATCTACCTCAATGAAGCACATTATATAAGTGCAGTCCACGTTTACATGAAAGCAGAATTAAGCCCAGTATGGTAGGGGTCAAACAGGCCAGGATTCATATACCAGCACAAAGCCAGACGAAAGAGCGGAATCGAAACTTAGCAAGAAGCAGCTCATGCCTAGGAATTCAAGGTCAACCCAAGGAAGGGAGAAGAGCGGCAACTCTGAAGAATCGAAACTTAAAAGCATAGCAGCCTGCCCGTGAAGGTCCAGATAAGGAGGCCCAGGCAGATGGCGAGGCCGAAGAGAGAATCAAATACGCAAATAGATGGAAAATGAAGCAGCTTCACGGTGTACTGACACATGACCAGCCAAGCACAAAGTGGTAACAACGTCTGATGTTACCCAAAACCAGAGGATGCCATAGCTTTCCCTGATAAGAAGCTACAGTTTCGAGGCCATCCTCAGCCAACTAATTGACACATAGCCCTAAAGTACTGATTGATGGAAGGGAGGCAAGGTTAATCTTGGGCATGCCGCATCTGGGTAACCATTCTGCAAGCTGCTAATTAAAGTGGAGAATTATGCCTAGGGGTGTAACCGACCCAATCACAATGGACCAAGTAATATAGGGTCCTATAGCTAGTACAACAAATGAGACATCGTACTTGTAGTGATGTCGAGCACGAGTGATGTAGAGGGATGGGCGTAGATGCCCACCCGATAAAATGTATCCAATCCTCACACCCCATTACCATATACAGTTATAGTACCCATACTTAAGTTACCTTTTCCAACTAATACTTGCATGACAAACTTTCGCGTGTTACACGTCAATGATGACGAATATTGCCTATAAAAATTGCTGTTTGAATGAAGATTGTGGAGGTTGAAGCGAGACGGGCGATCGCATCACTGATGATTTCCTAATGTTTCCCCATTTTTTGTACTTGTCATTAAACAGACTTTCCTTTGCCAAACCATTGAGTTGCCCTTATTGATTGGTGTTGGAGTAAGAGAATCCTGCACCCCATCCTCCTCAAGGTGCAGTTATCTCGTCTTAAAGTACTTGAGGGTGAGCTCTGATCCCATGGCCCCATCAGAGGTCGCTCCGCCCTCCTGTACGCTTGGTAGTGGAGAGGATGGTTTTGACCATCAACTATTGATTATTGATTAAAATAAGACACCTATTGACCGTTGACATGAAGTAACTCTAGGTCTTCGGCAATATCACGAGTCCTTCGCCATTTGGCCGAGTAGACTGTCAAGCTTCCCGTGGACATTGATGGTATAAATCTATCTAAAATCTGCAGTGGGTCTGAAGGAACCTGTTTTATAAACAGAAAATCTTCTATTCCTACGGGCACTGGAACAGACGAAAGTCTAAAGAAGGCGGTAACGGAGGTGGTGATCCCGAGGATCAAGAATGGAACCATGTGAGTGGTGAGTGAAACAAAAAAGTAAATGCTTTGGCAAATGTCATAGGCATTAGAACAAGTAAGGGAAAAGGTAACGGAGGGAGGTGGAATAAACAAAATAGTCTGAAGTAGAGAAGACTGTATATATATAAGGGGATAATGACTTGAGAATAATTGAGATATTAAAGAATACCAGGGTGGACACCTGAGATAGTAAAGAATACCAGGGTGGACACCTGAGATATTAAAGAATACCGGAGTAGACACCCGAGAAGAGAGAGGATTCCAGGGCGGACACCTGAGGAGAGAGAGGTTTCGCCTTGTTCCTGCACTTTAATATAGCGGTCAAAAGAAACGTGAACTCAGAGCCCACATAATAGGGGACGACTAGGCTACGGCCACGTTTAAAGACGTAGTAAAAGGAGTTTGTTTAAACTCCATTTCGGGTATTAATTAGAAGGCATAGATATTTGTGTCCAGCTGGTGTCTGTCTAGTCCGCACATGTCTGTTGTACCTTTTCTTTTGTATGTCACATGTAAGAAATGTTGTCTTATATTGGTTGAAATCAAATAGGGTTTTACGTGATTCTATAGTTGAGAGGGAATTGCACATGGATTGATGTTCTTGAGTAAATTGGTGCTAAAAATGTTTTGGCGGAAAAAAATTGGAGTGGAGTTTGCAGCGTTTGATGCTCGCTCATATTATTGACAGTGTTAAAATTGCATGGAAGCATTGAAAAGTGGTGTTTAAGAGGTAAGTAGAACAGATTTAAGCATGGAAGAAATTACACCATTAGCACACTTATGTAAGCGACTGCCGAAACATGCACCCAAGCTTAAGAAATATAGCACAGGCTGGGTTTAGGGCACCGCCCACAAGATAGGTCTTCATCTAAAGCCATCTTACAGCACATGACGACTTACTTGCATGCCACATATACAGGAAAAAAACTAGAGAAACGCCTCGCTGTTCTAGAACTTTGGAAAATGTTCAAACAGTCGAAGGAGGAAGAGCCACCTGCAGACTGGATATTAAACGTATGCACAGAGGGGGGTGAGATGCCTACCGCCCCACCTGCCCCGCCTGAAACAGAAACCGAGGGAAGTAAGCCTGAGGCACTCTACCCATTAAGGGAGCTTAAAGCAGCCACAGGGTACAGCAACCCTGCATAAGAGTCACCTACTTAGAGTAGTGACAAAATCCGAGGGAAGGATCAGAACCAGATTCTTACCTCCGCAGCCCCGAGGGACAAGGAGAGACACGATGATGAGAGGAAGGATCAGGCACAGATTAGTGCATCTCTCGATAAGGAGAGCGAGGGAAAGAAATGGAAAGAATGTGAAAGCAGAACTGATGAGATAGCATTCGCAAAAGACGAATGGATGGGAGGACAGATATTGTTGAAACTCGATGGAAAAGGAAGTGATGATGTGAGACCTATAGAGAGGTTAGATGAGGTGCAGAGAAAGGAGAAAGACAAGGAGTCAAGGGATGAAAGGATAAAACGGAAGGATAGGCTGAGGAGTGAACAGCTATATCGCGAAGAGCAAGAGAAACAGCTTGATCGCAAACAGAGAGTAGTCTATGCCTTGGACAGAAACAGCAAGGTTTAGACAAAGAGCAAAGAGCATGTAACAAGATAAGGAGACGAAGGGATGAGGAAATTCGAAGGGAAAATGAACGTAGAAATAAAAGGAGAAGAGAAGAAGACAAGGTCAGAGAAGAGGCGAGGAAGCGCAAAGAATATGATGATGTCATAGAACGTAAGAGTAGACAGAGGGCAAGCGATCTCGAATATCTGAAGAGGGAAGTTAAAAAAAACAATCCTGTTGTACAATGGGAAGACATTGAAGAATTTTTTCCCTGCGTACGACTCTACCGGGCACTACCAGGGCAAATATTGAAGATGACTTCGACACCAGAAGCATTGGGGAAATGATCGATAAGATATATGATGAAATGGGGTTAGACCAAGTATACCAAGGGGAAAGGGAAGACGAGCGCCTTGAGAGCACTCAGCTGTATGACACTGAGATATCACCCGAAGTAGTGGGAGCAGGAGACTGTCCCTGGACAGACTAGAAATCAGTAAAAATGATGATGACACAAGGAGTTGCGTGAATTGGGAACAATCAATGTCCAACTCCAGAGAGGAAACAGAGCGCGAGACAAATGAAGAAGGGATACGGCGCGAAAAGCACAAGGGGGTACGATGGTCAGTTGCTAGTGAGTCCGCACTGAGGACATCAGAGTCTGCCACACAGTCAGACTGGCATGATGGAACACCCCATGGTCAGAGGAGGGTGTCAGCACCCGCCTATGTAGACAGGTTGAGGATATTGCCAGCCAGACGGCGATGTGGGAATATTACCCCAGCGGTAGACAGGAGAGCTATGAGAGAAGAGAAGGAAGGCTGCGCATTCCAATTTCCGCTACTAGAAAAGGGGAAGCAAGACTGCAATATATTCCGTGGCCATACATGGATCAGGAAAACCTGAAATACAAGCTTCCAATGCTGACATTAGGAGCTGGGAAGTGGATACACGAGTTAGGAAAAATGACATTGGGTGTCACGCTCGCATAGGGGACATTAAAGGTCTCCTGATCACCATACTTGGTGAGAGAGCAGACGATGTGTGGAAACGGGCAGGGTACCCTTGTGTATCCACAATTAACACTGCTCATGGCGGAGCACCATTTAATAATTGCAGAGCAGCAGTATGGAAAGCGCTACGAGTGCTGTACCCAGACATTTCCGATATGGGAGCTATAATGACTCGAAAAATGAAGGAGTCGGAAGATCTGTTGATTTATAGCCAGAATTTCCAAGACGCGTGGGTGCTCGAAAACACATGAATCTTGGACGAATTCTATACCGATGTTTTACCCCATATTGTGCCGAGGGCTACCAGAGCCGGTTGAAAAACAGCTCAAGAAATTTGTAGGGGTAGAGGCTAAACCCTGGGCAGAAATACAATTAACTATCGCACATTACTGTAGATTGTTGCAAGAAAAGAATCAGGAGGCAACTCGAAAGGGTGAGGAAGCGAAGCTGGTGCAAAAGAAAAGATCAAAGTATGCTCTTGAAGGAGCCATGCTGACTAGCCCAGCTGAACCAAACGTACAACAGGTGGCTAACCCACAGCAGAACAACCAGGGTAACATAGGATTGAACCCGAGGGTAAGGGGATTTAGTGGAAGAGGATGGCAAAGTAATCAACGAGGTTTTGAGAGTAATCAAGGTGGTTTTCAAAACGTGCAAATGGGCAACCCAGATATGTCAACCAGACAAATAATTCGACCACCACCATTATGTTGGCTGTGTGGAATGACAGGGCATTTGGCGCGCACGTGCAGAAGTCAAGACGTGTGGCAGAATAGCCAAGGAATGGGAGCAGGCATGGCGAATCCACCTGCAATCTCACAACTGGGCAATGCGCAAAATCACACAGTGCAGCAGCAAGCACCAGGCATGCAGCAGGATGCGCAACAAGGGTTTCTACCCCCGAACATGGGGAATTTGCCTCAAGGACAATTTCAACAGGCACCACCGCAATCATCTCAGGGCACAAACTCCGGAAGGGGAGGCAGCCCAGGGAGTGGAGGGAATCCACAAGTGTACAGTGGACCAAAATTATATATGAACTAGAACAGCTCACTGGGAACCATGATGTGCTTTATCCTCTCAGTGACTCCAGGCCCTAATAGGGAACATGTCGTCATAGGGGGTGAAGAATATTCCTTCTTAGTTGACACGGGTGCAACATGCTCGTGCATACATGAAGGCAATTTTTCCTTGTCCGGTGAGGCCATAGACACTCAGAGTTTTACAGGAGCTCACAGTCAAGATCCCTTTACAGAAGCACTCCCAGTCATGTACATTTGTTGTATTCACGTCAGACCCCAGTAAACATTTTGGGTCGAGACTTAATGACAAAATTGAATATGACAATATCGTTCACGGAGGAGGGCATAGTATGCTCCACTCCAGGAATGCATTATTCAAATGTGTGCAAAATGATCAGGGCATACTCAGGACACATAGCCATGAGGGATGTACCTCTAGAGCCAGAGTTCTTCGCATATGGCATGCGTGTGCTTGTGGCAGGGTTGCCAGGCCTCGCAGATAGAACTATGAGAACCCCTGCTGAATTTTTATTCAGACCAAGAATACCTATGCATGAAGAGGAGGGACAAGTATTTCCCTTAATGATACATACCGCAGCTGTGCGAGGGAAAATAGCATTGGTTGAAAGCTGCGACGATGAAGGCAGACAATGGTGCACGATTATCGCCATTGAAGAAGGGTATCGAGTGACTGACGTCAGCGATGACGATCTGTTTGAAGAACAAACTGACTCAGAAGACACAAGAGTAAAAGTGAGTCTCATATTTTGGGTAAAAATTATCAAAAGAGAAGTGCCTCAGAGAATGAGTTGGCACTGATACGACCGGAATACTTTGATGACGACATGGCACAGGTGCCTGTCTCAGTATGGACTACAGGACCTTATGACGTAGGCCTCCTGAAGGGACTGGGGGAAGTGAAAATTAAACTGAAACCAGGAGCAATTTACAGAGAGCGTGACAGTATCCCATGTCCAGAGAGGCGGATGAAGGGATCGCAAAGACAATTTTGACCATGATGGATCAGGGCATCCTAGTGATGTCAGAGTCACCCTGTAATACAATGATTTATCCCGTCAAGAAATCAAAAGGAGGGTCTTGGGGTTTAATCCAAGATTTAAGAGCATTAAACAACATTGTTGAAGCTGAGTTCCCTCTAGTTCCTAATCCATCTACAATCCTATGTAATATAGCCACCGAGGCAAAATATTTTACGGTGATTGAAAAATGCTTTTTTCTCAATCCTGTTGACTCTCTGACGTGACTCTCAAGATCTGAAATCATCTACATTCAGACAAATGCGTCTGAAAAGCACGAGGTTGCCACAGGGGTACTGTGAGTCCCCGTCCATTTTCAATAGAGTCCTGCAGATGGACCTAAGCAATATTACACTAGATAGTGTCTTCTTGCAAGTATGTGGATGACATTCTAATCTACAGTACCATAGAGGGGCAGTGCAGGCAGGACTCTATCCGGCTATTGACCGTACTGGTTGAGAAAGGATATAAGGTTGACAAGAAAAAGCTACAGTATTGTCAACAGGAAGTACTGTACATTGGCCAATTTATCTCGCATGAAGGCAAGAAAGTGACCCCAGAAAGGGCTGAAGCCATCTTGAACACGGCTAAGCCACTCACGATAAAACAAATGCAGAGCTTTTTAGCCCTATGCAATTATGTTAGAGCTTGAGTTTTCGATTACAGCATGTATACCAAACCCTTGCTCCAGGCACTAAAGAAGGCCCAGGTGACAAAGGAAAAGATTGAATGGTCTGAGGCAATGGAAAAAGGGTTTGCTGAACTCAAGAGAGCGATTTGTACAGCTCCAGTTCTCGGAATTCCTAATTATGCAGTGGAATTCTACCTGTTTTCGCACACAGATGGCAACGTTATGATGGCAGTGCTCGCTCAAAAAACTTTGTTGGGTTACAAGCCCCTGGCATATTACAGTGGGATCCTGGACCCAGTAATGAGAGGCCACTTCCCATGCGAACAAAGTTTAGCTGCCGCAGCGTTCGCCATAGAAAAGGCACCCACTATTGTAATGGGATGTTCCATGACGTTATACGTCGAACATTCACTATTCGCTATTTTAGAGAAACCTAAAGGCACGTTGACGTCTGAGAGAGCATCTGCATATGAAGTGATCATATCTAATCCATCGATCAAAACAGTTCAATGTAAAACAGTGAACCCAGCTACATTCATAGCAGAGCCAGTCACTGAGAGAGAGCCGATACATGACTGTGCAAACTATGAAGAATTCTATGATGAAATCCCCAGGGTTAAAGAAAATGCCCTGGCGGGTGAAGAGATTGTTTTCATTGACAGCTCTTCAAGAATCGACCAAGAAGACGGACAAAGACATACAGGCATTGCCGTAATGAAACAAATAGCAAACAGAGAATTCCGTTTACTCGTCAGTGCACGAATACCATCTCATTATTCAGCACAGGCTGCAGAATTATTGGCGTTGATACTTGCCATTGAGAACCACGCAGACCAGGAAGTAATGGTGTACAGTGACTCCGCCTATGTGACGTCCACAGTACACGCAGGACTAGCACGGTGGAAAAGGAGGGATTACCTCCGAGCGGATGGCACGCCAGTGCAGCATGCAGCCTTATTGGACAAGCTAATTAAGGCACTACAGCTCCCAGTGGGCATAGCGGTCATGAAATGCGCCGCCCATACAAACGGGACAGATTTTCTGTCACGCAGAAACCACGCACCAGACATGGAAGCCAAGCGAATGGCATCCAAAAGTGAGACGATCATGGAAGTGGAAGTGGCATGTACACATGAGAGAATGATGGTGGCACGTGCCACACCTGAAGCTTATAGTAATCTGGGGCAGACACAACTAATGGAGCTACAAGGGGAGGCACCACAAGACGAGAAGAACCTATGGAAATGTCAAGGGTGTTCTTTAAACCCCTTTGATGGATTGTGGCGGCAAGTCAGCACTGGTAAACCAGTAATGCCTGTAGCCCTACTAAAAATAGCATTGGAGCAATTTCATTACCCAATACACATGTCAAAAGAGAATCTAGCAGCAACGTTTGCAGAAGTCTGGTTTATACCGAATTTAGCTGCATTCTTTATGGTGAACTGCATAATCTGCCAGCAATTAACTGCTGGGAACACATTAAAAGTAGTGAGAGGAGTCGTCCCCCGGCCAAATGGGCCTTTTCAGCACTTACATATCGATTACGTTGACGTGATTCAAATGTGAAACAGGTACAGATATTTAATTGTAGTGGTGTGTCCATTCTCTAGATGGATAGAAGCAGGTCCATGTACACACCCAGACTCTACCTGTGCAGCCAAATTTCTGTGAGGGAAGTGTTCTCTAGATGGGGGGTGTGTGAGGTGATGAGATCAGAAAATGGGGCTCAATTTTGAAAATTCAGTCTTTGAGCAGATCAGCTTGTTGCTTGGTATAAAGCACAGGTTCTCATTGGCGTATCATCCGGAATGTAATGGTGTCTGTGAGAGGCCCAACGGCTTGTTAAAAGAAAGGATAGCCAAGTTGAAGCTTACTCTAAAGAGGGAATGGTTGCACTGCCTTCCACTGGCATTGTATGCTCTTCGGAACCAACCAGGCTCCGACCATCGTCTTATGCCGCACGAGATAGTCACACGAAGGAGAATGAATACTCCCCTAACCCCTTGAGCTAGATGTGATGCCCAGCCAACCCGAGAGGTCCTGGGATCCGAATTACAAGAATATCTGAACTGCATGACATCCAGTCTTACTATAATTTCAGACCAACTGCAGCAACGATGAAAAGGGTGCTGCACAGCACAAAACACAGCAGGAGACACTGAAACAGATGCAGTTCAAGGTCTACGTGTTCCACTCCTCTTTCCTGGAGATGTTGTGATAGTAAAAAACCACACGAGGAAGAGGTGGGATGAGCCCAAATTCAATGGCCCTTTCATCGTAGAGGACTGCACTCCTTCAGCTGTAAAACTGTATGGCAGGAGAGCATGGATTTTTCTTAATGTCATTAAGCCCTATATATCGGAGAACATCCTCTAGCTGCACCCCACCGAGAAGAAACTACAGACAACGGGGAACCTCAGCACGTTCAGACGAGATCCATGATGAGGAAGAAGGATGCATGAGCTGCAAAGTCGAGACATTTCCTCTAAGCAAAAAGGGGGATAAGGACATAAAACAGAAACTCTGTGCATCCTAGTTGCAGGGTGAAGAAGAGAATTGCGCATTTAAGCCACAACACGTTTTGTTGAGACTAACTTGTGAATCAACCCACACTCCAGCATTGTTGAGAAACAAGACTCTAACAGACATTGATCAAGGACTTTTACCTTAAGAGCTAAACACAGTTTCCTGAATCATCAAATATCAAGACTTTGTTGTGCAGCACTTATGGTGTCCCCCAGCAGAAATATCACAAAGGATGTGCTAATCTACTTTCAGTTAGTATTGGAATTCTATCCATCACTAGTAGGGAGGGTCACCAGTGTCACAGACTTTATCCAAGATCCTGCCAACAAGATAGTAATCTGGCAACTACTTACCGTCATCGCGGAAGCCTTCATTGAACTGCCTAAATACAGTGATAAGGACTCAAATGCTTCCACCACAGGCAACTATAGATGAACTCATCAATACGCTTTTCTTTCGCATCATAGAGGAGTGACCAGCTAATGTTGGGAGAACTACAGACACCCTCACGTTTATCTGAGATCCAGCAAACTCTGAACTCTTGAGCCAGCTGTGGACCAAGCAAGTTATCTGGTCGCAATCTACATGTCAGGAAAGTGCAAGCATTGTTCACGTCAAGGGAAGAGCCTATAATCCTTAAACCAGCAAGGCAGGACAAATGTCCCTGTCACCTGAGGACAGCCGACTGGCTCGCAATGTCCTCTTGCGCCTGGTAACTGACTTTCCGGAAATGGTGGGGAGACCAAGCGAGGTTGACGTCCTCACCTTCATTAGAGACCCAGCTAACGTCGCACAGATGGGAACGCTCCTACATGGCATCATGCTTCAAGTGGAGCTGTCCAACTTTGAGAGAGATTACATAAGGAGATTCCAGTGAAACCTTCCGCCGAGGGACAGATCGAGGAAGCCAAGGCAAGCACTTCATCTTTTCGCCGAGGGACAGATCGAGGGAACAGAGACACGAACTTCACCTTTATTTGATTTGATTGCCATTTTTCCCATTTCTTCAAATTGAACAGTGTCCAGCATGTCCTCAAGACTGAAGCAGATTCAGGGGTGGACTGGGAACTCACCTACTTTTAATACACACAGTAAAAGTGACTTATCGAAGTGTTAGTCTAATCTATTTTTCCATAGTCTAGCAAGGATACTGCATCCTGTATCAAGAGACAATCGTCACCCGCAAGAGGGGGGACACTTGTGAAGCACCAGACACTGTATGATACTAACTGTTTGAGAACAAGTGAATTGGGGGAAAAGAATAAACATTGACATTTTGTTATGAGCGGGATGGGGGTCCAGAAGAGTAACCTTGTCCTCCCACAAACAGAGGGGTGCCCTCGCTTCTCCGGAAGAAAATGCTGCCGCCTCACGTACCATACCATCATGTATCTATGCATTGTGTTTATCATTATCTTGCTGTCCTTAACGAACAGAGCTGCATTTTTTCTTGGTGCATGAAGCGTTTCAATTTTAGTGCACCCACCAGATGATGTATGCACGAGTCCCACAAAAGCACCCAGACCCTATATTGTTATTCCAGTCCCGAGAAAATCTGATGGTAAAGTAAATGAACTGAAAATTAATGTAATTAACAGTGACACATACACACTTGAGGTAACGAATGAAAAGAAAAGCTGGAGACAGGGTCAGCACGGAATGAATGAAAACTTAGCACTGACAACTACACGCACCCACACACTGAATGCACACGAACTAGGACATGGGTCAATGGCCACAGGACCTCAAGCGAAGGCAATCGAGAGCATGAAACTGACTACCGAATAATTAGCCCCAGAAAATAATGAGAGAAACCGAGAAGAATCAAGAGAAAAGCCAATGAAAGAAGACTTAACACAAGCCTTTAAAAAGACAGAAGCGGCTGTAGGAGAATTCACTGCAAAGACACAAATGTTAATAGATCATTTATTCACGTTTATAGCTAGAGCGAAGAAACTACATGAGGAACTGAAAAATAAACCTGCAGAGACTCTACTGACAATCACACAAGGAACAAGTACCAGGCCCACGATGCAGCCATACACTGGGCCGGTGACAGACTGGTGGCTAACAAAGGCACTTATAGAGGGCAGGAAAAGAATGCAAGAAGAGAAGGAGAGCATTGCAAAACCTCCACCTACCACATCGATGCAGATAAAGGAACCATGCCCGAGAGGCCCCCAGCAAGGAAAAGCCACACAGATGCGTTTAGGGATGTAGTTATAGTGAACTACAGGAAGACACTAAGGATCAAGAGGAGCCTGCATGAAGATAACAGTGAACTGAACGACGACCTGGAAAGCACAGCACATCTAGGAAACATTTGGTACCAGCACATGAAAGAAGTTGGAAGAAGAAAATCAGAAGGAGAATGCTTCGTTTGTGTACTCCTACCGTACAGCATGGGGAAATCCAAGATCTTCGTGGCTATAGAAATTGATGTCCCGACAGCACACTGTCATTCACACGTAGCAATGTGCAACTCCAGAGGACATTTCATGGGAAGGGATGCCTCATTGATATGGGCAACCGAGACAAATTACCCTGATGAAGACGATTATAGACAGGACATTAAGACAAGAAACAGAGCCCAAACTAGGAATCATATGATCAGGTACAAGAAGCCTGGAGTTAAAGGAGCAGCAATCAGATGGGAAGTGAACCCAAAGCTAAATGTCCAAGGAAAAACTCCAGAAGAGGCAAAAAATTGGAGGAACATAGGCCAAATGCAGATTTGGGGAACAGTGCTTTCACCAAATGGATGGGAAGAAGGAGTGGTGATCTGCAGAGCATGGATGGTCCTTGGAGCCTGCTAAGAAGCAATAGAAAACACGCAGAGGTTGTGCAAACCACTATGGCCAAAGTTGGTAAAGTTACTAACATGGGTCAAAGACAGAGGAGGACCCTGCAGATAGTGCCACTGGAAAGCCCAAAATTGTGCTTCAGGAACAATGGCACGAGGAAGATGGGAGAGAATCAGAACTGCGGATGAATCTTTGAAGCTCCAGGAATGACTCACGGAACCGCAGTAATTATGGATCATTATTGGGCGTGTGGATCCAAAGCATACATAAGACTGCCGAAAAACTGGGGAGGCATATGCACAATAGTAAACATCCATGTTCCGGCACTAGTGATCCCGAAAAGTGACCTGAATATTGACAATTTCCCAAAAGCAGATTCTCACCTAAGGAAAAGGAGATATATGGAACTGGTATCCCGAAAGAAAAGAGAGAATTACTTTTTTGCCAAATCAGAAGAAGCATTCCATGCAATCCCGTTATTGCACAGGCTCTTCAGCCTCACCTCATCTGTGTTCACAACGATCATCATGCCCAGATTTCAGGTTGGAGCAAATACGAAGTGGTTACAAATCACCAGATGGGAACTACTGCAAACCATCAACTCGACAATAAAGGGATTCAACGCAATCAAGGAACAGTTACGAGCAATCCGACTGATGACTCTACAGAACAGATATTTGCTTCACATGATCACAGCGATGGATGGAGGAGTTTGTTCAAAAATCGGAGAATCATGTTTCACATGTATACCCTCTCATAATGAAGAAAATGGAACCTTAACAGAAGCCATAGAGATGCTAACGAAGCTACAGAACCAGATGATCGATGAAACTGACAAAGTTGATGACGACAGCTGGTTTGGAACACTTTTCTCATGGGTCCCACAGTGGATGGCAAACATATTCAAGTTCCTGGGAGCCCTGCCACTGATGATACTATTAGGATTTTGTGTTGTCAAGATAATTATCTCGCAATGCCTGAAAACTGCGAAGAAAGCCATTGGGATGAGGATCATGATCGATGTCAAACCAGGTTGGAAGCCCAGAGACCTGACTGATCAAGAAATAAGAGACTTTGGGCCTCATTGCAACCCAGGCGGTAAGTTCCCTACTTTACCACCATGGTGTAAACTCTGTTTACACCATGGTGGATGGCAGATTTACCGCCCCATTCCAAGGTGAGTGGGGCGGTAAATCCCCATTCCCCATTTACCCTTCCCCATTCCCATTTTTGCCCCATAGGGCATAATGGGAGTGGGGAAGGTGCTAATTACGGCACCGTAAATTACGGTGCCGTAATTAGCACCAAGGCAGGTTAGCGCCTTGCATTTTAACGGCTGCTAAAAGCAGGCGTTAAAATGGTAATCAGGCGTTAAGGGTTAACGGCGCCGACGGCGCCGTTAAACCCTTAACGCCTGGGTTGTAATGAGGCCCTTTGTGAAGGCCTGCGAATTTGCGCCAGAAGGAACAAAATGTGTGTATCCCAGGAAACGAAGAAAGTACGAAGGAAAATGGATTTATTGTAGCCCAAATGGACAATGCCAGCTAATGACCTGGAACAAAGACGAACATGTAAAAACAGCAGGAAGTTTGAAAGGAGTGATTACGATTTGGACTCCAAAGAGGCACTCCTTCGCACCATCTTGTCCAAACCCAGAAGATGAAGAAGGACTGAATACCGAAGAACAAAGTAAGGAGAATACAAAAGAGGAAGCAAGTGGTCGATGAACCGACCAGAGGGGGGAGTATAGAGGAGGTCCCAGATATGGCCTGCACTCCAGCCATCCATTTTGAAATACCAGTAACATACTCGCCGAGATATGTGATGTATGAGGAGCAAATAAATCAACAGAGAGCCACACTGGGGCTCTGCCCAGTCCCCATCAGAAGAGAAATACCTGTTGAAGTGCCAATAACCAGACAACCATGGGCAGCACGGTACCCATTGAGACCGTACCAACCGCTGACACATGAAGACTACTTTCAGACTGTCCCGGAAGAGACCCAAAGGGCCTTAATGGAAGGCGAATGGTGACGTCATGAGGGCCCGGAAAGACGCACAGATGAATGAAGCAACAACCAAAAGATGACACACTAAGACGAAACACCATGAATAAAGATATCACAGACATAGAAGATAAGATGATGTCAAAATATAAAGAAACGTAACCATAAAACAGGATGAAAATATGCAACCAGCTAATGCCTGTACATAGGCTTGTAACGCAAGAAGCTAAGAAAACAGTACGGCTTGCTATGCTTAGTAGAAGAATAGAGCAGCAAGAGCCAACTATATACATATATATATCTTCCTCAATGAAGCACATTATATAAGTGCAGTCCACATTTACATGAAAGCAGAATTAAACCCAGGATGGTAGGGGCCAAACAGGCCAGGATTTTTATACCAGCAAAAAGCCAGACGAAAGAGCAGAATCGAAACTTAGCAAGAAGCAGCTCATGCCTAGGAATTCGAGGTCAACCCAAGGAAGGAAGGAGAGCGGCAACTCCGAAGAATCAAAACTTAAGAGCATAGCAGCCTGCCTGTGAAGGTTAAGATAAGGAGGCCCAGGCAGATGGCGAGGCTGAAGAGAGAATCAAATACGCAAATAGATGGAAAATGAAGCAGCTTCACGGTGTACTGACACGTGACCAGCCAAGCGTGAAGAGGTACCAACGCCTGATGTCACCCAAAACCAGAGGATGCCATAACTTTCCCTGATAACAAGCTACAGTTTTGAGGCTGTCCTCAGCCAACTAATTGACACATAGCCCTAAAGTAGTGATTGATGGAAGCTTGAATCTTGGGGCATGCCACATCTGGATAACCATTCTGCAAGCTGCTAATTAAAGTGGAGATTTATGCCTAGGGGTGTAACCGACCCAATCACAATGGACCAAGTAATCTAGGGTCCTATAGCTAGTAGAACCAATGAGACGTCGTACTTGTAGTGCCGTCGAGCACGAGTGATGGAGAGGGATGGGCGTAGACGCCCACCCGACAAGAGTTATCCAAGAGTTATCCAATCCTCACACCCCGTTACCATATACAGTTATAGTACCTATACTTAAGTTACCTTTTCCAACCAATAGACTTGCATGACAGAATTTCGAGTGTTACACGTCAATGATGACGAATATTGCCTATAAAAATTGCTGTTTGAATGAAGATTGTGGAGGTTGAAGCGAGACGGGCGATCGCATCACTGATGATTTCCTAATGTTTCCCCCGTTTTTTGTACTTGTCATTAATCGGACTTCCCTTTGCCAAACCATTGAGTTGTCCTTATTGATTGGTGTTGGAGTAAGAGAATTCTGCACCGCATTCTCCTCAAGGTGCAGCTATCTCGTCTTAAAGTACTTGAGGGTGAGCTCTGATCCCGTGGGCCCGTCAGAGGTTGCTCCACCCTCCTGTACAACTCCCTGAAAAAAAAATGTCATGGATAAAGCCTTCAAGCATAGACCAAACTTAGTGTACACCTGACCTTTTATATTTGGTCTCTCTGGCACACTCGTGTTTTATCTTAAATTCCATCTCATAGGTGGGTCCACGGTCTAATTTAGTAAATAGTAGTTGACTGTGGGGACCGCTTTGTGTCACTGAATCCATCCGTGTAGTTCCGCTTACCTGGTATACCTATCGCATTATGTGCAATTTGTGCATTTGCTACTGATTTAATAATATGCACATTTTTCAAGAATATCTCAATCAGACTCTTGTTTATTTTTTTTTTTGGTGTTTCATAATATTACTATTCAGTAAGGGGGTAATGCAAATCTGTATGCGCACATTTTAAATCCGACATGCTCCTTGAGATGCAGCCCACCTGAAAAAGAATTTGTCTAAGACATATTGGGCCTCATTACGACCCAGGCGGTAAGTTACCGCCTGGGCCGTGATTTTACCACCATGGCGTAAACTACGTTTACGCCATGGTGGTTGGCGGATTTACCGCCCCATTCCAACCTTGGCGGGGCGGTAAATCCCCATTTTCCCATTTTCCCTTCCCCATTCCCATTTTGCCCCATAGGGCATAATGGGAGTGGGGAAGGCGTTAATTACGCCACCGTAAATTACGGTGGCGTAATTAACATCAAGGTCCCTTAGCGCCATGGATTTTAACACCTGGTGTTAAAACCTCCATGGCGCTAAGGGACCTCGGAATCAGGCGGTAAGGGTCGGCGCTGTTTACGCCGCCGTAAAACCCTTACCGCCTGAGTCGTAATGAGGCCCATAATATTTGGTATTGTCGCAGCTGCCAGTTATTGATGATGACAAACTGGTTCATGTGATGTATCACCTGCAACCCAGTTGTTCATCATACGGTTTGTCTTGTCCTATGTTATGCCTACTGCCAATTACACATACCCTCACACACCGCCATGCAATTCCATGCAATGCCTGTAACTAAGATGTAACTAAGTATGGTTTCCTCTGTAACCAGCTATGACTACATGACTATATTACCATGACTACCGCCATGCAAGTACTAAGTAAAGCCTGTACCTAAGCTGTATATCCTAACACGCTGTCATGTTACCACTGTCATGTAACCAAGTATGCCTTATTCTGTAACCAGCTATGATTATATGTAACAGCGCCACGATGCCTCCGGGCTGCGGCGCGCTATATAAATATTAATAAATAAAAAATAAATAAATGTAGATCATGGCTAACCACACATTCACTTGCTCAGTTGTCATTATATTTCTGGATTACTGGACATTACCGAAGGAAAGTGCACCACGCCAGCCTTCCTGCAAGTATTCCTTGGGTCTCCACAGCCCAATAAAAAAACTATACGTGCCTGCAGCACAGCCCCGTTTTTTCATTAAAATGATCCCCTGTGGATGAAACACGTGTAAATCACATTGTACCACAAATTACATGATTTTATTCAAAACATATTTTTCCCTAGGTCTCCTGACCAGTCAACTAGGGTGAGGGATGTCAGCCAAACGACAATACTTTCCATAGGGAGATTAAAAAAAAATACATCCATGGGTTTCCTATGTTTCGAGTAAGAGATATCTTTCATGAAATAAGAAGTGTGAGAAAACCATCCGCAAGAATGACAAAATGTGCACTGCATCTAGTTAGGGCCTTACAGCACCCATTGAAACATGAACATTTCTGGTATTTGTGAAATCAAGAGACCTAGGGTACCATATATCAAAGTATCTTTTGGTTTGGTTTGAGAGAGACAAATACCCGGTGGTATTTTTTCAGACATCATGCTTTTTCTTCTGGAT
Source organism: Ambystoma mexicanum (assembly GCF_040938575.1). NCBI lineage: Eukaryota > Metazoa > Chordata > Amphibia > Caudata > Ambystomatidae > Ambystoma > Ambystoma mexicanum. The sequence goes on along the minus strand of NC_090937.1, from coordinate 790,957,651 downwards.
AGGCCATTATTTCCTTATATCCTCTGGACAACCAACTGCAGTCAAGAAGATTAGTCATACAGTAAGAGGTGTTTTGGGGTGAGCAGGAGTAGAAGATATATTGTTTTGTCGTTGTTCGCACTGGTGGTAAAGCAAAGTATATGCCACCAAAATAGTGGAATGTGAAACTTGCATTACTGCGAATCGTCTGTGTGAAATTACGCCCTACATTTGAACGGTACCGCTACCATCCTCCCCATTCTCATTGAGCCCTATGGGGGCTCAAATGGGAATGGTGATGTACCGGCTCCGGGTCCCACACAAGGGAAATTAACGGGCCCACAAAGGTCGGAATGGCCCGGTTATTCCCCTTTCATGGGACCCGGTGCCGGACCCGAGTTTGGGGGTAGCATTGCCCTTGTTAAGGGCATGGCTACCCCCAAACTTGTAATTAGGCACAATGGCCCTCATTACGACCCTTGCGGAAATCGGAAAACGATGGCGGAAATGCAATACCGCCATTGAATAGCGCTCGGTGCGACTATGACCCGTCACCGCAAAGTACGAAGCCATTAGCGACACCGTAGTGAACGCCAACGCTAACTGCACCAAGCACGCGCGCGCGCGCCATGCGAAACCGCAAACACCACCATGGCGCAACGGTACGCCAATTCCGACCCTAGCGGACATGTACCTAACGCCATCAGGCATGGCGTAATGTACCATTCCGCCATGGTGAGAAGTACGGCATCGCGAATCAACCGTAAACGGCCCCACTGAGTGCCTGTACACCGCTCCCTGCCCACAAAGTACAACTCCCCGTAGGTGCAATGAAGCCACAATGCAACCATTGAAATGTACAAGTCACCCATGCATGGCAACGAACAAAAGAAACACAAGAGGGGCCAATGGGAGCTGCAGGGCACAGATGGCACGAATACAGAAGCCATCCCAATGGACATGACCACAGTCCCCCACCAAGAAACGCACGCAAACACAGGCACCTGTGACCAGCAATATTCCGAGAATCACATCATTCCACCAGTCCACCTGGCTGACCGGCATCTGTTACACAAAACCCAATCCCCCGCCCCTGAGCATGACAACATTCAAACTGTCATATTGGCAGCCCCCATCCCTGACCTCACGGGCTTAGTAGGCAAACGCGCCCAGTACAGTACCACGCAACTAAACTCCGAAGCTGGAACCCAATGCAGATCTCCTCACAATACATCGCCCCCCAAATAGGCATATGCCACATCACTTGCAAAGAAAAACGCTACACGGGCCAAATCAGAATAGAAATTTAATGCACATCAAAGTCACCAAGCCCATACAGCCATCAGGCCATGAACTCCTAAACACCAATCACCATTGTGGGCTGCATCCGCAAGAAATGACCAGCCACTACTTGTGTGTCGTCCTGTTCCCTCATGGTACACAGAGCCACAATCACGTACGAAAAGGCAACATGGAAGCGCACAGAACCGCAGGGCCGTCCCAATGGGGAGGCACTAGTCCAGCTGAAAGGCCGAAATGTTGCTCCGAGCCACCAGTACTGCGTAAGGGCATGTGGGCCATTGGCGATCGTCCCATAAGATCGTAATGCTGCTCCACTGATTAACACGAAGCAGCAGGTGTCGGGAGTAAAACCCATCTGCAGGAGTGGCATACAGATGGCAGTGGCAAAAGGGGAGGAGATACCTGTCAACCAAAAGAAAAGAAAAAGAACAGAATGGCCATCAGAACTACATTCCAACAACTCACTTCAATGATCACACGAAATCCACAGCCATATGCATGCTAGCCCACTCCAAAGGATCATCACCACCCCAAAACCACTTGCGACTCCTAACCATCTATATCGAGGTGCAAACACCATCACAAACGAGTGTACCTGTGCATGCGTCTGTCAAAACAGAATCCATCAGATGGGAATGTTAATGTGCATGGACACAAGTGTCTGAGGGCGTGTCGAGACAGGGAGGGCTCAACAAGGCCAGATAGACGATGGTCCCACCATGGCAGCCCTGCATCACATAGCGTAGGGGAGGCGGATAGATCCCAAGAAGCCCTGTACATGGCAAACTCTGTATCAAATCACCTGCCCATGCATCCATTCATCATTCCCTCATCCCGGAATCAAAACGCCTGAATAATTACTCACATAACATTAGAAACATCCATTGAGTCTGTGCGTTATGCAGCCTGCAAAATCCACAGTGCCCCAGCCCGTAATTCCAGTGTAGTGAAGTAACATGTATGTGGGAACGGCCGGCCTCATCGCCCACGTAGCAATTGCGCATCCCAAACTATTCATATCAATCATTGCTTCCTCGCCATGGGCCCTGTCTCAAGGACATTGAACAACAGAACGTTATATTTGCAGTCAGACCTGTGGGCATCTCCTCGCCGCTAGCTGGAAACCGAAAGCGCCGCCCTTGGAATTCCACATTTGCAACATCACGCCGAAAAGGCATCTGTGGCCGTTTGAAATCACTAATTATTCCATCGAGTGCGGCTGTGTGTGAAAATGGCAACTGCCTTCACCCACAAATGGGACGCCCCGCCCGTCATTGCAACTCGGTACAGTGATGCATGAGGGCCCACCGTTACTCGAGTACTACGTTCCACTGACCCTTCACAAGTCTGTTCGCGACTGCACAGATAGTATGTGCAACAATGGGACCACAGCAGAATGAACATGTCAACCAATGTTACACGGCCATCGGGTACAAATACATGATTGCAATAGCAAGATGCCATTCCCAGATTTGCAGCGTTGTGCGCGGGACGTGCTCGGCCAAAGTGGAGAGCAGCTTGCACAGGTGGAATTAATCACCACAGGTGGAGGCCATACAGCCTGAAAACACATAAATTGCACAGCCAGTCTCCTCCCACAACCACACCGAAATGCTACCGGCAGGACTCGCGATGTTGGCCCTGGGGGACCTGATAGCACTGCAACTACTCCAACTCCAAGAAGAAGACGAACACCAACTGCTACCGGCCGCACGAAGGAGACGCAGGAGGAGGAGGAGGCCAAGGCAGGGCCAGCAAGGGCCGCCAGCACAGCCACTACCACCACGCAGGCAGCCCGCAATCCCACGCCTCCGAGCACATCCGTTCAACCTCACTGATGAGCAGATCCACACCCTCTACCGTCTGGACCGGGACACCATAGCCGCCATTGTGGACATGACACAGGCTGACCTTGTCAGCATGATAGATAGCCCAACCGCCATCCCACCCCTACTGAAGGTGGTGTCTGTACTCCACTTCCTGGCCACAGGCACCTACCAGCACACAGTCGGACAGTTGCATGGCATTTCTCAGCCACTGTTCTCACGGACACTATTGCAAGTGCTCGATGCCCTCCTGCAGCATGCAGACGACTACATCTCTCTACCACGCTCGGAGCAGGAAATTACCAACACAAAAGTGGGATTCCATGCACTTGCCGGCATACCGGGTTGCATTGGTGCCATCGACTGCACCCATGTGGAATTGGTCGTCCCACATGCCATGGAGGCCCAGTACCGCAACAGAAAACAATTTCATTCCCTGAATGTACAAATGGTGTGTGACTCCAACAGGATCATTACACATTGTTGTGCCCGATTCCCTGGATCAACCCATGATTCTGTGGTCTTGAGGAACTCTACAATACCACGCTACATGGAGCGACACGCAGGGAACAGATCCTGGCTACTCAGTGAGTCTCATTACATGCATGATTATGTGGGGAATGTGATTTGGCAATGACCTGGCAGGAAGGGGGGGGGTGTGCGTACGTAGCAATGGCATTCCACATCATACGTTTCTCGTCCACATACAGGTGATGCTGGATATCCACTGAAGAGATGGCTCCTCACACCAGTCCGGAACCCACGGGACCAGCATGAGGAGGACTACAACCATGCCCACTCACGTACCCGTGTAGTCATTGAACAGGCATTCGGCCTACTGAAGACTCGTTTCCGCTGCCTCAGCAGGTCTGGCGGGGCACTCCTGTACCGCCATGAGAAGGTTGCAAAGATGGTCATGGCATGTGTCATGCTCCACAACATGTGCATACGTAGAAATGTGCCCATGCCCCCTGACGCAGAACTGCAAGCACATGATGATGGTCATGATGAGGGTGGGGATGTGGCAGCACCTCATGGAGTCTGCGAGGCACCGGAGGCCCGTGACATTCGTCAGCATCTCATTGATGTATGCTTCTAGCACTCACGCCTGGTGGCTGATACATGGACTCGTGGCACTGTGCGTGTCTGGGACATGCACAATATGGACTGTACGCCTATGATGGCCTAGTACACAGAAATCAATGTCCACACATCTCATTGGTTGATCGTGCACTTTTTATGGCATATGTGATGTCATGTTGAACACCCTATCGACCCGCCACCCAAGTGAGCCCAACACACCCCCTCCACCCTCCTACCTCCCCCACGAACCCCAGTGTCCAAAGATGCTCATTGTCAGTGGGCTGTCGCTATTGCAAGCCCCCTCTGCGGGTATCAGGGGCACCCCTGCCTGTGGAGCGCAGGTTCCTTCCAGATCTACGTTGGGGGCTGCCCTGGACGGAACTTGCAACGGATGATGTGTCTGCCTGCTCACGTCCATGCATGTCCCTAAGGGTTTGCGAGAGCTCAGTGAGCACACGGCGCACTGCGGCAAGTTCGGCACATACGTCTTTGGACGTCGCATGCAGTTCCCCCCTCAGGCTCTCGGTGCTTCTCTCCATTTGGACTCTCAGGCTCTCGGTGCTACTCTCCATTTGTGCCCTCAGCGTCTCTGTGCCTCTCTCCATTTCTGCCCTAAGTGTCTCAGTTGATGTTTCTATGTCTGCCTTAGTGCCCCCACATTCATCGGCATGGTCCTTGAGGAGCGTGGCCATTTGCTGCTGTTGCACGATTAACTGGTCGAGGGACTGTTGCCTCTGCTGGGCCATGCCCATTTGCGGGGGTGTCACAGAGGGGCTGTTGTCCTCATGTTGCCTTGCCACAGGGCTTGGGGGGGATGGCCAGTCGTTGTCTTGTGGGTGCCCCTGCGTGGTATCCTCATGTTGTACGGGATGGGACAGACAGGGGGATTGGGACAGGTCATGGATGGTTCTGACTTCGACATCCCCGTTTTCTGTGTCGGAGCATGCTGCCATCAATGGGGTGTCACCTATGGTGCTGCTGCCACCAGAGGCAGTGCCTTCTGTGGCATCCATTGGGGGGACCTGTGGTGGTGGTGTTGTGGGCATGCTGGCTGCTGGGGTGCCTGTTGATGTTCCCTCCTCTGTGCTGCCACCTGATTTGTGCTGCTGCCGTGTCTTGATGCGTGCAGCTGAGGTGGAGGGTCTCTGGCCGTTGGTCTTGGCCCTCTTTGCAGGTGTGCTGGTAGGGGTGTCCTGTAGCTCGTCGTTTGGATCGGACCCTGTGGTGGAGTAAAGGAGGGCGAGGGTTAATGATGGGTCTGTGGGAATTGGAATGGCATTGTATCACATGCTCTGGGGTGGTACCTGAGGGTGATTTGGGTCGGGTCCTTGGAGGTGCTTTGATTTGTGTGTGGAGTGAGGGTGCAGTTGTTTGGCAGCCTGCAGTTAGGGTGTGCCTGCTGCACGTGTAGTGCGTGTATTAGGGGTTTTTAATTATTTATGTATTTATTGTGGGTTTTAACGTGCGCTATCAGGCCGATGTGTGTGGCCGTTCTCCTGGACATGTGTTTCTGTTGCACTATGTGGACGCATGGTACTTCACATGGATGGACTGTGTGGATTTGGCATTGTTTTATCTGGTACACCTACCTGAATCTTCGGATGTCTGCACTCCTTTCTCCATCCCTCCGACTCCCTCTATGCTCTCCATTCCGATGGTGGAGGCACAGATTTCTTCCCAGGGGGTCAACTTGATGGGTGATTCAGGACCTCCCCCGGTGGCTGTGGCAATGTTGCGGTTGGCAGAGAGTATGCTGCGGACGCGTATCCGCAGGTCGTCCCATCGCTTGCGGCATTGCTGTGGGGTGCGGGGTGCGGGCCCCACCGCACTTACCCGCTGTGCCACCAGAGCCCATATGGTCTTCTTGTTTGCAAGTGCCGTTCTGGTCATTTGCGTGGAGAAGACGACGGCAGCATTCTCCTGGAGGGTCTCTGTTAGCACGGTGAGTTCCTCGCGGGAGAAGTGGACCTGCCGCTTGCGGTCGCACGCTTTCTTCGCTACTTTTCCCATTTGTCTTGGTTTCGCTAGGGTGGGTGACGGGTTGGGGTGTGTTTCAGGGTAGTGATTTTAGTGGTTGTGTGGTTTTAGTGGTTTTATAGGTGTACGCCGGGATGTTTCCCGTTCCGGGCACATGTTTTAACTTCCGTTTCCGTATATTTCCGGTCACCGTACTTTCCGGTAGGCGCACACTGCGGTGACCGCTAAGAGGGGTGGCGGTATTGCACCTAGGGCGCCGTACGGCGGCGGTGTGGGCCGTTTTGGGGTCATTTCCGCCATCGCGGACTTTGCACTTCCGCCGTGGCGTGGTGCTCGTGCCCGATGGGTCGGAATGGGCCGCACTTTGCTCCTTCGTGCAATGGCGGAAACGCTATTTACGCTGTGGCGCTCCGGTCAGTCGATTTCCGCAAGGGTCGTAATGAGGGCCAATGTCTCTCTAATCTATCACATGACTACACTATGGGAAACTGTGGTTGACATTTTTGATGTTTCAGAATGTAAACGACTGCTGGTTGTTTTAACTATGTTATTTTGATATATGTTACCTTGAGCCTTTTTATAAGCTGTATTGGTGCTGAACTTGTTTGTAGTTTTATTGGATAGTATATATACTGAGGATGTGATTGTATAGAAAGCCTAATTGGCTATATTGTGTTAAATAAAGAAATCCCAAAATAATCACTAAGATGCACACTTGAATTTTGATTGGAGAAGATTAACAAATCACAGGAAAGCAACTGTGCGAAATGATTTTAAGATGTTGGGATACACCAAACTAGTGAGAGACACGTGAAATCAATTTCTTTCATCTAGGATTCAAAGAAGAAAGCATCAGCAAAAAGACAGTTGGGAAGGTTCTTTGGCGTGAGAACATGCGAAAACAAAGGAAAATCATTAAAACACAGAACACCTTCTTAGGCTCATTCAGTTGGGAAGTTTTGTTGTTTTGTGTTTAGTTTTTAGGTTTAAATTGTAAGAGGTAATACAGAAGGGACACATTTTTATTTGTAATCTTGTTTTATTCTTTTCATTTCTGGGAGTTACAAAGGGGCATTTGTTTACAAACTAATGTGAGGGAATAAAGGGAACAAGTCACTGAAGGCCTAAAAACAAACACAGAAACATTTATTTAAATAGCCAAAGGATACAACCTTTCATTTGCTCTAAACCTGATACGGTTTGGAAAATGTGTTCAGTTTTTACAGTGTGTGGGATGACAGAAAGGGGAAAATGGACGGGGGAAAGTATGGGGAAATCATGTTTGTGTTTTGCCAATGTTTTCCATAAGGCACAATAATGATAAACAAGGAAAAGCGACGAGATAATAAGGAAAACATGAACAGATAAAAAGGATCAAAAAGGAACAGTATTTACTAAAAACTCGAAAGAAAAATCCACCAAAACTGCTCTGAACAACAATTTATGAGTCTGCTTTGGGTACTTATACTCTCACATCCTAAAGAAAATAAAAAAAATAAAGATTAAACTGGAATTGTCCCAGGTCTTTTTAAGTTTTCAAATTTCATTAATATAGAAGACCTCTGATTGGCTGCATGAACACCTTAGTTGACATCCACGCTGCCCAGTAGGGCTGTTGAATTTCTGCGAGACTCAAAATCCAAGCACGAGTTCAACCCTGTGGTAAACCGGTGAGAATTATGTCATTCCAATTTCCAGCAACAGATTTGAGGGACCCTCTTTAGGAAATATCAGCATGCCTAGTGGGGCAATGGACCTGAAGCCAGCCGCTCCATGCGCATTTTGGTGCTTGGTGCGTTCCTGTCACCTTTGCATTGGCTGATTCAATAGATAAGTGTGCAGGGCTGCGATTAACTACGCCCCACCCTCATGGCATCAGTGAACACTTTTGCAGTTACGAGTCATCAAGATCCTTCTACTGGTAATGAATTCTTTGGCATTTCCGCCTGCGTTTAGGGTGTGGAATTCTATAAAGAATATAGAAACGCTCCTGTAAAGCAAGAGTGTTTGCATGTTGACAGATTATTGCTGCAAAACGCCTTTTAGGCCACTGGAATCATTGTCCTTTCTCTTTTCTGTACACGTGTCAGAGAAGGCCAGGTGCCTGGGAATGGGACGCAGATTTGAAGCAAATCATAACACAAACTGCACAAACTGTTGTCATTCATGATGTCCTTTGATCTGCATCAGACGTCACTGGCCACATGTTTACTTGTGCCAGTTCACCAAGGGGATCTGCCCATCAAAACCATTTTGTTGGATCAGAATCACTTTTGTGAATCAGAAGAAGTGAAACATTATCTATATTTACCACGTGTACGTGCCCAGCAAGAACATTCTTGTGAATCTGTACCTACGATCTTTGTAATTCTGGCATACATGAGAAAGTGTTTACTTAAAGCCACCGATTTATTCATGGTGGTTTGCTTTATTTTATTGAAACATTATGAACTAACAGAGGAGAACATATTTGTTTGACCGGGCCCTGCCCCTCAGATGACCATAAAAAGATTTCACATTTATAGTTTTGCTCAGTGCACCAATTGCTCTAAAGTCGATTCCAACCAAGTTGATTGAAATGTGCAATCTAGCAGCAGATTCCGTGGGTATTTCATATTTGGAAAATATGTCTTTTGCTATTCACTTGATCGAGAAATCGATCCCATGCACAAAAGCAGATGGTCATCAAGCGTCATTTCTAAAATACGTTTTTCTTGAGCAACTTCCTGCACTATTTAACACCTGTGGTCATAACATGCACTTTGAAACCTACTGTATTATGTGTCTGCTTTGGAAAATTAACTTCTCGGTTCGCCCAGGTTAGGCATGGTCAAAATACCCTTGATTGGCTGGGCTGACGACCTGGTTCTGCTAGCTGTAACTCCCCAGGGACTGCAGAGCGTTCTGGACCATCTTGTTTCGTGTTTTGCTGAAAATGGTCTGACCATTAACATTGGTAAAACCAAATCCATGATATGATACAAATCTTAAGTTAGGGTCCTTGCCTGTTGAGCAAGTGCAATCATATGAATATGTAGGACTTATTTTTGATTGGGACTTATCCTGGAAAGTCCATTTAGATCATATGCAGGGGAAAGTAAGGTCCATCATATCTGGCTGGAGCAATTTGAGGGGTGGAATGCTGGCCATTCATTCATTAGTCTGGTGAATCTGTATAAGTTAGGCCAATTTTGCTGTATGGGGCTGAGATTTGTGCATACAAAATATTTGACAAGGTGACTGGGATCGAAAGAAATAGTGTGAAAACACTCCTTAATTGACCAACCTGCATATCTACTTGAGACCCGCCTAAAGTCACTTGATTTTGCCTTGAGTATAGAAAAGATCAATCTATGCCTAAAAATGTCTCTTTCCGACAAGGACACACTACTCTATGATGACGATTTAGTCCTAAGTGTTGACATTTCTGGAAGAAGGAAGCTCCCTTTTAGTAGAATGTATACAGAAGCTAGTGGTTGGACGTATAGCTCAGGGTGCCACTTTGCAAAGCCTGCACTTAAGAAGTTGGGAGTTTCGAGGAAAAGGCACATGCTCGAGAGAGACTCCAAATAACTGCTGGTTAATTTAGCTGCTAAAGCTTCTTCTGGTGATTATATGTCCCACTGGGTATGTAAAATTGACGGCAATAAGTAACTAACTGCAGACCACTATAATCGGATAGTGTCTACCTATATCCACATTAAGTTCAATTTGTTGGGAGCATTAAGAGTGTTTGAAAGCCGCAAGGGCATTTTCATGGCTCAGCACAGCTGTAGACTCTGCAGGTTGAAAAGTTTGAAACATGTAATGATTGTGTGTAAGGCACTTGGCAGCCTATGGCGAAATATGTGCCTTGCAATTGATGGACCCAGTTTAAAATTGCTTTGCGCAAAGGACATTGCTAGACTTTTTTGAATGGATTTTAGGCATGTTGATTCAGTTAAAATTCCGTTTTATTATAAGCTTATTTATAACCTAGTTGTGGCTGAGGCTGAATGTTTACTCAATATGGGATATGCAGTGTCAGATAATTGGCCGCAAGACACTCCAAGGGGACTTACTCAGGGAGGAGAGGGCGGATCTGAGCATAACCCCCGTGAGCCTTTGAAAATACACTTACCACCGGTGGAGCAAAACGCATCTAATCAAACCTCCCCATGGAGACAGAGTCGCCAGGTGACATATGATTGATCCCATATTATACATTCTTTAGACCACCATAACCCTTTACAAAGGGGTACTCATTGAATTTCACCAGTCAGAATAGTGTTCTTGAACTCGCAAGGGTTTTGCCATTTTCACTCGAATAGGGAACTTGGTCGATCTAATTTGCATTCAAGAATCTTTTTATCCTTGATACATCCTTAGTTGACAGTTTTACTGTTATGTTTTAGCCTGCCAGCAAAGGGTTGAAGGGCAGGCCTTATGGTGGTTTACTTTGTGCTTGTCGTATATCTGTTGGTTCCACCATTGAATATTTAGGCTTGGACCACCCAGATATTTTGGGCTGCAAAATATCCTGGTAGGATCACTCTATTGAACTTCTATGTGTTTTAATTGTTTTGAACATCTATAACCCTGTCTCGGCTGCTTTAACTGATTTGATCATCTTTCATTAATGTATTTGATGCAAACTGTATTTTATGAAATGTTGCCTTTGTTTCAATGGGCAATTGTTATTCTGAATGCTTAGACCCTCGGTGGTATTACCCTGAGACGGCTAGGTGTTTCTCTCTTTCTGCCCGAGCTAGATGGGTAGCTCTCCATTCATGTTTGGACAGCTTTGATCTTGTCCTGCTATATGGGAACACTGCGACTGACAAACTGCCTAGTTAAATTTGGGCAGAAGCTTCTTATGAATCCACTTTGGATGTGATATTTGTCTCTGCCCATATTCTTCCATCTATCCCAAATTTTAGAGTTGATCACACACCTGTAGTGATCATTCACTTCTCAGGGTCTCCCTGGGTGATATTCTTATAGTGGAAAACTCTAATCAGATTGTCGACTCCATAGAGATTAATCCGCGCAACCAGGCAATAATCTGGCACCCTAAATATGCGGCCAGATTTAATGCTAAGATCGATGATTTTCTGGCGGGACTTTTTGTAGACATGTGTCCCCTTTTCTTTTCACCTTATTTGAAGATGACGCTAGCGTCTGTGATTCCCTTTTTTAATATTAGACAGGATAACAACCATATAAGGCTGGACCATAAATTTAATGTGCAGGTACATGCGAAGAAGATGAGGCTGAAGGGGAACATCAAGGAAACACGTAAATCAGGCCCAAATGCAAATGTAACCATAGCAAGGCTCAAACAAAGGTATAGAAATTGGGTCAAGGACCACATGCACTGTTGCTGCAAAAAGACGCAGAAGCTATGCTAACAACATTGGCATCTTTTGACACAACCAATTTCTGGAGACTCATATGTGGGGGCTGGCCAAGTCCTCTTGCAACATCAGCCGATCGCGGGTAAGGTATGGGAAAACTATTTCTCTGACCTTTACTCTGCACTTGTACTGACAGAGTGGGGATGGCAGTAATATTGGGCATTTGCATGTTTAGGGAGGCTTGGCCGTTATTACATATCAATTTGCAAGGCATTTAGGTTGCTTTAGGGAGGGCTAAGTCCTCGAATGTGCCGGGACCAGAGAGGCTTTCAACTGTAACTTAAAATCACCACCAGGTTTATGGCCGGAAGTGCTGTTCCAGCCGTTTTCTAAGGTGGTCGGACAAGGTAGGTGCCCTGTGAATTGGTGAGAGACCATTGTTATAGTTATCTTTCAAAAAGGTTATAGGTCGTACACGAGTAACTATCGTCCCATCTCCTTGCTGGATGCCTCTTATAAGATTCTTTCTACCTTCGTGCTTCAAGGAATAGATAGATGGGCCTCTCAAGCTAAAAAGCTGGGGCCAAATTAGTCTGGCTTCTGCAAAGGAACCAGCACAGCCCTGATCTGCTTTTTATTACATCTCCTGAAGAACCAGGCAATTGAAGCCAAGCGCACATTATATTTTTCTTTTTTAGATGTATCTGAAGCTTTCAACTGTGTCGTTCGATCCATGATTTGGTGAATGCTCAGATTATGGGGTTGTCCTCAGGCTTTGGTTCAATTGCTTGAACTTATGCATAAGGATATAAGAGTTACGGTTGGTTGGACAGTAACAGTATGTACTCTGGATGGGTTGTGGTAGATTGTGGCTTACGGCAATGCTGCGTATTAGCGCCCTTTCTGTTTCTGTTATATTGACAATCAAAAGTTAGAGGTGGTCACAGAATTTAGGTATCTTTGGGTATTGGTTAAATCAAATCGATCAGTAGTGCTCACTAGCCAAGCCTTGAAGGTAGATGCAGTTTGTGCAATAGCACAACTTCGTTTGTTGGACAGAAAATAGTCAAAAAATAGGGGTGCTTTTCTTTACTCCGAGCACTCAAAATGTCTAACTATGTCCTAGTCCCAAGAATCATCTCCTATTGGGCGTAGGTATGTGAGGAGGGACTGGATTGGGATAAGACTGAGTCCTTCATCTGGAAAAGTTTTGCATGTATTCCAACTGGTACCCCTCTCCTGCCAGTGAGACACTTGCTGGGTATTATATCCTTGGCCACTTAGATATATTAAAAGAGAATTCTTCTTTTAAGATCTTTCTTATTTCCAACAGCATCAAGTCTATTCGTCTAGTTGAATGTATTAAACACAGAGAATACATGTGCAGTGCTGAAGGTATGGGTAAACTCTGTATTGTCTACTGCTATCGATAGAGCAATATCGTTGGAAGAATTGGAGTGCAATCCAGGAGAAGTTAAGAAATCCCTATTTGAAAATGACTGGTCACATATAGGGATTAACTTTTTAATTAGCAGATATTCAAACATTTCTCATTGGATATCATTTCTTTCAATTTCCCCCAGAAATACTTGACAAACATGTTTCAAGAGGTATGACAAATGTTTGGTTGCATATAAAACTGAATTTACTCTCTACCAACGAGGCATCTGAACATTTATGTCGATGCTGTAGAATTGAATGTGAGCCCCTGAAACATCTTATTGTGGAATGTCCGGTCTTAGCTGCACACCGAGACAAATCTTTTAACTCTTACTTTTATTCCCGCCCAATTGTTAAATTGGTAGTCCTTTTTTACGGCAACTCCTAGTGTCTCCCAACAACAGATTGTTAATTAATGTGATTAATTTTTTTAAAGCAATCGAAACCTTGTATGAAATCTCTTTGTTCTAAAATGTGTTTGTTGAGAAACATGTTTAATGTGATATGTGTTTTATGAATTCTGTATAAAATTTGATTTTAACATGTTTAATGATGATTCGATATGTATTCTGTGTGTAAAGTTTTGTTTGTAAACTATGTCACACAATACATAAATAAATTTAAAAAATGGTGTTGACACTGAGTGCACTGTTTATGATGATCTGTGGAACTGTTATTTTGATGGCGACAATGGGCCTCATTACGTCTGTGACGGTTAGGCAACAACGGCGCCGGTAGGGCTATCGGCGCCGTTGTTACCATGCCGCCACATTACAATTTCTCCTCGCGGGTGCCGCTCTGCACGCCTGGTCAGATCAGGCGTGCAGAGAGGCACCCGCGAGCAGAACAGGATGGTAGCAACGGTACCGTTATGAACAGTAACGCTGCTACCCTCCTCCCCATTCCCATTGAGCCCTATGGGGCCTCAAATGGGAATGGGGATGTACCAGCTCCGGGTCCCGCGCAAGGGAAATTACCGGGCCTGCAAAGGTCGGAATGGCCCGGTTATTCCCCTTTCGCGGGTCCCGGTGCCGGACCCGAGTTTAGGGGTAGTCATGCCCTTAATAAGGGCATGGCTACCCCCAAACTTGTAATGAGGCCCAATGTCTCTCTAATCTATCACATGACCACACTCTGGGAAACTGTGGTTGACATTTTTGATGCTTCAGAATGTAAACGACTGCTGGTGTTTTAACTATGTGTTTTTGATATATGTTACCTTGAGCCTTTGTATAAGCTGTATTGGTGCTAAACTTGTTTGTAGTTTTATTGGATAGTATATATACTGAGGATGTGATTGTATAGAAAGCCTAATTGGCAATATTGTATTAAATAAAAAAATCCCAAAAGAATCGCTAAAATGCACACTTGAATTTTGATTGGAGAAGAACAACAAATCACAGGAAAGCAACTGTGCGGAAATGATTTTAAGATGTAGGGATACACCAAGCTAGTGAGAGACACTTGATATGAATTTTTTTCATCTAGGATTCAAAGAAGAAAGCATCAGCAAAAAGACAGTTGGGATGGTTCTTTGGCGTGAGAACATGCGAAAACAAAGGAAAATCATTAACACACAGAACACCTTCTAAGGGTCATTCAGTTGGGAAGTTTTTTTTGTTTTGTGTTTAGTTTTTAGGATTAAATTGTAAGAGGTAATACAGAAGGGACGCATTTTTATTTGTAATGCTTTGTATTTAAAGTGAAGGTGGTTTAAGAAATCTTGTTTTATTCTTTTCATTTCTGGGAGTTGCAAAGGGGCATTTGTTTGCAAACTAATGTGAGGGAATAAAGGGAACAAGTCACTGAAGGCCTAAAAACAAACACAGAAACATTTATTTAGATAGCCAAAGGATACAACCTTTGCTCTAAACCTCGGTTTGGAAAATGTGTTCAGTTTTTACAGTGTGTGGGATGACAGAAAGGGGAAATTGGACGGGGGAAAGTATGGGGACATCATGTTTGTGTTTTGCCAATGTTTTCTATAAGGCACAATAATGATAAACAAGGAAAAGCGACAACGAGATAATAAGGAAAACATGAACAGATAAAAAGGATCAATAAGGAACAGTATTTACCAAAATCACCTAAACTCTAACGAAAAATCCACCAAAACTGCTCTGAACAACAATTTATGAGTCTGCTTTGTCTACTTATACTCTCACAACCGCAATAAAATTTAAATGAACACCTTAGTTGACATCCACGCTGCTCAGTAGGGCTGCTGAATTTCTGCGAGACTCAAACTCCGACTCAAAATCCGAGCAGGAGTTCAACCCTGTGGTAAACCTGTGAGAATTATGTCATTCCAATTTCCAGCAACAGATTTGAGGGACCCTCTTTAGGAAATATCAGCATGCCTAGTGGGGCAATGGACCTGAAGCCAGCCGCTCCATGCTCATTTTGGTGCTTGGTGCGTTCCTGTCACCTTTGCATTGGCTGATTCAATAGATAAGTGTGCAGGGCTGCGATTAACTACGCCCCACCATCATGGCATCAGTGAACATTTTTGCAGTTACGAGTCATCAAGATCCTTCTACTGGTAATCAATTCTTTGGCATTTCCGCCTGCGTTTAGGGTGTGGAATTCTATAAAGAATATAGAAACGCTCCTGTAAAGCAAGAGTGTTTGCATGTTGACAGATTATTGCTGCAAAACGCGTTTTAGGCCACTGGAATCATTGTCCTTTCTCTTTTCTGTACACGTGTCAGAGAAGGCCAGGTGCCTGGGAATGGGACGCAGATTTGAAGCAAATCATAACACAAACTGCACAAACTGTTGTCATTCATGATGTCCTTTGATCTGCATCAGACGTCCCTGGCCACATGTTTACTTGTGCGAGTTCACCAAGGGGATCTGCCCATCAAAACCATTTTGTTGGATCAGAATCACTTTTGTGAATCAGAAGAAGTGAAACATTATCTATATTTACCACGTGTACGTGCCCAGCAAGAACATTCTTGTGAATCTGTACCTACGATCTTTGTAATTCTGGCATACATGAGAAAGTGTTTACTTAAAGCCACCGATTTATTCATGGTGGTTTGCTTTATTTTATTGAAACATTATGAACTAACAGAGGAGAACATATTTGTTTGACCAGGCCCTGCCCCTCAGATGCTCCACCACCTCCACCAGTTTAGACTCCTTCCATGTAGCTTCTTAAGCACTCGAGGCAGACTGCATTGAGGAGACTGCTGAACATGACGAGGCCCTGCCACTCAGTTGCTCCCCCTACCACCAGTATCCGTGCCCTCCAGGCAGCTTCTTAAGGACTCCAGGCAGACTACATTGAGTCGGCTGCTAGTCACGTGAGCTAGTCCTGACACTCAGTTGCTCCACCTCCCTCCCGTTTTAGTGCCTTCCAGGCAGCTTCTTAAGGACTCTAGGCAGGCTACTTTGAGGGGGGTGCTAGTTACGTGACCAAGTCTTGATAATTAGTTGCTCCACCAAGCCTCAATTTAACCAGTCCTCCTTAGGCGTCCTCATCACGACCATCCGCACAAAAGGACGGATGAAAGACAATGATCTCACATGTTTGTGCCTGTTCAGGCCTAGCAGGGCCAAGAGCCAGAACCGCTATCCTTCAATCCACTTACAAAGTAGTCATTACTGCCTCCATCGCCTATCCCCCCCCTTTCTAGGGTTTAATGGCCAAGCGCCCTGGGCAGGCCCCGGCAAGTTACCCTAGTGGAAACTCATCAATATCACCCTTGTCCCTATCCAACACCCTCAAACTACACAGACATGCCCCCTTATGCTGATCAATGCTCGCTCAGCAGGCATTCATGCTGCAGAGATCGCTGACCTCATCTTGTACAACAACCTTGATGCCCTTTTCATCACCGAAACATGGTTTACCCCATTCTCTTGCTATGTTTTGATGTCATCCTACCCGCCCAGGCTACTGCATCCAACATTCTAACTGGCCAAGAAGGGCAAGAGACATCCTGGCAAACATCAACAGGAGTGATTGACCATCCACCATCATTCCCTCACCCAGAACAAGCTCATTCATTTCACTCGCCTGCCGGTTCTCTTTATTTCACAAAGAAATTCTTCAACTGGTACTTCATCTACAGACCACCTCACAGTATTGACTCTTTAATTGCCCACATTTCCAAGTTATTCTCCACTGCCAAAATTGTACACTCTCATAATGTCTTTCTTGGAGATTTACGTCCTCAAATCACCTTATCCATTTTCCAAAACATGTTCTTATATGGAGACACTGGTATCATGGCTAGTAAACTCTTTTTGGGGGTTGCCTTAATCTTCAATGCAATTGAAGAAAGGCTGTGGGTTCGCAAGTACGGTCTGTGCGCTAGTAATCAACGATTGAAATAAAAGTATCATCAAAAGAATTAATAAAATATCAGCAGCATTACCACCTACACAGCCAGACCACCCTGGCTGGAACTAAAAATTGGTAGAGGATAGGGTGAGGTGGAGATGCGCTAGATATTGCAACAATAAGGCACACAAATAATATAGTTGATGTTTAATAGTAGCAGAAACAGCCGACACGTGTTTCGACACGCTGGTCGTTCTCAAGGCTGAGTAATTGGTAGATTAAAATATAACAACAACAAGAAGATAAGAGAAGGAATACAAATCAAAATTGATACACATATTAACAACATCATCGTATAAACAAAAAATGGCGATTAAGATTAGTACAAAACAAATATATCACAACACATTGTATAATACAAAAAATTGTTGGCATACCGTGAACCAGGGTTGAAGAGTGGAGTACGCGAGGTGGAAGCAGTTGCAAGAGTTAAAAACAGATCAAAAATGATATGATGAGTATAGTCATTTTTTTGAAAATGTTCATCCTATGAATACAATACTGGAATGGTGATCCCATTGAATGAATATAGCACTCAAAGTATGGAAAAATATATAAAACGGAACAAGTCCTTTGAACAGTACGCAGAGACACCGGAGCCACTAGCCATGCACTGAAAACACCAATCAATTATTAGTCAAATAAAGAGAATGTCTTAAGGCAACATATAAAGGTCACCAATGGCCCTTGAAAAATCAAAAGAAAGTCTTAACAAGAAGAAACTAAAGTCCAAAGAGAACACATTAGTAAACGAACTGGGCTTACCGTACGCAGAATGACTTTGTTGATAAATCGTGAATGGGTGATCCCTAAACCAAAATAACCATGGGTGAAAATGAAAGTAACACTCCATAAACAGATCAAATTAGTGTGAAAAGGACCAACACTGAAGGTGAAGAATATCAGATTGACATACCTCAAAATGAAGGAGGCGATGTAAGACTCAATCGGACATCGCATCCAAATAACAATCCCTGCCGTAATGGCCGCGTAAGTATATGACCTTGGAAACAAAAGTGTACAGTACCGTAAGGATACTAGTTATAACAGGTAAAGCAATTGTACTGGAGCCGAACTGGCAAAGTATTTACTCGTAAATCGAGCGGACAATTAACACGGAGATCCCCGAAAGCAGTTGTCCATGTAAAAGAGAGGAAGGAAATACAGGATAGCGGCCGACGTCACGGCAGTGACGTGGACGGCGTCGCACGTATCGGACGTCGCATGTATGACGTCAGATGTAAACAAATAATATGTGTAAAAAGTCTAATGCTTGAAATTAGCATAAGGGTCAAATTACACTAATGAAAAGTAAAGTAAATGGAATCAATAAGCAAATGCTGTTATTTGTAATATAATGAGAAACGGTCGCAAAGACAGGAATAATTTAGAAATAAAGGTGAGTAATCACAGAACCAGCATAACATGTGAGCCATAACGGCATACAGCACAAAGAGTGGTGAGAGCAAGCAGCCGAGTTAAAACAAATGTAGGGCACAAAATACTGAATGTTACAAACAGATAAATCTATTATTAGACAAGTGTAAAACATATTAGTCAATATAAAAAGCAAAACAAGCTAAAGATATAAGTAAATGGTGCCGTCATGCGATGTTTAGTGGCTCCGGCGTAGTGCAACCTCGTACACCAATTTGGGACATTCAGTTCAATGTGAAATAAACCAGAAAGTGTTATAAAAAGACAGACATCTCATTGTCAGTATTGAGACCCCGCGTGGTACAACGTAATAAACAAATAAGTTTAGCCTCCATTTGGCGTAGTTTCAATTGAAGATTGCCACCCCTTTTTCCCCTATGTGCCTTCATCAAGCCAATAAAATGTACATCCTCAATATTATCCAGCTGATGCTCCAATTGCCAATGAACAGCCAAAGGTGATTTAGATTCAGGCATCTTTAAACTGGACAAATGTTCCCTAATTCGGATACGTAGTTGGCGTATAGTGCTGCCCACATACAATTTCTCACAGGTGCAAACAATAGCATAAACCACATGGGTGGTTTTACAGTTAATGAAATCACGTATGTCAACTTGAGATCCAAATTTGTCACAGAAGATTTTACATTTGTTGACAGCCCAAGGACATTGGTTGCAATGGCCACATTTGTGAAAACCAACCGGCTGTTGTAGCCAAGTAGAGGTAGTTAGTTTATTACTGAAAAAGGAAGGACTCACTAGATTTTTAATCGTGGGAGCTTTGGTGAAAGTAAATTTTGGTTTAGGTGTCAAATAAGGTTGTAAATCTTTGTCAAGTCTCAGAATGTGCCAATGTTTGGCAACCATTTTGTACAAAAGTGAAGAATCATCCGTAAAAGGTGTAATTAGAGAAATATAAGGGGGATGTTCTTTTGACCTGGTCACATTGGTCAGGAGGTCATGCTGGTCAATTAGGGTAAATTTCGAATATGCTTTATGAATAACACTACTTTTATACCCTCGGTTGAGGAATCGCTGATTCAAGATGTTACATTCTCTGTCAAAATCTTTTGGTAAGGAACAATTGCGTCTGGCCCTATGGAATTCGCCCATTGGGATATTATTGATAGTGGCGCGTTGATGGTTGCTCTGAGCAGCCAAAATTGAGTTCACTTCAGTAGGTTTTCTAAAAGTACTAGTGTATATTCTATTGTTTTCTAGAAAAATATGTAAGTCAAGAAAGTCAATTTGACATGAGTTACAAAGGCCAGTAAGGCTGATTCCAAATCCATTAGTGTTAGCATGACATAAAAAAGTAGTGAAAGAGTCTTCAGAACCCTTCCAAATCAGAAAAATATCATCAATATAACGGCGCCACATCACAATGTTTGACACAAATTGCACTTGATTGAGTATATGCGTCTCTTCATAGAAGGCCATGAATAAATTAGCCAAAGATGGTGCAAACTTGGCACCCATGGCCACACCCCTCACCTGCAAATAAAACTGGTCATTGAAAATGAACATGTTGTTCGCAAGTACAAATTGCAGAAATTGTTTAAGCATAAGTACATGATCAGAATAGGAAGCTGAGGTGTTCCTGAACACATAATCAATGGTCTGCAAAGCTAAATCATGACTGATATTAGTATAGAGTGCCACAACGTCAATTGTTGCCAACAAATAGTCTGGTTCCCAAGTAATAGTTTGCAGGGATTGTAAAATGTGAGTACTATCACGTATATAAGATGACATTTGTACAACAAAAGGTTTGAGCGCCTCGTCCAGATATTTTGAAAGACCTTCAGTAGCACAATCGATACCACTCATAATCGGCCGTACCTCAGGTAAGGTCTGAAAAGTTTTGTCTATCTTAGGAAGAAAGTACATAGTCGGTGTAGTAGGATCAGTATTGGATAAAAAATGTTTCTCATCATCAGTTAGAAAACCTCTGCGATACCAAGTTTCAATTAATTCAATAAGCTCTGAAACCACACGTTTGGTCGGGTTGGATTTGAGAACTTCATAACAGCCAGGGGTATCCAAATGTTTACAGCCCATAATAATATAGTCAGAAGTATTAAGGATAACAATATTACCCCCTTTATCTGCCTCTTTAATAACAATGTTGGGATCTTCTGCTAAGTGTTTTAAAGCTTTCCTTTGATTGATAGTAAGGTTACTTTTCTTGTATGGATTAGTCTGTTTGTCCAAATAGGCATGAATATCTTGTATGAGAGCCTGATTGAAGGTTTCAATGACATTATCTGCAGAAAGTTGAGGGGTGAATTTAGACTTGGATTTAAGTTCTTTAAGATTCAAATGAAGTGTATTAATACTTAAATCTTGGGCGACATTGGAAGATTGTGAACAGACCTCATGGTCCAAGTTGACCAAAGTCTCAATAACATTTAAATCCCCAATGGTGAAGGAACTAGGGGGATCAGGTTTAGGCTTAGGATTATACATTGTGACTTGAGTAGCAAAACATTTTTTAAGCTTTAATTTTCTCAAGAATTTAAATCAATCAATTTGAAAATTCACAAAATTAGTGCCAATACTAGGAGAAAAAGATAAACCTTTATTAAGTGCAGAGTTCTCATCATGCGATAAAGGGCGGCCAGACAAATTAATCACCAAGTTTGGATCATCTATAGACCCAAACGTTTCTTTGAGCGAGTCAAGATCCCTGGACGAGTCATGTCCTCGTCCGAGCTTCCGCTTCCACTGCCGTTTGCCCCCCCTCCTGCCCCTGGTATGCTTGACATAGTTGGAGTAAACACAGTTGGATTTTTGGTAAATCTGACTTGTTTGGTGTTGGCGAATCTGACATTGCCCTTCTTGTAGCGCCTGATTTCGCCTAAAAAAAAGTTTCCCCTTCAAGTTTGGGATTTGACCTGATTGAGCCTCATTGGCAACTGAGTCATTCGTTTCGAATTCAGAATCAGGATCAGAACTAGCAGGGGTAGTATTCGTCAAAGGTGATTTGGAGCTAGTATTGATATTATCATACTTGGGTTGGAAAGTGTAAACTCTGTCCTGACGGTAGTCTTTGTCGTCACGGAAATACTTTCTAAATTTACGTAATTTAATTTCATCTTGGTATTCTACCAAAATGTCGTGCATTTTCTCAAAATTCTTTTGCTTAGTTTCTTCTGCATTGGGCATTTTACTAATTTCCTCCTTAATTTCTTGAATTTGAGAAATAACTCGTTTATGCTCCCTAGTAGCATGTGTAATTAATAGTTCTAACATATGCTTGGAACTTTGGTTAAGATTTTCTACCCATTGCTCTGCTAGATCCGCATCCTCTTCATGATCAAAGTTAGGGAATGTAAGAATCCGCAAACCTCTAGGAATAAGGTTATTCTCAAGGTAATTAGTAAGGGACGCTTGTTCCCAATACTTATTGATTTCTTTTCTTGATAAACGTTCGAGTTTAATGAATTTTTGTTTAAGAGTTTCTGGTGTTGAGAAATTACTCTTGGAAGCATTATCAGTACTGCCCCTCGGAGCAAATAGTGCTGCCCTATCTTTGTCTCTATTAGACATGTAATCAACCATCGTGACACAGTGAAAGTCAGCAGGCACAGACAAGCGACAAAATATAATTGAAGAAAGGCTGTGGGTTCGCAAGTACGGTCTGTGCGCTAGTAATCACTGATTGAAATAAAAGTATCATCAAA
This sequence comes from Ambystoma mexicanum, assembly GCF_040938575.1. Lineage (NCBI taxonomy): Eukaryota > Metazoa > Chordata > Amphibia > Caudata > Ambystomatidae > Ambystoma > Ambystoma mexicanum. Next base: position 790,935,232 of record NC_090937.1, on the reverse strand, counting down.
AGAATTAATAAAATATCAGCAGCATTACCACCTACACAGCCAGACCACCCTGGCTGGAACTAAAAATTGGTAGAGGATAGGGTGAGGTGGAGATGCGCTAGATATTGCAACAATAAGGCACACAAATAATATAGTTGATGTTTAATAGTAGCAGAAACAGCCGACACGTGTTTCGACACGCTGGTCGTTCTCAAGGCTGAGTAATTGGTAGATTAAAATATAACAACAACAAGAAGATAAGAGAAGGAATACAAATCAAAATTGATACACATATTAACAACATCATCGTATAAACAAAAAATGGCGATTAAGATTAGTACAAAACAAATATATCACAACACATTGTATAATACAAAAAATTGTTGGCATACCGTGAACCAGGGTTGAAGAGTGGAGTACGCGAGGTGGAAGCAGTTGCAAGAGTTAAAAACAGATCAAAAATGATATGATGAGTATAGTCATTTTTTTGAAAATGTTCATCCTATGAATACAATACTGGAATGGTGATCCCATTGAATGAATATAGCACTCAAAGTATGGAAAAATATATAAAACGGAACAAGTCCTTTGAACAATACGCAGAGACACCGGAGCCACTAGCCATGCACTGAAAACACCAATCAATTATTAGTCAAATAAAGAGAATGTCTTAAGGCAACATATAAAGGTCACCAATGGCCCTTGAAAAATCAAAAGAAAGTCTTAACAAGAAGAAACTAAAGTCCAAAGAGAACACATTAGTAAACAAACTGGGCTTACCGTACGCAGAATGACTTTGTTGATAAATCGTGAATGGGTGATCCCTAAACCAAAATAACCATGGGTGAAAATGAAAGTAACACTCCATAAACAGATCAAATTAGTGTGAAAAGGACCAACACTGAAGGTGAAGAATATCAGATTGACATACCTCAAAATGAAGGAGGCGATGTAAGACTCAATCGGACATCGCATCCAAATAACAATCCCTGCCGTAATGGCCGCGTAAGTATATGACCTTGGAAACAAAAGTGTACAGTACCGTAAGGATACTGGTTATAACAGGTAAAGCAATTGTGCTGGAGCCGAACTGGCAAAGTACTTACTCGTAAATCGAGCGGACAATTAACACGGAGATCCCCGAAAGCAGTTGTCCATGTAAAAGAGAGGAAGGAAATACAGGATAGCGGCCGACGTCACGGCAGTGACGTGGACGGCGTCGCACGTATCGGACGTCGCATGTATGACGTCAGATGTAAACAAATAATATGTGTAAAAAGTCTAATGCTTGAAATTAGCATAAGGGTCAAATTACACTAATGAAAAGTAAAGTAAATGGAATCAATAAGCAAATGCTGTTATTTGTAATATAATGAGAAACGGTCGCAAAGACAGGAATAATTTAGAAATAAAGGTGAGTAATCACAGAACCAGCATAACATGTGAGCCATAACGGCATACAGCACAAAGAGTGGTGAGAGCAAGCAGCCGAGTTAAAACAAATGTAGGGCACAAAATACTGAATGTTACAAACAGATAAATCTATTATTAGACAAGTGTAAAACATATTAGTCAATATAAAAAGCAAAACAAGCTAAAGATATAAGTAACTGGTGCCGTCATGCGATGTTTAGTGGCTCCGGCGTAGTGCAACCTCGTACACCAATTTGGGACATTCAGTTCAATGTGAAATAAACCAGAAAGTGTTATAAAAAGACAGACCTCTCATTGTCAGTATTGAGACCCCGCGTGGTACAACGTAATAAACAAATAAGTTTAGCCTCCATTTGGCGTAGTTTCAATTGAAGATTGCCACCCCTTTTTCCCCTATGTACCTTCATCAAGCCAATAAACGTACATCCTCAATATTATCCAGCTGATGCTCCAATTGCCAATGAACAGCCAAAGGTGATTTAGGTTCAGGCATCTTTAAACTGGACAAATGTTCCCTAATTCGGATACGTAGTTGGCGTATAGTGCTGCCCACATACAATTTCTCACAGGTGCAAACAATAGCATAAACCACATGGGTGGTTTTACAGTTAATGAAATCACGTATGTCAACTTGAGATCCAAATTTGTCACAGAAGATTTTACATTTGTTGACAGCCCAAGGACATTGGTTGCAATGGCCACATTTGTGAAAACCAACCGGCTGTTGTAGCCAAGTAGAGGTAGTTAGTTTATTACTGAAAAAGGAAGGACTCACTAGATTTTTAATCGTGGGAGCTTTGGTGAAAGTAAATTTTGGTTTAGGTGTCAAATAAGGTTGTAAATCTTTGTCAAGTCTCAGAATGTGCCAATGTTTGGCAACCATTTTGTACAAAAGTGAAGAATCATCCGTAAACGGTGTAATTAGAGAAATATAAGGGGGATGTTCTTTTGACCTGGTCACATTGGTCAGGAGGTCATGCTGGTCAATTAGGGTAAATTTCGAATATGCTTTATGAATAACACTACTTTTATACCCTCGGTTGAGGAATCGCTGATTCAAGATGTTACATTCTCTGTCAAAATCTTTTGGTAAGGAACAATTGCGTCTGGCCCTATGGAATTCGCCCATTGGGATATTATTGATAGTGGCGCATTGATGGTTGCTCTGAGCAGCCAAAATTGAGTTCACTTCAGTAGGTTTTCTAAAAGTACTAGTGTATATTCTATTGTTTTCTAGAAAAATATGTAAGTCAAGAAAGTCAATTTGACATGAGTTACAAAGGCCAGTAAGGCTGATTCCAAATCCATTAGTGTTAGCATGACATAAAAAAGTAGTGAAAGAGTCTTCAGAACCCTTCCAAATCAGAAAAATATCATCAATATAACGGCGCCACATCACAATGTTTGACACAAATTGCACTTGATTGAGTATATGCGTCTCTTCATAGAAGGCCATGAATAAATTAGCCAAAGATGGTGCAAACTTGGCACCCATGGCCACACCCCTCACCTGCAAATAAAACTGGTCATTGAAAATGAACATGTTGTTCGCAAGTACAAATTGCAGAAATTGTTTAAGCATAAGTACATGATCAGAATAGGAAGCTGAGGTGTTCCTGAACACATAATCAATGGTCTGCAAAGCTAAATCATGACTGATATTAGTATAGAGTGCCACAACGTCAATTGTTGCCAACAAATAGTCTGGTTCCCAAGTAATAGTTTGCAGGGATTGTAAAATGTGAGTACTATCACGTATATAAGATGACATTTGTACAACAAAAGGTTTGAGCGCCTCGTCCAGATATTTTGAAAGACCTTCCGTAGCACAATCGATACCACTCATAATCGGCCGTACCTCAGGTAAGGTCTGAAAAGTTTTGTGTATCTTAGGAAGAAAGTACATAGTCGGTGTAGTAGGATCAGTATTGGATAAAAAATGTTTCTCATCATCAGTTAGAAAACCTCTGCGATACCAAGTTTCAATTAATTCAATAAGCTCTGAAACCACACGTTTGGTCGGGTTGGATTTGAGAACTTCATAACAGCCAGGGGTATCCAAATGTTTACAGCCCATAATAATATAGTCAGAAGTATTAAGGATAACAATATTACCACCTTTATCTGCCTCTTTAATAACAATGTTGGGACCTTCTGCTAAGTAAAACTGTGTTTACTCCAACTATGTCAAGCATACCAGGGGCAGGAGGGGGGGCAAACGGCAGTGGAAGCGGAAGCTCGGACGAGGACATGAATCGTCCAGGGATCTTGACTCGCTCAAAGAAACGTTTGGGTCTATAGATGATCCAGACTTGGTGATTAATTTGTCTGGCCGCCCTTTATCGCATGATGAGAACTCTGCACTTAATAAAGGTTTATCTTTTTCTCCTAGTATTGGCACTAATTTTGTGAATTTTCAAATTGATTTATTTAAATTCTTGAGAAAATTAAAGCTTAAAAAATGTTTTGCTACTCAAGTCACAATGTATAATCCTAAGCCTAAACCTGATCCCCCTAGTTCCTTCACCATTGGGGATTTAAATGTTATTGAGACTTTGGTCAACTTGGACCATGAGGTCTGTTCACAATCTTCCAATGTCGCCCAAGATTTAAGTATTAATACACTTCATTTGAATCTTAAAGAACTTAAATCCAAGTCTAAATTCACCCCTCAACTTTCTGCAGATAATGTCATTGAAACCTTCAATCAGGCTTTCATACAAGATATTCATGCCTATTTGGACAAACAGACTAATCCATACAAGAAAAGTAACCTTACTATCAATCAAAGGAAAGCTTTAAAACACTTAGCAGAAGATCCCAACATTGTTATTAAAGAGGCAGATAAAGGGGGTAATATTGTTATCCTTAATACTTCTGACTATATTATTATGGGCTGTAAACATTTGGATACCCCTGGCTGTTATGAAGTTCTCAAATCCAACCCGACCAAACGTGTGGTTTCAGAGCTTATTGAATTAATTGAAACTTGGTATCGCAGAGGTTTTCTAACTGATGATGAGAAACATTTTTTATCCAATACTGATCCTACTGCACCGACTATGTACTTTCTTCCTAAGATAGACAAAACTTTTCAGACCTTACCTGAGGTACGGCCGATTATGAGTGGTATCGATTGTGCTACTGAAGGTCTTTCAAAATATCTGGACGAGGCGCTCAAACCTTTTGTTGTACAAATGTCATCTTATATACGTGATAGTACTCACATTTTACAATCCCTGCAAACTATTACTTGGGAACCAGACTATTTGTTGGCAACAATTGACGTTGTGGCACTCTATACTAATATCAGTCATGATTTAGCTTTGCAGACCATTGATTATGTGTTCAGGAACACCTCAGCTTCCTATTCTGATCATGTACTTATGCTTAAACAATTTCTGCAATTTGTACTTGCGAACAACATGTTCATTTTCAATGACCAGTTTTATTTGCAGGTGAGGGGTGTGGCCATGGGTGCCAAGTTTGCACCATCTTTGGCTAATTTATTCATGGCCTTCTATGAAGAGACGCATATACTCAATCAAGTGCAATTTGTGTCAAACATTGTGATGTGGCGCCGTTATATTGATGATATTTTTCTGATTTGGAAGGGTTCTGAAGACTCTTTCACTACTTTTTTATGTCATGCTAACACTAATGGATTTGGAATCAGCCTTACTGGCCTTTGTAACTCATGTCAAATTGACTTTCTTGACTTACATATTTTTCTAGAAAACAATAGAATATACACTAGTACTTTTAGAAAACCTACTGAAGTGAACTCAATTTTGGCTGCTCAGAGCAACCATCAACGCGCCACTATCAATAATATCCCAATGGGCGAATTCCATAGGGCCAGACGCAATTGTTCCTTACCAAAATATTTTGACAGAGAATGTAACATCTTGAATCAGCGATTCCTCAACCGAGGGTATAAAAGTAGTGTTATTCATAAAGCATATTCGAAATTTACCCTAATTGACCAGCATGACCTCCTGACCAATGTGACCAGGTCAAAAGAACATCCCCCTTATATTTCTCTAATTACACCGTTTACGGATGATTCTTCACTTTTGTACAAAATGGTTGCCAAACATTGGCACATTCTGAGACTTGACAAAGATTTACAACCTTATTTGACACCTAAACCAAAATTTACTTTCACCAAAGCTCCCACGATTAAAAATCTAGTGAGTCCTTCCTTTTTCAGTAATAAACTAACTACCTCTACTTGGCTACAACAGCCGGTTGGTTTTCACAAATGTGGCCATTGCAACCAATGTCCTTGGGCTGTCAACAAATGTAAAATCTTCTGTGACAAATTTGGATCTCAAGTTGACATACGTGATTTCATTAACTGTAAAACCACCCATGTGGTTTATGCTATTGTTTGCACCTGTGAGAAATTGTATGTGGGCAGCACTATACGCCAACTACGTATCCGAATTAGGGAACATTTGTCCAGTTTAAAGATGCCTGAACCTAAATCACCTTTGGCTGTTCATTGGCAATTGGAGCATCAGCTGGATAATATTGAGGATGTACGTTTTATTGGCTTGATGAAGGCACATAGGGGAAAAAGGGGTGGCAATCTTCAATTGAAACTACGCCAAATGGAGGCTAAACTTATTTGGTTATTACGTTGTACCACGCGGGGTCTCAATACTGACAATGAGATGTCTGTCTTTTTATAACACTTTCTGGTTTATTTCACATTGAACTGAATGTCCCAAATTGGTGTACGAGGTTGCACTACGCTGGAGCCACTAAACATCGCATGACGGCACCAGTTACTTATATCTTTAGCTTGTTTTGCTTTTTATATTGACTAATATGTTTTACACTTGTCTAATAATAGATTTATCTGTTTGTAACATTCAGTATTTTGTGCCCTACATTTGTTTTAACTCGGCTGCTTGCTCTCACCACTCTTTGTGCTGTATGCCGTTATGGCTCACATGTTATGCTGGTTCTGTGATTACTCACCTTTATTTCTAAATTATTCCTGTCTTTGCGACCGTTTCTCACTATATTACAAATAACAGCATTTGCTTATTGATTCCATTTACTTTACTTTTCATTAGTGTAATTTGACCCTTATGCTAATTTCAAGCATTAGACTTTTTACACATATTATTTGTTTACATCTGACGTCATACATGCGACGTCCGATACGTGCAACGCCGTCCACGTCACTGCCGTGACGTCGGCCGCTATCCTGTATTTCCTTCCTCTCCTTTACATGGACAACTGCTTTCGGGGATCTCCGTGTTAATTGTCCGCTCGATTTACGAGTAAGTACTTTGCCAGTTCGGCTCCAGCACAATTGCTTTACCTGTTATAACCAGTATCCTTACGGTACTGTACACTTTTGTTTCCAAAGTCATATACTTACGCGGCCATTACGGCAGGGATTGTTATTTGGATGCGATGTTCGATTGAGTCTTACATCGCCTCCTTCATTTTGAGGTATGTCAATCTGATATTCTTCACCTTCAGTGTTGGTCCTTTTCACACTAATTTGATCTGTTTATGGAGTGTTACTTTCATTTTCACCCATGGTTATTTTGGTTTAGGGATCACCCATTCACGATTTATCAACAAAGTCATTCTGCGTACGGTAAGCCCAGTTTGTTTACTAATGTGTTCTCTTTGGACTTTAGTTTCTTCTTGTTAAGACTTTCTTTTGATTTTTCAAGGGCCATTGGTGACCTTTATATGTTGCCTTAAGACATTCTCTTTATTTGACTAATAATTGATTGGTGTTTTCAGTGCATGGCTAGTGGCTCCGGTGTCTCTGCGTACTGTTCAAAGGACTTGTTCCGTTTTATATATTTTTCCATACTTTGAGTGCTATATTCATTCAATGGGATCACCATTCCAGTATTGTATTCATAGGATGAACATTTTCAAAAAATGACTATACTCATCATATCATTTTTGATCTGTTTTTAACTCTTGCAACTGCTTCCACCTCGCATACTCCACTCTTCAACCCTGGTTCACGGTATGCCAACAATTTTTTGTATTATACAATGTGTTGTGATATATTTGTTTTGTACTAATCTTAATCGCCATTTTTTGTTTGTACGATGATGTTGTTAATATGTGTATCAATTTTGATTTGTATTCCTTCTCTTATCTTCTTGTTGTTGTTATATTTTAATCTACCAATTACTCAGCCTTGAGAACGACCAGCGTGTCGAAACACGTGTCGGCTGTTTCTGCTACTATTAAACATAAACTATATTATTTGTGTGCCTTATTGTTGCAATATCTAGCACATCTCCACCTCACCCTATCCTCTATTAATCTTCAATGCATTTACCTTCCCTCTGAAGGACATGTTCATGGTTGACCATCTTTCTAGGTCCACCTTCCCACAGGCCACTCAAATGGATAAGCTCACTTTCATCAACTTAGTGGCATCCTCAGTTAGCCATATTCTCTGTAGTAGCATGTTGAAATTGGCAAGCCTTCAGTCTTCGACAAGTCATTTTTATATTCAGATATCTCTCCAGAGTGGTTAGTCATGTTCATCAGTATTGTTACTTAAATATCTCGATTCTGAATTGCTAGTAGCAGGTCATCATCATAAAGCCACAGTGTCCAAACGCTCCATACAGTACGCCTTAGATTTCTCCTTCCCCTTTATCCATATCGGTAGCGGTTCCAGGGCCAGCACAAAACGCACTGGGCAAGGGAGCATCCTCGCCTGGTTCCAGGGCATAGTGAGATCATCCAGGAACATAAACCATTGTGCTGATTGAGGCATAGGGGTTGCAATTTTGCACTTCAATCCAATTCAGGAAACCCTAACTAAAGTCCAATTCCTCCAGTGTCCTGAAAAGGACATCCATTCAATGCAGTCAAAAGTGTTTTACAAGTCCAATGTGTTATAGTTATCACTGTATTCAACCTCTTACCTTCCACATCAAAGTAACTTTTTGCTTTCATGTATTCACAGTCGCATGTCACTCTTTGACAAATCCACTTTAATTAATCTCTACACCACATGATAAACTCCTCTCCACTCTCCTTCCTAATGCCTTTGCTAAACTCTTTCTGTCTGTGTTAATTAGGCCAATAGGTCTGTATCATCTAGGTAGCGTGGTATTGTTTTCCTTTTTCAAATCATTGAGATGTTTGCGTGACTCATCTATGTCGGCAATAAACTTACCTTGACTGATATTTTCTACATTTCCTTGAACACACCATAGGCATAATCTTAAAATATTCTGGAGGGCACCCGTCAGACCCTGGGCATCTTTCTGACATTCAGTCTATTTCTGGCCTCATCAGTTCTTCCACTGATCGGTCTTTGTCTAAATACTCCTGATCAAAATCTGTGGACATTGCTTAACCCACTTCTGGGAAAATATGCTCCAGATCTCACCCATTCACTGCAATATCTGCTGGAAAATATTTACATAATAGTCACTGAATTCCTTGTTAATCCTTCATGGGTCACATGTCAATCAGGCTTTTCACCAACCAGTTTCCTGCATTTCTCTTCTGTTTTGCAACAAGCGATCTCCATCATCTTCAGTGGTCTAGTCACTTCACTCTACTAGACAGTCCAATTATGAGGGCCTGCATATACCATTTAAAAACCTTCCAAACTGATCAGTCATCTACCTCAAACTTTCGGTTCAGATCCATGAATAGCACTGCTTCTATCATTTTGTGTAGCACAGCCAGAAGTCTGTATATGGTCTATTCAGAATAAAAGCTATAATATCTCACTGTGGGATGTTCCAGCTGCCATGCATCAATGAGTTTGAATTCTTTCATTACATTTTTGAGCACCATACAGTCTCAGCTGCTGTCTACCTGTAATACCCCTTGGCCTCATTAAAAGTCTGGTGGTATTCCGGTGGTAAATCCTCCAGAATGCTGCCAAACGGAATTACCATTACTGCCACTTCGTCCGCATGATTACAGCCAGATTACAAGTACTGGTATGGTGGTGTTAATCCATATTTATGGAATCCATAGGACCCCATGTGGATTTCAGCAGAATTATTGGTGGCAGTAATTCAGTCTATGGTACTTCCACCGATTTTGTTGATTTTTGGCAGTAAGGTGGCAGAATTACCTCCCGCATTTTTCTGCAGGTTCTTCCTCCACCTCACCACCAAAGTTATGTCACCTTGTGAGGTATCCTGTAAATGTTGCGCTAGATCGATGAAAAAGACCCCTGTAATTGATGGTCCATATATATTGCACACCCCTGCACTCTAATCTGTAATGGAATTGTACTCAGGATACCCCCGGCCGGCCCATAGACCCGAAGTTTGCTCCGAAGTGCTTTAAAACGAGATAGCTGCACCTTGAAATGGATGGGGTTGCAGATTTATTACTCCAACACCAGTCAATAAGGACAACTCAATTGTTTGGCAAAGGGAGTGCGTTTAATGACAAGTACAAAAAACGGGGAGTCATGGCAATCAACAGTGATGCGATAGTTCATCTCGCTTCAACTCCAATGAACTTCATACAAACAGTGACATTTATACTCAAAACTCATCATAATTGGCGTGTTATGCTTAAAAGTTAACATGCAATTCTATTGACTAGGAAAAGGTAACTTTAATTTAGGTACTATATCTGTATATGGTAACAGAGTGAGGGGGATTGGGTAAATACTGTCAGGTGGGCATCTATGCCCTTCCTTCAAAAATGACTACTGTAGACATCACTAAAAGTACGACGTCCCATTGGTTCTACTAACTATAGTACCCTAGATTATTTGGTCCATTGTGAGTGGGTTGGCACCAACCACATGCATACATTTCCACTTTACTTAGCAGCACGCACAATGGTCAGCCAGGTGCAGGGTGCCCCCTCAGCTACACGGCCTTCCTCCAATTAAGGTTACAATCAATCATCACTTCAACAACTATATGTCAATTATGTTTCTGTGGGTGGCCTCGAAACTGCATCTTCTGTTTGGGAAAGTTCTGATATCTCTTCCTGGGTGGATGTCAAGCGTAGGTGTGAACTCATGCTTCTCCTGCCTTGCCTAGTTTCTCTCTATTTGTGCATTTCATTCTTATTTGGCTTGCCACCTTTCTACTCTTCCTTATCTTGACCTTTCAAAGACAGGATATTCTGTTGTTAAGTTTCAATTAGATGTAGCTACTGTTCGTTCCTTCTATTTGTATTACCTTGGCTCTCCTGGCACGAGTTGCATCTGCTGAGATTTTCGATTCAGCCGTCTTTTCTCATTTTGCTAGAATATGAATCTTGTCTTTTTTGGCCTATAGTAACCTGAGTTGATTCTGATTTTCGTGCAAAGTGGAATCGCACTTATAATACTGTGCTTAGTTTTGAGGTAAATTATGTATAATGGCGCTTGTTGTGCTATTCTTCTATTTAGCATAGCAAGCTGCACTGTTTTCTTAGCTTTCTTGCAGTTCCAAGCATATGTACAGGCGTTAGCTGGTTAAATATCTTCATCCTGCTTACAGCTTCAGTTTCTTTGTGTTTCGACATCGTTCTCTTCCTTTAGGTTCACAATATCTTTATTCATGGTGTTTCGTCTCTGTGTGTCATTTTCTGGTTGTCATTTCTTTTATCGGTGAGTGTGTCCAGGCTCTCGTGATTTCACCATTCGTCTTCCATTAAGGCCTTTTTGGTTTCTTCCAGGACGTTACTTAGGTAATCTTCATTTCATCTCTTTTGTTGGTAGGGTTTTCTCAATGAATACCTTACTGTCCATGGTTCTCTGGGTATTGGTACTTCAATAGGTGTTGCTCTTCTGATGGGTACTGGGCAGAGCCCTACTGCAGCTCTCTGCTGGTTTATTTACTCATATGTCACATATTTTGGTGTGAATGTTCCTGGTACTTCAAATGGGTGATGGGAGTGCAGGCTTTATTTGGGACCTCCTCTACACTCCCCACTCTGGGTGATTCATCTACCACTTTCACCTCCTTCCTTGGATTCAATTCACTTGATTCTTCTATATTTATCTTCACTCCATTACCTGGGTTCATTCCTTCTTGATCTTCTGGATCTATACATGATGGTTTGAAAAAGTGTGTTTTCGGAGTCCATATCTTTATTACTCCCATCAGGCTTCCTGCTGTTCTTACATGTCCGTCTTTATTCCATGTCATGAATTGACATTGTCCATTTGGGCTACAGTAAACCGATCTTCCCACATAGTTTCTGTGCTTCCTGGGATAGAGAAACATTGTACCGTCTGGCGCGTGCCTGCAGGCCTTCACAAAGTCTCTTATTTCTTCATCAGTCAGGTCTTTGGGCTTCCATCCTGGCTTGACATCAATCATGATCTTCATCCCAATGGCTTTCTTCGCAGTTTTCTGGCATTGCGAGATTGCTATCTTGATAATACAAAATCCTAGTAATATCACCACTAGCAGGGCTCCTAGGAACTTGAAAATGTCTGTCATCCATTGTGGGACCCAAAAGCATAGTGATCCAAACCAGCTGTCACCATCAACTTCGTTAGTTTCGTTGATCATCTGCTTCATCAGCATACCTATGACTTCTGTTAAAGTTCCATTTTGCTCGTCATGATAAGGTATAAATGTGCAACATGATTCTCCTATTTTCGCACAAACTCCTCCATCCATAGCTGTGATCATGTCAAGGACATATCTGTTCTGCAGAGTCATCAGTCGGATGGCTCTTAGCTCTTCCTTGATTGCATTGAATCCTTTTATGGTTGTGTTGATGGTCTGTAGTAACTCCATCTGGTTATATGCAACCATTTAGTATTTACTCCAACTTGGATTCTTGGCATAAAAATCATTGTGAACACTGATGAGGTGAGGCTGAACAGCCTGTGTTCATTTGGGATTGCATGAAAAGCTTCTGATTTAGCAGAGAAGTAATTTTCTCTCTTCATCCGAGTTATCAGTTCCACAGATCTCTTCTTCCTCAGGTGAGCATCTGCTTTCGGGAAACTGTCAATATTCAGGTCATTTTTCGGGATCACCAATGCTGGAACGTGGACATTCACTATTTGTCATGGCCACAGAACTAAGGGCCAGTCCTCCCTCATCCCCATGGTCCAAATGTGCCCAGTCCTGGCACCTCTGGAGCCAGGCTCATCTAAAAGTGTGCCTAGCACACTCTGTGTCTAGGGCACGTACAGCAGGGCCGGGTGTGGCCATAGAACAACATTGGAAGGCATGTGCAGGAGTCCTTGGGTGGGGCAAGGTGGAGCCATTAGGCGGGCTAAAGGTAGGGGCCAGGGCCAGCCTATATAAGGCCAACCCATCCACATGCCTCTGCTTCGTGTTGTTCTGCTTTTGCAGCGTAACGCTTACCGCTGTTCTTACCTGCGCATCCACTTGATTCCAGCTGCTTCATCTCTGAAGACATCTTACCAGATTCCAGCATCTCCACCGCTGAGGGCACTTCTTACCTGCTTCCAGCTGCTCCATCGCTGTACGCGCCTCTTACCTGATTCCAGCTACTCTATCACTGTGAGCGCCTCTTACCTGAATCCAGCTACTCCATCGCTGTTCATGCCTCTTACCTGAATCCAGCTACTTCATCGCTGAAGGCGCTCCTACCGGTTTCCAGCTGCTCCGTTGCTGGGCGCCTCTTACCTGCATTCCATCACTACCAGAGTCGTATCCTTCTTCTCACCTGATCCAGGTGTGCAGCTACCCGGAGCTCCACTTTGTTCCTTTTCGTCGCAACGTCTCCACCCTTCAACCTCAGAGCTGCATCGAGCATCCGGACTTCGTTCTTCACCGTCGGCCTTCACATGCAAGAGAAAAGAGAGAACAACAGGTTAGAATTCATAAAAATAATGAACGCTTGGCCGCCATACCAGTGCCTAGAGTTCCATTATAGAGGCCAACTTACCAGTTCCATCAGCCTCAAGGAACTCCCTCGATTCACTCCACGACTGCGATCTGCTTCTTCATACCTATTGAAATGAGATTAGACATTGCAAGAATTATTATTGAACAAGACAAAGACATTATAATAAATTAACTATAATCACAACCAAAAGACTTACCTTTTAAGTGGATTTGTCACAGCCGGTCTGGATCACCACTTCCACGGACCAGTGAAGCAACTCAGTTGGCTCTACGCGCCCCTGCTACGATAAGCAGGACGGATAGCTCAACATTACAACACAATAGGTGAGCTTGCATGGGAAAACGCTTGCACACTTCATTTTGGCACAAGAGGGTCGAGGGAAGTCACGACACCCACACACCATTCTCATTAGCTCTCTTCTTCTCTCAGGGCCAATACCAGCATCCAGAACAGCAGGCTCTGCAGCAACCAGGAGAGGGAGATGATCCAGAGGAGCCAAGTTGAGGGAAGGCTCCACCGGTGCCCCAACGCCCCCGCAGAGACCAGGTGAGCGTAACACTATTGTGCATATACCTCCCTAGTCTCTTGGCAGTCTGATAAATGCCTTGGATCCGCATGCCCAATAATGATCCATAATTACTGCAGTTCCATTCACCATTCCTGGAGCGTCAAAAACTCGTCCACAGTTCTGATTCTCTCCCATCTTTCTTGTGCCATTATTCCTGAAGCAGAATTTTGGGCTTGCTAGTGGCACTATCTGCAAGGGTCCTCCTCTGTCTTCGACCCATGTCAATAGCCATTCTGCACAACGTCAACAGTTTCTTTGTAGAGTCCAGTGAACACCCAGGCTCTGCAAATCACCACTCCTTTTTCACACCCATCAGGTGAAAGCACTGTTCCCCAAATCTGCATTTGGGCTCTATTCTTCCACTTTCAAGCTTCCTCTGGAGTTTTTCCTTGGACATTTAGTCTCGGGTTTACTTCCCATCTTATTCCTTCTCCTTTAACTCCAGGCTTAACGTACCTGATCACATGATTCCTAGTGTGCGCTCTGTTTCTTGTCTTAATGTCTTGAACATTATCCTCTTCGTCGGGATAGGCTGTTTCAGTTGCCCATATTAATGAGGCATCACCACCCATGAACTGGCCCATGGTCTTGCACATTGCACATTGCTACGTGTGACAGACAACGTGCTGTCTAGACATCGAGTTCTACAGCTACGAAGATCTTGGACTTCCCCATGCTGTATGGTAGGAGTGCACAATCAAAGCATTCCCCTTCTGAATTTCGTCTTCCAACTTCTTTCATGTGCTGGTACCAAATGTTGTTTCCCATATGTGCTGTGCTGTCCAGGTAGTCATTCAGTTCATTGTCATCTTCATGCATGCTTCTCTTGATTCTTAATGTTTTCCTGTATTTGGCTATGACTACATCCCTGAATCCATCTGTATGGCTTTTTCTTGCTGGAGGATTCTCAGGTATCCTGGTTCATGGTGCAGGCCTCCTCATCTGTGCCATTTGAGTGGAAAAGAGTCTGGCAGCTCTTTCCCTCTCATCATACATCTTTCGCCTGCTGGTTACAAATGACCATGCTAACCAAGCTGACACTGGTCCGGTGTATGGTTGTGTTGTAGAACTGGTACTTGTCCCTTGCATTGGAACATATGTGCTTGGTAATGCAGTCTCTGCGGTTTTGTTCTTCAGTTCCTCTTGCAGTTTCCTTGCTCTGGCTAGGTGCGGAACTAATGAGTCTACTATCAGTTGTGTCTGTACAGATAGTTTCTCTGAGTTGGCTCTTGTTTTCTTAAGAGTTTCTGATATAACTGCTTCTGTTGGTTTTTGTTTTAACTCTTCTTGTTTTCTCACAACATCTGCTGTGGAGTTTCTTATGGCAGGCATTCTCTTCTTCTCTACTGCTTTGGTTTGTGGTTCTGTGTTAGGGAGAATTCTCTGTTTAGGCTGAATTTCCTAACCTAGTGAGTCCCCCAGCAGCTTTGCTGGATTTCTGGAGTTTGTTTTTTCCATCCTGCCAAGAGTGAGACTCTTTTCCTCCCACTCTTGGACATGAATGTGTGTAATTCCTTTGAATGTCAATGTGTTCTATGGGCTATGGGGTCTTTTACTCCATAGGGTCTCATATGTTTTTCTATGTGTGTTACACCGCACCCTACGTGCCGTAACACTGGGGCGTCCTAGCGGACCTCCACCATAGACTCCATACCCGGGGACTGACTACTGTCTCCCCGGGCATGTAAAGTCACCATTGGCTTTACTAGACCTAAATTTAGTAACAGAACTAGTACAAACCATCTTGTTGTGGACGTACTAGTAGGGGTAATTCGATTACTCCTGGATCTGTTATTCGAGGGGGCACTGTCCCTTCCCCCCTCGTCGAGTTTTGGCTGGTGGCAGTGGAAACTACTTGTTATGTTCGACCCCGAACGTAACCCTATGGGATTCGTCCCATTATTGGAGATTGATACTTTTCCTCGTTAATCTCTAACGTACCACCGGTCTACTTATCTTAAATAAGTTTATCGGATGGTATTTTCTGCCAGAACTCGGTTTTTAAAATGGCGTCTGTGTTCGTCTCTGTGACTCCTAAACCAAAGGTCGAGCCCTTTGTTCCACTTTTGGCGGGCCTCTGTACAGAGACCCTCCAAAGTGGTACCGTTCTGTCTGGGTTACCACAGGGGTGTGGGAGGGGGTTTAGGCACCCTGGACCGAGTTGCCTTGCCAACTCCGGTCGCACTCTGGAGTGATTGGCCCAAGTGGTGAGCCTCCCCGCTCACCACTTAGCGTGTGTTGATTGACAGCTAGGCTGAATGAATAGGGGTTTTCTGCATAAAAGCAGGGCTTTTGGGACTGGATCTTCAGAAGTCCACAGGACCTAAGAATCCGACAAGGGTAACGCTGAGCCGACCTGCACAACGACACCTCCGGTGGAGCCCTGCGGAACCAACTCACCACTTCCCGACGACAGAGGAGATCTCCCTGCCGGAGGGTCTCTTCCCCTGACTGGTGGGAACAACCAGTCCCCTTTGCTTTTTCTTCGCCTCAGGACGCAGTGGTCGAATTGCCCGTGCAGAGCACCTCGGCAACCGGATAGCCACTACCCCTGTACCGCGACCAAAAGGTGGTGCCTTGTGACGGAGCACTCCGCGGCTGGTCTCTTCCCTGGTGGTGCACCGGACTTCACTTTTCTTCGATGACGAGATCACCTCTACTCTTGGCAAAGACCCGACGTGCATCCACCACCAGGAACAACTGCCCCCGCCGGAGCTGCCTCCACAAACAAGGTACTGTGTCCGCCTGGCTTCCCTTTCGATCGGTTCGAGTGAGGTGTCTTGATCCTCGCCTTTCCGTTGGGTCGCCTTCAAGCTTTGTCTCACGCATTGTTCTGAACTGGTTCAATCTTCCAATAACAATTTGCTACACAGGCTCGAATGCATTTCCACAAAGAGACTTTTTGGGACAAATCGCCTTGCCTCTCTCCGAGTGGGCCTGGCCTCTGAACTTTATGATCTATTGTGGTTCTTGTCTTCTTGCCTTGCATTTTTTTTCCGGAAAGTATTGAACTGTGTTGACTTCGTAACCTGCCTATTTTTCTCTCCCATCCTAACTGATATTAGAGTGCCATCTAGGTCGAGGTATACACCTCTGTCTGAAAATAAGTGATACCGGTAGAACCTAGACTTGTCGAAATATTGTTAGGGGGATTGATCGTTTCTTCTTTGTAGAGTAATTGTAATTGAATTGTTTGCCGTGATAGTGCCATAGTGTTTTCCATAGATGTTCCATTATAAATAAATACCTTAATATCTTTACACTAAGCCTCGTTGCGTGTTTGCTTGTCTTACTGTGAAGAATTGCCCTATATTGTATACTCCACATACTGCTTAACTCTTCTTGAGAGAGGTCTGACTGCTCAGCCACAGCTACCAAGTGAATCTGTGTGGTACAGACTGCTACCAAGTGGGTTTACTGCCAAACACCTGTAGTCCTAAATCTTTTGCAGTGGTCCCAGAGGGAACTGCACAGGTTTCCACCTAACACTAGTGTACAGCGGTGGGATTTGTATCGAGTATACAGTTTAGAGTGCTTTTCGACACTTTAGGATAACTAACCACAAAGCTTAGCACTAAAAAGCAACTTTCAAAAACATGTCTACGATGGAAACTTACAGTCAAGAATCCTTGTCAGGTGAAAATACTGAGAGTTTGCAAGCTCTCTGTAGGCAAGAGAATCTTCCTGTAAGAGGCAAGAAGTTAGAACTAATAGAGAGATTGCTGGCGAACCAAAGTCTGGGTACTGGTTCAGAGGAGCCAATTTCTCCAGCAACTGTAGATAACAGTGATGGTGTTGATCTGAATCGTAATTCTGATGATAGCGATGAAGAGGCTGACGAGGACGGAGAGGCTAACGAAACTGTCTCCCCTGCTCCTCTACCTGCCTTACCAGCTGTACCTACGGGGACCATACCAGGTCCCACAAGTAACCCTGCTTATTTTGAACTTGAAAAAATGAAGCTCGAATTAGAATACAAACGGTTCTTGGCTCAATCTGAACGAAACCAAGAGCTCGAGTTCAGACGGATGAATGCCCAGGCTGAGCAGAAGCAAGCTGAGTTAAGACTCAGGGAAATAGAACTTAATCACGAGTTAGAAATGAAAAAGTTGTCTATGGAAACTGCTTCTCTCTCCTCTGGTTCCTCTAGGAGCTCCAGTCCCAAAAGACCCCAGATGCCGAAGGAATTAGTGGGTATGTATGAACCGAGATTGGATGTGTTGTATTGGTTAAAACTGTTTGAGTACAATCATGGGTTCCAGGACATCACCGGGAATGATTTACTTCCCTGGTTGTTCTCTAGGCTCCCTCCTGTTGCAACTGATGTGGTAATGGAATTGGGGGAGGCGGATAAGACGGATTACGAAAGTGTGAAACTAGCTTTGATAGCTAGATTCGGGAAGACCCCTTCCCAGTATCTTAAGAGGTTTAGAACCCTCAAAAAGCATGATGGTACCCCTTGGGCTACCTGGTTGAGTGAAGGGTTGAAAAACTTAGAGGGATGGATTAAGGGTTACAAAGTGAACACTTATGAGGGTATGAAGAATCTTTTTATGTTGGAGTCTATTTATGATGCCTTTTCTCCTGAGCACAGACAGCACTTGGCTGATTCGAAGGAATTGGATTCCCGGAAGCTAGCTAAGGCTGCTGACTTGTGGGTTGCCAACAGGGCTACTCATAAGGATTCTGGGGCAATTCAGAAAAAGGATGAGGGAAAACAGCCTAAAAAAGACTCAAAAGAGAATTTGAATAACCCAAATTCCAAAGAGGGCCCCAAACCAAACCAGAAGGGTAAGCCACCGGGAAAACCACAGCAGAATAGTGTGTCTTCTGGTGCCAAACCGGAAGGAGGTCAGAACAAGCCACCATTCCAGAAAGCATTCGGTAAATGCTTTGTTTGTGACTCGACTGACCACGTGAAAGGAGATCCCAGATGTAAGGGTAAACCTTCAGGGGTCCAGCTTGTCTCCTTAGCCTTCGCTCCAGAGGAGGAAGTCCAAATGGCAAGTGGAAACTTTCTATTGCTAGCTGACGAACCCATTGGAGTCTCAGCCAGAGTTTCTTTAGCATCTCTGGGGTTGTGGGAACAACAGAATTTAGATGTCTATAATTCTATCCCCAATAATACCAAAGAGTATTATAAGGACAGTGTCCAGGTGAATGGTCAGGAGACACCTGCCATTAGGGACACTGGGGCCAGCATAACTGTGGTGGATAAATCGTTTTTTCAGGCTGAGGATGTTGCTAAGGCACCCAAACGCCTCACCAAGTTAGCTGGAGGGCCTGTGCAGATGCTTCCCCAAATACCAGTTCTCATCCAGTGTAACGACATGACTGTGAAGATACCTGTCAGCATACAGAGTGAGGTACCAGGACGCGTACTGTTGGGTAACGATTTGAAAACTCTCGGAGTTGTATTGCATACTCCCAGACCGCCTAGTAAACGGTTACAGGAGCTAACCAGACCCGCAAGAGAGAGGACCATGTGCGTTACTCTCCAGGAGATGATGAAGAAGGAAATCACTCCTGCTCCACTGGAATTGTCAGCCGCTGTCTTGAAGAAACCAGAAGCGAAAGGGAAACCTAAGACTTCTGCTCCGAAACCAGCAGCCGGCATTACAGTACAGCCAACACAGACTTCCCCGCGGTTGTCCAAAGTTACACCCGTAACTCCACCTCTAGCTGAGGCTGAGAGGGAGGTACAACCCTGTGTGGTAGAATTAGACTCTGACGAAGAGCTAATGGAAGGCCAGGAACTCATTGGAGATCTGGATCCTGTTGACCATCCTGAGCTGCAGTCTTTACTGGCAGAAGGTGGACCCAGCAGGGCAGACTTCAGTAGGGGACAGAGAGAATGTCCAACTCTGGAAGGCCTTCGCCACCAGGCAAAAGCTCAGGCTGAAGGGCAAGAGCCTGGGAAATACAGGTTGCACTCGGAAGATGGCCTCTTCTACAGAGAACTGACCGAGTCTGCACCTGGAGACTACAAACGACTTGTAGTACCCCAAGAGAACAGACCACAGTTCTTGCAGTTAGCCCACGAGATTCCTTTGGCTGGTCACTTGAGTTTCAAGAAGACTAAGGAAAGGCTCTCTCTCTACTTCTATTGGCCGAAGATGGGGGCCGAAGTAGAAAAACACTGCAGGAGCTGCCACACCTGCCAGACCTCTGGTAAGGTTGGCTCCAAGAATGTGGCACCTTTAGTGCCTCTCCCAGTTGTGAATGTCCCATTTGAGAGAGTAGGGATTGACATTGTTGGTCCCCTTGATCCTCCAACCTCCCCAGGCAACAGGTTTATACTTGTTGTAGTATACCATGCTACTAGGTATCCTGAAGCAATTCCTATGAGGACTGTTACAGCTCCGGCTGTGGCTAAGGCCCTCCTTGGTATTTTTACTAGGGTCGGGTTTCCTAAGGAAGTAATCTCTGACAGGGGGTCAAACTTTATGTCCCACTACATGAAAGCCATGTGGAAAACCTGTGGAGTTACTTACAAGTTCTCAACAGCTTACCACCCACAAACCAATGGGTTGGTAGAACGGTTCAACCGAACCATGAAGAGCATGATAGGTGCTTTAGAAGAACCCCTTAAGCGTAAGTGGGACCTTCTACTGCCATGCCTTCTCTTTGCTTATAGAGAAGTCCCTCAGGAGGGAGTAGGTTACTCTCCCTTCGAACTTCTCTATGGTCATCCCGTCAGAGGTCCATTGGCCCTGATTAAGGAGGGGTTGGAGAGTGCTCCTTCCCCCAAGCCAGTCAGAGTGACTGACTACCTGACTACGTGATAGGTCTCCGGAGGAGAATGTCGCACATGATGACGGAAGCAAGCGATAACTTGAAAGCTGGACAAGCATTGGTCAAGCACTGGCACGATCAAAAGGCTAACATGGTTGAGTTCGCTCAAGACCAGCTCATTCTCGTTATGATCCCAACAAGGCAGAGGGCCTTGCAAGATAAATGGATGGGACCCTTCAGAGTTGTGGGTAAACTCGGAGAGGTTAACTATCTGGTGGACTTGGGCAATCCCAAGGAGGCTCCGACAGTCTTTCACACCAGCCGCCTCAAAGCGTATGTCTCACGACCTCATGTAGGAGCGTTGCTTCTAGCATCATCCGAGGAAGAAGAAGAGAGTGAAGCTCTTCCGGATCTCCTCCGAGGCTTACCTTTGGACGAAAAAATTGAAGGAGTAAATCTCTCCTCCAATCTGACACCCGAGCAACAAGAAGAGTGCAAATCTATGTTGAATCAGTTTGCCTCTCTGTTTTCGCTTTCACCAGGCTTGACCCCTTGGGGCCAGCATGACATACTCACTGGTGACTGTCTGCCAGTCAAAATCAGAGGATATCGAATGTCAGAAAACATACAAACCCACATCAAAGGTGAGGTCAGCAAGATGCTTGATCTCGGGGTAATAGAGCCCTCTACTAGTCCATGGTCTAGCCCAGTTGTGTTAGTACCAAAGGCCGGATCTAAAGAGCTTAGATTCTGCGTGGATTATAGAGCTCTAAATGCAGTCACCAAGACTGATGCCCACCCTTTGCCAAGAACAGATGAGTTGGTGGATAAACTTGGCGCCGCCAAATTCCTCAGCACATTTGACTTGACGTCAGGCTATTGGCAAATAGCCCTGACAGACCATGCCAAGGAGAAAACTGCATTTTCTACCCCCGTTGGCTTGTACCAGTTTAAGGTAATGCCTTTCAGATTGAAGAATGCACCTGCTACGTTTCAACGGATGGTAAACCAGGTTCTGAATGGGATGGAGGACTTCTGCATGGCATACTTGGATGACATCGCAGTGTTCAGCAATTCCTGGGAAGAACATGTAAACCACCTGAGAGATGTTTTGCAGGCTCTTGGACGAGCCAATCTGACCATAAAGGCGAGTAAATGCCAAATTGGACAGAGTAAGGTAGTCTATCTTGGACATGAGGTAGGAGGTGGAGAAATAAGGCCTTTGCTCAGTAAAATTGAAGCTGTGCAAAATTGGACAACACCTACTACTCAAACCCAAGTGAGAGCCTTCCTAGGCCTCACTGGGTACTACAGGAACTTCATAGAGAACTATGGGACCATAGCTTCTCCACTGAATCTCATCTCCTCGCCCAAGTTTCCTAAAAAGGTTAAATGGAATGAGGAGTGCAATCAGGCGTTTGAAAACCTGAAAAAGGCTCTTTGCCAAGCCCCAGTACTCAGAGCTCCTGATTACCGCCAACACTTCATTGTGCAGACAGATGCTTCAAATGTAGGGATAGGTGCCGTACTCAGTCAACTGGATGGGAAAGGTAGGGAGCACCCCGTTTGCTTCATCAGACGCAAGCTGAAGGATCCTGAAACAAGGTGGGCAACAATCAAAAGAGAGTGCTTTGCTATCGTGTGGGCTATGAAGAAGTTTAGGCCGTACTTGTATCGTTCTACTTTTGTCATTCAGACTGACCACCAACCCTTGAGATGGTTAATGCAAATGAAAGGGGAAAACCCAAAACTATTGAGATGGTCGATCTGCCTGCAAGGGTTTGATTTCACCATTGAGCACAGGTCAGGATGTCACCACCAAAATGCTGATGGTCTCTCTAGGATGTATGTCATCGACTAGAGGTATGAGATTCATCCAGGAGTGGATTTAGTCCCCTTAGTCTGGGGGGGGGGGCGAGTGTTAGGGAGAATTCTCTGTTTAGACTGAATTTCCTAACCTAGTGAGTCCCCCAGCAGCTTTGCTGGATTTCTGGAGTTTGTTTTTTCCATCCTGCCAAGAGTGAGACTCTTTTCCTCCCACTCTTGGACATGAATGTGTGTAATTCCTTTGAATGTCAATGTGTTCTATGTGCTATGGGGTCTTTTACTCCATAGGGTCTCATATGTTTTTCTATGTGTGTTACACCGACCCTACGTGCCGTAACATTGGGGCGTCCTAGCGGACCTCCACCATAGACTCCATACCCGGGGACTGACTACTGTCTCCCCGGGCATGTAAAGTCACCATTGGCTTTACTAGACCTAAATTTACTAACAGAACTAGTACAAACCATCTTATTGTGGACGTACTAGTAGGGGTAATTCGATTACTCCTGGATCTGTTATTCGAGGGGGCACTGTCCCGTCCCCCCTCGTCGAGTTTTGGCTGGTGGCAGTGGAAACTACTTGTTATTTTCGACCCCGAACATAACCCTATGGGATTCGTCCCATTGTTGGAGATTGATACTTTTCCTCGTTAATCTCTAACTTACCACCGGTCTACTTATCTTAAATAAGCTTATCGGATGGTATTTTCTGCCAGAACTCGGTTTTTAAAATGGCGTCTGTGTTCGTCTCTGTGACTCCTAAACCAAAGGTCGAGCCCTTTGTTCCACTTTTGGCGGGCCTCTGCACAGAGACCCTCTAAAGTGGTGCCATTCTGTCTGAGTTACCACAGGGGTGTGGGAGGGGGTTTAGGCACCCTGGACTGAGTTGCCTTGCCAACTCCGGTCGCACTCTGGAGAGATTGGCCCAAGTGGTGAGCCTCCCCGCTCACCACTTAGCGTGTGTTGATTGACAGCTAGGCTGAATGAATGGGGGTTTTCTGCATAAAAGCAGGGCTTTTGGGACTGGATCTTCAGAAGTCGCCACAGGACCTAAGAATCCGACGAGGGTAACGCTGAGCCGACCTGCACGACGACACCTCCGGTGGAGCCCTGCGGAACCGACTCACCACTTCCCGACGACAGAGGAGATCTCCCTGCCGGAGAGTCTCTTCCCCTGACTGGTGGGAACAACCAGTCCCCTTTGCTTTTTCTTTGCCTCAGGACGCAGTGGTCGAATTGCCCGTGCAGAGCACCTCGGCAACCGGATAGCCACTACCCCTGTACCGCGACCAAAAGGTGGTGCCTTGTGACGGAGCACTCCGCGGATGGTCTCTTCCCTGGTGGTGCACCGGACCTCACTTTTCTTCGACGACGAGATCACCTCTACTCTTGGCAAAGATCCGACGTGCATCCACCACCAGGAACAACTGCCCCCGCCGGAGCTGCCTCCACAAACAAGGTACCGTGTCCGCCTGGCTTCCCTTTCGATCGGTTCGAGTGAGGTGTCTTAATCCTCGCCTTTCCGTTGGGTCGCCTCCAAGCTTTGTCTCACACATTGTTCTGAACTGGTTCAATCTTCCAATAACAATTTGCTACGCAGGCTCGAACGCATTTCCACAAAGAGACTTTTTGGGACAAATCGCCTTGCCTCTCTCCGAGTGGGCCTGGCCTCTGAACTTTATGATCTATTGTGGTTCTTGTCTTCTTGCCTTGCATTTTTTTTCCGGAAAGTTTTGAACTGTGTTGACTTCGTAACCTGCCTATTTTTCTCTCCCATCCTAACTGATATTAGAGTGCCATCTAGGTCGAGGTATACACCTCTGTCTGAAAATAAGTGATACCGGTAGAACCTAGACTTGTCGAAATATTGTTAGGGGGATTGATCGTTTCTTCTTCGTAGAGTAATTGTAATTGAATTGTTTGCCGTGATAGTGCCATAGTGTTTTCCATAGATGTTCCGTTATAAATAAATACCTTAATATCTTTACACTAAGCCTCGTTGCGTGTTTGCTTGTCTTACTGTGAAGAAATGCCCTATATTGTATACTCCACATACTGCTTAACTCTTCTTGAGAGAGGTCTGACTGCTCAGCCACAGCTACCAAGTGAATCTGTGTGGTACAGACTGCTACCAAGTGGGTTTACTGCCAAACACCTGTAGTCCTAAATCTTTTGCAGTGGTCCCAGAGGGAACTGCACAGGTTTCCGCCTAACATTCTGTATTCATTGACAGTGTTTGCATGCATATAGTTGTCAGTGATATTACTTCATTCATTGTTGGCAACCCTGTATCTGGCCTTTTTGTTTGTTTGTGACCACAAGTGTGTGTGTATCATTGCTAATCACATCAATTTCAAGCTCATTAACTCCACCGCCAGATCTTCTAGGGACTGGAATGACTAAAGTGTGGGTGCCTGTGTGGGTTTTATGTGTGCATCATTATGTGGGTGCACTGAAATTGGAGCACTTTGTGCACCAATAAAGAAAGCAGTTCTGATCATTAATGACAGTAAAACAATAATGAATATGATGCATAGGTACATTATGCCCCTGCAGGACAGCGGCAGCATTTTCTTCCAGAGAAGCGGGGGTGTCTCCCTTTGTGTGGGAGGACCAGATTGCTGCTCTGGACCCCCATCTCGATCATTCGGCAAATGTCAATGTTATTAGTCCCTTAACCTCTATCGTCTTCTGAGTTCTGATTTTAGGAGTGTCAGGTGTCCCCCCTCTCGCGAGTGACAAAGTGTCTCTTATGTCAGGATACAGTTCCTTTGCGAGACTGTGGGAAAAATCAAAATAAAATAACACTTTAATGAGTCCCTTTACTGTGCATGTTCAAAATAGGTAAGATCCCAATCCATTCCTCGGATTTGCTTCATTCCTGAGGACATAGTGTACGTTGATCAGTGCAGAGGACTAGGGAAAAAATAGCAACAAATAGGACACCAAGAGTTCTTGACACTGCTTCCTTTATCTGTCCCTCGGCGGAAGGCTTTTATAATCTCCTCAGATACCACTGCTGATGGTTAGAGAGTTCCACTTGGAGCACGATTCGGTGTAGGAGCATTCCATCTGTGCAATATTAGCTGGGGCTCTGATGAAAGTGAGGACGTCAACATCGAATGGTCTCCCCACTAGCTCTGGAAAGTCAGTGACTAGGCAAAAGAGGACATTTTGGGCCAACCTGGTGTCTTCTGGTGACAGGGACATTCGTCCTGTCTTGCTGAGGTTCGGGATTATATGTTTTCTCCTAAATGTGAACAATGTCTGCACTGTCCGGTCACGTGGAGTGCAACTAGAATTATGATTTTATTTAAAAGATGGCTTAAATGTTCTGTATTTGCTGGGTCTCGAAGGAATGTGAGTGTATCTGTTGTTCTCCCGATGAGAGTTGGACAGTCTTCGATTATGTGAAAGAACAGTGTTTTGATGAGCTCATCTATTTCCGCCTGTGTTGGGAACATTTGATTCTCTCTCACTGTAGTCTGGGAGTAGGATAAATTGTTCAGTAATGACAGTGGGGAGTTGTTTTATTGTCATTTTGTGTTCAGGATCTTGTAGAAAGTCAGTGACACTGATGAGCCTCCCTACCAATAACGGGTATGATCTTAGCACTAGATCAAAATAGGTGACCACATCCCTGGTGATGTCGCTACTGCGGGACACCATAAGTGATTCCGAATAGGGTCTCGGTGTGGAAAAAGTCGGGATACTGTGTTTGCTTCCAATGTAAGTGTCCTCAGTCAAAATTTGGTATATTCTTTTCTCATCAAAGCTTAAGTGTGCCTCAGTTCAAGGTTCAATAGTCAACAGCCTGTGTTGTGGCTTTCACATGCATTTTTCTTCTTTACCCTGCAACTAGGATGCACAGAGTGTCTGTTTTTTATGTCCTTATCCCCTTTTTTGGCTTAGAGGAAGTGTCTAATTTAAGCCACAATTTGCAAAATGTTCTTTGTCTTTCTCTGGCTGGTCATGTGTCCTTCTTCCGCATCATCGATCTCGTCTGCACGTGCTGTGGTTCTTCCCCGCCGCTCGTCGATTCCTCTTGTTGGGGTGCAGGCAGGGGGCTTTATCCGATATAGGGTTTGACATCAAATCATATCCATGGCATCTGAATAATATTGTGGTGCCGATAGATAAAGAGGTTATTTACTTGGGGTGTCAAATACCATTTTAACCCTCTATGTCGCATTTGTTGTCAATAATGGAACCCAAACAAAGAAAATTGGGAGTGCAAATGAAAAGGGAGTATTGCAAGTACTGTAAATTCTCCCTTATACCTCTGATTAAATTGTATGGGCAAAGGTACTTCCATCTATAAGCTATGGGATAGAATGCTATCCACAATCTTTTGATGTACATTGGGACACAATTGAGAGTCAGCTATGGAAAAAGGTCTTATCTCTGCCAAACTGTATACCAATTGCAAGTCTACGATATGAGTTGGGCCTTGGGTCTTTGCTATTCCAAATGGAATGGAAATGGCTAAGTCTATATAGACTAATTTTGTGTCCCCAGAAAGCTTCTCTGTATGAGGCAGTAGCTGATCAAATGAAAAGGGATGATAACATCTTCCTAAAGAAATTGACGGCCTTCTGTACAGTTATCTTGACAGCGGTGGACTCCAAAGTGGATATTCTTATCCAGAACCCTCTTATGGTAAAAAAATATCTAAGGAGAAATGACTGGATCAGAACTATCTCCAAAATGAGAGAGGCCAAACTCTCAGCCTCGTGGACAAAAGCTGACAGACCACTTGGTTTCCTTCCGGCATATCTTAAGAGAGCACCTAGCAAACAAATAACATCTAATTTCTTAAGATTCAGGCTAAATTTGGTACTGAATTTGGAATTACAACATATTACATATTACAACGAGACCCAATAACTTACCCCTGTAACATCTGTGATACATGTGAAGAAGGAGTGAAACAAACCGCTCCCCACCTGTTATCTGAATGTAAGGGTACATGGCCTATGAGACAGAAAAGATTCCAAAGATTTTTCCATAATCAGGAAACCTTGAACTCTACTCTTTTCTGGGAAAGATTGTCACAAGGTCATGAAACATTTCTTACTTATGAAGTGACACAATTCTTGGTTGACATGAATTTATTTCTAAATTATACTGTACAGCCTCTATAAGGTTGAGGACGTTTTAGACATGTTTTACTGCGAATGTATCCTTCTTCCCTTTTTTAAATTTTTGTATTATGTTTTACTGCTAATGTATTTCTCTTCTTTTTTTCTTATGTTTCACTGGTAATGTATTTTTTCTTTTTTCATGTTGTTATGTGTGTAAAAAGTCGAAAATTTTGACTAATATCACAATAAATAAAAAATTAAAAAAGGATTTGATATCGCGGTGAAAAATCCAAGCTCTCCTGCCTTGTAGTTTCACTGCGGATGGAGTGCAGTCCTCCACTGTAAAAGGACAATTGAATCTTGGCTCGCCCCACTTTTTCCATGTATGATCCTTCACAAGGACGGCGTCTCCAGGGAAGAAGGATGGAAAAGGTAAACCTTGAACTTGGTCTGTTGTAGTATCTCCTTCTGTGTTCTGTGCTGCCCTGCACCCTTTTCGTCGTCGCTGCAGCTGGTCTGAAATTAAAGTAAGGCAAGATGTCATGCAGTTCAGATAGTTTTGCATTTCAGACCCTAAAACCTCTCCTGTTGACTGGGCATCACATCTAGCTCTATCTCGGGGTGTCAGAGGAGTTCTCATTCTTCTTCCTGTGGCTATCTCGTGTGGCGTAAGATGATGGTCTGACCCGGGTTGGTTCCGAAGTGCGTACAGTGCCAGTGGAAGTCAGTGCAACCATCCCTTCTTTAGAGTAAGCTTCAACTTGGCTATCCTTTCATTTAACAAGCCGTTGACCTTCTCACAGTTCCATTACTTGTGGATGATACGCTGACAAGAACTTGTGCTTTATACCAAGCAGCAAGCTAATCTGTTCGAACAGTTCATTGACAAAGTGAGGGCCATAATCTGACCTCATGACCTCGCACACCTACCCACCTGGGGCACACTTCTCTCACTACAAATTTGGCTGCACAGGTTAAGTCTGGGTGTGTACATGGACTTGCCTCAATCCATCTAGATAATGGATCCACCACAACAATTTAGTATCTGTA
The DNA here is from genome assembly GCF_040938575.1 of Ambystoma mexicanum. Taxonomy (NCBI): domain Eukaryota; kingdom Metazoa; phylum Chordata; class Amphibia; order Caudata; family Ambystomatidae; genus Ambystoma; species Ambystoma mexicanum. Next base: position 790,906,742 of record NC_090937.1, on the reverse strand, counting down.
CCCATTACATACATGAATCATGTCGACGTAATCGACATGCAAGTGTTGAAAATGCCCATTTGGCATTGGGATGACTCCTCTCATTACTTTTAATATGTGCCCAGCCGTGAATTTCTGACAAATTATACAGTTTACCATAAAGCATGCAACGTGCTCCACTAAATTTGGTATGAACTAGTCTTCTGTGAGTGTTGCTGCTAGGTTATATTTTGTCATGTGCGCCGGGTAATGTAACGTCTCCAGCGCTATTTTTAATAGGGCTACAGGCATCACTGGTTTACCAGTGCTGTCTTGTCGCCACAAGCTGTCAGAGGGGTTTAAAGAATACCCTCAACGTTTCCACAGGTTCTTCTCTTCCTGTGGCGCCTCCACTTGGAGTTTAATTAGCTGTGTTTGCCCAAAATGACTGTAACTTTCAGGTGCATTTCGTGTAACAATCATTCGCTCGTTGGCATGGATAACCTCCACTTGCATGATTGTTTCGCTTTTGGATGAAATACTCTTGGCTTCCGTGTCTGCTGCTTGATTCCCATGTGAGATAAAAGCTGTCCCCTTTGTGTGGGCAGCGCATTTCACGACCGCTGTGTCCACTGGGAGCTGTAGTGCCTTAATCAGCATGTCCAATAAGGCTGCGTGCTGCACTGGCGTGCCGTCTGCTCGGAGGTAGCCCCTCCTTTTCCAGCGCACTAAGCCTGCGTGTACTGTCAAAGTCACATAGGCGGAGTCACTGTACACTGTTACTTCCTGGTCTGCATGATTCTCAATGGCGAGTATTAACGCCAATAATTCTGCAGCCTGTACTGAATAATGAGATGGTATCCGTGCACTAAGAAGCACTTGAAATTCTCCATTTATTGTGTGCTTCATCACATCAACGCCTATGTATCTTTGTCCATCATTTTGGTTGATCCTTGAAGACCCGTCAATAAAGACGATCTCTCCTTCTGCCAAGGCATTTTCTTTCACCATGGGGATTTCATCATAGAATTCGTCATAATTTGCACTTTCATGTACGGGCTCTCCTTCAGTGACTGGCTCTGCTATGAACATAGCTGCGTTTACCATCTTACATCAGACTATTTTAATCAATGGATTTGATGTGATCACTTCATAAGCAGAAGCTCTCTGAGATGTCAATGTGCCCTTTGGTTTCTCTAGAATGGCAAATAGTGAGGGCTCGACATACAACGTCATTGAGCAACCCATCACAATGGTTGTAGCCTTCTCAATGGCGAACGGTGCGGCAGCTAAAATCTGTTCACACAGGACATGACCTCTCATTACTGGGTCCAAATTCCCACTGTAGTATGCCAGGGGCTTGTACCCCAACTTGTCTCTATGTGTGAGTACTGCTGTCATAACGCTGCCATTTGTTTCTGAAAACAGGTAAAATTCCTCTGCATAATTGGGGATTCCTAGAACTGGTGTTGTGCAAATGGCTCTTTTGAGTTCAGCAAATCCTTTCTCCATGGTCTCAGACCATTCAATCTTTTCTTTCGTAACTTGGGCCTTCTTTAGGGCCTGAAGTAAAGACTTAGTGTAAGAGCTATAGTCGAAGACCCATGCCCTGACGTAGTTGCATAGACCTAGAAAGCTCTGCATCTGTTTTATCATGTGTGGCTTAGCCGTGTTCAGTATGGCTTCAGCCCTTTCTGCGGTCACTTTCTTTCCCTCATGTGAGATCAGTGGGCCTATGTATAGCACTTCTTGTTGACAATATTGTACATTTTCTTTGTCAATCTATATACTTTCTCAGCCAGTATAGTCAAAATCTGAATCGAATCGTGCCTGCATTGTTCTTCTGTGGTGCATCAAATTAAGATGTCATCCACGTATTGCAGGACGACACTTTCTAGTGCAATATTGCTCAAATCCATCTGCAGGACACTGTTAAAAATAGAAGGAGACTCACAGTATCCCTGTGGCAGCCTTGTGCTTTTCAGATGCATTTGTCTGAACATGAAAGACGTCAGATCTTGTGAGTCACGGTGCAACGGGATTGAGAAAAATGCATTTTTCAGGTCAATCACCGTGAAATATTTTGCCTCAACAGGTATATTACATAGAATTGTAGCCGGGTTATAGACTAAAGGGAACTCGGCCTCAACAATATCATTTATTGTCCTTAGGTCTTGAATTAGCCTCCACGACCCCCTTTTACTTTTTTTCACAGGGTAAACTGATATATTACATGCCAACTCTGACATCACTAAGATACCTTGCAATATCATAGCAGAAATTGTCTTAAAAATCCCCTCATCTGCCTCTCTGGAAAGAGGATATTGTTGGGCTTTTGGTAGAATTGCTCCTGGTTTGAGTTTAATCTTGACTTCTCCAACCCCCTTCAAGAGGCCTACGTCATAGGGGCCTGTAGTCCAGACTGAGACAGGCACCTTGGCTATGTCGTCATCAAAATATTCAGGATGATTTAGTGCCATCATCATTCTCTGAGGTACTTCTCTCTTAATCATCTTTACCCAAAAGGTGAGACTCACTTCCGCCTTTGTCTCTCCCATATCTGTTTGCTCTTCAAACAGATCGTCATTGGTGATGTCGGTCACTCGATATCCTTCTTCAATGGCGATTACTGCGCAGCATTGTCGGCCCTCGTCATCATAACCATCAATCAAGGCCCTCTCCCTCGCACTGCAGCCGTTTGTATCATCAAGGGAAATACTTGTCCCTTCTCTTCATGCATCGGTATTCTGGGTCTGAATAAGAACTCATCAGGGGTTCTCATGACTTTGGGCCTCATTACACGTTATGCGATAACCAAGGCACTATTAGCGCCATGGTGGCCGCCGGTATTTTACCATGTGAGTGGGGGCGGTAATTCCCCATTCACCAAGGCACTTCCCCATTCTCATTTTTGCTCCCATAGGGCTCAATGGGAATGGGGAAGGAGCTAATTACGGTACCGCAAATTGCGGTACCGTAATTAGCACCAAGGTCCCTTTGCGGGCCCGTTCCTTAATGGCTGCTAAAACCAGCTGTTGAGGTCGGGTCCGGCAAAGGGACCTCGTAGTAAGGCGGTAAGGGTTTACCGGTACCGGTGCCCTTACCGGTACCGGTAATCCCTTACCGCAATCCGTGTAATGAGGCCCTTTGTCTGCAAGGCCTGGAAATCGTGCCATAAGCACACGCATACCATATGCGAACATTTCTGGCTCTAATGGTATGGCCCTCATGGCTATGTGTCCTGAGTATGCTCTAATCATTTTGCATACATTTGAGTAGTGCATTCCTGGAGTCGAACATACTATGCCCTCCTCCGTGAATGAGAATGTCATGTTTAATTTTGTCATTAAATCTCAACCCAAAATGTTTACTGGGGTCTGCCGAGAATATAGTAAAGGCACATTCATTTCACATTCTCCTATGGAGATTGGAAGTGCATTTGTGAAGGGAACACGACTGGTAGTTCCTGTAAAACTCTGAGTATCTATGGCCTCACTGGACAAGGAAAACTTGCCTTCACGTATGCACGAGTGTGTTGCACCGTGTCAACTAAGAAGAAATATTCCTTATCCCCTATAATGACATCCACCCTAGGTTCCCTGTGAAGGTCTGGTGTCACTGATAGGATAGAACACATCAGGGTTCGCAGTGAGCTGTCCTAGTTTATATACAAATTTGGCCCACTGTGTGCTGGTTAATTTCCCCCATTCCGATTGTTACTTCCCATTCCAGGGTTCAAGGTCTGCCCTGTGCTCATCGTCTGCGATAGTTGCAGCTGTTCCTGTTGGGATTGTCCTTGTGGAAAATTCCCCATGCTTTGCGGATGCACTCCTTGTTGCGCTCCTGGCGCTTGTTGTTGCACCGTGTGAACATTTCTGGCTCTAATGGTATGGCCCTCATGGCTATTTGTCCTGAGTATGCTCTAATCATTTTGCATACATTTGAGTAGTGCATTCCTGGAGTGGAACATACTATGCCCTCCTCCGTGAACGAGAATGTCATGTTTAATTTTGTCATTAAATCTCAACCCAAAATGTTTACTGGGGTCTGCCGAGAATATAGTAAAGGCACATTCATTTCACATTCTCCTATGGAGATTGGAAGTGCATTTGTGAAGGGAACACGACTGGTAGTTCCTGTAAAACTCTGAGTATCTATGGCCTCACTGGACAAGGAAAACTTGCCTTCACGTATGCACGAGTGTGTGCTGGTTAATTTCCCCCATTCCCATTGTTACTTCCCATACCAGGGTGCATGGTCTGCCCTGTGCTCATTGTCTGCGATAGTTGCAGCAGTGCCTGTTGGGATTGTCCTTGTGGAAAATTTCCCATGCTTTGCGGATGCACCCCTTGTTGCGCTCCTGGAGCTTGTTGTTGCACCGTGTGATTCTGTGCACCACCCTGCTGTAAAACTGCAAGTGGATTTGCCATGCCTGCTCCTGTTCCCTGGCCATTCTGCATCATGCCTTGATTTCTGCATGTGCGCGCCAAATGCACTGTCATTCCACACAGCCAACATACTGGCTGTGGTCCGATCATTTGCCCGTTTGACATATCTTGATTACCATTTTGCATATTTTGAAACCCTCCTTGGTTATTTTGGAAACTTCCCTGATTACTCTGCCATCCTCTTCCCCTAAATCCTCTTCCCCTGGGGTAAAACCCTGCATTGCCCTGATTATTCTGCTGTGGATTAGTCACCTGCTGCATGCTTGGTTCAGCTGTGCTAGTTATCATGGCTCCCTCAAGCGCATATTTTGTCAATTTCTTTTGCACCAATTTCGCTTCCTCACCCTTTCCAGCGGCTTCCTTTTTGCGATTCTTTTCCTGCAGCAGTCTACAATAATGTGTGATGGTCAAGATGGTCAACTGTATTTCAGCCCAAGGCTTAGCTTCAATTCCCACCAATTTCTTGAGTTGTTTCTGCACCGGCTCGGGCAGCCCTTGGCACAATATATGGTAAAACAAAGGTATAGATTTTATCCAAGATTCATGAGACTCGAGCACCCATGCGTCTTGAAAATTCTGTATGTATATTAACGGATCTTCAGACTCCTTCATTTTTCGCGTCATTATAGCTCCCATATCTGAAGTATCTGGGTATAGTTGTCATGATCTCTGCTTCCAAAAGATCAGGACTTGCCCGACACCCTTGGAAGCAGACCCATAACCCCGGTTCCGAGTGCCAGCCAGTCCCAATTGGGACCTTTTGGACCCTGTCCTGGCGCCAGTGGCACCAGGCTCATAAAGATGCCCAGTCCCAGCGCTGGAAGCGCCAGGCTCATAATGCTTGGGTGGACTTACCTGCAGCAGACCATGCTGCTTACTTACCTGCCAGTTGAACCCCGGATCCTCTTCTGTTTGGGACTACTTTTCCTGTTGGGTGGGGCAGGAGCCACTCCCTAGGTTCAGAACACTGGAACTCTTCTGGAAAGCAGGAACTCTTTTCTTACCTAGGCGTGGCTGTGGAAGGAGAAACCTAAGCACTACAGGAGGCTATTTAAACCACACCCGATGGATGAATCTTGCTTTGTGTTATTCTGCATTCTCTGCAGCAGAACGCTCATCGTGTCTTCTGCTTCTGATCCTGGGCCTAAGGAAACAAAGGCTTACCATCCTGGAATCCAGTCTTCAGCAGCACCTGTAAAGACAAAGAAATAACAGGTTAGCACTACGGTCTTCAGTGGCAGCGCATCTCTTACCTGGTCCATCGGCTGTCACCAACGCCTCGCGCTGCATTCCGGCATCTGAAAGACAAAGGCTTACCTACTCTTCGCATGTTCCGGAGGTCTTCGCACTGCATTCCGGCATCTGAAAGACAAAAGCTTACCAGCTCTTCGCACGCTCCGGAGGCCTTCGGCTCTGCATCCCGCATCTGAAAGACAAAAGAAGGTGCGTTTAAAGACATTGGGCAACTTTATTACTCACGTGCCATTACTCCTTCCCACGCCGAATCCAGTGGGTATTCCAGCACCCTTCAGCTTCTCTAAAGCTCCAAACTTGTACCTGCAAGATAAAAGGGACAGTTAGTGCGCATCGTGAAGCAGGCTACAAGCGCTTACCTACGTGCTTCCAGGCGCTTCTATTCCTCACGCGGGTTCGATCCTCAACTCTCATCAGCCCGCCATCCGCCATCGCCGGAACTCTGCAAAACAAGAGATATCATTACAAAAGACTTTTAAGACATTTGAAGCGTCCAGAACTTACCGTTCGTGCAGTTAACGACGGACAGCAGTCCTCTGAGGTCAAGAGGCCTGCACCCTTATCCAGTGAAGGAACTGGTTACGGCACCCTGCCCCGAGGCAGATGGAGAGCTCGGCGTTCACTTACCTAAGACATCTTACTCTTCGAGTCAGACATACAGTGCACAGAGGTCCAGCCCAAAGAGCCAACCGTGTGTTACACATCACCTTTGAAGATACGGCATTCACCCAGTCAAGACCGGCGCCTCTGCGGGAATCAGGTAAGCGTTACAATAGTACTCGTAGCACTTTCCATACTGCAGCTCTACAGTTGTTAAATGGAGCTCCATCATGCACGGTATTAATTGTGGTTACTGCAGGGTAGCCTGCTCGTGTCCACCCATCATCTGCTCTCTCACCAAGTATGGCGATTAGGAGACCCATAATGTCCCCAATAGCTAATGTGTTTCCTCCTGTCATTTTTTCGAACTCATGTATCCACTTTCCGGCACCCGATGTCAGCAATGGCAGCTTGTTTTTCAAATGTTCTCGATCCATGTGTGGCCATTGAATATATTTGTATTTGTATTGTATTTAATTAATTTATATAGCGCTTAGCCCTCTCTGTCTTCTCTCATTGTTCTTCTGTCTATTGCAGGGGTAATATTCCTGCATCGCCATCTGCCTGGCAATGTCCTGAGCCTGTCTACATAGGGCGGTAATGACACCCCCCTCTGACCATGAGATACTTCTTCATGTCGGTCAGACTGTGTGGCTGACTCTGATACCCTCGGTGCAAACTCCCTAGTGTTTGACCATCCTATTGCTTTTCCCTTGTGAGTCTTCTTTCGCTCCGTCTCTCTTCCTCATTTTCCTTGCGCTCTTCCCTTTCCGAGTCAGACATTGTCTGTCCCCAACTAGTGCCTCTACCTGTGTCCTCCTTACTCCAACTTATTTCTAATCTATCCAGGGATAGGTTTCTATTCCCACTACTTTGGGAGACATCCTCAGTGTCATTCAGCTGAGTGCTCTCCAGGCGCTCATCTTCCCCCTCCCTTTGGGGTGTTTGTTCTAACCCAATATTATCATATATTCTATCGATTGTTTCTCCAATGCTTCTGGTGTCGAAGTCATCTTCCATATTTGCCCTAGACGTGCCTGGTACTGAATCGTACGCAGGAAATAATTCTTCTATATCTTCGCAATCTACTTCTGGATCAGGTTTTTTAACCTCTCTTCCCAGATATTCAAGATCGCGTGCTCTCTGTCTTTGCTCTGACCCTATCTTCTTCCTTTCTCTTTTCATTTCTATGTTCATCTGCCCTTCAAATTTCCTCATCTCTTCATCTCTTTATTCTTCCTCACGTATCCTTTGCTCTTCCTCTAACCTCTGCTGTTTCTGTATGTCTTGATCATTGGCTGCTCTTGGGTTGCGATTGAGCTGTCTCTCTTGCTCTTCGCGATATAGCTGTTCTCGCCTTTGTCTGTCTTTCTTTCTTATTCTTTCGTCTCTTAACTCCTTCTCTTTTCCCTTTCCCTGAACATCCTCTAACCTTTCCCTTGGTTTGCGTCATCAGTGCCTTTGCCATCAAGTTTCAATAAAATTTGCCCTCCCATCCATTCGTCTTTTGTGAATGCTATCTCATCAGTTCTATCTTCGTTTCCCTTCCATCTCTTCCCTTCTCTCTCTTTGTCGAGAGATGCACTTGTCTGTGCCTGATCTCTTCTTTCATCATCACGTCTCCCTTTTTCCGTGGGATTGTGGAGGCAATATTATTACCCTTATCTTTCCCTTGATTTTCGTCACTTCTATGTGTAGGTGACTCATATGCGAGGTTGCTGTACCCCGTGGCTGCTTTGAGTTCTCTCAGTAGGTATAATCCCTTGTTCTTACTTTCTTCAACTTTCGTTTCAGATGGGGTAGGTGGCATGGTAGGCGTCTCACCCCCCTCTGTACATACATTAAGTATCCAATCTGTTGACGGCTCTTCCTTCTTTCTCTGCTCATACATTTTCCAAAGCTCCAGGGCAGTAAGGCTTTTTTCTAGCTTTTACCATGTGCATGTGGCATGCAAATATGTCGTCATATGTTGTAAAACGGCTTTAGATAAGGACATACCTTGTGGCCATGGCATAAACATCTTGTGGGTAGTCCCTTTAACTCACTCTGTACTATATTTCTTTAGTTTGGGTGCGTTCTTCGGCAACTGCTTGCATACCTGTGTCAATGGAGTTATATCCTCCATTCTTTAAATCTGTTCCCATTCCTCTTATATAACACTGGTCAACACTTTCATGTGTCTTAAACAGTTCCAACAATATGAGCGAGCACCAAACACTGCAAGCTCAAATCCAAATGTTCACAACATTTTATACCTTCTGATTTACTCAAAAACATCAATTCATGTGGGGTTTTATCTCAGCTATTAAATTGCATAAAATTTAAATCAGTCTTCTCTAAGAATTATTTTTACATATGACGTCACAACAAAAAACACGTAAGACAAACACTTGACAGACTAGACAGACACCAGCTGGTCACAGTTATCTCTGCCTCTAATCATTACCCCTTCATGGAATCTTAACGTATCCCTTTCACGACGTCTTTAACTGTCGTGGTAGTCTAATCGTTCCCCCTTAGCTGGGACTTTGGGTACACGTTTCTTCTAGCAGCTTGTATTAAAAGCGTAGGAATAAGGCAAATCCTCTCACTTCTCGGGTGTCTGCCCCAGTAACCTCTCTCTTCTCGGGTGTCCTCCCCGGTAACCTTTATTTATTTAATTATTCCTGAGTAATTATCCCCATATATATATATATATATATTGGCTGTGAACAAGCCACAGGAGTGTGGCGAAACGCGTCAGGTAGCCTCCCCTTGCTACTGGGAAGCCGTTTTTCTACTGCAAATAATCTTTGAATTAAAACTTGAAACTTTTTAAAAGCGAATTTTTTGCTGTGCAGTGGTTTGCTTTTCGGCGAGCACTTGTTGCTGGACATTGATGGATTTCGTTAACTAAAGGGAGTGCAGCTTTCAAAGGAACTCGACCTCGCGGTCTGTGTTTACTTTTCAATTTCATATATATATATATATATATATATATATATATATCAGAAAGAATCCCCGTACCAAGGTGCAGGAAAAATGGATGGCACTCCAGGAAGAAGCTTGGATTTAAGCAGTCCTTTCCAAACACAGAGTCAGGAAGTCAGGATGTTACAGGCACGAAATAACTTTAATAATTATGATGTCCAGGACAGAGAAAAAAACACGAAAACGTATATATATATATACAGTCTTCTCTACTTCTAACTATTTTTAGTTTTTTACTGCCTCCCTCCGTTACCTTTTCCCGTTACTTGTTCTAGAGCATGCACTTTTGCCAGAACATTAGTCTTCTTCACTCACCGTTCACATGGTTCCTCTCTGGACCCTCAGGATGCCTGCTTTCGTTACTGCCTTCTTCTGTTTTTCGCCCGCCCAGCTGCCCGTAGGAATGGGAAGGGATGCATGGGAAACACGGGTCCCTTCAGGCCCTGTCTACAGTCTCTTTTCACTACCACTGTCTACGGGGAGCTTCACGGTCTACTCAGACGAATGGCAAAGGACTTGTGATATTGCCGAAGACCTAGAGTTACATTATGTCAACGGTCAATAGGTGTCTTATTCAAATCAATAATCGATAATCTATAACCATCAAATCTCTGCTACCAAGTGTACTCAGGAGACCCCCGGCCAGTCCATAGAGCCGAGGTTTGGTCCGAAGTACTTTAAGACGAGATAGCTGCACCTTGAGATGGATGGGAGTGAAGATGTATAACTCCAACACTAATCAATAAGGACAACTCAATGGTTTGGCAAAGGGAGTCCGTTTAATGACAAGTACAAAGAACGGGTAGTCATGGCAATCAGCAGTGATGCGATAGTCCGTCTCGCTTCAACTCTAACGAACTTCATACAAACAGTGACATTTATACTCAAAACTCATCATAATTACACTTAAAAGTTAACATGCAATTCTATTGGCTAGGAAAAGGTAACTTTAATGTAATATAGGTACTATATCTGTATACGGTAATGGAGTGAGGGAATTGGGTAAATACTGTCAGTTGGGCGTCTAAGCCCTTCCTTCAAAAATGACTACTGTAGACATCACTAAAAGTATGACGTCCCATTGGTTCTACTAACTATAGGACCCTAGATTATTTGGTCCATTGTGATTGGGTTGGCAACAACCCCTTGCATACATTTCCACTTTACTTATCAGCAAGCAGAATGGTCAGCCAGGTTCAAGGTGCCCCCTCAGCTACCCGGCCTTCCTCCAATTAAGGTTACAATCAATCATCACTTCAACAACTATGTGTCAATTATGTTACTGTGGTTGGCCTCGAAACTGCAACTTCTGTCTGGGAAAGTTCCGATATCTCTTCCTGGGTGGATGCCAAGCGTAGGTGTGAACTCGTGCTTCTCCCCGCTCGGATGGTCATGTGATGCAGACACCATCAATTTGCCTAGTTTCTCTCAATTTGTGCATTTATTTCTTATTTGGCTTTCCACCTGCCTACTCTTTCTTATCTTGACCTTTCAAAGACAGGATATTCTGTTCTTAAGTTTCAATTAGATGTAGCTACTGTTAGTTCCCTCTATTGGTATGACCTTGGCTCTCCTGGCAAGAGTTGTATCTGCTGAGTTTCAATTCAGCCGTCTCTTCTCATTTTGCTAGAATATGAATCTTGTCTTGTTTGGCCTCTAGTAACCTGAGTTGATTCTGCTTTTCGTGCAAAGTGGAATAGCACTTATAATAACGTGCTTCGTTTTGAGGTAAATTATGTATAATGGCGCATGTCGCACTATTCTTCTACTTAGCATAGCAAGCTGCACTGTTTTCTTAGCTTTCTTGCGGTTCCATGCATATGTACAGGCGCTAGCTGGTTAAATATCTTCATCCTGCTTACAGCTTAAGCTTCTTTGTGTTTCGACATCGTTCTCTTCCTTTGGGTTCACAATATATTTATTCATGGTGTTTCATCTCTGTGTGTCATCATTCGTCTTCCATTAAGGCCTTTTCGGTTTCTTCCGGGACGGTACTTAGGCATGCTTCATTTCGTTTCATTTGTTGGTAGGGTTTTCTCAATGGATACCTTACTATCCATGGTTGTCTGGGTATTGGTACTTCAATAGGTGTTGCTCTTCTGATGGGTACTGGGCAGAGACCTACTGTGGCTGTCTGCTGGTTTATTTGCTCATCGTACGTCACACATTTTGGTGTGGACGTTCCAGGTACTTCAAAATGGGCGATGGGAGTGCAGGCTTTATTTGTGACCTCCTCTACAGAATCTCTCTCCCTTCTTTATCCATTTTATGTGCAATCCCTGCAATGGGCACATTCTTACATAGTAAAATAGCAACCGCTTCTAGATTAATAAATATATGCAGGGGCAAATATCTGACCAACCGAGGCCCTCCTCAGCTTATCCACTTCCTCAGCTTTACCACTTCTTCCTGTGTTAAATGCGACTCCTATATCATGGCTACATCCCCTCCCAACTTTCTGACCCATTAACATTCCAAGACACACATTTTAGTTCATTTGTACAGTAATCCTGTGTCCCTACAGGTGATGAATAAACATCAACTGTGGCAGAGCTGCATGTTAAGTAGGCACACTGCAACACCTTGACCTCTGCATTATAGCAATGGTGTCAGTACCAACGAAGAAGAATTGTATTCTCAAGACAAACTAAAAGAAAGGGCACATTGCCCTCTGTCCTCTATATTAAAGCATATAGCAGTCTATAATCCATAGCTACATAGGACCTCGTTATAAGGTTGGTGGTATCTCAGTGGTAAAACCACTGAGATACCACCAAACTGTTTTATGTGATTTTACCACCAGACCAGTGGTGGTAGGTGGTGTTAGTCCCCATTAATTGGTGACAAGAAGGTTCCATGGGGTATTTCAGTGATATTACCACAAGTGGTAATTCCGCCAGCGGTAATACCACTGAATTGGCTGATTTTGGGCAGTAATGGGGCAGAAATACATCCAGCTTCTTGTTGGAGTTTTTCCTCCACCTTACCCCCAAACTCATAGGCCCTCATTCTGAGGTTGTTGCATATTTTTCCCGTTCCTCATTGTCCCCTATCAATTAGCATGTCTTTCTTCCGTGTGCCAATTGGACAGCCACATATTTGAACTGGTTCCAGGCTTATCTCCACCTGACTTACTGTTTCTCAGGTCTAGAGTGCTGCACATCTCTTATTCCTTCTTCAGATGTTCCTCAATTCGGCATGTACTCATATGCTGGTTTTAATACAAAGCGAAGAGTGTTAGTCTGAGTGTCTCCATCAGTGTTGTAGAGGAAAGTCCCCTACTATGTGTCTGTGTCCTCCCAATTAATTGTCTTCCAGCTCATTCATGCATCGGTCCTGAGTATGAGGCCATTCCCACACTAAGATATGCAGTTCACTGTCTACGTACGGTGTTGCCATTTAATCCCCTAAAAAAGTCCAAATTCACTGCACTTGTTAAAACACTAAGTTTTGTCCATCTCGCTGGGGTCCAGGATGGGAGGGGGTACAAGAGATCATCATCAATCAGGTAACATGTGCTGGGTGGATGGGAGGCCAACCCCTCAGATAAAATCAATACAACTCACATTGTTTCATTCTGAGACCCTCTCAGCCATCGAACTGCCTCTCTGGGTATTTCAGTACTTCCTACACAATCAGGCAGAAGCACCCTTAACATTGAAGATTCGGGAGCATCACCTTAATCTTAAGATCTCTTTCGAGTACTTTTGCCTTTCCAAAGGCTTTCCCCTACTCCACTACTCCTTTGAGGATGTCAGTGTATATGGAAACAGATGAGCCATTCAGCCAACATCACTTTTCCTTTCTCTCTTGCTATCCTCAGGATTTTCTCCTTTCGTAAATATGATCTGGTGTGGTCTTCGGTTACTTACTTTTGGTAACTTTCCCCTCCCTAGATCTCTGTGAGGATCTTGACAACAAATCCATTCATATACTTCTCTTTCTCCTCCGTGTCTTCAACCTATTAGCCATAACTTGAAGCTTAATGCCCTATAATGAATTGAAGGAAGCAATGTTCAGAGTGCAGGTTTTGAATACAGATCTAGCCTTTATGTCTGTCACTAAGGATGTTTAGTTAAAACAGTATAGCACCCACTTTACAACTAGCGCAGAGAGTGGTATTTCTCCTTCCAAGGTGCAGGTTGATAGTTGGGAACCGCCTGAATTTAGTGAAGTGAAACAAGTAGGGTACTAAAATCTTTTTAAAAAAAGGCAAAGCCTCAGGGGTGACTGGGATTCCTATCAATCTGTTGAAAGAAGAGATAAAGGTATGGGTCCCAGTTCTCGTGTGGTTCTTTAACTTTTTAAACAGTATTGACTATATTCCGACCAGCTGACAGCAAGTTGAGATCATCCCAATTTATGAGAAAGGTGATAGGCAACTATGTGCAAATTATAGACCCATTAACCTTGTTGATGGTCTTTCCAAGATCTATGGGAAACTGCTTTTAACCCGCTTCGGGAAAGGGTTCAAGCTGGGAAATTATCTCAGATCTTCATCAGGCTGTTATTAAAAGGGGTATGCACACAATAAATCAAGCATGTTGTTTATTTATGATGCAAAGCAAATATGAGACCTTGAAAAAGGAATCCCTTTTCTTAGTGTTTGTAGATTTTAAATCTGCATTTGATTCTTTGGATTTGGGCATTTTATGCATAGTTTTAATAGATCTTAAAATTCCTTCAGAAATTCTTGGTCCTATTAAACGCTTTTATGAAAATAATTTAGCTATTGTTAGATACGGGCAGGGCAGAGGAACAACTACCCCATTCTCTAATGTAAATGGTGTACCCCAGGGAAATGTCCTTGTCCTCTACTTTTCCTCATTAATAATTTAGTTTTGAGTATCTCAGAGTTTAATGCACACGCTCCTTGTATTGCCAAGCGGAAAGGTGGTTCCCTTCCTGTATGCCAATGAAACAGTATTATTCCAAATGATTAAAACGGGCTTACAAAAATAGTTCTCCATCCTAATAGAATTTGTGAAGGAAAAAAGGCTCTCAATCAACTGTTCCAAAACTATAGTAATGGAATGCAATTCTATACGTAATATAAAGACAAACATTATAACTGAAGGGGATTAACTGTATTGGTTGTATACATGGCTGAAGCACAGCACACTGCATTGTATGGCAGGGCACCTTGAGGCATTAAAAGAGTACCCATTGACTACAGTAGCAAGTACATTAATTAAAAAAAAAAACAAACGTATGACCTCATTACACTTTCATTAAGATATTGAAGGTTAGTGTACTCTAGCACTTTGTACTAAGTATGTCTTACGCCTAGAATTTACCATTACACTAAGCTAGTCTACCTGATTGATTTACTAGGAGTACAGCTGAATTTAAGCTAGTCTACCTGATTGATTTACTAGGAGTACAGCTGAATTTAAGCTAGTCTACCTGATTGATTTACTAGGAGTACAGCTGAATTTAAGCTAGTCTACCTGATTGATTTACTAGGAGTACAGCTGAATTTAAGCTAGTCTACCTGATTGATTTACTAGGAGTACAGCTGAATTTAAGCTAGTCTACCTGATTGATTTACTAGGAGTACAGCTGAATTTATGATTACTTTAATAAGGAAATGATTCGAACATTGAGCTTGAAAGCCCTGAGGATGGATTTGTAATCCGAAACGCGTTGGCAATTGTTGTTCTACACTGGACCTTTTTGGTTCATTTCTCTTATGTATTTGACTTGCATTGAAGTACATTATGTATGGTTTGTTACATGCTAGCTGGTTTTACCAAAACAACATAAATGACTGTTCAGGTTGTTGTATATCGAGGTGAATTGGTTGGTGTCACCTCTGGATTTATATAAAACATTTTTGTTTTGAATATGAGTCACTGATGCAAATTATGTTCTTTTAATGATTACTGTGTTTGTAGTGTTGACTGATGGCAGTTTTCACCTATTTTGAACTTCAACCCAAGTGAATTTATTTAATGATATAATTGATATCTTTTTAACGTGCATAAATCCTATGTTGTGTTGGGTGGAATTCACTTCATTGGCACCACCCACCTGCTCCGACTTTGGTCCTTTCAGAGTACATACAGGGTTAATATAGTTGTATGTTTGGTTTTTAGTCTTGCGAGGCCTTAAGATGATACCCTGCTGCACCAGATGTTTATACTTATGCTGTTAAATGTATGACATCTATTACCTTTGGTAATTTTATAATTCAAGTGAACTCTTGCAACACCAGTATAGTGTCCCTCTCCCCCACATCTGTTTTTCTCATTACACTTTCACCAGTATCCCGCTGGAATTACCATCGGGATACCAGCAAAACTGCCTTGTATTACCAGGATATTACGGGCATCGGAGATGCTGGTTAGTACACATTCTATGGAGTCCTCTAGGACTCCATGGGATGGGATTGCCAGAATTGCCGGCACTTGTGCAAGTGATTCTGGCAATTATTTGCCTGTAGGGGCCTGATCTCCCGGCAGGTCAGGCCTGCCTGTAGTTCCCTGCCCTACCAGAAATCTTGATTTTCCCGGGTCTGGAGAAAATGCTGGTGCCGGTTTTACCAGCATTTGTTCCGGAGCGGAGACCTTCCACCAGTATACTTACAATCCCATTAATTATGAAAACAAGGGTATGAACAGTCAAATGTACAGCCTTTGTAAGATTCTTTGATTCTGGTTTCATTTTAATGAATCAAATAACGTAAGATATTGCAATGAGATGTTCAGGGACATTCTTAAGTCCACAAATGACAAAGAGTGGAAATGGTATAAGCAATGCTTTAAGTGGGCCGGAGCCTGCCGGGGCTGGGCCCCGGCAGTCTCCAAAAAGTGGGGCTGAGCCGGGGCCCTGCCAGGGCCCCCAGTCCCACCACACACAACATTGGCGGGAAGCATTATCCCGTTGCGGCAGCAATGCTGTGCCTGGCTGCCACTTCCGTCAGTCATAGTAACTACCTTTGGTGACCCCTCGCGCGAGGCAGTTACTGTCCCTTTGTTTTCCCAGGTCGCCGAGGCGTCTTTAACCCTCGGCGAACCTGGGGATTCCTCGAGGTTTATAAAAGATGGCTTGGAAAGTACACAATTCAAGCCATCTTTTATAAAGCTTTGACTACGGACAAAATTGTCGTCGGCAAAGCTTTATAAAAGATGGCTTGAATTGTGTACTTTCAAAGCCATCTTTTATAAACCCGAAAACATGGCCTGAAAACTAGGCAAACCGTAAGGTACGCACACAAATATATATACATGTTATATATCTGTGTGCGTACCTTACTATGGTTTGTGTACTTTGAAGGCCATCTTTTCTAAACATTCTATGTTTAGAAAAGATGGCCTTCAAAGTACACAAACCATAGTAAGGTACGCACACAGATATATAACATGTATATACATTTGTGTGCAGACCTTACGATTTGTGTGATTTTTAGGCCACACCCCTCCCAGAAGCCACACCCCCAAATGAGGGCCCCCTCTCGATTTCTTACCCCACTTAAAGCCCTGGGTATAAGCACCTGGATACCCTAGGAGATCCTCATTCTCGTATTCCTCAAGTTAGCAAATGTTCCAGGCTATTTACCATTTAATGCCAAACTAGCTATGAATTCTTATTGCAACAAAATGTTTCAGAGCTATCAACAGGCATTATATGTCAAATTCAGACGGAACGTTTTTCCGGTGGCAGAGCTTACTGCCAAGTGGTTCAGAGACTACTCAACATTTTGTCTGTTTTGCTCTAGAAAAGTAGTCTTACATGCACTTTGTTTTATATGCCCAGTGTATGCCCTTTTGACGACAAGATGAGGCTGTACCCTATTAATTTTAAATATCAGATGTGTTTGACAATTAACACATTTCTTAAGCAAAATGACTTGTCATTAGGATGTGACATTTGCAGCTCTTAGCTTTTTAAGAAAGGCTTGCAAATTTTAACAAAATCAAAGAAATAAGTTGGCCATTGATGAAATATTTGTTTGAGGATTTCCCCGGTATTAACTTTTTGCTATTGGGAATGCAAATCTGTATATATAGTTTCTTAGGTGAATTCTGATTGTGGCGGATGATGTGTTCTTAATATGTGATGAAGTGTATGTTATTGAATGTATAATTCGATATTTTTCTGTCAAACCTTTATGGGCTTTTGCCCAAATGAACATTTCTTTGACTTAACTTACTAACTGTACGTAACAGAAATGAGCCAGTTATATTCACTACTGACACTTAGTACAGGCAAGGGGGGTGTGGCGGCCTCCCAGCCAATGGGGAGGCTCAGAACACAGGTATTATCAGACAGTAATCCCGCCTCCTTGAACCTCCTGAGGGCTGGCGGTCGCCATCTGCCCTCTCTGGGGAATGAGGTAAGTCTTTCCCTCCTTCCCAATCCCCCCATCCACAGAATTCCCTGCCCACAACCCCACTCACACTTATCTTCTTTTCTGTCCATTTTGGGAGCAGACGGGCTGGGAACACTTCTGTGCCAAGCGCGTCCACTCCCGATCTGTGACAGGCCATCATGGAGGAAGGTACTATGGGCAATCCCTTCTCTCCTTTCCATGGCGGCCATTTGTTCATTTACTTTTTTCAATTATTTTCAATGGCTGCCATGGAAAGGGAAAATGGGCTTTGTTGTCCCTTCCCTGGCAGCCATTTTTTTAAAATTGTTTTCTTTTTCTGTTCTGAAACACCAGAGCATTTCGGGACAGGAAAAAAAAAAGCTTTTAGCACTCCGGTTTAATGGGCAGGGGTACTAATAGCAATATGTCCTTAATTAAAACTAACTAAAAAATGATAATAATTACAAGAGATCAAAGCAATCCAGCTCTCATGCAGTTGTGTGTTCTATTCTCGTATCCTCCTCTGCTCCGGCTAAGACATTCACCTCAATACATTTTTTTTGTACCTGGGAAAATGTTGCCTGGGAGCAGGGTAAAACAAAAGAAATGACGGCTGGAAGGTTTAGAATTAATATTAAGCTCTGGCATTGCTCTGGGCAACCCTGCAGACCATTGTTCTTTGCCTGCAATGCCACTACAAAAGGAGAAAGCCCATACGCATATCAGGCTTGGTCCCACCTCAAAAGGAGCAGTCCAGCCCAAACTGCTTGGTTACATCCCTTCTGCATGAGACCACAAGCATCCCCAGACATGCTTCAGCCTCATTTAGCCTAATCAGTGAGGTGTAGCTTGGGTCTTTAGGCCGAGCAGGCACAGGACCCACATCTGGCCATACCCGCCCCACTTGGGGTAACTAAGCAAAACAAAAAAGGTGATGGGTGGAAGGTTTCAAATTAACCTTAACCTCTGGCATTGCTCAGGACAACCCTCCAGACCATTGTTCTTCAACTGACTGACAAGCCATTACAAAAGGAGAAAGCCCATATGCAAGTCAGGCTTGGCACCACCACAAAATGGACATGTCAGTCCAAATTGCTTGGTTACATCCCTTCTGCATGAGACCACAAGCATCCTCAGACATGTTTCAGCCTCATCGGGCCTCATCAGTGATGTGCAGCTTGGATCTCTAGGCCCAGCAAGCATGGGACCCACATATGAGCATACCTGTCCCACTTGGGGTGACGAAGGAAAACAGAAAATGTGATGGCTGGAAGGTTAAGAATTAATCTTAACCTCTGTCATTGCTGTGGGCAACCCTCCAGACCATCATTCTTTGCCTGCCATGTCATTACAAAAGGAGAAAGACCATATGCAAATCAGGCTTTATCCCACCTCAAAAGGGGCAGTCTAGCCCAAAATGCTTGGTTACATCTCTTCTGCATGAGACCCCAAGCATCCCCAGACATGCTTCAGCCTCATTGAGCCTCATGATTTTATTAGACTTATCGGCAGTGTTCGATACAGTGGGCCATCAGGTACTACTGGATTGGCTAGCAGCAGCTGGCCTGACAGGGGAGTTTCTGGCGTGGTTTGCCTCCTTATTGGCCGACTGCAGTGAGATTTTGACGCTTGCCTCCTTCTTTTCAGCTGCTGCGGTTTTGCTCTGCGGGGTCCCAAAGGGCTCGGCCTTGTTCGCTGCCTTGTTTAACATCTATATTCAGTCTCTTATCTTGTCTTGCTCATCTGCTCCTTCGGCTTCAGGTGTTACTCCTACGCATATGATACACAAATCATTGTGCAGCTGGATTCCACCCACCCGGGCCTTGCATCTCAGCTTACGAGTTGCCTGTTGTCCGTGAGTGAGTGGATGGGCAGTAATTGGCTGAAAATGAACGGGGACAAGACCGAGGTCCTGGTGGTGTACCCCCTGCATGGCCCTCGGGCAGTTGACTCCACTTCTGCGTCGACTTGGTCTTCGGCCTTTTGGCCTATTGAACATGGAGCATGTCCCTCCCCAACCCTGGAGGTTAAGAATCTGGGAGTAATCTTTTCTGCTTCACTGTCTATGGAAAGCTAAGTTGGGGCCATCGGTAAAGCAGGCTTCTTTCAACTTTGTGTGCTTCAGAAGGTCTTACCATTTCTTTCTGTCCGACTGAGGCTGCTAGTTACGACCTCCATAGTTTTAAGTCAGCTGGAATATTGTAATTCTTTGTTTTGGCTCAGCCCCTGTATCTCTTTCTACGCCTGCAGCTTCTCCAAAACTATGCTGCACGCATATGCACTTGTACCCAAAATGGTGGCCATGTATCCCCTATTCTCCGATCTTTTCTTTGGCTCCCGGTTCTTCAGCGGGTTTTCTTCAAATCGCTGGTGATTGTACACCAGGTGTTTTATGGCTCAGGTGCTGAATACCTACAGGACAAATTTCAACCTTACGTGCCCGCTTGTGAATTGCGATCCAAGGGCTCCTGCCTTCTTGTTGTACCTCGCTATCAGTTTGAGTGGGTGGGAGCTGCTCCTTTTTAGTGGTGCCGCCAAGTTGTAGAACTCTCTGCCAGTTCAGCTGAGAGCGACCAACAATCTCCTGGCCTTTCACCGGCTGTTACAAACCTATCTGTTCTAACTCCTTTCTGGGTTATTTATCTAGTCTCCTATTCCCTCTGTGTTTTTCTTCTAGCGCCAAGATGCATCAGCAAGCGTGTGCTCCATAAAAATAATTAATATAACATCAGTGAGGTGCAGCTTGGGTCTCTAGGCCCAGCAGGCATGGGACCCACATCTGGGCATACCCGTCCCACTTGGGGTGACTAAGCAAAACAAAAAATGTGATGGCTGGCAGGTTTAGAATTAATCTTAACTTCTGGCATTGCTTTGGTTAACCCTCCAGACCATCGTTCCTCACCTGCCAAGCCATTACAAAAGGGGAAAGACCATATGCAAGTCAGGCTTGGTCCTACCACAAAAGGGGCAGTCCAGCACGAACTGCTTGGTCATATCCTTTCTGCACGGTACCAAAGGCATCCCCTGACATATTAAGGCCTTCTGGCATTGTGGCATGGCATTGTAGAATTGATGACAGTGCACACATTTCCAGGCACAGGGGCTCCCTTTGAATGACAAACAGTCATCTAGTGATAACAAGATAGGCAGTGTAGAGCACAGCTTTATCAGTCACCTATTGGGGAGGTTTTGAAGTCAAAACGGTGGTGCCAAGGGTTAATGATTTGCTCTTTTGTCCGGGAAGAAGGTGGGATATGACCCAATGTATGACTCAAGTATATTACAACAGTAATAAAAAATGCCATGGTCTGCAGACGACTGAGGATGTTCATGTTACAACAGATGAGCGCCTAGCCTAAAATGAAGGTCATTATGTTGTATTTCATGTTAACCGCATGAAAGGGAACATGACATAGCTAGCACTTACTGAATTATAGAGCTCTCCTTGAAACATAAACAGAGCAAATGTACTTTAGGAATACTCACAAAGACTGTGGCAAAGAACGAATTCCCGTCAAAAAAGTCCCACACTTCAAATAACGACCGTCTACAATTCACCTCCAAATGCATAGTAAACATCGCTTCTTATCCGTGCAGTCTGATATTCAACAGTCTTAAGTACTTATTCCAAGGACAATTCCATAATGTCACCTTACCATAAAGAAACACCTATTTTAGTTTGATTATAATTCATTTCCAAACATCTGTGTCTGCAATACATTGCCACATAGCAGACTAATGTGAGCTTTCTTCTGGAACTTCCTGTTTATATTAATTGGTGGGCACACTCCTCTGGTGAATTGCTGCTTCCTGGCAGTCTGGGCATGGTACACGATCAGAGAACAGTGCATTGCAGTTTGGGATCACTTTACTTGAATTCAAATGAATGTTATCTGGGCAGCACGTCTGCCTACAGCGTCAAGATTAACGGTGTTTAATAAGACTTCATCATTGTAAAAACAGTATATTCCTCATTTTAACAAGGAACATAGAGATATAAATATTTCACAATCTTTAGTTTGCATGGTGAGAAAAAGTGCGAAAGTTCCCTAAGAAATGCCGTCCTTGTTCTTCCAATACTTTTGATTCATTTATTCATTGAAAATCAGGTACAAATTGTCGATGTTGACATCATGGTTATCAATCTCGTTCCCAACATGTTAATCATTCATCTTAGATCTAAAGTACTAATCCATCCTCATATTATGTATTCTTTCATTCAGTTTCTTACCATTCAATGGGATCCAATCTTGATCGCCTTGTAGTTGATTGTACATGGTGCTGGACAGCTGAGAATTGATGAGTGCATGCGCCTTGAAACACCATTTGGCTGTATAGGTGCTTTATACTTACCCAATAATATATAGGTCTGGGCATGCCTAGTCAAGAATCCAATGCAGAGAGTTTCAGAGGACCATAACATGTTCATTGTTATAGGTTTGAGAAACCCTTTAATACCTTAAACGCACCTGGAACCAACTGCCACCTGTGAAATGGTGCCCCAACTGAAAGTCGCCTCCCTCATCCGTTTCCCACGTTCTGTTTCCAGTGGCTTTCTTCTCTTTTTCAGGGGCATTTTCTGACAGCCCTTCTTTGCACTCTGCACCCCAAACATAATCTGTGTCAGAGACTCTCATCAGCTCTCAGTCCTAGCATTTCCCTCCCACAGTACCCTGCTTAGCTGGCAATAACTTCCATGCCACATCTTCTTGCCGGCGCAGTGCCTGAAGCAGTGAGATCCTGCCTGCTGCGCTTTGTGCGCCACCCATCTCTCGATCACCTCCAGACTCAATTCTGAAAGTAGCTGTGGCATGCATTGACTATGCTTAAGGGTTAATGATAGATGAACTCTGCTAAAGGTTAACATTGGCCATATGCTTGTGAGATGGACCCTCTGTGGTTTGCTATGGTGCAAGGGTTGTTAAGGCAAGTATAGGCAAGTGGAACATCTAGAGTTGCATATGCAAAGGCAGGTGGTCATAAAATGCTTCAATACTTATGTTTAGGGAATTCCCCATGTCTTAGACTTTTGAGTTTATAGTTTTAAGGAGAATACAGGATTCTTTTTCAAATTGGGCATACCTTAATTGGTTTCTCATGACCTGGTAGGACCCGAATCCTGAGTAGGGGCGCATGAATATTCATGAAACTAATCACAGACTTCATTGGTTGTGCTGGGCAGAAATGCTGACACGGGGAAGGGGAACATCCTCAAAATGTGTGGCTTGGGAAGGTGTCATAACCTGTCTGGTTGCCTTGCTGAGGGAATATGTGTAGACATTGCAGGGCGATGGGCTTTCGTTTAAGTGCAGATCTAGGTAGGACTTTTCATTTCTCTTGGCCCCATAGTTGGCGTTCCAGGAACATTCATAGGTATTGTTGAACGTTGATACCCTGTTATATCCATTTATGCATCACAAGGTAGGCTCACTTTATGGACATCATAATGGAATGTGAGGCACAGGAGGATATCATTTTGACACCATATTGTTTTGGTGTCTGTGTTCTACCCTCTGTAGTTCAGCACAGAGCTTAGCGTGGTGATTTCGGAACCCTGGTACCTTTAGGAACTATAATCTCCACAACTGCAGGTTAATGGCCATCAAAATGCCCCTCTTCAGCCCTGCTCTGTGTAGTGGATCCATTCCCTGCAGTAACCACTCACTAAGAACGCATGTGTACGGTTTATTTTCATACTTTGAAAGCCTGAGGGGCTGGCTCCAAGGCAGCCTTCCCCACAGGGTCCTCTTCAAAGCATTGAGCTCAGGAGGGCTGGTATTTTGGGGTTCATGGAAAACTTCAAAGATGTGTGAAGGAGAATAACATAAAAGATATTAATGGGCCGAGGCACGTAACTGGGCTAAGTGTGTGATCTTCAAGCAGCTTCTTGGTAAATTGCCTAATGGGACTATGGTAATCCCGCCCATCCTCGTTCTATTTGGACGACTGGTTAGGGAGCTGAGAGGAGGTGTGAACCCACCTGACTTTGACAACACAGAGAGCTGTCCAGGACACTGATGTTCCCAATATAAAGCATTGCCGTTCCAATGTTGTTGGTTCCGTATTCGTGGTGGTATTTTCATTTACCACTAGAAATCGATCAGGATAAATGATCATTTTTCGAGCATTTGCTCTTTAAATGATGTTTTATGTATTAATACAAAGCTAAGATGTTATTTTTGGTGCAAAAGACCACAATACGCCTCTTCAAGTTTGTAATACGATTTGGAACAGCCCCTGGGACAAATTAAACACCATCTTCTTAGAAACAGGAATCACTGAAGATTTCAAAAGAAGACGGCATGATTTACGGGATACCCATCTGCAAAAGCGAACTGTATTAAATCCTGGAGGGGTCCCACTTTGACATCGATTACTTCTGCATTGAGCAGAGGATGCTGGCAATGATGCATGCATGCAGCCTGTGAGGGTTTGACAGTGTTAGTACGTGCTCAAGAGATACACGTACATTGCCGATATGTATTCACTCTCAATGATGGTTATACACAAATGGAGGGTGTATGCTGTTGCTTTGTCCTCTCTC
Organism: Ambystoma mexicanum; assembly: GCF_040938575.1. Taxonomy (NCBI): domain Eukaryota; kingdom Metazoa; phylum Chordata; class Amphibia; order Caudata; family Ambystomatidae; genus Ambystoma; species Ambystoma mexicanum. The sequence goes on along the minus strand of NC_090937.1, from coordinate 790,882,654 downwards.
AGTCCCGAACCTGAACCTTCACATACAGTACTTGTCGGTCCAGAACAAGATACAGTTCATGAGGTAGGAGAACCCCAGCCTCAAAAAAGTGCAATGTGTTTGAAAGAAAGTAGAACATGGTCATGGCGCAGGATTGAAACAATGCCAAACAAGGCCAGAAGGACAGAACATATCAATTCCAATACCTTCGCTCAGTACTGTCCTGTTGGTGGGAATAGATAGCAGCGTCGACGTGTTTCCTCGCAGGAACCTTTGAACACTGAGGACACCGATGTGAATTTGTATGAGAAGGAGTTGCACATGACAATCATGAGATAACCTGCATGCTGGCAACAGTACAAATACAGATGTCCTTGAAAGTAATGGAAACTTCCATTACATACATGATGATGTGCCTGTAGTTGGCCAAGCTACACGTATAGATGCACATGCGTGTACTGCAAATGTGAAGCATAATGTGATTGAACGTGGACAACAATCCCACTTTAAATGCACTGCTGAGAAGTGTTAGATAATGTAAATACATAGCGTCCATTCTTTTGATGAGCATCTACAAATACTCAAATTAGCACTTCAGATTCAACATACGGGTGCTGGCATGCTATCCACAGACATTGAATATTACGGAATCACTAATTGTACGTCTGTTTTTCTATCTCTTTCTTATATGTTGCCCTGTGTCATTATGTCCTAATGGAATGGTGGGTCATTATCGATTTCTCATGTGATAATATGCTCTTATGAAATGGATGTACTATTACTGCATATCACATGGATGCATTTATATTAGTATGATTGATGTTAATTGTGCATATGGCACCTCTTGTGGAACATTGGATTTGTGCCGCCCCTGCAATATATTTGGCTCATCAATGCATTTAATTAACTTGGACTTGTTATGATCTAACTCATCCTCAGAAGAAGAGCTGAGGCTAGAAACACCTGTCAGGCTGACCTTGGAATGAATAAAAACATATACATCTATGCATTAAACATTACAGTGGTTGGCACAGTGTGATTGTAAACCATTTCAAAAGTCCTTGAAAGTAATCCACTGAGCAATGGAAGCTTCCATTACATACATGTTGATGTGCCTGTAGTTGTGCAAGGTGCACATATAGATGCATATGCTTGCACTGCAAATGTGAACGATAATGTGATTGAACGTGGGCAACAATCCACATTAAATGAACTGCTGAGTAGTGTGAGCTAATGTAAATAGATAGCGTCCATCTTTCTGATGAGCATCTACAAATGCTGAAGTTAGAACTTCAGATTCAACATATGGGTGCTGGCATGCTATCCACAGACATGTGATACTTGTCCTTGTGTCATGGTATTTTCAGATGGATTGAAAAGTCTGCATGACAAAAACTATAGCACTTAAAAACAAGGTAATTCTGTGTATGCATTCAAGTAATGACTGTGTTTTGTGTGTTCGTTTCCAGTTGTGTTTAATGCATAGAAAACGTCTAGGAACTGCAAGACGTGCTGTGTAGCAGCCAGAGATAGGAAAGGATTGTATCCACACCAAATGCGCGTTAAAGCCAGGAAGGTCACCTGCCCCGACAAGTGCATGGTCCTGGACCATTACAGGGTGAGCAAATACACAGGTGGTATCTCCACCACCTACCAAGCTGCGACCTGCCTAATGTGAATGGTAACCACCACACTCAGGGTGGCCCAAATCAAGAAGCACTGGCAGGACTTGAATGTGCGTATGCTGGTCCCTAATGATGGCAAAACTAGCCACGACAGAGGTGGTAGTTTCATCACCACCACCTTTCGAGCAGCATACAATGATGGTCATTGACCTGTGTGGCCACACAGATTGAAGTAGTCAAAACTGGGCTCGAAGGTGAGTACACCAAATGCATGATAATATGCAATGATATGAGTTGGCATGTGTTCCAATGGGCAGGGCCACGTCTCTGTACTACAAATGTGCACTTGCACTGAAAGCATTAAACACAAACACATGTGGGAAAAGTAATGGATAATTGACGTCGACACTGTCCACCCCTCTTAGTAAATTCTAAGTAAATTCCCGGTTGTCTCATGGCGGCAGATATGTACTGAATTTACTATGTGCAAATTACAAGATAATGTAAGCATGTTCATTAAGACACCCTAACCCCATGGGCAGAATTGGCTTTTCACATGGGCAATAAGAATGCAAGTGGATGGCCACCTAAACTCAGGAGACCCGATAAATAAGTGATCATTTCACTGATGTGATGAAGTGCAGGAATGAAAAAAACCTGTCACAGACACATTCATTGAAATCCAACAGATAATTTTCCAGGAAGTGGTGATATTTTGTTCAGATGCTAAACGAATAGTGGTAGACCCTACATCTTCAATCTAATACATTTTAGAGAAGAAAGTCTAAGGTAATGCTATCGAAAACCAATTATAACATAGAGCATAAGGCATGAGATAATTTTTACTTTGGAAATAAATGAAGGTGTGGCTTTACTTGTATAAATGATAAAGAAATACAAACTGTCCACCTAGAAATGAAAAATGACACTCCGATGATGGTGCAGTAAAAAGGTGTTGAAAGGATTCAGATACTCGTCTTAATACCTAACTCAAAATGATATAAAATGACACTCCGATGATGGTGCAGTAAAAAGGTGTTGAAAGGATTCAGATACTCGTCTTAATACCTAACTCAAAATGATATAAAATGACACTCCGATGATGGTGCAGTAAAAAGGTGTTGAAAGGATTCAGATACTCGTCTTAATACCTAACTCAAAATGATATAATATTTTTGGATCTGCTTCTTTATTGTTGCCATGTTGCTAGCCAACATCAAATCAACTTTGTGTTGTACCATATTAGAATTAGTTTCATATTGATTTCATTGTAGCGTTAGTAAATTAAATTTCAGGTTAGGATGTAGGAACACTTATGTACAAAGCAATGTGATTATTACAGATTGTCTTTTTCAAGTTATGTTTGTTATTAATTTTGAAATATGTGTGAATTTCGATTCTTTTCGGATTATTTATTTCTGAAACTGAAATTGGTTTCTCAGGAGGACCAAACTATGAATATTATCTTTTATATTTGGTTCAAATGTGCAAATCAGGGGTTCAAAGATCAGGTGAGTGCCAACAGCCGCTGCTAAGGGCCCTGCTGGTGCTATGCGGTCAAACAGGCTGGGATCATGGCTCCCACCAGTTGATAGCGGGATGTGCTGAAATCCAGTATGTCTTGTCTCCCAGGTACTGTGAGCCCATCTCATGGGCCTTAGGGGCACGTGTAGTCCTTGTTCTCGAGCTTCCAATGTAAGGAAAGCTGTTGCAGACTTTCAGGGATCCTTCACCAAATTGAGGACCTGGGCAGAAATGTGACTGGAAGAGATGTAATTGTTGGTCCAGCAACAGGTCACCCCCAATGTGCCCTGGGGATGAGGATGGGTAGGGAACAGAGCTTGCCTCTGCCTTGGACACCCAGTCTTCACCTCACTTGTGGAGGGCTTTGGAAAGTTAACTCTCTCAACAGAGGTTCAACGAAATTCTAGGGGTGGGTGACCCCTTCTTTTAAAGGAAAGTGTCCCAGGTGATTAGACAAATGCAAGCCTGTTTTAAGGGTCTGATCCCTGTTCTTCGAAAATGTGGAATTTGCCTTCAGATATCACACCCAGTGTGCTTTGTTTTAGAGGAAGTGGCAAGGACAAAAAAGAAAAGAGGTAAAAAGAGAAAACTAAATGGTGGAACCTTCCTCCAAATGGGAAAAGCTCTGCCTGTCTAGAATAAATCTGTCCCCTTCCCATGTCAATGGCATCAAATGACGTTTTGGTATTCAGTACACTGGTGTGAGTCTAGTCCTTTTGCAAAGGGTGTTCCCTTTGATTAATGTTCTCAGGACAGATTACTGTGGAGTGGCTGTCTCACTGAAGAGGGTGTTACTTACCCTCACAAAGGGACCCCTAAGGGTACAGTCTTGCTGGAAGAAGCAGATACAGCCTGACTGGGGGAATACACATACAAAATCAAATACAGTCCACCTTGGATGGGGGGATCAAATACAATACAGCCCACCTTGAATGGGGGAACAAATACAATTAGTATGAACGTACCACCCCCAATGGGGGGGGTTAAAAATAAAAAATTAGAAAAATACATGCGCCCATCACAGGCTCATGAACAACGAGGCACATTAAGAAGGGGCATAGGTGGCAAGAGGATGGGGTTGTGTGAGGACATGGTCCATGGTATCACATGTGTGGTTCAACTGGAACCCCCATTATTTGGCTGACATTGGGATGGTGCACTCTGACCACTGAATGCCTAAGCCTGATCCTATTTGGCTACGGCCACTCATGAGAGGGATGCGTTCATGAGGGTCCCAATTGCAGCAAGGTAATGGTGATGAATGCTGTGAGTGGCCAAAGCGTCATTATGCATGTTGACCCTTGACATCTTCAACTGCATGTTGAGAGATTGCCTCAAAGAATCCTTCTCTTGATGGTGGATGTACCTTGCGGCAAACATTTTGTCATGCAGAGATCGCTTCAAGGATTCCATGTCTTGTCGGCGGGATTCCCTTAAGGCAATCATCTCTGCCTGCAGGCATTTACTCTGAGATTCTGCATCTTGACATTGGGATTCCCTTAAGGCCAACAGCTCCACATACAGTGTTTCCCTCAAGGTGTCCATTTCCTGCAACTGAACCCACCATTGGCACAGGACTTCCCACTGCCAGGCCCAGGGCCTCCTGGCTCTCCTCCTCCTACTCAGCAGCCTCAAGGGATTCAAGGATCTGTGTGGAATCCAGAATATTCAGTGGTGAAGTAGGTGGGAGCGTTTTGGAGTGGTGCTCCTCTACTTTTATTTTATCACATGTTAGTGTTTTCCGATACTTTGATTTTAACAAAACCTTTCCAGAATGGTTCCATTTAAAATAAAAGTGTAGGAAGCAATTGAAAAATACATTTCCAGTTCACTTCGCAGAACATTCCCTTAAACAGCGGGTGCATGTTTGTATTCTGCGTGGAAGGGGCGTGGCAATGGGGTTTTTGGGGAGCAGGGCCAGGCCATTACGGAACATAGTTCCGCTACTTCTTTTCATACACTTTGACCATTGCCACCATGTTCCTCAGTATGCCTTTCAAATCAGATTTGGAGCTTCAAGAGAAGATGAGCCGGCAGGCCTGCTGATGATGCCCTGCAACATGATGGGATTTTCACGCAGCACATGATTCACCAGGCTGCACTGGTGGATGGTTGTGCCTCATCCGCCTCCTCATCCTCATCCACTCCATCATCACCTGCATAAAGGCAGACAACAAGATTCAGAGGCCTAACTTTCCAGCAGGATATGTCTATGTGAATTCAAATGCATACAGACACAATAGGACCAGCCACACATATATTATAACTTGAAATCTGGCATTCTTAAATGTGGAAGGCACAGGTAACTAACATTCACTGCTCTGTGCAATCATGTTGGTGCAAATTATGTCCTGCATCAAGCCATGGTTTGGAGGTGTAGGCGACCATACAGATATACATACATGCATGATAGTGGAAGGTCCAACAGTGGATGGAGGGAGTGCCGTGCTAAATTGCTGAGCACTTAATCAGCTTCATACATGCCTACTTGAAACACGTGTCAGAATCACGTTTTCCCATGCTGACCGACCATGCATGCAACCATTTGTGTTGCCAGAATGCCCATCAACCCCTTTGCCACATTGACCAAGTCCAGATTTGTTGTTGAACATGCTCACATGCATCTCTACCATGTGTGAGGAGAATGCAACATGGATATGACCATTTGCACTTATACGACCTCTGAATAATTGACACTACAAATGTGGAATCATCATCACTCATACATTTTTTGGTACAACCACTGTCACTTCTGTCTAGAACACAACCTCATGCAACCTTTTACTGACATTGTCGCTCATCCATGTCCAATGGCTGCCAGGGCCAGTGAATGGATCACACCAACCTCGTCCACTGCTTATTGTCATTACATGTGAGTCAAACATTTTGTTCACAATGCACTAGTGACAGGCATGACACCGCAAGTTTGCCCAATTACATGTGACTTGCAGGCCATTGACACATATAGGCATTTTAGCATCGCTGCAGGATTCTGTGTACACTAATGTGTGCTGTAAAATGAATGTCAACCACAAACATAGTGCAAGCATACACCTTCTAGGATGCACAATATGTAATGGACGAGCCCATGGATTCACTACTGTAGTACTCATGGAGGGGTGAGAGGGACCACTCCCAACTGTACTACAACATGTGATAGCATATCATGTGTTGAGGTAAGCATACACAGCTTGCACGCATGGTACTCACCTGATGTGACTGCATAGGTCTCCATGCCCCGAATGCCAACCAACAGCTCACTGCTAATGAAGCCACTAGTGACCACTTCAAATGAAGTCAGCTCCTCTGCATGTGATGATCCACCACCAGTAGTCTGGCAGAAGCCACATTACTGCTGAGCTTCTCCTTGGTTGGCCGCATGAGGTCCCCTATTCTCTTGTGGGCCTCTTCTGCAGTGCTTCTCTCCACCCCACAGGCATTTATCAAGTCTCTGATCTCCTGCCACATCCTCCACTGCTGGGTCACATGAAGGGTACTGGCAGCCCAAGGGTTACAGGTCAACCTGGTGGTCATCAATGTAATCAGTGAGTATTGTTAGCACCTAATCTGAAGGGTGCCTCTTCCTTGGTGGCCCCTTCTCTTATACCTGTGCTTCTACTTGGGGTGATGCCTGATCAATCTCTGCAAGCTGACCCCTCTTAGCCCTGGTGGCCTTTGGCGGTGAAGGGGAAACTGTAGGTTCACCACCACGTTAAGCCTGTGGACCCTTCTTCTGCCCTCTTACCCATCCTTGTGCTCTCCATGGAGCCCTCCCACTCATGGTGCAAGCAGTGTTGATGGCAAAGTGCACCCAAATACATTAGGTGGGATGACAGACCTGAGGATGATGAAAGGCGCTGGGGGGATTCAATAGTCCAAGAATTTAGCAAGTTTGCTTAGGTTTTGGTTCATGGTCAGGTCAGAGGAGCCGTATTGGTGCTTGTAACTTTTATTATTATTATCATTATCATTTTTTTTTTACTTGGCTGAGGGCAACGGAAGCCATCGCCCGTCCCTTCCGAACGGCGCTCGCCCATCTCGTTCGGAAGGGACGGGCGATGGCCTCTGTTGCCCTCAGCCAAGTAAAAAAAGTTACAAGCACCAATACGGCTCCTCTGACCTTGCTAAATTCTTGGACTATTGAATCCCCCAGCGCCTTTGATCATCCGCAGGTCTGTCGTCCCACCTAATCATTCAGCTAATTGGGAACCCTGGAGTTGGTCCCCAGACAAACCAGGAGCCAGGCTGCAGGCTGACTCACTAATTATCCCTAAAGAAAGGTGCGCGGTGGGTAGGGAGTCCCGACCCAGACAACTCCAACCAACTGTAACCTACACACAAATACAGGCACAAAATCCATTTGGTACCCCCTAAGTATCACGGTCTTCGTGCAGGCTATGAATCTGTGTGATACACCCTATTTATTGCCACATCAATATACACATGGTACCCCCCTATATGGCTGTGCCTCTGTGCATGGCAGGGAGTGTTATTTACAGGCCGACTCATGTATAAGCGCTGCGTGCATGCAGCATGGAATTTACACTCTTACGGCCCGTCCACTGATTTTCACACTGCTTCCTCATGCATGAACCAGAGACGCCTCTTCCTTCATGCTACTCCTGCCTTCTGCCATATCTTTAAGGCTAAAGCCGTATTTTGCCTCCAAACCTCAACATCACCTGCTTCCTGGTAGTGTGTCTCTGGCTGCTGACTACTAGCACTGCCTTGGAGTGCCTGGTATTGCCACCTAGCCTGTTCTCTTGGGCTCTACTATCAAGCTCTGTGACCACCTCATCTGACCTATTAGGGCTTCATTACCTTGAAGACACCGCCACAGCACCACAGCATGCATCATAAGGACCCAGCTTCGCCCGCCCACCTCAGTGTCTGGGACATTGACAAGTACCCCAAAGGCAAGGCTGGGGCTGTCAACCTCACTGCAGCTGAAGTTGTCATCTTGAGTGAGCCGGTCCTGGTCTATTATGATGCCCTCTTCCTTCCGCAAAAGCAGCTTGGTACACGTGGGCATCAGAAGATCTGGGTGGACATCATGACTGCCATCGGTTAGGCAGAACTATATGCAGAATCCTTTGGGAACACCACACACAATTAAGACTACAAGTGACAGTACACATTCACCTTTGGTTCAAGCCTGTACTACATAGTAAAGTGGTAGCGATGGCTGAGTAGCCAGACTTATCTCCAGAGTAAAGTGAGCAGTATCAATAGTTACACAAAGGACAGCACTTACTATGATTCAAACAAAAACTGATTCAAGGTTTCTGAGTAAAAGAATATACATTTATTTACACATCAGTTAAAAAACATTTCACTAGTATCAAGCAGTTGAAAAATCATAATCTTAATACACTACATCACACCCAATAGATTCTGGACAAGTTAGGCTCAAAATGAAGTGTGAGCAAATTGGCACTCCAGTAATTAAAAAGGGAAGTAAAGACAAAGTTAAACAAAAGTTGAGCAGCACCAACAAGTAAGTAAGCAGGGCAATCTAGGAAAAGGAACTACAGTGAGGAAATCAAATCAAGGGGACTGGGCCAAAGTCAATGGACCAAAGTCTTTGCAGAGGACCACACAGTTCAGGGAAGTTCGAGGTTAAGTCTTTGCCAAGAGTTCAGAATGAAGTTTGTCGGACAAAAAGTTACTGTAAAGAATAGAGAAGGACAAGCCCTCGGATTGGCAAAAGATTTCAAACACTTTCACTGCGGTTGGACGAAACGAACAACCGGGTTAGCACAGTAACTTTAGAGCAGAAGAATGCTGTAGCTGAGGCAGACATTCCTGGCAGGTCCTGCATGCTCACGGTTCCTGAAGCGACTGTCGGACTGACAAGAAGGAGGAAGACTGGAGGGTCCTGCACTTTGCAGTGAAGAAACCAACAGCGGAGCAAAACGATGAATAAAAGGTGCGCTCCTTAAAACCCAAGCAGGGTCCGATCCTCCTGGCTAACCGGTTCACTGTAGCTGTGTACAGCAAATTTGATCCCACCAGTTCAAGGGGAGAAGATTCCTTGCAGATCTTCCCTGTCGTCGAAGTTTGGAGATTCGGACCCGCTGCATGGCTTCACCGGGAGGTTCAGTCGTGGTAGAGGTCCTCTTCTGTCAGCTTCTCTTCGGTTCTCTCGATCCAGTGGTGAGTCTACCTTCTCAGTCCCAGAGACATGCCTTTTATGCAGTTTTCCCCCACTCATACAGCCTGGCTGTCAATCACACAGCAGGGTGTCTGTCCTGGCGGGACAGTCACTTAACCAATCAAACAGGAGTGCGACTTGGGTTACCAAGGGAACCCATGGCAGCGGTCCTAAAACCCCTCCCTCACATCCTGCCTACCCAGACTTTCAGGCACCTAATGAGGGCTTCTGTGTAGAAGCCAGCCAAAGGTCAGCGAACAAAGGGACCAAACCTGGTTTGGCGCGCAGAGTAAAACACGAGAAAGACCTTTACAAAAAGAAATGGCGAATAAGCCCAGCCGTAACCAATAAAAGTAAATGTGGTCCAGCGGATTTAAGTTTGAGGCTACTAAGCCTAAAACAATACCAAGGCTATTTAAAAAAAAATGGTAGGAAAAATAGGTTAGTTACCACTGCCACCAGCTAAATCTTAATGTAAAGGAGTAGGTGACGCTCCACAGTCTATGAACACAAAAATGTGAAACACACACAGCAAAACACATGTAAAAGTGGGTGGGAAAAAAGGCTCACACTCTTACCAGGTGAAAACAATAAATCCTAGAAATCCAGCAAAGCTGCTGAGGGACTCATTAGGTAAGGGAAATTAGCCATTCTGGAGAATTCTCCCTAACACCTTCAATGCAGAGGGGGTTACAGTCCATGCAGTAGGCCATGCTAAGAAGAACTGGGATGAAATCAGGATGCAGAGCCAGGCAAAGGCGGCCCTCGAGACAGGTGCTTCTGTGGAGGTGCCATCTGCAATCTGCCATTGGGTGTCACCCTATCACCTCTGGGTCCTGGAGAGGGTGGACCCAGCCATCCATGCCTAGGTCTTTGACCTGCAGGCATGGAACCAAGCTGCTGGTGAGTACTCACAGGGTTAGGTGAGTACTCACAGGGTTAACCTTTCCACAGAGTTTGTGCATCCTGAATGGGTATCTATGAATTGAGCAAGCTCTTTTCATGGCATGTGTGTTGGACAATTCTTTACTGGCATGCAGCCTCATGCTGATGCTGGGAGTATTTAATGGCACACATCTGTGAAGTGGAAAGGTGTAGGGATGAGCTCTGTCAGCTTTTGATTTCCAAGTCTACTCATGTACATGCCATGTGAGATGCGATGGCAAGGCCTCAGACAGGAACAGTTTAAAAATTGAGATGTTGGGGCATGTGAGGTACTTTCATGCACACCTTCTCCATGGGTTGTTCAATTATCTATGATGATTGCATCATCTCCCCTTAGCAGCTGTGACTGAAACATGTTTATGGATGTGTGGTAATGGCAATTTGTTGAATTTGACTATCTGGAATGACATTGTGACCTGTAAGGAGACTGAATGAAGAGCTATACATGATACTTCATCATGGCATTTGTCGGGGTTGGGAGCAACTGCATTGTTGTGTAATCCTCAGCAACAGGAGCATGCACGTGTTGCATGCATTCATGTTGGACTGTCAGGGGTGCATGTTGCTAGAGGTTGCTAGATGTGGTTGGATGTAGATGTGCCTATGGTGCTAAGGACACATGTGGCCAAGTATCCTTTCCATGGCCCGGCACTACACTTGGGTCACTGCTTCATTGGTATTGTGTTGTGTAATGAGTTGTCATGTTATGGCCACACATCAGTCTGCTATATTCACATGTGCATATCTTAATATCTTATCATTGTGACTTGTCATTTTACCTTCACGTGTGACACTGGATTCATTCTGATTTCAGAGCATGGGCCTGTGGTTGTGAGGTAATTGCTTTGCTTATTGACTCATGCTGACAGGATGCCATTAACACTATTATGAAGAGTACACATGCATTGGCACCTTTGATTGATTCCTATGTTCTTTGTTCTCTTTTCCACAGTTGCTGCAGCTGGAGAAGAGAATGCAAGCTGTGCTGTGGAGCTGCAACCCAGGGACAAGGCCACCAGATGCAGGCACATACCCTGGGCATGCCCAGTTGTTTTAAACTCTTCTGAGGGTGATTTGCCTGGGTGAGCATCCTATCCATCTGGCAATGCTGCTGAGGGGGAGTCCCAGGATTCCTTCATTGTGGTAGACACCTCAGCAACTGTCAGAAGGGGTGGTGGAGATGTTGCCACACGGGGACCCACACCATGGAGACTTCATTGAAAGTATCTGGGTTGATGAAGTAGGAAAAGGAAGAGGAGAAGGCCAATGCAGGATTGCCCATGTTGTCAGGTGGCGGTACCGAGGGGGGTGTTCAGTCTGCACACTGGCCCTGAGACAGTAGGCTGTGTAGTCCAATGTGGAGGGGTCGGCACAATCTGCTGTTTTAGGGCCATATGCTGCAGAAAGACCCACCTTCACAGATGCCTCCACCCTGACAGAAGCTGCACTTCCTTCCAAAATGGCCATCCGAGATGCAGCGCTGCCACTGCTGATGGGTAGCTTGAGGCGGCTGGCATCTATGCGTGATACTGATGCGTGTTCTCATGAGATGCTTGCACAGTATCACAGGCAGATGAGCTTCCCCTTGGACCATCTGGTAGCAGCACTGCTTTCCCATGGTCTCTCTGGATAGGCCACTGCAATGGCACCCTGAACTTCCTCCTCATCTGTGCCCCAGTCATCATCAGCTGAGGCCTCCATGCCAGCTGCCAGCATGGCCTCCTGTGCCTCTGTCCCACCACTGGCCAGTCTCAACGTGCCTGTGTCCCCGGTGGAGGTGGATGTCCATTTCATGGCAGATGAGGGGGTCACTGTGCCTGGCCAGGAACTTACAGGGGAACAAGCTGTGGGGGGACACCAGGCACTTTAGGGCAGTGCAGATGCTGTACGCCCTGTGGCAGGTATTTATCCAGTCAGAGGGAGAACCTGCACCACAGACACATTGCCAGACAGCAGTAGATGTTGACAATGAGGAGGCAAATCCTGCATGGAATTGCCAGAAGCATGAGGCAAGAAGGCGTTCCATGGTGCAAGTGAGGCAGGAAGAGCGATGGTGCCTGAAGGCACTGGTGACTGCCCAGTTAGAGTTTAAGAGGCAGCAGGAGGAAGAGAGGCAGTGGGCACATGATGAAGCAATAGCCAGGGCCAGGGTGGAGGCTGAGGCAAGGTTGGCGCAGATGTGGGCCAACATCCTGGACGAGTCTTGCAGGGCAGTGGAGGATATTGAGAGTGGGACGATGGAGGTCCTACAAGCCGTCCAGGAAACAATGGAGGCCTGCCTTCAGGAGGCTGAAGTGGAGGGTGATTTGGCCTTGGCTAGGGCTTTGTCAGATATAGGCATAAACTAGCCCAATGACTTCTGAATATAGTTAACTAGTTGTAGATTTCCTGTTGTTATATTTATTTTTCAAAGACTATTTGTTTGTTTTCTTGTATATAATTTCACATTAATATCGTTAAATTTTGTTTTTCAACACCACTGTTTGGCATCTCTTTGTTTAGGTGCATCTTTTGTTTGCACATGTTCTCCAACTAGATATGTCCTGTAGCTTTCATGTGTGTTTACATTACACTCTGTGGGTCATGTTAGTACTTCCCTATGTGCTGGGGCACATGTGTGCATGCTTCATGTGAGTGTGATGTTTAGTTTGATGCCTTCATGGCCAATGTGCATGTGTGGTCAATGGTAGAGGGGGGAGATGACATGTTTGGAGCTGCACGTGTTTGATTTATCATTCACATCTGTTGCTTTGCTACTTCTGTGCTTTGCAGTACAGACATGGTGGTCAGTATTGTACATGAGGTGTGTGGGTGCATGTGTTCTTTAGTGTATGGTCATGTTGGGTGTTGTTTGAGGTAGGCATGGTGGCATTACTTTGATTGACTTGCTCATATGGCCATGTGAACATGTGTTTCACAAGTAGGGAGGGGAGCATCAGAAGTGTGGATTCGGCAAGGCATGGCTACATGATACCATTTAGGGTGCAGGGGCATTGCATGTTTGCTTCCGGTGTATCTGTGTTGGTTGAGCATGTTTTGGATTGTGGGTCTAATGTGTCGATATGAGGTATGAGGAGACATTTGGAGATAAGAAGTATGTTTCATGATGATGTTTTGGGTCTCTTTTTGAGGATAGGTACCCATTTGTTTAGGTGCCAAATGTTCCATGGTGCGGGGATGTCTGTGTTATATGTTGGCAGCTCATTCACCTATGACCATTCACTTCTCTGGATTTCAGTTTCTTGGACATTGTGTTCCTTTCTGTTACCACGGCAGTTTGGGTGGCCCTTTGGCACTTGCTTGTCCATATGACTTGACATTGGGGATGATGAGATTGGATGTCGTCTCACTCTGATTCACTGGGATACACAACTCAGATGTGGATCATGTTACATGAAGATCAATGGGCAAAGGTGTAGCTGCTGTGATGATTTGGTTGGCTGTTGTTGCGCAGCTCAGTGTGATCCAAGGGGAAGCCATGGGCAAGCTGAGTGTCCTGTTTTCATCAGCACTGCTTCCAAGTGATCATGTTTGAGGATGATGTCTGTCAGGTGTAGTTCATGGAAGACACAGATCAGGGGAGTTGAGGATGGTACACTTGCTCCACAGTCAACTGGGCCATGGGTGTTCATGATACACAGTTGGCAAGTGTTGTTGGTGTTTCAACGATTGTAATGCTGACACAACTATCATTCTTAACAGGGCCTGCAAGCCTGTTTGCCACCTTGTAGGGACAGTGGATTGGTGTGGGTATCTGTTATTATTGGGTTTGTGACTCTACCCTTTTCCCAACAGGTCATGGTTGTGTGCCAGCATACTGTTTTGTCTGTTCAGCAGGCAACAAGATTGGAACACCAGTTGGAGTATGATTGTTGCGTCCCAACGTGCAAAGGGCATTTGGGGAACATCCAGTGAGCTGTTGTCAGGCAAGTGCTGTAGCCAAATTACATGGCAGTGTATGCGGTTGAGTTAGGTGGACTGGGAATTTATCATGGGACTATGTGAGCCATATGGTTCAGTGGATATTCTGTCAGCCATTTCAAATTTCATCCAACTCTTGGTGTCAGTATTGTGCACTGAATGAGTATGTGTTGGTGTTGGGTGATGTGTATTTGATGTGCTTTATTGGGATGCGGCACCTTGTTGGGGCAGGTACTATCTGGGTGAGGAGTGGGTGTAGAGTGATGCAGATATGGGAGTGCAGATTAGTGGGGGCACTGGGATGAGGGAGGATCTATGAGTTCTGCCTTGATGTAAGGGTTTGGGATGCAGATTAGTGGGTGCTACTCGGGGATAGACCTGTGGGTCCTGCCTTTATCTAAGGGTTCAGGGTGCTGTTTTGTGGGGCTACCGGGACAAGGGTGGACTTGTGGTTGCTGCCTTATGTTGGGGGCCAAGGTGCAGTTTAGTGGGGGTATGTGGGTGCTGCCTTAATGGGGGGGCCTAGGTCGCAGTTTAGTAGGAGAACTTGGGTGCTGCCTTAAAAGTGAGGGGCCGGGCAGAGTTTTGTAAAGGTACATGGGTGCTGCTTTAATGTAGGGGGCCAGGGAGCAGTTTAGTGTGGGTAATGGGATGAGGACTTGTCAATCACAGGAGAGGTGTGGCAGTAATGGTGATTGCTGGTAAGTAATCCTTCATTACTTTTTCCACATGGATCCGGTGCAAAATTTGTTTGGCAGCGCTATGTTCTGTTTGTATGGGTGCATGTTGCTGGCGTTCCAGGCGCTACTCAGTTTTCTTTCCACTGCAGGTTTCCACGTACATTTTATACCTTAAATCAGCTCCCAGTAATTTACATTGTGTCTGGGGACTTTTCTCTCTTGCGCTAACTACTTAGGATGGACTACATGCTTTTTTTGTAAATAAGGCCCCATGTGTTTGCGGTAAATAAATCTGATACATGCACCTACTATCTAGAGGAGTGATGTTGCGACTAGTAAGAAATGCCAAGTATTGAGGCCCTATTATTTATAATAATCTAAGCTGGAAACTTTTCTGAAAGTCGATCATTGTTTGTACTTCCTCATTGATATGTTTTATTTGGATTTGATTCAAAGCACAGAACATACTAAGTTAAGCCGCCTATTGGGCTAACGTTGCCCCACCCATTTTGTTTGGGGGCATAACTGTTGGTCAATTAGGAATTGAAATGGTTAAATATATTAAAAACCAACTGTGAGGAGCCAGGAGAGGACCACAGACGTAGAGAGCTTATAATGGCAGTCATAAACTCATGATAAAGTGGTTAAAAAAATGCCTCACTTACCCTAATATAGGAGGTATTCCCCTACCTCATCCAAAACGAATGGGTCTATCTTTTGTCAGGATGTCCAAAGCAGAATATATGCCCTGTGTCTGAAATCTTATTCTGGCCTTCACACTCTAAAACAAACTCTAAATTGTGAAGGATATTGTTTCTGGTTCTCAAAGTGCACACATTTTCAGATCAAACACATAAGGGTAAATCTAATCAAAAAGTTCCAAGTGGACAATGTTCAGAGTGCCATGGAATGGCTCCCTTCCCCAGATTCATTTTAACAAAATGAATAGTTTCAACAAAGAATAATCCAAATTCCTTGTAACCCCAAGAGGGAAACTCTCTTCTCTTGGTGGAGTCACAGCGCTTGGGGAAATTCCTCCCTTCCCCAGGTTTCTCTTTACATTTAAGATATTTCAAAATCCTTAAAGCATGTCTTCCTTAGGATTCTCTCTGCTTCAATTTGGATGTGGGCCCAAGTCTTGCAGATCCACTGGTATACCCTTCTGCCAGGCTCTTTTCCACCTTTACAACCATTCACAATCTAATGGGCATGGGAGATTATTTTGTTCCTGTAGTTTATTACATACACTTGACTTTGCCTGGTATACTCTCCTGCCAGGGTATAGATGCAGTCTCTTTCACTTTCTTGCATGCTCTTGGCTTTGCCTAGTATACTCTCCCGCCAGGACTTCTATTCAGTCTTCCAAACACCTGGCTTGCAGTTTCATTGCAACCACTTGCCTTTGCATGGTATACTCTACTGCCAGAACTTGCTAGCAGTTACCTTCTCTTTTATCCACAAAATGATATTTCCCCTATGTTGACTTATCAACCCTTGTTTAGCAAAGTCTGTTTCAATATTTGCTCCTTCTTTCATATGCTGGGTCTGTGCCCTTTCCTCAATACCATTCACATTTACTTTGTAGTTTATTTTGGAACATGGACTCAGCGGTCCGTTCGTGGCATGACTCACAAAAATAATAAACTCTTCACAGACTTCCCTTTTTCTCTCTCGTATTCCTTTCATTAAAAGGCACACCCTTTCAGGCAACCCAGTAACCCATATGTCTTCCCTTTGCTTACCGGGTGCTTCAAGTGTCTCTCACGTTTCTCAGCTTCTATTCCTCTCAATCTGCTGACTCGGCGTTCATCCCATTAGCCACTGTGTCTTTGCTGCGCCCTTCTCTTCCGTGTACGTTTCCCGCTGACTCGTACTCTCAAGCGGTGGGCTTCCTGCACTCTAGTTCCTCTTCACGCTGTCTGCATTTGCCTTCACACCACTTCCCATGGATTGCTTTCTTTGATGAATCAGCAATGATTCCCCCAGAAAACCTGGCCTGCGACCTGTCTCATGTGGCCAGGGAAAGGCAGGTGCTTTCTGATCCCGACCCTGAGGTGGTGTTCTTCGGGAGGATCACATGCTGGGAGGGCAGGTCAGGGGGAATGGGAAACCTCCTTGTTTAACTTCCCTGAAACTCCAATCTTCTAATGCCTTATTGACAAACCGAAGATGTGAGAAAATAATTCTGTCACTCAGAACTTCAAGTCCCATAATTCCCTAAGTAGAGGAATGAGCAAGAGGTTTGAAGAGGAACAATGCTGAAAGAATGGTCAACTAATATACATAAATGACCCTTCCTGAGTGAGACTGGGAGGATTAAAAGGCCCGCTGAGATGCAGGTATTAGGAGGAGAGCAGAGTGAGCAGGAAGAGCCATGCAGACTGTGTATGAAGTTGAGGACGGGTTTGGAGGAGAGAGAAGATGCCGGCACCACTGTGATGCCAAAGACAGTGGCTGGTCCAGAGTGGGTCTAGTTGTCCCAATTGCAGAGGTCGTGCAGTGTGAAGCATGCAAGAGGGACACTTGCCCTTTGAAGACCTGTTGTGCAGAGGCTGCACAGCGGGAAGCAAAAGTTTGGGCAGCTTACCCTCTCGGGAGGCTATCTCTGGTGGCTGGCTTGCACAAGAGAGTCTCAGGAGAAAAGGCTGCTCTGGTAGTGAGTGGCGTGGGCAAAGCAGACCAGGAGAAGCTGTTTGCCGGGTCATAAGGAGTTACTTCAGCGGAAGACCTGCGAGCATCGAGAGGATCAGTAGCATGAAACCTACCTGGTGAGTCCCAAGAGGAACGTGACCCCAGAGAGCTCAGAGACTGCTTGCGTGTTCAGGGTAGGTGTTTTCACTTGCATATCCGTGGAAAAGGTGTTTGCAGAAATTTTGAAAACTGATCTATTAGAAAACAGCACAATTTGGATTTGTTAAAGACAAATTACTATAAAGTTACTCATGTGAGTTTATGGAGAGTTCAACCTGATGGTGCAACATTGTTAAAAGGTAAGGTATACAACCATTAGCCAATCCAAGAGGACCCAAAAACTAAGGGGAATATACCTGGATGGCAAACCTTTGAAGTATTAGACCTGGCATGGGACTAAACCAGGTAGCAGTTGATGAAGTGCTGCAGAGTGGTCCTAACATAGACAATTTATGGTGTTTGTCGTGCTGAAGAAAGAACTGTATAAACCTGCTCTAGAGGAGTTATGTGTCTTCAGAAGTACTCAGCTGTGGCATATCATCCTGACAAAGGGGGTCATTAAATGGTAGGAGGTAACCATGCTCCTATTAGCAGCATGGCTACCCACTTACTGGGTACCGGGTCCGGGTTCCTTGAATGAGGAATTACCAGCCCATTCCGACCTTAGAGGGCCTGGTAATTCCCCATTTAGGGAACCCAGACCCTGAACATCCCCATTCCCATTCGAGCCCTCATAGGGCTCAATGGGAATGGGGAGGGTGCTAACAACAGGCCTGTTAATAACCGGCACGTTGTTAGCACCATGGTCTGCTCGCGGGACCCGCTAAGGGCGCCTGGTAAAACCAGGCGTCCTTAGCGGGTTCCCGCGAGCAGACTCGTAATGAAGCGGTAAGGGGTTGACGGCTCCGGCACCTTTACCGGCGCTGTTAATCCCTTACTGCCTCACTCGTAATGACCCCCAAAGACAGTTATTAATTTACTTGTTTTGAACTGCCATGCATTTTCTTATTGATTTTTTGAATATATATGTGTGAGGGACAGAAATACTAAATTAGAGTGTTTCCTTTAGTTTATTTTAGGCAGGGAAATCCTTGTCAGAGTATGCATAGTGAGGCGATTATCCAACCTTTTTATTTAATACAATGGCACATTTTTAAAACTCTTTACAAAGTTGTCCTCATTATATTTCTGACCCCTCACATGTGCCTTAGCATTCTTATCGGTGTCAGCAGAGGCTGCGGTACAATGCAGCCTCTGCAGCTTTCTCTCTGGTGGCAGCTGTTGTAGATTTAAACTTCCCGACATGATTGACTAACTTCCAAAGACTAGACCGCTGTGTTGGTTTACCGGTCTTAGTCATCTTCATTGCTCCGTCCCTCTTTCTCATCTGAGTTGTTTTCATGTTGTTACATGTATGCTGATGTTGCACCCAATTCTGAGTAATCATCACCACCTCCTGCCTCTTGCTCATCTCAGTTTTTAACATAATGTTCCTTGGGTGATATTGGGGATTACTTGAAGTAGACTCGGCAAATGATTGATGGTGGGTGTTACAAAATGCCATCACAGCATGAGGGATGGAGGGCACATCCCTAAAATAATACACTACAAGGAAATAATACAAACTGTGCACTCCTTAGACGACCCTAACTGGGCCACCCTTTTCCTTGGTGATCTGAATGGTTGGAATGGGGATAAATTGGACAAAGAAGCCATTGAACTCGAAAGATCCTTCAGCAACAAAAAATTTCAAGTTATTAACGATGCTCTCACCACTGAGAATAATCATATCCTAGATTAGGTGTCTACCAGAAATCGTGTAGTGTAAGTCATCCAGGCACAGCCATGAATTTGGTCAGACCACTCTACCATTGATTTTCATAATCAGCTCCCAGAGGGGCACTCTAAGGGAACTAATATAGTCAAGCTAGTCATCAGCAGGAATCTTAAGAAGATGGACCCCACGAATCTTGCATCCTGCCTCAATCTCATCATGTCAGAGACCACTGAAACCGATTTAGCTGAACATCTTGCCCTCCTATATCAAAGAAGGTCGACTACCCTTCTGGACAAGGATGCGCCACTCAAAACCAGGCTAGTTAGAGATAACGCTGGTCACCAAAAATGATTCAGTAACGCTATGACTGCACTTAAGAAGGAAAAACAGAGGCTGGAATCCACATGGTTAAAGCATCAAACCAAGGATAACAAAGAGGACAGGAAAGAGGTGGATAAAACTTACAAAAATAAAGTGATCAAAAGCAAAAAGAACTTCTATAACCATGAAATAATGCAAGCAACTAACATAATCAGAAAACTCTCTGAAACCTTAATATTTCCTGAGAAACCTAATGCTCTTCAAATACTATTTTTAACTACAACTTTGGACACAGTGGCAGTGCAGGCAGCCTTTGAGGAAAAAATCAGTAAGGCAAGAGAGAAGATAGAGGAAAAGATGCTGGCCAAGAAAAGCGCATCCAAAAGCCCTTCGTATAAAGATCACGAAGCGCCTAGTCACGTTTGGTTTTCTTTGTCAGGAATAAATATACGTGAGATGGAAGATATTCTCTTGTCCATGAAGCCCACAGCATGCTCAGAGAATGCCATTGCACCTAAAATCATTAGAGTGTGCTTTGCCCTTTTACTGACTAGGTTTGTAAATGCTTCCTTCCGTGAAGATAAGGTACCTAAGTCTATGAAAACCGTCACTGTCACCCCACTGCCCAAAAAAACCAACCTTGACCCCAAAATTCTTACAACCTTAGACCCATCACTAACTGCAATCATTTGCTTAAGGGTCTGGAGAAGGTGACCTACATGTGGTTTCAAACTTTTGTTGAAGCAAACTGTGTCCTCCATCCTAGACAGTCACACTTTTGACCTAACTTTTTGACCTAACTAGAGCACAGCAACTGCTCTAGTATACCTTCAAGCATACATGCTCCGTATCTCAGAAGAGGGAAAAGGAGGCATTTTGGCCTTGCTGGTACTATCTGTGGCTTTCGATATGGTGGACCACGGCACTCTCAAACAGACCTTCCATCATCTGGGTCAATGTTCTGATGATGCTGTCAATTGGTTCCTCTCTTTTTTGGCACACTGAGACGCACGCATTCAGTGGGGAAAAGGCATGCTCCTCAACTACACACATCTGGTACGGAGTACCGCAGGAGGCAAGCTTGTCTCTGATTTTTTAAAGATCTGGCCCCTATTTTCCCTCTCAAACAACCTGGGTATGTTTTTACTAACTATGCTGATGATACCCGGCTGGTCATAGACGTAACCAGAGACTATCTGGCCGACCCTGCAGTCTTTCTACAATATGGCAACAAATCAAAGATTAGATGTCATCGAATTAGCTTTGCCTGAACTGCAACATGACTGAACTATTGATCTTCGGTTCAAAGGCAGCATGGGCTAAACTAAGCCTGACCTACTGCAACCATTCCTTCCATCTTCTTAAAAATATACACCCATTAATTTCAGAGACAATACTGTCACCATCGCTCGAACCACTGTTCTTACAAGGTTGGATTATTGCAACTCCTTATTGATAGGAGCCTCATCCACCTACCTTAGGAAATTTCAAGTGCTGCAAAACAATGCTGGGCGCATTGTCAATAAACTTACCAGGAAGGAGCATATTTCAACCCACAGAAGGAAGCTACACTGGTTACCCATTCAGGATCATATCAACTTTAAAGAGGGTACTATAATTTCCAGATGCGTGTATGGAGCTGCCCCCACTTACCTGAAAAGTCTGGTCCCGCAGGACTGCCCGACCAGAGCACTACAATCCTCCAAAATAATACAGATGGTTTGCCCACAGCACAAACTAGAGCAGGCTTGTCCAACCTTTTTGAATGTGGGGCCGAAGCATTCACTTTTTGTCACCCGGAGGGCCGGCGAGCCAAAAGTGAACATCCTGACCCAAAGCAGTATATTCAAAAGCGATGGTGTGTGACCTTTCACACAATAGCATCAAAGGCATAGCCATGGAGTCCCAAAGATAGCTTTTGGTGTTGGGGGCAGTGATGAAAGGTTAGTTTCTTGTGATTTCTTCCAGTGTGTATGTGTTGATATTTCTCGGAAATAGTGGGGGCGACCGAGCGTAACGAGGGAGCTATAACAATATAGGGAGGGTTTGGGGGGGGTCTCCCCCCCAAGATTTTTTTTCCAAATATGGGGCTGAAATTGTGCATTTTACAGCAGGAAAAGTGACCAAAAAGCCATACGTTTACAATCAGTTCTAAAGGGGAACATGTACATTCCATGTCACTAACAGCAGACAAGAACATTGTAGAACACAACACATTTTAATGATCAATGTGTCCACAGTGTAAGACAGCACTGTCACTGATGTAACACATTGACATGCTGGTTGTGCCCAAAATATGCCTCTGTAGCAACATGTCTATGCTGGCTGTTACCAATTTAGGCCAGCATTGTCCTCTACAAAGCATGATTGATGCTGCCTGAGCATGTGCAGTGTGCCCAATACATATGCCAGCTTATCTCTGTAATACACATTCAATACTTCTGTGGTAATGAAAGAAGCATGATCCAATTCCAGGGGGCACCTGAGGCAGTAAAAGTCCTCCGCCACGGCCCGGTTTATTGGTCGGATCCAACATTGCATAAATCAATTAATTAATCGTGTCCACGGACCCGACAAACATTGAACAAATAAATAAATCGGGCAGGGGAGCCGACTTATGAATTTCCCGGGTGGTGCCCAAATATAGGAAGTGACATAACCAGCACTTATATGACCGCATTTGCACATAGTCGCCAACTTGGTGCGGGGGGGACGGGGGCGTGCAGAACAGTGGAAACATTGGCTAGCATGTATTGCATATACTAAAGGCAAGTAAGAAGGAAGTTTAAGCCTTCCAGTTGCATCCCAGTAGGCCAATACTGCCCCTACTCCACCCCTCTATAATCATCCAGGTTGTAGTAGCCCTCAAAAGGCAGAGCAACACAACTAGGATAGGAGAACGAAATGCCATCCCATCCTGTGAGTGTGTCAAACCTCAGAGCAAAGACTGTGCGTGTGCCTTGGAGCACAATCTCACTAATTTGGTGCAATTCGCGCACGTGGGTGCATGGGAATGCCATGCGTGTGTGTGGGCTGCATACCCCGGATCACTTGCTCACTTCTTCACTGTGAAACTCTGTCCAAGGCAGTACTGTCCCAATGGTGAGAAGTGTCATATTTTCACATTAACTATGCTTAAGCACTTTGGGTTATTGAATAGTGCTGCTACATTCGGAGTAATTCCATCCCTTTAAATATATTAGCTCTTGTATAACCACAACAATGTTGATTTATTCTGATGATGATGAAGATGATGTTAGACTTGCTCAATAGTTCTGGTTCTGTATCATTAAATATACTTCAGATCTTCGGAGTCTCGGGAGGATAGGTCAGGAGCAACACAGGTTCGATCCCGCTGGGTACATTATACCTCTACATCTGTGCACCCCTCTTACCAAGAGTGGTGCACAGAGGGGTGCACAGATGTACAAATACACCCAACCCAAAACGATTTTTAGAAATTGAGGGACAGACTTGCTTTGCATCTGTGCCTCCATTTCTAAAAATAGTTTTGGGTTGGGTGTACCTCTACATCTGTGCACCCCTCTTTCCAAGAGGGATGCAAAGATGTACAAATACACCCAACCCAAAACGATTTTTTAGAAATTGGGGGACAGACTTGCTTTGCATCTGTGCCTCCATTTGTAAAAATCGTTTTGGGTTGGGTGTACCTCTACATCCGTGCACACAGATGTAGAAGTATACCCGAACCAAAACGATTTTTAGAAATGGAGGGACAGATGCAAAACAAGAGCCTCTTGCTTTGCATCCGTCCCACAATTTTTAAACATTGTTTTTTACCCGGCTTTTATCCGGGCCGCCAGAGAGAGACACAGTATGGATGGAACAAAGGGCCATCCATACTGCGTCTCTTCTCTCCGGCCTGGGGGGCCGGAGCACCCGCATACTCTGCGCCCCTGAAACTGGGCCATGGCCTGTAACTGCCTCTGGTGCTAGGCACACCAGAGGCAGTTACAGACCACGGCCCAGTTTATTTATTTATTTGTTCAATGTTTGTCGGGTACGTGGACCCGATTAATTTATTTATGCAGAAATAAATAAATTAATCGGGTCCATGGACCCGACAAACATTGAACAAATAAATAAATAAACCGGGCCGTGGCCTGTTACTGCCTCTGGTGCACCCCCCCCTTTTAGCGGCCACCAGAGGCAGTAACAGTCCTCTACCACGGCCCGGTGTATTTCTTTATTTGTTCAATGTTGTCTGTACAGCCTCGTGGGCCACATGAAATGGCTTGGAGGGCCGTATTGTGGCCCGCGGGCCGTATGTTGGACAACCTTGAACTAGAGAATTGTCTTTGAAAGTCTTTCCAGGTGAAAGCGACCAAATTCTGGAATTCTCTTCCCACCTCTGTGACACTGTATCACAATTACAGGTCCTTTAGGAAATGCTTGAAAATGCTGCTATTTAAGTAATCCTCTTATTTTGACATCCTGCTGATCTCGTCCTGTCTCTTTTTGTTTGACTTTTTGTGTTCAAGTTGCGTCCTGATGCCTGTGGGCTTCTGGGGCATTAGAAATAAATAAATAAATAGAAATAGATAAATAAAACAAAAGGTAATGGGCGATACCTCACTTCCTCTAATGATGTTGTGTCATCCCCCTGAGAGTTGCATCCCCCCATGTGGTCTTCCCTCTTATAGCTGGCACCAGGGACAGGATCGGTTGCTGCTGCTTTCCACTGGCCACATGTGGAGAAGCTACTCCGGGGAAAGGAGTGATGACATCATCAGATTCATCACACAACTATGGAGAAGAGCACTGGGACTTTTAGAGGATACTTTTTTGCCTCTTGTCAAAAATGAATTTGGAAAAACATGACCTCTTGACAAATTACACAATCTCTTATTATAAATAATGTTAGCAGATGGACTCACACTATTGATGCTCTCAAATTAGGTCATTTTTTTCAAAATCTTCATTAAAGAGGAAATGTTCTAAAAAGGAGTCACAATGGGGCTTGGTCATGCAGGACACTAAGATGCAGAGACTTCTGTGATTTCTGGCTCTGCCACAATATTGTCATAAATTACAACTCTGCCAGGAGGGAAGATAAAGGAAGAGGAAATAAATGTCAAGGAGAGTAATGCCATGGTGTGGGACTCACAAGATCATAACGTGGGTCAAAACAATTGCCAGTCAGCAATAAGAGTTTTTTTTTAAGCAATAGTTGTAATAAACATCGACAGAAATAAAGGACAATGGGCCTCATTACGACCCTGGCGGAAATCGCGGTGCTAAAAGCACCGCGGAGCACGGCGGAAAGCTGCCGATAGCGCCATGGAGCTTGGCGGATTTTCCGCCCCATGCCGACCTTGGCGGGGCGGTAAATCCCCATTCCCCATTTTACCCTTCCCCATTCCCATTTTCGCCCCATAGGGTATAATGGGAGTGGGGAAGGCGTTAATTGCGCCACCGCAAAATACGGTGGCATAATCAACGACAAGGTCCCGTAGCGCCATGGATTTCTCCGCCCGGAAAAACCAGGCGAAAAACGCTCCATGGCGCTACGGAATCTCGTAGTAGGGCGGACGGGTCCGCCGCGAATAACGCTGGCGTAAACCCACTCCGCCAGGGTCGTAATGAGGCCCAATATCTCAGCTTTTAAACATGATATTTTGGCAACGATTACTGAGCTTGCAAAAGACACCGCAAAAGATACCGAAACAGTGTAGCAGAGAATCAATAAAATTGGAATTCTTTCACCTTATGGAATGAGCAGGCAATGAGGTAGACCCATATCTCAATGAGCATGGAGAGAAGGAAAAATGGCACATAGGAGCAGATTTAGGGAGAGGAAGGTTGATGATTGAAAAGAGAACTAAGCAATGTAACATCGAGCTATTGTTTTATAATGCACCCAAATGAGCTTTCCAGATAATGAAACTCATATTCTTGGTATTTTCCTTTCTTCAAATATGTGAAGAATGACAGTGACTTAGCTGTGTATATTGCTAATTTGCACAAAATTTAGAGGTGATTTTAAAAAGAAATGTTTTTCATTCTAGTTACTTATGGCCATCTTTTGAAGATGTATCCCTTGAAAGTGTTTTAGGGGCGTGAAACCCCTGCTGCAGTATGTTACTTTGTAAACGCGCACACTGGTTGTCTGCTAGACATATATTGGCTAATGTGGATGATGCAGTTCATAATGTATGGATCAATAAAATCACTGGGCCAAATTCTCAAAAATAAAAAAAAAACGAGTTAAATCTGAGATGCACCAGAAATCTGACACAAATGCACCAGAAATAGATGTGCCTCATTCACAGAAGTGGCCATCTCAGAGAGGCACCCCTTTAGAAAAGGAACGCAACATGTGACCAATAGATACGCAAAGTCGGTGCAATATGTGCAAATACACAAAATTAAGCATGGCAGGAAAAGTGACTACAGAAAGTAAGCAAAGATGCACCAAATACCTGATTCACAAAACCTGATTACTGGATTTGCGCCAAAAAATGCCCTTCAACATGTTCTCCTTTCTCAATGTGGAGCAAGAGGCCCATAAAAGAGAGCAACTGATTTTTATAACCAAAGAAGCACACAGTGCACCCGAATCACAACCAACAACACAGTATAAAAGCACAGCACAGAGAGACAGGCACACATTCTTATAATGGCCAATCCAGTAGGCATCATGCTGCTGCACCGAATGATGAGGAGGGAAATGATATATGGGACGATCACTGTATTTCAACTGGCTGAAGAAGAGGCCACTCAGAGGTACCTCTTCCCACCCCTATCATGCAGGAGATGCTGAGTCTATGAGTGGGGCCCCTTACCACACCCATGCCATACCACCACTTGTCAATGTACTATCAGCCCTGTATTTTTCAAAGGGCTCCTTTCAGATAACCAGTGGTGTCATGATGGTGATATCATAATCCTCACAGTCACAGGCCCTAAACAAGGTCTTCAACATGATTCTTACATCTGACCGGGTATATAGGCATAGTCCATTATACATGTAGCAGGGTAGGATTAGTAAGGGCATTTTATGACATAGCTGGGTACTTTGTATTTATGTTGCCATTGATTGCACCCATGCGGCTTTCAAAACCCTGCAGCTACAGAACACTCGTACAGTAATGAGAGAATATTAGAATGTAGACCACTTTCCAAATGGCTGTCTAGCACATCTATCACACTGCCATATCTTATACAATAATATGAATTAATTTCATAATCCTTTCCTACATCAACACAATAATAGATATCGCTCTACGACATTCCAGAATGGCATTGCAAAACTACCAGCTGACAGATTTAAATGGTATACACGTATTCCCATGAGAAGCTACCCACTTTGTTTGTTTGTTTTATTATTTATAAAGCACACCACACCCTGTTTTATCTGGGGGCATTTGCAAGACAGCTGGAAAAAGTGATGGATACATACTTAAATCATAGTGAAAGTGCTAGTAGATAAATACATTCATCATGGTGAAAGGGCAAACAGTGAGTACAGTATAGATTACAAGCATACATAAGCACATGATAGTTTACAGTAACTGGGAGTTTGCGGGAGAGATACAGTAAGTGCAGATAAATCGAGCAAAAAAGTTACTGGGCCTCGTTCCGAGATTGGAGGTAGTCATGGCGCTAATTGCGCCATGACTGCCTCCAATAACGGTACCGACACCGGTCTCGTTCAATGGGGACTTACCGGTGTAGTCCGACCTTTGCGGGACCGGTAAGTCCCCAATGAAAAAACCATTCCCCATTCCCATTTGAGCCCCATAGGGTTCAATGGGAATGGGGAAGTAGCTAATAACGGTACCATAATTTGCGGTACCGTTATTAGCTCTGAAGTCCCTTAACGGGTCCCGTCCTTAACACCTGGTCAGATCAGGCGCTAAGGAAGGGACCAGCTAAGGGACCTCGTAGTAGGGTGGTAAGGGATTACCGGCACCGTTCTCCTTACTGGTGCCGGTATCCCTTACCGCCCTACTCAGAAGGAGGCCCGCTGTTTTCAGGTGCTGGAAGCAGTCGAGAAGGTGGTGTTCTTCGTGAGGAGCCATTTTTTGGTGTTAGATCTAAAACTGTACAATGTAAAATCACCACAAAGCTAAAGTAAATAAATATGCATTGGGGGTCATCACGAGGTTGGAGGTAGCCATGGCGCTATTAGCTACCCCCTTACTGCATTCCGGGTCCGTGTTCCCGGAATAGGGACTTACCAGGTCATTCCGACCTTGGATGACCCGGTAAGTCCCCATTCCCATTTGAGCCCCCATAGTGCTCAATGGGAATGGGGATGGAGCTAATAACGGGCCCACTACTAGCGGCCCCGTTATTAGCTCTGAAGTCCCTTAACAGGTCCCTTCCTTAAAACCAGGCATTAAGGAAGGGACCCGCTAAGGGACCTCGTAGTAGGGCGGTAAGGGATTAACGGCACCGGTGCCCTTACCGGTGCCAGTAATCCCTTACCGCCCACCTCGTAATGACTCCCATTGTCTTATTCGCAGATGTAGTGTGCACATGAGACAAAAGAAAATAATGAACATTAAATAACTTGTCTGAAATACTTTGCTTGTATTTTGTAGGATATATGGACTCTTGTTGGGGGCATCTAATGAGCTGTACTTGTTTTTGGCACACACTGATGTTATGTCAGCATTTGTACATGAAAAAATGTGCATCTGTCTTATTTGCCAAAACATGCACTTCTCATCAGATGCCCCATTATATAGTCACCTATTTGCACCTCTTTTGAGACACAATTTGCACACTTTATAGCACTGTGCATATTTGTATGTGTTCTTTGTCAATTTGCCATTTCCTGTGAGAGGTAGAACTCTGTGCCATTGCACATCTCATTGATATACACCTGTTTTTGATAATCTGCCCCACTGTCTCTGCCACCACACACACACAAACACACACACACACACACACACATACATTCACACACACACACACACACAAACACACACACACTCACACACACACACACACAACCTGCTGAAGTGCAGGTGCAGCGCAGGCAAAGCAATGGCAGTGTTTCCCTTACATTCATTGTCAAACCCAGTGACTTATTAGTTGCTCAATCCCGGTGTCTAAACTACCCTGATGTGTGTGTGAATGGGCCTTTTTTCACCTTAACCCAATCTGGCTCACCACTTAAGAAGTGAGTACACGGTTTTACATAAAGCAAGTTTATTGTTCAATTTCCCGGGAAACAGTTAGATGTTGTTTCAGGACCAAACTAACACAAGTCTCAAAAAACCACATCAGTTCACATCTTTTATACAGTTTTGTAACAGTTAAAACACTCCCAAATACGTTATTGCAATCCAACCCCCAAACATGAATGGACAAAACCCTATTCAATGAAATCCCATCTTTTCCCAAATCCTACATTTTCATTGGCCAGTTTTATCTTGATAATTATCTTCAGATCATATTCATAACACACCTCTTCGTATGATGTGTCCGTAACAGGTCATGACATCAACACATGCTTAAACATTAGTATTGCAAACATAATTCACTACTAGCAATAACTGGCCTAAACCGTTTGTAGTCTAACTCTTGATTTGCACATGGCTCGCATGAATAGTCCCTGAGATATCAGGAAGGCTGGGTGAATGATTTCTCTTTGTTAGTGATGCTATCTCATTTCCCAGATCACCATTCAATTAAAATTATCCAATCTACAAAACTCCCACTTCATTGTAAAATTGAATCTCCTGGATAGCTTTAGTCACTGGCTTACCTCTGCGTATTGCTACCGGCCAAAATAAATAACAAAGCTCCTTCTGTCACGCTCTCAGGCAGCAGGAGATTACATCTACTATTTACATGACTTATCAGACCATAAAACTCATGGCTATTTTCTACAGATGTACAGACCGCAAAGGTTGAAGTTACTCATTCACCAGCCTTCTGAAAACCTGGCAAGCTTAGTTTAAAAGTCAAAGTACATTTTGCAAAAGAGGTCCCAAATACTGTGTTCCTGCATGAAGTCCCCACGTATTTATATTATTGTATATGTATGTTTTTTTTACATTTGGTGGTTTTAACATTTTATCTTTCTGCACACATGCAAGCGAGACCAACTGGAACACTAAATTAACACATTGCATCCAAAATTAAATACACGTTGATACCTATAAAATTGCAACATAGCGCCCAATCGCTGCCACCCCCAGTTAGTCATAGAGTGCATGCAACATGAACCCCTCGTAATCATGGGTATCTTTCTTGACCACCCCAACATTTGCAGATCGAACCATCTTATGATCACAATACCAATATTATGCAATGACTCCCAAGCATGTTCAATTAGTTTACTGCCATTCACTTTAGGTTCAATGTAACATCATATGACCCATGTAAACATTTGACAGGTTGACGGCTATTCATTTGCCCTCACATATTCTCAGTTGGCATGTATTTCTCGGTTTATAGACTGCACTTGATAAGCATACATTGATGGCATACAAAGGCAAGCCTAGACAGTTGTGGTTCTGCATTGGATGAAAAGTTTGCACCGAATTTTACCAATCACATGAGGAGCTTTATGTACGCTAACTTTCCAAGATTGTAAAATAATGTTTAAAGTTATGGATCGGGAGGATAACTCAGGGGCAACACGCTCGCCTTGGAAGCAAGACGACGCGGAGCAACACATGTTCGATCCCCAGGTCCACGGTTACAAACTTCTGGGTATTAAGCACGTGATAAATAACCAATTATTATTATTATTATTATTATTATTATTATTATTATTATTATTTATTATCATGTACTCAGCCACACACAAAGTGTGTACAAAAGTACAAAGTACAAAGTTTGACAACTTGCAAATGGTGATGTGTGTGCCCAAAATAGAGTGTATTATTCATGCAGTCATCAAATCAAACAAAACACATTAGGAGTTCAATACTCAGAGGCAGATACATCAGCTTAAAAGGGTATATCTTTCAGTTTGTCCATTATAATGATTATTGTTCAGAGAAAATAGCATAGCACACTTTATGCTTTTCTGACATTGGCCCTCATTACGATACTGGCGCTAAACCATGGCGCTATTAACACCATGGTTGGTGCCGGTATCGTAACGAGTCCGCCAATGTTCAATGGGGAATTACCACCCCATTCCAAGGTTGGCGGGGCAGTAATTCCCCATTGAACATTGGCCCTTCCCCATTCCCATTTTTGCCCCATAGGGCTCAATGGGACTGAGGAAGGTGCTAAGTACGGTACCGCAAATTGCAGTACCGTACTTAGCACCAAGGTCCCTTTGCGGGTCCCTACTTTAACGGCTGGTCTAGACCAATCGTTCAGGTCGGGTCCCGCAAAGGGACCTCGTAGTAAGGCGCTAAGTGTTTAACGGTGCCGCAGCCTTTTACGGCACCGTTAAACACTTAGCACCAGGGTCCTAATGAGGGCCATTGCGTGGAAAAGGACATTCAGATCCTTGTTGATAAACTGACATAAACCCTGTTCTCCCTTCTACTCCTATCCCGGCAGTGTCTGGTTTGACTATCACACCATCTGCTTTGAGATGTTCCAGAGGGATCTACCATTCCTCTGACCTGCACAGGGTGAGTGCCCTGATTCTGTCCATGGTGTTGTATAACAATGTCTTCCTGCTAGGCCTTCATGTTTTACTTTTGACCCAAGCATGTGACAAGTAGGCTAAATGTAAGTGTCATGAATTCGACCTACTTCTACTGCCCGGTTAGTGGCTCCTATGCCTTTTCAATAGGGCATCATTGAGTCATGTTAGCACGCTTAGTTTATTTTTGTATGATTCTTGATAGCAGGTGGAAAACTTGGCTGTATAGCAAGTGCTCTTGTAAGCTGCCTAGTTTTCCAGGAGTTTGCACCGTTCCTGACTGGTCACTGATTGGTCACTAACTACGGAATAGTGTAATAGAGAAAAGATGCAGACTAGGCAGTGAGCTACCTCAATGTTACCAGTAATGGCTAAGCTGGTGTTGGCAGCAAGACTCCACTACATGTAATTGGAATGCAACAAATAAAATGTGGCAGGGGTCTCCTAATATGAGATGTTTGATTCTGGTTTAATGATTTAAGTGACACTTTCAAAATGGTTCTACATTCTACATGTTTTCCTAGACTTTGAAAAAACTCAACACCATGGGCCTCATTCCAAGTCTGGCGGCCCGGAAATAAGGGTTCTGGTAGCAACGTACCGGCACCCTTTGCGGACCGTCCAGGCTACGAGAATGCCTGCAGAGGCTGGTGCTCCCGGCAGGTCTGACCTGCCAGGAGCACCAGCACCTGCAGGCATGGTTTTTACAGAAATGTTGTCGGTGCTTCCGTGTCCCCAATCCCATAGAGTCCTATGGGACTCCACGGGAATGGGGACTTACAGTTGCGCCACCTGACATCCGGGCCACCGGGCCTTGTAATGTCCTGGTGGCACCGGAATATCAGGCGGCGGAAACAGTGTTATGAGGTCGGTGGCAAGCCGCCAGTAGCACCGACAGTTTACCACCAACCTGGTAATGAGGCCCACATGTTTTTAATAGAGGGGCCGCCATTCCTCTTCCCAAGCCCATACCCCCTTCCCCGTCACCTCCGACCCCAGATTCCCCTAATCTCACATACACATATACAAAACCTGTTGCTTACAAGTCTACTTTCATACGAGTCTAAACTTGGTTTCAATATTGCATTGCGATCGACTCCCAATAATATTTCTACTTCAACAAAAGGGATCATTTCTAGCCACAATTTATCATAACATGTTTCTTGACCTTCATTTGGTCCATAAATAACGAAACACCCTTTTTCCAATTTGTTTATGTGAATGTGAAGAGGAGAGGGGATGCTGTTGTCAAGGACACATGGCGTTAGTGAGCGAGGGGTGACATACATTCTTGCACCAACCCTGGTACCACTATTTGGAACTTAATATTAATGCAGATTTAGCAGTAGAACAAATGTGCACTACATCTGTCTGAACAACTACTGCCTTTTTTACAGGAACACCAATTTTGAGCACATTTGTTGTCTTCTTTGGTTGTTCTATCAGATTCTTTGATCTGCATTGTGTTCTTGTGGCTCTTGTTTATCACAGAGTCACAAACAAGGATATGTGTGGGCATCTCACACATTCACCAATATACACATTCACACTTTTGTGAAGACTTATGAAATTCGTCTCTTGCGTAATCCCGCATGTGTTGGGATGGGATCCCTTTAGCTGTTGTACACACTCAGATGTGAAATGAACGTGTGATGCAGAAGCTCTTGTGAGGGCCCTTTGCCATGAAATGGGAGACCCAAGCGTGTCATTGTTTTCCACTGGACTTTATATAGTGCAAGGTGTCAGCAAAAACACTGTTTTTATTTACATTAGAAAGGGGAAACATTGGCGTCAAATGAAGCGTGTATCTTTCAAATTATTTCCATGGGAACTTGCGTTTTTGTTAATATTCATGGTATACATGACATATGTTTCTGTAAGAAGCTGATGGCAAACTACCAAGCAGGTGCACACGTGAGTGGGTTGAGAGAGGCACGAGGTGGCAATTGAGCATCAACACGTCCCTTGGTAAAACCCCCTTCCAGTATTCGAACCAGCATGCATTACCATCCCAACACCATGTCATCCCTCTTACCTGTCTCACCTGGTTCACACTCTGCCCTTGGTCTAGTTTGAGCTGGTAAAGAAGGGAAGTGAAAGCAAAAAGGATTATCACCTAATATCACTAAATATGATAGAAAGGGTCACATCAATGCCATATAAAATACAACATTATATAACATCAGTGCAATAAACATTAGCTCAAATAATATAGCAATAAGAGATCAAATAAGGTAGGGCACTATTATTAGTAATCCAGACCTTTGTGTGTTGGTACAAAACCCTCTTTGGGCTTGGACAGATAAGAACACCTCGTACAATACTGGGTACCCTCTGCCAAGTCTCACAATGTGCTTGGGCAGAGTAAGCACAGTTGAATTTCAACAAGCTAAGGGAATCTCAGCCAAAGAACCAGTGGTCTCATAAATTCTTAGGTTGACGTTAGTAACAATGCTGCTCTTGTATCACTTGACCAAGTCGATACGTATGCTACGTTATGGCATTTGTATAGCACCTAATGCCATTGGTA
Organism: Ambystoma mexicanum; assembly: GCF_040938575.1. NCBI lineage: Eukaryota > Metazoa > Chordata > Amphibia > Caudata > Ambystomatidae > Ambystoma > Ambystoma mexicanum. Next base: position 790,848,917 of record NC_090937.1, on the reverse strand, counting down.
TGGCTTCAGAGCACTGTGAGTGAATGCCTTTGGATGACCGAAGTCCAAGATATGAGAATTGAGAAGAGGATTTTAGAATGCGTGTGTGAATTTGAGCCTGTAGGAAGGTAGGTAGGGGTGGCTGAGTCCCTTCTAGTGACCAATGGAGATAGGGCTAGTGGATTGGTGCAGTGATAGTCTGTTGGGAGAGCAAGCGAGTACAGACTGATTATGTGCCCAACTGGACTAAATATTTCACGTGACTCCGCTGTATTCTAATGTCAGAGGTGATGGGCATAATAAGGTCGAGCAGTGAAATAATGCAAATGTATGAGGGTAGGTGGGCATGCCCTGGGAGGGAAACAGCTAAGTTCCATTGAGTTGGAGTGCAATACATGCTAGAGAGACTTGGCTGAAATCTAGATGCTATGAGGGTATGCATATCATGCAGGTTGGCTGGAATCCTTCCTGGGCGTGCTAGGTATTATCGTGTTGTCTCCTCATTTGACTCCTCAGTACCCCCAGCTACCTGTCAGGGAGTGATAATACGCCCAGGATGTGGACTAGGTCAGTCAAGATGCAGGAGGGAAGAGCCAGGTCTTGAGTGCCTTCAGGAAGGCAAGGTGGTTCTCTATGCAGCAGATGATAAACAGGATTAAGTTCCCGATGGTGAGGGTTTGGACTGAGAAAGAGGATTCCCCTTCGGATCATGACTGAGATGACAAGGAGGAGAGCACAGCCTGATCTCAGGTTTCTAGAGGGCCTGTAGGGTGTGAGCTTGTGATTCTAAGTTAAGCTGCAGGGGCACCAAGGTAAAGTGTGTTGGAGTATTCTGAGCGAGGACGATGACTGTGATTGTGAGGACTCTGTGTGGGAAGGTCAGGTAGGGGAAGATGCGTCGGAGAAGGTCTAGGTGTAGATAGCAATATTTGGATATTGAGTTGATGGGTTGAGATAGTGACAGGTCTGAGTCCATGGTGCATCCAGGGATCTTTACTGAGACAAAGGTGGGCGGCGGCGGGCCTATTGAGGGCACCCTAGGCTTGGGTTGGGGGAAAAGGGCCTTTGTCCCAGAGATCATCATTTCAGATTGTCTGGGGATTCAAAAGAAGGTGGTCATCAGTCATCCAGTGGTTGATTTCTGTGAGTCATGATGCGCGGTCGAGGGTGGGCTTGGAAGGGTCCTTAATGGTCTTGAAGATGATTTGGGTGTCATCTGCGTTGTTGTAGCAAGACAGGCCATGTGAGTGGATGATAGTGGGGAGGGCTCAGGTAGACACTGAAGAGCAGCGGAGAGAGGGAGGCGCCCGGTGGTACTCCGTGAGTAATCATGCTGAGAGTCGAGAAGTGAGGCATGTGTATTATTTGGATTATGTTAGAGAGGAAAGATGAGATACACTTCAAGTCTGCGTCCCTGATGCCGAGAAAAGTGGAGTCTGTCCATTAAGGTGAGGTGGCCAGCCATGAGATTGCAGCTGAGGAGTGGTTTCATCAGTGTGCTGTGCACTAAGGATACTGGGAAGGAAGAGGTCACAATGCAAGATGTGAATCCCGTGAGGAGTCGGGTATGAAACTGTAGAGATCACCGCTGCAGCCCTGTTGCTACTGGCAGATGGCAGGTATTTGTTGTACTACAATGGGGACTGCACTGGTGAGCCCTACTGAATAAAGAGAAAAGGGCTGCACTGAGTAAACTGCTCAGGCCACATTCTTTCTGAGCAGAAACTTGGTGGCTCAGTACATGGCAGTCTCGAGGGTGACCTAGGGCTACAACAAATGCACTTAAATGCACAAACACACACACACGCATACATATACACAAAGCAATGGGGGTCATTACGAGATGGGCGGTAAGGGATTACCGGCACCAGTAAGGAGACCGGTGCCAGTAATCCCTTACCGCCCAATTCCGAAGTCCCTTAGCGGGAACCGTAAAGGACATGTGGTCTGACAACACGTCCTTTACGGGTCCCGCTAAGGGACCAGGGCGCTAATAACGGGCCTGCCATTCGCGAGCCAGTTATTAGCGCCCTCCCCATTCTCATTGAGCCCTATGGGGGCTCAAATGGGAATGGGGAATGGTTTGTTCAATGGGACTCCCCAGCGTAGGAATGCAACGGTAAGTACCCATTGAACAAGATGGGAGGCAGCCATGGTGCTACTAGCACCATGGCTACCGCCCATCTCGTAATGACCCCCAATGTCTGCGATGAAAGACATCCTGCATTTTTTTTTAACTCCTGTGTTTTAATAAACATGCCCGGATGTGATTTTACCTCTTTTCTGCAACAACATAGGAGCGTTTGTGGACACGTGTGAGGGACACGTGTGAGACAATTCACGCCAGACCATGAAACACTGGTACTGTTTTTAATTTGTGAAATCCAGGGAAGGGATCATGTAAACCGCATCAGTGTTGTGTAATTTTGCACTGATTACAGTATTTTTGATTAACAAGGCGTCAAACGTCTAATGCATACGGTGATTTGCACTGGTAGGCCCAGTTATCAGTGCACACTTGCATGGCACATTATATTCATAACTGTTCTATTAAGACACGCTTAATACGACCAGTTTCTAAGCATGAGACATGGATTCAAACTTGTGTTGCGCGTTGTCCCTGAGCTATCCTCCCGACCCAAATGTAGAAAACTGCAACGAACCAGTGCCGCTGTTGACATTCAGCCCATGATATAAAAAATGCCAAATTATTATTTATTATTATTATTATTATTATTATTATGAAAACTGTTTCCCCCGTTATCGTATTCAACTTTGTATGCAATGCAAAACAAGTGCTGCTCCTAACTCTGTGCCGTCCTTCCTGAAAACGAATTCCCATGAAATAAAATAAAAAAAATGCTGCTTTCTCCACGATTCTTTCTCTTTGTGATTGTTTCCATTTTAAATTGCCAGTATCCACAGAAGGTTTTCAGCTTCATTTCGGAATGTCATGGCTGGGACTGCTATGGCACCGTCAAGAGGGGGAGGAGAAACCATTTCTGGGTGGCCTGGGTCTGGGAGTAATGGGCCTGGTGGTGCCTGAAACGTCTGCAAGTTCAGTCTCGCACAACCAAACATGGTAAAAGGGAAGAAATTGCCGTTTTCAAAGTTCCACTGTTTGCACTTAGCATCAGGCACCACAATGGGGTTACCAAATGTCCCTCATTTGTCACAGTGCCTGTGCGGGTTCATTCCCAATAGCCAGCACATCATTATGCTTCGTGCACCTTAAGGGAAAGAAAAAAGTTGGCAAAGATTTCCCTCCCCCTGCGAGGCGGAAAAATGTGAGAGCTATACAAACAGCAGGGAAATGTAAATGGAGACCCAACATGAAAATCCCATCGCATTTGTCACTTGGCAGCACCGCAGAGAGTGCATTTTGTTAGCCTTGCAACAGAGGCAGTATGTTTTCCATCTGCAACTTGTGAAACACACAAAGGCCCAAAAAGCACACATATGTTCAAATATGTTTGGACTGCATAGATTTAACATTCGAAAAACTGTTCTATTTTCAAGGGAAAAATTCCGTCTTTCACCCCATCACCATTTGCTATAGTGAACCCCATTTCATTTGTTTTCTAAATAAAATCTCCACCCTATTAAAATGTATGCTTATGGTAAGTTGATGCTATGTATTCCTTAAGAATGACAGTTATTTACAGAGGTTTTTTTCCGGGGAGATGGGATAAAATATTTACTTGCAGGTGTGTGTTCTGCTCCACATTGGCTAATATTGGTCATCTTTGAGGTCATAGGAGTTAGTCCTTGCAGTGCACAGTGGTAGCACGAGTTATGGGTGCGTACCTTACCATAACTGGCAAATTTCTGGTGTTTTTCTGTTTTACCTGTAATCATAACGTCCCTAAAGGAACGTTTTTGCAATGAATTTCATACGTTTTGTTAGTAGTGCAACTTAACCATAACGTCCCTTTAACAAGGTTTTTTGACAGTGAATTTCATAGGTTTTTAGTAGGGCACTTTAACTGTAACGTTGCTTTAGGGTTGTTTTTTCAATAAAGGGGAAATGTTTTTAGTAGCGCTACTTAAACCTAACGTCCCTTTAACAATGTTTTTTGTTAGTGAATTTCATAGGTTTTTAGTAGGGCGCTATAACCATAATGTTGTTTTATCAAAGTTTTTTTTAGAAAGGTGATAGGGGTTTTAATAGCGCAACCGAACCATAGCATCCCTTTAATGTTTCTTTCACTATATTCCATTCATTTTTAACAAGATACGCTTATTTTGTATAGATGTACTGTGCAGCATACTGAAGCCGGTGGATCTATACTAATAGCCACAGTGTTTGGGAACATTGCGTCTGTTTGCGGACATCGGTGGAGTCCAATGTGCCGAGAAAGGGAGGGGTGGTCAGAAAAAGTGGAAGAATACAAAAAACATATGCAAACAGAAGGAAGTGAGTGAATGGGAAGGGAAAATGCAGTAGCTGTACAGAGTCTGTACTTTCGCAACAAACAGCGCAATGACATAGCGTATGTAGCATAATGGAAAGCACCAACAAAAGAAGTGATGTTTGCCTTCATCAAAATAACCGCACACCTGATTCACAGTCGAAGAAAGGACAAAGAGGCAGAGGTTGAGACATCCACTACTGAGATCAGTGCGTCACTGCAACATGGTGAGTACACAAAAGTTTATGTTTTAATTGCACAGGCCAGGTAGTGTACAATGATAGGAAAGCATGATGTTTTCTGCTTGTGCGCAGCAATGGCTACCACCCTAGAATGGCTGGAGGAGAATTTTCCCCATGAAGAAATGATTGAGGATAGCCCCACTGCTACCCTCCACACTGTGAAAAGGGAAAGAGTTACTGCAAGGGCAAGCACCCTAGAATGGCTGGAGAATAATTTCCTGCATAACGAAATAAGTGAGCATAGTAATCCCATAGGTAGGGGACTTGGTGGCAAGAGTAAGACAATTGCAATGTAATGTTTCATGTAAATTAACCATATTTGTTGTCCTTTAACAGAATCTACAGGAATACAAAGGAGTACACCAGAAGCGGTAACTTTTGCACAGCAACATACGGCCACCGAAACCGAAGTAACCGCTGAACATATAAAAGTACACCACCGGGAGGTCAAAATGGATGAATTGCTCCTCCAATTTGCTGCCTTAAAATTTTTTGTATAAGAACATATTATGGGGAAAATAAGATATCACTGCCCGACTTGCACATGCCTACCTTCCCCATTCCCAGCCCCCCCATCCCTGCAAAATGCGTGTCATGAGAGACACTTCGATGAGACCTCAATTCCATCTTCCCCTCATGAGAAGCTTGTTGAAATGGCAAAATCCCCATTATATGTATCTGTTTCTGGTCCCCCTTCCCTTTCCGAATAGTGGCTACAAATGTCTGCTAATAAACATTAATAATGTAATGTGTACTGATTGTATATGTGCCTTTTCCTTTGTGTTGAGAAGGCCATTGTAAGTGTGTTGGGCACAGCACTAGTGGACATGATTGCAAGAAAAATGGAGGAGTTGTACGACAGCTGCCCCCGGCGGCCCTGCGCGCAATCACAATGAAAGCATCAGTAGGACGCCAGTACGGGCCACATTTTTGCATGCACAGAACCACCTGTAAATAGTTGCAGGACTGTATATCTCTCGGTCGCACAACTGCGCACATGCGTATCTCATCCTGTGATGCCTGGTAACACTGTCCCTGGACATGATATGTGAAGAAACGTGTGATGTAGTTGTAGTAGGTGGAAGTGCGCACCCGCGTCCTGCGAGTACCTTTGCACATAAACATTCCACCTACTCTATCGTGCTCACACCAAGCTTATGTGCAAATGTTCAATGCATGTGCGCCGTATATTTAAGTAGTCTGGGGATGACAAGAGTATCCATAGGAGAGCTATGCATGTGGCAACAAAGTATTACGGCCAATGTACGTCCAGCAGACAAGCATTCAAATGGAGAACAATGGCGACGTCACCATGGGAACGGAACAACGCTGCGCTTGGTCCCTTATTTGGCAGACACAAGCCAAATCCGTGCACATCGAAAGAGGACCATTTTCTGCAATCTATGGAGTGTTACAGTGACAGTGCACCCTTACAGAGATCCTACACTCTTCCTTCTACATGTAGGAACTGTAGGTGAACACTTAGGCCCACTTTGCGGTGGCACATGCTCCACAACACTCCTATAACAGGGCGCACCCCACAAGTGCGCTGCAATCCCTATTTCACTTTCCAGAGAAGAGCAGCGGTCCACATTGGTTCGTGCAGAAATTGCTTTGTCACCAATTGTGTGGCTGCAAAGTACCACTCCAAGTAACAGCCACCAGAGCTTCTGCTTTTATCTCTGACTCAGGAGGACCCACACACTCACCACCAACACCTCTTGATGAAGGTCCTGAGCAAGGGAACTGGCGTCATAATGTGGAGGGCCATCAAAAAGGAAACAAGAGTAAAGTAGAATGAATCCCCATTGCCTGCAGCCAGCGTGAGTTGTGGGTGTGGAAATTATTTAGGACCATTGGATATGTGCCAAAATCTTGTGCAAACCAGGTACAATGCACTGAGTGAAACATAGTACTCAGTCACGGAACACCTGACTTGTACAGCTATGGCACCAGCTCCATGGGGCGGCGCCTGAAAGAGAACCACCAGGCAGCTATTTGGAGGGTGTCCACTTCCAAGCAGGCAGTAGGTTATTTTCCTCTACAGCATACTCTGCATCTGCTCCTACCACCACTAGGTACACTCCAGTGGGCCACTGCATCCCACAAGAAGCCTTGGAGGACATACGCACTGCAACAGGCCCGTACCTTTCAAAGGTCACTGTATTGTGCATATGCTGTGACACAGTACTTTGTAGGGGGGAACATTGTCAAAGTGCTTTTGAGGCTTCAGTCCAGGAGCATGACAAAGGGTGCCCCCTGCCCAAGTGAGGTGCACCCCACATGGTCTATGCTCAACTTACTATTTCTTAACCCTGTGATTGGTACCCTTTGCCAAATCTCCCTTCCACTGCTGGCTTTTGTGACGTGTTTTATAACAACAGGAAAAATGCTACAGAACCAGAAATGGGGTTGGTGGGGGGACAAAAAGGCTCTTATCAGAGCCATCTTGCAACGAAAAATAGAAGTTGAAAGAAAGCATGCAGGCGTCGTGCAGGCTATGACCGCACGCACAGAGATGGCAACAATGGGCGTTGGGACTCCGGCAAACGTATTGTACTCATTTGCAAAATGAAGTGGTGGCTATGAAAAGAGCTTATTGTGCTGTTTGTGTTTGCAACGTTGGAAGGGGTGAACTACTACAGGGAAAGTGCTTGCTACACGTGCAGGAAGCGCTGCTCTGTATTTTGAATATTATGCAGAAACAGCTCATTGCCAGCATCTGTCATATGAACTCCATCTAAACGAAAAATGTTGGTACTACGAAACATAATGTTTTAATTGTGGAAGGAGAACATGTCAACGTAATGCAAAAAAAGCACAAATAGCCTTGTTCACATTGTGCCGCGCTTTCTCCATTTGTGGCCCACACGAGGAAAAACGCAGCCATATCTGTCTCTGGGCAAAAATGATGTGTGAATTTGGAAACATTTCCATGAGTTGCCGAAATGTCTCCTTCATTGCAAACTACAGTGAGATGCCGCTAACATGCCCTAAACTGTTCCCTCCACAATGAACAATAATAATGTCCGGATGAGTGAGCGTCACCAAACTGGCACAAAGAGGAACGACATGGAGCCACTTCATCCCACGTATTCTGTACCAGTGTATTGTGACATTACAGAACCCAAGGTGTTCTGCCAGTGCACAGTGTTCTGTGTAAACTTGTACCCAATATATCCAGGAGACACCCAAAAGCCATATAGTCGGCCTACTGAATGGCACAACCATACCCGTAGCCATCTCCACTTCTATTTGCAAACACACGTTCTGGCACAATCTGTTGCTACACACCACAACCAGAAAATCATATTGACCAATCCCAACTCCTGCACAGTCCCATTTCCATTGCAGCCACCCTGAAAATACCCAGATGTAGCACATTCGCCCCGCCAAATGTTGCAGCTTTCGCGAACAAATTGCCCTGTGTGGAGGGCTGAACAAACACATTTTAAGCTTCATAGGAAAAGGGGCGTCTTGGTAGAAGTTGTGAAAAGTGTTTTTTTCTAATTTTGCTAAAGCGATGTGTAAAGGAACACCTTTTTGTGTGCTCCTTGTTACAGATTGCTCTCTGCTTTTCCTCCTTACATTACTACACAAGTGTCTGTAGTGTTCATTGTACGTAGTGCAATATATTGTTAATTTCAATGGGGGGGAAGATATCAATGCCACTGACAAGCGTCACACTAGAAGCACTAAGGTTCTCATGGGCACAGAAGAACATCCTAGCATGGAACAGAAAAGCATACATATACTGGAATCGATAATCCATAGTCCCATTTCCATGACAAGCACATTAAGAAGGGCAGCATGTAGCACGTGCTATTTGGCCAACTACCGCAAGGGCCATGCCCCAGGAAATCAGGGCCTTCTTCCATTCCAGTACTCTTTTACCTGCACTCCCTGATTGGCTACTGTTAAACGATTACATACACATCCACCAATTACATCCAAGAATTGTGCATGTAACGCTATCACGTCTATTAAACAGTCCATACCAACCGTTAAACACGCAGAGGTCAAATGTCCTGTAAATTAAGCCATATGCACAGGAAAGTACAGTAAAACGACCTACGAGTTCAGCACCCACATACATTGGCATCGCTACCCATCACCACACCTAGTAGGCATTACAACTTTTTGTACAGTACCATGGCAACTGTGTTATAACTTCGTACCAACAGGGTACCTAGCAGTGAATCGCCATATTGTCATATTGTACTCACAATTTGTACTGTGGTTTCTCCCATCACCTACCACTAAATGGTTCCTACATTGGTAGGTGGTGTCAAAGTTGCCATTTCCCCATTACAGCCATTGGTATGTGGAAACAGTTACTCTGTTCTTTTGCCCCGCCAATTTCCCTGATTCCCTGATTAACGCACCTCCTATCAAATTTGTAAAAATCGCACACAAAATGATCATGCAGCAAACTAAGCTAAGTGCATACGTTGCACGCATAACGACAGTTTCCTGCTGAATGTGATAGATAACAACAGTAGTTAAGCAATTTAAAAAGTATGTGTTCATTTACAACAGTAACCTTCATAAATATGCATAAGGAAAGTAAAGCCCAAAAGCAATGCCTGCACTCACATGGCAAAAATACATATGCAGAGAAGTACATGCACATGCACACACAAGAACATTCTGCTTTGCACTCTGTACATCTTTCCACAACGTTTTCTCATCCTTCCACAATACGAAGTACTGCATTTTGAAAGTAAATAGGCCTACACTAATACACACATGTGTTTCATAACAAGTCATACAATACACTCCCAAATAACCAACATACCCCCTTAACAAACATGCTTATGCTCCCAAGTGCACATTCATATTGGAATATTTCCATGTATACACACACACTTCCTCTTCCTGCCAAGACAACTGCCTATAGTTTTTAAAAATGTATTGCAGAAATGTAAGCACTATGCTATTAGCTAACATATTTTCTTACAATCTTCTTATACAGGTGCAGTACCCACCTCTCTCCGGAAAGCCACTGGAGTGTGCACTTTAAAATACAGCCTGCAATAAACCTACTCTCAACAAGCAACAAAGTAAGTGCAATACCATCATACTGTAATATGTCTTACTAGAAGAGTACACTATTGTTGTATTGTAGCATATCGATCTGTGACCAACCACCAGTATGTACTTAATTGTTACTCACAACACCTATACAGGTGCTTAGTGTTTGTTAAGTCGCCACCATTAGACTAATCCCCACATAGTAAGATTATGTACCCAACTGAAAGATAGACACCACTGCACAGTGACACACTTCCAGTTAAATGCCTACGCTCCTATTAACCCACTCATGCACATTGCACACCTATACATATCAAATTTTGCAAACCCACACTTACCTTTCTTTGCAAACAGCTACTACACAATGCCTACCAAACTGCAACTCTGTAGAATGCAAAGCAGAAAGAGAGCCACGCAACCTAAAAACACAGAAAGTAGCCATCCACTGCAAGCTGAATGTGAACAGAAAGTTGAAGAAGAGGTGATTCAGTAATTAAGGAAAACTGATGCATCTACCAGTACAAACAGTGTAGTTGGTCTATCAAAATATGTGAATGAAAAGAAAACCACTAAGTACAGTGCAGCACACACTACTGCTAAGAGAACACATAGAAATGGTAATGTAAGCACAAGAAAGAATTTAAAAAAAGTAATGTTACAATAAATATTCCACCACAGAGTCCTTCAGAACCTTATAAATAGAGGGCAGCAATCTTGCAAAACCTACCAAAGAAAAGTCATCCTAGAAGTTGTTGTAGACAGTGCAATGAGCGTGAAACAGAAATTGTTTATAGTAAATTTGAACAGAATGAAACCACTAACAAGATTAATTGGTAAATTGCAAGCACTACTTCGAAACTAACGCAATGTCAGCAGAGAGGCCTTTGGCCACATCTGTACAGGTGAGTGGAGTCACACCACCAACACAGAGCCATACTTCAATGAAGAAGCATACAAACAAGAACAAACAAACCAAATTGCCTTACGTCAGAGTGGACGAGGGTATGAGAAGATACCCAATATCATAATGGAAGAGGAAACACTGCTTTCAGAAATATCCTAATCAAACTTAGATGTCACTCTCCATTCCACCAAAGCAACACGCCTCACCTACAAATGGCCTTGCACATCAATGTGTAACATTCGCCAATGCTTGATCAAATCTTTGCAGCAATTCCTCAGTCAGTATGTCAAAGGCAACGACAAAATACAAATTAAAATACTACCAACTATGGACTCCTGTCCAGTACGCTACTACACTGGAATACGAGGACATTCCTTAGCCTGTATTTCTGGACCTGCTTGCAAAAGCACCTTCCACCATATCAAAATGTTAGCAACCCCACCATTCAACAGTACGAAATCTAGTTTACAAACTGTACTATGCAAAAAGTCCAGCTTTAGCACTCTAACATTTAAATGATATTCTCCTACACGGTACAGCCACACAAGTGCTCGATGAAATAGAGCACATCCAAAAAAAATATTGTGGAACTGAAGAGCACTTACAAACTCCAGCATTTTCAGACAACAGTACTGACAACAGTGCAGCTATCAACTTTTTTATCACACATACAGAAAAGAAACACAATGGTTCAAAAGCACATCTGCTGAAATGCCGAACGAAGTGTGTGTGTGTTGTCATAGAACTTTATATAGAAAGAGCACCAAAACTATATATATATTGCAGAAAATAGAAGGCAATGAGGAATCCCAATGGTTTCAATTAGCTCTATACTTTATAGATGAAAACAAATCTGAAATTACGAACACCTCTATACTGTGCACATACTGCACTGAAAAACTTGACAATAACCAAAGGCCTTCATGGGCAATTAGTAATCATTTGGAACTATTTCCACTGCCAAACGCACTGCAGCAACTTCATTTGTATGAGACCATTATAATCCAAACAGTGCATCAATTTCAAGCAATAGTACAACTTCAACCGAAAACTGCAAAATTGCCTCCCACCGAATTATTGAGAGGCATTTGTGGAAAAGTCATTTATTTACCATTAGATCTCAAAGAATTTATAGACACTCTGCGAGTGCAGAGGCCAATACAAGAATCTTTGATTATCGTGGTAAATGTTGTACCTACAAAAGACAAAAAAACTTGGCAGCAACTAGTAGACTTAACCTAAGTTAGAGAAGCGTTGCAATACCTTAAGGAAAACAATGAATACTACAAGGAAATAAATGTTCAAGAAAACCTGAGAGAAACAACCACAATTATTCAGGACTCCTCAACAACTGGACAATTTGAATGTCTAGATCCTAGTGCAGCCTCGAATATTTTAGACCACTACACAATTCACCCACTGGACTCCAAAGACAACATAGACGATGCACTAAACACATATCGAATGCGGCAAGCCAAAGGAGCGCCAATCAGTATATGGGAAAGTACGAGCCTTTCCTCTACTCTTCCCAACTGGTAAAGGTGGAAGATATGATGCAAGAGGCACACAGATAACAGCATCAGAATACCGCTGTGTACGCATGTATTCTGAAGACCCTAGATTTAGACAGAACGTGGAGTACATATTCCACCTGCTTTTTTAATGTGAACTGGCAACGCTATGTTATGGAGTTGCCACACATTAAAAACAGGTTCCAATTATCAAAACATGTCTGCTACACAGCTACTTCAAAAAGTGCAAGAGAAGGATGAAATTTTACATTCAATTATTACAAATCTCTTGACAAAAATGCGTGGTACAAAAGAGTACTGGTTCCGATGGCACACAGATGTACGGTGTAGGCTATGCAACATTGGGCCACCCACATGGTTTGTCACTTTAAGTTGTGTAGAGTATGCATTGGAAGACTTGCAAACCTTCCAATGCATAGCATACAAAAACAAAACAGGTGCAGACATCAAAGCACCAGGAGAGCTTTGCTCTCTCGACCCAGTGAATGTTTCACGCTACTTTCATCATCGCTTCCTTGCCATGCTGCACTTCATTTGCAATAAAGCACTTCCTCCACTCGGAGAAGTGGAATATTTCTTTTGGAAAAAAGAATATCAAGCCAGAGGAGCACCACACATCCACATGCTTTAGTGGATTAAAAATGCTCCTAAATTTGGTGAGGAGAGTGATGAAACTAGTTTGCAGTTCATTCACAAATATGTCACTTGTGAAATCCCTTCGGAAAGTACCCATAGTGACCTACTAACACACATTTTGCAATTCCAAAAACATGTGTGGCAAGTATTGTCGATGTAAATATAAGAACAGAGGCAAATACTACACCAAATGTTGCTTTGGTTTCCCTAGACCAGTTTCCACAACAGGCCAAGTAATCAGCATCATGTCTTCGGTTCGACACAGTGTGAAAGAAAAATCTCCTAAGAACACATTCTGCATAAAAAGGAGCAAAGCATCAAGGTGCATCAATGATTACAATGCAATGATTGCCCTCCTATGGAATGACAATGTTGATGTTCAGTACATTGCAGATAATTCCACTGCAGTTGCACGATATGTAACCGCCTACTTAACTAAAGCATAGAAAACAGAGTTAAAAGATCTCTGGGATGACATATATTCTGACAAAACACTGGCACATAAATTGTACAGCTTTGGCATTAAAATGCTGTCCCATAGAGAATGTGGCAGGTACGAAGCCGCTGACCATTTAACAGGTAACGCTTTATATGGGAAAACTGACAACATAGTGTGGCTAAGCCTTGGCCCTGCTGCATCCAGAAAAAGAGTACTTAAATCGTACGAAGACATACAAACAATAGCCAAAAGCAATCCCACCAGTCAGGACATTTTGAAGAACAACTTATTGGACACATGCTACCTGAACAGGAGTATTACTTTAGAATCCTTGTGCCTGTACCAGATAGCCCAAAACTTTGCATACAAAAACAACATTAAACCAAATGAGGAAAAAGGTAGATACAAAGTGGAAACTTGTGAAGGCAGCCTGGTGAAACTTTCCAAACGCAGCCTAATTAATCATATGAAGTTATCATTAAAAACTCCTCAACACAAAGAACTGTACTATCTGACTCTACAGCAACTTTTCAAACCATGGAGAAGAGAATATTTTTTAGCCACCTACACCTCCTATGTTTTTTATCTTTATTTTTGTATTGTATTTCGTTAAAATAACCTTTTACATCCATAAGAAAACAAAACATAAAAACATTAAAAAAAACTTCTAACACTCATCAAGAAAATCTCAATGTACATAAGACATGAGCGAAGGGAAACAACGGGACAGGAAAGCAAAAAAAAGAAAAAACACAATACCTAATATACAATTTTTCCAAGTGCTCAAGAAGACCAACGTTCAATGAATCGTGTCCCTAAAACAAATTCAGTTTCCTTTCCCCTCCTCACCAAAAATATATTTAAGAAGATTTCCACGCTTTGCGTTATTTACTTTTCCTTTTGAACAAGCGTTCACCCACCATTCAGAACACTATATTACATCTTTCAAGCATGTGAATTACTGCTATCGTCATGGCCTGTGAGTGTTCGGCAATCAGTCTTTCCCAGAACATTTCTGGGATATAGTGTGTTGATCCAAAACCACATTTTCCAAAAAGGGCTGATCTTGCTTGCCAGGTGCCTTCACAATCCATTAATAGATGTCTAGTCGTTTGTGCTTCTGCATTCGAGCATACCTGGCACATTTGGATTGCTAAATCTCTAAGTCCTCTTTTTGCAAGCACCTCCCCTGTATTTATTGTGTTCAACTGCAGTCTTAGGAATTTCTTTCTAATTCTGCAATCCGGAAATTTCACCAGATATTTATTCAAATAGCCTAGTTTCTTGTTTGCTTTCTGCTGTGGATTTGGATTGGGTGCCATGCGTACTTCCTCAATCGTTTCGATCCAGTCCATCTCATCCCATCTTTTTTTTAGCTTTCACTGGATTATCTATTAATGTTTGGATCTCAATGTCTGCCTTGGCTAGGCAGACTTTCACTTGCGTGTGTGGGTTCGTCAGCATTTTTGATTTATTGTTGTCCATATGGAGTTTTATGTCTGCGTAGAGTGTTCCTTTTTGTGCTGTTATTATAAAGCAGAAGAGTGAGGCTAATTTCCAAACCATTTGCCCTTTCAAAGATCTTAGACCCAGTTAAAATCTGATGTTAAACATTGAAAGACACATTGTTAGCCTAAGAACATTTTTCCACAGTAGTCCTTCCCATCTTTCCCAAATTGCATTCCATAACTGCGATTTTACTTCCACCCTGCAGATTATGACAGGAATTGCCTTGGCTTGGTAGAATTTTATTAATGGAATAAGCAAAAATATGCCATACCTCATTAGTATTTTCTTCATCTGTGCAGATAATTGTTTCACTTTCATTAAGATGTCATTTTCTACTTTACATATCACTGGTGAGCAGAGGCATTGCTAGGGGGGGGCTAAGAGGGCTATAGCCCCTGGTCTTTTGGTTGTAGCCCCGGATAGAATCTCAGGAGCTACAGCCAAAAGGCTAGCTAGCCCCCAGTCCCAACAGTTCTGACAGCCTAGCCCCGGGTCTTTTCCAGACCTAGCAACTCCCCTGCTGGTGAGGCATAGATTTTGGAGCCTTGGTATGTCAGGTCTTCTACTCTTGGGATCTGTTCAGCTCCCTTTGACCAAACTTGGTAGACCGCTTCTTTTGTTTTTCTGTCTGAAGACCATTATTATCGACTTGTTTGGGTTCAAGGCTAACCCATTTTCTTCTGCATAACTATGCAACCTATTCAGCAGACATTGCAATCCAATAGCTGTATTGTCTATGAGGACGATATCGCTGGCATAGGCAAGCCAGTGGATCTTCACCCCATTCACCACTGGACTTGCCAGTGCCGACAAGGCAAAATATTCTCCCATGTCAGCCAAATATTAATTGAAAAAAAGGTGCACCCAGAAACCCCTGCCACACTCCCCATTCCACCCCAATTGGCTATGACAGATGACCCTCTTTGTCTAACGATACTCTGACCGTGTTATTTTTATGAAACTCTATAAGCATTCCTAATAAGCCTTCTGGGATCCCCTTTGCCCTGAGATTTTAACCAGAGCCTTTCTCTGTCCACCAGGTTGAAGGCTTTGGAGAAGTCTACCCATGACCCAAATAACTGCTGACCTCCTCTACTCCTTGAGTTTTCACTCATTATGTTTAGCATTATTCCATTAAGGGCAGTGGATAGGCCCCTCCTAAAGCCTGTTTCACATTTTGATAAGATCCTCCTTTCCCAATGCTCCAATTCCCCCAGCAAAATCTTCATGAAAACCTTACTCTCTATGTCTAGGAGGACGATAGGACGGTAGTTATTTGCCACCGTTCTATCACCCCCCTTGAACAAAGGTATAACAACTTCAGACTTCCATGACGGGGCAGTTCTCGTTTTGCCAAGATCTCCCCGAGTAGCCAGTTTAGGAGTTTTGCCCAAAGGACGTGATTGTTTTTCAACACCTGGTAGGTCAGGCCATTCGGGCCTGCTGCTTTGGAGGCCTAGCCTTTACCGATTAATTCGATGATATGTTGCTCATCAAAGGATAGGCTCCAGGTTACTTGCATATTATACTGTATTCGGGTTTTCTTCGGTTTCCCAAATACCAACCTTATGTGCTCAATCCAATCTTTTTCGTGGAACAGATTACACTGCCTATTTATTGAATTTCCATCCAGTTGATGCATCACGGACAAGAAGTCGCTTGTATCTCTTTTCCTAATTAATTCCAACATATGTTCCCCATCCTGCCATAACCTCCATATCTTCCTTGCTACTGACCAGGCTTTGTGTTGCTGTGCTGCAGTAGAGCCCTTGAATCTTTTTTACTTCTCTCATAGCAGCTATTTACCTTGGTTCTTAGCCTTTTATTCAGTTCTTTTTTCCTCAGCATGGTTTCTTCATTGAATGAATGTCAATGGGTTTGTTTTGGAACACCACCACTACTTAAATGGGGATAGATGGACCAAACAGATTTTGAAAACCTTGTGTAATGCTCACCTGGTATCAACGGGGACGTCACTCAGCCTGTTCTGACCTCTTACGACCTCGAACCCTTCCCTGGAGTCTACTCAACTGGAGACTGGGCCTAAAACACAGGATTGATAGAGTTTAACTCCCTATTGTCTCTATGTGCTTGAACCCCTTCTTCCCCAGGGTCCAACCCTTCCCTTTGATCCACAGCTCACCTAGTTTTCTTGGAAAGTGTGCTCTCCATCCTGCTTTCAGTGCAGGGGTGCATTGATTGAGGCGGGCTCGTTGATGCCTAGTTACTTCACTGGCAAGAGTCCGACAGGTAAGTATAATGAGTCGTTTCAACAGTTCTCTAACTTTGTTCCTTTCATTCCTTAAATGATGGCCGGCGTCCGTGGATGGCGATGTGCTGCTGAGATGAGTCGCGCTGAAGGTGAGTGAGAGCACAATGCGCGATGTGACCCTTTCGTATTTGTGTTGAACTCAGTTCTTTTTCTGTGTCTTTTAGGTGCTGCGACGTTTTCAGCGCCTCTAGATGTTTCCACGCTAACCTAGAGTGTCTTTTCCCTCTTGCAGATGGATGAGAAGTTCCGGAGACAGAGTTCCCCCAGAGCTGCTGGGATTCAGGTAAGCGTTTGAAGCTCGTACAGTCTTTAAAAATAAGCAATGATTTGCGAATGCCTTTTTTCTGTTCTTTTCCCTTTTCCTTAGGAAGCGGCGTGCCGGGATGGGAATGACACCGCCAAAGATGCCTGCAGAACAGAAGGAGCGATGAATGATGGGCAGAAGCGCCGCAAGGTAGGCTGTTCCTAACGGTGTTCTTGTTCTTGCAGGAGCTGAGCGCAGAAGAAAGATGCAGGCCTACTGGAGACCGATCCGAACACAGTGAGTGTCATGCTGCAGGTGCAGAAAACGCAAAGCATGTTTCTCAGCCTGGGCGTGGCTTAAATAGTCTCTGTGTATCCCAGGTGTCTCTGGGCTGAACCACACCCAAAAGACTAGACTGCACATGCAGTTCTGGGAACCGAAATATGTGGGGGCATCCATCTTGTCCACATCAATGTACTACAAGTCCAATCCCCAATGTTATCCTATGGGAGGGAGTGAGTCTGGTACCACAAGCGCCAAGTCTGACTCCAAGTGGGTCTTTGGAGGGATGGAGAGGTCCGTGAGGGCCATGTAGGTGATCGTGGCCTGGCTCCAGCCTGACATTTTGGAGGGCTGGGGACATGAGGGGCAGGAATCATGACACCCTGTGGGTTACAATTCTTAGATAGGGTATTATCTGAGATCCCCATTAAATTGTCATTCAACTTCTTTCCCTCATATTTATATTTGAGAAGGTGTACTCACTCTACCTTTCCTACACTCCATTTTTTTTATTAACCCTATCTTGGGGATCCATCATTAAATCCGGGAACACTAATTCCAACTGCCGATGATCACTACCTCCCCCATTCACAACATTTAACGTTGCCTTTTGTTCAAAAAGATCTCCTGAGAGAAATAGATAGTCCAATGTGGATATGGATGTTCCCTGGTATCTAGTTAGTTTGGCGGTATATCCCCCAGTAATTTCCCGTTTGCCAATTTTAACCCCCAGTCATTTAATAGCTCTACCCATCATCGACCATTCTCAGAGATCCTACGTGACATTTGATTTGATTGATCTTTTAAAAGTTGGGTGCATTGTGAGTTTAGGTGACCCCCCAATATTATTGAGGCCCCTTCAACCATACCTCTAATTTTACCCGAAATACTTGCTCATTCTTCAAGAAAAAGCCGCAACTCTGAACACATGGGGTTCCAATAGATATTAAGAAATATCACCTCCAAGGCACAGCTTTTTTGTCTCAAATTGGCATTGCACACCTGAATTTCCTTGGTAATCTTTTTAAGTGGGATGACATCCTTGCATTTAGAGTTTTTGAATGCCATAAGCAGGTCTCCACTTGGTCTGCTTCTGGCTTTTTGGTGGGCAGCCTGTGTGGTTATTGAATAACCTTCCACTGCGATTGAGTTGACCAACTCTAAAAAGTCGAACTTCCTACTACACCTCCTCAGAGGTACTCTGTCCTTCCTCTCCTTCCCCCAGAAGCTCACTGTCTCCCAGGCTCTGGTTCTCTCTAGGTTGGACTATTGTAACAGCCTATTTCTAAATCTACCTGCCTCTACTCTCCACCCTCTGCAACTAATCCAGAACAGGACTGCAAGACTTGTCCTTGGCCTCAAGCCCTGGGATCGTATCTCTCCAGCTCTGAAATCACTCCATTGTTTCCCAGTGGATGCAAGGATTACATTCAAAACCCTCTGCATTGGCCATAAGGCTTTCTGGGGCCTAGGTCCAAAATACCTTCAGCTATCCCTCTGCAAATACCTCCCCTCTCAAGCCCTTTGCTCCTCTAACTCAAACTCCCTCACGTTCAGCCATTTTTCAAAGAAACAAGGTGGGGGTAGACCTCTGTCTGTGGCTGGGGGCCTCCCTCTGGAATAGCCTCCCTGCCACTCTAAAACTCAAGGCGAACCATCTCAGGTTCCGGAAGCACCTCAAGATATCCTCTTTGCTTCTGCCTTTGCACCCCCTCTCCCCTGCTGATTTGTTCTCTCTTGGCACTGGCCACTGTCTGTCCTCCAGACCCAGGTACCTGCTCACCCTGCCACCCTCCCGCACTGCCCCCGGCCCACCCCTTGCACTGGGGTCTCTTTCTGTACCCATACATTCCCCACATTGTACTTCCTGCACTTATCAGACTTACCCGATCTGCTGCCTTAAACCTAGCACTTGCCACTTGCTGGCTACACTACCACTGTTGCCTCTTATTTATTTATTTTATTATTATTGTCCTTTGCTCCGCACTTTCCACTTCTCCCCTTTCCATGCACTTTTCCCCTCCCTCTCTCCCATGCACTTACACATTCTCAATGTCACTGGGCCTAGTAAGTTTGTTGTTTTTATTTTTATTTTTTTTGGATCTCCCCTGTTCCCCACCCTTGCCTTGTCGTGCTCTGAAACACCTGTGTATGAGCGCGATATAAATAAAATATCAATTCAATTCAATTCAACCACATTTCAAGCATCAAGACATCCCCCTTTTCAAACAAATATTCTTTCATGTTCTTGGAGGTGATGTTATTGGGACCCATTGTGTTCCAACAAAAAATATTTAAACCCAGATTGTTAAAGAGGTTTTTGGCCTATTCCCAGCTTCTGAAACACATCAAATAATATGCTGGCCAACATGGACAGCGAGTTCTCTAATGTGGTTCCCCCTGACAATGTTTCTTCTTTCAGTGCGGTCGTGGTCTTATCACACCCTGCTTTCGATGTCCACTTTGGACCCACTGTGGTAACTTCCTCTGGCTCAGAGGTGGATACTAAGAGATCCTGTTTCCTTAGTTCTATAGACGCCCCCTCAATTGTTCCATAGGCTTCCTTTGATGCTAATCCCACTTCTGCTATGAATGGATAATCATGATCTAAGAAGCGAACAAACTCGAGGTCTTGTGTATTGAGCAGGTACAGGTAGGGGATCTTTTTTAGCATGGATAGGATCACCCCCCCATTTAATGATTTCACTGTGTTTTTGTTTGAGATGAGAGTGAGCCAGATTGTTGGCATTGCAAAAGCTGAATTCTCTTTCAGCTCTTTTTTCCCTTGCTTATCTTCGTTTGGTCGACCTTCTTCATTTCCTGCATTTTGACCAGGTGTCATTTCCAAACTTAAAGATTTTCCTACTCCGTTGTAGTCCATACCTATGATACTACATTTCGCTTCACCCAGTCTGATTTCTTCTATTGGCTTGGGACATTGAGCTTTTTTTACCCCTTTTCAAGAAAATAGGGGCTATCTTCTGGTTGTAATTTAACACTCCGTTTTCCCTAAGGTTGGGTAATTGTTTCTTCACTGTCAGTCTCTGATTCATCTTTGTAAATATTGGAGCTATCCGTAACACTCCCTCTGATGTTTGTTTACTTTTTGGGCAAAGCCTTCGGGGTACGGTTTCTGGAACCTGTTCAAATATTTCAGCTCCCTGTTTATTTTCTCAACTGACTGATATTCCTAGGGTTAACCCTTCTGTTTGCAAACCCAAAGATACCATTTTAGTGTCTGTACTTTCTTTATGGGCCATCGTTCCTTTGTGTCCCGAGTTTTGTTGAGTATTTTTGTCATTAACCCTGTTACAATTCCTATTTCACACCTTCTTATTGGATTGTTGTGCTGTGGAGGTTAGATCAACCACTTCCTGTTCCTCTGTCATTGTTGCCATAGACGGGATGGAGATTTTTCTCAGAAAGGCATTTGTATCTGATGTTTTTACTTTCCCATATTTTTGTTTCTTTGGGTTTTTTCAATTTTATTTTCGAAGAAATCTATTTTAATCTTCTTTGTCTCCTTGATTCTCTCTTCCTTTCTCTTCTTCCCCCTATAGGTTGACGGGCGTTATTATCCTCCACTTCTATTATTGACAAGTCCTTTTCATTTTTTGGGGTGCTATCCAATGGTATTGGTTCCTGTGGCTCTTCGTCTTGACACCATCTCTCATATTTGCTAATCTCCTAAATTCTTCTAGCACTGATTCCGATAATGGAGTCTCATCCATCTGTGAAGTGTGGGCCTCCGTATTCACTCTTTCCTCTGTGACATTGCTTGTTTCCTTCATGGACTGCAGTTGTGCCTGAATATTCTGCATAGCATTCAGGCTAGCCTCCTCTTCCCTTCTCGTTGCTGCTAATGTTTGTTGTATTGCTGATAGGTCTAGGCCCTGTTTTGCTGTTTCCACTTGTAATTCCTGTAGCCTATGTATTATTACAGAGTTTATTACATTACTGCAGCCCACCGCTGATCCACCCAAATTGCCCATTTCCTTTGTAGGTTCTAGTAGTGTACCTGTTTGTGACTGCACTTCCCCCCTCAGCAGCTCAAATACTGACACCAATGAGTTAAGCACATGGTTTAATGCTAATAGGGTGTTTTCATTTATTTGGTTTCCCACTGCACAGTTTTGTGCTATCTCTGTGATGTGCGAGTCTGTGCCCAGCGAATCCTCTGTGGCATCCACTCCCTCGTTCGTTATTTCCCAGCTGTTAAGGTCCTTATCTACATCTGACAGATCCAATCTATCTGGCACCACTTGGTTATCCTTCCCGTAGGAAGAGGACAGAGATTCAATATTATCTTTTCTTGTGCATTTCTTGGGCTGATAATCCGTAAGATTGTTCAAAGCCACTTCTTCTTCATTTGTCCTTTTGCTACTTTTTTTCCCCAAAATGATCTTCTTTTTCTGTTGGATTTTCCTCATTGTGACTGCAATTCCAAGCCTTTTTTCCAATTTTGTAAGATGGTGTTTTGGGCTCCTTCTGGCTCTCACCTCGTATCTGGTGTAGGGGGTACAGCTTTGGCATGGACTAAAGCTTGGATGTTTTGTGCCCCTATTATGGGGCAGATTTCGGCCGCAACCTGGGATAGGGGACCCCTTTGATGACTGTCCACAATTTTTTCTCCCATTGCAGGCTCTTCCCACTCTGGATCCCTCCGTTCTTCCTCCAAGGGGTTGCTGCGTAGTTTTGTTTTTTTCTGTGTAAGCAGATTTTATTTGCTCCTGGAATTACTTTCTGTTATGCCCCAACCTTTCACTGAGGTTCTTGATTTTATTTGTAGTGTGAGGACTAGCTTACTCACTTTCCCCAGGCTGCGGGGCCCTTAGATATAGTATGCCCACACGTTTAACTCTTGCAGCTAACCACGGGGTACTATAACTTGAGTGCTATTGATATGGTCAGGTTTAAATGTCCACACATGAAGCGCTAAATTCTGTGGCACAAAATAAATTTCTGTGATTTGTTATTTTGTTCTTACCGCCGGTTTACAGTGCACCACGCTATTCTGGTAGACTTGTGATGCCGCTGTAGACACTGATCGTGTATCCAAACGTTGCAATTTATTATTTTCCTTTTTGTTTTCCCCAAAAATCTCTTTTATGGGAGCAGTAAACTGTTCAAATAGTTGGGTGATTGTTCACGTTCCGGTTAGTATCAAAGGATTTATTTCCCATAGTCTATCGACCGGACGCACTGCATAAGTGCTGTTAAAAAAAGTTGCTTATTTGCAACACTTATATGCGCTAATATGGTGGAAATACACTGTATCGGGTGCACCGTAATCTGTACGCTGAGGCTGAGGCACACACAGTTTATACCTGTACACAGTTAGCACTTTTGCCGTCCTAAACAGAACACGTCCAATTCGCTCGGCAACTTGAGCTTGAAAACTCGAAAGGCTCACAGCGCTGGGTGCACTATTGAGTGATACTTAGCCACACCACGCCATACGAGCTATGGCTGTGAGATGTAACCTTACCCTTATCCTGGTCCTGGACAGCCAATCATAGCAAATGAGGCAGAATTAGCCATGACAGAAGTAATCACCACTATGCTTCAGTATGAGCACTGTGCAGACGAGTTTGCAGTATTGAAATCCCTACTAAACAATGAACAGCATACCATTTTTGTCAAAGTTAGTGAAACCATTGAACATGGTATACAGCACGAAAGCAAAACATGCACTTGTGCCAACTACAAACATGCACTGCTGTATGCACGTGGTGAAGCTGGGTCAGGTAAAATATACTTAATAAAAATTATCAGAAAATACCTCCAACAATTAACAAACAAAAACCTTTCTCCTGTTGTAATGGGCCCTACAGGTTTGGCTTCCTACAACATAGGTGGAGTTACTCTTCACCGATTTCTAATCCATCCAGTAGAACACCAAAGCAAATTACAGTACTATAAACTTTCAACAGAATCTGCTATGGAGCTACGCAGAGTTTTGAAACAAATGAAAATGCTCCTAATAGATGATGTGAGCATGGTCTCCAACCTAATGTTGGCGTTGATTCACCTCAGATTGCAAGAGGCCCTCAAAACAGACTACGAAGAACTCTTTGGAGGAAAACATGTGATAATTTTCAGAGATCTCCTTCAATTAACACCAGCCAAAGGTGAACCTATCTTCAAAACCTTAGGACACAAAGAGTACAATAAAAGTCTTGGAAGCATCGGGAATGTAAATCTCTGGCAATTTATCCAATACAGAGAACTAACTCAAAACATGTGTCAGTCTGCAGACCTCACCTACGCCAACATTTAAAAAAACATATGGATTGGTGTACTTTCAAAGGTGGTGCAGTCTACCCTCAATACTAGACGCATCCATGAGCTGTACAATCTCAACACATGTGCTACTGATGTCATGGAACAATTAGCTCAGATAAATATCAGCTGTATGTCCTTAATGCTAACTCTAGCAAACTGTGCACAATTTAATGCAATAATGCTGCAAAAACTAAAACAACCAGTAGTGGAAATTCATGCCACAGACAAACTGGACATACACAGTATGACAATACCTATGTGTCAACAAGGCATAGCACGACTACAAACCTTAGAGAACTCTATCTCAAACACAGCTGGTTTGGAGAAAATTTTAAAATTATATGTCAACTGTAGAGTTATGTTAAAACGAAATATTGACGTAGAGCAAGGTTTAGTTAATGGAGCACTTGGTACAGCTATTGGCTTCCAGATATACCCACGGGACAACATCATTCAGTTTGTAAAAATCAAGTTTGACAAACTTGCTGAAGTAAAAAAAATAGGACGCACAACAGCACGATTCCTTCTTTTCAAAGACATGTATGTACGCAGAGGACAGTTTTCTCTGTGATTATGCAGTAATAGTGCTTATGCAGTAACTATTCATAAATCGCAAGGTCTAACCTTAGATGAAGCATTTATTGATATTGGCAGCACATTCTTTAAAGAAGGCATGATTTACGTAGCACTGTCATGGCTGCATACACTGGAAGGACAGTATCTAGTAAATTCTGGTCCAACTGCAGTGCATACATTCCTTGCATCACAGTGTGCAATAGACTATGTGCACCTTACGCACCCCGTATGAAAATGTACCCTATTCCTCAGAAACCAAAAGGTTTCAAAAGAAGGCTCATTCAATCAGAAGTTGTAAATGATTTGGAAACAGTACCATGAAAGAAATTGAAAGCAACTCATACTACATCAACTACCAAAAGCACATACAAAAGGAGTCAAAAAGAGAAACCATACCCAACTCCACCCACAAAATAAATTCTCTGCAAACAAACCACGTACCCTTCCATCAAAGTACTCAGACACAGAAATACCTGGCCCATTCAAATTTTCCAATACAGCAGGTGTTAATTGCTATGCAAATGTAACAATGAATGTTCTATCCCAAATGCCAGCAATTGTGGAAAACATTTATTTAAATGGCGCAGACCAGTTGTGTTTGAAAATGCTCTTCCTTCACAGATAAGTAATTATGACACCATTTACAGTGTCTTGGAAAAAAGGCAAGAATTGGACTACAGTGCTGGAATGGTAAAATTCACTTTAAACCGATAAGAAGATCCACAAGAATTTCTAATGTACTTACTACAAATACATCAAAGGAAAAGCATACTCATAAATCAAATCTTTCAGATTTCCTACATGTGGAAACATACATGCATTCTGTGCAACCATGTCACTCAAGAACAAGTTCCTAACAAATGCTTCATGTATGTATCAATACCTAACTGTAACTCCATTCCATTTCAACAACTGGTGCAAAATGCAAACCATAGCATGCTGTGTACGTCGTGCAATTCTGATATTTGTTCGTCACTACATATAGACTCACATAGTCAATATGTAATATTAATGCTCCTAAAATACAATGCCGATGGAACCATAAACAACTGTAAACTTACTGCCTTCACACACAGACAGGTATCACTTTGCAAGAAAACCTTCACAACAGTAGCCATATTCTACCACACAGGCGACTCAACCAATGGAGGCCACTATACTGCATACATTAGAAAGCAATGGTCATGGTGGGAATGCAATGATACTTCCATCACTCCAAAGCAGAGATTACCTGCAAACCTTGCAAATGCCTACTTAATATTCTTGAAGTCAAAATGTCCTCATTGATATACAAACCTACTATACCCTACTCCCCAGCACCAACCAGTACCTTTGTAAGTGGACAAGAAATATTTTTCCTTCCACACTGTTGACCTAAAGCAACTTAGCATACTGCAAGCATTGACGAAATGCACTAAAGTGTGTGTTGGACATTTCTATCCCAAATGAACCCAATGAATACACTCACACAAACAATACGTGTACACAAATCACACAAGCAGTATTTTCTACAGGGTACGTGGAAACGCACAAACTAAGTATGTGGGTTCATAACTATCCTCAGTAACCTCTTAAACCACCACGTACGCAAATCAGTCACCAGGTCCCCAAGAATAGTCATACAACTTCAAGACATATGGACCTATCATCACGTAACTTCATATGGTACACTACCACTTCAGAATGTACACAGATGGCCAAGTAGCAACAGGAATGCACAACCTTCTAAATGTACGCTTTACAAATGGGACACTGTAAACAGTTAGAATACGCCATCTGGTACCTAAATGCAACCACAATCTTATTTGCAACATTCAAACAACCAAACTCAATCTTCAACACCTACTGTGCTACAAACATTTTGTAAAACACTTCCAGATTATGAGCAGTTACAGTACGCCAACAGGTACGTAACTACCATCAAAATTCTGCACTAGCACTGCACATTGCCACAATACTTGCAAACCACCAACAAGTAACCAAACACATAAAGAAACAGTGGTACAAAAAGGAATCAGGTAAACCTTTACAAAATACCACCTGCTATACAACTCCACCTATCCTACCAACATATATAGGCCACAAATGGTAAACCCTTACATGTCCTCCTACTTCAAAAGTACAATTTAAAAAGTGCTGTAACCACTCCAAGCCTGACTATCATTGAAAGTGCATCATAGTAGCAAGGAAATGTGGGAGTTTTCTTTTTAATCCAGCATGGATTTATTTTCCCCACAGACCCAATGATTATGCAAAGGAACACAGGAACTGCGCTCATTGCACAGTACACTGGTTCAAAGCATAGCACTTGGAAGTACTGGTTATGAGGGTCCACAAAGTAAAACATGTATGCTATGTAGTGGACTGCAAACTAACAAAATACCTGCTCTAACATGTTTTGTTCTCTTTTCCCACAGATAATGCAGCAACCAGGACCCCAACATTTCACACTAAATACCCAAAACAAAGTACAGGCCCTCCTCAATTCAAACAGTAAGTCTGTAACGATTGCTATTATTCTTCTCTACAGTGAAATGTGTGCATTTAATACTGCTACACACATACCAAAGGCACCATTTGTAATGCACATCTATATTACACTACGCAGCTTACGCCTATGCTCTACACACTTCACTACAACCTGTACAGGGTAGGGCTTCTAGCATTGCACTCAACATTCTACACTCTCCCCACAATTGCCACTGCACTGTACATCTATACATACAAACATCTATCCACGTACCACTAATCGCACACATAACACACCCACCTAGCCCTTAGCTACTGCAGTTGACATTGGCTGCCATTTCTTCCACACAATACATAACCTGTTTGCTACATACACTGGTCACCTAAGCCTATAATAAGTGTACACACTGAATGCACAACACTACCCTAATCTACCCAACAACTTGCAGAATCACAACCATACAACTTGATGAATGCATCCATACATCTTTCCTAACTGTCGTAACTGCTGCAACATTTTGCTCCTTGCTTTGCACTGGTACTGTGTAGGCCATTAGGTCATTTTCATTGTTATGTACACCATTTCAGTGCAGCACATGGGTCATAGCTCGGCAGCCATATTGCAACCACTGTGTTACTGCTTAAGTTTTCAAACTTCTGTTTTCCTTTCTTATTGTGTGAAGGAAACACAATTTGAACACCATAATGCCCTTACACTGTTTCATGACTGTACACACTAACTCCTCCTTTTCTTTGCTGAATGGCAGCTCCACACAGGTTCATGCTTCACTACACCAAACTGCGTACAATGGACCACCCACCCACATATTGTGAGGCAGCGAACACACAGTCTGCCATCATCTACCGTTGCCTCGTAAAACACTGCATATGTAACTGGTCCTTAGGCAATGCAAAAGGACATTTAATGTATATTGCCATCTGTGCATTCATGGCACCATATGTATGGCACCATCATCTCTACTTGTACGTTGTACTACCTTCCCCGTAATGACACTGGCAACATTCGTAAATGCATGCTACAATCAAAACACGTTTCCTCCTAATTCCTTCTTTTTCCCAGCATCATTTCCGGAAAGTGAAACCTAACATACTTCTCCTTGAGCAGGACACACACTCATTGTAACACAGCCTTGAGGGGAAAGCATGTTTATCTCCAAGGTCAGACATTGTATGGCAGTATAGCAAAAAAGGGTACATAACTTACACTGCAGTTCCTCTGTCCATGTGCCCCAAAGGTAGTCTGCAACTATCCCATATGCCGTACACTGCCATTTCCCACCCCCCCAATACAAGCATGGAATTTTCCGAAATTATGTAAGTACAACTTTACATCACATGTGTATTCCGAATAACAAGTGTTAAGCTGCTCTTCTGTATGGATATTAATAAATTTGCTCTAGTGCACATTTTCTCTCTGTACATTGTTCAGAGCTTTGTGATGGCAGTAATGGCGCGCCGTTACAGTGCCATGTGTCCACCATTGCCAGTAAATTGCTACTGTGATTGTACTCCCTTTTGCTACCATTCTTCCTCACCCCCTGCAAATGCAGACATAAAGGTCAAGACGAAAAGGGAACGCAAGTCGTGCAAAAAAACAACGCACCTTCTGCTCACTCATGCAGTGCTACATTCCCTAATTTACCCTTTCTATGCCCTGGGACACAATTCCCAAGTCTGCGCACCCTCAGTATACTGAACGTTATAATGGCCACAGCTGTATGCAGCGGTCAACCAGCATACAAACAATCACAGCTCACATTTCATTGACGTACTTCTTAGCAAAGCAGCTCCTCCATTCTCCAGAAATCCGAGGTCACCCCCATGAGAGTTCTTGTTTTCTTACTTTCTTTGCTGCAGGCATACACACACATTGTGCGATGGGTCGAACAACACTCGCTACCACTGTCATGTTTACCAAAAAGGAAACACAGCAAAAGAGTGTCTGGTGGCAACGTTTCCAAGCCATTTTGCTTTTGTGGAGCCGTACAATCATAGTATCACCTACAAAATAGACAGCAAGACGGTTGAGTAACATATGACGCTACTCACTAACACACAGTACATGGTCCTTGAGGCAGCCAGCTATCACAACATTCTTCCCGCAAAGTCTTGTCCTGTATGCTGCCACTAATACGGCTACTTACATCTACTCTTATTCCTCTTTCTTCTCAGATATCTTGCACCTTACTGCGCGTGCCACGACCTTCCACATTCCAATAGATGGGTGGTGGCCCAAGCACTGGAAGATTACCATAAGCGATTTGTTTTCCGTTGTTATTATCTATGCGGGCCGGTATGTCCATTTGCGGTTCCTGCAATACAAACCAACCTGCACACCTGTATGCTGCAATGCATCCCAGAGGCACCAGTTGCTACCTTGTCTACCTTTCAAAGAAAATCTGTTGTTCCACATTGACCACCAAGCACCACTAGGTACTCCTTTTGTCACTTTGCTAGATGAGAACAGAAGTACAGAGGTGCACAGATGGCATTTGTCACTGAATTTTGTTTGCAAACTAAAAGAGGGGTCAATGCAGCCAATTTACACGTTGTCATTAACATTCTGCAGCAAAGTAAAGCACTTCCAACAATTGACTGTGGTGTTACTAAAGTATGGGAATGTTCTAGAACTGTGTGCTCTGTGTGCGCATGTTTGCTTTTGCTTTTGTCTATGTTGTTCCTTTCCGGAGGTAGGTGCTCACATGACAGATTGAGTTATGCTTGTCACCCACATAAAGACAATACCTGGAATGCACGCCGTGAGGAACTACTGTCCACAAGTAAAGTCAGTGACGCCAGGCACTTCTGCGATGGTGTATGCTACACCCATGTATAGTTAATGGAAGCGATGCACACATTACAATTTCACACAGTAGAAGCACCAACCGCGTTCATTGGCCATCTCCACAAGTACGCAAAACAAATCTAACAGTCAGATGGCCTGCCGTCCTGTATTTGGCTGAACGTAACAGCATTGATAATGTTACTGGCTGCAAGTGTATGTGGGTTGGTCTGAACATTATCCATACTTTACATGGGTAATGCTTATTAACTTGTGTTATGTCACAAAAGCTTCCTTCACTCTCAAAGCATAGCGTATTATGAGAAGCAAACCAGAAGAAACATAAATGGTGCATCTCAGTCCCTGAATGGCAACCAGGCCAATGATGCACACCATATGCAAGTGCAGGCACTTCACGCTACCTCTACTAGTGTAACAACTGCAAAATGTCCTCCACAACCATTCTGTAATAGTGACAACCCACAGGAGACATACATATTTCCAACAGTGTACGCTGAAGTTACATATCAGTATAAGAACAGACCCAAAGAAGGCAACATTCTGAAACCTACTTCCAACCGCTCGCCAGCCTCTTAGGTCCAAGGGCCCCATCCATGCACACAAGCCACTAGGGTTTTTGGAGGCACAACACAACATACCGCATGGACTGGAAATATCCTCATATTGTCTGCAATGCACTCACCAAAAAAATATAGTCGCCTCTACAGCTGCCTGCCAATGAAGTGTGTGTGAGTACCTTCTTAAAAAGTCCATATGGCAAAAATGTGATGGAAATAAACTCCTTCCATGTGCCATTGTCTGCCTGCCCTCCCTGAAGCAAAGCTGTGGCCAGGCCGCAGGCTCATAGGTGCATACGGAGGCCTACGGCCTCCCCCCATGCACCCAAAAGCCTATTCCTTCAACACAGCCACTAGAAGGCAATAGAGGCGTGCATTCAACCATGTGGCCACATAGCTATGCTTATTAACTTGTGTCATGTTGCAATATCTTCGTTCACTCTCAAAGCACAGGGTATTATAATAGGCACACATACGAAACATAAAATGTGACATCTCAGATGCTGAATGGCAACAAGGCCAATGACGCATGCAATTTGCAAGTGCAGGCACTTCACGCCACCTCTACTGGTGTACCAACTGCAAAATGTCCTCCAGCACTATTCTGTAATAGTGAGCAACCACAGGACACATACATATTTACAAGAGTGTATGCTGGAGTTACATATCAGTATAAGAACAGACCCAAAAAGGCAACATTCTGAAACCTACTTCCAACCAGTGGCCAGCCTGTTAGGTCCAAGGGCCCCACCCATGCACACAAGTCAGTAGAGGTTTTGCAGGCAGAACACAACATAGCGCACCGACTGGAAATATCATCATATTGGCTGCAATGCACTCCTCATCCCCAATGGAGTCTGCCTGCACTCACCAAAAAAGGATAGTCGCCTCTACAGCTGCCCGCTAATAAAGCATATGTGAGTACCTGCGTAAAATATCCATATGCCAAAATTGTGATGATATAAAATTCCTTCCATGTGCCAATGTCTGCCTCCCCTCCCTGAGGCACATCTGTGGCCAAGCCCTGGGCTCCTGGATGCAAGTTGAGGTCTACAGCCTTCGCCTATGCACCTAAGACCCTACTTCTTCAACACACCCACTGCACACAAAGCAGTAGGGGTTTTTCAGGCACAACACAACATAGCACACCGACTGCAAATATTCTCATATTGTCTGCAATGCACTTCCCATCACCAATGGAATCTGCCTGCACTCACCAAAAAATGATTGTAGCCTCTACAGCTGCCCACCAATGAGGTATATGTGAGTACCTGCATAAAAATTCCATATCGCAATACTATGATGGGACAAAATTCCTTCCATGTGCCAATGTCTCCCTGGCCTCCCTGAAGCAATGCTGTGGGCAAGCCCTTGGCACCTGGGTACATGCGGCAGCCTATGGCCTCCACCCATGCACCCAAGAGCCTACTCCTTCAACACACCCACTAGAAGGCAATAGAGGCGTGCATGCAACCATGTGGCCATGTACCTTTCCTGACTACCGGTACGTATGGGTACACTAACGGACTCACACTAGGCTGCATTCTCCAACCTATTTCCACGTAGGTGCCACACTGTTTGGTGCAAGGGCCCTAGCCATACACACAAGCCAGTCTGCCTTTGCAAGCACAACAAAGCATAATACATTGACTTCGAATACCTGTCTGCCTCCCCACCCTGAAGCAAGGCTGTGCAGCTACCTGCCACTAACGTATGTGTGAGTAGCTGCGTGAATGGAAGCATTGCATTGCGGGATTGGTATCCAAGCCCTAGGCTCTTGGGTACAAGGGGAGGCCTGCCACCTCTGCCCATACACTGAAAAGCCTACGCCTTACCCACAACCACTACAAGGCAAGTCATCCAAGCATGGGAACATTTCGCCATAAACTCACCACCATAAAACAATGCACATGCACAAAGTCAACATAACTATCGGCAGCCCTAGCCAACAGCACAACACATGGGCAATTGCTTTGCTTCACCCTCGTTCACCCACCCGAGCCTGGATACTTTGGGCCTCATCACGAGTTGAGCGGTAACGCTGGCGGTATTACCGCCGGTGGTATTAGCCCTACCGCCAAACCCCCGGCGCTATTAGCGCACGATCACGGGTTTGGCGGTAATGGAATTCCCCATTCCCCACTGAGCCCATTCGGGAATGCCCGATTCCCCATTGGGCTCAATGGGGAATTTTCACGCTCTTACCGGTAATAGCGTGAATTTTCGGCGGATTTCCCCCCAGCTCAGAAACCCGCCAAAGCCCTGATTTGGCGGACCCTTAAATCTGGCGGTAATAGCGCGACCGCCGGATTTAAGGGTTACCGCCAAACTCGTGATGAGGTCTTTTGAAACCCCTTCTGACGCGGCACTATCCTCCGATACACCATGGCGGCGTTTCCCAAAACCTTTGACATACTGTTGGCCAATGAGACTTCGGTCCTCAGAGCAAACAGGGAAATGGGTCCACGGAGCGGACACAGATATTACTATTTTTTTGGGACGTACATTTCAGTTCTTTGCAACAAAAGTAGTGGTCCGATTCCCACCAAAACACACAAAAGCATGCTTTCTGACCCAACCCCCTGCAGCAAATTTGGTGCAGATCCATCCCGCTGTTCAGCCTGTAGGCGTGCAAAAAGTTATTCCCCATTCAGTCTATGGAAAAAAAATGTGGGAGCCCCTATTTCTTTTCCCCCCTGCATGAAACCTCACTAAAGTTAAAAATTCAGAGAGGCCATATACTTTTTTTGCATAGTGTGGTGAGGATTTGTCCAGGGGGAGTGAAGTTATAAGCCATCGAAAAAAGTGCTCTTCCTATGAGTTTAGCAACTTAACCATAACTACACGCCTGCTACCGCGGGCCGCGTAATATATACATATATTACACGGTCATGGTAGTGGCCATGTAGTTCTGGTTAAGTTGTTAATCCCACTTTTTGGGCGGCTTATAACTTCGCTCTCCCTGGACGAATCCTCACCAAACCTTGCAAAAAAAGTATATGGCCCACTCTGAATTATTTTGCAAAATAAGTAAAGGCTTATAAATGAGGTGCCATTTGACGAATCCTCACTTAATTTGGGAAACTGATAATGCATTTAGATATGAATGTTTTTCCGATGTTTAGTAGGATTTTGTGAAGAGGGGGCAAAATTAGAGGGGGGTCCCAAAATAATGAAAAGACTTATAAATGAGGTGCCATTTGACGAATCTACACTTCATTTGGCAAACTGATAATAGATCAAGATATACATGTTTTTGCGAAGTCTGGTGGGATTCTGTCAAGAGGGAGCAAAATTAGGGTGGGGGTCCCAAAATATTGTAAAGGCTTATAAATGTGGTACCATTTGACAAATCTACACAAAGGTTTGCAAAAAGATTATTGATCTAGATTTAGATGTTTTCGTAAAGTCTGAATGGATTTTGTCAAGTGGGGGCTAGGTTATAGGATCATTGTATGTGCATACATTTGACACTTTTGAAAAAATAAAACATGGGTATATTTCCAGTACATCGAACAGAACACATGAATTCAATTTTTTAGAAGAATTCCGCAGGCACAAGTCCATCACAAAATCAAACTTTCAACAAGGCATGATGAATATAAAGGGCACAAGACCTGGCACAAGCGAAAGTACATCAACCAATTTACCAAAAACAAGAGAGGAAAGAGAGGAGGAACGCAAAAACAAAGGAAGTGGACAAGGGGGGATGCAAACCAGATCACAAGACAAAAGGACCAAGTGAATTTAGTAATGAATCTAACTGGACAGGAAGTAGACAAAACAATAAATACAGTGCTGAATAAAGGATTACATTTCAGTCCATCAAACAAGGCTGATTACTTTCATACGCAAGTAGATTTGTTCAAATTCTGCAGAAAATTTAAATTAAAAAAATACTTTGCTGAAGTAATGATTAAAAAACAAAAAAGGCAGAAGAAGAAATGTCACCACTTTCACTTGAAATTGTAGAAGGTACATTGAATATTATGAATCTTACTGAGGAAAATTATACCACAGAAATATTCTTGGAAGAACAGAACATCAATCCTTTTCAAGCAGAAGATTCAAATTTAAAATTGAAATCAAAATTAATTCCTAAAATGTCAGAAAACAATGTGATAGATGTTTTTCAAAAAATGGTGAGTGAAGACTTGAGACAAAATTATCTCAAAAATAAACCAACTAAATTCAAACATAATCTTTCACTCAAAGAATAAAACGCCATTGATGTTCTAGCCAAAAATAAACATTGGGTAACTAAAAGTGCAGATAAAGGAGGTAACATCGTTCTTATGCAAAGAAAGGATTACATAACTGAAGGAAATGGACACTTGAATGACAGGAACTGTTACTCCACACTTCAAAAAACCCAATTAAGGAATTGCAGATTGAATGGCATTGCATGATCAAAAACTGGGAAGAAATGGGTCTACTCTCTGAAGAATACAACTATTTGAATAACATCCACCCAAGTATGCCCATAATATACTTCCTGCCAAAAATTCACAAAACATTCAATCAATTTCCAGACTGCAGACCGATAACAAACGGTATAGGTTCATTAACAGAGAGAGCATCACAATATATTGATCTGCATCTTCAGCCACTAACAACTAATTTAGCATCATACTTAAGAGACAGCAAACATGTTATCCAACAGATGGAAGGAATACCCTGGGAGAAAAGTTTTCTTTTTGTAACTTTGGACGTGGTGTCTTTATATACCAGTATTGAACATCTTAAAGGCTTAGAAACAACTGAATTCTTTCTGAAATCAAGATCAAT
Source organism: Ambystoma mexicanum (assembly GCF_040938575.1). NCBI lineage: Eukaryota > Metazoa > Chordata > Amphibia > Caudata > Ambystomatidae > Ambystoma > Ambystoma mexicanum. The sequence goes on along the minus strand of NC_090937.1, from coordinate 790,813,933 downwards.
CTTATTTTTTCAACAAAACAAAATGATTTTAGAAATGTTGCATTTTGCTTTAACCAACAACATTTTTATGTTCAATTAAATAATCTATAGACAAGAGCAGGGTACAGCGATGGGGGCTAGGTTTGCACCCTGATACGCAAACCTGTTCATGGGTCACTTTGAGATCAATCATGCATGGCAACACCCAGTATTTACAGAAGGACGTATCGTATACTGGGGAAAGGGCAACAAAAGAAACCTGCCTATATCTTACTTTAATAAAGAAAGATTTTCATAAATGAGAGAGATAATTATGAACAAAGGAATAATATATCAGTAATAATATCACAAAACACAGAATTTTGAATCTCTCCTGATGAACCACGTGTATTTCACGTGGGGAAACACGTGTTGAGAGGAAAGAATTATAAGGATGTGTACTGAGAGGAAATGAGAGGAAAGAATTATAAGGATGTGTACTGAGAGGAAATAATTATAAGGATGTGTATCAATGTATAAAGAAGGAAACCGCATGATCTCAATGCAAAAAATAAATACTACTGAAAAAGTTATTTTGTTGGTGTGATAATACTGTTCGTGCCAGAAGCGCACTCCATATAAGTGTTTTCAAAAATAATTCCAGCAAACTTTTGTAGGGAGCATTGGCAAGGACCTACAAGCATGGTTTTGCAAATGTGCCAGTGTTTTAATATTTGTCAAGTGTCATAATGTAGCTACAAAAAATAGCGGTATACCTTTTTTGACTGAGGGGTAGCCTGCGGCCATGGGCAGTGGCCCGTTTGTCCGGGTCATGGAATAAGGTCATGATCCGGACAATCTGGCTACTGGCCATGACCACAAGGGACAAAACATAGGATTAAAGTGGCCATGTCCACCTGGGACTGGCTTTGTGGTAAAGTTATTCGAAATTAGGATAGATTTGAAAGGGGAGAAAAATGTGCTCGTGGTAATATGGTCATAGGGTTCTCTTTTTGCCTTCTGCAGGCTGTTATGGAAAGCGAAGAGGGGCACTGTATGGAACCCTCACCTTCCCTTTACATGTTGGCCATCCTGGAAAAGGATTTTCCTTCCTACACCGGGACGCCGCAGGCGTCCTGTTGTTGGAAGAAAAATCCTTTTTTTTTAGCACCCCGGGTCCCGCTTTTGGAACCTATGGTGCTAATGTCCTTCATCCCCCATTTCAGGGGCTGGAATGGGGGATAAGGGTCCAGAGACCTCATTATCCACCCTTGCTTCGCTTGGGCTGATAACTTGGGCTGCTGGGCCGGTATCCACCGTTCCAGTTCCTGGAACAGAGGATGAACGCCACAATATTCCCATTAGCATAACACAAAATGCAAATGGAAATGTTGGAAAATCTTATTGATCTATGTACTTTACTGAGTTGAGAAATATAAAGTAGATGGAGTCTATACATTTTTTTTTTAGTTCTATTTTTTAACTGTGAAATGTGGTTCCTAAAGGAATATGTTGTCTGTTGTTTTTGGATGTATTTATTTTGGCAGGAGAGCTGAGAACGAAAGGTGGGGAGGGAAATGAGGGAAGAGGAACCAAACACTAATATGGAGGGGTAGGTGGACAAGGGAAAATGTTGCACGTGTGTTATTTCTAAGTTAGGGGGCACTGTTTCTCATGCTCCTTGATTACGGCAGTGGTGGTGGCTCTTGGGTAGGAGGAATGGCATTAGCTGATGCCATTTTAAGATAAATAGCAGTTTTGCTAAAAGTATTTACTGTGTACTAGATTGTTAATGAATAATGAGTAGGAATAGCTGTTGGAGCTGCGCAAGGGAAATTTTGAAGTTGGAAGTTCCTAGATCAGTAGAAAATGCAGTTCCGTACTGTCCGCCAAGCAGAGATCTTATCATGAAGTGCGGACGGGTTCTCAGACACGTCATCATGCCACATGCCAGCGTATGGTCATGTGGCACTGTCCGGAAGGTCCGCTATGAAGTCAGATGTTCGTAGACGTCTACGGATGCAAAACTAGTGGACATAGTTGCAAGAAGTGTATAGAAGGTGACATTTCGTAACTGGCGAATTTCAGGGGGTTTTCGGTTTTACTTGGAACCATAACGTCCCTTTAACAAAGTTTTTTCACTGAATTTCACAGGTTTTTAGTAGCGCAACTTAACCATAACGTCCCTTGAACAAAGTGTTTTCATTGACTACATATATATATATAATATATATATATATAAAATAGGGCAGCATTTGTTGCCCTATAGTTAAAGGGGAAGTGCACTCAAAAATGTTATTGTCCCACAAGATGGGCCATAATCAAAAATACATATAAAACATATTTTGAAAGAAAGTTCCTATGTAAAACAAATTTGAGCAAATGAGGCTCAAATTCAAACATTTCAAGCACTAAGAGACATCCATTTTTTGAAATGGATGAGCCTCCTGTGCTTGTGTTGAACTCTGCCCTTGCGGCAATAATGAAGCAAATGCCACCTACTGGTAGCTTTTGCTTATTACAGCCAGCTTTTGCTTCATTATTGCCAGACAGCAGAGAATGCAGTCACAATCCTTCCTGCCGTCTGCTGCTGGAAAGTGCTTTTTTTTAATAATTCCAGACGATTTTAAATACAACTGTGTTGTATTTATGATTGCCATGGTTTTCTTTTTAAGTCTCCCGAGATCCCCCTTAGCCGGGGGAGTCCGGGAGGCTTAAAAAGAAACCCACTGCAATTATTTGTTAAGTCGAAAGTACCAGCAATTATAAATACAACGTTGTAGTATTAATGATTGCCATGGTTTTCTTTGTACGTTTCTTGAGCTCCCCCGAGCCAGGAAACTTAAAAAGAAAACCACAGCAAATATAAATAAAACTGCGCTGTATTTATGATTGCAGTAGCTTTCGATTCAAGTCTCCCGTGCGGCCTAGAGCCGGGGTAGCTCGGAGACTCCAAGCAAAGTACCGGCAATGATAAATACAACATTGTTGTATTTATGAATGCTATGATTTTCTTTTTAGGTTTCCTGGGCTTTCTTTGCGATTTAGAGAAGGTTGTCTTCCTTTAATTGATTAGGTTTCAGCATGATAAGGCTGTCTCATCTCTCTGTCATTATGCTAAGTCAGCTACTCTTTGTTTTTCCATCTTTGTGTTTGGCCACCCCTTTTATCTCAGTTTGTCGTTGCTGCAACCTAGTCCTTTTGGAGTGGTTTACTTGCAAACTACGTCTGTACCCTACATCCTTTCTGAGTTGGTAAGGTTGTTGGTAGTGTTAGGCTTGTTCGCTATTGTTCTATCATTCATGAGTTGTCGCCCGCGTTCTGTTCCACCTAACCTTGTCTTCGCTTGTTCTTGTAGGAGTTTCCCTTAGTTGGTATGAGATTTTGTCTGTGCCATCGTATATGCTGTCAGTCTGTTCTTTGTGTTTCTTGTTTGATTGGGACAGGGATGGCGTCATTCAACCATGAGGGATTCTGTTATTTACTCTGATATTTTCCTGTTAGAAGAGGCATTTTTGTAAACTATGCACTTTTGATATACAAAGAATGTATGCTGAAATATATAATGATTTATATGTGTGCCGAGGCAGAAAGCATTTAGAAAAAGTAATTGGCTTTTTTCCCCAGAACATTCCCTGGTACATGGGCTCTGATTAGAACACTAATTGTTACATCAGCAAATGCCTGCAACGACATGTCAGCATTATGTTACTAAATACACGTTAATACAGCTAATTGCATCTTCAGCCATTGGGGGAACAATGTTTATTTTCTTGTAAGAGGAATTCACTATGTTGATAAATCACCATGGCCGTATTTCAAAATACTGCAAGGTTCTCAGAACGTCTTCCTTTGCAACGGCCGCATTCTCTAAACTAAGATTCTGCAGAAGAATTTTTCTGAATACTGCTGCTTCCACGCATGTTACACAAACAAAATTTGCTTCGGTGCAAAACTCTGAGTTCTTGACATCCATGCCCGTTTATGAGCAAAATCGTCAAAAAATAAATGTCTTTGCTCTGGACTTCCGCCAGCATCAAAGGCAGAGAGGGAGTAACTGTGGGCAACATTGCCAGTATGAAAAGCTGTTCATATTTAGGAAGCTGGGGTTCCTTCTCTTCAAACAGCAGCTTCTGTTTTCCTGGGGAACACTTGGTGTTGAAAGTAACACCTTTGTTACCCAGACTTGCAGGAACCTGGGGGTGGGCGGTGGCTCATGGGAGGAAGTTCCAGGGAGCGAGAGGTGAGACAACACAATTGAACACAATTTGGCATGATGGGCTTCATCTGCTGAGAGACATTCATTTGCCCAGGCGCACTGCACACATGCAGCCAGGGTAAGACAAATATAGTAAAGTGTGATTGAAGGGATTCTACTGCCATATGTTCTCATACAGCTTTCTGTGCCTGCTTGGTTTCATCAGAGTCCACCAGTTAGTCTGGTGTCCTAACAGTGCTCGTGTGAACCTCATCAGGTTTTCTGCTCAGTGTAAATGCATTATTTGAGACAACTAAGTCAAGACAGTTGTTTTAAAGAGCTGGGACAGCTCGCTGGAACACATTATGATTTTAATTCACATTCGTTCTGAATGAGTGTTATCTGATCTCTGTGTGACACACGGTAGTTGAGGCAGTTTTGAACCTTTCTTAAAGTCACTACGTTCCACTTAGTGACCACCCGCAACATTTAATATTTTGCCATCTGCTGCTGCACTGCTTCTCGAATGCCAAGCCTGCTCTAAGCCAGTTTTGGCTTCATGTGCCTCTGGTGTAATGCGCTCATCAGTACACATGAGTGTGAGTGATGCCAACCTGGGTTTGTGAACTCCTGTTGTTATTGCGGGAAAATGCTGGTGCAGGATGATAAGAGTGTTGCAACCTCACGGGCTTGCTGTGGAGTTAAAAGACATCTCTTTATTGCCTCTATATAGATCTGCCCATTCATGGTAAGATATTGTGAATTGAAGCAGGTAATGGCCTGCCGCACATTGGTAAAGTGCATCGACTGCAGAGCAATGAACCCAAAGGAAATTACATTTTACCCATTTTATGCAGTAGTTCTAGAAGGCACAGCTACAGAATAAGCATCAAAATTAGGGTAAAACATCCTGACCACCTGGATGTGCTTCTCGGTCACAGAGAATAAGGGCATTAGTGTCCACTGGGATTGATGCACGGCGATAACATTGGTTTTGAGAGAACCAGTGAATTTGTAGGATGTATTTCACCCAATCAAACCTAACGCACATTTCCTATTGTTTTGTTCCAACAATCTGGTTTTCAGGGTCACCCTATTAGGAAATGTTGTGCTTGCAGGCAGAGCAGGGTAGGAATGGCACTGAAGTAGGCTTGGTCTGGTCTATGTAATATCCAAAGGGCTGACCAATCTGGCTAGTGTGTGGCCACATGTGTGGAACAGTGTGAGAAAGTTTGATTAGTTAATTGACTGTGCAGCTGGTAGTTTTTATCAATGTTATTGACCCACACAAGGGGCATTACAATTACAAGATTACTATGACTGCGATGTAGAGAAGGAGCTAAGTGCCTCTACCGGAAGTCCCGCCCCCATTCTGCCTATATGTTGGCAGCCGGAAATTGTGACATGCGCAAAGCCAATAATGGTACCTATACCGCAAAGAGTCCTTGAAACAAGGTATCCATTGGGAAAACCCTATAGGTATCCACGAAGAAATGACAGTCTTCTGAAGGAAGTTCTGGAAGAAGTATGAAAATGAATAAAAAAGAAGACTGGTGAGGTCACATGAACCAGAAATGACGCACCTAGAAAAGATGCAAATGAAGAAAGTATATAGACCTTATGGAATCTGATGGCGAAGTAGCGAATTAAGCAACATTTCAGGAGCAAAATGAAGATTACATGTGCGGAGAAGCACTGAAGAAAATACAAAGCCATTTTACAAATGTACAGACTTAGTAACGCATGTAGACGATGTAATCATGAGGCTGGCTACATAGTGAATAGATTGCAGGCGGTGCCGCCAATATATATATATATATATATATATATATATATATATATATATATATATATATATATATATATATATATATATATATATATATTCGAAAAAAAGGAAAACCAATTTCCCAGGACCAAGATGGAACCGGGAAGAGCTAACCAGTGGAATGCACTCCCAAGAACAGCAGAGAAAGTCGATGGTGACTCTCTGCACAGAGGCAAAACACAATCCAAAGTTTTACCAGACTAACAATACTTTATTAAATGTCAGCATGGCAAGGAAAGAATCCAGAAACGACGCATTTCACGGTGCACAGACCGCTTGATCACGTTTAAAAGTGCGAACATAAACAAGGTGACTTTAAAAAGGGTTCTTAGTCTCTTTCATCTCTATGTCAGATAGAGTGTATCCATTTCCCACACGGTGCTTTAACTACATTTCAAAGGCAGACATCTTTAAATGTATAAAAAGCTTTGTAATTACTGCAACATTTGTGCACATTGAAGATGCTTCTTAGTGTATAAGTCTCTTTTCTCAGCGGTATTTACATACATTATTAGCACTTTCTCAATCGTTAAATAGAAATATTGTAAATAACATAACCACATAGATAATTAGCGCTTAGTGCATTTCATTCCAAGTAGGAGAGTAAACATATTTTGAGCATGTTAAAACACTTAATGCATATAATGTTTCTCGTTTTGCTTCCGTGACTTTTTGTTGCAGCCTCAAAGTTATTTGCACATTCAAAACACTGTGTGTGTATATCCTTTTCCTGCCGTGACCAAGTGTATTACTAGATCATACATCCGCCTTTTTCAATCTTATGCGGAATTATGATATTCGCACAGAACCAATTATTATATTTAATTATAAGGAAAGAAATAAACAAAGGATGTTGCTTCCATTCCTCAATTAAACATATGCTATGATGTTTAATGGAACATTAGAATTAGGTGTACTACCTTGTGCAAAATTACAAGACAGCAACAGCCCGAATACATTGTTCCGAGTGAACTAATCCTAGTCTCTAAAGTGCAGGTTGCCTTTTTGCTATAAAGTGCCAAGTGCATGTCTTACATAAAGTACAAAGTGCCTAATATAAAGTGCATAGTGCCTGTAAACATTCGACTTGTGCAAAATGGCAGAGGGATAGTTACAATATACACGTTACACCAGAAATTCGGTCTTTAAAAATAGTTCACAAAGACAGCATTGTAAAAAGCAACATTCTTGCACAGCATAAAATAATTATGGGTCTTAAATTCGAAAAATCATGTATTTGGTTCGGAAGGAATGTACAGAAGGGCAGAAAAAGAAAGGGAATAGCAGAACAGAGACAGAATAAAAAATACCCAATTATGTGTGTAACCTTGTCGCACTTTCATGAAACAAAATTAGAAAAAATATAATGAAAAGCAATACATCACAATTCTAAAAACAAAAGTGTATCCTCTGCTATGCTTGGGGTAGGGCGATAATATCATACTCAAATGAGCCCTATAGAGTGATCTATATACTGAACCCAAAAAGGATTCCCCCTAAGCAAAAACAGTGCGGATTCAAACATAACCTCAGACCCTACGGGGAAACACAGTGACCTCTGGCATCAGCATTGCATGCCTATAGTTAAAAGAGAAAAACAGAAATATAGAATTAAGGAAGCAAAAAGTAAAGCAAATAGAAAGGCAAGTAGAGAATAGACTACAAGAATAAAGCTAACTATAAAGAATTAATAAGAGAGATGCAGTCAAAAACCAGAAAAGATCATATAAAAATGCCATATAAGGATACCTTATAAAAATACCTTATAAAAATATCTTATAAAAAATACCTTATAAAAAATACCATATATGAATTTCACATGTCAAGCTTAGTACATCTGATTGAGAGCCCTCAATCAGCTAGTGGATCTCAGACTGTTTATATACTAATTAGTCCTAAGGAGTATCTATGCAGTCTCACATATGAAATGTATGATTAATGAAGAACGTATATCAGGAAGGCACTCTCATTACAACTAATATAAAAAGAGAGAGAGGGTGGAAAAGGAGAATGGAGGTAAAAGGTTGAAAACAGAATGGAAACTTTATCTCTTGTGCATTCCAGAGAGGGAAAAACAGCAGTATAACTCTTGATAACATCATTTAAGGGAAAATATTATTGTCATTAAGTCCCTAAAAAAGTATACAGTTCTTCATCTAAATTATGACTTCTTGGTTTCTTCGTGTCAAGATCAAGAATGCATTTAGTTTCCAACTGTCTCAGTGCCAATTCTCTATTTCCACCCCTAGGGTGTTTGGCTATGGTGTGAATGCCAAAGTATGTAAAGCCATCTAGCTTTCCATCATGTACTTCTTTAAAGTGTAAAGCCATGGGGTATGTTGCATCAACATTTTTAATGGCTCGAATATGCTGCAACATCCGCAGCTTGAGTCTTCCTATGGTACTCCCAACATACCACTTGCCACAAGGACACGCGAGCACATAAACCACGTACTCGGTGTCACAGGTGATTCGCGATGTGATGGGAATACTTTTAGCCAAAATTGGGTGATCATAGCTAGAGACATCCTTAGCAAACTGGCAGGCCTTACATTTCCTACATTTTTGAAAGCCTGTGTTTGATGTATGTAGCCAGGTAGAGCCTCTCCAAAGCGAGGAAACACTCATGAAACTAGAGACAAGATTAACTTTAAGTGAGGCAGAACTTCTGAATGTGATATTCATCCTGTCTCCCAGGATCCCTCCCAAGTGTTCATCCAATTGTAGAACATGCCAGTGTTTTCTCATAATCTGACGTATGTTCTGGGAATTCGTGCCATAAGTAAGAATGAGACGTTTCTCACTCTGACATTCCTCTTTAGTTGTTAATAATAAAGAGCGATCTTGGTCCCTTGCTTTATGATAAGCTCGTTCCAATATCTTCTTAGGGTAACCTCGCTGTTTGAATTTATGTGCCATATACCCACATTCTGCATCAAAAGTCTCCAGTCTAGAACAATTCCTTCTTATGCGAATGAATTCGCCATATGGTACAGACCATTTCAGGGAGGTAGGATGATTGCTCTTGGCATGTAGCGGTATGTTTGAACTTGTCGGTTTCCTATAAAGTTCCGTCACAAGTTCCTCAAGGGCCACTTTAACAAGAATATCGAGATACACGATAGCAGTCTTTTTGTGGCTCTCTGTAAACTGCAGATTTAATTCATTGGTGTTAAGTTACTTCACAAAGTCTAACCACTCTGAGCTGGTTCCATCCCAGATAATGAATAAATCATCTATATACCGCAGCCAGAGTACTATTTTAGATGAATAACTGTTGTACTCTGTGCCCCAAACAACAAACTTCTCCCACCAACCCATGAATAAATTGGCGTATGCAGGAGCAAATGTTGTCCCCATGGCTGTATCCTGAAGCTGCATATAAAACTCCTTATCAAATATAAAACAGTTGTTAGTTAGACAAAGGTGAATCATGTCCAATATCATGCGACTGTGTGATAAAAAATTAATTGACCTGGTATGGAGAAAATATTCACAGGCCCGTAACCCATCTTCATGTCTTATGGAGGTATATAGGGAAACTACATCTAGGGTGGTGAGTAGGTATGTGGATTCCCACGTGATGCCATCAATTTTGTTCAGAAAATCTTTGGTGTCTCTCAAATAAGAAGGAAGTGTCGTTACAAAGGACACCAAAGTCTCGTCTACAAATGTTGAGGTATTCTCATATAGTGCCCCACAGAGTGTCACAATGGGGTGTCCTGGGGGCTTCCTCATGTTCTTATGTACTTTTGGTAAAAAGTAGATGGTCGTCATCACTGGAAATTTCGGATGTAAGTACTTGCACATATCATCCTCTAGTAGGCCCTTATCTTTATATGTATTCAGCAAGTCAAAAAGTTTCATGTTCATACCTGCAGTGGGATCCTTACCCAATTTTGCATAGCAGGATTGATCATTGAGTTGTCTTGCCGCCTCCTTGATGTAGTCAGAACGGTTCATCACCACAATATCAGTACCTTTGTCTGATGGTTTTATAATACAATCTGATAATGTACTGAGATCCTTCAGAACACCAAGTTCATGACGTGTGAGGTTATCCCTATAGTTGCATTTAATCTTTCTGATTTTCCTCAGATCATTGATAACTAAGTCCTGAAATGCTTCAATGTGTCCTCCCGGATTAAACATGGGGTTAAATCTTGATTTACACCTGAGTTGACTAGTACCTGGCCAATCCGTATGTATATTCATGGAGTTCCAGTCTAGATCAATGTTGTCATCAGATGGTGCACTTCCTGATCCCAGGCTTATGAGGTTACCAAATGTAGTCATATCTTCAATAGAAACTGATGTGTGACCTTCTGGCATCTCTGATCTCTGGACTTGTTTTTTTGGACGGGTTGATGCCAAAAAACTTTTTGAGCCTGACCTTACGCATGTATTTGTCAAAATCTATGCGTGTTTCTGCATAGTTGTAATGGCTCATCGGGCAAAAATTGAGGCCAAGTTTCAATATTTTAAATTGGTCATCTGAGAGGGGATGGGAGGAGAGGTTGATAATGGACTTGTCTTGTTCTTCCATATTCGTCTTTACAAGTTCTTGGTGCCAGAGCGGGTCTTGCGTGCTGCCTGGTCCTTGTCCCCGGTGTCTGAACCTGTTGCTCCTCCTTGTTTTCTTCCTCCTCTCTGTCCCACCGATTTGCCTCGGCCTCTGCCTCTTGGTTTTTTGTTGCTGTTTCGTGTATCCATCCCCAGCAACTGCATTTCTTCTAAAAAAATCAGCTTTCGTGTAGGTTGCTCACTTTCACTTTCCGTAGTGTCCACTTCCGAAGATGAGCATGCAGCCGGACGTTCCGTTACTGTTGAGTGTGGACCAGTAGGTAGTTTGAGTCTAAGGGTGTCAAAGCGTTTGGCGAAAGTGAATACCCTTCCTTTTTCGTAATCATCTTTGTCACGTATGAATTTACGTTGTTTGCGCAACTTGATATCGTCCTCAAATGCTTTGTATCCCTTTTCCATACTATTTCTCATAATTTTCCCCTCTTCACTCGGGTCGATGGTTTTAAGCTGGTCCTCCACTTCCTGTATTTTTGACAGTATTTTCTTTCTGTCCATTCCTGCATACTTGATGAGGATCCTCAGAAAAGTAACGGAACACAGACCGCTTGCTTCTCCCCATTCATGTAACATTTCAGGGTCTTGCTCATCAAACGTAGGTGTAGTCAATATGCGTAAGCCCCTCGGCACTCTCCCCACATCTATATAGTTCTGTAGTGAGAACTCCTCCCACCATTTTGAGATCTCTTTGCGCTGCAATTTTTCCAATTCTCTTAATAATTTTATTTCTGTATTAGGCGGTGCCTCTGACTGCGGTCCCATTGGTTTCCCCACATCTGTGGTTGTTTGCTTCTCGCAAAACAGGGAAGCTGCTTGTTCCCTTCTGGCTATTTCCTTGTCCTTTTGTGACATCATAGGGTAAATAATTTAAGGGTAGTCTGGCTTTGGTGTGTTCCTCTCCTGAAAAACAGTGTCCGTTCTTGCGGTTGTGAGCCTTAAATATCACAGGTTCATACAACTCCCTGTAACGGAACTTCCCAATTGCGGTGTAGCTCAAGGATCTATGTCAGACGGCAACACTAGTGGACAAGCGCGGTAGTCGGAAATACTCCCCACCCTCCGGTGCAAAAGAATATTCCAACAGAAACCCGCTGCCAAGTCTCACCTGGTGCCTGTCTGTTGCTTCACCACTCATTGTGGTCCGGGAGGTTTCCGGAGCGCTGAGCATGGCGACTCTGAAGAAAAAAGAAAATACGTCGTGTCGCGCTTCCAAGTGTCGGGCGGGTGCAAAATTCCAACGCCGTTTTCCGCGGCGTGTAAATATTCAAAAAAAAGGAAAACCAATTTCCCAGGACCAAGATGGAACCGGGAAGAGCTAACCAGTGGAATGCACTCCCAAGAACAGCAGAGAAAGTCGATGGTGACTCTCTGCACAGAGGCAAAACACAATCCAAAGTTTTACCAGACTAATAATACTTTATTAAATGTCAGCATGGCAAGGAAAGAATCCAGAAACGATGCGTTTCACGGTGCACAGACCGCCTGATCACGTTTAAAAGTGCGAACATAAACAAGGTGACTTTAAAAAGGGTTCTTAGTCTCTTTGATCTCTATGTCAGATAGAGTGTATCCATTTCCCACACGGTGCTTTAACTACATTTCAAAGGCAGACATCTTATATTTAAATATATATATATATCCTATATATAGGAATGTATAGAATCTGGATGTTGCAAGACGCATTTAAGCAAACTTGGACCCCATGAATGAAAGGGCTAGAAGTGTGGTGCAGCAGAATAGAATAGCTAACGGCGAGGGAAGATTTGAGAAGGCTTGCCTGGCCCAGTGTCGAGAGTTGGGGCCGCTAAGAGCCTGGTTATCTACCCGAGAAGATACAATGAATGTGAGAAGCGAGCTGAGCTCCTATTTGAGGTCTAATGGAAAAACACTAGAAGCGACAGGTTTTCGCAATGTAATAATATTAAATATAACAAAGGAGCTCAAAACGTGGTCTCTGGTCACATGTTCAGATGAAAATAGACTTTGGAGTGAGCTACACCGAGACCAGAATATAAGGCCATGACTTCACGCCCTTTTATTCTCAGGCACAGTGAGCCTTCGCAAGGCCGAGTTCAAACAAAGTAATTGAATGGCAGACCACAGGAGTGATGATAGATGTTGGGCTAATTGGGTGAGGAGGCATGACCAGGCCAACCCCCCAACACCTGGGGTACCAGTTTGCGTTCTGCTAGCAAAAGGAATATTCCAGAAGGGTACCAGCATGCCAACAAATTGTAGAGGGCCACATAGCAAAGAGCCCTATAGTTTGAGAAGCCAATAGAACATTTTGTATTAGTCTAACACGGAAGATTACTTGCATTTGGGGTGGGTTTAGTTGTCCACCTGACCTTTGAGACACAATCACGATCCCCGCCCTTATAGGAAGTATACGTAGATGTTACCATTAAGCCTATCACATCCCCTAGTAATTTTTCTTATTTTGCCACGTATGATGACGTCTTTGCTATAAAAGTATAATTTTTTATGAAATGTATTGCGATTGTGCTGTGTGGCATTCGTTGATGCCCGTTGCAATCCCTGTTTTAACAAATGTTATTAAAACAGCTGTGACTTTGCCAAACTTCCTGAGTCGGTCTGATTATTGATGTTTGAGTAAGATCTGGATCCCCATCCATCTCAGATACTGTTACCTCGTCTTAGAGGGCCTACGGGTTCAGCAGCTGGTTACAGTCTTAAAGCTGCTGTAAGTAACAGTTGGTACAAATGTGTTCCTACGAATAGGGTGCTGAACGGCGGCCATGCTAAATAAAAAGGACTCCATAATGTTTTTTTCTGAGGGAGTATATTCAAATTCTTCACAGAAAAGACGGAGCTGAAGAATGCTCCTCCATTTTCTGAAGTGAACTTTAAAGTTCATTTGTGGAAGAAAAAAAACACACATAATTGAAATTCATGATACCAAGCTGGTTTCCTCGGCAGAGATTGATCAATGACTGCCATATTGCTTCCTTGCTACCCTTTTATTTGGAACTGTTCAGGACGTTGACTTAAGGGCCCATTTGTTTTACAAGCCCTCTGCTTTCAGTGCGCTAAGTAATCGGTCCTTTCGAACAGATGTTTGTGGCTGAATTCAGGCATGGCCCTGTCTTATATCCTGCCTCCCTGCATCTTTCGTTTCTCCCAGCCTTTGTTCCTGATGTCATGCTATCAGAGGGGCAGTGTGTTTCCCTGCGTGAAGTTGTGAGAGGCTTAAAAGAGCAGGTTCCGGGGAAGGATCACATCTAGATGGATGGGCATGCAAAATGGATAAGATGTTATGTGAGCTTTGCACTTTAGAAACAATTGCGGTAAGGAGTATAAAGTCTGCAGAGAAGCTGTGGTAATCAGCAAAGTTTTGTTCTACTGCTGCTGCACTGTTCGTTTTTGTCTGGCAACATGCAAACATTTTTTTAAACCTTTTTTAAGCAACGTAAACGTCACCTAGTTTGCTGGCTTGAACGTGAAAGTGCGATGCTGGCGCTGATCTGTTGCTTTTGTTAGCAGCACTCTTGAGTGCCATTGGTTGGTGACATATTTGTGCAGGGGCAGGCTTTTTTCCCCATTTTTGTGTTGCAGTCGTCAAAGGGATTTTATTCAAGAATTTGGTGTTAATGCTGGGGATAGAAATGCATTATCTGAAAGCGAGCTTTATATGATTTCTAGTTAGTTTTTCCCCAGTTTAAATTTAGAAGCAGGGGAAAAATCACTAATTGAAGCCTCAATCCTCTATGCTTTGCAGCTGGAAAGTGGCAATGCCCATAGTCAAATTGGTTATGAGACAAATGAGCCACTTTACACAATCACCACGATTGTATATGCTTCATGCTTGGCTCAAAGGATGGCTCTGAATCTGACATTGCTATATGACATCCCTTCCTGTGATGTTACCAGTGGCGCGGTCAAATGACATCACTTCCTGTGATGACACGTGGAGTGGGGTCAAATGACATATCTTCCTGTGATGTCATCAGGAGGTCAGGGGTCATGTGATGTCACTGACACTACCCATGTAATTTTGGTGAAATGATGTCCCTGGTTTTGACGCAGCCATGCAGGCCCTTCCACTGCATGTGGAGATCATCCCCTGAGTGTTGTGATGCCATTTGACAATTATGTTCCAGAGCTGTTTCTTTTTTCATGGTGATGTTTCTCCCTCATGGCTTCAAAAAAAGTCGTGGGCCCTCCTTAATTAGCTCCTCCTGCAAGATGGCCAGTGCCTCTTTTGAAAACTTTATTTTTCGGACTTTGGTATCATCCATACAAGTTTCATTCATGTTGCATATGTAGCTTATTAAAAAACCTATTCTGTCACTCTATTTTAAGTATTTTTGCATTTACCTAGTATCACACACGCCCTCTTCATGGGTAGTTAACTACCCTTGGTACGGGTAGTGTAACTCAGTGGCAATACACTTGTTTTGGAAGCATGATGATGCAGAGCAACACTGGTTTGAATCCCTGGTCCTCGCTTGGAAACCTCTGTGGTATAAAGCGCATTATATAAAAACAATTGTAATTAATAGACGCTGTGTCCGAATGCATCAAATCAGTCAAGGCTCTCATTTGTTTATCTTCCATTCTTTTGATCACTGTCTCACCAGCCAATGTCAAGTACCCTACTAATGCCCCTTTGTATAAGTCATTGAACAAGACAATGGGCCTCATTACGAGGTAGGAGGTAGCCATGGTGCTATTAGCACCATGGCTACCCCCTTACCGCATTCCGGGTTCTTGAAATAGGGACTTACCGTGTCATTCCAACCTTGGAGGACCCGGTAAGTCCCCTTTCCGAGAACCATTCCCCATTCCCATTCGAGCCCCCATAGGGCTCAATGGGAATGGGGATGGAGCTAATAACGTGCCCGCTAATAGCGGGCCCGTTATTAGCTCCCTGGTCCCTTAGCGGCTCCCGCTAAGGGACCTCGGAATAGGGCGGTATGGGTTTACCGGCACTAGTCTCCTGGTAATCTCTTCTTCCAATGCAATTTTGCACTAGGGCAAAGTTTCTCTACTGCTAATATGCAATGGTGTTAGCACTAGGGCAAACTTTGTCCCGGTGCAAAAATGCAACAAAAGTATATGCTTTTTGCAATAGGGCAACCAGGCAATTTCTCCCCTAATCAAATACCAGAGAAAATTGCTGTTGTCATGGTGCAAAGGCTTTCTAATATGGCCCTAATGTATTTGCACTAGGACTAATACTGTGCCAATTGCACTTGCAATCTGTAATCTGTAATCTGACTCCAGATTGTTTATAATCCAGGCTTTAACAAAACATGATTCGTGCACATTTATTCGAGTCTGTTCAGTCGTTTTTGCTCCCACCTCCACTGTATGGACAGTTTCAGAATTGTTCTCTTGTTTATCATGGACATTTCCAATTTACTTGCAACGAGAACATGACGTTGCCTTTCTGCCTTTCTGAACACCTTTGTAAACTTTGCTATATAATTTCTCCACAATATTTGACCCTTATCGGAAACAAATTTCTAATTTTCTTCCAAATGATTAGACTGACATGTTTTCACATTTCTCATGCCAGCATTCCAAGGCTTCTCTTCTTTCCTACCTTTTTTATATTATTATATTCTGCTCTCAATGGATTGAATATTCTAATATTGATTGTATTTATTTATTTATTTCTACAGGGAGGAACAGTGTTCTTTCGATCACAAAACAGCATACGATAGATAAGAAATCAGATGTGATGGGAAGCATTAAACTTCTTACAATAGGGTGAGTTTGAGTGACATTCTGACCAGGTTGTGGGGGCAAGTAAATGGAACAATCACCTGGGACAATATATGGCTGGACACACACAGATTGAGGGCAACCAACAACAGACATGTTTAAGTGCAGGTAGGCTGTATGGCCATCTGTGTTAGGGATGTGACCATGAAGGATGAGGTGATGGACAGATGCAAGGTAGCAAGGACGGGAACATGTTAGTTTGAAGGTAGATGAGAGTTAGTTTAAGAGGATGGCGAGGAGGTAGACTTTCAGTTTGGTTTTGAACAAATCGATGTGGACTGTTTCTCAGATGTCTGGGGGAAGAGAATTCCATTCAAGTGGATACAAGAAAGAAAGAGGAAACAAAGGGAGGGAGAGGTGCCGCAAAGGTAATCAAGGAGGCATAGCGTAGATTACGAGAAGGTGAGTAGAGCTGGATAGATGAAGATAGATAGAGTGGGGCTTTCCGTATATAGATTTGTGAACCAGGATTAGAAATGTAAATCTAGCCCTGTTTTGCATCGTCAGCCATCCAGCCTGATGACAGTACGAGGACGTAGCTGTCAAGTGAGGGAGTTCAAAGAGAATCCAGATAGCAAAGTTAATGATCTTGTTGAGAGGACAGAAAGCATAGTTGAGGAGACCAAAGGGGATGCTGGCACAGTAATCCAGTCTAGAGAATACAAGACTGGTTAACAGATGCTTGGTAGTGTTGGAAGGAAGGTGGTGTCTGATTTTCCTAATATTTAGGAAGTTGAGTTCAGGTGCTGTTGCAGTTTTGGAGATGAAAGTAGAGAAGGTGTGAGAAGGGTCATAGAAGACACAGGTTTCTAGCTGAAGAAGAGTAGGGGGGTGTCAGGTGGGAACTGAATAGTGAAGAGAGGAGAAGTGGGGTTTAAGATTGCTTCAGCAAAAGTTATGTTGGGTAGGTCTCCCATTGTGCTTTAATCAGCACCCTTGTTCTTGCTTTGCTTTGGGGGAAAGGTAGAGGGTTGTGTACCTCATTTGTATATGGATTCTGCCAAACAAGGAGCCAAAGGGGTTGCTCAGTCTACTGAAGCTGTGATAGTCAATGATTGTGCCCATGACCCTGAGGACTGATGACAGGTGTTCATGGGATTTGTGGACTTTTCTGTAACCGTAGTTGTGGTATGCAACTTTGTTAAGAAACTGAAGAAACTGGAAGCACTATCTAACATTCTATTTAAATATTTATTTATGGTTTTATGATAATCCAAACATTGATAAAAGATACAAATCGATTTGTAATACATGACATATGATAAAAGAACACACATTGTAAAACATTGACACCTCTGTGAAAAAGCCTGTCCTTACATTTAAAGAATACACCCAGAGGGCAGTGTCACAGAGGGTAGAGGACCTGTGTAGCAATTTGGAGTTGACTTCACCCCTTTTTAAGGGACCCACCAAAAGGAAGCACCAGGTACACAAGGGAAATGTGTCCAGTGGCTTTCTTTGGCCCACCAACCCCAGGAAACAGACACCTTTGCCATCCTTGAAGTATTTGTTGCTAACTGTATCTAGACTCTCTGATTATGAAGAAAATGAAATGCTGGCTGAGAGACAAATGGTTCTACAATAGTTGCCTGCTGACCCTTGGGATAGCTCCACTCTTAATCTGTTCAGGTATACTTGGAGAGTATTTTGAAGATGAAAGAGACTTCCTGTGTACACTTACTCTAGAGAATGTGCTCCATAACAGCTTGTGGTTGAGTACACCAACTCCCTTTTCATGTAGTATATTGGGTTCCATTACTCACAATACGATGAAGGCGCACTATCTATTGTCTAACTTTCCTGGAGCAACAGCACAGACACCAGCTATATGCCACTTGGATTTGGCTAAAGACAGAGACTGGTCCTGGTATAATTTGTTAGTATTGTACACAATACTGATTAAAGTATAATTTGTACAGAACCTTGATTGATTTTCAACTGTTGCACTTTTCTGTTTGGCTTGTTTCTGAACCACATTCACACCCCTCTTAAAAGTATATCATAGCCTTCCGTCGGCCCACATTACCTCAAAACGCGAAAGAGGTATATCTCTTGAACGTGACTGTTTTACCTTTATAATTGTGTTGGCTCTTGGTTTGTAGAAGTGTGAGGGCTGAGTGCAAGTTTTAGCCTCTACTCACCCTTGTTCTCCTGCAGGACAGAGGTCTATTAGTCACAACAACGTTGTGAGTAAACAGCTTCTTTTCCTGTACAGGCCACAGTTCCTAGGGATTTTCACCTCGGAAAACAGACGATGCTGTCAACCAATAAGAGGAATAATTGGCCTTCTAAGGATGGCGAGACACCAGCTAAGAGCAAAAGCTGCAGTTGGGAAGACAACAGGAAGACGCAAAACACTGACCAAGTCGATCCAAATGGCTTGGAGGGCAAAGCAGCAGAAAATAGATCCACAATAGTAAAAACAGTGGAGGTAAATCAAGATGGCTCAGACAAAGAGAGTTTGTGACACAGTAGATGTGCACAACCCTTCCAGTTGACTGAGGTATTCTACCTTGAGGCACTACAACCAGTAGGTCACAATGGTAAAACAGTGGAACAATGGCCCAGACACAATCAAAGCATGGGCTGTTTAGTCCATCTATCGAGAAGGACTAGAAGAGGATGATTAAAAACAGCCCAGTAAGGGCATCAAGCAGCCAAAAGATAAAAACAGAGCTAAGTGATAGGACATAGGGTCAAGTTAGCATGGCAAAACATAGCCTTAAATACATTAACAACACAGTGTTGTGGTACAATCCCCCAAAGACAAAAGCACAGAAACCAGCAAAATCCCAGCAGACTGGGTGAACTGCCTGGATGTCCACTGGATATACCCATTCGTCCATGGGCTAGTTTAAGCCAGTCCTCTGATCAAAGGTAGGCATTAAATATTGTACCTGAAAACTGCCAACCATTTAGGATCAAAGACACAGTTTGTCTATTGTAGTGGTTTAGGGCAAAGGACCCACCTAAACCAGCCCAGACCACTACAGATTATGCAGGGTTGGGCTCAGGGAGAGCCCATGTTTTCACAATGGCTATTTTAACATTGCCTCTGGGTTTCCCAAAAAAAGAAATGGCCTAAAACAAAATGACCAAATGCAGGAGTTCCAAAAATGCATGAATACCCAAATGGGTATCATAAAGGTACACTGTACTAATAATATGATCAAATTGGCTGCACCCCTGGTTACGTCAATACTAAATTACTGCTACACCACTCCATTCAACAGCACCATTGTCAAGTGATATAATCTTAGGACCAATATGGGTTGCTTAAAAAGAGCTCATCCCCTACGAGCAGTAAGAACTACCATTTGACCACATGGTAAAAAAAGTCTGAAGTGGCATAGGGACTTCAGCAGAAGCCTCTCTGGCCCCAAAATATAGTCAAAGATCCTATAAAACCAAGGGGAAAAAAAGAAAGTTTAGAGGTCACATAAAATGGCACAGTAGAACACCCAAATATAGAATGATGCCACAGCAACTGGTATTGTGTTTCTCAAGGCAATTGGGTAATTCACATGGTCTGGGGCTTCAGACTGGATTTTCAATCTGCTCTGCATCAAGTTTGTCATTGCCAGGAGATTTCAGTTTCATGGAAGGGTTACACTCTAATCTCCCCCTGGTAAAGGAGCTGCTGGAGAATGGGGCCAATGAAATGTGGGTTTTACTTCCAGGGAGAGTGGTGAGTAATATGTTCTTAGTGTGTAATAGGGATGAAGGAGTCCATTCGGTGATGTATCTCAGGGACTTCCTCAGGTTTGTTTTTTACTACCATTTCAAGATGGAAATGATTGCACAGTTCAGAGATGTGTTGCTTCCCATGGATTGGCTTGTTAGATTGGATCTGAAGGTTGGCCATCTGACAACAATATAGGGAGGTTTTTCAGTTCTTTTATGGAGGCGCCCATTACTACTTTGAATTTCTCCAGTTTGACCTATTATTGTCTCCTTGATACATCAAATATCTATGGAGGCCAGTAGTTGTTTTCCTCAGAACAACAACAGTCTGTCTTTCAGTGTATTCAGATGACTTTCTGATTATGGTCAGATTAAAGGAGGAGGCATTATGGCATCTACAGATGACAGTGGGGTAGTTGTACAGTGTTGTGGTCAAACGGAAGAGGTCAAAGACCTTCACAGTCCCTTCAGTTTCTTAGCTTTCTGATTGACTGCAAGGATTCCACTTTGCATCTTACTATATCAGGATTTTGAGGAAATTGAAGAGGGCATTTACTTTCTTGTAATTTCTATCTGATTTCTTGCCAGACTCAAAGATCTTATCTCCTTGATTCAGACAGTGTTCCCTGTCCCGCCCTCTACAGGATCCTGCAGAGAATAAGGATTCATGCTTTGAGAAAAGTGTTGCAATATTCAGTCTGGGTTCTGCTTTCCAATGATGCAAGAGCAGAGGTCCCTTGGGTCTAAGCAAAGGAATGGCTGGGATATATTCCCTTCATCCCAAGATCTAAGATTTGAGTCCAGTACAAGTCAGAGAGGTTGGGGGCACCAGATGCAGTTCTGTTTGGACTGGGTGCTGATTGTCTTTGAAAGGGGTAATGTTGACACATCAGTTGTTTAGAGTTACTGGCAGGCTCATTTGTTCTGTGTTGCTTCTGAAAAAACCTTTCTCGTTTTGTGTTAGCCTGCTCATGGACAACGTGTTTACATTCCACTGCATACACAGACAGGGAGCTACAATGCCATGTAGTCTTTCGGATCGGGTGGAAGCCTTTTTATATTTTTGCATCAGGTTTCAGATCGAGGTTTAAGTGGAATACTTTGCTTGAACCCATCATCCAGTGGTGGAATGGTGCTTCCGTCATTAAGAGGACTCTGCCAGATTTGATGCTTCATTGGTCAGCATTTCTGTCACCAAAGAGAGAATCGGAACCTATTTGGATGCCTAGGGTTTAAAGTTGAAGACCGGACACATATGCAGAAGTGACAAATGTATTTTTCCATATTTTTAGACCCGGACCTATTATGCTTTTTTTCCCCTTGGTGATGATTGCAGAGACTTTGATGCACATTCAGAAGCAAAGGTTGAACATTGTGCTGATCTCCCAGTGTTAGGTAGCTCAGACCAGGTTTACTATTGCACTGAAAGCTCTCCTGAAACGTTCCAGTTCTGTTAGCCATTTTCAAGAACCTGCTTCTGAGTAGGTGGGTAGAGGCCCACCCTCTGATTGTCACACATTAGCTTAGCTTGATTGCTTGGTGAATATCGGGGGCAGTTGGATCCCAGCAGGTATTTTGTCAAAAGCTACGAATTCATGAGGGAGGCCTGCACCCACAGCAACAGACATGGGAACCAGGATTATATGCGCTGATCACTGTGTCGGCGTGGGTTGAGGGTGCTGCAGTCTAAGTCACAAAATGAAAACAGCAAGCCTTGTATTTGTCACTGATATCCAGGAATATAGTGATAATCCCAGAGTTCACGGGCTGAGTCTACAACAACAGGATCATACAAGCTCAATCCAATACGAAGGAACTCTTTAAAATTCTTAAGGAATTAGAGTCACCAGCTGCCCCACTGGACACGTGCACCCCTGACACTGAATGCACTAACATTCAAGTAGCTCTTCTAAACAAGATCACTACACTCCAAACTAAAATCAACACCAAAAAAATCATCTCCTCGATTTTGCAAGTAGCACCCATTCCTACAACATCCCATCCCCTAATCATTCATTCAAACCTTTTAGCTTCTCTCCTCTCACCATCAGGGAAGTGGAAAATATCATCAAGAAGCTAAAACCATCCAACTGTCAAGGTGACGCCTGCCCAGCACCAATTGTAAAGGAAGCTGCGCCCGAGCTGGCTCCCTTCATCACTTCCTTCATCAACTCCTTTAAATCAGGCATAGTACCAAATAACCTTAAGGATGCCTGGGTAATCCCCTTAATCAAAAAACCTATCTTAGACCCTAGCAACCCCACCAACTATAAGCCTATCACCACAGTACCTTACCTCCTAGAAATCCTGGACCGTGCCGCATATCTCCAAATTCAAGATTATCTTGATAAAAACAACCTATTAGGACTTAGGCAATCCGGTTTCCGCCCGAGTCACGGCACAAAGACAGCCCTAATAGATCTAAAAACGCAAATTGAGGATCTGAAAGACAAGAGTAAACAAGCGCTCCTACTCCTTTTAGACCTATCCGCCGCCTTCGATCTGGTGGACCATCAAATCCTCTGCCAGCATCTCAAAACAGCTGCCCACTTCTCCGAGGCAGCTACCTCCTGGATCAGCTCATTCCTTGCCAATAGATCCATGAGAGTCTTCTCAACTCTTGCCGCTGCTAACCCAGTGCACGTCCCCTGCGGTGTCCCACAAGGCTCGTGTGTATCACCCACGCTCTATAACGTTTTTACTAAACCACTCTTTGATATTCTTGACCATCTGGGTGTCACCTACACAAATTATGCAGATGACACCCAGATACTCATCCCGATCACTGGTGATTATGTAACTGACGTTAAAGCTCTAAATGCAGTTTACACCATTATCCAGGCGTGGATGGCCCACCACGGTCTCTGCCTAAATGATGAGAAAACTGAGTTACTCATCGTAGGCTCTCAGTCCAAACTTTCAAAACTTGACAGCAAATATGACTCCTTCAACATTGATGGTAACATCATCAAGGTCACTAATGTCAGCAAAACCCTCGGAATTTACCTAGATTCCACATTCTCTCTCACCAGACAAACCAACTCAGTAGTCTCTGCATCTGCATATACGTGCAAACTAATCACTGCTTGCCGTCCCTTCTTAACTATGGACAATTGCCTCATCCTTGCTAGAACCCTCATCCTATCCAAAATCGACTACAGTAATGCCTTCTACTTGGGAACGAGTCAAAGAAACATTGACAGACTTCAGGTAACTCAGAATAACACCATCAGGGCTGCTCTCAACATACCTAGGCGCGCACACATCTCCTCCACTAGACGCGACATACATTGGCTTCCCATTCACGGCGTATCGCTCTCAAAACACTTGTTCTAAACCACAAAGCGCAGAATAATGCAGCACCTACCTACTTGACAGCACACTTTACTCAACACACAGCCTCCAGACCTCTAAGATCTGCACAAGAACACACACTCATCATCCCTAGCTTCAAGCTACAGACTGCCAGAGGTTCAAGCTTCCCAGTCCTGGCAGCGAAGCTCTGGAATTCCCTACCCAATGATTTCAGGAATGTCCACTCTACTCAATCCTTCAAAAACAGAGTAAAACAATGGCTCCATGAGCAAGATGAAGCCTCGGCCACCCCTTGGTAACATCTATTGCTTGCTGTGTGCCCCTGCAATCACCTCTGTCTATATTGTGACTACTGACTACCTTGTAAATGTATGTATATATCCTTGCACTATGTATATATATTATGTAATATGTAACTGCCTTCTGTAACTTTCACTGTAACCCTTCCAAACATGCGCCCTGATGCCCACGGCCAGGATGCCCAATATAAATAAATAAATACTAAATACTAAATACTGAGAGTGGCATTAACTGCTCGTCAGTCCTAGCCTTAAGCAGACGCAAGTGAAGCAAGGGTCTCGACAAGGGCTGCGCGACTTTGCATGACATGAGATGCAGGCAGTAACTGACAGATTCCATCTATGTTCCCTGTCACCTGAAGGTCCAAAAACTCCCCACTGGGTGCTAATGTGCAATAGTTTCCACGTTCAGTGGAAGGAGGTACGATAACAGCCAAAAGGTCCTCAGTGAGGGCAGCATGTCATTATTTTCAGGCAGAGCCCCTAAACACAGTGGTATTTGCTCAAGGTACTCTGGCTTCCTCTGGGGTGCTAAATATATTTAAAGTATTCTTTTTTAGGGAAATGGGCTCTACATGTATTGTGTGTGCCATATTTCGATAAAACAAATAACAAACAAAGACGGTCAACATGGAAAATCTTAGAAGGATAACGTTTCTTAACTTTTACTGTGTTGGCCTCAATGGTGAGACCAACGTCATGGAGAGCATGCAAGAGCAGCCAGGTAAACAGAGGGTGGTGGGCAGATTGAGGGATAAAGGGAATGGTTTGAGGGTGTGATGCACACATGTGACGTGAGAACGTGGACGGTCACTGACGGATTCCACCCCTGTTACCGGCCATATAATTGGCCTGGAATTTGTGATAGGAAGAGATAGAGCCATTCTGGCAAAATACCTTTTCTCTGTAATATTAGGAACTCAGGTTGAGTTCTATGATCCAAATTCCTTACCCTTTATTTATGGTCGGCTACATATGCCACAAAAAAAGCAATACTGTAATTTCTTGAGGTTTCCAGGCTAACTTTAGCAGCAACTCATTAACGTTCAATTTGTTTTTTGTGGGTGACCAATTTGCCTCCCTATATTCTTCAAAACATTTACATTTTGTGCCTGATTCATGGAAATATTTGCACGGAAAATAGGATACTTGTGCGCCAAACTGCGTCCAAAATCCCATTCGTCGATTAATGGAATTGAATGCGCAATATATTCCTTGGACTTGGGTGGATTTTGTGCATGCTCGGCATGTCTCTGCAAGTGGCCAAGTCCCTTGCACAAGACTCTACGCAGAGCATGGGCGAGGCCTGCGCAGAGAGTAGATTAGGGGGTAGAACTCGGAAAATGGGGAACAACAAGGGAAAAAGTGGGCGTTACGAGGGACGGGCCACAGGCAGTCGGTGGCACACCTATAAAGGCGCACAGCAAAGCGTATTCACGGATGTGACTGTGCATTCTCTCAATTGCAAAATGCCCACACAAATCCCTTGATCTGTCGGCCACCCGAAGGCAGGCGTAAGTACACTTGCACAAAGGATTTGCAGCACGTAGGAGAGTTTGCATGTCGGATTTAGGGGTGGGTTCATGCAGACTGGGTTCCCATGGGAGTGCACGTAGTGGGGCGCTAGGCTGGTTTATGGGGGTTCGCACTCCGAGTTATACCCGAGTTACAAAGAGTCATACGAATGTATTCCAATATTTTTACCCCTGCTGCATATAGCCATTGTTCTTAGCCATTCAAAAATGCGCGCTCCGCTTTGCTTGTAGTTCGGATTACTATGCCGGACCTCACTCCCCCTCCCATTGGTTGCCCTGGCCTAGATAGGCCAATCGGTGCAACCGGGAGGAGGGAGCTGGCCACAACTACAAAGGCTCACGGCGAGGCCTGCCTGCATTCATTTCTTCCACTTTCCTTAACTCCTGGGAAGGAGCCACGCAACGAGAGCTGCAGGAGCACTCTCCCTGGGATCATTCCATCTTCCAGAGCGCATGCCTTTGAAGGGTAAGCCCTTTCAGTCTGCCGTGCGCACTGTGCCCTTTGCACAGTATTTCTTCATTTAGACTTTAAATAAAAATAAAACGGAAATACTCAAAGGCAGTAATGAGTTTATTTAAGATCTATTGCCTGCTTTGCATTATCCCAACACCTGGGTATTTCCAGTATTTTAACTCTTGCTGCATCTCGCCACATTGTTCTTGGCCATTAAAAAATGGCTCCTCCGCTTTGCCTGTAGTCCGGATTACACTGCCTGACCTCACTCCCCCTCCCATTGATTGCCCTGGCCTAGATAGGACAATCAGAGCAACCGGTAGGTGGGAGCCGACCACAACTACAAGGGGCCATGAAGAGTGTAAGCCCTTTCAGTCTGCCATATGCACTGCGCCCATTGCGCGGTATTTCTTCATTTCTACTTTAAAAAAAAAAAAAACATTCGGAAATGCTCAAAGGCAGCAGTGGGTTTGTTAAATATCTATTTCATGCTTTACCTTAGTCCAACACCTGGGTATTTCCAGTATTATTACTCATGCTTCATCTAGCCTCATTGTTCTTGGCCATTCAAAAATGGCTGCTAAGCTTTGCCTGTAGTTCGGATTACTCTGCCTGACCTCACTCCCCCTCCCATTGGTTGCCCTGGCCTAGATGGGCCAATCGGAGCAACTGGGAGGCAGGAGCCGGCCACAACTACAAAGGCCCACAACGAAGGCCCCTTTCTGCTCTCTGTCCACTACCAGAATGCTACTTTGGGTCCTTTCTGCACCCCAGCACTTGAACTTTCAAGATGCTGCCATCTCACATGTCAATTAATTCTGGACTGCCTTGACATTCACACATCTTGTACTATGGGTTAGTTCTCTCCTTTCTGACCACCCCACCCTCGTTGTCTTCACTTTCCTTTTCTGCTTCTTCTGCCATGTTGCTTTTGGTTTCTTTGGGTTTAACTACCTGTGCTCTTGTGTAGACTTGTTGTGCTATTTTGCTTGAATTACATGTTTCTTTGTAACCTGCTGGCCCA
The DNA here is from genome assembly GCF_040938575.1 of Ambystoma mexicanum. Taxonomy (NCBI): domain Eukaryota; kingdom Metazoa; phylum Chordata; class Amphibia; order Caudata; family Ambystomatidae; genus Ambystoma; species Ambystoma mexicanum. The sequence goes on along the minus strand of NC_090937.1, from coordinate 790,787,306 downwards.
GTGACTGTTCCATACTGCTGTGCCTCTTCCTGTACTCTCTACGCACCGATTGCGCATTCAATTTCTCCTATCTTCTCCAACTGCTTCTCCATCAACTATCCTTCCCTTCTCACTAAGTCTGGTAGGAAGACTTTTAAAAAGGATACCTTGGCCGCCAGCCCTCGTCTCCCCATCGCTGATACCTATTCCAGCGCTTCTTACAGACAGACCCTCACTGACATCCTCTTTGTTGTTCCTTTGCCAGAGCTATGGACTCTTTATATGATCTCTGTGCTCTGCCTGTCTCCACCTCTACCGAAAATGGTGGCACCTGCTGTGAATCCCTTATGGCCCCCCTCGACTCCTCTAAGGTCATCCTTAATGTCTACCTAAATGGCACTGTCATGGTCCAAGGCCCTCAGGCCAATCTCCTCCTCTTTGATAGGTGTTTCCCTCACCTCATAAATGTCCTTTCATCTCCTGCTGTCCTCTCCTCCCTCCCTTGGCTACCTTGCTCTCTTCTTCATCTACTTCCCCACCTTGTGCTCTTTTCTCACCTCCACAGGGTGTACCTCTAATCTGTACCTCTCCCCGGAAGGCCTTTAAGGTTGGTAACCTTGTTCATCTTGCCACTCTCAACTCTCGCTCTGCTGTCAAACACTCATCTGACATCTGCCACCACCTGGACGAACTTGACTTTGATGCCCTCGGTCTTACTGAGACATGGTTCATGGTCAGCTTTGTCACGAGCTTTGACACTCTCCTCCCTGATGGCTACAAGATCCTCTCTGCACCCTGATCCACCCGGTCCAGAGGGGGTATAGCCTTGATATTTCCTGAGTGGATTCCTGCCTCTATCATTCCCATTCAGACATACTCCTCTTTTGAATGCCTTGTCTGTACGCTTTCTCTCTCTCCTAGCCACTCCCTTACCATGGCTACTCTCTACCACAACCCCTGGTCAGATCACCTAATTTCTCTCTGAGTTGGTGTACCTCTCTTCCTCCCTCCTGGACACTACCACTCCACTCCTCCTTCTTGGTGACCTCAATATCCATCTAGACTCTCCCTGTCCCTCCTCTGTACCCTTCTGTGACCTCTGTGATTCCCTCCATTTTCAATACTCCCCTCTGGCTCGACTTACTCTGTAGCGCATACTCTTGATGTCTTGATCTTCTATAACCTCCCCCTGTCCATCCCTCTGATCACTCCTCTCTCCTGGAGCGATAACTCCATCTTCTCCTCCCATCTCTCCCTTTCTACCCCCCAGGCAAAGCCAACTCCTACACTGCCACCTACCTTCTCGGACATTCAGCCCATGAAGCGTTTGTCAGTTGAGACTTTCGCTGTCACCCCCCCCCCCCCAACACTGGCTGACTCACATCCTGACACCGCCCTATCTATGCTCAACTTTTCCATTTCTGATACTCTTAATGCTCTTGCACCTGTCATGAGGATCCGTTTAAAGGCCAAGTCCAATTCTTGGTATGACGCTGACCTAGCTACACTTAAACACAAGTGTCCGGTCGCAGAGAGGAAAAGGAGGGCTTCATTTTCATCCTCTGAAAAACTGCCAGGTTGCCTGCTCCAAAGGCATTACCCACTCTCTGTCCACACTAAGAAGAGATCCCACATCCAAGCCTATGTCTCTGCGGCATCTAACAACTCATCGGAACTCATTAAAATCTGCAAGAATCTGGCCAATCCTGTTACAGTCTCTACCTCTCCTGTCGCCTCCCATGCCTTTTGCATGGCTCTTGCCTCTCACTTCATCTCAAAAACCCAGGACATACTATCCACTCTCTGGTCCGATCCCTCTCTCCTCCCTTCTCCTTCTGTAAACTCACTTCTTCACCTCAGAAGCCTTCCCGTGCCCTCTGATGCACTCTCTTGTGCAGACTCTTCCCAAGAAACCCAAAGCTGACCATTCTTGCCCGGCTAACTATCACCCATTCTCCATCACTCCTTTTCTGGGCAAACTTCTGGAAAATCTGGCCATCTCGCCTCTTAGCCTTCACTCTGTTTCTGTTGGTTGTCTCCATGATCATCAGTCTGGCTTTAGAGTGGCCAGAAGCACAGAAACTGCTCTCCTGAACATCTGTGAAGATCTGCTCTCCAACCTTGACTCTAACATCCCCTCTGTCCTCATCTTACTTGATCTCTCCTCTACCTTCAACATGATCAACCATTCCATCCTGATCAGCTGTCTCCTTGACAACCTGGGTATCACCAATCAGGCTCTGTAATTGTAATTGTAATTGTAATTGGTTATTTATAACGCGCTTAATACCCAGCGGTTTCTCTGAGCGCATCCGGGGATCAAACCTGTGTTGCCCCACGTCGTCTTACTTTCAAGGCGAGCGCATTAGACCTGAGCTATCCTCCCGGCCCTCTCTGGCCTGGCTGACCCCTTTCCTCTCTAATCGGCCCTTTCAGGTCCAACTTGCGTCCTTCCTTTCATCTATCTTCCTTTCTATCTGTGGTGTTCCCCAGGAGTCTAACTTCTCACCCTGGCTTTTCAACCAATACCTGGCAACTCTTGCCCACCGCATTACCATTTTCTGCTCCAATTTCCAATGCTATGCGGATGACACTCAACTCATTTTCAGGCTTCCTCTTCTCCTTCGCTCATCTGGACTGCCTATCTGCCATTCAGGATTGGTGCACTGCCAATGATCTCTGCCTGAAAGCCAGTAAAACGGAGAATCTCCTCATTGGCACACCTTCACCCTCCTTTCCTGTCCCTCTTTGTCTAGCCTCGCTCGGCCATCCTCCTACCCCCAAATGCGAGGCTAAGAACCTCAGGGTCATCTTTGACTCCACGCTTTCCTTCTCTGCCCACATCTCAGATGTCTCAAAAAAATCAAACTTCCTACTGCATCTCCTCAGATGTATTCTGCCTTTCCACTCCTTCTCCCAGAATCTCACTGTCTCTCTCGCCCTGGTTCTCTCTAGGTTGGACTATTTCCAAATCTACCAGCTTCTACTCTCCACCCTTTGCAACTTATCCAGAACAGGACTGCAAGACTTGTCCTTGGTCTCAAGCCCTGGGATCGTATCTCTACAGCCCTGAAATCTCTCCTTTGGCTCCTAGTGGTGCAAGGATTAACTTCAAGACCCTTTGCATTGTCCACAAAGCTTTCTGGGACCTGGGCCCAAAAATACCTTTAGCTCTCCCACCGTAAATGCCTTCTCTCTCAAGCTCTTCGCTCCTCCACCTCTAACTCCCTCAGGGTCAGTCGTTTTTCAAAGAAACAAGCTGGGGGTAGATGTATGTCTTCGTCTGGGGCCTCCCTGTGGAACAGCCTTGCTGCCACTCTTAAACTTGAGGATATCCATCTCCAGTTCCGGAAACACCTCAAGGCCTTCCTCTTTGCTTCTGACTTCTCTCCTCCTCTCCCCTGCTGATCTGTTCTATCTAGGCATCATGCACCTGGTCAACCACTGACTTTCTAGCCCAGGTACCCTGCCACCCACAAACACTGCCTCCTGGCAATCCCTTGCACTGGGGTTTGTATCTGTAACCCTACAGTCCCTTCGTTTTTTTGCACTTATCTGGAACACTCTGTATGTAGGCTTCCCATCCTAAGCATTGATTTAGTTGGATTGCTGGATTGAAGTTACTCACAACTGATATCTATAAAGAGATAATTTCACTTATACAGCTAGTTACTCGTGACGTCAGAATCATCCAATAAACGTTAAAATAGGACCCTTTATGCCTCTTTTAGTAGAAAGCTATGTACGTGTACATGTTTGATAGAGAGAACTGCACATCAAAATGGCGTGGCACTGCCTGCATACAATTGCACAATTTAGTTGGAGGCACATTTACTAGTGCACCCTAACTTATTGATTTTTTTAACCTAAAGGGCCCGATTCATGGAAAAATTTGCATTTCTCCATCCTGCGTCTAGTCATCAACTCAAACAGTGACATTTTAGTTGCAGATGAAGGGGTAGATCTGATGGCCATTAGGACAAGAGGTAATCGGATATCCAAACTTTGCCCAGAATCTGCCACAAACTTTTTTTTTAAGATTCTCACAATGTTTTTATTGTAACGTTCTACTGCCCCACTAGAGGCTTGCCGGTAAGCAATGTGTAGCTTCCTTTTAACCCAAAGTATCTCCCACATCTTTGTCATTACTTTGCTGGTGAAATTGCTACCTCTGTCTGACTCAATCCTGTGGGGTAGTCCAAAAAGTGAAAAAATGTGGTTGATCATCAGGGCAGCTGCTGTTTCTGCCTTGCTGTTTGGGGCCGGGAGACTTTCCACCCACTTAGTAAACAAGCATGTCACAGTCAACATGTACTTATTCCCCCTGGAGGATCGAATCACGGGCCTGATATAGTCGACTTGCAAATCTGACCATGGCAGTATCATCCCCCTCTTTTGGAGAGGCGCACGCTGTGTGAGGTATGTTGGCTGCAATTGTGCACACACAAGACACCCCTTCAAGTATTGGTTGAGGCCCTGCCCCATGTGTGGTCAGTATGCAACCTCTCTTAAGATTTCAAGTGTTGTATGAAACCCCCTATGACCGGCTGTGGTCGCATCATGGGCGTGACTTAACATCAGGCTTCGGAATGAGGTAGGAACCACCCACTGATCATGGCCAGCTAGGGATTTCCTTACCAACAAACCGTCTTGGATTCGGAACATTTTTGGACATTTCATCAACACTCTGAGGTCCTCTTTCCCAATGTAATCGGTATGCATCAGGGGAAAGTTCTCAGGGTCCTTAATGTGTTGGTAAAACTTACCAATTATTGGATCCCTTTCTGAGCCGTAATCAAATCAGCATCTGGGGTCTCCTTACTCCATTGTGCAGTTGAAAGATCATTGTGAGCATTTGTCTAGTGTTAGCAGTGACCTGGATTTCCCCCAACAGGGACTCGATCTCAATTAGATCCCCTTGGATGGCCCCGGTTTTTGCCAGCTGATCAGATAAGTCATTTCCAGTTTTGTCTGGTCCCTCTACTTTGGAATGACCCTTGATCTTTTTCCAGTAGATGGTCAACCCATTCTAGGTGCACAGATCATCAATATTTTGGATTAACTTCCCATGTTTCAAGGGCTTGTTATTAGCACATAGCATGCCTTTGGTTTTCCAATTAACCAGGTGCTCCACTATCCCGTTCCGTATGTAATCCGAATCTGTGATTATGACCTGTTCATGGAGTTGATGTTGGACAGCAGTGAGGATGGGTTGATGCACAGCCATCAACTCTGCCACTTGACTACTTCGGGGACCAATCTTGTACCCAGCGGAGGGTTCTGCTGACTCATTCATCCATGAGTTCCCTACGCCGGCCAAAAGTTCTTTTTCCCCGTTTTTGTCAACATGGTAAGAGCATCCATCCACATAGACAGTGGGCATTCCCTCACACTTGTCTTCTTCAAAGACTTTGTGTGGGGAATTAAGGTATGCCTCCATTTTGTCCTTGATTTTTAGACTTTCGTCCTCGAGACAGTTTTCTCTGCACAATCATGCAAGTCAGCCAGACCTTGCGCGAGGGGACTCTTCTTGTTTTGGCCATATCTGACCTCCACAGGAAAGCCTTGCATTGACACAATCCAGGAAGTAATTTGGGAATTACTCACATTTCCGGCCCAGATTCTGTCACTTTGGAGATATTGCAAAGGCTGGTGTGGAGTCTCCACTATGATGTGTTCCCCCTGGATAAACGGGTAGTAATTCTCAATGCCCACACCATTGCCAGGAGTGCCTTCTCACAATCGTTGAATTTTTCCTCCACAGAGGATAAAGTTTTACTCTCATAGGAGATTACTTTATTGACCTTGTCATGCTTTTGGTATAATACTGCAGTCAAGCATGTATTAGAGATCCTTGTCTCCAGGAAGAACTCCTTGTTTCTGACAGGGTAAGCTAGGCAAGGCGCTTGTGAGAGGCTTCTTTTGAGCTGTCTTACTGCCTCGGATTGTCCTGGACCCCATTCCCACTTGACCCCCCCCCATTCAAAAGATGAATCAGGGGTCTGGTGATCTCGGCGTAGCCCTCAATGAACTTTCTGCTGTAATGAGTCAGTCCAAGGAGGCTCCTTAGTTCCCGCAGAGTTGTGGGGTCTTTCAGTTTCTGGAGTGCTTCCACTTTCTTTTCCTGGGGACAGAGACCCTGAGGAGTAATCTCATGCCCCAAGAAATTAACACGGGTTCTACTGTGCTTTCTGAAAGGAAAGTTTTGCTCCAGTGGCCCTCAACTGGGTCAGAACATAACGGATCTCCGCTATGTGTTCCTCAACAGTTGGGCTCTTGATGAGGACATCATCTACATAAGCCAGGTTACCACTTGCACCCTGGTTGGGTATGGCCTTATGTAGGAAAATGTTGAACTCATTACCGGAGTTGAGGTATCCGAAGGTAGTCCGGGTCCATGTGTACTGCTGGCCCCCAAAGGTAAAAGCCAGCTTGTATTGCTCCTCCCTACTGACAAGCACAGTCCAGTATCCATTGGTCAGGTCTATTGCAGTGAATACCTGTGACCCCTGGATCTGGGCCAGCCCTTGGTCAATGTAGGGAAGAGGCCATCGGGAAGTATGGACCCGTTTTCTGAGCTCCCTAAGGTAAGCGCAGAGTCTCCACTGGCCGTTTGGCTTCAATATCCCCAGCACCGGATTAATGAAGGTGCTGTGGATTGGACGGATTATCCCGCGGGGCTCAAGGTTCTTAATTATTTCAGTAAGGGACTCCATGGATGCGAGAGGCAAGCGATATTGCCTCACAAACACTGGAGTCATGCCCGGGTCCATGGGAATTGTTGTTGTGTGGATGTCTGTGCGACCACAGTCATATGAGTCCACTGCAAAGAGATCTTGAAAATCCAAGACAACTTGTTTCAGCCTTTGCTTCTGCTCCAGAGTCACACAGGCATCAGCTAGGTTGACTCTCTCTTCAACCATCTGCCTGAAGCCTGGAAAGACTTCTGGTTTTGCTATCTCAGCAGCCTCCTCCAGGTGGGTGGAGAAGTCCCTGGTCAGAGTGCTCATTTGGACTAGTGGCTTTAGGTGAGAAAGGCAGCCCTCATGGACCTGGAAAATCACCTCATCCCTCCTGAAGTCACAAGTCACATCTTCCTTACCGTAAGGGCAGGAAGTGTACCCCAGGAATTTCACCCCATGCCGGGTAAACATCCTGTCTGGTTTTGTATTGTCATCACTGTCAAAACAGTCCTTGCGGATCGGTCCTAACAGTTAATTCCCTAAATCAATGGGAAAATGTCGGTCATCAACCGCCATTCCAATAATGGTCCCTGCGGCTAGAGTGATACTCTTTAAGTCGCTGTTATCCACCTCTATTGGAATGCTGTCATGTTCTATATTGACTAATGGTGTTGGGTTTATCCCTAACCCTTGCTGTTGGAGAGAAGCATTTAGAAGACTACAAGCATCAGGGTTTTTCAATGTTTGTCCTCTTTTAACTTTCACTTCCAGGGAGAATCACCGGGTCCTTTCTGGGATGGTGACTTCCTCTCCAATCTGAATTTCAACTGCATAAGGCAGCAGTTGAGCTGACCTAAATGCTTTCTCTTGGTCATCAAAGCCCATGGGATTATCCGCTAATCGGGACCAAGCTTTGAAGTTTATTAGGTCCAAACTAATGGCAAAGCGATTGAGAATGTCACTGCCTAAGTAAAAGGCGGCAGTGACGTCTCGCACGACCCAACAATTATGGACTATGCTCTTGTTGCCAATGGAGATTTTGAGCGTACACCTGCTTGGCAGGAGATGTTTGGAATTGGGTGCTTCCAGATCCAGTTCCCATTTCTCTATCAGTTTGAATGTGGGAATGGCTGGATCTTTTGGGAGTTGGCGGAACATGGCTTCGCTGATGAAGCTCTTACCGTTGTTCACACACACTCGGGCAAGAAGAGTCCTTCCCATCATTTAACTGAACAGGGATGAACAACTGCTCTCCAATTTGCTGAATATCAGCCAGGCTCTGAGCTGATTTCTCATCTTTCTGGACTATAGGAGTAGGAATGTCTGATTGTGGATTGGTAAAGAATTTCAGAGTGTTTCCTCCAGTGTGGAATACCACCTTAAACTGGAAGGAAGGTTGATTTTCAGAAATAGAGAGGACCCCCCATCACCAGTTTGTTGTCCTACTGCTTACTGTCACGTCTGGAATTTGGTTGTTCTGGAAGTGAAATTCTACTTGGTCAGATTTTTGTTCAACCATGTGGCCTGTGCGTTTAAACTAACATTAATTTTATTGGTTGGCTAGTCTGGGTCCAGAGTACCTTGTTTATGCAATCTATTAGGGGTGACAACCTTCTCAGGAGGTCATTCCCTAGTAAACAAGGGGTGCCCTCTGGAGTCACTACTATGACCGGGTGTTTCACCTTGTGTCACCCAATTTTAACGTCCAAATCCGCAGTCCCCTCGACGGGAATCTCCTTCCCGTCAAAGTTCTGAAGTTGTCCAGGAAGAGAGGTGAGAGGAATTTGGTATTTCTCCCCCCTTTCTGAATTTAGTTCATCAAAGGCCTTTCTGGACAGAAGGGTAGCTTGGGAACAGTGTCCACCAGTGCCAAAATTGTCCCCTGCCCCTGTACTTGTACCGGGGCATAGTATCTTCCCTCCTTCTCCGCAAGGGGGCACAGATAATGCACATTTTTTAACAACTGTTGGGCTAATTTTCTGGTTTTGGACATGGAGAGAGAAGAGATTTGGGCAGAATTCTGTGGGGAGTCTGGGGAATCTGAAAGAAAAAGTTGGCAACTAGAAATAGGAGAAGCTTCGGGTTCTCCTGGTTCCGGTTCTGGGCCGCCCCCCCCTTTTGGAGGCAGTCACCAGGATGGGTTTGAACCAGGGGATTTTCTTGCTGTGGTTCTGGCATGGGAATTTGGGCGGTGCTAGCTCAGTCCCCCCATCTACCCAGTCTGGATGTGAATCTCTTGGGACCATTTTTCTTTGGGAGGAGTTCCCCCATCTCTGAAGGAGAAGATCCTTTTCCCAGGATCCTCTGAGAATCCCTCTCCCTCAAATTGGAAGATCTGTACCTCCTCCTCAAAGTGGGTCTGTTTGGGTCCTTTGTTTCTCCTTCTTCCTCTCTGCTCCTTGGGTGGCAGACTTTCAGGGGTAGGAGATTTTGTTTCCAGTTCCTGGGTTTCCAGGGGTTGTTTACAAGTGGGGAAGGAAGCTTCCTCCAAGGCTTTACACCCCCCTTCCCCTTGTGCCTCCTCCCTGGGAACCGGGGAACCCCGTCATTGTTATGGAGCACTAGGTTCAGAGTTTGGAGCCGGCACCAGCATGACCATCTGAGGGTTCTGCTGAGCCCTCAGCATGCTACCCATATCCTGTGCCATGTTCTGGACCTGGCGCTCGAGCTGTGAAACCTGCTCAGGCTGATACGGGGTTCTGTTTTCTCCCCTGGGCTGATCCCGGGAAGTGTAGCTATCCCTTCTCTGGTAGTACCCCAGGTTGGGAAGATTTGGGTAACCCTCCACCCTTGGCCTCCCCTCTCCCGGATTAGGTGGTCTGGGCTCAGGGAAGTGGGGAAAGAAGGATGGATGATGGGTGGGTGGATACCTGGGGAAAAAGTTCTGCCCAGGGTTTGGTGAATTTCTGCCCTCCTGGGGAAGTTAGGAGGGAAGTTCCCTGGGTTAGGTGCTTGGTTGGATCCCCCCCTTGGGCTGGAGGAGTCCACACATAACCCATGATGGGTCGGTTTCCCTTGTAGCGGGGACTTACGTAGTCAGGGGAGTGAGGGACCCCATTTGTGGGACTACCTCCTTGGCTCCCTGTCTGTGACTGGCCCGAGGGCCTTCTGGGCTTGGAATTATTCGGTGCAGGCAGGTTTTTAGGCCCCCCCATTTCCAAATCTAAAATGGAGGCAACCTTTACCTCTGCCACCTTGGCAGCAGCAGGGGTGCTGGTCGGTTTGGGGTTTTTCTGAACATTATTTTTATTTTCTATGGGCTTCTGCACCTCATAGATTCGGGTGGCCTGTTCAATGACCCAGTCTAGTGATCTTTTCTCATGGAAATCTCTCACTAGCTGGGTCATGATGTATTTGGGCAAGGCATGGAAAAACATGTTAACAAATTCTTTACTGTCCGTGCGCACCCTTTTGGTGGTCTGCGCAAAAGGCACGCTTCAACTCCTGCACAAATTCTTGGGGGGGCTTGATCCTCCCCACATTGCAAATTGTAGGCTGCCTTGCGAGCCTCTTGGGGATTTCTATGAACAGAAAAGTGCTTTAAGATGGCCACCCTATATGTGGACCATCTTGAATGCTTTTGGTCCTCCAGCCCCGCAAAGAAACTGGAGTATTCTGGGGAGAATGTCCATTTTACGTACTGAATGCAGCTACTGCTGTCTTTCAAATGGAAAGTCTCCATCATTTGCTCAAAGAGCTCCAAGTGCTCCCAAACAGAATACTTGGAGTTCTTATGATAAGGAATGATGACGCTGCTTATTGCTTTGATCTGTTTTAATGGGTCCTTAAGCAAGGCCCTTTTTTGCCTTATTGGCCTTCTTGGTTCGGGTAACCCTGGTCCATTCATCCTCTGACTCAGAGGCACTGCTCCCAGAGGTGCCCGTCTGATCTTCCAGGTTTTCCCAGATTCTGCGAGCCCGGGAATGGCTGGCAAAATGTGGGGACCTGGTCTCTTGTGTCCTGGGATGCTCAGAGGAGTCTTCAGATTCCTCCCTGCTGCCAGGATCTGATGGGTACCCCTCCCACTGACCTAACTGGGCAGAGGTTTTCAGGATGCCCTTAGTGGGCCTACTCTCTCGGGGTTCCCCACTAAATTGCACTGTACTTGGGTGCCCATACCCGGATGCCCGCCCATCCATTCCTGGGAGGTACTGGCCTATGAGCCCCATGCTTCTGAATGGATAGTAATCAGCCATCCCCGTGGCCCTGGGCTCATGTGCGCCAGGGAACATGGGGGTGGCAGAGTCCAGGGACTGGGAGAGATGGAGGCCTCTGGTACTAGGGCTCCTGAGGTTATGCTCAGGTGTTTCCCTTTCCCAGCGAACCTCATCTCTATCAGCCCCTGTTCCCTGTTGCCATGCAAGAGCCTGTGCTTTCAGTTCCTCAATCAAGGCCTTACTAGACTCTATCAGTCTCTTCTGCATGGCTACCTGTTGCTGGAGCCTATCATTGTGCTGACAAAGAGCCTCATTCTCTCTCTGTGCTTCCTGATTGGTCCTGGAGTACTGGGCCAGTCTTTGCTCCAGGAGGGTTACCTCCTGAGTCCCGTCCCTACTGGCCTGCTCCTTTCTTGCCAGAGCATCTTCCACCCTCGTGGTGTGCTCCAACAAGTTTTGATGCTCTTTTTGGAGGTCACCCAGTCCCTGGAGTGCCAGGTGATTTCCCTCCAACTTCCCTTTTAAGTGACAGACTTCCTGGCCTAAGGTATCTCTTTCCTGAGTAAGAGCCTGCCTCTGTTCCACCAGGTTGTCCCTCTGCCTTTGAAGGGAACCAGCTTTCTGGCGCTCCTCATCAAACTCTGCCTGGGTGTTCAGGTCTTTCAAAATCAGCTTATTGCTCTCTGCCTTCACTCTATCTAGATGGCTGTTACAGTCACCTGGCTCCCACAGGGGCGTCAATCTGAACTGGACAGCTGCGGTCTCCACCAATGTGACACGTAGTGCCGAGATGACGGACTGGACTGGCCCACCTAGCTTCGTTTGCTTGGCCCGTAGGAATATTCTTCTGCAAATGGAGAAAGGGAATTAACCACCCATGGAGTTGACCGTTAGCCCCCACCCCACTCCCGCTGTTCTCCCCACTGATCACCTTTGATGTCCCCTCTTATAGTCTCACCTGATGGTCTGGAAAGATGAGCTCTCCATCCTGCATTGAGCGCAGGGGCGCGTAGATAACCAGTTGCTTAACTGGCTCGAAGGAATTGGTGAGTTCCAGAACAATATTGGCTCTGAGATTCCCGGCAAGACGCCGTAAGTATGTAGTTCGTATGAGTTCAAATGTCTGACTTTCACTCTTGTCCAATTCCTTGCAGGTTGCATCTTGACCCTAGCGAAGAGTTCCTCATGGCAACCGGTAATATTCAGGTAAGGATTTGTATTATCCAACACAGTTCGATAAAATAATATCAATATGTAACCTGTTGCTTTTTCCCTTATTCAGGCACTGAAATAAAGTATGAAGTCTCGGGGAACAATGCCTCCGGCAGTAAAATCAGGTAAGTCTATTGTGGTGAGGAGGTTTCCCCTTGGTTTCACCTTGCTGTCCTTTTCTTTCCCCTTAGGGGCCGGGGTTCGACGAGGATGCAGTGGAAGCTGCGCCGAGCGGTGAAGAGGAATAGTACCCCCGGTGGTAAAATCAGGTAAGTCTATGGGGGGTAACTAATATTGCCTCTGTGTATTCCCTTGGCTCACCTTGCTGTTCTTGTCTTCCCCTTAGGTGCCGGAGTGCGGAGGGAACATGCAGAAGGATTTGGTGGAATGTGAAGATGCTGCGAAGGCCGGTGAGTTCAGCACGGCGCTGCAGCAGGCGAGGCGTCGCGCATAAAATAACTTCTTTCTTCCAGCTCGAAGGCGCGATGGATCGGGAATTCAGGTAAAGATCATAGGTATTGCTCTTGTTTTAACCTTTTCTCCTTCTTTCTCCCTTTTTCTAGGAGCTCCAGACTCGAAGCGGGCGTGGCAGAAGACTGGATGCAGACTTGCAGGCACAGTGAGCGTTACGCTGCTTGATGCAGAATAATGCGAACCGTGTGCTGCTCTTTTGGCTTGGTTTAAATAGCCTCCAAAGTAGTCCCAGGTAAGTATTCCTCCCCGGCCCCACCTGAGTAAAAAAATAGTCCCTAAGTAAAGTAGTCCCTTCCAAGCCTCTTTTGGTTTGGAGCTTTTGTAGCACGGTCTGCATACGGTACATTTGCAGCATGGTCTGCATCAGGTGAGTTTTAATCCATGAGGCTGGCGCCTATGGCGCCAGGACTAACTCTCCATATGAGCCTGGCGCCATAGACGCCAGGACTGCACCCAAATAGCCCCTAGCAGGGGTTGTTGGGCTTGCTTGGAATAACTTGATGCCTGCTTCTGAGGTTGCTGGACTTGGTCTGGGTCCCCGGGAGTAGGCATCATGACAGCACTCCCCCCCAAGTCCCCTCCTAAAGTCGTTCTTCCCTGTGGTTTTGGTTTGTCTGGGAAATTCCGGTGGAATTTTTTCACCTATCGGGGTGCATGAACGTGGTCACTAGGTTCCCATGACCTTTCCTGTGGTCTGTAACCTTTCCAGTCGATTAAATAAAAAAGTTTTGACTTCATCAGCTTGGAGTCCAGGATGTTCCTAACTTCAAATTTGGGTTCCCTGTCTACAAGGATGGGGTCTGGTGGCTTGGTTAGTCTTGTCCCTGGTTGCACTGGCTTCAAAAGTGACACATGAAAGACGGGGTGAATTTGCATATTAGCAGGTAAATCCAACTTGACAGCCACCGGGTTGATAATGGCCTTAATAGAGAAAGGTCCCAAATATCTGGGGTTAAAGGTCTGTGTTCCCTTTAGAGGTATATGTTTTGTGGCTAACCATACTTGGTCCCCTATCTGGTATTGTGCAGTATCACTTCTATGCCGATCAGCATCTTTCTTGTATTTTACTTTCGCCTGTTTTAAATGTGCAGTTGCTTCCTTAAAGGCTTGTGTAATCGTAGCGTGCAGATGGTCCACTGTGGGCATTTCTAAGTGTTGGGGTGAGTCAAGGTCTGAGGTTCGAGGATGGTGCCCATATAAGGTATAAAAGGGGCTTTGTCCAGTTCCAGAATGTACTGAATTATTGTATGCATATTCGGCGATCCAAAGAATGTCTTTCCAATTACTCTCAGTCTGATGTAACATACAACGCAGGTATTGTTTCGAGAGTCTGGTTGGTCCTCTCTCTTTGATCATCGGTTTGGGGGTGGTGACTGGTCGATAACCTTACATCGATTTGCGCCAATTGACAACATTTTTTCCAAAAATGTGAAATGAATTGACTGCCCCGGTCAGAGACCAATACGGACGGAAATCCGTGTATGCGAACAATGTTTTCGAGGAACTCCTTGGCCAGGATTGAAGCTGAAGACAATCCCTTTAAAGGAATAGAGTGGGCCATCTTGGAAAAAAGATCCACAATAACTAGAATGGTGTTAAATCCATTGCATGGAGGTAGATCAGTAATAAAGTCTAACAATAAGGTGTGCCATGGTGTAGGCGGAATGTCTAAAGGTTGTAAGAGTCCAGCTGTTTTTTTCTTTTGACTTTTGTTTTGGGCACAAATGCCACAAGACATCACAAATGATTTAATATCCTTTCGCCAGGTGGGCCACCAAAATTGTCTCTTAATTTTAGCTTCAATTTTTGCAATACCTGGGTGCCCCTCCATTAGGGTATCATGATAACGGGAAATGACTAGCTCTTGTAGTTCCTTGTGTGGCAGAAATAGCGCCCTTGGTAATAAGGCAGATTATTGGTGACAGAGTAGTCAGGGCCTTTCTTTACCCAGTCCTGCAGGGCTGTAGGATCAAAGAGTTGATGGATCTTTACCTGAATGTCTTCTAGTGTCTGTAGAGTAGTCATGCCAAGAATCCTTTGTTCGGAAATTATAGGTACTGGTTCTGGGTTCACTTCTGCCTCTCCCATCCCTATTCGGGATAAGGCGTCTGCTTTACCATTCTTACAACCTGGTCGGTCACGAAATCGAACTCGGCAAAGAACAATGCCCATCGGAGCTGGCGTGATGATATGGCCTTGGCTGTCTTTAAATACTGTAAGTTCCGTTGATCTGTGATCACAGTAATGGTATGCCTGGCACCGAGAAGATAGTGCCGCCAAGCCTTGAAGGTGGATTTAATGGCTAATAACTCCTTGTCGGTAACCGCATAGTTTAACTTGGGTGCTGAGAACTTTCTGTACCAAAATGTTACTGGGTGAAGCTGGCCAGTTTCAGGGTCCTTTTGAGACAGGACAGCTCCCATGGCTAGACTGGATGCATCAGTTTCCAATATGTATGGAAGTTCAGGGCGCGGATGCTTTAATACAGGTGCAGACATAAAGCGTTTATTTCTTCGCAAGAGTGCTGTGATGGGATGTACAACATGTGAAAAATCTGGGATGAATCTGCGGTAGAAATTGGCAAAGCCGAGCATGCTTTGTACTCCTTTAACTGAACTTGGTGATGGCCACTTAAGGATTGCGTCTACCTTTCTTGAGTCCATTCGGACTCCTCTTGGGGCCAGGATAAACTCAAGGAATTCAACTTCTTTGGCATGAAAAAGGCATTTTTCCAGTTTTGCATATAGTTTGTGCTGGGGCAATTTCTCAAGGACTGCTCGGACGTCCTTCACATGGTCAGATTCTGAAGAGGAGTATACTAGAATATCATCGATATACGACAACACAAACGTCAATGAGTTCAGGAAGGACATCGTTCATGAAGTATTGGAAGGCTACTGGTGCATTGCACAACCCGAAAGGCATCACCTGGTATTCGCATATCCCAAACTTAGTGCGAAAAGCAGTCTTCCATTTGTCGCCATCTTTTACACGTACCAGATGGTATGCCCCCGGAGATCTAACTTAGTGTATATGCAAGCGTCCTTCACTTTGTCTAGTAGTTCAGGGATCAGAGGCAATGGGTATAGGTTCTTAACAGTCATCTGTTTCAATGCACGGAAGTCTATGCACGTTCTGAGGACACCTTCCTTTTTGGGCACGAAGAACAAAGCTGAAGATGAAGGGGACTTGGATGGGCGAATGAAGCCATTAGCAAGGTACTGGTCTAAGTATTGTCGTAGATGAAGGTTCTCAGGTTCCGTAAGGGCGTAGATCCTGCTACAAGGGGGTTGTGCACCGGGGTATGAGATCGATTTGACAATAGTACGACCTGTGAGGTGGTAAGGTGTTTGCCTGTTCTTTTTGGAAGACATCCTGGAATTGTTGGTATTCTGGAGGTAGTTGCACGACTGCTGTGGTTACTGTGGCCAGGCCTGCGTTCAGATTTTTCTTTGGGTAACAGGTTTGTGCACAATCCAGGAAGGTTATTCTCTTCTCTCGCCAATCAATACAAGGATTAGGCGGTTCCAACCAAGGTATCCCCAGTATTATTTGGAACTGTGGGGCTTTGATTAGATCAAACACAAGAGTCTCTCGATGCCCATCCTGACCCAATAGTGTCATCTCTGCGGTGGAAGGAGTTACAGGCCCAGAGGCAATTTCAGTTCCATCGACTGTGGTGATGATATCTGAGGTGGTGTTTTGGCAGAGAAGTAGATTCATCCTGGAAGCCAATTCGTAGTCCACATAGTTTCCTATAGAACCGCTATCAATGTATGCCCTTGCTGCGTGCATACATGATGGCTGCCTTGGATCTACGAGGACCATTGTATGATGAAATGCGAGGTCTGAGTATCCTTCTTCAAGCTTGGCAAGAGGACATCTACGCCTGCCGGGCGTGGTCGTTTCCAGAGTCTGACTCCATATGGCTTTTATCAGCAGCTTCTACCACCTTCTTGGGTGGTTTTACAGGGCAATCCCGTAGAAAATGCCCAGAAGTTCCACAATATAGACACAATTGCATTTGCTGTCTCCTTTCCCTTTCCTTCTGATTTAAGGGTCCTTTAACCCCTCCGATTTGCATGGGTTCTGAAGCATCTGCTCCTTTGGTGTTAGCGTGGGTTTTGACCAACACCCGATTCTCAAACTTGGCTCGATCAGCCTTTCTGTTCTGAAGTCTGTGATCTAACTGGACCACTAAGTCTATATATTCAGCGCAATCTTGAGGTGGGTTCACGACTTGAGCCAAGGCATCCTTGAGTTCTCCTCGAAGCCCTCGATGAAATAACGTGATTCGTTTTACCTCAGGCCATCCCGTTTCCACTATCAACCTATTAAAGGTTGCGATGAAGGATAGGTGGTCCTGGTTACCCTTTCGTAGGGACAAAAGTTTGTTATCCAGGGCCTGTCCTTGGGAGTGCCAAATAGTCTTTCCATGCTCATTTGAAAGCCCTGAAAATCGCGAAGAATTGGGTCATCTTGAGTAACTAGTGGAACTGACCAATCAGCTGCACTGCCGCTGAGATATGACAATACAAAGGCTAGCTTGGCTTGATCGTTTTGGAAGGCTCCAGGTCTGCATAAAAAGTGCAAGCGGCATTGGTTCATAAACACGGCAAACATTTTGGGATCTCCGGCAAAGCGTTCGGGCGGAGCTAATGGAATATTTCCTGGTAGGTTTATTTGCACAGGGTTACTCGATGACACAGGAGCTGGATTTCCCCCGGGACCAGGTAGGGGTGCTTGTCCAGCCTGGCTTTGCAGTAGTTGCCTAGCAAGGTCATCAGTTTGCTCCTTTGACATAATCAGTTCTCTCCTAAGAGCATTGGTTTCTTGACGGGCGGAATGCACTTCAGCCCTCAGTTCCCCTAGTAATTGGACCAATTGGTCAGTTTCTGAGGTATCCATTATGCCCGGGTGGGAATTTGTGGGTAGGCTTCGCATTCTGGTTCGCTCACCTGGTTACCAGGGCGTCGATCGAACTGGACAGCTGCGGTCTCCACCAATGTGACGCATAGTGCCGAGATGACGGACTGGACTGGCCCACCTAGCTTCATTTGCTTGGCCCATAGGAATATTCTTCTGCAAATGGAGAAAGGGAATTAACCACCCGTGGAGTTGAGCGTTAACCCCCACCCCACTCCCGCTGTTCTCCCCACTGATCACCTTTGATGTCCCCTCTTATAGTCTCACCTGATGGTTTGGAACGATGAGCTCTCCATCCTGCATTGAGCGCAGGGGCACGTAGATAACCAGTTGCTTCACTGGCTCGAAGGAATTGGTGAGTTCCAGAACAATATTGGCTCTGAGATTTCCGTCAAGACGCCGTAAGTATGTAGTTCGTATGAGTTCAAATGTCTGACTTTCACTCTTGTCCGATTCCTTGCACGTTGCAGCTTGACCCTAGCGAAGAGTTCCTCGTGGCAACCGTTAATATTCAGGTAAGGATTTGTATTATCCAACACAGTTCGATAAAATAATGTCAATATGTAACCTGTTGCTTTCTCCCTTATTCAGGCGCTGAGAGAAAGTATAAAGTCTCGGGGAATAATGCCTCCGGCGGTAAAATCAGGTAAGTCTATTGTGGTGAGGAGGTTTCCCCTTGGTTTCACCTTGCTGTCCTTTTGTTTCCCCTTAGGGGCTGGGGTTCGGCGAGGATGCAGTGGAAGCTTCACCGACCCGTGAAGAGGAATAGTACCCCTGGTGGTAAAATCAGGTAAGTCTATGAGGGGTAACTAATATTGCCTCTGTGTATTCCCTTGTCTCACCTTGCTGTTCTTGTCTTCCCCTTAGGTGCCGGAGTGCAGCGGGAACATGCAGAAGGATGCGGTGGAATGTGAAGATGCTGCGAAGGCCGGTGAGTTCAGCGCGGCGCTGCAGCAGGCAAGGTGACGTGCATAAAATAACTTCTTTCTTCCAGCTCGAAGGCGCGATGGATCGGGAATTCAGGTAAGGATCAAAGGTATTGCTCTTGTTCTAACCTTTTCTCCTTCTTTCTCCCTTTTTCTAGGAGCTCCAGACTCGAGGCGGGCGTGGCAGAAGACTGGATGCAGACTTGCAGGCACGGTGAGCGTTACGCTGCTGGATGCAGAATAACACGAAGCGTGTGCTGTTCTTCAGGCATTGTTTTAATAGCCTCCAAAGTAGTCCCAGGTAAGTATTCCTCCTCGGCCCCACCTGATTAAAAAAATAGTCCCTAAGTAAAGTAGTCCCTTCCAAGCCTCTTTTGGCTTGGAGCTCTTGCAGCATGGTCTGCATCAGGTAAGTTTGCAGCATGGTCTGCCTCAGGTACGTTTTAATCTATGAGCCTGGTGCCTATGGCGCCAGGACTGACTCTCCATATGAGCCTGGCGCCATAGATGCCAGGACTGCACCCAAATAGCCCCTAGCAGGGGTTGTTGGGCTTGCTTGGAATAACTTGGTGCCTGCTTCCGGGGTTTCTGGACTTGGTCTGGGTCCCCGGGGGTAGGCATCATGACAATGGCTTTGCAGGGTGGCTACCTGCTCTGTGCATGCCCTATTGAAATCCAGTTGTTGCTCCAGCTTTTTCTGGCTGTCCAGTAGGGAGTCCAAACCTTCTTGGTACTCTTTCTGCAAGGCCAGAATTCTGGTATCCTGGTCTGCCCTTTCCTGTTGCAGGATACCCATGTCCTCTTTGATTTTAATGATATACTGCCTACTTTCGTTTTCTGACTCCTGGCTCCTCTGCAGCCTCTGCTCAGAAGAGTCCAGGTCAGATTGGGCCTTCTCTAATGCCATCAGTTGCCTACTTGCCAGGTCTTGGCCTTCAGCACATTTGTCCTGTATGGCTCCCATATATAAATATAAATATGCCGCTATCCTAACAATCTTGTCGTGCTCATACTTGGCCTTCGGGGCCATATATAGTTCACTCAGGGCCACGTGTAAGGGACCCTGATCTTTCCAGATATCTAACCCAGTTGCAGTGACCTGGTGTGATTGCCTGCAACCACACATTCTGGTCCTGCTCAGTCAATTCACCTCTCACAAACACCTTATGCAAAATGTGCACTCTAGCTATCTTGATATTTACCAATGTCGCCATTCTGGAAATTGATTTCCTTCCTGACTTAAAGAAGTTTGTTATTTTATTTTGCAAAACAGACCGTTTCCTGAGAGCGTTCCTTTTTAAGGGGTGTTTTTACAGTGTAACACGGCGTGGTAGCCCAACAGGATTTATGTATCCTATTAGTTAGCAAACTGTATTAAGCTGCACAAGTGGTAGACCTAATCCAGAATCTTCGTCTACCGAGCCCCAAATCTGTAAATAACTTCAATCCAGCAATCCAACTAAGTCAATGCTTGGGATGGGATGCCCAATGGAAGCCTTTATTTATATATTTTATGTCAAAGTTTGTTAAATCTGAACGATGAACCCTTGTATAACGCCCCTCTCTTTGAATCCCCCTGACCTCACTGAGCCAAGAAGTAGGTTTGTTTTGCAAATTAAAAGATTTATTTGAAGTATTAAACACTATATATATCACACTTTTATGAACAAAATAACATCTGAATAGCACACTTATGAATATGGACGGTATTAACAATGGGTAATATTACAAAATTGACAATCTCTTTAATCACTTAGGAGTAGGAATAGTAAGGATAAGGTAGCAGCGAATACTTTATGTAACTCAAGGAAATGCAATAATGGGAAAGAATGCAACACAGAAATAAACCTTGATATGATTTCAATCAAAAGATAATATGGTCACTTTTTCCCCTGTGACTACTCACTCCCCCCTATGCAATATGAGAGATGGAAATGAGAGCACACAGGTTTCAAGAATACAATCAGTAATGCAGTTCAATTCCAGTTCCCCCCAGCAAGCTTAGAGAAAGCAGGTATGATTTTAAAACACAGGTCAAAACGCTTTTGAATGTGATTGCAAGGGATGGAAAAATAGGCTAAAATGATTTCAATTCACTAAAGGAGATTCATAATAAGTGATAGTTACTTTGGAGTGGTTCAGATCAACACTAGCAATGATTCATGAATGATTATCAAATTGGAAACGAAATTCAGCAGTGGAAAGCAGGAAGCAGCTATTTTTACAAGTGGTGAAATGGAGCTAAATTGCAATTTGCGGCAATTTCTTCTCCATGCGTAAATCGCGACTACGGAAAAACCATAATTAATTGGGTTTGTTGGAAAGCTTAGGATCTTAACTTTAAAATGACAGTTAAATTTCGCTTCTAGGACGTGCGGTTCACAAGTTACAGATGTTTTTGTGAAGGTAGATTTTCAGAAATAAAGTCAAGATTTCAGAATGACAGATGGCGCTTTACAGATTTGGAATCAACAGGACGAAAACAGGATTCTATAATGCGGTTCTGGATAGGTTGAACTGAATGGAAGAGGATTACTTTAAACTAAGAGATTGGTTCTGTACAGTTCTAGACTAGATACTCACTCCTAGTTTTGGAATGAATGCGCCTCGTCAAAAATCTGTCAATGGTTTGGCTTCACTCTTGCCACCGGACAGGTTTCAGGCCCTCTGCGTTCTGCTCTCAGCACTGCATGGCAGTCTGGGTCTCTTGAACTGGATCTGATGGGTCTGGTTACAGTACTGCTCTCTCTGGGTCTGGATCTGGGTTCTAGCACAGGGTTCTTAGCTAGAAGCAAACAGCACGGCCCGGCTGTTGAATGGTGTCTGTTGAATGGTTTGGTTAGGCCCCGTGGAAGTTTAGGGGTTAGAATCAGCTCGCAAAAGATTCTGAAGGCCTGCTGAGAAGGATTCAGCTTGTGAATTAGGCCTTTGCTTCAGGGTTCTAGAGATTGGTTCTAGAGTCTGGATTCTAAGTTCTGGTCTCTGGATCTAGATCTGGAGTTTCTATCTGGATATTGTCTGGATCTGGTCCGGCAGAGTGCTTCGCAGGAATCGGTGAGTAGTGGAAAAAATGAGTGTCCTATCTGTCCTAGGCAGTCTCTTTTTATGTGTTTTCA
This sequence comes from Ambystoma mexicanum, assembly GCF_040938575.1. Taxonomy (NCBI): domain Eukaryota; kingdom Metazoa; phylum Chordata; class Amphibia; order Caudata; family Ambystomatidae; genus Ambystoma; species Ambystoma mexicanum. The sequence continues at coordinate 790,765,833 of NC_090937.1, read as the reverse complement.
AAGTGGGTGTGGAGGCTGATTCTACATGCCCAACCCCCTAAGGATTTGATAAGTCAGAAAATATCCTGTTCCCTGACTGGAGAAAAGAGTAGTGTGTCATACTGTGTCATCAGGTGTCATGTTTATGGCTTAAGGAAAGAACAATCCCCCTTGCTTTTACTTAGAAAATCAATTTTTCATAACAAACATATTTCCCAGATACACAAGTTGTTCCTAATACATATACACATCACATATTACTTAAGGTGCATTCTGTTCAAGTCCCATGTTCCTACGAGCTGGGGTTCAGAAATGACAACTTATTCAAGCTTTTGGTGGGTTATGCAATATTGGTTCTGCGCCAAATTTTACACATGCATGCAGATCCTCTCCGGGCATATTACTGTAAGTTCTTATGTTCATAGCAACAACACTGCAGCTACAATATTCATAAATTATGGGGTTTGGTCTCAGAACATCACACGGTATCCAGCTTAGTCTTGGACTCTGAGTGAATTTTTCATATTAACCGTCTCAAAGTTTGAAATTTTTGTCAGCCTGTTACAATATTTTAGAACCATTTTCCTTAAACATATATTTGGTGCAATGTTAAATCCACATCCCAGTCTGGTCTGCCCCCAGAGCTGGGTGAATCAGATGGTCACATGGCCTGCCTTCCTGCTAGAGCAGTTGTTGACCAGGCACACCCAAATCAGCATATTCTATTCAGTTGAAAGAGTCTATTGTCTCTTTCCTCCTGCCAGCAGGGGAAATCTCCTCCTCTCTCAACAGTTCTAATTAACATGTCCATGCGATATCCTCACCTGTTGGTAGGAAGGACAAAGTGTGAAGGATTCCCATGGACAGAAGGCCTCTTGAAGTTTTAACTAAATCAGATTGCCTTCTAGTCGATTGCAACTTCGTTCTGTGTAAATAAATACATTTCTAAACTTAAAATAAGCAATATATCTTTAAATCAAGTCTTTTTCAGAATGAAATCACTGTGTGGTACTCTATATGGCATTTTGACGGAATTCTCTTCTTTGGCATATTTAGCTTCTGACACACAGCTCTCCTGTCAGAATTTAGAGATCGTCAGCACCTGTCGGACGTGAGCAACGGTACTACACCCATTTTTGACAGCTGTCTTTCCATCTGCACTGGCTCCCAGTGGCTGTGAGGATTAAGTTCAAAACTCTCTGTATTGTCCACCAGGCCTTCTGCGGCCTGGGGCCAAAATACCTTCGACTCTCTCTTCCTAAATATCTTCCTTCTCGACCTCTCCGCTCTTCCGGCTCCAACTCCCTCAGGGTCAGTCGCTTCTCCAAGCAACAAGTTGGTGGTAGATCTCTCTCTTCGGCAGGGGCCTCCCTCTGGAACATCCTTCCTGCCTCCCTGAAACTTGAGGAGAACCATCTCAGGTTCCGGAAGCACCTCAAAACCTTCCTCTTTGCTTCTGCCTTCACTCCCCCTCTCCCCTGTTGATTTTCCTGACAGATACTGCACTGGATACCTGGCCGCCCTTCTGATCTTAGGCCCAGGCCCGCCAGTTGCCCACCTGCACTGCCTCCCTGACAGCCCCTGCACCTGGGGACTGTTTTCTGTATCCTTACAGTCCCCCTACCAGCACTTATGTTCTGCACTTACTGTACACTTGCCACCTGCTGACCATTTTTATGTATCTTTTTTAGTGTACTATCCCTTGTATTGCACTTCCCCTCTCTCGCTCCCCCCGCACTTTTCTCTTTCCCCTTCCCATGCACTAGCGCGATCTGAATGACACCTGGCCTAGTAGGATCGTTGTCTGTCTTCCCTTTGTTCCCCCTCCCTTGCCTCGTCGCGCCTTCAGACACTTGTGTATAGGCACGTTATAAATGCCATATCATATCATATCATATCAGTATCTTTAAAATGGGATTTAGCTTGATAGCATATGATTCGTGCTGACATTGGGCCTCATTACAACCGTGGCGTAGGACCATGGTGGATGGCGGATTTACCACCCCATTCCAAGGTTGGCGGGGCGGTAAATCCCCATTCACCATTGCCCCTTCCCCATTCGCATTTTTGCCCCATAGGGCTCAATGGGGATGGGGAAGGTGCTAATTACGGCACCGTAAATTACGGTGCCGTAATTAGCACCAAGGTTGCTTAGTGCCTTGGACTTTAACGCCTGCAAAAAGCAGGCGTTAAAGTGGGAATCTGGCGTTAAGGGTTTAACAGCGCTGCAGCGTTTTATGGCGCCGTTAACCCCTAAACGCCAGGGTTGTAATGAGGCCCATTGTGTTGATGTGGATTCTTGCAGTAGAGTAATGTGGAACACCCAACCAGAAGGTTGGATCTTTTTGGTGATTTGTGAGCCATGATTTTAGCACATTTTGACAATCAAGAAAACAGATTCCCAACCAGCTCTGTATTTCTTTTGGCAATTAGTATTGCTATTTCCAAGTGGTTTCAGGCTGCTTTGTGGATGGCCCAATGGTGGCTTTAGGCAGTGATCTCCTGTGCTCACTAAGATAGGCAAAAGTGGATGGAAGCCTATCTTTCAGATTTTTACTGCGCATTTTTGGCTGGTTTTGAGCGAGCAGCATGCTTTCCAGTGGCCATTTTGATGTTTCTGCTGCCAGCAATGCCTAATGATGTTGCAGGGCTTGGATGAGTGGTTTAAGACATCCCACACAGTACAGTTTGCTCAATGCTGTGGTCTCATATCACCAACGGTGGCTGCACATTGTTGCTGCCAGCCCACCTAACAAAATGTGAAGTAGCAATCAGTATGACTGATTACCTCATATCCAGCCGCTCGACTGCATGAAGCGTCTGTTGTCATGATTTCAACTGCTGAAGTGACAATAATGTATACATTTTGTGAAACTTGAAGGAATTAACATAGGGAGCTGCCCACCGGATGTGCACGTGCAACCCGCACTTCAGGGAAATGGGGGAAACAGTTTGCTAAATATAATATCTCTATAGTTTTCTCTTTCACCAGCATCAGATTTGTCTGGGAAGAAATGAAACAAGCCACTTCTGTTGTACAAGGCCAATGTACCACCTCCCACCGAGGCATGCCACAGTCCGAAATGTCATATTTTGTAAAAAGGCACACCATGTTCTGTTAAGCAATATTCATAAAGCACAACATTTGGCATATTAACCAACTTTTGGAAGTATTTTTAATTTTTTTTAATTGTGTAGATCCAATTTCGAATTTGAGCAAATGTAAAAGATAATTTCTGTATCGGCCCCATTGTGTTGCAGATAGTGGTATACGGAGCTACATTTTTGGTTTTTCATATTAGGTGGCACATATATGCTGAAACAATTCATGAGGAGGGACACAATGCTTGGTCTTTGGTTAATTACCCACCTAGTCACGGCCAATGGCCATGCTAACACCTATGGTTATTTGCACCCACTTTCTTCCCCTCCCCACTCAAAGCACATCCTCATGGGAACTCTTTGAGCTAGCTTTATTAAGTCTCACCATCAAATTGTGTGCTTGAGGTGCCTGCCAGTGTTTTTCCAAAGCAGTCTTCTGAGAGTTAATGACTGAATTGGAGTTGTAAATGTACTACCGGTGTAATAAAACATTCTTAACCAGGTCTTCCTTCAGCCACTCTATTTATAAGCACTAAGCATGCCCTTCAAAGAAGTCCCGCTAAAAACAAGCATTGGCAAAGCCAATAGTTTTAGTTTATGCATTTTTTTTTTGTTTTTTTGTATTTGTGTTTATGGTTAAAATGAAACCTTGCACAATTATTGTATCATGAATTCATTCATAGGAAACAAGAATTCATTAAATTCATAAATACAGTAATACAAACACAACACACACAATCCTAGAGTAAAACAACACATTTTCAAAGATTGTGAACATCTTAATAAAATCCATACATGAGTGAATGAATTTAAAATCATATTCAAATCACAGCCTATAATAATGGAATTTATCCTTTAGATGTTATCAATTTCACAGAAAACTACCCTAATGAACCTTACGAGTGCCACTATGATGGAAGTATGTCTACCCTCAGAAAGTCTAGATGACAAATTACATGGAATAATAGTCACAGTCGAATGTATGAGTCACTTAAAATAGAAAATATGTTTTTCCGTAACTGCTGGGCATTTTATAATGAGATGTTACAGTGACTCCAGTTCTGGCAGTTTACAGAGCCTACAGTTTCTCTCATTTTCCACAATCCCCAGTCGAGGCCGTATTATCACAAATGTATGTAGGCAGTTCAACCGCAACCTCAGAAACTCTCCCATATTTTTTTCCAGACAGAAATTGGATCACATAGGTTCGTAAATGTGTCCTATTTGTATACTGGGTGGCTATTCCTCTATATAGAGATATCCTTTGGATGTCCATCTCATCACAAATTCTATCCCATTGTGGCATCTTTATTTTCCATTTGAGACATATGATGTCCCCCTGGATATTAGACTGAACAAGACACTATTCACATTCACCTTTCAATTTCAGTAACATTGGCACCTTAACCTGCTCCAAACTTTTTTTAGAGCACCAAACAAGGTATTAATTGTGCCTTCTATTATTTTATTATAGAGGCCCAAACGTCTGCACTGATATGTAGCACTGTAAACCTAACTGGAGACCTACAATACTAGTAGGAACAGGCCCAGAACTTCACACCAGATAGTCCCCTCCTGATGAGCTAACCATTTCCTATTCTAAAAAGAGAGAAGATGTGTACTGTAAAGCACAGAAGGGGTGACCTTTGCCCTATAGAAATATATTAATGACAAAAGGGAGTAAGCACACTTTTTTTCTCTTAATAATCTTCATTAAGGACTTCAGTGAGGCTACATTGAACTCCATGTTTGCCATGCTTATCATTTTCCTATTCTGGAAAGTTATTTCAAAACCCAAGTAGGTCAAGTGTATTACTGTCTCTATTGTCCTCCCTTCAAGCAGCACATCCCGTTCTTTCTTCTTTTTCTTCTTTCTTGCTATGTGTACTCTGGACTTCTCAGGGTTGATCGACAGACCATGGTGATCCATATAGGTAGACACTCTACGCTGCACTGTAGCCCATGGATCGTGCAATCGAGAAGGATCATATCGTCCGCATAGCCTATACAACCGATCCCTAGTATCATATTCTAGGGGGTAGTCTTGAGTGTTGTTGATCTATGCTCCAGAGGTCAGAAATGTATAAATTAATAAATGTATGAGCAAGAACCATCCCTGTTCAAGGCCAATGTCCTTCCAGACACTCCCTGAGAAATCGCCTTCTGCATTCAAGTGGGCCCTTACTTTTGTATCCCTATGGAGCAGGATCAACATATTAAGGAGGCCGGGTTCCACATTCCAGGCAGCCATTTTCCCCCCAAAGTTTTGCCCTCACCACCCTGTCAAATGCTGAAACCAAGTCCAGACTGGATGTCTATAAAAAGCCAGCATTCCCCTCTTGAACGAGAGACAGACACACTCAGGAGGAACCCACTAGCAACCGTCCCTATTTGTTTCCGAAAACCCATCTGAAAGACACTCCATCTATTAGTCTAACCTGCCCATTTGCATAAGTATTAGGCATTTTCCAGGCCCTGCTTGTATATGCCCGGGTACTCGCATCATTGTGCATCGGCTACTACTGATGGCCAGTTAATACCACTATGGCAGTGCCTGGAAAACACTGTTCCCAAACCTACAGAAAGGCCAACATTGTTGGCATTGACAATGCTTGTTTGACATATTTAGGCGCTGGTCAATTAGCACCCTCTTCGTGTGGGTAAGCATTAAATGCTGGACACGATGTTCACATTTTGTTTCGTTTCTGCAAGTTCTTTAAAAAAAGTACATTCCGCAAAAAAAACTTTTTCTTAAACAACGGCCAACGGGCAACTCATATAGTTTGGCATCCCAATATGGCAATCCGGGATCTCCCGCAGCTTTGTTTAAGAGCTACACAAATGACAACTGGCTTTTTCATTGCTGGTTTATGTTCGCTAAATAGTTCGCTAAATAGTTTTGAGCTTTCTGATTTTCTCCTATACACTGCAGAATTAGAATAAACACCAGTTTTCAGTGATGGGTCTTTTTCATTCGCCTGCACCACCTCCCAGCATGGTTGTCAGTCAGCCATACAAGTCACGGCAGCCTTTCTTAATCCCCTGTCAACGGTTTCATCCCCTCCGAGCCTTTGTTTACATTTGAGAGAAACGGCGGGATTCTCTTCGCGCCATCGCTTTGTTTTACCTCACACCAAGCTATCTGTTTTGGATAGATAAGCACTGCCTCAGCATGTCACATTGATACCGCTCAGCAGCTCATTATGGAAACTGTTCATGGTATTGAACTGACCTTCACCTCTTTCTCATTGATATTAGGCCACATGATGGTTTATCAGTCGCGCTAATTAAGGGCTGCCTTTTCGGTGGCACGCTAAATCAGGGGCAGTGATTCACTGCTCCACTGATACGCGTCACCAATATCTGCTAACATGTTCTATTGCAATGGCATTTCCAGTCCTGCCACTCGCAATATGGGTATTTTCCTTTCCTTAGCACGTGGATAGGACTCTAGCTATCTTGATATTTCTAACTGCATATATGTAGGCACATGTGTGTTAAAAGAATGCAAGCACACCAATACCATCTTGGAGTCTGTATTTGTTTGAGCGGTGGGCGAGGGCACATAGGCACAAGAACAATGTGCACCCTTCACGATATTGAGAGTGACAGCCCACACATTTCGGAATGTTAAATTAAGTAATATTCAGTGACACAAAAAATGTAATGCTTTACTTTGAGAACCCGGTTGACTGTGAGCAATTATTCAGTTTGCACGGTACGTGGGCTTTACATGCGAATATAAGTCCACATTCAAGCAAGTTGGTGTCTACAAACGCATTCTCCCACCTCTACCAGCTTCCTTTAAATCACCCTCCACCAGCTTGCCTCCCCAGTCAGTGCCTACTTCATGACACCACTGCAGTCAGTGCCCCACTTGGGCCAACCCAGTCAAAAGAGACTGGGCACATCTGAAATAGAATTATACCAATTATCTGCAGTCACTCGTGATTGTACCTTGTAGGCCGCTTTCTGATTTTGCATCGCTCTCCTCTTCAGCTCTGGTGACCTCCATGCAAATGGACGATGGTCTCCACTCAGTGACTGGCTGATAATTCCCCTCACAAACATCTTATTTGTAGGTTTCTGGAGGGGGTGGGGGTTAAATTACCATTTGCAACAGGGATATTACCCAAGTGACCTAATGCCAATAAAGCCCCCAGCGATAGGCTCTATTGGCCAGTAACGACTCTTAGCCGACTATGTTGGCCTTTACTTTTTCAGGGCTGTTGAATCAGCTGGCAAGCGCTTAGGTTCTGTATGTCTAGTTACTCCATGCCTCATTGGCATATTCGTACCCATGGGATGGCAGCTGACCAATCAGGAAACATGGAACACAGGCAGTTCCTGCTGTTGAAAGCCTGGGTACCTAGTTGTGAGCTGGCTTTATGCCTGGGTCTTTCCCATGTTTGGCATTGCTAGAACTCCCTGCTCTCACTCCCTATTCCCTCCTCCCTTCCCTCTCCCCACAAAAACCCAACTTCTCCTCTCTAACTTTCAGAGATATCACAATTCCACTTAGCCCTCATCACCGCTGTTGCTCTGTATACCAACTCACTGCCCTATACATCTACCATAGAAATGGGAGGGACTCACCACTCCAAATGCTCTTTTATACTAATTCTTTTGGACCTTTCTGACATATTCGATACTGTCGACCACTCCTCTCTCCATTTCACTCTACAGAACATTGGGTTTCTCAAATCTGCTCTTGCCTGCATCGCCTCCTACCTGGAAGGTTATTTTTTAAAATCTCTTGGAAATCACAAACCTCTGAACCCACCCCTCTCCTCGTCAGCATCCGCCGAGGATCAGACTTCGGAACTCTGCTCTTCACCCTCTAATCCTCTTCCCTAGAAAGACTTATCTCATCCTTTGACTTTCACCATCGCCTTTTTTGCTGATGACACATAAACGTTTTATCATTTTTATCATTTTTCTCCTTCACCCAACCTTCTTCGAATGGATTATGAATGGTCCCATTGCAATTCACCACTGGATGTCTCTCTGCTGCCTCATATTGAACAAAAACAGAACTAATCTTTCTCCTGGCTTCCAATGCCATCCATCCCATCTCCTATATCCCCCCGCCTGAACTTCTTTCTCCCTCATCCAAAGTTCACAATCTTGGGGTCCTCTTTGACAGCAACCTATGATTGCAACAGTTCATCACTACCACCACCTCTGCTGCTCGTATTAATCTCCTCAACTTTCGGATACATTTTCCTTTTCTTAATAAGCACTCTACACCACTCTAATCTCCATTCTCATGCTCAGCAAATGTGACTATTTTTCATGCCTACTCCTTGGCCTTCCGATCTACCCCTTCCTCCCTCTAGACAAAGCCCTCAGCTTTGCTACCTGCAGATTCTACAACCTACTCAGATTCTTCCCCACTTCTACCTACTGGCGACATGCCAGTTGGCTCTCCATAAACAACTGCTTGGCTAACAACTTATCAATAGTCTTGTTCCTCAGTACCGGTCTGACTGTGTCTCAGTTTTCTCACCATCTTGTTCCCTTCGAATCCTCCTCTACACTCAAACTCACCATCCCATAACCACCCTGTTCCTATTATTGCATTCGCTCTTTGTGCCTTCTTGTGCCACTCCACTGGAACCCACTGCCCATAACAATCAAAGCCAGCACAAAAGTGAATCTCTCCAAAGCTTGGCTTAAGCTTCACAACTTTCTAAAGCATGAGCTCCGCCTGCCTTCTCCCCAGCCCCTCTACCTGACGCCACCAACATGTTCAGTGACACTTAATAATGTAATTTTGTATATTTAAATAGTACTCCTCTTTAGTTTGAAGTTCTTACCTTCTTAGGTTAATGTTACCTTTGTAAGTCACCTGTTTTCTTACATATTGCTTTTATTATTATTATTATTTTTTTTGGTCTTGGTATAAGTCTGACTTGTCATCACCCTCATAAACTGGTCCACCACTTGTGCTCATCTTTGTGCTATTTTAATGTACCCTTCTCGCGAACCCCTCCGCCACCCAGAACTGTGCTATTGCAAGTAATATCTTTTTGAAATTGACATCCCTGTTCTTCAAATAGATACAAATACATTCAAAAAAGTTTGTTTTCTATACACTGACTCGATGGCCTGTGCATTTTAATTTTTTAGATGATCTTTGTATCCAGGAGTGCTAATAGCAATAATACCCTGTTTTAAGTATTTTACTCTCTGGTAATGGTACAGCACCTCATTAAAGTTCCTTGCTGCAAACCAGCTTCACAACTCGAACCCTGGGCCATTACCTCACAGCACAGCCCTCGGAGCAGGGTAGTGCTGCATGATTAGAGCTTTGGAAAGTTGGTAGTTCCATTGCATTACATCCTGATGCAGAAAGCAATAATGAGGCATTCCAGCCTGATTGGCGAGCTGCAAGAGGAGTTATCAGCCTGCTCCCAAGTTAAGGACAGACGTGAAACTGTGATTGCTTAGCAAGGGGGGAATGACTGATAAATCCCATTGCAGCCCTTCCAATTCAGGCCAGGAAGCCATTATAAATGGGTGAAGTAGGTATAGGTGAAAAAACATTTCCTAAATTGGAACAAACAACTTTAAATATATGTAAATAAGGAATGTAACTCGCCCGCCTGTCAGCTCCATTCGTTATGGCATGTTTAAACACAATGAGGATGGACAAACAAATGAGCCATTATGGCAGGCAGAGGTGAGGAGGTTTTGGGGAGAAAAGCTGAAAGAGAGAAGGGACAACGAAAGGCAGCTAGAGGCAAGCACAGATAGTGAGGGCCGTGACAGAGGAACAGAGTCAGGATGATGTATGTCGAGTTAGGGGAGCAAGAAGAATTGATCATGAGAGAAGTGTTTAAATGTAGGGACAGGAAGGATTATGCAGGGCGTGCAGAGACCACGCATGACCATAGACAGAGTTAGGAGGGCAGACAGTCATAGTGACGGCAGGCAACAGGGACCTCATGCACACGTTATAGAGGGAATGTGGAACATTGGTCAAGGGTGGGATTTATAGTGCCAATGTTGCAATATTATATGTGTCTGGTATCATTCATCCCTTCCAAGATTCAATGTTTAGTCTCTCTCTCTCTCTCTCTCTCTCTCTCTCTCTCTCTCACTCTCTCTCTCTCTCTCTCTCTCTCTCTCTCTCTCTTTCAAAGACAGCCGTATCCCCTCAATTGGTGCAATATTATAATAGCATTAAATGCCATTTATGCACCAGCACCTGGGCCTATACCTTTTGGGGAGAGCATTCACGGGCAGTAAATCCCTCAGCACTACACAATTCACAGATCAGAATGGGTTATAAAAACATAATATTATGATGTGTTATAACAGGCTATCGATATATAACAAAGGAACTCATTTACAAAATGGCTTCAGAGGTGGGGAAACGACAATGTAGGAATAAGTAACATTTCTAGCAAGGAAGCAACATTCAAAAGATCAGGGCTTAACATTTTGGACTTCTGGTTTGTTTCCATTGTGGTGCTGTATGTAGGTGAGTTGGTGGCAGGGGAGCCAACCTCTTTGTAGGGTTGTCTGCAAAACAGAAGCTGGAGTGCTCTTTGCATCCGTGAACTCAAAGGAGGGGAGATGGTGGGACCTGTGTTACCGCCTGTGCAGGTGATTTGATACATGTTCAGAACGGTTCAACATCTGTAGCGGGCCGCTCGGTATGGGAAATATCGATGAGATATATTGTGCTAGTCTCTAAGTATTATTTGGGAGCCATTAGTGGAAGAAAGAAAATTGAACACTATAATTCCCCTTGGCTCCTGCAGCCGGGGCCTCCGATGAATTTGCTGAACAGCTTTTGGTTTTCCCTTAACAGCGTGCAAATCCCTAATGTGTAACTTTAGGAGACCCTCATTTTTCACATCATTCCTGTCACTGATATCACATTTCCAGAATTAATGGAGAACTACATGCCATTGGATTATTCATTGGGAGTCATGAGTTCATTGGTGTATATATAGAAACCGGCTGGGGGATTTTGAAAGTATGCACTTTCACAAACTTGATGTTTTGGAGCGTTCCCAGATTAGATGATATTTAACTTAGACTTTCTGCTAAAAATATCCACATCTTTAGTCAATCTATTTCACTTGGCTCGAATCATCGGAGGAAAGTTCTCTTTCCCACGGAATAGTTTCACATGACATCTCTTCTTTGTTTGTTTGAGTAACCACTTTCTGAGTTTAAAAAAAATAAATCAGCTATAAAATGTGACCAGTAGTCGAATGCAGACAGAGTTGCATAACAACACACAATTCCTTGTCCAGCAATCATGCACCAAGTGTACGAACTTTTCCTGCTAGCAAGGCATGTAATAAGTGTTGCTGTGAAGTGATAAGCATACATCAACACAATTACATTAAAAAGCTTGGTGCTCCTTAAAAAACGTACTTTATACGAAATATCAGAATACATATCCACAATGTCATAGCTTTATAGTACAGAATCCACTTTATCAAAATATTATCATATAATTATCGATTTAGCTACTTATGAAAAGCAAATAAATACACTGGAGAAGCAAAATGTATTGGGAGGAACATTATTTGCTTTGAGTAAACTACATTAAAAGAAATACACAAATATATTTGTGTTGAATGAGTGTTGTGGTTAATATCCAAATCATAAAACTCTGAGATACGATAGTTAAGTTTACTTTGAAAAGCATGACTCACCCCTCTTCCATGTCCAGGAATCATTGCTCCGGGACATGGCCTTCAGCTTTGCTGTAGGCACATTTTTGATACCCACAATGAACACGTGGCGTGCCTAACCACCATGCTCATCACTCACTGTACATGCAGTCTGATATATATACCGAGTTGGCACTGTGTCCTGAAGCATGGCCGTCTGCCATTCCGCAACACAACAACTCTACATGGAGGGCCACCTCCTTTGGCCGTGAATAGCATGTGCTGTGTTAGGGAATGGCTATTGACCATCCTCTGGGCACCGTTACACTATCCGCAGTGCCTCATGGGCATTGCATGTGGTCATTCATCAAGGACAGTGAACTGGGCAGGAGTGCCTGCGGGGCATAGTGTGCAGCCTTGCTGGGGCATGGCAATCCTAGTTATGACCCGTGGAAATAGGGTCATTCCTGAAGCAAAGTACCATATCTGCCATACTGGTTGGGCATGAACTGATAACTGTTAAACCGGGGTAATAAAGGCCTGCTTTTCCTTTAAATACTAGATCAAATTCACAAAATGAGACTCTGAAGAATTGACTTCTTCACTGAAGGAGCATAAGGATGAGTAGAGGCTAAAATGCTCACTCAGCACTCATACTTCTACAAACCTTGAGTCAACAGAATCATAGTGGTAAAACAGACACAGTCAAAAGATATACCTCCTTCGCTTTATGGTAACGTGGGCCGAGGGTAGGTTATAGTCTTAATAGGGGTGTGAAGGTGGTTCAGTAGCAACCCAAACAGTAAAGTACAACAGTCCACAATAAAATAATGTCAAATCAAGACTACACTTGAATTAAACACACCATGCACAATAACAACTAGCTGGATTCTCTCTCCTTTGAGCTGCTCGACTTTCGGTTTCCACGTCTCTCGTGGCACTGGCTGGGCTTCTCCTCTCCATGCTGCTTCCCGGTAAGCTTCTCTTGGTGTCCTTCCACCGGCGAATGCCCAGGAGTACTCTTCTCGCTGCTGTCAATCCCGCGTGAACGCTTCTCTGTGTCTTCCTGTTCTGCTCACTGCAGGAGCAGGTTGGCTCTAAAGTGCTTCTTTTGGTTCTCTGGCCTCTCGAAGAGCTGCAGGCCGCTTCCACAAGCAGTCTGCCATTTCTTCCTTTGATCTTCTCTTAAATGCCCCAGCCACAGATGTATGCTCACAACAACTAAACCATTGCCTGTGCGTGAGGCTCCCTCTGATCTGCATTCCTCCTTTGCTCTTTTTCGTCGCAGTGTAAAGGGGTTTCTGGGAATGCTAGTTTCATTCTACCAACTTGCATGGAAACTTTGTAGCAATGGTTTCAACATGTTCTGAGGGCAAGTCAATGTTTGAGAATTATTCTGGAGATTTGTTTAAGAAACATTCAGCACGTTTCTTTGGGGAAGCAGGGAAGGAACCACAATAGGCCATTAAGATATTGTGTAGGGGAGATTCATCCTGTATGGGGAAATGGGGATACCATGTCTCACCTGTGAACACCACCACTCCCAGGAGGATGTCCCCTCCCATGTGATCCTCCCTCATACAGACTTCCGCAGGGTCAGAATCAGATAGCGGCTGCTATCCCGTGGCCACATGGCAGTAGTCACCAATGGGGAAACAGTGATGGGTCCATCGGATTCATCACAACACTTTAATTAAACACACCAATGTACAATAATAACTAATTAGAATGATACTACACAAAATCACTGCTAAGGAAAGAACACAGAATAAGCAAATACAATAAATGCAGCACACTGGGTAATGAATTAGGGATGAAAAGCAATCAAAAGCAACAATGTTCTTGAAAAAGGATGTATACTTCTGAGCAAAAAAAGAGTTGTTTAGGATTGTGCGGTCACTCTCCTCTTTTCTTATGATTCTATTCTGCCCTCACAGGCCCTCTGTGATGTTCTGTCTGCTTTTATTGTAGAAAAAAATGATAACATTCATTCTGGTATTTCTTTCCCTGGTTTTAGATTGCCTTCTCCTTCTGCTATATTACCCAGGTTGTCTCCCTCCACTCGGTGGTCTACCTTCCTTATCTTCTCCACTGATATTTGCATGGTCGTATAAAGCTAAAATCTAAATCCTCTATGGGCCTCTATGGAGCCCATTCCTCTGGAAGCAGTGAATACCTCTTTCAAACTGGGTGGATCCCGGCCTCTCTTAAGCATGCCTCGATTAACCCATTGTTAAAGAAGCCATCGGTAGACCCTCCTATCGCTGCCAACTTTCTCCTATTCCCTTCTTCCCTTTTTGATGAAGCTTCTGTAATCCCTGGCTGGTCCACTGCTTAATGATTTTCTTGAAAGGTCTCTATTCTTTCACTCCTCACAGTCCAGACCAGGGCATGCAGGCTCTGCTCAGATGTCAAAGTGAGCGCTCTACTCGCTGTGCCACTTGACCGGCTGTTGACCAGTAATGCAGACCCAGGCCTCAGAAGGCGTTGTGGACAATGTACAGGGTCTTGAACTTAATGCTTGTAGTCACTGGGAGCCAAGAGATCTGAGGGCTGCAGAGATATGATCTCAGGGCTTGAGGCCAAGGACAAGTCTTGCAGTCCTGTTCTGGATGAGTTGCAGAGGGCAGAGAGTAGTAGAGGGCAGATTTAGAAAGAGGCTGTTGCAGTAGTCCAGCCTGGAGAGAACCACAGATCTCGAGACAGTGAGCTTCTGTGGGAAGGAGAGGAAAGGAAGAATACCTCTGAGGAGGTGCAGTTGATAGTTTGCCTTCTTAGAGACATCAGAGATGTGTGGAGAAAAGGAAAGCGTGGAGTCAAAGATGACCCCGAGGTTCTTAGCCTTCCAGGTGGGAACAAGGAGAAGGCCAAGGAAGGCCAGAGAGTGACAGGAAAGGAAGGTGTAGCAGTACCTATGAGGAGGATCTCTGTATTACTAGCATTAAGGTTGAAGTCACTTGCGGAACACCACTCCTGGATTGCAGACAGACAGTCAGAGAAGAGAGGTGGCAGAGGAGAGCCTGAAAACGGGCTGAGTGTCATCCGCATAGCAGTGAACATTGGAGCAGAGAGCAGCAATGCAGTGGGTGAGGGGTGCCAGGTATTGGCTGAAAGCCAGGGAGAGAGGTTAGACCCCTGGGGAACACCATAAGTGGAGAGTGAGCTAGAGGAAAGGAAGGACCCAAGTTGGACCTGAGAGGGTTGGTTGGAGAGGAAGGAGGTCAGCCAGGCCAGGGCCTGATCAGTGATACCCAGGTTATCATGGAGGTGTTGAGCAGGATGGAATGGTTGACCGTGTCATAGGCAGAAGAGAGATCGAGTAGGATGAGGACAGAGGGGAGATTAGAATCAAGGTTTAAGATCAGGTCTTCACGGATGTTCAGGAGAGCAGTTTCCGTGCTTCTGGCTGCTCTGAAGCCAGACTGATGGTCATGGAGACAGCCAACAGAATCAGTGTAAAGATTAAGCTGGGATATGGCTAGCTTTTCCAGGAGTTTGCCCAGGAAAGGAGTGATAGAGATTAGGTGATAGTTAGCTGGACAGGAGAGGTCGGCTGTGGGTTTCTTGAGAAGAGGGTGCACAAGAGAGTGCTTCAGAGGGGAGGGGAAGGGTCAAGAGGCGGTGGAGTGGTTGCAGAAGTCGGCCAGGGCAGGAGCAAAGGTGTCAATATGGTCCTTGATGGTTTTGGACGAACCGGGGAGAACCTGCTTTTATGAGACATCATAGATCGTAGTTGTCTGGAAATATCATCAGGGGAGAACAGAGGAAAGGAAGAGAAAGAGGGAGGAGGGGCAGCTGCAGGGGGGCGAGAGGTAGCCGAGAGATAAGAGGGAAGAGGAGGAATGAACAAGAGGGTGAACAGGATGTCCTTGGTTTTAGAGATGAAATGAGAGGGCAGGACCGTGCAGAGGGCCTGGGAGGGGGCAGGAAAAGTAGAGACTGCAGCAGGATTGGCCAGCTCCTTGCAGATTTTAAAGAGTTTGTCCAAGTTATTAGATGCTGTGGAGACACAGGCTTGTATGTGGGCTCTCTTTCTAGTGTGTACAGAGAGCCGGTATTGCCTTTGGAGCAGGCGGCAGGACAGTTTGTCAGAGGATGCACAAGATGCCTGCCATTTCCTCTCAGCCATCCTACACTTGCGTTTAAGGGTGAGTAGGTCAGAGTCGTACCAAGAGTTGCACTTGGCTTTGGGCTTCAAGCGGATCCTCATAACAGGAGCAAGAACATCAAGAGTATCAGAGATAGCAGAGTGGAGCTAGGCAAAGGCAGTGCCAGGATGAGAGTCAGCCAGCGGTGGAGGTGGGGGAAACAAAGTGGCAGCAAAAGCCTCAACTGACAAACGCTTCATGGGCTGGATGACAGAGAAGGTAGGTGGCAACACTGGAGCCGGCTTGGCCTGTGGGGTAGAGTGGGAGAGATGGGGGTAAAGGAGAAATTGATCGCTCCAGGAGAGAGGAGTGGTGAGAGGGTTAGAGAGGGGGAGGTCAGAGGAGATGAGAACATCCAGAGTGTGCCCAGCAGAGTGAGGTGGGCCAGAGGGAAGAATAGAAAGTGAGAGAGAGAGAGTCACAGAGGTTGCGAAAGTGTACAGAAGAGGGAGAGGAAGCATCCAGGTGGATATTGGGGTCTCCAAGGAGGAGAGATGAGTGGTCGAGGGCACGGGGGAGGAGGAGAGGTCAGCCCACTCGAAAAGGAAAGAGGTAGTCTGACCAGGTGACCAATAGATAGTAGCAATGGTGAGAGAGTGGCAGGGAGAGAGAGAAAACCTGCAGGCAAGGCATTCGAAGGAGGAGTAGGCCTGCGTAGGAATCACAGAGGCAGGAATCCACTCTGGGAAGATCAAGGCCACACCCCCACCGGAATGGTTGGATCTGAGTATGATGTGGATCTTGTAGCCATCCGGGAGGAGAGTGTCAAAGCTCATGACAGAGCTGGTCGAGAACCATGTCTCGATGAGACTGAGGACATCACGGTCGAGTTTTTCCAGTAGAAGACAGATGTCAGAGGAGTGTTTGACAGCTGAGCCAGAGTTGAGCGTGGCAATAATGTAGACGGTTGCCAGCCTTGAAAGACATCCGGTGAGGGGTACAAATCAGAGGTACGCCCTGCGGAAGTGTAGAAGGAGCCCAAGGGAGGGCAGAGAAGGAAAGAGGAGAGGGTGAGGTAGCCAAGGAGGAGGCAGGGGTGGGAGGCAAGGAAGCCAGAGGGGAGAGAGAGGGCACAGCAGGAGAAGGAAGGAATGAAGTTGATGAGGCACGAAAAAGGTCTATCAAAGAGGAAAAGATTGGCCTCAGGGCCTTGGACCAGGACGGCGCCATTCAGGTATACAAAATGATTTCCTTAGAAGAGTGGAAGGGGTCCAGGAGGGACTCCCACCAGGTGCCACCATTAATGGGAGAAGAAGATAAAGGAGAGGGCACAGAGACCATGTGAGGAGTCCAAAGATCAGGCGAAGGAATGACAAAGAGGATGTTGGTGAGGGTTTGTCTGGAGGAAGCGCTGGTGTAGTTGTCAGCTATAGGGAGACCAGAGAGTGAGGTCAAGATATCCTTTTTGAACTTCTTCCTACCAGACCTAGTGAGAATGGAGGGATAGTCAATGGAGAAGCAGGTAGAGAAGATAGTGGAAACATTGAGTGCCATAGGGGATGTGGAGGAGGGTGAAAAGGAGAGAGAGGGGGGAGGGATGAGAGTGAGAGGGGGAATCAAGACAGGAAGAGCAGGACACAGTAGCAAAATGCAGTCACTGGGCATCAATATCAGAAACACATAGTAGAGCCACAGTGGCACAGCAAAATTCAAATTGGCAGCAAAAATGTGGAAACAGTACAGCCACAGGGGCAGGCTATATTCGAATTTGGCAGCAGAGGTAAAGAACAGTCCATCCACAGGGCAGGCTACATTTGAATTTGGCAGCAGAGGTGGAATACAGTACAGCCACAGGAGCACAACAAAATACAAATTGGCAGCAGAGGTTGGAACAGTCCGCCACAGTGGCACAGCAAAATTTGAATTGGCAGCAAAGGTGGAAACAGTACAGCCACAGCGGCAGGCTAAATTTGAATTTGGCAGCAGAGGTGGAGAACAGTACACCAACAGGGGCAGGCTAAATTCGAATTTGGCATCAGAGGTTGAAAGCGGTACAGCCACAGGGGCACAGCAAAATATAAATTGGCAAATAAATTGGAAACGGTGCAGTCACGGTGGCACAGGAAAATTCAAATTGGCAGCAAAGGTGGAAACAGTACAGCCACAGGGCAGGCTAAATTTGAATTTGGCAGAAGAGGTTGACAACAGTACAGCCAAAAATTGGCAGCAAAGGTGGAAACAGTACAGCCACTGTGGCACAGCAAAATACCAAATTGGCAGCAAAGGTGGAAACAGTACAGCCCCAGGGGCAGGCTACATTCGAATTTGGCAGCAGAGGAGGAGAACAGTACAGACACAGGGGCACAATGCAGTCACTGGGCGTCAAAATCAGAAACACATAGTACAGCCACAGTGGCACAGCAAAATTCAAATTGGCAGCAAAAATGTGGAAACAGTACAGCCACAGGGACAGGTTATAGTCGAATTTGGCAGCAGAGGTAAAGAACAGTACAGCCACAGGGCAGGCTAAATTTGAATTTGGCAGCAGAGGTGGAAAACAGTACAACCACAGGAGCACAACAAAATACAAATTGGCAGCAAAGGTTGAAACAGTCCGCCACAGTGGCACAGCAAAATTCGAATTGGCAGCAAAGGTGGAAACAGTACAGCCACAGCGGCACAGCAAAATTCGAATTGGCAGCAAAGGTGGAAACAGTACAGCCACAGTGGCAGGCTAAATTCGAATTTGGCAGCAGAGATGGAGAACAGTACACCAACAGGGGCAGGCTAAATTCGAATTTGGCATCAGTGGTTGAAAGCAGTACAGCCACATGGGCACAGCAAAATATAAATTGGCAAAACAATTAGAAACAGTGCAGTCACGGTGGCACAGGAAAATTGAAATTGGCAGCAAAGGTGGAAACAGTACAGCCACAGGGGCAGGCTAAATTTGAATTTGGCAGCAGAGATGGAAAACAGTACAGCCACAAATTGGCAGCAAAGGTGAAAACAGTACAGCCACTGTGGCACAGCAAAATTCAAATTGGCAGCAAAGGTGGAAACAGTACAGCCACAGGGGCAGGCTAAATTCAAATGTGGCAGCAGAGGAGGACAACAGTACAGCCAGAGGGGCAGGCTAAATTCGAATTTGGCAGCAGAGGTGGAAAACGGTACAGCCACAGGGGCACAGCAAAATACAAATTGGCAGCAAAGGTGGAAACAGTGCGGCCACAGTGGCAGAGGGAAATTCAAATTGACAGCAAAGGTGGAAAAAGTACAGCCAGTACATCCTGATTGGTCATTTGACAGAGGCTGGCATCTCAGGCATTGTTCACTCATGGTTTTCTTCCTTTCTTTCCAACTATCATCAAACCCTTTCTCTTCCCCCTGTCTCATCCAAATCTATGGCTCTCAAATGTGGTGTCCCCCAGGGATCTGCTTTATCACTGACGCTGTTCAAAATTTGCATTCAGCCTCTCACGAAACTAATGTTCTCTCATTGCTTTCTTTGCTATTTCTACATAGACGATACACAAAACCTGGTCCGCCTTGATCCGTCTAACTTGGCTATCAGGTGACAGGAACTGTCTGGGGGCCATGTGGGAATGGATGGGGAGTCATTGGCATCAGCTGAACGCGATAAGACTGCAGTGATGGTGGTAGGCCCTCCTTCTGTCTCCTCTTATTGGACCCCAGCTTTCTGTCCCGCTACCCCTGGTCCCTTCCCCTCGCCTGTCCCTGTAGTCAAGGATCTGGGGGTGAAACTAACATCTTCTCTTTCTATGGAGACTCAGGGTGGTGTAGTCTGTCATCATGGCTATTTCCATCTCAAATTGGTTCGCAAGGTCCTCCCGCTTATCCCAGTGCAGCTTAGGGCACCTGTGGTCTCTGATCTGGTGGTCTGTTCCATTGACTACTGTAACTCCCTGTTTCTGTCGCAGCCGGCCTATCTTTCGGGACATTTGCAAGTTCTCCAAAACTATGCTGCCAGCCTGGCAACCTCTACCCCACACTTTAACCATATATCGCCTGTGCTTCGGAGGCTTCACTGCCTCCCGGTAGCTCACCATATTCAATTCAAGGCATTATGCCTGGTTCATTGTGCCTATTATGATCAGGGTGCTGATTAACTACTAACTGAATTTTATCCATACGTCACTGGATGTGCATTGTGATGGGCAAATGCTTTTCTTGTCCCCACTCCAAGATTTAAACGCAGCCAGATTGGGGGATGTTACTTGTCAGTAGCAGCATCTGCTCTGTGGAACGCACTTCCTCGTACTCTGTGAGTAATCCCTGCTCATTGTTATTTCCGCCAAGCACTGAAAACTTATCTTTTGTAGTCCTCCTTTCCTCATCCTTCCAAGTAGTGCCAAGATGACTTTGCAGTGTACATTGCACTCTATAATTTTAGAAATCAATCAATCAATCAATCAATCAATCAAACAGGGTTAAAAGTAATTTAACCAGAATCTAGGGCCCAAGAAAAGATGAAGGGGACAGCTAGCAGACCACCATAGTACCTTCTTTGCAGTTCTTGGTGGTTAGGCAGCACAGCACCAGACTTCTTTGTGCTCTGCTAAGATCAGGAGAGCGAAAAAGGCAACAAAGGACGGTTCCTCTGGTTCAAATGTGCTAAGCAGTTCTTGAACCATTTTCCAATCTGTTTGATGGTGAAACACACTAGTATCCCAGCTGTTCTGACAGTCAGGATGCTGTAGGTCTCAATCCAGGGGCTCAGAGACAAGATGTGTCTGACACACAACTGTAGGAGTCCTCCAACAAGGTGGTGTCCTGGGTAATGCTGTGGTTGGCAGAGGGGCAGTCTTGCTGCAGCAGCAGGTACCTTCTTCGGTTGTTGTGAGTTCCACTTCAGGGGCTCAGGGACAAGATGGGTCCTTGTTCTCAGGCTCCCAAATACGGGGGAGGCTTGGACATAACTGCAGGGGTCCTCCAATACTGTGAGGTCCTGGGTACTGCTGTGGCTGCCAGAGAGGCAGGTCAAGTTCCATTAACCTATTGCCCCCAAATGTCCCTGGGGATTGTTACGGGATAGAGCTTGGAAAACTGCCTTCATCTCACAACTGGAGGACTTAAGAAAGCACAGTGACATTTTCTCAAGTGATGATTCAAAGATGATGATGATGATGATGATGATGATGAGGAGGATGATGATGATGATGATGATGATGATGATAATAATAATAAATATAGGGCTACACAGCCATAGGTCTCAGAGTGCTGAAATAATAGAAGACATTATTATCAAACAGAGTGATACTCAATCTATTGACGTCAGAAGGATGAAAGGCTGAATTAACTGCCAGGATTTAAACTTGCCACAGCAGGCTGCGCACATATATCAGTGGCAAGCACTTTGCTTGCTGTGCTATCTGACCAGCTTCAAGATGATTCAAATAAGTTGCGAGAGACCCCTTTAGACAAAGGTCCCCAGGTGTTTGGACTATACTTAGCCTGCTTTAGGGGTCCAATCCCTATTATGGAAATGTGTGGACTTTGCCCTTATGATGCCACACCGAAGGTGATTTGGCAGAACCCACCCAAAACTGTACAGATTCCTCTCTGGCTTACCCAAATTCTATCCCCTCTCCTTCTCTATAGGTTCAAAGAAAGGTCTTTAGAAATGCAGCCCCCTGTTGTGAAGCATGGCTTTCTGTGAATGGGCATGTCTGTTGGTTTCTGCTCCCAGGCCTGCATCCTGTGGAGTGGCTGTGCCAGGGAGAATGGTGTTACCTGCCCTTACAAAGGAACAACGAGAGGCACCCCACCAGGCTACATTCCTCCCAATGATGCAGGGGAATACACATAACCCCTCCACAGCTCACCTGGGCCTACAAGGCTGACTCATGTGCAATATCAATTTAATGTGGCTGGGATAAATCTGAGCGATGCTGGTCACCATACCCTAGCTCAGGTATGGCTTATATTTGCAGTTGTATGTGCCACCAGGACAACATGTTCAGATTTATGTCGTTTTTAGAGTGGAGTGCATATTTTAAATGAAGCCCCTTTGATACAGAGACTTGGGTGTCAATGCAGCTGTAAAGAGGGCACATTTGACCTCGGAGCCTGCTCTGTGCCACTTCAGCAAAACAAACAGCGTGAGAACGCCAGGTCTTGGACAGGGACGTAATTTCACGAAAATGCCTGGGGTTGCGGAAGTGACATCACACGACCCTTGACCTCTGATGACATCACGGGCAGAGATGTCATCTGACCCCACCCCAAAGTGACATCACGGGAAGAATGGATCACCATATGTATCGTCAATATCAGTCTGTATAGGCCCATATTACCAAATTACTGTGAATGCAAACAGACGTCCAAGGCCAAACGATAATGATGTGTTATTATATAGCACTTAGGCTTAAGCGCTTCATATAGAAGAAATATACATACAATATCACCTAACCAGTGTTGGTGCTCATTTATCAATCTCAGCAGGAAGAAAGGCTGAGTTGACCTTGACAGGAGTCGAACCTGCAACCAGCATATCTCACACACATTGCAGCAGCGATTGCTCTACGCACTGAGCTATATTACCGGCTATAGCTACCAGAAAAACAGCCACTGCAACAACAAAGAGCCGCGTGCTGCTGGCCACAGACCAGGTGCCTCAATTAAAAAATAGAAAGCATATATTTTTTAAAACATTTTTTTAGGGGTAGCAAGGGAGACCACATGGGTAGCAAGGGAGACTTCAAGGGTTGCAACTGCGATCCCTGGCGACCCCTAAATGGCATCGCTCGTCTTGGATTACCACATTAGCCGGGACACATGTGATTGAACTAATGGAGAGACAGTGTTCCTCTTCCAGCTTTGAGCTAAGGACTGCAATAACCAAGATGGTTTAAAGGATCCCACAAGGATGATATACCTTTCACAACTTTGTTGATCACCTAGTTTGCTGCTACTATCCACCCCTTTTGACATTGCCTATGGGGCCCCTGCAGAGGGAATGTGGGGGAGTATGCTTGAGCCGGGTGCCTGCCGGATGTCAAGGAGAACACAAACAGCTAAACTGTTGGTTCATATGACATTAGTGTGCCGTTCACCAACAAAAAACAGTTTTAGTTTCCCCGAAGAAGGCTGGGTGTTTAAAAGAAAATTACTCACACAGTCATCCCAAACTCGAGTTGGCAATAAAAAAATTGTCAGTGATTGTCTTGAATATTGGTTGTGTTCTCATTTTGTTGAAGAAAGGTGTTCATTCATCTTAAACACCACATATTACAGAATAGTGGCGCACAGTGGACAAAAGGGTGCCACAGCCAGACAGCTTTTCTGGCAGTTTGTATGTTTACAGTTCTTATGCACATGCACTTCACGTTGGATATTGTTTGTGATATGATGGGATGTGATTGAGGTATGATAGAATGCTTGGGCTTGAATGTTTGGTGGATGGTTTGGTAGATACAATAGGTGTACCCTTGAGTTATACATGGATACCCCCAGTAGATAGTTTTATGAATGAAGCATATTTTTGCATCTTTGCATTTGCTCTTTGCACAATGTATAAATATATGATCGTATCTTGATACTGTATTATCGTTGTACTATGTCCACATTTTTTGAAGATATGATGAGTATGAAATAAAACTATTAAAAATCATTACATGGCTGTGAACACCACATTTATTGGAGTGGTGGTTCACCACACACAACATTCATGCATTGCATAGAATTGTTCTGAGGGCCCTACTTTTCTTGTAACTAACAGTGCCACTGGTGGATCAGGTGCTGTGAATCAGGATACTGACGCAGCAAGGTTCACGTACACACTATGTTTATGGCATGGAGTTTATGAAAGGGGAATCTGATTAGCAGATTTTCCTTGCAAAGATGGAATTACCTTTATCATTTTATTATTTAATAACCATTAAAATGGCTATGGCTTTCACATCCTTGCCAGATGGCAATTCATCACAAAGACAAAGGGCCTCATCACGAGTCTGGCGGTAACCCTTAAATGCGGCGGTAGCACTATTACCGCTGCATTTAAGGGTCTGCCAGATCATGGGCTTGGCAGATTTGCCGACTTTCAGAGCTATAAGCGCCGGCACTAATACCGCCAGTGGTAATAGAGCGAACATTCCCTATTGGGCCCAATGGGGAATAGGTAATTCCCGAATGGGTCCAATAGGGAATCAGAACTAACTGTTCCACCAAACTCGTGATCTGGCGCTAATAGTGCCGGGGGGTTTGGCGGTAGGGCTAATAGCCCCGGCGGTACCACCGGGGTTAGTGCCCAACTTGTGATGAGGCCCAAAGTGTGCAAGTTGCCCGGACATCAGCGTCTTTTCCAATTTTACTTTTTGTCCTACACACTGTGTTTTTGGGACCCCCTTTAAAATGAACACACCCTGCCCCAGATGGTGCTTCATGACATCTTTTTTTTTTAATCATGTTGATTTTATTTCTCATTTGGAAGATTTTGTGTTTATAATATTTCTAAAAATGAACTTTCACACGGAAGTCCTACTCTAAGTTTATCAGTGGTTGCAAACATTTATTTGCATAGCGCATCCCTTAAGTTCATTAACCCATCCCTAAGCTCACAAAGCATTCAGATTCATTGAAACCTGCTGTTCTTGAAAAATAATATTCCACCACTCTGAGACATGCCTGTGCCTTCACCACAGCGGGTGCTATAAAACCCTTTAAAATGTTTTTTCTGCACAACCTTCATAAACTTGGACCTGAGTGTGTGAACCTAGAAATCCTGTCAGAATCAGCATTTGTAGGCTGCCATATACAAATCACAGCTCTGGATTCTGATTTGAATGGGTGACTGAGAACATTTTTGTGACCAGAAGAGAAAAGTAATCTCTGTTTTTGAATGACTTTTGTTTCTTCCTTTTCAAAAAACAACTAAAAAACACTGTATGGATTCTCCCCAAACCATTGAGGATATTTTTGTATTCATTTATTTGTTGGACATTTGAATGGCACCTATATAGCAGACAGTGTTTCCAGGCGCCTCAAGACAAATGAGGGGCGTGGTGGGACAGAGGAGAAAAACAACAATAACAGTCCTACTAGGCCTTGTGACATTCGGATTGTGCAAGTGCGGTATCAAGAGGTGATGGGGGGGCAGATCAGTTAGAAAGGGTGGGATAGGCAGAGGGTGTAGGGAGAAGTGCTGAAGGGAGGAGGCCTAAGGGATGGCCAAGTGCTGAAGAGGTTCCCAGGGGGGCAAGTGCCAGGGGGGACCAGGGGTAAGAAGCAATAGTGCAAGGGAGGGGGTGGACCTGCCTTGGAAGGCTAGTCAGGGAACGGTGCCTGAGGGCAAGGGCAGAGAGGAAGGGATGCAGGGGGAGACTGGACAAAGGAGGGCCTGACCCCGGTGAGACTCATAGGGGGCACATGCAACCAGTCACAGTGGAAGGAGAAGAGTAGCAGGGGAAGAGAGAGAGCGGGAAGGAGGAGGAGGAGAAAAGGAAGGTCTTGAGAAACTTAAGGAACTTAAAGAGATCCGGTCAAGTCATAGAGGGGGAGGCCATTCCAGTGGGAGAGTCCTGCCGAAGATAGAGATATACCCCCCACTCACTGCTTGCAAAAACATCTGATCTGCAGAGATGTGGTGTTAGAGGATCAAATGACTCTAGTAGGGAGGTATTTAAGGAGAGAGAGTTGGTTGGTTGTAGCAAGGTCCCAGGCCCCAGAAAGCCTTGTGAATGATGCAGAGGGTCTTGAATTTGATCCTTGCAACCACAGGAGTCAGTGGAGATATTTTTGGGATGGAGAGATAAGGTCCTGGGCTTCAGGCTAAGGATGAGTCTTGCAGTCCTATTCTGGATTAGTTGAAGAGGGCGGGGGAGGAAAGAGGCAGATTAAGTAAGAGGCTGTTGCAGAAATCAAGCCTTCAGAGAACCAGAGACCTAGAGAAATTGAGTTTCTGGGGGAAGGTGAGGAACGGGAGAATGCATCTGAGGAGGTGGAGCTGATAGTGGGCCTTCTTGGAAAGGTCAGAGATATGAGGTGAGAATCAGAGATAGGAGTCGAAGATGAGGCCCACGTTCTTAGACTCAAAAGGTGGTGAAGGGAGGGAGTCCAATGAGGGCAGGCAGAGTGTAGGAGTGAAGGAGGGGTAGGAGTCCCAGTGAGAAGGATCTCAGTCTTACTGGCATTAAGGCAGAGATTGTTTGCAGCACACCTCGGGGGGATAGCTCAGGAGCAACATGCTCGCCTTGGAAGCAAGCTGACACGGAGCACCACAAGTTCGATCACCGGGTCCGCACTTAGAAAACTCTGGGTATTAAGCGCGTTATAAATAACCTATAATATCATATCACCATGCCTGGAAAGCAGCCAGACAGTTGGGAATGAGAAAGGAAAGGAGAAAGAGCAGGGAAACTTAAAGGAGAGCTGTGTGTCATCAGCATAACACTGGAAATGAGGAGAGAAGGTGGAGATCAAGTGGGCAAGAGGAGCAAGGTAAATGTTGAAAAAACATGACAAGAGGATAGAGCCCTCAGGGACACCCAGGTTGAGCGTGAGGTACAGGAGAGTTAAGGGCCCAGTTGCATTTGGGAGGGCCGATTCGAGAGGAAAGAGGTCAACTAATCCAGTGCCTGGTCCGTGATGCACAGGGTATCACTGAGCCGATATTTGAGGATGAATGATTGACTGTGCAAAAGGCAGAGGACAGATAGAGGAGAATACAGGCGGATGTAGAGTTGGAGTTGAGGTTTGAGAGCCGGTTCTCACGGGTGTTAAAGAGAGCAGTTTCCATGCCTCTGGCTACTCTAAAGCCAGATTGGTGGACATGGAGGTAGCCAACAGAATCAGTGTGTTGGATTAGTTGGGAGATAACCAACTTCTCTAGGAATTTGCCAAGAAGGGGGTAGTAGAGATAGGGCAGTAGTTAGCCACGCAGGAAAGGTCCACAGACCACTTTTTTAGTAGGTGTTCCACAAGGGAGTGATTGAGGGGTGAGCGGAAGGAGCCAGTGGCAAAACAGCGATTAGAGAACTCACCCAAGGAGGGGGCAAGAGAGGCAGAGTTGTCCTTGATAGTTCTAGAGGACCAGGGAGCACCTATTTGGATGAGACTTACATCTAGCAGACTGATTTGATGACCTCATCAGGGGCTATGGGTGAGAAGGGGGAGCGAAGGGGGTGAGCGGGGGACAGGGGAGGCATCCATGCAGACAGGGAGAGAGGGGCATAGAGGAGAGAGAGGACAGGATGTCCTGAGGTTTGGGTGTGAAATGGCTGGCCAAAGCTGTGCAGAGGGCATGAGAAGGAAGAGGAGAAGTAGAGACTGCAGTAGGATTGGCAAGTTCCTTGCACTTTTTGAAAAGTTCAGCCATGTTGTTTGTGGCTCTAGAGGTGCAGGGTTAGATGTGGGCCCATTTCCTGGAGTGGATGGAGAATCTGTATGGCCTTTGGAGCAGTTTGTTAGAGGATGTGCTGGAAGCCAATCACTTCTGTTCTGCTGCTTTGCACTTGCCTTTCAACAGGGCTAGGTCAGAATCACACAAACTATTGCACTTGGAAGCAGGCTTTGTGTGGATCCTCATGGCAGGGGTAAGGATGTCAGAGTGTTAGAGAGGGAGAGGTGAAGGTTAGCAAGAGCTGAATCAATGTGGGACTGAATAGTTGGAGTGAGGGAGTGAAGGAGGCAGCAAAAGCAGTGACAGACACTTGCTTCATCAGTTGAATGACAGAGAAAGAGACTTTTTGCACGGGCATGGGCTTAGCCGGGGAGCCCAGGAGCTCCAGATGTCAGGAGAGGAGGGAGTGGTCAGACCAGGAGAGAGGAGTAGTGGAAGGGTTAGAGAAGGAGATATCAACTGAGATTTGGCATCCAAGGTGTGGCCAGCTTAGTGGGTAGGTCCAGAGGGAATAATAGTGAGGGAGAAAGAGACACAGAGGTTGCAGAAGAGTAGAGTGTCTGAATCAGGAGAATCAAGAGGAATATTGAAGTCTCTGAGGAGTAGAAGCTTAGAGGTAGAGATCAGAAGAGAGTAGGCAAGGTTGGCCCACTCTGAAAGGAAGGCAGAGATCAGCCCAGGAGGCTTGTAGATGTAAGTGAGAGTGAGCGAGAGGGTAGGGGAGATGTAAAGCTTCCAGACAAGACATTGAAAGGAGGAGTAGTATTGAGTGGGTATGATGGAAGCAGGGACCCATTCAGGGTAGACAAGAGCCACTCCATCTCCCGACCGGTTAGACCTGGGCTTGGAGAGGATCTTGTAGCCTTTAGGAAGGAGAGTGTCAAAAGCAGTGACAGAGCTGGCATTGAACCATGTCTCAGTTAGAGTGAGGACATCAAGGTCAAAGTCTTCAAGGAGGTGACAGATGTTAGAGGAGTTTTTAACAGCAGAGCGAGAATTGAGGGTAGCTAGTTGGAGCTGGGCACCACCATTATAGGTCTTCCAAGGTAGGTTACAGGGCCAAGATGCACCCGTCGGGGGGGGGAATAAAGAGGCCATAGCAGTGGCAATCGGAGGAATGGCAAGAGAAGAGAGGAAGTTAATGAGAGACGGAAGACTTCTCTCAAGAAGGAGGAGCTTGGGCGAGAACCCTGGGCAATAATAGTGCCATTCTGGTAGACATTAATACTGCACCTAGATGATAGGAAGTGTGTCAAGAGAACTTCCCATCTGGTTCCACCATTAATGGACGCGGAAGAAAAATGGGAGAGGATAGACCCCATATGAGGAGTCCATAGGTCAGGAGAGGGGACAGTAAAGACAATTTAAGTAATTGTCTGCCTGGAGGAATCATTGACCTAGGTGTCAGCTATTGGCAATCCTGGATTGAAGACCAGGAGTGCTTTCTTAAATGTCCTACTTCTAGGCTTCGAGAGAGGGGTAGGAAAAGTAAGAGAGCAGCAATTAGAGGAGGGGCGTAGCTTGGCACCGATGGATGCGGTCGCCTAGCTTCAATGCTCCGCTCCAGTGAAGCTTTAATGTTTTAATCATCCCCTCAACGTATCTCAACTGTGCCTTTCTGAAGCCCCGTTATATTTTCCTGTGCTTCCTAATATCCGTGGCTCCCTCAAAGAAAATTTGTGCTGGCTGCATTTCCATGTTTCAAACCTCGGAGGGCTGGGCCTGAAGCTGCGTCATCCCACAGTATGAGCAGCCGGCGTCTCCTGGCAGCTGGTCGGTTGCTGCGACGTGAGATGCACACCTCCTGTAGGGATAGCAGTTTCCCTCACAACAAAGGTTTTCCTCCTCATTTAAAGCCATGACTTTGATATTGGACCAATTTCTATAAGACCTCAGGCATTTTTCAAGTAGTTTTTATCAAACTGATCACCTTTTGAAGGACTATCTTTTCTACTAATTTGCTTCTAAAGGAAAACTCCCAATATTATCTTCTTTCATTTTTATTTCCCTTGTGTCCCACTTCATATAGTTTCTGCTCCTCCCTTCTGATTTTATCCCTAAGCCAACCTATCACTCGGCTGATGCTTAATGACTATTCTATGACTGTGCTTTGAGTGTTTCACTCTTTTTTACCAGTTTTGTGAGGAGAAAGAAGACCAAAGATATAGGGAGGAGACAGATTGGGAACAGTATTGAATTACATTGTTTCTACATTCTCTTCTATATACATTATGGCTTCTAAGTGGGACAGACAAAAGAGGCTTCTTTGTCATCCCCTACCACTCTAAATAGACAGAAAAGTGAATCTCTGACACCCAAAGAAGATACGGCGGACCCTGTCATGCAGACCATTTTATCAGAACTGAGGACTCTCAAGCCCTTCATGGGGGACACTAATGCCAAATTGAAGCAATTAGACAACTAATGGTAGTATTTGAATCTCGGATTAATGAAGTTGAAAGGCGAGTTAATGATGCAGAAGATGTTTCCAATAAGATCACTAATTTACAAATTACAATAGCCTCCTTACAACAGCAGGCTGAGAATCATGAAAACAGGAATAGAAGGAATAACATTTGCATTGTTGGCCTTCAGGAAGGAACTGAAAAAGATAATCCAATTACCTTCTTATATATGTTTCTTGCTCAGATTCTCATCCTGCCGGCATCTGTGCAGCTCAACATTCAAAGAGCACATCGAATTGGTCCCAGCGATTCACCTCTAAGCACTATCTGTCCACCCAGAACCCTTATACTAACCTTCCTGGACTTCACTCATGTCACTTTCATTATGGAAAGAGTCAGGCAAATTAAGCAGCTGGTATGAAAAGGAAACAGAATCTTCATATCACAAGATGTCTCCAAGACAACTGTGGCGAGGAGAAAATAACTCCTGGCATTTAGACCTGCCCTTAGGCAGTTAAATGCCAGATATGTCATTATCCATCCAGCTGTCCTAAACGTTACCTTAAATGGACTGACCTCGACCTTCCAGAATTCGGCAGATTTAAGACAATACATCCAGTGTCACATAAGGAATGATATGGATACTTCTAACCCCATCACTTGAATGAATTTATGACGTTGCACGTTCTACATTTCGCATTTTGACCTCCTCCACCAGAGCGGGACCGCTGGGCCTTTTCTTTTTTTGGCTCTCATCCCCCATTGCATTACTTTTTGACACAGATTGGTGTGGCTGGTTCCTGTTAGCCACTGTTCTATTGACTTTTTCTGGGTATATTTCTCTTTTACCGATTTCCATGTCTTCACTGTTTCTTTTACCCTCTTGCGTATTTTTCGCTCCCTTCATGTTTCCATCCGCTCTGCTGGGTACTTCCACATATTAGATGCTAACATGCTTTACTGTTTTAATGAAATTGTATAATTTAATTTGCTGTTTATGTCAATGTATACAAATACACTTTAGACCTATGCCCCTTAACATTGTCTCTTTGGAATGTTAAAGGATTACGTAATCCTATCAAGAGACAAATTGGCTACTGGGCCTTCCGATTGGCTACTGGGCATATCTCTTGCCCCATTGGTCGCCAGCAGGCGAAGCTGGCCCACTCCCTCCAAGGACCACGGGAGGCAAGGGCATCATCTGTTTCTGTGCCTGTTTGGTGCTGTGACTGTCGATTGCCAGACCCCTTAGCCCCCTACATACAAGGTACACTTCTATCCATCCTTAGCGCTGTACTGCCACAGTAGTCTAAATCTACCTCTTTGGACGTATATGTGACCACTTTTCACAAGAACTGATGGTCCTGTCTATGCTCTGACCATACCCAGCCTGAGCTACATGTACTGTCACCTCATCCGTACTCATCCACTCCCATTGCCTAAATGTGTGCAGTGGTGGTGGTCAAGTACCTGGTTTATTTTGCCCTATTGTGCCAGTTAGTGCCCACTGCTCGGTAGCATTATTATACTATGTACTATACCTAATGTGTCCCACTATACTCAATTGCTGCATCACTGCATTTCAGCCAAATGTAGAATTTCGAATCTAGGTGCTACTCATTATACGCTACCCAACTGTGCTCTCTCAAAATTCAGGAGTTATGCCACTGTATCCTAGCCAAACTGTGTAATTTCTAAGCTAGACGCTACCCTGATGTGCCTTGCGCCTACAATTGCATTTAGCCTTCCTGTGATTTGCATTGATTAGCCTAGATGTACCCTGCGCCCACAACTACATTTAGCCTTCCTGTGATTTGTATTGACTAGCCTAATTGTGCCCTGCGCCTACAATTGCATTTAGCCTTCCTGTTATTTGCATTGACTAGCCTAGATGTACCCTGCGCCCACAATTGCATTTAGCCTTCCTGTGATTTGCATTGACTAGCCTAGATGTACCCTGCGCCCACAACTGCATTTAGCCTTCCTGTGATTTGTATTGACTAGCCTAGGTGTGCCCTGCGCCTACAACTGCATTTAGCCTATCTATGTTCTGTATTGACTTGCCAGACCCTCCATCTTATAGCGATTTTGCGATCCCGCAAAATGCAGCGAAAACGGCCGTTTTGCGCAAAATGCTGCAAAAATTGCTGTTTTGTGCAAAAACAGCATCTTTAAAAAAAAAAAAAGTGTTACTTTTTTTTAAAGTAATCTGCAAAAATTACTGTTTTGAAAAAAAGAATCCTCAGGGTGCCAGGTCCTCAACTTTTTTTTTTTTTTTTTTTTTACACAAGAAATGAAATCACTGGCTCCCCAAAAAAGTGCAGCCCAATCCTCAAGGGACACATTAATGGGCACATTTCTTATGCACGCCCATTCAGATGGCCTTTTTCACCTCCTTGATCAAATAAAGTGGCGTTTCTGTCAATTTAAAAGCGCATCCCTCATTTCCAAGCAAGATGCACTTTTAAATGTGCAGAAATTGTAGGCAACCCTACGCACACGGGATGCAGGGCTGCCACTGCACGACAGGGTCTTTCCTGACCCTGTCATGCATTTCTTTTATGGTATGAACCGCTGCTGAGTCGCTTGCGTTTCTGTTCCTCAAACAGGATAAAAATGCATTTTATGGGTCGCATTTTACAGCGGCAGGCACCTGGAGTGCCTGTCCCTTTGAAAGGCCCTGGGAGCTTGCAGAACACTGTTGGGAGAGCGATTCTATGCAAAGTACTATCCATTTTGATGACAAAAATCTATCGAATGTTACAATTTGACCAATTTCGTCCAGTACTATTCGATCGATTTTTATAAATACTGAACATGTGTTGCGGGGGTGTCATCCGCTCCCCATGTTCAGTATTTTTGGTCTAGGGTGGTTGCAGAAGTGTTTTCCCCTTTTTCCTCAAAATTGGAGGCGGGGACAGAAAAAAAAAGAAAATAACGAAAAAGGGATCCTGCGGAGTCGGATCCGACCCGCGTTAGAGGGACGGATCTGGCACCGCAGGGTTGCAGGGGAAGCGGCAGCGACCAAGCAGTTAAGTAGGGGAGGGGGTCGGGTGGTGGTGAAAGGTACATTTGGGTTGTTTGGCTGAAGTGCAAATCAATTTGCAGCAAAATTGACTACGGTCATCATAACAAACCCCCCTAAGGATAGAAACTTGACACTAGATTGTCTCCCATCTACGAACCCTACAGAAATGTAGCTAACAACACCAATAATCGAACTTTGACCCGTCCAAGAACCTCTCGACAGCATTAATGCAAACTGCCAATACCACTGACCTAACACCTCCCAAAAATCATTCTTCCCGAGATACCCTCACTCACAAAACCTCACCAACTGCCAACCTTGACAGTACCCTAACGCTAACAGGCCCCCTCATAAATTCCAGATCAATGGTTGCCCATGCTACTGAAATTGCAGACATCTTAAACAATGACAACCTCAATTTACTGGCCATAACTGAGACTTGGCTACATGAGGCCGCAGGACCAACACTCATGTTAGCAGTAACTGACAATTACCAAATCATTAGAGTAGACCGGCCTAATGCCAGAGGTGGTGGCTTAGCCATTATCTTCAAAACAACCTACCCCATTAGACTTGCCACCTCAACTCCCTTCACATCTTGTGAAGTACTCACTGCCAAATTGCCCCTTTCTAATAACCGTACTCTAACAATCCACCTGATATATAGACCCCCTGGGCCTCTAGGTACCTTTGAAGATGACCTAACAAGCCTTCTAGCTGACAACACTAAAGATCACCCTCAGACACTACTGTTGGGACACTTCAATCTAGGCTTTAATGATACTGACAATAAACATGCTGAATCTATTGCAACCTTACTAAATGACCACGGTCTTACACAAAAAGTCCTCTCACCTACGCATATCAAAGGAAGGACCCTTGACTGGGTATCCGAACTAAACTGCAACATCAGTATTACCGATATTGCCCCACAATCTTGGACAGATCATCACTTAAACTTCTCTGCTGCATTAGACCTCCTTAGCCCTAAGCCTAATAACATAGCACCACCTCTCCCCACCAGAAGGATATTACTGCTGAAAAACTTATCCCTCTTCTTCTCCCTGCCATATCTGGAATGGGAAATAACAACCCTGACGCATTGGTAAATACCTTCAACAATGCTATGACGAAGGCACTGGACACAATTTCTCCTGTCAAACTGCGCAAAGCCAGGCAAGTAGCGCACCTAAATGCCTGGTTCACCCCCCAATTTAAAGCCTTAAGAACACACAAAAGGAAACTTCATTCTATTTGGCGCCACTCCCCCTCCAAAAATAACAAAAATAAACTAACAGAATTTGCAAAAATGTACAAAAAAGAAATACCTAAGCCAAAAAGAATACCTTCAATGATAGGTTTGAGAAAGCCAAATCTAACACCAAAGAACTGTTCTCCATCCACCGCGAACTAGAATCCCCAATCCAACCAGTAGATAATGCCCCAAAGGATAAAGCATGGTGTACTAACATACAAAATGCTCTATCAAATAAAATATTGTCCTTACAATGCCTCACTACCACTCACTGACCAACAAACTAGTCAACCCTCGGTGACTAGGACAACCACACCTTTTAGTTTTAAGACTATCTCCATAATTGAAACAGAAAAAATAATACTCTCCCTCAAACCTTTGAATTGTAAAGGCGACACGTGCCCAGCACAGATAATAAAGGATGCAGCTATAGACCTAGACCCCTTTATCTCTAAGTTGATAAACGCTTCATTTAAAAGTAATACAGTACCGGCCAACCTTAAAGAATCTTGGGTTCTACCATTACTAAAAAAACAAACTCTGGACCCCACCATCCCTACTAATTACAGACCCATTACCACTGTGCCATTTCTCCTTAACATTTTAGATAGAGCTGCCTACATACAAATCCAGGACTACCTGGAAGCCAACCACCTACTTGGCTCACGACAATCGGGCTTCCACCCTCTCCATGGCACTGAAACAGCGCTGCTAGACTTGAAGACACAAATTGAAGAATTAAAGGACAATGGAAAAATAGCTTTGCTTCTACTACTGGACTTGTCAGCAGCATTCGACCTGGTGGACCATGAAGTGTTATGCAATCACCTCCAATCTGCCGCCAACTTCACTAATGATGCTACAGCTTGGGCCCAATCCTTCTTAGCTAACCCGACCATGAGAGTTTTCTCTACTTCAGCCTGTGCCGACCCTATCAAAATAACCTGCATATCCCCTACTATGTATAATATCTTCACCAAGCCTCTGTTTGATAAATTGGATAGACTGGGTGTCACCTACACTAATTATGCAGATGACACCCAGATCCTCATACCCCTTTCGGGCAACTTCGAGGCGGACTCAGCCCTGGTGAACAAAATATACACCCTCATTCAGGCATGGATGGCATCCCATGGCCTCTGCCTGAATGACTAAAAAACGGAGTTACTAATCTTAGGCTCTGAAGCTAATATCCAAAAACTCAGCCCAAACTACACATCCTTCAACATTGATAGTAACCCTATCAAGGTGATGTCTGTAGTTAAAACTTTAGGATTCTATTTGGACTCCTCTCTTACTCTCAAAAAGCAAGTCAACTCCCTTGCTTCATCCACAACGTACACTTGCAAACTCATCAGAGCCTCCAGACCATACCTCACGAGAGCAAGTTGTACCACACTAGCCAATGCTCTTATTATGTCAAGATTAGATTACTGTAATGCCCTGTACTCAGGAGCCAACAAATGTACTACAGATATAATTCAAAGACTGCAGAATAACGCCCTGAGGGCAGCATTGAACATCCCCTACAGAGAGCATATTACCAAATTCAGAAAAGAGGTCAACTGGCTGAAAATAACGGACAGTATTCTCCTTAAAACAGCATCCGTCACCTCCAAATGCCTGAATAACTTAGCACCACCATACCTAATGGACAAAATTACTAGGAGAACAGCTACCCGCCCTATGAGATCTGCCAACTCACTTATGCTGGAGATTCCTAGGTTCAAACGCTCGACAGCAGGTAGTTCCTCCCAGTTAAAGCTGCACAATGTTGGAACAAATTACCAGTTGACCTCAGACAAATACAACCGTACCCTAAATTCAGACATACGATACTTAAATGGTTACATACTAATGACACCTAACTGACAAACTATATTTCTACCTTTCTGGCCCCTCCTCGACCATTTACTTCCACCAAACTACACTGTAGCTTGGTTAACTGGGTACGCTGTGTGTACGTAGGTGTGCATATATTGATACCCTTGTTAATGCCTCCTTGACCACTGCTTTGTAGTTAATGTATCTTGTAGCTTGTATCTTGTTCCTATCGCAATCACTGTTCTATGTATTGCTACCTTTGCACTGTAACTAAGTTTTAAGATTTCTTGTTTCTGTTGCGCCCGTCTACCTTAGGCCTTGGTAAGCATTACCAAACAAATAAACAAACAAACAAGCAAACAAACAAAAAGTACTTTCTCATCTCAATATATTGAAGCCCTCAATAGCCTGCATACACGAATCACATGCCTCCGATGAAGAAGCAACAAAACTTAAGCTCCACTGGGTGGGTCAGGTCTTTTCTAGTGCTGCAAATGGAAAGAAGAATGGTGTCATTACACTTATTAACAAAGCCCTTAAATGTAAAGTGTTATCTATGGAATCTGACAAGTTAGGTAGATGGATCATTCTCAAGATATTAGTAGATTCTACAGCATACACAATTATTAATATCTATGGCAAGACTTCTGAAGATCTCTCCTTTTGGAGATGTCAGGAATCATGTGCTTTTATGTAACCCCCATAATCTGATAGCATGTGGAGATTGTAATCAGGTCATACACCCCTTTCTGGACAGGAAATCCGATGTGTTTTACATCAACACCATTTCTCATACACAATTTATTAATTTTATTTCTGTAGTAGGCCTCAGTGATGCATGGTGTATCATCCACCCTGCTGACTCTGAACTGACCTTTTCCTCTACGCCCCACAATTCCTTCTCGCGACTTGATTATATGTACATCCCCAACTCTATGGTTAATCTCCTCCTCGATGGCCAGATAGAATCCATTACGATATCTGATAATTCCCCATTACACATTCAAATTGCTTCCCCAATCAACTCTCACAACTCTAGCAGATTGAGTTTTAATACGAATTTTTTAAATGATGAATCATTTAAGCAGTTTACCACACAACATCACAATAGTTATTTCTCTGAAAATAACAATCAAGACACTTCTATTACCAATAATTGGGAATGCTATAAAGCGGTTCTTGGAGGTCATATTATTTCCTTTGTTGCAAACAAGAAGAACACATTTAAATTTGAATCAGAATCCATTCTCAGACAGCTTAAACCCCTAGAAACCCAATTTACCTGCACTAAGTCTACCTCTATTCTCAAGGACATTCTGAAATTAAGATTTGGATATAACGAAATCATCACAACCTGCTTAAATATAAAGCAAATATATCCAATTCTCCAATAAGACTAGCAAATTGTTGGTCTCGTACCTCAAACTTAAGAAGGAGAAAACCAAAATTGTAGTTATCAAAGATCGCTTAGGGAATAGAACATTTTCTGATAAGGACATTTTTCAAGCCTTCAGAAAAAGTTTATATACCTCTAAAGCCCCTCATAATAATCCCACTGTTACTGACTCCCTACATAATATATCCCGTAATTCCTACCCCCAGGCAAATCTTCTATCTCTTAATGCACCAATTACCGCCCCTGAAATTCATTTGGCTATTAAGAATCTTAAAAAAGGGAAAGCCCCAGGACTGGATGGCTTCCCCATTGATTTTGTTGCCCACTTTCCTAATCTATTAGTCCCAAACTTAACAAAACCTACTCTCATTTAATCTCAAAAGACATGGCCCAACGTTCTTTTCTGGAGGCTGTGCTAATCGTATTCCCCAAATCTA
Organism: Ambystoma mexicanum; assembly: GCF_040938575.1. Taxonomy (NCBI): domain Eukaryota; kingdom Metazoa; phylum Chordata; class Amphibia; order Caudata; family Ambystomatidae; genus Ambystoma; species Ambystoma mexicanum. The sequence goes on along the minus strand of NC_090937.1, from coordinate 790,728,321 downwards.
ATAAAGATCCTGAACTCCCCCAAGACTATCGTCCTATTTCCCTTATCAGTACAGACTTTAAGATTTATGCCAAGATTTTAGCCAACAGACTCCTCCCCTTTTTGCCCAATCTTCTTAATCAAGATCAAGTAGAATATGTAAAGAGTAGGGTGTTCTCCTCCAATATTAGACTTTTTCTAGACATCATAGACATACTACACAAACCAAATGATCCCCATGCTGCGATTGTGCTCAATGCTGAAACTGCTTTCAACAGAGTTGAATGGGATTTTGTGTTCAAAGCTCTTAGGTGGCATGGGTTTGGTCCCCTTTTACTTTCTATGATTACGGTCCTATACTCGAATCCCAAAACAGCAGTCTTTGTGAATGGTCAACTGTCTTCCTTCTGCCCCTTATCTAGAGGGGCATGTCAGGGCAGCCCATTATCTGCAATTCTCTTTATTCTAGTGCTAGAACCCTTTCTGGAAGCTTTAAGACAAGATGATAACAATTTAGGAAATCCATTTGGTCGTTTACATATTAAAACGGCGGCTTATGATGATGATGTACTTTTGTTCCTAAAAAAACCCACAGCAAAGGGCCCAATATCTACTAAATATAATCTCTAGGTTTTCGAAAGCTTCAGGCTACAAATATAATACTGATAAATCAGAGATTCTCCCCCTTAACATACATTGCACACCTTATCACACATGTACTTTAGGTATGAAATGGTGTCCCCAAGGATTTAAATATTTAGGTATCCACATTTCTGCTTCCAATAACAGTATTTGCAAACATAACTCAGAAATCCTTTAAGCCAGAATTAAAGAGCTAGTATCCTCATGGTCCCCCCTTAATCTTTCCTGGTGGGGCCGATTGAAATCTATTAAAATGATGATTTCCTCCATTATACTCTATCTTCTCTATGGCTGCTCTGGCTACTCCATCACGAGTCAAGATCGCCTTTACAAAGGTGGAGGTGTAGCAATCATTGCCAGAGACTCCCTCTCCATTAGAAAGATAGAGAAATCCCTGCACAACAACAGCTACTACCTCCAAGTCAAAATCAACCTCTCTCCCCACTGCACCATTGCTGTTCACATTGTCTATCGCCCTCCAGGCCCAACAGTAGACTTTCAAGCCTCTCTCATTCACCTCCTATCTGACAACCTTAAAAAACACTCAAAATCCATCTCATTGGGGACGTCAACCTAGGCCTCCTGGACTGTAAGGACTCAGCAGCCAAATCCCTTGATTCAGCCCTCAAGGCACTAGGCTACAAGAACACCATCTTCAGCCCTACTTACACCCAGGGCCGAACTCTCGACTGGATCGCACAGCACAACTGTCCACTCATCATCACAGGTTACACGCCCACCCCATGGTCTGACTACCATATCATCACCTTCAGCATCCCCACCACCAGCCCCTCCACTCTGTCACCCTAACCCCTGCCACCCGGCCTCGCAAGAAGCACCCGACAGCTTACTAGGAAAGGTTACTGCCCTTCCTCCCAGCCCAGCCTTCAGACCTCCTTTCTCCACAGACCCAGAAACACTTGCAACAGCCTACCACGTTGCCATCAAAGCAGCTATCAACTCCATTGCCCCACTCAAACCCTGCAAATCCAAACCCACCACCCACTCCAACTCCTGGTTCACCCCTTACCTTCTCACACTCCGCAACAAAAAAAAGGCTGCACTCATACAATGGCAAACGTCCCACTCAGACAAAGATAAGATGATCTTCAAAGTCCACTCTACCAAATACAAAAAGGCAATCACCCAAGCAACGGCTAATCCTTTGAATCCAGAATCCCGGAAGCCCAATCTAGCACAAAAGAAATCTTTGCCATCTTCAGGGAGCTAGCGACTCCCACTGCCACCCCCCAGAATTTCACCAAAGACGAAGCCTGGTGCGATGAAATACAAACGGCTATGCAAACCAAATTGAGCCTTCTCCAAAACAAAATACAAGCCACTAAACAAGCCATGCCTAATCCTCACATCCCTGTCCCTCCTCCTGCCTCTGACCCCCCCATCCTTTCTCCTTCAAACCCATACAGGAAAAAGACATCATCAACATAATGAGGAGTATCAAACCCTCTAACTGTAAAGGTGATGCATACCCAGCTATCATCATCAAGGACTGTACTGAAGCGCTAGCTCCTTTCCTGACAGCCTTTGTCAATTCTTCCTTTGCCACAGGGAAAGTCCGCGCCTCCCTCAAGGAAGCATTGGTCTGCCCTCTATTAAAAAAAACAACTCTCGATCCTGCATCCCCTAACAACTATAGACCCATCACCACTGTCCCATTCCTCCTCAAAATACTGGACAAAGCAGCCTACCTGCAGTTTCAGCATTTCATTGAAGAGAACAAACTCTTGGGTCTCCGACAATCTGGCTTCTACCCCAAACACGGACCAAAACTACCCTACTTGACTTGAAAAATCAGATGGATGACGCCAGACACATGGGTAAACCAGCACTTCTCTTACTTCTTGACCTATCAGCGGCCTTCGACCTCGTAGAACATGATGTCCTATGGCACCATCTCTCCTCCACTGCCAAATTCTCCCCTGATGCCACAGCATGGGTCACCTCCTTCCTACAAGACAGAACCATGCAAGTATTCTCTGACTTAACCTCCGCCTCACCCACCATCATACTCTGTGGTGTGCCCCAAGGCTCCTGCCTCTCCCCCACCCTCTACAACATCTTCACACGACCCCTCTTCCTCATCATCGAGGCTATGGGTATCTCTTACACCAACTACGCTGACGATACCTAGATCCTCCTCACCCTCACTGGTAACTATGACACTGACTCCTTGACCCTTAACAACTTTTACAACACGATTCAAGCCTGGATGGCAGACAATCGACTATGCCTCAACTCCGACAAGACTGAACTCCTCCTGGTGGGTTCCCCCAACAGGCTAAAAAATCTAGACTCCCAGTTCAGTCATTTCACCATTGATACTATCAAAATACCTGTCTCAGACTGAGTCAAAACTTTTGGACTCTACTTGGATTCCAACCTTTCCATGGACAGACAAGTCAACGCAATAGCCTCCTCAGCTGCATATCATGCCAAACTAATCAATGCAGTCAGACCCTTCCTCTCCAAAGAGAACTGCACTAACATAGCCAGAGCCATCGCTGGCTCCAGGCTAGATTACTGCAATGTTCTCTTTCTAGGAACTTCCAACAAAAACCTGGAGAGGCTACAAGTCACACAGAATAGCGCCCTCCGTGCAGCCCAAGGCATTGCTAAAAGAGAACACATCTCGGAGGCCAGAAAACTAGCTCAATGGCTACCAATAATGGAAAGAATCCTCTTCAAAGCTCTGACACTGACCCACAAGTGCATTCACCTCACTGCTCCTGTTCTACCTCTCACAAAGGATCCATCCTCTACAAGGGCAACCTGATCACCGTATACCAACATGTAAAAGAGCCAGAGGGGGGCGGATTCAGATTCCCATATCTCTCAGCAACACATTGGAATGTCCTACCTCCCACAATCCAAGGTGAGCCCTCTCTCATTGCCTTCTGTAAAGCTATGAAAACCGTCCTCTTCACATAAGGTCCCTTGCAGCACCATGATTGCTAATCAAATGTCCCACTGCATAAACTGCAATGTAATGACCAAATGCATGAGCTGTAATGACAACTATGTTTGTAGCAATCATAATGTGCCAACGACTGCTACCATTCCTGTACCCCTGTAACTAAGCTCCTGCAATTAACAGCGCCACAATGCATCTGGGCTGTCTGCGCGCTATATGAATATAAATAAATAAATAAATAAATATATAAATAAATAGGTTGCCAATTCCCCGTTCTCCTTCCTTTTTTAAATCAATAGATTCTGGTCTTACTAAATTCTTATGGAGGAAAAAGAAAGAAAAACAAACTGAATTCCACTCAGAAACTCAAAAAATCCCGCTCTGAAGGTGGTGTTGGTTTCCCTGACTTCAAAAATATCACATGGCTTTTGTTATCTGTTATCAAGCAAACACAGTGGTGGTTTACTCAGGATGAATCATTCCGTGTACATATGTGGATATGCCTGGAAAGAGGTATGGTTTCTCCCATATCCCTTGCTGCTCTTTACCGTATGAAAGGGAAGAATAACTATACTAAATATTCCTGTAATCGCCAAAATGTCCTATCCCTTAAGCTATATATGTTCCCATATTTAGCTAAACAGTCCTCGCTCATTTCATTTGGCTCAATCCCCTGATTAAAATGAAAAGTAAATCTATTTTTTGGAAGCCTTGGCTCTCTAAAGGCATAACATTTTGTAATCAACTCTTTTTGCAAGGTATTCCCATTACATTTCCACATGCCTGCTTCTTCCCTGAAGCAATACCTTGCCATTATTGCTTCAATAGTAGAACATTTTGAATTATTAATGTATGGTTCCAATATTCCTAATGCGCAGAGATTACTTTATATGCTGAACTCAGACACTACAGCCTCTATGTATTATAAAATCCTACTGTTGACTTTGTCCACCCCAAAAGTTGATTTTCTTCATAATGATTGGAAAGGTGATTGTTGTTGCACAGTGAAACATGTTATCTACATTTTCCAGTTGAAGAAGAGCTATTTCCTGTAGATCAGTTTCTCAATTCCAAATTACAAGTAGATACCTCCACTAGCCAGTCTCATTGGATGCAGAGTCCTCCCCTGTGCAATAGTTAGGAAATTGCAGGGAATTTCCTAGTATTATCTACCACCCTCAATGAAGATCGAGTTGTGGGTATTGGCCTTATGTGATAGAATCATATGCTGACAAACGTTTTCCCACTATTTCAATTGGGCCCCTATGTGCAGATCATTAGATTCTTTATGTTGCCCAGTGAAGACATTTGCACTATTGTATTCACAGAGGTCTGCACAAACCATGGATAAATAAAATACACAGTTACAGTTGAAACCTCAAGAGACAATTCTTAGGAGCAGGTACATGGTAGGAGGCAACGGTATTGGAGGTAGATTCAAGACATATATTACATTCAATACATAGTATATGCACTTATGAGTACACATAATTTACTTAAAGTAACTAGGCTATTCACCTATATGAGTCTACTCAGTGCAAGCAATAACAAAGCTTAACAGATATTTACAATCGAGTGCAGGAGGTAGCTAAGTCTTGCTCAGTAAGCCAGCATTTAATTCTGTTCTTTAAAGAAGAGTATCGGATTTCAGTTCTAAGGAGATTTGGGACTGTGTTCCAAAGTCTAGATGCAAGAACTGGGATGCTAGACCCCCCTGCATTATGTAATTTAAATCTAGGAATACCAAGTGAATGAGCTTGTGCAGATCTCAGTGGTCTGGTGGCTGTGTGGGCAGTGAGGCGGTTGGCCAGGTATTCTGGTGCTTGTTTGGTTAAGCACTTGTTTGTAAGTGTGAGGGTTTTGTGAGATATTCTGAGTGACACCGGGAGCCAGTGGAGGTTCCATCTGATGTCGGAGATGTGCATTTCTCTAGGGATATTGAGGGCTGCTCGTATAGCGTTGTTCTGAGTTACTTGGAGCCTATTAATGTTCTTTTGGCTAGTCCCCAGGTAAAGAGCATTACAGTAATCAATTTTGGACATTACAGGGGTTCTTGCCAGAGAGATGCAGTAAGATGTGGTGATGAAAGGTCTGCAGGCGACAAAAGTTTACAAGTGTAAGCTGATGCTGAGACCACCGAGTTAATTTGTTTTGTCATGGAGAGGGTGGAGTCAAGGTGGAAGCCGAGAGTTTTAGCATTGTTTGCCACCTTAATGGTGTTCCCGTCAATGACAAAAGCTTTGAATGCAGAGTCCAGTTTGTTAAGTCGTAGATGAGAGCTAAGGATGAGTAACTCTGTCTTGTCGTTGTTTAAGCATAACTAGTCTCGAAAAGAACATCCAGAGGATACAGTTTGAAATTCTCGTATTAAGGATTTTATGAAACCTAATACATTTATTATTATGTGAGTTTAATCACAGTTTTATTTTGCACTCAAACAAGTATTTATTTAACATAGCAGCAAAATTGTTTAAAAGCACATCATAATTCCATAAAATTCATACTCTTGAATCATTCACACATTTGTCCTCAGCCATACAACATACATCAGCCCATTCATACACAGCATCGATAAGTACAAAGTAAAAACACATGCGAAATATCACAATTCATTCACAATTCAATTATTGTACAAGAAATTATTATATTTTGTAAAAAACAACAACAAACAGCATGACCACAGTGATTCTTGTGGGTGGTCAGCAATTCGGATAGGCAAAGAATGGAAGATCTTCACAAATAGCCTTATCCACACTTTCTCTACCAGTTTTGACGTTTTAACGTTTTTTGTGTTATGTCTTCATCAGGAGCTAGTAATATATTTTCTTGAGGACACCAACAGAAATCAATCCGTGGTGTATTACCGCTGTCATTAAGATTTTTCAGCCTTCAGATTGAAGATCCTGCTTTTGCAGAAGAATGCACTTAATGCTTCAATCCCAGCGGGTCGGGTCACAATAGACCTATTGGTGGTGCTGGTGGTGCACCTAACAGGATGTTTGTTCAAAAGAACTGCTGCAGTTACCAGGAGAGTGGGACCTGGAGCCGACGGCCGTCGACGTGCTGGACCTGTTCCCAGATCAAGTCGTGCGCACAAACTTTCCCCGACCTTCAATACAGACCAGAGACTCGCATAACCATGATGTGCCATCCAGGCTTGAATGACTGAGTAGATCTCATTGAGAACCTTTAAGTCAGTTGTGTGATCACCAGTAATGGGAATGAGTATCTGGGTGTCATCAGCGTAACTAGTGTAGGTGACACCCAGATAGTCGAGAATATCAAATAGAGGTTTGGTGAACACGTTGTATAATGTGGGGGATACACCAGACCCTTGTGGGACCCCACATGTGACAGGAGAGGCATCAGTTGAGGCAGATGGAGAGAAAACACGCATAGTTCTATTTGCGAGGAATGATCTAATCCAAGCGGTGGCCTCATCTGAGAAATGGGCAGCAGTTTTTAGGTGGTGGCAGAGTATTTGATGATTGACCAGGTCGAAGACTGCAGAGAGATCAAGTAATAACAATAGCACTAACTTGCCTTTGTCTTTAATATCCTAAATTTGTGTTGTTAGGTCAATGAGGGCAGCCTCAGTGCCATTTTTCGGGCGGAAACCAGATTGTCGGAGACCGAGGCGTCTATTAGACTCATGCTATTCCTGAATTTGTGAATAAGCTGCTCGGTCGAGGATTTTCAAGAAGAAGGGCACTGTAGTAATCGGTCTGTAGTTTGAGGGTTACTAGGGTCTAAAGTAGGTTTTCTCATGAGGGGCATTACCCAAGCATCCTTGAGGTTGTCTGGGAACATGCCTGCTTTAAATGAGGCATTAATGAAGGTGGTGATGAATGGGGCTACGCCATGGGTGGCTTCTTTGATGATGGGAGCTGGGCAGGAGTCGCCTTGGCAGTTTGAAGGCTTAAGTTTTTTAATGATGTTTTCCACCTCCCAGATAGATAATGGCGAGAAGCTAAAGGGTCTATGTGAAAAATGAGGTGGAAGTACATGTTCTGAAATTCGTTTTCAAACGTGCAATAGGATATTTTTTTTTCTTTCTGTTCACTGTGTTTGTAGCAAGCAGAATCTGCATGCGAGGAAATTGTGTGGAAGGAAGGGTGATGCAGCCTTTTTAATTTGATTGGTGCAAAGTATCTGCAGTGGCCCCACCTAGGAAAAGGGAAAGGCGCAGAGGTTTGCTGGGAAAAGAATGACAGGGAGTGGTAGTTCGCTTTTGCTGAGCTCGAGAGACGGATGATCTTGGTGTCTTAGCACTGGCTTGAGAAGCCTATGTTTTCGCCACACACACTTCAGTCACTGAGATTACGAAGGCAACCCATGTCGACTGGGCTGCTCATCTGAAGGAGGTCGCCTGGGGGAGGAAACCACAGATCTTTTGGTAAGCAGCCCAGTTCGAAGTGAGGTTATTTTTATGCGATTGTTTGGCGAATGTGTTCTAAAAATACTAGGCAGTTAGGATAGCAAAGCAAAAGAAAATCCCTTGCATTTTATTTGTCATGTGTTAAATCCTAGTTTAAAAAAAGGATTTGTTTCCATTGTATCTGTGGTTTTTGTTTTTCTCTTCTCATTTTGTTACAGGTAGAGATGAAATGCAAATGGTAAGATTTGTATCATGACCTTGTAATTGTTTGGAATATAAGAGATACATATATACATTCCTCTGAGTTTTAATTGTTTTGGGTTTGCCTAAGCGGATGTGGGGAAGATTCATGTTCTTTGGTAATATAGTCACCCATTTGTTCATGCAGATGGAATAATAGATAGAATTAGCGGTGATAAATAGATGTATGCGTGTGTTCCCCAGTGCATGGTGTCTGGGGGAATATGATATAATATAGAGATTACTGGGGGTTTGTTATCCAGTAATGAATCAGTAATGAGGCCTATGGAAGCATAGTTCACTGATGTAGATAAATCAGGATAACACCACGGGTTATTGGTGATGCTCTATGTGAAATTGTGGTGTCTCTGAATGTAGGTCCAAGGCTCTCTATAGATCACAAGAATATTATAAGAATAAGGAAGGTTTTGTGTATGATGGGGCCATAAATAGAACAGGAAGGTTATGCTCACCACTAAGTAATTTACCACTAAGTAATTTACCACCAGAAATTACCACTTTTCTTTTGGCGGTAAGAAAATACAGCCAGACCCCAAATCTATACAAAATATCTTACAGTTTGCAAGGTTGCCTAGGAGCCAGATGGCTGATATCAGGTACTGTGGAGAGTGGGTCTGTCAGTAGGCTGCATTTTTTGTTGTTAATTTTAATCTTCAGAGTGGATATTGTGTCCATAAGTGCTTTTTGTATACTAGTGCACCAGGCATCATTAATGATGCACTTGTCTGTGGGGGTTATGGGCGATTCAAGTTCTTTAAGGATTTTAAAGAGCTCTTTTGTGTTTGATTCTGCCTGAAGAATCTGTTTATTGTAAGTGTCCTTTTTAGCTGTGAGAATTGCATCCTTGTAGTTCACTGAGGCAGTGATCAGACTGATTTTGTTAGCATCTCTTGGATGGCTTTTTCAACGTGACTCTGCATTTCTTTTAGATTTGCGTAGATCTCTCAACTGAGGTGTGAACCACGAGTTGAGGTATGCACGCTGTTTAGATTTGCACAGTTTTAAAGTGCTATGACATTTAACACTTTTAGTATAGTTGTTTTGTAAGTATCTACCAGGACGGTCGGGTCTGAGCAAGATACTGAGACTTTGTGAAGAAGGGCTAGGATGAGCAGTAGCAGTCTCTCCTTAGTAATGTCCTTCTTGTTCCGGGTGTGAATAGAGGGCGCGATACTAGGCTTAGGATTGTGGGGAGATGCTTTGACTGAGAAAGTTATCTTGTGATGGTTAGTCCAAATGCAAGGAGTGACAGATATTAAGTTAATGCTGCAGTTGAGATCGGCAAGCCAATCAAGGGTTCTCCCTTTGATATGTGTAGGCTCATGAATATGATGTTTGAATCCTAGGTCGGTCAGAAAGGAGGCAAGGTCCTGGGCTATGGTGTCATTACGGTCTTGGAATCCAAGATTAAGGTCACCAAGTAATATTGTTTTGGAATTAGGCTTGGTATTAACTGTGAGAAGAGTGGAGATATACTCAGAAAAGGAAGAGATAGGGCCAGGTGGTCGATAGATGAGGTACAATGTGGTGGTTTGGGTAGGCGATAATGCTAGCTTCACTGATAGTAGCTCAGCGGACGGAATCTGATCATTAGGGATTAGCCTAAGATCTAGTGTATTTTTGAATATGAAGGCTACTCCTCCTCTTGATTGGTTGGTGTCTCTGTCATTTCTAATGATGGCATAGCTGTCAGGTATAGCAAGGGCTAGGGAGGGTCCCGAGGCTGTGTGTAGCCAAGTTTCAGTGACGGCTAAGAAGTCAAGGTCCTCCGTTACAATGAAGTTGGCAATATCGAGAGCATGCGCTGGGAGAGATCTGGCATTAATCAGGGCCCCTTTGAGTGAGATGATTTTTTCTATAGACGAATGTTTGGGATGGGTAGCTAGAGAAATTTTGAGAGGAGTGTTTGCGTGGTCAGTACTAATAAGGGTGGTAGTGGGTGTTGTGTTTTTTAATTTTGGTGACAGGCGAGAGAGGAGTTTCTTTTACAAAATCTAGAGCTGAGTCTGTAGTTCCTGAGAATGAGTGTGCATGGTTGGTTGGGTGTAGGTTTGCGAGCAAAGTGTTCAAGCCAAAGAGCTGGTGCATTCAGGTACGGGTTCACATTTAGCATGGTGTGATTTTGCTTAGATCAATACAAAGATGCTATGTCAGTTGTTTGGATATTTTGATACAGTGGGGAGTGATGAATGCAATCACGACTGGCGTGCCTAGTTTAAATAAGGTGGTGTATAGGCGTAGCCTTTAGGTATATGAAGTGAGAGTTGATATTAGGAGAGGTAAGTACTAAGGTAAGCGTGGATAAGAGGAGTACCCCTCAAAAGTAGGGGAACCAGTACATATTTAAGAGGGTGCACATTGCAGGTTAGGTCAGATGTGCAGGGGCATTAGCTAGAATGCCTGTTAGCAGTAGTAGTTGTACAAATTGTGATGCAATATATATTCGGTAAGAAGTGTGGTTGAGTCACATAGGAGTGGCTTAGAAAACAGAGGACTGGTAATGCTACTAGAGATAATTAAGGTAGCAAATAATAGTATGCTGTAGGCAATCTAATTTAACTGGAGGTAGGGGAGGTGTTCAGTGTGTCTAACATTACTATAGAACGAGGTCGCTAGATACGAGTGAGTGACTGTTCCAGTGGTCGAAGTGATCGGGAGCGGTCGGGAGCGGTGCTCCTATACTTTTTTAAATTACCTTTTACAGCTCCTACACTTTTATTTTAAAAAGAAACCTTCCGGAATGGTTTTGTTTTAAAATAAAAGTGTAGGAAGAAGTTGAAACCTTCACTTTCAGTGCACTGCACTGAACGTTCCCTTAAACAGCAGGTGCAAGTGTTTGGGGGGTGTATTGTGTGTGGGAGGGGTTGTGGCAATGGGGTTTGTGGGGAGCAAGGGCAGGCCAGCAGGGAACATAGTTCCACTACTTCTTTTCGTACACTTCGACCACTGGACTGTTCACATACAACAGCAACTAAAGTACTAAGCTAGACTAGATGGAAAATATCCCAAAGGTGAGAGGCATGATGAGTTTGACAAATAGTAAGTGGCGAGCGAAGCACTGAATACAGATAAGGTTACAAATAGTGGGACAAATGGAATCAGATGTTACACGAGCGAGTGTTAGTTCATGAGGATTATGCACGCAATTGCAGTGCGAAATGACAGTTTAAAGGGTCAGTGTTAACAAATAAGCTAACACAGGTGTTACTTAGCTGCATGCAGTCCACCAAATCATTATTTAGCAGTTGGCTAATGCAAATGTGGCCTAGCAACGTCAATTCACCAGGTCAGTATTTCAACTATTTCAGTATACGTTTGGCAGTCAACATATATGCTGTTCAGGCACAATTTAGCTGGTGATAATAGGAAACGCTAGTATATTAGTATACCAGTCACAGTGTAATGGCAGATACAGGCTGTGTTTGTACACTTTAGACAAAGAAAAAACATAACGTAGATTTGGTAATGCAGTATTAACTGGCCATTGACAGCAGGTTAGACACTGGTGCAAGTACATGAGCATCTAATAGTAACTGGCAAATGCGTAATACTTATAAACAACTCAAAACGGTTGGCTTTGCAAATATTTTTTTTCAATAGTACTTCAGTGAAGGACACTCATAGTGCTTATAAATCAAGAGGTGGAAGGCAGACATGAGAAATCTGTATTACATCCGTGCGATTACAGCTACAATTAAGCCATTAACTCTCAGAAGACTGCTTTGAAAAAACACTGGCATGCACGTGGGCACTTTGCACAATCTGATGGTAAGGCTTGATTAAAATGAGCTCAAAGAGTTCCCATGAGTTCCCATGAGGTGTTGTTTAGGGCAGGAACTTGGTGGGAATGGCCATAGGGATAAGCATGGTCATACACAGTGAGTGGGTGGGCAAATGACCAAACAACACCTATATTTCTTGTGACCCTGCTCATATGCCATTTCTCCCTATCTGCACTCTAAAGCAATAGTTTTTTTCTTATAGGTGGTGCAAGTGCCACCTAATAGCCCAAACTAAAAAAATGCAACAAAGTGATCACAAGAAAGGCTGGACACATATTTTTCGTAATATATTTGGGAAAGCATCACTATCTCAAGCAACAATGTAATGGACCCTCCCAAGGTCTGTAAGTCTATTAGCACATAGTGCTGGAAGCAATAAATGTTCGAAATTTCTAGTAATGAAGTAAAACATGTTCGTTTGTTGAGTAAACTGGTATGCAGTAGTTTCCCAGACTGTTTCTTGAATGTTTAGCGTTTGGTCGGCTCAATTCGCCTAGAATAGCCAACCCCAGCTGTCTTCAAGTGCCAAGATTCAAACTGTCCACCGTTGGAGGATCCAGCTTCCCCGTCAGGGCAGCCCAATTGTGGAACTCCCTGCCACACACACTCAGATCCGACCAAACATTTACCGAATTCGGAAACAACACTATCAAATGGCTCATAGAGAAAGAGCTGTAACCCATTTTCTATCTACCGCACTAACCTAACTATGACCATATGCATTGTATTTCTATCCTATTGCTAAAGATGTATAACTTAGTAAAATATGTTTAGATGTTCTACATTCACATGCCTTGTCACCTGTGCTGCTTACCTTCACCTTGTAACATGAAGGTAACCTGCCATAACCTGTACAACTAAGCTGTACGTCATCTTTCAACTGCGCCCTGATACCTCTGGGTCCAGCGTGCTTTATAAATAAATAAATAAATAAAAAAAAAAACAAACAAACAATTCAATCGAGTCGACGAAATACACAAATATGCATACATGTGCCTACATATTTAGTGTGTATTTTTTGGTCGACCCAATCAATATATATGTGTATATGGGGGTAGTGGAGTAGAGACTAGGGGGGTATGGGTGGAGGCATATAGGATAGGGAAAGTGGGACACACCGGAAAAAATAAAGAAACAGGTCAAAACTATGTTATTCAAATTGAGCCAGACAAATCCTAGTCTTTCAAAAAAGTAGTCTATGTAACATTGTACAACCGAGTAAACTACATACAACGTGTTAGTAAACGAAATGTCATTAAAGTTTGTGTTATTTAAATAACTCGAAATTCCGTGTGCTCATTATAATTTATAAGAAAAATCATATGATGTGCACTACACAATCGGTTATGCAATATTATTCGTTTTTATATTTCTTTTTAACAGGCATTCTTTTGTAGCTTTTTCCTAATTATTTATAAGTTGTGTTTTTTTGTGTTCAAAAGGATTGTGTTAAATTAATTTTGGAATGTATGTATTTATTGGTGTTTTTTACATTTGCAAGCCACAAAACCAGTAGTGTTGTAGTGCCACCGGTGGAAAGGCGCGAACAGGAAACATGCTGAGGGAGAGGTCTGATAACCTTCAAAGTCTTGGACCATTCCGGAACATATAAGTGCAAGGGGAGGGAAATGATACAACACATACATGAAAATAAGGTGCAAGTAGGATCCAGGTTCCTACAAACACATAACTAAAAATGTCCAACCTTCTGACAGTAACAAGAGGGATACAGCCAGTGACACAGGGTAGGTTGGAGGGCAATAGAGTCCATGCTGCAGTTCAGTTGCCCTGCATTATCTATGAAGCAAAAGGAGTTTAAAAAAGGAATGTCTTCAAGTTGTTCCCAAACCTTCAGTGGCTATCTAGTGCTCACAGAGCTATAGGGAGGTTGTCCAAAAGAGATGCCATTATAAGTAGGTTGCCCCTAAATGTAGTTTTCCTGACTCGTGGAGGTGAGTGGCAGTCGGTATTGAGACTTCTACGTGGGCACTGCATGATGATCTTTTGTATAAAGTAACCTAAGCCTAATCCCAAAGAAAGGCTGCTGGATCATACACAGAGTTTTGAAAGTGGTTCACGTTTCCAACAGTTGCAAATGTAAGGATGAAGTGCCCTGGAGATATGGGGCCTCATTACACGGAAGGCGGTAATGGTTAACGGCCACCGTTAATGGTAACGGTGACCGTTAACCATTACCGCCTTACTACGAGGTCCCTTAGCGGGTTGGTGCTTTAACGCCTGCTTTTTGCAGGCGTTAAAAACCAACCCGCTAAGGGACCTCGGAGCTAATTACGGCACCGCAAAATTGCGGTGCCGTAATTAGCGCCTTCCCCATTCCCATAGAGCCCTATCGGGCAGAAATGGGGAAGGGCAATGGCGGAAGGGGGATTTACCGCCCCACCAACCTTGGAATGGGGCGGTAAATCCCCTTTCCGCCAAGGCGGTGCCGGTATTTTACCGGCATGAGCCATGGCGCTTATAGCGCCATGGCTCACCGCCTTCCGTGTAATGAGGCCCTTGGTCTCAAGAATTCAATTTTAACATTAACCGAGTGGCTGACTTTATTCTGGATTACATTTAGTTGGTGTTCCCATGAGTTTTATTGAGGACTAAGAAAACACTTTTACAGTACGTAAGCCCTTTATGAAGGCCTTGGTAATGTTCAGCTTGTGCGACATGTTTTGGAAAGTTAAAATGGACCTCTGTATTTGGAGGCAGTAGTGTGACTTCTTGTTGCTATCCAGTAGGTGGGGTGTATGGGAAAGTAAGCTGCAGGAAGTGATATCCAAGTGTGTTGCTGATGATCACAGTGAGGGAGCCACACCAATAGTAGTAGGCACGGAGCAATTGAAGCACCAATGTATATGATCACTGTTTTGCAAGCAGTTGTTGATCACCCAGTCATTGAGGTTAGAACGGTCTGCAGTTACAGTGTCTACATTATGTGAGGGATTGTCCAAAGTGAAGTCAATCTGGGTATCGTCTGTGTAAGTCTGAAAGTTGACAGAGAAAGGAATAAATGGGTCAGCTAGAGGCTTAAGGTAGACAAGAAATAGCCAAGGTGAGAGGAAACGACCTTGGGACACTCCACATAGTAGCAGTGCTGGATTGAATAGAACCGGACCAGATCTCACACGCAGTTCTCTGCCATGGAGGAAAGAGGCTACACAATCAAGTACCTTGCTATTTATGCTTAGAAGATCTCTCAAATAATTCAGGAGCCCAGCATGATTCACAGTGTTAAGTACTGCAGACAGATCAATGAAGTTAAGGGCTGCTTAGGCGCTGCTGTCCAAAGCATGCCACAGCTCATTGCTCATGAAGTGTAATTCAGAAGTTGATTCTCAAGTGGCCAGGAATGCAGAATGATTGTCCTGCAGTAGCCTGTTAGCCTCACTGTAGCTCTTCAGCTGTTGAGATGCCATGTTTCCACTATCTTACCAAGGATTTGAGTTTTGGCAATGAGGCAGTAGTTGACCAGAATGGTTGGGTTGCCAAAGTCGATGTCAGGATGGGAATGATTCAGGATTTCTTTAAGGCCTGGGGAAAATGGCCAGTAATGGGAAAGCCTTAACAAGTACCACCAGACATGGAGCTAGTGACAATGTCCTGTTAGAGCATTTCTGCCATGCCCCAGTGAAGCTACTCTAAAGATGCGCTCATTATTTTAATAGTTTTGATGATCTCTGTGGGTGTCACTTGGCAGAAAAAGTGAGTGACAATATTCAACTGGATTCTATTTTTGCTTTCTAGATAGAGTAAGAAAGCCCTTGGGACGCTGGAGAAAGTGAAGTACATTCTGAAGGGAGAGACATCTCATTGCAGGTCTTAAAAACTTTAGCTGATATTTATGATGGCTGTAATATGTAATTATATATGCACACTGCAGTATTCAGGTTAATTGCATTATATTAGCCTCTGTAAAGATGTAACCATGTTCATTTCGTCATCCTGTACGTAGGATGCCTACCATATGCATATCTGAAGCTATCTGTTTTTTTCCAGAATTATTTAATTGATGTTCTGTTTATTTGCCTGATGATGCAGGGAAACAAATGGTCAAGGTTTCTAGTGATTGTGTTATGAAGTAAAACGAAGAATGTGATGAGATGACTTGTGCTCTGCTGGAGTACAGGTATGAGCAGTGTCTAAACCACCTGACTTGAAAAAGCTCCACGGACTCTGCCTGACTGGTGAAAAGAGGCTTTCTCACCTAAGGTAGCCTTGTTGCGAGGGGATGGGTATAAGACAAGGGCAGAGGCATGACAATGATAGTATCTGAGGGTAAAGCCTGCCAAGTAGGAGGAACATCAAAAGTGTGGCGCCTCTAGAAATGGGTAGGGCATGTAGCCAGATAGAGAAATCCAGAGAGCAATGCAGACATTTAAACAGGCGAGTACAGTTGTGTTCAGTACAGTCGAGCCATACATTAAATTCCTCCAGCATGAGGATGTCCTTGGAGGTGGTCTGTAGCTTAGTCATAAGATCATACTACTATCACTTTAGAGATACCATGGGCCACTCACGTGATCATGAACATGAGAAGCAGGTTAAGGCAGTCTTCGTGTTTGAGCAAGTATGGATGCACTTCACTACAATTACGTTGTAGTATCCATACGCAAAACTGCACACTAAAGAAGCAGCTAATTGTTTTTTTTTATTATGAGGACAGTGTCCGTGTAAAAAAAAATGATTGATTGAAAAATAAACAATTCAGTTATAAGAGATGTTCTGAGTCATTTCCTGGGGCCAATAAATAGTGAATATGGTAAGTAATGCATCAGGGTTGACCTGACATTTTCAGTGGAAGTATTCAAAGGATATTGGCAGCACCACAGTAACTAATGTGGTGGAGAGATAAGCAGGAGAGATGCGGGATAGCCCACCACCTCTGTATGGGTTGTTCAATTGCTATTTAGCTTACTAGTTTGGATAACACCAATGCATTAATAAAATAGTTGGGAGGCATCTTCCATCTAATACTTGAGTCTTTTTGATATGTTCTCATGATGAAGGATGACCAATTCAGAAGATTGGCATTGCCCGTTTTTATGTTGCATAAAGCTAGAGGGCACAGTCAACACAATTTTAAATGTGAACATTTGGAACACTTGGAACATTGATTCCATATAGTCTAGAGCTATTTAGATATGTTGCTTTAATGTGATGCTCTGTGTCACAAGTGACACTATTATAATACAAATTAGCTAATTTCAGAGGTTGCAGCATCCTGAGATCGCAGAGAAAGAGGAAATCCACATTCTAGATGTCTTGCTGTATACGGTCTCAGGGTATCCAGTGTCAAACCTTTAGTTCATTGAAATGATTTCTTGTTGCTCCTTTTCTGCATCTTTTATGAAAGGGCCAATTTCTTTTTAAAAGAACTTTATTTATAAAGTAGATTCACGTCATATCCATGCAATTGTTACATCAAATAAACAAGCAGGCACAGTTAAAACAAGTCTGTCACATAGACTGACCACAGTGGTATTCTGCATTGACGGAGGCGGGTAAGCATCGAACAACAAGCCTCAGCCCGGGGACACCACAGCCCCCAAGCAGGCATCTGGGCATTGGGCTATGAGGTATTCCTAAAGGGGGGCCCAAATGTGCTTTGGCCTGGTTCTAGGCCCACACAGAAGACCATATTCCTTATCAAGCTCCTCTAGCCTAATCAGACTATCCAGACACACCCAGGTAGTGGGTAGTGGGGGTGGACCGGCTGGTCCACTGCAGCAGTACACACCTCCTTGCTATGATCATACGGGTGGTCAGACATTTCCGCCCACCTATGGGTTCCTTGGGAGCCAGCCGAACATACAGCACAGTAGATCAAGAGGCACAACAGAGTCTAGCATGCCAGAGAGGGTTCCCATCATCCCCTCCCAAAATTCTCTTAATCGAGGACATGACCACAAGATATGGAAGAAATCGGCAGACTGAGCTTGACAACGCTGGCAATTGTCGCTTTTAGAGAAATCAAACTGTGCCTATCGAGCAGGCGCTAGGTACCCTGTGTAGTGTCTTAAGTGGAATCAACTGGAGTCTGATATTAAATCCCTCCTTATATGACCTCTCACACATTACTGCCCATTGTTGGTCTCTGAGAGCACCCCGGCATCCTGTTCCCATTGTCGCCTACATTTCAGCCGTACTTGGGGGGACTCTCGCTGTACCTCCACATATATGGACGACACCAGCCGACTGGCATTAACAGAGTTCAGAAGATATAGTAGGAGGGAGAGCCGCGTGAGGGAGACTCTGGAAATGTAGGGGACCATGCTTTAAAAGCTGTCCTCATGCGAAAATATTTCAGTCTTCCGCGGGGCCCACCATCCATCTTAGCCGTAAATAACTCTGGCAAAATAAACACACACCCTGGGGTACTGATCGCCCATTGTGCGTATCCCTGCCCCCTCCATTCATTCATTAGTGCCATATCACAGGTGGGCTTGAGGCATTCAATCCTTCACAGCTGAAGCCCTAGGTTGTACTGGATGTCCACCCCCAACCTCTTGTGAAGCCTCCTCCATGCGTGTACCATGCAGGCCATCGGGCCGAATTTACACCTATCCGCCAACTTTTCTGTGACTAGCACCTCCTGGATCGCATAGGAGCGCACGGAGTATTTTTCAATGCGCACATGTGGGTACGTTCGGGATCCTGGCATCCAATAGGACACGAAAATAAACTTAGACCGCCAGCATGTATAGCTCTATGTCGGGCGCCCCAGGCCCCCTTTGTCCCACAGTAACACCAGTGTGTCCCATCTTATAGGGGGGATTTGGAGTGCCATGCCAATGTAACCAATATCATTTTTCACTTCACAAAGAAGGCTGCTCCCAACCATATGTGTATATTCTGAAACATGTTTAAGAGCTT
Source organism: Ambystoma mexicanum (assembly GCF_040938575.1). NCBI lineage: Eukaryota > Metazoa > Chordata > Amphibia > Caudata > Ambystomatidae > Ambystoma > Ambystoma mexicanum. The sequence goes on along the minus strand of NC_090937.1, from coordinate 790,709,466 downwards.
CTGCACCATGAGGATCTTGGCAATAGCCACTCTGCCTAGCAGGGTTAAAGGGGGCCTGCACCACCTATCTACTTTGTCTTTCAGTTTCCGCAGGTATGCCTGGTGATTCGCCTCCAGCAGAGACTGGAAGATCCTGCTGGTCGACACTGCTAAATACTTGACTGAAGTCTGTTCCCACTTAAACCCCTCAAGCTTCTCCAGCCACACCATTGTCTCAGTCAATGAAAACAGTATAGATTTCGACCAATTCACCCGGAGCCCAGAGTAGTGACCAAAAACCACAGCTTCTCTAGCCAAATACCATAGACTTACCCCAGGATCCCTGAAATATAGCACTGTGTCGTCTGCAAAAAGGGAAACCAGTTCTCTCGTACCTCCCAGTGCCAGCCCCGTGCAATATGGTACATCCTCAGCTGAGCTGCAATGAGTTTGATAGCCAATGAAAAGAGTAGCAGTGATAGCGGGAACCCCTGTCTGGTACCACGTCCTAGTGCAAACCCGTGAGAGTACTTTCCAAATAAACCAATCCTTACATCCGCACCTGGGTACAAGAGCTGCACCTCTGAGAGAAAATATTCCAGCAGCTCTTGCAACCGCAACACCTCAAACAGGTATTCCCACTCCACCAAGTCAAATGCTTTCTCCATTTCTAGAAGGGCCGCCACCAATTGCACCCCAGGGTCTTCTTGTGCCAGTCTTGAGAAAACCTACGCAGATTTAACAAGGGTGGCCTCCCTGGAATAAAGCCAGACTGATCAACATGGACTAAGCTCGACACAAATGGGAGCAGTCCATATTCCAGGATTTTAGCAAAAATGATAGTGTCTAGATTAGTATGGTACGATGCACATTCTAAAGGCACCTTCCCCCCTTCAAAAGCAGGATCACCAGCACCTCTCGCATTGTTGATGGTTGCCGACCCCTAGTCATAGCCTCCTCCCAGACCACCACCAGGTATTACGCTACCACTGGCCCCAATTCCTTGTAATAGTCTGCCGCGATGACATCCAAGCTGGGGGCCTTAGCTGATGGAGCCCCTTTGCCGCCTCCAAAATATCTTTGACCAAGATTGGTATAGCCAGCACCTGGCAAGTCTCGATGCTCAGCTGTGGTAGATTAGCCTCCTCTAGGTATTCAGTCACCTCCCCAGCGGCCAGTGACCCCCTGGATGTATAAACCCTGTTTTAGTATCATCTAAAGGCTCTCAGAATAGCATCAGAGTCTGCCACAACATGCCCCTGAGCCGTGCGTATCTGGGGACCCCCTTTCATGCCTCAGCATTGCTGCCAGTAGATGGGCCATACGCCATTCTTCACTGTATCTGCACACCATCGCAGGACGCCCCAGGTACTTAACCTCCCAGTCCATTAGGTCGGCAACTTTATCTAGAGCTTCCTGCAATGCAGCCATAGCCACTGCGTCATCAGCGACCAACAGAGTGGTCACCCCTGCCTTGATTACCCCTTCAATGTCAATCAACTGCCTCCTAATCGTTTCCAACACTCCAAATTCCAGGGCCATAAATGTACCATGGAGGACCACATTAAACGCCTCCCAGATGGACGCCACTGACCCAAAAGAGCCCACATTGGTCTCAAAATATGAACACACAACCTCCACCACCTCACTACGGAACACAACATCCGATAGGGCTGCAGCCTTACATTTCCAGCGGGGCCTTTCACTGTTTCCCATCCCATATCTAGCACCCACAAGACTGGGGAGTGATCCAACAAGGTCCAGCACATAGTCAATTCTCGTTGACGTGCCATGCACGGTCAAGTGAAAGGAAAAGTCCTGCTCTCACGGGTGGATATGTGCCAGGCATCCACCAGTCCCAATTCAACTATATCCCTGCACACCCAGACGTCGAATGAGGGGAATAGTGTGCCGACTCTGCCAATCTGTTCAGCTCGGTTTCTAATGTGATATTGAGATCAGCTTATTACCTTGCATCCCGCCATACGTCATTATACACAATGGGCCTCATTACGAGGTATGCGGTAGAGGGATAACAGGGCCGGTAGAGATGCCGGCCCTGTTTTCCCTCTACCGCCCCATTATGAGGTCTCCTTGCGGGACCTGCAAGCAGACCAGGATGCAAACAACGGGCCAGTCATTAACGGGCCCGTTGTTTGCATCCTCCCCATTCCCATTGAGCCCTATGAGGGCTTGAATGGGAATGGGGATATGCCGGGTCCGGGTTCCTGGGAACGGGAATTACCGGGCCCTCCAAGGTTGGAATGGCCCGGTACTTCCCCATTCCGGGAACCCGGACCCAGTACCTGGTATGGGGGTAGCCATGCCGCTAATAGCAGCATGGCTACCTCCATACTTGTAATGAGGCCCCAATATCAAGCCCGGCTCCCACCTGGTGTAACTATGTGCCATCTGTATCCCACAGTCTCTCAGAAGTCTCTTAGCAACCAGGAATGACAGGGAAGCCTTCTGGACTGAAGGGGTAAAATCCTGGTAAAAGGAAACTCTTCCATATTTATATTGTAGCTCGCCCAGCTCAGGAGCCCTGTGCAGGTTGATGTCTCGGTCATGGTAGTTAAGCAGCCAAGCTATTTCTGGGTGGCATGAACTCCTCCATGTTTAGCGCCGGCACCAACTCTGGAAAGCTGACAACCCTAATGTTATTCCTTTTAGATCTCCCCTCAAGGTCTTCATTCTTGTCTTGGATCGCTCTCATCGCACTCTGTAGGCCTCTGATTTCCTGGGTCACCTCGCTGCGGGTGTCCTACAGGACCCATCCCTCTGCTCAGCCTCTCAGATGCAACTGCTCTCTTTTTCGATCCTTTTTTGCATGCGGTCCATCTTGTACTCCTTGCCATCCAGCTTACTATTCACTGAGGTGAACCTGCACTTAATTTCTACTAAAACAAGGCTCAATTTGGAGAGTTCCCATGCACCAGGAACCAGTGTGGCCGGAGGTGTCACTGCCTCCCTTCCTGACAGGGCTGGGGGAGCCACTTCTTCCCTCCTTTGGCCATCGGCACCAGCCCCACAGTCTAGCACAGTCCAGCCCAACCCACAGCCCGCTGGGTAGTGTCAAAGGATAGTTACCACACATGGGGCTTAACCATATATCCAAGCTTTGCCCCTCTGCCTCCATCGGGGTATAGCTTATGGCCTGACCCGATCCCACTGCCGCTGCTCTGAAGGCCACCACCGGAGAGCCAGGGCCCATCCTCACCGGGCCCAGGCCAAAGCTGTTTTGCCCGTTCCTCTTGCCTCTGATTAATATTGAGCATGTGGGGCTCAGGTTAGTAGATCTGACCATTACCGGGGGTTCAGAGGGCCGGTCACTTAACAGTTCTGTGCATCCAAGCACTCACCAGCAGACCCACACACCATTCTCTACCTGGTCTTAATTGACTTTTGCAAGGGCCAGGCAGCCCAACAAATCCTGGCATGGATGGCGACCCCCATTCACACTCTCCTTCCTGAGCGCCTCCGCCCAGGTGCACGACTACCAAGGGGGCTAGGGGCCTAGATCCTCAGCCACTAGCTCTGTCCTCTCACCCGGCGCGGGCCTGTCCGCTATGCCCCATCTCCTCCGGGACATCTTCACAGCAGCTTCTCTTCCAGCCCTCCGACAGCTTCCAGGGGGCAGCTCAGCCCCAGCCTCCACCCTGACAGGCACTCCTCCTGGCCCAGGCCTCCGGCCCTCTCCCGGAGCACAGTCCCCAACAGCTACTGGATCACATCACAGGGCGTCGGGCCCACCTCACTGGACTCAAAGCGCGGACCCCGCAGATTCCTGCCAAAGCCGCTCCAAATCTATGAAGGGGAGGGGCAAGCCTCTCATGCACTGCCAATCAGTCAAAACTTGTACGTGGACCCCCCAATTCGAGGGACAAGACCACTATCCCTTTATATGCCAGCTCCGACCGCCAGAGCTCCCGGCATCGAGCACCAATGCTGTGTGGCCTCCGCCTCCTTCAACACACCCTCGGACCTCAGGGAAGAGCGGCCATTATAGTAGTGAACTTGCCAGTGCCCCCCACACCCAAAAGGGACAATTACTGATTGTTGCATTTTACTATATGTCATTCCTGGGCTGAGGGTATAAAGTACATCAAAGTTAGAATTTTGATAAGAGTTTCTTCTGGAGCATTTGAATGTTCCCATTATCATAGAACATTTAATGTTCAGTGGGTGCTACTTCTGTTGTGTCTGGGTATATATTTGGCTAAAAAAAAGATTGCTGGCAAAGTACTTTTACTAGCAAGTGTTAGAATCCAAAAGAGAATCGGATTTGTGTATACCGAACTGACACAATAAACGGGGACTGTAGATCCTATAGGTGTTAAATCTAAAGTGACAAATGAACATTGCCCGGGACATATGCCAAGCATAATGGGTACAGGTGTGCTAAATCAATACATTTGAATAAAAGGGCCTCTAATAGCTTGTTTTTTTATTTTTCAATCAATCACATTTTTTACACAGCCCCTGTACTCATAATAAACATAACTATTACGCATATCCTTAGGTTTCAGCTTTGTGGATGAATGCTACAAGTGCCATGCATCATGCATGCTCGCACAAACACCAAGACTATCTAAGTCTGTTTGTCTTGTTTTTCAACACGTGAGTGGCCCATGGTATCTCTAGAGCCATAAAAGCAGACAAGAGTCAGACAGACAAAGAGGACATCCAGCATTTGAATTCTGGTAGAGAAGGGAAAGAGATGGCCGCCACAAACAATACCTGGAGGAAGATTGCTGACACAAAGGTTGCAACTAGCAGTGAGTAGGAAAGAAGAAAAACCAGAGGACAGGGGCATGATACCTATTAGAGAGAACGGCGGAGGTATGCTTCCAGAGTATTGGGAGGGGAGACCATATGTGAGCAAATGGGGAGAAGGAGAGGTGGCAACCTATTAACAAAGAGCCACTACCAAAGGAACGCCACCTAAAGTGACAATCCAGCACATGCTGATAAGCAGAACTGGGAGAGCACTGAGGGCCCACAGGATGATTCTGGGACCCAGAAGCATGATAAAGGGCCTCATTATGGGTTTGCCGATATCCCAGCGCTAACATCACCAGGATACCAGCGAACGGAAATACTGTTACTGGCGCTTGTCTGCTGTTAATACTAGAAGATTACAAGTGCTGCTATTCACAGTAAGTACCCATTTTCACGGCGTCTCATAGGACTCCATGGGGGGATGTTGCCACAATAACCGGCAACAGTATTACCATGCCAGTAATACAGGCATTTATTTGCTGGTAGGGCCCAGATTTACCTCCAACTCATATCTGGAGGTAAATCCGTCACCCCACCGGCATAGTTGTAGTTGGCCGGTCTGGTAAAAGTGCTGGTAAATGTTATTACCAGCACTTTTACCATATACCGGCCGACTCTTTTTGAAGGCCTTAAAGAGCCTTGCACTGGTAGAGAACCAGGATATGTTTCAAGAGACTTGAAGGAGAGGTATGAGCAATGGTGGAGCTAGGGGAAGTGCTGAGGCGGTGGTTGCCTAATTAAGGCCCATTTCAGATCCCCATGCTCCCCCTGCCACCCACAAAATAGTTAGATGATATTGATGGCTGCCCCATGAGATGACTTTTACAACTTCTTCAACTAAAGACAGCCTCTTCTACTGGGTTCGAGCTACACAGATCAGCAACAAACATTGAAGGAGTAAGCATTTAGAGAGCATCTTTCATGCTGGAACCTGTGGGAACAGTTCCTACAGATACTGGAAAAGTGAACATTGAGAAACAAGAACTAAACGCAAGACAATAAATGATGCAACTTCTTGCAGTAAGGTGTAAAGTCATTAACAAAGTGCACATTCAGAAAGAGAACACGTCTATACACATTCTGCATTCTTAAATATGTAGGAATGGGCCCTATAGTCATTGAGAAAGGAAACATTCAGAATGTGAGCATGAATAGGAAAATGCGACATGCTGATACGTATAGAAATGATTTCCGTAGACACAGTTAATGTTGAGAAACGGAGACCTCAGAGAAAACCGTGGCATGCTCGAAGCGATGGGAAAATATCCTAGAGCAATTGAGAAAATACACTTTGAGAATCTGGGAATTGAGTGGAAATCCCTGCATGCTGGAACAAGAAGGGCCATTTTTGAGAGCCATTGAAAACGGGAACACTAAGACACTGGGAACTGAGCTAGAAATGCTCCATGCTGAATCTTGTAGCATCAGTTCAGAGAGCCGTTGAGAAAGTGAACTATGAAATACTAAGCACTTGGAAGTACGGTGATTCGATTGTCCATTTGCACACTGTTTTTGAAATTGTTGCGGCCCCTCAGGCCCCTGTAGCCCGTCTCACAGTCCCTGTTCCCTCCCTACTCCCGCTTCCTGGTTGCCTTCCCTCCCGCCTCCCGCCCCGCCCCTGAGGCCTAATTCATCCTCTGAACTGTGCTTGCGAGGTCTACCGGCCCGTTGATCCCAACGGTTCCACTTCACCTCGTGGAAGCACGGTGAGTTGATTGTTCATCTACGCCCTATTTTGGAATTGTTGCGGCCCCCGAGGCCCCTGTAGCCCGTCTAACAGTCCCTGGTCCCTCCCCACTCCCGCTTCCTGGTTGTAAGGGAGAATTCTCCAGAATGGCTAATGTCCCTTACCTACTGAGTCCCTCAGCAGCTTTGCTGGATTTCTAGGATTTATTTTTTCACCTGGTAAGATTGTGAGCCTTTTTTTCCCACTCTTACATGTGTTTTTTGCTATGTTTTGTACATTTTGTGCTCATGGACTATGGAGTCTCACCTACTCCATTGGCATCATCTTTTTGCTGTGTGTCACACAGCACCTTTAGTGCAGTGACACAGGGTTGTCTTTTAGACTTCCCGCTATTAAACTCTATTTTCTGGGACTGACTACTGTCTCCCAGAACATGTAAAATTGCCATTGACTTTTACTGGTCTTTTTAAATTTACACACCCAGTACAAACTATCTTCCATAGAGTACTGTAAGGGTTAATAGTTATCCCTTTTTGTCTGTTTCTCATGGAACATTATTTCATTCCATTTTCTCTAAGATTTGGCTGGTGGCAGTGGTATCTACCATTTTTATTTTACCGCAAGCTATGAAAATAGTCTTGGTACTGTTAGAGGCTATAGTGGTAGCCTTGAACTTAATCTGCTGGACCCCTTTTAATTTAATTTGGTTCCGGTTGGGTTTCTTCACCATTTATTTTTGTAAAGGTATTTCTCGTGTTTTACTCTGCGCGCCAAACCAGGTTTGGTTCCTTTGTTCGCCGTTCTTTGGAGGGCTTCTGCACAGAAGCCCTCCTCAGGCGCCTGAGTTTCTGGGTGGACAGGATGTGAGGGAGGGGATTGAGGTCCCCTGCACATGGTATTTTTGGAGACCCAAGTTGCACTCTAGTTTGATTGGCTAGGTTACTGTGTGATTGACAGCCAGGCTGTGTAAATGGGGGAAAACTGCTTAAAAGCAGGTCTCTGGGACTTGGAAGACAGAGTCGCCACTGGAACAAGAGTACCAGCGAGGAACTGGAGGAAGACAATTGCTGCAACTACTGGACATCCTGGTGAAGTCCTGCTGCAGGTCCTAATCTCCTGAAACTCCAACAACAGTGAAGATCCGCAAGGAGTCTTCTCCCCTTGAGCCTGGTGGGACCAACCAGCTCAAAAAGCCCCTGGAACTCCTCTTCAAACTGGTCGAATTTGCTGTGCTACAGGAAACCAGATAGCCAGTGAGAGAGAGTCCATTTGTGCTTTTAAGGCACGCACCTTTTATTCAACGCTTTGCTCTGCTGCTGATTTCTTCCCTGGGCAGCGCAGGACCCTCCAGTCTTCCTCCTTTTTGTCAGTCCAACAGTTGCTTCAGGAACTGTGAGCCTGCAGGAACTCCCCAGAACTACCGCCTCAGCTACAGCATTCTTCTTCATCTAAGGTACTGTTCAAATCGGGTTGTTCGTTCCGTCTGACCGAGGTGAAAGTGTTTTAAATCTTTTGCATCTCCGAAGGCTTGTGCTTCTCTACTCTTTTGAATAACTTTTCCTCCGACCAACTTTGTTTTGAACTCTTGGCAAAGACTTAACCCCAAACTACTCTGAACTGTGTGATCCTCTGCAAAGATTCTGAACCATTAACATTGGCCCAGGCCTATTGTTTTGAATCCTAGTTGTAGTAAGCCTTTTCTAGATTGCCCTGCCTTACACTTGTTGGTGTTGTTGATTTTTGATAACCTTGTTCTTTCCTTCCCTTTTTAAATTGCTGGAGTTCCATTTTGCCCACACTTCATTTTGAGCTTAACTTGTCCAGAATTTATTGGGTGTGGTTTAGTGCATTAAGATTGTGATTTTCTGCTGCTTTATATTAGTGAACTGTTTTATACAATGGATGGTGTAAATAAATCTATATTCTTTTACTCAGAAACCTTGAATCAGTGTTTGTTTGAAGCATAGTAATTGCTGTCCTTTGTGTAACTTCTGATACTGCTCACTTTACTCTTGAGATAAGTCTAGTTGCTCAGCCATCGCTACCACGTTACTGTGTAGTACAGGCTATTACCAAAGGTAAATTTGTACTTGCACTTGTAGTCTTAATTGTGTGTGGTGTTCCCAAAGGGTACTGCATATGATTCTGACTAACACTGGTTGCCTTCCCTCCCACTTCTCGACTCTCCCCTGAGCCCTAATTGGTCCTCTGAACTGTGTTTGCCGGCCCGTTGATCCCACCGGCTCCACTTTACCTCGTGGAAGCATAGTGAGTTGATTGCCCATCTGCACCCTGTTTTTTAAATTGTTGTGGCCCCCCAGGCCCCTGTAGCCCGCCTTACAGTCCCTGTTCCCTCCCAACTCCTCCTGGTTGCCTCCCAACCCGCCCACTGTGCCCTGATTGGTGGTTGTACTGTGTTGCTGTGGACTAGTCACTGGTGCTGCGTCTGCTCACCTCTTTTCCTTTGTGAGGAAGGTGAGAGAGGAGTCCCTTTGTGCCTATCCAGGCATTTGTTTATATATTTAGAAAGTGTGCCCAACAACATTGAGTGTGCCCTAATAGCGCCACGGTGGTGAATCTCGCATCTAGATTGTGTCCCCAACAACATTGAGTGTGCCCTAATAGTGTCACTGTGGTGAATCTTGCATCTAGATTGTATGCCCCAATAGCGTCACTCTGTTAAAATTAGAATTTAGAACGTGTGCCCAACACCATTGAGTGTGCCCTAATAGCATCACTGTGTTAAAGTTTGAATTTTAGAAAGTGGGCCCAACAATATTGAGTTTGCCCTAATAGCGTAACTGTGTAGAACATTTGAATTTAGAAAGTGTGCTCAACAACATTGAGTGTACCCTAATAGCATCACTGCGTACAAATTTTAATTTAGAAAGTGTGCCCAACAACATTGAGTGTGCCCTAATAGTGTCAATGTGGTAAATCTTGCATCTAGATTGTGTCCCTAATAGCGTCACTTTGATTAATCTTGCATCTAGATTGTGTTCCCAACAACATCGAGTGTGCCCTATTAGCGTCACTGTGGTGAATATTGCATCTAGATTGTGTGCCCTAATAGCCTCACTGTGTTGAATCTTGCATCTAGACTCTGTCCCCAACAACATTGAGTGTGCCCTAATAGTGTCACTGTGGTGAATCTCGCATATAGATTGTGTCCCCAACAACATCGAGTGTGCCCTAATAGTGTCACTGTGGTGAATCTTGCATCTAGTTTGTATGCCCCAATAGTGTCACTGTGTGAAAATTAGAATTTAGAAAGTGTGCCCAACAACATTGAGTGTGCCCTAATAGCCTCACTGTGGTGAATCTTGCATCTAGATTGTGTTCCCAGCAACATTGAGTTTGCCCTAATAACGTCACTGTGATGAATCTTGCATCTAGATTGTGTGCCTTCACAGCGTCACTGTGTTGAATCTTGTATCTAGACCGTGTGCTCAACATCATCGAGTGTGCCCTAATAACATCACTGTGCCGAATCTTGCACCTTGACTGTGTCCCCAAAAACATTGAGTGTGTCCTAATAGTGTCACTGTGGTGAAACTCGCATCTAGATTGTATGCCCTAATAGTGTCAGTGTGTTAAGATTTGAATTTAGAAAGTGTGCCCAACAACATTGAGTGTACCCTAATAGCGTCACTGTGTTAAAGTTTGAATTTAGAAAGTGTGCCCAACAACATTGAGTATGCCCTAATAGCGTCACTGTGTTAATTTGGAATTTAGAAACTGTGCCCAACAACATTGAGTGTGGCCTAATATCGTCACTGTGTTAAAGTTTGAATTTTAGAAAGTGGGCCCAACAACATTGAGTGTGCCCTAATAATGTCACTGCGTAAAAAAATTGAATTTAGAAAGTGTGCCCAACAACATTGAGTGTGCCCTAATAGCATCACTGCGGTGAATCTTGCAGCTAGATTGTGTGCCCTAATAGCGTTACTGTGGTGAATCTTGCATCTAGATTGTGGTCCCAACAACATTGAGTGTGCCCTATTAGCGTCACTGTGGTGAAGCTTGCATCTAGATTGTCTGCCCCAATAGCATCACTGTGCTGAATCTTGCATCTAGATTGTGTCCCGAACAACATTGAGGGCCCCTTAATAACGTCTCTCTAGTAAGACTTACATCTAGATTGGGTGCCCTAATAGCGTCAATGTGTTAACATTTGAATTTAGAAAGTGTGCCAACCTACATTGAGTGTGCCCTAATAGCGTCACTGTGGTGAATCTTCTATCTAGATTGTGTGCCCTAATAGCGTCACTGTGCTAAAGTTTGAATTTAGAAAGTGTGCCCAACAACATTGAGTCTGCCCTAATAGCATCAATCGCTGAATCTTGCAACTAGATTGCATGCCCAAAACATTAAGGGGGTAATTCATAGAAGTCAGCGCACAAGTGGCGCACGCGGCTGGTGCACAGTGTGTGCTTGCAGCAGTCTGCACCAGCTGCGTGCGCCAAAACCCATTTTAGCGCACAGCGTATTCATGGATTTCAACATCCATAACCAGCCGTGGGGCAGAGTGGTGCAGCAACCCTGCAGCAGTGCCAGTAACTCCCCCAATCCCGCCCCATGCACCAAAAACATTGCACAATTCTCCTTCATGGCGCAAAGGTCAGGGGACCAGCATACAGCCCCCCAAGCACAAAAATGCATGTAAAAGTCCACGCGCACCCCTCAGAATACACGTACCGCTCTCGTGCTATCGAAAACACGTGGAAAACTCCCAGCGCACACCTCAGAATACACGTACCCCGCTTGCGCTATCAAAAATGCATGTAAAAGTCCATGCGCACCCCTCGGAATACACGTACCCCTCTCGTGCTATCGAAAACACGTGGAAAACTCCCCATGCACCCCTCGGAATACACATACCCCGCTCGCTATCGAAAATGCATGTGAAAGTTCACGCGCACCCCTCGGAATACACGTACCCCTCTCGCGCTATCGAAAATGCATGGAAAACTCCCTGCGCACACCTCGGAATACACGTACATTGCTCGCGCCAGCCAAACTTGTGGAAAAGTCCACGCGCACCCTCACAATTCACATACCGTATTCCATGAAGAGCACGTACAGAGCTATCGAAACCCACGTGGGACCTTCAACCCATGGCGAGGAAAACGCCCATGCGTGTTATGTCGCAGACATGCTTGGAGCTAAGGGCCTTTCCTCGAATTACACGCTGACCTGCTGTTTTTTCACTTGCCAAATCACTCCATATCAAGCTGGCCACGCAATAACACACAGAACACCACGCTCCTGCCCAGAAGGCTGAATTACTGCCCCCCAGAGCCCCGAGCAGCCTCCCATGAGCCATCTGCTGCTGCCTGCCTGCCTGCTGCCACTGTGCCCTGCCATTTGGTGCCTGCACATCTGCCACCTGCAGAAGTCCAGTTGCAGTGACAACCCCTGCTGGAACAGAAAACTCCCGACTGAAGTACCATCACTCCACAGCCCAGCCCCAGGACCCAGTTGCCCACCCACACCTGCCTCGGTGGTTGCCATGTCCGACACAACACCTTCTGGCACCAGTGGCAACCCCCAGCCAGAGAGGCAGAGGGCTACCAGCTTCAGTGAAAAGGAAGTCGGTATCCTGGTGGAGCAAGTTCTGGGACATTATGATGCCCTCTTCACACCATCGCGCGCCGACAAGGAAGGACGGAAGAGGATCTGGAAGGACATATTGGGTACCATTCACGCGGAGGGGGTGGCACCCCGTGACACCAAACACGCCCAGAAGAGCTGGGAGGACTACAAGTCCAGGACCCTGAAGAAGGCCTGGCGCCTCTTGGAAGCAGAAGATGCAGTGGGGCGCCGGGGGCCAGCTTACCAACTAGCAGATGAGGGTCCTGGAGCGCATTCACCCAGTGCTTCACCACCAGATCCTCAGGATACAGGCCCATCTGGAGTCGAGCGGTAAGTGGCCATGCACTTATGTTAAACAAGGGCATGTTGCAGTGTGCTGGTAGTTAGCTACTTGGCTGCATATGTGAAATGGGTCATGTTTGGATGTTTGTGTGCAGGGACATGATGGTGCCACATGTGAGTCCAGTCAGGCATGACCCACATGGATGGTGCATGTGTAACAATGCATCATGCGGAGCTGCATGCGTAACGCACACATGTATGCATGCCTGTGTCTGTAATTTGACATGTTTGGGGTGTGAGAGATGTGTGCTGTTGTCATGGACATGCATGATGAACATGTCTGTGTGTGTGCGCCATGGATGCATGACACATGTTGGTGAAAATGTGTTGATTCACTGATACAGCCTAGTCATCCCTGTATCCACTGTGTCCAGGGGTATACCGGGCCAAATGCATGACTCTCCAGTGACGCGTGTGTTACGCTCAACTGGACCCCACAGGGGCGTCAAACGGAACTGGACTGCCACGGACTCCACAAGCGTGACTCGTAGTGTGGTGATGGCTGACTGGACTGGCCCTCCTAGTTTCGTCTGCTTGACCCGTAGGAATAATCTCCTAAAGGTAGGAAAAAGGATTTAGCCACCCGTGGGCGAGAGGATGCACGCACTCAATTGTTCCCCACTGAACACCTCCTGTATTCCCTCTCACTAGTCTCACCTTATTGTTTGAAAAGATGAGCTCTCCATCCCGCGTGGGGGGTAGGGGCGTGTAAAAAACCAGTTACTTCACTGGTCTGAAGGAGTTGGGCGAGTTCCAGACAACTGATGACTCTGAGGTAAGTAGCATATAGTTCTTTAGAGTTCAAAATGTCTGTTATTCACTCTTGCCCCTCTTTTCTCCCTTTCTTCTTGCAGTTTGGGCCGAAGGATGATCACCTCATTGGAATCAGAAGCGCTTAGGTATGAGTCTGTATTTCCCAAACTGTCCGGTGAAAAATAATGATCCAAATATATTTAACTGACAACCTTTGTCTCACTACAGGTGCAACGTAAGAAGAAATGGTGTGCAGAAGAAGAATGCTCAGGCGATGATCTCAAGTAAGTATCTTGCAGTGAAAGAAGATTGTCCTTTTTGGCTATTGGCTCACCTTGTTATTTGTTTTGTCTTTTCAGATGCCAGGATTTCGGAGACAAGGCAATGGAGACTGCGCCGGGTCGCAGAGATGCTGTGAAGACTGGTGAGTATGGCGCGGCACTGCAGCTGCCGAAGCGACGCGTTTGAATTTAGGGTCTCTTTCTCGATTCGATGGTGCGGCAGCTCTGAGAACTGCTGATGATAAAAAGGTAATGTCCTTGTTCTAACTTTTCCTTCTTCTTCCCCTTCTTTCTAGGATCTGGTCCGAGATCGAGGCGGGCGTGGCTGAAGACAGGATGCTCGGCTTGCAGGCACGGTGAGCGTTACACTGCAGAAGGCAGAATAACGTGAAGCGTGTGCTGTTCATCGGGCGTGGTTTAAATAGCCTTCAAAGTAGTCCCAGGTAAGAAGTCCCAAAACCACACCCAAGCAAAAAAATAGTCCCTAAAGAAAAGTAATCCCTTCCAGGCTTTTAGGGAGAATTCTCTCTTTAGGCTGAGTTTCCTAACCTAGTGAGTCCCCCAGCAGCTTTGCTGGATTTCTGGAGTTTGTTTTTTTCCTCCTGCCAAGAGTGAGACTCTTTTTCTCCCACTCTTGGACATGATTCATGGTATTCCTTTGATTGGTAATGTGTTTTATGGGCTATGGGGTCCTTTACTCCATAGGGTCTCATATGTTTTTTTTCCTATGTGTGTTACACAGCACCCTCCGTGCAGTAACACAGGGGTGTCATAGTGACACCCCACCATAGACTCCATACCCTGGGACTGACTACTGTCTCCCAGGGCATGTCAAGTCACCATTGGCTTTACTAGTCCCAAATTATTAACAGAAACCAGTACAAACCATCATATTGTGGACGGACTGGTCGGGGCAATTCGATTACCCCGGGTTCTGTTAGTCGAGGGGGCACGTCTCCGTCCCCCCTGATCGAGTTTTGGCTGGTGGAGTTAAAACTACTCTTTATATTCGACCGCAAATATTTTCCTATGGGATTTTCCCATTGTTCGAGGCTACCAAATTTAATTATTTAATTCTCATAGCCTCGAACATACCGCTGGTTTATTTAATTAATATTAATTCTCCGGTTGGTATTTTTTTGCCAGACTCGATTCTAAAATGGCGTTTGTGTTCTCTTCTGTGACTCCAACCCAAGTCGAGCCCTTTGTTCCACTTTTTGGCGGGCTTCTCCACAGAAGCCTCCAAAAGTGGTGCCACTCTGTCTGGGTACCACAGGGGGTGTGGGAGGGGGTTTAGGCACCCTGGACCGAGCTACCTAGGTAACTCAGGTCGCACTCTTGTGTGATTGGTCCAAGTGGTGAGCCGGCCGGCTCACCACTTAGCATGTTTGATTGACAGCTAGGCTGAGTGAATGGGGGCATGCTGCATAAAAGCAGGGCTTTGGGGACTGGAACTTCAGAAGTCGCCACAGGACCTTAGAATCCGACGAGGGAGAAGCTGAGCCGACCTACCACCACAACACCACCGGTGGAGCCCTGCGGAACCGACTCACCACTTCCCGACGACAGAGAAGATCTCCCGTCTGCAGAGGCTTCTTCCCCTGACTGGTGGGCACAGCCAGTTTTCCTTTCTTTCTTTGCACCCCAGCCCGGTTTGTGGTCGAACTGTCCGTGCCAAGCACCCCGGCAGCCGGATAGCCACTCACCACTGAACCGCGAATCACCGGACCGCTCCTTGTACCTGAGAAACTCCTCGGCTGGTTTCTTCCCTGGCAGTGCAACAGACTCCTGTCTTCCTCCCCGACGAGATCCTCTCTTCCCCCGGACGAAGCACCGACTTGCATCCGCTGCCAGGAACAACTGCCCCCGCTGGAGTGTTCTCACTACTTTAAGGTACTGTGTCCGCCAGGCCTCCCTTTCTAAAGATTGCTACAAGGTAATAATAACCCCTTAACCTTCTGGACTGGGCTGGCTGCCTTGACCCTCTAACTGGTCCCTTTCTTTAGTCCAACTCCTTTTTGAACCTTTACAAGACTTTTGTGCACTGCAACCGTGTGACCTTGGACACATTTCGTTTCGATCCTCTTAAAGCGGATCCGGCCTACTGACTCTGAATTCACGGTGTTACTTTTCCTTCCTCTCTTGTTGTGTTCGTGAAAAAGTGTTGGGATCTGTTTCACTTTATTCTCTGCTTTTCTGTCCCTTTTTAAAAATGAATTATTAGAGTGCCATCTACGTTAAGCGCTCACCGCTGTCTGAAAATAAGTGGGGCTTTACTTAATACTTGTCTAATATTCTTTTAAGGGAGTGTATATCTTTTAGTGACCGTGTTTTTGAATTGCTTATTATTAGTGCCTGTGTGTTTTTCTAGATGTGGTTTTAAATAAATAATTGTATCTCTTTTACACCAAGCCCTGGTCAGTGTTTACTTGTTCTATTGTGTTCTCTTGACCTATTGTGAATACTCTGTATACTGCCTAACTCTTCTTGAGGGAAGTCTGACTGCTCAGCCACAGCTACCAAGTGAATCTGTGTGGTACAGACTGCTACCAAGTGGGTTTACTGCCAAACACCTGTAGTCCTAAATCTTTTGCAGTGGTCCCAGAGGGAACTGCACAGGTTTCTGCCTAACACAGGCCTCACAATGGCCTATGCTTAGGTTCCTTGCAGCATGGTCTGCATGAGGTAAGTCTGCACGGCGCCAGGACCGCACCCATATAGCTCCTAACTGGGATGGTGAGAATCCCAGTGGGTACTTGGATGCCTGTTTCCTGGGCAGATGGACTTGATTCTGATGTCCAGGGGCAGGCATCATGACAGCGTGTGCATGTGACCAGCATGTCCCATGGTGCATGTGAGAACCAGCCCACCATTGGATGCAACTACGGTGCCTTGGACATGGATGCCAATGTATGTTGCATGTGCCATGCCTGTTCCTGCATGTGTGTTGCCTGCACTGACCCATGTGTTGTGGAGGTACATGATGGAAGTGACGTTTGACAGTGCCACTCATGTACCATTGCTTTGTGTCTAGGGGGTTTCCTCCATGTGTCGGTCACACTTGCAGCCCTCTCCTCCTCTGTGCACACCATACGCCAGTCGTTCTCCGTGCCATCTTCTGGCCCAGATGCCACCAGGGCCCCCTGTGGATCTACCCCAACCAATGCAGCCAGCCTGGTGGAGATCCCATCCCTGCCACAGTCGGGAGTCGGAGGTCCAGCAGGGGTGGACACCCCCCCCAACTGGAGGGTGTGTGTGGGGAGTTTTACACACTTTTTTGCTAGCCCGGGAGAGTAGGCGTATTCTGAGGGGCGTGCAGAGAATTCTACACGCGTTTTTGCTAGTGCGGGTGGGGTAGGCCCCTTCCGAGATGTGTGCGGGGAGTATTAAATGCGCATTGGCAGTGTGGGCCCTCGGGAGTGCCCTTTCCCCCCTCCCCATGCCCTACAGGCAGCCCACATCACAGGGGACTACCCTACACCCCTGACCATGCCCCGCAGGCAGACCACATGGCACCATGCACTTGTGAGCCCCAACACATGTCCCCCGTGACAGGCACCTGCCAGCAGGCCCCGACTCATGTCAAACAATCAACTGCCCACCCTTGATGGGCACCTGCCAGCAGGCCCCGACTCATGTCCCCCTGCACCCCCACCCACCCAGCAGTGACGGGCACCTGCCAGCAGGCCCAACTCATGCCCCCCTGTATCCCCACCCACCCTTGACAGGCACCTGCCAATAAGCCCCTACTCATGTCCCCCTGCACCCCCACCCACCCAGCAGTGACGGGAACCTGCCAGCAGGCCCCGACTCATGTCAATCACCCACCCACCATTGATGGCGACCTGCCAGCAGGCTCCGACTCATGTCCCCCTGCACCCCCACCCACCTAGCAGTGACGGGCACCTGTCAGCAGGCCCCAACTCATGTCCCCCCACCGACACATCATCACACTCCAGACCCATGGCCCTTATGGCCACCCAAATCCCACCCCACGCCACCCCAGTCCAAACACCCAAACAAGCATTCCATCCACTCCACATTGAATTCCCAATGTCATGATAGAAAATAAATAACCAGCATGCCCATGAATACATGGCCCTCTGACCCAAACCATGGTGGCATATGACTGTGAAAAAGCACATTGTGACATGCACAAAACACATGAGAGAAGACCACACAAGTAAAGTATAGAAAAAAAGTGTATTGAAGCATAAAACCAATGAATAAAACAAAAGCAGACAATAATAAAATAAGAAATATTCCAAATCCGGAAGTCCAAAAAAGGAAGAAAAACAAAATGAATGCTGTAACCAATAAAATCCAAAGTAAAATGGCTCCAATGAGTCCGTCCTTGAAACAAAAATCAGAGTTCACAAAAAGAAAAGTATTCTATCATGGGTCCAAGAAAAAGAAATCCAGGTCCAAAACTATTTACAAATGAACATCCAAGGGTCCATGAGCTCAACAATCCAAAGGAAACCTAACCTAAATCCTACCTAATAAATAACTATATACAAAAAGGCAGAGCATAGTCCATGCACCCCAAATGGAAAAAAAAGACAAAGGAAGCTTACACCTACAGAACTATTTACAAAGGCGGCGGGCAAGTCCAAAGGCTCACTTGTTGATGTTCCGGGCCAGGCCATCATCGAACTCCTGTTCAACGTCCCGGAGGTGGGCCTGTTCCCTGGCCCCGAGGTCTTGCAGGGATACAGCCATGGCATCCTCCAATTCCCTGCGAGTTGCCTTGAGGCAATCAGCCCACCTCAATGCCCTGCGCATGGAGTTCTCCGCCCTGACCATAGTGAGCCGTGCCTCTTCCGCCCGCCGCCGCTCCGCATCTATTTTCCGGCCCAACCACTGCAACACGGAAGACACTCCCAATCCAGGGTTCTCCTGCCCTCTGGCCGATGCCTGCCCCTCTGATGTTGATGGCGCCGAGCCATCATCGCTCCCAACTTGAGCCTGCTGCTGCCGAGCATGTACCCTGCCTCTTGATGCCTGCACATCCTCCTCCTGCTGGGGTCCAGTTGTTGTGGTGGCCACCCCTGCTGGACCTCCGACTCCCAACTGTGGCAGGGATGTGTCCTCCACCAGCCTCGCCACTGGGAAGGAAGATGGCACGGAGGACGACTGGCGCATAGGGGGTTCAGTTGAGGAGGGGGTCGGTAGAAGGTCCAGCACACGGAGGAACCCAGCACTGGTGAGCTGTCCTAATTCGTCAACGCGGCGGTCAATGAGGCATCCAGAATTACGTGGAGTGTCCTCACCAGAACCCTGCACGTCCTCCCGAATGCCACTTTGATGCAATGCCACCCCAGCCAGGACAGGCTCCACACGGTCCCGGATCGCCACGTCCGCAGGGAGAGGAAGGCCAGTTGTGTGCGCATCCCCTCCCTGAAAACGTGTCTGGATGAAGGCATCCCTGCTGGTGCTGGATGATGTAGTCACAGGATCGTGGACAGGATTACACACAGGCACCTCTGCGGCCGCCTGTGCTGCCTCCTGTCCCTTCCCCTGGACTGCACCACAAGCACCAGTGGAATCCCCTGCTCCATACCCCGTGCAAGGGCCTTCCACAGCCACCTCCTCAACCAAAACCCCCATCAACCTGGATAACTCCGTGCCATCTTCTTCCATAGGCCCCTGTGGGGTCTCAGCTGCCCCTTCTGTTGCCGAAGAGTCCACCTCCGACCTACCCCTCTTGGACCTATCCTCGGCAGCTGTGGCTGCGGACGCGGCACCAGACTCCTCACTCCCCGACGAGATGACAACATGGGAGTGCAGCTGGGCCTTGCGTCTCCGGCTGGCGGTGGCATCCCTGCCGCTGTGCTCCACAGCACCGTTTCCGCCCTCTTCATCAGTTGACGCTGCAGACAGGGAGAGACAGAACACAGGCATCAGGGTACTGTACAATGCTCTAATACACACATGACAGTTGCACATGAATGGCAGTGTCAAACTTCACACATGGCATCACACTCCCCAACACACATTTCATTTGAACCCGCACACATGCACAAATTAACAGGAATGTTGAAACACCATCCATACACATACAACAGCATGAGCATCCGAAGCTTAGTCTGACATCACATGCAACACAGGGAGTGCCAAACACATGCACGCATGCCACCAGACATACATGCATCTGTACATCTCCACCACCTGTCACAGTGAAATCATCGGCATCCATGTCACATCTGCCAATCAGCCTCCTACATGTCAGTGTCACATGCATCCATGGTGTATCACAGTGGCACACATGTCAAATACACACATACATGAAGGTGGAACCAGCATCCATGTGTCACACCACAACCATGCCACAGTACATACACAGAAATCTAAACATGTGTGCACCCACACATGCATTTGAACACATACACCATTGATGTGCCTCACACATGACTGGACTCACATGCGGCAGGCTCATGTCCCTGTACATACACATCCATACATGGGCCTTCCAAGACATATGTCCAACCTGCACACTCCTGCCACACCTCGACATGCAGTGTCCAATCAGTACGCATGGTCACTTACCACTCGACTCCGGACGGGTCTGCCTTTGAAGGATCTGGAGGTGGAGCGCTGGGTTTATGCGTTCCAGGACCCTCATCTGGATGTTGGTAAGGCGGCCCCGGCACCCCTCTACATGCTTTGCCATCAAGGGGCTCCGGGCCTTGCTGAGGGTCCTGGACCTGAAGTCCTCCCAGTGCTTCCGGACATGTTGCATGTTGCGGGCCGCCACCCTCTCCGCATTGATGGCAGCCACGATGTCCTTCCAGATCCTCTTCTGTCCTTCATTGTCAGCGCGTGTACTTTCAAAGAGGGCATCATAATGCCACAGGACTTGCTCCACCAGAATGCCAACTTCATTGGCAGTGAAGCTGGCAGCCCTCTGCCTCTCTGCTGGGAGGTTGCCACTGGTGCCAGGTGGTGTTGTGACGGACATGGCAACCCCCAAGGCAGGTGTGGGTGGGCAACTGGGTCCTGGGGCTGGGCTGTGGAGCGATGGAATACCAGTCGGGAGTCTTCTGTTCCAGCAGGGGTGGTCACAGCAACTGGACCCCTGCAGATGGCTGACGTGCATGCACCAAATAGCAGGGCACGTGGCCAGCAGGCAGGCAGGCAGCAGCAGATGGCAGGTGGGAGCGTGCTCGGGGCTCTGGGGGGGCAGGAAAATGGCCTTCTGGGCAGGAGCGTGGTCTTCCGTGTGTTGTTGCATGGCCAGCTTGATACGGAGTGATTTGGCACATGAAAAAAAGAGCATGTCATCATGTAATTCGAGGAAAGGCCCTTAGCGCGTAAGCGCATATGTGCCGTGATACGCACAGGCGTTTCCCTCAGCACGGGTGCATCCGCATGTGCCAAAAAATCACGTACGCATGTTAATGCGTGTAATCCGAGGAAAGGGCCTAAGCGCGTAAGAAAAGAGATGCGCATGGGCGTTTCCCTCAGCACGGGTTAAAGGTGAGCGGGGCCAGCAGTTCGCTGTACGTGCCTTTCATGGAGACCGATGTGGGTGTTGCTACTTCGTGTTGTTTAGCGCCATCACAACTTCACAGTGGATTAAGGACTTATCTCTTCTTTTGGCAGGGGTATTGGCTATGCGTGTTTTTCATTATCACTCTAGTCTGACGGTGAGTCGCGCACGCTCTTTTGCCACTGCAGGTGCCCCTGAGTATTGCGTTCCCATTTTCGAGGTCATAGTAGCTCTGTGTCCCATGCATACGTGTTTTTCGTGTCCCTGGGTCCCACCGCGTACTGCGGGAGGTTAATTCCACACACGTGGGCTACCGGGGGTTGCGTGCACAGTTTTACTGCAGTTTTGGGGTGCCTGAGCGTTGCGTGACCCATCACTTTAAAACCGGGGTCACATACAGCCTTGCAGGTGCAGGGGTGCTGTTAACATCTTGTATCCCACCCCCTTCACCGCAATTGCCCAGGACAATTGTCGGGTACACCTCCCATTGGCACTACTACATCTGTGCCAGCACTACTACATCTGTGCCATGGCTGGGAGGCATGGTCATTGACGTGTCCGGGGTGACCAGGGAGTAGGGGGACTCCAGGGTGTCCAGGGTGGCTGCAGAGGGGGGAGAGACAGGGGTGCACCAGTTCGGGATGATGTTGTGCCACGTGTTGGTGCAGTCATGCCACCACCCCCTGCGGGTCCGGGAGATGCAGTTCTTGCATCTGGCACTGGCGCCCATGTGACCCGGCAGTCCATTTCATCGACTGCCACTGGCCCAAGGGTAGTGGTAGCTGCAGATGCAGCTGTGGACACCACAACCCAGGCTCAGGGTCTGCCAGTGCAAGCTGCGATGGCACCTGAAGAGTCCCTGGAAGATTTCCAGGAGGTCAGGAGGCACACCGTAGGTGCATGCAGGGCTGCCCTGACTGAGGTACGTGTCCCTGGGGCAGTAATGTCATCTGCTGCCAGACCAGCCGGGTGTTGGTGAGTGCATGGGCAGATGCAGCCGACACCACCCCGGTTGTGAGTCTACCATCCAGAACAGTCCCGGTCATTGACCCTGGCACAGCGGATGTTGCTGCGCAGGGTCCATTCCAGGGCACCCAGCAGCCACTGATGCAAGTCAGGGCTTCTGTCCTTGTTCCACCTGCCACTCCCTCGGTTCAATCCACCAGTGCCACTGCCCATACTGATCAGGGCGGCATTTTCCATCCAGGGTCCGAACTACTGTCCAAGAGGAAGAAGGTTGCAACTGCAGTAGAGGCTGGGACGCCAGACACAGCTCCAGCCTCTGGCACGGCGAGGAAGAAGCCTTTCTGCATGCAGGAACTGGACTTCTTTGTGGACTACGTGTGGGACCACAACCGTGATATGCTAGTGGGGCCAAATTGTCAAACTACGGCTGCCCATCGTATGTCCCACTGGAAGCAAGTTGCAGATCGTGTGAGTGCATTCGACCATGAGGTGTGCACAGCTCAAGAGTGCAAAAAGCGTTGGGATGACCTCAAACGCAGTACTAAGGCGAAGCGTGCCTCTAATTACAACATGACTCTGGTGACTGGCAATGGGCCACCACCTGAGGAGGAAGACCTCACTTTGCACGAGTCAGTCGTTGCGGGGTTCATACCGGCAGGAATGGTCGAAGGAGTGTGAGAGATGCTGGACTTTGATGCCCCGTCCAGTGAGTGTTGTTGCGTGTTTGTCGAAGCCATGTGTGGTTTGCTTGTGTGATGTGTTGTGCTTGACTGCCACTACATGTCATGTGTACATATTTCTCATTTGCAAGTCATGCAATGCTTCACTGATGCGTGCCTGCTGTGGAGGATGCTGGACATGTAGATCAGACAGGGACTGTCCTCATCGCCACACTTGCACCCTACTCACATGCTACTCACCCTGCTGCCCCTCCAGTCCATGTTCCAGCTCACTGGCCCTTCTACATGTAGCCTGGGGTGTCTTTCCTCTCAGCACTGGGACTATGTCATTACATGACTGACATGCATGCGTCTTCTGCCTGCATGCTGGTACTCCACGTAGGCATGCTCCCTTGCCCCTCGACCCCCCCTGCACCCCAATTTCACCATGGCACTGGTGTGCATCATGTTGGTGTACTGCAATGGCCTGTTCAAGGCTCCTGTGTACATACAAACTTCCACCAGCCAACCTGCCAGACACATACAGTGGGGTACATCCTTTGTCCTTGATGCAGGGTGTCTCACTTGGACTGTGTAGATGGCAGATGCTCCGCAGGGACATGAGTGTCCATTCATGCTCCATGTGCATTCCATGCATGCCGCTATGTGTCCTTGACTGGATGATCATTGTAGTACCTGTCCAGGATGACCTACATTTCATGGCATTTGATCATCGATTCCATGCCCACTCTGGCTCAGTCCAGCATCACACACAGGTTTAGGGTGTCACAGTCTGTGTGGGGCACAGGCCCCCCCTGTTTCATGCCCACTGACTCTGTTCAACTGGTGTAGTCGCTTCTGCACACATGGGTGTACTACTGAGGGTTCATTGTGTGTCCTGCTTACTGTCCCATTATCATCTGCTGTGTTGTCAGTTGACTCAGATGATGCAATTGACGCTAGTCAACACTGTCTGTCAATACACAGGTCTCTGGTCACCCTTTCGCTGACATGCAATGCCTCCCTGCATTTTCACTTAGGGGCATCTGGGGGGTTTGCTTGTAGCCATGCAACTCATTGCATGCACATTGCACGTGATGCCTGAACTTGCCCTTGCACTGCCATCACGTTTATTGATAGACATCATAATGTACTTGTTCATGTAGATAGTGGGTAACGTACACATGTTCTGCACTGCATCAACCCACTTCTGAGCCATGTTACACCGTTCTACATGCCTACTCACTGATGCAATGTCAAAGTGACCTGCCATGTATGGCCAGTTTTTTATCCCTTCTCTGTCATAAATGCGACTGGGCAAAGGTGCATCCTGTGACACATGTACTCAGTATTGGAACTCCCTAGTGGTTGTTTAGATGAGTTGATTGGCCAATCTGTGGCCTATACCAACTGGCATAGGGTGCTGATTGGATGTAGCCTGCCAATCGGGTTGTAATGACTGCTGAGTTTCCTTCACATGTGTATGTGTGCACTTCCACATACATCAAAGCAAGCAGCGTTGTAGCTGCTTGCTTTGGTGTATTGGATGCTGGTCATGTTCACAATACATGTGTATGGGGAAATGAGTGTTTTTGGACGCTTTCACATATACATATGCAAGCAGCTTCAACGTTGTGTAGTGCAAAATTGCTAGTACTCACTTATGTGTTTGTGAAAGTGTTCATTTACTCATGTGTCTTCCACAGCTTTTTTGTTGACTGACTAATATGTAGTTGATTGACGTTTATGCTGGTGAGATTTCTGCATTGCGCACGTTATGTAGAACTGGCATGATCCAGAAGGTTCACTGTTGTGCAGTATGTGTATGGCCAGGCCCACTCAGCTGTATTTGGTGGGTCCTGGGCATGGAGATTTTACACAAGGAATGATGGAATAGGGCACATTCATAGGCCAATGTGCTCTATCATGCCCTAAGGGGTGTTGTGGAGGCCTCATGTCCTGCAGCTCGGACGGTACTGGGCGTTATGGTCCCTCATGCCTGGTTGCAGGCCCTTGCTTTGTTTGTGACATTCTCTATATCTACATGGCCCATGCTACCCGGTACGGGCCGAGCTGCAGATGGATGGAGTTATTTTGCTGATGATGCTTTAGTGATGCATGTCTACATGCAAGTTACCTGTGTCATTGTGTGTTTGGTTTCACTAGCAACAGTGGTCAATTTTCAGTTCAGAAATACTTATCGTGTGTTGCATCTCTTAGTTGCCATCTGTCTTTTCTGCCTGTGACTTATGCCTGACAGAGGTGGTGTCTGATGGAGTTCATATACTAAATTTAGTACTAGTGTAGGCTTTGCTATTTAGACACATCCATTTCTACTTTTGGGGTGTGTTTGCATATCAAGCCCACTGGATGCAGGCCAGGTTCTCATGTGTGTGTGACATGTGTGCTTCATGTATTGGCTGTCAATGTGATGTCTATGTGTGTGTGTGTTATGAGCTTCTGACATGTGTACTAATGTTTATTTTTCTCCACTTTTCAGATGATGACGCAATGGAGCCAGAGGATGGTGTTGTCATGCGAGGCACAGGGTTGATATCACACCAGCAACCCAGCACAAGTGGGGGTCATGGGGTGGTAGACCACATGAACCCACTTGGATTCCAGACCATTGTGTCTAGGGCTGGCAATGAGTCTAGCCCGGATGATCACTCAGACGACAATGTTGAGTTGGATGTGCATCGGGTCCATTCATCAGGGGTGAGTGATTCTGATGTGGACGCTCCTATGTCCGCGACGCATGCACTGAGGGGCCAGACGGAGGTGGGACCACTGCCTGTGGTGGATCGGGACACAGGGTCACCCTCCACACCAGTTGCTGATGTGCCTAGGGCATCACATCAACGGAGGCATGTAGTCCTGCAGCTGCGGGCGGTGCCAACACAACAAGGACGTCGGTTCCTTGGGCCCCGCAGGTGTCAAGCCCAGCACCGCAGTGGCCGCGCGCCACTGGGGTATGCTGAGTGGGAGCAAGCCATGGTTACCAATTCCGAACACCAGGGGGCAGCAATTGATAACATTGCTGAGAGCATGGAACGTGTGGCCCAATCCGTGCTACCCTCTACTACGCAGGTGGAACTCCAGTAGCGGGTGGCACAATCCACGGCCTGCTCGCTCAGGCTGGGCATGGCGGCCTCAGACAGGGTACACCAGGCTGAAATGGTGTCTTTGCATCAAGCAATTGCTGCTCATGCAGAGGAACACATGGAGGCCATGAGGGTTGACTATGAATCCCTCAGATCTATTCTGGGTGTGCTCTTGATGTCCCAGAGGAAGCGGTCAGAGGAGAGGTTGGAGCTGAGCTACGTGCTTGCCAGGAGGTGTACCAGCTGTCCAGCTAGGGTATGCAGGAAGAACTCTGTGTTACACATGTTACCTTGTAAGAGGAAGCACGTGTATCACACGAGGTTCTACATGCTGACCTACGTGTCATCGCTGCACAGAACCAGGCTCACCCGTCCCGCAGACTTGCTGCCGACAAGGGGCAAGCTGCGCATAGGCATGGTCATGGTACTGTGCCATGTCAACCTTTTCAGCCAGAGGGTGATGAGGACGACAAGTTATCTCCCACACAGGTCGTGCTGTGCAGGCGTTGAGCCCATGGAGGTTTTTTTTTGTCTCAACATCATCGCATGTGGGTGTTGAGGTACACCCTCTACCTCCCCCCTCCTGGGTACCTCTCCCCCTGGGTCGTATATGGCCATTTTTGATTTTTATTGTTAGTTTAGTTAGTTAATTTGGTTTTTGATAGTTAGGTTAATTAGGTAATATAGGTTTTTTTATAGTTAGTTTAATTAGTTAATATAGTTTAAAATTGCTTGTCTATTGTGCATTCATGTGACGGTGTGGTGCTTTGTGGCTTTTGAAGGCATCCACTGTCTGTTCCAGCTGGGCCCTTCAAGCTTGTCTCGTGTATGTGTTTGCAGCTTGGAGTCCTGACTCACATAGGCCACTCCTGCTTCCCTTATCCATGGGCTCTCAAGGATGGTTCAGTGTAACAACTATTTACACAAGGGCTTTGGACTTTCGTCATATCTGTGGCCTGTCTGCTTCTGTACCACTTGTGTTGACACCCCTAGTGGGGATTAAGTGGGTTTTATCCACGGCATGCCTGTAATCAATTTGGGTGAGTACATGATTGATATCTCCATTAATTGATGTTGATTGTGATGTATGTTCTTTTCTTGCCTGTATATGTGCTTGATGCACTTCATGCTGTAGACAGTAGCCTGCACTGTTTGCCTGTCAAAGTCACACTGATGATGGGAGGAGTTTGGATGTAGGTCTGAAACATGGCCCATTGACAACCAGCATGAAGACCCACACAGGGAACTTTCCAGCCTTATTAATATCTTTTATGCCCTTTCTGTAGAAAAATGAGCCTCCTGAAGACCTTTCCCAGCAGGCACGGGGCCAAGTACTACTGAAACCTGGCCACGTTCGGTGGTGCAGATGTGTGCATTTGTGCGCAAGCAGAAGCACAGGACTTGTGCACAGATGCCAGACAGAAGCAGACGTGTTTCCAGGAGCTCCAAGCAAGGTGAGCAGCACAAAGGGCCACACCGCAGCCAACCTTCCACCAGGCCACTTGCACATGCATGCTAAGTAGCGCCAGTGCTGGGGAGCTTGGCCAGGCATTGTTCTAGAAGCGCACAGTACAGCTAAGATGCGTTGAGGAACAAATGCCAAGTAGCTTTACAAGTTGTCAGGGGCACACGCGGGGGCCGTCGCACATATCCTCAACTCCCCCTGCTCGAAAGAAGCTGAGTTATTAGCGCAGTAGCGTTCCTAGCCAGAAACTAAAACAGCACGCAGGGGCACCCAGCGAGGCACATACTCGAGTGCAGTGCATATCATTTGCATGTGCAAATTGCCACGTGCACTACCTATTGAAATCCGCGGCTGCCAGAACACGACTTGTACTGAAGTCACACCTCGCTATCCGCGTCTAGCAGCTCACCCAGGGACCATTCTATCATGTGTGATTCTTGACACATTGGTCTTCCATTTACCATGCACCCGCATGCGCCTGCCTTACTGCATTGACAGTGTATGAACCATCACGGGGGCAAGCTAAATTATACGTACAAAGCAGCAGACAAGAGTGTTTGTTTGTGGAGAAATCACTTACTTTGGGGCATTAATGGTGTTGCGTGTGTGTGTTGTAAACACACACAGATTAGTAACTCACGCTCTCTTTGCAGCATTGAACTGATCCTGTTACCAGACCTGAGAGTGCGCAGGCAGGAGGCCAGCACTCACCACAGAGATGAGTCTCTCTTTGTTTTGCATTTGACTCATTTATTACAATGTGCATGTAGAACATGGTTTCTATGATTGAGTATGTGTTATTGTCAATAGTTGTGTTTTGTATTTTGCCTACTTTCCCTTGCCAATCCAACTCCCCTCTCTGGCCCCTCTTTCCGGTTATCCTGAATACCAATGCCTGTCCAAACAACGGATCCCTGACCCTCTTTCCCCACCGGGGTCTCGGAGTCCTGTGTAAGTTTTACCCTGCAGGCACCCAGACCATGGAGGGGGTGATTGGTTTGTGCCACTCCTGCGCCTGGAGACCGGAGTTGTGACACTACCCATCAGTTGTTGCATCCTCATTGTATATTGTGTCCTGAAAAAGGTACCCATCCTGTTGAACCGTTGTTGAACTGTGCTACCTTGGTTGTTCTATCATTCTGCTTGTACATGTGCTTGGACAATTTTTGCTACTTGAAGTCATCTACTGGAGATCTTCCAGGGTTTTTTTTTGCGTAGAGGCTTTTTCCCTGTTTTGGGGGTTTGGCTCCTTGGAGTTCTCTGTGATTTGGTATTTTTACCAGTCAAGGTGGCCTCTGAGGGGGCTGGACCCTATTTGCACGCAAGGTGAAACATGAAAAACAAGGGTGGTAAGGTTGTGACAGTTGACTGTCTCTTTGTCATCATCGATTGTCACCTGGTATTTGCCAGGCCTGTGTGCACTCCGCAGGGGTGGGAGTTTAGGTGAAAAATGTGGCCACAGGCTGGGTCGGGGCTGCCTCGCCACGTGCCCTTTCCCCTCCCATGGGCAGCACCTGTGCATGTGGTTGGGGATGTGTGGGGCACCACCATGTCCACCGGTACGTCCTGCCGTGTTGCAACATTGTGCAGGACACATGCTGCCACAATGATCCTGCACACTACTGGGGGTGCATATAGTAGCAGGCCACCATAGTGGTCAAAGGAGCAGAAGCGTGACTTGAGCACTCCGAATGTGCACTCCACTATGGCCCTGGTTGCAATATGAGCAGCCTGGGGTGGTGTGGTGGGGTTCCGGATTGGCGTCATCATGTGGTTGCTCAGCGGGTAGGCACTGTCCCCTGGGGAGGTGATAATGGTTGTGATTAGTTGGGTTTGTGTATTTGTCTGTGTGTGACATGCATGCATGTGCACAGGCTTTTGTACTCACGTAGGAGCCATGTGTCGCCATGCTTCTCAGCTTCCAGGGTCTGGCTCAGGGTGGACATTCTGTATATGAAACTGTCATGGGTTGAGCCAGGGTAGTTTGCATAGACAGAGGTGATGATTCCCTTGGCATTGCATACAACCTGCATGTTGATGGAATGCCAGTGCTTGCGGTTTCGATAGATGTGCTCAGTGGCCCTACGTGGACATGGGCCACATGGGTGCAATCTATGGCACCAAGCACTTTGGGGACGGGTGCCACCCTGTAAAAGTCCTGGACCACGGCCTGCGGGGCGTGCAGTCATGATTGCCAACACCTGGTGTAGGCAGCGTGACTGTGTGGCCTGTGAGACCCCCCCCACTATGGCAGTTGTCTGCTGAAGTGACCCAGTAGCCAAAAAATGCAGGACATTGAGCACCTTCTGCAAGGGGCTCAATGCTTAGGAGCACAGGGTGGAGGATGTAAGGTCATCTTCCCACTCCCTGACCAGGTCTAGGATGATACGAGGTGGAAACCTATACCTGCCATAGACCTGGTTGTCAGGCATTCCAAAAAGGCTGGTCTGGGGCAAAAACTGCGGGGCCTGGCTATTCTCCTCCTCCTGCGGTGTCCCACGATCAGTGCTGCGACAAATGGGGCATTCATCGTAGCTGTATATACTTGTTTGTTGTTTGCATGCACTTTTATACTGCGCACAGGGACGCTTCGCCTGCCTTCATGTGGCAGACGTGTTGACGCCTGTGCGCGTCTTTTAGCGTGCGCCTGTTTCTCGTATTCGATTCCATGAATACGTGTTGTTCACGTGCGTGTGGGCGTTCTGTGTATTTGCAGTACTTCCTCAGTTATGCCTTCTTTTTCACGCATTGTTTCCCATTCTGCGTGTTACGCCCCGTGTCCCGCCCCCTTTTTGGTGTGTGCGGCGACGTTGTTGCTTTCGATGTGCGCGTCGCACGCAGCATTCAGGATGTTGCTGTGACGTGTGCGCCCGTGCACGCCACACTAGTATTTGGCACACATTCCACAGTAAACACGCGCATACCCTTCCATGAATTGCAATCGTGCGCGTGCGCTTGCTTTTTGACGAATGCGCCGGCTTGCGCCAATATTTCCAGCGCACATTTGTTCCATGAATCGGCCCCTAAGTGTGCCTAGTAACTTCATTGTGTCGTCCCCTAAAACTTTTTCTACCGCACTGATGCTGAATTAAATAGCGTGGTGCACCCTGACAGCATCACTACGTGAGTCTTGCATCTAGCTTATGTGCCCAACAACATCTAGTATGCCCTGGTAGCGCCAATCTGCTGAAGATTAAAATTAGAAAGTGTGCCCGACAACACTGAGTATGACCTAAGATTCTCACTGTGTCGCCCAAAAATCTTCACTGAGTTGAATCTGGCAGCTGGAAAGTCTCCCCAAACAACATTAAGCATCCACAAAAGCAGAAGAGGTGGCAGGAGGGGACTGGTGAGGACCAACGCACAGACTGTCACATTAAATTAGTTTGAATGGGCTGCAGGTGAAAGCATGTAGTGGGAAACCTGCCAAGTTGCCCACGTGGTATGATGTACAAAAGAAGGTTGCTTACAATCGCACTGCGCACACAAACTACAAATGAATGCAATTGTTTGTGGTTTTAATTGTAAAGCAGGGCAGCTTGACACGTGTTTCGAGCTAGAGGGCTCTTCTTCTGAGGCTGCATGTTAATTGTACAATTTCAACACAGTTGTACATTCACAAAACATTATTATTGGTATTAGTTCATTCAATATGTCCAGAACACAAACACAGAGATAGGGCACAGTTGGTGGTTTGTACAGGCCAATTTAGCAGCTAATCAAAATACAACAGTCATCAAAATAATTCAAGGGAGGGCATTATTAACAGAAGAAGCAAATTAGAAAAGGATATTGGTTGACCGATTGCGATTGGCATGTATCCATTAATAGGCGGGTACATTGACCAGAAAAAATGAAACAAGGGGTGGGTGGGGAAAATGGGGGGAAAAAGATGAAAATAGCTGAGTTAGCATGTGATCCATTGTTGGTCATGCACATAGGCTTGTGCTAAATACAAAAGTAAATGCCAATTGGTACTGCACCTTAAAGTCTTGAAAAACCCATGCAAGTCCCTAGGAAGAGACATACATTTGATGCATAGTAAAGCATCAATCAAGTAGTGCTTTATTATGTGTGAGATATTGAGTTAGAAAATGTATCTCACTTACCAATAAATTGCTGTAATGCTCTACTAATAATTGTTGACAATTCAATGGCTGCACTGTAAGCAAAAATGAGTTGTATTAGACATACTGTTTGCTTTAGGTTGGTGATTCAGCATGCGTTCTAATTCATGTGCTCGAAACCAATTTTGGAAAGAAAAAAAAAACACATACTTATAACTCTGCAGTTGCAAGTTCAAGGCACTCAAGTGGACATGATTATTTCTTAAAATCACGAACGTTAAGGATCGCAGCATATGTTGAGATGACAGGCATTTGTGCGGACAGGGAGAGAAGCAGAGAGCAAGTAGGCTAATTAGCGAGGTGAAAGTAATTGAAACCGTCTAGACGGTCACATGCGTGAGAAAAACCCCTGATAGACAGTCAGGGGTATGCATGAAAGAGCTACTCTTACCAGCGTCTCAGCTGCAATGACGGTACTGGAGCCAGCTGCGAGCGGGCGACGCTGGTTGTTATAATTATTGAAGGGAGCTGGAACGTACATTTGACCAGGATTTATGTCACCAAGGTTCAGCCATTTTGGAAGTATGCGTGAGGTGCATTGCTAGGAATTGCCGTTAGTTGTACAGGTTAATTAAAGTTCAAGTGAAAGTAAGTAGGCACGGATTACGCGCAATTTGGTTGGGATGAGCTAAAATCCACCAGAGTCAATGTCGTGGGGTAAACTAGTGGGGCACATTCCGGTCCGTAGAAATGCACTTGCGTCACGAGAATTATTAGGGAACAATATTAAAGGGTGCAATAAACTGAATTAAGCAATTAGTGCCTGTAAGGATAAGTCCACCTTGAATAATAAACACGGTTGCATGAACGAGAATTGTCTATAAAGTACAAGAGTGATGGGCACACGAAACTACATTTAGAATTAGAGGACAGCTCTAATGAACATAGATAGAAGAACCTGTTGGTGCAGAAGTGAATTACTAACCATTCTAATCATCGCATACCATCAAAGACTCTGGCAAGGTAGATAATAGTTGCATGTCAGAGTTGTTTAAGAAAACGTATTATACAATACAGAGTCATTTAAAAGTAAGCATGTTGGCTGAGTTGCAGAGTTCGTTAGAATTAAACATAGTGGTAATTATGCATGAATGATCAAACCTTCTCTTTACAAGTCTGTCAATACTTGTTCTATAAAAGGCATCAAGGCTAGATGGATGACCAGTCATGGATGCAGTACATGAACAGTACAATTCCCAATTATCATTGGTATATATCGGAACAGTACATGTATCACACCTCTACTCATCAAAGAAATACAGATAGTTCATGGTCTGTGTTAAGTCCATGTGCCACAGTACAATATTGGGAGATTAGGCGGGCTTCCAATTGCCTAAGAGTAAGGGCAAGGTTGCCACCTCGTTGGGGTAGGGAGACTTTAGCCATGCCCGTAAATTTGATCAGTGCTTTGTTGTCCATTTGGTGGGCTTGTTGACAGTGAGTGTCAAGCGGATATTTAGAATCTTGGTTAGAAATAGTTGACAGATGTTCACATATTCTAATCTTTAAAGGACTGATAGTACTGATAGTACTGCCAATATAGCGCTGTCCACATGTACACAAAATGCAGTACACGCAAAATTTCATGTTACAATAAATGAAAGAGTTAACCTTGTGTGTGCCAAGATGGCCAAATTCTACTTTGGTGGTTTCAAGTGTAAAATCGCACATTGAACAGCCCCCACATTTGTAGAAGCCAGGTATGCTTAGGTTGTGTGTTGGGCATAAATGAAGGAGATAATATATTCTAGAGGTTCCCAGCTTTGTTATAGATGAAGTTTGGCATAGAGTCCAACCATGTCGTAATGTCTCTGTCTAGATGCAGAAGATGCCAGTGTCTTTTCACTATACTTTATAAGTTGGAACTATCTGCATTGAGCCACTATTTGCTGTCTGCGTATGTATTTTAGGGGTAAGCAGGTCAACCTCTTCATACTTTTGACAGCCTTTTCTGCCTTGCTGAGAGTGCGATAATCATATCCTCTCGCCAGGAACCTTTGCCGTATCAATTGACATTCTTCAACAAAATCCTCATTATTCGAACAGTTTTGCCTGGTTCGGACAAATTCACCTTTGGGTTTGTTAGATATAACTGCTTTCTTGTGACAGCTGGTAGCATGTAAAACTGCATTAACAGAGGTTGACTTGCGGAAAATCTTGGTTACAAAACTCTTATCCGAAATACTAATTGTTAAGTCAAAGAAATGTATGCTGGAATTACTGAATGTATGTGTAAATTGTATGCCCCAATCATTGTTATTCAAGTAGATCACAAATTCATTGAGGCATTCCACTGTCCAATTCCATACCATAATCATGTCATCTTTGTATCCCTTCCACACATAGATGTGTTGTAGAAAAGTACCATTAGTAAAAGCAAACTGCTGGTCATATTAGTTCATAAATATATTGGCTAGAGGTGGTGCATAGCTTGCTCCCATAGCTATGCCAATTAACTGTCTGTAGTAGGTATTGTTAAATAGAAACATATTATTAGAAAGCGCACATAACAATAGATTTTTCACCATCTCAATGTGTTTGAAGAATGAGGCAGGATGTTCACGGAATATATAGTCCACACTTGCGAACCGCCTTCTGATGGTCTATTGAAGTATACAGAGCTTTCACATCAAGCCTCACCAACAACAAATCTGATGTCACAGGAAGTTGATCTAGTATTTGAAGGATGTGCATAGTATCACAAATGAAAGTGGGTATGGTGTTAACTAACGGTGCTAGACATTCATTAATGCAAATCGAGATTGGTTCCAGTATGCCCCAACCAACACTAAGAATGGGTCTCCCTTCAGATATTGTATTGAAAGGTTTGTGTATTTTCGGCAAAAAATAGGATGTGGGCATCGCTGGACCATCCACGATTAGGAATTGTTTCTCCACAACAGTTAGAAGG
Organism: Ambystoma mexicanum; assembly: GCF_040938575.1. Taxonomy (NCBI): domain Eukaryota; kingdom Metazoa; phylum Chordata; class Amphibia; order Caudata; family Ambystomatidae; genus Ambystoma; species Ambystoma mexicanum. Next base: position 790,675,323 of record NC_090937.1, on the reverse strand, counting down.
CCACGTAAATACCATTTTGACACCAGTGAATTTACTGTCAAACGTAAGTGAGACCTGGGGTTAGAGGCAAGTATTTCATAACACCCAGGGCAATTCAAGTGTTCAAGTCCCATAGAGATATAATCAACTTTGTCCATGATGACCACATTTCCCCCTTTGTCTGCCTCCTTGATAATTAATGTGTCCATGGATGCTAACGTATGCAAAGCTCTTTGCTATGTATCTGATAAATTGTTTCTACGTTTGATTTTTTTTTTTTAGGTATCTTGTAATCTGTGAATGTCATTGAGCACAGCTTGATGGAAAGTATCAATTATATTGTCTTTCGGAAATACAGGCACACATTTTGATTTGTTGGATAACTCTTATTTTCAAACTTAGCTGTTGAATGTTGAGATCTGGAGTAAGTCCATGACATTTATCCTGAGGTCATGTTCGCATTCTTCCAGGGGCATAAGCACATGTGTATTGAGCATAGTTTGTAATGTGATGTCTGAGGAAATCGGTATGGTGGGCTTAGTTTTAAAGTACTTGACTTGCGTAGAGAAGTATTTTTTCAATTTCAATTTACGAATAAATTTAAAGAGATCAATTTGGATCTATACATACTCAATAAATCCAGAGGGAGTGAAGGACAATCCTTTGTTAAGGACGGAATGTTTGTGACAACAGAGTGGGTAGCTCCTCAAATTATAAATCAGATTTATCTGTTCTGATACCTCGGTGTTTGCCGATATGACGCTCTTGCTACGCTGTGTGGTATAAGAGGGGCGTTTCTGCTGGTATGATTGACCACCCCCTTGTGCCCCGAGGCTTGGGTCTGGGGTTGTGGTATTTGTTACCAGTGGAGTTTGTAATCTGACTTTTTTCATAGCGGCTAGGGCAGCTTGACGATTTCCTTTTTTGTAAAGGCGTATCTGTTCTAAAAAAGGCAAAGGTTGTGTAGTTACTTCGCGTTCACCTGTCAGGATCTCAGAGTCATCAGAGAGATTCGACTCATTTGTGCGTGCTAGACTGTCTTGGTCTCAGCTGGTGCTAGGTCTCTCACCATCACTGTCCACTTCTGAACTTGCTGGTGAGGATACTGCACTACTGTTTCTTGATCGATAAACTTCTTCATCAGACCCGGCTCCAGCATGGGGATCAGGGGGTCCAGGCCCCCCCAAGGCAACTCCCTGGCCCCCCCTAGAAAGGAGGACTTCAATGTGGGACCCAAGGGAGTGTGGCATTTGGGGTGTGGGGGGGCATTTGGAGCGGTGGAAATGTAAAGAAATTGGTGGGGGATCGCACAAGGGCCGGGTGGGGGCAGTGGTTTGGGGGGACGGTGCCCGAGGAGGCAGGGTTTAGGGAAGCGTAGTTAGCAGTTGACCTCCGATCAAAGGAAATATCAAAGGAAATGTCAAAAATAATAGTTTTAAACAGCGCTATTACTTTCATGCTGCTTCTTTTCTAAACTATATATCAATTCCACTTTAAACCACTTCCATGGCACTGGTGATGAGTTACTTCAATATGCGGAAAAATAGTTTTGACCAGTGTTGCTGAGTAAATATTCTTTAAAATGCACAGTTTGCACCCCATTTTTTTTTAAAACTTCCCCTTTGGTACTGTTCAAACAGGCTGATTTTTGTTGCTATAAGCAAGATTTTCTTTTACTTGAACCACACCCGGCACAGCTCTTGCAGCTCCTCTCTGAAAGCAGTTGGGTGGCTGCATCATGTGCGATAGTTTCAAAGTTAATAGGGGTATTTATTCATTCATGCAATGTTTGTCGGATACCTGCATATTAATTTATTTATGCAATGTTTGTCGGATACAGGTATTTTACAAACATTACAGAAATGAATAAATAATCTGGGTCCATGTATCCGACAAACATTGCATAAATAAATAAATGAACCGGGTTGTGGCTGAGGACTGTAACTCCCTCTTGTGACCCCTTGCACAGGGTCTCCAGAGGAAGTTATAGTTTGCTCACGGGCGCTTCCTTTTTTTTTTCCCCCCAGCGCTGGCTCTGGCCGGATCCCGAGATCCAGCTACACATCTGGTGCCGGATCTCGGTTCTGGCGAGATCCGGCTCAATCACCAGCACTGGGCATTTCACTTGAAGGGCCTGATTGAAGTGTTTTAAAATGGCGCAATCCCATAGGAAAGTGTTCTGTGAATCAGGCCCTAAATGTGCAGCAGGAACCTCTGAGAGATTATCATTCTGAAAGGCTGCACTGCAGGAGGCCCAGGCAGGATTTGTTTGCTTGCCCTGGACAATGATCTATGCCTCACAGACATGAAAGCACAAACAACCAGGGAGATGAAGGGCCATTAAACACCACTAAGCATACTCAATCACACTTACTAAAGCAGGCCTACAACTATTTTCTCAAACCTAAAATCACAAAGTTGGTTTCTGTCATTTAAAGCATGTCTATTTTGTTGTGGGAATATAGCATTTTTTCACATCATGCTTTATTAAATGTTTAACTCTATCAAACAATAAATGGCACATGGGGGGTCATTATGAGTTGGGTGGTAAGGGATTAACGGCACCGGTAAGGAGACCGGTGCCGGTAATCCCCTACCGCCCAGTTCCGAGGTCCCTTAGCGGGACCACACGTCCTTTACGGGTCCCGCTAAGGGACCAGAGCGCTAATAACAGGCTTGCTAGTCGCGAGCCCGTTATTAGCACCCTCACCATTCCTATTGAGCCCTATGGGGGCTCAAATGGGAATGGGGAATGGTTTGCTCAATGGGGATTTACCGGTCCCTCCGGGGCGGAATGGACTGGACAATGGACTTGAACAAGACCGGACTCGGTCACGGTATGGGAGGCAGCGATGGTGCTAATAGGCTACCGCCTATCTCGTAATGACCCCCATGTTGTTGCTTTCACACAGATGTCTACAGAAGGTGCATCAATCAACTGGGGTCCTTTACAAATTACATTGAAAATATATATTCTGCTGCAATAACAACTTGAGTATAAGTGAAAAAATAAGGTTGGTAGTAACAAAAATGTAATTCTGGAGCGGAGAGGAGTAAAATCAAAAAGTGAAAAAAACAATCGGGGCCCTGGGAGTCCCTCTGTCGGACATTAGTCCCAGTTACAAGAGATTTACCCGGAGTCTTTAGCTCACTATCTTTCACAGATGAGAAATATCTAAAACATATCAGTCTTTGTCCTGCCCTAGGGCAGTCCAGCACTGAAATACTAAGCAATTCTCCTCTGAACAAGAGTATCAGCAGCAGCCCCAGACGTGGACCTTTTTCTCACTATTCTTAGAGAGGCACAGCTCCACCATACTGATGAGGTCCAACCAGACCGAATCACTTGCCTGGGGTTGATGTTGGTACTCTTATCAGATTTCTTTTAAATTCTCATTAACTTTAATGCTGGAGTTTGTAGGTTATCATTCAGGATGGGGAAAATAAAGCTACAATCATTGTGGATCATTTTCCAAGTCAAGCGAAGTGGAAAAAGTTGCGCTAAAAGCATTTATCACAACTTTTTGTTCACTGCAGGAATTTGGATGGTGTGGTAGGCGAAGTTGGAGAGCAGATCAAATTTAACAAGTGTGCTTGCTCTTAAAGGTCCCTTTGCCGAATCCGATTGGTTTTCCACCAGAATGTATTTTTATGTTGCTGCAAAACCAATGGATTCCTATGGAATCCGCCTGACTTTTTTACACTGGTAAAAGCAGGCAGATTCCAAAAGAAAACATTGTGGATGGCTCCCACAATTAACAATTGTGGGAGGTATTTACACTTTTCCAGACACATAGAGGAAAAGGGAAGATCAAAGGCGATATTTACCAGTGTTTTATGCTTTACTTTACCAGTACTTGGTGGAAACAATTACAATTGCATGGAGGTGTATTTTTGCCAAAAACTGAAAACGGGAGTGGTGCAATTTAGGATTGCAAACAAAATTACTCCATTACTCTTTTTCATCAACACATTTCTACAATGAAACCTTGTCCGGTTGGTTTATCATGTGACTTTTTAAAGCAATTGTATAAAATTGAGTATTATTTTAGATATTCAAAACCAAATTTCAACACATATTTGTACCAACTTGAGCTTGGAGGATGCGTAGTCAACTATCTAAATTTCAATCAAATTTCAAATTCTGACTTTCCCGCTTAACCAAAGTGTGTGATCCTGGGCAATAATTTAATCATTCAGTTCACAGTATAAGCTATTTCAAAAAAGCCTCACTCGCGGTTTAATAGATGAGCAGCGCATGTGTGAGGACCTGCCAAGAACACACACGCACCATTCTTTGAAAATATCAGGCCACATATATTGAACAAAATTGTGAAAGTGAATAGCAAATCAAAGTAAACACATCAAACAAAAAGCCATCATGGACAATTGCATATTTTCTAACCAGCATGTAAACAGTATGTACTAGACATTGATGTACAGGGGGGTGGCAGGGAGGAAGCACCTCTCCTCCCTGCCAAGCCCAACCGGGAGCGATACCAGGCAGCTGGAAACCCCTTACCCTGCACTGTCTGCCTATTGATCCCACTTCCCCCAACCCTAAACTCTCTCTCCTACATGCTACCACTCCCTCGTGCACTCAACTCAATTAAAGTGTTCTTCAAAAATGTAACAAAAAAATAAAATGTTTTTCTTCGAAATGTCATTTTGTGAGAAACAAGATGTCCTATTCCTTGCTTCAGTATTCTGGAGAGGGGGGACTGTCTTTTACAACTAGATGGCAGGACAAATGCACCTCCTTCTGGGCCTGCTGGGAGTAGCCACAGTGTTTAGGATGGCATTGTTGGGCACGCACCAACTGAAATGGAACAAAGACTGGGGGCCTCGCTGCCCAGTCCTTGCAGAGGAAGAGGCAGCATCACCATTGATTCTCCGCAGCCAGGCCAAGAAAGACATGGGGGGCTCATTAAAAGTCTGGCGATAACCGTGCTGGTACTACTGGCAGGTTGCCGCCAGACCCTTAATGATTTATCGGCGCCAGACTTGCCGGAAAGACTGGGATATTACAACCCGGGCGTTCCGGAAAGTCAGGCGCCGGTAAATTGTAAGTCCCCATTCCCATGGAGTCCCGTAAGACTCCATGGGAATGGGGACCAGGGAAGCACCGGCACCGTTGTTAACAGTGCTGGTGCTTCCGTGACGGTCTGCCTACCGTGGCCGATGTGTCCGGCAGGGTCTGCCCTGTCAGACACAGCGGCTCTGGCCGGCAGACTCGTAGTTTGCCAGTCCGGAAACAACAGTGCTGGTAAGTTTACCGGCACCATTATTTCCGGACCGGCAAACTTGTAATGATGACCATGGTGTGGGTTTTTGTGGTAGGTGGGATTGGAGGTAGATGGGAATGGTGGTCAGGGGGACCTGACCTGATGGAAGGTGATTGGGTGTGCGAGGTGAAGGAGAAGTGGATCTAATAGAAACGGGAGGAGCAGATGACAAGTGAAGATAGGTAGATTGATGTTGCAACACTATTGTCCTAGTTTCTCTTTTGCTCTGTGCTGTTTTTATAGAGTGGTGCACATTTATTTTTGTCCGGATCTGGGAAGACATTTTCTTCTGGATCACGGATCTGGGAAATCTGGATTAATACCAGCCCTTTCTTTAGAGTACTCAAACGCCCACACAGAATAGAAATTGGGCCCCCCTGATCACAAACCTGGCCCACCCAGATGAACATTCCTGGAGCCGGGCATGTTCTTCATACTTGGGTTGGTAGGTAAACTTGGGTGGGTAGGTAAACCCAAGTATGATGAAGTTTCTCGATCAAGAAACAGTAGTGCAGATACAGAGCAAAGAGCTTTGCATAAGTTAGCACCCATGGACACATTAGTTATCAAGGAGGCAGACAAAGGGGGAAATGTGGTCATCATGGACAAAGTTGACTATATCTCTATGGGACTTGAACACTTGAATTCCCCGGGTGTTATGAAATACTTGCCTCTCAAACCATGCCTCACTTACGTTTGACAGTAAATTCACTGGTGTCAAATGGTATTTACGTGGCCTTCTAACTGATGTGGAGAAACAATTCCTAATCGTGGATGGTCCAGTGATTCCCACATCCTATTTTTTGCCGAAAATACACAAACCTTTCAATACGATACCTCAAGGGAGATCCATTCTTAGTGGTGGTGATGAGCAGGGGGACCCAGCGCTTAGCATAGTGACTGTTCCCTCTGCACACCACCGCCCCATTTACTGACGTTCACTTAATGGTGACACACATTTCATTTTTTATTATTACAGCTTTGGAAATTTACCCTGTCTGGGCAGCAAGCTTTTCACTTGATACAAATTCTAAAGGTAGTTCATTAGTTTTGAGCTAGTAAAAGTGTAATTCTTAGTTTTCAAAAAAATACAAATTACAATAATTTGAATATATTTCAATTTATGTTTTACAGAAAAGAATCCAATACTCTTTAAAACCTGAAGAAGGGCATTAATTGCCCGAAACGCGTAGTTTAGAAGATAGGCAATTAAATCTGGAAACATATCAAGATTATTGGATCACGTGAAGAATTAACAGTTTGTAACACATGAGAAAAATATGTGAAAGAAATATGTATTGTCAAAAAATATATATGTGAGTGAATAATATTTTTGTTTGTGATGTATAACTTTAATCTATGAAACATTAATGATTATATGAAAATAAATGTCTTTTACGACTATAAAGATGATTAATATGAATTAACTTGCACCAATTGAATGATGAACCACTATGTTTTTGGTAATTGAAAAAGAATCCGGAGCAAAATTTGTTTTGCCTTATGTTGTGCCTCAATTTGTACAATGAGGTTTTTGTTGTACCATTTCTTTTCACATTTGTTAGAGTAGGGGTAGCACTCTGCTAGCTTGGAGCACCTTGAAATTGCACTTAAGAACTATAGGAATTGATCTTATTCTAAGAAGAAAGTATTTAACACAGAGTGAGCCTCCACACACTCCATACCTATTCCGTTGTGACATAAGCCCTAGTCAAATGTGCGTTCCAGCTCCCTTCCGAAATTATAACAACCAGCGTTGCCTGCTTGCGGCTGGCTCCAGTACCGTCATTGCAGCGGAGACACTGGTAAGAGTAGCTCTTTCACGCATACCCCTGTCTGTCTATTAGGGGCTTTTCAAGCGCATGTGACCATCTAGACTGTTTCAATTACTTTCACCTCGCTAATTAGCAGACTTGCTCTCTCCTTCTCTCCCTGTCCGCACAAATGCCTGCCATCTCAACATATGCTGCGATCCTAAACGTTTGTGATTTTAAGAAATAATCATGTCCACTTGAGTGCCTTGAACTTGCAACTGCAGAGTTATAGGTATGTGTTTTTTTTTTCCAAAATTGGTTTCAAGCACATGTATTAGAACGCATGCTGAATCACCAACCTAGGGCAAACAGTTAGTCTAATACTTCTAATTTTCGCTTACAGTGGAGCGATTGTCAAAAATTATTAGTAGAGCTTTACAGCAATGTATTGGTAAGTGAGATACATTTTCTAACTCAATAGCTCACACATAATAAAGCACTTATTGATTGATGCTTTACTATACATAATATGTTTGTCGCTTCCTAATGACTTGCACAGGTTTTTCAAGAATTTAAGCTACATTACCAATTGGCATTTACTTTTGTGTTTAGCACAAGCCTATTTGTATGACCAACAATGGATCACATGCTAACTCAGCTATTTTCATCTTTTCCCCCCATTTTCCCCACCTACCCCTTGTCTCATTCTTTCTGGTCAATGTACCCGCCTCTTACTGGATACATGCCAATCGCAATCAGTCAACCAATATCCTTTTCTAATTGCTTTTTCTGTTAATAATGCCCTCCCTTTAAATATTTTGATGACTGTTGTATTTTGATTGGCTGCTAAATTGGCCTGTACAAACCACCAACTGTGCTCTATCTCTGTGTTTGTGTTATGGACATATTGGATAAACTAATACCAATCGTAATGTTTTGTCAATGTACAACTGTGTTGTAATTGTACAATTAACATGCAGCCTCAGAAGATGAGCCCTCTAGCTTGAAACACTTGTCAAGCTGCCCTGCTTTACAATTAAAACCACAAACAATTGCATTCATTTGTAGTTTGTGTGTGCAGTGGGATTACAAACAACCTTCTTTTGTAAAGCATCAACAAAAGCCTTACTATATTGAATTGTGCAACCACATATTGAGGTCAAACGATATTGAGTGTACCCATTAATTTCACTGTGCAGTGAATCCACTGGGCTGAATTACACATCTTGATATTAGACCCAAGCCTTAACTCCGCCACGCCTCACCTTGACTCCATCCCTCCCAGCTAGATCCAGGGTGAGAGCCTCACTCTGGCGCAACTCCCACCATCCTCCCCTTAACTCCTCCCCCTCCCAACTCCAACCTTCCCATCCCACACCACGATCTCACCCCCCATCCAAATTCCAAGCCAGAGGAGCCTGATGGTGCGCCAACCATCCGAAGACCCCTGTCTCTCCCCACCTTCTACCCACCCGCCTCCGAGCACACTCCCCACCCTCACACCACTTTACCCCTAAGTCCGTCCCCCCTTCCCACCACTGAACCACCCATCCACCCACTCAGCACCCATCCACCCACTCAGACTCACCTCCTCCCCCACCCCCTGCCCTTTCTTCCCGTCAACTCCCACTAACATCCACCACCGACCATATTCCTTCCCCTCCCAAAAAACTGCAGGTCACGCCCTGGCATGAACAGTGGCCGCATCCCTATTGCCCTCTAACCCCCCTACCCTCTCACACACACCAAGTGCACTCAAACCCCTGAAAATAAGAAAACAAGCCTGGTCCCCTTCAATCTCCCACTACTCCTCACCCCTCCTTCCTCGACCCATCCCCTCAATCTCCCATCCCCCACCATTACCACCCTCCCCCCTCCCTCACCCCACTTCCCACCCCTCTCCCTTGACTTCTCACCCAACACAACTACCATCCCCAACCCATGCGACTCACCCTTGAATCCCCAATCTCTCAACCCAACTGCCATCCCGCAAACACCCGTCCAACTCCATCCCACCATGCCCAACCCCTCCTCCGCCCGCCTACTCTTCCCAACCTCCAACGACCGGTCCGCATCTTTCACCTCCCAGATCCTGCTGACATCCCTCCTTCTCCCACCTACCCCCGACCCACCCCCACCATCGTCCGCAGCCACTCACCCAATTCCCCCCACAACCACTGCTACAACCTCCAGGACAACCCCCCATTCCAAAATAAGATGCATCCTTTTTAATGCCCACTCTGTAGCAAAAAACAGACCTAGCATCTTTGACCTCCTCACCTCTGAAAATCCAGACCTAGTTTTTATCACGGAAACCTGGTTCTCCAACGTCTTTGCCCCTGTTGCTCATGAGGCCTTCCCCACCGACTACTCGCTCATCCCACTCAACAGACCCTCTAGAGGAGGTGGAGTAGCAGTCGTTTTCAAATCACACTTCTCCATCTCACTCATCGACTGCCAGACAATCACTCCTTCTTGTGAATTGCTTCTCATCAAACTATCACTCCCACTGGCACTCTCCCACAGCTTCCTAATCAAATACAGACCCCCTGGCTATGACAGACATTTCACAACCAACTTCTGTGACACTATAGCCACCATCCAAGTAAACCACCCCTCTCTTGCTGTTCTAGGGGTCTTCAATATCTGGCTAGACATTCCCATCAACCCCATGACCCACTCACTGATCGACTGCCATGATGCGCTTAACCTCCGCCTCCACATGAATGGCCCAACTCACACCAAAGGACACACCCTTAATGCCATTTTAGCTCCCATGACCAGATAAATCTAACCCCCCTGTACCTGTCATCTGGTATGATCATTTCATTGTCCCTTTCACCATCCACTCCCCCGCCTCCATGACCATCCTTGTGCCAGCTACCCCCTGTGCTGCAAAAGCTGGAAGAAACTAAAGACCCTGTCTGACCTAGCCGAAGCTCTGCTTCAAAGACCTCCCTCAACCATCCCACGCAATGAACCCTTAACCATCGGCTCCTTTGACTCCTGGCACAATATCTCACTAAACCCGCTCACCCCCACTTGCCAATCTTCCGCTCGCCGTGGTCCTAATCCCAGATGGTTTACACCAGAACTGAAGATTGCAAAACAACTGAATAAATCCCTCGAACGCAAATGGCAGAAAATTAAAACCAACCTGCGTAGATCCACTCTCGCCGTGCACCATCGCCAGTACAAAGCTGAAATCCGAAAAGCTAAAAAAGCCCACTACAACTATTGAATTCTCAACTGTGGAAATCCCAGAAAGGAACTCCACAAAATCATTTCTGAATTCGTCAAACCGACCTGTACCTCAGCCCAATCCACCCCATCTCAATCACTCTGGGACTCACTCTTTCTCCACTTCTACACCACTGCTCTCGACAAAACAACCTCCCTCAACAACAAACTGGCCCTCCTCTCACCGCCACCTAATCTGTCCACCCTATCAATCACCCCCCTCCCGCCATGGCAACAACAACTCCACCCACCTTTCACTATTTCACACTAATCTCGAGAGCCAAATTTCTTGACCTTCTCTCTTCTAGGAAACCATCTGGCTCCCCCTTGATCCCTGCCCCACCTCAGTCCTCAAAGAAATATTCTCATCAACCTGCACAGGAGAGTACGCAAGAACCATCCTAAATGACTCCCTTAGCTCGGGAATCTTCCCTGACTCTGACCTAACCCTCTCTCGCCAAATCAACAACGTATCTAAGTCTTGTCATTTCCACCTCAAAATTCTTAGATTCATTTTTCCCTACCTCTCCTTTCCTAACAGACTTGCCGCTGTTCAGTCTATTGTAATGTCAAGACTGGACTACGCTAACTCCCTCTATCTCGGAGTCTGGGCATACCACCTCATTAAATTACAAAGAGCGCAAAAAGCTGCAGCCAAAATGTTTCTAGCACAGGGCTCAAGAGACCAAACCTCTCCAGCTCTCGAAACTCTCTACTGGCTCCCAGTTGGAGGAAGGGACACTTTCAAAACCCTATGCATCACACACTGAGCAGTGCACAAAATCGGTCCGATATACCTGCAAGAAAAGCTTAAACCATACCACCCACTGCGCACTCTAAGATCAAGCTGCGCCCTCCTTTTTGTGATACCAAACACCAACTCAGTCAGGATAGCAGGATCCTCGTTCTCAGCCTTTGCCCCCACTCTATGGAACTCGCTTCCACCCCACATCCGACTCACCGAAGACTACTTGTCATTTCACAAACTAATGAAAACATGGCTCTTCTCATAACACAAATGACCTCCCAAGATATGTCCAATCCCCCAGCAAGCGAATGACGAAACACACAACAAAGCTGTCCTACCTGGTGCAGAGGGACTGATGGAGTGAATAGAGTCGAAAGATGGAGTAAACAGGGAGAATAGTCATAGTAAAAAAAAAAAAATAAGAGTAGATCGAACAGGAAAATAAAGGAGCAAATGGAGTGGAAGGAATGGATAGAGTGACTAAAACGGATAGACTAAATGGAACGAATGGAGTGGATGGGGCAGAAGAGGCAGATGGAACAGATGAAGCGGATAGAACAGATGGAATGGATGGAACGGATCACATGGATGGACTGGATGGACCGGATGAAGTGGATGGAACGGACGGAACGGATGGAACGGATGGAACGGATGGAATGGATGGAATGGATGGAGTGGATGGAGTGGATGGAACGGGTGGAACGCACGGAATGTACGGAACGGATGCAATGGACGGAATGGATGAGGTTGACGGAACCAATGGAGAGGACGGAATGGATGGAGAGGACGGAACGAATGGCGCGGATGTTACGGATGGTGCAGATGTTACAGATGGTTTGGATGTTACGGATGGTGCAGATGTTATAGATGTTGCGGATGGTGCGGATGTTACTGATGGTGCAGATGTCACGGATGGTGCGGATATTACAGATGGTGCGGATGTTACAGACGGTGCGGACGTTACGGATGGTGGGGACATTATGGATGGTATGGACATTACGGAAGGTGCAGACATAACGGATGGCACAGACGTTATGGAAGGCGCGGATGTTACGGATGGTGTGGACGGTGTGGATGGTGCGTATCGCCCAGATAGTGTGGGTGGTTCAGATGGTGCAGATGGTGCAGATGTTGTGGATGGTGTGGATGTTACGGATGGCGCAGGTGTTACGGTTCGCGCGGATGCTATGGATGGCGCAGATGTTACAGATGGTGCAGATGTTACGGATGGTGCAGATGCTATGGATGGTGCGGATGTTATGGATGGTGCAGATGTTACGGATGGCACTGATGTTACGGGTGGAGCAGATGTTACGGATGGTGCGGACGTTACGGATGGTGCGGACGTTACGGATGGTGCGGACGTTACGGATGGTGCGGACGTTACGGGTGGTGCTGATGTTACGGGTGGAGCAGATGTTACGGATGGTGCGGACGTTATGGAGGGTGCAGATGGCGCAGATGTTACGGATGGTGTTGATGGCGCGGACGTTACAGACGTTACGGATGTTGCGGATGTTGCTGAATGTGCGGATGTTGCAGATGGTGTGGATATTACGGATGGTGTGGATTATTCCAAATATCTGTATCCCCAATATATCCTATGTACCTGTATCCCCATATCTATATTATATCCCATAGATACCTCTGTCCATCCTGTCGCTATATATATGTATGTCACTATGTAAGTCTCCAGTGTCCTGCTTACGTGCCTGGTCTCAGGCGCTTATACTGATAGCCACCATATCACACCACTATGCCTACTCCTTACTATACTCCATCATTCAACCAGAACACAGCTATACCCCTGATAATTCGGCCTAGCTGTTCACATACGAACACAACTCCATGATCACCTCATCACCCTAATTAAAACACAGCTAGCTGAAGCACATTCCGGCTAGCTTATGCGTCCCTCAGGCCTAACGCATCCAGAACCCAGTCTGGGTATCCACCCACCAGACTGAACACATCCAACTGATTTTCTCAGCACCACACGTATCGCTAAGAAGCAGCTACCATCCAACAACTACACCAGCACACATATCCAGTGCGCCAACGCACCATAAGACTCTCTCTCTCTCTACTGACTAGAACTACGGTTCCCAAGGGCGTTCAACCTACCAGCGCTTTCAGATCATACCAATGATACATAAGGTGCTATATAAATGGCAAGTAACATAACATAACTTCAAAAACAGAGAAGCATGACCGAACTTGAAGGAATATTTCTTAGAGCTATTTAGATATGGTTTACAAATTGAAATGCTGCATAATGGAAACTAAAGGCTAAGTTTCCAAAGCCGCTGAGAAATGGTGGGAAGCACTGTATGCTGGAACGTGAAGTCATAGCCCCTAGAATCATTACAAAGGTGAGTGACCAAAGAGGGGTTGCACAATGGTAAGTGATTTTACATTTCCCAAGGACACCTTATAACAACTGTTGGAGTTTGGTTGGGGTTTTGTTTGTGTCAACTTCTTCGGCCCTGCGCCCGATTTAGCTTACAATACATCTGTGCTGCGTGCTTGTGAAGAACATCGGAGGCAAAGTCCCCACCTCTGCAAAAATTGCAAGATAGTCTTGTTGTCTTCACAGATAAACTGTGCCACACTTGTTACTTTGTTGCAAAAATGTTTTTCTTATGGTTTTTTTTTTTTTACCAATAGTTGTGTCTCCCAAAGAAGAAAAGGTCCTTTTGATTACACACGTTTCTGCACTTCATGTGCCTTTCTCAAATCAGGGCACATTTTCACATTTAGACATGTTTTCATAAGTTTCATCTCTTAGGTCCTTGTCAAGTGTTTCAAATGTTGATAAAAAGGTTTCTCTCAACATCATTTGAGGGGAGTTCCTGATCTGGCAACTTATGTGATGTGTGATACTGATGCCCAATACATATAGCTTGTGCAGCAGACTAGAAGTAGCTGCAGTGCCGTGAGGGGAGGCAGGGCAGGAGGAGGCTGAGCGTCCAAAAAGTTATGTTATTTAGGTTTCCCAGATTTGCATGAAGGATTTATTTGCCCTAGGTGGTTTTGGAGGTTGTTCCCGTGTGTGGGGGCCAAAGATTGACAAGGCCCTAGCTCCTTTGTGGGGAGGGGCTGTTGTATTTTGATTCATTTGAAGGTAAGGCTAAGGATTTTGAAGAAGATTCTAGATTCTATGGTTAGCCAATCAATGCTCCTGAGGTGTGATTCTATGCAGTCTTGTTTCTTTAGTCCTAAAACTGATACCACAGAGTATGCTGGAACTAAACTACTCAATGTTGCGAATGTACTGTGTCACATCACCATGCTTGCACTTTGATGCATAATGATCTTCTTCCATGTTGGATCCTTAAAATATGTTATGAAGTCAATGGTACTGAAGGAAGTGTCATGTCATGAAGTCAAGTGATGGTCTATTTGCTTTGATATGCACACACACAGTCATGCACACCTGATGATGCATAATCGATCATCATGTGAAGGTAATAAAGGAAGATCGCAGCAAACAAGTGGGTGAGACATATCACACATAACATGTGCATGTTGCAATTTTTTCAGTTCCGTAGCAGACATGTTTCCATTAGAGGTGGATACTGAAGAGGCCCTAACAGAAAGAGGTTTGAATTTAGATTCAAGCATCCAAGGCCTCAGCTAGGGCCAAGCATTATCAATTTATAAACCTACACAAATCTGTGCTTTCAGTGGAATGAAATACACTCTTAAACTAATGCATGAAAAAACAGTGGTTGCTCTCTTTGAGAACTGCACAGAATACATTGCATATTAAGTGTATGTTAAAGTGCTGTACGATGGTCTACCTAAAAATTATCAAGTCAAGTTTCAGTCTTAAAAGAGAGGTGGTGGAAATCAGCAGAGCCTAATAGTTGCACAATATACCAAACTTGTGCTGCAGTCAGTATATGTCATGATTCCTGCCCCCAGCCCTCTGAGACATCAAGCTGGAGCCAGGCCACAGTCACCTACTTTGCTCCTAAGGGCCTCTCCATCCTCCCAGAGACCCACTTGGACTCAGATCTGGCGTTTGTGGCGCCAATCTCACACACAACCCTAAGATCCACTTAGCATTGGACTTGCAATGTATAATGGGCAAGATGGATGCCCCCATATAATTCAGTTCCTTGAACTGAGTGGGCAGTCTAGCCTTTTGGGTGTGGTTCAGCCCATGGATACCTGAGATACTTGAAGACTATTTAAACCACGCCCGAACCGAGAAACACGCTTTGCGTTTCTCTGCACCTGCAGCGTGACACTCACCGTGCTCGGATCTCTCTCCAAGAGGCCTTTTCTTTCTTCCGCGCCCGGCGCTCCTGCAAGAACAAGAACACCATTAATAATACCCTTACCTTAACGAGCATCCAGCTTCTGTCCATCGCTCCTCCAGTCTTGCGGGCTGCTACGGCGGTGTCATCTCCATCTCGGCATGCCACATCCTACAAAAGGATAAAGGAACAGAAGAAAAGACATTAGTAAGCATTCTGCACATCCTAGCTTGCTAAAAAACTGTAAGAAGATTTAGATGATTAGCTGAGCTCGCGCCGATCGGGGTAACTTCAGCTCCGGAGCATCCCGTTGACCTGCAAAGGGGAAAAAGACATACCAGGTTAGCGCTAAAGCTTTAGGAGGCGCCACACAACGCGCTTACTCACTACATCTCATCTCCTCAGCTGGCATCCACGCTGGGTTATTGTGGCACCTAAAAGGACACACAAAAAACAAACATTGGTTAATGCAAAGAAGAGTGATTAGCATCGCGCTCCGTGCTCTCGCTCACCGTTGGTTCTACTCAGCTTAGCAGCGTATCGCCATCATCAAACCCCTCCATCACCTAAGGAAGGAATACATTATAAAAGAGACTAGAGCCAATAGAACTGTTCATAGGACTTATTCTACTTACTGGTCGTGCTGAAGTCACAGCAAGCCCAGTCCATCGGGCCATCGCCAGTGAAGCAACTAGGCAGTATCGAGCCTGCATCAGTCAACGCACCCCTGCACTGAAGGCAGGACAGAGAGCGCGCTACACAAGAAAACAAGGCCCAGTCTTCGGTCGAGCAGATTCCAGGGAAGGGTTTGAGGTCGTAGAAGGTCCAGACAGGCTGAGTGGCGTCCCTGTGGATACCAGGTGAGTGTTACATATATTATCTTCAAAATTTGAAGGAGCAGTTGGGTAATCATGTTATTATGCTTCATTAGTACACACCTCTCCACCTTCCTCTCTCTCGATTGGCTCAGAGGTGGGCCTTACCTCACGGTGAGGTTCACTGTTCGCCTAACCAGTCTGACCTCACCAGCTGCCCTCATCCAGCTTTGGCTGCCACTTTCTCTCTGTTCCTCACCACCACTCCCAGCTCATGATTCACCTACTGCTTCCCTGTCCTTACTTGCCTACTTCCGTTCCTCCTCTCTTTCACCTTACATAATGCCCTACTCGTAGCATGCGTTGAATTTTGGGGCCTTTCTTTCCTGCATGCTGACTCCTTCCTGGCACCACCTCTTGCTAGTCCTTACTACTTGTTGCTGACAGGCTCCTGGCGATTCATGCTCCACTTGCTGGCCGGCCATCCTATTTATCTCTTAGAGTCCGCTCTTTCAGGCTCTCCGTTGCTTCCCATTGCTAGGTCTGCGCTCAATACATTCCCTAATAATAATAATAATAATGATAACAATAATAAATAGTTCCAGACTCCCATTCACTCTGGTACATTTCCTGGGCTACTAATAGCATTAGCCCCCATGGTCAGGGGCTTTACTGACTGGTAACAGCACTGGTTCCTTCATTAAAGCCCATGCTTCACATGGCCTGCAACTTGGGAACCAGCTCGTTAAGGGTTTGTAAAGCCTCCACCTTTGAAGTTATTGCTTAAATATTCATGTTTTTTTAAATAGTAAAAGCATAAACAATATTGAGAAAAACACTGCAGTTAGTATACAATCCTTGTTAAAGAACTACACTGGTTCCATTGCAATATTGACACAAAAGTGGTGTGCACCTACTGACACAATAGTTGATATAGAGAAATCACCATCTTGTCAAAAAGGACATTGAAGCTATTTTCTGTGAGTGACATCCTTGGGAATTATGCACAAAATCTGTGTGGCAGTTAGTTGTGTCTGTCAAGAGGACTATCAATAACATACTATATGAGAAAAAGAGACCTGTCTGGTGCTAGGACTGATTGGCAGTCTGAGTTTAAAATAGCCACTACATTCATTGGTTTTCTGTCATTTATAAGAGCAATTCAGAATGATCCTGAATGCAGCATAGACTGTCTCTTTCTTCCCACTCCCAATTGGCCGGAGGTGGTTCTTACAAGTTTGACAGGATTGCGCACTCATGACCTTCCTCTGAAGTCTGTGACTGTCCTGGGATCTCTTGGCCACCGTCTTCTCTCTGCCCCACACCAGCACCACTGGATTGTCTCTTACCTCCTACTTGTTGTCCCTTAACTCTGCTCTTCCATTCCTCTTCTCTTCCTTCTTTATTTTTCCCTTGTCTCTCCATGTCGAGGATGCTTAGACCTCTGTCCCCTGGACGCCGGCTACCTCCCAGCCCACCTCATTGCCCAGAAGCTGCTGATGATGCTTACTCCACTCGCTGGGATGCCTTCCTCTGACAATGCACCCTAAATACCATGGGTATTATGCCCTCTGGTGCCAATCACTATTACCCCCTTGATGGGGAGTATCAGGTGTAATGCACTAACCATCTAACATACGCTTATGGTGTGTATCAAACATTTTAGTTAAACCTCGGACAAAGACTCATAATATGTTTCTGACAACTGTAAAATAGGGCAGAAAATATGAACATCAACTTGAGGAGGGTTGTTCAACTAAATGTTACCTGTAGGTCAACATGCATATTTCTTATGACATGTACACCAGTAGGTCAATAATATGATGAACACTTTTCACATAAACCAATACTGCTAATACACACCCTTCTATAGTACAGAATGTCCCTAGGGGATTCTTCCACAGAGGAGGGAAATCACATTTAAAGTGTGACACCACCCATGGCAATTATGCAAATTGCACTTTGTATGACCCACTAGTACGGCACATACTCCAGGAGAGCAATAATTGTACACCAGCCGAAAGAGAGGGTTTTATTTTGTGTTGACCAAAGGGGGCCTTCGGGACTGTATGGGGTAATGTACCCACAGATCAAGTACTTGTTGGGTAGAAATGTAACTTGCCCCTTCTCGAGTCATCTGAAGGTCCTTTCTCCAAGTGCCTACAGTGTGCCCTTAACTGGCACATGGTTGATCAGAATACACCAGTAGCTTGCTCTTCTTTACATGATGGTTAGCTGTGCAACAAGTCAAAATATCTTTTTTTTTAAACTAGACACATCACCACCAGTATTTCACTATAGAATATTTACTTATTGATTTAGGAATTTGTTTAGTGCTACAGGCCACCTAAATTGAGTCTCAGAATGTTAAGGATTGGGTAGGGCTTTGCTGAGGAGGGTGGAGTCCCTTCCAGATTGTCCTGCCCAATGGCCACAGGCAGAGGGATACAGTGTCAGTGAGAATTTCCAAAGTGTACATTGGTGTCCCTGATTTAACATATTTAAGAGAGCCCTGGCAACCACAAATGCTTTGTTGAATCCACTCTAAGGCTTCCGAATTTTTAGGAGCAGCAATAGCAAAGAAAGAACTGTCACATGTCAAGATCAGTCAGTTTTAAGAAGGTGCACTTGTGGTAATAGCATAATCAATGTGGAATGTGAGAGTCTTCACACCCTCCTTAATTGTATGTGTTGGTCTCAAGTTGGTGGTGTGTCACAATGGCATGCTAGAGTTTGGCCCTCAACATGTAAAATGCTACCTTCATAATTATATACCTTATAAACAAGAAATTCAGAAGTTTCAGATGTGCAGGTTTCATGTTTTAGAGTAGTTGTTGAGGTTAGGAAATCCTGTATGGGAAATCTGGGGTGTGGCTGTGTAGTCATTCGTGGAAAAGAGAGAAGTTTGGGAATTGTGTGATTTTCTGTTTTGAGAGCCAGTGTATAATCTACAATGCTAGAGAAATATGGCTTTGACAACAAAGTTGAAGTAGACAGTGAACCATATACATGTGCAGATTCTTTGACAACTTCTATGGGGGTCTGTTGTTGAGGCTATTGGTGCAATCTAGTCTGAAGGTGACAACAACAAGGATTATTTTGTTCAAGCTATGCCAAAAGAGGAATATTCCTTTGAAATGGTGTAGGTTGTAGAAGCTTCTCTAGGTGACCAGGTTTGAAGCATTGAAGAGGAGGGTGCAATTAAATATTACTTACAAACTGCAAGCTTTATTGTAAGCTGTATTGGTGAGTTCGAAGGTGGGCCAAGGAGGTCAGGTCAGAAGAATAAGAGCAGAGAGGAGCAAATTGAAGACACAAGAGCAATCACTGTCTTGACCATTGAGGTGTAGCAAGTTAACAAAGGCACAGTTTTAGACCTCCATCAAGGAATGTTCTTATCCAGCAGCAATCCTAGTTTTCGTCAGTATGCATGCAGCATACTTTGTTGTGGACTTTGATGATGTGGGAAGTGGGGCCATCTGTGTGTAATGTTAGCCATACTGGAGAAAGAGAGAATCCCATCCACACATGATGTGCTCTTCTTACCCAAAGAGTGCTTCAGAATTCTCCATCAATCTATCATTCTCTCTGCTCTGCATCAGAGATAACACCATTGCAATTTCTCTGTGACTCATTATGCTAGAGGATACAGAGGAGAGGAAACCAGCAATAAGAATGTACCTACCTGTTCCCCAAGTTAATGTAAGGCAACCATATCTGAACTAGGTTAGTATTAGTAGGTACCAGATTGCATCTTTAAAAATTGTTGATAAGATATGAAACTGTAGTTTGGTAGAAGCAGACATTCCTGATAACATGTGCCCATGTAGGAGTAGTAGGGTGGAGTCATTATTGAACTTTACGGTTTTCTGCAAACTATAGAGGGCAAACTACAGAATATTGGCCATGTTGGATGCACCTGCGTATATGTACCCTTTGTTAATTATACATCTGCCGTTGATTGTGCAATTTGTCACAAACTATGGGAAAAACTGGCTAAGTGGAGAATGCTTGTGGTCCTCAAAATGATTGTGGCCCTCTATACAAAAATCACTGTCCATGTTAGACAGCATACTGTGAGCAAGAAAAGCATTACTATGTCACCTCAAACTGGCCTGAAAGAGGTATCTGTCCTGTAGTGTTTCATTTGTACCTGCATCTTGGAAAAGTTGTGTCTAAATTCACTCAGTATTTCCCAGCATTAGTCAGAATTACTCTTTCATGGCTTGAGTTTGTGGATGATGGGGGTCTGTTGAACCACATTACTGCAGGACTTTGAAAAATTCTAACTTATTTGAGCATGTACTCTGAATAACACAGCCTTACAATTACTTGCACCCAAAACCAAAAACCATGGTCTTTAACCTCAAGACGAAACATAAGAGGTACAATTGGTTCTAAAACAACACTCCTGTCAAACCTGTGCACAAGTAAACCTATCATGAAGTGTTCCCGCATAAGGACTGTCATTGGTCAGAGCACTTCAAATGTATTACATAAAGGATGCATTTCCAGACAGCTCCTTTGGTGGAATTTGTTAAAACCTTATAAATACATGTGTCTGAAACCACACAGGTGGATCTAAATTAGATAATGGTGCAGAAGTTACATTTCAATGACAGGGATTGGACTAATGCAAACATAATTAAATATTCACCAAATGTGTTAATCCTGCTAGATACCTAATATATTTTCTATCATTTGGTGAATCCTTACTGTACTTGGATTATTTACATTGTGTGAAATTCAAAAGGCATTATGTTAGATTATGTTTGAACCTATTACTGCTATTACTGTCTTTTAAGATAAGAGTTGCTTGGAATTGGATGCCATGATCATCTCGACATTGCAGACTGTTTGTGTGGCTCCTTGATAGAAGGAAGAGTTTCCTGCCATCATTCTGCTGCCACTGAAACAAGGAAGAACAGAGGGAAAATCTTCCTGAAATCGTAATTTAGCAAAACAGTAAAATAAAAATGCAGAGAAAAACATCAGCATTGCACCTCGTTGAACACATGCAATAAATAGGAAGAGAGATCTTAAAACAGCTTGGCAAAAATACACATTTTCATAACTTGTCAGTGAATTTATATTTGCACTATATTGGCATAGACTTCCTTAACATCCTCCCACCAAGATGGGCCTCATTATGAGTCAGCCAGTCCAGAAACCACCGGACAGTAAATCCACCACCACTGTTGTTTCTGTACTGGCTGATTCCGAATTCAGACCTGGCGGGAGTAGTGCCACCCGTCTGCAGGCGGAAATGGAAATACCTGCTCTGTCATAGACTGAACCAGTGTTTCCATTGTCCCCATTCCCATGGAGTCCTGTAGTCCTGCAGGACTCCATGGGAATGGGGATTTACGCAATTCTGCCTCTGGAATTACTGGGTCACTGGGGTTGTAATGCCCCAGTGATTCCGGGAATCACGGAGGCAGAATGGTATTTTGGGTCCGGCGGCAGCCTGCCATTTTTTCTGGCATGGCTACCACCAGACTCGTAATGAGGCCTAATGATTTCTCTTTCACGTACAGTGAAACTAGCTTCTATTTTTGCAAACCTGGCAGACCACATGCATTTGTATATACAACCTTGAAAATATGACTGATAAACTTTAGCAGTAGTGCAGGCTCCCCCTTTCCAACAAGTGACTATTTGCGCACAGGAAAACACATTTCTTCTCTGGTGCATAGAGAACAAATGGGTTTCTGGCCTTTCATGCCGAATTTGACACTTTGATAATTAGACTATGAGGTGCACTAATTAAGTATTTGTTGTAGCTTTCTTTTTTTAGCTAAACTCACCAATAATTTTGTATCAGACAATTCTGCCTGCGCTGGTGAACACTCGCCTTCACTTTTTGGCTGACTGTCTCACTCTGGTGGCATTTCTCGACGAGTACAGTGTGCTCTCATCAAACCCTTGTCTCCCTCCTCTGCAGTGCAGCAAGGCCCAGCGCAGCTCAGTCATCACCCTTCTGATGTTCTTGATTTTCCTTTTTCTTCCTTCTATCTTCCCCCTCTTCTCACTCCACTCCTTCTGTGGCCAACCCGCTTGTCCCTACATCCCCCAGTTTTAAAACTCTCCTCCTTTTACTTCCCCTCTGCCTGTATTTTCATAAAGATTTTTAATTGTTTCACCACAAATTTTCATGCACATTATCGTGATGTCATGGGATCCTCTGCTCAATCACCACCCTTGTAGCCAACACTCCCATTAACTTTCCAAACCTTTCTGGCTTTTTCTACAATGACCTTTGTATAGTGCTTCTGTTCAATATTTCACCGAGCCCAGATTGAATGTGCAACATGACATTCTCTCAGCTCATTGGCTTTCCTGTTTGAACAAGGACATTGTTCTTTCAAACACACATTCTGTCACCTCGTTGTGCTCTGAATCTAGCATCCTCAAGACACACTGTGAGTCAGCTTTCAATGTTCATATTAGCAAAGCCACATTGTGGTGTGCATTCATGCCCTTACTGTCTGCAGCACAAGCTGTGGCCTAAACAAACCCACTCTGACTCCAGCCTAATTACTAATGTCAGTAGGATTATAATTAGTTATTGTGAGTGGTGTTAGTTAACACCCTACTCTAAATTATGCTATGCTATGCTACTATGCTATGCTCAGCTCCAGATCAACTCGCTCTTCAGTTTATCCTCAATGCCACACACTCGCTCCTACGGCACCCGCTCCACACCAGTCTATCTCAGAACAATCTCTAAGATTTCCTCATCCATTTAATGTTTTCACAATACTTACTATGTGAAAACACTGGACTCTTTTGTTCTTTTCCTTTTTGTTTTACCATAATAGAAACATCATTTCTTCAGTACTCGCTAGCCATGCACTCCACCTCATTTGATTATGTATTTTTTGTTCAAATCAGATTACTTTGCACATAATGAGCATATGATAGCTCGTTTTAGCACTCCATTTCTATCTTAGGGTCGGATGCATATTACAAGATGGAACCCATGGAACATTTCCAATCGTATAGTCCCTGTTCCATGTCAATGTTTCCCCGCTGAGGCTATATACCTACACAATATGGCGCTGTCCGACCGTGTTTGCCGGCTACCATTACCGTGGCAACAGACATGTGCAACGGAACACTGTCCCTGAGAACTGAGCATCCGCAGCTCATGCACAGGTACACGCCTATATACTCCAGATATAGACTATACGATATAAGGATCTACTGATCATAATCTTTGATGAAGTATTTATCATTCCCTATTTTGATTATAGTAGACGTTGAGCAGCTCTCCTACTGACACCGTCAGGAATTCATTGTGCATATCGGGTTTTCATCGTTGAATTTGTGCAGGCCGACTTCGATCGCCGGTGGCCATCACTGTGGCAACTGCCACGCGCATCGCAACGCTGCCTTGAGAACAGAACATATGCATCTGGCATACAGGTACAGGTCAGCATGCAACAGTTTTAGTATATATGTTCTAAATATCTATTAATTAGTATTCCTGAAGTAGCATCCACCACTTTTCTACCTCACTAGAGCATACGCTTGGCAGCGGTTTTGCTGGAACCTTTTTTGGAACCTATTGAGAATAATGAATATCTAGCGCTGAACTCGAACAGCTTAAATCGATGCAACGTTTTCTGCCTCATATTGGTGAGTTGGCCCGTTTACTTCTTACTGTATTAGCATAACTTGTTCTGGTTTTTTGATCAGTTTGCAATTATGTATCTGAAGCATAGTCTGTTATATTACAGATGTGGGAAGTGAGATTGATTTCATAGAGTCGCGTACTCCGTACTTTTCGTAAACAAGAGTCATTTGACTCCATATTGTACCACCATTTGGTTTACCATCACAATTCATCATAGGAGATTTAAGCAATTCTCTGCAAGTGAGTAGTACTCTTTTTCCAGTGAGTAGAATATTCCCGCTTGTTTTCACTGTGACACTTTCTGTTGAATTTTTATTTCTCAACACTACCTAACATAAACAGGATATACCTCATAGATCACTTTCCCAGAGGTGCAATGGTGTTAATGCCACGCTCAACAGAACAATTATCTCCATACTGGTGCTTATTGGGTGCCCTTTGCACATCTCATCACTCCACCAATGCTATAATGAGAATGGATATTCTAAGGGGCCGATTCATGGAACAAACGTGCGCCGAAAATCTTCGCGCAAGCAGGCTCAAGCAGGCGCAAGCGGAAAAAAACAGGCGCACGCGCACGCGTGCGATTCATGGAAGTCCCTGCGCGTGTTTACCTCGGGATGGGCGCCAAACCCGTGCATGGCGCACACGTCACTGCAACATCCCGAAAGACGTGCGCGACGTGCACAGTGAAAGCGCACAACCTCGGCGCATACACTAGAAAGTGGGCGGAACACGGGGCGTAACGCGCGGAATGGGGAACAACTCGCGAAAACAAGGGCGTAACTGGGGATGTACTGCAGGGAAGCAGACGGAACGCCCACACGCACCCGAACCACACGTATTCATGGAATCGAATAGGGCAAAGCCACGCACAGCGAAAGACACGCACAAGCCGAAACACGTCCGCCACACGAAGGCAGGCGGTAGCGTCCCTGCGCATTACAAAAGTGGCAACATACAGCAATTGGCCCTGTGCGAGCAGGGCACGTGTATATCGGGGGTTCGCGAGAACTTTTTCACGCGATCGGGCCTGGGGGAGTGGGCTACGTGTATTTCAGGGGTTTGCGTGAAGTTTTTCACGCGATCGGGCCTGGGGGAGGGGGCTACGTGTATTTCAGGGGTGCGCGTGAAGTTTCTCACGCGATCGGGCCTGGGGGAGCGGGCTACGTGTATTTCGGGGGTTCGCGTGAAGTTTTTCACGCGATCGGGCCTGGGGGAGCGGGCTACGTGTATTTCGGGGGTTCGCGTGAAGTTTTTCACGCGATCGGGCCAGGGGGAGCGGGCTACGTGTATTTCGGGGGTTCGCGTGAAGTTTCTCACGCGATCGGGCCTGGGGGAGCGGGCTACGTGTATTTCGGGGGTTCGCGTGAAGTTTCTCACGCGATCGGGCCTGGGGGAGCGGGCTACGTGTATATCGGGGGTTCACATGAACTTTTTCACGCGATCGGGCCTGGGGGAGCGGGCTACGTGTATTTCGGGGGTTCGCGTATTTCGGGGGTTCGCGTGAAGAAGCGCTGGGAAGACTTGAGGTCCAGGACCCTCATAAAGGCCCGGCGCCTCGTGGAGGGGGGCACGGGCCGCATGAGTTCCATCCAGATGAGGATCCTGGAACGCGTACACCCATCGCTCCACGCCCAGGTCCTTGAGAGGGAGACCCGTCTGGAGTTGAGCGGTAAGTGGCCAAGCATTGCTGTGTGAGACAGGGCATGTTGCAGTGTGCTGGTTGTCTGATACTTGCCTGTATGTGTGACATAGGCCATGTACGCTTGTATGTGTGCAGGGACATCATGGTAATGCATGTGCGATCAGCAATGTGTGAACCGCACGGTCGTTGCATGTGTTTAAATGCGACATGGGGAGCCCTATGCAGATTGTACACATGAGAGCATGGCAGTCTCTGTTCCTGGACATGGGTGGGGGTGAGGGATGGGTGCTGATGCCAGGTACATATATGGTATCCATGTCTGTGTGCCTGACCTGCGTGTCTGTGACTTGTGAATGTCATGGATGCATGACACATGTCTGTGACAATGTACAGATTCACTGATGCAGCCTAGTCATCCTTGTATCCACTGTGATTGGGGTGTACGGGGCCAGATGGATGTGACTGAGGTGAAGTGTGTGCATGTGATAGGCATGACCCATGATGCATGTGAGTACCATTACATTGTATGTTTCGAGAGTCCATTGGACATGTATGGAAATATCCATGGCATGCACCATGACTGTCACTGTGTGTGTTTTGCCTGGACTGACACATGTGTTGTGGAGGGACATGATGGAAGTGTACTTTGACAGTGGCACTCATCTGCTATTGCTTCCTGTCTAGGGGACCATTGTACAGTACCCTGATGCTTGTGTTCTATGTCTCCCTCTACGCAGCGGCTAGTGAAGAAGAGGGCGGAGACGGTGCTGTGGAGCAAGGCGGCGGGGATGCCCCCACGGCTGCAGCGGATATTATATAGTTCAGTTTTTAGTTAGTTGACATAGTTAGGTTTCATTTGGTTGGGCTCATGGACCCGGGATTGTCTTGTAAATAGTTCTTCTACGGATTTTTTGATTTTTTGGATTTTTTTCATGGACATTCATCTTCTTTTTGTTGTTTTGCTTTGTGGTTTTTCTCATTTCATTTCCATTCTAGTTGATTGTCAATACATTTTTATTTTCATCCTTCAATGTGTCGTATCATCTCATTACTTTCATGCATGTCATGTTGGGTGTTTTAACATTCACTTGCAGCCATTGTGTGTGACAGACATGTGTTCATTTGCATTATTTAAATTGGGTGTGTAACATGTAATTGCTTTTGATATGTGGGTGGATGTGATAGTTGGTTGGGCCTTTTGGCAGGGGAGGATGGCCATTACGGACATGATTGGGGATTGTTGGGACCCAGGTGCAGGGGGGCATGGATGGGACATGAGCGAGGGCCTGGTGGAGGGTGCCCCGCAATGCTGGGGGTGGGGGTGCAAGGGGACATGAGTTGGACATGGGTGGGGGCCTGCTGGCAGGTGCCCCACAGTGCTGGAGGGTGGGGGTGGTGGGGGACATGAGTTGGACATGGGTGGGGGCCTGCTGGCAGGTGCCCCACAGTGCTGGGGGGTGGGGGTGCAAGGGGACATGAGTTGGCCATGGGTGGGGGCCTGCTGGCAGGTGCCCCACAGTGCTTGGGGGTGGGGGTGCAAGGGGACATGAGTTGGACATGGGTGGGGGCCTGCTGGTAGGTGCCCCACAGTGCTGGGGGGTGGGGGTGCAAGGGGACATGAGTTGGACATGGGTGGGGGCCTGCTGGCAGGTGCCCCACAGTGCTGGGGGGTGGGGGTTGTGGGGGACATGAGTTGGACATGGGTGGGGGCCTGCTGGCAGGTGCCCCACAGTGCTGGGGGGTGGGGGTGGTGGGGGACATGAGTTGGACATGGGTGGGGGCCTGCTGGCAGGTGCCCCACAGTGCTGGGGGATGGGGGTGCAAGGGGACATGAGTTGGACATGGGTGGGGGCCTGCTGGCAGGTGCCCCACAGTGCTGGGGGGTGGGGGTGGTGGGGGACATGAGTTGGACATGGGTGGGGGCCTGCTGGCAGGTGCCCCACAGTGCTGGGGGGTGGGGGTGCAAGGGGACATGAGTTGGACATGGGTGGGGGCCTGCTGGCAGGTGCCCCACAGTGCTGGGGGGTGGGGGTGCAAGGGGACATGAGTTGGTGTTCATTAGTTCAAGGAGACATGTGCCTTTGCTGGGGGGCATGCCCATGTTGGGTGGGCTGCCTGCGGGACATGACCAGGGATGCAGGGTAGTCCCCTGTGGTGTGGGCTGCCTGCAGGGGCCATGGAGGGTGTACAGGGAACACCTGGGAGGACCCACACTGTCAATCACATGTTGGACTCCCCGGCACCCCAGAAATACACGTACCCTGCTGAAATCGCGTGTAAAACTTTCTGCGCACCCCTGAAATACACGCGCCCAGGCCATTCGCGTGTGGAACTTCCCGCGCACCCCTGAAATACACGCGCCCAGGCCATTCGCGTGTGGAACTTCCCGCGCACCCCTGAAATACACGCGCCCAGGCCAATCGCGTGTGGAACTTCCCACGCACCCCTGAAATACACGCGCCCAGGCCAATCGCGTGTGGAACTTCCCACGCACCCCTGAAATACACGTACCCTGCTGATAGGACCCCGAAATACACGTACCCTGATGGAATCGCGTGAGGTACTTCCCGCGCACCCCAGTGATACACGTAGCCCGCTTGCTGTGCTGGTACAGGGTTAGCGCAGCCCCTTGCGCTGGATTGGGTATATTGATGGCTTTTCCCTGCGCGAGAGGCGTTCTTGGGGGCGTAACTGGCGCTGCTGCAGGGTCGCTGCGCCACTGTGCGCCACGGCTGGTTTTGGTGGCTGGAATCCATGAATACGCTGTGCGCGGAAATGGATTTTAGCGCACGCTGCTGGCGCAGGGATTCGCACGCGCACACTGTGCGCCAGCCGCGTGCACCACTTGTGCGCTGAATTCTATGAATTACCCCCTAAATGTAGTATGTAAATCTAGCATGTGAAATCGCGATATTTTGGCCTCATACTCTTGTGCTCCTTGACACAATAAGCACTTTTCTTTTTCCTTAACTTCTGTCAGACTGAACAGCAGTTTGGTAGTGAACCACATACTGACAGGACCTTGTTTTATTTTGTTTCATAATGTTTTACAGTTCAATTAGGCTCAAGAAGAAGAGGAGAAAACCTCGAAACGTGTGAGCCAATCATATTGAACATCTGGATGTTTTCTTTTGCTATTTTCTTGATATATGTCTGCTTGAAATTCGTTTTCTTGATTAAATGCTAATAACTTTTTAGAATTGTTCTGTCATTGAATGCAATTGAACGTAAGTCTCTTTCTGACGTTTACTGAATCATTGACTGTCTATGGACAGTATATTATAGTGTGCAGAGGACGGGGGTCCCACATTTGGATCTTCTTGCTTCCTTCCTTCCGTGTAGTATTGGTCTTTTGCCAAAACCATTTTCTTTCCCCCGCACCTCAACTTTTTGAATATTTGAATTTTGACAACAGTAAGATTGATCCTGAATCATTAGTGTGCATCAATAACCCACAGTAGCACACATCAGCACTAAACCACACACCTCATGCTACAACATTAACATCCTCCAGTGAAATTAGTACACAGTTGAAATGTGTGCATTAATTACTCCAACATCTACTTTAAACAATAACTATTTTCAAAATAATATAGTTACTTGAATTGACTTGGATATGCACTTTTGCCAGATTAGTCTGACCTGTGTTCACATTGATTAAAATACTTTATATTTCATTCAAACTCCAACAGACATTTCCTCGCACAATTTATTTAGACTACTCAGTTCTGCTATCCAAACTTCTAAAAAATTGTACTCCTGTATGGAAAACTCATTTTGCTGTTGTCATGCTGCAAAACAAATAATTACATGCCCTTTTGGATCCTTGTCCAGCAGCATCTTTCAATTCTCTAGCCACAAATTCTACAATCTCACATTATTTGAGAATACTTAATAATACCTATTCCATCAATTGATAGGGGCGCAAAGGCAGTTTTCATTCCTTCTCCGAAATATACTTTATCAACATAGCTTGATGCAACCCCAACTCTCTGATTAAGAAAGTGGCCACCAAGCACAGAGAGGCATACATTGAACGGTTTGAATTTCTATGAAATGATTGAGCAGGCTTTTATCGCAGATGTGGGAATTAATTTGTTTTTGCCTTTCTTTGGAAGTCGAGAAAGAGAATGCATGGCTCTCAGGCTTGCTTGTTTAAGAACTTTCCATCTCTATTCACTTCTGTTGTCTACTCCGTCTTGTTAACTAAACCACATCAGGAGGGCACATGGCACTCAGTTCTCCAGTGGATCACATATATTCGGAAAATCAGACAAAGCTTACCTCTGTCCACAGCAACCTTTTTGGATGTTGATTGAGTGATTGAAGGGCTCTGCCCTGTTCCCACTACCTCTGATTCAAATGATTTGCTCGTCAGCATCCCCTTTTATAACTATGCAGAGACTGCATGGCTCCCGTTTAAGTTGAGCCCTAAATTAGACTGTGTTAGTACACTCTATAACTAGTACATAGCATAACACATTCTCAAGGTTACATTCAAATCATATTTTGCTGCAGTAGTCAGAAACACATCCTGCAGTGATCATTAGTAACAATTTAGGAAAATGTAAAAAGGGCCGACCCAATGCATGGGATCTTTGTGGGGGTCATCAGGGACTCGTGAAAATAGGGGCCTCGCAGGAATCAACTGCCAACCTCCAGCATACAAAGGGATATTGCTTTCAAAAAGGGACGTTCTGCCTCCATGTTCAAGGCTCCCTATTTGTTGTTCTAGTGAAGCAACATGCCACGTTTCAACCTCCTGCTTTGATGCTCTCCAGACAAATAGCTCGATGCTGGATGCCCACATACATACTGCTTATTAATTCCTTTCTTCAAGCAGAGGATTTAAAGTAGTATTGATTTACAAGTGATGGCCCATTGAAGAGGCAATTGTTTTGGACAAGACTTTCTTAGCGTTTCTGTGTTAAGAACTACAAATGGACATTTTTATTTTGAAAGCACATGCAGAGTAACAGTTTTTGCCTAAATGTATGCCCTCCTCCGGGAAATTTAAATATCCCACACAAAACAGTTTAAAACTATCTGGCTTATTTTCAAGTGTTCATATTTAACACATCAAAAGGTGCTTTAGTTAGAATGCAGCATGTGACTCACATTACATACCAGGCGTTCCTTTTTGCAAATATTGAAACACAAACATATAACCTTTTGACACTTTTGTTATGAGTCTTTAAATCTTGAAAGTACATTTTCAAAATCCACAGTCCATTTTTTGCCTTCTGCTAAATTGCATTCTGGTATTTCAGGTCTGCCACTCAAGATGAGGGGAATAATGCCACAATCGTAAACATTTTGCCTGGCATTTTTCTGTAAGGATATTTTTCATAAATATTTGCCCAGGATGTGGCTGGAGGGGTCTCAGTCCTGGACACTGGAGGTGTTATTTTCTCTGTTTCTGCTCATGTGCTGATTTTCAGGGCACGAGTTGAGGCTGCATGTGGCTGGACAGGTTGATACATTTTCTTCAAGGCAAATTCTGTGTCTTGTGTACTTTCTTCTACGGGAAATGTCAATTCAACTAAATTTGCATATTTCACTTTATGACATGTTCCCTTACTGTGCAAATATTAATGGGAGGCAGCTTTTGATTTTTGCTACTAGGGTCAGAGTTTCCCTCACTGAGTGACGCCAGGGAGCTGTACCCATCTCCAGGTCGAAAACACACATTTTACGCTGCATTTTGCAGCCGGAATAGGAAAAAAGCCATATGATTTACAGGAAAGTCTAAACATATAACATCTCAGCAACAGTCACCTAACCTGCTGAGTTGTCTTTGCAGCATTTTTCTATAACATCCTCTGCTGCTTCCAAAAAACAATTTATCCTGCCCACCCTCTGAGGAGCATGACAAGGAGAATGGGTGCAACTACACCCTCTGCCCTGATGCACTCAGTACCTATGCATATATTATTGAGCCTCCCCCCACTTGTTCTTTTAGGACTGGAGACCTGTTAATTTTGTTAACATTTGAAACCCTGAACAATTGCTTATTTCCATGCCTCAAGACCTAGGTAAAAATATTCTATCGCCCCATGAGACAATCCTGCAGTGCACGCCATCTGCCCTGTCTTCCCAAGGGCCAATACCTGTCCCGGCATCCTTAGAACTTGCTTGAAGTTTATTTATTTTCGCAGTCAAAATAATCCTTATCCCTAGCTTCTTAAATGAAAGCATATTGATAGTTTAGGCAATATTGCCAAATATATACACAATAAAAATGAAAAATAAACAATTGGGAAACGCCTACAAAAACATCAGTTAACTTCAGTTAGAAAACTACAATTACCATATTTTTGAAATGTCTTCCACAGTCAGATGGTGTTTTCAAACAAAAGTTTCAAAAATACCTTTTACAATTTTTCTACACATTACATCTGGGAAGAGACATGTTCAAGTTCCTGAATTGTAGACTAGGCTCAAATCCTGGCTTCTCCACTTAAAGAAATGGTGTGCTCCTGGGCAAATCCTTTTATCTCAATTGCCTTATCTGCCAAAATAAAAAAGTCAATTTATGGTATTCATCTCACGCTGTCTGCTACTTCAAACATAGTCCTCAGTCCTGATATTTCTGCATCGGTACAAATTGACAGTGACGGTTCCTATACTGAACGTCACATTTTATTTCTCCCCTGCCTTACTCATGGCAACATAATTTCATTTACCATGATACCGTTGTGTATTGAAGAATCATTTTATAATATTACTGAAGTCATTTATGCAAATAAAGGTGGCCCCACACACCTTTTCCAGCCCAGGGCCACACAGATCCTAGGGTCAGCCCTGAGTGTACAAGTAATTGCAGCAGACAGTGGTAACAATGACAGCATTGAACATTTACTTTGGAATGCAGTGATAGTCTTTACAATGAGCAATAGTATCAGCAACTTCACCTCATGGCAGAGTAGCCATTGCTTAATTGAAGGGCACTTTAATTGCTTGAAGCAATCTGTCATTTTATCTAGGGACCTTCAGGAAAGATACTAACAGAATGACCATAGGTTGCACTGCATAGTTTTTCACGATTCTAAGTTGTTTAGAACTTGGTGGGCTAAATGAGAGGACAAGAAAAGCCTAATTGCATGGGATATTTCTATTCTTATTTCTGACCACAGTCTTCATTGGAAAAAAGGTTTGCTTCTGGATCCAGTTACATTAGTACACTTGTTTATCAGTATTGTCCTGATGCCTCTCCTCATTCAGACAGGTGAAATATGTGTGTCATATTGTCATTGAAACGTGCATGTTGGTATATTACTGCTAATGGTTAGCGGGCAAGGGCCTAATTCACAATAGCAACACATTAAAATAATCCTAAGTGTGGTTATAACATACTAATGAACATGATACACGGCTGCATGCCTCATCAAGGGTCTACCCAGATACAACCACATCACCACATCACTCCGGTCCTCATCGAACTTCACTAGCTTCTACTGCACGCACAAAACACCTTCAAGTCTTGCTGCATCATCTATAATGCAGTCGTCTTCAAGTCACCCAGCTACCTCAAAGAGAAACTCTGAATCTCCGGCAGACTGCAGACACCAGAAGCCAGGACATTGCAGACTTCAACTCCGCTGCTGCAAAAAAGAAAGGACCAGAAAACAAGCCTTCACTGCCTACGCCCCAAGACTTTGGAACCTCCTCCCAGTCGGCATCAAACTCGCCCCCACGCGCCTAAAATTCAGAAAAGAACTCAAGACCCACCTCTTCAAGGAGTCTCTCCTCCTCAATACCTAGACCATGAGCATCACGTCGCCCCTTGCACCACCTGACTCGCTAGATGCTGCCCGCCCCTCATCTTCCCACCACCCGGTACAACTGTGCCCCTCCTCTGCTCAGTCCCCCTCTGTATCCTCCCCCGCTGTATATCTGTTCTGTTGTTACCACTGAACAATGCTCTGTCATGCATCTGTAATATTGTATACCTCTGGAAAGGCCTCTGTTATGTATCTGTATTGGTGTATACTTCTGTAAAGTGCTCTGGGTCTGTGCTCAATGAATACAATAATAATAATAATAATAATAATAATAATAATAATAATAATAATAATAATAAAAATAATAATAATAATAATAATAATAATAGTAATAATAATAATATTAGTGCCTAAGAAGCATTTCCAAGGCATGAGTAACTTAAACACAAGTCTGCCAAAACTTACATATGTCATTGGCTGTATTCACAAAGGAAACATACGTACCCACTGTAATCTCGGCTTACATTACACTAGTGTAAAAACATTGAAAGATTTGAGCCACTAAATTCCTTAGTTCCCCTTGCAGCAAATATGTTGCACTTTCTGCTTTTATTTCACTTCTTCACTTTCCTAGCATCATTTTTCTCTCAATTCCTCTCTTGCATTAGTCTGCAATAATATGTGATGGTCAGCTGTATCTCTGACCATGACTATGATTCCAGGCCCCTAATTTCTTAAGCAGTCTCTGCACGGTTTCTAACAGCCTTTGGTATTTTGATAGCTCTCTCATCTGACGTGTCCGGATACATCGCTCTAAGCGCTTTCCAGACTGACGCCCTACAATTGTTTAAACAGCGCTCCGTCATGAGTGGTGATACTCAAATATCTTGCCTTTGACCAAATGTCATCATCTCTCTCTTCAAGGTTGAAAATCAGGAGACCCTTAACGTTCCCTATAGCCAATGTATTTCCTCCTGTCATCTTTTCTAATTCATGTATCCATTTCCCAGCAGCAGAAGTCAAAACTTGGGAGTTTGCACCTTAGGTTATCCTTGCCCATCTGGGGTCAAGGTACATACTATGGTCTGTCCCCCACCCATTCTCTAGCAAGGGAAACCGTGAAATCAAAAACTCATTATTTTCTCCCATCGTCTGTTTTTTCAAGGTAGGAACAATATTTCTGCACTGTCTTTTACCTGGCAGTGATCTTAATCTGCTCACATAAGGTGGCAACTCCCACCTCGCACCAGGAGGTTGTCCTTCAGGTCGGTCTAACCGTGTCATTGATTCTGACGTCCGAGATATGGGTAGGCTTATACCCGACCATCTTACTTACTTATCCATTGAAAAACACCCTTCGAGGCCATATTGTCACGTTTTTTTTCTCCACAGAAGTTTGCTCTGTCCTAGTCTGACATATCCTGTCCCCAACTAATGTCGCTCTTATCATTCTATTCTTTATTTTAAAACTAAACTGTCCATATACAGGGCTCTATGCCTGTGTACACTGTGTGTTCTGTCATCTCTGCATGGGTGTAAGCTGTTGATTCCAAAGCCTGCCAGCGATGCACTCACTTGTTTGTGATTTATAACTTTTCCCATTACTCCTGAATATTTTCTCTGTTTAATCAGCTTTGACCTTTGCAAGCTGTTGTGTACAAAAGCCTGCTTAATTATTTGCCTGCAATGCACGAGTGCCGCAATCCTAACTCTCTTTATCATGAGCCAATTTTAACTTTGGCAGACCTTTCCTTACTGCTGCTCGGTGCTACATTACTGTCCTGCGATTTCACCAGCATTCCCCATTTTCCCAACCAGCTTTCTTATCTATTTAAATCAGCCCTTGACGGTAGTTTAAAGGATAATTGCTGTTTTTCATGCCTGCTTGCATACTGCAAGAATCTCAATATTTCTACATATAAATACGCAAATCTCTGCCCTTCCTAGGTTTTCAAAAAAGGGGCCAACTATTGTCTATGTCAGCTACCATCTTAACTACAAGAACTACAAGACAAAAACATTCTATGCATTCGTGGGCTGGTGCTAGGATATGTGCGTATGCGTCCTTGAATGCATTTGTCCATGGTGCACAGATTTCCTACACTTCCATACCACCATCTATATGCATATTTTCTCATGTACATGCTTCTGCATGTTTTCTTTCAATATTCACTGCTTCCCTTAGGTTAAAATGTAAAGATTTCACTTCCATCTATATTTATCATATCAACAAACAAAATTGCCTATTAATCCATTTAACCTTTTCCTCTCCAATAGATATTTGCTGTGCCTACCGCAATGAAC
Source organism: Ambystoma mexicanum (assembly GCF_040938575.1). Classification (NCBI taxonomy): domain Eukaryota; kingdom Metazoa; phylum Chordata; class Amphibia; order Caudata; family Ambystomatidae; genus Ambystoma; species Ambystoma mexicanum. The sequence continues at coordinate 790,639,922 of NC_090937.1, read as the reverse complement.
GTCACTACCATTTTGTCCTGCTTTTTGCTATATTCTGCACACAAAAACACAATCCGAATCTCAGCTACACCTCTCTCAAATCGTGTGCACCTGAGCATCTTTTCTCTGATTTTATTTCCAAATGTCCTCGAAATTCTCAGACATAATATATATATATATATATATATATCACTGGGAACATCTCTTCCTTTCTTGACATCTGTCAATGGTGCAAATTTATTTGATGCATTTTTTTAAATTTGCATGCATGCTACCATCTCTATTCTCAACTCTTTAGTTATGGTGCACATAAAAAAACATGTCATTTAAAAGGATAACATGCCTCCTTCTCTGATCACTTACAATGCATAACACCAAATAGCCTATAAATATTGCTCATAATGCATTTATCAAAAAGCCTCCATTGTCTGCTTGCTTTAGCCTGATAAAAACACTCTTTTATGTTTGGGAAACAGCCCACATACTTTCTAAAAAAAAAAGTGCTCTAACAATATAAAGCAAACCAAACTCTCCAGTTCTTCAATTTTAAAACATCAGTTTTTTCAAGATCTAAGTCACTTAGGGCCTCATCGCGAATCAGGCGTTAAGGGGTTAACGGCGCCGTAAACGGCGCCGACCCTTAACGCCTGATTCCGAGGTCCCTTTGCACCATGGTGAGTTTAACGCCTGCTTTTTGCATCCATGGCGCTAAGGGACCATGGTGCTAATTACGCCACCGTAATTTACGCTGGCGTAATTAGCGCCTTCCCCACTCCCATTATGCCCTATGGGGCAAAAATGGGAATGGGGAAGGGTAAAATGGGAAATGGGGATTTACCGCCCCACTCACCTTGGAATGGGGCGGTAAATCCACCATCCACCATGGTGTAAACTTAGTTTACACCATGGTGGTAAGGGTACGACCCAGGCGGTAACTTACCGCCTGGGTCGTAATGAGGCCCTTAAAGAGTTAACTTGTTCCGTCTTTAAACACAAACACAGTTCTGAATCACATTCCATCCCAAAGACTGTACACTGCGAGCATAAATCACCACATCTAACTGCTTAGATCGCTTAGTGTGTGTCTTATCTTAGCCAACTGTTGAGCTATGCAGTTCCTAAATAAATCTCTTTTTCTTGCACAGGAGCTCCTTCTTAAGTCCTTTGCGTATCTCAACTCCCATTCTTGAATGAAAGGATTGCACTAGCACAATTACAGCTCTCTCTTCTGTGAGTTACACAACCTAAATTAAAGCTCAAATGTTTTCAGTTCTTAACTTCTGCTCGCTTCAATCAAAATCAATGCAGTGTTTCGCTGTATGGGGTTCATTAGGTAAATTAGCCTGTCTAGGTTTGACAAATACAAGAATTAACTCTCTAGTTACTGTATTTTGGCTTTTATGAAGGTTGAAAGTGAACCATTTTTTTTCAACTTTTTCTACTTTCTCTCATTACATATTTCATTTGCTATGTTTTCAAACAACACACCTCTGTGCACTTTGATCTATAGCACATATTTATCTCATTTTCTTTCCATAATTGAACATTTAAGTTTTTTGGCTTGGTGTCAATTCTTTCTTAAAATGAAAATTAAATGCATTCTCTGCAATACTTCAATATGTATACACAAATGTACAGTGCGAAAAATGCAACACATGAAACAAAACAGACAAACAAACACACTTGGCCGGCCACATATATTTTCCTCTACTGTCTTTTCTCCAAGACTAGAGTTGCCCCCTAATCAATACCCCACACGCAGCTTAAATCAACCCCATTTTCTACTGCTTCCGCTATGGGATTTTAGGTTCAGACTTCTTCTGGTACATTCTTTAAAATGCAGGGCGAGGCGTACTCTATTTCTCATGGCCTCTCTCACGATACCTCTTAGTTGCTTGCCAAACTCAAGTCAAGTTCTCAATAATTCAATTGCTTGGCCTCTCACAAGTCAATTGCTCAATATATACAACAATCATTGTTTCTTAGCTTCCTTTTACCCCAATCTCGTTTACTTCTAAGCTACTATATTATACTGTAAAAACACAATGATCTATCCAAAAAAAGAATTCTAAGGGGGGTTCTTTACAAATGAAAAAATTGTGTCTGAAAGGCCAACAACAGATAACCCCCAGAAAATGACTTAGAGGGTAAAAATGTGCATGCTGTGCAAACATTAAATCAAAACATTTTTCTTCTAAGAGTGGTCTCCCAAAGTGACTTTAAAACTTTTATTTTTCTAAAAAAAAATCAGAATATTTTTTGTAAAATGTGTCTCCCGAAAATGGAAAAATAATTAATAAAATTTTCTTGAAGTCCCCCGAAAAAATCCCGAATTTAAACATGTTTTGGAAGAGCTCCAAAAAAGAACTTTAACTTTTTTTTTCTTGGAAAAGTGTCAAAAATGTCCCTCTCTGCTATCAGGCCTACACGTCTCTTCTCTTTATGGATGTGCAGGCAACTGCAGCTTGCCCCCCATCTCTCTCTTTTGCTCTCCCCTCTTTCAGGCCTCATAGCATGTTTTACCTTATCTTCCAGGTTCAGTTCATAGTGCTGGAGACATCAGCTCAAGGGTGCTGGCTTGGCTCACAAATGTAGAGGAGGGTCCCATCATCCCCTCTCCTGGGCATTGACATCTCTGGGTAAGGAAGACACTCAGAAGCAAATGAGGAAACTGGAGCAGAATTTTCAAAGACAGAACGTTTATTTCTTCCAACAGGCAGAACACAGGATTCACAGGATACAGCATCAACATCTCTGGCAATCTGCTAAACGTTATCAAATGTCCCTCCTTATATACCCTTCTTGGTTGGCTCAGTTCTCTGTCTATGATGCAGAACACTCTCATTGGTTCAGGCACTCCAAGACAAGGCCCTTCCTCCTCTAGGGTTGGATGACTGAGCTGCCAATTCACAAACTCTCGCATGTCATACCTACATCTGTAACTGATTAAGATTGTGTATACTGTACCTGATTTCTAAAATGGGAACACCAAGGACATCAATCCTGAGACAATTTTAGCACCTGAATCATGGTTTCCTTTCCCAAAGGCCCACATATGGGCATCAGCTGTATCCTCTCTTCTAATTGAACCAGCTGAATGCATCACCCACTATCTTCCTTTGACTGCTACCTCGCTCCCACAGCTTGTCACTGTTAAGAATAGAGATAAGAAGCCCAGACACCATGTCGTTGAGTACTGAACACTCACTGAACTATCATGAGGTAATTATGTATCCTTTCAGCGTGGTTTCACAGAAATTCACTTATTTGTATGCCCAGCATCCATCTTAGAGTGCCTGGCCCTGTCTCAAACCCAAAATGGCTGCTCACATTACAAAATGCCTGACCAACCTATGTTTTCTTAAAACTTGGTACCTGCTCTGATTTGAATCTAGTTTCTTTGATAATGTATCATAACATGTACTACCTGACACATTCTCTACTGCACATGACATTTTGACTCTAAAAAATAGATCGCCTTCCAAAGCACTTTCCTAGAAGGTACTACAATTCTGATTTCTGTAACATTTAAAGTTAGTGATTTCTGAAAGACTGTGTCTGACAAGGTACAGGCCTTGATAATGAATGCAGTTCAAGGGAATGCACCTACGAAGAATGAACCTCCTATTTCAAGTAGCTGCACTTTGTAACTTTCAGGAATTTGCTAGGAGAACAGAGAGAATTCCAAATAGTGTTAAAACGAGGGGGCCACAACGAGCAGCGAGCTAGACACCCCACCAGTGTACCTAAGGATTAGATAGCTCTGTGGATAAGGGGCCTGCTGCTGGGATTAGAAGCTTAAAGGTCCAGTCCATACAACAAAGTTGTTACAGCAATAAGAGCGAAAAGCTCCAGAAGGTCATGTAGCAAAATATTGTATTGCAGAGTTTAAGTGGCAGACCCTTGCATTCGTGAAAAGAGATAGTAAGCATTACCATTTGTGCACTTAAAATGAATTAAAAATATAGGACTTCTGGGAACAGGAAGAAACAATTATATGAATATAGGTGTTAGGTGCTAATACAAATAATATTGTCAGACATTCCTATGGAGATATGGCACTGCATTGTACCCTTGATTAAAGAATACATGAAAGTGTTATTTTACAAGGAAGAGGGGCTTTCCATGGGCGCATACAAGCAAAGTGTGAATACTGGCATGTAGGTACTAAGAACATACATGTCTCAAGGGGCAAGTGAGAATAGATTTGACAAAGGCTGCAGGGAAATGCTTTCACAAAAGGGAAAATAGTCCCATTTTACAGGAACATTGTCCAGGATGGAGGGACAAAGAGGGAAAGGGATTTGGTAGAATTAGAACACTTTGATAAAAGAGATGCTGTTCAGAGTACGCGTATCAGCAAAGTGGGGCACATTGTAAAAGGGGTGTTATTAATATGTAAACTGTTTAATATGTAAACTGTAAACTGTAAAAGGTGCAATAGTAGGACAAATGTATTTTCTGTGTGTTGCCTCTAATGACAGGAATTGTGCCGACCACACTAGGACAGTGCATTCATGTATGCATGGGGAAGAAGCCCATCGTTATGACATTCATGTAGCCATTGAAAAGGCACTGGCCAGGCACTGCCATGAGTGTACGACCTGGCCATAAGGTGGCAACAGCTGGAGAATAATGTGATCACCTGGTCATCAGTGCCTGGTAAATACCTATCTAAAACCTATGCACAAGCCAAAACTGTTAGATTTGATAATTATTTTTTTTCAACAGGACCTCGGTGCAAGAAACAGCTATAAACAAAGTGACTGATGGCGCACATCGATAAGAATTTATTTTTTACATGAAAAGCGCATTTACTGCTGCAATTAAGCCATTCATTCTCAGCAGACAGCTTTTAATAAATACTGGCAGGCCAACGTTTGATGTTATTGCTTGAATGAGCAATATCAAAGAGATCCCAGCAGGATGTTTTTTGGGTGGGGAGGGGCAGGTGGTGGGTGAAATGGCTATAGGGATTAGCTTAGCATGGTCATGGGCAGTCAATGGGTGGGTAAGTAACAAAAGAACACCACAAAATGTGAGTACCTCATTACATGTCATCTCCCACTTAGCTATACTCCAATGCAATAGTTTTAGCTCATAGGTGCCACTTAAGCCCCACTTAATAATTAAAATAAAAAGTAAAGACCAACATGTGCATGAGCTCGTTAAAAAGAGAAGAAGCCCTCAGTCTGTTTCCATGGCAGCAAAGAAGTTGAAGGAACATGTATGGGAGTGGAACGAGCGTGTGAAGAAACATGGTTGCAGCACATTTTTTGGGGCGCTATGCCAGAGCGAGAAAAAGAGGTCAGCTAAGAGGAGAGCCAGAAAGTGAACCTGTCAGCCAGCTCGGAATACAGGCTCCTTCTGGAGACAAAGCCAGTTTCTGAGCTTGCTGAATGCCTGCTGCGCAAATGCACATTGCTTATCAGTTATATAGTACAATATCTTGGGTGCTGACATTTTGTTGAACTATACATTCAGTTGAAAAATTCACTTTTTGATCTGTTTATCAAAGGCAATGGATTTAAAGTAATGTTTAACTCTGCATCATTTTGTCTTCCTTTTAAATTAGGAACAGAAAAATAATTGTGTATGGGCCTGAGGCAGGTCTTTAAAGAAACATAAATGAAAGGCTTACAGTCCTGGGGGTGGGAGGGCGACGTCTCCACCTTTCATGAATTCTGCCGGGAAGTAAGCTTAAGGGATGAAATGACAAAGATTGGGGTCATAGCATGAGAGGTAGCCACGGTGGGAGGAATAACAAAATGGGCGGTGGGAGTTGGGAAACATGACACAAGGGCAAGCAGGTGGAGCATGACACGTGGGGAAGCTCGAGTTGGGGGTGAGAGTGTGATGAAATGACTAATGCTCTGCAGGAGTACAGAAAGGAGTAATGGCTGAATAGCCTACTCAGCCTCACACTACTTCTACTACTACTTCTACAAACGAACAGTAATGCCAATCATAAATGTGACACTGGAACATATGCTCTTTCTCCCATACCAGTCTTAGCAATTTTATTTCTATATAAAAATGTATTAATGTTTTCTTTTATCATTAGACTGATACTGTACATAAGGAAGTAGCCCTGGAGCAACTTACCATAGGATAGTTGACTTTCATGTCCTATGTGGTGAAAAATGTGAAGGCTGAGGTTAATGTGTGGTATCATTAAGTAGCAGATTGCTATGAACACTAATGAGTTATTTACTTACAACACATGGTGCAAGTAGCTGAACCAAGGAAGTTGTAACTATTCTTGCAGAAGCTACGTGTCATTTTCATTTCCGTGATTTTACTTTTGCCGATGCGACAATTACATATACATTACAATAAGAAATATGAAAATATGTGTACTTATTTAATTTAGACACAGTCACTCAGGTGGTTATCATGTTGCAGGAGAGATAAGATCCCCAACATCTAACTAGGTAAGAGCTAGGGAATGATGTATAAACTAACTAGTATACACAGCAGGAGCTTGTATACACAGATATGCTGTATAGAATAGATTTAACACAGATGTTTATGTATTTACAGATAGTTATACATTGAAAGAATTGGAGCAAGCTAAGAACTAAACTAATTACTCAGAGTGCAAGAAATTGATCAGGAATGCAAAGAATGGTGCCACTATAGATTCAAGCAAGTACATATTTAACTAGATGAATAGAAGGGTTTCAGATCAATTATGAACGTATTCTTATAAAATTAATTAATTGAGTGTCACACAATTTTGAGACTATATGAAATACACAAAGACGAACATTAGGTTTATCATGTAGTACAGGAACGACAGGGATAATCACAAATAAATATACATTGTATTTTATTTGGATAACTATTAGAGTTTTTGACATACTCAGAAACACATAATTATAGTAATCTCTTCTTGTATATTTTCCCCTATTTTATTCTCCCATATCAATCCATACAATTGTATTTCCATACAAAAAATCTGTACATATTAAGCAGAAAATCTGTTAGTTTTTTCCTTATACAATTCCACTGCATTTCACCAATCTACAACACATTTATGATAGTTACCTGTTAGGACCCTCCGGACATTACTGGCTAAATGACATTTGGACACCCCACTCCTTTCCCTGGATTTCAGCCCCTTCACACATGCGATTGTTGCCCAAAATCGGTGAAACATCAATGTGGTCATAGAAGGACTGGACAAAGCTCATTTTTAGCGTCTTGATTTAGGAACCAAACTCAAAGGCATTGAAAACAAAGATTCAAGGCCCTAGGACACACTGTTTCAGAGATATCTGGACCGCAACACACTGCACTGTGCCAGGGTGAGGCGACAGGTGGGGAAAGCACACAGAAAGTCCAAGTATGATGCAGCATGCCAACTCTCAACTCCCCTTCACGTCTGCTCCGGGGTTTGTCAGCAAGCCACATGTGCCCTTTCTCAGTGCAGTTTACTTCAGAGTGCAAAGCACATAAAGTGATAAGCGTCTCAGAACAGCGACCTACAGGATCATTGATTTTCAACAATTGATGAGCATGTTATCATGTCTGTCTACAGAACCTGTGCGGAGTACAGGTACTTTTTGCTAGTGTATCAATATTTTCATTTATCATTAGACTGATACTGTAAGTGAGGTAATAGCCCCAAAGAAGCTCAACATAGGATAGTTGAGAGTCACCTTCTTTGCCTTTTGTGGTGACGCAGGCCGAGTGAAGGCTATACTCTCCATAGGGGTCTGAATGTGGTAGCAGTAGCAACCAAAACAGCAATAGTAGAAAGACTCCAAAATAAAACAATGTACAATCAAGGTTAGATAAAACACTAACAAAAACCTGTCCCTGCGTAAAGAACACAGAAACTGTTGAATATAGATGCAGCAGCACTCTGGGTGCTGAAACCAGGGTGAATACAGAGAAATGGCAACAATTTCAATTGGTAAAAGGAAATGTCATGAAGCAAAAGTTGCAAATGGGGGCTTAGGGGTCACAATGGTGAACCAGGGAGTCTGGACCTCTTAACAGTACATTACTCTATTCTTGGGAATTTTGACAGCATCAGGATTCGGAATGCCGTTCTTGCAGTTTGGAAACATGCTCGAATGTTGCCAGTCTCTTTGATCCAAGTGGTGAGTCAACTTTGAGTTGGTTTCGAAGTGGAGCTCAGTTAAGTTTGTTGCAGCGCTCAAGTGATGCAGTTCGATAAGGGCACCAGGATCGTTGAGTCATCAAGGTTGTGTCAATGCGAAAAGGATGGTGGTTTGAGACGTTGTTTAAGATGTAGTGATTTGAAGGCATCCACAGCAGCAATCTGGTTTTGGGGTTGGACAGGGGATGCGCCTTTCTGGTGTGATGTGTTGGCGAACTGGTTTGATAGATACAAGCAGTGGTGTACAGTTCAACAAGTGTCACAGTCGAATTAGATTCAAAGATAGTATGAAGTATTGATACCAGAGTCCCGGATGGTCTGAGTTTCTCAGAGCGCTGCTTGTCCACATCAGGGGCTCCAGGAAAACGTGAGTCTGTTTCCTCTTCACTCCCAGTCCAGGGAGCTTTAGCTGGCATCTGGAGGGGTTCCTTCACCTGCAGTGAGATGCCTTGTTCTAGTGCAACTAGCAGAGTGCAGGCCAGAGTCCAACAGCAAGTCAACCCCAAAGCTCCCTGGGGATGGGAAGGGGACAGAGCTCTCCTCTCTCTTGGAAGCACTCCTTCAGCTCACAAAATGATGACTTTGGAATGGATTGCGCTCCCAATAGAGGTCAAATGGATGTGTACATTCTTCTTAAAAGTCCCAGATTAATCAAGGAAAGCGGGGGCCACATTCATTTTAGAGGTCAATGCGATAGGATAAAAACAAGAGTGCTTTAAGGGTGCTGTGACAAGTGACTTTTCCCTTGTTGCATCATGACCAAAGTGCTCTGCTCTGCACGAAGTGGAGGAGACAGAAAGGAGAGAAGCCCACCAAACAGCTAGATGGAGGAACCCTATCTCTAATCCCCTGTGCCCTCTATGGATGCTTTAAATTCATCTTCATAAACCCTTAGGTGGGCAACTCCCTTGTCTGAGGTAATCCTTTGTTATCTGGAGACCCATTTGAAGCACATTTTCCTACAGTTCTCCGGCATGGTCCTCACAGTTCTGACCTGGGGCTCACATGGTTGACACTGATACCAATCTGATGCAACTGTATATATTTGTGTTTCTATCTATATGGCACCATAACAAATCCAGGTATAGCTTATCTTTAGAGTTTACCCACCCACCAGACTGATAGTGCCCTAAATATGACATTCTGGATTAAGTGCAACCTCTGTGTGCAGAGGCATGGTGTCCCAGGAGCTGGCGAGAAGACACATGTACCTTTTAAACTTGCTCTATGCCTCAAAAGGGCAAGTACTGCTGATGTCAGGAGACAGATACAGTCGGAAATATGGAGTTTACGTAAAGGGTTCGTATCAGCATACCACCTTTCTGAGAAAGAACTACCTCCAAAAAGCTAGGTCCTCACAAAACACCGGATAGCAATTCCTCACAGAAAGATTTAATTAGGGTAAGAGGAGCGCATTGAAGGCCATTGTTGTCAATCTCGTTCTGATTCCATATGGTGTGTGTCTTTACTGACACACACTGTATTTGAGATGGCTCAAATGGGACATCAGCTCTGCTGTCTCTGTGGCAATGGTGGCCTCGACAACTGAAGCACTGGCAGATATGTACCCATCTGCCAGTGCTATCTCCACTCTGCAGAATTCATGTTTGCATTCTCTGAATAGCACTTATGCTCGATCAATAAGTAAAAAGTAGAATGACCTTCAGTAGCTACAGACACATGTAATGTGTCCACATGGAAAGCCTCATTCAGCTACACTGGCTAACTTGTCTTGTCCCATTGCCATGAAGGCAGATAGTTAATGCTAATGTTCAGCTCTCCAAAATACCAAACAGTTCACGTTTGCATACATTTAAAGCACTTCAACAAGGCTGGCTCATTAATCACTTTGAACAAAGTGAAACCCAGAGGGAGGTGATTCATTCTATTTTACATCCAAATGTGTTTAGTTATCTCTTGGACCTCTCATGAAGTATGCTGTTGGATTGTTTTTATTTGAACCTTATCCAGTTGTTGGCATTGTTTCTGGTGTGTGTAATGGGGTTGGTGTGGTGCATTTCTGTCATCTCTTCAGAAAGGATAATAAATACTAATCTTACTGGAGAACTCGTTTTTCAAAACTATCAAAACGATGAAGATAACATGTTTGGCACCAAGCTGTCTGAATTTGCATTGAAACTTTAGGACAAATTTAGCACTCAGAAATGTGAATTAAACACAATTACTTTTAAGGTTTGCAGTGCTATTAAAAGAGCCAAACGTTATAAGGAGGCATATGTGGTGTTCTACTTGCATGTTCCTCACCATACTATGATTATGATTAACTGTTGATCTAATTTGCATCAACATTCATAAAGTTCACCATTCACTCCAAGAATTGTGATGCCAAGGTCCATGTCTTCAAACATATGTTCAATTAAATGAAGCAACATACTTTGCTAATAAGCAACAACAATATTTATCTAAGGCCTCAATAAGGCCACTAAATAATTTTGTTTAATAAAAGCGCTATGTATGAGGAAGATCAGGGAATGATGAGAATGGTAGGAAAATGCTACCAGGCAGTCCAACAGTCAACCAGGAAAAACAATCTATAATGCATGTTCATGCAAGTGCATTGCTTTGGTGTCCATGTTTTTACAACACTCGGTATCTTCACAGCTAGGTTTGAATTATATAAAACCAAGCACATCCATATCCACATTGTCAGGCGGAAACCTGTGCAGTTCCCTCTGGGACCACTGCAAAAGATTTAGGACTACAGGTGTTTGGCAGTAAACCAACTTGGTAGCAGTCTGTACCACACAGATTCACTTGGTAGCTGTGGCTGAGCAGTCAGACTTCCCTCAAGAAGAGTTAGGCAGTATGTGGAGTATACAACATAGGGCAATTTACACAGTAGAACATGCAAACACGGAACAAGGCTTCGGTGTAAAGATATATAGTTATTTATTTATAAAAACACACATCTATGAAAATACACTAGCACTAATACGGTAAACACTCCAAAAACAATTACTATCAGAAAAATCAATCCCCCTAAGATTAGTTCGACAAGTCTAGGTTCAACAGCACCACTTATTTGCAGACAGAGGTGAATGCTTTAACCTAGATGGCACTCTAGTATTCGTTAGGATGGGGGAGAGAAAGGCAGGGTATGAAATCAACTCGGTACCAACACTTTTACAAACAAATGCAAGGCAAGTAAGGCAGGGTCTACTGTAGATCACAAATTCAGAGGCCAGACCCACTCGGAGAGAGGCAAGGCGATATGTCCCAGAAAGTATCACAGTGGGAATGCACTTCAAGTCTTTGTCGCAAATTGTTATTGAAAGATTGGACCAGTTCAGAACAGAATGATGAGAACGCTTGGAGGCGACCCAATGGAGAGGCGAGGATTCAGACACCTCACGCTAACCGACACAAGGGAAGCCAGGTGGACACAGTACCTTGTTTGTGGAGAGACAGCTCCGGCGGGGGCAGTTGTTCCTGGTGGTGGATGCACGTCGGGTCTTTGCCAAGAGAAGAGATGATCTCGTCGTCGAAGGAATGTTGGGTGTTCTGACCCACGTTTGGACTATTATGCTACAACATTTGGTGCTGTGGGCTTCCAATTTTGCCTGGCAACTACCCCCATCAGGAGTGAAACTTGATTCACAAGTAACTTCCCAGGCCTGGCTGTTTCCTGCTGGCCACACTAAGGATATGCCATCTCTCTGATAATTGAATTAAGGGGAGCCCCCACAGAATACAGGAGCTCTGAACAATGCAACCCCCTTCACCCAGGCAGATGGTTTATTGCAGATGTCGTAAAACAGCTTCCTCTTGGCAGAAGCTGGGAGGGGCAGGGTCTCTGAGCTTGGCAGAAACTGGAAAGACTGGTTCCTGTACCATGTGACCCGGGAAGACCCACCCCTGCCAGCCAGAATATGGTTTTAGAAAAAGATGAATAACTCATAGTACGGACTTGTCATAATTATTTAAATGATGCCATAATTCTTGTGATTTTTCGGTGCACATTTGAAGACGTGTTAGGACCCGGTGGTATGTTCAGGGGGGTTTTAGCGGAAAAGAGGATATTACTCAAAATGTATGCATGTTAAAAATCTGACACTTCATCAACTAATGTCCATACTCCTTGTGCACATGTGTGTAAATTTGGGTTAATGTCCGAAATTGCAAAATCAGTTAAAAAGTGCAAATGTTGCCATTTCTGAATGCAAGCCCCCAGGAAGAGCAGATTTGGACAGGGTATACCTCCTGTGATATGTGATGGGTGCGTGTAATTTTAAACAAATGTGTACCTGTGCAAATATGTTTTTTTTTTTCAAATATAGATTGTGTGCAATTTGACAGGGGAGGATCCTCTGACCCATAAAACCTACAGCATCACTCTGACTCACAGTTCCTTCCCCAATCATGGGAGAGGGGAGAATTGGGCCAATGGCAAGTGTAGAGGGGTAGGGTCTAGTGATGCTGCTCACACACCCACTTTCAAAACACATAAAATCAGACAGTCAGGACAGATAGGGACCTTCAAATCCATTTGCTGCGGGACGCTCTGCCGGGAAAATCCATACTTTACCTCCATCAACCTCCAGAGAGCTAACATAGAGACTTCAATCTATCCACCTTCAGAGACCCAGACCAGACCAGCAGAGTAGAGCTGACCCAGACCGCTGTCAGCAGAACCAGAGAGCTGAACCGGAGTCCAGTCCAAAACCTGACCAGATCCGTGGCGAGGCCTATTTAAAAATATATTGTGAGTACCCAGCAAAACTGTGCAGAACCAATCTCTTAGTTAAAATAATATAATTCAATCTATTTTAATCTAACCAGAACTGTCTCCTAGAAGTTGTACCTTGTCATTTTGCAAAGCTGTCACTTGTCTTTTTGAACTTTAAAATTTCAAATCTGAAAAACGACATTTATTTAATCGCTCATATCTCCGTGACCGTTTGTGCTAGAGACTTGCAGTAACTTTCCTCAGAAAGGAAAAGAAGAACCGCATTCCTACCCCCGATACTATTGCCGCAATCGCGAAAAACGCACTCGCGAATATACCGCGATTTGAAAATTTCTCCTCGTGTGAAAACAGCAGTTTCCCTGCTAAAAATTCGTTTGCCTCTTAAGAACCATCCCTGTATCATTGCTAGAGTGAGCCTGGACTAATATTAACTAGATACCACTCACCCTGAACCTCCTAGAGGGAATTAAAAGCATTTTAGCATATTTTTCACTTCATTGCCAGCACATGTAAAAGCATTTTGGGCCTGTGTTTAAAACTCCGATCTGTAATCTAAGCTTGCTGGGGTGAACTGAATTACATTTGATTGCATTTCTGAGAACTGTGTGCTTTCCTTCCATTTCCTTGCATTGCATAAAAGGGGGGAGGGGATTGCCAGAGAAAAGTGATTACATTGTTTTGTTGAACGCATATTGAGTATTTTCTGTACTGCATTTTCATTCCACCTTGCATCCATTTGAAACCATAAAGTATTGTTGCTATCTTATCCATCCTATAACCACTCATCATTGATTATAAAGAAGTGTGCTAGTGCCAGACTATCCATTATTGATTACTGCTCAGATTCAGTGTGATATTCAATTATTAAATTATTATAAAGTGTGATATATATATCTATTGTTTAAATTATCAAATAAACCTTTTAACTTGCAAAACAGAACTACTTCTTGGCTCAGTGGGGTCAGGGGGATTCCAAGGGAGGGGTGTTATATAGGGGTAGTCATCCAGAACGCATGAACTGGACATAAAGATATATTAATAAGGGTTTCCATTCAGTATCCCAGACTAGGCATTGACTTAGCTGTAGTGTTGAATTGAATCCTCTTACAAATTGGGGCTCGGGCCGGACGTTTGGGTTAGATCTATCACTTGTGCAGATTAATACAGCATGCCAGCTGACCAGATACACATATCCGGTCGGATCACCACGCTGTGTTACGCTGTAAAGCACTCCTCAAAGGAACGCTCTTAGAAAAAGGTCTGTTTTGCAAAAATAAAATACAAACTTCTGTAAGTCAGGACAGAGACCAATCTCTAGAATGACGACCTTAGTAGACATGAAAATAGCCAGAGAGCACTTCTTACATAAGTTATTTGTGAGAGGTGAGTGGACTCACCAGGACCAAACAGTCTGGTTGCAGGCCATCACACCACAGATCACGGAAACAGGGTCAGATATATGGAGAGACCAGGGTCCCTTACATGTGGCCCTGAGTGAACTATATATGTCCTCTAAGGCCAAGGATGAGCACAACAAGATTGCCAGGGTAGCGGCATATTTATATTTACATATGGGAGCCATGCAGGACAAATGTGCTGAAGGCCAAGATCTGGCGAGTAGGCAACTGCTGGCATTACAGAAGGCCCAATCTGAGCTGGACTCTTCTGAGCAGAGGCTGCTCAGGAGCCAGGAGTCAGAAAATGACAGTAGGCAGTATATCAGTAAAATAAAGGAGGACATGGATATACTGCAACAGGAAAAGGCTGACCAGGATACTAGATTTCTGGCCCTGCAGAAGGAGCACCAAGACAGTTTGGACTCCTTACTGCAGAGCCAGAAAAAGCTGGAGCAACAATTAGACTTTAACAGGGCATGCACGGAGCAGGTAGCCACCCTGCAAAGTCATCTAGATAGAGTGAAGGCAGAGAGCAACAAGCTGATTTTGAAAGACCTGGATACCCAGGCAGAGTTTGATGAAGAACGCCAGAAAGCTGGTGCCTTTCAAAGGCAGAGGGACGACCTGGCGGCACAAATGCAGGCTCTTAGTCAGGAAAGGGACACCTTAGGCCAGGAAGTCTGCCACTTAAGAAGAAAAATGGAAGAAAATCACCTGGCCCACCAGAGACTAGGTGACCTCCAAAAAGAACACCAGGACTTGCTAGAGCACACGAGGAGGGTGGGGGATGCTCTGGCAAGAAAGGAACAGGCCAATAGGGACACAGCTCAGGAGGTAACCCTCCTGCAGCAAAGACTGGCCCAGTGCTCCAGGACCAATCAGGAAACACAGAGAGAGAATGAGGCTCTCTGCCAGCACAATGATAGGCTCCAACAACAGGTAGCGATGCAGGAGAGACTGATAGAGTCTAGTAAGGCCTTAACTGAGGAACTGAAGGCACAAATGCAGGCTCTTGCATTGCCCAGGGAGCAGGGGCGGATAGAGATG
Source organism: Ambystoma mexicanum (assembly GCF_040938575.1). NCBI lineage: Eukaryota > Metazoa > Chordata > Amphibia > Caudata > Ambystomatidae > Ambystoma > Ambystoma mexicanum. Next base: position 790,624,660 of record NC_090937.1, on the reverse strand, counting down.
AGGTTCGCTGGGAAAGTTAAGCTCCGGAGCATAACCTCAGGAGCCCTAGTACCAGAGGCCCTCATACCTCTCAGTCCCTGGACTCTGCCACCCCCATGTTCCCTGGCGCACATGAGCACCGGGCCACAGGGATGGCAGACTACTATCCAGACAAAAGTATGGGGCTCATAGGCCAGTACCACCCAGGTATGGAGGGGCGGGCATCCGGGTATGGGCACCCAAGCACAGTGCAATTTAGTGGGGAACCCCAGGAGAGTAGGCCCATTAAGGGCATTCTGAAAACCTCTGCCCAGTTAGGTCAGTGGGGGGTGTACCCAGCAAATCCTGGCCGCAAGGAGGGATCTGAAGACTCCTCTGAGCACCACAGGAAACAGGAGACCAGGTCCCCACATTCTGCCAGCCATTCCCAGGCTCGCAGAATCCGGGAAAACCTGGAAGATCTGACGGGAACCTCTGGGAGCAGTGCCTCTGAGTCAGAAGATGAATGGACCAGGGTTACCCGAACCAAAAGGGCCAGTAAGGCAAAAAGGGCCTTGCTTAAGGACCCCTTAAAGCAGATTAAGGCGATCAGGAGCGTCATCACGCCTTACCATAAGAACGCTAAGTATTCTGTTTGGGAGCACTTAGAGTTGTTTGAGCAAATGATGGAGACTTTCCATTTGAAGGACAGCCAAAGCTGTATTCAATATGTAAAGTGGACCTTCTCCCCGGAATACTCCAGTTTCTTTGCGGGGCTGGAGGACCAAAATCATTTAAGATGGTCCACCTATAAGGCGGCCATCTTGAAACATTTTTCTGTTCACAGAAATCCTCAAGAGGCTCGCAAGGCAGCCTACAATTTGCAATGTGGGGAGGATCAGGCCCCACAAGAATTTGTGCAAGAACTGAAACGTGCTTTTGCGCAGACCACCAGAAGGGTGCGCACAGACAGTAGAGAATTCATTAATACATTTTTTCATGCCTTGCCCAAATACATAATGACCCAGCTCGTGAGGGATTTTCACGAGAAAAGTGCTTTAGACTGGGTCATTGAACAGGCTACCCGGATCTATGAGGTGCAGAAACCGGTAGATAGCAAAAGTAATGCCCAGAAAAACCACAAAGCCAACAGCACCCCTGCTGCTGCCAAGGTGGCAGAGGTAAAGGTCACCCCTGTTTTGGATTTGGAGATGGGGGGGCCTAAAAACCTACCTGCACCTAATAATCCTAAGCCCAGAAATCCCTCGGGACAGTCACAGGCAGGGAGTGAAAGAGGTAGTCCCCCCAATGGGGTCCCTCGCTCTCCTGACTATGTAAGTCCTCGCTACAAAGGTAACAGTCCAATCCTGGGTTATGTGTGGACTCCCCCAGCCCAAGGGGGGGGGATCCAACCGAGCACCGAACCCAGGGAACTTCCCTCCAAACTTCCCACAGGAGGGCAGAAATTTACCAAACCCTGGGCAGAACTTTTTCCCCAGATATCCACCCGACTTCCAACCCCAAAATCATCCATCCTTCTTTCCCCAATTCCCTGAGCCCAGACAACCTAATCCGGGAGAGGGGAGGCCAAGGGTGGAGGGGTACCCAAATCTTCCCAACCAGGGGTACTACCAAAGAAGGGATAGCTACCCTTCCCGGGATCAGCCCAGGGGAGAAAACAGGGCCCCAGAGCGCCAGGTTCAAAACATGGCGCGGGATCTGGGTCACATACTGAGGGCTCAGCAGAACCCTCAGATCGGCATGCCGGCGCAGAACGCACCCAACTCTGGACCTGGTGCTCCAGAACAATGACGGGGGCAGCACCCCGATAACTCACCGGTTCCCAGGGAGGAGGCACAAGGGGAAGGGGGGTGTAAAGCCTTGGAGGAAGCTTCCTTCCTCACTTGTAAACAGCCCCTGGAAACCCAGGAACCGGAAACAAAATCTCCTGCCCCTGAAAGTCTGCCTCCTAAGGAGCAGAGGGGGGGTAGGAGAAACAAAAGACCCAAACAGACTCAGTTTGAGGAGGAGGTACAGATCTTCCAATTTGAGGGAGAGGGATCCTCAGAGGATCCTGGGAAAAGGATCTTCTCCTTCAGAGAGGGGGGAACTCCTCCCAAAGAAAAATGGGTCCCTAGGGATGCAAATCCAGACTGGGGAGATGTGGAGACTGAGCTACCGCCGCCCACCATCTCATCCGAGAACCAACCGCAAGAAAATCCCCTGGTTCAAACCCATCCTGATGACTGCCTCCTAAAAGGGGGGGGCGGCCCAGAACCGGAGCCAGGGGAACCCACAATGGCTCTGATCTCCAGTTGCCAACTTTTTCTTTCAGATTCCCAAGACTCTCCACAGAATTCTGCCCAAATTTCTTCTCTTGCAATGTCCAAAACCAGAAAATTAGCCCACCAGTTGTCCAAAAATGTGCATTATCTGTGCCCCCTTGAGGAGAAGGAGGGAAGATACTATGCCCCGGTACAAGTACAGGGGCAGGGTACAATTTTGGCACTGGTGGACACTGGATCTCAAGCTACCCTTCTGTCCAGAAGGGCCTTTGACGAACTGAATGCAGGAAGGGGAGAGAATTACCAAATTCCTCTCACCTCCCTTCCTGGACAACTGCAGAACTTTGACCGGAAGGAAATTCCCGTTGAGGGGACTGCAGACTTGGACATTAAGATCGGGCGACACAAGGTGAAACACCCGGTCATAGTAGTGGCTCCAGAGGGCACCCCTTGTTTACTGGGGAATGACCTCCTGAGGAGGTTGTCACCCTTAATAGATTGTGTAAACATGGTCCTCTGGACCCAGACTAGCCGACCAATAAAATTAAAACAGAGTGTCAACCATGTTAGTTTAAACGGCACCTGCCACATGGTTGAACAAAAATCTGACCAAGTAGAATTTCACTTCCAGAATAGCCAAATTCCAGACGTGACAGTAATAGCAGTAGGACAACAGACTGGTGATGGAGGGTCCTCTCTATTTCTGAAAATCAACCTTCCTTCCAGTCTAAAGTGGTACTCCACGCTGGAAGGAAACACTCTGAGATTCTATACTAATCCACAATCAGAAACTCCCACTCCTATAGTCCAGAAAGATGTGAAATCAGCTCAGAGCCTGGCTGATATTCAGCAAATTGGAGAGCAGTTGTTCATCCCTGTCCAATTAAATGATGGGAAGGACTCTGTACTCGCTCGAGTGTGTGTGAACAACGGTAAGAGCTTCATCAGCGAAGCCATGTTCCGCCAACTCCCAAAAGATCCAGCCATTCCCACATTCAAACTGATAGACAAATGGGAAATGGACCTGGAAGCACCCAATTCCAAACATCTCCTGCCAAGCAGGTGTATGCTCAAAATCTCCATTGGCAACAAGAGCATAGTCCATAATTGTTGGGTCGTGCGAGACGTCACTGCCGCCTTTTACTTAGGCAGTGACATTCTCAATCGCTTTGCCATTAGTTTGGACCTAATAAACTTCAAAGCTTGGTCCCGATTAGCGGATAATCCCATGGGCTTTGATGATCCAGAAAAAGCATTTAGGTCAGCTCAATTGCTACCTTATGCAGTTGAAATTCAGATTAAAGAGGAAGTCACCATCCCAGAAAGGACCCGACAATTCTCCCTGGAAGTGAAAGCTAAAAGAGGACAACATTTGAAAAACCCTGATGCTTACATACATCTAAATGCTTCTCTCCAACTGCAACGGTTAGGGGTAAACCCAACTCCATTAGTCAACATAGAACATGACACCATTCTAATAGAGGTGGATAACAGCGACTTAAAGAGTATTACTCTAGCCGCGGGCACCATTATTCGAATGGCGGTTGATGACCGACATTTTTCCATAGATTTAAGTAATGAACTGTTAGGGCCAATCCCCAAGGACTGCTTTGACAGTGACAGTGATGACAATACAACACCAGACAGGATTTTTACCCGACATGGGGGGAACTTCCTGGTGTACACTTCTTGCCCTTATGGTAAGGAAGATGTGACTTGTGACTTCAGGAGGGATGAGGTGATTTTCCAGGTCCATGAGGGCTGCCTTTCCCACCTGAAGCCTCCAGTCCAAATCAGCACTCTGACCAGGGACTTCTCCACCCAGCTGGAGGAGGCCGCTGAAATAGCCAAACCAGAAGTCTTTCCAGGCTTCAGGCAGATGGTGGAAGAGAGAGTCAACCTAGCTGATGCCTGTGTGACTCTGGAACAAAAGCAAAAGTTGAAACAAGTTTTCTTGGATTTCCAAGATCTCTTTGCGGTAGACTCATATGACTGTGGTCGCACTGACATCCACACAACAACAATCCCCACGGACCCTGGCATGACTCCTGTGTTTGTGAAGCAATATCGCTTGCCTCTCGCATCAATGGAGTCCCTTACTGAAATAATTAAGAACCTTGAGTCCCGGGGAATAATCCGTCCAGTCCACAGCACCTTCAATAATCCGGTGCTGGGAATATTGAAGCCAAACGGCCAGTGGAGACTCTGCGCCGACCTCAGGGAGCTCAACAAACGGGTCCATACTTCCCGATGGCCTCTGCCCTACATTGACCAAGGGCTGGCCCAGATTCAGGGGTCACAGGTATTCACTGCAATAGACCTGACCAATGGATACTGTACCGTGCCTGTCAGTAGGGAGGACCAATACAAGCTGGCTTTTACCTTTGGGGGCCAGCAGTACACATGGACCCGGACTCCCTTCGGATACCTTAACTCCGGCAATGAATTCAACATTTTCCTACATAAGGCCATGCCCGACCTGGGTGCGAGGGGTAACCTGGCTTATGTAGATGATGTCCTCATCAAAAGTTCATCTGTGGAGGAACACATAGCGGAGATCCGTTATGTTCTGACCCAGTTGAGGGCCGCCGGAGCAAAACTTTCCTTTCAAAAAGCACAGTGGTGTAGAACCCGTGTTAATTTCTTGGGGCATGAGATTACTCCTCAGGGTCTCTGTCCCCAGGAAAAGTAAGTGGAAGCCCTCCAAAAATTGAAAGACCCCACAACTCTGCGGGAACTAAGGAGCCTCCTTGGACTGACTAATTACAGCAGAAAGTTCATTGAGGGCTATGCAGAGATCACCAGACCCCTGATTCATCTCTTGAAGGGGGGGGTCAAGTGGGAATGGGGTCCAGAACAAGCCGAGGCAGTAAGACAACTCAAAAGAAGCCTCTCACAAGCGCCTTGCCTAGCTTACCCTGTCAGAAACAAGGAGTTCTTCCTGGAGACGGGGTTCTCTAATACGTGCTTGACGGCCGTATTATACCAAAAGCATGACAAGGTCAATAAAGTAATCTCCTATGCGAGCAAAACTTTATCCTCTGTGGAGGAAAAATTCAACGATTGTGAGAAGGCACTCCTGGCAACGGTGTGGGCATTGAAGAATTACCGCCCGTTTATCCAGGGGGAACACATCATAGTGGAGACTCCACACCAGCCTCTGCAATATCTCCAAAGTGACAGAATCCGGGCTGGAAATGTGAGTAATTCCCGAATTACTTCCTGGATTCTGTCAATGCAAGGCTTTCCTGTGGAGGTCAGATATGGCCAAAACAAGAAGAGTCCCCTCGCGCAAGGTCTGGCTGACTTGCATGATTGTGCCAGAGAAAACTGTCTCGAGGACGAAAGTCTAAAAATCAAGGACAACACGGAGGCATACCTTAATTCCCCACACAAAGTCTTTGAAGAAGACAAGTGTGAGGGAATGCCCACTGTCTATGTGGATGGATGCTCGTACCATGTTGACAACGACGGGGAGAAAGAACTGGTGGCTGGCGTAGGGAATGCATGGGTGAAGGAGTTCCCAGAACCCTCCGCTGGGTACAAAATTGGTCCCCGAAGTAGTCAGGTGGCAGAATTGATGGCTGTGCATCAGGCCATCCTCACTGCTGTCCAGCATCAACTCCACGAACTGGTCATAATCACAGATTCGGATTATGTACGGAACGGGTTCGTGGAGCACCTGGTCAATTGGAAAACCAGAGGCATGTTATGTGCTAACAACAAACCCTTGAAACATGGGAAGTTGATCCAAAACATTGATGATCTGGTCACCTCGAATGAGATGACCATCTATTGGAAAAAGATCAAGGGTCATTCCAAAGTAGAGGGACCAGACAAAACTGGAAACGACTTAGCTGATCAGCTGGCCAAAACCGGGGCCATCCAAGGGGATCTAATTGAGATTGAGTCCCTATTGGGGGAAATCCAGGTCACTGCTATCACTAGGTCCCAGACAAATGCTCACAACGACCTTTCAATTGCACAATGGAGTAAGGAGACCCCCGATGCTGATTTGATTACCGCTCAGAAGGGGGATCCAATAATTGGTAAATTTTACCAGCACCTTGAGGACCCTGAGAACTTTCCCCTGACGGATACCGATTACACTGGGAAAGAGGACCTAAGAGTGTTGATGAAATGTCCAAAAATGTTCCGGATCCAAGACGGTTTGTTGGTAAGGAAATCCAAAGCTGGCCACGATCAGTGGGTGGTTCCTACCTCATTCCGAAGCCTGATGTTAAGTCACGCCCATGATGCGGCCACCGCCGGTCATAGGGGGTTTCACACAACATTGGAAATCTTAAGAGAGGTTGCATACTGGCCACACATGGGGCAGGACCTCGACCAATACTTGAAGGGGTGTCTTGTGTGTGCACAATTTCAGCCATCATCCCTCACGCACCGTGCGCCTCTCCAAAAAAGGGGGATGACACTGCCATGGTCAGATTTACAAATCGACTTTGTAGGCCCCGTGATTCGCTCTGCTAGGGGGAATAAGTACATGTTGACTGTGACATGCTTGTTTACCAAGTGGGTGGAATGTCTCCCAGCCCCAAATTGCAAGGCAGAAACCGCAGCTGCCTTGATGATTAACCACATCTTTTCCCGTTTTGGTCTACCTCAAAGGATTGAGTCAGACAGGGGTAGCCACTTCACCAGTGAAGTAATGACAAAGATGTGGGAGATACTGGGGGTCAAAAGGAAGTTGCATATTGCTTACAGGCCAGCTTCTTCTGGGGCACTAGAGAGATATAACCGAACCATTGTGAGCATATTAAAGAAGTTTGTGGCAGATTCTGGGCCAAGTTGGGATATCCGATTACCTCTGGTCCTAATGGCCATCAGATCTACCCCTTCATCTGCAACCAAAATGTCAACATTCGAGTTGATGACTGGACGCAAGATGGTGCTTCCGCAGCATTTGCTCTATAGGACCCAAGAGCAGACACTGATAAATGCCTCCACTACTCATGAGTATGTGGAGAATTTAAGGAAACACCTCCAACATGCTTTTGCTTACGCTCAGCGGAATCTAGAAAGATCGGCTGATAGCATGAAGACCCATTATGACCTGAAAACTTCCAGGAAGGAATATCAGGTGGGAGACCAGGTCTATCTATACAACTTCCAAAGGAACCAGGCCAAGCAGCGCAAATTTTTGCCTACATGGAAGGGACCCTTTGAGATCATCGACAAGATCTCCCCTGTGGCCTACAAAATCCACATCCCCAAAGGCGGTTTGGCAAAGAGGGAAGACAAGTGGGTCCACATAAACCAGTTGAAGTGTTGCCATCCCAGGCACACTCTGCAACAACTGGAGGAATCCTCTGGAATCCTAGAGGGTACTGTCTTAGATTAATTAAGTTCTAACTTAAAAGATCCTACATATAGCCTATCAAATTCTGTGTTTCTCAAGTTCATGTGTTCCTGTCTCTTAATTTAAAAGAAATGTGCATGTTCATATGTTGTGACTATAAATTTATATGCCACCCCACTATATCAATGGTGGGGGAGAAATGTCCATGAATAGGTATTGCCGCTCTTCCTTTGTCGTCCTAGGAGAAAGAAAACCTGGAGACGGGCCAAGGAGGACGATCCGGAGACCGGGAGCAGAGACGCAAGAGGGCCCAGTGTACCGCCCAATATTCCCATCAGGACCGTCGAGGAGAACCGATCGATCAGTACCGGATGGAGGAAAAGATGCTGAACTGTGCCATTTGCAGAATTGGAAGAAGATTATGCGGACATACCAGTGCGTGGGTCAAAACCCTTGTGCACCCGACATCCCCTCGACTCAATCCAAGTGCCGTCGGGCGGGGGGGTTTGTTGGGTGTTCTGACCCACGTTTGGACTATTATGCTACAACATTTGGTGCTGTGGGATTAGGAAATCCAAGATGGCCGAAAAAGCCCACATGTGCGCCAGAATCTATGAAAACCGCGCAGTTGTGCACACTAAAATGGTTGCCTAACTTGCCACCCATCAGTGCGAGCAGGATGTGCCGGGGTGCCATGAGGGAAATGTGTGTCGAAGGAAAAACCGCACTTTAAAATCACTTTTTGTTTCTCTGAATGCCAGCTCAAAATGCCTATTTGCAACACATCCAAAAATCTCACTGAGCACCAGCGGACATCTGGCAGAATAAAGTCTTGTGGGCATACAAAATCTGGAAAGAGGATGAAAAGTTATATTCTGAAGTGACTTGAAGGTTTATAACAAGACTGGCTGAGCTGTGGATTTCAGCAGTTTAAGTAAATTTGGACTGAAAGACACTAAAAATCTAAATGTTTAAAAGAAATGAGTGACCTACTTTTGAGTGTCACATAGGCTGCAATTGTTTAAATGTCATAGTTTTAAACTTAGAATCAGCATTCTAGCTGCATATGTAAAAAAATTGTTAGTTATTTGAATGCAGAAAACTGGGGAACAGAAATGACATGTGGCTAAAAACTGGCTTAAAGAGATTCCAATTTTGCCTGGTAACTACCCCCATCAGGAGTGAAACTTGATTCACAAGTAACTTCCCAGGCCTGGCTGTTTCCTGCTGGCCACACTAAGGATATGCCATCTCTCTGATAATTGAATTAAGGGGAGCCCCCACAGAATACAGGAGCTCTGAACAATGCAACCCCCTTCACCCAGGCAGATGGTTTATTGCAGATGTCGTAAAACAGCTTCCTCTTGGCAGAAGCTGGGAGGGGCAGGGTCTCTGAGCTTGGCAGAAACTGGAAAGACTGGTTCCTGTACCATGTGACCCGGGAAAATCCACCCCTGCCAGCCAGAATATGGTTTTAGAAAAAGATGAATAACTCATAGTACGGACTTGTCATAATTATTTAAATGATGCCATAATTCTTGTGATTTTTCGGTGCACATTTGAAGACGTGTTAGGACCCGGTGGTATGTTCAGGGGGGTTTTAGCGGAAAAGAGGATATTACTCAAAATGTATGCATGTTAAAAATCTGACACTTCATCAACTAATGTCCATACTCCTTGTGCACATGTGTGTAAATTTGGGTTAATGTCCGAAATTGCAAAATCAGTTAAAAAGTGCAAATGTTGCCATTTCTGAATGCAAGCCCCCAGGAAGAGCAGATTTGGACAGGGTATACCTCCTGTGATATGTGATGGGTGCGTGTAATTTTAAACAAATGTGTACCTGTGCAAATATGTTTTTTTTTTTCAAATATAGATTGTGTGCAATTTGACAGGGGAGGATCCTCTGACCCATAAAACCTACAGCATCACTCTGACTCACAGTTCCTTCCCCAATCATGGGAGAGGGGAGAATTGGGCCAATGGCAAGTGTAGAGGGGTAGGGTCTAGTGATGCTGCTCACACACCCACTTTCAAAACACATAAAAGCAGACAGTCAGGACAGATAGGGACCTTCAAATCCATTTGCTGCGGGACGCTCTGCCGGGAAAATCCATACTTTACCTCCATCAACCTCCAGAGAGCTAACATAGAGACTTCAATCTATCCACCTTCAGAGACCCAGACAAGACCAGCAGAGTAGAGCTGACCCAGACCGCTGTCAGCAGAACCAGAGAGCTGAACCGGAGTCCAGTCCAAAACCTGACCAGATCCGTGGCGAGGCCTATTTAAAAATATATTGTGAGTACCCAGCAAAACTGTGCAGAACCAATCTCTTAGTTAAAATAATATAATTCAATCTATTTTAATCTAACCAGAACTGTCTCCTAGAAGTTGTACCTTGTCATTTTGCAAAGCTGTCACTTGTCTTTTTGAACTTTAAAATTTCAAATCTGAAAAACGACCTTTATTTAATCGCTCATATCTCCGTGACCGTTTGTGCTAGAGACTTGCAGTAACTTTCCTCAGAAAGCTTAGAATCGTGGCTTTTCTACGAACCTAGAACCGCATTCCTACCCCCGATACTTTTGCCGCAATCGCGAAAAACGCACTCGCGAATTTACCGCGATTTGAAAATTTCTCCACGTGTGAAAACAGCAGTTTCCCTGCTAAAAATTCGTTTGCCTCTTAAGAACCATCCCTGTATCATTGCTAGAGTGAGCCTGGACTAATATTAACTAGATACCACTCACCCTGAACCTCCTAGAGGGAATTAAAAGCATTTTAGCATATTTTTCACTTCATTGCCAGCACATGTAAAAGCATTTTGGGCCTGTGTTTAAAACTCCGATCTGTAATCTAAGCTTGCTGGGGTGAACTGAATTACATTTGATTGCATTTCTGAGAACTGTGTGCTTTCCTTCCATTTCCTTGCATTGCATAAAAGGGGGGAGGGGATTGCCAGAGAAAAGTGATTACATTGTTTTGTTGAACGCATATTGAGTATTTTCTGTACTGCATTTTCATTCCACCTTGCATCCATTTGAAACCATAAAGTATTGTTGCTATCTTATCCATCCTATAACCACTCATCATTGATTATAAAGAAGTGTGCTAGTGCCAGACTATCCATTATTGATTACTGCTCAGATTCAGTGTGATATTCAATTATTAAATTATTATAAAGTGTGATATATATATCTATTGTTTAAATTATCAAATAAACCTTTTAACTTGCAAAACAGAACTACTTCTTGGCTCAGTGGGGTCAGGGGGATTCCAAGGGAGGGGTGTTATATAGGGGTAGTCATCCAGAACGCATGAACTGGACATAAAGATATATTAATAAGGGTTTCCATTCAGTATCCCAGACTAGGCATTGACTTAGCTGTAGTGTTGAATTGAATCCTCTTACAGGAAAGTTGAAGATTGTTGCACCACCAGGGAAGAGACCAGCCGCGGAGTGCTCCGTCACAAGGCACCACCTTTTGGTCGCGGTACAGGGGTAGTTTGTTGGGTTTTACTTATCCTGGTCATCCCATGATAGTGTGTGCGGGCTTGGAGTGTGGAATGTAGAGTGTTGGCTGTAGAATGTTTTGGTGTGAAGCTGCTCTAATTCCACAGAGAGTCAGTTGAGATCTGAAGCCTAAGGGTAGGGGGACCGGTGGATGCTTCTAACCTATGAACTTGTCCTGTATTATACCTAATGTACTTACCTGTTTTCCTGTGGACTTACTAAAGATACCTAAACCTAACAAGGCTCCTGAGTGGTTATTGATAACCCCAACCCACATCTTAACATTGGCGACGAGGATGTTTGGACACTGAAGGGAGCGGGAACAGAAAAGGAACAAGGAAAGGAGCAGTACAAACAAGGACTGTTACCAGGACACAAAAGGGGCAAGGAAGTTGCCCACCAGCAAGGAGCAGTAACCACAGAGGCATCCACCGACCCCCCCCCGGCCCCCAAAGTAAGCGCGCTGCGCCTGCATGGATGCGTGAAAGGCTCAACTCAGTGATTTTGCAGGGCAGCGCTGCATGGCTGTCAGCGTATATAAAATTGGCCTTTGAAGTGAGCAGCGGCCGATTTAGACAGCGCGTATGGGGCCGGGGAGATATCGAGGATTAATGTGGCCAGCATTATAACATTGCATCAATGAGCAGAGACTGCAACGTATACTAGCGGTAGTGATGCTGATGACTTTACCTTTGGAGCAGCTTTAAAGTGGCGTGTGAGGGTTCGCACTCTGTCAGCATCTTTGAGGGATGCCTGCTTTGGCTGCACCGACGACGGTTGGTGCAAGGAGCTCTGTACGGGTCGGCGTTCCCGACATTAATGGTGATGTCATCAGAATACTGGTGGTATCGGCGAAGGTCCGCTGTATTAGAACGTTGGAGCGAACGTTCCTGGAGTGAGCAGCAGCCTGCTTCGTGTCATGACGAAGTGTGCTGCATTGGAAAAAAGGACCTTCCCAACGTGTCCGAACGTGCTTCCAGCGACCTATTGTGCAAGTGACTCTACGTGAGGGCGTATTCAGAGGAAAAAGAAGAACGTTGTTTACGACACTTTTATATTGTCGGTGAAGTGGCTAATTTCACCTTGCTTTTTCATCGTATGTTCATGGTTGGGTGAAGAGATACAGAGCGTGACGCATTCGCTTTTATTTCACGTAGCGCGCTCCGTGGACTGTCATGTTGTCAATTGGACAGTTTAGTCAAGAGGATGTTGCCGTGTCATAGGATCTTTCAAGGTGGACTTGGTCATAAGTAATTAGTCTGCCATATTATTCAAGAGGAACTGTTACCTGATACCAAGTACAGGAAGTTTTTTTTTGTGTGGATGTGACTTAACGGTGACTTAAATGCAATGTAACAACGTTTTCTGTAATGTTTCTGAGAAATGTGATAATATTCACATTCCATAGTGCATAATATGCATTCTTGATATCTTGTGCAAGGTAGTTTTGGCAGTTCACATATTTTGGCAGTCAACACTGATATCTATTACAATGAAAGTTTGGAGGTTCACATATTTATTTGTGGCTGCCATCTGGTGGTGATGCTCAGTTCTGCTTTAACGTATGTGTGTGGACGCTGTCACAGTGATGGTGCTGTGAGTGTAAAAACAAGTAGTGAGGCAAAAGTGTGTGCTTTAGGGGCAGTTTGATCGCAATGCTGGATATTGGTGGGTCAATGACAAATGATTTCAACATTACAGATCTTGCAGTGAGAAGATGTGTTGACTTCAAATGTATATTGTGGCAGTTGTGGTGTTGGTTATTATGCTATATGGCATTCTAAGGGCATATTGTGTTGGGGGGTGTAGTCCCCAGTGTTGTGGCGCCTAAAGAGGTGGTGTGTTTTGCCAATATTGGTGGCGTTGTGTGGCGCTAATGGGTGCGTCTATGGGAAGTTCTGATGTCTTGGCTATGTACTGAAATTCAAAAGCTATGTACTGAAATTCAAAACCTAATGTGAGTTGTGTTTATGTGTTGCACTGTATTAACCAATTATTCTTCCACAGGAAAACAACCATGAAGGACTTTGCAAGCTTTATTATTGGACTCAAGTGTGGTGCCTAACCCTTGTTTATCATATTTAAATGCTCAATTTTCCTGTCCTGACTGGTGTGTTTGGGGGAAATGTGTGTGGTTGTGCAAGTGAGAGGAGAGCATGTGGTTGCTCAGGTCAGGTACCATAATGTGGAGCATATGGTTGCTTTTGGTAGCTCAGGCATGGTGCCTGGAGTGGTGGAGTAGAGGTTACTAGTGTGAGCATAGGTTGCTCTAGGGTGAGCATGGGATGTTCAATGGTGAGCATTTGGTAGCTCAGTCTTGGTGCCTGGAGTGGTGGTGTGGAGGTTATTGGTTGCTCTATGGTGAGCATGGGATGCTCACTTGTGAGCATTTATTAGCTCAGGCATGGTGCCTGGAGTGGTGGAGTAGAGGTTACTAGTGTGAGCATTTTTTGCTCTAGGGTGATCATGGGATGCTCAATGGTGAGCATTCAGTAGCTCAGGCATGGTGCCTGGAGTGGTGGAGTAGAGGTCACTAGTGTGAGCATTGGTTGCTATAGGGTGAGCATGGGATGTTCAATGGTGAGCATTTGGTAGCTCAGGCTTGGTGCCTGTAGTGGTGGTGTGGAGGATATCAGTAATATGCTCAGTTGTGAGCATTGGTTTCTCTAGAGGGTGTTTTGAGGACGCCCATAGTGGAGTTGAAATAGTACGCTTTAGGCAGATAGTAGGGTGAACCCTGTAGATTGGGTTAGCACAGCGTGTTGTTGGTGAATGATGATGCAGGGTTATTGTTGTGATGTTAATGGAAATGGTTGTGCATGAGATTGTGGGACTGGTTCCCTTGTAGCGAGTTCCATAAAAGGCCTGTTATGGTTCTGGTGATTGTTTTGGAAGTGGGTTAGCTATTTGTAGCCACTGTAAAGACTTGGTAGGGGTTAGCTTTCGCTAGGAGTAGTTTGTTGGATGGGTATATTCTAGGAGGATGTCTGTAGATTTGATCATTTAATGTTTAGTTCCAAAACTGTTTAGTGACCATCATCCTTCTGTTTATAATTGTTTAGTGCCCATCATTTCTCAGTCTCCCCATGATTCTATGTTGTTATGTAAGGGGGGAGATGTGTTGGGTTTTACTTATCCTGGTCATCCCATGATAGTGTGTATGGGCTTGGAGTGTGGAATGTAGAGTGTTGGCTGTAGAATGTTTTGGTGTGAAGCTGCTCTAATTCCACAAAGAGTCAGTTGAGATCTGAAGCCTAACCTATGAACTTGTCCTGTATTATACCTAATGTACTTACCTGTGTTCCTGTGGACTTACTAAAGATACCTAAACCTAACAAGGCTCCTGAGTGGTTATTGATAACCCCAACCCACATGTTAACATAGTGGCTATCCGGTTGCCGGGGTGCTCTGCACGGGCAATTCGACCACTACGTCCTGGAACGAAGAAAAAGCAAAGGGGACTGGTTGTTCCCACCAGTCAGGGGAAGAGACTCTCCGGCAGGGAGATCTCCTCTGTCGTCGGGCGGTGGTGAGTCGATTCAGCAGGGCTCCACCGGAGATGTCATCATTGCAGGTCGGCTCAACTTTACCCTCGTCGGATTCTTAGGTCCTGTGGCGACTTCTGAAGATCCAGTCCCAAAAGCCCTGCTTTTATGCAGAAAACCCCCATTCATTCAGCCTAGCTGTCACTCAAAACACGCTAAGTGGTGAGCGGGGTGGCTCACCACTTGGGCCAATCACACCAGAGTGCGACTGGAGTTGGCAAGGCAACTCAGTCCAGGGTGACTAAACCCCCTCCCACACCCCTTGTGGTACCCAGACAGAATGGCACCACTTTGGAGGGCTCTGTGCAGAAGCCCGCCAAAAGTGGAACAAAGGGCTCAACCTTTGGTTTAGGAGTCACAGAGACGAACACAGACGCCATTTTAAAAACCGAGTTCTGGCAGAAAATACCAACCGATAGATTTGTTTAAGACAAATAAACAGGTGGTATGTTAGAGGTTAACGAGAAAAAGTATCAACCTCCAACAATGGGAAGAATCCCATAGGGTTATATTCGGGGTCGAATATAACAAGTAGTTTCCACTGCCACCAGCCAAAACTCGACGAGGGGGGACGGGACAGTGCCCCCTCGAATAACAGACCCAGGAGTAATCGAATTACCCCTACTAGTACGTCCACAATAGGATGGTTTGTACTAGTTCTGTTAGTAAATTTAGGTCTAGTAAAGCCAATGGTGACTTTACATGCCCAGGGAGACAGTAGTCAGTCCCCGGGTATGGAGTCTATGATGGAGGTCCGCTAGGACGCCCCAGTGCTACGGCACGGAGGGTGCGGTGTAACACACATAGAAAAACATATGAGACCCTATGGGGTAAAAGACCCCATAGCCCATAGAACACATTGACATTATCAGGAATTACACACATTCATGTCCAAGAGTGGGAGAAAAAGAGTCTCACTCTTGGCAGGATGGAAAAAAAACAAACTCCAGAAATCCAGCAAAGCTGCTGGGGGACTCACTAGGTTAGGAAATTCAGCCTAAACAGAGAATTCTCCCTAACACTCGCCCCCCCCAGACTAAGGGACAGGAGGATTTAATCCACTCCTGGATGAATCTCATACCTCTAGTCGATGACATACATCCTAGAGAGACCATCAGCATTTTGGTGGTAACACCCTGACCTGTGCTCAATGGTGAAATCAAACCCTTGCAGGCAGATCGACCATCTCAGTAGTTTTGGGTTTTCCCCTTTCATTTGCATTAACCATCTCAAGGGTTGGTGGTCAGTCTGAATGACAAAAGTAGAACCATACAAGTATGGCCTAAACTTCTTCAGAGCCCACACAATAGCAAAGCACTCTCTTTCGATTGTTGCCCACCTTGTTTCAGGATCCTTCAGCTTGCGGCTGATGAAACAAACGGGGTGCTCCCTACCTTTCCCATCCAGTTGACTGAGTACGGCACCTATTCCTACATTTGAGGCATCTGTCTGCACAATGAAAGTCTGGTGGTAATCAGGAGCTCTGAGTACTGGGGCTTGGCAAAGAGCCTTTTTCAGGGTTTCAAAAGCCTGATTGCACTCCTCATTCCATCTAACCTTTTTAGGAAATTTGGGCGAGGAGATGACATTCAGTGGAGAAGCTATGGTCCCATAGTTCTCGATGAAATTCCTGTAATACCCAGTGAGGCCTAGGAAGGCTCTCACTTGGGTCTGAGTAGTAGGTGTTGTCCAATTTTGCACAGCTTCAATCTTACTGAGCAAAGGCCTTATTTCTCCACCTCCTACCTCATGTCCAAGATAGACTACCTTACTCTGTCCAATTTGGCATTTACTCGCCTTTATGGTCAGATTGGCTCGTCCAAGAGCCTGCAAAACATCTCTCAGGTGGGTTACATGCTCTTCCCAGGAATTGCTGAACACTGCTATGTCATCCAAGTATGCCATGCAGAAGTCCTCCATCCCATTCAGAACCTGGTTTACCATCCGTTGAAATGTAGCAGGTGCATTCTTCTATCCGAAAGGCATTACCTTAAACTGGTATAAGCCAACGGGGGTAGAAAGTGCAGTTTTCTCCTTGGCATGGTCTGTCAAGGCTATTTGCCAATAGCCTGGCGTCAAGTCAAATGTGTTGAGGAACTTGGCTGCGCCAAGTTTGTCCACCAACTCATCTGTTCTTGGCAAAGGGTGGGCATCAGTCTTGGTGACTGCATTAAGAGCTCTATAATCCACGCAGAATCTAAGTTCTTTAGATCCGGCCTTTGGTACTAACACAACTGGGCTAGACCATGGACTAGTAGAGGGCTCTATTACCCCGAGATCGAGCATCTTGCTGACCTCACCTTTGATGTGGGTTCGTACATTTTCTGACATTCGGTATCCTCTGCTTTTGACTGGCAGACAGTCACCAGTGAGTATGTCATGCTGGCCCCAAGGGGTCAAGCCTGGTGAAAGCGAGAACAGAGAAGCAAACTGATTCAACATAGATTTGCACTCTTCTTGTTGCTCGGGTGTCAGATTTGAAGAGAGATTTACTCCTTCAATTTTTTCGTCTAAAGGTAAGCCTCTGAGGAGATCCGGAAGAGCTTCACTCTCTTCTTCTTCCTCAGATGATGCTAGAAGCAACGCTCCTACATCAGGTCTTGAGACATACGCTTTGAGTCGGTTGGTGTGGAAGACTGTCGGAGCCTCCTTGGGATTGCCCAAGTCCACCAGATAGTTGACCTCTCCGAGTTTACCCACAACTCTGAAGGGTCCCATCCATTTGTCTTGCAAGGCCCTCTGCCTTGTTGGGATCATAACGAGAACGAGCTGGTCTTGAGCGAACTCAACCATGTTAGCCTTTTGATCGTGCCAGTGCTTGACCAATGCTTGTCCAGCTTTCAAGTTATCGCTTGCTTCTGTCATCATGTGCGACATTCTCCTCCGGAAACCTATCACGTAGTCAGTCACTCTGACTGGCTTGGGGGAAGGAGTACTCTCCAACCCCTCCTTAATCAGGGCCAATGGACCTCTGACGGGATGACCATAGAGAAGTTCGAAGGGAGAATAACCTACCCCCTCCTGAGGGACTTCTCTATAAGCAAAGAGAAGGCATGGCAGTAGAAGGTCCCACTTTCGCTTAAGGGGTTCCTCTAAGCACCTATCATGCTCTTCATGGTTCAGTGGAACTGTTCTACCAATCCATTGGTTTGTGGGTGGTAAACTGTTGAGAACTTGTAAGTAACTCCACAGGTTTTCCACATGGCTTTCATGTAGTGGGACATAAAGTTTGACCCCCTGTCAGAGATTACTTCCTTAGGAAACCCGACCCTGGTAAAAATACAGAGGAGGGCCTTAGCCACAGCCGGAGCTGTAACAGTCCTCATAGGAATTGCCTCAGGATACCTAGTAGCATGGTCTACTACAACAAGTATAAACCTGTTGCCTGAGGAAGTTGGAGGATCAAGGGGACCAACAATGTCAATCCCTACTCTCTCAAATGGGACTCCCACGACTGGGAGAGGCACTAAAGGTGCCACATTCTTGGCGCCAACCTTACCAGAGGTCTGGCAGGTGTGGCAACTCCTGCAGTGTTTTTCTACTTCGGCCCCCATCTTTGGCCAATAAAAGTAGAGAGATAGCCTTTCCTTAGTCTTCTTGAAACTCAAGTGACCAGCCAAAGGAAACTCGTGGGCTAACTGCAGGAACTGTGGTCTGTTCTCTTGGGGTACTACAAGTCGTTTGTAGTCTCCAGGTGCAGACTCGGTCAGTTCACTGTAGAAGAGGCCATCTTCCCAGTGCAACCTGTATTTCCCAGGCTCTTGCCCTTCAGCCT
This sequence comes from Ambystoma mexicanum, assembly GCF_040938575.1. Taxonomy (NCBI): domain Eukaryota; kingdom Metazoa; phylum Chordata; class Amphibia; order Caudata; family Ambystomatidae; genus Ambystoma; species Ambystoma mexicanum. Next base: position 790,606,260 of record NC_090937.1, on the reverse strand, counting down.
GAGCTTCTGCCTGGTGGCGAAGACCTTCCAGAGTTGGACATTCTCTCTGTCCCTTACTGAAGTCTTCCCTGCTGGGTCCACCTTCTGCCAGTAAAGACTGCAGCTCAGGATGGTCAACAGGATCCAGATCTCCAATGAGTTCCTGGCCTTCCATTAGCTCTTCGTCAGAGTCTAATTCTACCACACAGGGTTGTACCTCCCTCTCAGCCTCAACTGGAGGTGGAGTTACGGGTGTAACTTTGGACAACCGCGGGGAAGTCCTTGTTGGCTGCACTGGAATTCGGGTGGCTGGTTTTGGGGTAGAAGTCTTAGGTTTCCCTTTCGCTTCTGATTTCTTCGAGACAGCGGCCGACAATTCCAGTGGTGCAGGAGTGATTTCTTTCTTCATCATCTCCTGGAGAGTACCGCGCATGGTCCTCTCTCTTGCAGGTCTGGTTAGCTCCTGTAACCGTTTACTAGGAGGTCTGGGAGTATGCGATACAACTCAGAGAGTTTTCAAATCGTTATCCAACAGTACGCGTCCTGGTACCTCACTCTGTATGCTGACAGAGATCTTCACAGTCATGTCGTTACACTGGATGAGAACTGGTAATTGGGGAAGCATCTGCACAGGCCCTCCAGCTAACTTGGTGAGGCGTTTGGGTGCCTTAGCAACATCCTCAGCCTGAAAAAACGATGTATCCACCACAGTTATGCTGGCCCCAGTGTCCCTAATGGCAGGAGTCTCCTGACCATTCGCCTGGACACTGTCCTTATAATACTCTTTAGTATTGTCGGGGATAGAATTATAGACGTCGAAATTCTGTTGTTCCCACAACCCCAGAGATACTAAAGAAACGCTGGCTGAGACTTCAATGGGTTCATCAGCTAGCAGTAGAAAGTTTTTCACTTGCCATTTGGACTTCCTCCTCTGGAGCGAAGGCTAAGGAGACAAGCTGGACCCCTGAAGGTTTACCCTTGCATCTGGGATCTCCTTTCACGTGGTCAGTCGAGCCACAAACAAAGCATTTACCGAATGCTTTCTGGAATGGTGGCTTGTTCTGGCCTCCTTCCGGTTTGGCACCAGAAGGCACACTATTCTGCTGCGGTTTTCCCTGTGGCTTACCCTTCTGGTTTTGTTTGTCGCCCTCTTTGGAATTTGAGTTATTCGAAATCTCTTTTGAGTCTTTCTTAGGCTGTTTTCCCTCATCCTTTTTCTGAGTTGCCCCAGAATCCTTATGAGTAGCCCTGTTGGCAACCCACAAGTCAGCAGCCTTAGCTAGCTTCCTGGAATCCAATTCCTTCGAATCAGCCAAGTGCTGTCTGAGCTCAGGAGAACAGGCATCATAAATAGACTCCAACATAAAAAGATTCTTCATACCCTCATAAGTGTTCACTTTGTAACCCTTAATCCATCCCTCTAAGTTTTTCAACCCTTCACTCACCCAGGTAGCCCAAGGGGTACCATCATGCTTTTTGAGGGTTCTAAACCTCTTAAGATACTGGGAAGGGGTCTTCCTGAATCTAGCTATCAAAGCTAGTTTCACACTTTCGTAATCCTTCTTATCCGCCTCCCCCAACTCCATTACCACATCAGTCGCAATAGGGGGGACCCTGGAGAACAACCAGGGAAGTAAATCATTCCCGGTGATGTCCTGGAGCCCATGATTGTACTCAAACAGTTTTAACCAATCCAAAACATCCAATCTCGGTTCATACATACCCACTAATTCCTTCGGCATCCGGGGTCTTTTGGGACTGGAGCTTCTAGAGGAACCAGAGGAGAGAGAAGCATTTTCTACAGACAACTTTTTCATCTCTAACTCGTGATTAAGTTCTATTTCTCTGAGTCTTAACTCAATGTGCTTCTGCTCAGCCTGGGCATTCATCCGTCTGAACTCGAGCTCTTGGTTTCTTTCAGATTGAGCCAAGAACCGTTTGTATTCTAATTCGAGCTTCATTTTTTCAAGTTCAAAATAAGCAGGGTTACATGTGGGACCTGGTATGGCCCCGTAGGTACAGTAGGTAAGGCAGACAGAGGCTCAGAGTGGCTAACTTCATTAGGTTCACTTTCCTCTTCTGACTCATTATCAAGACTTTGATTCAGATCAATACCATTACTGTTTTCTACATTCGCTGGAGAAGTTGGTTCCTCGGAAGCAGTACCCAGACTTTGGTTTTCCAGCAATCTCGCTATCAATTCTACTTTCTTGCCTTTTACAGAAAGATTCTCTTGTCTACAGAGGGTTCGTAAACTCTCAGTATTTTCACCTGACAAGGATTCTTGACTGTAAACTTCCATAGTAGACATGTTTTTTGAAAGTTGCTTTTTAGTGCTAAGCTTTGTGGTTAGTTATCCTAAAGTGTTGAAAAGCACTCTAAACTGTATACTCGATACAAATCCCACCGCTGTACACCAGTGTTAGGTGGAAACCTGTCAGTTCCCTCTGGGACCACTGCAAAAGATTTAGGGCTACAGGTGTTTGGCAGTAAACCCACTTGGTAGCAGTCTGTACCACACAGATTCACTTGGTAGCTGTGGCTGAGCAGTCAGACTTCCCTCAAGAAGAGTTAGGCAGTATGTGGAGTATACAACATAGGGCAATTTACACAGTAGAACAAGCAAACACGGAACAAGGCTTCTGTGTAAAGATATATAGTTATTTATTTATAAAAACACACATCTATGAAAATACACTAGCACTAATACGGTAAACACTCCAAATACAATTACTATCAGAAAAATCAATCCCCCTAACAATAGTTCGACAAGTCTAGGTTCAACGGCACCACTTATTTGCTTACAGAGGTGAATGCTTTAACCTAGATGGCACTCTAGTATTCGTTAGGATGGGGGAGAGAAAGGCAGGGTATGAAATCAACTCGGTACCAACACTTTTACAAACAAATGCAAGGCAAGTAAGGCAGGGTCTACTGTAGATCACAAAGTCAGAGGCCAGGCCCACTCGGAGAGAGGCAAGGCAATATGTTCCAGAAAGTATCACAGTGGGAATGCACTTCAAGTCTTTGTCGCAAATTGTTATTGAAAGATTGGACCAGTTCAGAACAGAAAGATGAGAACGCTTGGAGGCGACCCAATGGAGAGGCGAGGATTCAGACACCTCACGTTAACCGACACAAGGGAAGCCAGGCGGACACGGTACCTTGTTTGTGGAGAGACAGCTCCGGCGGGGGCAGTTGTTCCTGGTGGTGGATGCATGTCGGGTCTTTGCCAAGAGAAGAGATGATCTCGTCCTCGAAGGAAAGTTGAAGATCATTGCACCACCAGGGAAGAGACCAGCCGCGGAGTGCTCCATCACAAGGCACCACCTTTTGGTCGCGGTACAGGGGTAGTGGCTATCCGGTTGCCGGGGTGCTCTGCACGGGCAATTCGACCACTACGTCCTGAAACGAAGAAAAAGCAAAGGGGACTGGTTGTTCCCACCAGTCAGGGGAAGAGGGAAGAGACTCTCCGGCGGGGAGATCTCCTCTGTCGTCCGGCGGTGGTGAGTCGATTCAGCAGGGCTCCACCGGAGGTGTCATCGTTGCAGGTCGGCTCAACTTTACCCTCGTCGGATTCTTAGGTCCTGTGGCGACTTCTGAAGATCCAGTCCCAAAAGCCCTGCTTTTATGCAGAAAACCCCCATTCATTCAGCCTAGCTGTCACTCAAAACACGCTAAGTGGTGAGCGGGGTGGCTCACCACTTGGGCCAATCACACCAGAGTGCGACTGGAGTTGGCAAGGCAACTCAGTCCAGGGTGCCTAAACCCCCTCCCACACCCCCTGTGGTACCCAGACAGAATGGCTCCACTTTGGAGGGCCTCTGTGCAGAAGCCTGCCAAAAGTGGAACAAAGGGCTCAACCTTTGGTTTAGGAGTCACAGAGACGAACACAGACGCCATTTTAAAAACCGAGTTCTGGCAGAAAATACCAACCGATAGATTTGTTTAAGACAAATAAACCAGTGGTATGTTAGAGGTTAACGAGAAAAAGTATCAACCTCCAACAATGGGAAGAATCCCATAGGGTTATATTCGGGGTCGAATATAACAAGTAGTTTCCACTGCCACCAGCCCAAACTCGACGAGGGGGGACGGGACAGTGCCCCCTCGAATAACAGACCCAGGAGTAATCGAATTACCCCTACTAGTACGTCCACAATAGGATGGTTTGTACTAGTTCTGTTAGTAAATTTAGGTCTAGTAAAGCCAATGGTGATTTTACATGCCCGGGGAGTCAGTAGTCAGTCCCCGAGTCTATGATGGAGGTCCGCTAGGACGCCCCAGTGCTACGGCACGGAGGGTGCGGTGTAACACACATAGAAAAACATATGAGACCCTATGGGGTAAAAGACCCCATAGCCCATAGAACACATTGACATTATCAGGAATTACACACATTCATGTCCAAGAGTGGGAGAAAAAGAGTCTCACTCTTGGCAGGATGGAAAAAAAACAAATTCCAGAAATCCAGCAAAGCTGCTGGGGGACTCACTAGGTTAGAAAATTCAGCCTAAACAGAGAATTCTCCCTAACACACATCCCCAGATTTCAGTGCCATGAAGAGGCTATAAAATGCCAATGAACGATACTTACTAGAATGAAGTAAGGTCACACAAGGCATCATTACAATTTTACTGGTCCAGTAAAATTGCCAGCATAATTGCCAGTAATTGTGGCACAAGCAATTTTACCAGACTGGCAAAACTCAAGTTTTCTGGTGGGGGCACTGGTTTACCTCCAAATCAGGCCCCTAACGCAACAGAATTTGCAGAAATACCAGTACCGGTATTACTAGTGCTGGTAATTCTGACAATACCCTTTCCATGGAGTGGGGATTTACCATCCTTTCCGCCGCCTGTAATATCCAGGTAATTCCGGGATACCAGGTAGCGGAAATGGTAGGGGCAGTTTACGGGTATCCCACTTGAATTACTGGCTGGATACTGGCAAATACTCTAAAGAAGAATCCATATGCAAATAACATGTACATAAGATTTAAGAAGATACAGCCCCTCATTATGAGTTGGCCGGTACAGTGTTAACGTGCCAGTAGTTCCATTTACCAGCACATTACTGCACCGGCCAATGCTGAGTTTGGTGGCATGGTGGCCAGAATTACCTCCAGTTCGGAGCTGGAGGTAATTCCGGCACCCCACCATCAACATCTGCTGGTATTACCAGCACCGGTACTACCAGTGCCGGTAATACCAGCAACTCCTATAGGACTCCATGGAATGGGCAGTAACTGCCCTTACTGGCACTTGGAATCTGCTGGTAATTCCGGCAGACCAAGTGCTGGCAACAGGATTATTGTATTACAGTATTACTGTTTGGTGGGTTACCGCCCGATTTACCGGCGGGATAATGAGGCCCACAGACTTCTATCAATCTGAACCATCCACCTCACTGTGGCTCTCCTTACACTTTATTAGTGACCTGGACTTATCTCTTAGGCTTTAGTTTTCAGGTTAAAGCATCTGCAGTAATCACTAATGTTTCCACTCTCCGAAAAGCAAACACATGCACATCAGGCACACTCACATGCTCTCTCTCTCTTGCTCTCTTTCTCTACCATTCTCTCTCTTTTTCTCTCTCTCTCACTCTCTCTCACATAATCACACACACACATAAACACACAAACACACATACATACACACGCACACACTTGCATGTAATTATTTTAATGTATTGATAATATATTTTTAATGTTATTCCTTTAATGTAATGACTTCTTTTGTTTGTAGACTTTAAGTTTGTGTTGATTTAACCTTAATTATTTCATAAAAACTTTTTCAAATTATTCCATGTGTTTGTTTAAGGTAATACAATTGCTTGTAATTGTTTTAAAGTACATTTTGATTCTTACAAATTATTATGTTTTATGATTTTGGAAAAAAAAAGTTAAAAAAAATATATATATTATGTTTTCTAACTTATTTAATTGAAATATATTATTATGATGGCATTAACTGTGTGTGGACCTGAGTGCTTTACAGAGGTATACAACAAAACAATACAGATAGACAACAGAGCTCTTTTCAGAGTTAACAACAGAACAGATATACAGTGCAGGTTAGGATACAGAAGGGCACAGAAGAGGGGTACAGTTGTACAGGGTTTCGAGGAGCAGAGGGGCAGATGGCTTTTAGTGATTCATATGGCACAGGGAGATGTGATGGCCTAGCAGTTAAGAGGTGAGACTCCTTGAAGATGTGGATCTTGAGTTCTTTTCTGAATGGTAGAAGTGTGGGGGTGAGTCTGATATTGATGGGGAGGAGGTTTCATAGCCTTGAGGTGTAGACAGAGAAGCCTTGTTTTCTGGTCCTTTCCTTTTTGCAGCAGTGGATTTCAAGTCTGCATGTTTGGTTTCTGGCAGTGCACTTTCCACCTGAGATGCTGAGCTTCTCCGCAAGATAGCTGGGTGACTTGAGGGTAACAGTCTTATAGAGGAAGCAGCAAGACTTGAAGGTGATTTGTGTGTGCAACGGGAGCCAGTGATGGTCAATGAGGGCCGAGGTGATGTTGTTGTATCTGTGTAGACCCTTGAAAATGCATGAGGCAACGTGCAGGACACTGCTTAGGGTCTCGAGGAAGGACGGCGGGAGGACTTCAAGGAGCGCATTTCCCCCATCCAGGTGGGATATGATTAGTCCTTGAACGATCAAAAACTGTCATGAGGGAGGAAGGGCTTGACCTTTCGGAGGAGGGAGAGCTGATAGCAAGCTGAATAAGTTTTCTTAGCTATGTGTGTCATGAAGGAGAGGTGTTGTCGATGTGGAACCCAAGGGACTTGGCGCGGGAGGTGAGCTTGGGTTTGAAGCCTTCAAGAATCATGGTTGATAGTCAGAAATATAGGAATGTTTGTTTTACTTGTGGTTTTTTTAAGTAGTTGTAAACAACTGAAATTATATATATTTGTGAAAATGAATATATAATATTTTTGATAGCCTCCACATCAGTCCTTAAAGTTTTCCTTGACTTCAATTTTAATAAGAATCTTTAGAAAAGAGACCAATTGAAAATACCAAATTTGAAATACACAAAATAGTCTTTTGAAACATGCCAATTAAACGTTCTCCAAGTTATAATATGAAAATAATATGTATATGTTAGTGTACTTGTTCAATTATTTTTGGCTATCATTACGAAAATTGCCAGAAATTGAGAAAGTATGTAAATGTAGACGTACATGTTCATAATAGCAAAAATGATACATTTTTTGATCTTTTGTTTTGTTTCATTGATGTTGGTAGTTTTAAAAGTTTTTACTTAACCCTATTTTTACTGTTAGGATGTTTTGTACAGCATGAAGCAAAATTGAAAATTATATTATGCATTTTTAATATGAATTAATTTGTTTTTAAATTGGTATACATTATTTGCATTTGTTGTATTTTTTATGGGGTGGTTTATAATTATTTTGAAAAATATTATTTCATTTTACTTTGGAAATATACAACTATGTTATTGGAATACATGTATTATTGTTAACATACTCATATTTAATAATCCACATTTATAAATAGGCACTGAAATACATATTTACATTTTCAAATAATAGTTTTAATATGTAAACAATATTTTAAAGAAAAACTTGTTTTAATAAATATTAACTTTTTCAAAGCATGTCTTAATTTATGATTCTGAAATGTGTGCAGATGGGTAGCAGAATTTGTTTCTCCTACTTCAATTTTTGTTCCACATTTTAAGCAGCCTAAAAAAGAATAAGCATACTCTGGATCAATACTTGGTAAATGTGGAGGTGACACAGAATCACCAACGTGATGTTTTTGGAACTTTGGAAGGTACAGGCTCATGTCCTTTTTCGACAGTTACACTTTCTATATGTTTCAAATCCAAAATCTTAATTTGCCAAATGGACTTGTTATGGAGGTAGTTATCTTTTTTTATGTTGCTTTTTGTTTTTGCTAGTAAGTGTTCAACTTTCTGATGTATACATTAAAGAAGTACTTGTAATAGGTACATAATCTTTTTTGTCTTGTTTTTTGGACTATACTAGTTTTAATTTTTGAAATACTACTAATTGAAAGTGAATACTTTTTAAGCTTGTTTGCTGAAATTGTAGGAGTTCGCATTGGCACATTAATTGCTTTGCTTTTGGGTACATGAGAAGTTTCTGTTTTTTAAATAGAAGTAGTCAAAGTGCTACAATGTAGTTTTTTTTTTGGCTGAATAAAAGTACTTTGCTTGTTGAAATAGTACTAGTAGGCGGTGTGGTCAACTGCCAGTGATGATGGCCGCCTACAATCTGAGCTCCGACTCCCCTGCTGTCCCCTATCAATATGGTTAAATGAAAGGTGCCGACTTTCACTAGCTACAACGAAGATACGCAGAGCAGAAAAAGTGGTAGAGTGTGACTACAGCAACTCTGTGCAAGATAGTGAGAGAGGAAGGCTCTAATCTAAGTGTAAAGATATGTGGCCAGCAGTGGAGGAATCCAAAATGGTTACCCACCAGTGGAGACTTTCCAGACACTGAGGAGATGCTGAGAGGCAACCTCTGCCGGGTGTGCACTGGTGTGAGAGCAAGCAGCCGTGGTGCTGTGCAGTGATGAGGGGATCGGCTAAATGATGGAGAGCAGCAGAGGGTTAGCGGGAGAGCCGGCAAGGAAGGGGAGCTCAGGTGGAGCTGGGTAGCAGCTGATATGAAGCCTTAGCCGTGTGGAATGATGCTGCCTGAGGATGGAGGAGCCTCTTGAATGAAGGAGAAGGCTTGGCCAAGAAAAGGGAAAGAGGCATAGAATGAGGACTGTCAGGAGTACAATGCAGAGCAATGTAAGTGCATGGATTTCAGCCGGGTACAGGGGTAAAGAGAAGGAGGGTTGCACATGCATAGGACACTGATGGAAAGCACAGCTGCATGTCCTATAGTACTGCAAAGTGAAAGGCAGAAACACAAGCCACTGGAGTTTCAATGCATCACATGCAATGGTACCTGAGGGAAAAAGGAAATGATTTGCAGTTCCCTCTGGGATCACCACATACAATTAGGGCTAGAGGTGTATGCAAAACCAACCTTTGGTATAAGTCTGTACTACACACTTAAGTGGTAGAAGGGCTAAGCAGTCAGGCATATCTCAAGAGGGAATGTGAGCAGTACAAGATATTACACAGAGGACTTACTCGAGTAGACACTTATACTCAAGGTTTCTAGGTAAAACACTTATTAATTTATTTACTCAATCATTTATAAAACATTCACTAGTGTTAGGCAACTTAATAATATACACAGATATACTTAATGACTAAACCAATAAGTTTCTGAACAAGGTAGGCTCCCTTGAAGTGGGAGCAAAATGGCACTTTACTAACTTTCAAAAGGAGTAAAAAGTCATTAAGTAGCAGAATAGATCACAAATACTTGGTAGACAGTGCAAATAGTTTCACTTTACCAGAATAGTTCAATTCAAGTCAATAGGCCAGGCGAACCTCAATGGGTTTCTGTTCTGGATAGGAAAGAGCAGTTCTGGTATCAAACGGTAAAGTCTTTGCAAAAGTTCTTAGAAGTAGTTTTGGCGAAAAAGAAACATATGTCGGGTCACAAGCTGATTAGGCCTGCAAGTTGGGAAAGTTTCACCAACCTTCACCTTGAGAGAGAGGTTTTCTCAATCGAATGGGCACAGTACATTATTATGAAGAAACAAATGCTACTGAAGTTGTGGTTTCCTGGCAGTTCCTACACATCTTGTTCCTGAGCCTCAGTCGTGGGGACAAGAGGGAGGACGTTGGGGGACTCCTGCACTGCACGGGATCATCGAAGAAAGCAAACAAGATGGAGTCAATTCAGTTTCCAGTAGCTGAAGAACACAAGCTGGTGTCCCTCTCCGTGGTTAATCCTAACCAGCCTTGAGAATGGTATCCACCAACTCAAAGGAAGAAGCTGTCCTTGAAGGAGCTTCTCTGTTGAATGGAGCTTTGGCAATTCGGATATGCAGCAGGGATTCACCAGGCAAACCAATGGTCCAGGAGTTGCAGCAGCCATCCTCTTCCAGATCGTCTTCGGTTCTTTCGTTCCAGTGGTCAACTCTGCCTTCCAGTCCAGGAGACTCGCCTTTCAAACAGTTTTCTCCCATTCATTACAGCCTAACTGTCACTCACCCAGCAGGGTGGCTGTCATTGCCAGGCAGTCAGCCAGCCAATCACGCCAGAGTGCATTTGGGTCTCCTAGGAGACTAAGCACAGGGAGTTTTGGGCACCTCCCTCACTTCCTGCCCAGCCCAGACACTCAGACGCCAGAGGCGTTCTTCAGTCCCGAAGCCTGCCAAAGGCAAATGAACAAAGGGACCAAACCTGGTTTGGCACACAGACACAAACTCTAGAAGGATGTTACCAAAAAGAAACAGCAAAAAAATAAGACCGGGATCTGTTTTAACAAAGGGGCTTAAAGCGTCATCTTGAAAAACATGGCTCCCATGATTTTTAACTACCGGTGTTCGCGGTCGGGAAAAATCATGGTAGTTTGTTGTAAAACCACTGCCACCAGCCTTTTCAATAGGAAAGGATAGCATTTGACTGCTACATGAGTATTTAGAAACAGGGGATACTAGGTAACCCCTCCAGCACTCCATTGTAAGATGGTGTGTGCTGGGGCTAGGAATTTGGAAAAGACTAGTAAAGTCAATTTCACTTTACATTCTCTGGGAAACAGTAGTTCATCCCAGAGAAGGTATTTAAACCTTTGAGAAATCAAAAAAACATCCCTGTGTCACTGCACTGAAGGTGCTGTGGGACACAAATAAAAAAAAGTTGATGCTTATGGAGTTGTCTGAAACTCCATAACCAAAAGCAATAAACACCAAAAACAAACAGAATTAAAAAGTACAGAGTGCCAAAGTTCAGCAAAAGAGCTGGGGGTCTCTAAGGTAGAGAGGAATTAGCACATTTTGAGAATTCTCCCTAACAACCTGTATGAATGAGCAAGAATATGAAAGAATCAAGGAACAGCATTCAACAGAGGGTGCTGCAAAAGAGAAGCTCAATAACAGGTCTGTTTATGCAAAAGTACCTCACAGAAACAAGGGAAGGAAGGATGACAAACGGACAAAAGGCAGAACAGTGCAAGATGGCCAACCAAGAGCAGAGAAGAAACAACAAGCCTCAAGACACCCTGAAACTTGACCTAATACTTCAGCCATTCGCCAGGCTTAATGAAGTGGTAGCGAACATGGACACAAGAATGAAAGACACACTTTATGAGATCCTTAGGGTCAAAACAGAGATTGGAAAGTTAACGGACAGGCTGAGAGAGACGGAAAACAAGGTGGCAAAAGTGGAAGAAGTGGCAGACGGGATCTTTGCTCTGTAGGTGCAAGTGGAGAAACTGCAGGTAGCAAAAAAAATGACTTAGAAGATAGAAATCGGTGATGTCATTTGTGCTTCTTTCGATTTATGGAAGCAGCTGAAGGTTGTGACCCAATCGTATTTTCAGAGAAGTGGATCCCAGCTAACATGAAAAACACATTTTTATGAGAGCTAGAAATACAAAGAGTGCACATGATGAGAAGGAGAAATGGAAGCAGAATGCTGGTGCCAAGACTCATGATCGCCTGTTTCCTCAGATACCCTCATGTACAGCAGATCCTATCAGCAGTTTTATTTCTATTTATTTTTGGGGTATTTTTTAATGTGCCTATACAACAAATGGTGTTTCAAGGTGCATCAAGACAACGGGTGGAGGGGTAACAGGGCAAACTAAAAAGGGTCCTACTAGGCCTTGAGTCATTTGGATTGTGCTGTGACAAGAAGTACAGGGGAGACGGGAAGGAGGTTGCATTAAGTGAAAGCGAAAAGTTACAACACAGCACAAGGCTGGCAAAGAAGAAAAGATTGGTGTGGGTGCAAAACATGGGGGGAAAAAAATCCTACAAGGCCTTGAGTCATTGGGATCGTGGAAGTGCAGCAACACAAAGTTCAAGGGAGAGTGGGAGGAGGTTATATTAAGTACTCTTATGATGTAGCTCAAAGGGGAACTCATATTGACAGTGGATTTCAATGATATCATGTGGAGTGTTGGTTCAGGAGGATTCTCTTGAGTCAAGGTGAGCTATGTTTACGTTTGTAGAGATTCTATGTCATTCAGCTGGTGGGCTCTTCAGTTGTACCAAGCTGTGTGTGGGCACTGGGGGTCCTTTTATGTCATTAACCTATAATTAAATACTTACCTTATGACTGTATCATCCCGTGTGTGCAGCTTAACATTGGTGACAAGGATCTAGTGATTTCCCCAAAGAAAAAAGACCAGGAGGACCCCTAGCAGAGTCTGGTGTCTGCCCACACCTGACTCCCAGGCCGCTCCGCTGCCCCAGCGTTGTAGCGGCCCAGATACCCATCACGTACCTGCCGAGTGAGTCTCATGTCGCTCCGCCACTCGCCGTTGCAGCGGCTGACGTGGGGCACCTACCGAGTGAGTGTCAGATCTTCCTCATGCCACTCCGCCCTCCACGTTGCAGCGGCCGACGTGGGACACCATCAGAGTAAGGCCCTCAAGTAAGTGGGCATTTCCCCACCCGTCCGGCGACCCCATCCTGCAAGGAACTGCGCGCGGTTCCCCGGCCAGTAGCTCACGAAGCAACAGTCGCTTCCCCAAAGAGGCCGACCATCCACCACACTATAGAGGCACACCAGGAACCTCCGCTCAAAAGTACTGTGCACCACGTGCTATCATTATTGTGCACTGTCGCATATGCTGTCCTGCAGAAAGGGAACAAAGTTAAGTGCTAGCTGTGCATCACGTGCTTCCGCATACTTTGAACAGGCAAGTGGCAAGTGGCAGGCAAGAGGCAAGGCAAGAGCACTAGCAAGAGCAGAGATAATAAGAAAGAGGGAGCAAAAGAGAAAAATCCATACAGTGACACACAAATTATTTTTTTAAAAAGGGAGATCAAGGGCAGAAGACCAACACAAGTGTGCAAGATGGGCAGTGCACAAACTGGTGAAGCAAATACTGGGCACTGTGAACTTATATTCTGAACAATGGCAATGTCAGGAATAAATGGGCCACCAACATTCATGCCTACCCCGGGAGCTCCCAAGATTGCATGGTCACAATGGAAAAAGGGCTTCATACACTATCTGAAAGCAGCATGTGGCAACTCATACCCTAATGATAGGAAGATGATGCTTCTTATGCATTTCTTTGGGTATGAGGGGCAAAGAATTATCGAGACACTTCCACTGGTGCAGGGTGATGGGACTGGTGATGCTCCAAATGAATTGGAGGGTGCCCTCCTAAGACTTGACCAGCACTTCAATCCCAAAACGAGGAAAATCTTGGAACATTTCAATTTCCACATGCGGATTCAAGAAACAAATGAATCTGTCGAGGACTATATCACTGCACTGCGGCATTTGGCCCTGTCATGCAAGTTCAACGATGCTTTCAACGAACACATAAGGGACTAATGTATGACCCATTGTTGTTCCAACAAGATTAGGGAGGAATGCATCCATGGATGAAGTACTCACCATAGCATGCAAAGTGGAGCATTCATTGGTTTGTGTCGCTAAACTGTCAAAGAATGAGAATACCACATATAAAGATCACAAACCTGAAGTACTGACTGTGAGTGAAACCAAAGGCAAAAAGAAGCATAGATCCAAGCAAGGTGGTCAAGGAGGAGGAGAACTTAAACCTTCACAAGGTGCTACCCCAAAGGGAGAAAAGAAAGAAGGAGAGAAGAGAGAGGAGCATCTATGCTTTTGCTGCGCTAGCGGAAGCCACTTTGCAGCGTTTTTGAGATGTCCTGGAAGGAGAGTAACATATTCTAAGTGCAAAAGAAAGGGACACTTTCCTAAATGCTGTAAAAATTACCAATTTGGTCAATTCAACCAGAGGAGAGTACTGCGTGTTAATGAGGAACCAGACCGAAGATCTTCAGAAGATGAGGAGTTATTTTATGTTGAGAATATAACTGTTGGCACGATAAATTTTATTGGTGATGATGATGATGAGGATGATTGCGAGCATCCCTATGCATGCATCAATGTGAATGGTCAGGATGTGATGATGATGGCTGACTCAGGGTCCAAGATCACATTGGTGTCTAGGGAGGTGTTTGAGAGAGATGTGAAGGGAGAAGTTAGATTTTTGGTGAAACACGACATCAACCCGGTGGATATAACCAAGATAAAATTGAGCTGTTGGGTTATTGTGTCGGTCAGTTTGAGTTTAAGGGTCACTGGTCTGAAGGAAAAATATATGTGTCAAAGAAAGGTCTGGCGTTATTAGGATGGAGAGAACAGAGGAAAATGAAAATAAGGTTGAATCCAAATGAAGAGGAGCAGGTACTTCATGTTGGTTGTGCCATAGCTGAAAAGTATCCCAGTGTTTTTAGAAAGGGTGTTGGGAAAATGAAAGCGGTCCAGCATCAAATAATTTTGAGAAAGGGCAGTAAACCTGTGGTGGCGAAGTTGAGACCAGTACCGATGATGTTGAGAGAAGGTGTCAAGAGAGAAATATACAAATTGCTGCAGATGGACATCATTGAAAGGGCTCGGGTGTGAAATGGATGTCCCCCATCGTTGGAGTGAAAAAGGGTTCAGGAGAGCTCAGGCTATGTGTAGATTTGTGCAAACTCAACAGGTGTGTTTTGGTAGACCGGCATCCACTCCCCAATATGGGGGAGATGTTAGCGAGAGACAGCCGTGGAAAAGTATTCTCAAAGCTTGATATGGCGTTGGCCTGCCATCAAGTGGAACTTGAGGAAGGATGTCGGAAATTGACTGCTTTTGTTACCCATGAAGGGTTTTTCAATTTAAGAGGATGCCCTTCGGGCTGGTGTTGGCATCATCAGTGTTTCAGAAACTCATGGACAGAATGTTAGGTGGGGTAAAAGGTGTATTCTGTTTTCAGGATGACATGCTGATTTGCCGTGGATCTGTTGAAGAACATGATACTATACTGAATGACATGTTGAGGATTTTTGAAAGGAAGGGCATTACCCTAAGGGAGGAGAAGTGTTTGTTCAGTGTGAGTCAGGTGGAATATTTCGGCCATGAGGTGTCAGGAAATGGCATCAAACCAAAGAAAAGTTTAGTTGATGCCATAAAAGTGGTGGAGAGGCCCAATAACAAGGTGGAATTAAAATCTTTTTTAGGCTTAGCAGAGTTTTACCAGAAATGTGTAGATAACTATGCATCTAAGGTTGTGGAGTTGAGAAAATTGTTAAAGAATGGCACAGAGTTCCTATGGACTCAGGAATGTGAGGATGAGTTCATTAGAGTGAAGAGGGATATTGATTTGGCTCAATCTTTAGGATGCTACGACACCAGGCGGAAAAGTGTCATAACTGTTGATGCTTGTGATTCGGGAGTCGGTGCAGTTCTTTCACAGATTAACTCTAATGGTACCCATGACATAATAGCACATGCGTTGTGAGCATTAAGGGGTGCAGAAGAGAGATACTCTGTTTTGGAGGAAGAGGCTTTACGGTGCTACTGGGCAGTTGAGAGATTTAAAAATGTTGTATGGGGAACTGATTTTATAATACAGACAGATCATAGGCCACTGAAAATCAGCTTTGAGAATAAAGGATTGGGTAAGATGTCAAGGAGGGTAGGAGGATGGGTCACGAGGATGCAATGCCATCAATTTCAGATGGAGGTGATATCTGGCAAGGAAAATGTTCTGGCGGATAGCCTGTCTCGTCTAAGAGTGGCACTGGGTGCAAGGGAGGAGGAAGATGTGGAGATGGGAAAGGTTTTTGTCAATACCAAAGGTATAGTGTCTAAAGAGATGTGGTTAGAGGAAGGAAGGAAAGACAAACTATTATCACATGTTATGACACATGTACAAGCATCAGTGTGGCCGAGGAGGACAGAGCTATTGGAGGGTGAGAAGCCATTTTGGAAGTTAGGGATGAACTATGTGTAAGGGATGAAGTGTTGTGCCGATGGGAGCGTGCCAAGGTTATCGATTTGGCCCATGTTGTGCATATTGGTATTTCTAAAACTAAAGGAGTTCTAAGGTCAGATTATTGGTGGCCAGGTTTTGAAAGGGACATTGAGAAGAGAGTAGGTGATTGCCAGGTGTGTATCAGATCAGGTAAGGGACTGGTCACAATGAGACAACCTGTGGTGGAGGTCAACATTCCAACGGGAGTATGGAGAGAATTGGCCATGGACATTTCAGGTCCGGTCGACCTCCGATATGGGAGAGGTAAATATCTTGTACTTCTTATGGACACGTTTTCGCGGTGGTGCAAATTTGTGGTTGTTAAGGACATTTCAGGTGAAAGCATGGTTGATGTCCTACAAGAGATTTTTGCAACGGAAGGTGTCCCAGAGAGTTTATTAACGGATAATGGAACGCAGTTCACAGGAGGGTGTTTTCCAGAGTACTTGGTGAAATGTGGGGTCAAACATAAAAAGTCGGCTCTCTAACACCCAGAGACGAATGGTATGGTGGAAAGAATGAATAGATGCGTGATGGAAAGTATGCGCATGGCCCAGGAATGTGGTTGTGACAAGAGAGTAGCTATTCAGGAAAGTATGTGGGCTTTACGAATGGAGATGGGTTTAAGTTCTTTCGAACGTATGCGTGGTCGAAAACCTAATTCCGCTGTGAGTCCACCATGGTTGGGTATGTGTAGGCAGTCCGATGTGGTGGTTGAGGATGTGAGGAAGTTATTGAAGAGGAGGAAGGAGGAATGGGTCGTGAGAGAAAATGTTAGGAGAGGTAGAAAGGAGCTGACATGGTGCAAATAAGAAAGGCTGTGATAAAAAGAAAAGGAGATTCTTTGTATACTGACCCCGTGAGGGTGGTCGTGGTGTTGAAAGGAGCTATCCGGGTTGCGGATGGTCAGGTATGGAACAATAGTAGAGTTGCTGTGGTCAAGAGAGGTTGTGTGTGAGTGTGTGGAGTGGAGTACGAGTGGAAGATTGATTTCACTAATGTGTGATGTATAAAAGGAGGGAGATGTGTTATGATGCAGCTCAAAGGGGCACTCATATTGACAGTGGATTTCAATGATGTCATGTGGAGTGTTGGTTCAGGAGGACTCCTTTGAGTCATGGTGAGCTATGTTTACTTCTATAGAGATTCTATGTTATTCAGTTGGTGGGCTCTTCAGTTGTACCAAGCTGTGTGCAGGCAGCTGGGGGTCCTTTTATGTGATTAACCTATAAATAAATCCTTAATTTATCACTGTGTCATCCTGTGTGTGCAGCTTAACAAGTACAAAGTGAACAGGAACAACACAGAGCAGGGCTGGCAAAAGAAGAACACATTGGAGTGGGTGCACAATTGGGAAAGCCTCACCTCATTGTGAAGGGGGCTACATCCAGTATGTATATACACGTAGGTAAAATGCAGCATTGGAATGCCTCACCTCATGGTGCATGGGGATACACCAAGTATGCATGTACAGGTAGGTAAAATGCAACATTGGAGAGGGTGCACAAATTGGGAAAGCCCCACCTTGTGGTGCAGGGGGCTACATCAAGTATGCAGGTACAAGTAGAGATAGACAGGCAAATGGACAAAGTAGTTATGAGTTACAGTTTGGTAAATAACAGAGGCCGCACAAGGCTGAATGTAGAGTCAAAATGGGTAGTTACAGGCAGGTGAAATACAGATGCTTCACAGGGGCGAATTGTAAGCGATATTTAATCAACACTACAGCTAAGTCAATGCCTAGTCTGGGATGCTGAGGGAAACCCTTATTGATGTATTTTTATATCCAGTTCAGTACTCTGGATGACAACCCTTGTATAACACCCCCCTCTTAGAATCCCCCCGACCCCACTGAGCCAAGAAGTAGGTTTGTTTTGCAAATTTAAAAGGTTTATTTGGACAATTCAACAATATATATCTATCACACTTTATAAATAAATTGATAACTGATATCACACTTCAGAATACGACCGTGATCAACAATGGATAATGTTACAGGGGTACACTGATTTGGTTACTTAGGAGTAGTGTAGAGGATGAGGTAGCTGAAAATGCTTGATGGTTTCAAGGAAATGCAAGGTGGAATAAAATGCAGTACAGAAATAACTTGTTATGATTTTAGCAAAAGGTAATATGATCACTTTTTCTTTTGACAATTCACTCCCCCCCTATGCAATACAAGAAATGGAAGGAGAGCGCACAGTCTTCAAGAATCCCACAAATCACACTTTATAATGCAATACACAGTTCCAGTTCCCCCAGAAAGCTTAGAGAAAACAGGGATGAGTTTTAAACACAGGCAAATTATTTTAATGTGGTTTGCAAGGAAGTGAAAAGGTGCTAAAATTGCTTTTAATTCCCTCTAGAGGTTCACGGTGAGTGAGAGATGCTTGTGGGTATTAGTTCAGGCTCACTTTAGCAATGTCCTATGAGTTATTACTAGGTTGCAAACAGATTTTAACAAAGAGAAGCAACAAGCTGGATCTCTGGTCTGGTCTCTGGCAATTGTTCTTGGCAAAAGAATTCAGACAGCTCGCCCGGCTGTGGAATAGTTTGCAAATGACTTTAAGGATGCTGAGGCCTGCTGAGAAGAGTTCTCAGTTTGTGGGTTTAGGCCCTTGCTTAAGTTCTGAAGTAAAGTTCTGGTCTTTGAAGATTGATGGATGTGAAGTCTGGAGTCTCCCGGCAGAGCGGCCCGCAGAAAATGGAATTGAATGTCCCTACCTGTCCCAGCAGTCTCTTTTTATGTGTTTTAAAAAGTGGGTGGAGAGGCTAGCATCCCTAAGCCTGCCCCTCTCTTGATTTGATAGATCAATAAATTCTTTGGTCCCTGATTTGGGAAGGGATAGTGTGTCAGAGTGATGTCATTTTTATGACCTGCAGAAATGACACTCCCCTGGTCAATGTGCACACAAATCTATTCCTGATCCAAATACATATTTCCCAGGTACACAGTTGTTTGACATCACATACACACATCATATATTACTAAAGATAGTCCCTGTCCTGACTCTGGCGTTTCTAGGAGCTTGCATTAAAAAATGGCAACTTATTTTCGATTTTAGTGGGTTTTGCAACATTGGTTTTTCATCAAAAATTATACAAAGGTACATTTCCCTTCCACATATATCCCAGTAACTTTCCATGTCTCTAGCTTAAACACATTGTCTACAATAATCATAATTAGCGGGGTTTTGCACCAGAACATGGTACAAATTGGAGTTTGGACTCAAATCGTGAGGGCATTTTTCAAACTAAGACTCTCAAAGTTGTACATTCCTGTCATTTGGTTACAATAAATTATCACTGTTTCTATAAACTATATATTTGTTGCAATTCAACCCCCCAAGTGTTTGGGTCCGCCTCCAGGAGTCTGGGTGGGTCAGTGATCACATGTCTCTCCTTGCTGGCAGAGGGCTGTTGACAGGAAACACTCAAAATTAACATACGCCATTCAACAGAAAGAGCCTTTTGTGTGGGCTCCAGCAGGCTGCCTGGAAGTCTCTCCTCAATCAATCAACAGGGTTATGTGATATCCTGCCTCCTAGTGTGGGAATCTCTGAGGTGTTAAGGTTTCCCAGCCTCTTGGCCTCTGGGAACAGCAGGTGGCTAGATTTTCAATTAACCAACAAGCTTTGAAGTCCCTGCCCCTCTTGCAACTCCTAAATACAGTTTCCCTGTCAGAGTTTAGACCGCTAGCGCCACCTTGGGGAATTTGTCGGTACTGCATCCATTTTTGAGTTGTCTTGAATTACTGCATTTCAATAGAGTGGTCTTTTGCTTGATAGTATAGGACCCTTGCTTAACATTGTTTTGATGGCATCCTTACAGTAGAGTGGTGATGTGGAACCCCCCACAAGAAGGTTGTATCTTTGGAGTGGTCTCGTGCCAACTGCGCAGTTCTCCTATTCTGGCGTGAATGTGGGCGGCGATAGCTCATCCCCACATCCACCCAGTCTATTGATTTAGTTTGTTCTGGGAAAGAATAATGGGCGGTGACAGCTCATCCCCACATCTACCCAGTCTATTGATTCAACATGGGTCAAAACCCTTGACAAATCCCCCCGCCCGACTGCCCTTTGATTCAAGTCGAGGGGAAGTCGGGTGCAAAGGAGGTTTTGAGCCCTTGCGCTGGTATGTCCCCATTATCTTCTTCCAATTCTGTGGATGGCACAGTTCAGCATCTTTTCCTCCACCCAGTTGGATCGATCGGTTCTCCTCGCCGGTCCTGATGGGAATATTGGGCGGTACCCTGGGCCCCTCGGGTTTCCGCTCCCGGTCCCCGGATCGTCTTCCTTGGCCAGTCTCCAGGTTTTCTTTCTCCTAGGACGACAAAGGAAAGCGGCAATACCTATTCGTAGACATTTCTTCCCCACCATTGATATAGTGGGGTGGCATATACATTTTATAGTCAAAACATTTGCGTTCTTATTTTGACAAAAAACAAGATACAATTATAAGACATTTTTTTTTTCCAAATCATAATATTTTAGAATCTATATGTGTGATATTTTAGGGTTGGAATTGAATTACTCTGGAGCGGTCCCCTCTGGTATTGCAGAGGACTCCTCCAGTTGTTGCAGAGTGTGCCTGGGATTTATATGGACCTACTTATCTTCCCCCTCTGCCAAACTGCCTTTGGGGATGCAGATATTATAGGCAACAGGGGAGATCTTGTCTACAATTTCAAACGGTCCCTTCCATGTAGGCAAGAATTTCCGCTGTTTGGCCTGGTTCCTTTGGAAATTGTATAGATAGACCCGATCACCCACCTTATATTCCTTTCGGGTAGTTTTTAAATCATAGTGGGTCTTCATGCTCTCGGCTGATCTTTCTAGATTCCGCTGAGCATAGGCAAAAGCATGCTGAAGGTGTTTCCTTAAATTCTCCACATACTCATGAGTTGTGGAGGCATTTATCAGTGTCTGCTCTTGGGTCCTGTAGAGCAAATGCTGGGGAAGCACCATCTTGCGTCCAGTCATCAACTCAAATGTTGACATTTTAGTTGCAGATGAAGGGGTAGATCTGATGGCCATTAGGACCAGAGGTAATCGGATATCCCAACTTGGCCGAGAATCTGCCACAAACTTTTTTAAGATGCTCACAATGGTTCGGTTATAACTCTCCACTGCTCCAGTGTGTAGCTTCCTTTTAACCCCCAGTATCTCCCACATCTTTGTCATTCCTTCACTGGTGAAGTGGCTACCTCTGTCTGACTCAATCCTTTGAGGTAGACCAAAACGGGAAAAGATGTGGTTAATCATCAGGGCAGCTGCTGTTTCTGCCTTGCAGTTTGGGGCTGGGAGACATTCTACCCACTTGGTAAACAAGCATGTAACGGTCAACATGTACTTGTTTCCTCTAGACGAGCGTATTACAGGGCCTACAAAGTCGATTTGCAAATCTGACCATGGCAGTGTCATCCCCCTCTTTTGGAGAGGCGCACAGTGTGTGAGGGATGATGGCTGAAATTGTGCACACACAAGACACCCCTTCAAGTATTGGTTGAGGTCCTGCCCCATGTGTGGCCAGTATGCAACCTCTCTTAAGATTTCCAGTGTTGTGTGAAACCCCCTATGACCGGCGGTGGCCGCGTCATGGGCGTGACTTAACATCAGGCTTCGGAATGAGGTAGGGACCACCCACTGATCATGGCCAGCTTGGGATTTCCTTACCAACAAACCGTCTTGGATTCGGAACCTTTTTGGACATTTCATCAACACTCTTAGGTCCTCTTTCCCAATGTAATCGGTATCCGTCAGGGGAAAGTTCTAAGGGTCCTCGAGGTGTTGGTAAAACTTACCAATAATTGGATCCCCCTTCTGAGCTGTAATTAAATCAGCATCAAGGGACTCATTACTCCATTGTGCAGTTGAAAGATCATTGTGAGCATTTGTCTGGGACCTAGTGATAGCAGTGACCTGGATTTCCCCCAATAGGTACTCTATTTCTATTAGATCCCCTTGGATGGCCCCGGTTTTGGCCAGCTGATCAGCTAAGTCATTTCCAGTTTTGTCTGGTCCCTCTACTTTGGAATGACCCTTGATCTTTTTCCAGTAGATGGTCATCCCATTCGATGTGACCAGATCATCTATGTTTTTGGATTAACTTCCCATGTTTCAGGGGTTTGTTATTAGCACATAACATGCCTCTGGTTTTCCAATTAACCAGGTGCTCCACGAACCTGTTCCGTACATAGTCCGAATCTGTGATTATGACCAGTTCGTGGAGATGATGTTGGACAGCAGTGAGGATGGCCTGATGCACAGCCATCAATTCTGCCACCTGACTACTTCGGGGACCAATTTTGTATCCAGCGGAGGGTTCTGGGGACTCATTCACCCATGCATTCCCTACTCCGGCCACCAGTTCTTTCTCCCCGTTGTTGTCAACATGGTATGAGCATCCATCCACATAGACAGTGGGCATTCCCTCACACTTGTCTTCTTCAAAGACTTTGTGTGGGGAATTAAGGTATGCCTCCATGTTGTCCTTGATTTTTAGACTTTCGTCCTCGAGACAGTTTTCTCTGGCACAATCATGCAAGTCAGCCAGACCTTGCGCGAGGGGACTCTTCTTGTTTTGGCCATATCTGACCTCCACAGGAAAGCCTTGCATTGACAGAATCCAGGAAGTAATTCGGGAATTACTCACATTTCCGGCCCGGATTCTGTCACTTTGGAGATATTGCAGAGGCTGGTGTGGAGTCTCCACTATGATGTGTTCCCCCTGGATAAACGGGCGGTAATTCTTCAATGCCCACACCGTTGCCAGGAGTGCCTTCTCACAATCGATGAATTTTTCCTCCACAGAGGATAAAGTTTTGCTCGCATAGGAGATTACTTTCTTGACCTTGTCATGCTTTTGGTATAATACTGCCGTCAAGCACGTATTAGAGAACCCTGTCTCCAGGAAGAACTCCTTGTTTCTGACAGGGTAAGCTAGGCAAGGCGCTTGTGAGAGGCTTCTTTTGAGTTGTCTTACTGCCTCGGATTGTTCTGGACCCCATTCCCACTTGACCCCCCCTTTCAAAAGATGAATCAGGGGTCTGGTGATCTCTGCGTAGCCTTCAATGAACTTTCTGCTGCAATTAGTCAGTCCAAGGAGGCTCCTTAGTTCCCGCAGAGTTGTGGGATCCTTCAGTTTCTGGAGTGCTTCCACTTTCTTTTCCTGGGGACAGAGACCCTGAGGAGTAATCTCATGCCCTAAGAAATTAACACGGGTTCTACACCACTGTGCTTTCTGAAAGGAAAGTTTTGCTCCGGCGGCCCTCAACTGTGTCAGAACATAACGGATCTCCGCTATGTGTTCTTCCACAGATCAACCTTTGATGAGGACATCATCTACATAAGCCAGGTTACCCCTCGCACCCAGGTCGGGCATGGCCTTATGTAAGAAAATGTTGAATTAATTGCCGGAGTTGAGGTATCCAAAGGGAGTCCGAGTCCATGTGTACTGCTGGCCCCCAAAGGTAAAAGCCAGTTTGTATCGGTTTTCCCTACTGACAGGCACGGTCCAGTATCCATTGGTCAGGTCTATTGCTGTGAATACCTGTGACCCCTGGATCTGGGCCAGCCCTTGATCAATGTAGGGTAGAGGGCATCGGAAGTATGGACCCGTTTGTTGAGCTCCCTAAGGTCGGCGCAGAGTCTCCACTGGCCGTTTGGCTTCAATATTCCCAGCACCGGATTATTGAAGGTGCTGTGTACTGGACGTATTATTCCCCGGGACTCAAGGTTCTTAATTATTTCAGTAAGGGACTCCATGGATGCGAGGGGCAAACGATATTGCTTCACAAAGACTGGAGTCATTCCAGGGTCCGTGGGAATTGTTGTGGTGTGGATGTCGGTGTGACCACAGTCATATGAGTCTACCGCAAAGAGATCTTGGAAATCCAAGAAAACTTGTTTCAACTTTTGCTTCGGTTCCAGAGTCACGCAGGCATCAGCTAGGTTGACTCTCTCTTCCACCATCTGCCTGAAGCCTGGAAAGTCTTTTGGTTTGGCTATCTCAGCAGCCTCCTCCAGCTGGGTGGAGAAGTCCCTGGTCAGAGTGCTGATTTGGACTGGGGGCTTCAGGTGGGAAAGGCAGCCCTCAAGGACCTGGAAAATCACCTCATCCCTCCTGAAGTCACAAGTCACATCTTCCTTACCATAAGGGCAAGAAGTGTACACCAGGAAGTTCCCCCCATGCCGGGTGAAAATCCTGTCTGATGTTGCATTGTCATCACTGTCACTGTCAAAACAGTCCGTGGGGATCGGTCCTAACAGTTAATTTCCTAGATCAATGGAAAAATGTCGGTCATCAACCGCCATTCCAGTAATGGTGCCTGCGGTTAGAGTAATGCTCTTTAAGTCGCTGTTATCCACCTCTATTGGAATGGTGTCATGTTCTATGTTGACTAATGGAGTTGGGTTTACCCCCAACCCTTGCTTTTGGAGAGAAGCATTTAGATTTATGTAAGCATCAGGGTTTTTCAATTTTTGTCCTCTTTTAACCTTCACTTCCAGGGGGAATTGTCGGGTCCTTTCTGGGATGGTGACTTCCTCTATAATCTGAATTTCAACTGCATAAGGTAGCAATTGAGCTGACCTAAATGCTTTTTCTGGATCATCAAAGCCCATGGGATTATCCGCTAATCGGGACCAAGCTTTGAAGTTCATTAGGTCCAAACTAATGGCAAAGCGATTGAGAATGTCACTGCCTAAGTAAAAAGCGGCAGTGACGTCTCGTACGACCCAACAATTGTGGACTATGCTCTTGTTGCCAATGGAGATTTTGAGCATACACCTGCTTGGCAGGAGATGTTTGGAATTAGGTGTTTCCAGGTCCATTTCCCATTTGTCTATCAGTTTGAATGTGGGAATGGCTGGATCTTTTGGGAGTTGGCGGAACATGGCTTCGCTGATGAAGCTCTTACCGTTGTTCACGCACACTCAGGCGAGAACAGAGTCCTTCCCCTCATTTAACTGAACAGGGATGAACAACTGATCTTCAATTTGCTGAATATCAGCCAGGCTCTGAGCTGATTTCACATCTTTCTGGACTATAGGAGTGGGAGTGTCTGATTGTGGATTAGAAAAAGAATTTCAGGGTGTTTCCTTCCAGTGTGGAATACCACCTTAAACTGGAAGGAAGGTTGATTTTCAGAAATAGAGAGGACCCCCCATCACCAGTCTATTGTCCTACTGCTATTACTGTCACGTCTGGAATTTGGTTGTTCTGGAAGTGAAATTCTACTTGGTCAGATTTTTGTTCAACCATGTGGCAGGTGCCATTTAAACTAACATGGTTGACACTCTGTTTTAATTTTATTGGTCGGCTAGTCTGGGTCCAGAGGACCTTGTTTACGCAATCTATCAGGGGTGACAACCTTCTCAGGAGGTCATTCCCTAGTAAACAAGGGGTGCCCTCTGGAGTCACTACTATGACCGGGTGTTTCACCTTGTGTCGCCCAATTTTGATGTCCAAATCTGCAGTCTACAGTTGTCCAGGAAGAGAGGTGAGAGGAATACGGTAATTCTCCCCCCTTCCTGCATTTAGTTCATCAAAGGCCCTTTTGGACAGAAGGGTAGCTTGGCATCCAGTGTCCACCAGTGCCGAAATTGTACCCTGCCCCTGTACTTGTACCGGGGCATAATATCTTCCCTCCTTCTCCTCAAGATGGGCACAGATAATGCACATTTTTGGACAACAGGTGGGCCAATTTTCTGGTTTTGGACATTTCAAGAGAAGAGATTTGGGCAGAATTCTGTGGAGAGCCTTGGGAATCTGAAAGAAAAAGTTGGCAACTGGAGATCAGAGCCATTGTGGGTTCCCCTGGTTCCGATTCTGGCCCCTCCCCCCTTTTTGGAGGCGGTCACCAGGATGGGTTTGAACCAGGGGATTTCTGTATTGTGGGTTCTGGGATGAGATGATGGGCGGCGGTAGCTCAGTCTCCATATCTCCCCAGTCTGGATTGGAATTTTTCTTTGGGAGGAGTTCCCCCATCTCGAAAGGAGAAGATCCTTTCCCCAGGATCCTCTGAGGATCCCTCTCCCTCAAATTGGAAGATCTGTACCTCCTCCACAAACTGGGCCTGTTTGGGTACTTTGTTTCTCCTACCCCCCCTCTGCTCCTTGGGAGGCAGGCTTTCAGGGGCAGGAGATTTTGTTTCCGGTTCCTGGTTTTCCAGGGGCTGTTTACAAGTTGGGAAGGAAGCTTCCTCCAAGGCTTTACACCCCCCTTCCCCTTGTGCCTCCTCCCTAGGAACCGGTGGGTTATCGGGGTGCTGCCCCCATCATTGTTCTGGAGCACCAGGTCCAGAGTTTGGGGCATTCTGCGGTGGCATGCTCATCTGAGGGTTCTGTTGAGCCCTCAGTATGTGACCCAGATCCCGTGCCATATTTTGGACCTGGCGCTCAAGTTGTGAAACCCGCTCAGGCTGACACGGGGCT
Organism: Ambystoma mexicanum; assembly: GCF_040938575.1. Lineage (NCBI taxonomy): Eukaryota > Metazoa > Chordata > Amphibia > Caudata > Ambystomatidae > Ambystoma > Ambystoma mexicanum. Next base: position 790,579,930 of record NC_090937.1, on the reverse strand, counting down.
CTATTTTCTCCCCTGGGCTGATCCCGGGAAGGGTAGCTATCCCTTCTCTGGTAGTACCCCTGGTTGGGAAGATTTTGGTACCCCTCCACCCTTGGCCTCCCCTCTCCCGGATTAGGTTGTCTGGGCTCAGGGAATTGGGGAAAGAAGGATGGATGATTTTGGGAGGGAAGTTCCCTGGGTTAGGTGCTTGGCTGGATCCCCCCCCTTGGGCTAGAGGAGTCCACACATAACCCAGGATTGGTGGGTTTCCCTTGTAGTGGGGACTTACATAGTCAGGGGAGCGGGGGACCCCATTTGTGGGACTACCTCCTCGACTCCCTGTCTGTGACTGGCCCAAGGGCCTTCTGGGCTGTGAATTATTTGGTGCAGGCAGGTTTTTAGGCCCCCCCATCTCCAAATCTAAAACGGGGGCAACCTTTACCTCTGCCACCTTGGCAGCAGCAGGGATGCTTTTGGTTTTGGGGTTTTTCGGCACATTATTTTTATTTTCGATGGGCTTCTGCACCTCATAGATCCGGGTAGCCTGTTCAATGACCCAGTCTAAAGATCTTTTCTCATGAAAATCTCTCACGAGCTGGGTCATTATGTATTTGGGTAAGGCATGGAAAAACGTATTGATAAATTCTCTGCTATCCGTGCGCACCCTTCTGGTGGTCTGCGCAAAAGCATGCTTTAATTCTTGCACAAACTCTTGTGGGGCCTGATCCTCCCCACATTGCAAATTGTAGGCTGCCTTGCGAGCCTCTTGAGGATTTCTGTGCACAGAAAAATGTTTCAAGATGGCCGCCCTGTATGTGGACCACCTTGAATGGTTTTGATCCTCCAGCCCTGCAAAGAAACTGGAGTATTCTGGTGAGAAGGTCCATTTGACGTACTGGATGCAGCTACTGCTGTCCTTCAAATGGAAAGTCTCCATCATTTGCTCATAGAGCTCCAAGTGTTCCCAAACAGAATACTTGGCGTTCTTATGATAAGGCGTGATGACACTCCTTATTGCCTTTATTTGTTTCAATGGGTCCTTAAGCAAGGCCCTTTTTGCCTTATTGGCCTTTTTGGTTCGGGTAACCCTGGTCCATTCATCCTCTGACTCAGAAGCACTGCTCCCAGAGGTGCCCGTCTGATCTTCCAGGTTTTCCCGGATTCTGCGAGCCTGGGAATGGCTGGCAGAATGTGGGGACCTGGTCTCCTGTGTCCTGTAATGCTCAGAGGAGTCTTCAGACCCCTCCTTGCTGCCAGGATTTGATGGGTACCCCCCCACTGACCTAACTGGGCAGAGGTTTTCAGGATGCCCTTAATGGGCCTACTCTCCTGGGGTTCCCCACTAAATTGCACTGTGCTTGGGTGCCCATACCCGGATGCCCGCCCATCCATTCCTGGGAGGTACTGGCCTATGAGCCCCATACTTCTAGCTGGATAGTAATCTGCCATCCCCGTGGCCCTGGGCTCATGTGTGCGAGGGGACATGGGGGTGGCAGAGTCCAGGGACTGGGAGAGATGAAGGCCTCTGGTACTAGGGCTCTTGAGGTTATGCTCAGGAGTTTCTCTTTCCCAGCGAACCTCATCTCTATCTGCCCCTGCTTCCTGTTGCAAAGCAAGAGCCTGCGCTTTCAGTTCCTCAGTTATGGCCTTACTAGACTCTATCAGTCTCTCCTGCATCGCTACCTGTTGCTGGAGCCTATCATTGTGCTGGCAGAGAGTGTCATTCTCTCTCTGTCCCTCCTGATTGGTCCTGGATTACTGGGCCAGTCTCTGCTGCAGGAGGGTTACCTCCTCAGTCCCATCCCTACTGGCCTGCTCCTTTCTTGCCAGAGCCTCCTCCACCCTCCTGGTGTGATCTAGCAAGCCCTGATGCTCTTTTTAGAGGTCACCCAGCCCCTGGAGGGCCAAGTGATTTTCTTCAATTTTTCTTTTTAAATGGCAGACTTCCTGGCCTAAGGTATCCCTTTCCTGACCAAGAGCCTGCATTTGTGCCACCAGGTCGTCCCTTTTTCTTTGAAAGGCACCAGCTTTCTGGCGTTCTTCATCAAACTCTGCCTGGGTATCCAGGTCTTTCAAAATCATTTTATTGCTTTCCTCTTTCTCTCTGTCTAGTTGGATTTGCAGGGTGGCTACCTGCTCTGTGCATGCCCTGTTGAAATTGATCTGTTGCTCCAGCTTTTTCTGGCTCTGCAGTAAGGAGTCCAAACTGTCTTGGTGCTCCTTCTGCAAAGCCAGAATTCTGGTATCCTGATCTGTCTTTTCCTGTTGCAGTATATCCATGTCCTCTTTTATTTTACTGATATACTGCCTACTATCATTTTCTGACTCCTGGCTCCTCTGCAGCCTCTGCTCAGAAGAGACCAGGTCAGATTGGGCCTTTTCTGACGCCATCTGTTGCCTATATGCCAGATCTTGGCCTTCAGCACATTTGTCCTGCATGGCTCCCATATATAGATACAAATATGCCGCTATCCTGGAAATCTTATTGTGTTCATCTTTGGCCTTAGAAGCCATATATAATTCACTCAGGGCCACATGTAATGGACCCTGATCTCTCCATGTATCTGACCCTGTTTCAGTGACCTGTTGCGCGATTGCCTGCAACCAGACCGTTTAGTCCTGATGAGTCCACTCACCTCTCACAAATAGCTTATGTAAGAAGTGCTCTCTGGCTATTTTCATATCTACCAATGTCGTCATTCTGGAATTTGAGTTCCTTCCTGACTTACAGAAGTTTGTATTTTATTTTGCAAAACAGACCGTTTCCTGAGAGCGTTCCTTTGAGGGGTGCTTTCACAGTGTAAAACAGCGTGGTGATCTAACCGGATATGTGTATCTGGTCAGTTGGCACACTGTATTAATCTGCACAAGTGGTAATTCTAACCCAGAATATCCCGGCTCCGAGCCCCCACTTTTGTAAGCGATATTCAATCAACACTACAGCTAAGTCAATGCCTAGTCTGGGATGCAGAGGAAAACCCTTATTGATGTATTTTTATATCCAGTTCAGTACTCTGGATGACAACCCTTGTATAACACCCCCCTCTTAGAATCCCCCCGACCCCACTGAGCCAAGAAGTAGGTTTGTTTTGCAAATTTAAAAGGTTTATTTGGACAATTCAACAATATATATCTATCACACTTTATAAATAAATTGATAACTGATATCACACTTCAGAATATGACCGTGATCAACAATGGATAATGTTACAGGGGTACACTGATTTGGTTACTTAGGAGTAGTGTAGAGGATGAGGTAGCTGAAAATGCTTGATGGTTTCAAGGAAATGCAAGGTGGAATAAAATGCAGTACAGAAATTACTTGTTATGATTTTAGCAAAAGGTAATATGATCACTTTTTCTTTTGACAATTCACTCCCCCCTATGCAATACAAGAAATGGAAGGAGAGCACACAGTCTTCAAGAATCCCACAAATCACACTTTATAATGCAATACACAGTTCCAGTTCCCCCAGAAAGCTTAGAGAAAACAGTATTGAGTTTTAAACACAGGCAAATTATTTTAATGTGGTTTGCAAGGAAGTGAAAAGGTGCTAAAATTGCTTTTAATTCCCTCTAGAGGTTCAGGGTGAGTGAGAGATGCTTGTGGGTATTAGTTCAGGCTCACTTTAGCATTGCCCTATGAGTTATTACCAGGTTTCAAACGGATTTTAACAAAGAGAAGCAACAAGCTGCTGATTTCCACAGATGAAGAATCGGGCCAAATCGCAAATCGCGGTAAATTTCACGAGTGTGTGTCTCACGATTATGGAAAAAGTATATGGAGGAGGAAGTCTCGTTCCTAGCACAAACGGTTCCAGAGATACGGATGATTTAATAAAGGTAGATTTTCGGATTTAAAGTAAAACTCAAAATGACAGATGACACGATTTCTAGGAGGCAGTTCTACTTAGGTTAAAATAGTTTGGATTTGATTATTTTAACTAAGAGATTGGGTTCTGCACAGTTCTGGCGGTACTCACAATATATTTTGGGCAGGAATGGGCCTCGTCACGGATCTGGTCAACTGGACTGGACTGGGTGGTTCTGCTCACAGCGTCTGGGTCAGCTCTGTTGGTCTAGCCTCTCTGGATATGGCGGGTCAATCAGGCACCGGTTCTGCTCACAGCGGTCTGGGTCTCTGGTTCTGCTCACAGCGGTCTGGGTCCGCTCTCTGGATACAGCGGCCTGTTGTTCTCTGGATCTCTGGTCTGGTCTCTGGCAATTGTTCTTGGCAAAAGAATTCAGACAGCTCGCCTGGCTGTGGAATAGTTTGCAAATGACTTTAAGGATGCTGAGGCCTGCTGGGAAGAGTTCTCAGTTTTTGGGTTTAGGCCCTTGCTTAAGTTCTGAAGTAAAGTTCTGGTCTTTGAAGATTGATGGATGTGAAGTCTGGAGTCTCCCGGCAGAGCGTCCCGCAGAAAATGGAATTGAATGTCCCTACCTGTCCCAGCAGTCTCTTTTATAGTGTGTTTTAAAAAGTGGGTGGAGAGGCTAGCATCCCTAAGCCTGCCCCTCTCTTGATTTGATAGATCAATAAATTCTTTGGTCCCTGATTTGGGAAGGGATAGTGTGTCAGAGTGATGTCATTTTTATGACCTGCAGAAATGACACTCCCCTGGTCAATGTGCACACAAATCTATTCCTGATCCAAATACATATTTCCCAGGTACACAGTTGTTTGACATCACATACACACATCACATATTACTAAAGATAGTCCCTGTCCCGACTCTGGCGTTTCTAGGAGCTTGCATTCAAAAATGGCAACTTATTTTCGATTTTAGTGGGTTTTGCAACATTGGTTTTTCATCAAAAATTATACAAAGGTACATTTCCCTTCCACATATACCCCAGTAACTTTCCATGTCTCTAGCTTAAACACATTGTCTACAATAATCATAATTAGCCCCAGAACATGGTACAAATTGGAGTTTGGACTCAAATCGTGAGGGCATTTTTCAAACTAAGACTCTCAAAGTTGTACATTCCTGTCATTTGGTTACAATAAATTATCACTGTTTCTATAAACTATATATTTGTTGCAATTCAACCCCCCAAGTGTTTGGGTCCCCCTCCAGGAGTCTGGGTGGGTCAGTGATCACATGTCTCTCCTTGCTGGCAGAGGGCTGTTGACAGGAAACACTCAAAATTAACATACGCCATTCAACAAAAAGAGCCTTTTGTGTGGGCTCCAGCAGGTTGCCTGGAAGTCTCCCCTCAATCAATCAACAGGGTCATGTGATATCCTGCCTCCTAGTGTGGGAATCTCTGAGGTGTTAAGGTTTCCCAGCCTCTTGGCCTCTGGGAACAGCAGGTGGCTAGATTTTCAATTAACCAACAAGCTTTGAAGTCCCTGCCCCTCTTGCAACTCCTAAATACAGTTTCCCTGTCAGAGTTTACACCGCTAGCGCCACCTTGGGGAATTTGTCGGTACTGCATCCATTTTTGAGTTGTCTTGAATTACTGCATTTCAATAGAGTGATCTTTTGCTTGATAGTATAGGATCCTTGCTTAACATTGTTTTGATGGCATCCTTACAGTAGAGTGGTGATGTGGAACCCCCCACAAGAAGGTTGTATCTTTGGAGTGGTCTCGTGCCAACTGCGCAGTTCTCCTATTCTGGCATGAATGTGGGCGGCGATAGCTCATCCCCACATCCACCCAGTCTATTGATTTAGTTTGTTCTGGGATAGAATAATGGGCGGCGACAGCTCATCCCCACATCTACCAAGTCTATTGATTCAACATGGGTCAAAACCCTTGACAGAATGCAGAGTTCAAATTGGTGGTTTCAGGCAGGTAAAATACACATGCAGCAAAGGTCTAACTGAAGAAATATATCGGTAGTTACAGTTGGCTGGGGTGCACAGGCAGCACTAAACATAATATAAAGTCAAAATCAGTAGTTGCAGGCTGGGATGATTGCAGAATATCGCTTGTGGCTGACAAGGGAGATAAGGGGGAAGTCAGCAAGGTAGACATGTTAAGCTAGTAGATAGGCAAAGAATGATGCTCTGTGTAAGTGGCAGCAGCAAGGTCTGCTGTGGGATCGCAAATGTGAGTTTTGAAAAGTATTAGCCAGACAGATGTATGGGCAATTCCATTTACCGTCTATTAGGAACCGATTAAGCAGGGTAGGTGGGTGGGATTAAAACGAGAAGCAGGGACGGCGAAGTGATGAAGTTGGACAGGCGCATGACAGTAAGGTCTCACCCTGCAAGGCGGAGGCCTGCGTTAGCCATATCTGGTAGAAGGAGGGTGTCAGATAGTTGCATAGTCAGATACGCGGCCACCTCGGTCACTGAGCAAGACAACGAGGGGCAGTGAGTTGGCATGTGCCGGCAGGCAGATGCGGCATCAGGCTGTTGGCAGTAATTCATCACAAGATAGAGAAGATGACTAGGAGACATATGGTAGGACGTCGGTGGAGAAGTATTGAAATGCAGAATGTCTTACCTGCCAAGAAGTGCAGCGGCCTTGGCAGAATATCTGGTGAAGCAGGACGCAAACTCCTAGAATTGTCACTGGCTGTTAGAAGAGCAGGGCCCCTCCATACCCGGGCAGGCCCAGACAAGTTTTCACTAAAGCCTTAAAGGGGGTCCTTGCAGGGAAGCAGAAGATCCAGACTGCAGAGATGGACTGAAGGCAGCGAACATGTCTCTGCTAACTTGAGGCTGTTCTGGCAGCCATGATTGGATGAGCCGACTGCTACCACGAGTAAAGCACAACCCCAGCAACGGCTACATGGCAGATCCACTGCAGGGGCATGGTGTTCCTTCTTCTTCAAAGATAGATGTTATAGTGAGCCCAAACAGGGTTTCACAAGACCCTTAAAGGGGGCCCATGGAGGGAGCCGGCGTCACCTGACAGCTCTCATATCGGGAAGCAGAAGACCTGGGACACAGCCAATTCGTAGACTGTGGAGGTGGGCTGAAGGCAGTGAACAGGTCTCTACTGTGTCAAGGCTACTCTAGCGGCCATGATTGAATGAGCCAATCCACTACCACGAGTAAAGCACAAGCCCAGCAAGGGCTCTGTGGCAGCTCCACTTAACGGGAATGGTGTTCCTTCTTGAACAGGAGATGTTTTAGTGAGAAGTTAAGAAGAGCAGCCTGCTATCTTGGGAAGGACACAGGATTTACATTGCATCAGACTTCTCCAGGGAAGTATTGGAAAAAAGAAAGACATTTTGAAATCTCAGGCCAATGCTGCTGAACTGGAGGCTTCCAGCCATTTAAGACGAGGTAGCAATACCCTTGAGATGAATGGGGATGCAGAAGTTACTCAAACATCAATAATCAAAATGACTCAGGTAGTTGGCAAAAGGGTAACTGTTTTAATAGCAATTATCTAAAACAGGGAGTACAACAGACATCAACGGACGTACCAGTGCATGATCTCTCAATGCATCTTTTAAAAAAAGCATTCTTTTATAACAAAAATTCGTCATTGATGACGTCAACCTACATATTACCTACGTGGCAAACTACAAAACCCTAGTGACTATTGTGATTGGGTCTAAGGCAGGGGTGCACAACTGATTTTGACAGAGGGCCGAAAGTACCTTACATGATGGCTATAGTGGTCCCAAATGTAAATGTGGGTGGGGCGGTAGGCGGGGCGTGGCAGGAGGCTTTTTCAACCCCCAATTTGTATTAAACACATGGAAAAATAATATGTTTTTGAGGTGTAACTATTTTTATTTGTATTTCATACTTGCATTTTGTACTACACATTTTCCATTGTTATAATGTATTTCTATTTCGTTATTGTATCTGTTTAATTAAATTATATATATTTTATTGACCCTTGATTGGACATTCCGTTATTTTGGACTGCTATACTTTGCTGTTTGGGTTGCCCAAGAGGAGTGTGGCCTTCATTGAGTCAGGTTTCCTCAAACAGCAAAGGATGTACATCTCCTAACTGTGCCTGTTTTAGCTTTATTATTGGGTTCACTCTTGGAGTGCAACACTATGCTCCATGGCCCCCACCCACAACCAAACACTATGCCCCATGGCCCCCACCGCTCAAGCAAACACTATGCCCCATGGCTTCCACCCCCAACCAAACAAAATGCCCCATGTCCCTCACCCCCAACCAAACATTATGCCCCATGGCTCCCACCCCCAACCAAATACTATGCCCCATGGCTCCCACTCCCAACCAGACAATATGCCTCATGGCCCCCTAACCCCCAACCAAACACTATGCCCCATGGCCCCCTCAACCCCAACCAAACACTATGCCCCATGCCTCCCACCCCCAACCAAAACACTATGCCCCATGGCTCCCACTCCCAACCAAACACTATGCCCCATGGCCCCCTCACCACCAACCAAACACTATTCCCCATGGCTCCCACTCCCAACCAAACACAATGCCCCCTGGCTCCCACTCCCAAACAAACACTATGCCCCACGGCTCCCACCCCCAACCAAACACTATGCCCCATGGCTCCCACCCCCAACCAAACATTATGCCCCATGTCCCTCACCCCCAACCAAACACTATGCCCCATGGCTCCCACTCCCAACCAAACACCGTGACCCATGGCTCCGACCTCCAGCCAAACACTATGCCCCATGTCCCTGACCCCAACCAAACACTATGCCCCATGGCCCACTCACCCCCAACCAAACAATATGCCCCATGCCCCCCCACCCCTCAAGCAAACACAATGCCCCATGCCTCCCACCCCCAACCAAACACTATGCCCCATGGCTCCCACCCCCAACCAAACACTATGCCCCATGTCCCTCACCCCCAACCAAACACTATGCCCCATGACTCTCACCTCTCAACCAAACACTATGCCACATGGCCCCCACCCCTCAAGCAAACACTATGCCCCATGTCCCTCACCCCCAACCAAACACTATGCCCCATGGCCCCCACCCCTCAAGCAAACACTATGCCTCATGGCTCCCACCCCCAACCAAACACTCACTATGACCCATGGCTTCCACCCTCAGCCAAACACTATGCCCTATGTCCCTCACCCCCAACCAAACACTATGCCCCATGGCTCTCACTCCCAACCAAACACTATGCCCATGGCCTCCTCAACCCCAACCAAACACTATGACAGTTGGAAAAAGAATACCTTTTTGGAGGTGTACCATTTTATTTTATTTGTATTTAAAACTTACATTTTGCACTATACATTTCCCATTCCACTTTTATTATTTCTTTCTTTGCAAAGGACATATTGGCACTAGAATAAATATGCAAATCATACAGGATGAAACAGTGAACCAGACAGAGGTTGTTCCTACTCTCAGGATAGCATGGAGATGTTGGTCAGTGAGTCTTGTCCTTAAGTTGGATTTATGCAGTTTCATTTGTGAAAAAACTGGCTCACAAATGTAAGTACTGCCAAACATAGATACCATAATAACTTTGTGCACAGCTCTGGGCAACCCTCAAGACGCAAGACCATCATTTTTCAGCCTGCCAAGCCATTACAGAAGGGGAAAGACCATATGCAAATCAGGATTGGTACCACCACAAAAGGGGCATTCCAGCCCATACTGCTAGGTCACATCCCTTCTGCACAAGGCCACACACATCCCCAGACATGTTTTGGTCTTGTTGAGTGTCATCAGTGAGGAGTAGCTTGGGTCTCTTTAATGCTTCCCGTGACAGAGGGCGAATTGAGCAGTATCCAGAGACTGATAGAAGGCTAATAAAGGCATCTCTCTGTGCTTATTTTTGAGGGCACTACAGCACTGAAGTTCAATCACTTCCAGTTGCAGTTCAGGTTGCACACTGTCAACATCAGCAGAGAAAGGGTCTGCAAAAAGTTTAAAAGAGGCTCGCTGGGATTTGAATTGTGAGAAACGACTCTCAAAAACATTTTGCAGTTCCTTCAGGACCTTCACATGCCCATGCCATCCTACATACTTGTCATGGGGGAAAACCTCTGCACATGCGGGGTAGTGTACCAGCATCCCTTTCTCCAGTTGGGCTGTCAGAAGCCTCAACTTTATTTCAAAGGCACAAACTGCCTCAAACAGATCCGATATTAGATTTTGGCTTCCTTGCAACTTTAAATTTAAATCATTGAAATGGCCTGTCAGGTCAGTCAGAAAAGCAAAGTCAGCTACCCAGTTCATATCTTGCACGACAGAAGTGTCCATTCCCTTTTCATCAAGGAATGCTTTTATTTCATGCCGTAAAGCAAAGAATCGCTTCAGCACATTGCCATGAATGAGCCATCGAACAGCGGTGTGATATAGGACATCACCATAAGCCGCCTTTACCTCTTCTAAAAACGCCTGAAACAATCTGTGATTTAAAGAGCATGCACAGACAAAATTAACCATTCTCACAACAAAGTCCATCACTTCAATGAATTTCAAATGTTTTGCACATAATGCCTCCTGGTGTATGATGCAGTGAAAATGTTTTAAACGGACAGCCTTCTCGCCCAAGTGCCTTTTCAAGCAGCCATTAAACCATTTTTCTCCACAACCATGGCAGGCACCCCATCAGTCGTCACGCCTACCAAAGCATCCCATGGCAAATTTAAATCATTGATGACTTTTTGAAAGGCATAAAAAAGTCAGCACCAGTAGTCCTGCCATGCAAAGATAGCAGGGAAGCCAGATCCTGAAATACTTTGCATTGATTATTGACCCCCCGAATGAAAATGAAGAGTTGGGCTTTGTCACTTGCACCTGTGCTCTCATCAAGGGCAGCTGAAAAGAACTTGGCACCCTTACACTGCATTTTCAGTTGGCTCTAACAATTGTCAGCCATGTCTACAACACGCCGCTGGATATTCATTCGTGAAAGGGGAACATTTGTAAAAGCATCTTTTTTTTCTTTACATACTGCCTCGCACATCCCCATCAGGCAGTCTTTTACGAAATCCCCATCTGTGAAAGGACTTCTGACCTTGCAATAAGCAGTGCAACCGTATAACTTGCAAAGGTGGCACATTCAGATTCTTTTTTCTTCTGGGCAAAAACACCCTTTGCTTAGTCAGCTGTGTTTTTAGCTCCCCAGCTTTCTTAATTCTCGTTTCCCCCTGCAAATCCTCATATTGTGAATGTTTTGTTTCACAATTGCGTTGGATATTATATTCCTTCGGGACTGCTATGCGTCCGAGACAAATGAGACACGAGTACACATTAGGTTTGGACTCGATGAAAAAAACTTCTCAGTCCACTCATCCTTAAATTGACGGTGCTCCTGGTCAATCTTTCTTTTTTTACTGCACTGAACATTGGCAGTGACATCTTTGGAGCACAAACAGTGATGCAATGCACCCTGGGGCCTGGGTATTGAGATGGAGTACCAACGGTAAAGGGCAGGTTCAATGGTACTTCGGGGAAGATACAAACTCCGCTGTTATGCCCCCACTACGACGGTCCAAGTCTAGAGTATATATACAAATTATATACTTTTTAGAGAAGCCTAGAAGCGACAAAAGAACAAGATCAGATAAAGAACATAGCCTTGCCAGCATACCTTTTCATGCACTTATTGATGGAGTTCAGGAATAGCGGGCTGCATAGCATATCAAACTGCTATGTTTGAGATTAAGGTGGTAAATGCAGGGATTGGCTCTTGACCTATATATAGTTTGGAAACAATCCCCTTCAACCATCATAATTACCAGTAGACATTTAGTGTGCAATGGTCCATCCTAGCACCTACTTAGTGCAACATATCAACTTAAAGTGCATTCATGTTAAACTAATTACTACTTTTAAGCCATCACAGGTACGTGGGCAATATTACTTAGTTTTTCTTCCATCTTGCAACAAAACGTTACAATGATGAGAGTCAGTGTCATATTTGAATGAGATACACCAAAGCCAAAGGGCCTCAGTTGTTATATATTCATGGCTATGTACATATTTCCCTAGAAATGTAACATTGATATATATATATAGATCTACAAGAGGTTAAGACATGTAGATTTGTTTTAATGACATCCTGACATTTGCAGAATCAACAACATTTATTTGCAGTAATCCCACCTTGCCATTGCCCGCATACTTTCAAAGTGTGAAGTTACTCCTTTCTAAGTAGCATACAACTTCTTCTGAACATAGGGGAGGGTAATTGGAGCAAATATAAGGAACCTAAGTTCAAGTCTAATAAACTTTTTATAAGTTTTCAGCTCTGCTAAATATTGATGAGAGGTCAGCCAGTCATACTGATTAGCTTTGATAATAAATTCCTTTTTAAGGGTATACAAGTCTTTACAACAATCAGGAGCCCAGCTTACGACCTCAAAATATAGTGTAGCTGATATTCATAGTAAAATATACAGCCCTGTACCCCCACCCCCCAACTCAGCACACAAACTCTCAAGCATGCACCCATACAGACCCGCAACCCCCAACTCAGCACACAAAATGTCAAACATGCACCCATACAGACCCGTACCCCCCACCCCAGCACACACACTCTCAAGCATGCACCTATACAGACACAAACCCCTCAGCCCCCAACTCAGCATGCAAACTCTCAAGCATGCACCCATACAGACCCGAACCCCCCACCCCTCAATTCAGCATGTAATCTCTCAAGCATGCCCCCCACCCCCAACTCAGAATACAAACTCCCAAGCATGCACCCATACAGACCCGAACCCCCCAACCACAACTCAGCATACAAACTCTCAAGCATGCACCCATACAGACCTGAAACCCCCCAACCCCCAACTCAGCACCCAAACTCTCAAGCATGCACCCATACAGACCCAAAGCCCCCACCCCCCAACTCGGCATACAAACTCTCAAGCATGCACCCATACAGACTCAAAGCCCCCACCCCCAACTCAGCACACACACTCTCAAGCATGCACCCATACAGACCTGAACCCCCACCCCCCAACTCATCACACAAACTCTCAAACATGCACCCATACAGACCCGAACCCCCCACCCCTGCATCTCAACATACACCGCACTTACACTCCAAAACAAACAATCAGGCAGATTCGACACCCCGCACCCCACCCCCGCATCTCAACATACACCACACTCACACTTAAAAACAAACATTCATGCAGACCCGACACCCCCCAACCCCCGCATTTCAACATACACCACACTCACACTTAAAAACAAACATTCAAGCAGACCCGACACGCACCCCACCCCTGCATCTCAACATATATCACACAAACATACAAAAACAAACATTCTTGCAGACCCAACACCCCCCACCACCCCCGCATCTCAACATACACCGCACAAACATACAAGAACAAACATTCATGCAGACCCAACACCCCCCCACCCCTGCATCTCAACATACACCGCACAAACATACAGCAGAACAGACCCGACACACAAACAGAAACAAACAGACCATTTACCGGACGTGCTGGAAGGCAGGCTAGCTGGAACACTGGCAAGGTATCTGGAGTGGTACTACGGCTGGTGTGGCAAGGCTGAAATGCCTTCCAGCATCAAACCTTATTGACCACGCCAGCCGTAGTGCTGGCACTCCATTGGTGCAGCACACACGCACTACGTGGCTCGTAGGAGCTACGTGATGCTTGTGTGCTGAGCCAATGAAGGCCAGTGTTTTGTCGTGCCCCGAATAGTTTCAAAGACTTTCCTAATGGAGGGCAGCCGATGCTGCTTGCGGGCCGCACTCCATTAGAAAAGTCTTTGTACCTTGTGGGTTGGACAAAACAGCATGGCGGGCCGTATGTTGTGCACCCGTGGTATAAGGGAACATCTAAGTATACATTCCATACTAGTCTGAGAAAGTGAGAGAATGTGATAGGTTTCTTAACAGCAGGTGGGGCAACTAAGCCCTCCCCTTAAACAGGTCAGCATGGATGCCACTAAATACAGGATGTCCCATTGGCTACACAAACTATAGGACCCTTAATCACGCTCCCCCCTACCAGTGGCTGGCACTCTAACCTCCGTCAGTACTTTTCCACCTACGTTAGCAACACACAGACTGGCCTCCAGGTGCTGGTGAGCTAGTCTTAAACATAGCTTCCCACCAATTAGCATATCGTCTATCATCATCTCAGTGGTCTGCTGCCAATTAGGACTTTTAACTTGTCCTTGGGAGTGTTGTTTGTTCTGGAGAATTCAGGGGAGTGAAGGCACGCTCTGCCTGCATGCCTAGGTGTGGTCATCATGTTCGTCCAACTTCATCCCCCCACATGACTGAAGACCACAAAATCGAACTCTAGTGAATTTAAAATTCTATTTTCTAATAGACCTCTGACATCTTCCTTGTTTTGTCCTTGCCTCCTCAACAGGAGTTTGTTCTTTCACACGATTTGTATCCAATGTCTGCTCACACCCAGCCTGATATGGCCTTGGCTTCTTGGCTCACCCAGCCTCGCCTTTCTGAGTTTCACTCCTGTTAATTCAAGTGTTTGTAACTGAGACACACTGGAAAAGAGGCCTTCCTTCTTTAGCACAGCTCTGCTATAATACGTAGTGGATAGATCCATTCTTTACTCACTCCTATATATATGTATATGTTGGTGCATGCCGCAATCTATTCACTATAAAGCTAGCCTCAAGAATATTTTTTCTGCTTGTGTTTCTTTGCATATGTACACGTGTAAAAAGACTTGATATCTTCATCAGTTGTGTAGCATGAGTTTATTCCGCTTGATCACAAGATGTCACTTATCTTTGATAATTTATTGATGCCTTATAGAATAACTGCATTCTCTTGTCTCTGCATCTCTTCTATGAACGTCAGTCTTGCTTCATGTGTGACAATGATGTCACCATTCTTCTCTTCGATTCAGCTGTCCTGTTTCTTCTGGGATTTCATTCAAATGGCCATCATACTGTCTTGCATGCAGGTATGGTTTTCTCAATGGGAACCTTGCTTCCAGGATTATCCTAGGAATCAGTATTTCCAATGGCTTTACTCATGTCTCACAATCTGGTTCCAACATATAGGCAATATGGGTGAAGTGGTTGAGGTGGGGGTACTTGCTCCTTCTCTACGCTCCCCCCTCTGGGCGATTCATCAGCCACTCTCCCATCATCCTTCATATCTAGACATCCTTGTCTGAAGAAATGCTTCTTTGGGATCCATATCTTTATGACTTCCTTCAGGCATCCAGCTGATTTCACATGTTCATCTTTGTTCCAAGTCATGAGCATGCACTGTCCACTTGGGCTGCAATAGATCCACTTTCCCACAAACATTTTATGGTTCTTTGGATATAGGAACTTAGTTCCCTCAGGTGCATGGATACTGGCCTTCACAAAGTGTCTGATTTCTTCATTTGTAAAGTCTCTGGCCTTCCATCCTGATTCAACATCGATCATGATTTTCATCCCTGTGGCTTTCTTTGCTGTCTTCTAACATTGTGTGATTATTATCCTGATCACACACAATCCAAGCAACACCAACATGATTAGGGCTCCCAGGAACTTGAACATGTCTTCCATCCATTGTGGAACCCAAGAAAAGATTGATCCAAACCAGCTATCATCAGCAATGTCTCCTACTTCTTCTATCATCTGGACGTGTAGCTTCATCTGAATCTCTATAGTCTCTGTCAAGGTGCAATTCTCGTCATCGTGAGAAGGTATGAACGTGCAACATGATTCTCCAATTTTTGCACAAACACCTCCATCCATAGCTGTGATCATGTCCAGGACGTATCTATTCTGAAGAGTCATCAGTCGTATGGCTCTCATCTCTTCTCTGATAGCATTGAATCCCTTCATGGTAGTGTTGATTGTCTGCAGAAGTTCCCATCTGGTAATCTTCAGCCATTTGGTATTTGCTCCAACCTGGATTCTCAGCATGAAGATCACTGTGAATATCGACAAAGTCTGGCTGAACAGTCTGTGTTCATACGGATGGAGTCAAAGGTTTCAATTGACTTGACTGAGAAATAGTTCTTCCTCTTCATTCAATTAATCAGCTCCACAGATCTCTTCTTTCTCAGGTGAGCATTTGCTTTCGGGAAACTGTCAAGACTCAAGTCACTTTTAAGAATCACTAACACCCGAACATGAACATTCACTAGTGAGCATCGTCCTGCCTAATCCTTGGGTAGCTTCATGTATGCTCTGGATCCACAAGCCCAATAATGATCCATGATTACTGCTGTTCCAATGTTGATTCCTTGTGCCTCGAAGATTCAACCACAGTTCTGATTCTCTCCAACTTTTCTTGTGCCATTGTTTCTGAAGCACAGCTTTGCACTCTCTAAAGGCACTATCTGCAAGGGTCCTCCTCTATCTTCAAGCCAGGTCAGAAGCTTAGCAAGTTTCGACCATAGAGGCTTACACAGCATATGTAAATTCTCAATAATTGGCTGGTAGTGACCCATTATTACCCAGTCTATGCAGATCACCACACCTTCTTCCCATCCACCAGGTGTTACCACTGATCCCCAAATCTCTATCTGGCCTCTGTTTTCCTGTTTGAATTTCTTCTGCAGGTTTTCCTGGACTTTCCAGTCTTCTGTTTACTTCCCATCTGATTCCAGCTCTTTTCACTACAGGCTTTTCATATCTGATCAGGTGATTCTTGGTATGATCTTTTAGTCTTGTCTTTGTATCTTGGACATAGTCATCCTCATCTGGATCTGTCCATTCAGTTGCCCATTTGAGATAGGCTGTTCGACCCATGAACTGCCTTCTTGTGCGACAGAATGCTAGATGTGATATGCAGTGGGCAGTCAGGACATCTATTTCAAAAGCTATGAAGATTTTAGACTTTGCCAAGCTATAAGGCAGGAGTGCACATACAAAGCATTCCTCCTTTGAGGTCCTTCTTCAAACCTCCTTCATATGCTGATACCATATGTTATTACCCAAGTGTGCTGTACTATCCAGGTACTATCCAGGTAATCATTTAGCTCATGATCATCCTCCATAGCACTTCTCTTAGGTCTTGTTCTTTTCTTATGAGCCTCTATAATTATCACATGAACCATGTCAGCATAACTCTTCCTTAAAGGACCAATCATAGGAACATTTGGCAGTGGACTAGGTGCTTTTACATGTGCTATCTGTATAGGTTCACTCCTAGACAATCTCTTCCTTTGTCTCTCCTTCCGAGCCTGTTTTTGGTGCTCAAGAACAATCTCTATAACACTTTTTTCTAAGGAAAGATGTCTACTAACATTTGTCACATAACCAGGCAATTTTACACTGTCTACTGGAATAGGGATGATTACATAGGGCCTTGGTTGCTTAGTAGTTGCCACATTAGTGCACTCCTTCTGCATAGGAGGATACACAGGAATCTTTGCTCCATTTGCATCTAAATAGTAAGCAGTGCATACTGTAAGTGAAAGCAATATCACTATGAACAAAATGCAAGTGTAAATCACGTATAAGTATGTCCATTTACAACAATAGCTTCTTGCACATCGTGGACGTCTCTCGTGACCTGTCATGATGGTGGTGCTATTGATTCTTCCCATTCTTACTCTTTTTTAAGGAAGGAAAAATAAACCTTAATGGGGCAACATCATGTAATACTCTGGAAGCTGCTGTGTCGGCTCCAAAAGTTCCTCGATCAGCTGACTGACTATACGACGATGAACAAAAGTTCCCAGTGAAGAACACATATTGGCCTTTTACCAGAAGACATGAAGATTCTCCTTCAGCAAGAAACAAAGTACTTTCACCAGTAGACTTTTGTGTCTTCTCCTTTCAAAAGTCTCATTCAGTTCTCAGTGTTCTCTCAGAATAAAGGTTCACTTGCATTATGATGTCTCTCAGCATTTCATTAAGTACTGCATTGTTCCTTGGATCTCTCAGGAACGTGCAGACATCAGTTTGTCTCCCAACGAAATGTGGCATTCCTCAATCAGATAGTAGAACACTAAACTGACCAGTCTATGCGCATCATCAGCTCATAGGGGCCTTTGCGTTTTCCCCACTGTATTCAGGAAGCTGAAGAATGTGTTCAATTATGGCTGCGAGCAATCTCCTCACAAATGGACCATTCTAAGGATCTTGCAGGAACAAATGAACGCTAGGAAAAGGAACTCCAAATCTGGCATGCTCTCCTTCTCGATCAAGACTTAAATGTGTCTCAGTCCAATGTCAACAAACTCCTGTGGCTCAAGAACAAATAGCTTCCCTTACCTCCTTTTTTAGTGACTGAAAAGAGTGTCCCGAAATAACCCACAGTCCAATATACTCTTTGTTTATTTGACAGCTTCTGCGTCCTTCTTTCTCATTATAGACCTAGTCTGCACGTGCTGTGGTTCTTCGCCAATTGCTTTTGATGGGGTTGTGGTTGAAGGGGGTACTCAGCATAGATCTTTACGTCTCTGAGAAATATCCATGTGCGTCTGCCTTGCACCTTGACTGCAGATGTGTAATGTCCTCCACTACGAAGGGGCCGTTGAAACGCGGCTCGTGCCACCTCCGAGTGAAGTTAAAAATCAGGATGGAATCACCGGGGAAAAGTTTGAGAAGAAATAAATCTTTAACTCTGGTTGCTGTAACACCTCCTTCTGTGTACCGTGCCCCACATCCCTTCCGCTTGAGCTGGTCTGAAATGACAGAGATACTTGTAGTCATACATGTAAGATAATCACGTAACTCCTTTCCTAACAATTCTGCTGTTGTCTGGGCATCACTTCTAGTTCTAGACGGAGGTGTGACAGGTGCCCATATTCACCTCCCTGTCACTATTTCATGGGGGCTAAGATGGTGGTCTGAAACTGGCTGATTTCTCAACGCATACAATGCCAGTGGCAGGCAATGCAACCATACATTCTTCAAGGTAAGCTTCAATTTAGCTATTTTTTTCTTTAAGCAAGATGATGAGTCTCTCACAGACCCTGTTCACTTGCAGGTGATAAGCCGATGACAACGTGTGCTTTATACTAGCAACAAGCTTATCTGTTCAAAGATTTGATTAACAAAATTAGAGCCATTATCTTATCTCAATATTTCACATATTCCCCATCTAGCAAACACTTCTCATACTAGAAATGTTGCTGCACAGGTGGAGTCTAGTTGTGCACACGGTCCTTCTTCAATCCACCTCGAGAAACCACTTACCACCACAATCATATATCTGTATCTGTTGCATACCTGCAACATGTCAACATAGTCGATCTGCAAATGCTGAAAGCGACCATTAGGTCTTGGAATAACTCCTCTAATTCTGTGCAGTGTGTGCCCAGCAGTATACCTTTGACTTACGATCCAATTTAGTACATAATATGCAGCACGTTCTACCAAATTCGGAACAAATAATTCCTCTGCAATTGTTGCCATAAGGCTCTCTATAGTAAAGTGTCCAGGGCAGTATAGCTGTTCCAACGCCACCCTTAATAAGGCTGCAGGCATATCCGGTTTACCAGTGCTGTCTTGTCACCACAATGCTTCAGAGAGGTTTAAAGAACACCCTCTCTGCATCCACAGATCTTTCTCATCCTGAGGCGCTTCCCCTTCGATCTCTACTAGCTGAGTTCTAGACAGGTCATTATAACAATTAGGCACACTCATCATCACCACCATGCTTTCATTAACATCAGGCGTATCAAATGACATGATAACATCTGAACATGCAACTCGTTTTGCTTCCTCGTCTGCTTTTTGATTTCCACATCAGATAAAATCTGCTCTTTCAGTATGTGCTGTGCCTTTAACTACTGTGATGGCTACTGGAAGTTGTAGTGCTTTAATTAGTCCAATAAGGCTGTGTGCTGCACTGAAGTGCCGTCCGCTCAGAGGTAGCCCCTCCTTTTCCAACTTGCTAGCCCTGTGTGCACTGTCGACGTCACATAGGCGGAGTCGCTGTACACAGTTACTTCCTGGTCTGCATGTCTCTCGAGCATGACAATCAGCGCCACTTATTCTGCAGCCTGTGCTGAAAAGTGAGACAGTGGTCTTGCACTTATCAATACTTCAAACTCTCCATTGGCCGTGTGCTTCACCACAACAGAACCTGTATATCTTTGTCCATCATTTTGATCGATTCTAGAAGAGAATCTCCCCAGCTGCCCAAAGTATTTTCCTTCACAGTCTATAGCTCATCATAGAACTCCTCATAGTTCGAGCAATCATGTGAATGCTCGTCCTCTGCCAGTGGTTCCGCTACAAACATAGCAGGATTCACTATTCTGCATCAAACTATTTTAATTACCGGATTTGGTATGACTACCTCGTAGGCAGAAACCCTTTGAGATGTCAACGTGCCTTTAGGTTTCTCCAAAATAGCAAACAAAGCATGTTCAACAAATAACGCCATGGAACACGCCATTACTATGCTGGCAGCCTTCTCAATGGCGAACGCGGCAGCTACCAAAGATTGTTTGCAAGGAAAATAACCCCTCATTACTGGGTTTAAAATCCCACTGTAATATGCAATGGGCGTGTACCCCTATGTGGTTCTCTGCTTGAGTACTGTTGTCATAACAGTGCCATTCGTGTGTGAAAACAAAAAGAATTCCTCAACATGATTGGGAATCCCTAAAACTGGAGCTGTGCAAATTGCCTTTTTCAACTCATCAAATCCTTCTTCCATTTCCTTAATCCAAATTATTTTTTCCTGATTTGCCTATGCTTACCTCAGGGCTTGCAACAAGGGCATTATGTATGAACTATATTCAAAGACCCATGCTCTTACATAACTACACAGGCCCAAAAATGTTTGCATGTGCTTTATTATGATTGGCTTTACTGTTTTCAAAATGGCCTCAGCTCTCTCAGCAGTAACTTTCTTTCCTCCATGCGAAATTAACTGGCCTATGTACAACACTTCTTCTTGACAATATTGCAATTTATCTTTGTCTACTTTATACCCTTTGTCTGCAAGGATAATCCTCAGCTGAACTGAATCATCTCTGCACCCTTCTTCTGATGCGCTATATACCAATATGTCATCCACGAACTGCAATACAACACTTTCTAAACCAATATTGCTTAAGTACATGATATGATATGACATTTATAACGCGCCTATACACAAGTGTTTCAAGGCGTGATGAGTCAAGGGAGGGGGAACAAGGGGTAGACAGACAACGATCCTACTAGGCCAGGTGTCATTCAGATCACGCAAGTGCATGGGAAGGGGAAGGAGGAGAAGTGCGGGGGGGAGGAGGATGAGGACAGTGCTGTACATGGGATGAGAACAATAAATAAACAATAAATAGAAGCACGGCTAGCAGGTGGCAAGTGAAAGGGTAAGTGCAGACGTCCAGTGGTAAGTGCAGGTAGTGGGACCGTAGGGATACAGAAAACAGTCACCAAGGTTGCCAGGAAGGCAGTGCAAGAGTGCGACTGGAGGGGGAGTGAACTTGGCCCTGAGATCAGAGGGTGGCCCGGTAACCAGTGCAGTTTCTGTGTCAGCCAGGAAATCAGCAAGGGAGAGGAGGAGAAAAAGCGGACGCAAAGAGAAAGGTTTTGAGGTGCTTACGGAACCGAAGATGGTTCTCCTCAAATTTCAGGAAGGCAGGGAGGCTGTTCCAGAGGGAGGCCCCAGCCGAAGAGAGAGATCTACTACCAACTCGTTGCTTGGAGAAACGACTGACCCTGAGGGAATTAGAGGCAGATGAGCGAAGAGCTCGAGAAGGAAGGTATTTAGGAAGAGAGAGTTGAAGGTATTGAGGCCCCACACCCCAGAAAGCCTTGTGGAAGAGGCAGAGGGTTTTGAACTTAATCCACGGAGCCACTGGGAGCCAGTGCAGAGATTTCAGCCCTGGAGGGATACGATCTCTGGGCTTGAGGCCAAAGACAAGTCTCGCAGTTCTGTTCTGGATACGTTGCAGAGGGCAGAGAGTAGAAGCATGCAGATTTAGAAAGAGGCTATTGCAATAGTCCAGCATGGAGAGAACCAGAGCTCTGGAGACAGTGAGCTTCTGGGGGAAGGAGAGGAGAGGAATACCTCTGAGGAGGTGCCGCTGGTAGAGTGACTTCTTAGAGACGTCAGAGATGTGAGGAGAGAAGGAGAGTGTAGAGTCGAAGATGACCCCGAGATTTTTAGCCTTGCAGGTGGGAGCTGGAAGGGGACATGAGAGGCCGGCCAGAGAGATACAGGAAACGAGGAAGCGGGTGTGCAGATGAGGAGAATCTCAGTCTTACTGGCATTAAAGCAGAGGTCATTGTGGGAACACCACTCCTGGATAGCAGACAGACAGTCAGAGATGAGGGAAGTAGAGGAGGAGGCTGAGGGTAGCCTGAAGATGAGCTGAGTGTCATCCACTTAGCACTGAAAGTTGGAGCAGAGAGCAGCTATGCGGTCAGCCAGGAGTGACAGGTATTGGTTGAAGCCAGGGAGAGAGGTTAGATCTCTGGGGGACACCACAGGTAGAGAAAAAGATAGCAGAGAGGAAGGAAGTCAGCTACGCCAGATCCTGACCAGTGATACCCAGGTTATCACGGAGATGGTTGAGCAGGATGGCATGGTTGACAGTATCAAAGGCAGATGAGAGATCAAGCAGGATGATGACGCAAGGGGTGTTAGAGTCAAGGTTGGAGAGCAGGACTTCACAAATGTTCAGGAGAGCAGTTTTCATGCTTCTTGCAGATCTGAAGCCAGACTGATGGTCATGAAGACAGCCAACAGATTCAGTGTGGAGATTAAGCTGGGAGATGGCCAGTTTCTCCAGGAGCTTGCCCAGGAAGGGAGTGATGGAGTTGGGGCAATAGTTTGCCGGGCAGGAGGGTCGGCAGTGGGTTTCTTAAGAAGGGGTGCACAAGGGAGTGCTTCAGGGTGGATGGGAAGACTCTAGTAGCGAAGGAGTGATTGCAGAAATCAGCCAGGGCAGGAGCCAGGGAGTCAATGTGGTCCTTTATGGTTTTGGAGGAACATGGGTGAACCTGTTGTGATGAGACTTTCATAGATTGAACTTGTCTAGAAACCTTGTCAGCGGATAACAGGGGAAAGGTAGAGAAGGAGGGAGGAGTGGAGGCTTCAGAAAGGCCAGAGGAAGAGCAGGGAGTAGGGGAAGAGAGGGAATAGGAGGAGAGTGA
Organism: Ambystoma mexicanum; assembly: GCF_040938575.1. NCBI lineage: Eukaryota > Metazoa > Chordata > Amphibia > Caudata > Ambystomatidae > Ambystoma > Ambystoma mexicanum. Next base: position 790,557,029 of record NC_090937.1, on the reverse strand, counting down.
GGACAGGATGTCCTGAGTTTTAGAGATGAAGCGAGAAGCCTGTGCTGTGCAGAGGGCCTGGGAAGGACAGGAGAGGTAGAGACTGCGGCGGGATTGGCCAGATCAGCCGAGTTGTTAGATGCCGCAGAGACGCGAGCTTGGATATGAGCTCTCTTCTTGGTTAGGACAGAGAGCCGGTATTGCCTCTGGAGCAAGCGGCAGGCCAGTTTGTCAGAGGATGTATCTGAAGCATGCCATTTCCTCTTGGCCACCCTGCACTTTTGTTTTAGGGTGATGAGGTCTGAGTCATATCAGGAATTGCACTTGGCTTTGGCCTTCAGGCAGATTCTCATGACAGGGGCAAGGATATCAAGAGTATCAGATATAGCAGAGTGGAGTGTGGAGAGGGCTGTGTCAGGGTGAGAGTCAACCAAAGGGGAAGGAGGGGGTGAGAAGGTGGCGGCGAAAGCCTCCACTGACACGTGCTTCATGGGTCGGATGACCGAGAAAATGGGTGGCAGTGATGGAAGTGGCTTGGCCTGAGGGGTAGGGAGGGTGAGGTGGGAGGAGAGGAGATAGTGATCACTCCAGTAGAGAGCAGTGGAGAGGGGAACAGAGAGGGGAAGGACTCTATTGAAAATCGATGGAGACTCACAGTACCCCTGGGGCAAACAAGTGCTTTTCAGACGACTTTGTTCGAATGTAAATGACGTCTGATCCTGTGTGTCTTTATGCAATGGGATTGACAAAAACGCATTTTCAAGTCAATCACAGTGAAATATCGTGCTTCAACAGGGATATTACATAAGATCGTCACAGGATTATAAACTAGAAGGGAACTCTGCTGCTACAATTTGGTAAATTGGGTGTGAATCTTGAATTAAACGACATGACCACCCTTTTCCTTTCTTAATCAGGTAAATCGGAGTATTACACGGTGACTCTGACATTACTAAAATGCATTATTCCATCATGGCGGATATCATCTTAAAAAAACCTTCATCTGCCTCTCAAGACATGGGATACTGTTGTGATCGAGGTAAAATTGCTCTTGGTTTCAATTTAATGTTCACTTCTCCAACCTCCTTCAGTAGGCCTACATCATGAGGGCCTGTTGTCCATAATGAAACTTGCACTTTCTCCATGTCTTCATCAAAATACTCGGGGCGTTTCTGCGCTAGCATCATTTCTGAGGAATCTCAAGTTTAATTGCTCTCACCCAATAAGTAATACTCATCTCGAATATTACATTGTCATCAGATGCATTATCTTGAAACATATCCAGATCAGTGACGTCAGTCAATCTGTAACACACCCCAATGGCAATCACTGTGCACCATTGTCTGCCTTCACAATCAACTCCATCAAGCAAAGCCATTTCTCCTCGTACTATGGCTGCATGTAATTCTAAAGGAAAGACTCGCCCTTCCTCTTCATAGGTATCTTTGGCCTAAATAAGATTTCATCAGGTATTCTCATAGTTCTTGAAAAATGAATCGATGTGAGCTATAAAGTTCTACTCAAATGCGCCAAATTTTAAAGTTACAGTTATTGTGTTGAGTATTCGAAAGAAAAAGAATCTTCAATACATTGCTTCTATTTTGTGGTGCTCTGTATTTTGATTTCCACATGTTAACATCACCTGTATATTCAGTCCAAGTGTTTACTCCACACTTTACAATTCAATAAGCAAAAGTAGTTCTCAAATAGTAATATTTTTTCTTTCACTTGATTAGTTTAATTCCCACTGACTCTCGACACGTGTTTCCCCATTCCTCATTACAATTGTTCATCAGGAGAGCAAATTCTAGTCTGTTTTACACTATTGTTGAAAAAAAAGGAAAGGTAAAAGAAGAAAAAGACCATTGTCACAATTTAAATTTAAGAAAAAAACTTTTTGATTATATAAAATGTTGTATTGTTTCTTAACTCACCCTATTTTATTCCTTCATAAACACTTTTTAGTAGTGTGTTCACTTATCCAATTTGGGTAAATTTGCAGTCAATTTAAATCCAATAGCTGTGCGTTTTTAAATGATAATTTATGATGTCAGCTCTCTGCTGGTAGTTCTTAATAGGTTCTGTTGAGACAGAGAAGGCTTACTTAGAAGGTCTAATGTCCTATTGGTTAATATTAAGTTTAAAGATGGATTGGAAATGTATTTAAATTTCCAACAAAGAAGTACCTCTTGGTGAGGAAGCTGGATAATCTCACCTTTGTTTTTTGTTTGCGGTCATCTTCAAAATCATCCTTCCTGGTCCTGGTAATTGGCAGAGTGCTGCAGGATGTTTCGCTGCAACTCTGTTGGGAAACGCTATATTTATAATTTGCGGGAGCCACGATGATGTCATCACGCCACACGCCACATTGTTACGCGCTACGTGATGACGTCACGTTTCAGCGGCCATTTTTGTTTGTAATTCTAGTTCGAAGCGAGCTTATTTTTGGGGTATCCCTAATTCGATTTTGTGGTATGAATACATTCACATTAGTTGTTTTTTGCTTCATTAGATGCCATATATCCCTTCTTTGATGTTTGAACAAGACAGTTATATATTTTTTATATTTATATGATTTTATAGATGTGTTTTTACTAGAGGAAATTGTTCGCAAAAAATACAATTTTTTATATAATTATTTATGATTACTAAATTACAATTTAGGAAAATTTTAACCAAAATTAACACTTAATAATCTGCTGATGATCAGTTATATCAGTTATAGTTCTTCCCACTAAAGCTGGTAAACATATTAACAGAAAGCGTACCCCGTAGTGAAAAACTTCTGGTTCTAACGGTACTCCTCATATGGCTACTTGTCCTTCAAACGCCATAATAAATTCACTCACGTTTAAATAATGCATTCCTGGTGTTGAACACACCATGCCTTTGTCAGTAAACAAAATCGTCATGTTCAATAGCATCCAACACATCAAGTCTCCCAGTGAGCTGTCCTATTGTGGACACATTCTCATCCCTGTACCTGTGAAAGGATTCCCTCCATCAACAGTAACACCCCCTATTCTAGGAGTCATTAACTGGCCCGTGTTTGTACTTTGCTGTATCTGCATGGGTGACTGCTGTGACAGCCCTTGTGGTGGATTCATTGTTGCCTGCTGTGATTGTAAGTCTTGCTGCATTCTCAGCACTTTTTTTTGCTGCACTGTCTGATTTTCTCCATTCCATCTCCATTCTGCTGCGAATATGTAGGTGGGCTTGTAGTCCCCCCTCTTGAGAATTGCCCATTCTGCACGCATCCTTGACTTTTACATGTGTGAGCAAGGTGCCCTGACATACCACATGTCCAACATATAGGAGGAGGTCTCCTAATTTGCCCCTCCTGCATGCCTTGACCATCGTTCTGCATGTTTTGAAACCCACTTCGATTGTTCTGGAAGTTTCCCTAATTATTCTGGAAGCCTCTACCTCAAAACCTCCCCTTCCCCGTGGTGCAAATCCATTAGTACCTTGATTGAATTGCCTTTGATTGCTCATCTGCAGCATGCTTGTTGCTTGCTGTGAACCCGATGCGTCTCCACTAGTCAACATTGCCCCTTGAATGGCGTATTTTGATAATTTTTTCTGCACTAACTTTGCCTCTTCACCTTTCCTAATATCGTCTTTCTTTCAATTCTTCTCTTGCAACAGCCTACAATAATGCGTGATGGTCAGCTGAATTTCTGACAATGGCTTTGCTTCCATGCCAACCAATTTCTTGAGCTGCTTCTGCACTGACTCTGGCAGCTCTTGGCACAATATTTGATAAAATACAGGTATGGATTTCCCCCAAGCCTCGCATGTCTCCAAAGCCCACTGCTCTTGGAGATTCTGAATGTAAACAAGAGGATCATCCCCTTCCTGCAACATTTTCACCATAATAGCACCCATATCCCACGTGTCCGGATACAGTACTCTAAGCACTTTCCACACTGCCACCCTACAATTATTGAACGGTGTGCCATCATGAGCAGTATTTACTGTAGTAACACTAGAATAACCTGCTCTTGGCCAAACATCATCAGCCCTTTCCCCAAGGATAGCGATTAGAAGACCATTAATGTCCCCTATAGCTAGCATGTTCCCTCCTGTCATTTTCTCTAACTCATGTATCCATTTCCCAGCGCCAGAAGTTAAACTCAGGAGTTTACACCTTAAATGATCCTTACCCTTCTGTGGCCAAGGTATATATTGTGGCCTGGCTCCTCCTTTCTCTAACAAAGGAAACTGTGAAATCCCAAACTCGCATTCGTCTCCCATTGTCTGTCTATTCATAACAGGGACAATGGCTCTGCACCTTTTTCTTCCTGGCAGTGACCTTAGACTGCTCACATAAGGTGGCGAGTCCCCCCTCTCACTATGGGATCACCCTCTAGGTGGATCTAACCGCGTCAATGAAGAATATGAATGTGTCTTTGTAGTATCCTATTGAGCTTATCTATTGAAAGCGAGTGGCTTTCTAGCTTGCGGCTTCCACTTCATAGAATGTTTATGTACGAGGGACGTAATGAGGGAGGACGGTTGGAGGGATGTCGGAGTGAGGACGGAGGCTGCACTGCGGGGCGCCGGTTGTATTTATATTACTTTGTATGCGCAGAATAAAGAACGAGCTTTACCTCACCAAGTGCCTGTCGCATACATCAAATGGCGACGAGGATGCCAACGCCTTGAGAGCCCACGGGTTGGTTAAGGCGAGAGCAGCAGCAGTGTTTGACTTGGATCCAAGTGCCGACGTTGCCGGCCACAGGAGATAGTCGAGAGCAGACGCTCCAAGCAGCTGCACTATCAGTGCAGGCTTGTGCTGACAGGGAGAGCAGACGCTCCGAACTAGAGCTTTGACGTTGCGCTGGTTTGTGCAGTTCGGGTCCTTAGTGGGGCCAAGGTGAGGGGCGGGTGCTCCAACTGATGTTCCCACGTTGGTTTGCACAGAGCCCTCCCCGCCCTCGAAGCAAACTGCGTGTCCTGTAAGTGGCACGTTAGAAAAAAGGACCCACAAGAGGACTAGTCACATGATCTGCCTGACATCCAGGCAGAATGAAGAGTAGACAATGATCCACTCCTCCTCTTCACAGTACTTTGGGGAAAGTGCTATAAGAAAATAAATTGACAAAGAGGCACACTAATTCACTAATTTTCAAGCCTAATAAGGTATACAGGAAAAATCTGCATCATAAGAAGATAGAAAAGTTAATTACTGCAGGATGATGCAAGGCATCAGCATACAACCGCCGGCAAGTTTCCTTCCAACTCCTGGTCAACCAGTGGTCCTGTGGTCAGAATGGAAAGAATTCTGGTTAAATTATATTCAAGCTGTAGAACAAGAGGAACTCACTTCACGAAAAAATAAATTACTATTGCTACACACGTTGGGGTTGGAAGGACAAAGGAAGTTCAGAGAATTACCAGAATTGACCGTAGATGAAGCTGGTGACGCTGATGAACATGATAGAGCTATTAGGCAATTGGACAAGTATTATGCTCCAGAAACCAATGTGGCCATAAACAGGTACAAGTTCTATACTAGAGTACAGAAGGAACATGAGAGCATTGAAGAATATGTCTCTGCATTGAGAGTACTATCACGGACATGCCAATTTGGAAATGGCATCACGTTGGATGAGTTGATCAGAGACCAGATCATTATCCACTCGAAAGATAACATAATTCAGGACAGATTGTGGATGGTGGTCAATCCGTCCTTACCGGAAACCATTGCGATAGCAAAACGAGTAGAACACACTCAATTGTGCTCAAAGGAGATGAGGAACAAGAAAGAAGAAGCTGTACAAAGTATGCAAAAACATAGCCAGAGCAGCAAGGAGATGCAAGAGAAGGAAACAGAAGAACAAGCTCAGGTCAATGTAATTAAACCTAAAGACAGAGTTGGGACAAATATTAAGAACAAAGACAAAGTTGAAGTCAATGCAGGCCGGAGTAACAGAATAAGGAGTCATGAGCAGAGAGGGAATTCATATAGAGGAAAGAATTGGGCGAGAAATGAACCCAGACCTCAAAATGAACAGAGAATTCAGTACAACCAGCAGAAGGAAGGGGACAGATGTTATAATTGTGGCAGAGTTGGTCACTATGCCTATGCAAGACAATGTCCGGCATTGGGACAAAAGTGTGAAAACTGTGGTATAAGAGGCCATTTCGCAGTCACGTTTAGAAGAAGGAAGAAAGTCTCCGTCATTATGGAAGAAGAAGAGGAGTCGGATGAAGAAAGGGTGTTTCTGATACGAGAACCACCTGATGGAGAATTTAAATGCCCAAGTTGTGATGTGTTCCTAGACAACTGGAAAATAAAGGTGAAAGTGGATAGTTGTTCGCCCTGGACAATTATTACCAAGAAAACATGGAAGAATTTAGTAATACGTGGCCTCAAGACTAAGATGGAAGCATCAGACATACTAAACCCTGGTGGGTTTGAGGGATCCAAAATCAAGATGATTGGATGGTTCTCGAGCATTGTTCAATTCAAAGACAGAAGGTCTCAAGTAAAGGTATACGTAGCAGAAAAAGGAGTAGACGTTTTGGGTTGGAGAGATCAAGCTGGACTCAGAATCAGGTTGGATCCAAGTAATGAGGAGCAGATCCTGGTTGTCAACAAGAGTCAAGCAGGTGGGAACAAGGAAGCCAAGGAAAAGGAACAGGGCAAAGCAGTTAAATTGGGTTTGTTGAAAGACTTTTCACACAGGATTCGCCTTAGGGAAGGAGCAACGCCTGTCAGGCACACGAAATCCAGACCTATTCCGTTTGCCATTGCTGAAAAGGTTGAACAGGAATTGGCTTTATTAGAAGCTGAAGGAGTTATAGAGAAAATTGAGTCATCTGAATAAGCCCCATTGTGGTGGCTTTAAAAAAAAATGGCAAGCCTAGGATTTGTGTAGACTTAAGAGATGTCAACAAGAACATCATAACAGATGTGTTTCCACTTCCTATAATATCTGAAATGCTGAATCGTATTGATAATGCTGATATGTTTTCTACATTAGACCTATCTAGCGCTTATCATCAGATATCTTTGACGGAAGATTGTAGAGATATTACGGCATTTGTTACACCACATGGGTTGTATCGTTACAAACGTATGCCGTTTGGACTGGCGTCTGCGGCAGCAGTATTCCAGAGAATTATGACGTATGTGTTGAAAGGTTTGAGTGGAACGCTTGTATATCAAGATGACATAATAGTGTTTGGTAAGGGATCTTCGGAGCATGATAGGAGATTAAAGGAAGTGCTGAAGAGGTTAGAGGAAGTTGGGTTGAAAATTGAAGAAAGTAAATGCAAATTTGGGGTAAGGGAGGTAGAGTATTTAGGACATGCAGTGAATGGTAAGGGCTACAAACCCAAAAGAGATGCATTGAAAGCCATCAAGGAGTCTCCTGAACCTAAAAACAAGGACGAGTTAAAGTCGTTTTTAGGATTGTGTGAATATTACAACAGGTTTGTAAGGAATTTTGCCAGTACAACAGAACCATTGAGGAGTCTGTTAAAGAAGGATAAAACATTTATTTGGAGTGATGAATGTAGTGAGGCAGTTGGAAATATAAAACAAGGAATTTGTAACTCTGTAGAATTGGGAGGATTTGTTTATGGGAGGCTGACCAAGATCACAGTGGATGCTAGTGGGAGTGGTTTGGGAGCAGTGTTGACACAGATCGATGAGGAGGCTAATGAGAAAACTATCAGTCATGCTTCGCGGGCTATTTCAGAAACAGAAGGTAGATATTCTGTAATCGAGAAGGAATTGTTGGCTTGTTCTTGGGCAGTGAATTATTTCAGAAAATATTTATGGGGAAACAAGTTTATTGTTCAAACTGACCACAAACCTTTGATAGAAGTTCTTACGGTGAAAGGGATGTGTAAAGCTTCACCGAGATTAGCTAGACTGAGTTTAAAATTACAAGATTACAATTTCTCTGTGAAGTATGTGCCAGGGAAAAGGAATATCATTGCTGATTATTTATCTAGATTACCATTGAAGAGTGATGTAGCAAGTGCAGACTCTGATGAGGAAATAGTGGCAACAATTTTTGAGGTCACGTCCAAGGAGATGTGGATGGAGGAATTGGCCAAAGATGATGAGTTGCAAGAGATAAGGAGATACACAAAGTCTGGTTGGCCTGAAAAAAGGTTGTCAGCGAAGGGTGTAGGAGATTTTGGGAGGTTAAGGATGAATTGTCCATGGAGGATGGATTTTTGGTGAGAGGAGATAAATTAATTCCCCCACATGAGTGAGCTCATTGAGAAGGCACACCAAGGCCATCCTGGTATCACAGGTACTAAGAATAATGTGCGTTTGAAATATTGGTGGCCAGGCATGGATATTATGATTGAGAGATTTATCAGGAATTTTTGGCCATGTCAAAACAGTGATAAAAGTTGCAAGATTGTAAAGTACAAACCAATTAACATTGACAAAGGTGATTCACCATGGGAGATGCTAGGAATTGATATTATTGGACCATATATCAAACTTGTTGGAGAAAAAAAGTTCCTGATAGTTTTAGTGGATTATTAATCAGGTTGGGTAGAAGTCAAAGCGGGGAAGAAAATTGAGACAGGTGAGATAGTAAAATTCTTAATGCAGATTTGCAGAAGGGAAGGATTTCCCAAAGTAATAATAAGTGATAATGGTGTTCAGTTCAGAAGTAGAGAAATTAAAGAATTTGCCAAGAAGGTAGGAATTGAATGGAGGTTTTCGTCATTATACCACCCACAAACCAATGGGCTAGTGGAAAGATATAACCGTGTAATTGTAGAAGCAGTAGAATTGGCGTTGAGTAACAATATGCCGGTTGATGAAGTTCTTAAGGAGAGAATATGGAGTACTAGGATGTCAGTTAAAAGAGGAATGGAGGTCTCTCCTTTTGAATTAATGAGGGGGAGAGCTCCCAATACGTTGTTAAATCCTGAATGGGTTAATCAGAGGAAAACTTTGAATACAGGATCACAGAGTCCTGACAGACAGCAAGATATATATGATTTACATAAGACACCTACTGAGAAGTGTAGATTGAAGATAATGCCGGGAGATTTTGTGCGAATCAAGTTAGGAAGGGTGACTCAAAATACAGTAGACCTGTCAAGGTGATACAAGTGTTCAGGAGAGCGGTTAGAGTGGCAGGAGGATCTGTATGGAATCTGGATAGAGTTAGTAAGTGGATGTGGAAAGGTAATAGTGCGGGACATGTGCAAGTCAAAGTGGAAAGGAGAAGGAGTGATTTATTTGGTGATGACTATATTTTAAATGGAATGGATGTGGTGAATGGTGAAGTGGTGAGACAGTCTGGTGAGGAGAATGTACAACGACAACAAGGAGTTGAAATGTCTGGTAATAGGAATGTGCGTAGTTCAAGAGAGAGGAGGTTGCCGTTTTGGTCTAGGGATTATGCCATGTGATATATATTACAAGTGCATTTAGCTGTGATGTTCTTCTATTAGTCTTATTCCAGCCTCATACGTAAGCATTTATGCATTTATACTATTTTGTTCTTTAGTCTTTATTTTTATATTAACCTTGATTTGTTGCTGTAATGCTTTGTAGGTTTTAAGTTTCATTCTCCTGTTGAATATGTTTAGGGGGGGGTGATATAGTATCCTATTGAGCTTATCTATTGAAAGCGAGTGGCTTTCTAGCTTGCGGCTTCCACTTCATAGAATGTTTATGAACGAGGGACGTGATGAGGGAGGACGGTTGGAGGGATGTCGGAGTGAGGACGGAGGCTGCACTGCGGGGCGCCGGTTGTATTTATATTACTTTGTATGCGCAGAATAAAGAACGAGCTTTACCTCACCAAGTGCCTGTCGCATACATCAGTCTTCTTGTTCAGAATCCACCTGGTTGCCTGTTGTATTCCGACACAATGGGCCTCATTATAAGGCTGGTGCTCCCGGAATGAAGGGGGCCGGTACGGGACCGGCCCCCTTCATTACGGGAGTGCTAATTATGAGTTTCCCTTTGCGGGACCCGGATCAGATGCCTGGTAAAACCAGGCGTTTTTTCCGGGTCCCGCGAGGGAAAGAGGGAGGTAATAACGGGACACTCATAATGTGCCCATTGTTACCTCCATCCCCATTCCCATTGAGCCCTATGGGGGCTCAAATGGGAATGGGGAATGTTTCCTGCAAGGAGGAATTACCGGGTCCTCCAATGTTGGAATTACCCGGTTATTCCTCATTGCAGGAACCCGGTAAATGAGCCTGGTTTGGCGGCAGCCATGGAGCTAAGAGCTCCAAGGCTACTGCCAAACTCGTAATGAGGCACAATGTGTCTGTGACATCTGTCAATGGATGCTCAGTCAGAATGAAAAGAAGGAGTCAAACTCAGTTGTCACAGGCAGGCAGAAACCCTCACCTGCTAGTGAATATAACTTGCATATGGAGTAGGGAATACGGATAAGGATCCCACCACTCTCTATTAACAGATATAAGATATCAGTGGGCATCCAGTTTGAGATGGCTGCTGGAGGATTCTAGAATGGCTGGCAGCGGAGTAGCAGCTTAACTCAACTGCTCTGGACCTCTCCCTGAAGATATTTATAAATGAAATTATAATGAGTTCCAAGAAAAAGATAGGTGAAGCGGAAAACCCTGCCTCAAAGAAACCCAAGCAGGTTCCTGAGATGGGGGATCCCCCTAGCCTCTCAGATGTCTACAAGACTATTCTTCAGGTGGCGCAAGATGTCAGTGATATTAAGCTGACTATGGCTGAGCTTAATTTGAAAACTGGACATCTGGATGGCAGGGTCACTGATTTGGAAAAGACCTCTCTGACTATGAGCTCTGAGATCGCAGGCAGCTTCCAGGCTTATAATAAATTGAAAACATCAGATTGGTTGGTGTGGAGGACTCTGCTGGGGATGATGAAGACTTGCCTTCCTTGATTATAAGGACAGTTTTCATTGCACTACTGTCAGGTTGGAGGACATTGATAACATCTTTCAGATTGGTAAACACCTGGGTGACAAAGCAAGGCATATCTTGGTATCCTTTCTGAATCTCAGGTCTAAGGAGTGCTTGATGAAAGCTGCTAGGCAAGTGGGGAATGTGACATTCAAAGGTGTCCTGACTTCCCTAAAGAAATCCTGATTCTGAGGAGATCTCGGGGGGCTAAAGAACTGGCCAGACAGCTTACACTGAAGGCTTTTCTAAGTAAAAATAATGTCTTGACTATTGCTTTTCCTGATGGGGAGAAGAGCACGTCGGATTCTGCCCTTGTACTTGAGTGGCTGGAGACATATAAGAGGGGCCTTCCTACATCTGCCCTAAACATGGAGTAATTTGGGTCAGCATATGCCGCCCCCCCATTCCCCTCATGTGTTTGGGACTTTTGTTCTATTTTTTATTAATTTTTACAAGTTTGTTATGAGTTTGGCAATTTTAAAATGGCACCGTGTTTAGATGACAGTTAACGTTTAAATAAGTCTATGGAACTGTGGCTTGCCTTCATTCGCCATGTGGATTGCTGCTCATGTTTTCATCTCGCAGCCTCGGTATGTGTTTCCTACTGCTTGGGCCTTTTGGAGTAAAGGACCTTCCGTGTCCCGTATTACGTGATTCTGCCGTCTATGTGCGTACACACTCAGCTGTTCGTATCATTCCGGGCGGACCGCACGTCAATCGGAACTTGCCGTGGAGCATTCGTGCTTTCGCTGGCTGTACAGATGGCTAAATGAGCGAGAAAGCCTGATTCATGGAGGACCCGCGAGTGGTTGTTGTCGTGGAGAGTGTCACTGAACACAGAGAGGTACGTGTCTCCATGGTAATGATTGGTGCCCCTTGAGGGACATGGAAGATATGCATTTAAAAGGCTGATGTCATGCTGCCTCAGCCTGCTCCCGCATGACTTTACTAACGTCAGCAAGGTTGCACAGGGACAATGCGCAGGATCCGTGGATCCAGGCCCGGGGACCTGTCAGTGGAGTATACTGCGAGGGGATGAGCACTCGTTGGGCCACATATTTTGGCAGGATTTCTACAAGGCAGGGTTCCTGCACCTTGGGGCGCTCCCGTGTGGATGTTTCTGGCATTTCTGGCCCCCGTCACAGTGGTTAACATCATACAGGGGTTGGAAGCACCAGTTCATTGCTGCCCGGCATCAGGCCCCCGAGCTTCAGTTCCCAACTATTTTTGGAAGCCTGACATTGATAATGGACATGGCGGGGCAGGATAGCATAAACTCAAGTGGAGCATTGGGCACAGAGGGAGTGATAACTCCATTTACAGTGCCATTATTTGACTTTTTATGAATTTGTGCTTCTGGTACTTCTGGAATTGCTTACATGGCCACCACTCTTTATGACACCCATATGTTTATTGGAACTATGAAAGGAATGATGTGGTTGTGGTTTTTGTGGGATTTGGGTAGTCGGGTACAATGTCAAAGATATCTATGGGGTTTCATATATTACATGTTCTTCTTTTTGCATTTATGGATATGGAACTAGGTTGCCTTTTATGTTTTCTATGTTATGTTACAGTATATTTATGTAATTGGACTGCTTATATGGTTCCGTTTGATGCCAATTTATCTCTCAAAATGTTAATTAGGTTTTTTGGGGGGTGGGGGGTCTGGAGGCATTTTGGTATATACGCAAATATTCTTACTTGGTTTTGATTCTGCTTTTTTGGAAATAATTTCTTGATGTATTATAGTTGGTTTTAAGGTTCCTTGGGGGAGGTCCTGGGGATGGTTTGGAATGTTGTTTGTTAAATTGTTTTTTGGGTTGAATAGACTTCGTAGCCTTATCTGTTCTTTTTGTTTTTTACCTTTTGTTTTTGGTTCATATATATATGTGCATCATTTTTTATGTTTTTTCTATGCTAATTTTACTTTTGAGGTTTTAGACTTTCATGTTGTAATGATGGCCTCTCACAAAGGTGGGGCGGACAATGATCTCTGTGTGGTCTCTTGGAATGAGAATGGGGTCAATAATTCGCTTAAGAAAAAGAAGGTGTTTCACATGTTACAAGACATGCATGCTGACATCTGTTTCTTACAGGAGACTCATATTTTGACGGATGAAATCTCTAAATTGGAAAAGGAGTGGGTTGGTTCAGCTTATGGCTCTTCATTTTCGTCTAGGTCAAGAGGTGTGGCCATTTTATTTCGGAAGAAACTGCCTGTTAAAGTTTTGAGAGAATGTGCGGATAAGGATGGTAGGATGATTGCCTTGTTGGTGGAGATTCAGGGGGAATTGTTGACGCTCTGCAATGTGTATGCTCCAACGGTGGATGACGGCTCCTTTTTTAGAATGGTATCACAGACCCTTTTAGATTTGAATAATCCAAATGTTCTTCTTGGAGGGGATTTTAATACTGTGGTTGATCCTATACTGGATAGAAGTCAGGTCAGGCGTGTGCTGCGTTGTGATCATCCTCACAGGGCACTTGGATCGCTCTTGGATGAACATGATTTAAAAGATACATGGCGTCTGAAGAACTTAGACAAACGTCAATACAGTTTCTTTTCTAGTGCTCATGGTGTGTTCTCTCGGCTGGACATGTTGTTTTCAGGTGGTCAGGGGTCAGAAAATGTTCTATCATGTGAAATTGGAAATATTTTATTGAGTGATCATGCCCCTGTAGTGATGCATTTGAGCCTTAAATTTCGGTGTGTACGGACTTTCTCATGGAAACTGAACACCTCTATCTTGTTAGATGATGATATATTAGAGCGGATTGTTTCAGAAGCAAACTATTTTGTCATGGAGAATCGCTCAGAAGAAGTCAGTGTGGCAAACATGTGGGAAGCCTTTAAATACTGTATGCATGGAGTTTGCTTGGGGTTATCTAGTGGTAAACGGAAGAGGGAGGAGAGGAACAGGATTGATCTTGATCTACGTATTGGTGAGATCTCTCGGGATTTGATGCTTGATCCATCTGACTCTCTTAAATTGGCTACTTTGAAAAAACTTAAAAGAGAAATGGAAGACTCTTTGTCACTAAGGGCAGAGCGAGGCCTGTTCTATTCTAAAATAACGTATTTTGAGAAGGGAGAACGTTGTGACCGATGGCTGGCATACCGGTTGAGGAAAAGAATTTCGGAGTCTGCAATTGCTTCTGTAGTAGACCGGGAGGGTAGAATTACATTTGATCCCAAACAAATTAACTCAATTTTTCGGGATTTCTACAAGAATCTGTATATTAATGAGGCTGGTGTTACTGGTATGGGGGAGGACTTTTTGGGCAATTTGAACCTGCCTAAGGTTCAGGATACTGAACGTAATCTTCTTGGAGATACGATTACGGTGGATCAGATTAAGAGTGCGATTTCTGAGCTGAATGTGGGTAAATCCCCGGGCCCGGACGGCCTCCCGTGTGAATTTTATAGGTTACTCCAGAATTCGGCCTTGGAGCTTTTGAGAGACATGTTTGTTTCGAGTAAACTGGAAGGGACATTGCCTAAAAGTACAAATCAAGCATCTATTTCAGTCTTTTTGAAAAAAGGTAAGGACAGTAATCTTCTGGCTAATTATCGTCCGATCAGCCTCATCAATACGGATAATAAGATTCTTGCCAAAGTTCTTGCTATGCGGCTGGTACAGTTTCTACCAGCTTTGATTGATGAGGAACAATCGGGTTTCATGAAAAATCGGAGTACGTCCAGTAATATCAGGAAATTGTTAATTACCATGGAAATGGCGGACAGAATGGACTGTGATGCCGCTGTCCTTTCCCTCGATGCGGAGAAAGCTTTTGACAGGGTCAGTTGCGAGTACTTGTTTTCGGTATTGAGGAGGATGAATTTGGGTGAGGATTTTGTTTCTTGGGTTGCACTTCTTTATGCCAATCCAACGGCCACAGTTAAGACTAATGGGGTGGTGTCGAAACCTTTTTGTTTGCATCGAGGCACGCGTCAGGGTTGTCCTTTTTCTCTTTTGTTATTCATATTGGCGATTGAGCCTTTAGCAGTTTGCATCAAAAATGAACCGGATTTGCAAGGTGTTCATTGTTGGGGTGTTATGCAAAAAGCTTGGCTTTATGCTGATGATCTTTTGTTGGTGCTGCAGAATTTGGAAGTGTCCCTGCCCTGTCTAGTGAGGATTTTGTCTGATTATCACGATTGTTCTGGATACAAGATTAACCGCTTGAAATCAGAAGTGTTACCCCTGTCTAACAGGTGCGATAAGACTCTGGTTACAGGGCTAGGGTTTACCTGGTGTGATGTGCGATTGCGCTATTTGGGGGTTTGGCTTACACATCCGGTCTCCCTTATGGTTGATGAAAACATGAGTGTAGTACTTCAGGATTGCAAGATGGATTTGGGAAGATGGTCACTGCTTAATCTTTCGCTGTGGGGGAAAGTTAATGCCCTGAAAATGAATTTGACGCCTAGAATTAACTTTATATGCTCCCGTTGAAAATTAGGAGTAGTCACTGGAAAGATTTGGATCGTCTGGTTCAAGAATTTTTATGGGACAGAAAACCTCTGAGACTCAGTCTTTGGAAATTACAGCTTCCGGCTCATTTAGGTGGTTTAGGTGTTCCAAATTTTAGGGCCCATCATTTGGCCTTTTCTGCTTGTTCTTTTGTTCCATTTTTGACAAGTGAGCTGGATAGCTGGGCGGGTTCAGAGTCAGGAGCATATGGGCCGCTGTTGACCACTAATAGGAAGATTCCTGGTGGCAGTCTGTTGACTACGTCATTTTTGCGCGATTCATGGATTGAAGTCTTGTCATTGCTGGGTCGTGACGCATTTAAGTGCAGAAGTGCCTCGATCTGGCTGAATCCTAGGATTAGGGATAATTTGAGGACAGTTTTTTGGCCTGAATGGTTTTTGATGGATATTAAACTGGTTTCTGATTTGGGGAATGAAGATCGGTGGTTGACTGCTGCTGAGATGAGAGAGAGATGGAATTTTGTTGGACTATCGGACTCGGCCTGAAGAGGGCGGTAGGTGAGGTGGACTGGTCTGACTCTTGGGATGTGAAGGCTTTTCTGACTGAATCAGATGGGAAGAGAGGTGGTCTGGCCAGTAGATTTTACAAGTTAATCGTGTCACATTATCAGAAGAATGACAATTTGCGGAGAGTTTGGAGTGAGAGAATAGGGTCTGAAATAGATATTGATGCTTGGCAGAATATGTGTAGTAATGTCTCACTGTGTTCACTGAACTTGAGTGAGAGATCTCGCCAAGTCAAGATTCTGAATCTAGTGTACTGGTGCCCTGAAAGACTTCATAAAAGAGGTATGTCAGACAATGCAGATTGTTGGGGTTGTATTCAGGAAGTAGGATCACTGGAACACATGCTGTGGAGCTGTGTGAGGGTCAGAGATTTTTGGAATAAGGTCTGTGAGGTTTGTGGAAGGATTACTGGTGGAGGGTCTGTTCTTGATTTTAGGACGGTTGTCCTATGTGATGTTTCAGGCTTGGATGATGTCTGCTCTGCCCTGAAGAAGTGGATCTATAGGGCATTCATTGTGGCCAAGAGATTAATTCTCTGTGGATGGAAAGGTAGGGTCCCTCCGTCCTACGAGGAATGGATCCAAGAAATGCACAATCTGTCAAGGATAGAAAAATTGATATACAAACTGAAAGGTAAATTGTCTGCATATGAGAAGATCTGGAACGTGTTTAACGATTTCTTTTAGTTTTTTTTTATTTCGTTTTTTTCTGTACTGTAGTTTGCTGAATTGTTTGATGTTTCTGTATTCATGTATATATTATAAATAAATGAATATAAAAAAAAAGAGATGGCTGCTGGAACTCTCTTATACACGGCTGTGATAATGGATGGCACCACACAAAACGGGGAAAATTCCTGAAAACCCATCTTGGCATTAGCATAAGCAAACATGTCCATGAGAGGGCCTCCTTGTAGAGGTATGTTCCTTTGGTCTCAACTCTAAGATTATCCTCTTTCTCAGAGGATGGTTCAGGTTCATTGGAAGATGAAGATATGGAAGAATCCTTCCTTTTGGAGGGTATTTCTTGATCAGAAAACATCTCCCTGATAGGTGTTTTGACAATTGCCTGAATCTTTCCTTCTGACAGCCATTGGGAATTCAGCCTCAATCTATCATCCTCCCTTTGTCTTTTATATGCGAAAGGAAAAGTGAGGAAGAGTCTGAGAGTTCACCCCTGACTTATTTCCCCTCTCAGTACTCATGCTTTCTGCAAGCATTGCAATGTATAACATTTGAGGTGACTGTGAACAAGACATTTGCCACTGAATGTATATTTCCTTCCTCAATGAGAACAGGGAATATTAGGCATGTGCAAGCTGGGCAAGCCAGCAGAACCCTCAATCTCACCATGCTTGATTAGCCATGCAGTGTGCCGAAGAAGAGAAATCATGGCTTCTGCTCTTTCATTTGGGTGCATAACATGAAAAAGTAACTAGCCTGCCTGAGTTCACCTAACATGATCCCACTGGGGTCAATTGATGGAAATAGTAAATGGACCTCCCTGGACCACATTCACTTGATTTGGACAATAATAGTAGGCGTGTCTGGTCTTTCTAGGGACTGTGATGGCAATTGTAGGAATGTAATCCATCATTTCCAATCTCAGACATGGCTTTGTAGGGACATAGGGAGTCTTAGTTAAATCCTCAGGTGCTCAAAAGATGGGAAGAAAAGAGACAACCTGATGAGTAGTCATGAAGGACAGAACCAATTCACAGGATAGTGGGTTTCAAACTGTCCTGGGGGATTCAAAACTGAAACAAAAATATGTTTTATGGTTTCTGTCTGGAGTTGTGTCCACTTCACAAGTAAGCATGGGGACTAGGAAAAGGAACACACAGGTCTTTATACTTCATTTAAAAGAAAGAACTAGGCGTACTAATGGTACTTAAGACAGGTTCACTAATGGAAGCAGCATAACATGAAATGGAGTGGTCTAGTACTTCTGGCAATCCATCTAGAGAAGTGCTATAGTTTAGGAGAGTTGGAAAGCCAATTATATTTATCTTTGTATTTTATGGTTTGTGGAGTAGGCCTAGCTTGAGAGAAGTGTATCACATTACAATGGGAGGGTGCCAGCTTTGGGATTGGCATATTATTCAGTAGACAGTACTGCTGTTGGAGGGAGGGCAATATCTTTATTCATCTTGCAGGTGTTGTTGAAAAGGCTAACAAGGGAAGGATTCTTCAAAATATGCTAATTATCGTCCCATTTCCTTGTAAAATGTAGATGTAAAGAATTTTGCAAAGGTTAAGTCTTTGAGGTTGCAAAAATATATAGGAGAATTGATAGGTGGTTCTCAAGTGGGATTTATGGACAACAGACATTGATATGATAACATTAGGACATTATTAAATATAATAGGTCTGTCTCGTGAGAAGGTGGAAGAAGTACTTCTTATTTTCTTTGATGCTGAAAAAGTGTTTGATTGTGTGAATTGGTCATTTCTTAATTTTACATCACCCCGGATGGGCTTTGGTCCACAATTCTTAAATGCAATAGGTGCTTTGCAGTATAATATTTCAGCTAAAATATGGGTTAATGATGTTTTGTCTCAAGCTTTTCGGTTGTACAGGGGAACTAGACAGGGTTGTCCACTTTCACCCTTCTTATTTAATTTAGTTCTTGAGCCATTCTTGATATACCTTAGACAGGAACAGAATATTAATGGGTGGAAATTAAGGGATGGAGAGGTGAAAGTTCTGGCTTATGCTGATGATTTAACAGTGGTTTTGACAAATCCAGAGATGGGGGGGGGGCATTACTAAGAGATAAGTTACAGGAAGTAGGGGAATTGTCTGGGTATAAGGTAAATTGGTGGAAAACAGTGGTCTTTCTGCTTAAAATTAGTCCGTTACATAAAAGATTGCTGGATTGGGATTGTCATTGGGCTGAGGTTTTGATGAACTATTTGGGCATTTATTTGGTACGAGATGTTAGAAGAATGATGAATATAATGTGGATAAATTAAAAGAAGTGCTGGTTAGGGATATACAACGATGGGATAGGTTGACTTTGGGCATTTGGACTAAAATGAGTGCGATAAAAATGATGTTGTTGCCCAAGGTTTTATATTACATCCAGTCTCTCTGTCTCCAGTTTACCAAGAAGGTGCTCAAGAGTATTGATAGGCTTTTTATGGATTTCTTATGGGAGAAGTGAAGTAGGCCGAAAATTCCACGATTTATTATGATACGTAGGATTAAGGATGGGGGTTTCGGCTACTCAGAGTTGGAAAATTATTATAAGCGTTTCTTATTAAAAAAACATCCTATTACTTTGGAGAAAGGAAGACTTCGGATCCTTACTGGCTTTTGATGGAGCGGGAGAGATTATATCCCTTTTCTGTGAATTATTTATATTCCTATGGAAGGATACCGAACTCTGGGAAAACATTAGAATCAATGGTAGTTTTGAAATCTGCTCGTGTTTCTTGGATTGAAGGGTGTGGACAGTCTTTGTTTTTTTTATGATTCAGCATCAATTTGGCTGAATCCAGGTCTGCAAATTGAAAATAAAATGCTTAATTGGAGAGTTTGGGCTAACAAGGGTATTTTAAAGATAGGAGATGTTTGGAGGGAAGGAATGATGGTTCCATTTGCGGATCTAGTTAGCTGTTATGGTTTGAACAATAGGGAGTTTAGGAGATATAGATCTCTAGAGCAGTTGCTGAGGGAGAGATTACAGATGTTGAATACACCCTTAGATTGTAGGCCTCAAATCCATGAATTGTTCACTGCACCACCAGGGGTGGTTTCGACCTTTATTAAGCTGATGCCTCTACAGGAATGTGTGTTGAACTCTTGGGACAAGCTGAGAGTGGAATGGGAGTCAGAAATGGAAGTGGAATTGTCTGAAGAATTGTGGAATTATGCGTGGAAAGCAACAGTGAAAGCTAAAGTTGATTTAAACCTGAGATATATTCATCAGCGCATTTTAGGACGTCTTTATTGGACGCCTGTGAGAATGAATAGGAGAGGATTGGCATACAGACTTATGTTGGGGTGTAATTACTCAAGAGGGACCTTCAAACACATGCTTTGGGAGTGGAGAAGAGTGTTAGATTTTTGGAAGGATATTTTGGATCGGGTTGATTTGGTGGTAAATGATTTATTCCCTCGAACGTTTAAGTCAGTAATATTTCTTTCAGTTAATAATAGGAGTGGAGATATATGCGACTCCCTGGATTGGATTGATAGAGCTCTGTTTATTGCTATTGAAAATATAATGAAAGTGTGGAAATCTAGAAAAAAACACACTATGAAAATTGTTTGTCAGACATGCGAACACTTTCATGGTATGAAAAAACTCAAGCTCTGGAGCATGATCGGGAGGTTGAATATGTTGAGATGTGGGGATCGTTCAATAATTTGTTTCACTAAAGTGTAGGACTTGTTTTATAGGTGTATAAATAATATCAGGGCTTTTGTATTGTCTTTACGGTGTCTTGTAGTTGAGATGAAATGTGGGGGTAGAAATTGATTCTATGGATTAGCTGCAAATCCACATCCACATGTATGTTGTTTCTGTTTGATAATTTTGTGTAAAAGTAATAAATAAAGTGAAAATAAAAGATAGAAACCATAGGATGGTTCTGGCCTTTCCATCCACTGCCAGGATTGAGTTCCAGATGGTTGGGTAACGACAGGAGACGGTCTGGTTGCAAGTCTTCTCTTTACGGCTAGTTAAGACTTCAATCTTTCGATACTTTTGTTACGCAAGTTGTGAGAGCCTCCAGGGATGTGGAGTTTACCCACCAAGTATGTTGGTGTTCCGTTCGAGACTGCCTTGTATCTGATGCATATAGTTTTAAATTTGATCTTGGTGGGTAAGGGGATCCAGTGAAGCTGGCATAGCAGAAGAGATACGGTTGAACTTGAGGTCACAAGCTAGAAGTCCATTAAGGGGTCATTGCCTTTTTCAAAGTGTAAGATCACAAGGGCTTGGACCACCATGGACCACCAGGTGCAAGCCATGTCAAGATGAAGGGATTAATTCAGCAGAGTGTTGAGATTTGTAGGAATACAGTTTGTGCTTTTTTGGCCATGCACTAATGGAAGGCAATTCTACTGTTAACTGAAGACCAGGGATTTTTCTGAGTTTGACACCTGCAAGTCGAATCTTTTCAGGTGCATGTTACAAATGCCGTATCATATCATGTCATCCAGCCAATGTTCAACAGGTTGTTTCTGGGAAGGGGACCAAAGAGGGTGATTTTGTTCTTGGTGGGGTCCAGTTTGAGGTAGGTTTGACATTCATATTTTCATGATACCAAAGCATTCATAGAGATGGGTGATGTCCTGTGCGCCACTGACCTTAATCAGAGTGTTAAGTGCCATGCACTGCCTTTTGTTTATTATACTCAAGTACAGCATTACAGATTTAGCAAGTGAACATGGATGCCCTTGGCAAAAACATAATTTGCCCTTGATCATTTATATCTACTCAGTGCAAAAACGAGGACAAGTGTCTATGGACAGAGAATATGGTGAATTACAGTGAACATGGCATTTACATGATTGTGCATGCCTTACATTCATATCTTTTCACATAATAATTGGAGGACCAAGAAAGTAACTCCATTGTTCTGATCACTCCCAGGTCGAGCGGGCAGCACAGGGTTACTCCATTATTAACCTATGACAAGCAACATCCAAAACAACTCATGAGGCCCATAGTCAAAATGCGAACTGACGTAATTACGTTACCCGGAAGTAGCCTTGTGCAGCGTATATTTGAAGGCTGAGCAGTAATCACAAAGCATACATAAAAGAATGTATTACCAGAATAGAAACCACGGTTCCTGTGCTATCATAAGACTATGTGGACGCTCGCGCTTAATACAAGGTTTTAAAAGATAAACATGGACTTGGAATTCACTTTGAAGAGCCTTGGAAAAGGGGTTGATGGATTAGTGTTGTGGATCTGAGAGCTGTTTTTGCCAAAGGATCCATTCAACTCTTTCCATCTCTGCTAGTTTACCCCAAACAGCGAGCACAGGATTAAAGGCAGAAATAATGCAGACACATGCCAGAAGTGTGTTATCGGCTACAGTGGATTGATGACGTCATGTCTGCACTTTTATAGACCCTGGATGGACCCTTATGATTTTCATGTTGGGGAGCCAGACACTGTATGTCCTGCTCTTTTCACATGGTGTATGAGCGCCGACTCTTACACTATATTTTTGTTAACAGTTAAAGTAATTATAGAGAACTGTTTTGGGTTAAAACGACTAGTGAACTTGACTGCGGTGTGTTTTAGTCCTAATTTAGCAAAAAGCAAAGACTTTGCCCCTAATGAACACTGCATGGCTGGGATTGAGACTGTGGTTGCATACAAGCCCAACCATAAGGGTGCTCACTCTGCCCCCACCCATGCACTCCCTCAAATAACATCAGAGGTATTGGCAAATAAGATGTGTGTACTATAGAATGGCATAACTGCCGTTAACATTGTTTACGATTTGGCAGGGTTCGATGCCCAAAGTTTTAATGATTCACGCAAGCAAATATTGGTGGACATAAGTGGCAAGCAGCAGATTTTAAAATGTTTTTTTTTAATACGTTTAAGTCAATGGCTTTACAGAATAGTACATTTGAAAGCACATTGTCCTTGTGTTTTTTTTAATAAAGATTATAGCATTGACATGCACCCTTACAGCTCCAATAAGTATTTCTTCACAGTGTTCATTAAATCAGATTTTGCAGTTTCAATAAACTGAGTAACATTTATAACCCGTTTTTATATGCCTTAGTACAGGTATTTTCAATCGGCACATGCCCAGTTACACGCGTTTTGAAATTACACACGTAACTAATGATACATCGCAAACATTTCTGTAATTGCAGGTTGTTTTGTGGATATTGCGTTGATAGTTGTAGGTGTTGGTGGCTCTCACTAAGCCATTATAATTATTGCCAGCGTCATGTGCCTATTTCCAGGCTGTCATATGACCACTGTCCACTTGCCAATTTAAGGTATTGGCAGATTCACAAACGTAGAAACAGGATTGTCAGCACCAAATCAGCAGTGGCTGCAGTCACAATATGAAATGCACACAGTCAGCTTTACCACCTTCACAATCCTAGCAAGAGTGATGATCAGCTCCACATTAAGCAACTGCATTGTGCGTTTCACAAGTTCAAGTAATAATACTGCTCAGGTTGACACAAGAAGTAACAGTGCTGCCCTGGATTGCAGAGCCGATGTCAATATTGCTAGCCAAAAGCCAGCATGTCTTTGGACGACACACACTATCTTCATATAAGAACACTACAAATACGCATGCGCGCACAGAAGCGCAGTAAGTAATATACATGTTTAAGCAAATACACATTTTAAGCAGTTAAACAATAAAAGTTTCAACCATTAAACATATACATGGTAGAACCCAATAAATAAAGGATACAAGGATGCATTGGCATAATTGATTAACATTAGCATTATCTTAATACTTTTTTTCTCGTCTGCATTTGCAAAAGAAGTTTTCTAAAATTATATGATATGATAAGGCATTTTTAACGCGCCTATACACAAGTGTTTCAAGGCGCGAAAATGTTGCTCTTGATCGGGCCTCATTACAAGTTTTGCGGTGTGGGAAAAGTGCCGGTAAAAGTGCTGGTAATTCCGTGACCGGCACTTTTACTGCACTCCAAAACTACAAGTTTGCCGGACGGGGGTCACTGATTTATCCCCAGCCAAGGGCTGAAGGTAAAGCGAGCCCCGACTAGAAAAAAAACTGCTGTTAACACAGGAGGTCCCCTGGAATGGGGATTTACTTTCCTTCCCGCCACCTGTAATATCCTGGAAATACTTGTAATGAGACCCAATAATAGCACGGGATATTTAAGCATGCCATAGATTTTAAAACAGGGGCAAACCTTTTTTGTCTTCACATAAATAAAAAGGATACAACTGGAAAAAAGAACTGAAGTCTTTGCCCCATCAAAATTGCAATAACATCCCTCTGAACGTTAAGAACAGTGGCTTTGCCCTAAGCTTTGCTGCCCAGTATACATGCGATGCCTATCCAGTACCTCTTTTATATGGATAATACCCATGCATGGCTTTGCTTAGGTACTTCTTTACATACTGTAACTGATTGACTTTTTTAGTCGCACTGGCTTGCGCTTTCGCTTTCGCTAACACGGTTATCAGGCGACGATTACACATCTACGAGGATTGACCTCTGCAATTAGCAAAAGCCCGAGCGACAAAGGATACATAACCTTTACCAAAAATTGGGACAACAGCGAAGGGAAAACGTTCTTCAAAGGGTTTTCAAACAAATATATAATTATTGGCCAGAGAGAAAAATCGGAAATAAAAAATTATATTTTGTGTTGATGTTAAATATGCCAGAAAAAGGCTTAATTATGTTATATAAGTCGGAGAAATAGACTTACAATTCCCTCCTGAAGATCTGTCTGAAACTAAAAACAGTGAAACTCGTGTAGAGGGTAAGAATTTGAGGATATTGATTGATCTATCATTTTGAAAATAAACATGGATAAACCACGTTGACAGGATTATATTTGTTCATCACTTATTCAACCAATAAACTCACTGAAAGCGCAAGACATTTGGTTTTTGTCTTTTTTTTCACACAAAAAGACAATCAGTTACATTAAGTTTATAGTGTGATCAGCTTCAGACCTAAAGAAAACCACAGTGCAGCCCAGTCACCAAGCACGCACTATCAAATCTTATCAACTATTGGAAAAATATGGCTCGCCAAAGAATTGTATTAAGCTGAAAATAAGGGACCAATTGGAACCTAAACTTTGCATGGCTTCTTTACATTCCTCCACCATGCATCTTTGCTTGGAATATCTGTAGAGTGGGGCCTCATTACACGTTTGGAGGTATTTGCAGTGCTAATTCCTTCAGAGATTCCCACCAGATCAGATGCCATGCACCGTGAGCTTGTTACCCTGGTCAGGCCAATTCAGCCCTTCACCACCCTTTTACCAGGGCCAGTAAACTGAGTTCCACTAATGATTAATTATAGTGACATTGATTATAATGCACTTAGAAGCTGGAGATATCCATGTGAAGCTCTATAGCAATTGCCAAATGATTATTATTATTATTATTATCATTATTCCTTTGTTCATGTCAAGCTTTATTTCAACACTAGTCAGAAATTCATTTACCATTCACAGACATACATAAAATACATCAACAAATTAAACTAATAAAATCTGTATGTTCAATGTTTTTCTTCAATCCATAAGTGCTGAGTTAAGCCAAAGAGGCCTAGTCCGTTTTCCATGTAACTTCTTAAAAACGCAAATTCTACGACGCAATGCCAAAGAAAGGTCTGTACACAAGGATCTTAGGCCATGGTTTCTCATTTGCCTAAGTCATTGTAAAACAGACTCAGAAATCAAACAAGTATTGGCAATGCCAACAGGTTTGCCTTTTGTGTTGACATGGAAAAAGGTATTTGTAAGACATTGACGTAATAGTAAGAACTGGCTTTTAATGGTAACAGCTGAAAAATGGTGATCATACCACTGAACATGTTGGCTTTGTCGATGCTTGCTTTTAGCAGAAACTCAATGAAGGACACGCATACTTCTTATAAATCAAGTGGCTGAAGGCAGACCTTGTTAAGACATTTTTATTGCACCTGTAGCATGGTTATAGCACTAATTAAACAATTAGCTTTAAAAAGACTGCTTTGAAAAAACCCTGGCAGGCACTTGCAATGTTTTATTTTAAGGCTTGATAAAGGTGGCTCAAAGAGAACCCAGGAGGGTAGGTTTGGGGCCGGGAGGGGCAGGAAGTGGGTGGGGATGTCTATAGGGATCAGCATGGCCATGAGCAGTGAATTGGCTGGTAAATAACCAAACAACACCTACAGGCATTGTGTGCCTCCTCAAATGACGTCTCTCCCTACCTGTACTGTAATGCATTCGTTTGAGATCATAGCTCACCTTATGGCAAAAACTAAAACAATAATTTGCTGGTTTTATCTAGCTGCAGAAGGAGCCGAAAAGTGAGTTAGCAGGGTTCTACTTGTTAATGATAACTTCAACTGGCAAAATGCCTAGTCATGATTTTAAAAGTGGTTACGACTTAAACAAATCAATAATCACATCTAAGTGATCCTCAAATCCATTATCTTTACCCACATGTAACAATTAACTGTGTACTATCGCCCTGTGGACTCAACATAGCCTCCTGATGCCATCTCAAAATACATGATTTCAGTGCAGTACCAATGTCTGAGCGAATACTAGCAGAATCATCCTGCAGGTGTCCAAAGGCAACCCCTTAGAGTGTTTCTTACATGTGCTGACCATATGCATCCTGTGCTATCTTCATGCTTTCTTATGTCCCTCAGAGCCTCTCTATAAGGGTGGAGCTCTGGAGAACTCCATAATGTCAGCCAATAATGAATGGGTTGAGATTGCGCTAGTGCAGCAATGTGGGTCCAACCTAATTCCATGTGCACTGCAGAATTAGGAGCAAGGAATGGCAAGACTAACAGCGTTTTGAGTAACTTATTCTTCCTGATGTAATAATTTCATTTGCATGCGTCTCCACATTTCTGCACCATACATT
Source organism: Ambystoma mexicanum (assembly GCF_040938575.1). Classification (NCBI taxonomy): domain Eukaryota; kingdom Metazoa; phylum Chordata; class Amphibia; order Caudata; family Ambystomatidae; genus Ambystoma; species Ambystoma mexicanum. The sequence continues at coordinate 790,530,562 of NC_090937.1, read as the reverse complement.
GAAGAATGCATAGCCTGTGCTGTGTAAATCCCCAACGATGGGCCTACATCCCTTTAACCATGCTGGAGTGCACATCTCAATATTGCTTCTGAATTCTTATCAAGCGTCAGATATCCTTTTATTTGTTTGTTCAAAACAAGGGCCTCATCATGAGTTGGGTGGAGCGGTAAAATGCTGCGGTAACGCAGTTACCATCGCATTTACCACAGCTTTTTGCTGGATGTAAAAATCTCCTCTTTCCACCGGTTTTCGGCACTATTAGTGTGGCGCTAATAGTGGCAGGAAACCCTAATTGAGCCGCATTAACCCAATGGGAATGGGGATTTACCTCCCCACCGTAACTTGGGATCCGGTGCAAATTTGCGCGGGACCAAATTACAGTGACGCTAATAGCATTGGGGGGTATCCCTGGTGCATTTAGTGCCGGGATACCGCCCAACTCAGGGTCTGGCCCCAAGCGTTTTTCGGCTAAGTATACATTTTGCTCAGCAGGATGGGATGATAGGGTCAACATGTTTGGTTGCTTGTATTATCGAATGAGAAAGCATCCAGTTCTATTAACATATATGTAACATCTTCCCATAAACGTTTCCAGCACCATCCAAAAGTGAAATGGGTTGGCATTTGGATGGTGAATCTATAGCTCTTCTTTTATATATGGGGAATATTTTCAACTTTCTGCCATGATTAGGAAACTATTCCAACTACAAAATCACATTGGAATGTTCTGTCAGGTAAGGAACACAAAACATTTCTTGTTTTTTGATGAAGTTGACCAGAATTCCATCCAGTCCTCGGGACTTTCTTGAATAATTTTAGAGCGAAGATGGCAGTTGTGACCTCTTTGATGGTAAATCTAAATGGTGATGTGTCAGAAGGCAACACTGTGTGAAAGGGAAAGCCCAAGCCTTTCTGTACAGGGAACTAGAATAAGCAAAGCATTCTAAGAGCAAACTGAACTCGCGCATCATCCCATTTCCCTGTATCCCACTTCTATTTCCCAGCATCATGTGCTAATACTATTTGCAGCTGCTATTGCATACATTTACTTTTTGATCGTCATTAGATTTGTAAACTGTTGTCGTTCCAAAATTACCTTTTCTCTATTTAGCTTAACATCTGTTGTAATACAAGCGACAACAGCTTTTTCTTACAAGTTCTCCCATCTCTATCAGACCATGAGTTCTCAGACAGTACTCCAGTAGCTACCTGCTCACTCAGATATGTTATGCGGGGATAACTTGTGTTGATTATTGCGTCATAGGATTCCCACATCATTTTAGGAACTATGACAGAAGAACCTACTGCTTTTTCCAACACTGGTAAAGGTTCTTTGTAAATGCCTGAGAATTCCAATGAATTACCTCACGTGTACCCATTCACACATCTATGGCTATTAGAATAAATCGCAGGTACAGCAAAATGTTTAAGAATACATTGTGTGATAAAGTGGTCAAATCACTCTCTATTCTAAAGGACACTGGGCTATGACCACTTCCAGGTCTTGGATCAACTAACAGGATTTTACAGTGGGCCAGTGCAAGACGTTTGACAATATATAAGAGTTATTATTATGAAGGTTAGTATCATTGGTGTTGTTATAATTAATAACATTATCATTCTTATTGCCATTCTGTTCCATAGTATTTCATTTGGAATGGAGGAGGAATTACATCCTGCTGTACTTCTGCCAGAGGTGTTTCCTCAGTTTTTTGGAAGTTATACATCCATGTATATGCAGGGGGTATTACTTCCTTATGGCCTTGCATCTCATGGGAGAACTGAAAAAACAGGGGGCCATTTTGTTAACCCCTTTTTTTCTAAAATCTAAATTCATAATGAAGCACGTGCATCGTGCCTAAAATAAATGAATGCGTGAACTTGAGATGCTTGTTTCTCCAAATTCCTGTCCATGATTTATAGGATGAAGCACCCACTACTGTACATTATAAGGATATTGCAGGTCGCCAAGGAGTCATGTAACCTAATAGAGGAACAGGGCCAAAGGTCAAACAAATCTAGGCAACCTGTAATATTGTTATAATGTACAACTTGAGGTACTTTGAGCCTAATAATACATAGTCGCTCCATCATTTACATTAATACTTGCAACGGTAACCCTCTTACTGGCGCATTACTGCTCTGCTCGACCCTGAGTTTGGGGGAACCTCAGAGCATTCACCTCCACCTCTGAGCTGAGCTGGACCAAGTTGCGCTAACGCTAATTGCATTGGGCGGTATCCCTGGCGTATATCCCACCAGGATACCAAAAGAACTCGTGATGAAGTCCTTGGTCTTTTAATCAGCCTGATTTAATACATATTTCATTGTTTGATGTGTTGAAAAGATGCAGAATCTGATGAGTTGATAAACACTCCAAGGTATGGCTAATAGTTTCAAAAGATGAATACAAAATCAATGTAAATGCTGGTTTTCTGGTTTGGACTGAGTAGCATCATGACCCCTGATCTCCTGTGGTAATATCCAGAGGTACACTAAATAGTACTACTACATTAAATTTCTCGATATTGAGAGTGAGCATACATTGGTTTATCTCCAGCCCCAGGCTAAATATCCATTGTGCCCTTCCTCGAGGTCTGTAGACATAGGCTATGTATCGCAATATTTCCAAAATTGATGTACATTAATACAGTGACAAAAAGCGTTTTTACCACAAGCTACGGTTAGTAAGTATCTGTGACGAGTAATCTCATCAAATGTTGGGCATGCAAACACCCAGGGCTTTGTTCTGATAAGATGCAAAATAGAAATGAAATGGGAGATCCAATGGAGGAACGCTCCATATGTGATTTCGGGCGTCTGTGGCTTTTTTGTTTAATGCCCTGCACGGAGCAGGACAAGGAGCGTCAAATCTGCTCTGTGTTTCCCTGTCACGTAAATAGAATTCCTATGTGTTCAGGCCTACATTCAACATTTGATGCAGACTTGGGCCCTCATTCCAAAAAAATGGTGGTAATCTTGCCGCTATTTGCGCCATGACTGCCTCCCATACCGGTACCGACTCCGGTTTGGTACAATAGGGATTTACCGGTCTATTCCGACCTTGGAGGGACCGGTAAATCCCCATTTACCAAACCATTCCCCATTCCCATTGAGCCCCCATAGCACTCAATGGGAATGGGGAGGGCGCAAATAACGGGCCGGCGTATGCCAAGCCCGATATTTGCACCCAGGTCCCTTAACGGGTCCCGTCCTTAACACCTGGTCAGACCAGGCATTAAGGAAGGGACCCGCTAAGGGACCTCATAGTAGGGCGGTAAGGGATTACCGGCACCGGTCTCCTTACCGGTGCCCGGTATCCCTTACTGCCCTACTCGGAATGAGGGCCTTGGACTCAGAAATCCCCACAGATTTCATCCACTCTTTTGCATATGCAAATAAAAGGCATAGTCCATAGGCATCCACAGTAATAGCGGCCACAAAGTGGTGCCATAACTGATAAGCAGTGTGCTAACATGCGTGCAAAGTAAATACAATGCATGATGCACTGCTAAGCATGAACAACTGGCTACATCCAGGGGATTCGAACCCTGCCTTGTTATCCAGAGTTCTGTCGGAGTACACATTAGGCAGGACTCCCACGAAGTAGCCCAAGCAAACTCCCACTGGAGGTAACTTTCCCAACATCCTGTTGACAACATGATTATTCTTTCCGAGGTGGCTGGCAGTGGTGGGTCAAGAGAGTCGTAGTCATAGGGAAGTCGGCGAGAGTTACTTCTCTATAGGACGCCAGTATAATGACTGGGATGTTGGCAACATAAATCTGACTAACAGACATAAATACCCTAAACATCAGGCACCAACAACAGAAGGAGCAACATCGCCAGGGCCAGATGGCATGCCATGCAGCATGACAGGGATCAGTGTAGAATGGCACTGAATGGAAATTGCAGTTGAGGTGGCTTAATGGGCGGTTAGCAGCAGCATAGTGCAAAAATAGAGATGAAGATTGGGCAACGAAAGGGACAGCAGTGCTGACTCTGTCCTATCAGTGGCAGGGGGGCACCAGCAGGGAAATATGATGTTCCTTTCCTGTTAATGCCACTTTGGATAATGGGATGGCTATTCTGGTCAAAGGGTCCATGGGCAATCTGCTGGTTGAGTACGCAACAGCCAGGTTTTAGGCTCAACCTAAGGCTATGGATATGGCTGGCAGTTCACGCCCAACAGTTGCATTCCAGGCTACTGGTGGCTATGAGCGATGCAATGTGAGAACCTCTGCATGTCGGCAAGGGCAATGTCTTGGCTGAATGCCATGTCACAAGAACAATGGCCACAGGCTATGTGTGCAAGCCATTGTCTTGGCCACAGAGATGATGGATTTGGCCAGAGTGATCACGGAGGGGGATGTATGGCCAAAGGCTATGCACCAAGCCAAGTGATCATTGATTACAGATGCCGGCCAAGGTTAGTGCCCTCTTTGGTTTGATTCGGAGGACAAAGGGCATGTAGCCCATAACTATAGTGCAGGCCATAGCCGCTGTCCAGTATGGGTAGTTTGTGGTGGCCTGGTGCATGACTGAAGGCAATTGGCCATGCAAATGGCCACACACCCTGGCTGTGATTGGGGAGCCTGAGGCATGGCCAATGGACCTGCCCCTAACACAATTTATTTTATTGTATTCTATTGTTCTATTGTTCAAAGCGCTGACCTAGCTCGAGAGCAGCAGAATGCTGTATAGAGTTTTAGCAGTCAGCATTTGGTCTGGCATCTTTTAGCAGTAGCGTAGTATTGTGAGGTCATTGCTCGGTATATGCGTCCATTGGAATTAGTCCTTGGTCAGGTGTTGCTGAAAGAGCAATGTTTTGAGAAATTTGTGAAATTGGAGAATTGTGGGGTTATTCCGAGCCGACACTGGGACTGAGTTACAGAGGCCGGGTACATGACAAGTGATGGATTGTTTGCCAGATACCACTGGCTGTAGCTACAGGCCGTAGCCAGTGTCCAATATGGGAGGCTTGGGCGTCCCATGACACGGAAAATGCCGTGTCGTGAGCAAAGTAACCACTGGCCATGTCTGTATTCCATGGCTATTGGCAACAATGGGTTCTTTGAGGCCCCATGCCTTAGCCAAAGTAACCATTGGTTCTAGACACACACCATGGGTAGTGGCCACCATGAGTGGATTGTGGAAGGCTGACAGACGCTCATGCGTCAGCAAAAGCCACCACTGGCCATGGCTAAAGCCCATGGCCTGTGACTTCTAGTAGTGGGTTGGGGGGCCTAGGACACTGACAAAAGCCATGCCATATGCACATTTCCACATGTCTATTACAGGTGCGACGGATGTGCCCGAAGCATAGCCAAAGATCATACGCTGGGCAAAGTGCCCACTTGGTATGGCTGCATACCATTCCCAGTGGGCACCGTCAATATGATATAGTGGATGAATCATTGCAGACGTATGACATTCGGTGAAAAAAGATATGTTAAAATTAGCTTCTTGTTACACTTTGACAAAACTTGTAAATCCGCAAAAAGTTGTTAAATTAAAGAGACATTGTGGCAAGGTTTCCCCGGCAATCCATTAAAATACAGTAAAGCACCTTTGTTCAAGGGAATTTATCTTTGAAATTTAAGACAACAGACCTCAAAAATGATCTGCCTCTTATAGCTTCTAAAGTGTCCATAACTCTGCCATCCTAAAGCAACCTAAGCACAGCAACCACAATTCTCATGATTCCACATTTTAACACTGAATCTATGTTTCTGTTCATGCATTAATTTCAGTAGCGTCATACATGTTGCTTTCTTTTGACTCTTTTAGGAAATGGCTGTCTCACTGTTGGTTGGATGGGGATTAGGAGCAAGAGTTGGTATCAGGCAGAGAATATGCGCCCTGAAACTGTCGCAAAGCACATACATGAGATGGGAGGAGATCGGCCGGCGGGTCCTCATAATGTATTGTCTCAAAATGGCAGCCAGAACTTCCCAATTCTTCCTGGATTTCAATAGAGTTCTTGACTATGTGGCCGGCCAAGTCTTAGCCTTTGAGCATTTTACTAGTTATGTCCAGCCCCACAAGTTCACCTCCCAGTCTTCTCTAACTTCCTCAGTATATATGGCTGGGCTGTCGTCAGAAACCCCATGAAGATGTTGAGTGTGTTCAGGTTCCTTTAGGAGCACCATCTGTAGGGACACGGGGGCCTGGATCTGACAGTAACCAACACCCTGCCCTATCGTCCGACTCCCCGGCATTGTTTTTCAATGTTGTGGATATCAAATTGCCTATCTAACATGGGTGCTTCTACCTGCGAATAAGGTTCCCATGTTGGCTCTTTTTGTCCATATCCTTCTTAGGTCAATGAGGTTATATAGTTGCTTCCTCACACTTGTTGGGTCCAAGGTCGAATGGACATAGAATTTGACTTCCCCTTCTACTATGACAGGCTCCAAGAGCATTGAGTTTAGTGTCTTGGTAAACTAGTTTGAGAAGGCAGACATGAATACTGGGTGTAGCTTGATCATGTTGGTAAATACCAAAAGAACCGACAAGTGACCCTTAATGAGGTGATGAAATACAGACGTATGCACCTGGCATAGAACTTTGATGAGCTGTTTAAGCATAAGTGTGGTCTAGCCGGCCAAACCATATGTCCAATACACTATAGTTGTCTATTGGCATAATGTTAGGAGTTTCCTTTCCCAGTTATAGGTTACTCCTGGCCTGCGACAAGATTTCGTTCGAATGCAATTAATATATAAGGTGCATTGTTGCTCGTGAATATCACTGCCCAAAGAAATTCGGGGCAATAATTTTCCTGCTTGGCTAACTTATTGAATAGCACCTGCTCCAGAACTTGATTCACCCTCTCATTGCGTTCATTTGTTTGCAGGTGGCAGCTGTTAGAGAGGTGAATCTCGATGTCCAAAATGCCACAAAATGCCTTCCAGTACATGGATAAAAATCATGGGTATGTTTCGGAGAGTACCGTGGTGAATAGGGATAGGGATTTTTTCCCACAGAAGATTTCATCGAAGTATAATTCATTGACGTTTTTGAAAAGGATTTTGCCCCAAATATATGTGGGGGTTTGGGCCAATGACAAAGAAAGATGGGTTATTAAGGAAGAGGCGTTATGTGGGGGGATCTGTGAAGGTGGCTTCCCCCTGCATATATTGGAAGCAACATCTACCAGTAAAATAGAAATTGATGAAATGTAGGAGAGTCTTAGCTGAAGGAAGCACGTTTAGTGTCATACAATGGGTCAGCTTAATCAAATGGTCTACTAGTACCAGGATGGTATCAAATCCCTTGTTTTTTTGGAGGATATACTATGAGGCCCTTTGATATGGTATGCCATTAATGAGGTAAGACTGGCCACAGATATAAAAACCTGCTGGAGCTTGCTTTGGGGTTGTATTCTGTGCACAAATGCTGCATGTTGTGGTGTAATTTTGCACATCTGAGGACATTATTTTGGAATGGCCTGGTAGAGGTTGTCATGCTGCTCCTGCATGGCTTGATTCTGTAGCCTATGACGGGGTAGGTTTTAACATGTTGCCTGTTAAGCTGTCTGCCAGACAGGCTGCCCGAGATCCATGTATTCAAACTTTAGGGCAGGGTGTGGGGTCCGTTAATGTGAAAGGAGTCAGCAGAGGACTTAGGGGGAAAACATTATCAAAGAAAACATGTTGATTGTGCTGTACGCAAGGGTTGGAGCAAAACATGAAAATCAGGACAGGATATGTCTCTGTAAACATAGTCAGGGCATCTGTGAAGTGCAGAGGTATTCAGAACACACAAGTACAGTCTTTGTTAGGTTTGTCAACCTAAGTTAAGAGTTTAACAGATCTATGTACAAAAAGGGTTCTAAACCAAAGTTCCTCAAGGTTCTTTTATAGTTCACTGCACCTGTGGTTCCTGGTTACAGAGAATAATGATGATGGTTGTCAGGAAACCATTGGATGCTTCCTCATTGGTCTTGGGTGTTCTTTCAGGCTGAGTGCACCCATCAGGACCAGTGTCTCATCACTCTTTATTTTCAAATCTTCCCCTTTGTGTGAGAGCCTTTAACAGGCTCTATTCTCCTTCTTTGTCTTTTCTGCCCGGATCAACCTTCAGTTGACTTGTAAGCAAGTGTTGTTTAGTTTTAATGGTGTACCTAGATTGTATATGCTCCAGCCAATGACATGCAGCTAGCCTTGTGTCATCTCCTGGGTTCAATGTTTCTCCTGAATGACAAATATGCTTTAGTGCAGGGGTCTGCAACCTTTGGCTCTCCTGCTATTTTGGACTTTGACTCCCATCATTCCTAGCCAGCAAAGTCTATGTTGATGGATGATGGTAGATGTAGTCCAAACCATCCGGAGAGTCACAGGTTGGAGAGCCATGCTTTGGTGTAATTGGTGGACTTGCCGATTGCATCAGATCTAGGTCTACCGGCTGGCCTTACCCTTGGTTGTTTGATAAGGAGCACCATGTGTTGGACTCCAACACCCCTCATCATTAAAGCGGAAAGGACACTGACAAGCGCCCAGGACCGACTGAGGAGCACCAACGGCACCTGGACGGGTGATGCCGGGTAGAGTGGAACACAGGCGACACCCATGGAGACGGACTCAACAACCCCAGCTAATCCCTTCTAACATCTTCACTCGTCGCCTTAGTTATTACCAGATACCACAGTGTTGTGGAATTGTGGGGATATTGCCAATCACCACACTAACTGAGTTGTGGACACTGGCAGGTGCATTAGCCATATAAGTGGAAAGGAGGACAGGTGGGGTTGTGAGGGAGGCTGGTGGAAGCGGGAGCGAGATGTGAAAGGGACCTTGAATACTGGATGGGCCCAGATGAATACAGAGGCACAGGTTGCCCCCACACGCCATCTGAAGAGATTACGCAAGCCTGACACGTCAACTCAGGATAGAGATGCCGAGTAACCAATTCCACCAACAATTTCTCCCTCAGCTTACACCTCTCAAACTCCAAACCAAACATTACAACTAAAACTACAGCACAACAAACCGCACAAACCTCTCTACACTGCAAGAACAAAACAAAAACACGCATAGACTCGCACAACAGTACACAACGACTACCGTCCGCAAACACCCCAGTCCCAGCCAACGGACCCAGTGGGGCTGAGGCCGCCAACAGCACATCACTGCTCTTTTCCAGCTTCCTCCCACTAACTCAGCCTCCCTCCTCTTTCAGAGCCGCCAGAGCGCCAGGGGACCACTCCGGTGGGGATAGTGCGTGGTACAAATGTCCTTTAACATTAACATTAACATCTTCAGGTCACTGAGACTCTCAACTGCTTAAGCCCATCTTCTTCCACCTTAGGCCCCACTGGTTCCACTTTCCACTTCGGGACGCCCCTGTGTATATTGGTCTTTTCTTTTTGGCTTGGGCAATAATGGCTTCTGCTGGATTTCTCTTTTTACCAGATGCGCATCCCCACCCCTCTGATTGTTTTAATCCGTCTTCCACACTCCTTATCTGCGCTCTTCAGATGCCTTTCTTCCTTCCTGCTGCTGTCTCCTGTCTACAATGTCTCCCATTCCCTGCACATACCTTTCTCCTTCCTTTCCTTCATCTCTCCCTTGACTTACTTTCCTCGTGGTGAATGTGCTCACCTCCTCCAGATGTTTCCCTTCCCTTTGCTTTCCCCGTCCTCACTGCATACCTCTTGCTTTCTCCTACTCTCACTTTCCTTAGTTTAGTTTATTTTAGTTTATTTTATTTTAGTTTAGTTTAGTTTATTGTGCGAGAAAAATCTTTTTCAAAGCACCCACAGGGCAACAGGGATGGAATAAGGGAATGCAGTACAATTAAAATATGCAGAAAAGTGGGGGAAAGGACGGCCAAACCTACTATGCCTTGTGAGTATTCAGAACGTGTAATGTGCAGCAAGGAAGTAGGTGCTCCAGTGTCCGTGCTCGAGGTTGAGCAAGGTATGATAAGTGCTATGCAGCCAGGAGCCACATTGGCTGGAAAGTGCGAGTCTCCAGTGACGAGGGTGTACCAAGGCAATTGCTGAATGTAGACAGAAGCTGGGAAGATTGGGTGTGGGTGGTCAGGGGCCCCGAGGATGCATAAGGGTCCAAGACACCATTCACAGCAACTGTGAGATTAGCAGAGGAGGGAAGAATGGAAGGAGGAGGAGAAGAGGAAAGTCTTGAGGTGTTTATGGAACTTAAGATGGTCCTAGTCAAGACACAGAGGGAGGTGTCTCCTATTCTATTCAACATCTAAATCAGATCCCTTTTGTTTCTCATCCAGGCACATGGGTTTCATTACTATTCCTATGCGGATGATACACAGATCCTTGTTCACCTTGACCTTACTCAGGCCGACACTGCAGCGCGGTTCAGGAGCTGCCTGGAGGATCTGGGGCGTTGGATGATGAGCAACTGGCTTAAGCTTAATGGCAGTAAGACTGAGGTCCTGGTTGTGGGCACTACATCTCCCCAACTATTTTGGACCTCACAATTCTGGCCATCTAGTCTGTGCCCTCTCCCCCTCCTGGTCCAATCGGTCCGGAATTTGGGTGTAAAAATATCTGCCTCTCTTGCCCTGGATGACCAGGTGGCCAGTGTATGCAGGGCTGGGCATATCAAACTTTGCATTCTGCGGAAAGTCCTGCCCTTCATTCCCGCCGAATGCCAAGCACCGGTAGTGGCAGCTCGGCTTCTTAGCACGCTTGATTATTGTAACTCCCTTTATTTGGCTCAACCACTCTACCTGATAAATAGGCTTCAATTACTGCAGAATGCAGCCGCTCCATCCATACTTCACCCTCCTTTTGGATCCCACCTTTCCCCCCTGCTAATAAACTGCACTGGCTACCTGTGGCAAGCCGGAACTGTTCAAATCCCTGTGTTTGGTGCACCGTGCCTTTTATGGCAGGGGCGCCGAGTACCTTCAAGCCAAGTTTGTTCACTACGTCCCGACTCGTCTGTTGAGATCTCAATCTGCGTTTCTTGTTGCAGTCCCCCGCTATTGTCTATCGTGCAAGGGAGGTTGTGCCTTCTCTGTGGTTGCCGCTAGAGCCTGGAACAATCTTCCCCATTGCTCTTCTTGCCACTGAAGATCACCTGACCTTCCACAGGCTGCTGAAAACTGCTCTCTTTTAGTGAGTTTTTTCTGACATGGGGGGTCATTACAACCCAGGCGCTAATTGCGCCAACTTTACCACCATGGTGTAAACTACCTCTACACCATGGTGGATGGCGGATTTACCGCCCCATTCCAAGGTGAGTGGGGCGGTAAATCCCCATTTCCCATTTTCCCTTCCCCATTCCCATTTTTGCCCCATAGGGCATAATGGGAGTGGGGAAGGCGCTAATTACGCCACCGTAAATTACGGTGGCGTAATTAGCATCATGGCAGGTTAGCGCCATGGATTTTAACGGCTGCTAAAAGCAGCCGTTAAAATCAGAATAGGCGTTAAGGGTTAACGACGGCATTAACCCTTAACGCCTGGGTCGTAATGAGGCCCATGGTTATGCTACCTGTTCTCCCTTCCAGTTGCCAGCGCCAAGATGCCTCTGGGTGTACGTGCGCTTTACTAAGTTTCCATAACATAACATAACATAACAACTTGGGAGGAGGGGTCAGTGAGGAAAGAGGTCAGCCAATCCAGTTTCCATTCTGAGGGTATTGTGGAGCCTTTGTATGAGGATGAATGGTTATCAAAGGCAGAGGAGAGATGATGTAGTATGAAGGCAGCTGGTGAGTTGGAGTCCGGGATGTGAGCAGTTCTTCACAGGTGTTTATAAGAGCAGTTTCTGTGCCTCTGGATGCTCAGAATCCAGATTGATGATCGTGGAGACCACCGACAAGTTGAGTGTGCGAGTTGAGTTGGAGCAAGGCCAGCTCCTCCAGCAGTTTGCCCAGAAAGGGGGTGATGGAAACAGGGCTGTAGCTGGAGGGACAGGAAGCGTCTGCTGAAGGTTTATTCAGGAGTTGGTACACAAGGGATTGCTTGAGGGAGGAGGGGGAAATACCAGAAGCAAAACAGTGGCTGCATAAATCAGCGAGTGTGGGGGCAAGAGTGGCAATGTTGTCCTTGATGGTTCTGGATGAGCAGGAGGGAACCTGTTTGAAAGAAGCCTTCATAGAGCAGACAACTCTGGCAACTTCTTCAGGTGTGACATGGGTGAAGGAGGTGAAGACGAATGGAGGAGGGTGAGCAGCCAAGGGAGGTAAGGGGATGAGGGATGGGTTTGGTGGGTGAATGACAAGGGTGTTCAGGAAGTCCTGAGTTTTGGCGACAAAGTGTGTGGCCAGAGTATTGCAGAAGGCCTGAGAAGGAAAAGGGGAGGAGAAGACTGTGGAAGGGTTGGCTAGCTCCCTGCAGAAGTTCAGCTGTGTTATTGGATGCACCAAATACCCGTGTCTGAATGTGGGATCTTTCTTGACACGGATGGAGAATCTGTATTGCCCTTGGAGTAGGCGGCAGACCAGTTTGTCAGAGGCTAACCCTGAGGTTTGCCACTTCCATTCCGCTGCTCTGCACTTTCAATTCAGGGCTGCAAGTTCGGAGTCATACCAGGTTTTACGCTTAGAGGCAGGTTTCAGGTGGATCATCATGATTGGGGCATGGATGTCAAGAGTATTGGTGATGGCTGAGTGAAGGTTGCTGAGAGCAGACTCAGTGTTAGAGTCTGTGGTAGAGAGGAAGTGGGGATGAAGTTGGAGGCAAAGGCACCAGCTGTCACTCGTTTCACAGGCGGATGTTCGACAATGAGTTTGGCAGGGCTTTTTATGGTGTGGTAGGAAGGCCAAAGAGACCCTGGTGGGAGGAGAGGAGAGAATGGTCTGACCAAGAAAGAGGGGTGATCAGAGGGGGAGCGAGAGTGGATGATGGCATCCAGGGTGTGTCCAGCTGGACCGGAAGGGAGAATGGTAAACGAAGGAGAGGTGCAGAGGTCAATATAAAGCCTGGATGCTGAGGCAGGGGAGTCCAATTGGATGTTGAAGTCACCCAAGATGAGGAGGCTGGAGTTGGTTGAAAGTAAGGAGGAGGAGAAATCAGCCCATTGTCGTGATTCCTGCCCCTCATGTCCCCAGCCCTCCAAGATGTCAGGCAGGAGCCAGGCAACAATCACCTACATGGCCCTCAGGGGCCTCTCCATCCCTCCAAAGACCCACCAGGAGTCAGACTTGGCGCTTGTGGCACCAGACTCACTCACTCCCATAGGATAACATTGGGGATTGGACTTGTAGTGCATTGATGGGGACAAGGTGGACGCCCCAACATATTTCGGTTCCCAGAACTGCATGTGCAGTCTAGCCTTTTGGGTGTGGTTCAGCCCAGAGACACCTGGGATACCCAGAGACTATTTAAGCCACGCCCAGGCTGAGAAACACGCTTTGCGTTTTCTGCACCTGCAGCGTGACACTCACCGTGTTCGGATCGGTCTCCAGTAGGCCTGCATCTTTCTTCTGCGCTCAGCTCCTGCAAGAACAAGAACACCGTTAGGAACAGCCTTACCGTGCAGAGCTTCTGCCCATCATCCATCGCTCCTTCTGTTCTGCGGGCATCTTCGGCGGTGTCTTTCCCATCCCGGCACACCGCTTCCATCTGCAAAAGGGAAAAGAACAGAAAAAAGGCATTACTAAGCATTCAGCAAATCTTCGCTTACTTTAAAGACTGTACGAGATTCAAACGCTTACCTGAATCCCAGCCGCTGCAGGGGAACTTTGTCTCCGGAACTTCGCATCCATCTGCAAGAGGGAAAACACACACCAAGTTAGCGTGGAAACATCTAGAGGTGCCGCATACCGCGCTTACTAACCGCATTTTTTTCTTCATAACCGGCATGCCTGCTGAAAACGTTGCAGCACCTAAAAGACACAGAAAAAGAACTCAGTTCTATACAAATACGAAAGGATTGCATCGCACATCGCGCTCTCACTCACCTTCAGCTTTACCCATCTCAGCAGCACGCCACCATCCCCGGACGATGGCCTTCATCTAAGGAAGGAAAGGAACGAAGGTTAGAGAACTGTTCAAAAGACTCATTATACTTACCGGTTGGACTCTTGCCAGTGAAGTAACTAGGCAGCAATGAGCCTGCATCAATCAACGCGCCCCTGCGCTGAAAGCATGATGGAGAGCACTCTATCCAAGAAAACAAGGTGAGCTGTGGACCAAAGGGAAGGGTTGGACCCGGGGGAAGAAGGGGTTCAAGCACGCAGAGACAATAGGGAGTTAAACTCTACCAATCCTTTGTTTCAGGCCCAGTCTCCAGTCGAGTAGACTCCAGGGAAGGGTTCGAGGTCGTAGGAGGTCATAACAGGCTGAGTGACTTCCCTGTGGATACCAGGTGAGCGTTACAACCATTTAGAGAGGAATGGGGTGGTAGCGCCAGGAGGCTGCTAAATGGTAGCAATGGTCAGAGTGGAGGAGGGAGAGCTGACCAACTTGCAAACAAGGCTCTCAAAGGAAGAATAGAGTTGGGTGGGTATGATGGTAGAAGGAACCCACTCAGGATAGATTAAGGCAACCCCACCACCAGCACAGTGAAGTTGAGGCTTGGAAATGATTGTGAAGCCATCAGGGACAAGGGAGTCAAAATCAGTGACTGAGCTGGCATTGAACAAAGTCTTGGTGTGAGCGAGAGTGTCAAGGTCAGTGTCTTCAAGAAGGAAGCAGATGTCAGCAGAGGGTTTGTTGGCTGAGGGGGCGTTAAGAGTCACTAGGTGGATGAGGTATTTGCTTTTGAGGGTTTTCTGAGGAGGAGTACAGGGGGGTGGTGCTCCTGTCAGAGGGGGAGGGACAGTGAGAGGGGTGGGGGGACAGGCAGGAGAAGGATGGAAGTGAGGAACAGCAGGATCCAGTCAAAGAGAAGGAGGTTGGGTTGAGGACCCTAAAACAGGATAGTGTTGGTGTGGTAGACAATAACGATGCAATGTGAGGATGAAAAGCCAGCCAAGAGGACTTCCCACTTGGTGCCACCGTTAATGGGAGAGGAAGTGAAAGGGTAGAGAGTAGAGATGAGATCTGGAGAGGGGACATAGAAAAGGATATACATAAAGAACTCTTTGGAGGTTGACATGGGTATCTGCGATTGGAAGGCCAGGGTTTGCACGCAGGATTTCTTTTTTGTGCTTTTTGATTCCAGGCTTAGTGAGAGAGGGGGTAGGAGATAGAGTAGCAATTAGAGAAGATAGGAGAGATGGTGAGTGTCAATAGGGTGGCAGGGGGGTGACTGCAGTGCATTGTTCTGGCCTAATCTCACAGGTAGCCTAGTAGTAACAAAGGGAGAACAAGAAGAAATGCAAATTTGTGCGCAGGATGGAAGAGGCACAACTGCAGTGAAACTAGGGTGGAGAATTGTAAAATAAACACAGCTAAATTGGGTTTCCAACATAAAGGCACAAATGCAGAGAAATTAGGGTGCAGGATTGAAAAATACACACAGCTACATTTGGTTTCCAAGGAAAAGGCACAAATGCAGTGAAATTAAGGTGCAGGAATTGTACAATACACACAGCTAAATTCTGTTAAAAGGAAAAGGCACAAATGCAGTGAAAATAGAGTGCAGGATTCTAAATAAATATACACAGCAAAGTTTGGTTTCCAAGGAAAAGACACATATGCAGTGAAAATAGGGTGCAGGATTCTAAAAAAATACACACGCTAAATTCAGTTTCCAAGGAAAAGGCACAAATGCAGTGAAATTAAGGTGCAGGATTTCACTTTGTGCAATGAACACAAAGCAGAGAGAGGGTAGAGAATGAGTTGAGGATAAGCGAAGTGAGATAGGCAAAGATAAATCAGGGTGCAAGAGGAGGAGGCATAAGGAAAGTTCAGACATCACTCACTGGAGGTTCAACAGATCGAAGAGGTGCTGAGGTTCAAGTTCATGGGAGAGCAGGATGTCCACAGCAGGCTGCAGCATGGATTGTGATGGGGGTGGAAGGTTGGGGACCCTCCGAGCCATCCTAGGGCTGGACAGTCTGAGACAGGAGCCTCACCGCCTTCCAAAGCCTACATTTGGAGGATGTAGGCAGGGGCTGCCCAAACAGCAAATCAGCAGCCTCACAAAGGATATGACCCTACCCCACGAGGTGGCCATTTTAAAGTATTTTAAAACATGATTAAGCTCAATGGCCAAATTCAGTGATATTAGCTAATATCCTTATAGTTATCTCCCCAAAGTATGTGCAGTAGGTGGGAGCGCTGCAGCAAGAATTGTGCTCATTCCTCTTCCTGTGCTTTGTTCCTCTCCCTGCTCATCTCTCAGTTCTGCCTCACTCACTCCAACTAACTCCCACATTACTCTCAGCATTTGAACCACTTTTATATTCTAGGATATGGGACATTATGCTTGTTAATGTTTTTATTGGGTAGATGCACATTGACTCCTGGATTGAAATGTAGGATTGTTCTAAATCATTTGGCTGCAATCTGAGCGTGGCTAAGGAATCCTTTATTGACTCTAATTGGCCGTCGGTCCCGTGTCCCAGTGCACAAATTACAGTGCTTCCATCTTGCAATTAGGCAGACATTCAGAACACTGCTTACATTTTGCGTTCCTTTTGGTATTCTAAGTTTGCTTTCCTCACAGAGTTTTTGGTTACACCAGAGTGATGCGCTTGCACCCGTTTTAATAGCTGCTTACTTGTCTTCTTTTGTGTCTTTCAAGAGCTGGCTATCCCATTGCTGGATGGACTGGGATCAGGAGCAGGATCTGAAATCTGGCAGTTAAGATTTCTTCTGGAACTTCAAACACAAAAATGATGCATGCAGTGGTGGGGCCTTATACAGTGCTGTCCCAAAAGGCAACCCGTGCTTCCCAACTCTTGTATGTTTTCTGTGGAATTCTGGGAAATGTGGTCCTCCCAATGCTTACCACTTGAGTATGTCACCAGTTTTCATCAGCGCCCCCAATCCCAAATGTGGCTGCCCAGTGTTCCCTAAGTTGTTCAGTGGAGCTTGGTTGTCTGTAGGCTGAACCCCTCAGGAGATGGAAAATGTGTTCAGGTTCAACCCGAAGATTCCCTAAGGGATGCCTTCAGCAGCAATATTTGTTTATGTATTTATTTATTTAGTTACAGAGCAGAGCGGAGGACAAGGGTCCTTTACAATGGGGTTAAAGAACATAACTTGAAGACCAGATTTTGCAGGGGAAGTTGAACACTTAAACCAGGGATGAGAGCAGGACAGAATGACAGAGGAATGGCTAAATTAAGGATGGAGAACTGATGAAAAGGTGCAGTAGGGTTGTCCATGAAGGGTAGAGAGAGAGGAAACCAGGGTGATGTAGCATCATAGAGTGCTCATAAACCGAGTCTGCAGAAAGAAGGAGGATTTTGGGATTGGATTTAAATAGTGGTAGAGATGAAGTGGTGAAAGCTGGCAGCACAGTTAGGATCTTGACAAGGTTTCTTAAGGAGAGGGATGACAGTAGCTCCCTTATAGGATGAGGGAAACATTGAATTGTCAAGAGAGGAGTTGAATAACATTCAAATTCAGTAAAATAAGTGGCATAGTTGTGCCCTCTTAGGGTTTCCCCCATGAGGCGTGGCTCCAGAGGTGTGTAAACATTCCCTAAAAATGGAAGAAGGACAATTTGGCTGCAGTATCTCATGATCACCAGCCAGTCCATGACTTTCATCAGTATCAAGACTCACCATTTGCCAGCAGACACAGAATGTAGCGATGTCAACACTGGCCTTCACAGAGGTTAGGACAAATGGTCAATTGTGTTGGTTGACCATGGACCGGGACATTTTCGAAGGACTTGGCCCTGCCACGCTGGCCACTGGCTATGCCCACAAGCTGTGACCAGTACTTCAAATTAGTGGCTTATTGGCCCAGGCCACAACAAATTGGCCATAATGGACAGGTCCAGAGGTCATGCCTAAAGGGCACTGTCAGTATGATAGTGTATATCTTCCAAAAGTAAGATATTAAGTTAAACGAAGTTTGGTTGAAGGGGCACAAATCCACCAGTTAATTTTTCTAAAACAGTCATTACTCGCCCGTTTCCTTATGAAACAACCCATTACTCAGTAACCACCAATCACATATTGCAATATTTAGTCAGAGAAATGTGCTCCTATTTGTCACATATTTGTAATACTTAAGCTACAGAAACAAAAGGACAACATGCAAAATATGAGTAGTCATGCATTTTAATCCAGTCATTTCCAAGGAGCATGAGTGTATTTGGTTTACATTCAGATTACTCCCACAACTGAGCATATTGAGAAACTTTCTGAATCTCAGAATATTTAGCTATAGTTCTCGTTGACCTAAATGAAATTCTTGGATTTTATGGGTGACTTTGGATAAAGATTGCTGGGTGGTTCTTTTTAAACATCTAAAGCCGGCTAGTACTTCTTAATATTCTGCTTTGTTTTTTCGAATCCTGAGGACCACTATCGCACCAAGTCTGACACCAAAAGGCCCCCAGGCACAATACCCTTAAACCATGGCAATTCCTGAACCTTGATCTTCAGGGCTAAAAGACATCAGAACATGTTGATGGCCATACACTTTAATAGGTAAAGCTCTCAACCACAAGAAAAGAACAGCATTGTTGTAATGGATTTTCGCCTGCACTCTGCTTCCATTGCTCGTTTGTAATTTTTGGACATGTGATCTACAAATGAGGCTCAGGAGTTATTTAACCGTGAGAGTTTGGCATCCCAAAAAAATGCAGGAGGCAGATTTCAGTACTGCATACCTCACCATGGATTCCCACTCTAAACCCACTCATCATTAGTGGTTGAATGTGAATTCTGCATTTGGCATGTGGGACAACCCTGTGATAGTATAGGGACCTCAAACACTTGGCCAATATGACCTACCTGTTGAACCTAATGCTAACAGTAAGCAAGACAATTTAACACTATAAAATAGTACCCTAAGAATTCACTATTTGGCACTGGCTTTTTCTTTAATTCCCTATGCAATGTGCATCTCTAATACACAAATCATATAAAATCGATTCTTGACTGGTAATTTCAATTACTTACTGTAATCATTTCTTTCCCTTTCAATGTTGTTAACACAACTCGAGCTATTGGGTAAAGCTAACAGCAATTATTCCAGCAATTAGAAGACAGGGGAATCTCTCAGGAAGCTCTGTAAAAAACCTGATATACTTATCCTGGACCACCTAAAGAGCTGGTGTTTCCACCATTATTTGCAGATTCATTAGTAGTGTGCGATTTAACTGGTTTTGAAATAAGTAAACCTTTTGAATTTGAAAGGGACATGGGCTTCTTCATTACTTTCTTGCAATAGTTCAGTCTTTCTTGTCTGTCTGGAGACACACTACCTAGAGAGTCTTCCAGTTCCTCTCAGTCAGATCCTTACAGCAGATAGTCATTGCTGAGTAGCCAGGAGGGAGATATTGCACATACTACATTTTTTAAAATAATGTATTAGAAATCATTTGCATAATTATATATGTTTCCCAAATTTACTTACATGAATTTGAGGTTCATCTTGTGTCAAAGTGCAGGTAACTTGTTGGAGTGGGAGTTGGTGTTTTGCACATGTGGTGCTCTGCTTGACTGTCTGTGCCTACCTTACTCTTCTACATTGTGTCATTCGAGGAAGGGCCATGTTATGGATAATTAAGCATCGCGGTTTTCAAACAGTATATGAAGATCTTGTCGCAGTCCCTTGCGGTGCGGTTGTTGTCATGATTTCTCACTAATGCCTATGTGGCTCTGTGTCTGCAGCACTGGCTTTTCCAATGTTTCATTGGGTGATCTACTGTAATCAAGGTGTCTTCACTACTGAAGTGTTCCTCTCGCATCCTTCAGTATTCAGATATCTTTCATTTTTCTTTTCTTAATTTCCCCTAATCTATTGCATCACCAATATTTCCACCATTACTGGATTAAGCACTTTTTGGCCTTTTTTTTAGAAGAGATTGGTAATATTTCACACAGTAAAATATTGCAAACCAGATGTGCATGCTATGTCTTGACCAACGTGTTGTCATGGGCAACTCATTTAATCTCGTTTTGCCAGTCCTTGAGCTTTTGAAAATTGTCAGCCTCTAAGAGTCATTTAGTACTGAGGGTATGCTCTTCAAAAAAGTCTCACTCATAGTTTAACTGGCTACAGTGTTGTATTGCATATAATAATAATTATCATTGATGTATTTTACAGCACAAAGCCATTTGTTTCTTTGCTGACTAATAGCAATATAACTTAAAACCCATAGCTTCTGCTTTATATCCACAATCTGCCTGTATGCTTGAGCACTTTAACATTTAGTGACTCTACTAATCTGAGTCTTCTCTCCATGCTGGGGTGTATGTGCCTTATTTATACAGCTACTTTCCAGTACCCTGCATCTGAACCATACCTTTCTCATGCCCGTTATTGCTAAAATGTGTCCTGTATCTATTCCTGAACACAAGTACCCTTGTCGGGGACTGAAAATGCTGTACATTAAATACTGAGTCTTTATTATTTAGATTCCAGCAAGTCTGGACGGGGTAAGAGGACTGGTAGGGAGAACCCATGCATATTTTCAATGCTAAGGACAGAATACAAACAATGGGTTGTGATCGCAATTGGGCAGGGGGTTGACCAGAGATTCTAGATCCTGTATTGTATTTGGTTAAGAGGGGGGCCCCCAAAGGAGTCTGTACCCAGAGCCCAAAACATTCCTAAAGATGGGCCTGACTCAGAGACCTACACAGCCTGCACCAAGGTATGATATGATATGATATGATATGGCATTTGTAACGCACCTATACACAAGTGTTTCAAGGCGCGACGAGGCAGGGAGGGGGGAACAAGGGGAAGACAGACAACGATCCTACTAGGCCAGGTGTCATTCAGATTGCGCAAGTGTAGGGGTAGGGGGAAGGGAGAAAGTGCAAGGGGAAGAGGAGGGGGGAAGTGCAGTACAAGGTAAGTAGAATAAAATAAAATAAATAAGTAAGAGGGCCAGCTGGTGGCAAGTGCAAGATAAGTGCAGACAAGTGCTGGGAAGGGGGGGCTGTAGGGATACAGAGACAGTCCCGCAGTGCAGGGGTTGCCAGGGAGGCAGTGCAAGTGGAGAGTGGCTGGGCCCAGGACCGGGGTCGGTGACAGTGGCCCAGTTGCAGATTCAGTGCAGTTTCAGCGAAGAATTAGCAGGGGAGAGGGAGAGAGAAAGCAGAAGCAAAGAGGAAGGTTTTGAGGTGCTTCCGGAACCGGAGATGGTTCTCCTCAAGTTTCAGGGAGGCAGGAAGGCTGTTCCAGAGGGAGGCCCCTGCCGCGGAGAGAGATCTACCCCCAGCTCATTGCTTCGAGAAGCGGCTGACCCTGAGGGAGCTGGAGACGGATGAGCGAAGGGCTCGGGAAGGAAGATATTTAGGAAGAGAGAGTTGAAGGTAGTTAGGCCCCAGGCCCCAGAAGGCCTTGTGGACAATGCAGAGGGTTTTGAACTTTATCCTCGCAGCCACTGGGAGCCAGTGTAGAGATTTCAGTCCTGGAGAGATACGATCCCTGGGCTTGAGGCCAAGGACAAGTCTCGCAGTTCTGTTCTGGATGAGTTGCAGAGGGTGGAGAGTGGAGGCAGGCAGATTAAGATAGTGGCTGTTACAGTAGTCCAGCTTAGAGAGAACCAGGGCTCGGGTGACAGTGAGCTTATGGGGGAAGGAGAGGAAGGGAAGAATACCTCTGAGGTGGTGCAGCTTGTAGTGTGACTTCTTAGAGACGTCAGATATATGAGGAGAGAAGGAGAGTGTGGAGTCGAAGATAACCCCAAGGTTTTTTGCCTTGCAGGTAGGAGCCGGAAGAGGGCCAAGAGAGGCCGGCCAGAGAGCTGCAGGGAAGGAGGGGGTGGGTGTGCCGATGAGTAGAATCTCAGTCTTACTGGCATTAAGGCAGAGGTCATTGGCAGCACACCATTCCTGGATAGCAGACAGACAGTCAGAGATGAGGGAGGAGAGGAGGAGGCCGAGGGTAGCCTGAAAATGAGCTGGTTATCGTCGGCATAGCACTGAAAGTTGGGGCAGAGAGCGGCGATGCGGTGGGCAAGGAGTGCCAGATACTGGTTGAACAGCCAGGGGGAGAGATTTGATCCCTGGGGGACACCACAGGTGGAGAAAAAGATGTCAGAGAGGAAGGACCCCAGTTGGACCTGGGAGGGTCAATTGGAGAGGAAAGAGGTCAGCCACGCCAGAGCCTGACCAGTGATACCCAGGTTATCACGGAGACGGTTGAGCAGGATGGCATGGTTGACAGTGTCAAAGGTCGAAGAGAATAATCCTGACTCGAACAACTGTGCCGATCTCCAGCCTGTATCTCCCCTATTCCATCACTGTCTATTTTTGTGAAAATATATCTGACCGAATGACACTCTACCTGGGGAATAAAAACCTGTGTGACCACCCTCAATCTGGATTTCACAATAAGTATTTCACTAAAATGTAACTCACCCCATCTGTAATTGCCTCACTATCCTCGAGGACCTCTTTGTGACCTTTGATGCTGTCACCCATCTTTTTCTCCTGCACAGTCTCTCTCTGGCTTTCACGACACTTCCCTTGAATGGATTGCCTCTTCCTTACTAAATGGCAGTTTCTTCTCCTTCTCTTCGTACAACAGCTCCTCCTCTGCCACCTTGGTTTCTGCATGTAACACTCCTATCTTGGCAATCTAGCGCCTTTGCCATCTTCTACCAATGTTTGCTGTTGATACCTATATCATGTTCTTGTTGTCCATTATCTTTGAAGCTATCCAGTTGCATGTGAAATTGTCTTGCACCATCGATCACTGGATGCCTTTCCACTCTGTGATGCCCCACTCTTCCAAAACAAATGTTTTCTACTCCCCAGTGCCTAGCATCTCACCTCTTCTCCTGTCTAATGTCCACTTGACCTGGACAACGCATGCTCCAAGGCTCACAAAATGGGATTCTATTTGATAGTGAATTTCATGTTCTGCAGTTTATCAACCCCACAGCCTCTCCGGCCAGGCTCAACCTAGAAAACATCTTCAAAATGCACCCATGTGACAGACTCTTAAAGAGACAAGACTTCTGCTCTTCTCTCTTTCTTCCTTTAACAAAGTTCTAAAGTTTGACACGTGCAAGCTCTTCAAATGCATTCACCCATTTCTCGCCCCCATCAAATGCCACAGTCCAGGCTGTCTCTCTGTATATCATCAGCCTGTCATTACATTCCTTATTATGGTCTTTAAACCCATCCAAGGGATTAACACCTAGCTAACTCTATATGCTGCTACACTCGGTTACAGCCGTGTGGTCACAATCCCTCCTCAGCCGTTCCTTTTTCTATCACTGTTGTGTTACATGCTCTTTCCACTCTGTCTACTTTCTGGCTATTTACTATGGAACAGCCTCCCCTTGAAAGTAAACATATTAGTCCCCTCATGTTGAAATGTGCAAATTTCAGATTTGAAATACCATAGAATTAATGAATTGTTACCACACATGGCAATTCTGGAAATTTGCCTTGTTATGAATCTGCAAGGTTGCAGTAACACATACAGATTTCCAGAAATACCGCTTGTAGTGCTTCTAAAACAATGCACATATTATTTTTGAATTTCATAAAAATAAAATCATGTTTACCCTCATTTTATGGCTTTAATGGGCTATATAGGGCAGTAAATTATACTGCTAAAATATGGGCATTACGAGTTTGGTGGTATTTCAGAGGTAAATCCTCTGGGATACCACAAAACGGATTTACCACAGGATTACAAATAGTGAGTGGTAGGCAGTGAAAATACCAATTTTCTGTAGTCTATAGGACTCCATTGGGGAATTTTGGCAGAATTACCACCGGTGGAATTACAAGTAATTTGGTAGCATGGGAAAAATGGAGGTAACAGAATTACTTCCACTTTATACCGCCTCATCAAACTCGTAATGAGACCCGTATTTATCTGACAATTTTGTGCATCACATGAGAAATGTCCTGAGATGGTCTTTGATTGTCCCCATTCAACGAAGCTTTTCTCTATTTACATGACAAATGGTTTTCAAAACTTGTGTGGGAGTTTATAAAATGTTTACCTCCACCAACATTTAGAGGTTCATTCTGAGGTATTTGAACTCATACCATGTAGGGTTGCTGCATGATTTTACCGTTACGTCCACACTTCAAAAGGTCTGTTTTCATGGTATCAGGTAATATTATCCCCATCAAAAATATCGCCGAATACATGGTCACCGGGAACAGCCATAGGCGTTATTTTTAGTGGGGATAATATTAGGATATTTTGGGAGCAGGGGTTGCGGGGGTGTCCCCCGCTCCTTTTAAAATAATACAGGGGCTGCATGGGTGTCCCCCGCTGGTTCCATGCCTTAATATTGCCGCAGAAATATGGTGATATTTTTGTATGCCGATGTATGCCGATATTTTTGCGCGGATATTAACACATGGAACCGTTTTCATGGCTTTCGAGATCGCCCTCAAAAGTCTCCTCCCTTCCATGAAAGGTGATCCTGACTGGTGTTACCCGATCTATGCATTCATCCTTCCTGTTCCCATCTGTCTTATAATTGTCAAATGCAAGCAGGTAATCAGTCAGTGGGCCTCATTACACGGTAGGCGGTGGACCACGGTGCTAATAGCACCTTTGTCTATGCTGGTCAAATACCGGCACCGCCTTGGTGGAAAGGGGAATTACTGCCCTATTCCAAGGTTGGCGGGGCGGTAATTCCCCCTTCCATCATTACCCTTCCCCATTCCCATTTTTGCCCCATAGGGCATAATGGGAATGGGGAAGGTGCTAATTACGGTACCGCAAATTTGCGGTGCCGTAATTAGCACCAAGGTCCTTTAGCGGGTTGGTTTTTAACGCCTGCTAAAAGCAGGTATTAAAGTACCAACCCGCTAAGGGACCTCGTAGTAAGGCGGTAAGGGTTAACGGTCACAGGTACCATTACCGGTGACCGTTAACCCTTACCGCCTACCGCGTAATGAGGCCCAGTGTGTTAATGAACACCCTCTAAATATCCATACTCTTAGTAGATGGTGCCCCCTTTTATTTTGTCACTTCCTTCTAACCAATAAATAGATGCTTCATCTATAATCCACAGCCCCTCTTCTGTAAAGCACCTGAAAACATGCCTTATCGTCTTACTATTATTCCTTTTGCAGTGGGTTTTTTTTTCCACCGAATCACTATGCATAAAGGAACATTGATACACTACGTAATGCAAGCTGTGTTATACAGCGTACCTAACTCCTAACCTAGGACAATGTAAAGTGGTCGTACATAGCACACTTCTGCCTCTTCGGCAGGCTCTTGAAATGACGTTTTAGGCGCCAAACCAGAGAGTCCAGCTGGTTGATTGAAGGCGATGCATTGACAAGATATTTCCTTCAGTACTTTAAAATTTACTCCATGAATTCACATACAAAAAAAGGCCTGCACAGAACAGCTAATGACACAGGTGGCAATTGGTGAAGGCAAGCAGCAGCTGCAGCGCCAATTGAGCCACTCATCCGCTTTGAGAGCAGCTGGGCACTTGTTATCAAAGTAGTGCTAAACATTATAATGTGTGTGTGTGAAGGTGTGCCTAATCAAAGGAGTCTGACCTACATATCAATGTGATGCTTCAAAACTAAGAGGTAGAGGCGATTCACACAGATTACTGCTAATGCAACAGTCAAAATGAAAAAAAGTGCTCCTTTTTTGTCAGCTAGAGACGCTGCACGCCTCTTTTATAAACCTCGCCCTGTACATGCTGTGTGGATGTGATAATAGTGGCTTTTAGCTGCCTGATCACCAGGTACTCGACAGGCTCTCCTTTATCATGGTTTTACTCTTTTCAGAGCTAAAGTGCTCGGGGACGCGGCGCACAAAGGAGCAGCATGGAAACAGGCTTGCCAAAGTTCATTGTAGCAAAGAATGACATGGCCATCTCATTCTCACAGGAGATTTGTGCTTCTGCATTGAAGTTGCCACTTTGATTGCCGACTATGTTTGATAATAACTAAGCTTGATTGCACATATTGTGTAAACTCTGAATCACCAGAATGTCCTCCGACCTGGACAGACTGAACTCTACCAAGGTGCCTTTGAGGTTCAATCAGGGTTCTTTGCACAATCTCAGCAGTTGATGGAGAGGCAAGAACGTTGATAGAGGCATTAGTAGAGTGTGGGGGTAGAAAACTGAAAAATGATAGGTGGAGAAACACATGCCAGTAACCCTCCTGCATGACCTCCATGCCAGTGGTATTTGTTGTCAGTCAGCGGCCGGGTGTGGGGGAAGTGGGGATGGGGCCGAAATCCCGGTCATTAAAATTCAGGGGCTGAAATTGAGTGTGAATCTTTCGTGAATACTTCGAAGGAGAACATACTTAGGAGAAGAAAATCCCAGAGTTGGATTGGGGCATACAATTGCATTTAGTAACGGTAAATGAATTTGTAATACATATACCATCTTTTTGTGGGAGATACTAGCAAGCAGAGAACCCCAGGGACATCCTTGCTTGGTATGCATACACTTTATGTTTCTTGTTAGTGACTATGGAGGATAACATTCCATAGCTGTTTGGAGGCAGCAAATTACCATTCAGTGTCTCGAACTGAGAACATCATAACGAGTTGTGTGGTAATGGTGAACCACACAGTATTGTGGAATTCTGCCAGTTTTACCACACAACACAATTATGAGTTTTATCACCCACTAGCAAAAAGTACCCATTCTCCGAACAGGTTTTGTGGACAGACATGACAACACTCTCATCAACTGTTGAAAATCAATGATCCTGTAAGTCGCTGTTCCGATTCACTTATCACTTGAAGTGCTTTGCATTCTGAAGTAAACTGCACTGAGAATGGGCGTTTGTGTGGCTAGCTGACATACCCCGGAGCAGACACTGGGGGAGGCGAGAGCTGGTGTGCTGTTGCATACTGGGACCTACTGTGCTCTCTCCCAACCTGTTGCCTCACCCTGGTGTGGTGCAGGTCATTGCGGTGCATTATGGTTCAAATGTCCCAGAAACCATGCATCGTAAGGTTGCGGACCCGGCCCTTCTACGACCACATTGATGTTTCACTGATTTCAGGCAACAGTCCCATGTGTGAAGGTGCTGAAATCCAGGCAAAGGTGTGGGGTGTCCACATGTCATGCAGTCAGTAATATCTGAAGGGTCCTAACAGGCAACTATGTCAAATGTGGCGCAGATTGGTGAAACAGTGTGGAATTGTTTAAGGAACAACACTTCGCCAAGCCACAAACCCAGTCCCAACTCCACACATTATCACTTTTAGAAATATAGATAGATATGCCAAAATCTCACCAGGTTGTAAGGGGAGATATTACTTGCACTAGAATGGTGGTAATGGCTCAGGCAGTATTACCATGTGTGGTAACTCCTCCTATCACCAATGGATTCCAATGGACCCCAGCATGGGGAATAACTCCAACCCTAACACATTTGGTGAATTATCTTTAATTCATGCTGTATATTATAATTAATTTTAGCAGTATTGGCACATTTAATACCACCAAACTCATAGCTACACCTTAAGTGTGAAACACACTTGCTATCTTTTTGTGATTAAGGTGGAGAAGGGAAGCATCTTGAATGCCAACACGTCCTGAATACCTAAACATGCAAGGGACATTGCACGTATGTCCCAGAAACTGTTGTGCACACCAGAAATGCCAGACTAATGTGCAGTAACTTGAAATCTTCCAGTTTGCAATCATCAGCACTCCCTACATCATCACTCTGCCTTTCAGAATAAAGTGGTGCATTCTCATGCATTGCATGTAGAGGAAGCAGAGTTTCAGTACACTGCCTCTGGGACATAAGTGTGGGCAGGGACATCATTTTGGGGTTGTCAGGGATCGCAACTGCGACCCCGAGGTCTCCCTTGCTAACTTGTTTCTCCAATGCAACCTTTACATTTTTTTTTAAAGAGAAGTTCAGGAACATCTGCCATGCCAGTGCCATGCATGACTGGAGTGGCTGGCTTTCTTGTACAAGCCTCTTAAAAAAAAGGGTGTTCCATGTGTGTAACACTTTAAGCAGTTACCCTAAATAAGAAAGAATAGGAATGACAAATAATTAGTCTTTCTGGAATTCTATACAATAATTTCTAGTCTCATTAAAAGTTAATTTCAGGCACGTTGAGTCACTGATTTAGTCTGTTCTTAAACACCTCAAATTTTCAATGCAGACAAAAACTTCCAAAAAGCATTTAGAGTAGAATAACCGTCTGCTTCGGACTATATATTTTGCTTTTTGCAGTTATAGCATGTTTTTGTCTGCCGTTATCTTTGTTACGATCATCATAAGACATTCCATCTCGGTGTCCTCAATCACTTGGAAAAATCCCTGTGCCTAAACGCTTGTGTACAGTGTAGAAATGTTTGACCATAGCACATACAGTGGCCCTTGATTTCATTGTGCCACAATTAATGCTTTGTAGTAATGTGTCTATCTTTCCTATCTCCATGGCAAGCTGTTCAGGATGTTTGTTTGTATGTAAGAGGTAACGCGTGCCTAGAGTACGCGATGCCATGTGAATGTGCTGCTTTCCCTGCGCTACTCTACATTCTTTAATACACATTAATTAACCCTCCCAATGGTATGTATTTTCCAAACCTCTGAAGCCTGAAAAGTAGATCCATGCAGGCTTGACACGTGGTCAACTTTGCACCAGACCTGCAGATCAACTGGCCTACTGTTTAATTTCAGTTACCAGTTTAATGGTATCCACTACAGAGTATAATTTGCTGTCTGACTAGGAGAACATTCCGACATGTAATTGCTCATTCTGCTATAGCGGGTAAGATAGCTCAACGGGTTGAGCGCTAAGTGCTGCGATGTGTGTGGGATCTGCAGGTTGCAGGTTTGTATCCTGGCAAGGCCAACTCAGCCTTACATCCTACTGAGGTTGATAAATGAGTACCAACACAGGTTAGGTGATATTGTATGCATATTTGTTCTATATAAAGCGCTTAAGCGTAAGTGCTACATAATAACACATCCTTGGACGTCTGCTTACATTCACAGTAATTTGGCAATATGGGCCTGTACATACTGATATTAAAGATACACATGGTGATCCATTCTTGTATGTTTCACATTACAGTGATATCGTTACCATATTTTTCGTAGTGTCTTTAGGAACATGCTACGTGCTGCCTTACCCTCCCCTCAAGACACAACCCATCATTTCTGCCACAGCCTTCTGTGCCTTCACCCTTCACCCGAATAACGTTCAATGCCAGTGGTAATGCTCCCCAAACTATCATCATCTCCACACCTATACCCATAATCCCAGAGCCCATCTAGCCTTTGTGAATACCCAAACCATTATTTCTACCCATCTTTCCATCATATCTATTCTTTTACCCAAGTACTGTCACACTTCACCCTGTGCGCGTGCGTCGGTTCGGCTTCCCTGTGCTCCTGGATAAACACTCTTGCGGGCACCGTGGGACTGCGCACAGAACTGTGGCCATCCCGCATGGTGTGCGCCATTTTGTTGCACCATTCTTTGCTAGATGGTGTCTTCGGCGTCACTAGACAGCAGGTGCCTGTATTGGGACTACATCTCCCAACCTGCCATGCTTGTGTCAGATGACCTATGTTTTCCAGTCATGCAGAAGCTCCGCCTACTTAAGCAGCTGTGAAACGTTCTTCGCTGCTTCTATTTGAAGTTACTCCCCGAAGTCACGTCTTCCTTGCTTCCATGCCAAATTGATTCCTGCTTTCCTTTACGGACTTCCCTGCTTTGCGATTCTGTTCCTGGCGTTTCAACTCATGTACCAGACCTTTTGCTACTCTCACGGACTAAGTTAGATTACGATTCTGTCCTTGGCTTCCCGACCCGTGTACTAGACCCTGCTACTCCCATGGACTTCTTCTAATTACGATTTTGTTATTGGCTTGTCAGCTTGTGTACCAGACCCTTGGCTACTCTCACGGATTGCACCTCATAACGATTGCCGTTGACATCCCATCTTCAGCAACTCTCTATACATCCTCTGGATCTGTGTCCTCCGGTAATGTGAGTGTTTCCACTCGCTAATTAGTGACTTATTGCTGTTATTGGACTGCCTATCCTAAACTTCCCTTTTCCAACCTGTACTGGCATTCCTCCTGTTGATGATTACTTACGTGCACTTGGGACGCTACGCTGATTGTGCACCAACCCGGAACTAGAGCGCCCCTCGTGCCGCCTGGGTCTAGTTTCCCTACTAATCACTAATTCCCTTTTTTTTAAATTTTATACCTGTCGTTGTTTCCCTGGAAGTCGAGCCAGTACATTCATTGGTAAGATCTGACATCATCCTTTTTCGGTACTCCATCAAGAGTTTATATTCCAGCCTATCACATTGGTATTTCTTTTGTTTTGTACCATTAGGTGGGAAGGCGTCTATGTGTTTCTAGGCACTAATCAGGGGGGAAGCCTTATCAGGTATACACCAGAGCAAGGCTATAGTTTATGTCATTTTACCTGTCACCCGTTACTCACAGTCTCTTTTTTTCCTTGCAGCTGGTACCGTGGCAGTGTTTTCTCTCCGCTCTTTTAAGTGATCGGATCCTTTGTACTGTTCACCAGTAGAGGGCCATATCATTAAAAAGATCTTTATCCCTCGCAGAGAAGAGGCTCGGGTGGAGGCTCCAACCCAAGCTCTTCAAGCAAATCACCAACCATACAGACGTAGTCACCAATCCAGGCCACCCCTGTACGGTGAGTGACAAGTACCTTCAAATGTGAATGCCAATGCTACCCACAATGTTTTCTACTGCACACCTCCAATCATCATCGTAGTATCCACCTGCTGCTACTCAACACCAAGCAAGCATTTTTTTCACCAGCCTTCCAAGCCTTCCATACCTTCAAACCTAACCCCCTCAATATCAATGCCTGCATTCTTTGCACTGTCTTCATCTGCACATTTTTAGCCATCATCCCGTTGCACCCTAATGATCAATGTGTGGTTGTATTTATATTTATGTATTTTATTTATTGGAATCCTCATGTTGAGGCACTATATGTAAATCGAAACTACATGATTCAGTTACAATGTGTACGTGTTCACATCCGGGAGCAGACCTGTAGGAAATCAAGAAAGGTCACTATTAAACAGACCCTGGCCCCATCCTCCCAGATCCTTCCCGTTCATGGTGGCTGAATGACTACAACTCCCATCAACATTAGCCCCAATACACAATGTTGAGGTATCATGGTAGTTGGGTTCCAAATCATCTAGGGAGGTGCAGGTTGCATGCCTCACATGTAAGATAAATCCCACACCCACACTATTAGTTGAACTAGTGTTTTAATTGTCACATGTAAAGTAGTCCAGCCAACATATACCACTGTGAGCAACATAAAACATCTACTGTAAATAAGTGTATGTAGCTAAAAGACACATTTTTTGTGTTTAGGTAATACACTATTCTAAACTATAAGGTACAGCAAAACCGTAAGAAAGAACACATACATTCAATCAATTCTCTTTCCTAAACAACTGTCGCATAAAATGGATTCTGCACAGAAAACGAAAATCTATCTATTCACAAAAAAATGTTCATGTTGCACAGCATACAATCTCAATGCTCAGTGTTAAGGTAAACTATTGTTGCACCTCAATTACATGAACATGTGTACATGCCTGTTCAAATTGCTCCTCAAAGATTGTCTTTAAAAACACATAAAGCAATCATAACACTTCATTAAAAATCATTTGTAATCTTCATTAACTGAAATAGTAAAGAAACTCCCTATAGCTTATACACACCACACTGCAAATAAACCTTGAAATATGTAAATATGTACTAAAACTCATTATCAACTTATCCAAAAGGTCCAAAGTTTTTCACATCAGCAAAAAAAACAGCATTTGCATGTTAGGAGTTATGAAAGCAGAATGATAACAATGTTCAAATGGTGCTCATGATACTTTTCAAAGAGTAATGGAACAAAAAGAGGACTATAGTAAGCAAACTACTAAAATGATATGATAAGATATGATATGATATGGGATTTATAATGCGCCTATACACCAGTGTTTCAAGGCGCAATGAGGAAAAAGAGGGGAACAGAGGGAAGGCAGACAACGATCCTACTAGGCCAGGTGTCATTCAGATCGTGCAAGTGCATGGGAAGGGGAAGAAGGAGAAGTGCGGGGGAAGCGGTAGAGGACAGTGCAGTACATGGGATTAGAAAAGAAATAAACAATAAGTAAAGTACGGCCAGCAGCTGGCAAGTGCAAGGGTAAGTGCAGACATCAGGTGTCAAGTGCTGGTAGTGGGACTGTAGGGATACAGAAAACAGTCCCCAAGTGTGGGGTTGTCAGGAGGGCAGTGCAGGAGTGCGACTGGTGGGGGAGGGGAGCTGGGTCTGAGATCAGAGAGAGGCCAGGCAACCAGGGCAATATCAGTGTCAGCCAGGAAGTCAGCAAGGGAGAGGAGGAGAAAAAGCAGAAACAAAGAGAAAGGTTTTGAGGTGCTTCCGGAACCGAAGATGATTCTCCTTGAGTTTCAGGGAGGCAGGGAGGCTGTTCCAGAGGGAGGCCCCAGATGAAGAAAGAGATCTACCACCAACTCTACCACCAAAATGGCTGAACATTTTCACTGCAACCTATCACAGGTATGTACACAATTGCAACAATAACACCAACCAATTGAAAACACAAAAACAGACTCATCATCCATACCGCACTCCTACTGATATCAACATTTCAAACTAGGAGTAATTTTCCTGAAGACACAGAAAGAGTGTAGATGTAATGGCTGGTTTTTAAAACTGTATGGCTGATTGGAGATAGTTGGCTCTTTTGGTTACTGATTATTTTTCAACAAACTTAATATTACCATGGACATAGGTATGGCTGAATTTAGAATTAACCGGTTTAAATTGTGGGGCATGTGATGGTCACAAAATCAAGAAGAGTCTGACAAATCAGCTTCCTTCCCTTACCGCTACGAGTGAGCTACCCTAGATGTATACACATTTAGTTCTTTGCATTTTTTACCCCAAAACAAGGGCTCTTAACCATGTAGATGTTGAAAAAATATACATATTTTAATATTTATCACAACATATTAAATACACAATGTAAAAACAGTACATATCTTTAGCCACATATTATTGTGTGTGCATTTACACTGAAGGCGTACAAACCAAACAAATAAGAAATCCTAATTATGCCTTACTATGGTGGATACTCCACAAGGAGCCACCGTTCTTAATCATGCCCTTCCCAATACGTACGGGCAAAAAAGGAATGTGCCAACACTTGATACAACAATTTGTTTCTAGAACCAACATGGAGATGTATCTCTTGACAAAATAAGCAAGGCCAATGTTCCCTATTGCGTATCCTGTTGGTCCTGTCCTCAGGGCACTCTGGCTTAATTCATGTTCTGGTTTTCACACATTAAATGGTACACCACAATTTGCAATCTCTATAAAAAACGAAAAACAAAAAAAACACACTTAAAAACATGGTATTCAACTTTTTGTGCAAAAGAATACTGTGAAACATCTATCACAACTTCATCTCTGTTATTTAAGCAGCAGGGATATATTCGTTCTTAAATGGTATCATTATTAACCACTTTCACACTTTTCTATAACATTAGATGCGATTTAATCTATTTGTATCCAGTGTCTATAATTACACATTCTCCCTCTAAGGTTTACATTTCATTAGTCCAACATTCTTTACATGTCATTAGTCCAACATAATTTGAACAAGATTTTTCTATCTTCAGAATTGCTTCAATTTTAACGAGAAGAGCTTCGTCTTTCTTCGCCCTTAGCGTGGCTGTGCTGGGCGTGATCTAAATCATGGCAATGAACAACAAAGAAGGGGACAAAAATAAGTTTCCCTTCTAAGTGTCTCATGACCAAACATATGCATAATGCCTGTCTCTTACCTCAGCGGTTAAACTGCGACCTTCCGTCCCGCTCGCGGATGACGTCTGCTTCCCAGCAGTGTAGCGAGCCTACTGACGGGTTGGGCCATCTTTTATGGCGGCTCTATCGGTATCACGTGATGTGCGCACGAAATAATGTGCCGTCACATCACGTGTCTCTATACTGTGTGTTCTGCAGATGTCCTTTGTATAGCGCAATTCGTGCCATGTCGCCGCTACACAAGGCTCTGATTTCATCCCTCTTTGTTTTAACAAGAGTTCTTCAAATTATTTAGTGATGCACCGCGTGACAAACGGCACGTGACCCGCGGCCATCTTACTGTGGGCATCTCATTCAAAGATGGAACCTTCAAACGTAAAAAATTCATTTGTATGCTTTCGATGCCACTCATAACTCATAAGTGTTGCCCTAGGGATAGGCTAGAGTGACAAACCACTCTTGTTCAAATTATGTTGGACAAATAGAGTAAATCGCATTTAATGTTATAGAAAAGTGTGAAAGTGGTTAATAACGATACCATTTAAGAACAAATGTATCCCTGCTGCTTAAATAACAGAGATGAAGTTGTGATAGATGTTTCACAGTATTCTTTTGCACAAAAAGTTGAATACCATGTTTTTAAGTGTGGTTTTTTTGTTTTTTGTTTTTTATAGAGATTGCAAATTGTGGTGTACCATTTAATGTGTGAAAACCAGAACATGAATTAAGCCCGAGTGCCCTGAGGACAGGACCAACAGGATACGCAATAGGGAACATTGGCCTTGCTTATTTTGTCAAGAGATACATCTCCATGTTGGTTCTAGAAACACATTGTTGTATCAAGTGTTGGCACATTCCTTTTTTGCCCGTACATATTGGGAAGGGCATGAATAAGAACGGTGGCTCCTTGTGGAGTATCCACCATAGTAAGGCATAATTAGGATTTCTTATTTGTTTGGTTTGTACGCCTTCAGTGTAAATGCATACACAATAATATGTGGCTAAAGATGTGTACTGTTTTTACATTGTGTATTTAATATGTTGTGATAAATATTAAAATATGTATATTTTTTCAACATCTACATGGTTAAGAGCCCTTGTTTTGGGGTAAAAAATGCAAAGAACTAAATGTGTATACATCGAGGGTAGCTCACTCGTAGCGGTAAGGGAAGGAAGCTGATTTGTGGGACTCTTCTTGATTTTGTGTTTGATTATCCTCACCCACTCAGCCCCTAAAAAGAGGATCATTGTGGCTCATGAAAATTTGATGGGCATGTGATGGTGCCAAGTCCTAAGTTGTTGTGTCTGAGAAGCACAGGACAGCCAGATGTCATACTCATTCATTGTGGTGGCAATGATTTGGGTAATGTACGAGGCATGTCTCTTGCGTCAATGATGAAACAAGACTTGGAAAAGTTGATGGAATATTTCCTCACACCACCTTCATCTTTTCCAACGTAGCTCAGAGGGAAAAATTGTAAGTGGGCCACCAGATTTAATTCCAAAATTGAAAAATCTCTGAGAAATGTTAATAAGGTACTTTCATCTTTCATCATAGAGCAAAAACAGTTATGTATATCAAACAACAACATCCAGTTTTACATGTCTAACCTGTGTAGACAAGATGGTGTACACCTAACTGATAAAGGAAATGCACCCTCCCTTGATATTTAAACCAATACTCCAAATGTGGTGAAATACTACACTCAGTGTACCCCCAAATAGTCTTTCTAAGTATTACCGATTACATACATATGAATATATATAAAAAACACACAACATATATATTTTTAACCATTATATTATAACCGCAGCTATAGCGAAAACTATAAAAAATCTAATTAACAAGCAATTGATTTTTTTAGTACTAATATATATCTTCTATGGATGGCTCTTAAAAGATCCTTTGTGTTTTTAAATCAAAATTATACCCCAAAAAATCTTGTGTATTCAGAAAATGTGTCTACTTGTATAATTCCCTTACAAAATCTATTGAAGGATCCTGTGGGATGTTTGAACCCACGCATCCAACCCTGCAAAATCATTGTGCATTACTGGCAGCGGAAACATCATAATGGCCGCCGGAAAGCATGCTGCTGGCCAGAAATCATCAGAAGGTGCGCAGTGAAAACCTGACTGACAGGCCACCATCCACTTTTGCCTCTGTCAGTGTTAATACAGTAGACCATTGTCAGACCCTATCCTTTGGCTGCACACAGAGCAAAATCAGTGCAAAGGAATACAGATTTGTTCAAAAATCCACTTTTATTTTGTGTCAAAAATGGCTAAAATCATGGCTCACAAAACCACTAAAAAGATCCCACCTCCTTGTTGAGGGGTCAACATCATTCTCCCGCAAGAATCTACATGAATCTGAGGTCCACAGAAGTGCATCTATATTTGAACAAAGTATATTTTGAGGATTGCTTACTGGTAAGGCAGCTGTCAAAAATGGGTGCAATACCGGTGCTTGACACTGACCGGCGCTAGCGATCTAAATTCTGACAGGAGACCTGTATTTCTGAAGCTAAACTGTACCCTGAGTTAGCTGAGACTTCAAAAGGTTGGCTGTCCCCGGGAAGCCTTCACACCTAGTCTTCCCAGCAACAGCACATGAAATCAAATGGTCATGTTAACCAGATGCAGAGTGGCACCCTGGTCTGCTGACCTCAGTCAAGACAATAGACGATTTCAATTGAACAGAATATGCTGATTTGGGTGTGCCTGAGCAACAACTGCTCTGGGAGAAATAAGACATGTGACCATTCTGACTCACCAAGTTTCTGGGGGCGGGAACAAACCAATGGGTGTACTGGAGTGGAGGCAAATGTATGTTTTATTAAATTGCTTATAAACTATTGTATCAAGCTGACAGAAATGTACAATTTGGGGATTCCTAATATGAAAAGTTCTGAGTCCAAGCCCCATAATTATTAACATTGTGGATGCTGTGTTTATGCTAGAAACCTAAGAACTTCCAGTAATATGTGCAGAGAGGGGGTGTACCTCCGTGTAAGATTTGATGCAAAATTAATATTACAAAACCCATCAAAAGCATAAAATGTTGTCATTTCTGAACCCAAGCTCGTAGAAACATGTGACTTGAACCAACTGTGCCTTAAGCAATCTGTCATGCAATTTAGGTAACATTAAACATTAACAAGTGGGGTATATTGTAAATATATGTTTTATGAAAAAGAAGATATGCTGTACGGACACAAAGGGGAGTGTCCTTTCCTTGAGCCATAAAGATGACACCTGATGACTCATTGTGACCCACTCCTCCGTTCTCCAGTCAGGTCACAGTAAATCCTGTAACCTATCAAATCCTCAGTGGGTTGAGCATAGAAAGTCAGCCTTCCCACCCACTTTCAAAAGACATAAAAAGAACCACTGAGACCCAGCTAGGGACACTCAATTTCCACTCTTCAACTGATTCCTGCACAGCACTTTGCCGGACGACTTCAAACCCAGATAGAGCCAGAGACCAGACTCTAGAACCCAGCTCTAGAACCTTAAGCAGGGGTCTAACCCAAAAGCTGAGCTCTTCTCAGCAGGCCTCAGAATCCAGCAACCTAACTCAACTATTCAACAGCCGGGCGAGCTGTTTGATTCTGGCTAGAACCCTGTGCCAGAACCATATCCAGACCCAGAAAGCAGAGCTGTATCCAGACCCAGAAAGCAGAGCTGTATCCAGACCCAGACCAGAATGCCGTGCAGTGCCAATAGCAGACCAGAGGCCCCGCTGTGAGCAGAACCAGTGGCAGAGACCGTCCCGTGGCTAGAGAACCGCAGCCCAAACCTGACCAGATCTGTGACGAGGTCCATTCCCTTCCAAAACTAGGAGTGAGTATCTAGAACTGTCTAGAACCCATCTCTTAGTTTAAAGTAATCTTATTCAAACCATTTCAACCTGTCCAGAACTGCATAGAAATTGTGTGTCCATTCCGTGATTTCAAAGCTGCAAAAGTGTCATCTGTCATTCTGAAATCTTGACTTCATTTCTGAAAATCTACCTCCACAAAAACATCCGTATCTTTTGAACCGTATGTCATTTTAAAGTTAAGAACCTAAGCTTTCCAACAAACCCAATACGACATTCCAACTCCTTATAGTTTTTCTGTAATCGCAATCGACACACTCGGAAAAAGTGCAGCGAATTGCAAACTAGCTCAATTTCACCACTTGTAAAAATAGCTGCTTCTTGCTTTCCACTGCTGAAATTCGTTTTCACTCTGATAATCATTCATGAATCATTGCTATCAGCTGTCACCTACCCTAAAACTCCTATAGGGAATTAAAATCATTTTTAGCATATTTTTCACTTCATTGCAATCACATTTAAAAGTTTTTGGCCTGTGTTTTAAAATCATCCCTGCTTCTCTAAGCTTGCTGGGGGGAAACGGGAACTGAACTGCTTTTGATTGTATTCCTGAAAACCTGTGTGCCCTCATTTCCATCTCTTCATATTGCATAGGGGGGGAGTGAGTTGTCACAAGGGAAACAGTGATCATATTATCTCTTGTTGAATCCATATCGAGTTTTATTTCTGTGCCTGCTTTCTTTCCCATCTTGCATTTCCTTGAACCATAAAAGTATTTTCTGCTACTTTATCCTTCCTATTCCTACTCCTTTCTGATTAAAGAGTTGTCGCTATTGCAATATTACCCAATACCGATCACTGTTCATATTCATAACTGTGCTATCAAATATTAATGTATTCATAAAAGTGTGATATATATATATTGTTTAATTTTTCCAATAAACCTTTTAATTTGCAAAACAACCTACTTCTTGGCTCAGTGAGGTCAGGGGGATTCAAAGAGAGGGGCGTTATATAAGGGTTCATCATCCAGATTTAAGAACTTGACATCAAAATATATAAATAAGGGCTTCCATTGGGCATCCCAGACTATGCATTGACTTAGTTGGATTGCTGAATTGAAGTCACTTACAATCCAAAAAACATTTAATCTGTCTCTCTGATATTCCTTTAAATGCTTTATTACTTTTCCTCTTTCCAAACATAAAATGTATTGCACTCACAATCAAAAATAACAGTCCACAATCCATACACATAGCTACTATTTCTAAAAGTCCTTCCACATTTCAGGTGTGATACCCAAAACATGTACTTAGCCAATGCTTCTCAGTAAGTTTGCCAATTCCATCCAAATCACCATTTTTGCAGCCTCACAATACCTTATTCCCTCATAATCATCTGAAGAAGCAGATTCATCACCTGACAAATAAGCAAAAGAATTGTCAGCTATTGGTACACAACTTTGCTCCATTTCTTTCCATTCCATATCTCAAATGTTCATCAATAAGAGTATGTAGGCACCCTTCAACCCCTACAACTGCTAATGATACAGTTCTTTCTCATTACATTGTAAAATAAATGCCACCATCCAATACCATACCATATTTCAGTATGTTGCTTGGAACAACCAATGAATTAAGGAATTCAAATTGCTATTGTGATTGGAACAAAATTGTCAAATGAACCTTGATAGCAGTTGTTATAAAAAAATATTGTTTGTTGATACTTGCGGCTACAAAACAACCGTCAAGCAGTGGGTACAAAAGCCCACCAAAGTACACAACGTCCCATTGGCCTATTGATAGCCATGAGTATAAAAGTCCCAGATGTAGCCGTGGTTATATGTACATTTTTGGGTACTCAAAAAAGTATATGTGCAGAGGTTTAAAAGTTCAAATGACATCAGGCTAGATGGGAGGAGATGGAATAAGAACTATGCGTACAATTCTGGGCTCTAACATTCACAAAATAACATGATAATTGCACACATGCTTCTGTCTCAATACATGCAGCTATCACAAACCTTATAGCTTTGGCTACAGAAGCCTACCAACATATTTTACTTCCCATTGGCCTATTGATAGCCATGAGTATAAACTTCCCAGATGTAGCCGCAGTTATAAGTACATTTTTACATACTCGAAAACATATATGTGCAGAGGTTTAAAAGTTCAAATGACATCAGGCTAGCGTTGAGGAGATGGAATAAGAATGACATGTAACATTTTGGGGTCTAACATTCACGAAATAATATGATAGTTACACAGAGATTTCTGTCTCAATACACGTGGCTATCACAAACCTTATAACTACGGCTACACAAGCTCACTGGCTGGGTTGTACCTGTGGCTGCGGTCTTGGGTAGACAGGGCTACCCAACTGTTTCCATGCCTCTAAAAACAGTACTTTGAATCTTTACCCTCGTCTATACTCACGGCTATGAGCCCATTTCAGAGAAGGAAAAGTTCTTCACAAAATATATACTGTTCTGACAGAGAGAAGGCAGTAGGACATAATAACGAAGGGATGATCTTCGAGGGTGTGGGTGGATTAGACAGTAAAATGAAAATTATAAAAGCACATAGACACAAAATGATGACCTTCTCCAGAGTACCCTCAGACAACCTCGGTCTGCCAGAATATGTATGGAAGGTTGTCAGTACATACTGTAACTTAACTGTTTAGTAATGACGACGTAATGCAGGTTTACCCAGATGACTGACAATACTAAAATACTAAAATACAATTAAAAGAGAGCATAGTTGATGTAAGGTTTTATCTTGGGAAAGAACATTTTGAACATCACCATATTATGAGCTATTATTAATAACAAACAGAGTAAAACATTACAAGCAGTGTTAACAAGCATTGTCGGGCCAATAAAACGTACTGTACTTAAAAGAAGTAACCCAAGGCTACAAGTCCCACGATGTATTACACAGAGAAATTAAAGCCAAAGACTGCTGTATAACCACGACCACAGCCGAGGGTTGAGACCATGAACAGTTAATTAATAGGTATCCCGTTCTATCAGTGTTCGGGTAAGGTCTCCACTGCCTTTACCCTGCCTTAAATGCCTGGTGAAAAAAGGCAAATGTAGATATCAGTTTCCAGTGGCTATGAATAACGGGGAACCATCTCTGTATACGTGGCATTGTCAAATGGCGGAAATAAAACAAGCAAAGGGAGAGCATCAGAGATGAATATAGAGCCCAGCACTCCTGGATGCTTGGTTCTCTGAGAAAAGGTTCTAATCTCTTGTTTACCAATGCCCTGACCAATGAGCTGCACCTGTGTGCTTATGCATCTGAAAACAATGTGCCTATGTTGTCAGTAGACAGGGCATGTAGGTGCATTTGCTTTCACCCTTGTTGAATCACAAAGAGACACATTAAGGTGAAATCAAAGTCAGTGCTTCTCCCAGCTGTCTGAGGGAGATTTGAGAGTCATAATAGTGGTGATATGTGTTGGCTAAACAACTGTTTTGAGTGAAGAACTGGATTGCAGGGAACAACTCTCTCTCCCTCTCTCAAGTATGGGAGCCTTGATTGACAACTCAAGCACCCAGAATGTGTTCTGCTTAGCTCCAGAGGAGGAATTCGTATTTAAGCAAACAAAACTGATACTTTAAACACTGTAAAACTATCCATGAAATAACACATATGCTGCAAAAAACCGAAAATGTAGTAAGCATTTCAAAATAAGATAGAAAGGACTTCATTTTACAAACAAAATCACTAATTACTTGTAACGTCCAGCAAAGAAAAATGTCATAACTTGATAATGGTTTATTTTAATTTAATGTGTCTTTTCAAGTGCCACCCGTTGATCTCTGTAGCTCTCGTTTGTTGATCTCTGTAGCATGCTCGTTTTCATTGGCTTGCCCATGGCTCGGATGACTGCTTTGTTATTTTCTCATACCAAACTGATTGCTTAGCGCTTTCTTCAACACACAGATGTGTAGTGAATTGAAATAGTTTCATTTTGGAGAACCTTCTGTCACCGAGCTTGAAGAAGAAGACAAATGGCCGTGTGTCAAAGCAGTTATTATGTGAGCGCAAAATGATGGAGCACCAGGGAGCTGGCATGGGGTGCCAGTCAATTTACCGGAAGAAAGCGAGAAAGAGACAATGGAAAAAGAGGGACCTGCCTTTAAGAGCACAATGTCTTTCCACCATAGAAATTACGTGAATGTATTTTTGGTGTTCACTGTATAATGAAAAAATGAAACTAATTTGTGCTTGACACGAGCTATCATCAATTTTGAATCTTCTGGCTTTGAAGAGTGGAAAAGAATGGCAAGAGCCGTGAATCCTTTTATAAGAAGGTCAAAAGCAGGCAGACTAGCACTTAATGAAATCATCGGTTGTCTGACACAAATGGCACCTCCTATTTTTTCTGTTCCTAAATTGAATATTGTAGATTCAATAGTATGTTTTCTCTGTGAATGTTAATGCAAATGGCAGACCATTTTGTATGAAAAATAGCACTATGGCGCTGCAAAGGTCCTGGGTGTTTTTGTGTCTGCTTTTTGAAGCACTGGCAGTGATTACATGTATTTACCTAGTCCGTGGGGG
This sequence comes from Ambystoma mexicanum, assembly GCF_040938575.1. Lineage (NCBI taxonomy): Eukaryota > Metazoa > Chordata > Amphibia > Caudata > Ambystomatidae > Ambystoma > Ambystoma mexicanum. The sequence goes on along the minus strand of NC_090937.1, from coordinate 790,488,346 downwards.
AAAGTGAGGAAAGAGAACTATCACTGACTCTTCTCATGTAATGTGCAGTTATGACATTCTGCTATTATACGTAACCGACAGTACGTTTTAAAAACGGTAGTGACAAAATTAAATAGTTATATTAATTTTCCAAAGAAGGGCCAAATAAAGCAACACACTATACAAGTGTCTACTGCTCTATGTTTCCAGTAATAACTCTCAAAGTAAAACTTTAAGAAATAACAATTCTGGCCTACATTTCTAAGTTGTGTGGTTATGATTGCCTTATCCAACACACATATCTAGCATAAACTACGTTCTGAACCTATAACATCCATATTGCACATTTTCATCAGCCCCTTGACTCACTATAAATATTATTAGCACATGGAGATTGTTAAGGACCTCTCAGCCAATCAGAATGTTTAAAGTGCAGTCAATAACTACTAGTAGTGACTGCATTCTGAACGTTATGTTTTCAAAACAGACAGGTTAACAACAATGACATGTCCAGGCAGGATTTCTTTCTGCAAGACACTTCCTCTCTACAAAAACCTTTGTTATGTTATGTTGCTGCAATATTATTTTTAACAAATGAAAGAGAAAGTAAAAACATGGCAAAATGCTTTCACTTTCCTATTGAAAAATATTTACTTTTAAATTACAACCTCAAACAAAAAGACCTTGAGTGTGTGTGTGCTTATGCTAGTATTCGTAATACAGGAAATTGGTACTACTTCATTATAGGTAAAAGATTATATTACCAAAAATGCAATTATCGTACAAAATATACAATTTTATTAATATGTTTAATACAATTTAAAAACACTTGCACATTAAAACTCGGCAAGACGTACAATCGCGTTGAAAGTGACATGTGCTTATAAACCACATACATCATTGAAAATTAATCAAATAGCACATACTAAAGGTGCTAATAAAAAATCTAAAGGACAGCACATCAAACCTACAAATGATGCAGAACTAAAACTAATCGATTATAAAAAAAACAATGAGTCGTGCTAAATATTGTAACTTGATCTGCTCGATCTCCCATATACAATTCAAAGAATCACATACACTGCATTGAAATATGTGTGCTCATTAACACAACATGTTTATTTCCTCTAAAAATGGCATGAAATAGCGGGAAATTCTTCGGGGGCGAAAAAAAAGCCTTCTTTGTTGTCCACAACGACCCTATCATCAAGTGTATATAGTGGTCTCCCTATATATAGATACTCTGGATTTGTTGGCTGTCACTTCCTGTATCATGAAAACACACAAAACAGCAATCAGAAGTGCTGTCTAAACTATACAATAAGCAAGACACATAACATAAAGACCCAATTGTGGTCTAAAGAAGAGTGCTAACCTCAGGTCAATTAATGGACTGGTCAATCACATAAGTATTGAAGAGTGAATGCTTCATATATATATATGCTCCTAAGGAAACACAAACCAGATAAGAGCGAATTGTAGAATACAAACATCAATGTAAAGGTGCAGCACAAGCCATCAACACATATTACAAAAAGAAGAGCTAAGCCCCTTCACTCGCTTGCTTCCTTCAGTGTATGTTAGTCATTCAGTCGTAGTATGAGGCTGAAGGGTACACGTGTGATGCTCGTTTTTCATTCCACATCGTCATGCCGATTATAATACTGCAACAGATAGCACTATTTTAGACAAACTTGACTGTTGTCACCAATTGAGCTCTTCAGCACAGTTAAAGACAATGGGGGTCATTACGAGTTTGGAGGTTGCCATGGTGCTATTAGCGCCATGGCTGCCTCCAAACTCGTGTCCGGGTTCCTTGAATGGGGACATACTGGGTCATTCCAACCTTGGAGGACCCGGTAAGTCCCCATTCAAAATACCCCTCCCCATTCCCATTCGAGCCCCCATAGGGCTCAATGGGAATGGGGAGGGAGCTAATAACGGGCCCATTAATAACGGGCCCGTTATTAGCTCCCTGGTCCCTCGTGAACCTCGTGATGTGGCGGTAAGGGGTTAACGGCACCGGCATGCCTACCGGCGCCGTTAACCCCTTACCGCCCGCCTCGTAATGAGGCCCAATGTATCTAACCCGTACTAAGGTCAGTCAAGTAGGGACGTTATTTTAGTTTCCAATTCATGTTACATGTCACAAATACCGTGATCTATTGTTAACCTGTTAGCCAGAAAGGGATAAATTACTTTATGGCAGTCTGAGCTGCATCGTAAAGCACAATATTCAAGCAGTTCTTTTGAATTGGTGAGACAAGTATCTCTTGGTAACAAGATGGCATTTTGATCATTAAATCAGCTAGCTAACATGATCCAGGCTAGTCAGAAATCAACAATAAATTTCAATGAGGTCAGTAGATCTGACTCGCCAGCGTCTTTATCACTGTGCACGGCTTGTGCATTTGCTTATGTGAGCCTAGCCATTAGAAACATTATAAAACAAAGTCGCCTCTGCTTACCCTGTATCACAATACCATAAAGACTCGGTCAAGTCGAACCGTATTGTCAGTGACTCAGCTACGCAGTTTGTATCATGTGGCTCTACTTATTCAACTGTTAATGTGAGCGTCACATTGATTCCAACAAGCAGCAAGGGATACGCAAATCAGGTGGCAATCTTAGCTTACTAAAGCTATCGAGCATGAAAAGAAGTTAAAATCGTAACATCTATTTAACACTGATGTTGATACATTATGATGTTGTGGTTCAGATCTCTTTTACATATCTTTAAATCTGAAGGTGTTAAGGTAAACTGGTCGATCGAATACTAACTAGGTAATTTAATTTAATTATTGGAATGCCAATCAATATTTCATTCTAGAAATAATCATTGTCAAGTTTTAGAAAGAGTCAGTTAAGTAAACTTAAATAATTCCCTTTATTGTTTCAGCTTCCTTTGCTGAGAATACACACACTTATAGGTCAAGAATGGAGGAGAGCATTTTGCTTAACTCTTCAATGTCAGTCTTCACAGCAGCTTCTTTAAAACAACTTTTTTCTGCTTATCATTTTTTTTTAAATATAAAAAATGTCAAACCCAAACAAAACTTCCATCACACGTGACTACAAAATCCCAGCGGTCCCAGAGGACATGGAGGTAACAGGCAACAGAGTGCCACCAGCGGTACATGCGCAAAGCGAGTGCTAATCCAGGGTCGGGGTGGACCTTGCAATGCATCAGCAAATGGCGTGAGCTATCAAGCGATGCTTTGGTTTTACAGACCGTAGTGGGTTTCAGGCAAGAGGTTGTGAGCCAACCGCGACAAGCGTGAAGCCGAAACAGTTCAATATGGCAAGGAAGGGGGGATAGTCCTCAAGGCAGAATTATATGGCCTTTTAGAGAAGGAACCTATAGAACTGAGCCATTCCAGGCAGACAGGAATTTACAGCAACATGTTCCTAGTACACAGGAAGGGAAAGTCGAGGGCTGTCATCAACCTGAAAGAATTGAACAGCTGGTTAGTCTATAGGCATTTCAAGATGTAGGGTATCCCACCTCCTCAGGACATTATGCACTAAAGAGATTGGGTGGTAAAGCTAGATTTGAAGGATGCCTACCTGACTTTTCCAGTGGCAAAGGAACGCAGACAAGTCCTCAAGTTTGTCTGGAGGAGCAGAGCTGGCAGTTTGCGTGCCTGCCTTCGACCTAGTTTCGGCGCCCATGGCATTCACAAAAGTGATGAGGCTGGTGGCGGAAGCCATCAGAGACAGGGGATCAGGATTATTATATACATGGATGAAATCCTGATTTTAGCGCAGGACAGAGAAACATTAGCGAGTCAAATGCAATGGGTGAGTGCAGTACTGTCATCCCTCGGATTTCTGATCAATCGGGAGAAATCGGAGTTAGCTCTCAGGAAGGATGGAGTTTCTGGATTTTGTAATAGACACTAGGAAAGTCATGTTAGAATTGCCTCGGCAAAATATGAGAACGATAAAGAAGGAGCTGAGGATTGGGATTCAGAAGAGGCATATTTTGCTTCAAAGTAGTGTTTTATATTGCAAAGAGGACTAAGAGTGTGTCTTCTGTCATCTCGTACCCATATTGCCCGGACAAGCCCGAGTTGTGCGTGTTTCATTCTATCAAGGATTATGAGAAGGCTACCGGGGGAGTTAGACCTAGGGCCTCATTACACGGACGGCAGTAAGGGTTAACGGTCACCGTTTATGGTACCGGTGACCGTTAACCCTTACCGGCTTACTACGAGGTCCCTTTGCGGGTTGGAGACTTTAACGCCTGCTTTTTGCAGGCGTTAAAAACCAACCCACAAAGGGACCAGGGAGCTAATTACGGTACCGCAATTTACGGTGCCGTAATTAGCACCTTCCCCATTCCCATTATGCCCTATGGGGCAAATAAAGGAATGGGGAAGGGCAATGAGTGAAGGGGGAATTACCGCCCCACCAATCTTGGAATAGGGCGGTAATCCCCTTTCCTCCAAGGCGGTGCCGGTATTTTACCGGCATGGACCAAGGTGCTAATAGCACCTTGGTCCACCGCCGTCCATGTAATGAGGCCCCTAGAGTGGTGCCTCAGTTGTTGATTTTATGCAGGAAGCCCTTTCATGCAGTGGCCTCGGCCACCATTGCTCGCTGGGTAAGAGAGGTTATGCGCTTAGCAGGTAAAGATTTAAGCATGTTTGGGGCCCACTCCATTAGAGGAGCGATGGCATCAAATCCTTTGCAAAACGAGTTTCCCTACATGATATAGTACAGTGCACTGTTTCATCTGTGGTGACAGGAGTGTTAAATAGCTTTAAACAAGCATAATGCTCACCTCTGGTTTTGACATAGAATGAAGATTACCCAGGTTTATAGCGGCGAGAGTCTTGATTCTATTAAAGACACGGAGGCAAGCATTATCCCACCCGACATAAGCAGAGTGGGATGAGTGCTGTTGTACGGCTTTTATTATTTCAAGGAATGACATGTTGTCATTTTTACATAGCTGCATATTCCCCCCGCCCCTTATGTTATGCCTGGTTGATTCCTAGGTGATGATCCTAAATGCAATTGAGCTGAGAGTTTTCTGGAGGCTGTGGTACGCCTGGGAAGGCTGGACATGGATGCAGCGGGAGCAAGTTACAGAGTTGGTGGAGTTTCCCATTGAGGAGATTCATGGCAGCCATTTTCGGCAGGACCGTTTACCGTTGGTTCATCAAAGAAAGAGGAGGAGACACAGACAGGACATGACTTAAGGGCTCTGTTGGTTCAGGATTGGTTGTTGGATAGTGACATTAAAATACAGAGACACTGGGACTTCTGGGATTTTGCAGTCCGTATGGTGGAAGTTTTGTTTGAGTTTGAATGTTTTACTGTTTTAAAAAAAAGATCAACAGAAAAAAGATACGTTTTAAAGAAGCTGCTGTGACTTTAATAGAATTAAGACTCCCGGCGCTAGAAGCCTGGGTAATCTTCATTGTGTTTTTCAACATGTCTTTCATTCTTGAAAAGAGCCATGCTCAAATGAAAGCCAATGATATGTTTCTTCTTTGAGTGTCAAGCCAATGGTATTATATTCACACATACTAATAACTAATACACAGTAGAAAATAACTAACAGGATTGTTCATCACCAACATGATCCTTTGGACCAATACAGGTTTAATCAGAACTCCACATTCCCCACAGAGTAGCAGTGCCTCTGCCTTAACACCAAGGTCTGGACAATATGTGCTCAGTGTAATAGTGACATTCCTGCAGGACAGACATGATGACAATTGGGCCTCATTACAACAGTGGCGGTACAGTGATAACGGCGCTGGTAGTGCTGCCGGTGCCATTATCACTGTACCGCCACATTACAATTTCTGCTCGCAGGTGCCGCTCTGCACGCTTGGTCAGACCAGGTGTGCAGAGCGGCACCTGCGAGCAGAACAGAATGGTAGCAACGATACCGTTATGAACGGTACCGCTGCTACCATCCTCCCCATTCCAATTGAGCCTTAGGAGGGCTCATATGGGAATGGGCACGTACCAGCTCCGAGTCGCATGAAAGGGAAATTACTGCACCCGCCGAGGTCGAAATGGCCCAGTAATTCCCCTTTAGCGGGACCCGGAGCAGGACCCGAGTTTGGGGGTAGCCATGCCCTTATTTAGGGCATGGCTACCGCCAAACCTGTAATGAAACCCAATGTATATCTCGAAATAATAGGCCAGTCCCCACCTCAGGCCTTTGACACTGCTGTTCCCATTCAACATTTAACTATAAAAACACAGCCCCCATTCATGATATCTGGGGGTTTTCTCTGATCACACTGCTGTTATCAGTGACTGGGAAGCCTCTAACAAACGCGCACCTCACAATGTGACTCTAGGAGAAAGAGAGAGAGAGAGAGAGAGAGAGAGAGAGACAGAGACAGAGACAGAGAGACAGAGAAAGAGAGAGAGAGAGAAAGAGGGGGGGAGAGAGAGAGATAGATCCAGAGAGAGAGAGAGGAGGAAGAGTAGGTGAGAGAACGAGCTAGATTCGAGTATGATATGTCAGGTACAGCTAGTGAGAAAGATTATACAGTTATTAAACCCGTAACTTGTGGGAAGGGAATGGGACTGCTGACTCATTCAACAAAAACGTGTAGCGGTGCACACAACAAACATGCTTAGGATTAACACAGAGAATCATCAGTCCAGAAATGACAGTGTGTTCATGTCCACTTGAGAAGCTTCTCGAGAGCTCCACTTGTACCCTCCAGTGTCTTAATGCCATAAATAGTGGGTTGAGAAGGGGGGATCTGGTTTGCTCTTAGGTTACCCTGAATTCAATAAAAATGCCCTTGACATAGGGTCCTCTAATTAGAAGCTAAGGCCAACTTTCACTGAGGCAATAACGCCCATGAGAGGCACTACCGCAGTGGTATGGTGATAAACTATAACAGTATATATGTTTCCACAAGTTGAGTTAAGGTTCAGTGAGCAACTTAGGTCCACTCCTATGCTTTCAAATATGCCCTCACAACTGTCAGGGGAAGAGGGTGTATCTTAACCATCCCAACAGATTTACCACTTACTCGGCATGTGGAGTGGGACCTGCAATATTCTTTACTTTCCCTCATATTTGGAGCCAGAAAAAAAGAGAATATCCTTTTCTCTCGATTATCACACAGTATATTTTACCCGCTTTGCTTGTTGCGTTGGTGCAAACATTCCCACACTTTCCCTCTCTGCCTTGCATAGAGCTTTCTTAAGCATACACAGTTAGGTCAGAAGCTAACAGTCTACAGTTAACTAGTGAAACCCTTCTGGTGTTATTGACTCCCAATCTACACCCTTAATTTTACTCCAACTAGTGGGCGTAAAACTTGCCACCATAACAGAATGAGGCAGGCTATGTCTTAGGATGCAATCTATAATTAAATAATAATTCTCTGCTCAAACTAGTGAACCACCTCCTACTATCTAGAGATGGTCAAATGATAATTAAGGGTGTACCGAAGTTCGGCTTCGAGTAAGTATTCAGACGAATTTCGACTGAAAACCAGATATTCTGCATTCGGCCGAATACTTACTTGAATCGTTAATCAAAGCCAAAGTTACACCCCTAATGAATGCTGAGAACTTCTTGGTATGTATTCACATCCCAGTCGAAATGCCATTTCTACACATTCACACACTGCCACGAGACTTGACAAGTGTTTCGGTTACTATTCAGCAAACCGAAAAATAAAAACACTTACAGGGTAATTCACAGAATTTCGCAGAAAAGTGTCGCAAGCGGCTGGCGCAGAGTGTCCGCATGCGATTGTCTGCGCCAGGCACTTGCGCTAAAACCGATTTCCACGCACAGCTTATTCATGGATTTTAGGCTCCCAAACCAGCCGTGGCGCAGAGTATCGCAGCGACCCTGCAGCAGTGCCAGTAACGCCCCCAAGAACGCCCTTGTGCAAGGAAAAGCCATCAAAATCGCTAAATCATCGCAAAGGGCTGCGCTAACCCTGGACCAGTTTACAGGGCTGCCAAACAAGGAACGCAAAGCGGGTAACGTTCATATCAGGGGTACGGGGGAAGTTTTACACGCGATTAGCCAGAGTACGTGTATTACAGGGGTACGCGGGCAGTTTTACACGCGATTGCCCAGGGTACGTGTATTACAGGGGTACGCGTGAAGTCTCACACACGATTAGCCAGGGCACGTGTATTACAGGGGTACGCGGGAATTATCAAACGCGATTTGGCTGGGTACGTGTATTACAGGGGTACACGGGAAGTTCTACACGCAATTTGTCTGGGTACGTGTATAACAGGGGTGCGCGGGAATTATCACATGCGATTTGGCCAGGTACGTGTATTACAGGGGTGCGCGGGAATTATCACACGCGATTTGGCTGGGTACGTGTATTACAGGGGTGCGTGGGAAGTTACACACGTGATTAGGCTGGGTGGGTCCTCACAGGTGTTCCCTGTACACCCTCCACGGCCCCTGCAGGCAGCCCACAAAACAGGGGACTACCCTGCACACCTGCTCATGTCCCCTTGCACCCCCACCCCCCAGCAACCAGGGGCAGCCTCCACCAGGCCCCCACCCATGTCTCCCACCACCCCCACCCCCCAGCAGTGCAGGGGCAGCCTCCACCAGGCCCCCACCATGTCTCCCACCACCCCCACCCCCCAGCAGTGCAGGGGCAGCCTCCACCAGGCCCCCACCCATGTCTCCCACCACCCCCACCCCCCAGCCACCAGGGGCAGCCTCCACCAGGCCCCCACCCATGTCTCCCACCCCCCCACCCCCAGCAGTGCAGGGGCTCCCTCCACCAGGCCCCCACCCATGTCTCCCACCACCCCCACCCCCCAGCAGTGCAGGGGCAGCCTCCACCAGGCCCCCACCTATGTCTCCCACCCCCCCCACCCCAGCAGTGCAGGGGCAGCCTCCACCACGACACCAACTTCCCTGGCACTGAAGCTGGTGCCCCTCTGCCTCCTTGGCCGGGGGTTGGCACTGGTGCCACCTGTTGTAGTGGCCGACATGGCAACCCCAGAGGCAGGAGTGGGTGGGCAACTGGGTCCTAGGGCAGGGCTGTGGGGCGACGGAAAAGCATTCGGGAGCCTTTGGTTCCAGCAGGGGTGGTCACAGCAACAGCACCCCTGGCTGATGTGCAGGCAGCAAATGGCAGGGCACGTGGCCAGCAGGCAGTCAGGCAGCAGCAGATGGCAGGTGGGAGCGTGCTCAGGGCTCTGGGGGCAGTAATTTGGCCCCCTGGGCAGGAGCGTGGTCTTCCGTGTGTGAACGCGTGGCCAGCTTGATACGAGTGATTTTGCACGCGAAAATCAAACACGTCTGCGTGTAAATCGACGTGCACACGTAGGAAAATAATGCGTGACACGTCCCAGTGTCAAAGCGTGTAATAGTTGAAAACGGACCTACACGCAGAAGTGACAAAGCGTGTGATTGGTGAAAAAGGACCTACACGCAGAAGTGACAAAGCGTGTGATTGGTGAAAAAGGACCTACACGCAGAAGTGACAAAGCGTGTGATTGGTGAAAAAGGACCTACACGCAGAAGTGACAAAGCGTGTGATTGGTGGCAATGGCCCTAGCACGTACACGCCGCGTAAGTGACGCTGTACGTGTGGGCCTGTATATAAGGTACGTGTAGAACACCATTTCCTTGTACGTGCTTTTCCTGGAGAGCGAGTGGGTGAATTCTGTACTTCTTGTCGTTTCACACGCGATTTACATCACGGCGTTTCCAGTTCATACTCCTTGTTACCTCTGACAGCTTTTTCTCTTTTCTCTCTTGTACTGGTTTACCTGGGCCTGTTCCCTCAAACAGTGTCCCCTTCTACTGTTGTCCTGTCTCCTCAGACAGCGTACAAATCTTCATTTGGCGGGGGTGTTGCCAACCAAACGCGCTCATTTTTCACGCTCTTTTACCTGGCAGACGGTGAGTCACACACGTATCTAACTTCTGTGCTTGCCCCGTGTGTAGCCTACCCCTTCAGAGGTCATTCTAGGCTGCGTGTGACACGCATACGTTCATTCTTGTGTTACTGGGTGCCACAGCGTAGTGCAGGTTTTTCTTTCTGCACACGTGGTCTAGGAGGGGTTGCGTGCACGTCATCTCCCTTTTTTGGGCCTCCTGTGCGTTGCGTGACCCGTCATCTTTCCCCAGGGGTTACATTCAGCCTTGCTAGAGCACTAGGGTACAATTACCATCTGGTACCCAACCCCTTTGACCCCCAATTGCCCAGGACAATAGTCTACATCCACTCCCATACGCACATTAATATCAGTGCCATGGCTGGGAGGCGAGGATTCCGTAAGGGTGGCAAAGGTGGAAGAGCTACAAGTGGTGGCCGTGGTGGATCCGGTAGGGGACGTGGTCGTAACTTGCAGGGTGAGCCTGTCCCCCCATGTGTGGAGGACCAGTCAAGGGCACTCATAATCCCCCCCTCCCTCCCCCCTCCTCCCCTCCCGTTGAGGCTGATGTGGCTGACACCATCCATGCTCAGCCCTTGTTGGACCAGCCCATTGTGGCACCAGACCTGGCTGACTCCATGGCTGACTTCCAGGTCAGCAGGGCTACGACACGTGCGCTGGTGCACGTTGATGCCATCATGCCACGTGGATCTGGGGCAGCAAGGTCATCTGCTGCCCCAAGTAGGCAGGGCGGAGAGGCTGCAGGGGCAGCTGCGGCTCCATCCACCCCAGCTCTCACACACCCAGCCAGGACAGTGTCGGTCCTAGTCCATCCTGCTGACATTCCCCCTGACACCATTACACTAGAGCCAATGCCTGCACCAACTCCCATGCTGAGTGTGCAATCCCACACACCTGATACAGAGCCCACCAGGGCTCCTGCCCCTAGTGTCCAGAGCGGCGCAGGACACTCAGGATCACCACCACCTTCCAAGCGGAAGAGGAAGAGTGCTCGTCCGGCACAGGCTGATGCCCCAGACACGGCTACACAGTCCGGCCCGTCCAGGAAGCCCAGCTTCACGGATGACGAACTGAATGCACTTGTCGAGTATGTGTCCGGACATGATAACGAGATGGTCATTGTTGCAGGATCCAAGACCACACCTGCACAACGCCAGGCACACTGGCAGACCGTTGCGGACATCGTAAGTGCCCTTGGAATCGTGAGGCGCACAGCCAATGATTGCTATAAGCGCTGGAATGACCTAAAGCGCAGGGCAAAGAATAAGCTGGCCTCAAGTCATGCCGCAACTCTAGTGACTGGAGGTGGGTCTCCAGTATTAGACATGGAACTCACTCCACATGAGTCAGTCGCTGGGACCTACGTCACGGAGGAACAGATCCAAGGCGTGGGAGATCTGCCTGATTACGAGGCATTGTCCGGTGAGTGCACATGCATGTGTGTGTCATCCATGTGCATGGTGTGTGTGTGAGGGCATCTGTTTGTGTGCCAGGTGAGAGTGTGTGCGCCTGAGTCGTATGGGTCAGCCATGTGCTTCATGCAATACATCCTGCGCAGCTGCATTTGGCCATTGCAGTATCCCTTCTGCCAACAGTAGACATCTAGCCCAACAGCACCCCAGTTGCCCTTGTAGTGTCACCTTGCCACAACATTGTTGCTTATTTTTCTATGTTCAATCAGACAGATTGTTTGCATTCCACCACTTATACTAGGCATTCCTCAGTCCTCTGGTCACATGTCTGGCATGGCTATGGTAAAGTGGAGTGACTTTGTTACCTGGATAACATATGTTCACACATGTCCCTGTGCAATTGGACCATATTGGACTGGCAGCTCCAGGTGAAAAATCAGACCTGTTTGAATTAGAAAAGCTATTGCATGCGGGAACTGGACTGAATGAATAAGTGCTGCCCTCCTCTCCATCTACACTCAATAGCAATGGTACATGCCAGCTGTGTGATGGCATGTGTGTGTCACCTGGCAATCACAGGCTAATGTGTGATGCCACTGCCAGGCAGCATGCAGAAAATGTGTTCATCTTCAATCTTTGTGTCATGAGTGTGTGCCATTTGCCTGCCCTTCATACGCAGTGAGGGTGCATACATGGTAGGGTCTTAGTCATGTGGGACATGTGTCAATCAAGTACTGGTTCTCTTGCTTCTCAGCCCTCATTGTGTGCCATGGTGCTAATGCATGTTTCCATTTCTTTGTCATTATGTCATTGCAGGGGAAGACGCACCTGATACTGCTGGGGTTGTGGAGATGGTGCAGAGCCAGGAGGGGTCCGAGGGCCGACCAACCACCAGTGAGGGACGTGGTGTGCTGGTGGGTGAGAACCCACAAGTGCTGCAGGTCGTGCTCTCAAGGGGTGTCTCTGGCTGCACCTCCCCCGAGCTGTACTCAGCTGTTGACTCGGATGATGAGACCTACGTGCCGTCGTAGGTGAGTGTTCCAGGGAGGGATTCTGTTCTGTCCCACCCACCTGCACCAGGGTCAGAACCCTCAATGGGGATGTCAGTGTTGGCAGCTAGGCCTTTGGTGGTTACGGATGCAGGGTCACACTCCGCGACATCTGATCCTGTTCCTGGGCCAGCAGATCAGAGGGGGAATGCAGTCCTGCAGCCTCAGGCAGTGCCGGCACAGCAAGGCGCAGTCCTCCTTGCCCCAGACAGGTGTGGTGCCCGCCGACGTGGTGGCCGTACGCCACCTGGCAATACCGCATGGGAGCAATCCATTTACGGTATGGCTACCCAACAGGCAGCATCATCCGAGATGATGGCTCAGGCCATGGATAGGGTGGCCACTTCCATTGTCCCCCCTGAAAGGCTGATGGAGCGACTAGAGCAGGCAACCAACTCCATCTGCCAGTCACACAGGGAGGACATGTTGGCGTCCAACAGGGACAGGCGGGCGGCACTGGCGACTCTGCAGGAGGCCATCTCTATAGAGTCCCAGGGCCACAGGGAAGCCCTGAGGCAGGAGCTACATCAACTCAGGACGTCTCTTGTTGAGCTTGAGGCTTCAACACACCAAAGGACAGAACAGCAGCTGGAGCGTCTCACCCGTACGCTCTCAGCTGAGATGCAAGCAACGAGGGCGGAGGTCCGGGAATCCCGTGAGTTGTTGCATGGGGACCTCCGCACACTCATCCTCCAGAACGAGACCTACCACACCCGCATGCTTGCAGCCATGGAGGAACAGAGTAGGGCCTTGCGTGGGCTGCCTCCCATAGTGCAACCACCTCCGGATGCAGCTGCACAGGGTGATAATAGCGACAGCAGTGATACTCCCACAATAGGGTAGCCGTGTGGGCCATGAGCCCATGGAGGTGTTTTTTTTTCCCAGGATCCACACAGGTGGGTTTTGGTGTGCACCCTGACCTCAGACCTCCTGGGTGGCCTCCCCAACCCCCCCGGGCCCTTTAATGGCCATTTTTGATTTATTTTTATTTTTATTTTTATTTTTATTTTTAATTTGATATTTTTCCCAATTTTTTTGGGACAATTTGTTGGTTTCCGTGGTTCCTGTGGGCATACGCTGCATTGTGGCTGGGCACATGCAGGCTTGTCATGTATTAGGTTCAGATGCCTGGGTTTGAGTCACACACACCCCTCCTGCTTCCCGTTTCCATGGGCTTGCAAAGGGTGTGCTCAAGTGACATTGAAGTATATGGTGACATTGGACTCCCACTACATGTGTGGGTAGTCTAGTCAATACTGTGTATACATTCCTAGTGCATATTGCTGTTGTGTTGTACACTGCATGTTGCATTGATGTGTAACTCATCATCTGTGTCTGCCTCCCGATTTGCAGGTCCCTACCTCATGTCTACACAAGGCCCTCTAGTCTGGAGATGGGGTCCTTGTTGGCAGCAGTGCACCTACAACTCTACATGGCGCCAACACTGTTCAGTTGGAAGTGGTGGGAGTGCAGGCATTTCCAGGTGGTGAGACTACTGATTTATCACATTAGTGAAGTCATGTCAATGGTAGTACCTGCTCAAGTTTGTTGTTGGTCCTGCATTACAGTGAGTATTTCAGGTGTAGCAAGTTTCAATTGGGGACACTGTACATCGCAACACTTGTCATGTTGTGGGGATTACTTTGTTTACCTGCACATAGCATGACATGGCACGGTGTGTTGTGTGGCGGTGCTGGGGATGGGTTGGGTGACATGGCACTGTCCTCTTGTTGCATTTAGCAAGTGGGTATTCATTTTAGCTGCTTGAATGTGTTTCTTCACAACACTGCATTGGTGGTGTGTGTGGGTAGGGATGCACACATTGTAACACTTCCAGGTGAACAATCTCAGGCTGATATGCTTTTCACGGTTGAATCTCCAGACATTCAGGATCAGTGTCAGGTTGAGTCATCATTGACTGTCAGATGGAATGTGCCAGGCCAGTGTGCAGTCCACAGGGGTGTGATTACTATGTGAAGTAATTAGCCACTAGCTGTGTACGGGCTGCCTCCCCCCGTGCCCTTTCCCCTCCCATGCGCAGCGGCTGTGCATGTGGTTGGGGATGTGGGGCCACCACCATGTCCACGGCCAGGCCCCGGCGTGTTGCAACGTTGTGCAGGACACATGCTGCCACTATGATCCTGCACACTACTGGGGGAGCGTATAACAGCTGCCCGCCAGAAGGGTCAAGGGAGCGAAAGCATGACTTTAGCACTCCGAATGTGCGCTCACCTATGCCCCGGGTTGTAATGTGGGCTGTGTTATATCTTACCTCAGGTGGCGTGGTGGGGTTCCGAATTGGCGTCATCATGTGGGGGCTGAGAGGGTAGGCACTGTCCCCTGTGGAGGTGGTGATTGGTATCATTGGTGGGGTTGTGACCTTGCTCAGTATCCAACATGCATGCATGTGCAGTGGCATACATACTCACCAAGCAGCCATGTATCGCCATGCCGCCCAGCATCTATGTCCCGGCATAGGGTGGACATTCGGTAAATGAAGCTGTCGTGGGTGGAGCCTGGATAGTTGGCATATACTGAGGTGATGATTCCCTTGGCATTACATACTACCTGCACGTTGATGGAATGCCAGTGCTTGCGGTTCCTATAGATGTGCTCAGATGCCCTGGGGGGACGTAGAGCCACATGGGTGCAGTCGATGGCACCTAGCACTTTGGGGAATCGTGCCACACCGTAAAAATCCAGGGCGGCAGCATGCCTTTCTGCAGGTGTTCTGGGCAGGTATATGTGCCTGCGGACTGATGGGCGTGCAGTGATGATGTTCAAGACCTGGTGTAGGCAGCGTGACTGGGTGGCCTGTGACACCCCACCCACTATGGCACTTGTCCGCTGAAATGATCCAGTGGCTAAGAAGTGCAGTACATTGAGGACCTTCTCCAGGGGGCTGAGTGCTTGGGAGCACAGGGTGGGTGATGTGAGGTCATCCTCCCACTCACTCACCAGGTCCAGTATTATGTGTGGTGGAAACCTGTACCTTCCATACACCTGGTCATCAGGCATCCCGAAAAGGCTGGTTCTGGGTGTGAATATTCTGGCCCTGACTATCCTCCTCCTCCTCCTCCTTTGGTAGCCCACTGCCACTGCTGCTAGGAACGGTATGTTCATCCTGGCGTCTGGCTTGTTATTGTTAAAGTGCGCAAATTCATGCTTTGCGCGTGTTCTAGGCGAGCGTGTGACCCGCGCACCTCTGGAATCCAGTTCCCAGTCCAATAGCGTGTGGAAATTCACACGCACAACGGGATACAGGTGCGCTGACGTACTTGCGTGTGTAAGTGCCCGCGCACCCCTGAAATACACGTACATAGGCCAATCGCGTGTACGCGCACTTTTGTCCAATTACACGCGATGACACTCTGACGTGCAGTATTTACACGTGTGCTCCGTCATCACGTGCTGGGTGGGGAACACCCGTGCGGGTCACGTCACATACGCGCTTACGCGCTGAGGGACTCTGGACCAATAGAATCGCGTATGCGTGCTTACGCGCTTACGCGCTAAGGGCCTTTCCTCGGATTTCACGCTGACGTGCCGAATTTTCACGTGCCAAATCACTCCGTATCAAGCTGGCCACGCGAAAACACACGGAAGACCACGCTCCTGCCCAGAAGGCCGAGTTACTGCCCCCCGTGCCCCGAGCAGCCTCCCACGTGCCATCTGCTGCTGCCTGCCTGCCTGCCTGCCTGCTGCCACCGTGCCCTGCCATTTGGTGCCTGCACATCAGCCATCTGCAGGGGTCCAGTTGCTGTGTCCACCCCTGCTGGAACTGAAGACTCCCGACTGGGATTACATCGCTCCACAGCCCAGCCCCAGGACCCATTTGCCCACCCACACCTGCCTCTGGGGTTGCCATGTCGGGCACTTCCACATCTGGCACCAGTGGCAACCCCAGGCCAGAGGGGCAGAGGGCCACCAGCTTCACTGCCACCGAAGTTGGTGTCCTGGTGGAGCATGTCCTGGAGCAGTATGATGCCCTCTTTGGATCGTCCCGCGCCAGCAAGGATGGACGGGAGAGGATCTGGGCCGACTGTGTGGTTGCCATCAACGCGGAGGGGATGGCAACCCGCAACGTCCAGAAGATCAAGAAGCGCTGGGAGGACTTGAGGTCCAGGACCCTTGTGAAGGCCCGGCACCTCGTGGAGGGGGGCCAGGGCCGCATGAGTTCCATCCAGATGAGGGTCCTGGAACGCGTACGCCCAGCGTTCCACGCCCAGATGCTTGAGAGGGAGGCCCGTCTGGAGTTGAGCGGTAAGTGTCCAAGCATTACTGTGTGACACAGGGCATGTTGCTGTGTGCTGGGTCTTTGATACTTGCCTGTATGTGTGCCATAGGGCATGTATGCATGTATGTGTGCATGGACATCATGGTAATGCATGTGCAACCAGTGATGTGTGACCCACATGGTTGTTGCATGTGTTCAAATGCCGCATGGGGACCCCTATGCAGATTTTGAACATGAGAGCATGCCAGTCTCTGTACCGGGACATGGGTGGGGGTGAGGGATGGGTGCTGATGCCAGGTACATATGTGGTAGCCATGTCTGTGTGGCTGACCTGCGTGTCTGTGACTTGTGCATGCCATGGATGCATGACACATGTGTGTGACAATGCACAGATTCAGTGAAGCAGCCAAATTGCCCTTGTATCCGCTGTGTTTGTTGTGTTTGGGGCCAGATGGATGTGACTGAGGTGAAGTGTGTGCATGTGAAAGGCATGAGCCATGATGCATGTGAGTTCCATATCATTGAATGTTTCAAGAGTCCATTGGCATGCAGCATGCCTGTTACTGTGTGTGTTTTGCCTGGACTGACCCATGTGTTGTGGAGGGACATGATGGAAGTGTACTTTGACAGTGGTGGTCATCTGCTATTGCTTCCTGTCTAGGGGACCATTGTACAGTACCCTGATGCTTGTGTTCTTTGTCTCCCTCTACGCAGCGGCTAGTGAAGAAGAGGGCGGAGACGGCGCTGTGGAGCAAGGCGGCGGGGATGCCCCCACGGCTGCAGCGGAAGGGGTGGGTGAGCCCCCACAGGGGCCTGCTACGGTGGGAGACGGTGAGGAGCCATCCAGGTTGGTGGTTTGCACAGAGGAGGAGGAGGCCGCCACTGGGGCACACATGGGGCCTGGTGGGGGCATCCCTGCTGGTGCAAGTGGTGCAGTCCAGGGCCAGGGGCAGGAGGCAGCACAGGTCACCATGGAGGGGCCTGTGCATGTCGCTGTCCCTGACCCTGTGAGTGCACCACCATGCACCAGCAGGGATGCCCCGTCCCAGGCCCATCCGCAGGTAGAGGGGATGTCCATGTCACCTGACTCCCCTCCACCTGCGGACGTGGGAACCCCTGGCCGTGTGGAGAAGGTCCTGATTGGGGTCGCGATGCGCACGGCTGTGATTCGTGATGCTGTGCGTGCTTCCCGGGAGGAGCACGCACGTCATCACGAAGTGCACCGTGCCGAAGTGGCCCAATTAGGATCGGCCATGTTCGGGGGTTTCCTGCATGTGTTGGCCAATGTGGCGGCCCTCTCCTCCTCTGTGCAGGCTATCCACCAGTCGTTCTCCTTGCCGTCTTCCAGCCCAGATGCCACCAGGGCCCCCTGTGGACCTGCCCCGACCAATGCAGCCAGCTCGGTGGGGATCCCATCCCTGCCACAGTTGGGAGTCAGAGGCCCAGCAGGGGTGGACAACACAGCAACTGGACCCCAGCAGATGGAAGATGTGACAGCATCATCAGGCAGGGCACGTGCACGACGGCGTCGGTGGTTTCCATCAGCCTGGATGCCGTCGTGCTGGCAGAGGCAGTGGCGTCGGAGGCAGCAGCGGGCTCGACGTGGGAGGCATCATGGCTCGGGGCCATCAAGATCAGAGGGGCAGGCATCGGCCGGAGGGCAGGGCAACCCTGGGATGGTGGTGTCTTCCGTGTGGGAGCAGTTGGTCCAGCGGATAGGTGCGGAGCGGCAGCAGGCGGAAGAGGAGCGGCTCCCCATGGTCAGGGCGGAGTTCTCCATGCGTCGGGCGTTGAGGCGGGCTGAGTGCCTCGAGGAAGCTCGCAGGGAGTTTGAGCTGAACATGGGGTTATCCCTGCGAGACCTCGGGGCCAGGACAGAGTCCCGCCTCCAGGACATCGACATGGAGTTCGATGATGCCCTGGCCAGCAACATCAACAAGTGAGCCGCAGGACTTGCCCGCTGCCTTTGTATATAGTTATATAGTTAGTTAGTGTTAGGTTTCCTTTATTTGTTTTTATTATTTTGGACCGCTCGGACAATGGCCACTTTTTTGTATATATTTTTTTCATTAGGTAGTAGTAGGTTTCCTTTATGGTGTTGGGCTCATGGACCCTGGTACATTCCTGTATTTAGTTTGTTTTTTGAAGGAACATTTTCTTTTTTTCATTATTGTGTTCACCATGTGGAAATGGTTTTTCATTCTTTTCCTTCTACTTGATATTGCTTTGGTCAACATTTGTTTTTGTATTCCTTTTTCTTTTTTTGATTTTTACTTTTGTTCTCCGACATGGACCATTTATTTTGTTATCCACATAGTTGTATGTTTGATTTGTTTACTTATTTTTAATCTTTAATACATTTTTTATTTTTACTTCCACTTGTGTCATTTTGTCTTTGGTTTCATACATGTCATGATATGGGTTTTGACATTCACTTTCAGCCATTGTGTATGTGTGTGTGACGGACATGTGTTCATTTACATACTTGCCATTGGGGTTGTGTCATGTAATTGCATTCACTATGTGGGTGGATGCAATCCTTGCCTGGGTGTTTGTGCTGGGTATGCTGCCCATTACTGCCATGATTGTGTATCGTCAGGACCTGGGGGCAGGGGGACATGGGTGGGGGCCTGGTGGTGGGTGCCCCTGGTGGCTGGGGGGTGGGGGTGGTGGGTGACATGGGTGGGGGCCTGGTGGAGGTTGCCCCTGGTGGCTGGGGGGTGGGGGTGTTGGGTGACATGGGTGGGGGCCTGCTGGCAGGTGCCCCACAGTGCTGGGGGGTGGGGGTGGTGGGTGACATGAGTGGGGGCCTGGTGGAGGCTGCCCCTGCACTGCTGGGGGGTGGGGGGTGGTGGGAGACATGAGTGGGGGCCTGGTGGAGGGTGCCCCTGGTGGCGGGGGGGTGGGGGTGATAGGGGACATGAGTGGGGGCCTGCTGGCAGGTGCCCCACAGTGCTGGGGGGTGGGGGTGGTGGGAGACATGGGTTGGACATGGGTGGGGGCCTGGTGGAGGCTGCCCCTGCACTGCTGGGGGGTGAGGGTGGTGGGTGACATGGGTGGGGGCCTGGTGGAGGCTGCCCCTGGTTGCTGTGGGGTGGGGGTGCAAGGGGACATGAGTGGGGGCCTGGTGGAGGGTGCCCCTGGTGGCGGGGGGGTGGGGGTGATAGGGGACATGAGTGGGGGCCTGGTGGGGGCTGCCCCTGGTTGCTGGGGGGTGGGGGTGATAGGGGACATGAGTGGGGGCCTGGTGGAGGCTGCCCCTGCACTGCTGGGGGGTGGGGGTGGTGGGAGACATGAGTGGGGGCCAGGTGGAGGGTGCCCCTGGTGGCGGGGGGTGGGGGTGATAGGGGACATGAGTGGGGGCCTGGTGGGGGCTGCCCCTGGTGGCTGGGGGGTGGGGGTGGTGGGTGACATGGGTGGGGGCCTGCTGGCAGGTGCCCCACAGTGCTGGGGGGTGGGGGTGGTGGGTGACATGGGTGGGGGCCTGGTGGAGGTTGCCCCTGGTGGCTGGGGGGTGGGGGTGGTGGGTGACATGGGTGGGGGCCTGGTGGCAGGTGCCCCACAGTGCTGGGGGGTGGGGGTGGTGGGTGACATGGGTGGGGGCCTGCTGGCAGGTGCCCCACAGTGCTGGGGGGTGGGGGTGGTGGGTGACATGAGTGGGGGCCTGGTGGAGGCTGCCCCTGCACTGCTGGGGGGTGGGGGTGGTGGGAGACATGAGTGGGGGCCTGGTGGAGGTTGCCCCTGGTGGCTGGGGGGTGGGGGTGGTGGGTGACATGGGTGGGGGCCTGCTGGCAGGTGCCCCACAGTGCTGGGGGGTGGGGGTGGTGGGTGACATGGGTGGGGGCCTGGTGGAGGCTGCCCCTGCACTGCTGGGAGGTGGGGGTGGTGGGAGACATGAGTGGGGGCCTGGTGGAGGGTGCCCCTGGTGGCGGGGGGGCGGGGGTGATAGGGGACATGAGTGGGGGCCTGCTGGCAGGTGCCCCACAGTGCTGGGGGGTGGGGGTGGTGGGAGACATGGGTTGGACATGGGTGGGGGCCTGGTGGAGGCTGCCCCTGCACTGCTGG
Organism: Ambystoma mexicanum; assembly: GCF_040938575.1. Taxonomy (NCBI): domain Eukaryota; kingdom Metazoa; phylum Chordata; class Amphibia; order Caudata; family Ambystomatidae; genus Ambystoma; species Ambystoma mexicanum. The sequence continues at coordinate 790,467,722 of NC_090937.1, read as the reverse complement.
GGGGTGAGGGTGGTGGGTGACATGGGTGGGGGCCTGGTGGAGGCTGCCCCTGGTTGCTGGGGGGTGGGGGTGCAAGGGGACATGAGTGGGGGCCTGGTGGAGGCTGCCCCTGGATGGTGGGGGGTGGGGGTGGTGGGTGACATGGGTGGGGGCCTGCTGGCAGGTGCCCCACAGTGCTGGGGGGTGGGGGTGGTGGGTGACATGAGTGGGGGCCTGGTGGAGGCTGCCCCTGCACTGCTGGGGGGTGGGGGTGGTGGGAGACATGAGTGGGGGCCTGGTGGAGGTTGCCCCTGGTGGCTGGGGGGTGGGGGTGGTGGGTGACATGGGTGTGGGCCTGCTGGCAGGTGCCCCACAGTGCTGGGGGGTGGGGGTGGTGGGTGACATGGGTGGGGGCCTGCTGGCAGGTGCCCCACAGTGCTGGGGGGTGGGGGTGGTGGGTGACATGAGTGGGGGCATGGTGGAGGCTGCCCCTGCACTGCTGGGGGGTGGGGGTGGTGGGAGACATGAGTGGGGGCCTGGTGGAGGGTGCCCCTCGTGGCGGGGGGGGGTGGGGGTGATAGGGGAAATGAGTGGGGGCCTGCTGGCAGGTGCCCCACAGTGCTGGGGGGTGGGGGTGGTGGGAGACATGGGTTGGACATGGGTGGGGGCCTGGTGGAGGCTGCCCCTGCACTGCTGGGGGGTGAGGGTGGTGGGTGACATGGGTGGGGGCCTGGTGGAGGCTGCCCCTGGTTGCTGGGGGATGGGGGTGCAAGGGGACATGGGTGGGTGCCTGGTGGAGGGTGCCCCTGGTGGCTGGGGGATGGGGGTGGTGGGTGACATGGGTGGGGGCCTGCTGGCAGGTGCCCACAGTGCTGGGGGGTGGGGGTGGTAGGTGACATGAGTGGGGGCCTGGTGGAGGCTGCCCCTGCACTGCTGGGGGGTGGGGGTGGTGGGAGACATGAGTGGGGGCCTGGTGGAGGTTGCCCCTGGTGGCTGGGGGGTGGGGGTAGTGGGTGACATGGGTGGGGGCCTGCTGGCAGGTGCCCCACAGTGCTGGGGGGTGGGGGTGGTGGGTGACATGGGTGGGGGCCTGCTGGCAGGTGCCCCACAGTGCTGGGGGGTGGGGGTGGTGGGTGACATGAGTGGGGGCCTGGTGGAGGCTGCCCCTGCACTGCTGGGGGGTGGGGGTGGTGGGAGACATGAGTGGGGGCCTGGTGGAGGGTGCCCCTTGTGGCGGGGGGTGGGGGTGATAGGGGACATGAGTGGGGGCCTGCTGGCAGGTGCCCCACAGTGCTGGGGGGTGGGGGTGGTGGGAGACATGGGTTGGACATGGGTGGGGGCCTGGTGGAGGCTGCCCCTGCACTGCTGGAGGGTGAGGGTGGTGGGTGACATGGGTGGGGGCCTGGTGGAGGCTGCCCCTGGTTGCTGGGGGGTGGGGGTGCAAGGGGACATGAGTGGGGGCCTGGTGGAGGCTGCCCCTGGATGCTGGGGGGTGGGGGTGGTGGGTGACATGGGTGGGGGCCTGGTGGAGGGTGCCCCTGGTGACTGGGGGGGTGGGGGTGGTGGGAGACATGAGTGGGGGCCTGGTGGAGGGTGCCCCTGGATGGTGGGGGGTGGTGGGTGACATGGGTGGGGGCCTGGTGGAGGCTGCCCCTGGTGACTGGGGGGTGGGGGTGGTGGGAGACATGGGTGGGGGCCTGGTGGAGGCTGCCCCTGCACTGCTGGGGGGTGGGGGTGGTGGGAGACATGAGTGGGGGCCTGGTTGAGGCTGCCCCTGGTGACTGGGGGGGTGGGGGTGGTGGGAGACATGAGTGGGGGCCTGGTGGAGGGTGCCCCTGGATGGTGGGGGGTGGGGGTGGTGGGAGACATGAGCAGGTGTGCAGGGTAGTCCCCTGTTTTGTGGGCTGCCTGCAGGGGCCGTGGAGGGTGTACAGGGAACACCTGTGAGGACCCACCCAGCCTAATCGCGTGTGTAACTTCCCACGCACCCCTGTAATACACGTACCAAGCCAAATCGCGTGTGATAATTCCCGCGCACCCCTGAAATACACGCGCCCAGGCTATTCGCGTGTGGAAATTCCCGCGCACCCCTGAAATACACGTACCCTGCTGTAATCGCGTGTGGGACTTCCTGCGCACCCCTGAAATACACGCGCCCAGGCTATTCGCGTGTGGAAATTCCCGCGCACCCCTGAAATACACGTACCCTGCTGTAATCGCGTGTGGGACTTCCCGCGCACCCCTGAAATACACGCGCCCAGGCTATTCGCGTGTGGAACTTCCCGCGCACCCCTGAAATACACGCGCCCAGGCTATTCGCGTGTGGAACTTCCCGCGCACCCCTGAAATACACGCGCCCAAGCTATTCGCGTGTGGAACTTCCCGCGCACCCCTGAAATACACGCGCCCAGGCTATTTGCGTGTGGAAATTCCCGCGCACCCCTGAAATACACGTACCCTGCTGTAATCGCGTGTGGGACTTCCCACGCACCTCTGAAATACACGTACCCTGATGGAATTGCGTGTGGAACTTCCCGCGCACCCCTGAAATACACCTACCCTGATGGAATCGCGTGTGGAACTTCCCGCGCACCCCTGAAATCCACGTACCCGGCCAAATCGCGTGTGAGACTTCCCACGCACCCCGGTATACACCACACGTATTTTTTGTCAGCGTGTCCGTGTTTGTGGGTAACCCTTTGCACGTCATTTGTCCAGGAGGGCCACAGTATAGGACATTCATCATGGCAGTATATGGGTGCTATTTGTTGACGCACCTTTTGGCGCACATTTCTTACAGCTGCAGAGACGCTACCGCCTGCTTTCTTGTGGCGGTCGTGTTTGTGCCTGTGCGCTGGTTTGAGCGTGCGCTTTTTTGCCCTATTCTATTCCATGAATACGTGTTGTAGGCGAGCGTGTGGGCGTTCCGCGCACTTGTGCCCTGTACTTCCCCCGTGACGCCCACGTTTTTGCAAGTTGTTCCCCATTCCGAGTGTTACGCCCGTGTTCCGCCTACTTTTGTTGCGTGCGCCGCGCTATGTGCGAATTTCGCTGTGGCCTGTGCGATTTTCGCTGTGACCTGGCGCACGCTGTTAGATGGCCTGTGCGCCAACGTGCGCGGCGCACTTTTTATCGCACATCCGCTGGTTTTCTCGCGCACGGACTTCCATGAATCGACGTGCGCTGCTTTTCGTGCGATTTTCGCACTTGCACTGCGATTTTCGCTATTCCACTGCGATTCGCACGTTTTTGCCCACTTGCGCCGCGCTAATTATTCCTTGAATCGGCCTGTTTGTTTCTGTTAAAACATGCTTATAATTGGCCCATTGGCTCTAACATACAATAACTTTGCTGCAGCCCTGCCCGGAGAGCGTGCTGTAGCACTATGTTAATTAGACAAACAGGCGAGTCCCCTCTTTCAGGGCTACAACCTGGATGGTTCGTTTTGAAGGTTCATTTGTTATTCATATTTATTTGCTGCCATTTTGAAGCAGGCGCTTGTTCTCGTTTCTTCTTCAGAAGCTGATTGTTTGCACCGAGATTGTAATGACTTGTAAAAGGTGAGGTTTAATGGTGGTGCCGCTTTTACTATGTATGTGAATTTGCATGCAATAGAGAGTCAGGGTTAGCAGGAAGCACAGGGAAACAATGACTGCGACAAAGTAACTAACAATACAACATCTATACAGCGTTTGCTGCCAACTCAATTGTCTCGAGGCACTAGTTAGTTAACGCTATTATTGCAAGCTTAAGGTCATTAAGGAATGATGACAGGAGGAGCGGGTCGAGTCATGCACCGAGCATGTCATCTGCAGACCCAAATAGTTATAATTTGTTGACATTGTGAAATATTTATTATCTTGTTTTCATACCTTGATTGAAATGGGGCTGTCCATTTAAAAAAACAAATGTACGTGTTCTCTTACAAGAGCTTCCCAGGGCGAAAACAACCAGGTGTTGACTTGCAAGAGTTTCATCCTATTGAAAAAAACACGTTGTAAATCAGGCATTCAATATTTCAGGTGTTTCAGGTGTCTTGCCGAGTGGCAGATTTTGGGCAAAGCAAATCATGTATTCAAGCTACTTGCATTATATTGAGCCTTGGGTGGTGAACGATCCAGGCATTCCGTTACCAAAGCTTTTGGCCACAACGAGCACCCATATCCGATCTTAAAGACCAGACAGTGAATTTTGTGAACTCGATGTATTGTGCACTTACCCAGCATAATCTAAGCGAGTCTGGACCCTGGCATCACTTTTACACGTTCCGAGACCCACCGTTTACATGTCAGGTGGCAAACCAGTCACCAACCTTGCATCGCCCAGAAAAGAACCCCGCCTCACAGCTATGCCATGTGCAGACGCTGGGGGTACTTCTGGTGGGCCACCAGGAATCACTCGCCTATGGCCTTTCCTGCTCTGCAAACGTGAGTAGGTGGACATCAACACCACAACACGTAGGCAGACAGGGCAAAGTCGCAGTGGCTACTGTGATTGATGCAAAGCTCCCCACTGCCACCAGTGATGTTTTGGTGGTTTTGCCAGTCTCACTGGCATGCACAGGTGTGGGCCTTAGCTTGCAGTGCCTGTGGACACAAGCTACACCTCACTGGCACCAAACACCATTCTTGGGTAGATTGAGGTCCCGTGAGAATGGGGTGTTACCTCACTGGTGCAGAGTGCTCTGTCCGTTTCGTGGGGCATATACCTTCTCCCTTTGGGGTGCCACCAACAATGTTTTGTACACACTGATACTATTTTGAGAAAAGCTACTCAGAAGTACGGTCTCTGATTGAAGGTGAGTGTTGTAAAGAATGCGGCCAGCCAGCAGGGAGCTGAAACTCTTTTAAAAGAAACGCAGGCATTTTGTGACAAACAGCTTTCAATAACACGCCCACGGGGGACCTGTTGGAACTGTAATTTACATCACTGAAAGCAGCCCTGTCTCCCTCCTCCTCTCTCCAGCACCTGCAGCACGCGTAATGTCTCCCTCCAGACCCACACTGCAGAACAAAAGGAGAGACAATCATGCAGCTTTTCACTAAGTGGCCTTCGCCTTTTACATGATGGAGCTTGGCTTGATTTGGAAAGACTGGGGAATTACTTTTTAAGTTGTTTCTTTGTTATTTGCAGGGCCTATTCTAATATGTAAATGGAGTAAATGGAGTTGTGCTGACTCCTTTTGTGTTTCAATGCCTTGCTAGACTCAGAGGTCTACAGCCTGGGAAGGCCCAAATGGTACATTTGAAAGTACAAGTAGACACATCCCAGTCTCCCCTCACGGTGATTGCATACTATACTTTTGGACTCATCTTAGTTACATGGGTCCTGCCCAACAAGCGACACCCATGAGTGCACAAAAATACAAACTGTGCTGTTATTGAACGGGAATGTTTCTGATAATGTATTACACAAACGTCTTCTGTAGACAACAAAAAAGAGGAAATGCAATAAAGAATGGATGTATATATTTTACAGTGTGTTTTTCATTTACAACATGTTTTTCTTGTCTACATAACTTTATTTATTAAAAAGGCAACTATTCAGCTCTGTATTTTGCTTCGGCCGAATACTTAAATCTGCTATTCGGTACACCCCTAACCATGGGTGTAATTATAGGGGGGGGCAGGGGGACAAGTCCCCCCCAACTGTGGTGGCATGCCTTTTTGTCCCCCTATCTTTTGGTGGGAGGGACTGGGCGCCACATTGTGGTCGCCACATTGATTGATCATGTAATTGGACAGCACAAGCCTGGCTGAGGTGCCCAGCTATGCTTGCACTGTCTCATTACATAATGCCGGACTGAGCTCAGCTGCATGCATGTTTGTTGGAGGGCTGGACTGCGCGCTGACCCTAGTGAGGGGTCACTTTTGTACAATCACATTTGGGGTGAGTGGAGTATCCAACATTGCACGAGTGGGGGTGAGGTGAGCCAAAAAATGCAGTGCGTCTAATAGTCTCATTCACACACCCAAACTGCCCACCCATGCCCCAATCTACTTTTTTGGTAACATTAGTGGCAGATCGCATTTTTACACCTAAGAAAAACTGCAGGATCATTGCAGGTGCAGAAAACTCATCTATTAGATCTCTGCCCAGGCGCTCTGGGGCAAAATACATGGAAACCTCCTAATTTGCATATGGATTGCAGCAACAGAAGTGACTTCACAAAAAAAGGACATTGCAAGGAGCATCATCTGTCTTTGATACGTGGAGGCACCATGGTAGTGACTTTAGAATAAGTTGCCATAAGAAAGCCAAGTGGGGAATAAGTTTGTGGTGCAAAATATATAAACTGCACTACTGTTATAAATGGAGTAGCTCTATAGTCATTAGGCTTTTTTATTATAATAACATGATATATTAACATACGCTTTGAAGTGAATCAGAATCACGTACAGAGCATCAGAAAAGACACAATGAGCCTCATTCTGAGTACTGCGGTAGGGGGTTAACGGCACCGGTAAGGATGCCGGTGCCGTTAATCTACCTTTAGCTTTCCCCATACATTTGTTTATTGGCACCGGGTATTAAGCACCAGTATGCAATGAGATCAATGAAAATAACTGATTGCTAGAAACTAATTCTGTGTTATAATAGAAAGGTTTAAAGGTTTCAGTGCACACAACCACAGGTGCAGAGTGCCAAGACATAAAAGAAAAAAAGCTTTACTCAGATGGTCGTTGGGGCTAAGCATGGGGTGAGGCCACTGGACATATTACAAAATCCAAATTTGAAAAGAAAGGACACGTTTGCAGGGTGCAAATATGCATCAAAAGGGCAATCATCCCTTAACTGACATCCTAAACATAAAATAAAATTCAAATGATCTCTCTTTCTCACTTTCTCTCTAACTCTCTGCCTCTATATCTCATTGTTAGATCTGATTATTCTAGAGCCCCCCAAGCAGTCCTAACAGCTGAGTAACCTGGGGAGAAAACAGGTATTTCGAGGGTATAATGTCTGCGATTTTAGCAAAAGCAGTTATTAAAGAAAAGGGAAATTATTTAAATATTGTATTGCAGTAAAGTTATACATTGGCTCTTTTTAAAATGGTGCAAGTTTACTACTAATGATCTTCTATAGTATGTATTTTAGTCATATACAGATGTCACACATCTCTTACTGAGCAAGGCACATTATCGAAACCAAGAATAACCATACACATTATTTTCTGATAGAAAGTTATCATTCCAAGGTGGAAAGACTGGAACCTTCCTATTACCCTTTCAAATTATCCCTGTGAAACGGAGAAGGGGAACAAAGTGCATCAGTTAAGGGTTAAGCCTGTTCTGCAAATAATGAAAGAGCATTTTGTGAGCACAAGAGTGACAACAGATCTCCATATTTGAGCAATATGTCGTGGTAAAAGGGTAGTATGCTTAAAACATTACATATATAATTGACTCTGGGCATGGTGCCCATTTTTTTCACAACACTCATCTTAACATTAACATTTTTTCAACATTGAAGTATATATATACTAATTGGTTATGGGAGTTTCTTGAAAGAAACAGCCTTACTATTAATTTAGAGAAGACCCAAGTTATAAGATACGCAAGTAAAAAAACTGCCCGTGTTAAGCTTTTTTTAGTTGACGCTGAAGTCCTTTACGCTCCGCATTACAGATATCTATGAATTGAGTTCGACCCCAGCAGTGATTATGTCACATGCAAGGAAAAACATGTCATCAGAGCTGCGCAAGTGACGGCAATGTTCCATAGCTTTACTATTTAGCAGGGAGGTTTTACATTGTGGGGAACCCGACAACTATACGTCCAAGTGTTTTCCCCTATGATGACATATGGCCTCAAAGCGCTTGTGCACTCTGATCTGAATTGGCTGCAGGTCATCAAGGGGACATTTTGGAGGAGGATTTTAGGTTTACCTGCCTCTATACCTATGGCCCTTATAAGGCTTGAGCTAGGGCTGATTTCCCTAAAAGCATTAGTTCTGAAGAAGAGGGCTCTATCTAAAAATGCAGTACTTACAGCACTTTATCAGGAAATCACTAAAGTAAACACTAAATGTTCACTGAAAAGCCTTATGGAAAAATTCCTTGTTGATATATGTTGGTCACATAGAGGCGGGTGCTTCTCAGAGGAAATGCAGAACGCTTTGGGAGACGAATTGACATATGGGATTGGTTGGAGAATTTTGATCATTTGATTAGGTAAAAAAATATCAATTTGTACAGCTCAAGCTCTATACATTTAAGAAGCCACAGAAATATCTGAACTTATGTCCATCCAAAAGGTTCAGAAGGTTAATTCTCCTATTGAGAATGGAGCAACTCCCTCCTATGACGACGGTGGTGATGGATAAGATCCCGATGGAACAATGGTTCTGTCGTCTATGTAAAGTTCAGGAAATCCCTGAGACTGCTAAGCACCTACTGACCGAATGTCACGTAATGGCCAACACAATTAAATATTGTATTGGTAATTATGTGCACAACTGGGAAACTATTGGGGATATGCCCTTTTGGATATACTGTACAAACACTGACAGTATGCGCTTGTTAACTGACAAGGGGGGTCCTGGGAGTCCCTCTGGCAGACATTAGTCCTGGTTACGAGGGACTTACCCAGAGTCTTTAGCTCACTATCTTTCACAGAGAAGAAATATCCCAAACATATCAGTCTTTGTCCTGCCCTGGGGCAGTCCAGCACTGAAATGGTAGGCAATTCATCTCTGAACAAGAGTACCAACAGCATCCCCAGACACGTGTTTCGGTCTGGTTGGACCTCATCAGTAGGGAGGAGCTGTGCCTCTCTAAGAATAGTGAGCAAGGGGTCCACGTCTGGATTCCCCTAGTAACTTAGGGTGAGACCCAAAGTTACTTAAATATGCAAATTGACAAGGGGGGTTCCTGGGAGTCCCTCTGCCAGACATTAGTACAGTGCTCCACACGACCTCCTTTAACATCCTTTAACATCAAAATTCTTTGCAACATGCCTGCATTGAGCTTACTGTTGTAAACCATGCACAAACATATCTCCGAGCAACAACACCCTGACTTTCTCCACTTCTGCCATCTTCACTACACACAGTCTCTTTCAACGCAAATCCACAACCTCAACATCTGATTGGCTGATCCCTACAGTCTTCTTTCCATGCTGGATTTGCTGGAAAACCCGGGATGTAGTACGCCCTGTCCACGGACAGCCGCGGTGTCTGCGGACCGCGTAACTCTTGGACAGCCCTTCTACCATTTCCACTTCACTCTCTGTGCCATTCCCTCATTGCATACAGATAAGCAGTCACACAATACGGAAAACGTCCTCAGAACACCCCCATTTTGTTTATTTTCGAACATTTCAAAACACTGCGAGTGTTCTTATAACACATGCAACTTGCCTGCGAACAATACGCACAACGTCCTCAGAACACCCCCATTTTCTTTATGTACGAACATTTCAGGTCACCGCGTGTGTTCTTCTGGCTCACTCTTTTTTCTTTTGCTGACATATCTAGGCCACATGGTTTTCTTCAGTAACAGTCAGAAACTAAAAATTGTATTTTATTTGTAAACGTATCCTACAAGTAGGTTCTTATAGTAATTCCCTTAGAGTCCAGTCACATCATATGAAACATATACATAGGGGAAGACACAAGCTTTAAAGACAGCATTATTTTCAAGCAAATAAATCATGATTTCTCTGTTTCAAAGCTGCTATTTACCCTATGTATATGTATATTGGTATGTGTTCTTGTCTCTTTCTGTTTTCTCTATAGTAATGCAATTATGTAATAAATGGGTTTTATTAGCTACTTATTACATATTTCACAGTACACAAAAATCTATTAAGAAAACAATTATCATTTCATTATTCAACATATTAACATTACGAATATTATACCTTCATCTTGTACGCTGCACACAATGCTATGTTTCTGCATTAGTAGCTTAGTATACTAGATAGAACCCCATAATAGAATGCTATTTATATCAATGCATCGTTCAAAGCACTAATTAGGGTATGATATTTATTGCAATGATCCTTGACACTTTTTTCGCAACATTATAATAAGAATCCCTTGTACACATATTTCATGAAAAGTACATACACATGTGATGTCATCAGTGATGTCATCAATTACATTTGTGATGTCATCTTTGATGTCCTGGGTGTTAGTCTTAGCAGTGCACGGTGGCGGTGCGAGTTATGGTTGCTTAGCTTACCATACTGGCGAATTTAAGGGGTTTTTCGGTTTTACTTGGAACCATAACGTCCCTTTATCAAAGTTTTTTTTATTAGCACGCAAACAATATACAAAGATGGAGTGTAAAAAGCAATTTCTCAGAGATGGCTGTACACAGAATGTTGCAAACTAAGAATTTATGGTCGTTTACAGTGAAGGTCAGCTGCTTCCATTTCTTGCTTGTGTGCCGGAGAGGCCCACGACTCGCACTATAAGGTTCTATTGTTTTTTGTCCTTGACAGACAGGGATCGTGCTAAAAGACTTCTTTTGAAGGAGTGTTGCAAAAACATAAGACACGATAGGATGACATTTCTGAAACAAACCCTTTTATATATTATATCACTATGGGAAAGATTGTTGGCACAGACGGAGTCGTATTTTGGGACTGCACTACGCTTAGACAATGGAAAATGCCAATATAAAGTAAGTAACCCTTTAGATTATTTTATACCAGAATATAATAACAATAGCGTGGCGTTAAAGCCCGGTTAAGTTGTACTTGTTCCTTCAATGTGGCATAGTGTTTTCTACCGCGCACTATCACTGCCAAATTGGTCCCCTGTCGCTTAGAGGGCTCTGAAAAAGGCAGAGGACAGAGGGTGGGTTAATGGGAATAAGTTAACATACTCCATTGTACTATCCTCGCTAGCAAATAGTTTCACGCCCTAATAAATAAAATGAATATTTTTAATGAAGATCGGCTGGTGAGACTAATTTATGTTTTTTAAAACAGGTATGTCCTCCCGTACTGTGAACGCCATGATTTTCACACCCCGGCCGACAAATTTTTTAACTGCCAGGTGCAGCTACTTCTAAACAACTTCATGACCCTCACCATTTTATGGGACAATCGCCAAGGACCAATATGCCCTTACGCGGTACTAGCGGCTAGAAGCAACATACTAACCATTATGGTGGTCTAATGCCTCGTTGTTGGAACAGCCTTCCGATTATCAGTGCCACCATAGTGCTTCTTTTATCATAAACCAACACCCTGTGTACCTCAAAGGAACAGCGCGTGACTCAAGATTAACTTTTGCGGATCGACAGCAAAGACAAATGCAAATCGCTGAATATTCTCTAAACATTTGATGTCAAATAAAAGTTATTTACGAAATGTACAACCTTGCTGTTTGGTTTTAAATCACAGTTTCATATTCCGAATTGTGGCGCGCTGTGTTGTGAGATGATCTGTGTTGTTTTCCGGGTTCTGTGTAAAGTCACGTAGGAACCGCAAAGGAACAGCGCGTGACTCAAGATGAACTTTTGCGGATCATCAGCAAAGACAAATGCAAATCGCTGAATATTCGCTAAACATTTGATGTCAAATAAAAGTACTTTACGAAATCTACAATCTTGATGTTTGCTTTTAAATCACAGTTTCATATTCCGAATTGTTGCGCGCTGTGTTGTGAGATGATCTGTGTTGTTTTCCGGGTTTTGTGTAAAGTCGCATAGGACTGGAGACGACTGGGCGCGTTTGGCTACGCACCCTTTACCGTCACGGAGAGAGAGACGGGGAATATGAATGCTTTGATAATGTCAGGCTTAGGGGTGGGAGATATGATTTAGTGTTGCAAAAACAGGTCAGCCAGGTCGATGGGGCAAGTGATAGGATTATCACATAATGTCGACGCACAGCAGCCTGATTTATCGTTTGTTTAGTGGACAAAAAGTCGGGTAAGGGTCATAGGAAATTGTAATGTCAACAGACATAAGGAGGCTTCTTAGAACACTTTCAACCTGACAACGAACAACATGATCAGCGTTCTCAGAACACCCCCATTTTGTTTAATTGCAAACATTACCTCCACGTCCACTCTTCCTCGTCCCAGTACTTATTTCATGAACCCCTGCCTCCGACACAGGACCTTCTTCTATTTCTTTAAATTCCTATAACTCCTCCCCCACATCCACATCACTCAATTTCATATTACCAAGCCGGAGCATGGGACCTTCCCCGCAGGGGGGGTGAGGAGGGTCGTCAGTACTGTGACGAGGATGAGTAGGACTAGGAGTAATGACGATTACCGGTAAGTAATCAGAGCATTTCAGGACACCGCAAGTGTTCTTAGAACACATTCAACTTGCCAGAGTACAATACGGACAGCGTCCTCAGGACACCCCCATTTTGTTTATGTACGAACATTTAAGGACAACGCAAGTGTTCTTAGCTCAATTTTAGCTTGCTCGCAAACAAAACAGACACATACTCCGTCCTCAGAACACCCACCATTTAGTTTATATAGAACATTTCAGAACAGCTGTGTTGTCCGCAGACAAATCGAACACAACAAAAGTGTCTAGCATATAAAAAAAAACAGAACATTGAACCTATCTCATACTCCCCCACCCTCCCCACTCTTACACACCAACACACTCCACTAAATACAATTTTTAATCCAAGTTTCACCGCGCTGTCCGCGGTCGTCCACGAATGCAAGATGGCGGGCACCACAGAAAATCTGACGTGCTTCACGCACCACGCCGTCCAATCAGCAAACATGTCGGGTGTCCGCGGACATCGCGCAAGTTGCTCGGCCAATCAGGGCACTGTCCGCAGTGCCAACATGGTAGTCCGTCCGCAAAGCTTACGGAGATATCACTAATTTTTTTGCCTTACATTTTGGTCATTTTAAAAAAAACTACTGGACGGATTTACACCAAATTTGCAAAAGCACGCCTTCGGGACCAAGCCCCCGCTCCTGCTGCAAATTTGGTGTAAATCCGTCCAGCGGTTTGGGCTTTAGGCATGCGCAAAGTTTTTTCCCATTATGTCTATGGGAAAAAACACAAGTTTTGGGACTCCCCCCTATAACTTTGCCCACCCTGGACCAAACCTCTCCAAACTTTGCAAAAAAATTCAGAGTGGGCCATATAAAGTTTGGTGAGGATTCGTCCAGAGGGAGCGAAGTTATAAACCACCCAAAAAATGCTCTTCCTATGGAAACACCAACTTAATCATAACTACATGGACGCTACCGCGTCCATGTAATGAGACTAAGAATAATATATTAGTCACCAAACACATATAGATTGTCTGTCGAATATACATTGTTTATATAACCAACACAATTATTTGTAAAGTGTGTTATATCTTCAATTGTTTCATAATATTTGAAATAATTTCAAACAGGTGAAGAAGTTACTTTTGTATGATGAAGAATCAAAGAAGAAGCACTACAACAACTACTCAAAAACAAATCCTGGATTTATTAAAAGAATTATAATGACTATTAATTAATGTTGGAAAAGAAGTACAATCAATTAAAAAGGATATTGAAAAATTAAGAGAAATTATGGACAGTAAAAATCACATTGAGTTAGAAAACATGAAGATGCGGCTTTTTTTAAATTTTATTTTACAAAAATTGCAAACATAAATTATGACAGGACACTTGCCCTAGGATGATGTGGATGATGTGTATTGGAAATTGGACGAGATGTCTGGCCCATACTGGGCTGCTGTCTTTTTTTGACTTATATGTGGTCTTGTATTTTTACTGTAGCTATGAGCTATGGTTGTTTATAAACAACCTCCACCTATTAAAGGTGCTGCTAGAGTTTTCAAACATCTGCAGCATTAGCACACTCTATTTGAAGAGTTATTAGAAATTCTAGAGAGGTAACTTCATTTTTGTGGCGTTGTCTTTTTAGTGTTGTCTTTTTTGTTATTTTTTATTTTTCGTCACCAGTCGTACATTTGAACATGTCTAACATTGTGCAAGAAAACGCCAAAACAGGGCTCTTGCAATGTTCTGTCAGAAAGATTGGGAACATTAATTATGATAAATCATTTGTTGCAAATCTCCTTGAATGATGTGGATGATGTGTATTGGAAATTGCATGAGATGGTCTGGACTGTACTGGGCTGCAGTCTTTTTTGGCTTATATGTGGTTTTATATCTTTACTGTAGTTGAGGGCAGTGGTTGTGCATAATCAACCTCCAACCTTTAAAGGTGCTGCTATCAACAGCCAGAGTTTTTAAACACTGGTAGCACTGGAGCACTCTATTTGAAGAGTTATTAGAAATGGTAGACAGGTTCATAGAGGCAGATTCATTTTGTTGTGGCATGATCTCGCTGTGTCTATGGACAGTGCAAGCGCATGTTCAGATCTATTGACTTGTGCATATCATGACATCCGTGAGTACGAAACCATCCAATTTGCAAGCGCTGAAGTCTGTAGGTGCGAATAATCAACACAAAAGGAAGTTTACATTTATCATTGATTTCTATACTTGCTAATGAAAGAGTTTTTCAGTAACTGCAAGCACTTTTGACAATATACCCCTAAAAGTATTTATTGCTTTTACTCAGTTTTCCCTTAATACTATTTTTCTTTGTTTTGTGATCTGGAGCACTCTATTTGAAGAGTTATTAGAAATGGTAGAGACATTCATAGAGGCGGCTTCATTTGTTGTGACATTGGGTCTCATTTCGAGTATAGCGGAAAGGCAACAACGGTGCCGGTACCACCGTACTAGGAGTTCTGCTCACAGGTGCCCTTACAGCCACCAGGTTTTACCTGGTGCCATACCGGCACCCATGAGCAGAACTTGATGGTAGCAACGGTACCGTTAGTAACAGTACCATTGCTACCACCCTCCCCATTCCTGTTGAGCCCTATTTGGCTCAAATGAGAATGGGGAATAATTATTACCAGCGCCCAGAAAAGGACAATTACCGAGTCTGGCAAGATCGTAATGATCTGGTAATTGCCCTTTTGTGGGCGCCGTAAAAAAATAAATACCGACAGCAGCCGTGCCTGTAGTACAGGCACGGCTACCGCCAGCCTCGTAATGAAGCCCATTGTCTTTTTTACAGTTGTAATTTTGTTATTTTATATTTTCGTCAACAGTTGGACATTTGAATATGTCTAATATTGTGGAAAAAAACTGTAAGATGTAGCCCTTCTAATTTTCCCTTTTTTATGTTTTGATGTTGTCATTTTTATTGCTTTACATGTTTCTTCCTGGTTGGACATTTCCAACATGTCCGATCACAAGAGTACCAGCTGTGATGATGTTATCATTTCGTTTCTGAATTCATTCCCACTGAGGAAGAAGGAAACTCACATGAATAGCACCGCTGAGAGTTGGCACTTCTTTAAAGTTAAAAAACCCTGTTCCATGAAAGAAACAGAGGACTACATATTCTGCAACAAAGCTCTACACTGTGGGACTTCAAATGTTCCGTCTCAAGGCTTGGGGACATTAATCATGCTAAATCATTTGGTGTGAGTCTTCTTGACTAATGTGGATGATACGTATGGGAAATTGGACAAAATGGTCTCACCAATACTGGGCTGCAGTCTTTTTTTGACTTATATGTGGTTTTATATCTTTACTGCAGTTGTGAGCTGTGGTTGTGCATAATGAACCTCCACCTATTAAAGGTGCTGCTAGCGACAGTTATTAGAAATTCTAGAGAGGTGGCGTAATTTTTTGTGGCATTGGGCCTCATTACAAGTTTGCCGGTCCGAGAACTACGATACCAGTAAGCTTGCTGGTACCGTAGTTCCCAGACCAGCAAACGATAAGTTGTACTCGCAGGTGCCTTTCTTCTCACCAGGTCGGACCTGGCGGGTGGAGCAGCACCCACGAGCACAGCATGTTGGATGCATCCAACCTCCCCATTCCCATTGAGCCCTATGGCTCCAAAATAAAGGGAATGTCCAACCAATGATCTGAAAAGTGCAACCCTCCCAAAAGAGGTCCAATTAATCCTTCACCACTTCAGAGTCTCAGGGTCATGATGGGTCCTTTTTCTTGGGCCCCCAAACACAGAGGAGGCTGTCACACAACTACTCGGGTCCTTCAACACAGTGAGGCTCTGGGTCCCACTGTGGTTGGTGTCAGGTCCAGCAGCGATGTGGTTAACGCCCGACGACCAAGTCCTGTGCAGTCATGTCACTAAGTGGCATCCAATGGGCAAGCTTTGTTTTGCGCACATGCAAACGGTATATGCCGCACACAGGGCATTCTCGGCATGAAGTAATAAAGGATGGTTGTACTCAGTGCTGTCTCCGTATACACATTACTTCACCCTGTTACATTTGAGAGCACACCACAATGGCGACGAGGATGTGATTTCTGTGAATAAATCATGCATATGTCTCTCAGGCAAGTTCCAAATCAACAGAGGTGCCTGAAGTTTGTCTTAACTGCACAACCCCACAACACTCTATACCCTCACTATCTGAGGTGCTCTACACACAGAGATGTTTGATGTTTCTGACAATGAACAGACGGGAGAAGATGCATCCACTGCAGCTGCTTTTTGTCATCCTGTACCCTTCGACATGAATGATCAGCAAGGACAAGGCCCACGCTGGGAGCGTTGGCTGAGATGTGTTGATGACTATCTAGCTGCCAACGATGAGAAGGCATCTGGCAAGATTGCCAGGGGGCTCCTGACCAAATTGGCAGGGGACGAAGTGGAAGACCTCATCCTCACTTTCCCTCAAGATGAAATCAATTCACTCACAGGGCTAAAGAGGGTACTGAGCAGGTATTTTGCCCCTCAAAGGGATGCTGATCATGAATGCCATCATTTCAACATCACATGCCAGTTAACGGGTGCCTCTGCAACCTATCTTCGCAATCTGGTGGCTCATTGCGATTTCCACAAATTCACAAATGAAGAGGCCACTCGACTCTGTATCATTGGAGGATGCTTGTCGTCACCCTTTTGAAAGAAACTGCTCTGGGATCCTCTTCCTCTTGAAACAATAGTGCTGATAGCCCGAATGGAGGCCAGAGCAGAGGCACAAGTGACTCAGATAGAAACTATTAGAGAACTCATGAAGCAGCAAGTATACCAAGTTTTGCACATGCCGAAGAATAGGTACAACAGTAACTTTCCACCAAAAGATACTCGTTGAGAGGAAAGGTCTACCACTGTGGTCTACCATTCCCACATGAAGAAGGCATTAGGTGCCCTGAACTGGGACAAAAATGCAGCAACTTGGACAGGGAGAATCATCTAGCCACTGTCTGCATTTCGATACCTATAAGAAAATGCAAGCAAGCTCATACTGGCTAGACATGATCCTTGTGTATATGGATTCACACCAATGAAAAGAAATGTCAACACAAGAAGAGATTTGGTGAGCCACGTTCGACAAGTGATGGAGAGATTCCTATCACCTACGCCTTTCAGATACAGGGATGGAAATGATTATACATACATGATGGCCGACCTCATGGCATCACTTGGAAGAGATGTCAATCTGCTTGTGGGCAACCACCAAGCCAAATTTGTCATTGACACAGGGGCAATCTTAAACATTATGTGCATGTGAAAGTTTTGCAAGATGATTCATCCACTGTATCTCATCGGAATTGATAGTTTTTCAGTGACCTGGAAAAGGTTTCATGATAAATCACTGTAAGTTCTCCACCACCTTTCAGTACAAACGTAGACAAGTGTTCTCTGAGATTCATATCATTTAAGGAGAAGTACCAGGAAGCAACCTGTTGTCTCGCCCAATGGCCTTTGCAATGAACATTGCAGCTGGAAGGTATGCCATGCAACACACCCCTCTAATAGTGCAGCAATTGTCCACACAATGCAAAGGATAAGGACGTCTCAAAGGAGATTTGATGGTACTTCACATCGATGAGTCGGTCAACCATGTAGCACAACACCCTCAGAGAATACACATTCAGCTTCAGTCCCAAATTATGAAGGAAAACAATTGTCTGCTGGTCTGTGACTTCACCAAACCAGTACCTGGACCCACGTCATTGGTTTCACATATTGTAGCAGTTCCAAAGAAGGGTATGATTGGAAATATATGCAGTTGCATCGACATGAGGCATGCCAACAAAGCAATCCGTAGAGCGAGACATTCAGGGATGCACCTGGATGACATGATCAGTCTGCTGAATGGAGCTAGCGTGTTCTCAAAGCTTGACCCAAATGTAGGATACCACCAGATCGAGCTGGTTACTCACTCCAGGTGCATCCTCATGGTTGGGCTATTTTGCTACAAACAACTAAGTTTCAGAATATAATCAGCAGTTGAAATCTTCGAAGAGAGCATTAAAAGGGTAATACATCATATACAGAACTGCTTCAAGTACAACAAGAGAATTTTGATTTTTGGTTCTACAATTGAACAACGCGATCAGGCACTGATCGAAGTGGGTGGAGTGCTGATGGAGGCAGGACTGACTCTCAACCCTGGCAAATGTGTCTTCCACAAGGCACATCTGAAATTCTTTGGCCACATTTTCTCACAAAAAGGGTTGAGTCCTGATCCGGCAAATTTGACAGCATCTCGAATTTCACCCCCTGAGGATGTCAGTGATGTTTGCTCATTCCTAGGAATGGTCAGATACTGCAGCCGGTACTTCAAGGATTTTACCACCACAAGCACACCACTCAGATAACTCACCAAGCAAGGGGATTTGTTTCAATGGCCCCGAGAGTGTGAGAAAGCATTTCGTCAGATCAAGCAGGACATCACGTCGGCCGAATGCATTGCATATTTTGATCTGTCAATCTGAATGGAATCGACTGTGGACTGAAACCCAGTACAGTTGGGGGCAATACTGCCCCAACATCGTCCTGGAAGACAATCCCTGCAGGCAGTGATAGCTTATGCCAGCAAAAATCTGTCGGATGCAGAGAAATGATAACCACAACCTGAAAAGGAAGGACTGGCTGTGATGTAGGTGTGCAAGCATTTTCAGATGTTCCTACTTGGAAAACCATTCACGATAATCACTGACTATCAAGCTTTGGTCACCATATACGGAAAACTGCAATGTAAAATGCCACCAAGAATAGAAAGATGTGGTCTGGGACTGCAAGATTTCAATTTCAGCATTTTCCACAAGCCAGGCAAGGAATACAATCCAGTGGACCTTATGTCATTGCATCCACTTCCACATCCATCTGTTGACATCACCATAGCGGAGGAATATGTACATTTTCTCATGGAAATCATTCCATTTGTTCTCATGGCTCCAGCTCTCATTGGGGAGTGTACTCAGCACATGGTACACTAAGGAAAGTGCAGGAATTAATTGTGTCCCGGATCTGTGTGGGGTCAGCAATGTGAGGTGGACAACTGTTTGGTGATTATTCAAAACATGCCATTTTGTTAAATTAAACATATATATTGATGGCCTCACTAAGCCTACTTTGATGAGGATTTCCCTGCCTAACAAAACTAAGGGGAAACAATCTAACACAGGCGGTCTGCCCCTCACACTAAACATATAAATACAAAAGAAAATATATGGCGATTCAATTAACATCAACAATGATATTCACAATTTCTTGATACCCTTTTAGTAACCCAGGATTCAAGTTATATTCAGCTTCAATGTTCATCAACAGACGTAAAGAAATCCACATAGGTAGCAAAGTCTCAATTCAGTTCTTGAAGATTCATATGTCAAGGTAAAGTTTTGTTAACCAAAGTTCCAACAACAAAAGATGTTCTTCTTGGTGCAATAAAGACTTTCCACTTCCTCAGAATAGCATCAATGTTATTTCCAGACACAATGCTCTGCCACCACCTCCAGTTATCCAAGCTGATTTGACACAGTTCAAAAGAAATACAACTTCTATAAATGTTAGTGAAACAACAGTTTTGGTTAACAGTTATTATCTCTCTTCATAAGTTAGAATTCACAACTTGCTCTCCCTAAATATGTCCCTGCTAGAGCCCTCCGCTCGTGTAACTCCAACTCTCTGCTTGTCAAACACTTCTCTAAGCAGAGGGTGTGGGCATGTCTCTCTCCTCGGCTGGTGCCTCTCTTTGGAACATCCTCCCTGCCCCTCTCAGGCTTGAGTCGGTGCTCCTTAAATTCCAGAAACTTCTCAAAACTCTGTTGTTCTCTACCTCCTTTCCTCTTTCCCATCCCTGCTAACCACCCAACTGCTGCTGAGACTGGTGGTCTGGACCTTCATAAATATTGCAAGTTACCAGGCCCTGGCTAGTCAACACCAGCACCCTACCCTCCCCCCTCAGCACTGCCCTTTGGGCCCCCTACCGGCAGCTGTATATCCGACCCCTGGGATTCCTCCACCAAAGAACTCAGCCAGTGGTTCCTCCCCTGGAAACCCTCTGCACTTCCCTCCTGGACTCTCACCAGCACTGCTCATACCTTGCTTCCTCTCCCCGCCCTTCCCATCTCCTACACTTATCTTCACTGCACTTACACAGCTGAATGTTACAAGGTGTTGTAGGATCACAATTGTATATTGAATTTCTTTACCCCTGCTTCCTCCCCACTTGTCTTCTGGCACCTGGAAGAACCATTTCGTTATATAGGCACATAACAACTGCTCAATAAAAAAATGAATAAATAGGTATATTTGTCAGGATGACTTGACAGCTTCACTTCTACTAGAGTTTACAATGAGGACATTCTCCTTTGCCTTGATAGCATTCCACTTATTTAGACTACTGAAGTTGTGCATCTACTGACAACCAAATATACCATTACAGCTTCAATACTTTGTAATTCAAGGCAGGATTTGACAAGATTCACTTTAAGGTACTCCTTCAAGTAGACAAAGCACTCTTCCTCTGAACAGAGGGGCAGCGTCTTTGTCTTTCTTGTCTGCCTGTTACAACAACAACAACAACCTAAGATTGCCTTTAGGACCCACTTCTCTCTTCCTCTAACAGTCTTTGGAAATATAGGTTGTTTCAACTTCAAATAATATTTATAAGCAGCCAGGTTTCCCTTTCCCAACTTTGCCATCATCTCTCTGTCATCTGTTAGCCAAACAATTACACAGAAGCCTCTGTGCCACTCTTGGCTCCAGGTAATACTTGCACTCCTGTAACTTACGAAAGGGTTGAACTTCTATTGGGCTCACAGTGATGGTTAGAACTTTTGCTGGCTTTGAGAAAGGCTGCTTTCAATTTTAATAAGGGAATACTCCTGGCTTTGGAAATACTTGCGCTCTCTCCATTTGCAGATACACTCCACTTCTTTTAGGAACATTGGTTGTTTGTCTGAATAAAGAGGTAAAGTTCACTCTACACTTGGAAAGCAAAATTTGCCACACTCAAGCACCTCTTCACATGTTTTACAAGGTTTAAATGTTCAACAATGAGTTTCCACAATGTTAATTTTGCTTAATGGGAAACACACAACCACTTCTTCATAAGGTTTAAGGGCTTAACAATGGTTTTCGGTAGCGTTTGCTTTCACGCAAATAAAAGAAATATTTGCCAATCACAGGTGAGTGCTACTTTCCATTGTTCCCTTATAAGAAATGCAACAACTTCAGCTTGCTTCTGATTCTACGTGAGCCAAGATTAGACTGGTTACTCTTGCCGGCAGTGCTCGCACAAATGATCAGAATGCCATGTTTGACTCAGGGGCTTCTGTGATCCTTGTTCTGCGGGTTTTTCAACTTCCACAACTTTGGGCTCAACTTCTACCACTTCTGGCTTCACAGGGACCACACCCTTCCTCTCTGACGGTATCTCTGTCTGGCCACTAGATTAAGGAGCCTCTCTTGCTCCTGAGACCCGTGACTCACCAACTGCTCCTCGCCTTGGTCTCTGACAGTTTTCCTGCACAGCAACCACTGCAATCAGGCTCACATGAGGAAAGACAGCCTCTCTTCATGTCTTCTGCTGTGCAACCTCTGCACCTCAGAGTTTGGGGGAACAGCACCCTCTCAGAACAAGCAGGTGAAATCTGGTGCATCCACATTCCAACATCCCTTTGGTTCTCCCACTTCTGCTTGGTTTACCAGCACTGTGTCTTCTTCTTTCTACTTCTGCCACTACAGCATGCACTTGAGCCACAGTTCCAGCTCCTTCTCATTGCCGGCAGCTGGGGGGGGGGCTTTTATGCCTCCCAGCTTACCCTAGGTGTGAGCCGTTATGTATAATTGCCTGACTACTACTACACCATGCCTCTACAGTCCTCTTCCTTGTCCCAGTACTCATGGGATTATGGGTCTTGTAGTCCAGAACAACAAAGTTAGTTCTTTCAACTTTTGCTCTTTGGCAAACACCCATCAAATGTGTCGGATTATGGGGAAAGTTAAACAGTGGGGTTCCCAGTCTTCCTGGCCTGTTCCCCCACATGTGATCCTCCTGCGATACACCACCCCCAGGGTCGCGATCAGGAAGCGTCTGCCTTTCCCTGGCCACATGAGAAGGTTCCCAGGTCAGGTTTCTGGGAGGAATCATTACTGATTCATCACAGGTCTCTGGAAGGAGACATTTTGAAAATTGATCTCTGTGCATTCAAGCAGGGGAAAGAAGAGCTCTCTGTGTCCAGAGAAGGGTTTGTCATGAGAGGTAACAGGCTGGTCATTCCTGCAGAGCTAAGACAGCAGATTGTGGATCTGGCCAATGAATACTGGTTAGCGGCCAAAGACAAATAGCCCCGGTGTCCCTATGTTATGGTATTGTATAGTGTTTATTGAGCGCAGACAATCACCTCACTACAAGGTATTATGCTGCTGAAACAGTAGGTACAGAGTGACCCAGATCAGAAGCCTTAAGACAAAGAATCCAGAAGCTCCCCTCCCTGACTCGCTGAGACCCCTCAAGGTACCGTTAGCTCATGAGGGGAACAGAAAAGTCTTCATTTTTTGTTTCTGAAGACTAAATAATATTAATTTCCCCATAAATCTGTGAAATGCTAATTCCACAACTATGCCACCTGTACTGAAAAGGACCAACGCCCCATGTTACCCTTCTGAATTAAGGCACTGAAAAAAATGTTAGCAAGCACTGAGCACAGAGAATGCCCGGGAACATATCAGCAGAGATTGGAACTAATACATTGGGGAGTATGACAATGAGGAGCTCGATGCCCCATGCAGAAAACCTTAAACTGTATTTTCTTCTTCACCAGAAGCCAGTGTAATGCTTGCAAAGCAGGCTAGATATGATCTCTCCGACCAGTATTCAGAAGCAAACTGTTAGCAGCATTCTGTATTCTTTGGAGTCTGCCCAGTTACCTCTTTGGCAGGCCCAGAAATAGTGAATTGCAGAAGTAAAGTCTGCTTGAGATGCAGGTGTTCACTACCTGAACTTTATGAGCAAAGCTAAAGAAGACCAGAAGATGTTTTAAAGACCTAAAATGGAAAAACACTCTGAGAAATCTGATACTCTAAGGTCAGAGAGGAATTGAGTCGGACTCTGAAATTCTTTGCTTTCAAAAGTGAGTTTGGGCACCATTCAAGAGAGAAGGGCCAGAACTAGGTCATCCATACTTCGGCATTATGAGCCCAGCTGCTACTCTGCACATTTATTTATATTTATATTAGCATTTTAGCTGCTTCCACTTACTCATCTGCACCAAGCACAGTTTCACCCTACTGCCAAAGAGGTCTGCATCCTCACCTACTTGGAAAACCACCAGAGTGTCATCCTCATAGATAAAGAACTGGACACCTGCAGACCTAATATGGTGTGCTAGAGGTATCACATAACTATTGAATAAGAGAGGACTTAGAGAGGATCCATGAGGGACTCAACACAACACTGGTTTTGAGGCTGATTCAAATGGGGGGACACCACCGACTGTGACCTGTCTGACAAAAAAGAGGCGAGCCAGTCAAGGGCTCTATCTCTCATTACATAGCTACTCAACCTAGACAGGAGAATGGCATGGTCAACCGTTACAAAGGCTGGTAAAATATCCAGAACCTCTGCAGTCTACCATCCATCTTAGATCTTCACTGCGGCCACCACCACTGACTGTGCTACATCCCGGCCTAAAGCCTGCCTGAGTGGTTTCCATCCACCTTTGTTATTCCACATTGGTCTGTAGTTGGTCTGTAGCAAGGCTTTTCATGAGTTTACTGACATAAGGAAGTAAAGAGATTGGCTGCTAGGGCAAGCAGAACAGAAGTTGAAATATGTGTTTTTTTTTAAATAGATAACTTTGCCATCTTCAGGGCTGGTGGGACTACACCTGAAGAAAAATATCCGTTAATAATCTGGCATTACATAACTCTTTCAAAAGTACCAGCATGGCCAATTTTAACATTTTCACCGGGCAGGGATCGTGAACTGAGATCCAGAGAGATGACGATTAGCCACAGTGGCTGTTATAAAGTGCTTCATCAATCTGTGCAAGCAAAGTGAAAAAGTCATCAACCAAAGGAGAACCAGGGATCAAGTCCATCTGATCAAAGAGAAAGGGCACCAAGCATACCCCCAGAAACTCCTTTTTACTAATTTTACTAATTTTACGATTTCACTAACTCTATCCTTAAAGAAATCGCCCATTTTCTCACAGAACATTTGAGAAGCGATCAAGGCCTTCTTGACAGCCACGGATCATGTATTTCTCCCAAAACATTTGAAATGTCCTGTGCCACATTGGAGCTTGTAAAGATGTGTGTTGATTAGTAGCTCTGTTTGCCCACAATGATAATTTTTTTAAATGTATGTAGGCACGTTTGCCATCTAATCAAAATCTTTACTCAAAGCTCTCTCTCCTGATCTTACTTTAAATCTTTCACAACTCAGAGGGCAAGAGAATCATTCCTTCTTTTCCCTTTTTCCTGCCTTTTCTTCAGGGACCCTTGTGTTAGAGACTTTGTGACCTTAAAATGTTTGTCATAAAACATGTCCAATAGGATTCCTGTATCCACTGACGTGGCTACCCCATGAGCACCCTTTTGTAGCCCCCATCATAAAATGGGCTCCGAGAAAATCTGCACCCGGGGGTTCTTAACATCTTCTGCCCAGAAATTAAAATCACGGTACACAATCAGCTGAGAGCAAAAGGTAATCACTTGTGCTACAGCATCAGTCAACATCCCATGGAACTGGTTACTAGCCTCATGCGGGTGACATACTAATATTAAATCAATAGACAAGGAGGCATTGTGAAGAAACTCCACATTAAACAGTTCAGAACCCACGATGCAACAAACCTTTTTTTACTGTGAATCCTAATATCATCTCTAACAATGATAGCAACCCCCCCACCAGGCCAAACTGGGTAATTTTCAATAATCGCTGAGTAACCCAAGGGGTCTATATAATTCAGTGCTGACAGTGAACAATGCCTAAACCAAGTTTCTGTAGTGCATAAAAATCTTCAAAATAAGTCATAGCAAAAAAACCTTTTTTAACTGCTGATCGTGTATTAATCAGGGTGGCCTGATCCTATCCGAGGAATAACCCTCCTGAGCCCATGGTACCCAGGAGCAGTCTGTCTGGGAAGAAACCCCTGCCTGGGTACCCCACCTAAGTTCTAGCCACCTGGGGCACAGCAATTATTGTTGCCCTCTCCTTGATCAAAGTAACTCCATGCAGGCACTGGGGGTCATTACGACCCAGGCGGTAACCATGGCGCTAGTTGCGCCATGGTTGCCAACAGTATTTTACTGATTCCGCCAATGGTAAATGGGGAATTACTGCCCCATTCCAAGGTTGATGGGGTGGTAATTCCCCATTTACCATTGGCCCTTCCCCATTCCCATTTTTGCCCCATAGGGCTCAATGGGAATGTGGAAGGCGGTAATTACGGTACCGCAAATTGTGGTACCGTAATTACCTTCAAGGTCCCTTTGCGGGTCCCTACCTTAACGGCTGGTACAGACCAGCCGTTAAGGTCGGGACCCGCAAAGGGACCTCGTAGTAAGGCGTTAAGGGGTTAACAGTGCCGCAACCTTTTACGGCACTGTTAACCCCCTTAACGCCTGGGTCATAATGAGGCCAACTGTCTAAGATGCAGCACAAAACTCCTAGCAAAAGGCTGTGTCCTATCCACCTCCTGACATGTGGTGGTAGAGTGTGCTACCAGGTTCGTGGTTTGATGTGCCAGCCCTTCTTCCCCCATCACTGACACTTCTGCTAGCATTACCGTGCATCACGCCATCACATCATTAACTACCTTGTGAACATATTTGTCAAGTACCGTTTTTGCCCTTGAGCCAAGCCCATTATTTGCAACGTATTGCAACTCCCGATGACAGTCTCCTGCCTAAGGTCCTCTCTGCCACAAAAGGGCAGCATGCAGTGCCCCCAGTCCACCAGGCAGAACAAGCAAAACAGGCTTCACATCAGTGCTTTGTGCTGATGCTGTCCTTTTATATCGAAGGGCCGCCCGGGTGGACCCTCAGCAGCATGCGCCGCCCCAGCTCATCACAGGACATGTAGTTCCTGACAGCGTAGCTCGGTGTAACATGCCGACTTGTGCAGGAAGTTTTAAAGATCCCGAAATGGGCTCCACTACTCAGAAGTACACATACAGACAATCACATTATATCACAGTAGATCTTACGTAAATCATGAAGCTAAAAACAATTGTCAACCAGTTTAAAAACAATGTTTTAAAAATGCTGTTCAATATTACAAATGGTGACCTCCAATGCAGCCAGTAACCCAAGGGGTCTATATCATTGAGTGCTGACAGTGAACAATGTCTAAACCAAGTTTCTGTAGTGCATAAAAAATCTTCAAAATAAGTCATAGCAAAAAAACCTTTTTTAACTGCTGATCGTGCATTAATCAGGGTGGCCTGATCCTATCCGAGGAATAACCCTCCTGAGCCCATGGTAACCAGGAGCAGTCTGTCTGGGAAGAAACCCCTGCCTGGGTACCCCACCTAAGTTCTAGCCACCTGGGGCACAGCAATTATTGTTGCCCTCTCCTTGATCAAAGTAACTCCAAGCAGACACTGGGGGTCATTACGACCCAGGCGGTAACCATGGCGCTAGTTGCGCCATGGTTGCCAACGGTATTTTACTGATTCCGCCAATGGTAAATGGGGAATTACTGCCCCATTCCAAGGTTGATGGGGTGGTAATTCCCCATTTACCATTGGCCCTTCCCCATTCCCATTTTTGCCTCATAGGGCTCAATGGGAATGTGGAAGGTGGTAATTACGGTACCGCAAATTGTGGTACCGTAATTACCTTCAAGGTCCCTTTGCGGGTCCCAGCCATTAAGGTCGGGACCCGCAAAGGGACCTCGTAGTAAGTCGTTAAGGGGTTAACGGTGGCGCAACCTTTTACGGCACTGTTAACCCCCTTAACGCCTGGGTCATAATGAGGCCAACTATCTAAGATGCAGCACAAAACTCCTAGCAAAAGGCTGTGTCCTATCCACCTCCTGACATGTGGTGGTAGAGTGTGCTACCAGGTTCGTGGTTTGATGTGCGAGCCCTTCTTCCCCCCATCACTGACACTTCTGCTAGCATTACCGTGCATCACGCCGTCGCATCTTTAACTACCATGTGAACATATTTGTCAGGTACCCTTTTTGCCCTTGAGCCACGCCTATTATTTGCACCGTATTCCAACTCCCGATGACAGTCTCCTGCCTAAGGTCCTCTCTGCCACAAAAGGGCAGCATGCAGTGCCCCCAGTCGACCAGGCAGAACAAGCAAAACAGGCTTCACATCGGTGCTTTGTGCTGATGCTGTCCTTTTATATCGAAGGGCCGACTGGATGGCGCCTCGGCAGCATGCTCCACCCCAGCGCATCACAGGACATGTAGTTCCTGACAGCGGAGCTCGGTGTAACATGCCGACTTGTGCGGGAAGTTTTTAAAGATCCCGAAATGGGCTCCGCTACTCAGAAGTACACATAGAGACAATCACAGTATATCACAGTAGATCCTACGTAAATCATGAAGCTAAAAACAATTGTCAACTAGTTTAAAAACAAAGTTTTAAAAAAGCTGTTCAATATTACAAATGGTCACCTCCACCACAGCCAGCACAATAATTCCTGAACTAGACAACATCTTTTCAGCATGGGGAATTCCCAAAATGCTCAAATCCGACAAAGGACCCCTGTTCAATGGACTGGAATTTGCTCGATATATTCAGTAAATGGTCATTCACCATAGAAAGGCCAACGGAATGGCTGAGAGTCATGAGCAGTCTCAAGAAAGTGTTACAACAAAATGGATTACACTCCATGACACTCAATCGTGTGCTGTGAAAAATTCTACGGGACTATTGAAAATCTCTGCATGGGACAACAGGAAGGTGTCCATCGGAATTGATGTTTGGACGAAGAGTGAGGACAAGTCTTCCGCATCTCCCTGTGTCACCTCCTGCTCATGACCAAGAAGTGACTGTCATGGATTGCATGAGGAAACAGGAGATGAAGAAGTATGCCAATCAATGTAGATATGCCAGAGAATCGGCAGTGCAAGCTGGGGACATGGTGCTTATCTGTCACAGACAAGCAAATAAATCGTACTCTCTGCTTGATCTGATGCCCTTAACAGTATATCATGTAAAGGGGTTTGATGGTGGCTGCCTGATCGCCCAATAGAGTAATCACCCAGTACATATCTCATTTAAAAATATATGTTGAAAGGGAAGGCAAGGAGCAAGACAATGCGCAAACTAATGAAGAAGGCATGGGCAACCAGGAATCTCGAGTAGGAGGTGAGCAGATGGAAGTACTTGTGAGACTGGTCCAATGTGTCCGAAGGCCTGTTTGTCTCAATGAAGACATTTGAGAAAATTGGGAGACATACACACTATTGTTGCCCGGGAGAGATGTCATGTCTGGGCAGCAACGTGGTTAACATGACATTGAACGACCAAGTCCTCTGGAGTTGCATCACTAAATGACATCCAATAAGCAAGCTGTGCATTGCGCATGCATGATGGTTTTAAGTCACACATGGGGAATTCTCTGTGCAGAGTAATATAGGATGGTTGTACTCAGTGCTGTCTCCATGTGCTTATGACCTCATTCTGTTACACATGAGAACACACCACAGCTGTCATAGAGTCAGGTATTGTTCCAACAGCAGTTCACCCCCATTGTTTCCTTAGGTATGGCTAGGGAACAGAGTTTCCCTCTGCATTGGACACTCAGTTTTCACCTCACTGGCAGATATCAACTCTCCCAACAGAGATCCAGGGTCAATAAGATGATTCAAACAAGTGGTGGGAGATCCCTTTTAAAGGTAAAAGTCTGGAAGTGATTGGACTAAATCTAGCCTGCCTTATTGGTCCATCCTCTGATCTTGAAAGAAGTGGACATTGCCCTTCTGACATCACACACAACATGCTTTGCTCTAGTATAAGTGGGGGGGGACAAGAAGGAGAGAGTCTGAGAGATATAAGATGGCGTGAGTCTTCCTCCACTGTACACCCTACCACCTCCCCTTCTCATGAGATCAAAATGCCCTTTAAAATTCTGCACCCTGGTGTGAGTTTACTCTCTTTAAAGGTTGTGCTCCTTTGAGGCCTGGCCCAGTACAGCTGCCTGAGGTGTAGCTGTCCCTGGAGGAGGGCATTACCAACCCTCACAAAGAGTTCAGAGATGGTGCATGGCCCTTCAGGTTCCTGTCCTCTCAATTGGCAGGCTCAGTCTTTCTGGCCAGAATGCACATCACATCCCACAGCTGAGCTGATTTACAGGCGCTGGCACAGGTGTAATATCAAATTGAATGTGGCAGCAATGATCAAGAGTAGTACCATGCACCATGCCTTAAACTAGGCATAGTTTTTCTTTAGACTTGACCATACCACCTGCTAGGGCTACTTATGATCATCATAATTTTGATAAAGGGTGTGTGACAAATTGATTTCTGTTTAGCATGAGTACAAGGACGAGTAGGGGCTAAAATGCTAATTCAGCGCTCACACTTCTACAAAAAGCCTACACATTCATAAAGGTAAAATGTGCACAGTTAAAATATATACCTCCTTGCCTTCTATGTATCGTAGGCTGAGGGAAGGCTATGCTATAAAGAGGAGTGTGAATGATGTTCAGTAGCAACTCAAATAGTGAAGTATAACAAGGAAACAAATGTCCAATCAAGGTTCTATCAATATATATAATTTAATCAAACACATCATGTACAATAATATCTGACTAGAAACACTGTAAATCCCCACCCCTGTAGATGAAACACAAAGATAGAATAAATGCAGCACTCTGAGTAATGAGACAAGGGGATAACATGCAATTAAAGGACTACACTGTTCAAAAATGATACTTCTTGAGGTTGAAAAAAATAATAAAGTGACCTAGCCAGTCTCTAGAGTCCAAAGATTGAACAAGGAGGCAGTTAGCAGTCTATAGTACCTTTTTGTAGTTCTTGGTGGTCCGGCAGCGCCAAACCAGTAATCTTGGTACTAAGCGAAGATCAGAAGAGTGCAAAAGGCAGCAAGGAAGGGTCCTGGTGGTTCAAATGTGCTGAACGGTTCTGGAAACACTGCTCCAAGCAGTTCAACTTCAAACGCACTAGGTTCCTGGATATCTTGGCTCTCATGGTGCTGTGAGACCCAATCCAGGGGCTGAGTGACTATACTTTTGTCAGGCTCCCAAACACAGGCACGGGGAGGCTGGCACACAACTGCAGGGGTCCTTCAGCATGGGGAGGTCCTGAGTACCACTGCAGCTGGCAGAGAGGCAGGTCTTGCTCCTGCAGCAGCTCACTTCTTAGATTGCTATGAGTCCCACTCCAGGGACTCGAGGGCGAGATGGGTACTTGTTTTCAGGTTCCCAAACCGGCGGCAGGCTAGCACACAACTGCAGGGGTCCTTCAGCACAGTGAGGTCCTGGGCACTGCTGTGACTGGCAGGGAGGCAGGTCTTGTTCCAGTAGCTGATTTAACCCCAATGGTCCCTGGGGATGGTTGGGGGACAGGTCTTGCCTCTGCCTTGCAATACCTGCTTTTTCCTCACAACTGGAGGACGTTGGAAAGGACTGATCTGTCAGCATGGTCTAAATGAAACATTCTTCAAGGGTTTGAAGTACAAAAGATGATTCAAAGAAGTGGTGTGAGACCCCTTTCTTTAAAAGCAAAATCCCACACATGACTGGAATAAAGCTAACCTGCTTTAGGGGTCCAATCCCTACTCTTGAAATGAGTGGACTTTGCCCTTCTGGCATCACACCCGAAATGCTTTCTGCTACGGGAAGTGGAGGGGACAGGAAAGAAAAAGAGAGGCAGAGAGAAACAAGAGGGCAGAATCCCCCCAAAACTGTACATGTCTCTCCCTGGCTACACAAACCCTACCCCCTCCCATCTCAATAGATGCAAAGACCTTTAGAAATGCAGCACCCTGGTGTTCCTGTTCCCAGGCCAGCTTCCTGTGGAGTGGCTGTCTCTGGGGAAAGGGTGTTACCTGCCCTTAGAAAGGAACTAATAGAGGCAATTCCCCCAAGGCTAGAGTGCTGCCAGTGGGCAGGGGGAGTCTTCTCTCAAATGAATACACATAACCATTGCACAACTGAACTGGGTCCACAGGGTTCATGTGTGATATCAATTTAATGTGGATGGGATAACTATGAGATATGTTTGCCACCATACCTAACTCAGGTATGGCTTATATTTCCAGTTTACCATTCCAGCAGGACAGGAACCTCAGAGCTATGCAGTTTCTGGAATAGGGGTGCAACACTTAAATACAGCTGAAGGGTCTGCAGTGACTTGGCTTTCACTGGAGTTGTCAAGAGGGCAGCTATGACATCTGAACCTCCTCTGTGCCACTGGTAGAGTAGGCACTGAAAACCAGGATGTTGACACAGCAGAGAACAAGTACAAACTATGCTTTTGGCATAGAGCTTATGAAAGGGAAATCTGGTCAGAATAGTTGCCTTTCAGAAATAGCATTACCTGCATCTCATCATTATAAGAAAGCAGCAAGGTTTTTTACACCCTTGCCAGATGGCAATTAATCACAGGGTGCATATCTTAAATGCAGCACCTGTGCTACATAGACTTGGCTGTCACTGCAGCTTTCAAATGTGCACCTCTGACATCGGAATCTGTGCCACTGGCAGAGCACACGCTGCAGAGTAGGATACTGATGCAGCAAGGCACAGCTACACACTATACTTTTGGCATGGCATGTATGAAAGGGGTATCCGATCAGAGATGGAATTACCTGCATAACTTTATTGATTACTAAAAATCAAAAAAGCCAGGACTTCTACATCCTTGCCAAATGGCAATCTGTCACATGTATGCACAGGATGTGCAGTCCAGCTACTATCCTCTGTATTCCGAGACTCATTTTAACACTATTCCATCACAACGTCAGTATTACATGTCATAGTTTGCAAAGCAAATTGATAACGTCAATTCCAATTCATGAAAGTTGCGGGATGGCTCAGAGAAAGGATATCTAGTCAGACGCAATCCCCACGCGTATACAACAAACTCACTTATTTCCCTTCTACTATTTCAGACCATGGGCTCATGCACATTGCACATTTACAACCTTTGAATAGTTAGTTTCATACACATTTCTACTCTACATAATGCTGTCACTGGCCTTATTCATCAATAAATGGAATGCTCCTTATTGCCATACTTTCTACTACACAGGTGGCACCGGTTACCCCATGTGTCCGGGGCTGATGATATCACTGCAGATTATTTTGAACCCCAGGCATCACCACTACAATGTTTCTCACATCTACACTTATAACCTCATGAAGTGGACATTTTGTGTTTGGAAGAACAGCTTTCGGTGCCTGGACTAGACAGGTGGTACATTTGTGTACTGGCTATAGAATGTCTACTTCATTGCGGCTATGTCTTGCATGTTGCACAACATCGCCACCCAGCGCAATGTGCCTATGCCTAACAAGAATGATGATGACCCGAACTCTAATGATGGTGGCCATTTCAATGATGGGGAAGCACCAGGGCGCCAGCAGCAGGAGGATAACGTTGATGGTCTAGTCCAGCAGGAGGAAGTCACTAACTATTTTCCAATTTCTTCTTTTTTTATTATTGCCATATGGTTAAAACATAACCATTGACTTACACTGTGAAAAAAAAGAAGATAAACCAGTACAAGTAAAAAGACACAAATTACATTGACAATAATCATTAAATGATACAAATGTAGTAACAAACTGAAAGCATCTACAACACGTATTGATCCACCTTCAGACAGTTTATAAAATCAACCACTGCTTAAACTATCGAGGTAGGAGCCCCCGTTCGGCAGGTAACCCAAAAGTCCTGACAGTCAATGGAAATACACAAGTGCACACATTTCTTAAATTACATAATACATTTCCCATATAAATCAGGGCAGTCCCCTAAGAGGTGTTTTAATGTTTCCAGTTCAATGGGGTTATCACATAATCTGCATCTAACTTTACCAGTTTACTGTAGACCATATTTAACTTGCACTTCCCTGGTCAGATAAAGGTTTGACCTAAATCTCAAAAGATGCTGAGGAACCTTTAGCCAATGCACACTTATCAAAGTGGACCTCAGCGCCCTATGATCTATCGCAAAAATAATGTGTCGCATGAATCGTGCAACAACGGAGAAAATGTGGTTCCTCCACTCCGCTTTATAAACTCAAACTGACAAAAGTAGTTACACTCTTTCCTTCATGCGCCAACTTAAGTAAAGAAAAAACTCCACTCAATTGGAATATAGAGATAGACTTCTGTATTAAATAGAATGAGTGCCCTTTGTGATGACACGTGTTTCAACGGACTACGCCTTCTTTTTCAAATCAGGGCTGATTGGTTAAATACAATATACAGTACAAATCAAGAAACCTCGAACAAAATCCAATTCAAATGAAATTATATGTCAAATGTAGCACAGACAAAAAGGGGAGGGGGAGTAGAAAGGATTAGTTCGGATAAACAATAAGTCATTAAAAATCATGACAAATAATAAGGCAAAATGTAATAACATCCAATGTAAACATGACAAATTAGGAAACAAAAACAGGATGGGAGCGGAAAAAGGGGGGGGTTTTAGGGGAAGGGAAAGAAGAAAAGCAGAGAAAAAAGGCCATGAGTTTGTTTATCTCTTAACATATGAGTATGTAAATTAGGTACCGATTAGGTATGCAGGTAAAAGTTAAGGAAATGGTTAATTCTTACCCAATGTAATAACTTGCTAATTTGGAATGTTGCTTTTCAGAATAACAAAAATATTCACGGGATCAATCCCAGCCTGCCAAAGAAATTAGGGGTATTATCATCTGTATTGATACATCTGTATGCATAAAACTATGTGTGTCGGGAAGGTATTAACAAGGTTGAGTGCTTTCTGTGTTCATTTAAATATAAATGGTTGGTTCTATTTCTATTTTTGAATCAGTAGCGCGGTAGAAATACAATTATTCCATGCTTCTAGTAAAAAACAAAATGAAAGATTCAGGGGTCCGGTCATAATACATGTGCCGTTCATTTGAATATAGAGCTGCTTGGAGAGTGCGCATCTTTATCTTAATTTGATGCATATATCTTTAAGTCAGTCTTTTCGCATGCCGTACGGGCTGCGGATACAAGACTTTCAATTGAGCGTGTCTTACCTCTGCAGTCTCAAAAACCAACCTCCGTACAATTCTGTCCGCGTTCGCGAGAGAATCCAAAATGGTGACCTTTAATAGTTGTTATTGTGGTTGCCTAAGCAACAGCAATTATCCTTTTTTAGTTGTTACTAGTAGTGCCATCTTTAGGGCTTCGTGATCATAAAATGCACTGCTCGCGATTGCGTGAGCTCGTACATGAGAGCACATACAAAATAAGTGACGTGTGTCCTAAGCATTTGTTGAGTAGTAAAGTCTATTAATGAAGCGAGTTTAGGCTGATTAGACAAAAATGGGGGGTAATGGTCAGGCTGCATAAACAGAAATATAAATGTTAAACATGTCAATAAAAATTTGTTACTTGCACAATTGCCATGATCAAACAATACATCACGTATTTAAATGGAATACACATTCTTTGTTGAAAAAATAAAAATAAAAATGAAAACGCCTTAGGTTGAATTTTGTATCGAATTGAAGATGTTGCAGAGACTGAATAACATGCATTCCTTCTATTGTTTCAATCAAATCTTCCCTGTAGAGTATCTGGACTGTTTATTAAATCAAGTCCCACAAAGTCAAGCTAAAACAACACGCTATGATGCAACATATTCTCTTTCATGAAGACATTCAAATCAGTATACAGTGAATCAGGTTGGGGCGAAAGCAACTTCCTGTAGAAAGACAGAATTTTCCACTGGGCCATGCAAACTAGAGACATAATCCAAAACTTGTATCCGAGAGCTACTAGTGGAACATAACTGTGAAAACGAAGGATTTTCTGGCATAAAGAACCCTCCAACTCTGGCAGAATGTCCAGGACCCAACGCGCCTGTATTTCAATACCATAAAGGATTTTAGAATCTAATTAGAGGGATTACTGAAAACCTCCCATACCTAGCGTCAATCCTGCCCAATTGGTTTGTTAATGCTGTGACCCTACTCACACACCATTCTTTAAGCTTCAAATGGTACGGTTTAGGTACAATTTGGAATCCCAGGTAGACACAGCTGTCTACCCTTTATAAGTACTCTGACAACACTGACCATTTATAGTTTGTTAGTTTCCTTTTATGGGTAGATTGCATGACTGCAGTTTTCTGCAGATATATTTTGAGAGAATTGGTGCAATCCAACTTAGTGTGGGACTACACAAGAATTATCACTTGGTATTAGGCAACCCACCTTTTAATTTAGGCCTGTTCTACACAGGTTGGTAATTTGACAGAGCAGCCAGGCTTATCTTAAGAGGGGTAATGTGAGCTGTAGAGCTGTGCGACGAAATCAGTAAATACAGGTATTCAAGTAAACACTTACACAATTATAGTTATAATATAAATATGTATTTATATATACACCAAGATATTTAAAACATTCTTTAAAAAGCAGCAAGTAATAGTAACATCAATCCCAAGTTAGGATTCAATTCAAAAAGTGAACATTAAAGCAGGTGAGTATTTTTTTCATATGTTATACATTTTCCAGCACCAACGGGGACTTCATTTGAGGTCAGAAATAACACTTATTTTCTATCACCTTTGTAGTATTGAGTGATAAGTGAGGGAAAGGTTAGCGTTAGAACAGAACATACTGGTAATCTACTAAAACAGTTAGATTCTCCCAAAGGGATGCAGGCAGTCTTTAATCCCAGCAATAATAGTGTTCAACAAATACAACCTGTAAGGGAACACGCACTGCCAAAGCCAATAGGTTATAAAGGGGGCCTTTAGGGAGCCAGGACAGCGGAAGTCAATTGGCTGGTTCAAAGTTCTGATGCTCTCTTCTTAGAAAATGTTCTTAAATTGTTAGTAGTTCAACTAGAAAATCACAGCAACTCAAGAGGAGTCACTTTGAAGAAGCACAAGCTGAAAGGCCAGTGCAATTGAGTTGAGGTCAACTCAGAGTAGGGTAAAATAGCACTCCCAAAGGTAGGAAGCACCCCAAATGCCAAAAGGATGATGTACCCCAAGCTAGACAGTACCTGTGAACTGGAGAATTTGTTCCAGCTGGATGCCTTCCTGTTGAAGTGAGCAAACCCTTGTTCCGGGTCCTTGGTCGTGGTGATGAAAGGGAGGACGTCTGGTGGGCTCTTGTGGCAGCACTTGAGAGAGGGACTCGGCAGCAATGGATTCTCCTTGATTCAGCATCTCTTTGTGGTTTTTATGCCTTTTTCTCAGCACCAAAGATGAACAAACAGCTCTGATTAGAATGTCATTGATCCCTCAGTCCTGGACTCTGGTGAGGGGACTCTGGACATGGATTTCCTGCTACTGTAGCATTCTTCGGATGCTCACGAAGTTTTAGAAGATGCTTCATGCTCCAGAAGTCAATGTACTCACAGATGGTCGAGGGACCCTAGGTATTGGTATGCTGCGGTCTTGGAAAGATGCAGCAAGTTGGGGGTTGCGCCAAAATAGAGGTGTCTTAAGTCTAGTTGGTCCCATCAGCCTAAGGGAGGAAGTTGTGCCGTACAAGTCTTCCCAGTCAAAACGAAAACGGGGTCAGCACAGCTGCAGGGCTTTATCGGGCACTTTGCAGTCCAGAACGGTGCTGCTGGTGTCTATTCACGTCTTCTTCATCTGGATGTTGCACTCCAGTAGTCGATGCTACCTCTAGTCCCAAAAACCTTGCTTTTCATGAAAGTTCCTATTCATTCACAGCCCTAGGCTGTCAATCACCCAGCAGGGTTGCTGTCCTCCAGGAAAGCCAGCCAGTGAATAAGAACTTGTTTCACTCAAGCACACCTAGAGACAAAGGACAGGGATGTTTTGGGACCCTGCCTCACTTCCTGCCTTTCCAGACACTCTGGAGCCTGGGTGGGCTTCAGGGCTGTAACCACAAAGGACTCAAACCCAATTCAATCAACAGAGTAAAAGCCCGGAAGAAACAAACTGACCAGAAATGGTGAAAAAAGAAGACAGGGGTCATTTATGGAAAATAATCACCCTTGGGTGTTGTACTGCAGCTGAGGTATCAGCCTGCAGATACAGAGCACCAGGTAGTAAAAAAGAAACCACTGCCACCAGCCATTCAGGTGAGTTGCTGTAACACAGTTTTACATGAGCAATGGATTAAAGGAGTTACTATGTAACCCCCAGCACTCCACACAGGGTGGTGTAGGCTGGACCCACAAAGGAAAAGGTAAGTAAGACCGTAGTTCACCCAAGAAAATGTAGTTAAACATTAAGAGAAATCCAAGGGACTTCTCAGTGGCACTACACAAAAGGTGTTGTGTGTCACAATGCAAAAAGCAGACGCCTATGAAGTTTACCAGACTCCATAAAATAGTAAGAAACACAGAAAATCCTAGTCATAAAAACACATGAGAGAGTGAGAAAAAAGTCCAACTCACTCAGGAGTTAAAATTAAAAAAGCCCTGAGTCCAGAAAAAAAGCTGGGCGTCTCTAAGGTTAAAGGGAAATGGCACAGAAATGACCATTCTCTGTAACATGCATACCCAACAAAGACTTTAATTAAACTCTGTAGCCCCTTTTGGGCACATTCAAACAACAGGAAGTGATCTGCCTAAGCCAACCATACACATTTCAGATGACCTACCTTTGGTGATGCAAAAGCAGCAAGCTCCAAAACATATCCAATATCATATGCATATATGTTGAAGAGACAGGGTGCCAAAACACACCCCTGTATTACTCCAATACTTGTTTTTATTTTCTGGGAGGGAGAGCCCTCACAATCCAATCTGACTTGGATATCTCAGTATTCATACAAACCCACTATTAGTTGCAGCCGCCCCTCTGGCAGCCTCTAGCACCTCAGTTTGCACCAAAGAGCGCCCCTGTCCACAGCATCAAAGGCCGCAGAGAGGTCAACGGTGGCCATAAAGGCTGATTGACACTGCTTGGACGAAACCAAGCCTTGAATGCATTTGAGCATACACCCATTTAAAGATGACCGTGGTTCTGTCTAAATCCTGTGATGACCAACCTCTCTCTCCCAGCCTTCTAGGTGCCTTAGAGCAAGTGATACAAAAACGTGACTGTCGGCATCTAGAATGGAGATCAGGTCGGCATTTTTTAGGATCTGAATGGGAACCATTCTTGAAAACGGGCACAACATACTCCATTCTCCAACTAATAGGAAAGTCCAAAGAAGTTGCTACCTGCCCTAAGTGAATGTTGAAAATGGTCGGCCAAAGTCCCAGATCACTAGTTAACAGATAATTTGACCGTTTATTAGGGCCACGGACACTTTATTTGCTTGCTAATCCTACCCAAGATGTCTTCAATGGAATCCCAGTCTACCATGAGATTCCAGTTGACTGTTACTTTTCCTTCCATCGCCAGAGAAATCGGTGCGACCCCCCCCCCCTGCATAGAGTTGCTCAAAATGTCTGCACCGTTCTTGTTCAGAAACCACATTAATTTGGGCGTCACCCTGCGAGGATCCCAAACCATTCAGTAATTTCCATAAAATAGAAGATTTTTCATTATTTAAAATGCTTAGCATGGCCTCTGCATCTACCTAGAGCATTTGCAAATGGTTACTCCTCAGCCAATTTTTAAATACCTGTTTTGATCGTACTCTGCACTCAAAATATGAATCTCAGCTCTCATCATTACCTTCCTCTCAGCTACCATTGGGTCATATATACATGCAGATGTTTCACCCTACCTCCAGGAGCTCTCTTCCCACCAGTGATTAAGATTGGTGTCA
This sequence comes from Ambystoma mexicanum, assembly GCF_040938575.1. Lineage (NCBI taxonomy): Eukaryota > Metazoa > Chordata > Amphibia > Caudata > Ambystomatidae > Ambystoma > Ambystoma mexicanum. The sequence continues at coordinate 790,428,623 of NC_090937.1, read as the reverse complement.
GCATTTTGTCCAGAAAGCTGGTAAAATTATCTACACTAAATGTGTGGAATTTCCTATCTAAAGTGGTGTTGTTTAGGGAGGACTGCATCACTCCAGTTACCTGTAATGCATTCTTCTCAGTCTAATAAATTATACTCTTTATTTATTAATTTATTGTGCATTTGTTAGGCACATATACAACAAAATGGTTTTTCAAGGCACCAACAGCCCAATTGGGGAGGGAACAAGGGGAGTAAAAAATAATGGCAAAAGAAAGAAAATATGCTAACGTGGTCCTACTAGGCCTACCCGGATGTGCAACTGCTGTCAAGAGAAGTGCAGGAGATAGGGGAGGGGGAGGGAGAAAGGTATGGGCAAGTGCTGGTGAGAGCCCAGGAGGGAAGTGCCAAGGGGTTCCGGGGAGAAACCACTGGCTAAGTGCTAGGGCAGAGGAATCCCAGGGGTGGGAAGCACAGCCGCCCGGTAGGGGGCCCAAAAGGGCAGTGCTGAGAGTGGAGGGTGCTGGTGTCGACTGGGAAGGGGCCCGGTACCTGTGAGATTCATGAAGGTCCAGGCAGCCAGTCTCAGTGGCAGTGGGGTGATTAGCAAGGAAGAGAAATGGGGAAAGAGGTAGAGAAAAGCAGAGTTTTGAGAAGTTTCCAGAAATTAAGGAGCCCTGAGGCTGTTTCAAAGAGAGGCACAAACCGAAAAGAGAGACCTTCCCCAAACCCTCTGCTTGGAGAAGCGTTTGACAAGCAGAAAGATGGAGTTAGAGGAGTGGAGGGCTCTAGCAGGGAAGTATTTAGGGAGAGAAAGTTGGAGATAGCTTGGTCCCAAGCCCCAGAAAGCCTTTATAATGCAGAGGGTCTTGCATTTGATCCTTGCTGCCACCTTGAGCCAGTGGAGGGGATTACATTTAGATCTTTCAAACCACTTCTTTTGCCTTTGACAACCTCTATAAAGAAAGTTGCAGGAAGGAAGCTGTGGCCACTCAATTCTATCTCAAAAGCTAGTACCCCAGTCAAAAATCCAACCACCAACAAATACATAGTCTATGGTTGAGGCTAAGTTGTCTCTGTGGCAGGTTTAGCTTCCTGGAGGAATGTCGCCTGTAACTGCCCCATTCAGTTTTGCCAAGCCCACTCCCATTAGGCAAACCAGCCAGGCCCAACCAAACTTTGCCTTCAAACCTTTAGGTTTAGATAAAGGTACCAAATCACAAGATAAGTCTACCTCATTAAAGGAGGCTTTAAGGTCCCCAGCCACAATGATATGCCCATTTGGGACCCTCCCATGACAGTTGCCCACATAACTGATAAGTGCATTGAGGATGTGCTCCAAGCTCGAAATCCCCAAGTGACAGTGAATATTGAGAGGCAAGACTTTCATTCTTACACTTTTTAAATGTATTTATAAATGGCTAGCCAACATTCCTCTACACACGTTCACTGAGTGGGTGGCCACAATTTTGTCACTTGATTCAACCAAGGTCACAATCCCTCCTGATGGCTTCCTGAAGGATCTCTAAGTTGCTGATTGAAAGTATGTAGTAAATCCATCCAGGGACGGGCAGTCCAGGAGCCAGGTTTCCTGCAAGAAAAGAAGATTGTGTTGCTTCAGAAGGGACCCCAGACAAGGAGTGGAGAAGAGCTTTATGCTCCCTCTTGAGTTCCAAGAGATGATTGATAGTCACCCTGCCTAAAGATTGTTCTTGACTCCAGAGAAAGACAGCTGCACTGGGTATTGGAGGGATCCCGCTAGCCCAGACCAGTCAACCAATTCTCACCTCCCCTCTGGATCCACAGTTGGCTTCCTTGAAGTAAACTGTAACTCCCTTGACCTGGGCACACCCACATCTACAGAGATCACAATGTCTTTCCGATGGACCACACAGTCGATTAGGTTATGAATCTCTAATCTCTCTCCCAAAAATATATGGTGTCTAGTCAAACCTAAGCTGTCTTAAAGATTTCTGGTCCTTCATGGTCATGTTCACAACCATTTTTAACCTATATCAACCACTGCATGGTATGTCCGATGCAAGTCAAGAAAATCAACCCTTTTTATGTCCAGCGTAGAAATAGCTCTTAGGTTTGGGACTTCAACCAGCAGTTTCAAGATGTTTGTTGTCACGTGTCAGTTCTCTGGTAGACCCTATATATACATCCTGAGCCCACATAGGTGTTGGGCCTTGTTTTAGACATCCAGGAGATGTGATTAGGACCATTGGGAGCTTGATTCAGTAAGTATTAATTCACATAGTCAACCTTTCAAAACACTGTGCACTTTATTAGCACCCCCTCTGTCTAAAAGGATGGAAAATCCAGATTGTTCACCGTCCTGAGGCCAACCTTGCCAAGGCTTCATTCCTCCCACTTGAACCATAAGCTTTTGGGTAAAGGTAGCTCTTTCCCAGTGGGGTCTCCCCACTTCTAAATACTAAGTCACCATGGCAAACATAATTACAACTGGGCTAAGTCTCACATGCAATTGGGAGGGCAATGGTTTGCACATTGGCACCTAACAATTTCTGAGAGCTATCACCTCCCCCAGTGGATCAGTCTGGATTGCCATAGAAATGTATTTGATTTTTCATTGCTCCCAAATGGCTAGCTCCAGAGGGGACCCTGTGACATTCATTGTAGATGGCACGGAAATATTCACTTCATAGTTGGTCCCTTGATCTTTATTACCAGGATGATATCTCACCTGTGCTTTCCCTGCGTGGCCTTAATTTTGGGCTGTCTCATTAAGATCTGCATATATGCCTTTGAGGATTGCTGAGCATTCTTTCTCAGGGGTACATTTTTAGATGTTTTCTATGGAGGTCCTTTAGATTTCTGGCTCCAACTAGGAGGTGTATTTGAACCACCGCCATTGGAATCGTCAACCTTTTTCACCTCCTGAATATCAGCAGAGGAATCACAACTTAACACCCCCCCACCCCCTTCTTGAATGCAGCTGCCTGCCCCCTCCCCTTCAGGGACTATAGGGGACACATCAAAAGCACACAATCTTGCTTCATTTCTTATCCTGTTACAGTTGCCATGTACCCTTACCACATGGGGTGAACCAATGGAAATGACTCCCCTGGTCTCAGAAGATTGTTTTACAAACATTCTCAGGAGTACATTGGAGGTTATTGACTTTTAGAACTTGTTTAAGCCACTCCTAGGAACCACAAGACAAGGTAGGGAGGACATAGGGAGGACAAGACAAACAATCCTGTTTACCGATTAGCCCACAGCAATGCTGCCATCTGCTGCTGGGTGGTGGAAGCCAGCCTGTGCCATGCCCATTCACAGATACAATTGACAGGGCTTCTGAACCACCAGAAGTATATCCTTGCCTACATGCAGGAGTATGTGGGGAGGGACTCAACCCACACCTATTTCTCAATTCTCCCTTCCACTGCTCCTACATGGGCACAGCAGTCCAATGTACATTTAAACCATCCCTTGCCCATGCCACCAGCAACAGATTTGGTGTGCACAAACACTGAACAAACTTAGCCCTTTGCCCAAGCACCCCCATCTTCCGATCTCAAATGCATTTACTTCTTTTGCATACAGTCAGTGCTTGACACGATGAGAGCAATGAGAGCTGTGCCGTGTGAGATCTGTACCCAGGTGTAAAACCTGGTGAGAGGCCTATCCACACTCCTGTGCACTGCCTTATTTTTCATTTTGTGGAGCTTGGTGGACATAGAGGGTAAGGGAGCAGTGCCATGTGAATGCAGTATCCTTCTACTGTGACTAGCTCATAGTGAGTCTAAGGGAAAGTCTATTTCCAACGTTGTTGACACCGGACGCCTGGCGGGGCATTAAGGCAGAGAGGATCACTAGTGATTACTAGTGAACTGTGGCAGTGTTTACATTAGTGACATTTGACAGAGATAGCTTCCATTAAATACCTTGGGTTGGTTCACAGTGACTGTGGGATTGTCAGGAGGAAAGTCCTTTGAGCTGCAGACTTTTTATCTGTGGCAGTTGTGTGCATTGTGTGCACTACAGTTGGGCAGTTTGGCAGTGAAGGCATCTGGTGATTGGTCGGCAAGGAAAGAAGGAACTGAAGGGTAAGCGTTCTTCTCGCCTTACTGATTCTTGGCCTATGTACAACTTGGGGAGTAAGAACCCCACCCATAATACCATGGGGTATAATCTACTGGCCCTGCAAATGGCAGTTAATCTACCCTTACCAGCCCCATCTGTGGAAACCGAGGAGGTACAGGTGGTAACTCTATTGACTTCAACTACCATGGTGATGACCCCGAAAATGGTAAGATCACAGCCTTTCTTAGCCCAGCTGTGGTGAGCAGTTTGGTAGGACGCCTCTTTCTCAATCTGCCTATCTCTACTCTTCGCCCCTTGTACCTAATACAGAACAGGATTGCAAGACTTATCCTTGGCCCCAAGCCCAGGCACTGCATCTCTCCAGCACTGAAATCTCACCACTGGCACCCAGTGGCTGCAAGGATCAAGTTCAAGACCCTCTGCACTGTCCACAAGTCTTTCTGGGCCAGGACCTGCAATATATCAAACTCTCTCTTCCGAAATACTTTCTTTCTAGAGGCCTTCGCTCAGCTATCTCCAACTCTCTGAGGGTCAGATGCTTCTTCAGGTGGATATTTAGGGGTAGATCTCTCACCTTTGCAGCTGCCCCCCTCTGGAATGGCCTCCCTGCCCCTCTCAGACTTGAGCCGGACCACCTGAAGTTCGGGAAGCAGCTTAAGACCCTCCTTTTCTCCATTGCCTTCCCTCTTCACTCACTTGCTAACTTACCTGTCTGTTGTGCCAGCTGGTTGCTTGGTTCTCTCAGAGTCTCAATGGGTACAAGCCTCCTCCACAACCAGTTTCCTTGCACTGTCTCCTGGACTACCTCACACTGAGGGGCTGTAACATTAACACATACAGCCCCCCTGCCTCACTTACCTAGAGCTGTGCTGCCCTGGTTCCACTTAACCAGAGCCATGCTGCGCTGTTCGCACTTCCCCTTTTCCTCTCCCTTGCACTTCCCCTACTCCCCCCTCTCCTTCCCCTTGCACTTCTATTGTCCCACTTGGAAGATCTGAATGACACAAGGCCTAGTAGGATCCTGTGACTATCAGATGGCCATTGTGTAATTATGGCCATTACAGAGTGATCCTACGTTTGACATAAAAGGTTATCTTTTGTACTTTAATAAAGAAAAGGGTTTATCTACAAATAAACACGTTGAATGATTCCTTACCTAGGTAGTGGGTGTGTTTTGATAATCAAGGTGTGGTGAGGAATTTTCCGGGAGTCTTGTAGTACTAGAAGAACCCAAATACACCTGCCACGCTAGAGAAGTGAAGAGACCTGGTGGAGAACAGGAAATGCCAGCTTGCACCAGAGTGTAGAGGAGGAAGTCCCTCCCCCGAAGGATGAAGCCACTGGGAAAACCATGCAGTGTGCATGGTGCAGGCACAACTCCAGGCAGCTTGTGGAAGGCTGCCGTTTTGACAAAAGTGGGAGCCCGGACAAATCCTAGATGACTAAAAAACGAAGCAGCCATAAGCAACCCGAGAAGTACCGGTGGAAAAACCATCCGCCTCCGAAGGGAAGAACAGGACAAAAGATATGTAGTCTACCACCAGGACGAGTACACAGATCCGCGAAGGCAAGAGAGACCATCTCCCCAGTCAAGCAATGCCACTGGATAGAAGGTACATGGCATTGTACGAGTGACGGGTGAAGAGCGGGGAGGCCACACAGTAGCCCATGCGGGCTGATCACAGCCTGTAGCCGATGAAGGTCTGCAGGGATGATCTCCAGATCTCCAGAAGACCCCTAAAGCAGGTAAGAGAAACCTCAACCAAGCCAGGGCTCAGAAAGTCAGTATCCCAAGCCGGACTGATAACCAAAAATCCCCAGAAGGGAGTATGAGAACCAATGTGGAAACAGAGTCAAAAAGGCCTGTGTTCCAAGATGGGCAGAGTATCAGAAGACCCCTAGAAGGTCAGAGAATCCAAAACCAAAGTGAGAAGAAAAGTCAGGCCAAGCAAACCCTTAGCCTACTCAAGACTGGAAATCAAGCTATCCGAACAATACTCAGAGAAGACCTACTTTTTGTGGTCATTGATCGATAAATATCAGAGGAACTGGTTGTGTTTAATACATCTTTCTTTCTTTCTTTCTTTCTTTCTTTCTTTCTTTCTTTCTTTCTTTCTTTCTTTCTTTCTTTCTTTCTTTCTTTCTTTCTTTCTTTCTTTCTTTCAAGCTTTATGTGTTGGACATCCTGACAAGCACCTATTTATTATATTCTAGACTAGGGAACTTGTAGCTTTAGGGATTAGAGGAGGTTTTCTTTGAGATAAAAATAAAGCTTTCTGTTTGAACATGTCCTTATGTCCGTCTTGTATCTTTGACTTACTACACCTCCCTAGCCTGAGCAGCAGCCTGCTCCCGGGCCAGTCGAGTATCCTCCATGGCCTGAGCACGCACTGGCTACTGCAGCAGCTGCATCAGCGGTGGCCTGCTCTCGGACCAGTCAGACATCATCCCTGGCCCAAGCGCGGCCGTTTCTGATGCAGCTGTATCCTGATTCCAAAAAGCTGGCATTCTTCATTGCATCTTGTCTAACTACCCACATGCTCACTCACAATTCTGCCATGAGCGTGTTGGCTGCATACAACTCTTGTAGCAACTTCCCCAAGGACATGCTCTTGTCAGCCATCATTGGTCCTAATGAGGAAGAGGAATTCGCTCATTCCCTTGCATTCTCCTCCTTCTATTCTTGGGGAGCCGCCATGTCTGATACTCTCTCAACAATCTCTGCAAATAAAGTGTTCACCACAGGCCGTAGCTATGGTTAAGTAATAATCCCTGGTCCCTGGAGGAGATGCTGAACATTCCCCACCTGACTGGAGAAATGACTACACCAAGGTATTCACCTGCATTTTTACATCCTCCTATGGATGGGTGTCCTGTTCAGCCAACGTGACAATGTGTGCATATTTTTCCAATAAAGAGGTGTGCCAGTCACCATGGATGTGCAGCTGCTGTCTGTTACTGGAAGAGCGCTGGGTCTTAATGTGTTGGGTGAGTGATGTGATTGTTTCTCATGGAGCTTCAATTTCTTTACCCAAGTCTGGGCCTGGATTGGGTTCCTCCTACCGGGGTTTACCATCATCGTCCGGTTGTTCCTGTCAATCACCTTCCTCCTCCGGAGTGTCCTCTTGGTCTCATGTTGGTGAAAGTGCACGGTTAGCGGAGAACAGTATATGAGACGTTATCATCATTGCATACCCGCATGACCTTTCTTAGCATGCATGGCAAGAAAATTTGCTGGAGTGCTAGTTATCCACAGGAATGGTAATGTCATTATGTCGGATGTTGAATGTTGTAGCTTATGCATTTAATGTGGAATATTAACAACATGCAGAAGCATATCCCACTGTGCATATGATGTGTGCATCCTGGTTAATGGGTGGTTGGCATACATAGGGGAGCAGATAAAGGACAATGTCATTGACTCATGATACACATTGATTTTAGCATGGGGACACATTCCACAGGCTAACATTGCTTCAGCAGTTATGCCTAGGAATGTGCAATGGGAATCCTGTACATCATTATCAGCCTTTGTATTCCATGAATCCTGGCACTACCTTTGGAAAGGTGTTGTAATTGCATTTGTGCTGGAAACATCATGTAGTCATGCATCTGGTTGTTGTGGAGTAATTCCACGAGTGGAATAGCATGTCGAGGCATGCACCTTGAAACATGCCTCCACATATCTCTGACATGGTGCTTCATGTGTCTGCATTTGTCCACATGTTTGTACAATATTATGGAACATTAGGTAACCCCAGCAGTGTGAGCATTGAGTGACATTGGAAATGATATATGCTAGCAGCTGAACCATGCTTGCCCTATTATTGTGGTGTCTGTTCATGTCACATCTTGCCGTTCTACCACACGCCTGCCTGCATCATTTATGTCATTAATGTAATAATGTTATTTTCTCCCATGTGTCTCTGCAGGCATAGCTTCAGAAGGTTGATGGGTCGTATCTGCATTTCTCTCTCACTTTAACCCCAGCTCTCTAGCATCTACGAGAATAGGTGGTAGGGTTGAGAGGGATTTGCGAAGATCTCTACTGACATGTTAATTTATGAAAGAGGAAAAGCTTGGTTCACACACATTAGGACTTTAACATACAGGAAGAGTAGGCATTTGTCCAGGAAAAGTGATTACACATTTTCTACACACAATAAATTGTCCATTCCAGTTCTTACTTGTCACCACACAGTGCATGCATTTACCATTGAGGATTAGTGTGGGGTGCGGAACTGGGTCACATGACCTGACACTCCTTGCTTAGATATATGGGAACTCCTTTGGTGTGTTGCAGGAATGTCATCAAATTCCTCGCAGTGGGAAATCGATCTCCGTAGACTTAAACGTACTCTTGAACTTGAGGCAGTACATTTTCCCGTTTTTGCCAATGATTACATTTGGCTTCACCCTCGCTCCCGCCTTTCTCGTGGCAAAGGGCACACAGATGCTCTGCATGTACTCGTAGTAGCCCTTTAGGCATGCCTGCGAACTTGCATGTGGGACATGGGAGTGCTTGCATGCGTGAGTGGCGGCACAGGGATAGTAATGGATTGGGCCGTTGAGGCTGTGGTAGGAATAAGGAGTGTTGTGTACGGCGTACACTGTTGTACGCATGCGTGAGCCTCAGCGAGGTTCGTGCATGCGGGTTAGAAATAAAGGCGGTGCCCACGGCAGTTCGCACCAGGGACCGGAGCATCAACACGTCTCCGGCGTGTGTTCTTGCGTGAATGCCTGCGCATGCATGAGAGCGAGTGCGAGGGGCCCCAGGCCGTGTGCTACCCCACCCCAGCACACAACAATGGCGACAAAGTGGGATCGGAGTCATTCTCTGCTCTGACAGCGTCGGAGAGATGGAACGTTGCTCCGTGATTACGGACCCGCTTGAAAGGCCGGCGGCCATCTTGGATTTTTTTTTTCTCATTCTCATACGCAGCTGCAGTGGTTGCGGCCCACGAGGGTGCTCGTGGGCCATCTGCCAGCTGAAATTTTTTCCTGCCAATTTTTGGACCCTCCACAGCCAGCTGGTGCAAGGCTGTGGCACTATTTGAAGAAATAAGAAGAAATGTGAACTCTCTGGCCATATTACACGTCAAAGCCACACCACCTCATCACTTGGTGGCAGCAAGTGTGAGTACCGGTTGCCGTAATGGGGGAGGAGACAGATGAAGAGGGTGCTGTTGCCCCGATACCACGCAGAACTCACAGCACTCTAGCCCCCATGCCTGAATTTGATACCACAGGGCCCCCATCCAAACTGGGCCCCAAGTGGCTTTTGTGGGTCAGGAAACTAGAAATGTTTTTCAGAGCCTCGGGGGAAAGAGATGATGAGGTGAAGATTGCCATTATGATATACTCGGCAGGGACTGAGGTCCACAAGATATATGACTCTCTCAACATCCCCAGAGTAACGTATGATGCAGTCAAGCAAGCACTTCTTCCCATGGCAAATGTGGATTTCGACAGATTTGTCATGTGTGCCGAAAAACAACTGGATGATGAGTCGTTGGACAAGTTTTGTGCCCGCCTGAGACACCTAGCGAGCTCCTGCAGATGGGTGAACGAGGAGGAAATGGTTCGCAACCAGCTACTGCAAGGGTGCAGCTCAGACAAACTGAGAAGACAGGTTCTCAGAGAGCCTGGACTGACTCTACAGCAGATTTTGGACATGGGGAGAGAGTATGAACTGGCGGAAGCCAGAGGGGCCAGGATGGATGCTGCCACACATTCCAGGAAAGATGAAGAGGCATTTGCGGTAGGACGATCCGCCCCTGGGAGAGCGAGATGGACTCCAAAGAGAGCAGATGGCCCTTCAACATCAGGTACCACTTCATCGTGCTCTTACTGTGGGTATGACCTTCCACACGGTGGCAAATGACCGGCGAAGTCGAGGGTGTGTGGCCGGTGTGGCACGCCAGGACACTATGCGAGAGTGTGCAGAGCCTCCGCACCTGTAGCAGCGTCGAGAGGGCTAGAGAGAGTTAGAAGGGGTGGTACTCGCAGAGTAAGAGGCATATCGTCTATTGATCAGGACATGCAAGACCTAAATATCGCTGAAGAGGAGGAGGAAGCGATTTTCTTCATTTCCAGCATTGTGAAAGGTCCTGGCACAAGAGGCCAACCCACATGTACCGTCAACATTGGTGAAATTCCCACTCCCGTCCTCATAGATACGGGTGCGTCGGTCTGTGTCTTAGCAACCAAGCACTACAAGGCACTCCCAGGCCCACCAGACCTGTCACCATCCAAAGCACAAATATATGCATTTGGGGGAGATGCGCCCCGGCCCATCCAAGGTGTGTTTGTGGCTCCGGTGACCCATGGACAAAACACCATTAAAGCGAGGTTCTTTGTCACCAGGACCCATGGACAAAACACCATTAAAGCGAGGTTCTTTGTCACCAGCGTAAGCCCGCACTCCCTTCTAAGCTGTTCCGCGTCAGAAGCGCTGAACATTGTACATTTCACTCTTGCAGTGTACCACACTGATCTGGACTGTCTGTTACAATGATTTGAGACACTCTTCGAGGGCATTGGAAAACTGAAAGCCGAACCCATACGGCTACACATTGATGGGTCTGTGAGACCGACTGCGCTCAAACATCGCCGCATTCCCTTTCACTTGAGGGCACAAGTGGAGGAAGAGCTACAGCTACTGGTGGATCGTGACATTATCGAGAGGGTAGAAGGGCCCACTCCCTGGGTCTCTCCAATTGTGGTGGCCCCGAAGCCCAAACAGCCCGGGGCAGTACGTATCTGTGTAGATATGAGGTTACCCAATGTCGCGATCAAAAGAGAACGTCATCTCACACCCACCCTAGATGACATTGTTGGGGAACTCCAGGGAGCAAAAGTTTTTTTGAAACTGGATGTAAGATCAGGTTACCACCAGTTGGAGCTCCACCCCGAGTCGAGATACATTACGACATTCACAACTCATGAGGGGCTACACCAGTATAAAAGATTAAGCTTTGGGATCTCATCTGCGGCAGAGGTTTTCCAAAATGCCATCAGAGGCGCCCTGTCCGGACTAAAAGGGGCCATGCGACACATTGCATATGCCAGCAAGGCTCTCACCGACACAGAAAGGAGATACTCCCAGATTGAGCGAGAGGCCCTGGCCATTCTGTGGGGGTGCAAGCATTTCAGAATATACATCCTGGGTAAACCCGTTGTAGTCGTCACCGACCACAAGCCTCTAATACCTATTTTGTCAGGCACCTCATCCAAGCCACCCCATCGAATAGAAAGGTGGATGCTGTCGCTAATGGAATACGGCGTCAGGTTGCTGTATCGCCCAGGGACCCATAACCCAGCAGACTATCTCTCCTGCCACCCAGGCTCAGGACGCTCCAGGGACTTGGCAGAAGTAGCGGACTGTGTGGATGTCATTCGCATGGTCATCGAATCCGCAATGCCCCTCGCTCTGTCAAGACAGGATATTGCCGACGAATCCAACTCCGATGAAGCATTTCTAAGAGTGAAGAGTGCAGTGGCCACGGGAGAGTGGCGGGAGATCCTTTTGAACAATGCTCGAAGGAATGTGGAGGGACAAAGAGATCTACAAATACTCTGGAAGGCTCGAAATTAATTATCGGTGACAAAAGACGGGCTGTTGTTGAGAGGACACCAGATCGTAATACCCAGAGCATTGGTGGCGAAAGTCCTTCAACTGGCCCACAAAGGACATCAGGGGATGGCCAAAATGAAAGTGCGCCTCAGGCTTAAAGTTTGGTTTCCCGATTTGGAGCATAGAGTGGTGGAGTTTGTGAGGACCTGCATTCCCTGCCAAGCCACATGCCCGGTGGAGAGAGGGCCGCCCATTCAGACCATGGAAAGGAGCAATGTACCATGGGGGATTTCGGCTCCACAGGCAGAGGACTATACTTCCTAGTGGTTACTGACCAGTGGTCACGATATCCGAAGGTGGAGCTGGTCGAATCCACAGCTAGCGACCACACCACCCTGGCGATGGACAAAATATTCGCCACACATGGTTTCCCCTTTGAGATATGCTCGGACAATGGTGCACCCTTCCGAGGACAGCAATTTGTTAGATATTGTGAAGAAAGGGGAATAAGGCATCGAAAAGTCACGCCGCTCTGGCCGAGAGCAAATGGTGAAGTAGAGCGCTTCATGCGGCGCTGAATAAAGTGTTTTGCATATCAGCAAACAGAGGGGAAGACCTACGGCGTAACCTATTTGAGTTTCTCCGTGAGTACCGCACCACTCTGCATCGATCCACTGGGATTGCCCCCGCCGAGGCGCTTTTCAAGAGAATACCAAGAGGACTGATTCCTGAAGCCAAAGGGAGAAGCCCGGGAGTAATCGACAATACCCAGGTGGAAGCAGAGAGAGCGGATCAGAATGAGCATGAGACAGCACGGCGAAGACTACCTGAGAGAGAGATCGCAGTGGGAGACACTGTGCTCGTCCGCAATAGGAGACAGAAGGAAAGCTGTCGATGACATACGAGACACAACCACTGGGGGTGACGCACGTAAAAGGGTCAATGATCACCGCTGCCAACGCCCGGGGCACCGTAACGAGAAATGTCTCATTCTTCAAGCGCATAGGGCCAACGACATGTGAGGAAGCACCCCGTCAAGGCCCTGATCAAACTACTGAAGCGCCGCTGGAAAATGATGGACCGCCAGAGAGGCCAGGGACACCCGAAATCCCCAGTGGCGAGGCACGCAGGTACCCGAGCCGAGTAGGGCGAAGGCCCCCGCAGAGGTTCCAAGACTTTATCATGGACCCGGCACCGTGAACATTGACCCCTGACAGTGAAAGTTTTGAATAGAACCACGTTGGTTCGCCAGTTGTCCATTATTTGTTGTTTGGGGGGAAAAGGAGGGATGTTGTGTACGGAGTACATTGTTGTACGCATGCGCGAGCCTCAGTGAGGTTCGCGCATGCGGGTTAGAAATAAAGGCGGTGCCCACGGCAGTTCGCGCCGGGGACCGGAGCATCAACAAGTCTCCAGCGTGTGTTCTTGAGTGAATGCCTGCGCATGCATGAGAGCGAGTGCGAGGGGCCCCAGGCCGTGTGCTACCCCACCCCAGCACACAACAAGGAGGTCAGTTTAAGCCTCCCCCTTCCACATGCCCTAGAGAGATACTTTTATTGCAGCATTGCATGTTCTTGGTTGCATAGATGCATGCCATTCCTAAGCATTTCAACTGCTTCTTGCCTGGATTGTGGCATGCCTTATACCTATTTCCTCTCACTATGCATTAAAAACACAAATCATGCCAAGTACTGTAATGTGAAACTTCGACTTCTGGATTCTGGGAACCTTCTGCAACTGACTCCTGACGTTGCGTCTCTGAACAGTGAAATACCTGTGCAAGTGTGGAATACAATCAGCAATGAATTTCTTCCCGTCTGCCCAGTCTTGTCCTGCAACGACTGGTGAGCGCTCCAAATCACAGCATTCCACGATGTGTGTGAATAACCAGTCTTCTGTTTTTTCCTTCCTTTGCAGATATACCAGGCACATGGGATGTGAAGAATATCCCAGGTAAATTGTCATATGCGGAGTGCATGTCTTGGCAGCCATGCGGTAGGCAGCAGCACTTCAGAGCTCCTGAGAGCTCCTGAATTCAAATCTGTCAAGCTGGTTTGATTTGCTTAATAAACACTATGAAAATGTAATGAGAAGGTGTCAGAAGGTCCGGTGAGCAGCTGGGGTGAATCTCGTCGAGAACCGTGGTGGGATCAGACAAAAAGAAGCAAAGAGAATCTACGCAGCCGAAACCAAAATGGCGGGAGCATGCTGCCCGGCTCACTGAGGGATCCCTCGCAGTGAAGGGCTCGATGAAGGACCAGTGAGAGACAGTGGGCGTGTGGCAGTACAAGCAGCAGTGGCAAGTGCATCACAAGCAGTGACTGGCGCGTATGCCCGCAGCAGAAGGAGAACCGGGTGGACCCTAGAAAACCGAAGGGGATCCCAGGACGCCCTGCGTGCATAGCTGATGTGGAACATCGCGGAGAGGCAGTGTACTCCTAGATGGGCCCGCAGCAGGTGATCACAATGCATAGAGGTGAGGGAGAGACTGGCGTGTGTCGCAGGGGCCGCAAAGGATAAGGTGTGACCGCGAGCAGAGCTGCAGCAGTGGAGACTTACACTGCCCAGCCCAACAGTCTAAGGACAATCGCAGCTCATGAGCATATACCCCCACAAAGATACATGAAGCAGGGCCTAAGAGAGGCGCAAGAGGAAAGGGGAAAACACCCTGGACCAGAGACACATATCTGTTATGAAGGCAGAACATGCCAGATATTGCTGCACAAAACACTTAATAAACCCCCGAAAATCTCAGAGAAGGGCAGGAAGATCATAAAGGTGCACAGAACATGACCTAACAGGCCCATGAGAGAGTGAGTGGGAAAGAGAAGACCAGAGTCTGGGACAATGGCAGAGGAAGCAAACAACTCAAACCAGGCAAACCAATGAGAAATCCCATAACAGAAGAGTGATACCCCCAAACACTTACGCAGTGGCAACCAATACAAAAGTGGTCCTTGCATCACACCAAGTGGAATCAAAATGCCAGATAAATCAAAGGGCTGAAAGGGTAAGCAGACCATTATGGAAACATTTGCCAGGAAAAACGACAAAAACCAACCCACCACATCTGAAGCAGGCACGACTGCAACAAGTTCGGATCAGCAGGAAGGAAGATGGGATGAAGGTCCCATATTGGAGGATACAGCGGTGCTGAAAGCGTCCCTGGAACACAAACTGGATGTGGTCATGGTGGATGTGGGCTTCCTTAGGTAAGATGTAAGGACCCTGGTGGACCGAGTAAGCAGGGTGGACCAGCAGGTACAGAACAATACTGCCGACATCATCACTGCCCAAGCCCAAAGGTCAGATGAGCTTCAACGGATAAAACCCTTGAGCATAGGGCGGAAGATGCAGAAGGGAGGGCTTGAACTAATAATGTCTGGATTGCTGGATTGCCAGAGGGGGAGGAAGGCAGAGACCCCACACATTATGTAGAAACCCTGCTGCAAGAGAGATCGGAGCAGGGGTGCTCTCCCAAGACTAAGGAATGCCTCAGAATGGCAAATATAAGACATATGCTACTGTGCCCCGGCAAATTAAAAGTAATACGTGATGTCAGATGGTTCTTCTTTGAAACAACGGAAGAGGCCCACACATGGATGGATTAACAGGGAATCCCCCAACTGAGAGCTAGAAATGAGGACAATAATAGGTATCCACCCCAGTGAGAACAAAGAGGGAAAATACAAATGTAATATTAACACCAAAGACACCGTTGATGTTGTACAGACCAGATGAGGTACAAACAAAGGAGCAATGAATCTCTGGCCTGCCCCAGGTGGACGCCAAGACATAGAACCCCACAGACTTCCACAAGTCAGGATGCCAGTTCTAAGGCATCACGCTGCAGCAAGCCTGCCCCAAGTAGTGAGGGAAGTGCAAGAGAAGCGGCGGCGCCTGAGCAGTGGGAGGGTGGCTGGGCGTTTGTTAACAGTTAATGATTGTTGTTTGGAAGATAGAACAAGAGGGGAAAGAACTTTACATGCATAGGACAATATGAAGGCGCAGAAAACAAATTGAACATGGCACAGGCAAAGAAAAACTCCACAATGCACCTCCAGGAACTTTGCAAAAGCTGAACGGTATAGAGATTTCATAGACATTCGGGAATCGACTACGGCTGCAGAAACTAGGCTATACTACATGAGGGCAAGATACCAGGAGGCAAGTAAGAGAACCAAAGCAGGCCCATGGGTATGGATGGGCCGCAACAGGACATAGTCAGATGAGCTCAGAAGAACTTACAATAGCAACCCGGAACTTCCGGGGGCTGAACTACTATGTTAAGAGGATAAGGGTACACACTTGGCTCAACAAATCAAGAGTCAAAATAGCAAAGCTGCAGGAAACCCACCTGACAAGAGGAAAGCAGTCCAAAATAGAGACCAAGTGTGGTGGACAAATGATCAGCTCGACTTATTCCACTTACACCAGAGGGGGGCTGATGTGTATTGCCCCAGGGGTCCCATTCCAGCTGCTAACGCAGGAACAAGCCAAAGAGAGCGGTGGGTTTTGGTGCACGGAATGCTGGAAAATAAGGAAGTGTGCTTTGTTAATACATACGCACCGAACCACGATGCAACCACGTTCTTCAAGAAACTAGCACCATGGCTCACCCCATACAGAGAGGGAGCATTCATTTGGGCAACAGACTTCAATTGTACACTAGACCCGCTCCTAGACAGATCGGATGATATATTGAAGAAGCCAGCACCACGAGCGCTGAAGATGATTCTGGGGCAGCTGAAACTGGAGGATGTCTGGAGAAGGCTGCATGCAGACAATAGAGGATACTCATACTTTAGCGCCCTACATGGTACATTCACATGCATAGATTATGTTTTTGCAGGTAACGATACACTATGGGAATCCACCAGTGCGCACCTTAGAGCAAGGACACTTTCGGACCATGCCCTGATAACAGCAATATTGGCGTATATGTACGGAAGGGCCCCTATACCGACCTGGCGACTAAGAGCAGAGGCACTGCTGGAGGGGAGGTAAAGGGATACCTGCAGGACACAATAGAAGATTACTTTCAACTCAACATAGGTAGCGTAGACAGATCCGCAATGGTGTGGGATGCCTTCAAGATGGTAGTCAGCAGAGCAGTGATTGGGAAGACACCAGGACTTAAAGGGAGGGTTCTGGCGGAGCTCGGGGAGATTGAACGAGAAATAGAACGGGTGGAATCACAAGCGGGCATGATGGGGGAGGAACTACTTGAACTTGTATCCGTCAGGATACAGTGCAACACTGCCTGTGAGAAGTTGGGGAATCTAAACTATGGAAAATACACACAAAGACTACATGCAGAGGGGGACAAGCCGGGTCAGCTTTTGGCCTGGCTAACCTTGCAAGAGGTTAAAAAAGACCTGGTCAACGTGATTAGAGACACCATAGGAGAGGAGATGTGGACCCAGGAGGGAATTAACCAAGTATTTTCACAATTTTATGAGACCTTATACTTGAGCACTCAAGAGGCAGATAGCTCGGACATTGCCGATGCCCTAGACCAGATTGCACTTCCAAAATTAGATGAAGAGCAGGCTCAGATACGTGAGGCCCCCTTAACGGCAGAGGAATTGAAAACGGTAATAGACAGCCTCCTGACAGCCAAGACCCCGGGACTCGACGGGTTACCGGGAGAGTTCTACAAAAAATACAAAACCACCTTAGCAGCCAAACTGTTAGTTGTGTATGAGGAGGTGTTTGAAAGGGGCCAATTACCAGACAGCATGGTAGAAACTTTAATAATACCCATTCTTAAACCGGGAAAGTCGCCCTGGACTGTGGCTCTTGCAGGCTCATTTCCTTGATTAATCAGGAATGCAAAATCCTGACAGCGACCCTCGCTAACAGGTTTAAAATGGTTATATACACGTTGGTGCACCCGGACCAAACGGGGGGTTGCCTCCCGGGGCGCAACACTACCAGGAATTTGCAGAGGCTGCACCATGTTGTGGATCAAACCAATAGTAGACGGGGAGAATGCGCAATAGCATCCTTAGACGCGGTCAAGGACTTTGATTCCGTGAACTGGAATTGGTTACTGAGCATACTTGCCCACTTTGGTATAGGAGAGGGCTTCCTCAGATGGATTAAAATACTGTATAAAGACTCAAGAGCAAGAGTTAAGACAGGAAGGTATATTTCGGAAGCCTGGAGGATATATAGGGGGAGGAAACAAGGATGTCCGCTGTCCCTGATGCTTTATATATTGGGCTTGGAGACATTAGGGGCCTTCCTGTGAGCACATATAAAGAAACAGGGCTACAAATAGGTAACATCATACACCTAGTTTCACTATACGCTGACGATATGCTTTTATTTGTCACAAACCCTTGAGAGAACCTCCTGATCTGCTGGAAGTAATAGATGCATATGCCAAACTATCGGGTATTTCCATAAATAAAGAAAAATCCATCTTGTACCGCCTAGCAGAACTTAGACAGGTTCCCATAGAGCCATTGTCAAACTTGAGCCTCACGTGGGTGCCACACACCTTCTGCTATTTGGGTATAGACATACACCATGACCCCATAGACACGGACAATGCCAACACACAAGTTTCCCTGGAGAAAACAGTGAAGATCATGGAGTTCTGGAGGACATCGCCACTTGGGATGATAGGGAGGGCAGCCTTGTTGAAAATGACGGTCCTGCCTCGTCTGTTATACTACTTCACGAATATACCTCACAACATACCCGAGACATTCTTAAAGATATTGAACACGATAGTGCGTAAATTCCAGTGGGGACGAGGGAGGAACAGGTTAGCCCTAGACACCCTACAAAGGGACTACCAGTAGGGGGAGACAAAGGGCCAGATTACGAGAGCTACTATCTAGCAGGGCAGCTGCAATTTCTGGTCCAACGTTTGGGGGATGAAACATCTGTATACTCATTACTATTTCAGCCAGCACTACAGCATTGCTATTTGTGAGAACTCATCTGAACGGAGAAGCCCTGACCGAGAGTCTTCCCACCCTGGTCAGATTGGGGTTGATGCTATGGAAGAAGGCGTGGAAAATCCAAGGAATCCAAGATCCATGCTCCTTGCAAATTCCCCTGGCGGGGCTGACGTGCGCCCGGCCGGAAGCCCTGGCTGTATGTCGGAAACACTGGGAAGCCAAAGGAGTGGCACAGGTTGGAGACCTGTGAAAGGAGGGAAAATGGGTCGAATTCAACACCCACAGAAAGGAATATGAAATACACAAAGGCCAGTTTATGCTGTACAACAGCATTGTCCAAACAATAAGAAAGAGATGGCCGGACCTCACTGAGGAAGGTGAAATAAAGGAAGATCTAGACACATGGTATGATGTCTCTGAAGGCGGACACACGACATCCAGGCATTACGAACAGCTCATGAAAAGCAATAACACGAAGGAAAAGTATGAGTAAAATAGGAGGCGGCACTCCAGAGGTCCTTCACTGACCAGGAATGGATAAGGACCCTAAGATATACAAAAAAGGTCTCCAGAAATGCAAGATTCAGGCAGACGCAGCTCTATGTCACGTATCGGGTGTATCTCACCCCAAAAAGAATATCCAATATGGGGAATAAAGATACCCAAAGCTGTCCCAGATGTGCAGCAGAAAACACAGACATGCTCCACATGTTCTGGGCGTAACCAGTAATAATGACGTTTGGGAAGGCATAAGAGCGGCGGCGGGCAGAATGCAAATGCAGGAGTGGACGCCGAATCCAACCTGCTAGGATTGTTCCCAAGGGAAGGCAAGCAAAGGACACATATAGCTAAAATTAAGGTCTTGATGTGCATCCTGGCAAAGCGCCGGATTGCAATGGCATGGAAGGCCAACACAGGGCCCAGAATAGAGGCGTGGTGGCTGACCTGAACCGATGGGCACTAGCAGAGACAACAGTATGGACCAGTGCAGTACAAAGAGGCACAAGGGAGAGTGGTGACAAGGTATGGCTTGGAACTCGCTGTACAGGATATGTTGGAATCCAGGGATGAAAAAGATAGAGGACCATAGCGAGATGGAAAGTGTGGACAGAAATGTAACAGACCAAGAAGAATGTCCTTACGAAGGTGTCTAATCAGCCGTGGGTATTATTTGGACACCAGTTCATTGAGATAGGGGAAAAGACACATAGCTGTGAAGAGATGACCAAAGAACTGCGCATATGGATACGCAAACACGCCAGAACAACCATAACGTGAAAAACTCCCAGCAAGAAGTGCTATTCTGTATGTCATGTTATTTGTTGTTGGTTGTTGAATGATGTTAAAATACAATAAAGAGTTTTTTTTTTTTTAAAGTTGTCATATGTGAGTTCCTAGTGTTGTGGATGCGCACTAACCTGTTCCTTTTATTTTGACAGGTGCGGATCCAATGCGGGATCCATGAAGAGGTGCACAGATGTGGAGCAGGACCAGAAAATCCCTGGGTAAGTGTACCTTCTATGTTTGTCCTGTTCCTTCATTCTCTGTTGTCACCTTCACTCTTCTTTCTTCTCCCTTTGTCTCCTCTGACTTCCTCTGTCTGTCTTTTCTCTTTGCATCCCTCGGTCCCGCCTAATCAGTCTTCTTCTTCTGACGTCTTTGTGTGTCCTTCCTCATGTTCTTCTGTCTTCATTTCTCACGTGATGCGTATTGGTTGGAATCTAGGAACGCCCATCACGGGTTGCCGGAGGGCGTGGCGAATATAGGCTTTCCTGTGAAGCATCACGAGATTTCAAAATCTAGCGGGATCTGTTGTCCAAAGTCTCGGAGCTGACAGGCCATTCTTGCTGGCCTTGTGGTGTTGCCTGACGTGCCTGACATCCCTTTTTTGTCTATTGCCTGAATCTGCTGGCCCATGTGCGTTGTCCTGGCCCCTTAGGTGTGGTCATGATTTCCCACGACAGAGAGTCTCCCATGTCGAGTACTTTGTAGTATGAGAGGAAACTGGTGGACCTCTCTCCCTCCCCACCTGCCCTTAAATCCTTTGCTGACAGACTGTATTGATTGACGCATTGTATGTATTCTCCCAGCTTTGGCAAGTGACCTGTTAAGACCGCCCATGGCTTCTTGCATGTAGAGTGTCACCCATCTGGTATATATTATTTACAGGCACTGCACTGTGCAGGTCGAGGAAGGCGCATAATCATGAACCTTGGGGTAGAATATTTGGGTGTTGACTTCCTGGTGAAACTGTGCAGGAGAATGGGCGTGAGAGGTTTGGTGGGTGAAGTGATTCGCTCCTTTAAGGCATACAGAAGCCAACACTAACACTGCCTATGTAATGCAAGCACTTCAATGAGCCTTGGGGTGGCGGAATTGAGCTGTTGATGGGCATTGAGTTATCATGTGGGCATGTATTATGGGCATGTGACAGTAGTTCCCACAGCATATGAGGGGTGACTGAAGGACTTATCTTGGATGGGCATGCATTGGTCACGTCTCATGTCCATGGCAGTTGGTACCTGGGAGCATAGGTGTTTTCCTAAGCAGTGATTCCCAGTCGTCTATCTGGCAATTTACTTTTTTCGCACTTATGCAATTTGGAAAGCATATGCACCCTTGACCTGCAAGCATGCTTGGTCTCACCCTCAATCAGAGTCTCAACTGTTCAGATTCCCTACAGGCTGCCAGGTTTTATAACCACCATGGCCTGGTCTTCCCATGACTGCACCTCCAGCTCCAGTGGTAGTGCTCCAGCTCCTGTCACCAGGCACTCCTTGGTATGGTGGGTGACCAGTTTGCAGACACTACACTTGTCGGTTCATCTGAATCTGGAACAGGGAGCTTTGAGTGTACATGACAGAATGTCCCTGCATGAGGGTAGGTTCCCAGAACGTGTTGCACTGGCAGCCAGGCAAATTCTGATGCCCTTGACCTGTGAGGTCTAATGGGTCCTTCAATGCACCCACGACCAGGACTTTCAGCTCGTTTTCTGTGAACTTAGATTGTTGATATGTTGCCATAGTACTGGTGGATGCCTGGTATTAGGGCTAAGAAGAAGTCAAGTTAGCACAGTGTGCAGTGTGCCAGTGTACCAGAGACTCAGCTGTTGCACTGTGTTTGATGGTAATGGTAATGAGAAAGGAGAAAAGAGGTCCAGCGCAAGTCTGAGAGGTTGAAGGCAGTCTCAGCTAGATGGTGGTGCCAGGAGCAGGGGGGAGTAAAGGACTGAGGGGCAGTGCATATCAGTCAATGGGTAGAGTATAGTGGACAAAGGGAGGCAGATGCACTGGAAGTGGTAGTTCCATGACACATTGGAGGGCTTTCAAAGTCAAAGAGTCCTAGGGGGGGGCAGATACAATCAAAATGGGGTTGCAGGGTCAGAAGGGGCCAGACACAGTGATAATAGTATTGTGGGATGACGTGGGGGGGAGCAGAGACAGCCAAAGGGGAGCAGATACAGTTAAGAGAACCTATGTAATGACGTGGAAGTAGTAGCAGTTAGGGAGGAAGTTGCAGTCAAAGGAAACATCAGTAGTCAATGGGTGGCAATAGCAGTCAACCAGCTAGATGCAGTAAAGAAGGGCATTAACAGTCAAGGGGGCGAGTAGCAATCACAGATCAGTAGCAGTCAGGGGGAGTAGCAGTGAAAAGGGGGCAGATGCAATCAAGGGGGTGCAGTTGGGCTCAAGGGGGCAGTAGCCGTCAAAGGGAAGAGGCATACAAGGGGCGAAGTAGCAGTCAAGGGGGCAACAGAAGGCAGGGGGCAGTAATGGTCAAGGGGCAATAGGAGCTGTGTCAGTAGCAGTCAGGGAGGGCAGTAGCATAGTAAGAGGAGAAGATACAATGACATTACCGTCACTTGATGCAAAGAGGAAACGGGTTTTGTGGTATGCAGGGGGGCAAGTGTGGCAGTGGCATACAGGAGGGCATTAGCGCAGTCAGGCAGGGGCAGCATCAGGTAGACATGGGGCAACGACAGGAATCGGCGGAAATGGGTCTTTTCTGAGCAAATTAAATAAAACAATATTTTGGGTTTGTGGAATCGGGGGTTGGCATAACACTTTTGTAGTGGGTGGGGTGTTTTGGGGTGGGCCTGGGGGCTGGGGGGTGTACTCAATGCTCTTGTGAGCGTCACTTCACGCTGGGCTTCACTTGGTTCTGGCATGTTCTCTGAAGTGGGAATGAAGTAATCCATCACTTTAGCGTGATATTAACACAAGGGAGCTCATGTTCCATTGCAGCATAACTTGAATGGTAGATGTAATAGACTTGAGTAAGGATTTAACACCTACCATTCACGCCATGCCACATGCTGAGTCATTTGTGTGGCAGAGAGGAGGGGCGGAAAGGAACTTACATTTCCTCCACCTCCCTTCCTCTCGGCCATATAAATGCTCCACCATTTGCGCCAGTGTGAATTTTCATGCCAGCGCAATTGCTGAATATCTCTGGCATCAGCTGGCTTTATGCACCAGGATCCACCTCAATGCAGAAGGATGCATTGTTCACGCTGCCTGCCATGTTCGCATGGCAGGCAGCATGTAAAATTAAATGTAAGTGCAGTGTTCACAGTTACAAGTAAATGCTGCACAGTATGCAAGCATGTCGGGAAGTGTTTAATTGAAATTGTGATCACTTCTTGCCGTGCTACCACGGCATGCAGTGCTCACAATTGACAGTAAAAGCTGCCTGTAAGAATTCCAGGCAGCGTTTACTCACTTTGCTTGGTGAACTGTAAAAGTGCAGGGCAAAAGGTGGCATACACATGTGTATGCCATCTTTTGCCCTGCACATTTCAATCTTCCCTGCCACTTGGCTGAAGAAGGAGGATACTGTGAATTACATTTTAGTTTATAAGTGACCCTTAAGAGCTGCCTCTATAATCTAGGAATGTTAAGTGCATGTACTTATAGCCCTGTGCTGTAAAATGCATATGATAGCGATACAATTTCCATATGTTTATTGGGGATAACTATCAGGTCTCTTTTAAACACTTGATGGGGTGGGCTTGACACACTCTTTCTATACAACCTGTAGTGGGTATACAGCGACCATGATTGTACTGAATAATAATAAATCGTGCTTTCTTCTGTGTCAACTGTGCTGTGACTGTGGTCGCTTGGATTTCAGTCCAGGGGCGGACTGGGACATAAAATCGTTGCAGTCACCAATGAAACTGTGGCCCACATTCACACATTCGTTACTACCCAGAACAGACTACTTGTGTACTCCACAAGGGGGTCGTTTTTGGTAAAAAAATACGTTGCAAATAATGCATTAGCATGCATATCTCCATAGTAACATTGTTTATAAACTGTGTAGTAACTTATAAAACTCGACTACTCTGGCCAAAAAAGTGCCCTATTCTGGCCAAACAACCTGGCAATACTATGATCATGGGCTGGCACCTCGGGCATTGCCCTATAGGTCAATCTCGAATGGGATTTATGATTATTCTGCACATTCTGCCACTGTCTCACAACCAGGTATTGAATGTGATAGAAGCTATGCATTTAAATAGCATCGACCATTCCCCACGCCTCGGTCAATGAATGCGTTGCCGGGTCTAAAACTGGGCTGATGGGTTTCTAAAAGAAAAGTAGGTCGTTTGGGGCTCAAATGAAAATCAAATCAATGCTTACTAATGGAAACATAGCTGTGTATTGCTATGAATACGTAAGATATTTGAAGGGATGTACGGATTGTGTTTACAGCATGGATTTAGCACAGGGAGGTGTGATGGATTAAATCACGATGCAGAGGAGCTGGTGGGGCCATTACATACATTGATTTGCAGGCTCCCATCAGACCACGTTGAGAGCATGACTTCTGATTGGTGGGAATGCGGGTTCATAAACTGACTCTTGCATCCGTGCATCCAGAATATGGGGTTATTCACTGGTCGTTTCATGTGCTGTGTAATTCCAAACCCTATTTTCAGTCAGCTATTGCATTACTGGCAAATGATTTCCACTTTCCATAATTCTGATTTCCATCTCATTTTCCCTTAGATTGCTTCTTTGCGTTCGCCCGCCCTAAATACATTTCAGGTGCAAACATTCATGTTATCCTCGGATGCAATCAGTGCTTGTTCTCTGCCAATCAAGAGATAATGCGAGCTTAAATCTTCCATTTACCGGGATGTGTGTGTGGAATGGCGCTGACACACATCCCATCCCCCATCGGCCGCTGACAGATCACTGCACATTTCCATTCCAGCCTCTGTCAAAGGAAGGCATTGTAAACGCATCGCAGGCACAGGTTTGCTGCTGCCTTTTAGAAATAGATGGATGAATCTGACCATTTTTAAGCAGTGTTACAGAAACTTTGCATTGGTGCAAGGGCAATTAGAACTATGGCAAAACGTGCCCATAGCAAAACACGTATAATTTCAATGCATTTTTGCACAGGACGATGTTTGCTGCAGTGCTTTAGGTGGGTGCGAAAAAAAAAAGGAAAGAATGTTTTTAGGCACTAGGGCAATTGTTGACCTAATGCTAATTGCACCTTCACTGGTGCACCATTTCTGTAAACCAACACACAGTCCTTATTCACAATTAGAACACGCTAGTGGTGTTTCGACTAACCTGATTGGTTAATCTGTGGGCTATACGAACTGGTATAGCCCGCAGATTCATTATAGCCAGGAATTCAATTGATCCTGGTTACAGCCGCTGCCGCCCATTAAAAAACACTCCTCGCATTAACTTCAATTGAACACAACACACAGAACTACTGAAACAGTTCAAGTTCTGTGTGCCGTATTTATTGATTTATATATTTATTTATTAGCATGTTTAACGCACTCAGCAGCCCTTGGGCATCTTGTCCCTGTTACAGAGAGTCATACTGGTTACGTAGGATCAAGAAAGCTTATTGATTACATAACATTAATCAGTTACATATCAGTTTGATAGTTACAAAGGATGGATACAGATTAGTTACCAGATAATCTGAGGGGTGACAGGAGGACACTAGTTGAAAAGAGTGGTTTTGAGGGATTTGCCTAAGGTGTACAGGGAGGGTTCAGCTCACAGTCCATTGGGTAGGGCATTCCAGACTGTATTGCCGTCGAAGCATGCCTGCGTTTCCCTGCCACCTCAAGGAAGTAAACTTCCAAGTGTCTTTCGTTTTGATCAGGGACGTCATTTCACCGAAATGCCAGGGGTAGCGGATGTGACATCACATGACCCTAGACCTCTGATGACATCACAGGAAGTGATGCAATTTGACCCAACCCTGAAGTGACATCACGGGAAGTGATGGAACATGACCTTTCACCCCTTGAAAAAACAATACGTGGCATCACATAGCATTGTTCCTATGTACACTACAAAAAATATGGTTACGATATCACTGTAATGTGATATACATTTCATACAAGAATGGATCACCATATGTATCGTTAATATCAGTGTATATAGCAGGCCTATGTTACCAAATTACTGTGAATGCAAGCAGATGTCCAAGGTCAAATGATAATGATCTGTTATTATATAGCACTTAAGCTTACTTACGCGTACACTTACAAATGCTTAATATAGAACAAATATTCCTACAATATCACCCAACCGAACCTGTGTAGGTACTCATTTATCAACTTCAGAAGGATGAAAGGCTGAGTTGTCCTTGCCAGAATTCAAACCTGCAACCTGCTGACCACACACACATCACTGCAGCGAGCGCTAATGCCACTGAGCTATTTTACCGGCTATAGCTATTTTACTGGCTATAGTAAAATGTGCAGTTACATGTCTGAATGTTCTCAAAGTCAGAAAGCAAATTACACTCTGTAGTGGATACCATTGGACTGGTAACAGATTTAACAGCAGGCCAGTTCATCTGCATGTCTGGTGCAAAGTTGGCCACATGCCAAGCCTGCATGGATCTACTTTCCAGGCTTCAGAGGCTGGCCTCACACGGCATCCTCGGGGCACTCGTTACCTCATACATGCAAACAAACATCCTGAACAGCATGACCTGCAGATAGGAAAGATAGACACATTACAACAAGGCATAATGAAATCAAGGGCCACTTTATGTGCTATGGTCAAACATTTCTACACTGTACACAAGCTTTTAGGACACCAAGATGGAATATCAACAGCAGGAAAAAAGCATGCTATAACTTCAACTTGCAAAGAGCAAAATACATAGTTTGAAATTGATGCTTATTCTGCTCAAAATGCTTTTTGGAAGTTTTTGTCTGCATTGTGAATTTGAGGTGTTTAAGAACAGGCTTGATCAGTGACTCGCCCCCTGAAGTGTGCCTGTCATAAACCTTTATTGAGTCTAGAAATTGTTGTACAGAATTCCAGAAAGACACATTTTTTGTTATTTCTATTCTTTCTAATTTAGGGTCATGGCTCAAAGTGGCACACCTGTCGAACCCCATATTTTTATTTTATGGGGCCTGAACAAGAAAGCCAGCCACTCCAGAAACAAAGAGTCATATTGTGCTGGCCTCAGCCCAGGAGCGTCTATCTTAAAAAAATAAATAGGGGTTGCAAGTGAGTCCACAGGGGTAGCAAGGGAGACCTCAGGGGTCGCAACAGCGACCCCCTGCAAGCCCTAAATGACATCCCTGGTTTTGATTCTGTGACAATGTCCCCATAAAATGTGTTCACACCAGCACAACTTAATACTCCTCATATGCCAAGTTGGCATGCAATATGTATTGTAGCCCCTCACAATGTGTTCAAGTTGTGCGTGGGGTACATGGCTCATAAATCAGCAGCTGCCTTATGTGCAACCCAGCCTAACGTGGCCCCTTCTCCCTCACAGAAAGAAAATAAACATGTTCTGCGCTGCAAATACACATCAAAAAGTAAGCAGAAGCAGTGGGTCTATTCTCCAAAGCGTGTTCCACTTAAGTAGCCTGCCTAATGTGTATCACAATCTGGGATAGTTTGTTTATGCTGGTGGTCAGCATGTTTGGGTAGCCTGTACGAATCAGTTCAAGCTCTCTAACTTTGTCAAGTCTGGATACTCCAGGCCGCAATGATATATTTCGTAATACCGGAAAATGCAATCTAGGAGGTTGTGCCATGTAGGCCCAGAATCTAAGATATATTCTTTGGATGTAATGAAAATAATGTGCCAGCACTCATGTGTCCACTGGAAACCAGAGGCGTATACCATAGTGCAAGTGTCCAACGCTGCCCATCACTGTGTTCAAACCTGCACCTATGGTAGAGGGAGGGCAACAACTTCACATCCATGGTGAGGAAGGATAGTCCAGGAGCAAAGCGTTTGTCTTGGAAACTAGACAACGCACCACAACACAGGTTCGAATCCCAATCCCACGCTTAGAAACCACTCTCTGGTGCTAAGTATTTTATAAATAAAATACAAAAAAAAACAATGGTCCAGAATCGATGCTGAGACTGTTCGAGAGATTGTATTTGTGTGAGGGAGGAATATATCATTAAAAAGTGTAACCATATGAGCTTTACTTTGATGTTAAACGTGATGGGAGTACTGTGCTTCACAGCAACATGTATGCTAGATGGGGAGGCTGCACTTGTGTACAGAGTCTCTCCGTGAATGATGAAGTTATTGCAAGGTGCACTTCTTTTGTACTCATTCAAGATTCAGATATTTTATATGTGTCATTGTTACTTTTATTGTAATTGGGGCTTACCTACCTGATGGGGGACGCCATGCCACGCCCTCCCTTATGCAGAGAAGGGCACCATCTCTTCTCATTCCATATCCTAGCACACACATCCTTGCCCTTTGGTAGAGTAGCTCCATCAAGCCTGCATGGCAGGCAGGTAGAAGAAGAGGCATGATTGACTGGAGGCAGTTCATTTGGCCTAGGCCCTTTCTCTGTCAACATGATGTAAACACTATGGGACTCAATCCCTTTTGATATATACTGCAGGGAATTAGCAGATGCCTATGAGCCTCGCAGACTTTCTTCGGCTACCTTACATGTATTTGCAAAGCCTAAGAGGCCTGGTGCATCTTTCAGGTACTCATGGGCAAAGGTGAATCATAAACATTTGCTCAAGGGAATCTCAGGGGTGCTCCATCGAGCTCTGGGATTGCTCTTATTTTAGAGGTTGTTATATATGATGTAGCAGGAGCGACTCCGGGGTGCTGATTTTCTCTAATGCAAATCTTTGTTGATCTGACCTTATGTATCCACACTGGCCTCCTGTGTACTCCCAAAGCCACACATCAGTCTTCAATCTCTCATACTATCCTGCATGTTTACCATACCCACAATATCCCTTCCAGTTCCTCACCTTTTTCCCCACAGTCCCTACTACAAGCCTTACCCAAAACACCTAATATTGGCCCTTAGGAGTCCCATTTAGAATGTGGTAATCAAACTGCCCCTACATCCCACTCTCTTGCTTCCCTTTATTTCCCAAGGACGTCACCCATGATCCTACGCCATACTCTGGTAACTTCCCCAGTTACACTCCTGTTGATGTAACACCAAATAGTTATATTGCCAGAAAACACTCTACCCCCATGAACAATGCCCCAACTATCCTCCAAATCTTCACATTAAATTCAGAGCCTCAGACCTCCATTTCCTATCACTGAGCTTTCCAGTTATCCCCAGGTCCTCACACTGTGCCCTACAATCCTCACACTTCCAACACGAGAAATGCGCTATTGTCTGACACGCTCTGCAATATCCACAAAGCACCCACACGTCCCTTAAGAAGTACCCCCATACTGCTCTTTGGACTTCACATTGCTCACTCAATACCCCTGCCGGTATTAACACTCATGTTTTCACTTTTCTTTTCTTGATGCTGGTGACCCATGTTTCCATTTCTAACATTTCACCACAGAAACGTATAAACCTATGCGTCACAGTGTTACTCGCACAACACATCCCACACCAGGAAATGTGGCAACATATCACTGGAGCACTGTGGAGTCCATGCACAACACAGGAACGTGTTAGTGAGTCGCACAGGCAGAATTTAGGATCACGTGTTTGTTTTTCATCCCATATAAGGTATCCATGCACATAGGTGTGGATTTGCCTGAAGGTGAATAAACAACTGGATTTGCTTATTTTATTTTTTGGCACAGGGACCATGATAGCAGGTGAAATATATATGGATGCTATCATGGGTGAAAAACCTGCTGCATACATGCAGGGCCCAATTAAAAAATAGGAAGGAAAACTGCATCCAGGGGTGCATGGATGGCACTGGTGGCAGTGTAAATGGCCCTATCACAGAAGGTCAAACGTCTTCATGGAAAGGGTGCAAAATAAATGCCTTTTAATGACCATTTTCTGGTCCACAGCTAACGTATTGACCACAGTAATCAACATCAATCCTATTGGTAAGCGTCCATATCACAGGCTGTGGCTCACATACCATCTGGACATTTACAACAGAGCAAGTACTGCTACGACTGGGTGGTATTTGCTAGGCATAATTGCATCAGACAATAAGCTGGTGTGAAAAAAGCTTAGGATCCCCAAAGCATATACATGGTTGCACGTTGCTTGCTGTCCGAATCTGCCTGCTTTTTAAAAACACAAGGATATGCATAGTCTCCATGCCATTTGTGCTGCACTTGGTGGTGACGCATAGTGATATTGTGCCAAACACAATAATGAGCAGTAAAAATATATACAGTAGTACAATGGCAGTACTGCCAGCAGTGACACGAGCCCTATCACAGAAGGCAGCTACCTACCTGAAATAGGCAATTTAAAAAGCTCCAAGCAATTCCTATCTGCTTGTCCATGGATTTTAAAAAATCCCATTCAATTCCTATCTGCTTGTCCATAGCCAGGGTTAGCCACTGCTAACTGCTAAACAGAGTTAGTGCCAGCAGTAAATGAAAACATCAGCAGTCACTGGCAGGAGAAATATGAAGACTCTTCCCTTCGGTTAGCTGCCTCATACATCCTCCCAAATATGCTAACACAGGCTGTCTTTTCTTATATATCTAGTCTCACCGTGTCTATGTTAGCGCCCCGATGCCTGCCAGCTGCCGGCGCTTTATAAATACATAAATAGAAAAATAAAAAATAAATAAATGGTGCAACCAACGAATACACCGCCAAGGCTAGGTGAAATGCATCTGCCTGAAGCAAAGCTAGCCAGCAGTTGTTCTTTAAAATGAGAACCACCTCAAATACACATTTGCAGCAAAGCCGGTGAACAACTAAACCTTGCAAAATGTGAACTCTGTGAAAATGCCTCCCCAAAGCCACCGCAAATAGGGACTCTTTAGCAAAACCTGCATCTCAAATGCAACTGCTGCTCCTAACAGTAGAGACATATTGTTGAAAAAAAACAAAAGTCCAACAACGTGAAAAACCCATTACCATCAAACGCCACCTGACGGATGAACATTTAAAGGTACTTTTTAAATTATTTATGTATTTATTTATATACACGAGGAACAATGCTCTTTTGATCAAAAAAGAATGTACCATAGATAAAAAATCAGATTTGACAGGAAGCAGTGAACTTCTGACAATGGAGTGAGTTTGAGGGACATTTTGACCAGGTAGTGGAGGGGAGTAAATGGAACAGTCAACTGGGACAATACATAAGTAGACATACATAGATAAAGGACAACCAACACTGGACATTTTTAAGTGCAGGTAGGTGGTACAGCCAGCTGTGCTCAGGATGTGACCGTGATGGGTAAAGTGCCAGAGGAAGTGAGGGACAGAGGAAGGTTAGAGGTGAGGGAAAAATGTCAACAAGCAGCAGATGAGAGATAGGTTGAGAGGTCAACTCATGTGAAGAGGTAGGCTTTTAGTATGGATTGGAACACATCTGTGTGGACTGTTTCTTAGATGTCTGGGGAAAAAAAATCCCATGGAAATGGAGCAAGAAGAGTGAAGGAGTGGAAGTGAGACGAAGTGCAGGGAGTGTGAAAGTCAGAAGGGTAGTCGAGGAGCGAGAGCAGAGATTATGAGAAGGCTTGTAGAGAGGAGGATAGATATAGTGGTGCCTTACCTTTGATAGATTTGTGAACCAGGAGAAGATATATAAATCAGACCCTGTTTTGCATCATCAACCATCAAGTCTGGTAATAGTACGAGGAAGTATGTGTGAAGTGAGGGAAATCAAAGAGATTCCTTGTAGCAAAATTATGATCTTGTCGAGAGGACAGAAAGCACAGTTGTGGAGATCAAAGAGGTCCTGATACAGTTGTCCAGTTTAGAGTAGACAATATTGGTTAAGAGATGCTTGGCGGTATTGAAAGGAAGGGGGGTGTTTCTAATATTTAAGAGGTTGAGGCAAGCTGATGTTCCAGTTGTGGAGATGAAAGTAGAGAAGGTGTGAGCAGGGTCATAAATGATGCCAAGGTTTCTAGCTCAAGAAGAATAGGGGAGGGTGCCTGGTGGGAACTGAATAGGCAGAGGAAGAGAGGAGAGAGAGCGTTTGGCAGGGAAGAAGAGCACCTCTGTTTCAGTAGGGTTTAGCATCAGAGAGTGCAAAGCCATGCCATATTGAATGGCAGAGAGACAGCTGGACATTTTGCTAGAGAGATCAAAGAAGAGTACTGGTGCAAACACATGCTGCTAGCATCGGGAGAGATCTTTAAAATGCAGAGGGACAGAATTGTTTTTTTATTATTATTATTTAGCAACTTGGCTTATTGCAAACTTTTCACTGTATTTCTTAACCTTCACATCATTGCAGATGTCAGTACAACATAATTAAAAGTTTTTTAAAGTTGATAATTCCATCCAAAATTGTAATATTCTAAAAATCAGAGACTTTTGTTCCACCATTATCAAAGAGGTCCAATGTTTATCCGCATTAAGAGACAATCCATCTGGTGGCAGCATATTCCGGTAATTATTTCTTATATGGCACTGGACCACACAGTCAATTAGAAGGTGGCATGACGTTTCTTGATGGGTGAAGTCGTCACAGAAGTGACAAAACCTTGGGAGACCGCTCAGTTGTTACCGATGCACTAAAACCTCCCTGGTGGGCAAAAGTTTCAGCCTCAGTCACAAAAAGAGGTCTCTAAAGTTTGGACATGGACATTTCTTTAAGTATGATGGAAGTTGGTTCAAGGCTCGACTCTCAGCTAAGCAATTAATTGATAGTTTATAGCTTGCTTTCGTCTCCTGTGTTTCAATCCAATCATTCCATTGAATTATTTTCTTTATGACAGTAGGATTAGACTTCAAAGTTTCTACTGACCATCCAAGAGCTTCCAACCATTCCATACATTTAAACTTCCAACCGCTAGGCATCTTGTTTTGACAGATTATTGGGATTGGTCTCAAAATATCCACTGCTGGAAGGTCATCTTCTACAAGAGTTTTAAGATAGAGATCTATTGATTTCCACAGGACTATCAAATGCATTGATTGGGTGGCTAGTTCATATCTTATGCGAGATACCGGAAAGGATTGTGGCAGTGAGAGGACTTTCCTCCAAAATAGACCTTCTAGGAGGTCCCAAATCAGCCATGTTAAATTAATTGCCTTAATTGCTGTTTCAGCGCTAAACTTCAATATAGGAACAATTTTCTTGTCGGGCAAATTCCAGACTGTTGACCTTAAAGCAGTCTCCCACTCATGTTCATTAATGCTCAAGTTTATTCAGACTCTTAGGTACTTTATCGTGTGGACCTGCGCTAGCTTGATTGGACCCAGAAACAAGGAAAACTTCCCTTTGGTTGCTCCTTGTTGGTTACAAAAGGACATAGTTTGGGTCTTTGCAGTATTTATATTTAGACCATTTTCCTGAAAATAAGCAACCAGGGCATGTAATCTTCTGTGCAGCCCCATCAGTTTTTTGTCTAACAGTACCAGGCCGTCTGCGTAGACCATCCACTGAACTGGAGCCCCATTCAAAATTGGAGGATGAGCTTTCACTTATTTTTGGGAGGCGGCCAGCTCTGATATGTACAAATGAAACAAAATTGGCTCCAAAGGGCAGCCCTGCTTCAGACCATTCCATGTTTCAATTTTCTTTGAGATGGCACCAATGCCCGAAAGCCTCACTTGGACCGAAGTGTTCGAATATAGGGCCTGTATTGCAGCTACTAGATCTGGCAGACAGTTCCACGTCAGTAATTCATGCCATTCTTTTTTGCTGTCAAACACCTGCCTAATGTCAATAAACAGGGCGTACATTTTTGTTTTTGATCTAAGCATTTAGAGCTTTAGTAGATTAAGCAACATGAGATTGACGTTAGTTTCTACTCCTTTGACAAACCCAGTCTGTCGGGGGTCTCTCCTATTATTCTGTTTTGACCAGGTGGTTATGCACGCAAAGAAGGATGGAGGCAAATAGTTTTACCAATGGGTCCAATAATTCAATTGGTTGATAATTTGCCCGGAATCGCCCTATCACCCTGATTGATATATTAGGATATTAACAGCATATTTCCACGTCTGCAGGATCTGATTGGTTTCCATTATCACTGCAAACAATGAACTACAGAAATCGGCCTAAGCATCTGGATTCAATTTTAATATACTCTTAGTTAATCCATCCGGGCCAGGAGCTTGAGGTTTTCAGTTTTTTCATTAAACTCAAGATTTCGTCTCTGTTCCACTCATTTTTCCTATTCCTTCATTTAAGATCATCTGGCTGCTCCACCCAAGTGGTTCTATTTCCATAAAGAGATGAAAAATGAGAAACCCATGCTACTTCCGGAACTGCAGAAATTCATATTGACCATTCAATAAAGACCATAATTGTTGTGTATTTTGTTTGGCCAATATTTTAAGCATGCTTTCCACATCCCATTGTATATGTTGCGCTTTAGACATGCACAGCCAGTTCGGATACTTTTTCTTTCTTTTTTTGATTAACATAATTCGGTCCTTCCAAGGGCAAGGTTTCAGTTTTTTTAGATCAGCTCAATAGGTTTTTCTCTTCTCCACCAGCTCGATATTATAGGCATGATCGTTATTGGAAGACATTTTAGGTCCTCTAACTTCATTAGCTCTATACCCAATCATAATCCAATCTCTCAGAACCAACATTGGAACTATTTAGGTAGTTTGCTGTCATCACCGGAACATCTGACAGATCTATTCGCACCCGGTTTTTCCCATTGAAAGGTTTAAAGTCGGGAGTTTATTCAGCATAAAACCATCTTGCTTTCCTTTCCAGGTCAATGCCAGCAGGCGATGATCACTCTGTAGTGTGGGAATAACCTTCAAAGTGTCTGACTCAGGAAAAAAGATAGCGAGTTCCCTTTTTGCTAGGTGGGAGTAGGCAGTATGTCCTCAAAAAGTTGGCCATTCATGAGCAAAATAGACCTTGTTTGCAATTCGTTCATCCAGAGTTGAGCTTTCTTGGGGAGCATTTGGGTAGGAATCAAAACCCTGGTGCTTTCAAAGATATGACTATTCAAATCCCTGCGGAGAATGAAATCTAAATTTCTATGTAGGAGGTGTAGATCATCTATTGCCAAAAGTAAAGTTTCAATGAACAAGGTGTCACTGATACTGGCTGGATTCCAATATAAATTGCAAATTACCACTCCGTTTTGCCTCCTTTCATTCCCAGCTATTTTAGAAATGATCATGATCTGGGTAAATGGGTTGAGCTTCAAAACTTCCTGCACTACCAAATTATGTGCAGACATCACTAAAATCAACAAGCCTGAAGATGGTCGACCAGTTTTACTCAAGAGAGCAGGATTTAAGTATGATATGTATCCATCGCATAACGGCTGCTTACGCATCCAAGTTTCTTGGAAGAAAATAATGTCATAGATTTGTATTTCTGAGCTTCCTTCTACAAACAAATGAGAGAACCCTTGTGTATTCCGTGAGTAAAGCTTCAACAGCGAGGACTCCAGGATTCCTGATTGCTAGTCAACCATTGAAAATGGTGATATTAGACCAGCTTGGCTATTGGTACCCCTCGAACCTGCTTCTTTACCTTTTTGCAAGCATTGGGCTTAACTGTTTCAAAATTTACAGACAAATGATAAAATGTGTTCACTTCCATTGTATCACCTTTTGACATCCTTTCAATAGGTTTGAAGTGTCCATTCAGGAGACTGGGGCATAGCCCCTTTTGCCTGAGGTTTCACTGGTATTTACAAAGAACAGTTTTGGCTTTTCCAAGGTCAATGCTCTAGAGAGTTCCAACCCCAGTGGAAGAAAGGGAGCACTTTGCTCCAAAATGGCAGATTTTGGCCATGTAGAAGAGAAATGGAGAATCACCTAATCTGTTCTTTCTTCGTCTACAAATTGTGCAATTATTATGTCTTTCGAATCAATTTGTTTCAATTTCGGAATAAAATGAAGACTGTTTAGCACATTAACACAATTTAAAATCAAGCCATCTGTTGATGTTAAGATGCGTTCAATGACAACTGTGCACGGAGAGGGAGTTTGCCTTGGTAAATCAAATTAGGTTGATTTCCCACAACTTTATTCTCCTTTTGGTGCTATGATTTCTTCTCCAGCCCCTGTTCTTGATTTTTAATAGATATGAGGTGTTTTTGTTCCAAAGTCATAGAGCAGCATTCCCCAAAGATGAAACTTCAAGATCATTGTCAGATATTTCTTCAAATTATATTTCTGGGTTAGGGACAGATGGAGTTTCTTCTTCAAGCTCTTCCTACGACAAGTAAACAGATACATTCATTAGGATGTTCATTTGCTCCAATTCCTCATCGGATATCTTATTTCCCTTCCAATTGCCTTTCCCAAATTGTTTTTCCCCTCCTTTTTATTCGTCACCACCATGTTTGAAGGTGTCAATAATTTCGCCGGAAGGCACTCTTATATTTCGTAAAAAGGCACTCGTCCCATTTGATCTAGGTTTGGGGCCTCTAGGTTGGTTTTTTGTTTTCTTTAATATTGTTTCAACTACAGCGGTAGTAATTGGTCATTTTTCAAAAATTGAGAAAACTTGTTTCCTAGGGACATCTACCTCAGAACCCACTGGATGATTCATTTGAGTAGAGAGTTCCCTATTACAAGCTAATGTGGCAGTTACCAATGGTACTCCACCATTATTGTCCAGGAATTGACACAGGCCTGTTTGAAGAACACCCAAGACGACTCTGGCTTCTCTTGGCTTATGTGCTGCATCAGTGGCATAGCCATTAACGGGTCGACCTGCAGTTGAACTTAGGTGAGGTATTGCCTCTCCCACCTTATAATGAGTCAAAGGAGTTTGGTTGACTTGTTCCCGGCTTGTCTTGTTAGGATTAGCGCTAGAAGACACTTTGTCAGAGGCTTGTATGTTTAACAGTCGACCATTATTTTCAACTGTAGCCTGGTTTGAGGGAGCTGTCTGTTTTTGGGCACAACGCCTTTTTAAGCCGTATCGTGCTCATCATATCAAGAATTGAGATCATCATTGTTGTTTTATCTGTGTGCTTGCCCTAGCCAGATCAAACAGCCGGGCCTGCCACTGCACCGTTAACTCAGCCTCTTTATCAATATGAGATGGTAATTTGGCAGTGAACGATTCCAAATATATCTACTTCGAGTGAATCATAGCCAAGAGCATCACTTGATCCTTCATGACCTCACTAAAAGTTTCATACAATTTTAGGAACGGTGCTAATGATATAGTCAAGGCAGCCATCACATTGTTTTGAAGATCCATCATAGTTGTTGGAATAGTCAGGAGATCACCCTTCTCCTTTCTTGAACACTGCTGAGGGAGCGAGTCTCTAAACTTTGCATTATCAGAAATGTTGGGTACATTAGAAGAGCTTGTGGAACTTATTCTCTGGAAAAGAGGAAGATTCGTAGGCATTATACCCTCCAAAATTGCATCCGTTTCCTGAGGCCATAGATAATCAACCTCTGCCTCTGGGCGCACCTGGTAGTTTATTTTCCTAGACGTTTTCAAATCCTGTTTCTGCAGGCTGTTTTTTTCTCGAGGCTGCAAATGTTGTCTTGAGGGTACACGGTAAAGAAGGCGAAGAAGTTGAATCAAGTTTTTTGTGTAGTGGTTTCAAAAACATAATTTCTTCTTTGTTGACTACCAGTTAGTGATTCTATTTCCATGATATTGAGAGATAGTCTCGCTGCCCGTGGTGAATGGTGCTTTTTGGGATCCTAGATACACTCGGCGGAGAACCCTCAGGCTGGGCTCCTTTGTAGGGGAGGAAGGGGGACAGCAGTAAGTAAAGATTTCACTGTCAATGGTAAACTTTAAGTCATTGCTCGACTGCCCCATTACCGCTTGTGCTTCTCTCACTCCCTCTAGCCCCTTAACGGCATCACATACCAGAGACAGCGCTGCAGCCGCAAGGAGAGCACCATGTATCATCGAAGTGCTTGAGAGAGGTAAAACTGTACTTGATACTGATGAAATTGTTGGTTCAACCCCCTGACTTAACAAGCAATCGGGGGAGAGAGGTGGCCTATCCAAAAGTTCTTTGTTATGAGGCTGCACACAATCTAAGATCTCTGCTTCTTGTTTAAAATTAAGACTTGAACCCCATGAGTCACAAGTTGTAGGCAGTCTGCAATCAAGAGTATTCACATTAGCATTAATTTCCAAACACAGGTCCAAACCGCTATGGATTACAGATGGAAACCTTGCATGCACGCTCACCTCAATCTGAGTAATGCTTATCAATTCCACTTCTTGTTCGAATTCCAATGGATCCAGGGTGGTCAGACTCCGACTCAGTATCGCTCTTGCCTGAAGAGCCACAAGGGGCCGTCGCAAACATTCTAAGTTGATGATGCATTCTCGGGCCGGGGCCGGACATCAACCCCATGCTCTCCTCGCTCCTCCAAGTTAATTCCAGGTTTCTCCTTCACCAACTCTCGCGCCAGTGCTTTGCGCCCCGAAAACATTATGAGGCAGGAGGCAGGTTAAAGGGACAGGTTAAAGGTACTGGGCTGCAATCTGTGGAAACTGACAGAAGAAGAAACATCACTCACCTGTGAGTACTAGCTTAAGGACGTCCGGCGAACTGCTACCACAGCTGCTGTTCGAACTTTGCGACCTGCAATAACGATAAAGGAAAAAACAATATTAAAACGAATACTTCCAAAATATCGAATTCCATCAGTCTTACCTGAATTCCATTGTGCTACGCCACGCTTCCATCCGGAGCATCACAGCAACATCTGCAAAGGAAAAGAGACATATTCAGGTTCACTTTCAACATTAAACAACCGCACATAGCTGTACTTACCTTAACAGATTCTGGGGGCCTGTTATTCATTGCGCTCTCATCCACTCGCAGCACCACAGTGGCCTGTGAGGAGAAGAAGAAGAAAACACAGGTTAGCTTTAAAAGACAATAAATGTGCTGTGCTTCGCGCTTTCTCTTAACTAGAAAACATGCCTCTCCATCCGGCACGCCAGCATCAAGACCATCGCACCTAAAAAGAAGGAGATAAAGACATTAACGAATTCCCACCATAAACAGAACAAAGACTTACAATTAACAAATATACCTGCCTACCAGCAGATTCGGGATCACAGCAGGCCTGGGCCCAAGGAAGGCATACTGCACCAGTGAAGAAACTCGGGCAGCTCGTCAACAAACGTCAAGCGCCCCTGCACAAGAAATGCAGGACGGATAGCTCACCCTAAAAATAACTAAGATTAATTATTTAGCACTGGGCAACTACGCATGCAGGGTTCCAGATCTCAGAGCCTTACAGACGTCCCCGGGGATATCAAGTGAGTGTAACAGAACACAAAGCCTTTAAACCTTATCCACCTGGGCATCATGGAGACATCTGAAACTGATCAGTTATCCCAGCTTCTGGGACAATTACGCGCCGAGGTACACGCAGCCCAGCAGGAAACCAATGCCTTAAGACAAGAGTTAATAGTCAGAAACAACCGTACTGATGAACTAAGCAAACAGCTACTACAAACACCGGCGGGGCAGGCTCCATTGCCCGGATTCACACCATCCATCGCTACACCATCATCAGTCAATCCAGTACA
This sequence comes from Ambystoma mexicanum, assembly GCF_040938575.1. Lineage (NCBI taxonomy): Eukaryota > Metazoa > Chordata > Amphibia > Caudata > Ambystomatidae > Ambystoma > Ambystoma mexicanum. The sequence continues at coordinate 790,389,202 of NC_090937.1, read as the reverse complement.
GATAACGTTGCCGGGAGCAGTACCCCTGGCCCCACCAGAGCGGTTTAATTGAGACCCCAGAAGGTATGCAACATTCAGTGCCACCTCAATTTCCTTTGAAGGCCTGGGGCTTTCCCAAACGACCAGGCGAGGGTGGCCTTCATTGTATCACATTTGAGTGGAAGTGCCGCAGACTGGTCGGTACCTTTAGTGAGCCTAGATGACCCATTACTGCAGAACTTCAGGGGTTTTCAACAGGAGATGGAAAAGTTGTTTGCTCGACACTTCCATGGACAAGCTCTTGATAACAAACTCCTGTCTCTCCACCAAAGGAATCAAGATTTGCTGACTTATATTGCCACCTTTAATCGTTATAGAAGCGGAGTGGCCAGAAGATAAAAGAACCACATTGTTTCATCAGGGCCTACAAGGAGACCTGAAGGATGTCCTTGCTCAAGTGGTAGACCCATCTAAATACTGTGAAGAGTTTATCAACCTGGTAGTTCAGTTGGACCACACATTACAGGATCGAAGAACAGACCGAAGTAGACTCGAAAATCATGCCATGTACGTACGTTCAAAAGATAATGTTCAACATCCATCAGAAAATACCACAGAACCCATGCAGATTGGAGGAGTACGACCCCCTTTAACTAAGGGTGAAAGAGACAAGAGGAGACAGCTACAGTTATGCCTATACTGTAGTAAATCGGGTCACTACTTCAAAGAATGCCCAGTGAAACCTCCAAGGAAGGTGGTAGGTGCTACAGAGAATGAAGATGATGGAAAGGAATCAGAAAACTACCAGGCCCGGCAAGCGAAGAGGTCCGCTTGTCGAGCGAGAAGGATGAGCCACAGACCTCACATTTTTCCCTATCAGTAACCTTGATCAATCACCAACGACCATCACGGATTCATGCCATAGAGGCATGTATAGACAGCGGAGCAGTTGGTAATTACATAGATCGAGATCTGGCAACAGAAATGGGACTTCCCTTATGCACAAAACCAGCAACTGAAAAGGTAACTACTGTTAACGGTACAGAAATTGCTTCGGGACCAGTAACCCAATGCACAACAGAATTAACCCTTCTGTGTCAGGATGGACATCAAGAAGCAATCACGCTTGACGTCATCAAAGCTCCTCAGTTCTGGTTGATCTTAGGGAGGCCATGGTTAGTAACTCACAATCCCCACATAGACTGGGGTGCAAAGAGACTGACCTTTTCTGACGAATGCGCCCGTGCTTGCTACCCGAAATCTATACCACAGCCAAACCTGAAATCTGTTCAAGGAATAGCATTGGGGATCGCGGAACTAATGGACACCTTACCAAAAGAATATCAGGATTATCAAGATGTTTTTCAGAAGGAACAGGCTAACACATTACCGCCACATATGCCCTATGACTGTCAGATCGACCTGATACCTGGCACACAGGTTCCTTGTGGTTGAATTTATGCACTTATGGAAACCTAAAATCTGCACTTGAAGTCCATCTGGATCAATACCTGGCTAAGGGGTTTATCCGCCCGTCAAAGTCACCGGCGGCCTCTCCCTTATTCTCTTTACCCAAGAAGGAAGGAGATTTGAGGACTTGCATCGATTACCGCGCACTTAGTCAAATCACAGTAAAAAAACGCTACCCTTTGCCCCTTATCCACGAACTGTTGGACCAAGTCAAGGATGCCCGAATCTACACCAAACTAGACCTCAGAGCAGCGTACCACCTTGTACGTGTTAAGAAAGGGGATGAATGGAAAACCGCGTTTCGCACCAAGTATGGCCTGTACGAATATCAGGTAATGCCTTTCGGGCTGTGCAACCCTCCCGCAGCCTTCCGATACTTCATGAATGATGTATTAAGGGAATTAATCGATGTCTGTGCCCTGGTCTATATTGACGACATCCTGGTGTATTCCCTCTCTGAAAGAGATCATGTGGAACATGTTCGCTCAGTCCTTGCAAAAGTTCGCCAGCACAAACTGCATGCTAAACTCGAGAAATGTCACCGAAGTTGAGTTCCTCGGTTTTGTTCTCTCGCCAAAGGGAGTCAAGATGGATTTACACAAAGTAGATGCCATCCTTAATTGACCGTCACCTTCTTCACTTAAAGGAACCCAAAGCATGCTCGGCTTTGCGAATTTTTTATCGCCGATTTATTCCAGATGTCTCACGGATAGTACACCCAATCACATCGTTACTGAGAAAAAAAAAAATTCCAATGGACTGAGGAGGCAGAACATGCCTTTCAAGAACTCAAGAAAAGATTCACCACTGCGCCAATTTTACGACATCCTCACCCTGATCTCCCCTATGTAGTGGAAACTGATGCTTCCAGCATAGCTATGAGAGCAGTTCTCTCTCAAAGAGATCCAGAGACAGGCCAATTACACCCCGTGGCCTTTTGGTCACGTAAATTCTCACCACCAGAACTTAACTATGCAATTACAGACAAAGAATTGTTGCCAATAAAATCAGCCTTCAAAGCCTGGCGGCAGTATCTATTAGGTGCCAGACATACCATCACAGTAATCACAGATCACCGAAACCTTCAATACCTAAAGTCAGCAAAAGCCCAATCACCACGACAGTTGCGGTGGACTCTATTCTTCACAGAATACGATTAAGTAATAACATACCGACCGGGAGCTCGGAATGGGAAGGTCGATGCCTTGTCTGGTATGGGTGTTGAAGAGAAAACGAACAGTACCCTGGACCCTTTTGCCATCATCCCAAGTGATAAAACTCACCACCATTTTGACTATGAGTAAACTTCAAGATAAGATTTGAACCTTAATGAACCCCGAGATCTTGCAGAAATGGAAGTCCCAAAATGAACATCACACGGTTCTGGATGGATTACCCTACTTCAAGGAACGACTGTATCTACCAAGTGAAGATCTGCAAGAATTGGTCATGGCTGGTGACCACAATTCCCTGATCGAAGGCCATCCCGGAATTGCTAAGACTCTAGCCAAGGTTAAACGGAATTATTGGTGGCCAACCTGATGTAAGGACATTGCTCGATTTGTTCTATCCTGTGGGATATGTGCACAGAATAAATCACAAAAACAGAATCCAGCTGGCCTCCTACAACCACTGGATATTCCACCGGCTCCCTGGCATACTCTTTCTCTTGATTTTATTACAGAATTATCTCCCCGTCAAGGTTTTAATACCATTCTGGTGGTTGTAGACCTGTTCTCTAAAATGACACATTTCATTCCATTCAAAGGACTTCCTAACACTACCGGTCTGGCATAAGCAATTCTTGAACAGATTATAATACTGCATGGTTTCCCCTCAGTCCTAATCTCAGATCGTGGAAGCCAATTTGTATCCAACTTCTGGAGGAAATGTTGCACCATGGCACAAATCAATGTTCGATTATCCACTAGCCATCACCCCCAAACGGATGGACAAACGGAAAGAACAAACCAGACATTAGAACAGTATCTACGTTGCATGCTTCATCAAGAGGAAGAGAATTGGAAAGACTTGTTATGGATAGCGGAATACGCATACAATAACTCCATACACACCAGCATGAGACAAAGCCTGTTCTACACAATACTTACCTCTGAACTAAACTCCCCCATGACCTTGGAAATGCCAGCGGTATAGACTCTACACACAAGCATAAGCCAAGCCTTCAAAAGGGCAAATGAACATTTACTGCAAGCCAAAGACAGACAAAAAAAATCTCGGACCAGCATCGAAAGAAATCTCCCGATTACCAAGTTGGAGATGAAGTCTGGTTGGCATCAAAACATGTGCCCATAAAAGGTACCCGGACCTTTCGTCCAAGATATCTAGGACCCTATACCATTGAATCAGTGATAAATCCATTGGCCGTCAAGTTAGCCTTACCACCAAGTATGCAAATTCATCCGGTGTTCCATGTGTAAAACTTGTACAACCAGGAACCCGAGTCTTAACACCACCAAAACCTGTGCTAGTTGATGGAGAGCCTTAATTTGAAGTTAAAAACATCCTGGATTCGAAATGTACCAGATCTAAGCTATACTATTTAGTGGATTGGAAAGGGTACGGGCCTTGAGAACCAAATGAACATATTCATGCACCATGTTTGATTAAGAGGTTTCACCTGGATAACCCCACCAAACCCGGACCAGACAGGAAGGATACCATGAGAGGGGCCTTGGGGGGGAGTGCTGTCATGACCACTGTGAGGGGGCACACGTTGTGCCACAAGCAGGCTCCCACCAGAACCCTGAGGGCCTTAAAACCACTGCAAAAGGGCTCCTGGAGCCAGCCCTAGCCCCTTTGGCACCAGGCTCATATGTAGGAAGGAAGAGATGTTCAAACTAGGTCCCATATATGTACATGGGCCTTTAAATCCAACATGGAAGCACCCACACAGTCTAGTTCTAGGAACCAAGCCATGCGGTCTAGTGTTTTGGGTGTGGCAGGCCTGGAACTACTTTCACTGGTACTACTTTACCTGGGCTAAATAAACCACACCCTGACTGCAAAACACGCTTCGTGTTATTCTGCAACCCGCAGTGTGACGCTCACCGTGTCCAGCTCCTGGTCTTCAGCATCTTCCTGTAATCCTGCAAGAACAAGAACAAGATTATTCTGTCTTACCTGAGAAAACACCATCCAGCACTCAGCATCTCAACTGGGCTGCAATCTGTGTAAACCGAGAGAAGAAGAAACATCACTCACCTGTGAGTACTAGCTTAAGGACTTCCGACGAACCGCTACCACAGCTGCTGTTCGAACATTGCGACTTGCAATAACGAGAAAGGGAAAAACAATATTAGAACGCGCGCTTCCAAAACATCGAATTCCAACAGTCTTACCTGAATTCCATCGTGCTACGCCACGCTTCCATCCGGAGCACCACAGCAACATCTGCAAAGGAAAAGAGACATATTCAGGTTCGCTTTCAATATTAACCAACCGCACAGCACTGTACTTACCTTAACAGATTCCGGGGGCCTGTTTTTCATCGCGCTCTCATCCACTCGCAGCACCACAGCGGCCTGTGAGGAGAAGAAGAAGAAAACACAGGTTAGCTTTAAAAGAGAATAAAGGTGCTGCGTTTCACGCTTTCTCTTACCTAGAAAACGTGCCTCTCCATCCGGCACGCCCGCATCAAGACCTTCACACCTGAAAAGAAGGAGATAAAGACATTAATGAATTCCCACCATAAACAGACAAAAGAATTACAATTAACAAACCTACATGCCTACCAGCAGATTTGGGATCACAGCAGGCCTGGGCCCAAGGAAGGCGTACTGCACCAGTGAAGCAACTCGGGCAGCTCGTCAACAAACGTCAAGCGCTCCTGCACAAGAAATGGAGGACGGATAGCTCACCCTACAAATAACTAAGATTCATTATTCAGCACTGGGCAACTACGCATCCAGGGTTCCAGATCTCAGAGCCTTTGTCCAGTATCTTGAGCAAAAAAGGGACGGTGGTGATGCGCCTATAGTTATTGGCGATTTCTGGATCCAGGGTAGGTTTTTTTAGAAGTGGGCGCACCCAGGCTTCTTTTAAGCTGTCTGGAACAGTGTTAGAGTTGAAGGAGGCTTTGATGAAAGACTTGAGAAATGGGGCAAGTGTTTCCGCACAGTGTTTGACTAGTTTGGCTGGGCAGGCGTCTCCTTTGTAGTTGGAGGGCCTGATTGTGTTCACTATCTCAATTACTTTGGGTTCTGTGATTTCCCTGAATTTAAAAATTTGTTATAAAGTCTTTAGTGGTCACTGGCTCTGAGCTTGAGGTGATCATTTGCTCTATGCTAACAGGTAGTTTAATGTGCTGCGACAGATTGCTGTGGAGCCCCTGAATTTTCTTTTGCAGCAGTTCAATTTTATTTAGTAGGGCAGTTTGTATTGTGTTACACCAGTTTTGATCTTTGATGATATATTGGGATTTGGTGGCTGCTGTTGTCAGTTCCTTAAAGAGTGTGAAAAGCTCTTTGGATTTAGAGCTGGCATTTGTAATCCTTTCGTTGTAGGATGCCGATTTGGCTGTGACTATAGCTTTTATGTATTGTTGGGCAAGTTTTTTGTAAGAGGATAGAGTGGCAGTGGTAGGTGAACACTGCCAGATGTTCAGTGCTTTGCATTTCTGCGAGCAGAGTTCTTTTAGTTCAGTGGAGAATCAGGTTTTGGAGTGTTTCATGTTTTTGGCTTTTTTTTCTGGAGAGGAGAAATAATGTCTATTGCACAGCTAATAGTGGACTTGTATGTATCCGCTAGCACCGATTGCTCTGAAGACTCAGGGTTGGTGGTTTGGCTGTAGCGGTGGGGCAGAAGCCTTTCTTTGGTGAGGTTTTTTGCACATCTTGCCAGGGCTGGGGGGATCAGGTTGGGTTTTTTGGTATTGGTGGTAGCGGTGGGGATGAAGAAGTGTATAGAAGATGGTCGTACCATGGAGTGGAGTAATAGAGCTGATGTCAATATCACAGTTGTGGTTGGCTACCCAGTCGAGGATACGCCCTTCGCTATGTGTGGGTGAGTGAATATTTTGGTCAAAGCCTAATTCCTGTAGGGCTAGCGTAAGAGCTTTGGCTAGTCTGTCCTTCTTGTTGTTGAATCCAAGGTTGAAATCATCTATGAGGATTGTTTTAGAAGTGGTTTTTAGGTTTTCCGCTAAGAGGTGTATGAGCCTCTCGTGGAAATCTAGTAGGGGGCCCGGTGGGCAGTAAACAAGGTTGAGGGTGATGGTGGTGTTAGGGGAGAGGGAGATCTTTACTGCGAGGGCGTCAGTGTTCCCTCCAAGATTGGATGGGGTTTGTCTGGCCTCTAGGTGGTCTTTCATTATGAGTGCTACACAACCTCCTCCGATGGTGAGTCAGTCCTGCCTGATGATGGAGTAACCTGGTGGGATGACTAGTGTGAGGGCAGGCTCCGCAGCGCTGTGTAGCCAGTTCTCAGTAATAGCCAGGATATCGAGGTCAAGGTAGGTGATCAGTTTTTGGATTTTGGTAGCATGTGCAGGCATTGATCTGGCATTGATAAGTCCACATTGCAGGTTTTTGGGAGTCAAGACTTTTTTAGTATTGATGTTGGCCGGTCTGAATGTGGTAGCATTAAGGGGTACCATGTGTGGTATGGGTGAGGCTAGTTTTGTTGCGAGCTTCAGTGTGCCTGTGGACGGGGAGGTGTCTCGGGGTGCCTGCGCCATTGTGATTGAGTGTCTGGAGCGGAGACCTAGTAGTTGGTTTCTGGTGTTGGTGGATCTTGGATGTGTGATTATGGTTGGCGATGGGCGGGTCGCTATGATGTTACATTTGGTGAAAAATTAGGGTAGGAAGTGGGTAGGGGGAATGTTGGAGGGGAATGTGTGTGCGGTATCTATCATGTTGGTTAGAAGTGGGTCGAGCAACACAGTGGAATTTTGCACATTAGCAATGGATGTAGGGCAGAGAGCCAGGGAATGGTACACGTGTCAAATGCAATAATATGAGAGTTGAGCATACATATTGTGAATTAGGCAGTCGGCCAGTGGCTTGCAAGCATGAGAGCAATTCAGGTAAGACGTGCGGCACAACAACAGTAGCGGATTATCAGTTACAAATTACACCGAAAAAATAGCAGATTGACAATTGCGGTTTACAATGAAAAAATGCAGATTAGCAGTGGATGTTAGGCAGAGAGCCAGAGGCAGGTACACGAATCAGCTGTAGTAGTAAGAGAGTTGAGTATGCACATAGGAAATTGGGCAGTAGGCTGGGGGCTGGTAAGTATGAGCGCAAATCAGGTGTAAATCACAATGCAATATAATAAGACTCAAACGTTTGCACAGTAAATAATCGCAATGGGTTGGAGTTTGCACTAAGACCTGCGGGTATCCCTGCAGTTCATTTGGGTTTTAGGCATTATATAGCACAATGAGAAAACAGGCAAATATTAATATTTCTTAAGCAGTGAGTGTGGGCAGGTAGAAGTAGTGCAGCCGTGGGGTTTACGCACAGGAGTAGAGTGCAAGCATTATACCGTCAAGGTGGGGCGTGGTAAAGCAGGCAGGAACGGAACCTGTCTAAAGGTAGAGTTTGGGGCAGCTGTGTTACTTAAGTTAGTATTTAAACAATATTCTGCCTATGCCGTTGTGGTAGTTCAATGCGGGAGAACATTGCAATGCAGAGAGTCTTGGAGGACAAAGTCGATCATTAAGGTGGATGAGTACTCTCAGGTGTCGCAGACTTTTGTTCCCTCCTCTTCTTGTAGACATGGCACTTTCCAGCTACTAGTTCCTACCCCTCTCTGTTTTGTCACCATAACCCAGCCTCTGGCTCACCCAGTTCTTTATTTAATGAGCTCAACCTTTTCCTAAAGTCCTTACCCACTGATGTCCCTTTTGTGTAATAGAAGACTTCAATATCCCTAACACCTCCATTTCTCAGCCTCACTTTTCACTAGAAAGCACTATCCTTCTGCCGAGTCCATCCTCCACTTTTCCATTGCTGTTGCTTCTTCGCTCTTCTTTCCCTCAATGTTCAGAAGTGGCACAAGAGAGATTGATAATTCTAGATAAGATTCTTTTTGGAAAGTCCATCACACCCACCCAAAACCGATGTGGGTCACTGCCAACACACTGCTCTTCACCATCATATAGCTGTTGTGCATCTGTCCCCTTCTTTTTAAAGCCAAGGTGCTGCATACATATTGAGGAATCCATACTCCATTTTCCATCTTTTCTGCTCCTTGTTTCTTTGTGAAGAACCCCCTCCATGGTTGCAACATCACTTCAATACTGAATGCCTGGTGCAGACTCAAAACCAGGCGAGTTGTTGCTGTCAGTGGCAGTGGGTCTAGAGGGGAATTCATTTTGGATTGTGTGAGAAAGGTTGGAGGTTGTTGGAGACAACATGGCAGATATCTTGGCAAAACGGGCAGGGATTGTGGTTCTTGCTCTGACCAATGGTGGCAGGGTGGACCTCTGGGCAAAATGAGAAGGAAGGCTGTCCCTGCCCTGAGACATGTCTGATGTATACCTGACAAATGCCTGAACAGTACCTTGTCCTGCCCTTGACAAGCGAATATCCCTGCTGACCACTGAGCATAGTACATGGATGTGTTAGAGTGAGGTTAGAGACATCTCTCTGCCTCCTAATCAATATACCACAAATGTGAAATGGGTGACTTCTGTACTCAGATTTCAAGCTGCCCTTCCGCTGAAGCTTTAGCTCTTTCCTCCCATAACTCTTAACAGGTTGCTTGTGATAATGTCTAATTTTTCACATCACCTCTTTCTGCCAATTTGCAGGTGCTTGCATTTGTCCTCATGTGGTACAATGTATCTATTTGAGACAGAGAGAGTGCGAGAGAGAGGTGGCATTATGAACTAGAGAAATTGGACCTGTCTGAAAATGGCTGGGGCTGGAGTGCAGCGTTTCAGGTAATTTGTCCTTGTAAGGCCTACTTCCCCTTTCCCCGGATTAACCAACGGTCATCTAAGATCTCCTAAAACCTTACACTACACACACACAAAACCCCCACCGATGACCACCACAATCTTTAGCACATCAACACTAACCTAGCCATGACTAACCTCTCCTCTTTTGCCCTATTGCACTCTTCAACATCAGCGGCTAACCAGACCAAGACCTGAAGTCTTGTTGATTGTGGGCTCTTCTCTATGGATAACATACTCCCAAGTTCCTCCACCAAATCCATGGAAAGCAGATTGGCACCCTGTAACCCGGTATGACCGACTGGTGCCCATCAACACCAGCGGCTTTGCATGGCCTCTCCCACTGTCCCACACATGAACCCCACTCTCTCCTTTGTTGAAGAGTCACGGACAGCGAGGCTGTCAATAGTGGCAGATCAGTGCTATACAAGACCAATTACATTACGTCATCTACTCTATCACTAAACCTAAATTTAAACCTGATGTGCTATCCTACGATGTAGCTAAAATCTGGTATTCTGTTTTGGCTCTCTGCCCACCCCTGGCCTCATCAGACAGACCTTCAATGATTTCAACATTAGCCCTGTCCCCTCCATTTAACCTTCACTATCAGCTCAAGCTATTGCTCCCTCTCATCCATGCTTCAACCTTGGAACAACCCAATTATCAGATGAATGAATACCACAATAAGTTAAATCTTTATGGTTGTTGGAAGTCTCTCTCCTGTTCTTCATACTTCATATAAATAATCCTTGTTGGACCTCATCCCTACCCTGGACTCTGCAAATCTAGCCAATATGCAAACCTATTTTCTCTCTTTGATACCACACTTGTAAGATCTCCTCTACCCTCCAAGCCATGCTGAACCCTCTTTACACACACTCAAGTTCCACCTCGCTATCTGACAACAATTTCCCACTTTTCTTCTCCTCCAAAATCAGGAACATTCGAATGACTCTCCTAATCCTTGCTATTTCCTCTTCCTTCTCTGCACCCGCTCCTACCCCATCTACATCCATTCTCCCATTCCTCACACTGATCTCTCCTACTTAACTGGTGGCATCCTCAGGACACCCAACTAATCCTGTACTCATATTGCCCGCTTTGCACTAGATATTGAAAAACCTTGTATCCATGTCCTGCTTTTAGCCATTCCCCCCTTTACCATCTTCTTCGCCTCTGGGAACCTTCCTGCTGGCCAACAACTAAGCACCTGTCCTTAATATTCTCTAAAAACCCTCTTCTTTTCCCAACAACCCCATTAACTATTAGCCTGTCTTTCATCAATCCCACTACTTTTGGATTCTCAGAGTAAATTCTATTTCTTTAGATTTTTTTATATTTTTTTCAAAACATTATAAAAGTCCATCTGGAAGAGAACATGTTAGACCATTACCTTTTCTTTTAATGTGGATATGAAACTTTCGACACAAACACATATGGCATAAAGCCACCTACGGTATAGTCAAGCATGCCATGTGGAGACATCTCTTCCATCGAGTGATTACATGCACCGCTCTCTAATGCTCACTTGTGCTCCATATCTTGTGGGGGCGGGGGTTGTGGAAGACCCTACCGCTGCCACACTGATCCCAAATGGAATAGTAGAAGGCATTAGTGGGATCAGCACAGGAGGAGTATGGTTACCCACCTCCTTCATCCCTGCCACCTAACGGTTTGAGTGTTTTGGGGATTCCGGCAAGGCAAGAGCAATAGAGGGTGATCTGTATGTGTGTGTCCTTCCCTGGTGCCCCGCGGTTTGTGTGTGTGTACCTTAATGGGAGTTGAGCATTGCCTGGAAGCTGACCTGGGCTAGTTGATTCTTCTGGGTCCAGCGACGCAGTCCTACTAGCATTGGCACATTGGCACAGTGCTTAAATGTCTCAATGTTAATGTCTTGTTCTCCTGAACATGAACAGTGTTTAACCTCTGTGCTTGTTCCTTCACAGTGTGAAAGTGCAGAAATCCAATCCAAGGTGAGGGGAAAAAGCAGCAGTGTGGAATGTGGGGCAAGATCAGGTTAAGTACATCTATTTGCATGACAGCCCCTGGAAATAGTGTTCAGCACACTACTAATCATCATTCTTTCTTCTTCAGGGTGGATGTCTAGTGAGCCTCAGGTGGAGTTCCTGGAGGAAGATGCTTAGATCCAAGCGAGTCAACAACTGCAGGTTGGTTTTCTGGTTAGTGAACAGGATCTGGAGCTGGTCTCAGCAGAGGCCCGGGTGGTGCAGCATCAGTTCTCTGAAACGCTAAGCACGGCTCAGTGATGGACGTGGCTAATATAGCCTCGTCCATTGTTCCCTCTAAGCTGTGCGCATGTGCGCTTGCCCAGCTTACTTCGGGGTGCCGCTCAGAAGACTTTTAGCAGCGCACACAGACACGTCTCACCTATTAAAAAAGATTTAATAAGATACAAGCCATAGCAATTACCTGAAATCTTCTTTCTCTTAAAATAAGCAAATAGTCTTGATATTCTGCTAATTTGCATTACACTACTATGCACCTAAAATCCCTAACAGCAAAATACAACACAAGAGGTTAAAAACTAAATAAAAAACTGGCTCCATGAACAGAAGAATCTAACCAAGACCTGCCTGCACACATTAACCAAACCAATGACTCCTAAACCTGACTCTACCACACTTTTACCTTATGACTCTAACTTCTACGCCAGAGTACATTAAGATACTACTGGACAACCTTGACTTTTCCTCTCTTGGCTCTGCGAAGGGTTAGCAGATGTGTAGCTACATCCACTTGTTGTATGTTTGTTGTAACGTTCACGCACTAGAATTTCTGTTACTCATTGTGCCTTGCCAAAAGCGTCACCAACACTATATAATGGAACTACCAGCTCAAATATCGGATACTGACTGTAAGTAAGCTGGCTACTTGGATGTGTAACAAAATCCCATTCTTCCTCTTCCTTGAACATATGTCACGCAAGTGCTTTGAAGCGGCTCCCTTGCAAGTGAATGCATCATAAAACTCAAATATTAATTTGTCCTCTAAAGATTTTGAAAAGACAAATGTGATGCTCAGCATCTCCTACTTTAGCATTACTAACATTACCCTGCAAGTAGAGAGCAACATTGCAAAATCATTTACTTAGCCTACAGGGGATAATGGGTATGGACTATGCCTGGGATTACTCGTCCATAGTATCAGGGCACCTGATATTCAGACAGGAGAATGCTTATCACACAATCTGCATAGTTTCCAAGTGTTCAGAGTTCAATTGGACATAGACCTTCACACATTATACAGTAAATCGCTTCTATACAAAAACAGTTTCACTGAGCACTTGTGTTATCCTACACAATGATACAAGGGTGGGGTATGTTGCAAACAATCTTGAATGCACTGCAAAAGAATTGTGTATATGCAGAGTCATGACATTCTTAAAATTCAAATCATATGTTGAAATATGCCTTGCTTGCAAAGTATTGTGGGTCTGCAAATATCCCAGTGAGTGTTTACTTCAACAATCCTTCACTTTTTACAGTGCTCTATCAACCAGTATTGGAGGCAAGCACAAGGGCTGGGGAAGGGTATGGGAGGATGCATCACTCATTGCGGGTGATGAACGAGGCAGCACATTTCAAAGACCAAGTCAGACGTTTCGGCAGTACACTGGAGGAAATGTGTTGCATGTTTGCTAAAGGGTAGGAAATTCTAGTACCCATCTAGACAACAGCACCTTCTTTTTCTTTCTATGCTCAACTGCTGAGGGCTTTTCAATATGACCATGTGTTCTGTGTGTGCACTCTCTAGCATCTCCCTGTATCTTATTTAACTGATCACAAAGAATTACAAAGGAGGGATCCATAGTTACAGAAGAAGTCACTAAATCAGTTGCATCTCTGATGAATTAATGCAATTAACTTAAAAGGCATGTATGTATGATTTCCTTCAACAGGGCTCCATAATAAACCGGAGTAAGGCTCTTGTTTATTTTTATCTAGGCTGTGGTGCGGAAGGGTGGGCAAAACTACGTACATTAGAATGTGGCCTGTCATTTCACTCCCTATGTTAGGGGTACAAGCAGGGCTCTAATCAGATTTGACTCCCTACTGGAGTCAAATTATTTTTCAGGGAGTAAGAAAGTAATTAGCTTTGCCAATAGGGATACTTTCTGCTTATTAAAATATGTTCTTTCCCCAGAAAACTCCTTTTGAGATAGGGCATTATTATTATTAGAGTTCATTCCTTCCTATGCCACTGCTCTACTGGACACTAATTCGAAAAAATATCAGTGGAGTTTTGTGGGTTGAAGCACATTTTTCTTTAGGAAGTAAAAATGCATGGTGCATATGTCTCTTAGCTCTAAGGCTGGTGTTATCACTACCCACAGGAGAACATAATGTGGATAGTAAGCAGAGGTACATGAATTTTGGATCATCATAGTCTAAGGTGCAGTTATTCTGATGCAATTATCATCCTCACACAAATTATTGGAAGCATGTTCTCCTGGCCCTTGAATTACTTCATTAAAGTAGCATGTGAACTCCTTTCAGCATGTTTTTGACACATTGCTTTTAATTGCCATTAATCCATCGGCAAATGTATTCTGTCTGAGTTTCTTGACAGCCACATCAGTTATGATAAGAGATATTTGAGGGCCACAAATGCCAGGACGTCATTCACAGCAGTAACAGGCTGACAAGCGAGCCTATTCAAGGAGTGGAACCCACCTACCCCAACACACCACCTAGAGCCAACCTACCTAACGGTCAATGAACAATAACGCACCAGCCTTGATAAAGACCCCTTGGATCAAAACACTTGTCGCCTGACCATGAGATTATCGCATCAAGAATAAAATTCCCTTTTTTGAAAAATAAGAATACAAAGACACATTTCTTTAAGAATAAATATTGTTTGTGCAAGATATATGGGAACACAACTAAGAGATATTTGTGTTTTGTAATACAAATGAGTGATTTTCCAGTGGCATGAAGCATACAGGGCCTCATTAAGATTTGGGGCGGCATCCCGGTGTAAATCCTCAGAATACCGGCCAAACGAATTACTGTTATCACCACTTGGTCCATAGGAATTTCCGCCGGATTACAACTGGTGGTGGCGGTGTAATTCCCCATTCATATTGAGTACATATTGGGCCTCATTACACGTTGTGCGGTAAGGGATTAACGTTACCGGTAAGGGAATACCGGTATTGTTAAACACCCATGCCAATTACGACCCAGATTACCGCTATAAGCGGCACCGCTAAGTAGGGTGCCACTAATAGCGGCTAGTTCGCGGGCACACGACCCTTCATCCCGTAAATAGCGGCATGGCGCTAATAGCACACCATCACAAGCCATGCGGACATGCTAATAGCAGCATGGTAAAGCCCCAAAAACCCCTTACCGGCATGGCACTAATACCGGCATCGCGAACCACCCATTAAGACAACTGAGCAGTGTTCCCACCTGCCACAGGTGGACACAATCAGCACAGGTGGAGGCAATGGAGACTGTGACAGCACAAAAGGAGCACACCACACCCCTTCACACACCCCTTCCCACACCAAGATGGTTCCAATACTAGCAGCATTACATGGGCTGAGGACATGATTGCAGTGCAGCAGCAACAACAACAGATAGCACAGAGGAGACGCAGGAGGAGGAGGAGGAGGAGGAGGGCAAGACAGGCGCAGCAAGCACCACCAGGGCACCTAGTAATACCACAGAGGCAGCCACCAATCCCCAGGATCCAAGCCAGTCGATTTAACCTAACCCCTGAGCAGATACACACCCTGTACCGTCTGGACCGGGATACCATCACCAGCATCGTGAACATGATACAAGACGACATTGTGAGCCGCATAGACATCAGAACTGCCATCCCCCCTCTACTGAAGGTGGTGACTGTGCTCCACTTCCTGGCCACAGGCACGTACCAGCATACAGTGGGGCAGATGCATGGCATCTCCCAACCAGTATTCTCACGCATGCTGAACCAGGTACTCGATGCCCTCCTGAAGCATGCACATGAACACATATTCCTGCCACAGACTGCCTGTAACGCTCACCTGATTCCCGTAGAGGCGCCGGTCTTGACTGGGCGTATACCGTATCTTCAAAGGTGATGTGTAACACACGGCTGGCTCTTTGGGCTGGACCTCTGTGCACTGTATGTCTGACTCGAAGGGTAAGATGTCTGCAGATAGAAAATATGGGATTAAGGAACTGGGTTATTGAATGTCTCTCTCTTCTTCCCTTTCTCTTCTCCTGTAGAACCCCAAAGGTTAACGCTCTCACCTTAGGTAAGTGAACGCCGTGCTCTCCATCTGCCTCGGGGCAGGGTGCTGTAACCAGTTTCTTCACTGGATAAGGGGAGCAGGCCTCTTGACTTCAGAGGACTGCTGTCCGTCGTTTACTGCACGAACGGTAAGTTTCGAGTAATTCTAATGTCTTTAAAGTCTTTAGTAATGATGCTTCTTGTTTTGCAGGGTTCCGGCGATGGCGGATGACGGGCTGAAGTGAGTTGAAGATGGAGCCCGTGTGATGAATAGAAGCGCCTGGAAGCACGTAAGTAAGCGCTTGTTGCCTGCTTCACGATGCGCTCTAACTGTCTTTTTATTTTGCAGGTACAAGTTCGGAGCGGCTGCAGGGTGCCGGAATACCCACTGGGTTAGATGTGGAAAGGAGTAATGGCACGTGAGTATTAAAGTTCCCCAATGTCTTTAAACGCACCTTGTTTTGTCTTTCAGATGCGGGATGCAGCGCCGAAGGCCTCCGGAGCGTGCGAAGAGTTGGTAAGCTTTTGTCTTTCAGATGCCGGAATGCAGTGTGAAGACCTCCGGAGCGCACGAAGAGTAGGTAAGCCTTTGTCTTTCAGATGCCGGAATGCAGCGCGAGGCGTTGGTGACAGCCGATGGACCAGGTAAGTGAAGAGCTGTCACTGAAGACCGTAATGCTAACCTGTTCTTTCTTGTCTTTATAGGTGTTGCTGAAGACTGGATTCAGGATGGTAAGCCTTTTTCCTTAGGCCCAGGATCAGATGCAGAAGACACGATGAGCGTTCTGCTGCAGAGGATGCAGAATAACGCAAAGCAAGATTCATCCATCGGGTGTGGTTTAAATAGCCTCCTGTAGTGCTTAGGTGTCTCCTTCCACAGCCACGCCTAGGTAAGAAAAGAGTTCCTGCTTTCCAGAAGAGTTCCAGTGTTCTGAATCTAGGGAGTGGCTCCTGCCCCACCCAACAGGAAAAGTAGTTCCAAACAGAAGAGGATCAGAGGCTCAACTGGCAGGCAAGTAAGCAGCATGGTCTGCTGCAGGTAAGTCCACCCAAGCATTATGAGCCCGGCGCTTCCAGCGCTGGGACTGGGCATATTTATGAGCCTGGTGCCACTGGCGCCAGGACTGGGTCCAAAAGGTCCCAATTGGGACTGGTTGGCACTCGGAACCTGGGTTATGGATCTGCTTCCAAGGGAGTTGGGAAAACCCTGACCTTTTGGAAGCAGAGATCATGACAGTACCCCCCCTCAAGGCCCCTCCCAAACCGGGCTTCTCCGGGGGTTTTGGCTTGTCAGGAAATGTTCGGTGAAATCTTTTGATTAGGCGAGGAGCGTGGACATATTCAGCAGGTTCCCAGGATCTCTCTTGGGGGCCGTAGCCTTTCCAGTCAATTAGGTAAAATAGTTTAGATTTGGAGATCTTGGAGTCCAGAATGCTTTTGACTTCAAACTCGAGTTCTCCATCAACTAGGATAGGTTTTGGAGATTTAGTTAGTCAGGTTTGAGGTTGCACGGGTTTTAATAGAGAGACGTGGAAGACCGGATGTATCTTCATGTGCGGGGGCAAGTCCAACTTGACCGCTACTGGGTTTACTATGGTAGTGATGGAATAGGGACCAAGGTATCTTGGGTTGAATGTGCGTGGCCCTTTTAGAGGTAGATATTTGGTGGATAACCAGACTTGATCCCCTACTTGATATTGAGGGGCTTCCTTCCGATGTTGATCTGCTCCTTTCTTGTATTGTTCTTTAGCCCTTTGAAGGTGAGAAACAGCTTCCTTAAGGCTTGGGTGATTGTAGAATGCAGGTAGTCTACTGCTGGTGTTTCAAGATCTTGGAGGGGATCCAACTCCGAGGTTCGAGGGTGACTGCCGTACAAAAGAAAAAACGGGGTTTTCCCAGTTCCCGAATGGACAGAGTTATTGTAGGCATATTCGGCTATCCAAAGGATGTCTTTTCAAGTTTTTTCAGTTTGTTGCAGCATGCAGCGTAAATAATGTTCCAGAGTTTGATTGGTCCTCTCGGTTTGTCCGTCGGTCTGAGGGTGGTGACTGGTCGATAGTCTCACATCAAATTTGAGCCGACCGACAGCAACTTCGCCAAAAATGAGAAATAAATTGACTACCTCGATCCGAAATTAGAACCGAAGGAAAACCGTGCAGTCGGACGATGTTTTCGAGAAATTCTCGGGCCAGAGTTGCTGCTGTTGGCAAGCCTTTGAGCGGAATGAAATGCGCCATCTTGGAGAATAAGTCCACGATTACTAGAATCGTATTGTATCCGGAGCATGGAGGTAGATCGGTGATGAAGTCCATAGAAAGCGTATGCCAAGGGCGAGGTGGGATGTCAATAGGGCGTAAGAGGCCTGCTGGTCTTTCCTTTTGACTCTTGTTTTGGGCGCATACTCCACAGGACATTATAAAGTCTCTGATATCTTTTTTCCAAGACGGCCACCAGAAGTAGCGCTTGATCTTTTCTGAGGTCTTGGCCATACCGGGATGTCCTTCCATTAAAGAATCGTGATAACAAGAGATGACTTTTTTCTGTAAATCTGTGCTGGGTAGGTATAATCGTTCTTGGAAATACAATAAGTTGTCCTTTACTGCAAAGTCCTTTCCCTGCAGATGCCAATTCTGTATGTCTGCTGGAGTTACAAGTTGCCTGGCTTTATCCTTAACTTCCTCTATGGATTCTGTGGCGATTACACCCAGAATTCTTTGTTCGGGAATGATTGGTACAGGTTTAGGGTTGATCAAGCGTTCTTCCACTCCCATCCGAGAAAGGGCATCAGCTTTACCGTTCTTTGTACCAGGTCGATAGGTAATTATGAAGTCAAACTCGGCAAAGAATAATGCCCAACGGAGTTGTCTAGAGTATTGGGCTTTTGCGGTTTTCAAATATTGCAGGTTTCGGTGATCCGTAATCACAGTAACGGTGTGTCGGGCCCCCAGCAGATAATGCCGCCAAGCCTTAAAGGCAGACTTGATAGCCAGAAGTTCCTTGTCAGTAATCGTGTAATTGATTTCAGGAGGCGAGAATTTGCGGGACCAAAATGCCACGGGATGCAACTGATTGGTTACCGGGTCCTTTTGTGATAGAACTGCCCCCATGGCAAGGCTTGAAGCATCAGTTTCCACGATGTAGGGGAGTTCGGGGCGAGGGTGTTTTAAGATTGGTGCAGAGATAAATTTAGTCTTCAAATCCTGGAAAGCTTGTTCCGCCTCGGTAGACCATTCAAAACGTTTGTTTTTCTTTAACAAGGCAGTGATGGGCTGGACTATTCGAGAGAATTCGGGGATAAACCTGCGGTAAAAGTTAGCGAAGCCTAACATGCTTTGCATACCTTTTACGGAGGATGGTGATGGCCATTTGAGAACTGCATCGACCTTCTTTGAATCCATACGCACTCCGCCAGGTGATAATATGAATCCCAAGAATTCAACTTCAGTCACGTTGAAAACACATTTTTCCAACTTAGCGAAAAGTTTGTGTTGACGCAATCTTTCGAGGACCATTTTCACGTGTTTCCGATGTTCAGATTCCGATGAAGAATAAACGAGGATGTCGTCAATGTAAACAACAACACACACATCTATGAGCTCTCTGAGGACATCGTTCATAAAATATTGAAAGGCGGCCGGGGCATTGCAAAGTCCGAAGGGCATGACCTGATATTCAAATAGCCCATACTTGGTGCGGAAGTCCGTCTTCCATTCATCGCCCTCTTTTACTCGTACCAAGTGGTAAGCTCCTCTAAGATCCAGCTTTGTATATATGCATGCTTTTCTGACTTGGTCCAGGAGTTCAGGGATCAAAGGTAACGGATATCTATTCTTAACGGTGATCTGGTTCAGGGAGCGATAATCTATACAAGTTCTAAGGTCTCCTTCCTTTTTTGGAACAAAGAACAAAGCTGAAGAAGCAGGGGACTTGGAAGGACGAATAAACCCATTTGCCAGGTATTGATCCAGGTATTGTCGAAGGTGAAGGTTCTCAGGCTCGGTGAGGGCATAAATTCTACTACAAGGAGGAGTAGATCCAGGTATCAGGTCTATCTGGCAGTCATAAGACCTATGAGGAGTTAGAGAGTTAGCCTGATCCTTCCAGAAAACATCTTGGTATTCTAGGTATTCGGGAGGTAACTGGGGAGTCTCTGAAGAAATTGCTGCCAGTGCAACACCAGGTGGAGCCTGACAAGTAGAGACACATTCTGGAAACTGGACCGTTCTTGCTCGCCAATCGATCCGAGGATTGTGTTTCTCTAACCAAGGTATTCCTAGAATAATCTGAAACTGAGGGGCCTTGATCACATCGAACACGATCTTCTCATGGTGTCCATCTTGACTTACTAGCGTCACCTCTTGAGTGGTATGCGTTACTGGCCCGGAGGCTATCTCCGTACCATCCACCGTAGTAATGACGTCCTTTACAGCCTTGGGACAAAGAGTTAGATTCATCCTCAAAACCATTTCATGATCCACATAATTGGCGATGGCACCGCTGTCGACGTAAGCTTCAATTGCATGTAATCGATCCGGATTATCAGGGCTAATGAGGACCATAGGTATCACGAAATGCGAGGTCACGGAACTGGTTTTCACGCTCGGCAAGAGGACCTCTATTCTTGTCGGGCGAGGTCGTTTCCCTGCTCAGAGTTTGTAACTTTGGTAACTGCAGCTCCTACTGCCTTCTTGGCAGGTTTCACCGGACAGTCTCGAAGAAAGTGCCCTGAGTTTCCGCAATAGAGGCATAATTGCAACTGTTTTCTCCTTTCCCGCTCCTTTTGTGTTAGAGGACCTTTCAGACCCCCTATTTGCATGGGTTCCCCGGAGTCTACTCCTTTGGAAGGAGTTGGCGGTTTGGAAAATACTCGAGCATCAAACTTGGAACGATCGGCCTTCCTGTTCTGCAGTCTGTGATCTATTTGAACGACTAAGTCTATATAGTCCGAACAATCTTGTGGGGGATTCACTACTTGGGCTAACACATCTTTGAGCTCTCCACGTAGACCTCTATAAAACAGCGTAATCCTTTTGTCCTCAGGCCATTGAGTTTCCACTATCAGTCTGTTGAAAGACGTAATATAAGCCAAAAGGTCTTGATTACCTTGTCGCAATGAAAGAAGCTCATTGTCCAAGGCCTGCCCCTGTGAATGTCTTGCAAACAGTTTTTCCATACTGAGCTGAAAAGCTTGAAAATCATGGAGGACCGGATCATCTTGATTTACTAGAGGGATCGACCAGTCTGCCGCATTGCCACTAAGGTACGAAAGCACGAAAGCTACTTTAGCTTGATCAGTTGGAAAGGCTGCTGGCCGGCATAAGAAATGCAACCGGCACTGATTGATAAATACTGCAAACCTCTTTGGGTCACCAGAAAATCGTTCGGGCGGAGCCAGAGGTACATTCCCAGGTAGGTTGATCTGCACTGGATTCATAGAGGATGTAGAAGGAAGATTTCCCCCAGATGCGGGTAACGGGGTCTGTCTGGCTTGTGACTGTAGCAATTGTCTAGCGAGATCATCTGTTCGCTCCTTGGAAATAATCAGTTCCCTTCTTAGAGCGTTCGTTTCCTGACGGGCTGCATGCACTTCTGCCCTTAGTTCCCCAAGTAACTGGGCTAGCTGGTCGGTATCCGAGGTTTCCATAGCGCCTGGACGGGAGTTTTGTGGTAGGCTTTGCGTTCTGTAACGCTCACCTGATTCCCGTAGAGGTGCCGGTCTTGACTGGGCGTATACCGTATCTTCAAAGGTGATGTGTAACACACGGCTGGCTCTTTGGGCTGGACCTCTGTGCACTGTATGTCTGACTCGAAGGGTAAGATGTCTGCAGATAGAAAATATGGGATTAAGGAACTGGGTTATTGAATGTCTCTCTCTTCTTCCCTTTCTCTTCTCCTGTAGAACCCCAAAGGTTAACGCTCTCACCTTAGGTAAGTGAACGCCGTGCTCTCCATCTGCCTCGGGGCAGGGTGCTGTAACCAGTTTCTTCACTGGATAAGGGGAGCAGGCCTCTTGACTTCAGAGGACTGCTGTCCGTCGTTTACTGCACTAACGGTAAGTTTTGAGTAATTCTAATGTCTTTAAAGTCTTTAGTAATGATGTTTCTTGTTTTGCAGGGTTCCGGCGATGGCGGATGACGGGCTGAAGTGAGTTGAAGATGGAGCCCGTGTGATGAATAGAAGCGCCTGGAAGCACGTAAGTAAGCGCTTGTTGCCTGCTTCACGATGCGCTCTAACTGTCTTTTTATTTTGCAGGTACAAGTTCGGAGCGGCTGCAGGGTGCCGGAATACCCACTGGGTTAGATGTGGAAAGGAGTAATGGCACGTGAGTATTAAAGTTCCCCAATGTCTTTAAACGCACCTTGTTTTGTCTTTCAGATGCGGGATGCAGCGCCGAAGGCCTCCGGAGCGTGCAAAGAGTTGGTAAGCTTTTGTCTTTCAGATGCCGGAATGCAGTGTGAAGACCTCCAGAGTGCACGAAGAGTAGCTAAGCCTTTGTCTTTCAGATGCCGGAATGCAGCGCGAGGCGTTGGTGACAGCCGATGGACCAGGTAAGTGAAGAGCTGTCACTGAAGACCGTAATGCTAACCTGTTCTTTCTTGTCTTTATAGGTGTTGCTGAAGACTGGATTCAGGATGGTAAGCCTTTTTCCTTAGGCCCAGGATCAGATGCAGAAGACACGATGAGCGTTCTGCTGCAGAGGATGCAGAATAACGCAAAGCAAGATTCATCCATCGGGTGTGGTTTAAATAGCCTCCTGTAGTGCTTAGGTGTCTCCTTCCACAGCCACACCTAGGTAAGAAAAGAGTTCCTGCTTTCCAGAAGAGTTCCAGTGTTCTGAATCTAGGGAGTGGCTCCTGCCCCACCCAACAGGAAAAGTAGTTCCAAACAGAAGAGGATCAGAGGCTCAACTGGCAGGCAAGTAAGCAGCATGGTCTGCTGCAGGTAAGTCCACCCAAGCATTATGAGCCCGGCGCTTCCAGCGCTGGGACTGGGCATATTTATGAGCCTGGTGCCACTGGCGCCAGGACTGGGTCCAAAAGGTCCCAATTGGGACTGGTTGGCACTCGGAACCTGGGTTATGGATCTGCTTCCAAGGGAGTTGGGAAAACCCTGACCTTTTGGAAGCAGAGATCATGACACTGCCCAGGAGATCGCAAACACCAAAGTTGGCTTCTATTCACTGGCAGGCATCCCAAGTTGCATTGGGGCCATTGACTGTACCCATGTGGAATTGGTGGTCCCACATCACAATGAAGTAGTCTACCGAAACAGAAAGCAATTCCACTCCATCAATGTCCAAATGGTATGTGACGTGAACAAGATAATCACACATTGTTGTGCCCGATTTCCCGGATCAACCCATGATTCTATGGTCCTGCGGAACTCAACCATACCACGCTACATGGAGCGACAAGCAAGACAACATTTGTGGCTACTTGGTGAGTAGCAGGGCACCCACATGGCTTTGTGATTGGGGGTGGAGAGATACATACTCCAACTGGGTGTGATTGGGGGAGGGAGATACATACTCCAACTGGGTGTGATTGGGGGGGGAGAGATACATACTCCAACTGGGTGTTGACTGTCGTCCGTAGGACAAATGGACATACAGATGTATGCCAATGTCCACCAGGGAAGGCAACAATGTACTTGAGAAGAACCCACATGCAATTTGAAGCTGCACAACATTGAGAACAATCCAGGTTTCCAAATATTACACATCCATCCACATCCACGTTGCACATCATGCCACACCACATAATACACAAATCAGCAACATGGCGTCAAGATAGTTATACAGAATTAGCGCAGCACAACATCAATACAGCAATGTGCCCTTGAATGCATGCAAAGGGATCACCCCTAGCCATAGCATTGAACCACACACCTATAGCACCACTGAAGTGATGCTTCACAGCATGGCAACATCGATGTCGGAATGGCAGTACACTAGCAGTGTGGTACCAAATTTGCCTGGGCCCAGGGACACCTAAGACCTGGCCTCACCCAGGACATGTCATTTACTGTCGGAGGCATGAATCGGGCATGTCCACTTGCAGGGTCGAGCTCACCTTTGCACATTGCAGTCACACAGATCATCTGCATGCATGCTGGTAATCGTGGATTTCAATCACAATGCAAAGTCGATTTGTGTGATATGTACAGGCCGCTCTTGAGGTGAACAGTAACAGGTCCCATTCTTCCCCCATACAGGTGATGCCGGCTATCCTCTGAAGAGGTGGCTCCTTACCCCTGTACAGAACCCACAGAACAGGCACGAAGAGGACTACAATCGTGCACATAACCGTACCCGCGTCGTGATTGAGCAGATATTTGGCCTTTTGAAGACACGGTTCAGGTGCATAAGCAGATCGGGTGGGGCTCTCCTGTACGGCCATGAGAAGGTGGCCAAGATCACCATGGCATGTGTCATGCTGCACAATATGTGTATCAGACGGAATGTAACACTGCCCCCTGACGTTGAAATGCAACCACCTGATGAGGATGATGATGGTGATGAGGACGGAGGTGACGGGGATGCTGGTCATGCAAGAGGCGATGCCCAGGAGGGACGCGATGTGCGACAGCATCTGATCAACCAAATATTCTGAGACACATGGTTTAACTCTGTAGGATGGATATGGGTATTAGTGCACTGGTGTCTGTGGTGAAGCGCACAATGGACCCTCTCACCAATAAAGTACACATACACAATGACGAAGTCCAAGCCTGTGTTTCAACTAGTCACCAGTGTATTAAGGTATAATGAGATGAAAAAGTGCATGTCCCCAACTATCCCACCACCCTTTAACCCACCCCACCCCCCCACAACACTCCCGATAACCACTCTTTCGCCCCTCCCCCCAAAACACTCCCAAAACACCCTTTCCACCCTCCCCCCACAACACTCCCGAAACACCCTTTCCCTCCTCCCCCCACAACAACCCCATGTGTGGCTTGCACAATGTTGGTGTCCTGCTGCACACATGCCAGATAGACCCTGCTGTCCCTATTTCCCATTGCCACCACCACCATTAGGAGGTTGGGATGATGTGCGCCTCGTGGTGCGCATGGAGCGGCAGAGGGGGCTTGTCTGCCTTGAACTCGCAGATGATGAGGTGGCTGTCTGTTCCTGTGGTGGTGGTGGGAACTGGCGGTCCATCTCGTCCACTATGCGTGTGAGGACCTGCCTCAGTTGGCCAATCTCCATGCACAGCCTGTTGGTACAGGCTTCCATCACCTCCCTCGAGTGCCTAGCCGTCTCTGTGATCTCCCCCCTGAGATGGGCAGCCTCTTCCACATGCTGCCCAACCAGCACTGTAATGTCCTCCTGGCGCTGCCTGATGGTGGCCAGTTCATGGCCATTGTGGCCAGCTTGTGGTGTGGCTGCTGCGCCTTCCTCTACATCCCGAACATCAGGTGAGGCCACCAGTGGGCTCCAGCACCCTCCCGTGTTCTCCTCGCCAGACTGGCCATGGACACTGGATCCTGGTGTTGGCCGTGGAGTTGCTTCTGGGCTTCCTGGGA
This sequence comes from Ambystoma mexicanum, assembly GCF_040938575.1. Lineage (NCBI taxonomy): Eukaryota > Metazoa > Chordata > Amphibia > Caudata > Ambystomatidae > Ambystoma > Ambystoma mexicanum. Next base: position 790,364,046 of record NC_090937.1, on the reverse strand, counting down.
GGGGTGGGGGTGTGCATTTGAATGGTGAACTCTATAGGGTCCTCCACATCTGACAGCGGTGCTGTGGCTGCTGCCTCATCAGCGGAACTTGTAGCAGCGGAGGGTGGGCCCTCCGTGGGTGTAACCTGTGGTGGGGGGTTCACATCAGTGGGTGTGGCAATTGTTGCTGGTGTAGACTGCGGTATTGGTGCAGTGGCGCTCTTGCGATATTTGACCCTCTGCAGGGGCTCACTCCTCCCTGTGCCCCTTGATGTGGGGGGGGTGTCCCCTGTCTCCTGTGCCCTGGGCTGTTTCTTGGCAGGGGGAGCTTGAGTCGCAGTGGCAGGTTCTTCGCTGCCTGTATGTGAGCCTGACGGGGAAAAAGAGGGGGATGGCATTGGTGATGCTTCAACGTGCTTCATGCAGATTCAGTTCATCATGCTGTTCTGTGTATTGGGACTTCATTGGTGGGGATTCAGGTGATGGGGCTGTTGAGTGGGTCATCCATGCATGGGTCTGTGTGGCACTTGTCTGTGGTGATGCGTGCATGTGTGTGTGTTGGGGTGTGACACTCACATGGGCAGGGTTGTGTGCATGTATGATTGTGGCCGCATCCATGAGGTAAATCTGGGCACACATTTGGGGGGTGCCTCAACATTCACAGTGCATTGTTTCATGTGTACACTCAATCGTGCTGGCGCAGGTCTCCTCCCACTCCTTCAATTTAATTGGTGAACCAGCGCCACCTCCTGTGGCCATGGCCAGCTGGCGGTTCACGACAGTATGCTGCGGACCCGGAGGCAGAGATCGTCCCAACGCTTCATGCACTCCCTGACGGTGTGGGTGGTGGTACCCACCGCACTCACTTTCAGGGCGACCTCTGCCCAGATGGCCTTTTTCTGGATCAGGGTCTCCCGCCGCATGTCGTTGGCAAATACCACATCAGAGTATGCTGCTAGGGTCTCTGTCAGCATTATGAGTTTCTCGTTTGCAAACTTCTCTTTACGCTGGTGGTCGGTGTTTTTTTTTATGGCCTTTGGCATGGTGAGGGGATCCTTGTGGCTTTGGGATGGCACAGTTGTCGAAACAGGTCCAGGGGGCAGAGGATGGCAATGGATTGTGTTTTTAAAGATGGCTTCCGTGCTCTTTTCCGTTCCTGTGCGATGACGCTATTTCTGGTTCCGCTATTTAACAGTGACCGCTAATAGCGGTGACCGGCTAAGGTTTTTTTTGGGGTCTTTAACGGCATGGCGGTAGGGTCATTACCGGCATGGCGCTATGCTCGTGTCCCCGTACTCGTAATGGTACGCAATTAGCGGCCTCTTGCCAAGGCGGACACGTTAATAGCGCCATGCCGGTAAATGCTGTTTTTTTACCGTGTACCGTGTAATGAGGCCCATTGAGTCCATTGGACTCATTGTGGCTTTTTGGCCGAATTACCGCAGCAGAAATTCCGAAGATTTCTGCGTTGAATTGGTGGATTTCCCTGGAGACAAATCTTCCACTCCAGGCCCAAAATCGTAATTTGGCATAGTGGTAAAGTTGGTGGTAATGGAGTGACCACCAACTTTACCACTTACCACCAAATTTGTAATGAGGCCGGCATTTTTCTCTGCGCAGAAGTACGTTTGCAAGGTACTGTGGCAGATACTGAAGTCTTGGACTGGTTGATGAGTTTTCTGTATAATGACATATGACAATTTTATTTTAGCCAATGTGTTTTGAAAAAGTGTTGTAAGGTTTATAAAGAATTGCAGTGGCTGGGAAGAGGAAATAGCTTTTCAAACTCTCTTCTGCAATGGTAGCTCACAAAGTGGCTTACCTCATTAGTCAGTTGCACACATGGAAAATAATGTGCACAAATCAGCCAACTGGTTCCGCACATAGAGAAAAATAATTAGAGGGAACATTGGCCTCGCCCATCAAAATGGAGGCCGAGACTTCCTGAAAAAATCCCATGGGATGTTGAGAAAACGGTATTCTGGATCTCGCGTGGTGTTCCTGGGTCTGCTCTTGCCCTCTTTGCCCACTCCAACTTTGCACCAAGGGAAACCTTATGAGGTGGGCCTGGATGCGCATCTGTGTCCCTGAGGGGGCCTTGCTAGGACAGGAATGGTTGGCCCTACTGGCTCTGTAACAGGTAGCTATAGGGGCAGTGGCTCATTCCGTGAGGCACTCCCTCCTTACCAGCTCTGTCCTGAAAAGCATAGCTGAGATTGGTGCCCTATTCATCATAGCCTGTTAATGAATGTTGCAGTGGACTGTGAGAAAAAACAGGCTCACACATTAATTTCTGCTGATGGCAAACTGATATGATGTTTTAATTGGCTTTTAAGTTAAGGAAAGCAGCATCTTGAATCTAACCTGGACTTAGACTAATCCTCGACCAATTCAATAGCAAAATGTCATACGTGTTGGCACAGGAGACAGACATGTGCTGGGTTTTAGGTTTGAATAATAATGACTGCTCAGTGGGGAACATTTACCTCCAACGCGGATCCTAATACAATGTTTTCACACTGTTGATATAGCAATTGCAGCTACTCACCGCATGCAAGGTAGCACCCCTGCTGCTATACTACTTTTGGACCTAGCTCCTTACTGTAATATGCAATAGGCTTCTGGTGGTGTCCTTGAGTTTGTGTCAGTACTGCGAGAGCAAACCATTTCCTATCATGGCAATATAGGGGACATTTATATTGGCAATTAACCAATCCAAAAGCAGGGGCTTCAGTTATTTATGTGGGTATGTTTATGAATGAGTCATCTGCCTCTAGTGACCACTGTAAAGGTTCTACAGTAATGGCCTTATAGTGTTGTAAAGGTTTCACCATTTGGGTATATCCTAAAATGCATTGTCTACCTTATCACACCATATCTAGAAATGCTCTCATCTCTGTAATAGTTTGCAGTTTTGTAGTTTTGTGCACTGCCTCTTTTCTGGAGGAGTCGTGACTATATGACCAATTAAAATATCATGTTACAAATAGTGTTTGTTTCCCTACACAACTGCAACTTCTGTTTTGAACCTCTATAACACTTGCTGGCTATTGTGATCAATAAAACATATGTTTCCAATTTGCAAGCCTCGTAGGAAGGGTAGGCTAACAAGTCATCTACATACTGCAGCAGCACTGACTTTTCTTAAAAATGTAAGTCATCTAAATGTTTCATGAGCTGCTAGGAAAACAGAGTGGAGGGCTCAGTGTACACCTGTGACAGCCTGGTCCATGTTTACTCAATTCTCCTATGGGAAAATGCAAACAAGTACTGCCTATCCTTATGTGTAGGTATAGAGAAGCAGAACTCAAATCCACTACTGTGAAATGGTTGGCTGATGGTGGTATGCACTATAAAATGGTGGATGGATTGGGTACAATGGGGAATTAAAGATTTGTACAAATCTATAACTATTCCTACCAGGCTTCTCGACCGGCAGAATTGGAGTATTACAACTAAGGTAAGAATACATATGCCTTGATTTCAGAAGTGACTGTATAACATGTTTCATTGAGCTCTGGGGAATATCAGGCAATTTCTTACAGCAGTCAATTGTTATCTTTACAGGTTCAACACTGTGACAGTTTCTTACCTTATATCACAGAGAGTCCACAAGGACAATGGTGCCTTATGGATTAGTTCTTTGAAAATTGGGATGACCAATCTGCTGTCTCAGATGACATGACCTATCTGGTGAGAACTGGAGGACTTCACAACTGCTGCAGTCTTTTTACTGTGAACACTCAAAAGTACACTGTTAGGTGTATAATAGTGCAGTTCAGCTGACATAAGAGATCTCTTCCCAGGAAATTGACAAGAGCAAAGGGATTAAGTAGAAATGAATGCGTGTCAGTGATAGGACCAAACGTAATCAGAAGGGCTATGTGGCCTGGTGTACCAAGGAGGCGTTGGCTATTCCTATACCTTTCACAGTCTCTCAGGATAATGGCACATCAGGGAAACGCTCTGAACGGGTTGCAGTTTTGCTTGAACCTGTATCTACCAAGAACGGATTGTCCGCGAACCTCACATTATTATCAGGGGGTTGATAATGAATGTATCTCCCAGGCTGAGTGAGAATGGAACTGGGACAATTAAGGGTGGTAATGGCCCATAAGGAGCAATATTTGTCGATAGGGTTTGGGAAGGTACCTGGTGCAATTTCATTAGGATTGGGGGCAAAGAATTCCCAGCACTCATACTCAAACATGGGAGTTGACCTTGTAACTATGCATTAGGAAAACGTTTCTACTGAGGTCTGTAGTGGCATTCATTTTTCAAATGCCCCATTTGTTCGCAGTAATTATATGCCATGCAGTCAATATACCATCTCTGCTCACCATATCTCCAAGCTGCCCTGTTGCCCGTGTTGAGTCGGAATTGTGGCCCATATGCCCTAGCACCCAAAACCACCCTGGAACCCATCCCTAGCCCAAGGGGATTCTTGTATCTTCCCTTGAGATTTCTACAAATGCAAGGTCAGTTTAACTTCTTTTCAATATTTTCCTTCTTTTATTACTGGCACACGACACAATGATTTTCCGCTGTTGCTCATTCTAATGAAGGATTTTTTTGCCACCATATACAAATTATTTTCAGGTGTGCTTGTATCATGGGTAACAGGTCTGTGACAAAAGAATTAGCTATTGCTTCCTGTGTTGTCCCATTGGGCTTGGTGAGACCCGAGTGCTACATAAACACTATCTTCAATCGGTCCAGATCGTCTGCCAGTGATTCAACCATATTGTTTTTGCTGTTTCTGATTCTGCATCAGTCAGTTTTCTGAAAACAGATCTCAGGAATGGCAGTAATTAAACTGTTCCTAGCTTGCTCCAGGGCTTCGCCAGTGCAAGGATCTGCCACTCGCCAATTTTCTTCCCAGTTAAGTCTTTGGGCCTCATTACGAGTCAGCCAGTCCGGAAAGAATGGTGGTGGTAAATCCGCCACCACCGTTCTTTCCGGACCGGCTGATCTCGAGATCTGCAGGTGGGAGGTGTCACTCCCGCCAGGTCTGACCTGGCAGGTTTAACACCACCCGCCTGGAGGCGGACGTGGAAACACCAGCACCATTACAGCATGTGCCGATGTTTCCACTTCCCCATTCCCATGGAGTCCTATGGGACTCCATGGGAATGGGGATTTACCGAATTCTGCCTCCGGAATTACCGGGTCACCGGGGTTGTAATGCCCCAGTGATTCCGGGAATCACGCAGGCAAATGGTAATATGAGTCCGGCGGTAACCTGCTGGAATTTACGGCACGGTTACCGCCTGACTCGTAATGAGGCCCTTTGTCTGACACCGGGAGGCATAATCACCATCATAGACTGATTCGTATCATCCCAAGCAGGATTAGAACACTGTAGAACCGTAAGAATCTTCGCAATAAATCATTGAGATTTGTCTCTGATATTTGGGATTCTTTGGCCAAGTTAGGCTAATACCTAGGAGTCTAGGGAACATGCACAGTAAGTAAGCAGGGATTTTCCCCTTCTCCCACTGGGATTCCAAGCATCTGCCAAAGGGGGTGCCAAGTTCACTGGAGGATCAGCCTCATAGGCCTGTCCACAAGGCTTTCTGGGGCCTGGGTCCAACATACCTTCAGCTATCCCTCCGCAAATACCTCCCATCTCGAGCACTCCGCTCCTCTACCTCTAACTCCCTCAGGGTCAGTCGTTTCTCAAAGAAACAAGCCGGGGGTAGATCTCCGTCTTCGGCTGGGGCCTCCCTCTGGAACAGCCTCCCTGCCACTCTAAAACTTGAGGAGAACCATCTCCGGTTCCGGAAGCACCTCAAAACCTTCCTCTTTGCTTCTGCCTTCTCCTCCCCTCTCCCCTGTTGATTCTGCTCTCCCTCGGCACCATGCACCTGGCCACCCTCTGTCCTCTGGGCCCAGGTACCTGCTCATCGTGCCACCCTCACGCACTGCCTCCGGGCCACCCTCTGCACTGGGGTCTGTATCTGTACCTATAAAGCCCTCCCCTTCCTGCACTTTCAGACCTACACGGCCTGCTGCCATAAACCCAGCACTTGCCACTTGCTGGCTGCACTCCCATTGTTTGTTGCCTTTTTATTTATTATTTTATTATTATTTTGTTTTTTTTTCCTTCTCGTTCCGCACTCTCCTTTTGTTCCCCCTTCCATGCACTTCTCCCCCTTCTCCCTCTACCCTGCACTTGCACGTTCTCAATGTCACTGGGCCTAGTAAGATCGTAGTTTTTGTTCTCCCCTGTTCCCTTTCGCTGCCTGGTCGCGCTCTGAAACACTTGTGTATGAGCGAGATAGAAATAAAATATCAATCAATCAATCAATATGATGTGCCTCCCGTTGTCACTGATGGAGTACAAGAGGGCAGTGCAATGGGCATCTGTTTAAAAACAAGAACACTTGAGATGCTAGGTCCTGACTTCAGCTGTGCATTCGACACAGGCATATGCTGAGGTTGTTTAATAAGTGATTGAGCGAGAATTTGCACACTAATAAAGAAGAAACTAATATCTTGAGAGGACTAATTATCTGTCATTTTAGGGTATGACTTGATATGATATGATATAAGACATTTTTAATGCGCCTGTACACAAGTATTTCTAGGGCAACAAGACAAGCGAGCGAATACAGGGGGAGGACAAGTCAAACGGTCTTACTAGGCCTTCTGACATACAGATTAAGCAAGTGCAAGAACGAGAAGAGCAAGGGGTACGGGGAGAAGTGCCAGGGAGAGGGAAGGGAAAACAGGGCAGCAATGCTTTGAGTAAGGGCAACAGAGGGCAGCGTGGCTCTGATTAAGCGCAGCACGGGGCAGCGCGCCTTTGGGTAAGTCCAAGGAGGCACATGACTGTAGAAGTTACAGTTACAGCCCCTGAGTGAGTGGAAGGCCGGAAGCAGCACAGGGGTGACTGATCAGGAGAAAGCCTGGAACCCAGTGAGACTCTGAGGGTAGCCAAACAGCAGCAGTCAGTGTGGCAGAAAGGTAGATAAGGTAGGTCAGCAGGGGAGGGAGAGACAGAAAGCAGAGGAGAAGAGGAAGGTTTTGAGCTGCTTCCGGAACTTCAAGTGACCTGGCTCAAGTTTGAGAAGGGCAGGTAGGCCATTCCAGAGGGAGACACCTGGAGAGAAGTGAGATCTACCCCCCACTCTCTGCCTGGAGAAGCATCTGACCCTTCAAGAGTTCAAGGTCGCTGAGCGAAGGGCTCAAGAAGGAAGGTATTTAGGAAGAGAGCATTGGTTGTAGTGCAAGCCCCGGCCTCAGAAAGCCTTGTGGACAATGCAAAGGGTCTTGAATGTGGTTCTTGCAGCCACTGGGAGCCAGTGGAGAGATATCAGGGCTGGAGAGATACGGTTAATGGGCTTGAGGCCAAGGATAAGCCTCGCAGTCCTGTTCTGGATTAGCTGCCAAGGGCAGAGCGTAGCAGAAGGCAAATTGAGAAAGAGGCTGTTGCAGTAGTGCAGCCTAGAGAGAACGAGGGCTCTGGATACAGTGAGCTTCTAGGGGAAGGTGATAAAGGGAAGAGTACCTTTGAGGAGGTGCAGCTGGTAGTGGGACTTCTTGGCAAAGAGCAAATGATTTTCCAGGCCATTTTACACTTAAGAACCTAATATGTCATATCAGCCATTCACTTGAATCTTTTAGTACTCTGATTGTGTATGTGTTATGTCTGGTTGTTGCCTCTTCTATCCATATGGCATATGCCCACCACTGTCTCAGGCTCACCTTCTCCTTTTGTGCTTCTGGTGCATATCTCAAAGCCACCAATTTATCCAAATTAAAAGTACCCTCCACCGTGAACTGATTATGGGCCTCATTACAACCCAGGCGTTAAGGGTTTAACGGCGCCGTCGGCGCCGTTAACCCTTAACGCCTGATTACCATTTTAACGCCTGCTTTTAGCAGGCGTTAAAATGCAAGGCGCTAACCCGCCTTGGTGCTTATTACGGCACCGTAATTCACGGTGCCGTAATTAGCGCCTTCCCCACTCCCATTATGCCCTATGGGGCAAAAATGGGAATGGGGAAGGGTAAATGGGGAATGGGGATTTACCGCCCCACTCACCTTGGAATGGGGCGATAAATGCGCCATCCACCATGGTGTAAACAGAGTTTACACCATGGTGGTAAAGTAGGGAACTTACCGCCTGGGTTGTAATGAGGCCCTATGTGTGTTGTCCTACTTTCAGAGGTGCCAGACCTCAAGGAACTAACATGTAGCAATATTATAATTAGCATACATAAAATTGGCAGGTTCCTCCACCTGCTCAGAGTGTTCTTTTCCCAAATCTGTCCCTTGTTTTAGTGCCTCTCACTCAATAACACTTGCCGCTCCTGTACCAATCAAACTGTGACTCCACTCTAGTGCAATCTAGAGAAGGAAGGGTGTTTTACTGAGATACTGCAGAGTGGTCCTGTAAGGTTTATAAGGACACTTGATCTATATTTGCCCAGGCTGTCCCTATTTATTTTGGGCAGTATAGTTTGCCATTACCTAACAGGTCCTGTTTTATCAACCGCTTTGTATTTTTTTTCACAGTGAGTGACTAACTGTATATACCAGAATACAAGAAAGGGTTTGGATCCACAAACATTTACCAGACCAGAAAGCAGAATATACCAGAGACTCTAACAGCCCTTACCAGACCAGAACGACCTAAACTAATATTTACACCAGAACACAATAAATATATCATGCCCATATTCATAATAATAAGCATGGCAAAACTAAGCAGCAAAACCAGAAATACAACCCCAACCCTGAAACATATCCGCTTCTTGTTTAACCATCACAAAAACTGTCGCCACTCCTGAGCAGCCCACACAAGTACATTTCTTACGGTCAACCTTCTCCTGATCATCCATTGAAGTTTTTAGCCAGGCCTCCTAATCCATTTATTTTACTTATGCTCTTCTATGCACCTTTGCTGTGCAACACATCTAAGTTGCGGTAACCAACTGTCAGAGAATCCAAGCTCACACGTCAGTTTGGGGTGATGGCAAATTGAAGTGATTTATTCATTGATTTGCAGGTCAAGTAAAACATCATCCTGCATCTAAGTGGGATTCCACCTAACTAACTTGATGTACCCAACAGACACCTTACCTTCATAGATTGTTGGTCATCTGACTAGGTAAGGTAAGAGAATACTATGGCTAGGCCTTCTGGCACAGTTATCCTGCCTCCCACCAAAACAATACAAGTATGGAAAAAACATCACAGTCCATCTTCATTATCATTGCTGGAAGTTAGTGTGATGGTGCCTTTCCTGATTGGATGAGGGGCATAAACCCCACCCTCTGTGATATCTTCTGTCTTTCTTCTCATCACCTGACGGGCATTGGACCTCCAACCTCCTGACATTATCCAGTTTCGGAGAATGACTCATTGTCAGTTAATACTGGTTCTTACCACTGTGCTCAGGCCACAGATCTTGCCCTATTAACCGTGGCTAGTCTGAGACCTGAAGTCTTAGTTCCTTATGTGCATGTGTGAATGAGTTAACCATCTGGAAGATGCATTATCAATGTATAAGAAGAAATAGGACCCTAATGAAAGTCCTCTAAAAAAACAAAGGGATTTATATTTATGACTTGTACCGGCAATCCGAGGTGAGTGGAAGTGTCCCGTGAGCCATCCGACCCCATTTTTAACATTTAGAAGGTCCCCCAAGGCCCTGCTTAGCCCGCTGCTGCCCGCTCTCCCTCCCACATCCCTTCCTGGTTTGTGAGCCCGCCCTCCTCCATCCCCGCCCATCGTGCCGTGATTGGGCCGTGTAGTGTTGTTCTCCCCATCCCAACGCTCGTTGCAGGCCCCAGCCCCCTCACTTGTACCGGCAATCCGAGGTGAGTGGAAGTGTCCCGTGAGCCATCCGACCCCATTTTTAACATTTAGAAGGTCCCCCAAGGCCCTGCTTAGCCCGCTGCTGCCCGTTCTCCCTCCCACATCCCTTCCTGGTTTGTGAGCCCGTCCTCCTCCATCCCCGCCCATCGTGCCGTGATTGGGCCGTGTAGTGTTGTTCTCCCCATCCCAACGCTCGTTGCAGGCCCCAGCCCCCTCACTTGTACCGGCAATCCGAGGTGAGTGGAAGTGTCCCGTGAGCCATCCGACCCCATTTTTAACATTTAGAAGGTCCCCCAAGGCCCTGCTTAGCCCGCTGCTGCCCGTTCTCCCTCCCACATCCCTTCCTGGTTTGTGAGCCCGCCCTCCTCCATCCCCGCCCATCGTGCCGTGATTGGGCCATGTAGTGTTGTTCTCCCCATCCCAACGCTCGTTGCAGGCCCCAGCCCCCTCACTTGTACCGGCAATCCGAGGTGAGTGGAAGTGTCCCGTGAGCCATCCGACCCCATCTTTAACATTTAGAAGGTCCCCCAAGGCCCTGCTTAGCCCGCTGCTGCCCGCTCTCCCTCCCACATCCCTTCCTGGTTTGTGAGCCCGCCCTCCTCCATCCCCGCCCATCGTGCCGTGATTGGGCCGTGTAGTGTTGTTCTCCCCATCCCAACGCTCGTTGCAGGCCCCAGCCCCCTCACTTGTACCGGCAATCCGAGGTGAGTGGAAGTGTCCCGTGAGCCATCCGACCCCATTTTTAACATTTAGAAGGTCCCCCAAGGCCCTGCTTAGCCCGCTGCTGCCCACTCTCCCTCCCACATCCCTTCCTGGTTTGTGAGCCCGCCCTCCTCCATCCCCGCCCATCGTGCCGTGATTGGGCCGTGTAGTGTTGTTCTCCCCATCCCAACGCTCGTTGCAGGCCCCAGCCCCCTCACTTGTACCGGCAATCCGAGGTGAGTGGAAGTGTCCCGTGAGCCATCCGACCCCATTTTTAACATTTAGAAGGTCCCCCAAGGCCCTGCTTAGCCCGCTTCTGCCCGCTCTCCCTCCCGCATCCCTTCCTGGTTTGTGAGCCCGCCCTCCTCCATCCCCGCCCATCGTGCCGTGATTGGGCCGTGTAGTGTTGTTCTCCCCATCCCAACGCTCGTTGCAGGCCCCAGCCCCCTCACTTGTACCGGCAATCCGAGGTGAGTGGAAGTGTCCCGTGAGCCATCCGACCCCATCTTTAACATTTAGAAGGTCCCCCAAGGCCCTGCTTAGCCCGCTGCTGCCCGCTCTCCCTCCCACATCCCTTCCTGGTTTGTGAGCCCGCCCTCCTCCATCCCCACCCATCGTGCCGTGATTGGGCCGTGTAGTGTTGTTCTCCCCATCCCAACGCTCGTTACAGGCCCCTCAGGCCACCTCCCAGCCCGCCCTGCACCCTGATTGGGCCATCCGCTCTGCCTTCCGGGTCTAGCGGCCCGCCCCTTCCTGGTACCACCCACCCCCCACCTCCTGCCCCGCCCATCCCTCCCTTCATCACCAGTCCTCCCAGGGCAGCCCCTGCCCGGCAGCCCCAGCGGCTAAGGGCCCCGAGGCCAAGGGCGACTCCAACAGAGGCGACTCCAGGGAGTGTCAGCAGGTGTCCGCAGGGGACGCCAAGGAAGCCAACAGACACCGGGCACCGACAAAACTGTAAGTGCTGGCTTGGGTGGGACGTAGAGCAATTACTCTGCTCCTGAAAGCTCCCGCCACTCTAACCTACCTTTCAATAGCCTGCAGTCTAACGATAACTAGTACAGTAGCCCGAGAGAACCACACAAATTAGCCTGCGCCACCTCTGAGCAGAAGTGTGAATGTTAGCATATGCCACACTTGATGGAATCTCTAATAGCCTCTCTTTGAAAGCGAATCTAGAAGTGTACCTGTCCACGAAAGTTGATTTTGAAGTACTTTAGAAGCTGAATTCAGACGTATACACAATTGCATTTAGAAGTTGTGACCAATAGCCTCTATGTGAAAGTTGAATTTAGAAGTGCATCTAGAAGTTGCATTTAGAAGTGAACAGAACGCGAGATGTTCATTTAGAAGTGTGCCCAATTTGCCTCTCTGTGAAAAGTTGAATTTAGTAGTGCATTTAGAAGTGTGCCCAATTTGCCTCTCTGTGAAAAGTTGAATTTAGAAGTGCATTTAGAAGTTGCATTTTAGAAGTGAACAGAACGCGAGAAGTCCATTTAGAAGTGTGCCCAAGCTGCCTCTCTGTGAAAAGTTGAATTTAGTAGTGCATTTAGAAGTGTGCCCAATTTGCCTCTCTGTGAAAAGTTGAATTTAGAAGTGCATTTAGAAGTTGCATTTTAGAAGTGAACAGAACGCGAGAAGTCCATTTAGAAGTGTGCCCAAGCTGCCTCTCTGTGAAAAGTTGAATTAAGAAGTTCATTTAGAAGTGTGCCCAATAGCCTCTATGTGAAAGTTGAATTAAGAAGTGCATTTAGAAATGTGCCCAACAGCCTCGCTGAATCTAGAAGTGTACCCAATAGCCGCGCCGTAAATTTAGAAGTGTGCCCAATTGCCTCTCTGTGAAAGTTGATTTTAGAAGTGCACTTAGAAGTCTTTCCAATAGCCTCGCTGTGAACTAAGAAGTGTACCCATTTGCCTCTCTATGAAAAATTGAATTTAAAAGTGCTCTTAGAAGTGTGCCCAATTGCCTCGCTAAATCTAGAAGTGTGCCCAATTGCCTCTCTGTGCATTTAGAAATGTACCCAAGCCCCTACCTGTAAAAAGTTGAATTAGGAAGTGCATTTAGAAGTTGCATTAGAAGTGTGCACAATAGCCTCCCTGTGGAAAGTCAAAAGCAGAAGTGTACCCAATAGACTAATTGTGAATTTAGAAGTGTGCCCAATTTGCCTCCCTTTGAAAAGTTGAATTAAGAAGTTCATTTAGAAGTGTGCCCAATAGCCCCTATGTGAAAGTTGAATTTAGAAGGGCATTTAGAAGTGTGCCCAATTTGCCTCTCTGTGAAAAGTTGAATTTAGAAGTGCATTTAGAAGTGTGCCCAATTTGCCTCTATGTGAAAGTTGAATTTAGAAGTGCATTTAGAAGTGTGCCCAATTTGCCTCTCTGTGAAAAGTTTGAATTAAGAAGTTCATTTAGAAGTGTGCCCAATTTCCCTCTCTATGAAATGTTGAATTAAGAAGTGCATTTAGAAATGTGCCCAACAGCCTCGCTGAATCTAGAAGTGTGCCCAATAGCCGCGCCGTAAATTTAGAAGTGTGCCCAATTGCCTCTCTGTGAAAGTTGATTTTAGAAGTGCACTTAGAAGTCTTTCCAATAGCCTCGCTGTGAACTTAGAAGTGTACCCATTTGCCTCTCTATGAAAAATTGAATTTAAAAGTGCTCTTAGAAGTGTGCCCAATTGCCTCGCTAAATCTAGAAGTGTGCCCAATTGCCTCTCTGTGCATTTAGAAATGTACCCAAGCCCCTACCTGTAAAAAGTTGAATTAGGAAGTGCATTTAGAAGTTGCATTAGAAGTGTGCCCAATAGCCTCCCTGTGGAAAGTCAAAAGCAGAAGTGTACCCAATAGACTAATTGTGAATTTAGAAGTGTGCCCAATTTGCCTCCCTGTGAAAAGTTGAATTAAGAAGTTCATTTAGAAGTGTGCCCAATAGCCCCTATGTGAAAGTTGAATTTAGAAGGGCATTTAGAAGTGTGCCCAATTTGCCTCTCTGTGAAAAGTTGAATTTAGAAGTGCATTTAGAAGTGTGCCCAATTTGCCTCTATGTGAAAGTTGAATTTAGAAGTGCATTTAGAAGTGTGCCCATTTTGCCTCTCTGTGAAAAGTTTGAATTAAGAAGTTCATTTAGAAGTGTGCCCAATTTCCCTCTCTATGAAATGTTGAATTAAGAAGTGCATTTAGAAATGTGCCCAACAGCCTCGCTGAATCTAGAAGTGTGCCCAATAGCCGCGCCATAAATTTAGAAGTGTGCCCAATTGCCTCTCTGTGAAAGTTGATTTTAGAAGTGCACTTCGAAGTCTTTCTAATAGCCTCGCTGTGAACTTAGAAGTGTACCCATTTGCCTCTCTATGAAAAATTGAATTTAAAAGTGCTCTTAGAAGTGTGCCCAATTGCCTCGCTAAATCTAGAAGTGTGCCCAATTGCCTCTCTGTGCATTTAGAAATGTACCCAAGCCCCTACCTGTAAAAAGTTGAATTAGGAAGTGCATTTAGAAGTGGCATTAGAAGTGTGCCCAATAGCCTCCCTGTGGAAAGTCAAAAGCAGAAGTGTACCCAATAGACTAATTGTGAATTTAGAAGTGTGCCCAATTTGCCTCCCTGTGAAAAGTTGAATTAAGAAGTTCATTTAGAAGTGTGCCCAATAGCCCCTATGTGAAAGTTGAATTAAGAAGGGCATTTAGAAGTGTGCCCAATTTGCCTCTCTGTGAAAAGTTGAATTTAGAAGTGCATTTAGAAGTGTGCCCAATTTGCCTCTATGTGAAAGTTGAATTTAGAAGTGCATTTAGAAGTGTGCCCAATTTGCCTCTCTGTGAAAAGTTGAATTTAGAAGTGCTTTTAGAAGTGTACCCAATTTGCCTCTCTGTGGAAAGTTGAATTTAGAAGTGCATTTAGAAGTGTGCCCAATTTGCCTCTCTGTGAAAAGTTGAATTAAGAAGCTCAATTAGAAGTGTGTCCAAGTTGCCTCTCTGTGAAAAGTTGAATTAAGAAGTTCATTTAGAAGTGTGCCCAATAGCCTCTATGTGAAAGTTGAATTTAGAAGTGCATTTAGAAGTTGCATTTTAGAAGTGAACAGAACGCGAGAAGTCCATTTAGAAGTGTGCCCAATCTCCCTCTCTATGAAATGTTGAATTAAGAAGTGCATTTAGAAATGTGCCCAACAGCCTCGCTGAATCTAGAAGTGTGCCCAATAGCCGCGCCGTAAATTTAGAAGTGTGCCCAATTGCCTCTCTGTGAAAGTTGATTTTAGAATTTCCCTCTCTATGAAATGTTGAATTAAGAAGTGCATTTAGAAATGTGCCCAACAGCCTCGCTGAATCTAGAAGTGTGCCCAATAGCCGCGCCGTAAATTTAGAAGTGTGCTCAATTGCCTCTCTGTGAAAGTTGATTTTAGAAGTGCACTTAGAAGTCTTCCCAATAGCCTCGCTGTGAACTTAGTACTGTACCCATTTGCCTCTCTATGAAAAGTTGAATTTAAAAGTGCTCTTAGAAGTGTGCCCAATTGCCTCTCTCTGCATTTAGAAATGTACCCAAGCCCCTACCTGTAAAAAGTTGAATTAAGAAGTGCATTTAGAAGTTGCATTAGAAGTGCGCCCAATAGCCTCCCTGTGGAAAGTCAAAAGTAGAAGTGTACCCATAGACTAATTGTGAATTTAGAAGTGTGCCCAACAGACTCTCTGTGAAAAGTTGAATTAAGAAACTCATTTAGAAGTATGCACAATAGCCTCCATATGAAAGTTGAATTCAGAAGTGCATTTAGAAGTTGCATTTAGAAGTGAACAGAACGCGAGAAGTCCGTTTAGTTGTGTGCCCAACTTGCCTCTCTGTGAAAGTTGAATTTAGAAAGTTACCCACCCCGAAAGTTACATTTAGAAGTGTGCCCAATAGCCTATCTATTCATCTATAAGTGAACCCAACTGACTATCGGTGATAGTTGAATTTAGAAGTGTGCTCAACAACCTGTCTGTGAAACTCAGATTTAGAAATAACCAACGGTATAGCTGTGTAATGTAGAATCTAAATCGATGACTAATCTACAAAGTTGATTTATATCCATGCCTAATACCCTCCCTGCATAAAGATGAATTGAAAGAAGTCCACCACCACCATGCTCTATTCAATCCTATTAGTATAACTAAAAACATAGTTGTGTAATATAGATTCTAAATCTGTGCCCAATCAACCTCCCTGTGAAACTCTGATTTAGAAATAACTAACAGCATAGCTATGTAATGTAGAATCTAAAACAGTGACTAATAATCTATCTACAAAGTTGATTTAGATCCATGCCTAATACCCTCCTTGTATAAAGGTGAATTGAAAGAAGTCCACCACTACCGTGCCCTATTCAATCCCAACAGTATAACTAACAGTATATCTGTGTAATAGAATCCAAAACTGTCACTAATAATCTAATACCCCCTCTAAGCAAATTGAATCTAGAGGCTGACCGAATATCTTCTCTGTGTACAGGTGAACTTAGAAGTGCACCCAATAAACTAAAATCACCTCTGTTTACTATTCTATCTAGAAAACCACCAATAGTCTAGTATCATCTTCAAGCAATTGAACCTAAGGTGTGCCTAAAAGCGTATCACCACCACCGCGCCTCAGAACTACAATCAGAAAGCCCTCCTAAATCAACCTAAAAGCTCGCACCAATCATGAGTGCACCCACTCCTCAAGAGTCAGCCAGAAACAAACCCCCTGGACCACCCCCACTCTCCGATCTGTCTTCCCTGCCGCCCCCCCCTCCCAAATCTCTCCAACCTCCTTCGCACCCCCTGCCTTTCCCCTCTCCAAACACCAAGCCAGGGGGGCACGATGGTGAGCCACTCACCCCAAGACCACTCATCCCCT
Source organism: Ambystoma mexicanum (assembly GCF_040938575.1). Classification (NCBI taxonomy): domain Eukaryota; kingdom Metazoa; phylum Chordata; class Amphibia; order Caudata; family Ambystomatidae; genus Ambystoma; species Ambystoma mexicanum. The sequence continues at coordinate 790,347,686 of NC_090937.1, read as the reverse complement.
GAACCCCACCCCCGACCCACCAGCATTACCCATACCCGCTCCCCTCACTGTAATTCCTGGCACACCCCACCCTGTATTCTCCCACCTCCCACCCTCCCCTCATACCCCTGCCACCATGCCCCCCCGACCACACCCTTTCCCCTCCCTAAAAACTGCACGCCTAGCCCTAGCAAGAACTGAAGCTGCATCCCTCTCCCCCTCCGACCCCCCTACTCTCTCCCACACACCAGTCGCAACAAAGAAGCTAAAAAGGAAACGTTCCTTGTCCCCTTCAATCTCTCAGCACTCCTCACCTCCCTTGTCTCGACCCATCACCTCTATCCCGCAATCTCCTCCTTCCCCCATGGCTTCTCCCTGCCTGAAACCCCTCTCCCTCGATTTCACATCACCTGCAACTGAAACCCCTAACCGCCAACACCCCTCCTTCAAATCCCCCAACCCAAACCCGATCATCCTATCACACGCAGCCTTCCAACCCCACCCGAAGCCGGCCAATCTCTCTGCTCGCCCACTATTCCCATCTATCATCACCCACCCTACCCCCCTCTGTCCACCCTCTTCTCCACCGCCCCATCCCGCTCCAGCACCAAGACCATCCTTGACTGCCGATGTGAACTGCATCCTATTTAACGCCCGATCTGTGGCAAAAAACAGACATTGCATCTTTGATCTCCTCGCCTCAATCAAACCAGACCTAGTTTTCATTACTGAAACCTGGTTCTCTGACGACTTCGGCCCAATCGCTAATGAAGCCTTCCCGCCTGACTACTCCCTCATCCCACTGAACCGTCCGTCCAGGGGAGGGGGGATAGCATTCGTCTTCAAATCTCTCTTCCCGCCTCAATCATCGACAAGCAACCCTCCATTCCATCCTGCGAATCTCTCCTCGTTAAACTATCCCTCTCCCCGTCGCTCTCACACACCTTCCTAATAATCTACAGGCCCCCTGGCTACGATAGACACTTCGCAAACAACCTTTGCGATTCTATTGCCACCCTCCAACTAAACCATCCCAACCTCATCCTTCTTGGAGACTTCAACATATGGCTCGACATCCCCACCAACCCTATGACATACTCCCTGATTGACGGTTTAGATGCAATTAATCTCCAACCCCACACAAACGGCCCGACTCACTATAAAGGACACACCCTTGATGCCATCTTTAGCTCCAACTCCCTGACCCATCTAATGCCGCCCACCCCTGTCATCTGGTCTGATCACTTCATTCTCTCGTTCGCCATCCACTCACCCGAACCCCTTCCCGTACTCGCATCTGAACCTCCAAACATACGCAAATGCTGGAAGAAACTAATAATCATCCCAGACCTAGCCGAGGCACTCCTCCAGTCTCCTCCACCTACCTATCTCAACAACCAACTAACCCCTGAGGCCTTTGATTCATGGCTCAACGCATCTCTGATGCGGCTCACCCCCTTGTGCAAACCATCAACCCGCCGTGGCCCTTTGCCCAGATGGTTCACCCCTGAGCTGAAGACCACTAAACGACAATACAAATACCTAGAACGCAAATGGCAGAAATAGAAAACCCATGAGAGCAAGACCTCCTTAGCCCGACACCTGTATCGGTACAAAGCCAAAATCCGGAAAGCAAAAAAGGCCCACTACAACTCCCGAATCCTAAACTGCAAAAACCAAAGCAAAGAACTTCACAAAATTATCTCCGAATTCACCAATCCGGCTTGTAACACAACCATCCCGACCGCGTCACAATCACTGTGTGACTCTCTCTCCCTCCACTTTTACTCCACGGCTATCGAAAGGACAAATACTCTAACCACCAAACTGGCTCTCTTACAGCCACCTGGCAATCCTCCGCCCGTACCGGACAGCCCATCAGCTGCGACCTCTACGCAACCAACGTTCAATTCCTTCAGTCCAATATCACCAGAACAATTTCTCAAACTCCTATCCGCCCGCAAACCATCTGGATCACCATTGGACCCCTGCCCTGCCACAACCCTAAAAGAAATCTTTACCTCCACCTGCGCAGGAGAACACGCAAGATCTATCATAAATGCCTCCCTTTCCGCCGGTATCTTTCCAGACGCATTCAAATTGGTGCACGTCAAACCTCTAATTAAAAAACCTTCGCTCGACCCTCTCGAGCCCAAAAACTACCGCCCCATCTCAAACACCAGGTTCCTTGCCAAACTCATTGACCGAACCGCCTACTCCCAACTAAATGCCTTTGTTGAAGCCAACAATCTCCTGGACCCCGCCCAATCAGGATTCAGAACCCGTCATGGAACTGAAACCACCCTAACCTCGATCTGGGATGACCTTAAAATGACAGCCGACTCCGCGGGATGCGCCGCACTAATCCTTCTCGACCTATCGGCCGCCTTTGACACGATCAATCACGCAATCCTCCTGGACCGCCTCCACTCCCTAGGGATACGTGGAACCGCCCTTAAATGGATAGCTTTGTTCCTCAAAGACAGGCACCAAATAACGACACTCTCCGACTTTACCTCCCAAGCCCAACCAGTCGACACAGGAGTCCCACAAGGAGCATGTCTATCCGCCCTCCTGTTCAATCTCTACCTGATCACCCTCCCACCAATAATTCGTTCACACAACATCCTGTGTTACAATTACGCCGACGACACTCAACTAATTCTAAAAATCCTGAACGCAAAACCCAACTCCCGACCGGATATTGCATCCTGCCTCCTGAACATAGAACGCTGGATGACCCAAAGCCACCTCTTGTTAAACCCATCCAAAACAGAAATCATGGTTTGCGGCAACTCTGATCTTCTACTGCACCCACTACCCTGGCCACCCGCCATGGGCAACTCACCGACACCCTCCAACACAGTGAAAAATCTTGGATGCACCCTTGACTCCGACCTAACACTCTCGCGCCAAGTCAATAATGTCTCAAAGTCCTGCCACTACCACCTCAAAAACCTTAGGCGCATCTTTCCATATCTCTCATTTCCAAACAGAGTTTCCGCGGTCCAATCAATCGTCATATCAAGACTGGACTACGGAAACCCCCTATACCTCGGAATTCATGCCTACCAACTGAATAAACTCCAAAGAGCACAAAACGCGGCGGCCAAAGTGCTACTCGCGCTCGGTCCAAGAGACCACGTATCCCCAGCCCTCAAGACACTGCACTGGCTTCCAGTAGCCCGTAGAGTGGCCTTCAAAACCTTATGCCTCACCCATCGAGCACTACATAAAACTGGACCGCAATATCTTCAAGAAAAGTTAATACCTTATCACCCCACTCGCACCCTTAGATCAAGCTCAGCCGGCCTCCTAGTAATTCCCAAGACAAACTCAGTCAGGTTAGGCGGAGCATCATTCTCAGCCTTGGCCCCAACCCTATGGAACTCGCTCCCTCCCCACATCCGCCTAACTAAGGACTTAACGGCATTCCGCAAACTACTAAAAACCTGGCTCTTTCCCTAAAACCAACCGGTTCCAAACCAGCAACACCAATCATCACAATAACACCGACCCAGCAAACCACAAAATAAATAAATAAATAAATAAATAAATAAAAAACAGCTAAACTAACCAGACTGTAACCTACAATGACAAACAGAACTAAAACGAGCAATGGAGATCGAAAACAGCGAAGTGGACAATAGGAATAAATCACTGGGAATGTAGAAAGTGCAGAGAGCGGATGAACGTTGAGACCGGACGAGCGTGGAGAGCAGAAGAGTGTGGAGGGCGTGATTGGACGAGTGGGGAGTACGAATGACTGTGATGAGTATAGATGAGTGTGGAGGATGAATGCTGTCGGCGGGTGAGTGTGGGGGGCAGCTGAGTGTGTAGGTCGGTTGAGTGTAAAGAGCGGACGAAGACGAAGAGCAAATGAATGTGGAAGACGGATGAATGTTGAGAGCTCATGAATGTACAGAGCGGTTGAGTGTAGAGAGCTGAGGAGCGTGGAGAGCGGATGAGCGTGGAGACCCGACAAGCGTGGAGAGCGGCTGACTGTGGAGAGCGGATGAGTGTGGAGGACGTGAGCAGATGAGTGGGGAGAGCGAATGAGTAAAGATTAGTGTGGATAAGCATAGATGAGTTGTAGAAGAGTGTAGGAGGATGAATACTATTGGCGGATGAGTGTGGAGAGCGGATGAATTTGAAGAGCAAATCAATGTGGAGGACGGAAGAGTGTGGAGAGCCGTCGAGTGTAGAGAACAGTCGAGTGTGGAGAGCGGCTATGTGCAGAGAGCGGAGGCACGTGGAGAACAGAAGAGCGTGCAGAGCGGAGGAACGCGCAGAGTGAAGGAGCGTAGATAGCGGAGGCGCGTGGAGAGCAGAGAAGCATGAGAGCGACTGAATGGGGGGAGCGACTGAGTGGGGGAGCGACTGAGTGGGGAGAGCGACTGAGTGGGGAGAGCGGTTGAGTGTGCAGAACGGTGGGGAGAGCGACTAAGTGGGGGATCGACTGAGTGGGGGGAACGGATGAGTGTGGAGAGCGGATGAGTGTAGAAAGCGGATGAGTGCAGAAAGCGGAAGAATGTAGAGAGCAGATGCATATGGAGAGCGGATGAGTATGAGAGCGGATGAATGTCAAGGGCAGATAAGTGTCGAGAGCGGATGAGTGTTGAGAGCAGATGAGTGTCAAGAGCGGGTGAGTGTCGAGAGCGGGTGAGCGTCGAGAGCGGGTGAGTGTCGAGAGCGGATGAATGTCGAGAACAGATAAATGAGGAGGGCGGATGAGTGCGGAGGATGAGAGAGCTGAATATGAGACCGAATGAATATAGATGAGTGTAGATGAGCGGGGAGGAGGAGCGCTGCCGGCGGACGAGTGTGGAGCGCGGATGAGTGTGGAGGTTAGCTGAGAGTAATGAGCGGACGAATATGAAGAGCAAATGAATGTGGAAGACAGATGAATGTGGAGAGCACATGAGTGAGTGTAGAGAGAGGCTGAGTGTAGAGAGAGGTTGAGTGCAGAGAGGCGAGGAGCGTGGAGAGCTGAAGAGTGTCCAGATCAGAGGACCGTGCAGAGCGGAGGCGCGTGGAGAGCGAATGAGCGTGGAGAGCGAATGAGCGTGGAGAGCGAATGAGCGTGGAGAGCGAAAGAGCGTAGAGAGCGAAAGAGCGTAGAGAGCAAAGGAGCGTGGAGAGCGAAGGAGCGTGGAGAGCGAATGAGCGTGGGAGCGGCCGAATGTGGAGTGCGACTGAGAGTGGAGAGCGGCTGAGTGTGCGGAGAGCGGCTGAATGTGCGGAGAGCGGATTAGTGCGGTGAGCGGCCGGGTGTGCGGAGAGCGGCCGAGTGTACGGAGAGCGAACGAGGGTGTGGAGAGCGAACGAGGGTGTGGAGAGCGAACGAGGGTGTGGAGAGCGAACGAGGGTGTGGAGAGCGAACGAGGCTACGGAGAGCGGACGAGTGTGTGGAGAGCGAACGAACGTGTGGAGAGCAAACGAACGTGTGGAGAGTGAACGAATGTGTGGAGAGCGAACGAATGTATGGAACGAACGAACGAACGAACGCATGGAACAAATGAGTTATGGGTGAATAGTGCATAGAGCGGATGTGAAGATAGAACGGACCTGACCGCTCAGAATTGCGCGACGTGCTTATTTTGTTTTGGAATACAAAGAATCTTTGAAAGAGCATACTGCATATCACACCCCACGCTTACTCTCTCCTTACACCACCATTCAACTAGAACACAGAGATACTATGACACCATTCGGTATAACTGTTCTCATATCAACATCTGCCGCTCACCCCCCATCACTCTAAGTAAACATGGCTGGTCTCACACCCCCAGCCAGGCGTATCTCCTCAGGCCTAACGCCGCCACACTCGGTCTGGATAATTCCAGCCAGACCGAACACATATCCCTGATCTCTCAACCACCACACCTACCGCTAAGAAGCAGCTACCACATGAATTCTGCACCAGCTGCACACATACCGGTGCGCACACGCACCTTTGGACTCTCTCTAATCTTTCCACTGACCCGAACTTCGGTTCCCAAGGGCGTTCAACCTACCAGCGCCTTCAGACCATACCAATGGTATATAAGGCGCTATACAAATGCAAAATAACAATAACAATAACAATATTTATAGGTGACACGATTTCATAGGGGTGGGGTAATTTCACGTCAGCTCATATTTTTAAGCGTCTGCCTGAAAGAGAAACCATGTCTCTTCATTCTCCAATCCAATATGTGTTTATGTATTTATCTACTTAAATGATCTACTCTCACAGCGCCTTACATGCTGTTTGCAAGTTTGTACCCCCTTGGGCCACCTCCTTCAACTTTATTATGTCTTATTTTCCACCAGGAAGTATGTCACTCTGTTATTCATCAACCATTGGTCCACAACACCATCCTTTTTCCCCCATCAAGGCCCCTTACCCTGTTTAACCTGAAGCCCTTTGTGACAACGTGGTTGTAATTCTGCAATGCACAAAAGAACAATGTAATAGTATATTAAAATAAATTACAATGAGATGCATGGACACTGTGCTGTATTCAAAAATAAACGGACACCTCCAATCTAATATCAATGTAACTTCACCTACCTCAGAATGGTCCTCAATGAAGGTGTATGTAGTAGCAAAAACCCACATCATGGCATCTCTTCACATAAAGGTCTACAGTATGGAACACACCATACAAAGCTACACTAGGTTGATTGAATAATATATGAAGACATGATAACAAGACTCCTGACGAGACAAACTTTGGTGCGTGACTTTTAATCCTCAAACCAAGGTCCAGAAATGAACTGACCGACATGCACTGACCCCTAGTGCAAGTTGGTCCGCATTATGCACAGACATGGAAATGTGCATAGTGGTCATCATCTTTTGGCTGACATGCAAAACAGGTCGACTAAATGGGAAATTAAAATAATTAACAATAAAGTGTAATGTAGTTACATACATAAAGAACATTTGAATTTTAATCACTGATCGCTGCTTTAGACATTCATGGAAAACATGACTAATTTAATTTTTTATTTTTTATAACACTTCCAACAGAATTAACTGAATCCAAGCACAGATAATGCCAAAAGAACTCATCCACACCAATGTCACTAATATTCGTAGCCAGAGGTCAATAAAAAGGCAGACCAAATAAATGAACAGATGCATCTTCAAGGTCTTGCAGAACAATGCAAGTGAGGAAATACTTCGAATGTCTAGGGGAAGTTCATTCCACCGTCTGGGTCCATGAACCGAGAAGCACCTGTCTCTCCCAATGACACATCTGGATGGCAGGATCACTAGGTGTTTGTCAGAGGATGGTAAGAGATGCTTAGGCTCATAACAGACAAGCATGCTAGACAGATATATGTGTGGTAGATTATTTGTTTTTCTTTCTTTTTCTTTTCTTTTAACTGTGATATGGTTTTGTAAATTAAACCTTTCAAAAACATTTGTATCAACAAATATGACAAAATATTCATTAAATCCGTGACATAAATCCATAAAATACGTACATAAAAAAGCTAGTACACTTCAATCAATTCAACGCGTGCGGAAAAAAACCAAGAAAGAAAGCACGTGCTATATTATTCAAGCAATTTTAAAGTCAATCCTCTGCTTGATGGGAAACCAGTGAAGGGACCTGCGTAATTTTCAGATAGATAACGTTTTGGGTTCCTTGAATATCAGTTCTACTGCAGAATTATGCGCCCTCTGGAGCCTGATTAATTTGTCTGACCAGGATGCCTGAATACAAGAAATTACATATAGATCAGGGTAAACCCCCAAACCTCTGTAGGAACTGCCTCCAAAATGAAATCTAAAATAGCGAACAGGATGATAAACCATACAGCGTAAATATATACTAAATGATAAGCAATTTTCAATTCCCATATTCCATTGATAGCTTCCATGCCTCATTCCAATTTACAAAATAATCCATAAACGTGTCGGAATGACATGATTAAGAAATCAGCATATTGTTAAAAAAGAAAAAGAAAAAGAAAAAAAAAACCCTGAAACAACTATTAAATCAGACACCCCAAAAAATGGTCTACTTACCTAAACAAATCAATCTCAGGGATCCTGCATGTGAACAGATTGCATGAATGAATTACTGACAACATACAGGACACAACTGCCTTGCATAAATAATGCAAGTAACAAAGGAAGACAACTGTGTGCAAACATTCTGGGACAAAATTATGCATAGACACTACTTTGACCAAAGGAACCAAAACTGATATTGGGCCTCATTGTGAGATGTGCAGAATGGGTTTAACGGCACCGGTAATGGTGCTGGCGCCGTTAAACCCACTCCGCACTAATACAGTAGCCCCTGAGGATGCCTAGAAGTCACCTTTGGTCATAGCCTGAGCAGAGTGATCACACTCTTTTCCTATGCCAATGAAACACAGATTCTCTTCAGACTTAAAGCCCCCTTTTCTGATCCTCCTCAGAAGTTGAAGGACTATCTTTCTTCAGTCGCTGACTGGATGTCCAAAAATTGACTCAAACTTAACAGTGATAAAACCGAGATTTTGTTGGTCGGTTCTACTTGCTTGGGATCATCCTGAACCACTGACTACTGGCACCCCTCTCCTGGCCCCTGCCCTGAACCTTCCTCTACTGTAAAAAGCGTAGGCACTAAAATTATGTCCTCAGGCTGTAGGGCACCCCAAATCTCGTCAATCTGCCAAACTGGCTTTGCAAAACTCAAATTACTGAATAAGGTTATCCCCTTCTTGCCGCTTGACTCGAGATCAAAAATTGTTACTGCTTCCATTATGTGGTCAATCGACTATTGCAATGGCATTTACTTGGGACACCCTGATTTCCTGCTTCAGCGACTACAAATTCTTCAAAACTCTGCAGAACGCCTTGCTCTTAATGCCCCTCGATTAGCTCGCTCCCAAGACCTTCTTCGCCAACTCCATTGGCTCCCGGTGAAAAGCTGTATCATGTTAAACGCTCTCTGTCTCGCTTATCGAGCCAGACATGGTATGAGAGCTGAGCTTTTGCAATCTATACTGATATCCTATAGACCAGGCAGAGCTCTTCGTTCAGCAAACCAATCTCTGCTTAGTATTCCTTGATTTCAATGGACTGGAGCCGGAGGAAGGTCTTTGCCTGTGCTCAGTCCCACACTGTGGAATGCCCCCCACCCCCGCCTGATTTCCGCACTGTTCCTGATTTTTTCTCCTTTCGTAAACGTCTCAAGACTTTTCTATTTTAAATCCCTGGTTGCTCCCTTCCTCTCCACTCTTTCAGCACCTTGATGCCTTTTTTGGTGTTGTCCACACTATATAAGTTTCTGTACAATACCATACAATACAAAGACAGTGCTCATTAGGAATTGCTAGGGTCAATGTGCAGCAAACAATATGAATAAAACTACGCTCTTCCTAGTTGCAGCCGCTGAAAGATCTTTAGCTCTTATCACTCTACATGAGTTAGGGATAGAAACATATGCAGAATTCACCTCCAGGCACTGTAACCGTTCCTAATTTTCCAAATGACCCTGGGCATAACCACAGTTCCTTTGTTATGACGAGGGAACAGAGAACCTAACTTCTGTGACTACTGGGAATGCACAGGGCATGGGCTATGTAACTGTGTGGCTTTTGATTGATTGATATTTTATTTCTATCGCGCTCGTACACAAGTGTTTCAGAGCGCGACAAGGCAAGGGAGGGGAACAGGGGAGAACAAAACAGCGATCTTACTAGGCTCAGTGACATTGAGAATGCGCAAGTACATGGGAGAGGGGGGAGGGGAAAAGTGCATGGAAGCGGGGGGAGAGGTGGAAAGTGTGAAGCAGAGGAGAAACAGATAAATAACAATAAATAAATAATAAAGGCAACAAACAGTGGTGATGCAGCCAACAATTTGCAAGTGCTAGGTTTAAGGCAGCAGACAGGGTAGGTCTGATAAGTGCAGGAAGAAAAAGGGGGGCTGTATGGGTACAGATACAGACCCCAGTGCAAGGGGTGGCCCGGAGGCAGTGATGGAGGGTGGCAGGATGAGCAGGTACCTGGGCCCAAAGGACAGAGGGTGGCCAGGTGCACGGTGCCAAGAGAGAACAGATCACTAGGGGAGAGGGGGACCGAAGGCAGAAGAAAAGAGGAAGGTCTTGAGGTGCTTCCGGAACCGGAGATGGTTCTCCTCAAGTTTTAGAGTGGCAGGGAGGCTGTTCCAGAGGGAGGCCCCAGCCAAAGACAGAGATCTACCCCCAGCTCATTTCTTAGAAAAAAGACTGACCCTGAGTGAGTTGGGGGTAGAGGAGCAAAGAGCTCGAGAGGGGAGGTATTTGCGGAGGGATAGCTGAAGGTATTTTGGACCCAGGCCCCAGAAAGCATTCTGGACAATGCAGGGGGTTTTGAATGTTATTGTTGCATCCACTGGGAGCCAGTGGAGAGATTTCAGAGCTGGAGAGATACGATCCCAGGGCTTGAGGCAAAGGACAAGTCTCGCAGTCCTGTTCTGGATTAGTTGCAGAGGGCGGAGAGTAGAGGCAGGTAGATTTAGATAGAGGCTGTTACAATAGTCCCAGCTAGAGAGAACCAGAGCTTGAGATACCATGAGCTTCTGGGGGAAGGAGAGGAAAGGCAGAGTACCTCTGGGGAGGTGCAGTCGGAAATTTGACTTTTTAGAGACCTCAGAGATGTGGGCGGAGAAGGAAAGGGTGGAGTCAAAGATGACCGCGAGGTTCTGAGCCTTGCAGGTGGGTGTAGGAGGCGGGCCATGGGAGGCCGGCCAGAGAGTGAGGGGAAAGGATGGTGAAGGTGTGCCGATGAGGTGGATCTCCGTCTTGCTGACATTCAGACAAAGATCATTGGCGGCACACCAATCTTGAATGGCAGTTAGGCAATCAGAGATGAGAGAGGGAGAGGAGGTGGCAGAGGGTAGCCTGAAAATGAGTTGAGTGTTGTCAGCGTAGCACTGGAAATTTGAGCAGAAAATGGCAATGCAGTGGGCGAGAGTTGCCAGGTATTGGTTGAAAAGCCAGAGCGAGAGGTTAGACCCCTGCGGAACACCACAGGTAGAGAGGAAGATAGATTAAAGGAAGGACCGAATTTGACCTTGGAGGGTCGATCTGAGAGGAAAGAGGTCAGCCAGGCCAGAGCCTGATCAGTGATACCCAGGTTTTCACTGAGACGGTTGAGCAGGATGGTATGGTTGACCGTGTCAAAGGCATAAGAGAGATCGAGGAGAATGAGAACAGAGGGAATGTTAGAGTCAACACAGTGCTATGTCTCAGACACAATTACCCTATCCATTGTATCCGCTGACATTGCCTTGTGACCATGAGCGGTGCGCAAAGTGCGGAGAGTAGATAGGTAGGTGTGTACAGCATGGGTGCCTGAAATTGGAGCAGTCTGTACTTCACAAGTTGAAATCTCGCAGCATGGCCGACTTAGCTTGTAATACTTTCAAGGTTCATAAAAGTGCCTTGAAAAATTGGGTAATCATAGCACCTAATACGGTTTTTAGAAGCAAGAAGAGGATGGCATGAAGAGCTACTTAACAAGGAAATATAAATATCCAGATCCACTTTTCCCTGCTACTCTCTCTCTAGGAAAATGAGTGTAGCTGATATTGGGCTGTCCTTTCAGGGTTACAAACTGAATAGACAACATATGGCAATCTGAGTTTGTAAAGGGAAAGAACATGTTTGGCTGCCACGCTTGTACCTGGAAATACCCCAGACAAATGTTGCCATTTTATTTTGCGTTTATATTCATTGAGCAAGAGAGTGAGTATTTTGATCGGAAATACTGTTCAAATGACATTATCAGTGAGCAGAGAAAACCCTTGCAAGGTGTTTTGCAAAATGTTAAAGGGAATATATACTAGTTTGACATTCCAGTGTGAGGGGATTGTCATGAGAACATTGAATGGGGAGAAGTTGCAGACTAACAAAATAAGCATTGGCAATGCCAACAGTTTGGGCTTTTGTGTGGGCATTTGAAAGATGCCTGTGCACAGAATGATATCCAACCAAAAATATGGATAATCACATCCCCTGCACCCGAACATGATCTGTATTTACAATACATTTCATTTACAGGCCGATTCATGGAATTAATGTGTGCTGAAATTTTCGGCGTAAGCGTGCAAAAATCGCATCAAAACCCGCGCACAGCGATTCATGGAAGTCCGTGCGTGTGTAAATCCCAGGATATGCACCAAATTTCTGCGTGGCGCACACGTCTCCAAACAGCGTGAGCTACACGCACATAGAAATCGCACATAGCACGGCACACACAACAAAAGTAGGCAGAACAAGGGGCGTGACACGCGGAATGGGGAACAACGCGTGAAAATGTGGGCGTCACGGGGGAAGTACAGGAGGCAAATGCACAGAACGCCCACACACACGTTCAAAACACGTATTCATGGAATCGAACAGGGCTAACGCGTGCGCCAAAGAAGACGCGCTAATCTGGAAACACGTATGCCAGCAGAAAGCAGGCGTACGTGGACCCGCGCAGCATAAAAGTGTGTGCAAACAACAAATAAGCTCAGACGCCAGGATGAATATACCGTTCCTAGCAGCAGTGGTCGTGGGATACCGCAGGAGGAGGAGGAGGATAGTCAGGCCCAGAATTTTTACACCCAGAACCAGCCTTTTTGGGATGCCTGATGACCAGGTGTATGGGAGGTACAGGTTTCCACCTCACATAATACTCGACCTGGTCAGTGAGTGGGATGATGACCTCACATCACCCACCCTGTGCTCCCAAGCACTCATCCCCCTGGAGAAGGTCCTCAATGTACTGCACTTCTTGGCCACTGGATCATTTCAGTGGACAACTGCTATAGTGGGGGGGTGTCAAAGGCCACGCAGTCACGCTGCCTACACCAGGTGTTGGCCATCATGACTGCACGCCCATCAGTCCGGAAGCACATATACCTGCCCAGAACACCTGCAGAAAGGCAGGCTGCCATCCAGGATTTTTACGGGGTGGCACAATTCCCCAAAGTGCTAGGTGCCATTGATTGCACCCATGTGGCTCTACGTGCCCCCGGGGCATCTGAGCACATCTACAGAAACCGCAAGCACTGGCATTCCATCAACGTCCAGATAGTATGTGATGCCAAGGGAATCATCACCTCAGTATATGCCAACTATCCAGGGTCCACCCACGACAGTTTCATTTACAGAAAGTCAACCCTAAACCGGGACCTAGAAGATGGGCGGCATGGCGATACATGGCTGCTTGGTGAGTATAAATGCCTCTGCACATGCATGCATGTCACATACTGAGTAATGTCATAACCCCACTAATGATACCCATCATCACATCTCCAGGGGACAGGGCCTGCCCTCTGAGCACCCACATGATGACGCCAATTCGGAACCCCACCACGCCACCCGAGGTAAGATACAACACAGCCCATATTGCAACCTGGGGCATAGTGGAGCGCACATTCAGAGTGCTCAAGTCACGCTTTCGCTCCCTTGACCATTTTGGTGGGCAGCTACTATACGCTCCCCCAGTAGTGTGCAGGATCATAGTGGCAGCATGTGTCCTGCACAACGTTGAAACACGCCAGGGCCTGACGGTGGACATGGTGGTGCCCCCACATCCCCAACCACATGCACACCTGCTGCGCATGGGAGGGAAAAGGGCACATGGTGAGGCAGCCCGTACGCAGCTGGTGGCTAATTACTTCACCTAAAATCAACCCCATGTGGAGTGCACACAGCCATGGCACATACCAGCTGATAAGAAATGATGATGACATAAGGGACAGTCAACTGTCACTACCATACCAGCCTGAGATTGGTCACCTGGAAGTGCTACATTGTGTGCATCCCTACCTACTTAAAGACAACCAATGATGTGTGATAAAAAGACACACATATTCATGCTGCATGAATGACTACCCCCTTGCAAAATACAACATGAAACTAGTGCCATGTCACCCAACCCCTCCCCATCTCAGCTACCCAACACACCATGGCATGTCATGCAATGTGAAAGCAACCAAATGAATGCACAACACATGACACAAGTGTCACAAAGTGCCCTGTCCGAACAAATACTTACCAGCAACACAATACAGAAACACAGGATGAAACAGTGGCAAAATATGACAGTACAAAATCAAAGTAGTGCAAGTCTTACAACCTGAATACGCCAGCACATCGACCCCTTCCAACTGTACAGTGTTACTGCCACGCAAATGTCTCAGTGTACTGCATACAACATGAACTCCATCTGCAAAGTAGACAGCCTTGTGAAGACATGAGGAAGGAACCTGCAAATTAGGAGGAAGACATGGATGCACAAGCACATATCAATACACCATGCAGTGTACAAAACAACAATATCCACTAGGAATGTCTATACAGTATTGACTACAGACTGCCCACACAGCTCATGGGAGCCCAACGTCACTGAGTATTTCACTGTCACTTGGTCACACCCTTTGCAAGCCCATGGAAACGGGAAGCAGGAGGGGGGTGTCTCACAAGCCCAAGCATCTAACCCAAACTCAGGACAAGCCTGCATGTGCTCAGCCGGAATACAGTGGATGCCCACTGGAGCCACACAAGGCAACACACTGTAAAATAAATTTTAAAAAAATGGCCATGTGGGGGCCAAGTGGGGTGGGGGAGGCCACCCAGGAGGTTCGATGACAGGGTGTACACCAACACCCACCTGCGTGGATGTTGCAAAAAAAAAAAAAACTCCTTGGGCTCATGGTCTGCACGGCTATGCCATTGTGGGAGAACTGCTGTCGCTCTCCCCACCCTCTGCCGCTGCATCAGGAGGTGGTGGCACTATGGGAGGCCGCCCACGCAAAGCCCTGGTATGGTCCTCCATGGCAGCAAGCATGCGGGTCTGGAAGGTCTCATTCTGGAGGATTCATGTGCGGAGATCCCCATGCAGCACCTCACGGGCTGCCTGCATTTCTGCATGCATGGCCTCGCGTGATGCCCGGATCTCCTCACGTGTTGCCTGTATCTCAGCTGAGAGCGAATGTGTGAGCTGCTCCAGCTGCTGTTCTGCCCTAAAATTAGTGGAAGCCTCAAGGTCAACCAGAGTCTGCCTGAGGATATGTAGTTCTTCCCTCAGGGCTTCCCTGTGGGCCTGGGACTCTATTGATATCGATTGGCGGAGAGTCTACAGTGCCGCCCGTCGGTCCCTTTTGGACGCCAACATGTCTTCCCTGTGTGATTGGCATATGGAGTCTTCTGCCTGCTCTTGTTGCTCCGTCTGCCTTTCAGGGGGCAGAATGGAAGTGGCCACCCTCTCCATTGCCTGAGCCATCATTTCTACTGATGCTGCGTGTTGTACCGTACATGTTGTTTTCCCATACAGTATTGCCTGGTGGCGCACGGCCACCGCGTCGACGGGCACCACACATGTTTGGGGCAAGGCGATCTGCACCTTGCTGTGCTGGCACTGCCTGAGGCTGCAGGACTGCATTCCCCCTCTGATCTGCTGGCCCAGGAACAGGATCAGATGCTGTGGAGTGTGACCCTGCATCCGTAACCGCCAAAGGCGGACCTACCAACACTGACATCCCCATAGAGGGTTATACCCCGGGTCCAGATGGGTTGGACAGAACAGAATCCCTGCCAGAAACACTTACCTGCGACTCCACATAAGTCTCATCATCTGACTCAGCACCTGCATAGAGGTCTGGGGAGGTGCACCCAGAGGCAACCCTGGACAGTATGGTCTGCAGTAACATTGTGTTTTCACCCACCACCACACCACGTCCCTCACTGGTGCCCGGTCGTGCCTGAGATTCCTCCTGGGTCTGCACCATCTCCTCAACCTCAACAGCACCAAGTGCGTCATCATCTGCAAAAACATGAAAGACAACAAATGGAAACAGGCATGAGCACCATAGCACACACATAGGCCGTGACAAGCCAGAGATCCAGTACATGAATTACACATGGCCCACATGACTATAACCCTGCCATGCATGCACTGTCAAAGAGTTGGAAGTGGAGTCAAAAGGCAGACAATGGGGAGAGCAATATGGATATGCAACACATTTGCAGCATGTTGGGTAGCACTGGCATCACACATCAGGCTGTGAGTGGCATGTCCAATACACATACATGACACATGCCACCACACAGATGTCATGTAGTATAGTCACGGTAAATTACAAAACTACAGCAATATGTCAGTGAATGAGTAATGTCACACATCCATGTCACATCGACATGATGCGAAGATTGATGCTGAATAGTGTTGCAAAATATGCATGTGCCACACACTGAAACACATCCAGTGTCCAATAACACAGTCATTGTGGGCTGATCAATGGTTGGTGCCTTTGACATCACAGGAAACACCTGTCATCTTCCACATGCAAACAGGCCCTTATGAAAATATTCTGCAGGCCAAGACTCCATCGGCCTGAATGGTCTAATCATTAACATAACTATGTGAAAATAGTGCCCCAGTGTGGGCTGTGAACAATGACCGAAACATAGCACATATGTCACAATAGTGCAGAAAAATGTCTAGCAAAAAGGGGAGAGTGGAAACAATCAGCCTGAATGAACACTTACAAAATGTGAACTATGTAGTTGCAAGATGACAGTTCAAGGTAAAGTGCACTAATTTGTGCCTAATTGGCAACTGTGGGCAGAAGGGATACAGTCATACCCAAATCCAAGGCACGTGAATGTATGGGAGGAAGCAAATGGGTGACCCATAACACTCAGGAGTACACACCCTCACCTGGCACTGAATCAGAATCCGTCACCCAAACAACATACACATGGATTACACACACACCCATGGCCACTCATGGGACAATGCTTCGTAATCAGGTAGATCTCCCACACCTTGGATCTGTTCCTCCGTGATGAAGGTCCCAGCAACAGACTCATGTTCAGTTAGTTTGTTGTCCTCTTGTGGAGACCCACCACCAGTCACCAGATTAGCGGCATGATTTGAGGCCAGCTTGTTCTTTGCTCTGCGTTTCAGGTCATTCCACCGCTTGTAGCAATCATCATCTGTGCGCCTCACAAATCCAAGGGCACTTATGCGGTCCGCGATGGTCTGCCAGTGTGCCCTACGTTGACCAGGTGTGTTCTTGCACCCTGCAGTCACCAACATTTCGCGGCTATGTGCCAACACATAGGTCACAAGTGCATCAAGTTCCGGGTCATTAAAGCTAGGCTTCATTGACGTGCCAGAGTGTGTAGCAGTGTCTGGGGTTGCAGCCTGTTGTGCCAGAGCACCCTTCTTCCTCTTCTTCAAAGGTGGAGCAGAGCCTGAGTGGCTTAAGCCACTCTGGTCAGTAGGGGCAGAAGCGCAGGTGGACTGGGTACTGGGAGTGTGCGAATGCACAATGACCATAGGTGCCAGGGAAGTGCCAGGGAAGTTGGTGTCCTGGTGGAGCAAGTCCTGGGGCAGTATGATACCCTCTTTGGAAGTTTGTGCGCCGAAAATGAAGGACGGACCAGGATCTGGATGGACATTGTGACTGCCATCAACGCGGAGGGGGTGGCAGTCCGCGACTTACATCATGTCAAGAAGCGCTGGGAGGACTTCAGGTCCAGGACCCTCAACAAGGCCTGGTGCCTCGCTAAGGCAGCGTATGCCAAGGGGCGCCGGGGCAAGCTGTCATACCACCAAATGAGGGTCCTGGAACGCAAATGCCCAGCGCTCTACGTCCAGATCCTTGATAGGCAGACCCGTCTGCAGTCGAGCGGTAAGTGTACATGCATGGTGATTGGACGCTGTGCGTGTCGTGATGTGCCAGTAGTGTGCAGGTTGCACATGTGCTTTTGTAGGGCCATGTGGGGATGTGTATGAACATGGGCGTGAGGCTGCCACATGTGAGTCCTCTCAGGTGTGAGACACATTGATGGTGTATGTGTTGGTAAGCATGCTGGGCAAATGCAGGTGTGGGAGCACACTTGTTTGAATTTCTGTGTATGTACATTGGCATGGTTGTGGAATGGATGGTGGTTCATAATGCATGTATCTGCACTGTGTACATGTGCATGTATGTGGATTTGACAAGTGTGCAACTCTGATGCAACATGGATGCACGTGACACTGATATGTAGAAGGCTGAATGTCAGATGTGACATGTATGACGATCTCATCACTGCGACAGTTGGGGGAGATGTACACATGCATGTAAGTGTGGTGGCGTGTGTGCATGTCTAGTGCACTCCCAGTGTTTCATGTGATGTCAGGCTCACCTTTGGCTGTACATGCTGTTGTATGTGTATGGATGGTGTTGCCTGGTGCAATATTGCAATAAAATGACATGTGTGTCGTTGAGTGTGATGCCTTGTCTGAAGTTTGACAATGCCACTCATGTACAACTGTCATGTGTGTATCAGTCCAATGTACTGTGCCCTGATACCTGTGTTTTATCTCTACCTGTCTGCAGCGTCGACTGATGAAGAGGGCGGAGAGGGTGGAGCACAGTGGCAGGGATCGCTCCCCCAGCCAGAGACGCAAGGCCCGGCTCCCATCCCAGATTGTCATCTCGTCGGGGAGTGAGGAGTCTGGTGCTGCGTCCCAGGCCGCAGCTGCCGAGGGTAGGTCCAAGAGGCAGAGGTTGGAGGTGGACTCCTCGGCAGCAGAAGGGGCAGCTGAGACCCCACAGGGTCCGACGAAGGAAGATGGCATGGAGTCATCCAGGTTAGTGGGGGGTTTGGTGGAGGAGGAGGCCGTGGAAGGGACACACACAGGGTCTGGTGGTGGGAATTCCACTGGTGTTAGTGGTGCAGTGCAGGACCAGGGACAGGAGGCATCACAGGCCGCCGCGGAGGTCCCTGTGTGCAATCCTGTCCCTGATCCTGTCACTGCATCATCTGGCACCAGCAGGGATGCCTACGTCCAGACCCGTTTTCAGGGAGTGGATGAGCGCACACCAACTGGCCTTCCTCTCCCTGCGGACGTGGCTGTCAGGGACTGTGTTGAGCCTGTCCTGTCCGGGATAGCGTTGCGTCAACGGGGCATGCGAGTTGACGTGCGGTCTTTTCGTGAAGAGACTGCACGTCATCTCGTGTGCCTCTTTGACCGCGTTGACCTGCTGGGATGGGTCACCAGTGCTGGATTCCTCCATGTGCTGGACCTGCTTGCGACCCCCTCCTCACCTGAACCCCCTACGCGCCAGTTGTCCTCCATGCCATCTTCCCACCCATGTATCACCTGGGTACCCTGTGGAGCTGCCTCTGACCCTGCGGCCAGGCTGGTGGAGGACACATCCCTGCCACAGTCGGGAGTCGGACGTCCAGCAGGGGTGGCCACCTCAACAACTGCACCCCAGCTGGAGGAGGATGTGCAGGCAGCAAGTGCCAGGGCACAGGCAGAGGCACAGCAGCAGCAGCAACAAGGTGGGAGCCATGATGGCTTGGGGCCTTTGACATCGGAAGGGCAGGCATCGGCCAGAGGGCAGGAGGACCGAGGACTGGAAGTGTCTTCCGTGTGGCAGCGGTTAGGCCATGCTATAGATGCGAAGCGGCAGTGGGTAGAAGAGGCACGGCTCACGATGGTCAGGGTGGAGAACTCCATGCTTAGGGCTCTGAGGCGGGCCGAGTGCCTCGAGGCAATTCGCAGGGAGTTGGAGGAGAACATGTCATCGTCCCTGCGAACCCTCAGGCCATGGAAGAGGACCGCCTCCAGGACATTGAGCAGGAGTTTGATGATGCCCTGGCCCGGGACATCCAAAAGTGAGCTGTCGGACTAGCACGCTGTCATTGTAAATAGTTTTTAGAGTTAGGTTTCCTTTTCCTTTTATTTGTGGTCAATGGACAATGCCACACACATTTGTATATAGTTTTATTTTTAGGTAGTTTCTTAGGTAGGTTTGATTTGTTTGGTTGGACTCATGGACCCTTTACATCGTTGGACAATGGATTGATTTCTTTTTTGTAATTTTGCACATGGATTAATGGGTTTTAATTTTGGACAATGGATTGTATATAGTTAGATCATTAATTAATTTTGATTTTTTTTTTCATTATGGACATGGAGTAATGGATTTTTTTTTCAGGACAATGTATTGTAAATAGTTGGACTATGGATTGATTTCTCTTTTTTTTCTTCATAATGAACATGAAACAATGGATATCTTTTTTTTTACCTTTCCTTTTCATTTGCGTTGGTGGAGGGAGAGTTTGGACTGTTTTTCTTTCAAATTTGTTTGGATTGGTTATCATTTTCATTCACTTTTCTTTTTCACATGCTTTTCATTTCATGTTTGATATTTTGGTATGCTTTCATTTCATTTATTTATTTATGTACATAATACATTTTCATATTTTAGTTCCATGTGTGGGATTCGCTCATTGGGTTGATGCATGCGAAAATGTGGGTTTACACAAGCAATGCCAACCAGTGTATGTGTGTGATGGGCATGTGTTGATGTACATAGTAGAGTTTTGGTTTGTGTCTTGAGATAGGCATATCAGTGTGGGGTGGATTGGGAAATCATTGCGTCTCAAGAATGGGGTGGCGTGATGTGATTTTTTGTTGTAGAAGTGGGCCATGATTGTGCATCTTTATTTTGTGTAGGGGGGACATGAGTGGGACATGAGTGGGGGCCTGCTGGCAGGAGTCCCTGACTGCTGGGTCGTGGGGTGCAGGGGGACATGAGTGGGGGCCTGCTGGCAGGTGCCCCTGACTGCTGGGGGTGGGTGTGCAGGGGGACATGAGTGGGACATGAGTGGGGGCCTTCTGGAAGGTGCCGCTGACTGGTGGCGGGTGGGGGTGCAGAGGGACATGAGTGGGGGCCTGCTGGCAGGTGCCCCTGACTGCTGGGGGGTGGGGGTGCAGAGGGACATGAGTGGGGGCCTGCTGGCAGGTGCCCCTGACTGCTGGGGGTGGGTGTGCAGGGGGACATGAGTGGGACATGAGTGGGGGCCTTCTGGAAGGTGCCCCTGACTGGTGGCAGGTGGGGGTGCTGGGGGACATGAGTGGGTACCTGCTGGCAGGTGCCCCTGACTGGTGGGGGGTGGGGGTGCAGGGGGACATGAGTGGGGGCCTGCTGGCAGGTGCCCCTGACTGCTGGGGGATGGGGGTGCAAGGGGACATGAGTTGGTGATCGGTAGTGCAAGCTGACATGTGGCTTGGCTGGGGGGCATGCCCATGGTGGATGGGCTGCCTGCGGGACATGACCAGGGGTGCAGGGTAGTCCCCTGTGGTGTGGGCTGCCTGCAGGGGCCATGGAGGGTTTAGAGGGAACACCTGGGAGGACCCACACTGCCAATTCACGTGTAGGACTCCCGGCGCACCCCAAAATTCACGTACCCCGCTCTGACAGCAAAATCCCACTCGCACAGGGCCAATCGCGTGTGAAACTTCCCGCGCACCCCAGGAATACACGTACCCCACTCGCACAGGCCCTTTCACATGTGAAACTTCCCGCACACCCCAGGAATACACGTACCCCACTCGCACAGGGCCAATCGCATGTGAAACTTCCCCCGCACCCCAGGAATACACGTACCCCACTTGCACAGGGCCAATAGCGTGTGAAACTTCCCGCGCACCCCAGGAATACACGTACCCCACTCGCACAGGGCCAATCGCGCGTGAAACTTCCCACGCACCCCAGGAATACACGTACCCCACTCGCACAGGCCCTTTCACGTGTGAAACTTCCTGCACACCCCAGGAATACACGTACCCCACTCGCACAGGGCCAATCGCATGTGAAACTTCCCCCGCACCCCAGGAATACACGTACCCCACTTGCACAGGGCCAATCGCGTGTGAAACTTCCCGCGCACCCCAGGAATACATGTACCCCACTTGCACAGGGCCCTTTCGCGTGTAAAACTTCCCACGAACCCCAGTAATACACGTTCCCCGCTTGCCGGGTGCTGTGTGGCGGCCCTGTATACTGGTCCAGGGTTATCACAGCCCTTTGCGCTGTATTGGGGACTTTGATGGATTTACCTTGCACGAGGGGCGTTCTTGGGGGCATAACTGGCGCTGCTGCAGGGTCGCTGCGCCACTGTGCACCACGTCTGGTTTTGGTAGCTAAAATCCATGAATATGCTGTGCGCGGAAATGGATTTTAGCGCACGCGGCTGGCGCAGAGATTCGCACGCGCACACTGTGCGCCAGCCGCGTGCGCCACTTGTGCGCTGAATTCTATCAATTACCCCCTTAGTGTTCCCTACTCTTCGGCGTGCATTTCAAAATCTGTAGATATGTACAGGAAAGGAGCTTGCCAGGCACTGCTGTAGTGGTATTAACTGATGGTAGCAGGTACCCAATAGTGGTAGTACCTGGACATCTAATATCAGTGCCTGGCAAATGCGTAACACGTATACACAAGTAAAACTGTTGGCTTTGCCAATCCTTGTTTTTAATAGGACTTCTATGAAGGACATGTATAATGATTATGAATTTGAGTGGCCGAATGCAGACTTGGTTAAGATTTTGTATCACATCATAAGTGTGTTTACAGCTACAATTAAGTAATTGGGCCTCATTACGAGCTTGCCGGTCCGGTAACAATGGTACTGGTATGCTTTCCGGTACCGTTGTTATCGGACCGGCAAACTCTGAGTTGTGCGGAATGAAAGGCACCCGCGAGCACAGCATGCCTGTAGCACCGGCACAGTTATGAACGGTGCCGGTGCTACAGGCATCTCCATTCCCATTGAGCCCTATGGGGCGGAAATGGGAATGGGGATCCACTAGCACCGTCATCCGCGAAAGGGCAATTAACAGGTCCGGCCGGGTCGGAATCCCCCAGTAATTGCCCATTTGTGGGTGCCAGACTTTCATGCCGGTATGGAGGTAGCAATGCCGCTCTCATCGGCAAGGCTACCTCCAACCTCATAATGAGGCCCATTAACTCTCAGAAGACTTCTTTGAAAAAACACTGGCAGGCACTTCAGTGCAACGTTCGATGGTAAGGATTGATTAAAGCGAGCTGAAAGAGTTCCCATGAGGAGGTGTTTTGGGCGCAGAAGGGCAGGAACTGGCCATGGGCTGTCAATGGGTGGGCAAATAACCAAACAACACCTTCAAGCTTTGTGTCCCACCTCATAAGTCATTCATGCAATTGTTTCGGCTTTAAGGTGGCTTTGCCACCCAAAGCCCAAACTAAAAAGCAGTGTATATTATAAACAGAATCTGGCATTATCAACGCTCTACACAGTTTTATGCAGCTTTATATTAAAAACGTTCCTCCGCTTTCTTTTTCTTCAGAGAAAAACATGACATTTTTAAACATGATTAAACACAGACAGTCCCTGTGTTAGACAATTCATTCTAGTCAATACTTTACTTTACTTTATGACTTAAGAGCTACAGAATATTTGCATTAGCCGTGTATTCAAATAATACGAATACGTCTCATTTCAAGTTATGAATACATTACATTAAAAAGGTGCTGACAATGGCAACAACCCATTTGAACAGTGTGTAGAGAATCATTTGGAAGAAAAGAGTTATTGTATCATCATTTAAGACTCAAGAAGCCGTTGTGTAATTAGCATCTAATTAAAGCTGACATTTATCATTTTTCAAGATGTGCAGTGTATAAATGGCATCATTAAATCAGATATTAAATGCCTTCAATTGTGCCATTGTTTGGAGTACAATAGAAGAAATACAAAATTAAATCAACAATATGGTCTTTGCCTTTTAGATATCTTCTTTGCAGAAGTTTCCGCACAACTATCCAGTGGAGGCGAAGCACTCTCAGAGAACGATTCACGGTATTTATGGTGTGTGATGATGCCCTGGCTTGAGAATGGTACCACCCGTGTCTTTCTAGCCTGGATTGGGCAATATCTTTTTTAGTTTTAGTATTAATGCTGCACTCCAGGTTGCATTTAAGCAGATTATTACCAAAGGTAGGGTTGCCCCTTAGTGCAGGCGTGGATTCGGGGCAAAGGAAATTTTAAACAAAAAATAGGAATCCACGCTATAGACAACACAGTTTGCTGTCATTGTTCTCATGAGTTCATCTAGGAAAAGATTTTTGTGCTCGAAAAGTCACGAGTCAAAAAACATAGAGAAGTGTCTAAATGTAAGAACATTTATTAATAATGCAGTAAATAGTGACTGGTACATATTAAGTAACAATACCTAAAAACCTAAAAACCAATACTTATCGTGAAAGGTAAAAGTATTTTGAATTAACATAGAACATAACATACAGTTTGTGAAAAGAGAAAGAAAGAAACAGAACAAGTTGAGAACAGAAAAAACATATGAGCTTAAATCAGACAATCAATAATACTCTTATATAGTGATGCAAAATGGTTGCAATTCTTTTTTTAACATTGGGCCTCATTACGCAGTAGGAGGTAAGGGATTACTGGCACCGGTAAGGGTGCCAGTGCCGGTAATCCCTTACCTCCATATTCTGAGGTCCCTTAGCGGGTCCCTTCCTCAATGCCTGGTCTGACCAGGTGTTAAGGACGGGACCCGCTAAGGGACTTCAGAGCCAATAACGGTACCGCAAATTTCGGTACCATTATTAGCTACTTCCCCATTCCCATTGAGCCCTATGGGGGCTCAAATGGGAATGGGGAATGGTTCTCAGAATGGGGACTTACCAGGTCCTCCAAGGTTGGAATGACCCAGTAAGTACCCATTCTGAGAACCCGGACCTGGTATGCGGTAAGAGGGTAGCCATGGTGCTAATAGCACCATGGCTACCTCCTACCGCGTAATGAGGTCCATTGTCTCATTGAATTGACTACAGCTTGATAGGGTTGGCATTAAGGACATGCATTTTACATTCATTTGTGCTAATTAATCCATGTCACCAGGAGCAGATTTGTTACACCCATATAGCTCATGGATGAGTCTACTATTTAAGATGGATTGAGCATATTTAAAAAGAAGACCAGTTCTAATGCTTAAAATGTTAGTATAGGTGAGGTCTGCAGACTGACGCATGTTTTGAGTTAGTTCTCTGTATTGGAAATGTTGCCAGAGATGATGCCAAGTGTGTTGCGGCACTGTTTGTGTCCTAAGGTTTTAAAAATAGATTAACCTTTCACTGGTGTTAACTGTAGGAGATCGCCAAAAACAATAATGTGTTTTCCTCCAAAGAGTTGTTCGTAGTTTTAGGACTTTGTGCATTCTGAGGTGAATTAAAGCCAACATAAGGTTGGAAACAATGCTTACATCATCTATTAGAAGCATTTTCATTTGATTCAGAATTCTGCGTACTTCAGTAGCAACTTCTGCTGATAGTTTGTAGTATTCTAATTTGTTTTGGTGCTTTACTGGAAGGAGCAATAGTCGGTGTAAAGTAAAACCTCCTATGTTGTAGGCAGTTAAACCTGTGGGTGCTGTTACAACAGCTGAAAGTTTTAAAAAAGTTATAATTTTAGAAATTTGCTGATGATTTTAATTAAGAATGTTTTTCCAGAACCAGCTTCACCACTTACATAGAGGAGCAGAGGTTTATAATTCTGACAGCTACAAGTTTTACTTTCATGCTTCAAACCATGTTCAATTTCTTCAGTTACTTCGAGGTAAATGGTAAGAAGCTCATCATTTAGCTGTGATTTCAGCACTGAAATGTTTTCTTGTGATTGTTTATATTGAAATATGGTATTTTCTTCTTCAGTCATGGTTATTTCTGCTTCATTTAGAATGAGAGGTTCTCCAAGAGGTTCTTGGCTTCCTGTAAGAGAAGGTTGAATTACTTCAGGAGTGTCTTTATCTAGTTGTGCTTGAACTTCTCCCTCTTGTTGGCGTTCATTGTACAACATTCTTTTGTATAGCTTGAAATTGGTATTTGTTATACTGCTTTCATTTGCATTGAATGCAGCTTCAAATGAGTCATGGTTACCTAATAATTCTTCTTCTTTTCTCCATGGTTTAAAAAGTTGCAGTAGGGCCATGTAATAAATATTTCTATGCTGAGGAGTTTTAAATAATTTTATATGATTAATTAGGCTGGGTTTACTAAGTTTTACGAGATGTCCTTCACAAGCTGAGACAACATGTTGTCCAGTTTTTTAATCTGGTTTGACATTATTTTTGAAGGGGTAGTTTTGGGCTATGTGGTATAGGCACATGTTTTCCAAAGCAGTACTTCTGTTTGGGTAGTATGTGTCTACTAAATAGTTTTTGAAAATGTCCTGACTGTTGGGATCATTTCTGGCTAATGTTTCAATGCCTTGGTAGGATTTCAGCACTCTTTTTCTGGATGCAGCTGGACCAAAGCTTAGCCAGACTATTTGTTCAGATTTGCCATATAAGGCTGCACCTGTTGAACAGTCTACAACTTTGTAGCATCCGCATTCTCTATGGGAGAGCATTTTGATGCCAAAGCTGTACAATGTTTGTGACAGTGTTTTGTCAGATGATACGTCATCCCAGAGGTCTTTTAGCTCTGTTTTCTCAGCTTTGGTGAGATAGGATGTGACATATCTTGCAACAGCAGTGGAATTTTCTCAAATGTATTGTATATCTATGTTTTCATTCCACAGGAGGGCAATGATTGCATTGCAATCATTGATGTACTTTGAAGCTTCATTTCTTTTAATGTTGTATGTGTTATTAAGCAATTTGCCTTTCACACTGTGTCTAATAGAGGACATCAAGCTGTTTACTTGTCCTTTTGCTGAAATTGGTTTAGGGAAACCAAAGCAGCATTTGGTGTAGTATTTACCTTTGTTGTTATATCTATGTTGGCAGTCTTCGCCACACTTATGTTTTTGGAATGTAACATTTCTGTACATAGGTAAGTATGTTTGGTTTCAGAAGGGATTTCACAGTTTATGTATTTGTGAATACACTTCAAAACAGTGGTATCACTGTCATGACCAAAGTTAGGTGCAAATTTTATCCACAAAAGGATGTGGATGTGTGTTGCTACTCTGGATTGATATTCTTTTCTCCAAAAGAAGCGTTCCACTCCTCTGAGGGGAGGGGTACTTTTATTGCAGATGAAATGCAGCATAGCAATAAAGTGATGGTGAAAGTATCTTCATACATTTACAGGGTCAAGAGAACAGAGTTCTCCTGGTGTTTTTATGCGTATTCCTTCTTTATTTTGGTTTGCTATGAGCAAGAAGTCGTGCAAGTCATCCCATGCATATTCTGCACAACTTAAAGTAACAAACCATGTGGGTGGGCCAAGGTTCCTTAGCATACAACCTACATCAGGGTTATGTCGGAACCAGTATTCTTTTGTACGTATGTTTGCCAAGAGATTTGTGATATTTGACTACAAAACCTCATCTTTGCCTTTTAGCTTTCGAAGCAGTTGGTTATCAGACATGTTTAAAACATTAGAGCCTATTTTGTATGTGTGTGCCACTCCGAAATATAGAGTTGCTAGTTCACTTTCGAACAGGAGGTGGAATATGTATTCTACATTTTGTCTGAATCTGGGGTCTTCAGAATACATTCGTAAAGAGCGATATTCTGATGCTGTTATTTGTGTGGACATCATATCTTCCTCCTTTTCCTCTAGGAAAGAGTTGAGGAAAGGAACGTGTTTCTACACTTCTCTCCCATATGCTGATTGGAGATCCTTTGGCTTGATGTATTTGATATGTTTCCAATGCATTGTCTATTGTGTCTTTGGAGTACAGTGGGTGAACTGTATACTGGTCCAAAATATTGGCTGCAGTAATAGGATCTACACGTTCAAATTGGCCAGTTGGTGATGAATCCTGAATTATTTGGGTGGTTTCTCTTAAGTTCTCTTCTATGTTTATCTCTATGTAGTTTTCATTGTTTTCTTTTAGATATTGTAGGGCTTTTCTAACTTTGTTTAAGTTGTTGTCAAATTCATTTGTCTTTTTTTTGTACACCATCAACTAGGATAATCAAAGATTGGTCTATTGGCCATTGCACTCCTAGAGTTTATACATTTTCATTAAGATCTAATGGCAAATATTCTATTTTGCCACAACTGCCTTTTAATAATTCACAAGGAGGCAATTTGGCTGTTTTGGGTTGAAGGTGTATTATAGCTTGAAATGGGTGTACTGTTTGGATTGTAATGTTCTCATACAAATTATGTTGTTGGAGAGCTTTTGGAAGTTATTAGTGACAGCACGTGATGGCATTTGGTTATTAACAAGCTTTGTATTGCAGCATGTGGAAAGTATTGAGGGGTTATTTATTTTGTATTTATTTTCTGTAATAAGATACAAAGCTAATTGGAACCATTGGGAGTCCTCATTGTCCTCTATTTTTTAAGTCATATCCACACTTTTTGTGCTCTTTTTATGAAAAGTCCTGCGACAACAGACACATACTTGGTATGGTATTTCATGAGATGTGCTTTTAAACTTTGTTATTTCTTTTTTGTATGTGTTTGTTAGAAGGTTGGTGTTTGTGAGGTTTTCACAAATATTTTCTAAATTTACTGAATTTACTAAGTCATCTTCACTTCCAGAATATTTACTTTGGCTGTGTTGTATTTGTTGAAGGAGTTCTTCGGCTGTTCAATGTAGGAGAATGTTATTAAAATGTTGCAGTTGTAAAGCAGGACTTTTTGCATAGTGCAGTCTCTGAAGAAGATTACTTATGGTGGAATGGTGTGTTCCTAACATTTTGATGTGGTGGAAGGTGATTTTGTGAGCAGTTCCTGAAATGCAGGCTAATGAATGTCCTCGCAGTTTAGTGTAGTGTGCACTGGACAGGAGTCCACGGTTTGTAAAGTTTTTATTCTAATTTCGTCTTTTACTTTGACATAGTGATTGAGGAATTGTCGTAAAGATTTGAAGGGTTGTTGGAGTAAGTTACACATTGAGCTGCATGGCAATTTGCAGACTGGACGGATTGGTTGGGATGAAAGGAACAGTTGATTGAAAGTTTGTTGAGGACATTTTAATCGATAAGGGTTTCTTGTGCCAAAATAGTGTTTTCTACCATTTCATACCCTCGGCCATTACTATGTATGGCAATTGTTTTTTTGTTTGTTCTTTTTTATAAGCCTCTTCATTGAAATATGGTTCTGTGCTGCTTGTGTGAATCCGTTCACCTTCACAGAAGTTTGAAAAGGAATCTATTTTGACATTGCGTATGGTTAGAAGTACTTTTTGTAACTTACTGATTAACTTTGTTGGTGGTTTCATTCTGTTTAAAATTAATAAACACAATTTATTTTTCAGCAGAATTGCGCTGTCAATTAGAGCTCCAGGATTAGTCTTTTGCGGTAATTTGTAAGGGTAGAGCTTGACATTTCAGCTGTTTTCATAAGATTGTGAAGTACTCTACGGTGGAAAATGTTTTGTAAAATTAATTTTTTGGAATGCTTATCTGTGGCTATGTTAACAATGTTAGATATAGTGGTTAGATATAGTTGCTTCTTTAGCAGCCAGTCTTAAATAAACATGTGTCCACACCATGAACTTTTTACTTTAAAATCAGCAATTACATTTTCACATGTTTATATTTTGGCGAGTTACACATCCCTGTCTCTGCCTACAGCTGAGACAGGGACGTGAGGCACTTGGACCGTGACACACCCCAGGGTGTGCAGTTTCCAGGCGTCTATCCAGACACCATGACAATGGTAAAAATGTAGCTGACAGAGCGCTGCATGCATGCTCTCCATTCTCCCGAGACTTCGTGACTCAGCAGAGGTTGACTGAACCAAGGCAAGCTCCGAACAAAAGCTTTTATTAGTGAACTCCCCAACAATAACACAATATCCTTTGACATACATAGATTTATGTTCCAGCCAAGAGGGGAAGACAATTCAACTGAAGTGTATGCATTGTTCAAATACACGCAGGAGCTCTGTAAGTAAATACCCACACATTCCACTGAGCCACTAACTACGCACGTGAGTGTTCAAAATGATACCTTATAGAATAGGTGCACTACAAGTCCCAGAATGCAGACAAAAATGCAGGAGCCAATAAGCATGTACAGATTAGAAAGGGGAACGTAAGCAAGTATGCATATCCATCTAAGTTAATAAAATTGCACACACTCAGTGTTATTTCAAAATGTTGCACACATCATTTCCATTTTCTTTCACATTTCTTTTTAATTACACACTGTACTGTTGTAAATCTATACATGCATTTATTAGTTGTACTTGAAATGGTGCTGAATTAAATATTTTTAAATGCATTGCATTTTGTTATTTTTCATTCCATGTACATGCCATGCTTCAGTAACATACATGCATTTTTCGTTTTGAGCCCCCCAAAAAAATCAAAACTGAAAAATCCCCCCAAAAAGGTTCTTTTAAGAGCCACCATTGTACACTAAATTCTTTAAAGTAAGTGTGAACCTCCCCACGCCACTTAAATTAGTCATTCTGTCCGCGGACGCCATGGTAGTACATGGACAGCATGTGCCACATCCGGGTCTTTTGAGAATTCTTGCCATTGAAATGGGACTGTGCAGCCTAGGGGATTAGCCACTCTGGTTTCCTGGGTGTAGTATACAAGGAGAGAGGCTGGCAGAATGTTTGTTTGGCTGATAGGACTGCAGATAGCTATCGCTATGTCTTTCAGAGAGTGTATGGATTTTGGGTGACTCTTTGATCCATTGGCTGAAGGCGTATGTTGAGCACTGTAGATTGGCTGAAAATCTTGGATTTGAAGATTTTCATGTATAATGGTATGGAGTGTGCAGCATGAAGTGGGTGGACTTGATCCAATGTTGTGTAAATATGGTCACACTAAAACATCCTGACATAATCATTGTTCATTGTAGAGGGAAATGTTTAGGTTATGTGACTGGAATTTCATAGCAGTTTGCAATAAAGGAGACATTTGGAACATTGAAGGAAATGTTCCCCAATTCAACATTGATTTGTTCTAGCATTGCCCAGACACAGATGTGGATGCGCTCGCATTTTTGGGAGATGTTGGCATAATGTTTTTCCGTAATGAAAGTATTACATTTGACATTGCCAACATTTTCCACAGAGATGGAGTACATCTTACTGATGCAGGTAATCCTGCAAAACAATCAAAATGCTTTGAAGCAGTTTTTTTTAAATATACATAGCATTTTTCAGTAGGTGCAAACACATTATAAAAGCTAAAAATACAAGAAAAGTGTTCTTTCCAAGAGCAACCATTTTCCCACCCAAAAGAGTTGAATGCTTTTGAAGCAACCACAACACACATTTTTTGATGTCCGCAGACTCACGCACTGTCGGCAGACTCCACTGACTGTGAAGGGGCCTGTAACCTTTTTTATTAAGTCTATTTTTTAACTGTGAAAGGTGGCTCCTAAAGGAATCGTTTCTTCTGCGTTTTATCTTATTCTTTGGCATTTTTTGCAAGAGAGGCAAGGGAGGGAAGTGAGTGAAGGGGCACCAACCACATGGATGAAGGGGCAGGTAGGGGGCTATGTTTCTCATGCTCCTTGACCGCGGCCTTGAAAGTACTCCGTAACTGCTCCGCCCTACAGAGCAATGTGTTGCAGTACATACACAGTCCTGTCACCTTTGAAATGTAAGGGTCAGAAGTCTTATGTATGGACCTTGTGGTGACAGGAGCAGATGATGAGGATGAGGATGAGGTAGAGGGTGGCAGCCTACTTGTCCCTTCGAAAGGTACCACGTTTCTCACTTGCACTCAGTGCATCAAACCTTGTCTGCCTGAGCCTTTGGTATACCCTATATGGTGGTAAATAGCTGCCACACCCAGGACTCACGACGGGGGCTGGAGAGAGGGAATTCCAGTACTTAAAGTGTCTCAGGAATAAGGCAAGAATTGCACTACTGTGCAGGAATGGTAAGATTCACCATAAACACACAGGAAGATCCACAAGAATTTCTAATGTACTTACTGCAGCTATAGAAAGCAAAAATATACTTTTAAATGAAATATTCCAGATTTCATACACGTGGAAGCATGCATGCACTCTCTGCAAACATGTTGGAGCAGGTCCCTAATGAACGATTTGTGTCTGTATATATACCTAATTGTGAATCCAATCCATTTCATCAGCTGGTGCAAAATGCAATCATTGCATATTATGCACAGTTTGCAATTCAGACAATCATTCCACCTTACACATAAACTCACATAGTCAATATGTAATAGTAATGCTTTTAAGGTACAACGTAGATGGTACCAAAAACAACTGCAAGCTTACTAGCTTTGCACACGGCCAAGTGTCTCTTGGCAAGGAAACCTTCACAACAGTAGACATAATCTACCACACTGGTGCCACAACTACTGCAGGTCACTATACTGCTTACATTAAAAAAAGATGTGGTTGGTTTAAATGCAATGACACTTCCATTACTCAAAAACAAAGATCACCAGCAAATCTAACAAATTCCTATTTAATATTCCTTAAACCTAAATATAGTCACTGACCTGTAAAACTATCATAGGTTAGTGCACTTTAGACACCAACAGGTATCTAAGTGCTTCAGAAAATATCCTTCACAACTGTCAAACTATAAACAATTAGAATATGCCAACTGGTATCTAACTACATCCATAGTGCTACAATGCTGTTTGTCAAATGGACAAAAGTTTCAATATGCAAACAGATGTACATTTAGTATACTTTTGATAATGCTATATAGATCTTTTCTCCAATGACCCAATGATTATGCAAACAGAAACAACAACTGTGCAAAACACACAATAATGTTGTTTCACACATAGTACTTAAAATGTACTGATTATGAGGGTCTACAAAGTTGAGTCACTAACCTGTAAAACTATCAACAGTTATAATACTCCACCTGGCATCTAACTCTAGCCAGAGTACTCCAAAACTACTTTTTAATAGAAGAATAGCTAGAATACACCAACAGAATTAAAAGTGCTCCAAAAGATACCCTTCACAACTGTAAAACTATCAACTGTTAGAATACACCAACTGGTATCTAACTGCACCCATAGTACTGCAATGTTAGTTTCCAACAGTAAAATACTTAGAATCCACTTAGAATCCACCAGCAGGAATGAAACTGGCCTATGGCCATGCACCCAAGAATCTAGGCACTGGCCACAACCACCACAGCATAATATGGCCGTGCACCCAAGAATCTCGCCACTGGCCACAACCACCACATCACAACTTGCCCTTAACTTCCCAATTCAAACACTATCTGCAGACATGAAAATAGACCACCAACCCTATTTTTCAGGGCAATATCACTGTATTATCTAGATTTAAATCCCATACTCTAGCAAGCCGTCTTGAAGTCACCAAATAACCCCAAACATGTTTCTCCAACAGTCCACCGAATACTTACTACTACAATGGTTGTGACCAGATTCTCGGTTGCATGGCTGTATGATAATGTGGTAGTCGTGCCAGTGCCTAGATTCTTGTGTGCATGGCATATTTGTAACCCATGCAAACATCCTCATATAAGTTACATTCCACTCCACTACCCTAATAAAGCCTGCCTGCTGTCAAGATAAGCTGTCCACCTAAGACACTGTCCGGGGACTACTGCGGTGTCCACCGACTGCTGCGCCTTGCATGCTCTTCTTCCATCTAAAAAAATAGCCCCATAGCATCTTTCTGTCAGTGCCACACCCTTCCCAGCCCCTCTTTCCCACACCAAACAACCAAAATATTTTTCCGAGCCCTGCCCCAAAACCGTGCTGTCCGCGGACAGCCGTGGCTATCCGCAGATAGAACATGGCAAACGTTTCAGAAAAATATGATACACCTCACGCGTTTCACTAATCAATCAGTGGGTAAGTATGATGTCCACGGACAGCACGCTGTCTTCCGGACCAATCAGAGACCTGTCCGTGCAGCAAACGGGGAAGTGAGTCCGAGGACCGAACACAGATATCACTTTTTATTAACCTACATTTCACCCATTTTAAAGAAAACTACTGAACGGATATAGACCAAATTTACAAAAGCGTGCTTTCAGGACCAAACCCCCATTCCTGCCACGAATTTGGTGAAAATCCGTCCTGTGGTTTGGGCTGTAGGCCTGAGCTAAATTTGTTTTACATTGCGTCAATGGAAAAAAATTATGATCTGGGACACCCCTATAACTTTGCACCCCCTTGACAAAACCTCATAAAACCTATCAAAATAATTCGGATTGGGCCATATACTTTCTTTGCAAAGTTTGGTAAGGATTCGTCCAGGGAGAGCGAAGTTATAAGCTGCCCAAAAAGTGCTCTTCCTATGGGTTGAGCAACTTACCCATAACTACTGGCCCGCTACCGCAGGTTTATAACTTCGCCCTCGCTGGACAAATCCTCACAAAACCTTCCAAGAAAAGTATATGACCCGGTCAGATTCATCCTGCGAAGTCTGGTGAGGTTTAGTCCAGGGGATCCCAAAATGTGACGCAAAGGAAAAAAGTTTGCTCACGTCTACAGCCCAACCCACTGGACAGAATTTCACCACATTTCCGGCAAAAGCAGCAACTTGGTCCTGAAAGTGTGCTTTTGTAAATTTGGTGTAAATCTGTCCAGTATTTTGTTTATAAAAAGGCCAAAAAGTAGGTGAAAAAAATGTGTGATATCTGGGTTT
Source organism: Ambystoma mexicanum (assembly GCF_040938575.1). Taxonomy (NCBI): domain Eukaryota; kingdom Metazoa; phylum Chordata; class Amphibia; order Caudata; family Ambystomatidae; genus Ambystoma; species Ambystoma mexicanum. Next base: position 790,313,345 of record NC_090937.1, on the reverse strand, counting down.
GGTCAGCAGACTCATTTCTGTTTGGTTCGGGGGCCAACTCGAGGGCCACGGACATCGAATGCCCCTGCTGATTTGTCAATAAAAAATATGAGGTGCATCAGATTTTTGGAAATGCCCGCCATGTTGGATTCGCGGACTGCGCCCTTAGTCTGTGAATATCGCTGTAAAACCATATTAAAAAACACAACATCGCACTTAATTAATGAAACAATCTGTGGGCAGGTTAGGGGTGATAAGGATTGGATGGGATATGGCAAATTTAGAAGGGAGTCTCAAAGTGCTTAGATGGCTTATAACTTTGTTGCTGTTTGATGTATATTTGCAGAAAAGTTTTCAGAAAGATTACAGACCCAACCTTGAATGTTTGTGCAAAGTCTAAATGGATTTTATCATGTGGGGGCTAAGTTACATGACTATTTTATGTATGTACATTTTGACACTTTTCAAAAAATAAAACATGAGTGGAGTTGCAGCAAACCCAAGCAAGGAGCATTGGCAAGGACCTGAAAGCATGGTTTTGCAAATGTATCTGTGTTTATTTTTTTGAAAAGTGTCATAATTTAGGTACAAAAAAAGTTATATACCTTTGGTGACTGAGGTATAGCCTGTGGCCATGGGCAGTGTCAGAGATTCCGGGTCATGGCATAAGGTGAAGACCCAGACAATCTGGCTACTGGGCATTGCGATCAGGGACTGGCTATCTTGTAAAGTTTTTCGAAATTGGAATAGGTTTGGAAGGAGAAAAAAAATTCTGCCTCTGTGTAGAGGTTGAAATGCTGGATGGGATTGCAGCAAATATGCATGAGGAGGGTCAGCAAGAACTTCAAAGCATGGTTTTGCAAATATGTCCTGTATTTTATTTTTGGGAAAGTGTGAACATGTAAGCACAGAAAACAGTGATATAAGATTGATGTATGTGCAATGGGCCTGGCCATCAACAAGGAGAAATGTGTACTCTGATTTGCTTTTTGGGGAATGCAGCATGGCCTAAGCCCATGCCCTATGGATTTGGACACTAAACCTGGCTGCAAGCCATGAGCACTGGCCATTGGTTACATTATTAGGGTATAGTGTTCACTGAGCTAGGATGCAGGGTAGGTGCAAGGAATAATAAGGGTGGTTTGGTTTGGCTGTGGTCATGGTGGAGCCGTTTGCCATAGGCAATTGAACAATGATTTCCATCCCCCGCATGTGCTGCTGATAAAGACAGACATAAGTATCTGTTGCAAAAAATATGTTTCTTAAAGGATGTTTGTAGTTCTTTTATATATATGAAAAGAGTAATTATTAATAACTTATATACAGTGATGTAACACCACGAAACATTTTCACTTATAAAAACTATAAAATTGCCAGAAAAAAGGTTGTTAAAGGGATGTTACGGTTAACAAGCATCCCACCCTTAGGGCGCCTCTCCTCCAGTAGTTAGCCAGTGGCTTCCCAATTTGGCATCCCAAATGCAGATGCTTTTGATTTATAGATGATTGTTAAGTGCCAGTTGTTGTTGGATGTGTGACTTTTTGAAAGCAGGCATTGAGGGAGTGTTACAAATATAAAATTAAAAAGGGTCAAAGGGCTTCCCTCTGTGATGGTGTGTATGTGCCATCTGGGTCTTTTAATGATCCATGGCTTGGAAAGGGGACTGTGGGGACTGTGGATAGTTATAAAGGTCCATCGATCTTGGTCCTTATTTTATGCTAGAGAAAAGTATTTGGGACAGAAAATAGTTTCTGTCCTTTTATATTCTTCTCTAGTATACAATTGTCCATTAGCACCCTGGGCGGGGGAGCCAGCCAATCAGGTGGCTAGGTACACAGGCTTGAACTGCTGATACAAGCCTAAATACTAAGCCATCTGATGGCCGGCTCTTCCCGCTACCATATTCTCCCCCCACCATCTGTCTCATTTTATTTTATTTTTTTCACCCCTCTAGTTACCTTATTTTGGCAGTGGGTGCGCCGCATTCACTCCTTCTCTTCGCCACCTTTAAGCTACCATGGAAAGGGAAGAGGGGCTCTGTACAGTGCCCCTCTTCCCTTTCCATCGTGGTCATCTTGGAAAAGGATTTTCCTTCATACTGAGGGATGCCGCCCATGTCCCGCTGTAGGAAGGATAATCCTTTTTTTAGCACCTAGTTATCCGCTCTCACTTAAAATTGGGCTGCTGGGCTGTTATTCCCTGTTCCAGCCTCTGGAATTACGACTGGCCCGCTGTTAGCTCCCTGGTCCCCTCGCGGGACCCGGAAACGACACCTGGTTTTGCCTGGCGTCCTTACCGGGTCCCGCGAGGGGACCTCATAATCGTGCAGAATGGTGTTAATGGGTCCGCATCCATTAGCGGAACCCGTTAACCCATTCCGCACGGGTCGTAATGAAGCCCATACTGTATAAAATGGATCATCTAAGGAATATTATTTAATTCTCTTTTTGAAATTGCAAGGTTGGGAAATATGTATTTAGGAGGGGAAGTGGTTGTTGGTATATCATTCACCTTCAAAGGGACATTGATTTGTTGGTGTAGATTGGCCACAATCACTGTGTCTAACTTTCTATTGAGGTCCACAATTCCCTTTTTTATATTGCATTTGTCCTCTTGAATGGTATCTCTAATATCCTTAATGTCTATTAAGGATTGTTTAAATTCTTACAGGGCAAGTGTTCCTCTGTCTGCCGAGCAATCTTTTTCTTCACCACTATCTGGTAAAAAATATTTAGAAAATATTATAAAATAATAACACACATAATTGATTTTAAAATACTTTTCCTACTAGCAAATATATATTACAAAATAATAATGAATATAGATACTTCACTCACATATTTCACTTTATGTACTATGTTAGTTATCACAGAAATGCACACCTAAAACCAAAATTATTTCTATTACCAAACTTTAATACATGGGTTACAGAACACCTGTTGCTAATTTAGAAACCCATGTGAAAATTATACCTTAGCATTGGCCCTATGATATGATTAGGACCAATGATTACCTTGCGTAGAAGTATTCAGGGCTATTATCCTGGTGTCATGTTCCTACCTCTTCATGGAAAATATACTAAATACATAACTGCGCCCTAAATCTAAGCTACTGTAAAGTACAGAATTAAACATAAGTACCTTAATCAGATGTTTATCTTTAAGTACTTTAACATGCTACGGAATGGCAAAAACTACAATGCACATTAGTAATGATGGCCATAGAAAAGATGAGACCATATTACTGATCCAAATGGAACACGTCTTACCTCTTACACAAAAATGAGTGGGTTGTCCAGAAGAAATTAGTACTATTATCATGGTGGCATGTTTCTAACTGTCTTTGGTACCTATGTTAAGAATTGTATATGGACTAAAAATATGCTGTCCTGGAAAACATCATTAAATACAGTGGTCGAAGTGGGCAGGAGCGGTCGGGAGCGGTGCTCCTCTACTTCTTTTAATTAAGTTTTTCCGTTCCTATAATTTTATTTTAAAAAGAAACCGTTCCGGAATGGTTTCATTTTAAAATAAAAGTGTAGGAAGCAGTTGAAACGTGCACTTTCAGTGCAGTGTAATGAGCGTTCCCTTAAACAGCAGGCAAATATGTTGTGGGGTTTGTATTGTGCATGGGAGTGGGCATGGCGATGGAGTTTGTGGTGAGCAGTGCAGGCCAGCAGGGAACATAGTTCCACTACTTCTTTTCGCACACTTCGACCGCTGATTAAATATAAATGTCTCTCACATGTTTCACTTTCAATACTGTCTTCTTTGGAATGGTGAGGCATACCTGAAAGGAGAATGCTCTCTATTCCTCACATTTATAATTGGTTAATACATTTTATTTTATTATTAATAATAAACTCACATAATCCAGAACAGCTTGATTCTTCTGGTGACTGCACCTCAGTATCGTCTTCCTCTAGCCATTGCTCATAATTTTCCACATTGTAATACTCTAAACTGGGGACCACCAGGGGGCACGTGGATGCAGGCAGCATACCCACTGTGCTCCTCGCCCACCAGAGCTAAACAGGATCTGAGGCCCCCATTTTATCCCCCAGAGGAGGACACTGGTAAGCCTTTTCCTGGGCTTGGGTACATCCTTTGTGCTTCTCTGGCATTTCCACAAAAGACATAATTCTTGCTGCATTCTACACCTTTGTAGCCCCCTGGAGAGCTACTACACCTTGTGGAGTGACCATTGCTCCAAGATGGAAAACTGCAGCCTCTCTGTGTCCCCTCTGCCCCAGGCAGATTTTCCTGGCCAGTGATTGGCCTGCTGGTGTGCCTTTATGCACATGCTAAGCTGACACCCCTGCCAAGGCCCACCACTAGGCCCCACTGGCCTGCCTCCTTCCCACTTTCCAAAGGCATTGTGTGAGCAAGCACCTCCTCCAGCCTCCTGACATTGAGGCACCATCACAGGATTGACCGTCACACTGGTAAGCCTTTTCTTGGGATTGGGGACACCCTCTGTGCTCTTCTGGCATTTCCACAAATTAATTGAAAAAAATTAAATTGAAAAAAAGGAAACATTTGCCAAATTAGCCAGTGGGGATCACTGACCAGGCTCACTGGGCTATGTCTACAAAAGACATCATTTTTTGCTGCATTCTACAACCTTGTAGCCCTGGAGGGCTACTGCACCTCGTGGAGCTGATCCCAAGATGGTGGACTGCAGTCTCTCTGTGTCCCCGCTGCCCCAGCCAGCTTTTCATGGCCAGTGAGTGGCGTGATGGTGTGACTTTAGGCCAATCAGGGAGCCAGGAGGCTAAGCGGGCCCCTCGATCCAAGGCCCACCACTAGCCTGCCTCCTTCGCACTTTCCAAAGGCATCGCATGAACCTTCACCTCCTCCACCCTCCTGACCTTGAGGCACCATCACAGGAGTGACCACCACACTGGTAATCCTTTTCCTGGGCTTGGGGACATACTTTGTGCCCCTCTGGCATTTCCACAAATGGATTTACCCCACAAAATATGCAAAATTAGCCTGTGGAGCCCGTTGGGCTATTTTTACAAATACATCATGTTTTTCTGCATTCTACACCCTTGTAGCTCTGGAGGGCTACTACACCTCGTTGAGCTGAGCATCGCTCCAAGATGGAAGACTGCAGCTACTCAGTGTTCCCTCTGCCCCAGCCAGATTTTGCTGGCCAGTGATTGGCCCTGCTGGTGTGACTTTAGGCACATCAGGGAGCCGGAAGTCTAAGCCCACCCCCCTACCCGAGGCCCACCACTAAGACCCCTGTCTGAGCCTATCCGGGCCTTGAGGGCTTGGAGGGCCCCCTACACAGCTCCTCACGCTCTACCACTTGCAGCAACATGGAACAGCTACCCAGCATGCAGCCAGCCAGCCCATGAGCTTGTGCCTCTTGAGCTTTCTCCCAACAAGAGTAGCTGTGAGTGATGTCCTGGACTTTGTTTTGCCTTCTTACTGACTAACACAACTGTCAAAACCTAGTTGTGAGTCTTTTCCATGCCTTACTATTCCACCTTGCCTTAATGCATTTCTGTGCTTTGGGTGAAACTCGAATCTTGGTGTGCTTATACCAACTCTTCACCCCCATTGTGCATTGCATCTCTGTGTTGTGGGTGAAATTCGAATCCTGTTATATTTGTAACAACTCTTCACTCCCATTGTGCATTCCACCTCTGTGCTTTGGCTGAAATTAGAATCCTGGTATGTTTGTAACAACTCTTCACCCCCATTGTGCATTGCATGTATGTGCTTTTGGTGAAACCTGAATCCTGGTGTGTTTGTTACATATCTTCTCCTTCATTGTGTATTGCATCTCTGTGCTTTTGGTGAAATTTGAATCCTGGTGTGTACTTAACAACCATACGCCCTCATACTTGTGGTTAAATTGTTTCTATTACATCTGTTTTCTCAAATTTTACTACTAGGCCACCTGGTGAGTTCATTGGTGTTGCACAGTCCCTCTAGCTTCTATCCTTATCCCTCCACCGGCCCTATGGCACTCATCATCCCCTCTATCTACTCTAACTGTTAGGCTGTTACCTAACCTCCCTCTCTCGTGGAGTCTGGAAGAAAAAAGTTTTTAAAAGACATCTTGACCACCAACCATGGTTTACTACCCATTGCAGAAACCTATCTCAGGGCAACTTCCAGACAGATTGTCACTGATATCCTCTTTTATGCCCCCTCTGCTGATCTTTGGACTCCCCATCATATCTCTACTCTCTCTCCTCACACATCTTCACCCATTAATGGTGGCTACATGGGAATTACTCTTGGCAGGCTTATCATCATCCAGGTGTATCATTAATGTCTATTGCAATGGCACTATCATCGCTCAGGCTTCTCAACCCCGCCCCCTCCTCTTTGACCAGTGCTTGCCAACACTCATCAACTTCCTTCCTACACCTGCTACTCCTTCTTCCTCTCTCTCTGCCTTCTCCTCTGACTGGTGTACCACGTCCCTATAGCCCTCATTGAAACCCTTCTAAGGCAGTGAACAGCTGTATCTAACCATGCTTAATGCTCGCTCTGCTATCAAATACTCTGCTGACATCTGCCTCCTCCTTCAAGGCCTTGAACTAGATATTCTCGCTGTCACCAAGACATGTTCGAGGCCAACTCAGTCACTGCTTTTGATTCCTTTCTCCCTGATGGCTACAAGATCATCTCTAAGCTTTGCCCTAACCATGCTAGCAGTGGGGTTTCCCTGATCTTCCCTGAGTGGGTCCCTTCTTCCCTCATACCCACCGAGCCATACACCTCCTTCGAGAGCCTTATATGCAAACTGGTCACCTCTCCTAGTTCCTCCCTGACCATTGCCACTATCTACAGGCCACCTGGTTCTATCACCCTGTTCCTCTCAGAATGGGCTGATTTCTCTTTCTCTCTCCTCACATCCACCTCTAAACTCCTTCTCCTAGTTGACTTCAACATCGAGATTGACTCATTATTCATTCAGTCTACTCTCTTCCATGACCTCTGCACCTCACTCTCCCTCTCCATTCTCCCCTCTGGGTGCACCCACTCAGCTGGACCCACTCTCGATGCCTTGATCCACACTGATTTTTTGCCCTCCCCCCACTCACCACCCACTCTCTTGGTCTGACCCTCTCCTCACACCTGGGTCCTCTCTGCCACCCGACCGCACCTCCTCCAGCTCTGCCAACCTTGTTCACAGACATCCGCCCGGTGAAACGAGTGTCAGCGGCTGCCCTCGCATCCACTGTCACTCCTCTCCACCACACTACAGACTCTACCTAGGACTCCACTCTCAGCAAGCTCCATCTTGCCCTCACTAACTCTCTCGACATTCTTGCACCCATCATGAGGATCCGTCTGAAACATGCCACCAAGCGTAACACCTGGTATAATTCTGAACTTGCAGCCCTGAAACGCAAGTGCATAGCTGCGGAACGGAAGTGGCAGACCTCAGACTGACCCTCTGACAAACTGGCCTGTCACCTTCTACAAAGACAATACAGACTTTCCATCCATTCCAAGAAAAGGACCCACATCCAGGCATGCATCTCTAGTGCTTCCTACAACATGGCAGAACTCTTTAAAATCTGGAAGGAACTAGCCAATCCTTCAGCAGTCTCCACCTCGCCCCTTTCCTCTCAGACCCTCTGCAATGCATTGGCCACTCACTTCATTGCAAAAATGCAGGACATCCTGAGTACTCTCTCATACTTCTCCCCTCCCTTCCTCCCATTCCCTTGCCACCTATGGCCACCCATCCTCCCTCTGCCTTTCTCTCCTATCACATCCAACAAGGTCATTAGAGTTGTCCACTCTATGAAGGTCCCCTCCAATCAGGTCTCCCCTTGTTCTTCAGAAGAATTAAGGACGATATTGGCCCCCTTGCCTCTGCACTTGCTGATTTCTGCATTCACTCTCTTGCTACTGGGTCTTTTCCCTCTTCCCTCAAGCACTCTCTTGTAGGCCCCCTTCTGAAGAAAAATTCTGCCGACCCCTCATGTCCGGCTAGCTACCGCTGCATCTCTATCACTTCTTTCCATCGGAAACTCTTGAAGAAGCTGATCTACTCCCAACTGGCCCAGTATACTGAGCTTGTTGGGCGCCTACACACCGATCAATCTGGATTTCAAGCATCCAGAGGCACGGAAACTGCTCTTGACTCTAACTCTCGAGCTGTTCTCATTCTACTTGATCTCTCCTCTGCATTTGATACAGTCAACCACTCCATCCTCATAAAACGGCTCCACGATACACTTGGTATCTCAGAGCGGGCACTGGACTGCCTGACGTCCTTCCTCACTGACCGTCCCTCCTAGTTTATCCTGGGCTCTTTCTCCCCTGCCAAATCTATCTCCACCTGTGGCATTCCCCAGGGCTCCAACCGTTCTCCCTGGCTCTTTAACATCTCTTGCTCTGCTTGCACACCTAATTTCCACTTTCTCCTCATACTTCCAGTGTTATGCAGATGACATACAACTCTTCTTCAAAATAAATTCCCTCTGATCCTCTCCTTACTTCCTCCATCTTTCCTGACTGCCTATCTGCCATCCAGTCCTGGTGTGCCTCCAATGATCTCTGCCTCAGCACCAGCAAGACTGAGATCCTTCCATTGGGACTCCTGCTCCCTCTTTCTTCCTTCACTGTTGCCACCATCTATGGGCTCTCCCCCTTCTCCTTCATCTGAAGATAGAAACATTGGAGTCATATTTAGTTCCTCTCTTTCCTCTAGCTCCTCAAAGGAATCCTTCATTTCCTCACTTTCCCCCAGAAGCTCAATGTCTCTAGAGCTGTGGTACTCTCTCGGATGGACTACTGCAACAGCCTCTTCCTTAATCTACCCTCTTCCTCTCTGTGTCCCCTCTAGGTTATCCAGAATATGTCTGGAAGATTATCCTTGGCCTCAAGTCCATGGACTGCATCTCTCCAGCCCAAAAATCTTTCCACTGGTTCTGGGTTGCTGCAAGGATCAAATAAAAATCCCTCTGCATCATCCATAAGGCTGTCCGGGGCCGGGACCATGTATCTACAACTCCCTCTGACCAAATACTCTCCCTCCAAATCTCTACGCTCCTCTGACGCCAACTCTCTGCGTATCAAGCGCAGTAGTCGAAGTGGGTGGGAGCCATTGGGATCAGCGCTCCTCTAGTTTTCTTTATTTAGTTTTACTATTCCTATTCTTTTATTTTGAAAAGAAACTGTTCCAGAATGGTTTCATTTTAAAATAAAAGTGTAGGAAGCATTTGAAACTTGCACTTTCAGTGCACTTCACTAAATGTTCCTTTAAAGAGGAGGTGCATTTGTCTGGGGGTTTGTATTGCATGTGGCAGGGGGTTTGGTGATGGAGTTTGTGGGTGCAGGGGCAGGCCAGAAAGGAACATAGTTTCACTACTTGTTTTCATACAATTCGACCAATGGTCAGGCGCTTCTCTAAACAGTGAGCTGGTGGCCGATCTCTTTACTCTGCTGGCTCCCTCTTCTGGAACAGCCTCCCCCTTCCTCTCTGTCTTGAGCCAGATCTCCTCAAATTACTGAAGCAGCTCAAGATTTTCCTTTTCACCTCCTCCTTCCCACTCCCGTTCCCTTGCTAAGCTCCACAGTCACCTAGATTGGTGACCAGGGCCCTTAAGTGTCATCCTGGTTCCTGCCCCCTGCCCCAATTGCCGTTAGCCTCTGCCCAACCCCAGCCCTTGCGTTTGGCTGTCTCACAAGCCTGCAATTATTGTATTGGCATTTGACCACTCTTACCAAGTGATATCTGCCAGGCACTTAACAGCTGTTTTCAACTTACTCCCTAGCACCTATCCCCCCCCTCGTCCCTTCTCTCTCTCTCTGCACTTGCACATTCTGAATGCTTACAAGGCCTAGTAGGACCGCCTCTTTCTTTCTCTTCATGTTATTATATTTGCCTCTCATTCCCATGTTCACTCCCTGTTGTCATGTGGGCACTTTGAAACACAATGTACTTGATGTATAAGCACCTTACAAATGCACAGCACCCCAGGAATCCACAGTCACGAGTTGAAGGCTATCCATGCACCAGAACGGTTGTGATCACTGTCCAAAATGTCCCTGTGCAGGAACCACTGTGAGAGCCTGCCTTCAGATCCAGAGCGCGACCACTTTAACCCTGGGACACGGCAGCACCCTAGATAGTGAGGCAGTGAAGGACAGAGGCAGACTGCCCATGGACCACAGAACACCAAAGCTCTTATGAAGGCAGGAACATTATGATCAGCTTACTGATCTACCACCCCGGAGCCTGCTGAATACTCCTCTGAGCTGCATGGGAGAATGGGCCTAGAGAGATCCGAGGCCTGGTAGGCTCCTAGGCATATTTATTAGAGATGGGGGAGAGACAATAAATACCCAATGCTGATCCAGGACTCCAGACACACAACCTTGGATCCACAACACTATTCCAGATGGTTATTACCACTTGCGATTGACTGCTGATTACCACAGGCCCCTCAGCTGCAATGGTCTCCTGGAAAGCCGCATCTTGAGGAATCACAGGGGGTGCCTTTGCAGAGGGACAAGTCTGCCCCAACAACCATCAGATCATCAGATCATCATTTTGGGGAAGCAGAATGTGACACTGCTGGACAGTGCCACGTTAGGAGCAGAATCCCTGGAACAGAGATCCAATCCGGGGGGTTGAGGGGCTGTGAGAACAGAGTGAGTCAGAGGGGATTGCTTTTTATGCCCCAGGATGAGGTTAAATGCTCATGGAGCACTCTGGCTGGTACTAGATTTGAGGTTTAAGGTGACCTAAGAACAACACTAATTCCTGTCTATACAAGGTAGCGACAGACTCGTGAAAACGGTGCTGTAAAGCAACTTGCTCCCCTCAAAGTGAGTAGCACCACCATTATTGTGTTACTCCTACTGGAGAAATATATAATAGCCCCATGAGTTGTGCACCAACTAGGCACCCAATAGGTGCAAGTTCCCTTTTCCAATCTATGAGGGTCCCTGAACCTATGGGGGTCCCTGAGCCCTAACGGGAGCACTGTATAATCTGGCCATCTTGGACCTGACCCAGTGGGGTGAACCAGAAATATCTAAATGGCAGAGGAAAGCTATAGAGAGAGAGAGACAGGATCTAAAGAAAGAAGAAAAGTCTGGGGATCCAGAAAATGTAAAAAATTGAACGCTGCCCTGGAGTGAAGCAGAGGGGTTTACTCTGGCAGAGTAGAACAGAGACATGACTGTTTGTATTTCTTCGTTCTCACAGTTTATTTTAAGAGGTCAATGAAATAATGACTTCCAATTATAATGTGGGATGTGACGGAAGCGTATCTTAGTGGGAAATATTGTCACTGCATTCTGGCCACCCGACTAGGGGTGCGGGGGAGGTGACAGAGAGCGGCAACTATCCAGGGATGATCGGGTGGTGTTGAAAGGGTGCCAATAAAGAGGTTAATTATTGTGAGAAATTAACAAAATGGCTGATTGTGTATACATGATTGGAGGGGGCTCAGATAGATGATTTAAGAAGAGGAAGAGGGAGGTGGGTGAGGATTTACCAGATGGTTCAGTCCTGCAGATTTCAAAGGACTATCTTGGGTTGGGCACCAAGGGGAAGGGGGAGCGGGAGAAGGTGGGGGTGATGGAGGAGGTTTTGTTTTGTGTTTTTTGAATATTGTCATTGGTGGGAGTGAAAGTAGAGTCGCAAGGATACCCGATCTGCACAGGGATACTGATACTTGTTCAGAGGTTTAATGAGTTTAACATTAACACAAAGTACTCGACAACGGTTAACGAGTATGCAAGAATTAATATTGGATCTCTCAATGTGAGAGGGCTCAATACCCCTGCTCCAGGAGACACACTAGGAAAAGGGACGGGAACTCCTTATCCAAGGAAAGGGTATTGAGAAAATGTATATGGCCTTGGGTTCCACAAAGAAGGGAGGGGTGGCTGTAGTGGTGGGAGATAGTTGTCATCTGGTTGTCGAAAAAAAGCTTATGGACCAAGAGGTTAGTGTTTGTGACGGGATCCCTCCAAGGAAGATACATTACAATTGGGGTGGTGTATTGCCCTAATACAGTGCAGATCCCCTTCTGGTACTGTCTCCATTAAGATCAAACTATTTGTGGAAGGAGCACTTATAGTTAGCAGCGATTTTAACATGGTCCTAAATACAGATAGAGACAGGAAAAACATGAAACCCTATAGGCCCTAGCCAATTTATCGGCGCCCGGATTTACCAGCAGGTGAGATGCCAAGAGCCCCATGAGATAATAGCATCTCCCGCTATGAATGTAAAGCCAACCATGGCTGCCGCTAGTCGGCAAAGTAATGAAGTGAATGAAGGGGGGGGGGGTCGGTGAAGTGGTGGTCCAGCAATTCCAAACAGATCTGTCTGTCTTCTGTGATTTCATCCCCTGCCATCATACATGCACCTCCACCTCCACCTCAAGCACCAACTTGATACAGATTTTGATACAGATTTTGATGAAGATGCGAGGGGGTGAGTGCTTCTTCCTGTTTGATGGGTACAATGAATCAATCTCCATTATGATTAACTCAATAGGTTCTCCTACCAAGAGGTTTGCATATAATAGCTCCTGTTCACAAGAAGGTCCAATGCAATTATCACATAACATCCCCAAGGGAGAAAATGGAGAATTGCTCCCTTCGTCTGTTAATATGGAGCCCAAAAAAACTTGTGAAGAATCTGATGAGTTGGGTGGGGGGGGCTAACATGTAACTTAGATGTGGATGACTGTCCTACCTTGGAAACTCTATTCTTGCCCTCTCCTACCTCTGGGATTACAGCAGCAAACTCCCTCACCCAACAAGACTCTTGCGGCATAGAGCATGGCTGTGATGTGGTAGGGACGGAAGAAACTATATCCTCTGTACTGGTTGCTCACCTGTCAAAGGATATTCTCGACCTAACTTCCAAAATCGAGAGACAAAAACGCCTTAGCTTCGCAAACCTAAAAGAAAGATTTGGAGAACAAACCTGGCCGTTCCCTAGTATCACAACTGAGCCCTTCAACAATGAGGCCCCCATTTCCAGCCAATGTAACACTAAAGTAACAAGACTGGATGCAATTTGCCCAACAGGTAGTAGAAATGGGAACAACGCTTGGCAGCATTCTCAATTAGAGATGCAAATTAACATGCTACCCTCACTTGAAGATGAGCTCGAGACATAGGGGAGCAGTTTATCATCGGCCTCCACTGGAAATCAAAGGGGTACTTTATCTTCCGGCCTGAGGAGAGGAACAGGGAGGTCTGTCTCTCCTCAATAGACCTATCTAACCTGCAAAACACTTTAATGGCGTCATTGACAATATCCCTATCCCCTTCTCTAAATTATATGAGTCGCTTAGTGACTCTGAAGGATTAGGCCACCCTGAAAGCAATGGCCCACTCCAAAATGATGTTTCTAGAAGGTTTTGTGGTTAAGGTCCAAGACCGATTAGATGAAGAAGCAGAAACCTCAGTGAACCGGCAAAATCTATTGTGTGAATTGGTGAGAAGAGAAGACACAGACACATCTATATTGATGGTGTAAATGGATGAAAGACCAGCATAAAGCTCTGCAGCCAGTTGGAACAATTATTCAATAACTTGCTGGCTGCACTACCACTTTTGTGCTTTTATTATTTGTTTTATTTATTTATTAGTCATGTAATTTTATTGTTTTGCATAGCACTTTCCACTTACCCCCACCCCCATGCACGTTCACCCTTTTCATCTCCCATGCACTTACACGTTCTCAATGACACTGGGCCTAGTAAGATCGTTTTTTAGTTTTCCCCTTTTCCCCTCCCTTCCCTTGTCACACTCTAAAACACTTCTATACAAGGGCAATACAAAATAAAATATCAATATCAATTGTTATAGTCCAGTACAAAACAGTGACTAAAATGTACTTTTATTGCCTTATCTCAACAGATATCTTGTACCGTACTGCATGTGCCACAGTTTCCAGCTGCCATCAGATGCACTATTTATCCAACATTGGAAAGTAACTGTCCACGGAATTTTCTCCATCACCGTAATATGGGACAACCGACATGGGCCAATCTGTCCTTTCGCGGTACCAGTAACAAGAAGCAACCTATCAGCCTTCCAAATGTAGTAGCGTACAGAAGGAAAAACATTCTGCTTCAAAGTGCCAAAAAAGAACTTCTACTCCCACAAAAACCAGCAAATGCAGCACTCCAAGCATTGACTGCTGCAACATAAGAACACTAAAAAAAAATGTGTTCTTCGTAATCAACATATCATGCAGACATTGAAAACCACAATGGAATAATGCGATGGTCCTTAGCTGTAATTTCCATAGGAAAAAAAGTATTGTTAATGCTGTGGACTTAATAACATCTTGCAAACACTATTTCTGTTTCCTCAGAAAATAGTACATGTCAATCCCAAGAAAGAAAAGGAACCCTGTGTATAACAATATCTGTGTTTGTATTCCTGGTTCTCTGTTAAATAAGGTTTTGACGTAGATGCTAATGAGGCACGTTTGGTTGCGATGCCCACAAACGTAATAAAAACAGGTAGAGCAGTTTGTTGGAACTAAGCATGTCAGGAGCTGCCCATCTCTATTCTTACTGCAAAGGAATTTGAATGTAGGGAAACACATCAACTTTTAACATTAGCACAACATCACTGCACCCAGTACATTCTTTTCGCATGTATGAAAGTAAGTAAATGTAAGGTAAGATACGCAGAAAAACGTTTATAATTGATCATAGTATGCTTAACAGAAGATGCCCGAACTATCAGAACAATTACATTTTTGAACGCACTTCCCCTTTCATATCACCCAACATGTTCCTTCGTGGTGTACTTCACAATCTTATAAAATACAACACATAAATCACGTGCAACACTTAAAAATAACCACACAAAACGAATCCTAGAAGCTCTCATTGACAGTGTAACACTCCTCAAAAGGAAATTGTTTATATTAATTTTAACCAGAATAAAAGCACTAACAAAACTAATCAGTTAACTACAAAAAGTAGTTCAAAACATGCCAATGTCAACAAAGATACCTTCCAAACTGCTTTGCAGATAGCTGCATTCACACAACCAACACACAACCATATTTCAATGAAAAGGCATGCACACAAAAGCATAGACAACCAATTGCCATACATAGCAGTAGTGAAGGATATTACATTTACAGACAACACCAATATGTCACAAGAAACACCCATTCAAAGAAATGGGCCCAACAATCACTATACACATATTATTGCAATACTTCTTTCCAATAGCAAAATTTCATTGCTCCACACATAGTATTACAATGCTTATAGCCAGTATAGCCAGTATAGCCAGTAGCCAGAATCATGGGTGCATGGCCGTTTGATGCTGTGGTGGTTGAGGCCTCCGGCCAGGCACCCAAGAGTCTAGGGACTGGCTAAAATCACCACAGCATTATACGGCCATGCACCGTAGAATCTAACCAGTAGCCACAATGCACACACATAAGACACATAACCCAGGCACCTTGATAAATTATTACTGGTGTGGCCATATGAAACTGCAGTAGTTGTGCATCCTCATATCACCTGCATTCTACTCACCTACCCTAATGAAGCTTCCCTGCATTCACCAGACAATCCACCCAGTAGTCCTGTCTGCAGACTACCGCTGTGTCTCTCTACTTCCACCTAGACAAATACATCATCAAAGCCATCTTTCAATCCCCCACCCTCCTTCAAACACCAACTACCACAAATCATGTTTCCCAGCCCTGTCACCCACCGCGCTATCCGCGTTTATTGGTGTTTCAGGAAAATTCGGCACACATTACGCTTTCCTCCATCCAATCCAATCAGCTGGCACTTTGTCCACGAACATCACACACCCCCCCCACCCTAGGCCAATTGGAGCCCTGTTCGCAGAGCCAAATATCACAATTTTTTTGGCATCCACTTTTTGCCTGTTTTTAAAAAAAAACTACTGTATGGAAGCCACTGCTACTGACGCAAATTTGGGGAAAATCCATCCAGCGGTTTGGGCTCTAGTTGTGATCAAAGTTTTTTTTCCATTCAGTCTATGGAAAAATATACATTTGGGACCTCCCCTATAACTTTGCCCCCCTTCACAAAACCTCACCAAACCTACCAAAATGATTCAGAGCGGGACATATCATTTTTTTGCAAAGTCTGGTGAAGATTCGTATAGGGGGAGCAAAGTTTTAAGCCATTCAAAGTGTGCTCTTCCTATGGGTTTAGCAACTTAACCATAACTACGCGTCCACTACCGCAGGCCTGAATATATTACATGAACGCGGTAGCGTCCATGTAGTTATGGTTAAGTTGGTGTTTCCATAGGAAGAGCATTTTATGGGTGGTTTATAACTTCGCTCCCTCTGGACGAATCCTCACCAAACTTTGCAAAAAAGTATATGGCCCACTTTGCAAAGTTTGGAGAGGTTTGGTCCAGGGGGGGCAAAGTTATAGGGGGGGTCCCAAAACTTGTGTTTTTCCCATAGACATAATGGGAAAAAACTTTGCGCACGCCTACAGCCCAAACCGCTGACGGATTTACACCAAATTTGCGGCAGGAGAGGGGGCTTGGTCCCGAAAGCGTGCTTTTGCAAATTTGGTGTAAATCCGTCCAGTAGTTTTTTTTACAAAATGACCAAAATGTAAGGCAAACAAATGTGTGATATCTATGTTCGCTTTGCGGACGGACTTCCCGGTTCACTCCACGGATTGTGCCTTGATTGGCCGAGCGGCTTGCGCGATGTCAGCGGACATCCAACGTGTTCGCTGATTGGACGGCGTGGGGCGTGGGGCGTGGAGTGCGTCTGATTTTTGGTGGCGCCCGACATCTTGCATTCGTGGACGACCGCAGACAGCGAGGTGAAACTTGGTTTACAAATTGTATTTAGTGGAGTGTGTAGGTGTGTAAGAGTGTTTGGGGAGGGTGGGGGAGTATGAGATAGGTGCAATGTTGTATTTTATTTATGTGCTAGACGCTTTTGTTGTGTTCGATTTGTCTGCGGACAACACAGCTGTTTTGAAATGTTCGTAAATAAACAGAATGGATTCGGTGTCAAGTTGAAAGTGTTCTAAGAAGACGCTTGGGGTCCTGGAATGTTCGCAGGGGGTGGCCTGAAGACGTTGTCTGTATTGTTCGTTGTCAAGCTGAAAGTGTTCTAAGAACACTCGCGGTGCCCTGAAATGTTTGTACATAAAGAAAATGGGGGTGTCCTGATGACGCTGTCCGTATCGTCCTCTGGCAAGTTGAATGTGTTCTAGGAACTTCCTTGTGTCCGTGGACATTAAAATGGTTGAAATGCTTGAATCTATGGGTGTGATATGCTGCGGTGGTTGTGGCCAGGGTATAGAAGGTTGGGTGCATGGCCATTTGGCCATGCACCCAAGACTCTATGCCCTGGCCACAACAACCGCAGCATATCACACTCATATGCCATGCACCCAAGAGTCTATGCCCTGGCCACAAGCACCGCAGCATATCACACTCATAGTGGCT
This sequence comes from Ambystoma mexicanum, assembly GCF_040938575.1. Lineage (NCBI taxonomy): Eukaryota > Metazoa > Chordata > Amphibia > Caudata > Ambystomatidae > Ambystoma > Ambystoma mexicanum. Next base: position 790,295,922 of record NC_090937.1, on the reverse strand, counting down.
TATAACTTTGGGTCAAAAACAAATTTATAAGGAACAATGTTATAAGCCATTCTGGGTATGATATGCTCTAATGGTTGTATTTATCATGTTATACTTACTATTTGGTTTAGTAACGGGAGTCTATGTTTTTCTTGTTCATTTCTGTGATAAAAGAATATAGCATGTTAGTATTAGTATTATATAAAGACTTATTACATTGTACAATCACGGTCTTTTCTTTTTTTTGACCCTCATATTTAGTAGATGACAAACCAGAGTACTGTGCAATTTGCTCAGTTTCTGTGTTTGTTGCTAAAATCATTGGGTCTGTGGGAGAAAAAAAATCCATGTTGGATTAAAAAAAAACCTTTTTCTGTTATGCTACAGTTTATTTGTTTGTTTGTTTGTTTTCAGTGTTTACTTGTTGTTTCTGGCTAATGCTTTATACATTGGACTGTTCCAGTTTTTGGGAGCAGTAAGATATTAGGTATTTGTTTGGATATTGTAAAATTTTGGAGCAGTTAGATACCAGTAGGCGTATTCTAACTGTTTATGTTTTGATATAATTTTGTGGTATTGCTTTATCTATTTGGATATTTCTAAATTTTGGGACAGTTAGATACCAATTGGTGTATTCAAACTGTCTTTTTTTTGCTCTATTTGAGTGGTATTAAGTTATCTGATTAGTTGTTGTAGCATTTTTGGGCAGTTAGATAGCTTTTGGAATATTGTGACAGTTTATATTTTTTTACTACAAGTGTACTTAAGGTTTAAGAACAGTTCAGTTATCAAATTTTGGTTTTAAGAACATTAAATAAGCGTTTGTAAGATTTGCTGGTAATCTCTGCTTTAGAATAACGGTACTATCATTACATTCAAACCATCCACATTTATTTTTTATATATGCAGTGTAGTGCCCTGAGTTGGTTGTGGCTCCTGCGTGGTAGATTATACCTATTGTTGTGAAGGTTTTCCTACCAAGTGATATTTGACCATGTGTGAATCCAGTCAGCTTGCAGTTCTTTTTGGTACCATCTGCATTGTAACATAGAAGCATTAGTATTACGTATTAACTATGTGTTTGTATTACTAACATGGAGCGATTATCTGAATTGCAGGTCGAACATAATCTAAAGTGGTTTGCATTTTGTACAAGTTGCTGAAATGGAACGGATTCACAATTAGGTATTGATATATACACAAAGCGCTCATTGGGGATTTGCTCTTGTGTCACATTGTTGCAGAGAGTGCATGTATGTTTCCACATGTATGAAATCTGAAAGATTTTATTTATAAGTATGTTTTTGTTTTCCAGTACTAATAGTAAGTACATTAGAAATTCTTGTGGATCTTCCTGTGAGTTTATAGTGAATTCCACCATTCCAGCACACTAGTCCAATTGTTGTCTTATTCCATAAACACTATATGTGTTGTCAGGATTATTTGCTGCATTTCTGTGAAGTACTAACATTTGAAAACACAATGGGTCTGTACTGTGTAAGTAAATGTTCTCAACAATTGGTGGTAATTGAAATAGAATATTCATTGCTACATTTGCTTAGCAACTTACACCAACTATATTTGAGAGTTTAAATGGACCAGGTAGTTCTGTATCTGACTGCTTTTTTTGGAGTTTGTCTTCCTTCTTTGAAGAAGTACCTGGTTTACTTTCCCTAATTGATTATTTTTGTGGCACTTGATGAAGTATTACTTTCTTTGACTCTCTTTGGAGGATTTGCAGTGACAACCTGTTGCTTTTCTGTTTGATTTATTTTTCTTTCATAATGTTTTACTTTTTGTGGAACAGAATATGTGTTTAGATGGGGAGTGTATAGTGAACAAAGTCTATTGTATTCTAAAATGCAAGGAATATCAGCGTTTATTTCACTTACATCAAAGTTGATTAGAAATAGACCGTCAAGTGTACGTAAGCGTGATAGTGCTACAGAGCTCATGCCTTCTTTAAATACTGTGTTACCAATGTCTATCATTGCTTTGTCTAGGGTAAGACCTTGTGATTTATGAATGGTGACTGTGTATGCAAGAGTTAGAGAAAATAGTTCTCTGCGTACATACATGTCTTTGCAGAGAAGGAATCGAGCTGTTGAGCGTCCTATCCTTTTAACTTCTGAAAGTTTGTCAAATAGAATATTGACAAACTGAATTTTGTTGTCACGTGGGTATGTTTGAAAGCCAACAACTGTACCCAGTGCTCAATTAACTAGTCCTTGGTCCACGTCAAGGTTACGTTTCAGCATTACTCTGCAGTTTAAGGATAATTTCAATATCTTTTCCAAGCCTGCTGTGTTTGAGATTCATTTTTCTAAACTATTTAGTCTTGCTGTGGCTTGGTCACACATGGGTAGTGTCATTCCATGTACATCTAGTTTGTCTGTGGTGCTAATTTCCATTATTGGTTGCATTTCTTTACTTAACATGATTTCATTGAATTTGAAACAGCTTGCAAGAGTTGGCATTAAGACCATACAATTGACATTGTTGTGGGCTAATTGTTCCATAACATCTGTAGCACATGCATTATCACCATAAAGTGCATGAATGTGCCGGGTTTTCAATATTGCTTCTACTTCTTTAGAAAGTATAGCAACTCTGATACTTTTTAACATGTTGGCATAAGTGAGATCTGCAGATTGGCGCATGTTTTCTGTTAATTCTCTGTATTGGAAATGTTGCCAATGATTGACATTTCCAATGCTGTCAACAGTTTTACGGCAGAGTTTGTGTCCTAATGTTTTAAAAATAGGCTCACCTTTTACTGGTGTCAATTGAAGAAGATCTCCAAAAACAATAATGTGTTTTCCTGCAAAGAGCTCTTCATAGTTTGTTTTGAGTACTTCCTGTAATCTGAGGTGAATCAAAGCCAACATTAGGTTGGACACCATGCTCACTTCATCTATTAGTAGCATTTTCATTTGTTTCAATACTCTGTGTAGTTCCATTGCAGATTCTGCAGAAAGTTTGTAATAATCCAATTTGTTTTGGTGTTCTACTGGCAGGAGTAGTAATCGGTGTAAAGTGACACCACCTATGCTGTAGTCAGCTAAGCCTGTGGGGGCAGTGACAACAGCTGACAGTTTGTTGTTCGTCATTTGTTGAAGGAATTTACTGATGATTTTGATTAGGAATGTTTTGCCAGAAACAGCTTCACCACTGACATACAATAGTATAGGTTTGTAATTTTGACAGGTGCATTCTTTGCTTTCATGTTATACACCATGTGCAATTTCTTTTGTTACTTCTTGAAAAATGCTACGTTGATCATTGTTTAGCTTTGATTGTAGTATAGTTAAGTCTTCTTTATCTTCATACTGACACATGGTGTTTTCTACTTCTATCATAGCTAATTCTGCCTCATTTGTTATTAGTGGGTCTCCCAGTGGTTCTTGGCTTCCTGTGACAGAAGGTTGACTACTGTCAGGAGTGTCCTTATCTAGTTGGGCCTGGAGTTCTTCTTCGTGTTGCTGTTCATTGTGCAACATTGTTTTGTACTGTGCAAAGTTTACATCAGTTATACTGCTTTCATTTGCTTTGAAAGCGTCTTCATATGAGTCATAGTTATCTAGTATTTCTTCTTCTTTTCTCCTAGAGTTGCAGCAGGGACATGTAATATACGTCTTTATGTTGAGGAGTCTTTAATGACAATTTGATATGATTAATTAAATTTGGTCTGGTGAGTTTTACTAAGCTGCCTTCACAGTTTGTCACTTTGTATTTACGTTTATGTTCATCAGGTTTTATATTATTTTTGTATGTGTAGTTTTGGGCTATGTGGTATAGACTCATGGTTTCCAAAGTGGTACTCCTGTTTGGGTAGTATGTGTCCAATAAATTGTTTTTTAAAATGTCTTGGCTGTTGGGATCATGTTTGGCTATTGTTTCTATATCTTCGTATGATTTTAGAACTCTTTTTCTAGATTTAGCTGGACCAAGACTTAGCCATACTATATTTGCAGATTTGCCATACAATGCATTACCAGTTAATCGATCAGCTGCTTCATAGGATCTACATTCTCTATGGGGCAGCATTTTTATGCCCAAGCTGTATAATTTCTGAGACACTGTTTTATCTGATGACAGGTCATTCCAGAGGTCTTGGAGCTCTGTCTTTTCTGATTTGGTTAAGTATGCTGTGACATATCGTGCAACTGCAGTAGAATTGTCTGCAATGTTCTGCACGTCTATGTTTGCATTCCATAAATGGGCAATGATTGCATTGTAATCATTGATATATTTTTCTTCTTCTTTTCTTTTTATGCAATATGTATTTTTAGGTGACTTACCTTTAACACTATGTCTAAATGAAGACATGAGGTTGTTCACTTGACCTGTATTTGTAACTGGTCTAGGGAAACCAAATCAGCATTTGGTGTAGTATTTCCCTTTGTTTTTGTATTTGCGACGACCATATGACGACCATATTTGCCACATTTGTGTCTTTGGAATTGTAAAATATTTGCATGAAGATCACTATTTGCGGATTCTGATGGAATTTCACAAGTGACATATTTTTTAATAAACTGTAAAACAGTGGCATCACTGTCTTGACCAAATTTAGGAGCATCTTTAATCTATAAAAGCATGTGCATATGTGGTGCTCCTCTGGCTTGGTATTCTTTTCTCCAAAAGAAGTGTTGCACTTCTCCAAGGGGAGGAACAGTTTTGTTACAAATAAAATGTAGCATAGTAATGAAGCGATGGTGAAAATATCTTGAAACATTAACAGGATCCTGTGAACAAAGTTCTCCAGGTGTTAGTATATCTATGTTTGTTTTGTTTTCGTTTGATATGCATAGGAAAGCATGTCAATCTTCCCATGCATATTCTGCACAACTTAATGTAACAAACCAAGTGGGTGGGCCAAGGTTTCTGATCATACACCGTACATCTCCATGACGTCGAAACCAGTATTCTTTAGTACCACGCATATTTGCTAATAGATTTGTAAGATTTGCTTGTAAAACCTCATCTTTTGGTTGAACTTTTTGTAATAATTGTGTATCTGTCATATTTTGAAAGTGTGATCCTGATTTTAATATGTGTGCAACTCCATAACATAAAGTTGCTAGTTCACTTTCAAAGAGTAGGTGGAATATGTATTCCACATTTTGTCGAAATCTGGGATCTTCAGAATACATTCGTAATGAGCGATATTCTGATGCTGATATTTGAATAGGTCTATCATCGTATCTTCCTCCTTTGCCAGTAGGAAAGAGTAGAGGAAAAGCACGTGCTTCTATACTTTTTTCCCATATGCTGATTGGTGATCCTTTTGTTTGACGCATTTGGTATGTTTCCAGTGCATCTTCTATGGTGTCATTAAAGTGCAATGGATGAATTGTATATGGTCTAAAGTGTTTGATATTGTTACAGGATCTAGGAGCTCAAATTGACCAGCTTCTTGTGTCTCTTGAATTATTTCAGTTGTATCTTTCAAGTTTTCTTCAATATTGATTTCTTTGTAATATTCATTATTCTCTTTAAGATATTGCAGGGCTTATCTAACTTTATGTAAATCTACCAGTTGTTGCCAAATGTATTTGTCTTTTGTAGGTACTCCATTTACCAAGATAATTAAAGATTGCTGCATTGGACGTTGCACTCCTAGAGTGTGCACATTTTCTTTTAGATCTAATTGTAAATACACTACTTTTCCACAAATACCTTTTGCTAATTCAGAGGGAGGTAATTTTGCAGTTTTTGGTTGAAGGCATATTATTGCTTGAAATGGGTGCACTGTTTGAATTATGATGCTCTCACATAAATTAAGTTGTTGAAGGGGTTTTGGTAGTGGATATAATTCCAAGTTATTTGTGATAGCACGTGAAGGAGTTTGGTTGTTGTCAAGTTTTGTAGTGCAGTAACTGCAAAGTATTATGGGGTCAGTTATTTCGTATTTGTTTTCTGCTATAAGGTAGAGAGCTAATTCAAACCATTTAGAATCTTCATTGTCTTCTATTTTGTATGATAGGTCTACAGATTTTGTGTTACTTTTATAAAAAGTTCTGCGGCAACATACACACACATGGTTTGGTACTTCAGCTGAAGTACTTTCAAATTTTAGTATTTCTTTTTTGTATGTGTGTAGTAAAAGGTTGCCATGTGCAGATTTGTTTCGAAGTTAGTTTACAGCTAATTCATCTTGTAAGTGGGTTTCACTTCCAAAATATTTTGTCTGGATATAGTCGATTTCTTCTAGTAGGTCTTTTGCTGTACCATGTAGAAGAATGTTATTTAAATTGGCTGGTGCTAAAGCAGGACTTTTAGCACAGTACAGTTTATAAACTAGATTTCTTATACTTGCATGTTGTGTTGATATCCTTTTGATATCATGGAAGGGTGTTTTGCAAGTAGGTCCTGTAATGCAGGCCAATGAATGTCCTTGTAGTCCTGTGTACTTGAGTACTGGACAGGCATCCATATTTTGCAGTAGTTTAATTTTGATTTTGTCTTTGCTTTTCACATATTGATTGATGAATTGGCGTAAAGACTTGAACATTTTTTTGGGAATGTTACACATTGACGTGCATGGCCATTTGTACACTAGATGTTCTGATTCAGTTGAATGGAGGGGTAAATCTACGTTTTTAGGGCATATTTTTGTAAGGAGTACTTCTTGTTCCATTATGGTATTATTAACTTTTTCATAACCTCGACCACTGCTATGTATGGCAATTGTATTTGTTTGCTTTTGTTTGTAGGCTTCTTCATTAAAGTACGGTTCTGTGCTTGTAGTGTGACTCCATTCACCTACACAGATATTTAAGAAGTTATTTCTGTTGACATTTCGTTTATTGAGAAGTCTTTTTTGTAATTTAGTTATTAGTTTTGTTAGTGGTTTCATTCTGTTTAACACTAAAATAAATAACTTTCTTTTGTAAAGAAGTGCACTGTCTATCAACGCTTCTAAGATTACTTTCCTACGATAGGTTTGAAGTGTTCAACCTGGTTTCTCTCCTGTTTTTATAAGATTTTGAAGGACTTTGTGACAGAACATTTTGGCTAAAATACTTTTCTTGGTATGCTTACTTTGTACTATATCAAGATTTATGGAAGAAGTTTTATTTGTAGTGATAGTTGATTTTCTGTTAATTGTTTTTTGGGTTGTTTTACTTTTTGATAGAGGAGGCAACGTTTTTGTACTAGAAACTTCTTCTGTTTCACGACATGACTGTATTAACTGTTGTGTTTCAACTTTTTTTTACAAATTCTGCTATAGATGGATGTTTATGTTGGAGACTTTTCTTTTCATATGCTCTACTTCTGGGTTCCTTTCTACTGAGTTGCTTTTTGGTAGGCATGCTTTAGGGTCTGTTGAAAAAAATACAGAAGTTTTGGGTCGGGGTGTTCTGCAATGCATGTGTGTTGTGTGCATGGGTGTTTGAGTGAGATGATAAAGATGTATGTAATGGTGTGTGATTGTGCATTGGGAAGTACAACTACTAGGGATGGGTATTCTTGAATGAATGTGTTACTAAACTGGGGTTCAGATGACAGAAAAAAGTAAGCCAGTGGTGTGGAGAAGTATAAATAGTATATCTAAAGCTATACAATTAAAACAGTTGTTTCTTCTACAACATCTAAATTCTAGTGGCTGAGTTGGGTAATTTGTGTGGCGAAAAATAGGAATTTGTGGGCCATTCTGCCGGTAAATCACTGTTTAAGACGGGAGGATTTTTGGTCAGAATGGTGCAGAATCTCTATTGTTAGGCACAGAAGGAGCATGCATTAACCTTAGAGTGTGTTTGAGTAATAATTCAAATATTATGGTAACGATTTACTTACTTTTTTTCTAAAATTAGCAGTTTGCTTCTTAGTTGTTCTTTGTAATTCAAATTCGGCTGCTTATTTTCAGGTGAATGGTCTTCACTGCAATTGTAAAAGAAAGAAATTAGTAATTCGGTTTGTATATAGCACTGTTTTTAATTTAGACATAGATTTTTTAAATTGAAATGCTCAGCGCCTTCCTCAAAACCATTAAAACTATTTTATGACTAACTGTAGGAAAGAAAATATCTTTACTATGGCTTGTCAAAATCATAATGTACCACTGTATACCACTATTCCTGTAACTAAGCTTTTCCACGTAATAGTGAGTCCACGTGATAGCCTGCTTTTCCACTTAAGAGGGAGTCAATGTCATAGCCTGCTTGTCCTATATAAATGTAAGTAATTATATAAACTAAAACAATTAAAACCAAGTATGTGTTTGTACAAATATTATTCTTTGATGATAGAGTGTGCATGTAATTTTGTTTGATCATATGTAGTCTACATATTTTATTTCAAAAATGTTAGTTTAACATTATTTGCGTGTGTGTGTGTGTACGAAGAAATTAAACGGTATACAGGTTTGTAAGTCACAGTTCATTTTAGGAGAATGAAAAAATGATCGCAGATTCATTTTACAGATTATACAAGGTAAAGGTCGGTTAGAAAATGTGTTCATGTACTGTATAGAAAATATGCATACCTGTAGTTTGTGTTCATGCATATGCAAATGGACGAAACTGCAAGTAGAAATCTTGGAGACTTGTCTAGTATTTCTCGTAGATCGTGCTTGCCAATGGTATGAGACTTGTAGTCCGAGAGATTCACCGTACATTTGCAGTGCTGCTCTATGATGATGCAGTTACATGTAGAGGTCTTGGATTTGATGGGTGGATGGTCATGTGATTTCTTAGCTACATCCAATGAGGGAATGGCACAGAGCGTGAAGTGGAAATGGTAGAAGGGCTGTCCATGTTACGATATGTTCGCGGACATGGCGGTAGTTCTAGGACACTGCGTATTACATCCGGGGAATTTGGGGTGGGGAGGCATGCAAATGAGATTGAATGTAGCAAGGGATTGGTCAGTAAAGTTTAGTGAGTGTGTTGTGCTAGGAGAGGTTTTCTCAGATATTCTTTTTGCTGAGAGAAGAACAGATAGCTATAGCTGAGTGTTTTAAAAAACAGATTGTGTGGATTTTGGGAGACTCGTGGATACATTGGTTGAAGGTGCATGCAGAAAGCTGTGGAGTATCTATAGATCTTGGATTCCCACATGTGGAAGTGCACGGGCATGGAGTGCGTGGAATGAAGTGGCTGGACTTGCTACCTCTCTGTGCAACTTTGAAGATAGAGGAATATCCAGACATAATTGTAATTCATTGTGGAGGGAACAGTTTAGGACATATGTCTGGAATTTCTTTGCAATTTGCAATGAAAGAAGGACTTCAGAAGATCATGGACATGTTTCCAAACTCCAAAGTAATTTTTTCACGGATTGCGCAGAGACAAATGTGGCTTTGTTCTTTCTCATGTGGTCCACAAATGGAGAAAGCAAGGCGTAATGTCAATAAGGCTGGTTGTGCCTTCCTAAGAGATTTTGGCATGTCCTCTTTTCACAATGAAAATAATATGTTTCGTAGTACATACATTTTTCGCAGAGATGGAGTCCATCTTACCTATGCTGGCAATTTGATTTTTCTGAGAAATGTACAAAATGCATTGCAACCTTTTTTAGAAATGCAGCATCCATTTTGAAGTAGGTGTTAAGTATTTATAATCTTTGACATACAAACACCTCCCAAAGCTCTTTGCAGAGCCACCACTTCCTCCCAGAGAAAAATGCAATGGTTACAATAGGGTAACATCACAATTTTTTTTATGTTCGCGAACTGTCCGCAGACTTTCAAGAAATAGAAAGGGCCCTGCGTTATTTATCTTTACTTCTGTTTTTTAACTGTGAAAGTCGGCTCTGAAAAGAGCCTTATTTTTTTTAGTGATTTTTGTTATTTTGTATTTTTTTTGTTTTTTTACACAAGACACACTAGGAGAGGAGGGGAAAGGAGGGTAAAGGGGGAGACACCAACCACAGGGATAAGAAAGGGCTAGCTGAGAGAGGAAGATGTAGAGTGGGTTTTATTTGGGTAGTGAGCAGGTCTTCTCGTGCTCTGAGACGATAGTCTCAAAAGCACTGCGAAGTCGCTCCCCCCTGCAGAGTACTGTGTCACAGTGCATACATACAACTGTGACCCTCGAAAGGTAAGGGTCATCAGAATTCTGTATGGCCTGTGAGGCAGCTTGAGGAAGACGCTGTCCCACAGAGGTGTTCCTTGTGGTGACACGATCAGAAACGTAGGATGAAGTAGAGGCAATCAACCTACTACGCTCTTCGCAAGGTACAACCTTGCGAATGGCCCCAGTGTGGAATGAGTTCAAGTGTCGCTTCATGTTCGTAGCCCCAAAGCCATTCGAACCATGCCTCCCGCGACTGAGTACCATTTTGCACTCATTGCAGGCGACACGGTTCGCACGAGCCTTAGGACCATTCCCATGAACGGTAAACAACCGCCACACCCAAGAATCACACCGAGGGCGGGTAGTAGGGTTTTCCTCTACCTCGTTCTCGTCATCCTCTTCTTCCTCCTCTGTATCCTCACTCCTGTTCCCCTCTTCAGGCCCTTGGGGAAATGGTGGTGGTGGAGGGGGTGGGGGTGGTGCTGAGGCAGATGTAGCACCAGGTGGCAATAGTGGAGCCATGGATGTCATCGGCTTGGAGATGGAAATCTCAAAATCTGCAAAGTATGCAGCAAAATGCAGTGTGCTCTGTGGAATAGCCAGAAACACAATGAGAATGAGCTCTAGGGCGTGGTCTTTTATAGGGGTGCTTGTGCGCAGTTCGCGGACATGCGCCCCGTCTGCAAGACAGATCGAACACCAAAAAAGGTTCAAAAAGTCACAAAAACTATGTGGAAATTTAGGATTAGTATGTGGGATTTGTGGTATGTTGAGTTTTTAATGAGAAATATTGTGGATTACTTGGAAATGTACTTTTAAAGTGTTCCGGGACACAAACAGTGTCCGCATTCAGAACACGCGATCAGCGTGGGCGCGGTCACATGATTGTTTCATGAGCATGTTCGCTAAGGTAGCAGCCGTCCGCAGGACACCCAATGTACGGTCATTGTTTTGCGCATGCGTGTTGATGTTCTACGGACAGTGTTCGTGTCCTGAACTAATTAAAAGTGTGTCACACGTAAAACGAACAGTTACGGACAGCCGTTTGTTCTTAACACAGTTTAATTTACTTGTGCACAATACGGACAGACATAGCGTCTCAAGCACACCTCTATTTTCGTTTATTTACAAACAATTCAGGACACCACAAGTGTTCTTAGAACAGTTTCAACTTGCATGAGAACATTACGCACAGATATAATGTCCTCAGGACACTTACATTTTCGTTTATTTACGAACATTTCTGAACAACCGTGCTGTCCGTGGACACCTAAATTGGTTTTACCACAAAGAACTGAAAGTAATTACAACACAAGATAAAAAAGTAACTTTATTTAACATATATAAACAATTTATGACTGAGAAGGTGGGGCAGAAACGTAAACAAAAACAGGAGAATTAGGGTTTTCAATATAAGTGGGATCAGGTGAAGAAGGGATGGACATCTCATCAAAACGTTGTGGTCCATGGAGAGAGTTTGGGGTTAAATGAATGGGATATGGTGAGGGGGGACAAGTACAGGTGGGACAATGGTATGTTGTTGGTGGTTTTAGGTGATCTTCCACAAAGTTCTTTAAATTCGTAAAATGTGCCATAAGTTGGTCCATTTTGTGGGTAATGTGTTCAAGAGTGTTATCCACCGCTTCTTTTTCTTTGGAAGTTGCAATTTTTGTATGGTCTGTAAAAAAAAAAATGTATATGTTGAATGTATACAAAATAATATTTATTAATTGGTTTATATAGTAAAGTGTGTACCATTAGGTGGACTATCTTCTAACATTTCGTCTCGTGGGAAATGCTCCTCTAGCCAGTCCAGAGTGCTACACATTTCTGTGAGAAAACAAAAAAGTAATATGTTTTTTTTTCTAATATAGAAAGTTTATAAATATATGAGTAAAATGAAGTGCACTTACTATTTCTGGTAAGATATGTAATCAGTAGTCTATATGTCTGGTCTTGCTGTTAGTTGTGGAGTGTCTGTGAGGTAATTATGTTGGAAGCCACATTATCTTCTTTTGGTATATTCCATTTTAAAACATATTGTATTTAAATGAATGGTTAGTGTGTTACATATATGGGTTACATTTCTTAAGTATTACTACACATACTTTGATTGTGTGCTGCTTTGTGAATTTGTTAAATGTTCCTATGTTATGATATACAATTACACATACCCCCCCAGAGTTTTTAGGTGGTGGTACTGTTGTCCGAACATGTACGCGGACCGTCAAATTCAGTAGAAAGGGTTCAGTATGTTCCATATTACGTGTACATAAAGTCAAAGTTATTATTGTTAAGTTGTGCTACTAAAAAACTATGAAATTCAGTAAAAAAACTTTGTTAAAGGGACGTTATGGTTAAGTTGCGCTACTAAAAAGCTATGAAATTCAGTAAAAAAACTTTGTTAAAGGGACGTTATGGTTAAGTTGCGCTACTAAAAACCTATGAAATTCAGTAAAAAAACTTTGTTAAAGGGACGTTATGGTTAAGTTGCGCTACTAAAAACCTATCAGATTCAGTAAAAAAACTTTGTTAAAGGGACATTTTGGTTCCAAGTAAAACCGAAAAACCACTGAAATTCGCCAGTTATGGTACACTAAGCAACCATAACTCGCGCCACCACAGTGCACTGCTAAGAAAAACACCCAGGACATTGCAATTTTCTATTTGGTTGACAAGATCAGGAAGGCATCCTGCATTTATATTCAAGCCCCTGTGTACATGAAAGTATTAAAAAAGCTGTGAATTTAAGAAATAAAAGATCGACAGATGAAGTATATATTTTAGAATGTTGTCCTTAACTTTGTTTGTGTGTACTACTTTTGTGTGTAGGTGGCTAAAATAAGGATGCACACAGATTTAACAAGAGGCATTGACATGACATTTTAATGATAGTTTAGCTTGTGGTAACTATATATATATATTTCAATGGAGGGTAATATTTACTTTATTCCTATTATTTTGAATAATAGTATGACTACATTAAAACGCTTTACACTGAAAATAATTGTACTATGTTTGTGTGGCTATATATTTTTTTGTAAAACTGATGACATAATTAGGTTATATGTCTCAGTTTCCTTGTTAAGGTTGCATAAACGACACAGAAAATGTATTGAAAAAAGAAAGATTATACAGACAAGAAAGATTGTTTTTATTGTATACATTTTCATTAAAGAAAATGTGTCATTGATGAAGTGTGACATTAAGTAGGGCAAAACATTTTGAAAGGTTTGACTGCAAAAATGCTTTTAGTAGGTGTGGGAAGCAAGAAATTGCTGCAAACCCATTCTGAATGTGTTGCTTAAAGCAGCCCCTCCACACAACTTCCCATTCTCAATCTAACACTCCAAATCTTAACTATAGTTAAATCTAGGGTGAATAGTTTCCTTGTTCATTGCTATAAAAATGGAAGTGGCACTACTATCAAATGTCTGGCTTTCATTTCCACAGACTCTCCAGTTGCTGTTGCAAGCATAGCAGCACTGGAGAGAGGTATTACATTTTTAGGCTTTGCTTTAGGATGCTAATACCAATAATTACACATTCTGTGGGGTACATTGATTTAGAAACAGCAGAAGGAACTGCAGTTAGGGTCCTCTCTTTGCTTGGGCCTGTCATTTGTGGCCTATGTTGTTAATGGCTGATGTAGCTATAAAATATGGATTTACTGCAAAACTAACATTCTCAGGGAGCGTGGCATGCAGTGAGGTTCCTGTAAACTCAGACAGAAACTAATTTGTATGAAAATATTTTATTTGTTACATAAATAATGCATATAAATTGATTGTATTAGCAGTACTTTCTGTATATATGAGTGATGTTGTTTAGGGAATGTTGTAGAATGAAATCATGAGTAATAATTTTGTTTTAGATTATTATTATTGTAAAAATAGAAAACAGTTTAGATGTTAAATTTTGAATTAACCACAGATTTTAGTGGAGTGGGTAGAGTTTTTTTTTTATATCTCCAACAAGAAGTTTTTTCCTCTAGAATAACATGATTAATAGTCACAACCTTGATTGGTTGAGTTCTCAGAATACATTCAGTATTCATACAGTACTATTATGAAAAATATATATTACTACTGTGTTTTATGCTTCCATTTTGACATATCTTCCATTTTCTTTGACAGATTTGTTGTTGAGTATGCTGCGAAATGGAGAAAAAACTAAACAAGTTAGGTAAGAAATATTCCAAAATATAGTATGCTTTATGAAGTGTTTTTAATTAATATTTTTGCAAATTGTTTTATTTTTTCCTAAGTATTTTTAGAAATTGTATAACAAAGAACATGTTAAAACTATGATATAACAAAACCTTTGAAATTTAGGGAAGAAACTTTAGTTGCTCGGATATTAAAGTGATCAATACATTGTAATAAAACCTTTAAAATTCAGGGGAAACCTTTAGTTGCAGTGATGTTATGATGGAATTTAGCTACATTCAACTTAACTTCACACCACCTGTTGTGCAGTGTATGACCACAATTATAACATCATAGATGACATCACTGATGACATCACTAACTCCATCATATATGATGTCACTACTGACATCAATAATAACATCATGTATGATGTCAGTGCTTACATCAGATATTACCTCTTGTATGGCCTAGCTAATAAAAGCTTTGAGAATGGAAATAACCAGTGGAAATGATACTACTGTTTTGTTGTTTTAAAATGCAGATGTACAAAATATGCAGCTACATTGTATTTAGCTAAACATATAATGCACAGCACACTAAGCTTCAATTTGTTTAAATGTAGTGTATGATCTGCAGGTAGAAGTACAGAGAAAAGTCAATGTAATAGAAATGTGATACAATTTAAAGTTTACTTTTACTTTTTACAGTATGAGTTTTATTTTAATGTAAACATGTTGATCACTTAAAGAAGGTATACAGAAAGTAATATACTTGTATGTCAATTTTTTCAAACAAATGTTAAATTTAAAAACATAATCTATTTTCTATACCTATTTAAAATTGGAGTAATAATCATTTTTTCTAGAATACCCATGTAAGGAAATTCTACATGTTCCTTGTTTTAAAGCACTTCTCATGTCTTATGTCTTTTCAAACATACTATGTGTAGAGAGTCGTCTTGCAATAAAACAATTGAGTATTTATATATGTTTAATTTGCATTGTACTAAGTAATTAGGGGTCAACATGAGCGTTTTTCTATTTACATCTAGTTTTTGTGTAACTGTATGTGCATATTATATTATAGTGCACATGTCTTGCACATATTTGGAAGAAACAGAAACATTATAATCAGTGTACTCTTTTTACTTTAGTGCTATTAAAAGAAATTAAACATATTTGTAAAATATTAGCTATTTAAACTTTAGATATCTTTTACTAGTAGTACACATGGAAGCTTCATAAGTACTGATATGATGCATGTGTACCTATTTACTGTTTTATACAATGTGCTCATTAATACAAAGGTAAGGGTCGTCAAATTGTGTACAAATACCAAGAATGATCATATGCCTGATGACATCATGGATGTCACCAGTGGCATCATTTATGATGTTGTTAGTGACAGGGGTCATGAAGTTAAGGTGGCTTTAGCAGAACATAAGGGCTATTGTTGTGTTGAGTTCCCACCTTAACCTCCCTGCAACCAAAGTTGTTTCCTTGAATATGTTTATACATACACATTCTGAGATGGCTTAGTTATGTGATTAAAGTGATCAAAGGGGGCTTACCCAATGAGTGTCAATTTAATAGAACCATGAAATGCTTGCTACAATAGCCTGTTCTATATTGTGAATATCCGTAGGATTTTGTTATTATCTGAATGGATGTAGATAAAAAAATCATCCCGATTCTATAGAGATTTAAGAGCTTAGAAAGATGATGACATAGTCCTATCGATCGACAACCCCTCATCTGATGCTAAGAATAGATCATTAAATATTTGTTTTGTAAGTGAGAAAGATGATATTGGGAAACAGACAGTTTCTCTCCAGGACAGAGGAAAATATGGGACCATGCCCCTTTAAATTCCAGGAAGCCCATTCCTAAAGCACTCAGATATGTTAATTAAATTGTTAATTAATTAAGAAAGCATATATCTATTCATTAGCAAGGAACAGCAAACAAGATTGATAGTTACACCCTATTTGATGACCAAATACTAGTGCATATTGTGTATTAGTGCCGGGCACGGCAAATACATCGGAATATGTTATCTGTGATTGGTTACTTTCAGAGTCTTAGCATACAGTAATCCCAATCACACAACGGTGTGCAGCTCGCGCCGGTCCCAACACGACTTTTCTATTCCAGAGTTTGCTGCCATTTTTCACACTGGCAACTCATTACAAAACTACATTTCCTCTGTCGCTGTGTTTATTTCTGAAAATCGGTAAGGAAACATCCAATTGACCTTGCGCCGCACAAGACAGCAAGAACGCTTCTTGTTTAGCAGTCATGGCTACCTCTGCTACCCACTCATGCTTTTCAGAGGCTGCAGCAACAACTACCTTCACTGTGACAGGCCCGCTTTCCATAGAGGTGTGGCTACAAGACAGCAGTACTGACACTGAAGTAGGACAAGACCAAATGAGCAGTTTACATAGCAAATCTGCAACAAAACTAAACGTGCATCAATTTCTGTGGATAACAGTGCCTTACACTTAATAGAACTAAACAGATATGAAATCAACACTCAGTCTGCTACCAAATGTGCAATTGACACCTTTAAAGGATGGCTTATACAGAAAGTTGAATCATGTACATTTGAAATGCAGCCTTTCAATATTATTGCTACTATTTTACACACATTTTATGCAGAAGTGCGAACAGTGAATGGAGCAGAATACCAGCCAGAATTGATTGCATTAAGATCTGGTATTTATCATCATCTAAATAAACCACCATATAATAGAAACATAAACATTATTGTATTTTTTCAGCACTATCAAAATACTGCAAAGGAATGGTAAAAACCCAGCAAAGCACAAGGCACCAATAACACGTGCTGACCTCACAAATCTTCGCTCTTGTGGCATATTCAATACATCCTTTCCACATACTTTACAATATAAAGTATGGTTTGACATACAAATTCACTTTGCGTGACAAGGACGAGAGGGACTTTGACTTCTACCAGTAAATGCTTTTGAAGTAATAGCAGATGAATATGGGAAGCAATACGCTACACTTACCTTCAAAGAAGTAACTGAAAATCACCTTACTTTACTTGAGTGTCACTGCAGTAACTTAAGAGGCAGGATGTATGTAGGAGTAGGGGCTCTGAATTTCAACGGTTAGGTTGATCATTTTAGCATGCACATGTTAGCGTGGGTTTGAACTGCAATAGGGTCCCAGGGGAAGAAACTCATTTCTGGACTCAAGAGTGTGAGTTTCAGGCAGAATTAAATAGATGTCAGTGCACAGAGCACATTATTGAAATTGCACGTTGCTTCAGGATCATATTTCAATGGACTGAACTGCACTAGGCATAATACTACTATAAATTAACATACTAATCTAACCAAACCCCTGTGTTAAACCAGATAGTATGGAGAAGCATGGTTTGTTATCATTAGAGAATCATTACCCATTATTATGGAATTATTGCCCATTGTTAGAGAATAATTACCCATTTAGGGATCCAGTTATCCATCATTCATTCTGATTAGTAGTGACATGAAGTAGTGACATCATTAGACTATCGACATTATTTTGCCACTTTGTATGCATTTGCAATAGAATGAGTCCTGTTATATTTGAAGTGCCATTTAGAGATACATGTTATATTTGTAGACACATGTAGCGTTATATTGTTATGTATTATGTATGCATTGTAGAGAGACACACATGAGTGTGCACGTAGAATATGCATGAAGTTTGCATATAGATAGCGCTTGGTATGAGTGAGTGAATGTGCTAAGCACCATAGAGAATGCATTTAGCTGGCTCCTAAGCCATTCTGAATTGAGACACACAGAAGCGCCGCAGAGTGCAGAGAAGTTGTTATAAGTTAGTGAACAAGTATGCATAAACAGTTTGCTTGGCAGACAGTGATAACATGACCTTTGTCCGAGTGGAGAAGGCATTGTGCCTTATCAGCCCTGGGCTGGTGCTTCACAGACAGAGAGAAGGTGGGGGTAGGCAGCGCCATTGAGGGAGAGCTTTGCAGGCAGAGACATGGAGAGGATTGAGGGATTTGAATGGAGAAATATGGGGAGATAGTGTACCGCAGGCAGACAGAAGGAGGCCATGGTATAGATATCTAGAAAATGTCACATTGACCACAACACACAGTGATTGAAAAGTACAAGTACATGCATCACAGACATTTAGGCACTGCTCACATTTAGAAATGCTGACAGACAGAAAGAGAGGCATTTTAGCTTAGAGAGAACGAGTGTAACAATGGATATGTATACGTCATTGAACAGTATAATGAGAGGTGAGGCTCTTAGATTTGAGGTGTTGGCTGCACTCTGCTGGTCTGCTCTCTGAGGAGAGAGGGAGTTGGTAGTTGGAGATGCTAGTTGGAGTTGGAGATGGCACACTGACACTCTGAGAGATCGAGAGATGACTTGGAGAGGCATTTGGGAGTGATTGGATATACTTCGGTAAGCGGTTTTGGCTGATATGCAGATGGGGAAACATTCTGAGCTGAGCTGATGAGATCGACCTGGCAGGGATCTGGCAGAGAGAGGCCTGGCCCTGACTGACTGGCTGGTTGCAGAAGTTAGCTGGAGAGGGGAGACAGAGCAACACAGAGAAAAAGGGGAGTATTGCTGAATGAGACATGTGCATGGGGAATTAGAAAAGACACTCACACAGAGCTTTGGCTGACATGATAGATGGGGTAATCAGACAGGGTTTGTCTTAGAGAGAGAGAGTGAAGTATGGTGTGGATTGGAGAGGAATGGTGTGGATAAGTTGCTATTAGATTGCTTGTATTAGAAGCCTGTGAGGCTTATAGTTATTGCATTGCATAGTAGATTTGCACCAAAAGCATAAAAGTTGCAAATTCGAGGTTTGCATTATAGTAGTGTTTGCATCATGCATTGCTATGTATGAATGAAGGTGTTTCTATTGTTGAATCGATTCATGTGTTTTCTTTGTGTCTTATGAGAGTGTGTGTCACGCCTCTTCGAAGGCGTTGGTCTTTGTGGCATTGATGGTCCCGTGGACGACGAGTTTCGGCCATGTTTACTTTCAAGATGGCCGCCACAACTAATGATGCGGGTCTAGACAATACACGACTCAGTATCCAGGAACTGCCATCCTCCTACTCGAGAGAAGGTTTATCAGTTCCTGTGAACAACGCACGGGTGCGTTGCTGCTCCTTTCTAACAACCCTACGTGAGTTCGTATCTAGGATCCTTCTAATACGTCTTTCATGCTACTGAACTTTACTATATCTAAAACTGTCCTTCGTATTTCCCGACTTTAGTGCCTACCATACCACGCCTCCCTTTCCCGACTTCAAGGACTCCAACGCTTGCACACTCCAGACCGCTCCCCGGTTCCTTTCCGGACCTCGGTAAGCTACAATCAGGGGTCTCCGAGATCAGTTACAGTGACTTACTGATCCTCCCACCTTCGGATCGTAATCCGTACTTAACATCCTTCTCCCATTCTTAAATATCCAGGCATACACAATACGGTTTACGCACCCGCTCGTTCCAAAGACAACATTGTGGAAATACCTTCAAGCTCCACCCTTACCTCTTTCCAGGTAAAGATCCCTCCTTGATCCAAGCCCGACTCATTTCAGTCTTCTTCCTAGTGCCAATCTCACTATTTCCATGCTACCCTAGGGGTCTCTCAGAAGTCTCCGGGTTTCAACTTGACACGCCTCCTACTCCTTCATAAGGGTGATCTGAATAAAGACCTCTGTACAATATCTATCCCTCACTTACCTGTAGAATACTTACCATCTTCTTTCTCTTTCAAGACCGCCTTTCACCGGACTTCACCTGAACCTTCACTGCATTGAAGACAGCTATCCCGCAGCCGTCGTCACAGGGTTTTCTTATCCAGAGGGTTTCCCTGAGATCTCTTCTCCTCTCTCGTTTTCTAGTGGTGAGAAGGGGTATCGGGGAGGCGTTCATATTCATCCCCCTTGTTGGAAGCACGCGTATGCATCATCCTGTTGGAAGGGGTCATCCACAAGGAGAGGAAAGAAAGTATCGGTGAGTCTTTGGGATAACCTGCCAGTATTCTAAGTGGAATTTTTCCTGTGAATTATTACAGTGTGTCCATATGAGTAATCTAGGAGTAACACAGAGCACAAAAGCCTTGAGATACAAGAGCAGGGGTGCATAGTGATTCACATCCCCGAGGTAGATTTATTGCAGTTTCCACACCTGTTAACATGTAACTGAATCCCTTAATAACATTTAGTGCAAATGAGTCCATGATGAAATAAGCTGAATCCAGCTTGGGAAAATGCATGATGCTCTGGAATTGGGAAATGGGAAATTAAACATGCTGTCTATTTGCTCTGGGTGATAATATAAATAAATGTGAAGATGTTCTCTCCAGCAATGAAATCACGTGCCATTTTTAGTGGAATGATCTGCTCAAGTGGAGGTGTTTCCCTTGAGTGAAAAGGGGATTCAATAAAAAGTGTTTGGAGAGGGAGTAGTTATTATTAATCTTCGGCACTGGGACATGAATTAACAGAGGGCTGGCACGGAATTCAGTGCTGGCAGGCTGTCTGATGCTGAAGCAGTCCTTATCTCATTGACCCTGGGCGAGGCAGGCAAAAAGATTGGGGAAGATTTCCATGCCAAACTGAATCAGAAATATCGCCAATATATCTAGGTAAATATGAGGGTGCTGTTTTGAATGAGGTCAGATAGTCGAGATTAAGTAGGTCACTTGATATTAGGTGCTGTCTATTTTTAATGTGCATGTAATCCTGCATTTAAGTATTGAAAAGTCTTACTGTGTTTCTTTTTAAAGTGTATTTCTCTTGCCAAGTTCCACGTTGCCAAGGACAATTGGCAAGACTTGGCATAGATAAAAGACTGAAAGCTATTGAAATGTATTTGGACTGTGAAATAACTGTTATTCTGTGGAACTTGCATATTTCTATTTTACCATAAAAACAGATTTCAATGTAACTTTTAGTCTTATTACATTTATTCTGCATTTAGTCCCTTTTATTGGACATTCATAAAAAGACAGAAGTGTTGTAAGAGATATCTCAAAATAAAGTAGCTGCTGTGAGCTGTTTAGCTAGAGAGATTGAAGGAATGCGCAGTATTTCAATTGCATGCTTTACAATTGTTGAAACTCAGCCAAAAGGACATAGTGTGGTATTGTACATAAAGTACCTCAAGGGGGCATGAACCCTTCATCCAGAGTGTATGAAGTCCAGTATTGTGCTTAAGAGGCACAATGTATTCAATTCTCACCGATCCAGACTGTCCAGTGAAATCTCTTCTACTGTACATTTTTAAATTGCCTACGGATGCTCCTTGTTTTTTTTGTAATGCCTCACCGCTTCCACAAAAATCAATGCTCCAAAGAACCAACATGGTATACAAATCATTCACTAGCTAAAAACACTCTTGTATCATTCATTCAATTAATAAGTGAACGTGCACGCCTAAGTAATGTCTATTCACATCCTGCATCCAACTACTATCAAATGCTGGACTTGATACCAGGGAAATTATGTCTGTAACTAGACATCGAAGCCCTTCTTGAAATACCAGTTACTGGCAACCACAGCCAACCCAAAGAAATGAATGGTCTACAATTCTCCACTAGGGTGAAACACCTCAATATTTACCTCCTCGTCCTGAATCTGTAACCTGTATACAAAAAAAATCATATACTGCTTCTTCTTTTGCTAGTTCATCTAATTCTTTCACTTCTATTATTTCCAACATTTCTAACAATACATCCTCAGTTTTCTAATTGTTCCTTCACTTTCCATGTGAATGTTCAATTTAATACAAACAAGTTTTTCTATTATTTTACCATTATTTTTCCTAATTTGTTTTTATTATTTAAATTGCTAATTTAATGTAACTAACAAATAGCAGTCATGTTTTTTTCCTGCCATGTTTCATGTTACATCTCAAAATATCAGTGTTTTTATTCAAATTTTTAAAATTGATAAAATATCATGAACATTTTTTGTTTTCCAGTCATTCATTTCAATGTTGTTCATTCTTTTTTATTCACATGAAATATTTAAGTTACCTCTAACCATAAACAAATGCTAATTGCTTATAATGCAAATTAGTAAAAGTCTTTCGACCAAAAAGCTGCTTATCTTCATTTATTTATTATTCCTTATTTATATGTTTGGTTTAATTGAACATAACTTCCTTTGCAGGTAATGTAATTCTTTTATTCTTTTCATCTTCACATTACAATTACAGCTTTACTCTAGTGGAATTGTAATGGCAAAATTAAAAATATAAATGTACTTACCTTCCAGGTACAGTATACCATTTATATTTTTCACTTTCACATTACAATTCCACTTCAGTAATATTTTTTGTTTCCTTTCCTAATTTTAAATCATTTATTTGGAGCAACAGGAAGCTAAAATGGCACCCTGTTGCTCCATGTCAATAAACCACAGTACAAGGTCTAGTCTTTTTGTAACTAACCATTTACTGCAAGGTGGTGATGCCGAGCACAGCCAAGATGGACCATCTCTGGCGGGTGAGTGAGGTGGGGGAGACCCGAGACCGAATGGTCCAAGGTAGTCGTTGGGGTGGCACTTTTACATTTCAAAGAATCTCACACTAAACGAATGGAAAATAGCAAAGCTAATACTATTGAGCTGTGGAGGAAACTTCTGGCATTAACCGCAACTGTTCTGCAACTCCAGCGCTCAACAAGGCAAACTCGAAACACAAAAGTCATGCAATTAATATACCAGGACTTTTAACCCGGAATACTACTGGCAATAATCCCCTCGCTGGTGGCCCATTAGCCCGTCCATTTATGCCGCTGGGTCTTTCGTTAAGACCCTCGCTGCGCTCGGGCCTGTAACTATGGGCCCTGGGCATTACCGGACACAGTAATGGCCCGCCGGCGAGGGGCTCATTGCCTAAATATTACTGCACTAAGAAGAATTATTCTGTCCTGGTGGATGTGATCAATGATCTGCATAGATTATCTGCTAGCAGTTGTGTCTATGCCCTTATCTTACTAGATACTTTATTGGCCTTGTGCATCCCCTTCTGGATCACCTGCCCTGGATGGGTGTAACTGATTTGGCCCACAATTAGAAATCATTTTATCTCTGTGACTACTCTCATGCTGTTGTCCTTTCTCCAGTTGACTCTTCTTTTCATGCTTTTACATGTAGTGTTACATGGGAATACTGTTTAACTTTTACGTTACTCTCAAAGCATTGTTGAGCAAGTCTTCCAGTCATTGCTTATTTATGTACACTGATAATAGCCGGAACAGCCTCTGAAAGGAAGTCGATGTAGGAGAGGTAGTTTCAGATTTACAATTGGTCACATATTAGCACATGGATGAACGTGTCTCATAAATGAAAAAAGTGAATAGTGGTAATAACGAAATTGCTTTTGACCTAACAGGTTCTTGGTATTTCATATGAACATCTGGCTAACGTCAGTCTCCAGTGTGGGGGAGAGTGGAGAAAAGTATGACACTAATTAATGTATCCTTTGCGCCACATTTCAATAGCGTGACCTAAGCTATTTTTTTTATTGACAGCAACATTTTCGGTTTCTTCATTGAATCACTTTGTCTGCACATGTGACTGTAATCAATAACCTTATTGCATCACAGGTCAATTAATAGAATATGTTGCAGAGAGTTCAGAATGGTAATACAGTCAAACCTCTCCTGAAGCTAATCTCACGGATAATCTTGTTGGGCCTCCGAATCATCTTCATTGGCTTTGCAAAAGATAGGTGCTTTCCATGCATGTGCTTTGCCTAACTGAGAAAGCTGTATGCTCTTCCCATCATACTTGCTATGATTTGATCAGGTCCCATCATGCCAGCAGCAGCCTCTCCTTCTCTGTACAGGATGCTCGAATTTGGAGCTTTCTTCATGAACACTTCCATGCTCAACCCACACAAAACCCAACCTTTTCCTTTTAAGGCGCATTCTAAATACAATATAAGCATTGTTATTGGTCACTCACATTGTATTATCCTGCATTTCCTTTTGCTAGTGATAGAGCCCCTCGAGTGAAAATATAACGCTGAATATGAAAATGTTCATTCCAGATAAATGAATGTAAGGATTTTAAAGTACAAAATATACTCGAGCAAAATGGCCAAAAAGATTTTTTATCTGTAAACCAGGTCTCTGCCACCCGAATAACTGACATTCAGTTGTCGGTCATATTTAATTAACAGGCATCATTGAAGTCCCAATGCAATGATGCTGGATAACAAAGCTTCTTGCCTTTATTAACACTACCATCTTCGGCCTTCTTTTCTGGTCCCCTTCCATTTTTCAAAATGTAACCTTTTGTGTGTATACTATCACACTGGTATCCCAGAAGGAAACCAGGGACACGATATAAGGAATTCAATATCGGCTTGTCGGAAATCCGACTTTAAAATTGTCAACACTCTCCAGATGTATCTGGTTTAAAAAACTGAATACAGAACCAACGTAGTACTGGGAAACTGCTAGTTATCAGACCACACACAAAAAAAGCTGATCTGATAAGACAGATCTAAAAACAATATGTATTTTTGAGCTTTTCTTTTAGTTTTGTTGAACCACACTATACCAACTGATCTATACAGACTGGACACACTTCTGTGGCGGTGAATAAAAAGAAAATGGCGTCTGGCCGTAAGGAAACACTTCCCCCTCGAAATGTTGAGGAAGTAATAGATCTGTTTCAACCACTGTTGTGGTTTTTTAACCTTGTTGGAAGATCGCACTTTGTAGAGAAAGGGATAGACCTTCTCTACCTGTTCCTTTTAGATAGGGGGCACACCAGCCCTGACCTAGGGATAACATGACCCTATAGGGCTAGGGTGTGCTTCTAAGGCATAGTGCTAGTATACACACGAAAGTTTACATTTTGAATAAGTTCTAATACCTTGCTCTACAACTGTTCTTGTGTGATAAAGAGTACTGAATATTTAACAGTAGGGCTATGTGCCTCTTTGGCGCTTGCCTTGTGCCCAAATAAGTTCCCTGTTTGTTCTTGGACCCCTTCCCTTGTTCACATATCATCTCAGATTTTATTATGTCAATATGCCACTAGCGTAGTGAAAGACATTCCTTTAGTAAATAAGTAAATGTGTTAAATATCAATACATAAGGAAACAGCTGAAGCTGTTTGCACTCTAGATCGTTAAACTGGGCCCATTTTTAAAAAAAGGAATAGCAGGCTATTTTAAGGAAAATATTGTTCACTATTGTACCGAAAGTAAAATGATGTTAAAGCAACACACACATTATGTAGTGTGTATTCGCGCATAAAATGTGCAAAGTGAGGCTCCTTAATTATTTGAATGGTCAAAAAACTGTGTAGGTTCATTCCTTTCAAAGACGAAGCTTGATGGGATATGACAGATTCCAAAATATTCAACAATATTCTTTTAGGATTGTTTTCAATATTCTTACAGAACTACATTTGGTTCTTAGCTTCAGAAATAATTATGTGTCCTGTGTCTCTTTCTTTTTTAATACCTGTGTTACTGACGTAGGCATTTTGACAATGCACAAAAATACAAATCGTTTATTGCAAAAATAACGATCTATTACAAACAGGATCAATTTTTTTTTTAATAGGGTCATTTCCGCAACTGTGAAACATAGTTGTTCCACAACATCATGTTGACAAATGTTAAGACGATTTTGTCATCTTTTATCTGCTTTCTGAAGCCAGGCAAAGTGTAGTCATGAATTATAAGAAGAAACGTGAGTAGTTCAAGCAGATGACCATATCTTCGGAACCACAGCCTGCTGGGCTTGTCTGGCTTTATTATAGACATGAACTTGTGAGCGTTCTGTTTGATGGTGAACCAATACAGGTGCAAATTACATTTGGAAATGACTTTGCAAAGTAATGGGAAAGCTCATGACATTTACGGGGTAATTCATGGAATAAATGTGCGCCGAAATGTGCGCCAAAATTTGTGGCACAAGCGCGAAAAAGCTAGCCCATGCGTGCGATTCATGGAAGGCCCTGCACGTGTTTTTCCTGGGATGTGTGCCAAATCCACGTGTGGCGCACACCGGCACCCACATCACTGCGACATCCCGAACGCTGTGCCCGATGAGCATACCAAAAGCGCACAACGTGTAGCGCACATACCAAAAAGGGGGCGGAACACGTGGAATGGGGAACAACGCGTGAAAATTAGGGCGTAACTGGGGAAGTACCGCTGGGAAACACATGCAACGACCACACGCTAGTGAACAACACGTATTCATGGAATCGAATAGGGAAAATCCGCGCAAGTCAAAACACACACACATGCACAAATACGTCCGTCACACGAAAGCAGGCGGAAGTGCCCCCGCGCAGCATAAAAGTGCGCGCAAACAACAAACAAGCATATACAGCTAGGATGAATGTCCCATTCCTTGCAGCAGTGATCGTCGGACACCGCAGGAGGAGAATAGCCAGGCCCCACATTTTTTTGACCGGGACTAGCCTTTTTGTGATGCCTGATGACCAGGTCTGTGGCAGGTATAGGTATCCACCTCATATCATCCTAGACCTGGTAACTGAGTTGGAGAATGAACTCATATCACCCACCCTGTGCTCCCAAGCACTGAGCCGCTTGGAGAAGGTGCTCAATGTACTGTATTTTTTGGCCACTGGGTCATTTCATCGGATAACTGCCATAGTGGGGGGCATCTCACAGCCCACGCATTCACGTTGCCTACAACAGGTGTTGGCAATCATCACTGCGCGCTCCTCAGTCCGCAGTCACATATACATGTCCAGAACACCCGCAGAAAGGAAGGCCATGGTCCTGAACATCTACAGGGTGGTACACTTCCCCAAAGTGCTTGGTGACATAGATTGCACCCATGTGGCCCTACGTCCACCTAGGGCCACTGAAAACACCTACCGCAACCGCAAGCACTAGCATTCCATGAACGTGCATGTTGTATGCCATGCCAAGGGAATCACCTCTGTCCATGCAAACTATCCAGGGTCCACCCATGACAGTTTCATATACAGAATGCCGCCCTGATCCAGGCCCAGGAAGCTGAGAAGCAAGCACTCTTCCTCCAGGCCCCTGAGGAAAGAATACTCCAACCTGATTACCATGCCCAGGACACGAAGAATACGTGCGGGTGGCTCTAGCTTCCCCACTATGGCCGTGTCACATTGGAACGCACTTCCCACTCACCTGTGCATGATTGATTCCCACCTAGCATTCCGCAAAGCTATCAAAACCAAGCTTTTTGTTCAATTATGTCACCCTATTTTAAGTACAGAATCTGCTTAATTGCCTGCATCCCATGTATTACATATGCAACGCTGCTATATCACAAGTACATTTGTAACTTTTGTAACCAAGCCTGATAACGCCTTTTGTTGCCTCTAATCAAATCTTCTTAAAACTTCATGTAACAGCCCCTCGATGCCTCTGGGCTGCAAGTGCACTATACAAATGAAAATAAAATAAATAAAAATAAAATAAATGGCTACACATAGCTCATAGGTTAGTATAAATGCCTGTGGACATGCATGCATGCCAAACACAAACAAATACACAAACCCAACTAATGACAATCATCATCACCTCCCCAGGGGACAGTGCCTACCCTCTGAGCATCCACATGATGACGCCAATACGGAACCCCACCACACCCCCCCAGGTAAGATACAACGCAGCCCATATTGCAACCAGGGCCATATTGAAGCGCACATTCAGAGTGCTCAAGTCACGCCTACGCTGCCTTGACTGCTCTGGGGCCCAGCTACTATATGCACCCATTGGTAGTGTGCAGGATCATTGTGGCAGCATGCGCCCTGCACAACTATGCAACACGGCGGAGCATATCGGTGGACATGGTGGTGCCCCCACATCCCCAACCACATGCACAGGCGCTGATGATGGGAGGGGAAAGGGTACGTGGCGAGGCAGCCCGGACCCAGCTTGTGGCCCCATTTTACACCTAAACTCCCACCCCTGTGGAGTGCACACAGACCTGGCTCATACCAGGTGACCATCAATAATGACAAAGAGACAGTCAACTGTCACAAACTTAACACCCTGAGAATGTTTTCATGGAAGTGCTACATTGTGTGCATCCCTAACTACTTAAACATAACCAAAAGGAGCACATGCAAGGTACAAATCCCCCCCCCCTGCAAAACAGGCCATGTAAATCACTGGTATTTCATCCAACCCTCCCAACACCCATGACCCCTGTCCTCCATGCCATGCCATGGCATGCAACAGCTGAACACCCAACCAAATGCACAAAACATGACACAATTGTCATTAAGTGCAACGTGAGAAATGTAAACAGGCATGAGACATTCATACCTGACATGGGACCTGATGAACTCATTTGGCAAAAATCTCCCACACCTACAAATGGGGTCATTATGAGTATGACGGTACGCCATAGACGTGCCAGTACATCACTGGCACTGTCCATACTGTACCGCCATATTACGAGTAACCCTGGTGGGAGGCGGGCTGTGTGGTGGTCGCCACAGCTACACCTGCAACTACCAGTATCGGTGGGCCCATGTCAGCACATGTTACTTACTGTTAGACTCGGGTGCAATAGCAGCATCACCTGGAGCCGCAGGGGGTGATGGCATGGCTGCATCAGCACATGGCTGGACATCCTGCCCCTGTGGTGCACTCGTGGCTCTTCCCGCTCTATGGCCACCCTGGCCACCCTGGACTCCATGTACTCCCTGGTCACCCCAGCCACGTGCCAGACCACTCCAAACACAGGCAGGACACCCAGCGGAGCCCCCCATAGCCTTTGGTGGCCTCACAACCATGGCACAGATGTATTAATGCCAATTAATGCCAATGGGAGCTGCACTGAACAGTTGTCCTGGTCAATTGGGGTGAAGGGGGCAGTGTATGTGATGGTAGACGCACCCATGTGCTCCTGCAAGGCTGCCTCTGGACCCTGGGGATAAATGATGTTCACGCAATGCTCAGGCACCCCAAAAATACAAGAAAAACATATATGCAACCCCTGTAGCCCACATGCGTGTAAAAAAACCTCACACAGTACGCTGTGGTACCCAAGAACACAAAAAACATATGCGATTAACACGCGGCCTACTATGACAAACAGGGTCACTGGCAGTGGGAAAAATAGCGTGCAATAGCGTGCATGACTCACCATCTTGTGGAAAAGAAATACACGTAGGCACTGTAACCGCTGTGAAGTAATCACGTGTGAACCCCAAAGTAGGAAAAACACACGCGTCGGTCTCCACTGAAAGCACGTAGAGCGCTGCAGACCCGCGCGGACCATTAACATGTGCAGAAGGAAACACCTGCGCGTGTTACATCACTTACGCGCTTACGTGCTAAGGCCCTTTCCTCGAATTACACGCAGACGTGCTGTTTTTTCATGTGCCAATTCACTCTGCATCAAGCTGGCCATGCAATAACACATGAAAGCCCACGCTCCTGCCCAGAAGGCCATTTTCCTGCCCGCCAGAGCCCCGCGCAGCCTCCTACAAGCCACCTGCTGCTGCCTGCCTGCTGCCAACAGTGCCCTGCGATTTGGTGCCTGCACATCAGCCATCTGCAGGGGTCCAGTTGCTGTGACCACCCGTGCTGGAACAGAAGACTCCCAACTGGTATCCCATCGCTCCACAGCCCAGCCCCAGGACCCAGTTTCCCACCCACACCTGCCTCAGGGGTTGCCATGTCCAACACAACGCCATCCCGCACCAGTGGCAACACCCCAGCAGGGAGGCAGAGGGCTGCCAGCTTCAGTGCTAATGAAGTTAGCATCCTGGTTGAGCAAGTCCTGGGGCATTATGATGCCCTCTTTACACCATTGCGTGTCAACAAGGAAAGACGGAAGAGGATCTCAAAGGAGATAGTGGGTGCCATCAACGTGGAGGGGGTGGCACCCCGCAACATCAAACACGTCCAGAAGTGCTGGGAGGACTGCAGGTCCAGGACCCTCAAGAAGGCCCGGCGCCTCTTGGACGCATGGATGCAGTGGGGAGGCGGGACCACCTTAGCATCCAGCAGATGAGGGTCCTGGAGTGCATTCGCCCAGTGCTTCAACACCAGATCCTTAGGATGCAGGCCCTTCTGGAGTCGAGTGTAAGTGCCCAGTGCATGTTGCAGTGTGCTGGTAGTTAGCTACTTAGCTGTATGTATGACATGGGTCATGTATGGATGTGTGTGTGCAGGGACATGATGGTGCTGCATGTGAGTCCAGTCAGGCGTGACCCACCTGGATGAATGCACACATGTCTGCATGCCTGGGTCTGTACTTGGACATGTTTGGGGTGTGACAGATGGGTGCTGCTGTCATGGACATGCATGGTGTACATGTCTGTGTGTCTGAGTAGTGTGTGAGTGACTGGTGGATGCATGACACATATCCGTGATGATGTGTTGATTCACTGATAAAGCCTAGTCATCCTTGTATCCACTGTGTCTGGGGGTATACGGGGCCAGATGCATGACCTTCTGGTGATGTGTGTACATGTGATCAGCATGTCCCATGATGCATGTGAGTTTCAGCCCACCATTGGATGTTTCTGCGGTGCCTTGGACATGGATGTAAATGTTTGTTGCATGTGTCATGCCTGTTCCTGCATGTGTGTTGCCTGCACTGACCCATGTGTTGTGGAGGGACATGATGGAAGTGACCTTTGACAGTACCAATCATGTGCTATTGCTTTCTGTCTAGGGGACTACTGTACAGTACCCTGATGCTTGTGTTCAATGTCTCCCTATACACAGCAGCGAGTGAAGAAGAGGGCGGAGACGGCGCTGTGGAGGAAAGCGGCAGGGATGCCTCCACCGGCCAGCGACGCAAGGCCCAGTCACCCTCCTAGGAAATTCCATCATCCAGGAGCGAGGGGACTGGTGCCGCGTCCTCCACTACAGCTGTAGCAGAAGGGTCGAGTGATCCCCCACAGGGGCTTGCGACAGCGGACGACTGTGCTGCTCCATCCAGGTTGGTGGTGTGTACAGAGGAGGAAGCCACTTCAGGGCTGCACATGGGGCCTGGTGGGGGTGGTAGCACTGGTGCAAGTGGTGCAGTCCAGGGGCAGGAGGCAGCACAGGTCACTGCGGAGGAGCCTGTACATGTCACTGTCCCTGACACTGACTACATCACCATGCACCAGCAGGGATGCCCTGTCCCAGGCCAGTCTGCAGGTAGGAGGGAAGTCCACGTCATCTGGCACTCCTCTACCTCACCGACATGAGGACCCGTGACAGGATTGAGTCTGTCCTGATTGGTGCCGCATTGAACACACGTGTCATTCGTGAACGCGTGCATGCCTCCTGGGGGGACCGCGCATGTCATCTCAAAGAGATGTGTGCCAACATGGCCCAGTTGGGAGGGATCATGGTTGGAGGTTTCCTCCATGTGTCGGTCAGTCTTGCAGCCCTCTCCTCCTCTGTGCACACTATACGCCAGTCGTTCTCCATGCCGTCCTCTGGCCCAGATGCCACCATGGCCCCCTGTGGACCTGCCCCAACAAACACAGCCAGTCTGGTGGAGAACCCATCCCTGCCAGAGTCGGGAGTCAGAGCTCCAGCACAGGTGGTCACCCCAGCAACTGGATCCCTGGCAACGGATGATGTGCAGGCACATACAAGCAGGGCACCTGCACGATGGCCCCGGTGTTTCCATCTACCTGGAGGCAGTTGTGGCGGTGGCGGCAGCAGGCTCGGAGTAGGAGGCATGTGGCCTCGGGACCTCTACATCATCGGGGCAGGCATCGGCCGGCGCGCATTAGGACTCAGGATTGGGAGTGTCTTCTGTGTGGCAGCGGTTGGGCCAGCAAATAGGTGCATAGCGGCAGCGGGCGGAGAGGGCACGGCTCACAATGGTCAGGGCAGAGAACTCCATGAACAGGGCTTTGAGGCGGACTGAGTGCTTCGAGGGAAGGGAAGAAGCCCGCCTCCGGAACATCGACGTGGAGTTCGATGATGCTCTGGCCCGGGACATCAAAAAGTGAGCCATCGGACTAGACCGCCACCTTTGTATATAGTTATTTAGGTTTAGGTTTCATTTGATTTTTATTATTATTTGGAGCTCACAGACTTTGCGTTTGATGATGCCCTGGCCCGGGACATCAAAAAGTGAGCCGTCGGACTAGCCCGCTGCCTTTGTATATAGTTATTTAGGTTTAGGTTTCATATTATTTTTATTATTATTTGGAGTTCACAGACTTTGCTCCACTTTTTGTAAATAGTTGTATTTTAGATAGGGTTTTAGGGAGGTTTCATTTTGTTTTGGGGTCATGGACCCTTCTTACTTTCATTGTAAATAGTACCAGACATGTACATACTTTTGTTATTACATTATCCCAATGGTTTTTTGTGCTTTTGATTTTTTCTTTACTTTCTATGGACCACTTTTCATTTTTCATGTAATGGATTTTTCGTTTTCATTGGATTTCACTTTATCTTTGTTATTGCATTCATTGTTTCTTCATTTGCTTGTGTGATTTTCATTATGTCATTTTGTTTACTTTTTAATACATTTCTTCTTTCTTCATTATTGGTGTGGTCTACTCTCATTGGTTTTGTGCATGTCGCTATGAGCATTGCCTCAGTCATGTGTTGCCACTGTGTGACTTTTATTCATGGCCATGCTGGTTGTTTTCAGTCTCTCATGGCATGGGTAATTTAGTAGGGAGTGGGTGCAGTGGATGGTTGCGTGCTTGTACTGGTGGGCGGGGGGGATTTGGGTTGGCATTAGTAGGGCCATGGGTCTGTTTTGTTATGACGTTGGGTTTGGTGGGACATGTGTCGGGGCCTGCTTGCAGGTGCCCGTCAATGTGGGTGGGTTAGGGGGGACATGAGTCAGGGCCTGATGGCAGGTGCCCATCAATGGGGGGTGGGTTGGGGAGACATGAGTCGGGGCTCCCAAGTGCATGGTGCCATGTGGCCTGCCGGACGGGCATGGGAAGGGTGGATGGGCTGCCTGCGGGGCATGGGGAGGGTGAATGGCCTGCCTGTGGGGCATGGTCAGGGTGGATGGGCTGCCTGCGGGGCCTGGGAGGGTGGATGGGTTGCCTGCAGGGCATGGGAATGGTGGATGGCTTGCCTGCCGGGCATGGTCAGGGTGGATGAGCTGCCTGCGAGCATGGTCAGAGTGGATAGGCTGCATGCGGGGCATGGTCAGGGTGGATGGGCTGCCTGCAGGGCATGGGGAGGGTGGATGGCCTGCCTGCGGGGCATGGGGAGGGTGGATGGCCTGCCTGTGGGGCATGGTCAGGGTGGATGGGCTGCCTGTGGGGCATGGGGAGGGTGGATGGGCTGCCTGCGGGGCATGGGGAGGGTGGATGGCCTGCCTGCAGGGCATGGTCAGAGTGGATGGGCTGCCTGTGGGGCATGGGGAGGGGTTTAGGGCGGACCCCTGTCGCGTGGTCTGGCTGCAGGGGGTTCATGTGGCTTCTCACCACACTGCTGCGTGAATTCGGGGTTAGGGGAGTGAGAATTACACGTGATTGGGCTGGCGTGAGTGGGGTACGCATATTCCAGGCGTGCACAGAGAGTTTTACATGCAATTTTGCTGGCGTGAGCGGAGTACGCATATTCCAGGGGTGCGCATGGAGTTTTACACGCGATTTCACTGCGCGAGCGGGGTACGCGTATTCCGAGGGGTGCGCGGGGAGTTTTACACATAATTTCGCTGGTGCGAGTGGGGTACGCGTATTCCGAGGGTTGTGTGGGAAGTTTTACACGTGATTTTGCTGGCGCGAGCCCGGTACGGGTATTCGAAAGCGTGCGCAGGGAATTTTACACGTGATTTTGCTGGCGCGAGTGGGGTACGCGTATTCCGAGGGTTGCGCGGGAAGTTTTACCTGCGATTTCGCTGGCGCGAGCAGGGTACACGTATTCCGAGGGGTGCGCAGGGAGTTTTACACGTGTTTTCACTGGCGCCAGCAAGGTGCGCGTATTCCAAGGGGTGCGCTGGGAGTTTTACATGCGATTTCAATGGTGCGTGAGGGCTGTGTGGCGTTTTTAGCGCATTTTCGTGGTTGGGGGGCTGTATGCTGATCCACTGGCCTTTGCACCATGCAGGGTATTTGTGCAATGTTTTTGGCACACGGGTGGGCTTGGGGGCGTAACTGGCGCTGCTGCAGGGTCACTGCGCCACTCTGCGCCACGGCTGGTTATGGATGTAAGTATCCATGAATACGCTGTGCGTGTAAATGGGTTTTGGCACATGCAGCTAGCGCACGCTGGCGCACGCTCCCTCTCTGCACTGCCAGTGTGCGCTGCTTCTGTGCTAAATTCTATGAATTACCCCCTACAGCCTTTCTAGAAACGTATGTTATCCTTACCAAGGTCATTGACTGTGTTTTGAATAGACACCATTTTAAACACAGAAAACAGCAGGAATAATAATAATAATAATCATAATAATAATAATAATACTTTTTTTTGTGTTTACAAGTAATACAAGCTTGATGTCTTAAGGGCGTCCGAGGTTGTTATGAACTATAACTCTAATGAACTGTTTATTATAACTTCATTCTAATAATCGCCCCTGCTAAAATTCAACCGAAAAGAGTGAGTCCATGATTACTTTAATTCCGCCAGTAAAACAGTTGACCCTTCTGAACCTTCTGTGACTGCATATACGAGCAAAGGGTTCTATACACGTAGCAGCGTTTAAGTGGATTTTCCATTCGATGCCCGAGCTAGTGGAAGCCCTGTTAGGAAAAATAACTGTCAAGTGTGCACTGGAGCAGTAAGAGGTTCCATATTTGTCCTTCATTTTTTTCTTCTCAGCTCTGTATAGCAATGCTGCTGTATGTGCGCAATGCAGCAGCGAAATTACAAACACAGAAGTCGGTTCTCAATTGTAAACATGTGTGATGGAATTGTTGCTAAAATTCTACAGTGTTTCCAAATAGCCATTTCCAGTAACTAAGAAGGATACAGGCAGTATGTGTGTTAGTGGTGAGACAGATAAATGTAACATACAATGTGGAACTAAAGTACTGTATTGTTTGCTATATAATATTAATAAACACATCTATTTAGAGTTTCCGCGTTTGAAGAGAACATGATACGTTTATGAATAAGGTGAAATGGATGTGTTGCATATACCTTGAGAATAAGCATAAGGAAAATAAAAGTTGACCTTTGCGTTTCTGGCACTGAAGGTGAGGGGTTGCCTCTTTGTTCCAACTGCATTTCTTTATGGATATATGGCAGGCGCCTCACTGTAACCAAAGCATTGGGTGGTGTGTTTGGAGAAGACTCATGGGCTAATTATTAATGCTCGGCTGCTCAAGAGAGATCCATGATCAAATGTAGGAATATTTGACATATTTCAATCTCTCATTGAAACACGCTAAAATGGGACTCATGTACCTACATTGTTACATCCTGTGACTAATGCGTTCAACATAATTAAGCTCTGACAAAGGTTGCAGATTTGCGAATAACTAAAACACAGTTGCAGCTGGTGATTTTTTTTTTAATTAGAGTGGTGTAAATGCTTCCAACAATTATGTGGGAGAGACGCAGCATGGAAAGGGAAACCAAATCAACTAAGAGGGTGTCCTCCTACTCCACAGAAAATGTTTAAAATAATTGGTTCAATTGTGTATTTTACAGAACATGTTCTGTGAAAAAAAAGAGTTTGCAATCGGTTTTGTTGGGTAACACAGGACACAATTCAATAGATAAAAGTGACCAAAAGGAGCCTTTTCATGATGCATTTTCTCGAGGACTTTTACCACAATAGATCGCAGTATAAAAAACATGGTCATGCCGGTTGTGCCGCTACCAGTCCATTTAGGCTGCACCAATGTATGGGACTTTTCCAATATAAGTACATGCTCATGTTTGCTTTGGGTGTAATGCCAGTAAAGATACAATACAATAAAAAGCACATTCTGACTCTGTCAACACATACCAGTATTCCCATTTAAGAAAATACGCCTGTTGGCTTTGCCAGTAAAATTCCCATGCCACGATAATAAATCATGTAGTGCCTGGTTAAACCAATGTAGGCCTGTAATTCCACATTACAGTAATCATGTTGTCTTTAGCATTGATGAACAGAAAAAATGCAAATCAACAGTAAGAATACATGACCAGACTGGCTGTGCCAAAGTACAACAGTCTAGCCACTTAATAACATTTATCCTATTTGCTTTACCCTTTATTCCCAGTAAAAGAAATGCTATAACACAGTATGAAAACATGCCCAGTTTGATTGTACCAATTTAGGCAAGTCTAGCCATGAATAACACATCCTGTTTGTGGTGAAATTAGTACTATTTTGACGTGGCTTATAGTCCTTAGCAGTCACCATGCCATCCCTAACATGACTTATTTTTCAAGATTCTTCTGCTACCAGACTCTCGTAGGCACACACTTATCATAGTTTAGTGCAGAGATGCAAAAGTTGTCTGAGATGCCCTGGTGGCATTTGAACCTGCTCTTTGCCATTATAGAGATGATGTTGTAAATGTCGGTAAACTTGTTAAAGCAAGGCACCCGTGTGTACTATAATTATATCATGGAACATTTTGCAAAAGAGTCTGATTAGAAGTCATCCCATTCAGGAACTGAATTACCGGCATCATTTTATGACATTAACAATGTCAAAACAAGGCGTTCATGCCCGTCAAGATCCGCCACACAAACCCAGCAAACAAGTTTGAGCTTCACCCGTCTGAGGGTCTGGCTCATCCTCAAAGTGAGACAATGTACTGAGGCAATCTGCATTGAATTGGTCTGATCCATGTTTAAGCAGTTTGTCCATTTGGACCTATTATTCACAAAGGCGTGTCTACTCGCAATGTCAAAAATTTAGTTTTCACACTTATTTTTGAGAAAAAGATAAAAGGTTTAATAATAGTTTTGGTGATTTACACACAGGACCCGTGCTTTTATCATGTGCACGGGTGTCCCCCTTCAAATGTTTTGAGTGACTTTCTTACAATATCAAGATTTATGAGTAAAGAAGAAATTATTGTTCCTCATCACAGATAACAAGAAATTAAGGATAGAGGTTTTGGGATGATACTGTATTCCAAAATGTTACTTCTATCAATCTAAGAGGCACTTGCACAGATTCCCTCTTTTTTCTAGTGTACATTCAGAGTAAACACAAAGAACATGGGGTGTGTTAAAGGAGATTAATCCCAGATTTTTTACAAATGATCTGTCCTGGCGAAGGCTGTTTTATAGTCCATTGAGGGCGGATTCATAGGATGGGTGGATCTCTTTAAATTACGGCCGAAACACGATGTGTCAACATTTCATTTTAAAGTACATCCTGTATATGGATACACGCAGCCAAAAGAAAAACACGCCACAGAAAAAGTTGTTTCTATTCAACGTGCCACTCAGGCCAATAATTGTCAAAAAATTGTGTTTACAGTAAGGATAACCTGATCAAGGTATGTGAAAAGAGATGACAAATTAGTTTTTTTCCTTTTTTAGAAATGTAAATAGATGTAGAGTTTTGAATATATAAAATGTGCACATGTGTACTAGCCCCTAATATCTGACGTAAAAAGCGAATATATTTTTGGACATAAACAAGGAGAAAATAAATCAGATTTGATAACTTATACAGATTGTATAATTGAGGAGATTGATGGTGAATATAGTGTGCACCTAGAGTTTTGGTAATTTTGTCTTAGAGTATAGGTGAGGTTGTTGGGGCTGCCTGCTTCTCTCTGCGACTCTCCCCAATTGTGGCACAACCCTTTCTGATCTCAGCTGCCTTGGGTCTGCTCCAATTGTTGATGTTGAGGTGCTTTTATGGCATATGAATACATGCCCATAGTTTGGGAATTCTAGATCTGTGGCCCTGCTCAAACCATCTTTCCTGTGATGAAAAGCAGTTTTGCATCACCAGACTGGAAACAGAGAACTGCCAGAGGGAACTGCTAGGAAACAGACCATTGCCTGCTATGTACTCTGCCTCTAGAACAAGTTACCAACACACATTGGATTGTCACCTCCATCTTACACTCTAGGAAGGATATGAAGAACCTAGTCTTAAAAGATCATTTCCCAACACTGATAGTGCCATTTAATACTAATTATTGCCCTCTGGAACCCCCTCCTAGTATCTCATAGCCATTCCAGCTGCTTCTGCTTCCACTGTACTGTACCTGTAACCCATGTGTGTTCCCTATTTACAGTGATCTGTTGCTTCCCAGCTAGTTGCAACTCTCATATGTCTGCTAAATATTGCTCAGTGTACCCAAGAAATTGAAAATGAAGCTTCAGAAACTGCAACATCTAGTGTATAGACTGTATCTTAATTGCAATAGCAGGAAACACTTGATATCAGCCAAAAGATGTCTCATGTGCTCCCGGGGGAAGAAAGAACAAATGTAATCTCAAAGTCTTGTGCATCATGCAATGGCCTACTTGTGGAAGATCCTTAACCACATGCAAAGGCTGCAGATGTATGTGCACCAGGAAATTAAGACAAAGGCACTCAGCCCTAGGCTAACTACATGTGCCTAGTTAGTATAAACACAAAGGAAAGTTAGTTAAAGTGATGTTGAAGTACGGATCCAATCCCTGTCCAACGGATCTTTGAGCAGGGAAAACCAGTGTATTACTTGTGGTGCTCAATGGAAGAAATTACTGAGGCCCCCTACTTGTCCATACCCCACCTTATGGAGGCCAGATAAGTACTGTGGACCCTGACTGCCCTAGCAAACCTTACACCTACTTTCTTAGGGTGGTTAGATTTAAAAAAAATGGGACAGACCACTTACATACATGTAGGATTTTGACATTGGCTACCATGTGAAAACTTCAGTAGTCGGATAAGCTTTGTGGAGGGCTCCAATCATTCCCCTCGATGTAAACTCTCTAGGTTTGTCTGTGGGTGTAATAATGCTCAACATGAAGGTATTTCTGTTTTTCTCTGTTTACTATTTCAGGCCTTGTTATGATTTATGAAGCCCTGTCTCAAAAGGTCTCTGTGGCTCAATCATATGATGCATGTGGGGGTTAACTGAATATTTTGGGGTTCAAGCCCACTACTGGATGGCTTACAGTGCTAATGTAAAATAGCCTTATTAGAATTATGTTTAATTGGTTTATATTTCTTTTTGAAAGTGCAAGATGTAAGGATTTCACCTTCAATTTCCCCAAAACGGGGCTGGGGTTTTTTAATTAAAAAAAATATCTCGGGACAAGGGGACAGGAGACCCAATTCTGGGACAGTCCTGGCAAAACTGGGATGTCTGGTCAATGTATCCTTTTGAGGGCCAGTACCTAGCAATGCTTGAAGTCAGCAATGGTGACCCCATGTCATAGAATGCGAAGGTTAAGATTTTCAGCAGACTGATGCTTATGGACCATTGTAAACTTGAACGCTTGAACCTGGGACCATTGTAAGATTAACACAACCAGCCATGCCTATCACAAGCAGACTCATATGGTACCACTGGATGCCATATATCAGCAGGGACCCTAACAGAATACATCCCTAGGACTTAGGGACCATCATTGCAACAAGAGAAAGAAAAAATATTGCTCACACATTGTAACTGCAGAGTCTCATAGAGAAATAGAGACTCAAGCTACACCTTAGTAATGGTGCCCAGCGAGGGTGAAACAGGTCTGGGGTTGCTTGTGGTCTCTAGCAGAAGGTATGTGACCTAGCAGTTCGAGCTGGACTGTCCCTTTTGTGGTGGAACCATACCTGAATTGCATATGGACTTTCCCCTTCTGTAATAGTGCGGCAGCCTGTAAAAGGATGGTGTGGTGGATTGCAGAGCTATGCCCGTTGTTATGATTGATTCAAAACCATCTAGTCATAACCTCTTATTTTTTGTCACCCTTTGTGGGACGGTTATGCCCAGAGGTGGGTCTCAAGCTGCTAGTCATAGAGACATAAGTTTCATCTCTGTGATGATTTCCAATATGGCTAAAACATGTGAGTGTTAGCTTGATCACTCCTTAACTGTTTGGCTTGAATCAAGTATAGTGTCTACTACTGCTGTCTGTCTTAACCAGGCCTGTGATAGCTACTGGTTAGAGCTGAAGACCTATCAACCTAGTAGGTTAGGCCTGTCTGGATGCCATGGTGGACAGGGTGGCTCATACTGGCCACAGTCCTGGGAAGTGAAGGCGATCACCTGACTTTCTTTATGTTTCAGAGGGTGAGTGCAGTGACGGCTGTTTGGAGAGGGCGCAAACACAGTAGGATTGATATCATTTAAGGAGTGACAAGCACTTGGTTCTTGTAAATACAATTATTCTGGGTAACATTTGGCACATCATTTGGTGTTGATATTGAGGTTCTCTTGTCCAGAGGGCCCAACATCTTGCTTGCCAGGTCTTGGGTCAGGTGGGTACAGCAACCAGTGTTGCAAGTGAGTGGTCATCATTTTTTTGCATATTCTTTGCTAGTGCTTCTTCTTACCTAGCACCTCAGATGTGGTGGGGCTTTTCCACATTTTCTTTTTCTATCTGCTTTTCTTTCTGGCCACTAGGCAGGATGGACACTAGATTAGGAACAAGGAGGCATTTTTGAGTGAGAGTTCTTTGATGGCATAGTAAGCAAATAGTGAGGAGAAATTTGAGATGATTAGATAGAATTTAGCAGAATGGTCTTGCAGATAGTTTTAGGTATAGAGGTGACAGATATGTTTTGCTTTATTGAATTGCCAAATAGGATTGCATGGGATTTTTGTTCTGTGTCAGTATATGAGTTTAATTGGCTTTGGCACACATATCAAGTGAAGAATAGAGAGACAGAATTACAATATTCTGATTTGGAGTCTTTGACAGAAACATGAATGAAAGTTGTGCTTCTGAAATTATATAAAGAAACCATCTCTGAGCAAGATTAGGGAGTCAGGTTAATGAGGCTTGTTGAAAAGGTGATAGATGTTAGGTGATAGTTGTTAGAAAGGTGGTGGATGAAGATGAAGTATGGAATTGTATGTGAAAGGCATATGTAAAGTTGCAAGGAGATGTGAATGATCAAGAAGGAGTATTGCACCTTCCGTAGACATTAATATTGGTTTTTAACATTGTTTTAGTGTTTTACAGTGATCAACAAAAGGTGTGTCATCATTGTTGGGTATATGGGCATTTTGCACCTGTGTGTAATAAAATAGTGTCCTCCAATTACAGAGGAATTGGTCACCTTGTCAAGGACAATTCATAATGTGTGTAATATGTGTGTGGGAAAATGAGTATCTGTATTCCAACAGACTTAATAATGTGATTACAGGAATAGAGTTAATGGAGGTTGAAATTGGTGATGAGAAGGATATTAATCAGCATGTGCCAGTGAAGGTGGGAAGGGAAGGAAAAGAAACAGAGGTTGGATAAAGGCAGCAAGAAGTACAGAAATAATTAATTGAGAGTGATACGTTTGGTGATGTACAGGATACAAGCAGCTTGGGTTTGAGAGAATTGGAAGAGGAGGTGTGAGAAGTTTCAGAGATACATGGAAGTATGCCAAGAAGTGAATTGCATGGGACCTGCTATTGAGGCAAGAGGATATGAGGTTGGGTGAACAGGAAGAAGAGTAGACGGAATGTGTATGTGGTTAAGATAAAAGAAAACAAAGGTAATAAAGAAATCACAATCCCAAAGCAAGGTGTGAAATGTAGAAATATCTGATTCAATGTTGGGTTTTGGGGAATAAAACGGGGAACAAGTGAAAATAAATTCAGAAACTGAGGTGGTGGTTGGATCTTCTGTTTAACTCAGGCCATCAAGTCCATTCATTTTACTTGCTATTTTAGATCTGTTAAATCCAGAAACAGAACCCTTTAATTCGGATACAAATGTTTCTTATTTTGAAGAACCTGTGCTAATGGTATCACCTTTATAACATATAAGTATTTTTTTTAAATGTACACATCCCTCAATGTTGCATCATAAACCAAGACTTTAAATAAAACGTTTTGTTTTAGCGATTTAAATCAGAGGCTGCCAGGATACACTTCCTGGGACTGAATGGTGGTAAACATTGCAGTGTTTTGTTTTTAGATGTAGAATGGATTTCGCATAGAATATCATATGTCAGACGGGAACTCTGCATGGACACAGCAAGGTAGACTAAGTGCTACCGGAGGAATGGAGCTGCATAATTACACCTGCAATCAAGTTTTTGTCAGCAAACATGAGAGTCACATGCAGGAGTTTGTGAGCATCTGATGCAGAACGCACATGGAAGGAGGGGCCACCACCTGATCCAGGAATGCTGCAAGTATTTTCAAAGCTACAGCAGACTTCAGCGGGTCAATGGACCTAACATAGATGCCTATGACCCTAGCAGAAGGTACACTAACATCTGGAGAGAATACCCCACCAGGCTGAGAACACCAGACAAGTCACATGTAGGAGTGAAACCTATAACATGGCAAGTGAAGCCAATTGGAGGGCAGCGGTTGTCCACATCAGAGAGGAGGAGAACCAGAGTGTAGAACTCGGGCTCTAGGAGACCCAACCATACCAGAGTCCAACCTTGTGACAGCTACAATGGCCGGCCTATGCAAGAGAGATAATGATTATCAGAATGGCAACCTAATCTAACATTACACAAAAGCCAGAAGAAGGGTGATAACTAGTTAGCTGGGGACGACATACCTAAAGAAGTGGGTTGAAAGATGTAAGGGTTACATTATTACCCAGTAGAAGCTAGGTATTTTCCAGTCCTATGGCAAGAATTAGACAATTTCATATTAACTTTATTGTGGCCCGTTGTTTGCTGACTAGTGCCCTGTCCTGCTAAAGAAATTAAGAATAGTTTCAACACTGGGTTTGCATTTTCCCTGTCAGAGCCACTGAATTTGTGGGTTTCCCTTGGATACTGTATTGCAAGTGCCTGCAAGGCCCACAGTGCAGCATATTTTGTCTATGCCAGC
The DNA here is from genome assembly GCF_040938575.1 of Ambystoma mexicanum. Lineage (NCBI taxonomy): Eukaryota > Metazoa > Chordata > Amphibia > Caudata > Ambystomatidae > Ambystoma > Ambystoma mexicanum. Next base: position 790,252,919 of record NC_090937.1, on the reverse strand, counting down.
CTGGCCCTATGGTATTGAGGAAAAGAAGAATCTGTCAGTTCAACTTGAGAGCTTCCACAGGGAAACAAACAGGGGAACTCTTCGACACCCTTTATTAATGACTCCATGCATTGTATCTAAAATAAGGAGTCAAGAGACTCCAACAGCTGCAATCAATCTAAGACACATGTTTTGCAGGCTGTTTGAAGATTTTTTAAATCTTTGAGCTGACGTTTATCCTTCTTAGTGACGGCATCTAAATAAAATTCAAGTTCCTTTTTAAAATGTTTTTTTTAAAGTTATGCACCAACAGTTTCTGTCATCCTCATTTGAAAGCCTGAAGGTGGCTTCTGACAAATCTGTAATCATCTGTCATTCAGATGAACTGTGAGTTGTAAGACAGTCATTCAAAGTACTGAATTAGACACATTGCTGATGCTGGTTCATCACTCTGGCTTAAGGATTTAGAAGAGCTATACCATCAGTTGGATAGTTTTGATTTTCACATAGAACACTTGCAAAGATGATGCAAGGACATGCAGTGCATATTGTTGTTAGAGGGCGCTAGAGAGCCGACCAAGATGGCCCCTCCCCAGTGAGATCCCGTGTGGCTTGATATTAATCCTGAACGATCCTAGGTTCCCCAGCTGGAAAACTTTTGAATCTCCCCACGACTCACTGCCCCCATGAAAATCCTGCGCAGCAGACCCGAAATCGGTGAAAATTCGAGCCGTCTGGGCCCCGGAGAAGCTCCCAGGCCGCAACTCCAGCATAACAGCCTGAGCCCGACTTCAAAATGGGAGAAATCCTTGAGGGGTGAAGCTACGAACTGACCTAACCTACCTCCCTGCTCGACCCAACGACCGATCGCTGGTGGCGAGAGTCATCCACTCTCCCACCCGGAAAGCAGCCCCATCAGATTCGCCCAGCCCGCACAACATCGGAGGCTCTGCAGGGTGCCTGGCCTTGGTGAACTCACCGGTGCACTGATATGTGCCCTCCCACAGGGTGGAGACCAACAGACCACCCGGGCAAAATGGCGGCATGCCAGCTGCAATCGAGGTAGAGACCGCAGCACCGAATCCGGCCTCACCGCCCAAGCGCGATCTGATCTCGGCGCCGAGCAAGCAGAGGGAGAAATAATAAAGAGGTACGGAGATAAGGTGAACGGAGACAAGAAGGCCGCAGAGGGAAAAGACCCCCACCCCGCCACTGAGACACAGCACTACACGACCGGAAACGCAGATGGAAGCGTGATAAGGAAGCCAACTCCTTCAGCAAAGGACGGCCCTCGCTCTGAAAAGGCATCACAATAAACCCAAGCGGAGGCTCCCAGCAGCTGCCAACCCATTTTACGCCACCTGAAGAAGATACGGTGCCCCTTTAGATGTAAGGTACTGTACCAGCCCAATTAACTTTGTTGTTAAGCAACCAGCACGCAGAACACACAATAAACAAAACCTTTACAGCACATGAGAAGCAAACAAGCAGCTTCCATTAAAAAAACAGCCTACAAGGTGCAACTAATCAATAACAGAACAATAATTGAACACTTAACATTAATCAACCAGAAGGGAGACACGCGAGGGCTACTTGGCCGGAGACATAACCGAATCCCGCAAAATGCAAAAGATACTACGCCAATAGCAGTCACACGTGATTGCAACTGTAATTATAACCAAACACCTCAGTTGGCCACTTCCCATTTTCCCAGGGGGCCGACACCCACAAATCTATATCCAACAGGCATCACCATCGACCTGCGGTGGGACCACCTGAGAACACCCGACCAGGCCACGCACTGCAAGCTTTCCCCAAATTACCTGATATCACCAGCAAATCGAAAGACACTAAAGCAAGACAGAATCTCAAGCTAAGCCGGGCCAATTGAGTCAACCATACCCCACCCCTGCAGCGGTTCAGACCCCGGACAACGCGTAACCCAAACTCATCATGGGAAAAACGGACAAATCGCAGTGAAGGCTAAATTTTGAAACAGGAACAACGTCCAAGGCGGCACGTCCCAACAGCAGACCCGAGTCTCCCTCACAAGATGCGCCTCAAGAAGAAGAAGCCCCTCAACCCTTCGACATCAAAGAGATACTTCTCGATTTAAAAGCCAGAATAAGGAACCCAGATAACAAAATAGACAGCCTTTCATCCAAAGTGGACAAGCTACAACATCATTTGGACAAACACGCTGAGCACCTAGACACAGTCGAACACAGAGTGTCTGACCTAGATGATGGTGCCACAGTAATGAACGCCAGAGTGGCCACACTAGAAGCCCAAATGAAAGTAACTATGGTCAAAAACGAGGACTGGTAAGGACGGTCCCGAAGAAATAATATTCGACTGGTTGGGATAAGAGAACAACAACTGCAATCGAAAATGGAAGTTCACATCGAAAAAATATGCACAGAACTTTTCGGGACAGAAACACTATCACAGCTGTTTGTTATGGAAAGGGCACACGGAATCCCAGCCACCAGACCAGTTCCCCGGGCTCCACCCCATCTAATCATTGCAAAACTACTCAGTTACAAAGACCGAGATACAATACTACGGCTCTCAAGAGAAAGGGACGAACTACAATATGATGGCGACACCATCCACTTGTATCCTGATTTCTCCCCCACATTCCAAGCACAAAGAAGATCCTTTTTAAAAATGAAACGATTGTGAGACAATCAAATACCCTACTGTATGCTCTTCCCTGCCAGACTGAGAGTCCAACACGAAGGGAAGGCTCAATTCTTCCAATCACCTGAAGAGGCCGACTCATATCTAGATTGAGCCGGGTGCAGATCCCGCAACAACAACCATGCCCTGCCACAAAGGGACAGGGTCAGGAGGAATCCACCATAATCCTACACATGAGAGTCACAACACAAGCTACTAATGCAACTTTACCCGTGGAGAACCACACTTTCGCAGACAACGAAAAGCCACACACCTTGGGAGGCTACTAGCGCCCCTTGCGCAGCATTGTTACCTTCTACCACACCAGTTGTAAGAGGGAGGGCAATGAAAATGGGCTTGTTGGGGGTTTCCCTTGCGAATGGGTGGGGAGACACAGGCAAGTTGGGGGTTGCCAAGTTATATACAGTTCATCGTTTCAGACATGCACTGAGTGCGGCACGGCCTCCACCACCCTGCCACCACCCGAACTCTACGTACATAGACCAGGCTACCCGAATTTGGCCAGGTACTCGCCAATTCTCCAAGGACTACTGGACTAGACCTGAAAACATGACAAATCTCCAGAAACGCAGCTGCAGAAACATCACTATACCAGTGCGTTCAACTTGGCAACGTGGAACATCAGGGGAGGCAACCAGCCGACCAAAACATGGAAAATGTCCCAATACATGGGCAGGCACAAGATCGATGTGGCCTTGCTTCAGGAAAAACACCTATGCCCGACCTCAGAAAACACCTGGGCATGAGACTGGGGCTGCCACAGATATTTCCCCTCATATTCCTCCTATGCTAGAGGGGTCGCAATGCTCATCAATAAGAAAACAAAATTCAAACTAATACAGACCCAAAAAGATCCCGAAGTTATCCTGGTGAACTCCTATGGCCCGAATACAGATGGAACAAACAATTTTGACTGGGTGATGACCCATCTAGAACTAAGCGGAAGAGCCATGATCATCTGGGGCGGAGACATGAACACACCACTAGATCCCACGAAAGACAAATCCCACAACCTAGTGATAGCCCCCTCCAATGCATCCATGCAAATTGCAGAAATATGCAAAGCCTACGATCTGAGCGACTGCTGGAGATGCAAACATTGAGAGGAACGAGAATACACATATTATTCCTGGTCCACAAAACCAATTCAAGACTAGACTACCTCCTCGTATCTTCACACAGCCAGCTCCAATGGGGGAAATGTCAAACTCTCCCCAGAAACCTGTCTGATCACTCAGCAGTGACTCTCGAATACAACACATCTTTCGCCAAGAACCCTAAACCTCACTGGAGATTCAAACCAGACGCTCTAAAAGACCAGGTTTTTGCAGATGAGCTCCGGGATGAAATGCTGAGCTTTATCGAGACCAACCAAGGCTCGGTGACATCCGCAGGTGTTCTCTGGAAACCCTAAAGTGCTACATCAGGGGCATATGCCTAACAAAAGAAAATGGGATCCTAAAACTAATAAGAGAACTGACCCAACGTGAAACCCAACTGAAAGAACTTGAACAAACACTCTCGTCATCCAAAGACTCTCAAGTCATGGCAGAGCTCAAACTCGAAAGTTCAGAGCCACAGCAGAAAGGGAGGCAAAATTCCTTGCCAGAAACAATACAATACGCCAGTACAGCGAATGGCATAAACCTGGCGCCCTCCTGGCTAGACTAGTATCAGCAGAAAGAAAGCCTAAAATGCAATGCAATACTAGATCAATCAGGAAACCCTACATACTCTGAAGAAGGAATAGTTGAAACCTTTCGCAAATTCAATCAAAAACTAGACAACTCACACTACACTGCCACAACCGCTGACCTAGCCCATTACCTAGATGACCTCGAACTGTTCTGGACAATCTCAGACCTTTGTGAACCCCTCAATGAGCCCATCACAGCAGAAGAGGTTTGTGAGGCAATTAAAGAATTACCAAACATAAAAGCACCTGGCCCTGATGGCCTGATAGGCAAGTTTTATAATATTTTGCATCTCTTCTAGTGCCACTCCTGCTACAAGTATACAACGAAGCTCTCACCAAAGGAGAACTACCACCCACCCTCTACAGAGCCAATATCATTCTTCTACACAAACAAGGAAAATCGACAGAAGAATGCGCATCATACCGACCCATTTCCTTAATAAACTTGGACAATAAAATATTGGTAAAGATCCTGACAAAAAGACTACTTCCTCTGATGCCCGCCATGGTATTAGCCGATCAGGCAGGATTCATACCAGGCCGGAACACTTCATACGGTATCAGGAGCATGTTCGACATCATGGAAGCCCTCGAACCGGAAAGCCAGGCAATCTCGCTACTCCTCGATGCAGAAACAGCCTTCGACTAAGTCGAGTGGCCCTTCCTGTTTTCAGTGCTCAAACGCATGGGCCTTGGCAAGCGGTTCATCCAATGGATTGCACTCCTGTACAAACATCCAATGTCGAACATTTTCCTTGGAAACACGCGATCAGACAACATCCACCTACGAAGGGGGACAAGGCAATGATGCCCATTGTCAGCATTACTGTTCGCCCAGGTCATGGAACCATTAGCCTCTGATCTACAGCTACACCATCTCCATAGAGGCCTCTCCATGGGACTGCACAGGATGATCATTTCCCTATATGCCGATTACATTGCCCTGTTCTTACTCGATCCGGAAGAAACCTTGAATCCTACAATGCAAGCTGTATTGAAGTATTGAAGTTTGGCAACTTCCCAGGTTTAAAGATCAATAACAGAAAATCTGTCATCTTCCCGCTGACAGCCAACACCCAAGAGTTTTCAGATGTCTTCAGATTTAGGTGGCAACAAACAAATGTCAGGTACCTGCGGATATTCCTATCCAGATCCAACCGAGCCGTCATGCGAGACAACTACGAGAAAGTGGTTGGCGACATCCACAACAAAGTAAACAGGTGGAAACATCTTCCACTAACACTTTGGGGCAGAGTCTCCTTGGTCAAGATGATCATCCTTCCAAAATTACTATACATGTTCTCAAGCATTCCACTGGTGCAGACACAGCGATTTCTACATCACATTAAAAGCGTAGTCCTTGAACTACTGTTGGCAGGGAAGGCGGCGGGAGTGGCATACACCACACTGACTCTTCCAGTAACACAAGGCGGTCTAGCTCTCCCCGACCTGGAACTCTACACTGGGCCGCTCAAGCACATTTCATTAGTCACTGGTACGCCACGCACTTCATTAGACCCCACGTACAGATAGAGAGAGCTCTTGCACCCCCTTCATACTCTGTGCAGTGATGTTTGTCATCTACAGACACCACATGTACAAATGAACATTGTGGCAAACAACATACACCATCTGGAGGAAAATGGCATCAAAAGCAGAGGTCCAAGTCAGATACTCCACCCTCCTCCCAGTGAGATTTATACCTGGGATACCCATCACCTCGGAAAAGATTTTCTAACACTGGGCTGACAAATTACAAGTGAGAACCCTGGGAGATCTCTTAACGGAGAACACCTTCCTGTCACCCCAGCAAGTCTGCGTCAAAGGGGAAAACAACACCCTAGAGATATTCATTTGCTTTAGACCACCTTGCCCCAACAAACCCCAACCTGGCAACTACTGCACGGAGTGATAAAAGCCCAAGGGGAAGGTTGGCTAGTGACTAACATATACAAATCCCTCATGAACATAAAGGATATATCACAAGCTAAAGCCAAAAGGAGATGGGAAAAAGCATTACAGACCACCATAACAGAAGATGATTGGATCTATATACTTCGGCTCACCCAGAAAGTCGCACTTAACACCAGATATAAGCAGATACACTTCAAATATCTTCATCAAGTGTACCACACGCCAGCAAAACTACATGCCCAAAGACCAACAACATCAGCAGAGTGTAACAGGTGTGGTGCACCAGTTGCGGACTTAATGCATCTGGCATGGACATGCCCCAACATAGCGACATTCTGGAACACAATACTGGAAAATGTCTCAGCAATCATTGGAGCGAGACTGGAAGATGACCCCATGCTTACACTCCTAGGCTTAACAAAACACCCACCAAAGGAGGTGCAGAAACTTACAGACCTACTCCTGGTACTAGCGCGCAGAAGGGTCACAAACAACTGGGGCCGAGGACCCCACCAAACTTGCAACTTGGTGACTGACGTAACATACTGTCAAGACGTGGAAACAAGCTTTATAAAAACATTGCCGCTACATGCACACCCACCTGACATCTGGGGCCCTTATATAAATTATCTACTGACCACTGCAGATACATGGAGCCCCCAATCCGGATCCCCAAATGCAAGCCAAGGCCTCCAGCCAGTTCAAACCACCAACGAAGGAGAGAGGGTGTAACAAGGATAACTGAACAAGGACCGCAGAAAGCGACAAGAGGTTCAGGACGGAGGGAAGGGGTGTGGGGGAGGAGGCGGGGAAAGGAGTATCGCTGCGGCCGGTGCATGACCTGTTTATTTGTTTAATCTTGAAAAATACCTAATAAAGAAAGTTTAAAAAAAAATGTAGTGCATATTGTTCATAGCCTGGGACATGCTCAAGCTTGAGTGAACTGAGGTCTAGAACAACTTTCAAGACCCAGGGTACCTTTTTTAATTGATCATACCATAAGCACATGCAGAATATGTACAATTGTGACACTGCCTACCCCTTGTTTGTTAACCCTATAAAAGGTGCATAAGGATACTTAGAAGAATTCTGAAACATTGTATACTGTCATAGACTTTAATGAGATAACCATTTCATATATGGCCCTGTACTCAGCTCCTATTGGCAAGCCATGTCAGTGCCAGAGCTCTTTCGCTCAGAATCACGTGTAGGGATACACTTGAGCTTGGCCAAGCTATTGAAAGGGGATCTGCAGGCACCATACAGATCATTTGGCATGTGTTTGTGAATAGAAGTGTGACACTGTGGAAGATCATGCAAAGTCCATTCATGTTTACATTGTTTGCTAACCTATCTGAAAAGTCCCAACACCTTAAAATACATTGAAATTCAAATGTGCATGCATTGTGCTGCTTGTGCTGGATAAAGGCTTTGCACACCATCACAAATACCAGGTGATTGTGAGGAAGTAACTACTGGTGTAAATGTATGAGTAGAGATTAAACTGCCTACTCATCCCCACACTAGTACTAAACCCAAAATTGACACCAATCACAAAGGTGATACAGGCTGAGCCTAAAACGTATAGCTCCTGCACATTGAAGTCTAAACAACTTAAGTACAATGGTTCCAAAATAAAACAGTGTCCAATCAAGGTTCTATGAAAATATAAACATTTAATGCAACAATCAAATGCATTCAATGAACTAAAACCATTCGCAAAAAGCCACTCTTGTAAAGAAGCACAGAAAATGAAGACTGTTGTAGAGTAGCACCTTTGGTATATGAGCAAGAGGTTTCTAGCACTTAATTAGCAGAATCTCAATGTTCAAGGATGTCTCAGAAGAAATAGGCAAACAAGGGGTGGGTGGTGTTTAAAATCTATGTGGTCCTAAATGTGGACCAAGGGGACAGGGTTACTTCACGGTATAATATGTCTTTGTGTGGGATGCTCAACAGCATCGAGCCAGGCATCTTTGCCCTTTCTTGCAGTTGAGCTAGTGTCGTGATGTGGCGAGTAACATTGTTTGTTTGTTTGTTTGTTTATTTGATATAGCGCAAAACCAAAACCCTCAGGTAGCTGGGCGCAAGCAATACAAGGATACTGAGGATGCTTAGTTATAGTGGTGGAAGGTAGGTACATACATAGAATGCATACATAGAATGATAAACAAGGTTGTAAACAAGAGACAATAATATTGCCACACGTTAGCAGTGAACAATGGTCTCAGTAGATATACCAAGATACAGGCAAGTGATGCAAAAGAACAAATGCAGTTAATATAGTCGGGCATGGCAGTCCTAGAAAAAGTAGTCGGGAGTGGGTAGGGCAGGGAGTCCATTAGGATATAGTGTTTATGCATCATTAGTCCGTAGCCAGGTGAGGACTTTCCATCTGAAACTCGAGTAGGGCTGGTCAGTTCTAAGATCTAAAGGAAGTCTATTCCAAGATTGAGCCGCTATAACCGGGAAACTGGAGCCGCCGGATGTAGTCCGTTTGTATCTAGGAACCACTAAGCTGTAGGTATTAGAAGATCTCATGGGTCGGTCAGAAATTCTCTAGACAACTCTCTCTGCCAGGTAAGGTGGTGCTATATTATTGGGGCACTTAGAGGTGAGATAAAGTGGTTTAAGGGAGATCCTGTCTTTAATCCTAAGCCAATGAACATCTCTTCTGAATGCAGAGATGTGCTCTCTATTCGGAATGTTTAGAGCTGCACTAAGGGCATTATTTTGGAGTCTTTGCATTTTATCAATAATGTACTTATTGGATCCAATGTAAAGAGCGTTGCAATAATCCGATCTGGATAGAATAAGTGCATTGGCTAGGGTAATACAACTAGTTTCAGAGAGAAATGGTCTGCAAACTCGGGTCAATTTACAAGTATGAGTTGTAGACGATGCTAGTGAGTTAACTTGCTTTTTGAGGTTGAGTGCAGAGTCGAGGTAGAAGCCAAGGGTTTTGATTGCAGGCAGTACTTTAATGACATTATCATCGATGTTGAATGAGACGTAGCTGGAGTTAAGTTTTTTAATGGCCGTCTCAGAGACTAAGATCAGTAACTCTGTTTTATCATCATTCAAACAGAGGCCATGGGATGCCATCCATGTCTGTATGAGGAGGTATATCTTATTTACAAAGGCCAAGTCTTCCAGGAAGTTGCCCGAAAAGGGGATGAGCATCTGAGTGTCATCTGCATAGTTCGTGTAGGTGACACCCAATCTGTCCAACTTGTCAAACAAGGGCTAGGTAAAGATGTTATACATGGTAGGGGAAAGACATGATCCTTCAGGAACGCCACAAGAGTCTTGTATGGGGTCAGCAGCTGCTAGAGGGGAGAAGACTCAGTGATTCAGTGATGAGTCAGAGTCACACTGGCATTTAGAAAGGGCTTTGCATAGATCGGGTCAGCGTCCAAGGCAGTGTGAGTCTATAGGTCCAAACAAGGTTTAGACATGAGTTAAGTCAGCATGACACAATTTACTGTTGAGTCAATACGATGCTCGAAATGCAGTAAGTTGGATACTATCCCAGTGGTTAGCCAGTACATAAGTCAAGGAGGTAGTGTTGTTCAGTGGTTTGAGAGAATGTCAAGCGGGCACCAGAGATTGAGCTAAGCAGCTCAAAGTTAGAGGAGTGGCAAATGCAGGATTTTGGTCCTGTGTCAGCTCAAAAGGCATTGAGCGCAGTCGAAGGGGTTCGCAAATAGGCTCATGGTGATGAAATAGGAATCCAACTGATCTTGGCTCGCTGGCAGTCCCAATCCAGGGGATCCAGGACAATGAGAGTCCTTCTGCTGCGCTCCCACTCCAATAAGCTTGACTGGTACCTTCACAGTTCAGATGCTTCAGTGACAGGGTCATGGTTTCAGTGCAGCCACAGTGAGGTCTTGCTCTAATAACAGTCACCCCACCATTCCTTGGGAGTTTTAGGGAACAGAGCTCACCTCTGCCTCTGATGCTTTCTGACTCCACCTCCCAAGCAGAGCAATTTGGCATAGACTGTGGGCATCATTAGGACCCAGGCGGTAAGGGTTTTACGGCGGCGTAAACAGCGCCGACCCTTACCGCCTGATTCCGAGGTCCCTTAGCGCCATGGAGGATTTAAGACCTGCTTTTAGCAGGTGTTAAAATCCATGGCGCTAAGGGACCATGGAGTTAATTACGCCACCGTAATTTACGGTGGCGTAATTAACGCCTTCCCCACTCCCATTATGCCCTATGGGGCAAAAATGGGAATGGGGAAGGGTAAATGGGGATTGGGGACTTACCGCCCCGCCAAGGACGGAATGGGGCGGTAAGTCCGCCAACCACCATGGCGTAAACGTAGTTTACGCCATGGTGGTAAAGTCACGGCCCAGGCGGTAACTTACCGCCTGGGTCGTAATGAGGCAGAAAAGGAGGTCCATTGAATTATTGTTATTGTTCTTACACTCTAGAGATGAATCAAAAATGGAGGGGTACCCCTCTTTTTTTAAAGTCACAATACCAAAGGGGCTTGGTCTGAAGCAAGCTTTCTGTGTAAGGGGTTTAATACTAGTTGTTTTACCAGATGCCTTTAGCCCTAGGACATCACACTCCCCTTACATGCAGGAATTGAGGAGACGAGCAAGGAGGAGAATCCTAACAGAAATCAAGTCAGTCGAACTCTTATACAGACCTACCTTCCCTCTCCGGCTACTCTATCGCCCCCACCCCTCCCCTTCAATGCAGGGTTCAAAGGAAGCCCAATGATCAGCACCCTGGTGAGAGGCTTGCTTTGTTATGTCAGTGCTCCTTATGAAGCCCCGTTCCCAGGTGGAACTGTATATGCCCTGGGGGGTGGAGGGGAGGTGTTACCCTTTCTGATGAAGAATCAAAGGGGAAGCACCCTGGCTATTGTTCCACATGGCAGCCGTGAAAACAGTTGGTCCTAATATGCATCAGTCCTGTCATGGATGCTGGTGTAATATCAAATTGCTGTGGCTTTATTATAGCAGTCACCATGGCATGGCTTGTATTTATGGATGTATGTCCCACAAGACGGTCCACAATCAATTAAATATAGATTAATGATGCAGACAGTTTAAGTGCACCTCTGCCCACATGGTCCTTGTGCCCCGGCAACTGTCAGTGATGCACATATGACCTTTGAACCTGCTCTCTGCTACTGTAGAGCTACCACTGTAGAAGTTGGTAGGCCGGTTATATCAAGGTTCATGTGTGTACTATCATTTTGGCGTGGAACATTTTGAAAGGGGGATCTGATTAGCAGACCACCATTTGAGTAACAGACTCTCCTATCCTCACCAGGTGGCATTCTGTCATAGCAACACTACAGAACAAATGTATTCTTTGGTGCCTGTAATATGATTTGCACGCCTGGTACCATTTGCATCATGCATGCAAAAAAAATGTGTATAACACAAAGCAAGTACTTTAACAAATCAGTTGGTCCATTTGCACATATGCTAGCTATTAAGTGCATACAGAAATGCTGATTTAAAAAATGCATTACAGTAATGTAGGGGAGCAGGTGGCTGCCTCTTCTATAGTCCCTGCTCCCTCACCACCGTCTTATTGGAGTAGCAGACAAAGAGGTACAATTGGGAACCCATGCACGAGCTAATGCAATATGTCCATTCCATGTTGATTGTACGAAAGATGATATGCACTCAGGCAGCCATTCAGAAGATACCCTCATGTTGAGACAGTGGAAGGAAGTTACCAAGAAGAATGCCCACTTGCAAAATGCCAGAATGCAGCTATGGGAATCATGGCTGAACGCTAAGTGACAACAGAATAATATCATGAAGAAGATATGTAAACCTATCTTAAAACGATATGAAAATACTTAGACTGATGATGTAACTGAACTACGAAGAGAAACGTGCAACTAAAAATGAGGTAATCATGCAAATAAGAAGATGAAGTAACTTGCTGACCAATAACTGTAAATACGCTGTAACCCAAGGTAGAAAAAGCATATAGAAGCCTGCTAAAAAGAGGTATATACATAACGTTTAGGACAGCCATTGGAAGCAAACAGACAATGCCCTGTGTTAAAGAATCAACCCAGCTACCTCAAAATAAGAGCCTAGGATTGCACATTGAAGAATCAATGATGAAGCTGTTTTCATGTGCAGAATAAGGGAGTACATTGGCCTGAAGTCAAGGGGGCTATTTCGAGAGATGGGTGCAAGCCACAAAGGGAGTCAAATGAACAGATCACGTGCGGAAGACATGTTTATGCTAAGATTAGGAGAGAAAAAGACACTTGCAAATCCCAAGTGTCGCTTAAATACGAAGGCAAAAGCCTATGTGAGGTGGCGTGAGCACGTCTCTAAAGGCTAGACGGGATAATGACACCCTGTTTAATAAAATCAAATAGTAGTAATAGAGAGGCTGAAATGGATATAATCGTGGTCTCCTAACACGTGATGAAGATCTCAAAACAAAGACTATTCATTAGAGCTTGAGTTAAGATAGTGGTGTGCTCACACTCCCTTGAATGTCTCAGAACAGTGAGCAGACTAAGAGGTGAACTACAAACCATAGACCTTGGCTAAGGATCGTGTCAATTAAATGCAATGGACTAATTGGGAAAACAAGACAACAAGTTAATGAAGCTTGAACACCTAGGTTTTATTCTGTTCACGTGCTGCTAATGAGCCGAAAGTCCAAGGATGTATAGGGTTGTCTAACCAATCAAAAGACCTACCATGCACTTTCAGACACAATGCTGCAGTGATGTCATCAATGACCTTTGTGATGTCATATTTAATGTCCTGGTTATTAGTCTTAACAGTGCACTGTGGTAGTGCGAGTTATGGTTGCTAAGCTTACCATAAATGGCGAATTTCTGGGGTTTTTCTGTTTTACTTGTAACCATAACATCCTTTTCATTGAATTTCATAGGTTTTTATTAATCAAACTTAGCCATAATGTCCCTTTACAAAGTTCTTTTCAGTGTATTTCATGGGCTTTTACCAGTGCATGCTATTTTCCTACAACTTACTAATATCATACTTACCCGATATAGCAATATTTGTGTCCAATTTACAAAGTGTCACCTTAAAACACTGTCATTTCCGACCTTCTAGAATCATTTTTAACACTTCTATACACTTTTTGCAACTATTTCAACTAGTTTTGCATGTGTAGATGTCTCCGAACATCTGACTTCATTGCTGACCTTCCAGACAGTGCCACATGAGCATACGCTGGCACGCAGCATGATGACATGTCCGAGAACCCGTTCACATTTCACGATAAGATCCGTGCTTCACAGCCAGTTCGGAATTTCATTTTCTACTGATCTAGGAACTTTCAACTTCAAAATTTCCCTTGCACAGCTCCAACACCTATTCCTACTCATTATCGATTAACAATCTAGTACACAGTACATACTTTTAGCAAAACTGCTATTTATCTTAAAATGGCATCAGCCCCAAGAGCCACCGCCACTACTGTAATCAAGGAGCATGAGAAACACTGCCCCTACCTTATAAACAACACACGCGCAACATTTTCCCCTGTCCACCTACCCTTCCATAATAGTGTTTTGTGCCTCTTCCCTCATTTCCCTCCCCACCTTTTGTCTAGCTTTCCTGCCAAAAATAAAAATACATCCAAAAACAACAGAAGAAATGTCCCTTTAGGAACCACCTTTCACAGTTAAAAAATAGAACTACAAAAAAAGTATAGACTCCATCTACTTTAAATTTCGACTCAATAAGATTTTCCAACATTTCCATTTGCAATTTGTGTTATGCTAGGGAATATTGTGGCATTCATCCTCCGTTCCAGGGAGTGGAACAGTGGATACTGGGCCGGCAGCCCTAGTTATCAACCCAAGCGAAGCAAGGGTGGATAACAAGGTCTCTTGACCATTATCCCCCGTTCCAGCCCCTGTAATAGGGGATGAAGGCAATTAGCACCCTAGGTTCCCAAATCGGGAACCCGAGGTGCTAAAAAAAAGGATTTTTCTTCCTACACTGGGATGCATGCCTGCAGCGTCCCGGTGTAGAAAGGAAAATCCTTTTACAAGATGGCCACCATGGAAAGGGAAGGCGGGGTTCCATACAGGGCCCATCTTCGCTTTCCATGGCAGACTGCAGAAGGCGAAAAGAGAACCCCCTGACCATATTACAAGCACATTTTCTTCCCTTTCAAACATATCCCAATTTCGAAAAACTTTACCACAAAGCCAGTCCCAGGTGGACATGGCCACTTTAACCCCATGTTTTGTCCCCCGTGTTCATGACCAGTAGCGAGATTGTCCGGATCATGACCATATTCCTTGATCCGGACAATCTGGCCACTGCCCATGGCCACAGGTTACACCTCAGTCACCAAAGGTATATCACTATTTTGTGTACCTACATTTTGACACTCGTAAAAAAATAAAACACGGGCACATTTGCAAAACCATGCTTTCAGGTCCTTGCCAATGCTCCTTACACAAGTTTGTTGGAAATTCACTGATGTTTTATTTTTTCAAAAGTGTCAAATGTATGCACATAAAATTGTCATATAACCTAGCCCCCACTTGACCAAATCCATTCAGAGTTTACGAAAACATTTATATCTAGATTTATAATCTTTTTGCAAACCTTTGTGTAAATTTGTCAAATGGCACCACATTTATAAGCCTTTACAATATTTTGGGACCCCACCTCTAATTTTGCCCCCTCTTGACAAAATCCCACCAAACTTTGCAAATACATGTGTGTCCAGATCTATTCTCAGTTTGCCAAATTAAGAGTAGATTCATCAAATGACACCTCATTTATAAGCCTTTATATTATTTTGAGACCCCGTCTAATTTTGCCCTCTCTTGACAGAATCCCACCAACTTTGCATTCGGAATCAGGTCAGAAATATAATTGCAGAATTTCATGCAGTTTCATTAAGTGGCGCCAAAGTTATAACAAGAACTGTTTTTCACAAACCCTGTAATGCTAAGGTTTCCACGAACTCCACAGGACTGTTCGCGAACATCTGAACTGGTTGTGGACATTTACGGCAAAAAACACCTGTTTTTTTGTTTCTTGCAGCCATATCCCATCCTCATCACCCCTAAGCTCCCCAGAGATTATTTGATAAGTTTGACAAGTGCAATGTTGTGTTTTTAATGTGTTTTAACCGTGATGTCCGCGGACACCGGCCGCTGTCCGTGAATCCAAGATGGCGGGCCTTTCCAAATATCTGACACGCTTCATGCTTTTCACCATCCAATCAATGGGCGCGTCTGCGGACACCATGTTGCCCTCTAAGCCAATCTGAGTCCTGTCCGCGGACCGAACAGGGAAGTGTGTCCGCAGAGCAGACATAGATATCACTAATTTTTTGATTGCTACTTTTTGGTCATTTTTCTAAAAACTACTGGACGGATTTCCACCAAATTTACAAAGGCACGCTTTTGGGACCAAACCGCCGCTCCTGCCGCAAATTTGTTGAAAATCGGTCCAGTGGTTTGGGCTGTAGGTGCGAGCAAAGTTTTTTCTCCATTCAATCTATGGGGAAAAAAGAAATTTGGAGACCCCCCTATAACCTTGCCTCCCCTTGACCAAATCTCACCTAACTTTGAGTGGGCCATATACTTCTTTTGCAAAGTTTGGTGCAGATTCGTCCACGGGAGCAAGTTATAAGCCGCTCATAAAGTGCTCTTCCTATGGGTTTAGCAACTTAACCATCACTACATGGCCGCTACCGCAGGCCATTTTATATATATTACACAGCCCGCGCTAGCGCCTGTGTAGTTATGGTTAAGTTGCTAATCCCATTGGAAGAGCACTTTTTGGGTGGCTTATAACTTCACTCCCCCTGGACGAATATTCACCAAACTTTGCAAACAAAGTATATGGCCTACTCTGAATTTATTTGCAAAGTTTGGTGAGGTTTGGTCAGGGGGGGGCAAGGTTATAGGGAGGATCCCTAAATTTATTTTTTACCCATAGACATAATTTGAAACAAACTTTGCTCACGCCTACAGGTCAAACCGCCGTACAGATTTCCTCCAAATTTGTGGCATGAGCGGTGGCTTAGTCCTGAAAGCGTGCTTTTGTTAATTTGGTGTAAATCAGTCCAGTAGTTTTTTTTAAATGACCAAAATGTAAGGCAAAAAAATGTGTGATATCTATGTCCCGTCTGTGGACACACTTCCCTGTTCGCTCTGCGGTCAGGACAGCGATTGGCTAATAGACTTACGTCATGTCCGCAGACACGCAACGTGTTCGATGATTGGCTAGAGTGAGTTGTGAGGTGCGTCACATTGTTTCGATGTGCCCGCCATCTTGGATCTGGGGCGGCAAACAGAGGCACATTACAACCTTGGGGAGTGTGTTGGTGTGCAGGAGTGCTTGGGGAGGGTTGGGGTGGGTTGGGGAGTAAGAGATGGGTCAAATACTGTATTTGTTTAGGTGGCAGGTGCCCCTGATGTGTTCGCCATGTCCACAGCCTTCATGGCTGTCCGCAGACATAATAAATGCACTACTAGCTATTTTACTTTAGTATGATGTTGGTTTTGGGTTGTGAGTAGAGCATTGATTGTAATTAACATCCCCTGTAAGCAGCCCACATACCACAGTCAAAATGTTTGGTAGCATTGGTGTGTTATGCTGCAGTAGTTGTGGCCAGGGCCTAGAGTCTTGGGTACATGGCCGAAGGCCGTAGGCCATGCACTCAAGACTCTAGGCCCTGGCCGCAACCACCGCAGCATAACACACCCATAGAATCAAACACCCATCAAATATCCACAACCCAAAAGTGTGTGTACTGTTTCAATTTTAGAGTTTGTATGTGAAGTTTTGGCAAGGCTATGCAGTTAAGATTGTAGAGTTTGTAACAAGGACTGCATCATAAGATAACCTTGGAAGTAAACATTTTGGATTGTGGTGTATGATTAGATGTTTGCTTGAATGGGTGTGTTATGCAGCATTATTTGTGAGTGCATGTATTTTATACTTACTGGTTGAGTTTTTTGTGGTTGTGTGCAGTTGTTCCAAGACATAGGTAATTGGACCAGACATACTTTTTTGATCTCTATGATAAAAGAAAAGATCATATGTTAGAGTAGGTAATACATAATGAGTTCTTGCATTGGATAATAGACATTTCTCTATTTATTTTAACCCTCATATTTAGTACTTTACAAGTAATATTGTTCAAACCACTGTACTGCACAATTTGCTCAGTTTCTGTGTTATCTAAATCAGTGGGTCTGTGGGAAAAAAAATCCATGCTGGATTAAAAAAAACTTCTATGTTGTGGAACAATATAATTCTTTCATTGTTTTACTGGTTATTTTTTGTTCCTGGCTAATCTTCTATATGTTGGGTTGTTGCAGATTTTTGAGGCAATTAGATACCTGTTGTCGTATTCTAATTGTTTATTTCTACTTTTATGCTACTCATCTATCTGTTGGGTTGTTGCAGATTTTTTGGGGGCGTTAGATACCTGTTGGCGTATTATAACTGGATATTTCTTATTTGATTTTAGTGATATTTATTTTTCTGTTTGTTCGTTGCAGAATCTTGGGGCAGTTAGATACGGGTTGGCGTATTCTAACTGTGTATTTCTTGTTAGATGTCAGTCGTATTTATTTATCTGTTTGCTTGTTGCAAAATCTTGGGGCAGTTAGATACATGTTGGCGTACGTTAATTGTGTGGTTTTAAGAATATTAAGTAAGCGTTTACAAGATTTGCTGGTAATCTCTGTTTTAGGGTAATGGTACTATCATTACATTCAAACCATCCACAATTCTTTTTTATATATGCAGTGTAGTGACTTGCATTGGTTGTGGCTCCTATGTGGTAGATTATACCTATTGTTGTGAAGGTTTTCTCACCAAGTAATACTTGACCATGTGTGATTCCAGTCAGCTTACAGTTGTTTTTGGTGCCATCTGCATTGTAACGTAAAAGCATTGCTATTACGTATTTACGATGTGTCTGTATTTGTACGGTGGAGCCATTATCTGAATTGCAGGTAGAACATAATAAGCCATGGTTTGCATTTTGTACAAGTTGCTGAAATGGAATGGATTCACAGTTAAGTATGGATACATACACGAAGCGTTCATTAGGGACTTGTTGCTGTTCCACATGGCTGCAGAGAGTGCATGTATGTTTCCACACATATGAAATCTGGAAGATTTAATTTATAGGTATGTTTTTCTTTTCCAGTACTTGTAGTAAGTACATTAGAAATTCTTGTGGATCTTCTTGTGAGTTTATAGTGAATTTGACCATTCCAGCACAGTAGTCCAATTCTTGTCTTATTCCATGAACACTGTAAGCGTTGTCATGATTGTTCGTTGCATTTCTATGAAGGACTAACATTTGCAAACACAATTGGTCTGTACTGTGTAAATGAATGTTCTCAATAATTGGTGGCAATTGGAATAGAATATGTATTGCTACATTGCGTAGCAATTTACACCAATTGTATTTGAAAATTTGAATGGACCTGACAGTCGAAGTCATTTGTTTCGGAGTGTGTGTTGTTTCGTTGAAGAAGTAGTTGAGTTACTTTGAACAGTAGATTCTTCTTTGGTTGTTGTACTTGATGAAGTATTAACTTCTTTTACTCTCTTTGGAGGAATTCCAGTGAGATCCTGTATCGTTTCAGTTTGAAGTAGTTTTCTTTTACAACTTTTTGCTTTTTGCGGAACAGGATAGGTTTTTAGATGGAGGTGTACAGCAAACACAGTTTATTGTATTCTAGAATGCAAGGAATATCAGCATTTAATTAACTTGCATCAAAGTTGATTAGAAATAGCCCGTCAAGTGTACGTAAGCGTGATAGTGCTACATAGCTCATGCCTGCTTTAAAGACTGTGCTACCAATTTCTATGAGTGCTTTATCTAGGGTAAGACCTTGTGATTTGTGAATGGTAACTGCGTATGCAAGAGTTAGTGAAAATGTTTCTCTGCGTACATACATGTTTTTGAAAAGAAGGAAGCAGGCTGTTGAGCGTCCTATCCTTTTAACTTCTGATAGTTTGTCAAAGAGAATATTGACAAATTTAATGTTGTTGTCACGAAGGTATATTTGAAAGCCAGCAACTGTGCCAAGTGCTCCATTAACTAGTCCTTGATCCATATCAAGGTTACGTTTAAGCATAAATCTACAGTTTAAAGATAATTTTAATATTTTCTCCAAACCAGCTGTGTTGGAGATAGAATTTTCTAAGGTATTTAGTCTTCTTGTGCCTTGTTGATACATGGGTATTGTCATACCATGCACGTCCAGTTTGTCTGTGGAGCACATTTCAATTATTGGTTGCATTTCTTTTTTCAACATTGTTTCATTGAATTTTGAACAGCTTGCAAGAGTTGTCATCAAGGACATACAATTGACATTTTTGTGTGCTAATTGTTCCATGACAGCAGTAGCACATGAGTTATGGCCATAGAGTGCATGGATGTGCCTGGATTTTAATATTGATTGTGCTTCTTGAGATAGTACACCAACTCTAATACTTTTTAAAATGTTGGTGTATGTGAGGTCTGCAGACTGGCTCATGTTGTCTGTTAATTCTCTGTATTGGAAATGTTGCCAAAGGTTGACATTTCATATGCTGCCAAGAGTTTTACGGCGCAGTTGTGCCCTATGGTTTTAAAAATAGGTTCACCTTTCACTGGTGTCAAATGAAGATCTCCAAAAACAATAATGTATTTTCCTCTAAAGAGCTCTATGTAGTCTGTTTTGAGGACCTCTTGTAATTTGAGGTGAATCAAAGCCAACATTAGGTTGGAGACCAAGCTCGCCTAATCTATTAGCAGCATTTTCATTTGTTTGAAAACTCTGCTTAGTTGCATTGTAGCTTCTGTGGAAAGTTTGTAATAGTCTAATTTGTTTTGGTGTTCTACTGGAAGGAGTAGTAATCGGTGTAAAGTGACATCACCTATGTTGTAGGCAGCTAAACCTGTGGGGGCAGTTACAACAGCTGACAGTTTGTTGTTTGTCAATTGTTGGAGGAACTTGCTGACGATTTTGATTAAGACGGTTTTGCCTGAACTAGCTTCACCACTCACGTATAGCAATATAGGATTGTAGTCTTGGCAAGTACAGTTTTAATTTTCATGTTGCACGACATGTTCAATTTGTTTTGTTATTTCTTGGAAAATCCTATGCTGCTCATTGTTCAGTTGTGATTTCAGTAAAGCAAAGTCTTCTGTAGCTTGTTCATACTGACACATGGTGTTTTCTACTTCTGTCAAGGCTAATTCTGCCTCATTTGCTATTAGAGGCTGTCCAAGTATTTCTTGGCTTCCTGTTACAGAAGGTTGACTACTGCCGGGAGTGTCCACTTCTAGTTGGGCCTGGATTTCTTCTTTGTGCTGCTGTTCATTGTGCAGCATTGTTTGGTACTTTGTAAAGTTTACGTCTGTTATAGTGCTTTCATTTGCTTTGAAAGCATCTTCATAGGAGTCATGTGTATTTAGTAACTCTTCTTCGTTTCTCCATGGTTTAAAAGATTGTAGCAGGGACATGTAATACGGTTCTTTATGTTGAGGAGTTTTTAATGACAATTTGATATGATTAAGCTGCATTTGGTAAGTGTCACGATCTTGGCCTTGCGCGGAGGTAGCACATACACCTACCTCCCCGTTGGGTCTTGGGGACTGGGGTGTTGACAACACAGGCTTCCGCGACCCTCCGGGGAAAGAGGGTTAGGGTCCGCTGGTTGGTTAGGTTGGGGTGGTTAGGAAAACCGGATAACAAGGTAGGAAAGGGAAAGAGGAGGGATAAGGGAAAGCTGAGTGGTTCAGATGAGTTGCCCCTCCTGGGCAATTGACACTTTGCCCTGCACTCCTTCACTAGATTACACCAATGACAAGTACGCTATCTAGCAGTATGAATATTACAGCATACCCACTGATCTGCAGAACATAAGATCACCACACATTGAATCACATTGCAATAACGTAACAAGGGAAAGCACTTAGCTTCGGTTGTCAGCAGGAGACTCGGGGTTAATTCACCAATGTTCTAGCTTGCTGTGCGAACAACGAAACTCCGCTACAAGAATCAAAAAACAGGAGTGAGCGTACATATGCTTAAGAAACAGATCACACAATGACATGCCGGGTTCTCATTTAAGTTTAGACCAGGCATGATTAACTTCTGTCTGCGCTCTGGCTCGCAAAGTAGCGAATGAACAGTGCCGGTGCTTCGTTATTGAATTGGCTGTGCCGGGATTCCAGTCGTAAGGTTTGCAAGGGTTAAAGTATCGGAAAACCGGACTCCGCGCTTCGCTACTTGGCGTGGAGCTGCGCGGCTTCGAGTAGTCACAATGCCGGGCTCCGAAACGCCTCTGACTGTGAAGCGTGATTCACTCTGAACAAGTGTTAAGAAAGCGACAAGGAATAAAGTGCACTTATCTGTAGGACTCAGCGGGGCCTGCAGCGTTCGCAGGCGGGGTGTGGCCCTGCTGATAGCTGCCTGCAGGAGCCCGCTGGGAACACGTCTTGCCTCTTCAAGATCCCGTAGCGCAAGCGGCGCTCCACGTGTTCCTGGCGCGCATGCGCGTTCTGCAGGGCGGGGACCTGAAGCCTCCTGGTGACTCTCCTGCACACGAGGCTGCCGGGAACTGTAGTCCGGTTCCTCCTTTCCTTGTTTTGAAGGGCTAGGGGGCTGGTTTGCCCACACCTAGCCCTTTGCCTGCAAAGGACACAAAGCAAAGTCCTAAAATAAAGGGGTTTTAACCTCTGTGTCACTCTTTTCCCGTGATTTCCCCCACTCACATTACTTTGGTGCTGCATGCATCCTCCAGCCACCTGGGGTATCCTGACAGTAAGTTTCACTAAGCTGCCTTCACAATTTAGAACTAACTAAGATCTAACTTTCTTTTCATCTTGTTTAATATTATTTTTGTATGTGAAGTGTTGGGCTACATGGTAGAGACACATGGTTTCCAAAGTGGTACTCCTGTTTGGGTAGTATGTGTCTGGTAAATTGTTTTTCAAAATGTCTTGGCTTTTGGGATCATTTTTCGCTATTGTTTCTATGTCCTCATATGATCTGAGAACTATTTTTCTAGATTTAGCAGGACCAAGACTACTTAGCCATATTATATTGTCAGATTTTCCATACAAGGCAGTACTGTTTAAACGGTCTGCAGCTTCATAGCAGCCACATTCTCTATGAGAGAGCATGTTAATGCCTAAGCTGTACAATTTCTGTGATAGTGTTTTGTCAGATGATATGTCATCCCAGAGGTCCTGAAGATCTGTTTTCTCTGCTTTGGTTAAGTAGGCTGTGACATATTGTTCAACTGCAGTGGAATTGTCTGCAATATACTGCACATCTATATTTGCTTTCCATAGGAGGGCAATGATTACATTGTAATCACTGATGCATTTTTATTCTTCTGTTGTTTTTATGCAATATGTGTTCTTAGGTGATTTACCTTTGACACTATGGGGGTAATTCATAGAATTCAGCGCACAAGTGGCGCACGCGGCTGGCGCACAGTGTGCGCGTGCGGTGGTCTGCGCCAGCCGCGTGCGCCGAAACACATTTCCGCGCACAGCGTATTCATGGATTCCAGCCACCAAAACCAGCCGTGGCGCACAGTGGCGCAGCGACCTTGCAGCAGCGCCAGTTACGCCCCCAAGAACGCCTTCCGCGCAGGGAAAAGCCATTAAAATCCCCAATCCAGCGCAAAGGGCTGCGCTAACCCTGTACCAGCACGGCAAGCGGGCTACGTGTATTACAGGGGTTCACGTGAAGTTTCACACGCGATTCCAGCAGGGTACGTGTATTTCAGGGGTGCGCGGGAAGTTCCACACGCGAATAGCCTGCGCGCGTGTATTGCAGGGGTGCGCGGCAAGTTCCACACGCGAATAGCCTGGGCGCGTGTATTTCAGGGGTTCGCGGGAAGTTTCACACGCGATTTCAGCAGGGTACGTGTATTTCAGGGGTGCGCGGGAAGTTCCACACGCGAATAGCCTGGGCGCGTGTATTTCAGGGGTGCGCGGGAAGTTCCACACGCGAATAGCCTGGGCGCGTGTATTTCAGGGGTGCGCGGGAAGTTCCACACGCGAATAGCCTGGGCGCGTGTATTTCAGGGGTGCGCGGGAAGTTCCACACGCGAATAGCCTGGGCGCGTGTATTTCAGGGGTGCGCGGGAAGTTCCACACGCGAATAGCCTGCGCGCGTGTATTGCAGGGGTGCGCGGGACGTTCCACACGCGAATAGCCTGGGCGCGTGTATTTCAGGGGTGCGCGGGAAGTTCCACACGCGAATAGCCTGGGCGCGTGTATTTCAGGGGTGCGCGGGAAGTTCCACACGCGAATAGCCTGCGCGCGTGTATTGCAGGGGTGCGCGGCAAGTTCCACACGCGAATAGCCTGGGCGCGTGTATTTCAGGGGTGCGCGGGAAGTTCCACACGCGAATAGCCTGGGCGGTGTATTTCAGGGGTTCGCGGGAAGTTTCACACGCGATTTCAGCAGGGTACGTGTATTTCAGGGGTGCGCGGGAAGTTCCACATGCGAATAGCCTGGGCGCGTGTATTTCAGGGGTGCGCGGGTAGTTCCACACGCGATTGGCCTGGGTACGTGTGTTTCGGGGTGCGCGGGTAGTTCCACACGCGATTGGCCGGGGTACGTGTGTTCCGGGGTCCCGTGAACTTTCACACGCGATTGGTTGGGATCCACGTGTGTACTGTCATCACGTGCAATGAGGGATACTCCCTCGCACGTCACGTCACAGACGCGCTCACGCGCTGAGGGCCTTTGGTCCAATGAAAATGCGTATGCGTGCAGACGCGCTTACGCGCTAAGGGCCTTTCCTCGAATTACACGCTGACGTGCAGAATTTTCACGTGCCAAATCACTCCGTATCAAGCTGGCCACGCGTAAGCACACGGAAGACCACGCTCCTGCCCAGAAGGCCGAACTACTGCCCCCCAGAGCCCCGAGCACGCTCCCACCTGCCATCTGCTGCTGCCTGACTGCCTGCTGCCCACGTGCCCTGCCATTTGCTGCCTGCACATCAGCCAGGGGTGCTGTTGGTGTGACCACCCCTGCTGGAACCAAAGACTCCCGACTGGGATTCCATCGCTCCACAGCCCAGCCCCAGGACCCAGTTGCCCACCCACTCCTGCCTCTGGGGTTGTCATGTCGGGGCAAACTCCATCTGTGACCACTGACAACCCCCGGCCAGAGAGGCAGAGGGGCACCAGCTTCAGTGCCACCGAAGTTGGTGTCCTGGTGGAGCAAGTCCTGGGGCAGTATGATGCCCTCTTCGGAAGTTGCCGCGCCGACAAGGAAGGACGGACTCGGATCTGGACTGACATCGTGACTGCCATCAACGCGGAGGGGGTGGCAGTCCGCGACTTCCAACATGTCAAGAAGCGCTGGGAGGACTTCAGGTCCAGGACCCTGACCAAGGCCCGGCGCCTCTTGAAGGCAGCGGATGCCAAGGGGCGCCGGGGCCACTTGTCGGAAGAACAGATGAGGGTCCTGGAACACATATCCCCAGCGCTCCACGTCCAGGTCCTTGAGAGGCAGACCCGTCTGGAGTCGAGCGGTGAGTGTACATGCATCCTGATTGTGAGCAGTGCGTGTGGTGATTGTTCAGTAGTGTGCAGGTTGCACATCTGTTTGTATGGGGTCGAGTATGGGTGCGGGTGTACAGGGCCGTGGGGCTGACACATGCGAGGGCTGTAATGTGTGAGACATGGATGGTGCCTGTGTGTGTGGGCTTGCATGCCAAATGCAGTTGTGTGGGCACACAAGTTTGTATGAATGTGTATGTGAGTAGACATGTCCGTGATGTCACGCATGTATGTTGTTTTCAGCTGATTGTATCAGCGCTGTGTACATGTGCATGTGTGTGTATTTGACAAGGGTGCAACAGTGATGCAACATGGATGCATGTGACAGCGGTATGTGGAAGCCTGATTGGCAGATGTGACATGGATGCCTGTCTGATCACTGCGACACTTAGCAGAGGTGTACACATGCATGCAAGTGTGGTGGTTGGTGTGTACATGTGTGGTGCACTTCCTGTGTTGCATGTGATGTCTGGCTCACCTTTGGCTGCTGATGCTGTTGTATGTGTATGGATGGTGTTGGCAGTTGCAACATGGCTGTGGTATGGCTCGTGTGTGCAAGTTGTAATGACATGTGTGTTGGGGATTGTGATGACATGTCTGAGGTTTGCCAATGCCACTCATGTACAACTGTCATGTGTGTATGTGTCCATTGTACAGTGCCCTGATGCCTGTGTTTTTTTTCTCCCTGTCTGCAGCGTCAACTGATGAAGAGGGCGGAGAAGGTGCTGTGGAGCACAGCGGCGGGGATCCCACCGCCAGCCGGAGACGCAAGGCCCGGCTCCCCTCCCAGGTTGTCATCTCGTCGGGGAGTGAGGAGTCCGGTGCCGCGTCCCAGGCCGCAGCTGCCGGGGGGAGGTCCAAGAGGCGGAGGTTGCAGTTGGACTCCTCGGCAGCAGAAGGGGCAGCTGGGACCCCACAGGGCCCAACGGGGGAAGATGGCACAGAGTCATCCAGGTTGGTGGGGGGTTTGGTGGAGGAGGAGGCCGTGCAAGCACCGGAGACGGGGTCTGGGGGTGGGGATCCCACTGGTGCTAGTGGTGCAGTGCAGGACCAGGGACAGGAGGCAGCACAGGCCGCCGCGGAGGTGCCTGTGTGCAATCCTGTCCCTGATCCTGTCCCTGCATCATCTTGCACCAGCAGGGATGCCCATGTCCAGACCAGTTTTCAGGCAGGGGATGAGCTGACGTCAACTGGCCTTCCTCTGCCTGCGGACGTGGCTATCCAGGCCCGGGTTGAGCCTGTCCTGGCTGGAGTGGCGTTGCGTCAACGGGCCATGCGAGGTGACCTGCAGTCTTTTCATGAAGAGACTGCACATCATCTCGAATGGCTCGTTGACCACGTCAGCCTGCTGGGACAGGTCACCCAGGCCGGATTCCTCCGTCTGATGGGGCTTGCCACAACCCCCTCCTCAGCTGCACACCCTAAGCGCCAGTCGTCCTCTGTGCCATCTTCCCACCCATCAGTCACCTGGGTGCCCTGTGGAGCTGCCTCTGACGGTGCGGCCAGGCTGGTGGAGGAGGCATCCCTGCCGCAGTCGGGAGTCGGACGTCCAGCAGGGGTGGCCACGTCAACGACTGCACCCCAGCCGGCGGAGGATGTGCAGGCAGCAGGAGGCAGTGCAGGGGCAGAGGCACAGCAGCAGCAGCACCATGGTGGGAGCCATGAAGGCTCGGGGCCTTCGACATCGGAGGGGCAGGCATCGGCCGGAGGGCAGGAGGACCCAGGACAAAAAGTGTCTTCCGTGTGGCAGCGGTTGGGCCACGCCATAGATGCGGAGCGGCAGCGGGCGGAAGAGGCACGGCTCTCAATGGTCAGGGCGGAGAACTCCATGCAGAGGGCCCTGAGGCGGGTCGAGTGCCTCGAGGCAATCCGCAGGGCTTTGGAGGTGGACACGTCGACGGCCCTGCGGACCCTCGGGGCCATGGAGGAGGACCGCCTCCGGGACATTGAGGAGGAGTTCGATGATGCCCTGGCCCGGCACATCCAGAAGTGAGCCGTGGAACTAGCCCGCTGCCCTTGTACATAGTTATGTAGGTAGTGTTAAGTTTCATTTTTGTTTTTATTTCATTTGGACCTTTTGGACATTGGCCACATTTTTGTATATAGTTTTTTTTATTAGTTAGTGTAGTTAGTTAGGTTTCCTTTATTTTGTTGGGATGATGGACCCTGGCTTCTTGCATTGTACATAGTTGTGGACTTGTACATACTTTCTTTTTTGACATTATCCATGGATCAATGGCTTATAATTTTTTTTTCACATTGGATTTTGTTTGGTGGACATTGACTTTGTACTACATTACTTTGGATTTCTATATTCTTTAATTTTTTTCTTTTTTTGAACGGACATGCTTCTTTTCATTTTTTTCCATTCACATTTCTGTTTCTTCATTTTTGTTTCTATTCATCTTTCCTTTAATACATTATTTATTTGTTGCACTTCAATGTGTGGTGTCTCATTGTTTTCATGCATTTCATGTTATGTGTTTAGAGAATCACTGACACCCATTGGGTGTATGTGAGGGACATGTGTTTGTTTTGGAACTTGCAATTGGTGTTCTGTGATGTAATTGCAGAATATGAGTGGGTGGATGCAATACTCGGGTGGGTGTTTTGCATTTGGGGGCTGACCATAGAGACCAGGGATCTGGACTGTGATGACATGTTGGGTGGGGAACATGAGTTGGACATGGGTGGGGGCCTGCTGGAGGCTGCCCCTGGTGGCTGGGGGTTGGGGGTGGTGGGAGACATGGGTGGGGGCCTGGTGGAGGGTTCCCCTGGATGCTGGGGGGTGGGGGTGATGGGTGACATGTGTGGGGGCCTGGTGGAGGGTGCCCTGCACTGCTGGTGGGTGGGGGTGATGGGTGACATGAGTGGGGGTCTGGTGGAGGGTGCCCCTGGATGCTGGGGGGTGAGGGTGCAGGGGGACATGTGTGGGGGCCTGGTGGAGGGTGCCCCTGCACTGATGGGGGGTGGGGGTGGTGGGAGACATGTGTGGGGGCCTGGTGGAGGGTGCCCCTGGATGCTGGGGGGTGGGGGTGGTGGGAGACATGAGTGGGGGCCTGGTGGAGGGTGCCCCTGGATGCTAGGGGGTGGGGGTGCAGGGGGACATGAGTGGGGGCCTGTTTGAGGCTGCCCCTGCACTGGTGGGGGGTGGGGGTGGGGGAGACATGGGTGGGGGCCTGGTGGAGGGTGCCCCTGGATGCTAGGGGGTGGGGGTGCAGGGGGACATGAGTGGGGGCCTGTTTGAGGCTGCCCCTGCACTGGTGGGGGGTGGGGGTGGGGGGAGACATGGGTGGGGGCCTGCTGGAGGCTGCCCCTGGTGGCTGGGGGTGCAGGGGGACATGCGTTGGTGGGCAGTAGTGCTAGTTGATATGTGGGTTGGCTGGTGGGCATGGCCATGGTGGATGGGGTGCCTGCAGGACATGTGCTGGGTAGGCCCCTGTGGTGTGAGCCACCTGCAGGGGCCGTGGAGGGTGTAGAGGGTACACCTGGGAGGACCCACACGTGCAATTCACGTGTGCTACTCCCCGCGCACCCCCGGAATCCACGTACCCCGCTCAATCGCGTGTGGAACTTCCCGCGCACCCCTGAAATCCACGTACCCGGCCAAATCGCGTGTGGAACTTCCCGCGCACCCCTGGAATCCACGTACCCGGCCAAATCGCGTGTGGAACTTCCCGCGCACCCCTGGAATCCACGTACCCGGCCAAATCGCGTGTGGAACTTCCCGCGCACCCCCGAAATCCACGTACCCCGCTCAATCGCGTGTGGAACTTCCCGCGCACCCCCGAAATACACGTACCCCGCTCAATCGCGTGTGGAACTTCCCGCGCACCCCTGGAATCCACGTACCCGGCCAAATCGCGTGTGTCACTTCCCGCGCACCCCGAAATACACGTACCCGCTCAATCGCGTGTGGAACTTCCCGCGCACCCCCGAAATACACGTACCCCGCTCAATCGCGTGTGGAACTTCCCGCGCACCCCTGAAATCCACGTACCCGGCCAACTCGCGTGTGGAACTTCCCGCGCACCCCTGGAATCCACGTACCCGGCCAAATCGCGTGTGGAACTTCCCGCGCACCCCCGAAATCCACGTACCCCGCTCAATCGCGTGTGGAACTTCCCGCGCACCCCCGAAATACACGTACCCCGCTCAATCGCGTGTGGAACTTCCCGCGCACCCCCGAAATACACGTACCCCGCTCAATCGCGTGTGGAACTTCCCGCGCACCCCTGGAATCCACGTACCCGGCCAAATCGCGTGTGTCACTTCCCGCGCACCCCAAAATACACGTACCCCGCTCAATCGCGTGTGGAACTTCCCGCGCACCCCCGAAATACACGTACCCCGCTCAATCGCGTGTGGAACTTCCCGCGCACCCCTGAAATCCACGTACCCGGCCAACTCGCGTGTGGAACTTCCCGCGCACCCCTGGAATCCACGTACCCGGCCAAATCGCGTGTGGAACTTCCCGCGCACCCCCGAAATCCACATACCCCGCTCAATCGCGTGTGGAACTTCCCGCGCACCCCCGAAATACACGTACCCTGCTCAATCGCGTGTGGAACTTCCCGCGCACCCCCGAAATACACGTACCCCGCTCAATCGCGTGTGGAACTTCCCGCGCACCCCTGGAATCCACGTACCCGGCCAAATCGCGTGTGTCACTTCCCGCGCACCCCCGAAATACACGTACCCCGCTCAATCGCGTGTGGAACTTCCCGCGCACCCCCGAAATACACGTACCCCGCTCAATCGCGTGTGGAACTTCCCGCGCACCCCTGAAATCCACGTAACCGGCCAACTCGCGTGTGGAACTTCCCGCGCACCCCAGGAATCCACGTACCCGGCCAAATCGCGTGTGGAACTTCCCGCACACCCCCGTAATACACGTACCCCGCTCATTCGCGTGTGTAACTTCCCGCGCACCCCCGGAATACACGTACCCCGCTCAATCGCGTGTGTCACTTCCCGCACACACCCGGAATACACGTACCCCGCTCAATCGCGTATTTTACTTCCCGCGGCGCCACTTTTTTGATGCGCTGGGACTCTACCGCCTGCCTTCGTGTGGCGGACGTGTTTCAGCTTGTGCGCGGCTTTGGCTGTGCGTGGGTTTGCCCTATTCCATTCCATGAATACGTGTGGTTCGTGTGCGTGTGGGCGTTACCTCTGCGTCCGTGCAGTGCATCCCCAGTTACGCCCTTATTTTCGCGTGTTGTTCCCCATTCCGCGCGTTATGCCCCATGTCCCGCCCACTTTCTGCTGTGTGCGCTGAGGTTGTGCGCTTTCACTGTGCGCGTCGCGCACCGTCGCGCACGCCTTTCGCGATGTTGCAGTGACTTGTGCGCCATGCACGGGTTTGGCGCACATCCCGCGGTGAACACGCGCAGGGACTTCCATGAATCGCACGCGTGCGCGTGCGCCTGTTTTTTTCCGCTTGCGCATGCTTGCGCCTAGATTTTCGGCGCACGTTGGTTCCATGAATCGGCCCCTATGTCTGACTGAAGACATGAAGTTGTTTACTTGACCTGTTGCTGAAACGGGTCTAGAGAAACCAAAGCGGCATTAATTCATAGAATTCAGCGCACAAGTGGCGCACGCGGCTGGCGCACAGTGTGCGCGTGCGAATCCCTGCGCCAGCCGCGTGCGCTAAAATCCATTTCCGCGCACAGCGTATTCATGGATTCCAGCCACCAAAACCAGCCGTGGCGCACAGTTGCGCAGCGACCCTGCAGCAGCGCCAGTTACGCCTCCAAGAACGCCTCTCGCGCAGGGAAAAGCCATCAAAATCCCCAACCCAGCGCAAAGGGCAGCAGCAAACGCAGAGCTGGGAGCGTGTATTCCAGGGGTGTGCGGGTGTTTCCATACGCGGCTGGGCTGGGTACGTGTATTTCAGGGGTGCGCGAGAAAGTCTACACGCGATTGGCCTGGGTACGTGGATTTCAGGGGTGCGCGAGAAAGTCTACACGCGATTGGCCTGGGTACGTGGATTTCAGGGGTGCGCGAGAAAGACTACACGCGATTGGCCTGGGTACGTGGATTTCAGGGGTGCGCGAGAAAGTCTACACGCGATTGGCCTGGGTACGTGGATTTCAGGGGTGCGCGAGAAAGTCTACACGCGATTGGCCTGGGTACGTGGATTTCAGGGGTGCGCGAGAAAGTCTACACGCGATAGGCCTGGGTACGTGGATTTCAGGGGTGCGCGAGAAAAACTACACGCGATTGGCCTGGGTACGTGGATTTCAGGGGTGCGCGAGAAAGTCTACACGCGATTGGCCTGGGTACGTGGATTTCAGGGGTGCGCGAGAAAGACTACACGCGATTGGCCTGGGTACGTGGATTTCAGGGGTGCGCGAGAAAGTCTACACGCGATTGGCCTGGGTACGTGGATTTCAGGGGTGCGCGAGAAAGTCTACACGCGATTGGCCTGGGTACGTGGATTTCAGGGGTGCGCGAGAAAGTCTACACGCGATTGGCCTGGGTACGTGGATTTCAGGGGTGCGCGAGAAAGTCTACACGCGATTGGCCTGGGTACGTGGATTTCAGGGGTGCGCGAGAAAGACTACACGCGATTGGCCTGGGTACGTGGATTTCAGGGGTGCGCGAGAAAGTCTACACGCGATTGGCCTGGGTACGTGGATTTCAGGGGTGCGCGAGAAAGACTACACGCGATTGGCCTGGGTACGTGGATTTCAGGGGTGCGCGAGAAAGTCTACACGCGATTGGCCTGGGTACGTGGATTTCAGGGGTGCGCGAGAAAGTCTACACGCGATAGGCCTGGGTACGTGGATTTCAGGGGTGCGCGAGAAAAACTACACGCGATTGGCCTGGGTACGTGGATTTCAGGGGTGCGCGAGAAAGTCTACACGCGATTGGCCTGGGTACGTGGATTTCAGGGGTGCGCGAGAAAGACTAAACGCGATTGGCCTGGGTACGTGGATTTCAGGGGTGCGCGAGAAAGTCTACACGCGATTGGCCTGGGTACGTGGATTTCAGGGGTGCGCGAGAAAGTCTACACGCGATTGGCCTGGGTACGTGGATTTCAGGGGTGCGCGAGAAAGTCTACACGCGATTGGCCTGGGTACGTGGATTTCAGGGGTGCGCGAGAAAGTCTACACGCGATTGGCCTGGGTACGTGGATTTCAGGGGTGCGTGAGAAAGACTACACGCGATTGGCCTGGGTACGTGGATTTCAGGGGTGCGCGAGAAAGTCTACACGCGATTGGCCTGGGTACGTGGATTTCAGGGGTGCGCGAGAAAGTCTACACGCGATTGGCCTGGGTATGTGGATTTCAGGGGTGCGCGAGAAAGTCTACACGCGATTGGCCTGGGTACGTGGATTTCAGGGGTGCGCGGGTGGTGGGTGTGCGGGAAGTTCAAGACGTGAATTGGCAGTGTGGGTCCTCCCAGGTCTCCCCTCTACCCCCTCCACGACCTCTGCAGGCATCCCACACCACAGGGGACTACCCTGCACCCCATGTCATGTCCCACAGGCAGCCCATCCACCATGGCCATGCCCCCCAGCCAAGTCACATGTCCCCTTGCACCCCCACCCCCCAGCACTGTGGGGCACCTGCCAGCAGGCCCCCACCCATGTCTCCCAGCACCCCCACCCCCCAGCCACCAGGGGCACCCTCCACCAGGCCCCCACCCATGTCTCCCAGCACCCCCACCCACCAGCCACCAGGGGCAGCCTCCACCAGGCCCCCACCCATGTCTCCCACCACCCCCACCCCCCAGCCACCAGGGGCAGCCTCCACCAGGCCCCCACCCATGTCTCCCAGCACCCCCACCCCCAGCCACCAGGGGCAGCCTCCACCAGGCCCCCACCCATGTCTCCCAGCACCCCCACCCCCCAGCCACCAGGGGCAGCCTCCACCAGGCCCCCACCCATGTCCGACTCATGTCTCCCAGCACCCCCACCTCCCAGCCACCAGGGGCAGCCTCCACCAGGCCCCCACCCATGTCTCCCAGCACCCCCACCCCCCAGCCACCAGGGGCACCCTTCACCAGGCCCCCACCCATGTCTCCCAGCACCCCCACCCCCCAGCCACCAGGGGCACCCTCCACCAGGCCCCCACCCATGTCTCCCAGCACCCCCACCCACCAGCCACCAGGGGCAGCCTCCACCAGGCCCCCACCCATGTCTCCCAGCACCCCCACCCCCCAGCAGTGCAGGGGCAGCCTCCACCAGGCCGCCACCCATGTCTCCCAGCACCCCCACCCCCCAGCAGTGCATTGGCAGCCTCCACCAGGCCCCCACCCATGTCTCCCAGCACCCCCACCCCCCAGCCACCAGGGGCAGCCTCCACCAGGCCCCCACCCATGTCTCCCACCAGCCACCAGGGGCAGCCTCCACCAGGCCCCCACCCATGTCTCCCAGCACCCCCACCCCCCAGCCACCAGGGGCAGCCTCCACCAGGCCCCCACCCATGTCCGACTCATGTCTCCCAGCACCCCCACCCACCCAGCCACCAGGGGCACCCTCCACCAGGCCCCCACCCATGTCCGACTCATGTCTCCCAGCATACCCACCCCCCCAGCCACCAGGGGCAGCCTCCACCAGGCCCCCACCCATGTCTCCCAGCACCCCCACCCCCCAGCCACCAGGGGCAGCCTCCACCAGGCCCCCACCCATGTCCGACTCATGTCTCCCAGCACCCCCACCCCCCAGCCACCAGGGGCACCCTCCACCAGGCCCCCACCCATGTCTCCCAGCACCCCCACCCCCCAGCCACCAGGGGCACCCTCCACCAGGCCCCCACCCATGTCTCCCAGCACCCCCACCCCCCAGCCACCAGGGGCAGCCTCCACCAGGCCCCCACCCATGTCCGACTCATGTCTCCCAGCACCCCCACCCCCCAGCCACCAGGGGCAGCCTCCACCAGGCCCCCACCCATGTCTCCCAGCACCCCCACCCCCCAGCCACCAGGGGCACCCTCCACCAGGCCCCCACCCATGTCTCCCAGCACCCCCACCCCCCAGCCACCAGGGGCAGCCTCCACCAGGCCCCCACCCATGTCCGACTCATGTCTCCCAGCACCCCCACCCCCCAGCCACCAGGGGCAGCCTCCACCAGGCCCCCACCCATGTCTCCCAGCACCCCCACCCCCCAGCCACCAG
The DNA here is from genome assembly GCF_040938575.1 of Ambystoma mexicanum. Lineage (NCBI taxonomy): Eukaryota > Metazoa > Chordata > Amphibia > Caudata > Ambystomatidae > Ambystoma > Ambystoma mexicanum. Next base: position 790,218,947 of record NC_090937.1, on the reverse strand, counting down.
GGGCAGCCTCCACCAGGCCCCCACCCATGTCCGACTCATGTCTCCCAGCGCCCCCACCCCCCAGCCACCAGGGGCAGCCTCCACCAGGCCCCCACCCATGTCTCCCAGCACCCCCACCCCCCAGCCACCAGGGGCACCCTCCACCAGGCCCCCACCCATGTCTCCCAGCACCCCCACCCCCCAGCCACCAGGGGCACCCTCCACCAGGCCCCCACCCATGTCTCCCAGCACCCCCACCCACCAGCCACCAGGGGCAGCCTCCACCAGGCCCCCACCCATGTCTCCCAGCACCCCCACCCCCCAGCAGTGCAGGGGCAGCCTCCACCAGGCCCCCACCCATGTCTCCCAGCACCCCCACCCCCCAGCAGTGCAGGGGCAGCCTCCACCAGGCCCCCACCCATGTCTCCCAGCACCCCCACCCCCCAGCAGTGCAGGGGCACCCTCCACCAGGCCCCCACCCATGTCCAGGAACAGAGACTTCCATGCTGTCATGTGTGCAATCTGCACAGGGCTCCCCATGTCACATTCAAACACATGCAACAACCATGCGGTTCACACATTACAGGTCGCACATGCATTACCATGATGTCCCTGCACACATACATGCGTACATGGCCTATGTCACACATGCAGGCAAGTATCAGACAACCAGCACACTGCAACATGCCCTGTCTCACACAGCAATGCTTGGCCACTTACCGCTCAACTCCAGATGGGTCTCCCTCTCAAGGACCTGGCTGTGGAGCGCTGGGTGTGCGCGTTCCAGGACCCTCAACTGGATGGAACTCATGCGGCCCCGGCCCCCCTCCACAAGGCGCCGGGCCTTCATGAGGGTCCTGGACCTCAAGTCCTCCCAGCGCTTCTTGACCTTCTGGATGGTGCGGGTTGCCACCCCCTCCGCGTCCTCTCCCGTCCTTCCCTGTTGGCGCGGGACGATCCGAAGAGGGCATCATACTGCCCCAGGACATGCTCCACCAGGACACCAACTTCGGTGGCAGTGAAGCTGGTGCCCCTCTGCCCCTCTGGCCGGGGGTTGCCACTGGTGTCAGATGTGGATGTGCTCGACATGGCAACCCCAGGGGCAGGAGTGGGTGACCAACTGGGTCCTGGGGCTGGGCTGTGGAGCGATGTCATTTGAGTCGGGACTCTTCTGTACCAGCAGGGGTGGACACAGCAACTGGAGCCCTGCAGATGGCTGATGTGCAGGCACCAAATGGCAGGGCACGGTGGCAGCAGGCAGGCAGGCAGGCAGCAGCAGATGGCATGTGGGAGGCTGCTTGGGGCACTGGGGGCCAGTGAATTGGCCTTCTGGGCAGGAGCGTGGTCTTCCGTGTGTTTTCGCGTGGCCAGCTTCATACGGAGTGAATAGGCACGTGAAAAATCTGCACGCTGCGTGTAATGCGCGTAAGCGCGCGTGAAAAACTGCACGTCCGCGTGTAATAGGAGGAAAGGGTCCATGCATAAGCGTGCGCGCGTGAAAAACTGCACGTCCGCGTGTAATGCGCGTAATCAAACGTGAAAAAGTGCACGTCCGCATGTGACGTGACGCGCGCGTGCGTTTCCCTCAGCACGGGTTAAAGGTGAGCGGGCCCAGCTGTTCGCTGTACGTGCCTTTCGTGGAGACCGACGTGTGTTGCTGCTTCCAGTCGTTTCGCGCGCCATCTACTTCACAGCTCTCAAGGACGTATCTCTTCTTTTGGCAGGGGTATTGGCTACGCGTGTTTTTCTGCATCGCGCTAGTCAGACGGTGAGTCGCAAACGCTCCTTTTCCCACTGCGGGTGCCCCTGTGTATCGCACCCATTTTCGATGTCATCGTAGCCTGCGTGTCCCACGCGTACGCGTTATACGTGTTACTGGGTGCCACCGCGTACTGCGGGAGGTTTAATCCACGCACGTAGGCTGCAGGGTTGCGTGCACGGTTTTACTGCAGTTTTGGGGTGCCTGAGCGTTGCGTGACCCGTCAACACATCACCGGGGTCACATACAGCCTTGCAGGTGCAGGGGGGCTGTTAACATCTTGCTTCCCACCCCGTTCACCCCAATTGCCCAGGTCAATTGTGCTGTACACCTCCCATTGGCACCACTCCATCTGTGCCAGCACTATTACATCTGTGCCATGGTAGGGAGGCTACCAAAGGTGAGGGGCGCCTCAGCTGGGCGTCCTCCTCGTGGCGGGCGTGGTCGGGGACGTGGCCGTGGTGACCAGGGAGTAGGGGGACTCCAGGGTGTCCAGGGCAGCCACATAGGGGGAAGAGGCAGGGGTGCGCCACTTGAGCACAATGTTGTGCCATGTGTTGGTGCAGCCATGCCACCACCCCCTGTGGTTCAGGGGGATGCAGCTCCTGCATCTGGCACTGGCACCCGTGTGACCCGGCAGTCCGTTTCATCGACTGCCACGGGCCCAAGGGTAGCGGTAGCTGCAGGTGCAGTTGTGGACACCGCCACCCAGGCTCAGGGTCTGCCAGCGCAGGCTGCGTTGGCACTTGAAGAGCCCTTGGTAGATCTCCAACAGGCCAGGGGGGAAACCATTGGGGCAGGCCGGGCTGCTCAGACCAAGACACGTGTCCCTGGGGCAGTCATGTCATCTGCTGCCCCGAACAGCCGGGTGTTGGCAAGTGCAGGGGCAGATGCACCCAACAGCACCCCGGTTGTGAGTCTGCCAACCAGGACCGTTGCGGTCAATGACCCTGCCACAGCTGATGTTGCTGCGCAGGGTCCATTAGTGGGCACCCAGCTGCCACTGACACAAGTCAGGCCTTTGGTCATCCCTCCACCTGCCACTCCCTCGGCTCAATCCACCCAACCCACTGGCCATACTGGTCAGGGCGGCATTAGCCAGCCAGGGTCTGCGCCACAGTCCAAGAGGAGGAAGGTTGCATCTGCAGCACAGGCTGGGACCCCACACACAGCCACGACCTCCTGCACGTCGAGGAAGAAGCCTTTCTGTAAGCAGGAACTGGACTTCCTCGTGGACTACGTGCGGGGACACAGCCGTGACATGCTAGTGGGTGCCAATAGTCAGACTACGGCTGCCCAACGTGACACCCACTGGAAGCATGTGGCGGAACATGTCAGTTCATTCGGCCATGAGGTGCGCACGGCGCAGGAGTGCAAAAAGCGCTGGAATGACATCAAGCGCAGCACTAAGGCCAAGCGTGCCTCAAATTACAACTTGACTCTGGTGACTGGCGGTGGGCCTGCACCAGAGGAGGAAGAACTCACTCCACATGAGGCTCTCGTTGCGGAGTTCATACCACCAGAATTGGTCGAAGGTGTGGGAGAGATGCTGGACTTTGATGCCCAGTCCAGTGAGTGTTGATGCGTAGTTGTTGAGGACGTGTGTGTTTCACTTGTGGGATGTGTTGTGCATGATTGCTGCTACATGTGACCTGTACATGGTTCTGATGTGTAAGTAATGCAATGCCACCGTCATGCGTGTCTCCTCTGCCTGCATGCGGGACTCCATGTGGCCATGCTCCCTTGCCCCTCCTCCGCCACTCTGCACCCCAGTTCCACCTTTGCACTGGTCTGCTACATTCTTGCCAATGTGTAGTTTCATGTTCATGTGTCCTGTGTAGATGCTAACATCCAGCTTAGAAACTGCCAGACATATGCCGTGTGGTACAGCCTTAGTACTCGATGCAGGGCATCCCACTTGTACTGTGCATGGGTCAGATGTCCCGCAGGGACATGAGTGCCCCTTCATGCTCCATGTGCATTGCACACATGCCCCTATGTGTCCTTGACTGGATGATCACTGTAATATGAGTCCTTGGTTACATACATTGCCTGCCATATCATCGGCCTCCCCATGTCAACTGTGGCTCAGTCCTGCGTTGCACACATGTTTAGGCTCTGACAATCTGTGTGGCTCACAGGCCTCAGCCTGTTCAATGGCCAATGACTCTGTCCAACTCTTGTCGTGTCTTCTTCACACGTGGCCGGCCTCCGGATCTTCCATCATGTGTCCTGCCCACTGTCCCAGCATCATTTGCAGTGTTGTAATTGAAATCACATTAAGCTGTTGATGCCAGTCAACACTGCTTGTCAATACACAGGTGTATGGTCAGCCTTTTGATACCATGCTAGGCATCCCTGCTTTGGTACTGGGGTGGAGGGGTGCTTGCCTTCTAGACATGGTACACATTGAATACACAATGCACGTGATGTCTGATTTTGACATTGCACTGCCTTCACATTTCCTGGCACACACCATGGAGTGCTTGTACATGTAGGTAGTGAGTGGCGTACACATTTTCTGCACTGCTTAGACCCACTTCCATGCAAACTGCCACCTTTCAACAGGTCTGATCACAGAAGCTATTCTAAGTAGACCCAGCATGCATGCAAGGTCATATGTTGTGTGTCACATGTCTGCCAGATGCCTTTGCTGTCGGTGTGTGTGTGTGTGTTGTGTGCTTCTGACATGTGTACTGACCTTTTCCTCTCTATTTTTCAGGTGATGACGCAATGGATGCAGAGGATGGTGTTGTCATGCCAGACACAGGGTTGGTAAGACCACATCAACCCGGCACTAGTGGGGGTCGTGGGGTGGTAGGCCACGAAAACCCCCAAGTGCTGCAGTCCATCCTGTCTCTGGCTGCCTATGAGTCCAGCCTTGATGACGACTCTGACGTCCATGTTGAGTTGGATGACCATCAAGTCCATGTGTCAGGGGTGAGTGATTCTGATGTGGACACTCCTCTGTCTGCGACCCCTGCACTGAGGGATCAGACAGTCTTGGTTCCTCCGCCCGTGGTGGATCGGGACGCAGGGTCACCCTCCACACCAGTCACTGATGTGCCTGGGACATCACGTAGACGGGGGCATGTAGTCGTGCAGCCGCAGGCGGTGCCAACACAGCGAGGACCCCCGGTCCTTGGGTCCCGCAGGGGTCAAGCCCGGCAACGCGGTCGCCGCGCGCAACCGCTGTATACTGAGTGGGAGCAAGACATGACTGCCAATTCAGAACGGCAGGGGGCAGCAATGGAGAACATCGCTGACAGCATGGAGCGTGTGGCCCGATCTGTGCTCCCCCCTGCTAGGCAGGTGCTTCTCCAGCAGCAGGCGGCACGGTCCACGGCCCGCTCACTCAGGCTGGGCATGGCGGCCTAAGACAGGGCACGCCAGGCTGAAATGTCGTCTCTGCGTCAAGCAATTGCTGCTCACGCAGAGGCGCACATGGATGTCCTGAGGGAGGAGTATGCCTCCCTCAGATCCACTCTGGGTGTCCTTATGATGTCCCAGAGGCAGCAGGCAGAGGAGAGGTTTGCACAGCTTGAGCGCACCATCTCGGCTGAGCTACAGGCTTGCCGGGAGGTGCAGCGGTTGTCCAGCCAGGCCTTGCAGGAGGAACTCAGTGTTACACGTGCTACCTTGCAAGAGGAAGCACGTGTATCACGTGAGGTCCTGCATGCAGACCTATGTAACATCGCCACACAGAACCAGGCTCACCTGTCCGGCAGACTTGCTGCCGACGAGGGGCAAGCTGCGGCTAGGCATGGCCAGGCTACTGTGCCACGTCCTCCTTATCAGGATGAGCCAGACTCGGACGACCATCTATCTCCCACATAGGTCGTGCTGTGCAGGCGTTGAGCCCATGGAGGTATTTTTTTTTGGCTCAGCATCATCGCATGTGGATGTTGAGCAGCACCCTGTACCTCCCCCCTCCTGGGTGCCTCCCCTCCCCCCCGGGTCGTATGTGGCCATTTTTGATTTTTCTTTTAGTTTAGTTAGTTAAGTTTCTGTTTGATAGTTAGTTTAAATAGGTAATGTAGGTTTTCCATAGTTAGTGTAATTAGTTAATAGTTGAGTTAGTTTAAAATTTGTAGTCTATTGTGCTTACATGTGACAGTGCGGTGCCTTGTGGTTTTTGAAGGCATCCACTGTCTGTTCCAGCTGGGCCCTTCATGGTTGTCTTGTGTATGTGTTTGCTGCTTGGGTTCCTTGACTCACATATGCCACTCCTGCCTCCCTTATCCATGGGCTCGCAAGGATGGTTCGGTGTAACAGAATTTTACACAAGGGCTTTGGACTGTCATATCTGTGGCATGTCTGGTGCTTTTTGACTTGTGTTGACACCCCTAGTGGGGATGATTTAGGTGTAATTGTCCACTGTTCAGCTTTTGCTAGATGGGGCGTGTCATGATTAATGTGGACATTGATTGCTATGCATTGTGTATTATGTTTCATATCTTTCCTGTACACGTGCTTGTTGCAAATCATGCTGTAGATAGTGTTCCACATTTTGGAGGTGAAAGACGGACTGATGGTGTGATTTGTGATGTGACTCTCTGACATGGTCAAGTAATGAGATGCATGATGAGACACACACAGATCACTTTGATGCATTAATCATGTGTTTCATGCACTTTCTGCAGGGGGATGAGGCACCAGAGCACCTTTGCCAGCAGACATGGCCCATTGGACAACGTAATTCCTGACCCGTTTGTTGGTGCCCACATGCACATGTGTGCACATGCAGAGCCACAGTGATTGCAGACCCACATCCTAGAACTGCTGACATGTTCCAAGGAACTCCAGGCAAGGTGAGCATCACAGGGGGGCCACTAGACAGCAAAGCTTGCACCAGGCGAGTTGCACGTGCAGGCTTAGTCACAGCACTGAGGGTGAGCTTAGACAAATATTGGTGTTGAAGCACACAATGCAGCTCAGATGTGTTTGTGGACTGATGGCTGTTGATAGTAGGGTTGTCTGGGACACATGCAGGGGCAGTGGCACATACCCTGCGGTACACCAAGGTTCATTGAGGCACTTGTATCAACCATGTAGCCTTCCAAGACATGGAAAGGGGCAGCTCACAGGGACATACAGCAAGGGACATACTCGGGTGCAGTGCATGTCTATTCCACGTACTTCATGATAAATGCACTGGCAACTTTGTTTTGGTCATGGTGGTACGCAACTTGCTCTGTAGTCATGGCTTGCCATATGGGTCTGTCTGCTTACCCAGGGAACATTGCATGTTGTGTGAATTGTGACACATTGGTGTTCCATTTGCCACGCACCCACCAGCGGCTGACTTACTGCATTAACTGTGAATGACCCGTCACAGGGGTGATGTTATATATGGGTACGAAGCATGGAGCACAGATTGTCTGTTTGTAGAGTTGTATGTTGTTATGGGGCATGTTTTGTGTTGTGTTTTTGTGTAATTGGCACGTACAGGTTGCTGACTGTGTCTCTCTTTGCAGCATTGCAGTGCTCCTGTAACCGGACCTGAGAGTGCGCAGGCAGGAGGCCAGCACTCAAAACCAGAGCTAAGTGTCTTGTTGTATTTTCTTACAAACTGCCCTGCATAGGCTTGCTGGGGAGTGTACTGATGCATGGATGTATGTGTGGTCCTATTTGGTATGTTTTTTACCCTAATCACCCGTGATCCTATGCAATTTCGAAACCTGTACCCTCTACCCGGTGTTCCTGCTTCCCATGCCTATCCAAGCAATGTTCCCTGACCCTCTTTCCCCACTGGGGTTGCGGATGCCTGTGTAAGCCCCGAACTTGCAGGCGCCAAAACCCTAGAGGGGGTGGTTGGTTCGTACCACTCCTGAGCCTGGACTACAGAAGGCCATGACAATGATGTCCAAGTTTGTTTGGATTGTGCATGTGTTCATGCAGGTTGTACATTTTCGTGCATTCCCTGGTTTCATGTGTTATTCCTACTCCCCTCACCTGCCACGCATTCCAGTCATCCAGTGTGTCTACACCTGTCCCGACTGCATATCCCTGAACCTCTTTCCCCACCAGGATCTCAGGGGCCTGTGTGAGTTTGACCTTGCAGGCACCCGGGACATGGTGTGGGTGGTTGTTTCATGAGACTCCAGCGCCTGTACAGGGGATCTGTGACAGTACACATCCATTCATGGTGCATCATCCTATGTCATGTACCACACATGTCTCACATCCTGTCGTGACATTGTTTTGCTGTGCTACCTTGGTTGTTGCATCATTGTGGTAGTACTTGGCCTTTGAGACGTACTGCTATGTCAAGTCATCTACTGGAGGGTGTTTGGGTTCCTTTTCATGCCTTGGATTATGTGATTTTGGAAATGAGTGTGGATTCTGAGGGTTCAGGCATCTCTTTACACACAAGGTGGGAGATGGACACGAAGGGTAAAGGTGATCCTGTGGCCAGGTGGGAATGAGGGTTGGAGGCTCCATGACCCAGGTGCAGTTGTTCAGTGGGTCATGGTCATTTGCGAGGGGGGGGGGTTGTTGTTGATAGTTGCGTTGCCCTGCAGTGTGATGGGAACTCTGACATTGTAATGTTGTTGTCCTATGTACATGTTGTGTTCTGCTGATCAATGCCTGTTCATGTGTTGTGTTTTCCTTTCAGGTGCGAGGGGATAGTAGTGGTTTGACATGCTGGGGTGTACACATGGTGGATGTTCACATGTGATGTGTAGGGAACACTGATGGTCACTTGAGTGCACATGCATATGTGGAGTGCATGTCCTTGCAGAACCACACACTTGCACTCGGATGCACTCCATGTCCTCCCACCCTTGCATATCCACGTGTACACTGTTTGCCTTCTGGTGCCCACTGTGTCCCGCCAGCACATGTTCTGTGACCGATTATGGTTCGAGTACATGCCTAATTTGATTTTTGATGTAGTCTGTCACTTAGATGTGATGCTCAGGGTGTGCATCACACGCAATGGCTGTTCACTGTGCTGTGCGCTGAGCAGTGTGATGCAGGAGTAGGACATTGCACACATGAGCTGCAGTGTTCATTTTGCAATGCATCATGTGCATATAGCCAGGCATTCATTGTGATGTTACGTCTACGACTGTTGTAATGCATTAGGAATCGACTTATTTTTGGTGGGACATTTTGTTGGTCTGTCATTTCATCGGATTCCGGGTCAGGCATCATTGTCCGATGCCACTGTACATTTAGGACATGGAAATGTGTACCTTATCGTTACTGGGTCGGTGTATGGGTATTGCTTGCCATGTCATGTTGATGTTTGGGAGGGTTTGACTGACATGACAGTGATGGCCATGGCCTGTTTTGCAGGTGTGTGTGATGCACACCTTGCATGTCCAGGTCATCCGCTTCTCAGAGCAACTAGCTGGGGGTAGGTTTCTCTCCGCAGCAGGGCCCTCCCCCTCGAACAGACTTCCTGACTTGAACTTGAGGGGAACCATCTCCAGTTCTGGAAGCACCTCAAGACCTTCCTCTTTGCTTCTGCTTACTCTCTGCCTCTCCCTTGCAGAATTGTTCACTGGAACTGCACAGGAGCTGCAACTGGGCCACTCTCACCAACCTCGGTCCCTGGCCCAGCCACTGTCCACTTGCACTGCCACCCTGGCAACCCCTGCACTGAAGTACTGTCTCTCTATCCCTACAGCCCTCCCTTCCCAGCACTCGTCTGCACTTACCTTAGCAGTTGCCACCAGGCGACCTATGTATAATTTTTTGGCCTACTTCCCCTGTACTGGACTCCCCCCCACCCTTGCACTTTTCCCTTCCCCCTACCCCTGCACTTGCACGATCACAATGACACCTGGCCTAGTAGTACCGTTCTCTGTGTTCCCTTGTTCCCCCCCCCCCTGCCTCATTGTGCCTTGTAATACTTGTGTATGGCTCATGTCATGTCACATGTCATGTGTGCATTTTGGTTGCACAGGATAGCTTGTGTTTAAGTAGCTAGGGATGCAGACGATGTGGCACTTCCATGGCAACTATCTCAGGGTGGTAGGGTTGTGACAGTTGACTGTCACTTTGTCATCATCGATTGTCACCTGGTATGTGCCAGGCCTGTGTGCACTCCGCAGGGGTTGGAGTTTAGGTGAAAAATGTGGCCACAAGCTGGGTCCGGGCTACCTCGCCACGTGCCCTGTCCCCTCCCATGGGCAGCGCCTGTGCCTGTGGTTGGGGATGTGGGGGCACCACCATGTCCACCGGGACGCCCTGCCGTGTTGCAACATTGTGCAGGACACATGCTGCCACAATGATCCTGCACACAACTGCTGGTGCATAGAGTAGTTGCCCACCAGAGCGGTCAAGGGAGCGGAAACGTGACTTGAGCACTCCGAATGTGCGCTCCACTATGCCCCTGGTTGCAATATGGGCAGCGTTGTATCTTACCTGGGGTGGTGTGGTGGGGTTCCGGATTGGCGTCATCATGTGGTTGCTCAGAGGGTAGGCACTGTCCCCTGGGGAGGTGATAATTGTTCAGATTATTAGGGTTGGTATATTTGTCTGTGTGTGACTTGCATGCATGTGCAAGGGCATTTGTACTCACCTAGGAGCCATGTGTCGCCATGCTGCCCAGCTTCCAGGGCCCGGCTCAGGGCGGACATTCTGTATATGAAACTGTCATGGGTGGAGCCAGGGTAGTTTGCATACACAGAGGTGATGATTCCCTTTGCATCGCATACCACCTGTACATTGATGGAATGCCAGTGCTTGCGGTTTCGGTAGATGTGCTCAGTGGCCCTAGGTGGACGTAGGGCCACATGGGTGCAATCTATGGCACCGAGCACTTTGGGGAAGTGTGCCACCCTGAAAAAATCCAGGACAACGGCCTGCCTTTCTGCGGGTGTTCTGGGCATGTATATGTGCCTGCGGACTGAGGGGCGCGCTGTCATGATTGCCAGTACCTGGTGTAGGCAGCGTGACTGCGTGGCCTGTGAGACCCCCCCCACTATGGCAGTGGTCCGCTGAAACGACCCAGTGGCCAAGAAATGCAAGACATTGAGCAGCTTCTCCAAGGGGCTCAATGCTTGGGAGCAAAGGGTGGGGGATGTGAGGTCATCTTCCCACTCCCTGACCAGGTCTAGGATGATATGGGGTGGAAACCTATACCTGCCGTAGACCTGGTCGTCAGGCATCCCAAAAAGGCCTGTCCGTGGTGCAAAAATGCGTGCCCTGGCTATTCTCCTCCTCCTGCGGTGTCCCACAATCACTGCAGCAACAAATGGGGCATTCATCGTCGCTGTATATACGCGTTTGTTGTTTGCGCGCACTTTTATGCTGTGCGCGGGCGCGGGACGCCTCCGTGTGGGCGGACTCGTTGGTTTCCCGTATTCGGGTGTCATCGCGTGTGATCGGAGGGGAGCGAGCGTACACGCGATTGGCCTGGGTACGTGTGTTTCGGGGTGCGCGGGTAGTTCCACACGCGATTGGCCTGGGTACGTGTGTTTCGGGGTGCGCGGGTAGTTCCACACGCGATTGGCCGGGGTACGTGGATTCCAGGGGTGCGCGGGAAGTTCCACACGCGATTTGGCCGGGTACGTGGATTTCAGGGGTGCGCGGGAAGTTCCACACGCGAGTTGGCCGGGTACGTGGATTTCAGGGGTGCGCGGGAAGTTCCACACGCGATTGAGCGGGGTACGTGTATTTCGGGGGTGCGCGGGAAGTGACACACGCGATTTGGCCGGGTACGTGGATTCCAGGGGTGCGCGGGAAGTTCCACACGCGATTTGGCCGGGTACGTGGATTCCAGGGGTGCGCGGGGAGCAGCACACGTGAATTGCACGTGTGGGTCCTCCCAGGTGTACCCTCTACACCCTCCACGGCCCCTGCAGGTGGCTCACACCACAGGGGCCTACCCAGCACATGTCCTGCAGGCACCCCATCCACCATGGCCATGCCCACCAGCCAACCCACATATCAACTAGCACTACTGCCCACCAACGCATGTCCCCCTGCACCCCCAGCCACCAGGGGCAGCCTCCAGCAGGCCCCCACCCATGTCTCCCCCCACCCCCACCCCCCACCAGTGCAGGGGCAGCCTCAAACAGGCCCCCACTCATGTCCCCCTGCACCCCCACCCCCTAGCATCCAGGGGCACCCTCCACCTGGCCCCCACTCATGTCTCCCACCACCCCCACCCCCCAGCATCCAGGGGCACCCTCCACCAGGCCCCCACTCATGTCCCCCTGCACCCCCACCCCCTAGCATCCAGGGGCACCCTCCACCTGGCACCCACACATGTCTCCCACCACCCCCACCCCCAGCAGTGCAGGGGCACCCTCCACCAGGCCCCCACACATGTCCCCCTGCACCCTCACCCCCCAGCATCCAGGGGCACCCTCCACCAGACCCCCACTCATGTCACCCATCACCCCCACCCACCAGCAGTGCAGGGCACCCTCCACCAGGCCCCCACACATGTCTCCCACCACCCCCACCCCCCAGCAGTGCAGGGGCACCCTCCACCTGGCACCCACACATGTCTCCCACCACCCCCACCCCCCAGCAGTGCAGGGGCACCCTCCACCAGGCCCCCACACATGTCCCCCTGCACCCTCACCCCCCAGCATCCAGGGGCACCCTCCACCAGACCCCCACTCATGTCACCCATCACCCCCACCCACCAGCAGTGCAGGGCACCCTCCACCAGGCCCCCACACATGTCTCCCACCACCCCCACCCCCCAGCAGTGCAGGGGCACCCTCCACCTGGCACCCACACATGTCTCCCACCACCCCCACACCCCAGCAGTGCAGGGGCACCCTCCACCAGGCCCCCACACATGTCCCCCTGCACCCTCACCCCCCAGCATCCAGGGGCACCCTCCACCAGACCCCCACTCATGTCACCCATCACCCCCACCCACCAGCAGTGCAGGGCACCCTCCACCAGGCCCCCACACATGTCTCCCACCACCCCCACCCCCCAGCAGTGCAGGGGCACCCTCCACCAGGCCCCCACACATGTCCCCCTGCACCCCCACCCCCCAGCATCCAGGGGAACCCTCCACCAGGCCCCCACCCATGTCTCCCACCCCCCCCAACCCCCAGCCACCAGGGGCAGCCTCCAGCAGGCCCCCACCCATGTCCAACTCATGTTCCCCACCCAACATGTCATCACAGTCCAGATCCCTGGTCTCTATGGTCAGCCCCCAAATGCAAAACACCCACCCGAGTATTGCATCCACCCACTCATATTCTGCAATTACATCACAGAACACCAATTGCAAGTTCCAAAACAAACACATGTCCCTCACATACACCCAATGGGTGTCAGTGATTCTCTAAACACATAACATGAAATGCATGAAAACAATGAGACACCACACATTGAAGTGCAACAAATAAATAATGTATTAAAGGAAAGATGAATAGAAACAAAAATGAAGAAACAGAAATGTGAATGGAAAAAAATGAAAAGAAGCATGTCCGTTCAAAATAAAAAAAAAATTAAAGAATATAGAAATCCAAAGTAATGTAGTACAAAGTCAATGTCCACCAAACAAAATCCAATGTGAAAAAAAAATTATAAGCCATTGATCCATGGATAATGTCAAAAAAGAAAGTATGTACAAGTCCACAACTATGTACAATGCAAGAAGCCAGGGTCCATCATCCCAACAAAATAAAGGAAACCTAACTAACTACACTAACTAATAAAAAAAACTATATACAAAAATGTGGCCAATGTCCAAAAGGTCCAAATGAAATAAAAACAAAAATGAAACTTAACACTACCTACATAACTATGTACAAGGGCAGCGGGCTAGTTCCACGGCTCACTTCTGGATGTGCCGGGCCAGGGCATCATCGAACTCCTCCTCAATGTCCCGGAGGCGGTCCTCCTCCATGGCCCCGAGGGTCCGCAGGGCCGTCGACGTGTCCACCTCCAAAGCCCTGCAGATTGCCTCGAGGCACTCGACCCGCCTCAGGGCCCTCTGCATGGAGTTCTCCGCCCTGACCATTGAGAGCCGTGCCTCTTCCGCCCGCTGCCGCTCCGCATCTATGGCGTGGCCCAACCGCTGCCACACGGAAGACACTTTTTGTCCTGGGTCCTCCTGCCCTCCGGCCGATGCCTGCCCCTCCGATGTCGAAGGCCCCGAGCCTTCATGGCTCCCACCATGGTGCTGCTGCTGCTGTGCCTCTGCCCCTGCACTGCCTCCTGCTGCCTGCACATCCTCCGCCGGCTGGGGTGCAGTCGTTGACGTGGCCACCCCTGCTGGACGTCCGACTCCCGACTGCGGCAGGGATGCCTCCTCCACCAGCCTGGCCGCACCGTCAGAGGCAGCTCCACAGGGCACCCAGGTGACTGATGGGTGGGAAGATGGCACAGAGGACGACTGGCGCGTAGGGGGTCCAGCTGAGGAGGGGGTCGTGGCAAGCCCCATCAGACGGAGGAATCCGGCCTGGGTGACCTGTCCCAGCAGGCTGACGTGGTCAACGAGCCATTCGAGATGATGTGCAGTCTCTTCATGAAAAGACTGCAGGTCACCTCGCATGGCCCGTTGACGCAACGCCACTCCAGCCAGGACAGGCTCAACCCGGGCCTGGATAGCCACGTCCGCAGGCAGAGGAAGGCCAGTTGACGTCAGCTCATCCCCTGCCTGAAAACTGGTCTGGACATGGGCATCCCTGCTGGTGCAAGATGATGCAGGGACAGGATCAGGGACAGGATTGCACACAGGCACCTCCGCGGCGGCCTGTGCTGCCTCCTGTCCCTGGTCCTGCACTGCACCACTAGCACCAGTGGGATCCCCACCCCCAGACCCCGTCTCCGGTGCTTGCACGGCCTCCTCCTCCACCAAACCCCCCACCAACCTGGATGACTCTGTGCCATCTTCCCCCGTTGGGCCCTGTGGGGTCCCAGCTGCCCCTTCGGCTGCCGAGGAGTCCAACTGCAACCTCCGCCTCTTGGACCTCCCCCCGGCAGCTGCGGCCTGGGACGCGGCACCGGACTCCTCACTCCCCGACGAGATGACAACCTGGGAGGGGAGCCAGGCCTTGCGTCTCCGGCTGGCGGTGGGATCCCCGCCGCTGTGCTCCACAGCACCTTCTCCGCCCTCTTCATCAGTTGACGCTGCAGACAGGGAGAAACAAAACACAGGCATCAGGGCACTGTACAATGGACACATACACACATGACAGTTGTACATGAGTGGCATTGGCAAACCTCAGACATGTCATCACAATCCCCAACACACATGTCATTACAACTTGCACACACGAGCCATACCACAGCCATGTTGCAACTGCCAACACCATCCATACACATACAACAGCATCAGCAGCCAAAGGTGAGCCAAAGGTGAGCCAGACATCACATGCAACACAGGAAGTGCACCACACATGTACACACCAACCACCACACTTGCATGCATGTGTACACCTCTGCTAAGTCTTGCGTCTAGATTTTCGGCGCACGTTGGTTCCATGAATCGGCCCCGTATTTCCCTTTTTTATATATTTGCGACAAAAATATTTCCCACATTTGTGTCTTTGAAATAGTAACATTTGTGCATGAGGGTCACTATGTGTTGATTATGAAGGGATTTCACAAGTGACATATTTTTGGATGAACTGCAAAACAGTGGCATCACTGTCCTGACTAAATTTAGGAGCATCTTTAATCCATAATAGCATGTGGATGTGTGATGCTCCTCTGGCTTGGTATTCTTTTCTCCAAAAGAAGTGTTGAACTTCTCCAGGGGGAGAAACAGTCTTATTACAAATAAAGTGTAGCATAGCATGAAGAGATGATGGAAATATCTTGGTACATTTACAGGATCTAGAGAGCAAAATTCTCCTGGTGTTTTTATATCTATGTTTGTTTTGTTTTTGCTTGCTATGGTTAGGAAATCGTGTAAATCTTCCCATGCATATTCTGCACAACTTAATGTAACAAACCAAGTGGATGGGCCAAGGCTTCTTATCATACAGCGTCCATCTCTGTGACGTCGGAACCAGTATTCGTTTGTACCATGCATGTTTGCTAAAAGATTTGTAATACTTCACTGTAAAACCTCATCTTTTTCTTGCACTTTTTGTAATAATTGCGTAGCTGACATATTTTGAAAAAGGGTACCTGATTTTAATGTGTGTGCAACTCTGTAGCATAGAGTTGCTAGTTCACTTTCAAAGAGAAGGTGGGATATGCATTCCATGTTTTGTGTGAATCTGGGGTCGTCAAAATACGTTCGCAAAGAGCGATATTCTGATGCTGTTATCTGTGTGGGACTATCATCGTAACTTCCACTTTTTCCAGTAAGAAAGAGTCGAGGAAAGGCCTGTGCTTCTATACTTTTTCCCGTATGCTGATTGGAGATCCTTAGGCTTGTTGCATTTGGTTTGTTTCCAGTGCATCATCTGTAGTGTCTTTAGAGTGTAAAGAATTAATTGTATAATGGTCTAAAATATTGGATTCTGTAGCATGATTTAGAAGTTGAAATTGACCAGTTTCTGGTGACTCTTGAATTATTTCAATGGTTTCTCTCAGGTTTTCTTCAATATTAATTTCTTTGTAGTATTCATTGTTTTTTTTAGATATTGCAGGGCTTGTCTAACTTTATGTAAGTCCACGAGATGTTGCCACATTTTTTTGTCTTTTGTAGGTACGCCATAAACTAAACAATTAAAGATTGATCTATTGGCTGTTGCACTCCTAGAGTGTGTACATTTTCTTTGAGATCTAATGGTAAATAAACTACTTTGCCACGAATGCCTTTCACTAATTCAGAGGGAGATAATTTTGCTGTTTTTGGTTGGCGTATTATTGCTTGAAATAATGATGCTCTCATATAAATGTAGTTGTTGCAGGGGTTCTGGTAGTGAGAATAATTCCAAGTTATTTGTGATAGCACCTGAAGGTGTTTGGTTGTTGTAAAGTTCTTGCAGTGCAGTAATTGCAAAGTATTAAGGTGTCAGTAATTTTGTATTTATTTTCTGCTATAAGGTACAGAGAGATAGCTAATTGGAACCATTTAGAATCTTCATTGTCTTCTATTTTGTACGTGATGTCTACAGTTTTTGTGCTACTTTTATAAAAAGCCCTGCAGCAACACACACACACATGGTTTGGTACTTCAGCGGAGGTACTTTTAAACTTTAGTATTTCTTTTTTGTATGTGTTTATTAAAAGTTTGCTATTTGTACAGTAGTTTCTAGTTTGTTGTAAAGCTATTGCATTTTGTAAGTGGCTTTCACTTCCAAAATATTTTCTCTGGATATGCTCTATTTCTTCGAGTAGTTGTTTGGCTGTACCATGTAGAAGATTATTTAAATTGGCTAGTACTAAAGCAGGACGTTTAGCATAGTATGATATGATATGATATGATATGATATGATATGATATGATATGATATGGCATTTGTAACGCGCCTATACACAAGTGTTTCAAGGCGCGACAAGGCAGGGGGGGAACAAGGGGAGACAGATAACCATCCTACTAGGCCAGGTGTCATTCAGATCGCGCAAGTGCAAGCGTAGAGGGGAATGGGAAAAGTGCAAGGGGAAGGGGAGAGGGGAAAGTGCAGTACATGGTTAGTAGAATACAAGATAAATAATAGGGCCAGCTGGTGGCAAGTGCAAGGTAAGTGCCAGGAGAAGGGGCTGTAGGAAACAGAGATAGTCCCGTAGTGCAGGTAGGCAGTGCAGGGAAGAGTGGCTGAGCCAAGGACCGAGATCGGTGAGTGGCCCAGTTGCAGATTCAGTGCAGGTTCAGTGATTTTAGCAGGGGAGAGAGGGAGAGAAAGCTGAGTAGAGTTTATGGACCAGATTTCTTATAGTTGAATGATGTGCTCATATCATTTTTATATGATGGAAGGTGCTTTTGCAAATAGGTCCTGAAATGCAGTCTAATGAATGTCCTTGTAGTCCTGTGTATTTGTGCACTGGACAGGCATCCATATTTTGTAGTAGTTTAACTTTGAATTTGTCTTTGCTTTTTACTTACTGACTGGCGTAAAGATTTGAAAGATTTTTTTGGCAATGTTACACATTGATGTTCACGCCCACTTGTAGACTGGACGTTTTCGTTCAGTAGAATGGAGAGTTGATACTTAGTTTTCTGGGGATATTTTTTTAGCAGAGTTTCTTGTTCCATAATGATGTTGTTAAGTTTTTCACATCCACGTCCACTGCTATGTATGGCAATTGGGTTGTTTGCTTTTGTTTATATGCTTCTTTATTAAAATATGGTTCTGTGCTCGTGGTGTGACTCCATTCCCCTCCAAAGATGTTTAAGAAGCTATTTTTGTTGATATTCCGTTTATTACGAAGCCTTTTTTGTAGTTTAGTAGTTAGTTTGGTTAGTGATTTCATTCTGTTTAAAACAAAAATAAATAACTTCCTTTTGAGAAGGATTGCACTGTCTATGAGAGCTTCTGGGATTAATTTTCCACGGTAGGTTTTAAGGGTTGTGTATGATTTCTCTCCTGTTTTTATAAGGTTCTGAAGGACTCTGTGGTGGAACATTTCTTGTAAAATATTGTTTTTGTTATGGTTATTTGCCACTACATCAAGATTTATAGTTGCAGCGTTAGCAGTAGTGGTAGCTGAAGTCTTGTTAATCACTTTCTGTTTCATTTTACATTTTGATAGAGGAGGCAAAGTTTCTGTACTGGAAGCTTGTTTTGTTTTGCTTAATGATTGTATTAGCTGTTTTGTTTGAACTTTTTGTACAAAATCTGCTAGAGATGGATGCTTATTTTGGACACTTTTATTTTGATTTGCTCTACTTTTTGGTAGTCATTCTTTGTGGTCTATTGGAGAAAAAAGAAAGTGTGGGTTGGGTTGTTGTGCAGTGTATGCGTGCTTTGTGCATGAGTGTCTGAGGATGATGGTAAGGATGATTGTGGAGGTGTGTGATTGTGCAATGGGCACCTACATCAAGTAGGGAAGGCTATTCTTGTATTTGTTTGTTACTATACTGGGCTTCAGATGATAATATCAAGTATGCAACTGGTGAGGGGAAGCACTAATACTACATCTAATGGTAAAGGGTTAATACACTTGTTTGTTCTACAATACTAAAATGCTAGTGTGTTTGAGTAACAGTTAGAACATTATGGTAGCATTGTACTTACTTTTTTGTATGGAAAGAGTAGGTTTCTTCTAAATCCTTGTTCGTACTTCAGACGCTGTTGCTTTTCAGGAGACTGGTCTTCACTGCAAATTTTAAAAGAAAGAAGTTAGTGAATTTGTGTGTTTATAGAGCTTTTGTTAATGGAACTTTTGTTAATGTAAACATTGTTTTTCTTTTGTTTTTGTAGTATTAGTGTTTTCTTACAAATGAGCATGGTATGCACATGCACTTTCTTTTGCCTATGTGCATCCTGTATATTTTATTTAGAATCTGTTAGTTGAATATGTTTTACAAATGAGTATAATAGTAAACGCATAGAGCACACTTGTTTTTTTAAGGCTATGTTATTGGATGTTAAGAGATAAAAGAAATAATCATATGCCTTTTTTGCTATTTTTACAGGGTAAATGGCAGAGATGTACAGAAAAGAACGCAAGGTGTGGGAAAGAAACCAGAAGGATTTCATATAGAGGCAGTGGTGTTGTTTGAGCTGGGAGCCTTTCTAATGATATTATCTGTGTGTGTGCTTGAATGACGATGCATGTACTCATCCTGGCTGCGTTTAATTTGATAACACACTGGACAGCCTTTTTCATAATTATACTGTTATTTTCCCATATTTTAATATGAAATAACATTTTTTTAGATAGCTGTGTGTGTAAACACAAATTTGAAGAGCAGAAAGGTTTGCAATTCACTTCCTCATAGCAGATGGGAGAAATGACATTAAATTCTTTTTACAGTTTATACAGGGTAAGTGGCAGTTACTCTGTTTATATTTCTATTTATTTTATTTTACATTTTTAAAGCGCTCACACAGCCCACAGGCATCAAAGCGCTGTTACAGCAATTGTTTGTTTTTTAGTTGTGTAATTATGTTGTCTTTGTTGCGTATTTATAGCGCACTTAAACACCCAGAGGTTTCTAAGCGCGGACCCGGAGATCGAACATGTGTTGCTTCGTGTCGTCTTGCTTCCAAGGTGCGCTCGTTGCCGCTGAGCTATACTCCCAGGATGTATTGTATTCCTAGAGGAGCTGTACATGTACTGTGTAGAAAAATATTCATACCTGTAGTCTGTGTTCATGCATGTGGATGTGCATGAATCTCCAAGTAGAAATCTTGTGGAGTTTTATAGTAGTTGTTGCTGTAGGTCCTTTGCAGTCACAGCCCAATTGTACTGAGAGTGATCAATAGTACATCTAAAGTTCTGATCTGTGATGATAGAGTTGGATGTAGAGTTCTTGGATGTGATTGGTGGATGATTGCGTGACTGCTTAACAGTAGCCAATGAGGAAATGGTGCAGAGAGTGAAGTGGAAAGGGTAGAAGGGCTGCCCCAGTGTTACGTGCTCACCGTGGCTGTCCATGGGCAGGGCGTGCCTCATTCAGGGATTCTCAGCAAATCCAGCATGGAAAGAGGACTGTAGGGATCAGCCAATCAGATGTTGAGGTTGTGGTTTGTGTTGAAAGAGGCTGTGTGTAGTCAAGATGGCAGAGGTGGAGAAAGTCAGGGTGTTGGTGGTTGGAGATATGTTTGTGAATGGTTTGGAGCAGTATGCTAAATGCAGGAATGTGGCAAACAATTTTGATGATAAAGGAGTGGAGGTGGTGTGGAGCACTGTGCCTTGCTTCAATGTGCAGGGAATTGTACACGTTTGTGGAGATATGGGCAGGGTGAACAGTCCACATGTAGTTCTTTTGCACTGTGGTGCTTTGCGTTTGGGGTATATCAGTGTCCCTACTTTGTTGGCAGATTTGGGACACTTGGTTCAGGCAGTAATGAAAATACTTCCAAATGCCAAGGTTATTTTTTCTGGTTTAGTACCTAGTGCAATATGGGACAATAGTTTTGTTTTTTTGTCCTCAGCAAGATATTGATAGGTGTGCAATCAACCGAGGCATGTGTGCCTTCATGCTTAGAGCTGGTATGGTCTTCTGTAATAATGAGAATATTGATTCCAGTAATGATATTTATTTTAAAGAAGATGGCATTTCCTTATCTTTTATGGGAAATGCCATTCTGTTTTGGAATGTAAGGGTTGCTTTGGAGAACGTTATGTGAAGATTTTAGGAGTAAAGTAAGAAAAAAAAATACAAAATAACAGGTGTCTGTCAAGCATTTGCAAAAAAACCCCCAAAAAATGGCTCTTTTCAGAGCCAACCTCAAAGGGGAAATGGGGCACAGTATTTAAATTTACATTCACCACGCTCAGATTTTCGATATGTCCGCGGAGATGGCGGTAGTCCGCGGACATCGAAATCACTAGCTAGGGGTTCAGTATGTTGTATGTTACATGTATATAAAGTCAGAGATATTATGGTTAAGTTGTGCTACTAAAAACATATGAAATTCAGTAAAAAAACGTTGTTAAAGGGACGTTATGGATAAGTTGCGCTACTAAAAACCTATGAAATTCAGTGAAAAAACTTTGTTGAAAGGGATGTTATGGTTAAGTTGCGCTACTAAAAACCTATCAAATTCAGTAAAAAAACTTTGTTAAAGGGACGTTATGGTTCAAAGTAAAACCGAAAAACCCCTGAAATTCGTCAGTTATGGTAAGATAAGCAACCATAACTCGTGCCACCTTGCACTGCTAACACTAACACCCAGGATATCAAAGATGACATCCATAGATTTAAAGTACATTGGATGCAAAAACGGTGAGAGGAAGGGAATTAAGGAGAAGAAAGGAAGACATTAACAGGAATAGGGGATTAAAATATCATGAAATATAATATGTATGCAACAGAAGCATAGTGCCTAAAAGCACAAGAACAATTGAAAGAAGAAAGAGGGCCCCAACAACCCTGAAGGTAGCTGAAAGGAATGCAGCGATCAGCATGGGCTGGTGCTCAGGATACAGAAAGCATAGAGCAGAGGCTTGGAAAATTATATAGGCAATTAGGGACAGAGAGAGGTTTGAGACTCAAGAGAACATTGAAAGTTCCTGATCAAATTGGAACTGAATGTAAATCAAGGGGCATCATAACAGACTATCATAGAACGATGTCCTTAAGCAGGCTAGATCTTCATCATGTAGAAAAAGATAACAGTCACATGCGCTGGGGTATAATGGTGTCAGATGAAGAAAGAGAGGAAAATGAGAGGATGCAAAGAGAGGGTGCATGCAGATTTTCAAGGGAATCGAGCATAGATAAAGGGGTAAAATGGTTAGATTTAGAAGACTCCATTGGAATAACACCAGAACCAACACCATATATAGAACAACTGCAGGCATGAGCGCACAGTACAGGGAATACATATCTACCTTATATAAGCAAATTAAGGGCATTACCAGGGCAGAAAGACATGGGCGAGAAGAACACTTCTTAGAAAACAAGCAGTGTGGGTGGTTATTATTATGAATCAGGATGTTATAATTGCCCCTATTGGAGAAAGGGTGTCTACCACAATATATACCATGGCCTCAAATGGATAAGGCGAATTTAAAGTGCAAACTACCAAGTTTTACTTCGGGTGCTGGAAAATGGATTTCTGAACTAGAGAAAAGAAAGTCAGGTGCGACATTAGCTATAGGTGACATTAAAGGCCTATTATCAGCCATCCTAGGGGAGAAAGCTGACAATGTTTGGAAAAGAGCAGGATACCTGGAAGTCACTGCTCAAAACTCAGTGCCATTTATTAATTGGAGAGCAGATGTATGGTGATCACTTAGAGTACATCGGATATTGGGGCAATAATTACTAGGAAACTGAGAGAAACTGAAGACCCCATTGCTTTTATTTGGGAGATTCAGGACAGACGGAATTTGGTAAAGCATGAATCATGGGACAAGTCTATAGCATTATTTTACCATATTTTATGTCCAGGGCTTCCAGCAGCGGTGCAATGTCAGCTAAAAAATACAGGTAGCAATGGAAGCTGACCACAAAAGAGATGGGTGGAAGGTTTCGAATGAATCTAAACCACTGGCAATTGCTCTGGGCAACCTTCCACACCACCGTTTTTTAGCCCGTCTGCGCCATTGCAAAAGGGGACCAGCCATGTGCAAATCAGTCAGCAGCTGCCGCCACCGAAGGTAGCAGCCCAGCCCGAACTGCTAGGCCAGGTCCCCTCTGCACAGAAAACCAAGCAACCCCAGACATGTTTCGGCCTTATTGGACCTCCTCAGTGAGGTGCAGCCTGGTTCCCTGTGGCGCAGCGAGCAAGGGACCCACGTCTGGGCATACCCTCTCTCACAAGGAGAAACAAACTGACCACAAAAGAGATGGGTGGAAGGTTTCGAATGAATCTAAACCACTGGCAATTGCTCTGGGCAACCTTCCACACCACCGTTTTTTAGCCCGTCTGCGCCATTGCAAAAGGGGACCAGCCATGTGCAAATCAGTCAGCAGCTGCCGCCACCGAAGGTAGCAGCCCAGCCCGAACTGCTAGGCCAGGTCCCCTCTGCACAGAAAACCAAGCAACCCCAGACATGTTTCGGCCTTATTGGACCTCCTCAGTGAGGTGCAGCCTGGTTCCCTGTGGCGCAGCGAGCAAGGGACCCACGTCTGGGCATACCCTCTCTCACAAGGAGAAACAAACTGACCACAAAAGAGATGGGTGGAAGGTTTCAAATGAATCTAAACCACTGGCAATTGCTCTGGGCAACCTTCCACACCACCGTTTTTTAGCCCGTCTGCGCCATTGCAAAAGGGGACCAGCCATGTGCAAATCAGTCAGCAGCTGCCGCCACCGAAGGTAGCAGCCCAGCCCGAACTGCTAGGCCAGGTCCCCTCTGCACAGAAAACCAAGCAACCCCAGACATGTTTCGGCCTTATTGGACCTCCTCAGTGAGGTGCAGCCTGGTTCCCTGTGGCGCAGCGAGCAAGGGACCCACGTCTGGGCATACCCTCTCTCACAAGGAGAAACAAACTGACCACAAAAGAGATGGGTGGAAGGTTTCGAATGAATCTAAACCACTGGCAATTGCTCTGGGCAACCTTCCACACCACCGTTTTTTAGCCCGTCTGCGCCATTGCAAAAGGGGACCAGCCATGTGCAAATCAGTCAGCAGGGGACCTGGCCTAGCAGTTCGGGCGAAGGTAGCAGCCCAGCCCGAACTGCTAGGCCAGGTCCCCTCTGCACAGAAAACCAAGCAACCCCAGACATGTTTCGGCCTTATTGGACCTCCTCAGTGAGGTGCAGCCTGGTTCCCTGTGGCGCAGCGAGCAAGGGACCCACGTCTGGGCATACCCTCTCTCAGCGGTGCAATGTCAGCTAAAAAATACAGGTAGCAATGGAAGCAAAACCATGACCAGAGACACAGTTGGCAATTGTGCATTACTGTAGAATTATTAACGGAGAAAGACAAAAAGAAAGCAGAGAGTAGAAAACAGGAAGAAGCGAATATGGTGCAGAAAAAATATCAAAATATGCAATAGAAAGAGCAGTATTGACAAACAATGAGGGAGCAATGGCACAAATAGGGCAGCTACCACAGTGGAATATTGCAACATATGCCATGGATCAGAACAGGTATCATTTTATGCAGATGGAATGGGCCATGAGGAAGAGGTTGAAGTGGATTTCAAAACCCTCAAGTAAGGAAAGGATTTAACAGTGGACAGCCACCGCAATGTTGGAGTTGCTGTAAATTAGGACATTTAGCTAGAGTATGCAGAATCAGGGGAGGCATGCAGCAACAGAACTGGCACTATTTAGCTAGAGTATGCAGAATCAGTGGAGGCATGCAACAACAGAACTGGCAATCTCCAAAAGGGTGGATGGGATATGCACCACAGTATAATACAGATTCACAAGGATATTATGCCAAACATCACACACAACCTCAGACATATTCACTGCAATCACAGCAAATACAACAAGTCCCAATGCAGCTGCAATCGCCACAAGGGCAACAACAGCAAGTACATATGCAGACACCATAGGCACTGATAAAACAAGTATAATATATTTCAATACAATATATGCAACCGGCAGGTGCATCACAATGGCACATGGATACGGGAGTCACGCAAGCCAAATAAGAGACTGTGGTAGGAGGAAATCCTTTCACAGGTATGGGATTAATTTATATCCACAATAGGACAGCCCACAGAAGGACCTGATTTGTTTAGTTCTATTTGTAACACCGGACCCCAGAGAGGAACCAAGAGTCAAGGTGATGATAGGAGGCAAGACATTTTCTTTTCTTGTGGACACTGGAGCAACTCGTTCCTGTGTTGTAAGGGAACATTTCCAATGTCAGGCGTTCTCCTGAATGTGCAGGGATTTTCTGGGGCAATTCATTCACTTCCATATGCAGATGAATTACCAATCTCTATAGATGAACACAACATGTATATGCCATTATTGTACTCTAGACAAACGCTAGTAAAAATACAATGGCATGATTTTATGACAAAACGTAACATGGTGATAACTTTTACTGACAAAGGGATAGTGTGTTCTACTCCAGGGATACATAATGTAAATGTGAGGGAGCTCATATTAGCATTCACAGGAAAGAAAGCCCTACGCGGAGTATCTCTAGACGAGGAAGTGTTTTTGTATGGAGTGACTTTCTTATTATCATGGTTGCCTAAATTGATCGGCAAGCTACTGAGTATACATTTTTGTTCAGGCCAGAGATTCCTATGGATGACGAGGAAGGGCAAATTATCCCTTTGGAACTAGGAGCAGCAATAGTAAGAGAAGAACAGGGGATGCTTCATGGGATATACAATGCAGGAAGGGGATGGAGAACAGTGATAGCCCTCGGTGAAGGATACAGGTTGACAGATTTGTTGGATGAGGAGCTATTTAGGGATGACTATTCTAATGAAGAAGTAGGATTTTTCATAAATCTTACTTATTGGATTAAAGTTCAGAATGTAGAAATACTGCAGAGACTGACATTGGTAAAAACGAATGTGACATTTTCTCAGGAAGACTTGGAAATAGTATCAAGTATATTAGGACTATTAGTCCATACGACATGAGTTTACTGAAAGGAATGGGAACAGTAAAGATAAAGCTCAAACCAGAAGCAATTTTCCACATGCAAAACAGTATACCATGTCTAGAGAAGCAGGTGAAGGCATATTAAAAAACATATCCGCTTTAATGAAACAAGGCTTTTTGGTACCATCCACATGTAACACGGCTGTGTACCCTGTCAAAAAATCAATGGGGGGGGTCGTGGAGATTCATGCAGGACTTGAGACCCTTAAACAATATAGTCAAAACATAATTTCCTTTAGTTCCAAATCCTGCGACAATATTGTGTAATATCCCATCCAAAGCAAAATATTTTACTGTTGTAGATTTAGAAAAATATTTTTTTCAATTGCCCTTCATGAAGACTCACAAGACGACGTCTTTTTCATATAAAATGATTTGTCTGAAACATATTCATTTGCTTCTGGGGTACTGTGTACCAATGTGACCATGTTGCTAATTTATACTAAGCTGAAGATTCTGTAACAGCGCCACTATGTCAGCGGGACGTTGGGTGCTTGATAAATCAAAGTAAATAAATAAATACATTATTAATAGAGTTCTTCAGATGGACTTGTGTAATGTTCAACTTAAAAGGACCATAATTCAATAGGTTGATGACTTTTTAGTGTGTAGTGAGACAGAAGAAAGATGCAGAAAAAGGATACAAAGTGGACAAGGAGACATTACAATATTGCCAAGAAGAAGTGCTGTATATAGGGTAGTTGATCCCAAACAAAGTGAGAAAAGGGACACCTGAAAGGGCAGAGGCTATTATGAGAACTGAACAGACAAAAACAGTGAGGCAAATGCACATTGACCACACAAAGAATGTCAGGTTATGATGTAATTATCTCAAACCCTGCAATTAAAATGTTTAGGTGTAGCAGAGTGAATCCAGCAATGTTTATAGCTGAACCAGTGGGAGAGGATGATGATATGCATGATTGTACAACGTATAGCAAGAGTTATGATGATAACACCCTTCTTATCCCCCATAAACTCATTGTCTCTCTGCTTCTTCTGCCTCTGGATGACCCACAACAATGTTTATGGGGCTCCACACCTGCCTTAACTTGCTCCCTGATTCACCTACAGATTATTGGGGTAAGCCTGATTATTATTTGAAGCGCACGTGTCGCGGCATGAGTTTTGGAACAAAAATGCATTTGAATCCCATCCATAAAAGCGTACATGTTGTAGATCACCCCTGTTGAGCAGTGTGTCTCTGGATCCTCATTTTCATTGCTTTTGTGACATTTCATGTCTACCTACAACTTTGCGTCTTTGTGTTTGGGCCCTCCAACATGGCCGTTCTTTTTTCACCTGATGTGCTGTCTTGGCGTGGTCCTGCTTCCCCTCCCATTGGTTGCAATTGGCTTCTAAGCCAATTAGAGCAACCGAAAGGTCAGAGCCGGCAAACTCTACCTACAGCCCACAATGAAGTCCACTACTGTAACACTGCCCAAACCCTCTTGTCCCCTGTGATGTGGTTGTGCCCCCCAAACCCCTCTTGTCCCCCATGCTGTTGTGTCCCCACCCCCTCATGTCCCCCATGATGTGCTGTTGTGCCCCCCACCTCCTCTTGTCCCACGTGATGTGCCATTGTGCCCCCCACCCCACTCTTGTCCCCCATGACATTGTCCCCCCGGCCTCCTCTTGTCCCCTGTGATGTGCTGTTGTGCCCCATCCCCCTTCTTGACCCCTGTGATGTGCTGTTGTGTCCCACTACCCCCGTCTTGTACCCAGTGATGTACCTTTGTGCTCCCCACTCCCCTCTTGTACTCCGTGATGTACCATTGTGCCCCCAAGCTCCCTCTTGTCCCCTGTGATGTGCTGTTGTTCCCTCTACCCCCTCTTGTCCCTATGATGTTCCGTTGTGCCCCCCACCTCCCTCTTGTCCCATGCAATGTGATGTTGAGGCCCCCACCCCCTCCTTGTCCCCCATGATGTGCTGTTGTGCCCCCTACCCCACCTCTTGTCCCCCATGATGTGCCAGGGTTCCCCCTCCTCGCATACAGGTGTTGCCTGTTTTGCTTGATTCTTCTACCATGTTTCCACCTCCCCCCTACAGCCCTCTCCTTACCCCCTACATATTACATCTGCAGGAGCCTGCACTGATACTTTCTGGTTGCACCATCACCGTCTTGTGGCCAGTGCTTAGATTTGACTTATATGGACTTCATTGACTCACGGTGTGTCACCCTTTCTCAACTCTCAAGCTGGATTTCCCCTGTATCTTGTACTGAGGTGACCCGTAATCACGCTGTTCCCATTTTCAGCCTGAATCCTGGCTTGCATCTGCTGTTCTCTCACAACATTATGTGTTACTACTAACTTCTGCAATTGTATTCACTCTCCTCTCTTGCTTCTCCACTCTTTTTCACTGCTTACTCTCTGTTCTATCCTCCTTTCCCTTTCTCCCTTTTCCTATCTCCTCCGCTCCTCCCTTTACTTTCTTCTGTGCACTTACTCTATCAGAATTGTTCTTAGACCTAGTATACCTTGTTGTCTCTTCCCCCTCTCATTACTTATTTCCAACCACTCCATCACTATCTGAAATGCTGTCAGGCCTAGTACGATTGGTGCTTGTTTTGTACCTCCCCTCTGGCATCCCTGGAATTGGGATGCCTGTAGCACCGGCACGGTCCATTACAGTGCCGGTGCTACAGTCTTGGTGTGCTCACTGATAAATTTCATTCCGCCAGGTCAGACCTGATGGAATGAAAGCCACCCGCAAGCACAACTCATAGTTTGCTGGTCCAGATACAACCGTACCGGCAAGCTTACCGGTACCGTTGTATCCGGACCGGCAAATCGTGATGCGGCCCATTGTTTATAGGCACTATATAAATAAACTATCATATCACATCATATTCCCCAAGTGAGAGAAAATGCTTTAGGGAGGAGGGAAGTGGTCTTCATTGATGGGTCATCAAGAATTGACCAATGCAGTGAGACATTCAGGATCAGCAGTGGTAAAGCTAAACGGAGATGGTAAAATTGAGGCAAGGATTAGTGGGAGATTGTCTCCAAATTATTCAGCACAGGTTACAGAATTAGCCTCTGCTTTTGACATGCTGCAAAGCTTTGAGGATGAGGAAATGATGTGCACTCTAACTCTGCCTATGTGACGTCAACTGTACATGCATGCTTGTCACGTTGGAAAAGTCACGTAGGAAAAGTAGGGGTTCCGTCCGTGCAGACGGCACTCTGGTGCAACATGCAGAATTATTAGAAAAAAGTATTGAAACGTTGAGTTTCCCAGAGACCATAGCAATTGTAAAATGCGCAGCACATTCAAAGAGAACATATTTAGGGGCCGATTCATGGAACAAACGTGCGCCGAAAATCTTCGCGCAAGCAGGCGCAAGCGGAAAAAAACAGGCCCCCACCCATGTCTCCCACCACCCCCACCCCCAGCCACCAGGGGCAGCCTCCACCAGGCCCCCACCCATGTCTCCCACCACCCCCACCCCCCAGCAGTGCAGGGGCTGCCTCCACCAGGCCCCCACCCAAGTCTCCCACCACCCCCACCCCCCAGCACTGTGGGGCACCTGCCAGCAGGCCCCCACCCATGTCCAACTCATGTTCCCCACCACCCCCACCCCCCAGCAGTGCAGGGGCAGCCTCCAGCAGGCCCTCACCCATGTCTCCCAGCACCCCCACCCCCAGCCACCAGGGGCAGTCTCCACCAGGCCCCCACCCATGTCTTCCACCACCCCCACCCCCCAGCCACCAGGGGCAGCCTCCACCAGGCCCCCACCCATGTCTCCCACCACCCCCACCCCCCAGCCACCAGGGGCAGCCTCCACCAGGCCCCCACCCATGTCTCCCAGCACCCCCACCCCCCAGCAGTGCAGGGGCAGCCTCCACCAGGCCCCCACCCATGTCTCCCACCACCCCCACTCCCCAGCACTGTGGGGCACCTGCCAGCAGGCCCCCACCCATGTCCAACTCATGTTCCCCACCACCCCCACCCCCCAGCAGTGCAGGGGCAGCCTCCAGCAGGCCCCCACCCATGTCTCCCACCACCCCCACCCCCAGCCACCAGGGGCAGCCTTCACCAGGCCCCCACCCATGTCTATCACCACCCCCACCCCCCAGCCACCAGGGGCAGCCTCCACCAGGCCCCCACCCATGTCTCCCACCACCCCCACCCCCCAGCCACCAGGGGCAGCCTCCACCAGGCCCCCACCCATGTCTCCTACCACCCCCGGCCCCCAGCCACCAGGGGCACCCACCACCAGGCCCCACCCATGTCTCCCAGCACCCCCACCCCCCAGCTACCAGGGGCAGCCTCCACCAGGCCCCCACCCATGTCTCCCACCACCCCCACCCCCCAGCAGTGCAGGGGCAGCCTCCACCAGGCCCCCACTCATGTTTCCCACCACCCCCAACCCCCAGCAGTGCAGGGGCACCCACCACCAGGCCCCCACCCATGTCTCCCAGCACCCCCACCCCCCAGCAGTGCAGGGGCAGCCTCCACCAGGCCCCCACCCATGTCTCCCATCACCCCCACCCCCAGCACTGTGGGGCACCTGCCAGCAGGCCCCCACCCATGTCCAACTCATGTTCCCCACCACCCCAACCCCCCAGCAGTGCAGGGGCAGCCTCCACCAGGCCCCCACCCCTGTCTCCCACCACCCCCACCCCCCAGCAGTGCAGGGGCAGCCTCCACCAGGCCCCCACCCATGTCTCCCACCACCCCCACCCCCCAGTCACCAGGGGCAGCCTCCACCAGGCCCCCACCCATGTCTCCCACCACCCCCACCCCACCAACACTGTGGGGCACCCACCACCAGGCCCCCACCCATGTCTCCCAGTACCCCCACCCCCCAGCAGTGCAGGGGCAGCCTCCACCAGGCCCCACCCATGACTCCCATCACCCCCACCCCCCAGCACTGTGGGGCACCTGCCAGCAGGCCCCCACCCATGTCCAACTCATGTTCCCCACCACCCCCACCCCCCAGCACTGTGGGGCACCTGCCAGCAGGCCCCCACCCATGTCCAACTCATGTTCCTCACCACCCCCACCCCCCAGCACTGTGGGGCACCTGCCAGCAGGCCCCCACCCATGTGCAACTCATGTTCCCCAGCCAACATGTCATCACAATCTAGATCCCTGGTCCCTATGGTCAGCCTCCAAATGCAAAACACCCACCCGAGTATTGCATCCACCCACTCATAATTTGCAATTACATCACAGAACACCAATTGCAAGTTCCGAAACAAACACATTTCCCTCACATACACCCAATGGGTGTCAGTGAATCTCAAAACACATATCATGAAATGCATGAAACCAATGAGATACCACACATTGAAGTTCACCAAAAAAAATATGTACTAAAGGAAACATAAATAGAATCAAAAATGAAGAAACAGAAATGTGAATGTACAAAAATTAAAAGAAGCATGTCCGTGAAAAAAAGCAAAATCAAAAATAAAATTCCAAAGTAATGTTGTCCAAAGTCAATGTCCACAAAACAAAATCCAATGGGAAATAAAAAAGAAAGCCATTGCTCCATGGTTAAAATGTGAAAAAATAAATACAATCCAACAGTGAACTATGTACATGGGAACAAGCCAGGGTCCATTATCCCAACAAAAGAAAGGAAACCTATCTAACTACACTAACTAATAAAATAAACTATATACAAAAATGTGGCCAATGTCCGAAAGGTCCAAATAAAATCAAAACAAAAATGAAACCTAACACTACCTACATAACTATGTACAAGGGCAGCGGGCTAGTTTCACGGCTCACTTGTGGATGTCCCGGGCCAGGGCATCATCGAACTCCTCCTCAATGTCCCGGAGGCGGTCCTCCTCCATGGCCCAGAGGGTCCGCAGGGCCGTCAACGTGTCCACCTCCAAACCCCTGCGGATTGCCTCGAGGCACTCGGCCCGCCTCAGGGCCCTCCGCATGGAGTTCTCCGCCCTGACCATTGTGAGCCCTGCCTCTTCCGCCCGCTGCCGCTCCGCATCTATGGCGTGGCCCAACCGCTGCCACACGGAAGACACTCTCTGTCCTGGGTCCTCCTGCCCTCCGGCCGATGCCTGCCCCTCCGATGTTGAAGGCCCCGAGCCTTCATGGCTCCTACCACGTTGCTGCTGCTGCTGTGCCTCTGCCCGTGCACTGCCTCCTGCTGCCTGCACATCCTCCGCCGGCTGGGGTGCAGTCGTAGATGTGGCCACCCCTGCTGGACGTCCGACTCCCGACTGTGGCAGGGATGCCTCCTCCACCAGCCTGGCCGCACCGTCAGAGGCAGCTCCACAGGGCACCCAGGTGACTGATGGGTGGGAAGATGGCACGGAGGACGACTGGTGCGTAGGGGGTCCAGTTGAGGAGGGGGTTGTAGCAAGCCCCATCAGACGGAGGAATCCGGCCTGGGTGACCTGTCCCAGCAGGCTGACGTGGTCAACGAGCCATTCAAGATGACGTGCAGTCTCCTCATGAAAAGACTGCAGGTCACCTTGCATGGCCCGTTGACGCAACGCCACACCAGCCAGGACAGGCTCAACCCGGACCCGGATAGCCACGTCCGCAGGCAGAGGAAGGCCAGTTGACGTGAGCTTATCCCCTGCCTGAAAACGGGTCTGGACATAGGCATCCCTGCTGGTGCAAGATGATGCAGGGACAGGATCAGGGACAGGATTGCACACAGGCATCTCCGCGGCGGCCTGTGCTGCCTCCTGTCCCTGGTCCTGCACTGCACCACTAGCACCAGTGGGATCCCCACCTCCAGACCCCGTCTCTGGTGCTTGCACAGCCTCCTCCTCCACCAAACCCCCCACCAACCAGGATGACTCCGTGCCATCTTCCCCTGTTGGGCCCTGTGGGGTCCCAGCTGCCCTTTCTGCTGCCGAGGAGTCCAACTCCAACCTCCGCCTCTTGGACCTCCCCCCGGCTGCTGCGGCCTGGGATGCGGCACCGGACTCTTCACTCCCCGATGAGAGCACAACATGGGAGGGGAGCCGGGCCTTGCGTTTCCCGCTGGCGGTGGGATCCCCGCCGCTGTGCTCCACAGCACCTTCTCCGCCCTCTTCATCAGTTGACGCTGCAGACAGGGAAAAACAAAACACAGGCATCAGGGCACTGTACAATGGACACATACACACATGACAGTTGTACATGAGTGGCATTGGCAAACCTCAGACATGTCATCACAATCCCCAACACACATGTCATTTCAACTCGCACACATGAGCCATACCACAGCAATATCGCAAATGCCAGCACCATCCATACACATAGAACAGCATGAGCAGCCAAAGGTGAGCCAGACATCACATGCAACACATGAAGTGCACCACACATGTACACACACCACCACACGCATGCATGTGTACACCTCTGCCAAGTGTCGCAGTGTTCAGACGGGCATCCATGTCACATCTGCCAATCAGGCTTCCACATACTGCTGTCACATGCATCCATGTTGCATCACTGTTGCACCCTTGTCAAATACACACACATGCACATGTACACAGTGCTGATACATGCAGCCGAAAACAACAGACATGCGTGACATCACGGACATGTCTACTTACATACACATTCATCCAAACATGTGTGCCCACACAACTGCATTTGGCATGTAAGCCTACACACACAAGCACCATCCATGTCTCACACATACCAGCCCTCGCATGTGTTAGCCCCACGGCCCTGTACACCCCCACCCATACTCGACCCCATACAAACAGATGTGCAACCTGCACACTACTGAATAATCACCACACGCACTGCTCACAATCAGGATGCATGTACACTCACCGCTCGACTCCAGACGGGTCTGCCTCTCAAGGACCTGGACGTGGAGCGCTGGGGATATGCGTTCCAGGACCCTCATCTGTTCTTCCGACAAGTGGCCCCGGCGCCCCTTGGCATCCGCTGCCTTCAAGAGGCGCCGGGCCTTGTTCAGGGTCCTGGACCTGAAGTCCTTCCAGCGCTTCTTGACATGTTGTAAGTCGCGGACTGCCACCTCCTCCGCATTGATGGCAGTCACAATGTCAGTCCAGATCCGAGTCCGTCCTTCCTTGTCGGGGCGGGAACTTCCGAAGAGGGCATCATACTGCCCCAGGACTTGCTCCACCAGGACACCAACTTCGGTGGCACTGAAGCTGGTGCCCCTCTGCCTCTCTGGCCGGGGGTTGTCAGTGGTCTCAGATGGTGTTTGCCCCGACATGACAACCCCAGAGGCAGGAGTGGGTGGGCAATTGGGTCCTGGGGCTGGGCTGTGGAGCGATGGAATCTCAGTCGGGAGTCTTCGGTTCCAGCAGGGGTGGTCACAGCAACAGCACCCCTGGCTGATGTGCAGGCAGCAAATGGCAGGGCATGTGGGCAGCAGGCAGTCATGCAGCAGCAGATGGCAGGTGGGAGCGTTCTCGGGGCTCTGGGGGGCAGTATTTCGGCCTTCTGGGCAGGAGCGTGGTCTTCCGTGTGCTTACGCGTGGCCAGCTTGATACAAAGTGATTTGGCACATGAAAAATCTGCACGTCAGCGTGTAATTCGAGGAAAGGCCCTTAGCGCTTAAGCGCGTCTGCACGCATACGCATTTTCATTGGACAGAAGGCCCCTCAAGCGCAAGCGCCCCTGTGACGTGATGCGTACAGACGTGCATGGGCATTTCAGCGCACGTGAAAAACTGCACGTCCGCGTGTAATACGAGGAAAGGGCCCATGCGCGTAAGCGCGCGTGGAAAACTGCACGTCCGCGTGTAATATGAGGAAAGGCCCTTAGCGCGTATGCACGGCAGCACGCATATGCGATTTCATTGGACCAAAGGCCCTTAGCGCGTGAGCACGTCTGTGACGTGACGCGCGCGGGTGTTTCCCTCATTGCACGTGATGACAGAACACACGTGGATTTCCACCAATCGGCACCCCGGAACACACGTACCCAGGCTAATCGCGTGTGGAATTTCCCACGCACCCCGAAACACACGCACCCGGGCCAATCGCGTGTACGCTCACTCCCCTCCGATCACACGCGATGACACTCGGACCTACAGTCTTACCACGTATCCGAATACGGGAAACCCGCATGGCAAAAGACGTGCACAGGCGTCAATGCGTCCGCCCACACGAAGGCAGGCGGAGGCGTCCCCGCGCACAGCATAAAAGTGCGCGCAAACAACAAACGAGTATATACAGCTACGATGAATGCCCCATTTGTCGCTGCACTGATCGTGGGACACCGCAGGAGGAGGAGAATAGCTAGGGCACGCATTTTCGCACCATGGACAAGCCTTTTTGGGATGCCTGACGACCAGGTCTACGGCAGGTATAGGTTTCCACCCCATATCATCCTAGACCTGGTCAGGGAGTGGGAAGATGACCTCACATCCCCCACCATTTGCTCCCAAGCATTGAGCCCCTTGGAGAAGCTGCTCAATGTCCTGCATTTTTTGGCCACTGGGTCATTTCAGCGGACCACTGCCATAGTGGGGGGGGGTCTCACAGGCCACGCAGTCACGCTGCCTACACCAGTTACTGGCAATCATGACAGCGTGCCCCTCAGTCCGCAGGCACATATACATGCCCAGAACACCCGCAGAAAGGCAGGCCGTTGTCCTGGATTTTTTCAGGGTGGGACACTTCCCCAAAGTGCTTGGTGCCATAGATTGCAGCCATGTGGCCCTACGTCCACCTAGGGCCATTGAGCACATCTACCGAAACCGCAAGCACTGGCATTCCATCAATATACAGGTGGTATGTGATGCAAAGGGAATCATCACCTCTGTCTATGCAAACTACCCTGGCTCCACCCATGACAGTTTCATATACAGAATGTCTGCCCTGAGCCGGGCCCTGGAAGCTGGGCAGCATGGCGACACATGGCTCCTAGGTCAGTATAAATGCCCTTGCACACAGACAAATATCCAAACCCTAATGATCTCAACTATTATCACCTCCCCAGGGGACAGTGCCTACCCTCTGAGCAACCACATGATGACGCCAATCCGGAACCCCACCACACCACCCCAGGTAAGATACAACGCCGCCCATATTGCAACCAGGGGCATAGTGGAGCGCACATTCGGAGTGCTCAAGTCACGTTTCCGCTCCCTTGACCGCTCTGGTGGGCAACTACTCTATGCACCACCAGTAGTGTGCAGGATCATTGTGGCAGCATGTGTCCTGCACAATGTTGCAACACGGCAGGGCGTCCCGGTGGACATGGTGGTGCCCCCACATCCCCAACCACAGGCACAGGCGCTGCCCATGGGAGGGGACAGAGCATGTGGCGAGAAAGCCTGGACCCAGCTTGTGGCCACATTTTTCACCTAAACTCCCACCCCTGCGGAGTGCACACAGGCCTGGCACATACCAGGTGACAATCGATGATGACAAAGAGACAGTCAACTGTCACAACCCTACCACCCTGAGATAGTTGCCATGGAAGTACCACATCGTCTGCATCCCTAGCTACTTAAACACAAGCTATCCTGTGTGACCAAAAGGCACACATATGACATATGACATGATATGGGCCATACACAAGTATTTCAAGGCGCAATGAGGCAGGGAGGGGGGAACAAGGGAAGACAGACAACGGTACTACTAGGCCAGGTGTCATTGAGATCGTGCAAGTGCAGGGGTAGGGGGAAGGGAAAAGTGCAAGGGGAAGGGTGGGGGGGAGTCCAGTACAGGGGAAGTAGCCCAAAAAAATAATACATAGGTCGGCTGGTGGCAACTGCAAAGGTAAGTGCAGACAAGTGCTGGGAAGGGAGGGCTGTAGGGATAGAGAGACAGTACTGCAGTGCAGGGGTTGCCAGGGAGGCAGTGCAAGTGGAGAGTGGCTGGGCCAGGGACCGAGGTCGGTGAGAGTGGCCCAGTTGCAGCTCCTGTGCAGTTCCAGTGAAGAATTCTGCAAGGGAGAGGCAGAGAGTAAGCAGAAGCAAAGAGGAAGGTCCTGAGGTGCTTCCAGAACTGGAGATGGTTCCCCTCAAGTTCGTCAGGCAGGAAGTCTGTTCCAGGGGGAGGGCCATGCTGCGGAGAGAAATCTACCCCCAGCTAGTTGCTCTGAGAAGCGGATGACCCGGACATGCAAGGTGTGCATCACACACACCTGCAAAACAGGCCATGGCCATCACTGTCATGTCACTCAAACCCTCCCAAACATCAACATGACATGGCAAGCAATACCCATACACCAACACAGTAACGATAAGCTACACATTGCCATGTCCTAAATGTACAGTGGCATCAGACAATGATGCCTGACCCGGAATCAGATGAAATGACAGACCAACAAAATCTCCCACCCAAAATAAGTCATTTCCAAATGCATTACAACAGTCGTAGACTTAACATAACAATGAATGCCTGTCTACATGCACATTATGCATTGCAAAATCAACACTGCAGCTCATGTGTGCAGTGTCCTACTCCTGCATCACACTGCTCGGCGCACAGCACAGTGAACAGCCATTGCGTGTGATGCACACCCTGAGCATCACATCTAAGTGACAGACCACATCAAACATCAAATTAGGCATGTACTGGATCCATAATCGGTCACAGAACATGTGCTGCCGGGACACAGTGGGCACCAGAAGGCAAACAGTGTACACGTGGATATGCAATGGTGGGTGTACATGTAGTGCATCAGAGTGCAAGTGTGTGGTTCTGCAAGGACATGCACTCCACATATGCATGTGCACTCAAGTGACCATCAGTGTTCCCTACACATCACATGTGAACATCCACCATGTGTACACCCCAGCATGTCAAACCACAACTGTCCCCTCGCACCTGAAAGGAAAACACAACACATGAACAGGCATTGATCAGCAGAACACAACATGGACATAGGATACCACCATTACTATGTCAGAGTTCCCATCACACTGCAGGGCAAGGCAACTATCAACAACAACCCCCCCTCCCTCACAAATGACCATGACCCACTGAAAAACTGCACCTGGGTCATGGAGCCCCCAACCCTCAATTCCACCTGGCCACAGGATCACCTTTACCCTTCGTCACCATCTCCCACCTTCTGTTTAAAAAGATGCCTGAACCCTCAGAATCCACACTCATTTCCAAAATCACAAAATCCAAGGCATAAAAACGAACCCGAACACCCTCCAGTAGATGACTTGACGTAGCAGTACCTCACAAAGGCCAAGTACTACCACAATGATGCAACAACCAAGGTAGCACAGCAAAACAATGTCACGACAGGATGTGAGACATGTGTGGTACATGACATAGGATGATGCACCATGAATGGATGTGTACTGTCACAGGTCCCCTGTACAGGCGCGGGAGTGTCACGAAACAACCACCCCCACCATGTCCCGGGTGCCTGCAAGGTCAAACTCACACAGG
The DNA here is from genome assembly GCF_040938575.1 of Ambystoma mexicanum. Classification (NCBI taxonomy): domain Eukaryota; kingdom Metazoa; phylum Chordata; class Amphibia; order Caudata; family Ambystomatidae; genus Ambystoma; species Ambystoma mexicanum. The sequence goes on along the minus strand of NC_090937.1, from coordinate 790,180,854 downwards.
CCCCTGAGACCCTGGTGGGGAAGGAGGTTCAGGGATATGCAGTCGTGACAGGTGTTGACACACTGGATGACTGGAATGAGTGGCAGGAGAGGGGAGGAGGAATGACACATGAAACTAGGGAATGCACGAAAATGTACAACCTGCATGAACACATACACAATCCAAACAAACTTGGACATCGTTGTCATGGCCTTCTGTAGTCCAGGCTCAGGAGTGGTACGAACCAATCACCCCCTCTAGGGTTTTGGCGCCTGCAAGTTCGGGGCTTACACAGGCATCCGCAACCCCAGTGGGGAAAGAGGGTCAGGGAACGTTGCTTGGATAGGTACGGGAAGCAGGAACACCGGGTAGAGGGTACAGGTTTCAAAATTGCATAGGATCACGGGTGATTAGGGAGAAAAAACATACCAAACTGAACGACACATACATCCATGCATCAGTACACTCCCCAGCAAGCCTATGCAGAGCAGTTCGAAAGAAAAACAACAAGACACTTAGCTCTGGTTTTGAGTGCTGGCCTCCTGCCTGCGCACTCTCAGGTCCGGTTACAGGAGCACTGCAATGCTGCAAAGAGAGCCACAGTCAACAACCTGTACGTGCCAATTACACAAAAACACAACACCAAACATGCCCCATAGCAACAAACTACTCTACAAACAGACAATCTGTGGTCGATGCTTCGTACCCATATATAACATCACCCCTGTGACGGGTCATACACAGTCAATGCAGTAAGTCAGCCGCTGGTGGGTGCGTGGCAAATGGAACACCAATGTGTCACAATTCACATAACATGCAATGTTCCCTGGGTAAGCAGACAGACCCATATAGCAAGCCATGACAACAGAGAAAGTTGCGTACCACCATGACCGAAACAAAGTTGGCAGTGCATTTATCATGAAGTACGTGGAAAAGACATGCACTGCACCCGAGTATGTCCCTTGCTGTATGTCCCTGTGAGCTGCCCCTTTCCATGTCTCGGAAGGCTACATGGTTGATACAAGTGCCTCAATGGACCTTGGTGTACCGGAGGGTATGTGCCACTGCCCCTGCATGTGTCCCAGACAACCCTACTATCAACAGCCATCAGTCCACAAACACATCTGAGCTGTATTGTGTGCTTCAACACCAATATTCGTCTAAGCTCACCCTCAGTGCTGTGACTAAGCCTGCATGTGCAACTCGCCTGGTGCAAGCTTTGCTGTGTTGTGGCCCCCCTGTGATGCTCACCTTGCCTGGAGTTCCTTGGAACATGTCAGCAGTTCTAGGATGTGGGTCTGCAATCACTGTGCCTCTGCTTGTGCACACATGTGCATGTGGGCACCAACAAACGGGTCCTGAATTCCGTCGTCCAATGGGCCATGTCTGCTGGCAAAGGTGCTCTGGAGGCTCATCCCCCTGCAGAAAGGGCATGAAACACATGATTAATGCTTCAAAGTCATTTGTGTGTGTCTCATCAGGCATCTCATTACTTGACCATGTCAGAGAGTCACATCACAAATCACACCATCAGTCCGTCTTTCACCTCCAAAGTGTGGAACACTATCTACAGCATGAATTGCAAAAAGCACGTGTACAGGAAAGATATGAAACATACTACACAATGCATAGCAATCAATGTACACATTAATCATGACACACCCCATCTAGCAAAAGCTGAACAGTGGACAATGACACCTAAATCATCCCCACTAGGGGTGTCAACACAAGTCACACAGCACCAGACATGCCACAGATATGACAGTCCAAAGCCCTTGTGTAATATTCTGTAACACCGAACCATTCTTGCGAGCCCATGGATAAGGGAGGCAGGAATGGCATATGTGAGTCAAGGACCCCAAGCAGCAAACACATACACAAGCAACCATGAATGGCCCAGCTGGAACAGACAGTGGATGCCTTCAAAAGCCACAAAGCACCGCACCATCACATGAAAGCACAATAGACTAGCAATTTTAAACTAACTCAACTATTAACTAATTACACTAACTATGGAAAACCTACATTACCTATTTAAACTAACTATCAAACAGAAACTTAACTAACTAAACTAAAAGAAAAATCAAAAATGGCCACATACGACCCGGGAGGGAGGGGAGGCACCCAGGAGGGGGGAGGTACAGGGTGCTGCTCAACATCCACATGCGATGATGCTGAGCCAAAAAAAAAAACCTCCATGGGCTCAACGCCTGCACAGCCCGACCTATGTGGGAGATAGATGGTCGTCCGAGTCTGGCTCATCCTGGAAAGGAGGACGTGGCACAGTAGCCTGGCCACGCCTAGCCGCAGCTTGCCCCTCATCGGCAGCAAGTCTGCCGGACGGGTGAGCCTGGTTCTGTGTGGCAATGTGACATAGGTCTGCATGCAGAACCTCACGTGATACACGTGCTTCCTCTTGCAAGGTAGCATGTGTAACACGGAGTTCCTCCTGCAAGGCCTGGCTGGACAATCGCTGCACCTCCCGGCAAGCCTGTAGCTCAGCCGAGATGGTACACTCAAGCTGTGCAAACCTCTCCTCTGCCTGCTGCCTCTGGGACATCATAAGGACACCCAGAGTGGATCTGAGGGAAGCATACTCCTCCCTTAGGGCATCCATGTGCGCCTCTGCATGAGCAGCAATTGCTTGACGCAGAGACGACATTTCAGCCTGGAGTGCCCTGTCTGAGGCCGCCATGCCCAGCCTGAGCGAGCGGGCCGTGGACCGTGCCGCCTGATGCTGGAGAAGCAACTGCCTAGCAGGGGGGAGCACAGATCGGGCCACACGCTCCATGCTCTCAGCGATGTTCTCCATTGCTGCCCCCTGCCGTTCTGAATTGGCAGCCATGTGTTGCTCCCACTCAGTATACAGCGGTTGCGCGCGGCGACCGTGTTGCCGGGCTTGACCCCTGCGGGACCCAAGGACCAGGGGTCCTCGCTGTGTTGGCACCGCCTGCGGCTGCACAACTACATGCCCCCGTCGACGTGATGTCCCAGGAACATCAGTGACTGGTGTGGAGGGTGACCCTGCGTCCCGATCCACCACGGGCGGAGGAACCAAGACTGTCTGATCCCTCAGTGCAGGTGTCGCAGACAGAGGAGTGTCCACATCACTCACCCCTGACACATGGACTTGATGCTCATCCAACTCAACATGGACTTCAGAGTCGTCATCAAGGCTGGACTCATAGACAGCCAGAGACAAGATGGACTGCAGCACTTGGGGGTTTTCGTGGCCTACCACCCCACGACCCCCACTAGTGCCGGGTTGATGTGGTGTTACCAACCCTGTGTCTGGCATGACAACACCATCCTCTGCCTCCATTGCGTCATCACCTGAAAAATAGAGAGAAAAAGGTCACTACACATGTCAGAAGCACACGACACACACACACACCGACAGCAAAGGCATCCGGCAGACATGTGACACACAACATATGACCTGGCATGCATGCTGGGTCTACTTTGAATAGCTTCTGTGATCAGACCTGTTGAAAGGTGGCAATTTCCATGGAAGTGGGTCTATGCAGTGCAGAAAATGTGTACGCCACTCACTACCTACATGTACAAGCACTCCATGGTGTGTGCCAGGAAATGTGAAGGCAGTGCAATGTCAAATTCAGACATCACGTGCATTGTGCATTCAATGTGTACCATGTCTAGAAGCCAAGCACCCCTCCACCCCAGTACCAAAGCAGGGATGCCTAGCATGGTATCAAAAGGCTGACCATACACCTGTGTATTGACAGGCAGTGTTGACTGGCATCAACAGCTTAATGTGATTCAAATTACAACACTGCAAATGATGCTGGGACAGTGGGCAGGACACATGATGAAAACTCCGGAGGCCGCCCACGTGTGAAGAAGACACAACAAGAGTTGGACAGAGTCATTGGCCATTGAACAGGCTGAGGCCTGTGAGCCACACAGATTGTCAGAGCCTAAACATGTGTGCAACGCAGGACTGAGCCACAGTTGACATGGGGAGGCCGATGAGATGGCAGGCAATGTATGTAACCAAGGACTCATATTACAGTGATCATCCAGTCAAGGACACATAGGGGCATGCGTGCAATGCACATGGAGCATGAATGGGCACTCATGTCCCTGCGGGACATCTGACCCATGCACAGTATAAGTGAGATACCCTGCATCGAGTACTAAGGCTGTACCACACGGCATATGTCTGGCAGTTTCTACGCTGGAAGTTAGCATCTACACAGGACACATGAACAAGAAACTACACATTGGCAAGATTGAAGCAGACCAGTGCAAAGGTGGAACTGGGGTGCAGAGTGGCGGAGGAGGGGCAAGGGAGCATGCCTACATGGAGTCCCGCATGCAGGCAGAGGAGACATGCATGACGGTAGCATTGCATTACTTACACATCAGAACCATGTACACGTCACATGTAGCAGCAATCATGCACAACACATCCCACAAGTGAAACACACACGTCCTCAACAAACACGCATCAACACTCACTGGACTGGGCATCAAAGTCCAGCATCTCTCCCACTCCTTCGACCAATTCAGGTGGTATGAACTCCGCAACGAGAGCCTCATGCAGAGTGAGTTCTTCCTCCTCTGGTGCAGGCCCACACCAGTCACCAGAGTCAAGTTGTAATTTGAGGCACGCTTAGCCTTAGTGCTGCGCTTGATGTCATTCCAACGCTTTTTGCACTCCTGCGCCGTGCGCACCTCATGGCCGAATGAACTGACATGTTCCGCAACATGCTTCCAGTTGGTGTCACCTTGGGCAGCCGTAGTCTGACTATTGGCACCCACTAGCATGTCACGGCTGTGGCCCCGCACGTAGTCCACGAGGAAGTCCAGTTCCTGCTTACAGAAAGGCTTCTTCCTCGACGTGCAGGAGGTCGTGGCTGTGTGTGGGGTCCCAGTCTGTGCTGCAGGTGCAACCTTCCTCCTCTTGGACTGTGGCGCAGACCCTGGCTGGCTAATGCCGCCCTGACCAGTATGGCCAGTGGGTTCGGTGGATTGAGCCAAGGGAGTGGCAGGTGGAGGGATGACCAAAGGCCTGACTTGTGTCAGTGGCAGCTGGGTGCCCACTAATGGACCCTGCGCAGCAACATCAGCTGTGGCAGGGTCATTGACCGCAACGGTCCTGGTTGGCAGACTCACAACCGGGGTGCTGTTGGGTTCATCTGCCCCTGCACTTGCCAACACCCGGCTGTTCGGGGCAGCAGATGACATGACTGCCTCAGGGACACGTGTCTTGGTCTGAGCAGCCCGGCCTGCCCCTATGGTTTCCCCCATGGCCTGTTGGAGATCTACCAAGGGCTCTTCAAGTGCCAACGCAGCCTGCGCTGGCAGACCCTGAGCCTGGGTGGCGGTGTCCACAGCTGCACCTGCAGCTACCACTACCCTTGGGCCCGTGGCAGTTGATGGAACGGACTGCATGGTCATACGGGTGCCAGTGCCAGATGCAGGAGCTGCATCCCCCGGAACCACAGAGGGTAGTGGCATGGCTGCACCGACACATGGCACAACATTGTGCTCAAGTGGCGCACCCCTGACTCTTCCCCCTCTGTGGCCGCCCTGGACACCCTGGAGTCCCCCTACTCCCTGGTCACCACGGCCACGTCCCTGACCACGCCCGCCACAAGGAGGACGCCCAGCTGAGGCGCCCCTCACCTTTGGTGCCCTCCCAACCATGGCACAGATGTAGTAGTGCTGGCACAGATGGAGTGGTGCCAATGGGAGGTGTACACCACAATTGACCTGGGCAATTGGGGTGAAGGGGGTAGGAAGCAAGATGTTAACATCCCCCCTGCAACTGCAAGGCTGTATGTGACCCCGGTGATGTGGTGACGGGTCACGCAACGCTCAGGCACCCCAAAACTGCAGTAAAACCGTGCATGCAACCCTGCAGCCTACGTGCGTGGATTCAACCTCCCGCAGTACGCGGTGGCACCCAGTAACACGAATAACGCGTACGTGTGGGACACGCAGGCTACTATGACATCGAAAATGGGTGCGATACACAGGGGCACCCACAGTGGGAAAAAGAGGGTGTGCGACTCACCGTCTGACTAGCGCGTTGCAGAAAAACACGCGTAGCCAATACCCCCACCAAAAGAAGAGATACGTCCTTGAGAGCTGTGAAGTTGTGATGGCGCGCGAAGCAACAGGAAGCAGCAACACACGTCGGTCTCCACAAAAGGCACGTACAGCGAACTGCTGGGCCCGCTCACCTTTAACCCGTGCTGAGGGAAACACACGCGCGCGTCACGTCACTTACGCGCATGGGCCCTTTCCCTGTATTACACGCGGACGTGCAGTTTTCCACGCGCGCTTACGCGCATGGGCCCTTTCCTCGTATTAGATGCGGACGTGCAGTTTTCCACTCGCGCTGAATTGCCCATGCACGTCTGTACGCGTCACGTCACAGGGGCGCTTGCGCTTGAGGGGCCTTCTGTCCAATGAAAATGCGTATGCATGCAGACGCGCTTACGCGCTGAGGGCCTTTCCTCGAATTACACGCTGACGTGCAGATTTTTCACGTGCCAAATCACTCCGTATCAAGCTGGCCACGCGTAAGCACACGGAAGACCACGCTCCTGCCCAGAAGGCCGAACTACTGCCCCCCAGAGCCCCGAGCACGCTCCCACCTGCCATCTGCTGCTGCCTGACTGCCTGCTGCCCACGTGCCCTGCCATTTGCTGCCTGCACATCAGCCAGGGGTGCTGTTGCTGTGACCACCCCTGCTGGAACCGAAGACTCCCGACTGGGATTCCATCGCTCCACAGCCCAGCCCCAGGACCCAGTTGCCCACCCACTCCTGCCTCTGGGGTTGTCATGTCGGGGCAAACACCATCTGAGACCACTGACAACCCCCGGCCAGAGAGGCAGAGGGGCACCAGCTTCAGTGCCACCGAAGTTGGTGTCCTGGTGGAGCAAGTCCTGGGGCAGTATGATGCCCTCTTCGGAAGTTCCCGCGCCAACAAGGAAGGACGGACTCGGATCTGGACTGACATCGTGACTGCCATCAACGCGGAGGGGGTGGCAGTCTACGACTTACAACATGTCAAGAAGCACTGGGAGGACTTCAGGTCCAGGCCCCTAAACAAGGCCCGGCGCCTCTTGAAGGCAGCGGATGCCAAGGGGCGCCGGGACCACTTGTCGGAAGAACAGATGAGGGTCCTGGAACGCATATCCCCAGCGCTCCACATCCAGGTCCTTGAGAGGCAGACCTGTCTGGAGTCGAGCGGTGAGTGTACATGCATCCTGATTGTGAGCAGTGCGTGTGGTGATTATTCAGTAGTTTGCAGGTTGCACATCTGTTTGTATGCGGTCGAGTATGGGTGGGGGTGTACAGGGCCGTGGGGCTAACACATGCGAGGGCTGCAATGTGTGAGACATGGATGGTGCTTGTGTGTGTAGGCTTGCATGCCAAATGCAGTTGTGTGGGCACACATGTTTGGATGAATGTGTATGTAAGTAGACATGTCCGTGATGTCACGCATGTCTGTTGTTTTCGGCTGCATGTATCAGCACTGTGTACATGTGCATGTGTGTGTATTTGACAAGGGTGCAACAGTGATGCAACATGGATGCATGTGACAGCAGTATGTGGAAGCCTGATTGGCAGATGTGACATGGATGCCCGTCTGAACACTGCGACACTTGGCAGAGGTGTACACATGCATGCAAGTGTGGTGGTGTGTGTACATGTGTGGTGCACTTCCTGTGTTGCATGTGATGTCTGGCTCACCTTTGGCTGCTCATGCTGTTGTATGTGTATGGATGGTGCTGGCAGTTGCGATATGGCTGTGGTATGGCTCATGTGTGCGAGTTGAAATGACATGTGTGTTGGGGATTGTGATGACATGTCTGAGGTTTGCCAATGCCACTCATGTACAACTGTCATGTGTGTATGTGTTCATTGTACAGTGCCCTGATGCCTGTGTTTTGTTTCTCCCTGTCTGCAGCGTCAACTGATGAAGAGGGCGGAGAAGTTGCTGTGGAGCACAGCGGCGGGGATCCCACCGCCAGCCGGAGACGCAAGGCCCGGCTCCCCTCCCATGTTGTGCTCTCGTGGGGGAGTGAGGAGTCCGGTGCCGCATCCCAGGCCGCAGCTGCCGGGGGGAGGTCCAAGAGGCGGAGGTTGGAGTTGGACTCCTCGGCAGCAGAAGGGGCAGCTGGGACCCCACAGGGCCCAACAGGGGAAGATGGCACGGAGTCATCCAGGTTGGTGGGGGGTTTGGTGGAGGAGGAGGCCGTGCAAGCACCAGAGACGGGGTCTGGAGGTGGGAATCCCACTGGTGCTAGTGGTGCAGTGCAGGACCAGGGACAGGAGGCAGCACAGGCCGCCGCGGAGGTGCCTGTGTGCAATCCTGTCCCTGATCCTGTCCCTACATCATCTTGCACCAGCAGGGATGCCTACGTCCAGACCTGTTTTCAGGCAGGGGATGAGCTCACATCAACTGGCCTTCCGCTGACTGCGGACGTGGCTATCCGGGTCCGGGTTGAGCCTGTCCTGGCTGGTGTGGCGTTGCGTCAACGGGCCATGCGAGGTGACCTGCAGTCTTTTCATGAGGAGACTACACGTCATCTCGAATGGCTCGTTGACCACGTCAGCCTGCTGGGACAGGTCAGCCAGGCCGGATTCCTCCGTCTGATGGGGCTTGCTACAACCCCCTCCTCAACTGGACCCCCTACGCGCCAGTCGTCCTCCGTGCCATCTTCCCACCCATCAGTCACCTGGGTGCCCTGTGGAGCTGCCTCTGACGGTGCGGCCAGGCTGGTGGAGGAGGCATCCCTGCCACAGTTGGGAGTCAGACGTCCAGCAGGGGTGGCCACATCTACGACTGCACCCCAGCCGGCGGAGGATGTGCAGGCAGCAGGAGGCAGTGCACGGGCAGAGGCACAGCAGCAGCAGCAACGTGGTGGGAGCCATGAAGGCTCGAGGCCTTCAACATCGGAGGGGCAGGCATCGGCCGGAGGACAGGAGGAACCAGGACAGAGAGTGTCTTCCGTGTGGCAGCGGTTGGGCCACGCCATAGATGCGGAGCGGCAGCGGGCGGAAGAGGCACGGCTCACAATGGTCAGGGCGGAGAACTCCATGCGGAGGGCCCTGAGGCGGGCCGAGTGCCTCAAGGCAATCCGCAGGGGTTTGGAGGTGGACACGTCGACGGCCCTGCGGACCCTCGGGGCCATGGAGGAGGACCGCCTCCGGGACATTGAGGAGGAGTTCGATGATGCCCTGGCCCGGGACATCCACAAGTGAGCCGTGAAACTAGCCCGCTGCCCTTGTACATAGTTATGTAGGTAGTGTTAGGTTTCATTTTTGTTTTGAATTTATTTGGACCTTTCGGACATTGGCCACATTTTTGTATATAGTTTTTTTTATTAGTTAGTGTAGTTAGAAAGGTTTCCTTTCTTTTGTTGGGATAATGGACCCTGGCTTGTTCCCATGTACATAGTTCACTGTTGGATTGTATTTTTTTTAACATTTTAATCATGGAGCAATGGCTTTCTTTTTTATTTCCCATTGGATTTTGTTTTGTGGACATTGACTTTGGACAACATTACTTTGGAATTTTATTTTTGGTTTTGCTTTTTTTAACGGACATGCTTCTTTTCATTTTTTTACATTCACTTTCTGTTTCTTCATTTTTGATTCTATTTATGTTTCCTTTAATACATATTTTTTTTGGTGAACTTCAATGTGTGGTATCTCATTGGTTTCATGCATTTCATGATATGTGTTTTGAGATTCACTGACACCCATTGGGTGTATGTGAGGGAAATGTGTTTGTTTCGGAACTTGCAATTGGTGTTCTGTGATGTAATTGCAAATTATGAGTAGGTGGATGCAATACTCGGGTGGGTGTTTTGCATTTGGAGGCTGACCATATGGACCAGGGATCTGGATTGTGATGACATGTTGGCTGGGGAACATGAGTTGCACATGGGTGGGGGCCTGCTGGCAGGTGCCCCACAGTGCTGGGGGGTGAGGGTGCTGGGAGACATGAGTGGGTGACTGGTGGTGGGTGCCCCTGGTGGCTGAGGGGTGGGGGTGGTGGGAGACATGGGTGGGGGCCTGGTGGAGGCTGCCCCTGGTGGCTGGGGGTGGGGGTGGTGGGAGACATGGGTGGGGGCCTGGTGGAGGCTGCCCCTGCACTGCTGGGGGGTGGGGGTGGTGTGAGACATGGGTGGGGGCCTGGTGGAGGCTGCCCCTGGTGGCTGGGGGGTGGGGGTGATGGGAGACATGGGCGGGGGCCTGGTGGAGGCTGCCCCTTCACTGCTGGGGGGTGGGGGTGCTGGGAGACATGGGTGGGGGCCTGGTGGAGGCTGCCCCTGGTGGCTGGGGGGTGGGGGTGCTGGGAAACATGGGTGGGGGCCTGGTGGAGGCTGCCCCTGCACTGCTGGGGGGGTGGGGGTGGTGGGAGACATGGGTGGGGGCCTGGTGGTGGGTGCCCCACAGTGCTGGGGGGTGGGGGTGGTGGGAGACATGGGTGGGGGCCTGGTGGAGGCTGCCCCTGGTGGCTGGGGGTGGGGGTGGTGGGAGACATTGGTGGGGGCCTGGTGGAGGCTGCCCCTGGTGGCTGGGGGGTGGGGGTGGTGGGAGACATGGGTGGGGGCCTGGTGGAGGGTGCCCCTGGTGGCTGGGGGTGCAGGGGGACATGCGTTGGTGGGCAGTATTGCAAGTTGACATGTGGGTTGGCTGGGGGTCATGGCCATGGTGGATGGTGTGCCTGCAGGACATGTGCAGGGTAGGCCGCTGTGGTGTGAGCCACCTGCAGGGGCCGTGGAGGGTGTAGAGGGATCACCTGGGAGGACCCACACGTGCATTTCACGTGTGGTGCTCCCCGCGCACCCCTGTAATACACGTACCCTGATGGAATCGCGTGTGGAACTTCCCGCGCACCCCTGAAATGCGCGTACCCTGCTCGCACGGGCCCAATCGCGTGTGAAACTTCCTCCGCACCCCAAAATACACGTACCATGATGAAATTGCGTGTGGAATTTCCCGCGCACCCCTGAAATACACGTACCCTGCTGAAATCGCCTGTGAAACTTGCCCCGCACCCCGAACTACACGTACCCTGCTGAAATCGCGTGTGGAAATTCCTGCGCACCCCTGAAATGCACGTACCCTGCTGCAATCGCGTGTGGCACTTCCCGCGCACCCCTGAGATATGCGTACCGTGCTCGCACGGGCACAATCGCGTGTGGAATTTCCCGCGCACCCCTGAAATACACGCACCCTGCTGAAATCGCGTGTGGCACTTCCCGCGCACCCCTGAGATACGCGTACCCTGCTCGCACAGGCCCAATCGCGTGTGGAAATTCCCGCACACCCCTGAAATACACGTACCCTGCTGAGATCGCGTGTGAAACTTGCCCCGCACCCCGAAATACACGTACCCTGCTGAAATCGCGTGTGGAAATTCTGCGCACCCCTGAAATACACGTACCCTGCTGCAATCGCGTGTGGCACTTCCCGTGCACCCCTGAGATACGCGTACCGTGCTCGCACGGGCACAATCGCGTGTGGAATTTCCCGCGCACCCCTGAAATACACGTACCCTGCTGAAATCGCGTGTGGCACTTCCCGCGCACCCCTGAGATACGCGTACCCTGCTCGCACGGGCCCAATCGCGTGTGGAAATTCCCGCGCACCCCTGAAATACACGTACCCTGCTGAGATCGCGTGTGAAACTTGCCCCGCACCCCGAAATACACATACTCTGCCGAAATCGCGTGTGGCACTTCCCGTGCACCACTGAGATACACGTACCCTGCGGAAATCGCGTGTGGAACTTCCCGCGCACCCCTGAAATACGCATACCCTGCTCGCATGGGGCCAATCGCGTGAGGTACTTCCCGCGCACCCCAGTGATACACGTAGCCCGCTTGCCATGCTGGTACAGGGTTAGCGCAGCCCTTTGTGCTGGATTGGGTATATTGATGGCTTTTCCCTGCGCGAGAGGCGTTCTTGGGGGCGTAACTGGCGCTGCTGCAGGGTCGCTGCGCCACTGTGCGCCACGGCTGGTTTTGGTGGCTGGAATCCCTGAATACCCTGTGCGCGGAAATGGATTTTAGCGCACGCGGCTGGCGCAGGAATTCACACGCGCACACTGTGCGTCAGCCGCGTGCGCCACTTGTGCGCTGAATTCTATGAATTACCCCCTTAATCACTAACGAAAATAAAAGCCACAGATTTAGAGGCCAAAAAAGCAGCCTACTACACAACATATTTTGAGAGTGTATTAAAGAATACAAAGCAGGTAAAAGGGCAATACATCTTGGTTAAGGAAGGATTTAACATGACGTCCATTGTGCAGTAGATTGAAATACAAGGATGAGCAGCACAGGAAGAAAAAGAGTTATGGAAAAATTGTGGATGATCTTTATCCCCTAGTGATGCAATTTTGAGGCAGGACAGCACTGGAAAGCCAGTTATGCCTATAGCATTATTGAGGGTAGCATTTGTACAGCCTTACTACCCAGTGCATGTGAGTCGGAAAAGTCTAGCTGGTACTAATGCAGAAGAATGGTTTATACCAAACCTATATGAACATGCATCACAGTTCATTATAAACTGTATTGTGTGCCAGGAATGTACTGTAGGAAACACTCTGCGAACAGTGAGAAGAGTATTCCATGACCAAATGGGCCATTGAAGCATCTACACTTCGACTATGTAGACATGCTGCAGACTTGCAATGGTTATAGATATATATTAGTTTTAGTATGTCCCTTTTCAAGATGGATCGAGGCAGGTCCTTGCATGCACCCTGATGTCACATCTGCTGTCACGTTCCTTGTGCGCAAAGTATTTCCAAGATGAGGTATGTGCAAAGTTTTATGATCTGATAATGGACCGCACTTTGTAGATTAGCTATTTGAAAATATAGTTCTGCTGTGAGGCATTACACACAAATATGCTTCATGTTATCATCTGCAAGCAAATGAGCTTTGTGAGAAATTAAATGACCTTTTGAAAGAAAGAATAGCAAAAGTAAAAGCCACTGTAAAAAAGATTGTTTCTTTGCCTACCCTTTGCACCATATGCGTTGAGGAACCAGCCAGGATTGGATCATCATCTGACGCGACATGCATTGGTGACTAGACGCCGCATGAGAACTCCTCTCACTCCCCAACAAGGGAAAAAACATATGCGATTGTGTAGCGAGGGCTTTAGGCAATGAAATGCATGATTATTTGAAAACAATGACTGAAAGTGTTTCTTTTATGTCCCAACAGCTCCAGAACGGACAGGAGTGGTCAAGACAAAACAAAAAAGATATTCAGCCCATTGATTTGGAAGAAATGGTCAAGCCCCTTATTTTATAACCAAGGGACCAGGTGCTGGTGGGTAAATTTGAGCGCACCTGAAGTGCCCCTTGTTTTGAAGGTCCTCACGAAGTAGCGGGAGTATGCCCTACCGTGGGGTAAAATGCAAGGTAGAAGAGCAAGGATACATTTACATGACATTAAACCCTACAACGGAGAAAACCTCTCCTGCAGCTACCCCTACTGAAGAATTTCAGTGAATGGAGACAAGATCCAGAAACAAAAGTCAGGACGAAATAAGAGGCAAACATTTAGATTAGGGTTTCTTAAGGACTTATGGATGTGCAGTGATTGTGGAACACCTTCCAAAGACTAGGATAAAAGGGACAATGGTAGAGAAACAGTAGAAGTCAGAAGAAAAGGAGAATTCTTTATTTTCTTATGCTTTGTACGCATGTTCTTACTTGCAGTCTTTTCAAACATATTACAGTCTTACCCAGCTTTGATAGGAAGAGCTACCGATATAGTGACATTTTTGGAAATCCTAAAAATAACACAACTTCTTTAGAATTATATTGGCGATTATTTTGCAGTTTTGGCTACAAATTTATAAATCATCAATATTTCACACATTTGAAATATGTCACACATACTCAGAGAAATGGAAATGTTTCAAGAGGTAAGAACTGTAAAATAATTATGAGAGTTTTTTGTGGTTTTTTGATTTTAACTGCTATCCCTATTGCTTTTTTATTTTATTATTTTTTATTTGGTTGGCTGAATATATCAACCTTTCAAATCTTGTTACAATTACAACTTTCAAATATAAGTAACATATGTATCTTATAAACTGTACAATCTTATAAACTGTACAATCTTATAAACTGTACAATCTTTGCATATAATAGAATACAGTCAAATATGTATGACATTTGAAAATGGATTGCGTTTCTCACACAATAAAATAACAATACATTTATAAAAAAATGCACTTTAAAAGTATTCTTTTACCCAAGTTTTCCTTCTCATTAGAAGTATTGATTTCATGTTTTCACATTTAGTTCATCATTCTATGTATATACACAATAAAACGATTGTTATATTTGTCATGGTGTTAAATATTTTTCAAAATTAACTCTTCATTTTATACAGAGATTGGGGATTGAATGGCATCCAGAAAATGTACTATTGCAATCTTTAGAGAGATTCTTGAACTAGCAAATATTAGATGCCATATTTCATTTTTAGACAAAAGGCAATGGCCCTCATTAGGACCTTGGCGGAGGACCATGGCGCTATTAGCACCATGGTCCATGGCGCTAAGCTGCCAACTCCGCCATGGGGGTTGGCAGACTTACCGCCCCATTCCGACCTTGGCGGGGCGGTAAGTCCCCAATCCCCATTTACCCTTCCCCATTCCCATTTTTGCCCCATAGGGTATAATGGGAGTGGGGAAGGCGTTAATTACGCCACCGTAAATTACGGTGGCGTAATTAACAACAAGGTCCCTTAGCGCTAAGGGAACTCATACTCAGGCGGTAAGGGGCGCCATGGTTTACGCCGACGTAAACCCCTTACCGCCTGGGTCCTAATGAGGGCCAATGTATTTTCAGTTGATTCTTAAAAAAGGTATGACGTTTCTCAATTAGAGCAGGACATGTCACAATCAGATGCTTCAACGTTTCTTTTTGTGATGTATTCTCACAATAACGGCAGAAATTACTCTCTTTTTGAATCAGCCCTCTCCTTGCCTTAATGTCATTTGTAGGGCACAGGTTTAATCTAACCCTTAAAAATTGTTTTCTAATATATGACGATGGACATTTATTCAGATATACAGTTGTAGAGTGACGTTTTTGTGTCCAAAAAGAGAAATATCAAAGTCTACATAGGTGTTACATTTTTTGTGTTGGGATCCAATCATACTGATAGAGCTTTAACTTGGATCTCACTGGATTATCCATCAGTAGTTGTAAAGATATCTCAGCATCTGAAAGTGCAGCTAATATAGAGTTTCTCCAAGTTCTTGGGAAGGTATGTGATGAGGTTAATAGATAATGAGCTACTATGCTCAATATGTTATTTGTGTGCAGGCCCAAAAGGCTTTTTCTTAATAGACAACACATCTTCCATATATCTTGAATATACAAAGACAATAATACCAATTCAAATTGTATCATAGCATTTGATGCACCTTTCAGGAGTTTTAAAGTTTGCTTCCAAAATAGGGCCTGTAGGAGATCCCAGAACTTTTGATCCTTTTGATCCTTTGGGATTCTTGTTTCTGACCCATAAAGGATTACTGGTACAGCCTTTTGCTGATAGAAGGCAATTAGATGTCTACAAGAGAATTTACTGAATTTATAATCTAGAATTTTTGCTTGGGATGTTAAAGTTTTCAGCTTAGAATCCAAATTAGTTTGATACAGTTTATCATTTTCTGAGGTGTCAATTAAAACACCCAAGTATTTATACTGGGATGTATTCATTAATTGTGTTTCTTGCAAATGCCATGCATACTTGGTTGCTTTCTGTTTTGAGTGCCACTCATCTGAATGTGTGTTTTCTCAGTATTTATCATTAGGTTGTTAGTTTTTGCATGTACATCCAATTTATTTAGCAAATTTTGTAAGCCAATAGGCGTTTGTGACAAAAGGACTAAATCGTCCGCAAACAGCAGCCATGGTAAGGCTTGAGATCAAATTTTGGAGGCATCAGAAATCATATCTAAAAATGATTTGCCCGTGTCCTTATTACTTTGGCGTTCACACATTATAATCAGTGATGAAAAAGGACGCAGCCTGGTGCACAAAAATTCAGCAAGCACTAGCTTACAAAATCTCTGTACTACAATGTAAAACTGCATCCAAAAAATCAAGCCTTACAAGCTGCCACCGCCCTAAATTCTCTCCAGCAAAATGTCAGCTACACTGTACACCTTTTGAGTTCTCCCAAGTATCCATTAAAGAAGTGGAAAATATCATAAAAGTTCTGAAACCATCTCACTGTCAAAGTGAAATATGCCGAGCCTCCATTATGAAGGAAGGAGCCAAAGTGCTAGCCCCTTTCATCACCACACCGATAAACTCCTTCAATTCCAACCAAGTCCCTAACAATCTTAAGGAAGCATGGGTTATGCCCCTATAGAAATAACCAAACCTTGACCCAAGCATCCCAACAAACTATAGGCCCATCACCACCATCCCCTTCCTGCTATAAATTCTAGACCGAGTGGCCTATCTTCAAATACAGAAACATCTTGAGGATAGCAACCTCCTAGGACTCAGAGAATCTGGCTTCAAGCCAAGGCACGGAACTGAGAGCTCTCCTTGATCTGAAGATCCAAATAGAAGAGGCGAAGGACAAAGGAAAGCTAGTGATCCTTTTGCTGCTAGACTTGTCTGTGGCATTCGACCTTGTCGACCACCAAATTCTAACCAGGCACCTCACTTCAGCGGCAGCCAATGCGTCAGCCTGGATCAACTCCTTCTTATCTAATAGAACCACTAGGGTCTTCTCCCCATCAGCCTCTGCTGACCCGTGCCCCACTCTTTGTGGAGTCCCCAAGGTTCATGCGTGTCACGCACACTCTACAATATTTTCACAAAGCTCCTCTTTGATCGCCTAGACAACTTGGGTGACATCTACACACACAATGCAGATGACACCCAAGTCTTCATCCCCCTAACAGGCTGCTATGAACAAGACACTAAACTCTTGAATTACATCTATCTAGAAATACAGGCATGGATGGCTAACAACAGCCTATGTCTTAACGATGAAAAGACCGAGCTCCTGATTGTTGGCACACAGACACGGCTAAATAAGCTCAACCATAGGTATACCACCTTCAACATTGCTGGCAACCCAATATAGGTCTCAAAGGAAATAAGAATATTGGGGGTCTACTTCAACGCCACACTGTCCCTCAAGAAACAGGTCATCTCAATAGCTTCCACTACAGCCTATACTAATAAACTAATCTATAGCTGTAAAGCCTACCTCTGCACCATTAGTTGCCTAACTATAGTCAGAGCACTAGCATTGTCCAAAATGGACTACTGCAACACACTCTTCCTAGGCTCTTCCGAACTTAATTTAAATAGACTCCAGATCCTGCAAAACTACTTATGAAGACCAGCACTTAGTCTTCCTAGATCCAGTCACATATCTACCCTCAGGCGCAATGCCAACTGGCTAAAAGTTTATGACAGGATCACCCTCCGCACCCTTGTTATCACACACAGTGCCTCGCAAATACAGCACACAAATATCTCTCTGACAAAATCTGCCTACACCAGTCAGCCCGCAACACCCGTGCTGCCCTATCTCACCTCCATACCATAGCCAGGTTCAGCCTAAAACGTCTGGAGGTGCAAGCTTCCCAGTCCAATCAGCCAAACGGTGGGACTCCTTACCACTGCCTTCAGACAAGAGCCCTCCCTCCTGGCATTCAAATCCGGAATCAAGGATTGGTTGAACAACAAGCCCCTCCAATAACTACCCTTGTGGAAGCCAAACCTTTCTTCATTTGATTGCACATCTGGCCAGACTCTGTTATTATTGTTGTCGTATGCCCCAGACCTTCTGTAACCACAGGTCCTGCTAGCTTCAATTGCACTGCCATTGATGCTCGTGTATGTAAATCATCAGTCTTTTTGTTTTTCATGTATGTAAACCACAAGTATTTTCCGGCACCCAGTTACCTCAGGGTTCGGTGCACGATACAAATTATAAACAAACAAAAAAAAGAAAAGCAGGCCTCTCCCATTGTTCCTGTTATCCCCATTGTCCCTATTAAGAGTCCAAAAACACCACTGATTCTTGATATTAAAATATTTTTTTTTCACAAATAAAGAGAGATGCTGAGGAGGACAAAGAAAGTATATTTAGATAAATTGGCTCATCTAGCTAATAATCTATGGTAACAGCTCATGAAAGAGGTGGGAGAAAGAACCTCTAAAAAGAGTTGTTATGTCTGCTCATTAATACTGTATGCTATGAATGCTGCAAGAACCTTTATTGCAAGAGAAATATCTACACATGACGTAAAATGTCTTGGTTATCTGGCAGAGGACAATTCAAAGGAAAAAGGGAAACACTGAGATGGTGATACAGACAGACTTTTCCATACGAAGATACATACCTGAAGACAAAAAGAATGGAGACTGGACTAGGATGGACAGACAAAAAACGTATGCATCCATCTCGGCATGGAGATGAAGTACAAACTGTCGAAATGAAAAGAATGAACTGCTCAGACATGACTGAAAGATCAGACATGACTGAAAGATCAGGAGAGTCAGGATGATGGGAGAGAGCAAAGCTGTTGGTGTATGGGCATGTAGCAACTGGTAATGGATGGGTAGATGGATTAATATCATGCTCTGCAAATTTACTGAAGAATGAAACAGTCCACAAGGTGCAAAATGTGTAAGATGAATATCTGGAATCATGGGCCAAGAATACAAAACTACTAACCTGGGTTGATAACGTAGCAGGACCAGTGCATATATTACAATTGAAGAATGCAACAAACTGCTTCAAGAATGATGGCAAGGTGTATGGTGGAAACAACAAAGGTTGTGGAAGTGCCAGGAATGGATAAGCTGCAGTACTAATGGATCGATATTGGGCCTGCTGATCAAGAGCCTACATGCAGTTGTCTAAATATTTGGGAGGAGTGTGCGCCATTGTAAATGTACACATCCCATCTTTGGTGATTCCACAAAGTGACCTCCATATTGAGGAGTTCCCCAAAATGAATGAATACAACAGAAGGAAGAGATCATTTCATCTTCATCGACTAAAAAGAGAGAATTATGTCTCATCAAAATCAATAAATGCCTATGAAGACATTCCTGATGGACAAAAATGATTCTGTAAGCCTGGTATGATAATGACATCTATATTTATACCAACACTCCAACCTGCAGTAAAGGCCAAGTGGTCACAGATCACTATGTGGGAATTGCTGCAGACAATGCAACAATAAAATGATTCAATGTAATCAAAGATGAATTGAGACTCATCAGGCTGATGACCCTCCAGAAGAGGTTCTGGATCTGGTAACAGCAATGAAAGGAGGCATCTGTGCCAAGGTCGGGTCTTCTTGCTGTAGGTTTGCACCATCTCATGATGGAGAAAATGGAACGCTGACAGAAGCATAACAGTTTTAAAAGCTCTGTGCATACAAAAATAAGACAAAACTGATGAGATGGCAGGAGATGATTGGTTCCCATCTCTGGTTTCATGGGTTGTATCTTGGTTGGCAAATGCTTTCAAATTACTTGGAGAAACACTAGTATTAGTGTTGCTAGGATGCTGTCTCTAAAGTATCATCTTGGGACCATGCCGTAAAACAGCCAAGAAAGCTATTAGAATGAAGATAATGGTTGACATTAACAAAGATACTCACTAGAAAATGCAGACTGAAGAGAATACTCGAGAAAACATTGAGAAGAGTTCTCCTGCACATCCAGGAACAAAGTTTTACTATCCCCAAGATCAGAAGAGATATTTTGGACGATGGATATTCTGTTCACAAGCAGGGGATTGTCGATATATGACCTGGAGTGTGGATGAGCACATAAAGAATGTGGGTCACTTGAAGGGGGTGATGAAAATATGGGTCCCAAAGAAAAGAAAATATGATGAGATGATATTTTATTTATTTTTATTTTATTGTGAATTTTTAAGCTGCTTATACATCAAGTAAATAGTGTTTCAAAGTGCCCACTGGGCAATAGGGAGGGAACATGAGAATGAAAGCCCATAAAACAATTAAAGATAGAGGTGGACCTACTAGGCCTTGTGAGCATTCAGAACATGCAAGTGCAGGGAGAGAGAAGGGATGGGGGAGTGGGAGGTAAATTCTAGGTGTACACAGAGGGAATGACAGGGAGTGAGCAGCTCTTAAGTTCCTAAGGGAGAGTGTTCAGCTGCCAATAAATAGGTAAATACAAGCCTGTGGTGTTATAGGCCAGTGGGTGCTGAGGCAAGTGCTGGGAGAGGGTGGAGGCTGAAAGCGGTTGGGTGTGGTAGGCCAAGACCCATGAGTGCACGTAAGAGCCCTTGTTACCAATCTCAGCAACTGTGAGATTTAGCAGGGGAGGGAGGAAGAGAAGGAAGAGGTGAAAAGGAAAATCTTGAGGAGATCCAGCTCAAGACAAAGAGAATGGGGGAAGCTGTTCCACAGGAGGGAGCCTACCAAGGAAAGAGATCGGCCGCCACTTGCTGTTTAGCGAAGTGCTTGACACACAGTGTGTTGGTGCCAGAGGAATTTAAAGATCTGGGGGGAGAGTATTTAGTGAGAGCAAGTTGTAGATAGCATGGAGTCTGGCCCTAGATAGTTTTATGGATGAGGCAGAGTGATTTGAATTTGATCGTTCCAGCAACCGGAAGCCAGTGGGAGTTTTTAGGGCTGGAGCGATGCTGTCCCGGGCTTGAGGCCTAGGATATATCTTGCAGCCCTGTTCTGGATTAGCTGGAGGGGTCGTAGAGATGAAGAGGTTAGATCAAGGAAAAGGCTTGTGCAATAGTGTAGCCTAGAGAGAACCGGGGCTCTAGAGACATTGAGCTTCTTGGGAAAAGTGAGGAAAAGAAGAATTCCTTTGAGCAGGTGGAGATGAAAGTGGGCATTCTTGACAAGGTCCTGAATGTAAGGGAGGAAGGAGAGAGAAGAGTCGAAGATGACACCAAGGTTTCTGGCTTCAGATGAAGGCGAAGGGGGAGAGCCCATAGAAGATGGCCAAAATGAGGGGAAGAAAGAGGGAGCACGAGTCCCAATAGGAAGGATCTCAGACTTACTGCCATTGAGGTAGAGATCACCAGCACCATCACTGGATGGCAGATAGGCAGTCAGGAATAATAGAGGAAGGGAGGGGAGGGTCAGAGGGAAGTTTGAAGAAGAGTTGTGTGCTATCCGCATAACACTGGAAGTTGGGGGAGAAGGCAGAAATGAGTTGTGCAAGTGGAGCAAGATAGTTGTTAAAGAGCAAGGGAGAAAGGTTGGAGCCCTGGGGGACACCACAGGTGGACATAGAGGTAGGGGAGGCGAACAAGCCCAGAATAACCTGGGATGGGCGGTCAGTGAGGAAGGAGGTCTGCCAGTCCAGTGCCTGCTCCAAGATACCTACGGTATCATGGAGCCTTTTTCTGAAAATGCAGAGGACAGATCAAGTAGGATGAGAACAGTTGGAGAGTTATAGTCAAGGGATGCAAGCGTTCCTCATGGGTGTTCAGAAGAGCAGTTTCCATGCTCTGGATGCTTGGAATCCAGATTGATGGTTGTGGAGCCAACCAGCAAGTTCAGTGTGCTGGGTTAGTTGGGGGAAGACCAGCTTCTCCAAGAATTTCCCAAGGAAATGAGTGATAGATATAGGGCAGTAATTGGCTGGACACAAAGGGTCTGCAGAAGGTTTCTTCAGGAGGGGCCGCACAAGGGAGTGCTTAAGGGAGGAGGGGAAAGATCCAGTAGCAAAAGAGTGGTTGCAGAAATCAGCAAGTGCAGGGGCAAGAGAAACAATATTATCCTTAACGGTTCTGGAGGACCAGGGGAAGACCTGTTTGGAGGAGACCTAAATGCAACGGACAACTCTAGTTACCTCATCAGGTGTGATAGGAGAGAAAGACAGAGAGTGAGGATGAGAAGCTGTAGAAGGTAGGGATTGGGAATGGGGAGGGGGAAAGGGATGCAAGAGTGCTGAAGATGTCCCAGGTTTTTGCAATGATAAGATGGCCAGTGCGTTGCAGGGGGCCTGGGAGGGAAGAGGTGAGGAGGAGACTGCAGAAGCGCTGGCTAGTTCCTTGCAGATTTTAAAGAGTTCAACTGTGTTATTGGATGCACCAGTGATGCAAGCCTGGATTTAGCCCTTGTCTTGTTGTGGATGGAGAGTCTTTGTTGACATTGGAGCAGGCAACAGGCCAGTTTGTCAGAGAGTTAGCCTGAGGTCTGCCACTTCCATTCCGTAGCTCTGCACTTGTGTTTCACGGCTGCAAATTCAGGGTCATACCAGATGTTAAACTTGGAGTCATGTCTCAGGTGGATCCTCAAGACTGGGGACAAGAATGTCAAGGGTGCTGGAAATGGCAAGATGTTGCTGAGAACAGAGTCAGAGGTAAAGTCTGTACTGTGGGGAGAGAAGGGGAAGAAGGTAGATACGAAGGCAACGGCTGACACTCATTTCATTGGACGAATGTTCAGGTTCGAAGCTGGCAGGGCTGGGGGAAGTGCAGTCAGAGGGCAGCGAAGACCAGCATTAGAGAAGAGTAGCGAGCGGTCTGACCAGGAGAGACGGGTGATCAGTTGGGGGGTGAAAGAAGCATGTGAAGCAGGAATTGCAGAAGAGGAAAAAAAGTTAGGTTCAAATATTCAACCAGAGTGGGGAATGTAGAGGGGCAGGTAGATGCCTCTTTTCTGGTCCCAGGCCCCTCACCACCATCTTATTGGAGTAGCAGAAAAAGAGCTAGAATTTGGAACCCATGCACGAGTTTATGCGACATGTCCATACCATGTTGATTGTTTCAAAGACGATATGCACACAGACAGCCATTCCGAAGATGCCCTGATGTTGAGACAGTGGAAGAAGTTACAAAGAAGGATGCCCACTGCCAAAATACCAGAATGAGCCTCTGGGAATCATGGATGAATGCTAAGTAAAAGTCTGACGACAACAGAAAAAAACATAAAATCATGGTCTCCTAACGATGAAGAACTCATTACACGTAGTGCGGTAAGGATTTACCGGTACCGGTAAGGGCACCGGTATCGGTAAACCCTTACCGCCTTACTACGAGGTCCCTTTGCTGGTTGGTACTTTAACGCCTGCTGTTTAGCAGGTGTTAAAAACCAACCCGCAAAGGGACCATGGTGCTAATAACGGTACCACAATTTGCGGCACCGTAATTAACGCCTTCCCCATTCCCATAGAGACCTATGGGGCAAAAATGGGAATGGGGAAGGGCAATGGGGCAAGGGGGAATTACCCCCCCGCTAACCTTGGAATAGGGCGATAATTCCCCTTTCCTCCAAGGCGGTGCCGGTATTTTACCGGCATGGACCAAGGTGCTAAGAGCACCTTGGTCCTCCGCCTACCGTGTAATGAGGCCCAAAAGACTTTTCATTACAGCTTGAGATAAGATACTAGTATGCTCACACTCCCTCGAATGTCCCAGATCAGTGAGCAGACTACGAGGTCAACTACAAATGATAGACCTTAGCTGAGGATCAGGTCGATGAAATGCAATCGACTAATTGGGAAAACAAGAGAACAAGTTGACGCAGCTTGAACACCTAGGTTTAGGTCTGTTCACGTGCTGCTAAGGAGTTGAAAGTCCAAAGTTGGATAGAGTTGCCAACCAATCGAAAGGCCTGCCACGCACTTTCATACACAATGTTGTAGTTATTAACCTGCTGGCATATTCTCTGCTGTAATCAGTATGTGATGTACGTAGAAGTAGCTCAGGGAGTGTCCTACAGACAAGGGGCAGCTAATGAGATATTAACCCATATTTAATTCTATGAGTAGATATGTTCCCCTAATCCAATACCTCCCGACGATAGGTTTTATGAAATGCCACATAGGATGACGTCATAAATGATGTATGTGAAAGTATATAAACCTGCTGCAAGCAAAATTATGTGTGAACATTGAGCATCTACGTTGATAGCTGACATGTCACCCTGCTTTCTTTCATTGACATTAAAGCAGTAGTTTATCATCTTCCGTTGGAATGTCTGGATATTTCATCTGAGGCGATTACTGATAATTCTATTTAGCACATAGAAGACGTTTCAAGGTGCTAGAGTCAGTAACATTACAGATGAATGTATTAGATATTATTACAGGCTCTCCTTTTGGCATCAGTCCATCGTCTTAGCTTCAGAGAGTGCAGTGTTTCCTGGTTAATGCACGCATTGTATTTAAGGTGGCAATTTTAACCTATCTTTGCGCATGCCAGAGTGTACCTTATTATCCAGATATCAGCAAGGCCAACTACAATCATCTTCCCTTTCATTGCTTCCTGTTTCACTTTACAATCTCAGTTCTGCAACTGGTTGGAGGTTAGCAATGCAGGTACCCAAATTATCGAATGCCCTCCTAATTCCTCTGTGTCCCAAGTCTAACATGCTTCTTTTAAGAAACGATTACATTAATTATTTTGCGAGTATCGTGTGGTTTCTTAACCTTACACCTAATGTATATTTGGTTGTAAGACTGATAGTTTGACATTTGCAGGCGTCCTTACCCATGCTCAATAACGCACTATCCTGCCTCTTGATGTTATCATGTTATAAGCCAATAAATAAACAAATATACTTTGAATGAAACAACGTGACTTTATTCAGAAAAGAAACATGCACATTATGGCAGTAAACCAAGGCATCGACAAGAGTTTCAATTTTACTGTTCTACACTTAAATATAATGAGCAATCCAACTTCAGTTAGAAACAGTTCAAGAACTCCATTAATTAAGGCGATGCTTCCACTGGCCTTTACTGAAGCAATGGATGTTAAGAACACCTTATAAAGGATTTAATTCACATAGTTGCCATGTGATTTCTTCTTCATATTAGCAACGAATTTTCAGCTGAAAATATTACCAATGCACTGACGATACAAACAACTGTTAATATGTCCCCTTAGTCTGCATCGGAAAAAAAATATTTGTTGTGATACTTGAATAAGCTTCTAGGAGAAGAAATAAATCATCGTATGAAATGTTTCTGCAAAATACATTCTTAGCCAAATCCGCACTTCTTATAGTCTTGCAGTTAGTCCCTCAAACCTACCCTTACAACCCAAACCCGTCATCTTTCTGGCGAGATAATACTGACAAGATGTCGGACAGCAGAATCCTTTTTAAACACAACATCAAATGCTTCAGCAGAAGCCAAGGGCAGGCCAGTGGCTTCTCCTTCAAAGAGAGATGCAGCCCAGGAATCCAGCAAGTCTGCCATCTTATTTTTAGTGGGTGTGTGCGGACGTTTTTGTGTATTTCTGGTTTACTTTGTGAAACTGAGATATGAACTGTGAATTACACGTCTTTGGGCTTGGGACAACAAGACACGCATTTGGCCAGTTCTTGAATTAGCGCTGGGCCTTTCTCTTGCAGTGGTTTCCCTTAATGCATTACTAGGTTTATGAACTGTTGAGTGTCCTCAAACACGGTCATTGCATACCGCCATACAACCTGGTACAGTCCCAATTGTACACCCCCTAAATATAAGATTAAACACCCTTAGTTTGGCTCCTATTTGTCTCTAAAAGAAGGCACCAGACAGAAACATTCCACAACCATATTTGACGATGAAATGTGAAGTACTTGGCTCGAGACAATGTTGTTCATTAGACATTCTTTTATATAGGCCTGTGCGGGTCACAGGAACCATGTGGCCTCTATTTTGAAGTTCTGGAGCTTGGATCTGCCACCGTTGTGTTTATGTCCCATGGAATGAGTGCTTATGTCTGCCAGCAGTGGGGTGCTTTTATTTGCCAGCTGTTTGACAATGAACATCCTAAATTAAAGTGCTTGCATTTCACCAGTAGTGCAATGCTTATGCAAATTGACAGTGTTGTGATTCTACACGGAAGCAAATTCGTATCTGTTTCGCCCATAACTTGAGCACGTATAAGTACCAGTATTGACACCTGTATTATTAAAATATGTTTTAAAAGCACTTGTACAAATATGTGATGTCACATTGTGATACAATATTATGCTTTCCAGAAACTACAGCGAGGGATGCAAAAATAGCATCTTAGTTCGGTAATCATTTGTGGACCGGTCGGTCAATATTCAGGTCACGATGCTGTAGACTCTGGTGGAGAGTGCTTGCATGGCGTGTGTAGGCTCTTGAGAATGGAGGCTTGTTTCAAAATGGCAACTGCACAGTTGCTCACATGGAAAGTGACAGTCAAAGGCTCTAGCGAAGTGGACACGTGCGGTGATACATGAGAAGCGCTGCAGCATAATGAACATGCACTCAGTTATCGCAGTGTGATTACCCCAATCTCTTTTTCTCCCCCTCTTTGTTTTCTCTGTCTTGACCCTAAATGAGGATTTAAGACTAACAAGTGACGTGATATATCAATTAGATTAAAGGCTATCAGGTGTTAATGTAGTGACACTAAGGGCCTGATTCATGGAAATGTGCGCAGAAATCCCATAGGGGCCGCACAACAAGGAGGACACTGCGTGAGCCTGCGCGCAGATTAACAAATGCATGCCCCATGTATTTATGGAGTTTACTGCGCAAAGTAAGCATATTTGCAAGTCGTGCCCCGGAACGCCCCCGATACACCCCCATGCAAAGCAAAAACAGCCAAAACAGCTACCTTGGTGTGCTCCCCAGGCATGAAAACACGCACCCTTCAAACAGTGCATAGGGTCCCCGCAAGCAGGCCTGCATCTCGGGGACTCTGCGCAGGGTCCCCAGTAACTGTATCCAACACCCGACAACATGCGTATGAAAAATCGTAACTCGATTGAAATCTAAAAAAATCTGCGTGCGAACCCTCGTAAACTGTCCCTGCACCCAGCTACACTGTGTATGCGCACCCCTAAATTGGATCGGTACCCCGGTTGCATAAACGCACCCCGAAATCCGAAATCCAAACCCACGTCTGCGCTGCTATTCCTATGCGCAAGTGTACTCACACCTGCCTTCGGGTGGCAGATAGTATGAAGGACTTGCATGGCCATTTCCTGGCCGAGAGGTTGCACGATCGAATCCTAGAATATGTCTCATGCCGCGCAATGGTGGACGATTGAGGGACTGCCTACAGGCCGTTCCTCAGAACGCCCACTTTTTAGCAACTTCTTCCCCATTTGTGGTGTTCTGCCCCTTCCCAGCCAGCTGCTTAAACCACGCCAACGCTCTGCGTGGAGTCTCGTGCAAGGCCCTTGACGGCTCGCAGAGACATACCAAGCCTGCGTGAACTCCACACAAGTCGGCAAAATTACTGCATGTTCGATTCCATGAATCATCGAATGCGGATTTGCATGCAGTTTGACGCGTGACTACCCTATTTTCCACGCAAATAATTCCATGAATCGGGCCCTAAGGGGCTCTTCCCTGTGCTACTTGAGCACAGAGGACTGCTCACACTAACCCTTGCATGTTAGCATTTCTCTCTGTGTAATTTGAATTAAGAAATGCAAACAATGCACTGAAGTCGAGCAAGAATGAAAGTAAATGGATGCATGGTGCGAATCATTTACATGGATTTTATGGCCTGATTTCTGCGCCTCACTTTAGATTCTCTCCCTTTTGGCGGCCGCTCCTTCTCAGTGGCTGCAGCTCAGCTCTGGAACTCTATCCCTTAAACATTGACAGCTATTAAAGAGAATTTTACGTTTTGCCAGTCATCGAAAACATATCTTTTCTAGTGGCAACTTGTTCCCCTTCTTACCTCAGACAGCACCATGATGGCTTCATTGGCAGCCGCACACCTCTACAAATAAAATGTAACATAAAATAACATAACATGCGTCAGCTTTTAGCAGTTGCTGGCGGATGCCATAGACAAAACGTACCATGTCTGCCAGCCTTAAAATCAGATGCTGTCAGAAATGCAAAAGTATTTGGCAGGCGGGGTGGTGGGAATATACATGTTGTTCTGTGCTAATACTATGCTGAGCAGTTGCCAGAGCTTTCAATGAGGTGTATACCAATTCATAAACAGTTTACCCATGTTTTTAAACCTCATTTAACACTCCATGAGAATTGCAAATTTAGGTCCCAAATGTAATCCCTATGTTCATACTGGTTGGATGTGTTGTCCAGACTGACATTCTGATTACCACTGACACTTTCTAAATGTTTCTCCATTGTTTCACAAAGTAAAAAGAGTTTTAAAAAATAAAGCTAACATTTTGTTCGTCTCAGATGGGTGCCAAAAAAAGTGCAGAAACAGAGTTCTATCTTTTAGATGAGGAAGGAATCCTTTTCTTTGAGATTGAGTTCATGCAACAGTCTGAAGGC
The DNA here is from genome assembly GCF_040938575.1 of Ambystoma mexicanum. Taxonomy (NCBI): domain Eukaryota; kingdom Metazoa; phylum Chordata; class Amphibia; order Caudata; family Ambystomatidae; genus Ambystoma; species Ambystoma mexicanum. The sequence continues at coordinate 790,152,622 of NC_090937.1, read as the reverse complement.
CCAACACCAAAAGTAGATGCACACGTGAAAAGAGCCTTGGGATTTGTTATAAACATCGAACAACGCACACAATTATGCCGCTCTAAAGAGACAAATGACTTTGTTGTAATTTTCGTTCTCAGAACCAATGTTTTTGGCTGCATTTTAGGTGTTCTCTGATAGTGTCCCACTTCAGCAGTCTCTTGGAGTGCAAAGGCACTGACGCTGAGGAATATTACATGACTCGTGATTATTAGGGCCCGATTCATGGAATATTTGCACGGTTCAAAATGACTTTGCACTGCTGAAAAGTGACTTTGCACTACGGACACAAACCCTGATTCATGGAGCTGTGCAAGGTGTAATTTTTCAGTGCAACGTCATTTTTGCAGTACAAAATTAACGTTGCACTGACTTTGCCCTGAACAAATACACTTTGCACAGTTCCATGAATCAGGGGTTGTGTTGACAGTGCAAAGTGACTTTGCAGCGTGCAAAACATGGCATGAATCGGGCCGTTGATGTACATTAGATCCCTCTGTGTACCACTTCTGTCTCCCCTTTGCCTCAGGGATAGGAGCAGAGGACAGGAGCAGAGGGCTATGAGGCTTCCATTGTGCTACTCTTATATTGACTATTCCAGTGCTTTGCAATATTAACCGTAAGCCATGTTTTACTTGTATGTTTCTTGTTATTTTTAAGCCTTAATAATAAAAGACCTAATCGAAAAAGGGTTTTCCGATCGAGTTCTGTAAAGTGTTTATGGCTTGTTGACACGGTGGGACAGTGAAAGAGTTTGCAGAGCTCTCATAAACTGCTTGGAGGTTTTGCAGTGGTTTTCATTCATGAAGTTGCCCGAATGATCCAGAGCAAAAGAATACTAAAAAGAAATGTGAATAATGTTTGGGTTAAATAACGTGCCTTAAAGGTGTTTGTCTCATTTTTATTTTATTTATTTATTGGGTATTTATAATGTGACTAAACAGCAAATGGTGTTTCAAGGAGCAGCAAGACAAAGGAGGGGGTTGGGGGAACAGTGAAGGAGAAAAACAGCTTAATCAAGGGGGAGAGAGCCCGGTAGGGCAAGTGCACGTAGGTGGGGAGAGAGTGAGGGGAGACTAAGTGCAGGGGTAGGCTGGTCGAAGAGGGCATAGTGTGCTGTAACAATTAGAAGGAAACAGACAGCCAGTCAAAATGAGGCTGGACATTAGCAGAGGGAGCGGGAAGGAGGAAGAGAAAAGGAGGTTCTTGAGAAGATTCTTTAACTTAATTTGAACTGCAATGGGTCCTCCCCCCCCCCACCCCGAGTGCCAAGGACTTATTTGGTGATTTTGGTATTTCGGCATTCAATGCTTTCTAACGTTTTCTGTTTCGTTAACTCCTTAAGTGCCAAGGACGAGGTATCTCGTCCTTGGCAACAGGGAGGTAATCTCAAGGACGAGATACCTCGCCCTTGGCACTTAAGGGGTTAAGATGCGGCTCAAGTTTGAGAGGGGCGGGGAGGCCATTCCTGGGGGAGGCACCTGCGGAAGAGAGTGATCTACCCCCAACTCTCTGCTTGGAAAAGTGTCTGATCTGCAGAGAGTTGGAGCTAGAAGATCGAAGGGCTCTAGCAGGGAGGTATTTAGGGAGAGCGAGTTGGATGTAGCGCAGTCCCAGGCCCCACAAAGATGTTTGGATGATTACAAGAGTATTGATGGGGGTTACCTTGTGCAGTCCCTTGATCTGCATGAATTTGGTCTTCAAGGCACTGAGATGAAGGGAGTTGCATGCCATCCAACTTTAGCAGTGGATCTGCAGTCTGCTGATAAGGGTACGTCTTCTGGACCCTGAATATTGCAATAGTGCTGTTTGTAATACATTATTGAAGAATTCTCCAACTCAGTGCCATGCGTGTTTCCCACTGATTGTTTGTTTTACAGAATGTTCCACTCATTTCACCTGCAAAGTGTGGGGGCACACGCCAACCGTCTTCGTTAACCACCAACCTCCTCCCACACCTATGTAAACAAAATATCACCTTTCCCAAACCGAATATCAATTTTGCTATGTGTATTCTGTATTGACAAATATGTGTGGTGAATATTGTTCAATTAAATCTATGATTACCTCCATCCACAGGCAATTTTGCCACCTTTTGGGAGTGACATATGAGTTGAGTGCAAAGGCATGGATTTGTCTAGCATCGTGTATTATATATTAGCTGCATTATAGATGGCTGCAGACTTCTCTTCAAATTTCCTGATCTTGCAGGATTTCTTGCCTGCAGATTTTAGGTGATCTCCTCCATCATCCCAGCTCCAAATGGGTAGGTTTAAGTAAAGCTTACAATTAATACATGTATGTATCTCACTTCATTCTTGCTGTGGAGCTCTATTGATGTCCAAAGGTCCCTGTCTGTTGGTGTTTTGATGCCTGCATGTGTTTGTGTGAATGGATGCGTCCTCCCTTTGCGTTGTTGTCCAAGAGCATCCATTGTATTTGTATTTGTATTTGTTTATTTATAACGCGCAAACCCACAGGCCCAGGGGCATCAGGGCGCAATTTGTACAAGGTTGCAAGAAAAGAACATACAGGGATATAAATTACAATAAAAGTGTGTCAAAACAGCAAAAAAACAAACTTAATAATTACAAATATTACACAAAAACAAACTTAATAATTACAAATATTACACAGAAATGTCTGACACAACTATTGCTGGTCAAAGAGCCAGGATTTGGTTTTATTCTTGAAGGTGTTGAAGGAGTCTTCAGCTCTGATGGCAGCGGGGAGGGTATTCCAAAGTTTGGAGGCTAGGACAGGGAAGCTGGTGCCTCTGGCTTTTTGGAGCTTAAACCTGGGGATAGTAAGGCAGTTAGTCTGGGCAGTTCTTAGTGGACGGGCAGTGGAGTGGCGCGAAAGCCGACTGCAGAGATAGATCGGAGCCTTGTTGGCTAGGCATTTGTGCGTGAGGGCAAGCGTTTTTAGGGAAATTCTCTGCTTCACGGGTAACCACTTAAGGCTAGTTCTGGCTTCTGAGATGTGGTGGTTACGAGGGATGTTCAGGGCTGCTCGAATTGCATTGTTCTGGGTAGTTTGGAGTTTGGATAGGTTTTCTTGGCTAGTGCCTAAATATAGAGCACTGCAGTAATCTATTTTTGCCATGATAAGTGTTCTCGCTAGTGTGACGCTATTGTGGGTGGTGAGGAAAGGTCTACAGGCTGAAATGAGTTTGCACGTGTAGGCGGAGGTGGACCTGACTGCATTAGTTTGTCTTGACAAGGATAAGGTGGAATCTAGGTAAAAGCCTAGTGTTTTGGTGTCTTTCGAGACTTGTATGGAGTTGCCGTCTATGATGAATGACTGATAGGATGGCTCAAGTTTGCTAAGGCGTTGTGAAGTACCCAGGATAAGTAGCTCCGTCTTATCGTCATTCAGACATAGCTGGTGCTGGGCCATCCAGGCTTGGATGACCAAGTAGACGTCATTGAGGGCCTTGGTGTCAGCAAGATAATCACCAGAAATGGGAATGAGTATCTGGGTGTCGTTTGCATAGTTGGTGTAGGAGACACCCAGATAATCGAGCACATCAAAGAGTGGTTTCGTGAAGATATTGTAAAGAGTAGGTGACACGCAAGAACCCTGAGGAACACCGCAATGAATAGGGGAGGGAGCTGCGGCAGCGGAGGGTGCAAAGACCCTCATAGATCTGTTGCTCAGGAAGGATTTGATCCAGGCCGCTGCGGAGGGAGAGAAGTTGGCAGCAGAGTGGAGGTGCCTGCAAAGGATCTGGTGGTTAACCAAATCAAATGCGGCGGAGAGGTCGAGGAGTAATAGCATTGCTAATTTGCCCTTGTCCTTCAGGACTTCGATCTGGGTTTTTAGGTCTAGTAAGGCCGTTTCGGTCCCATGTCTGGGCCGAAATCCGGATTGTCGTAGACCTAACAGATTGTTAGATTCAAGGTAGTTTTGGATCTGCAGATAAGCTGCCCGGTCCAGTATCTTCAGCAGAAATGGTACTGTAGTGATGGGTCGGAAGTTCGTGGGTATGCTTGGGTCAAGGGATGGTTTTTTTAGTAGCGGGATCACCCAGGCGTCTTTAAGGTTGTCCGGGACAATACCTGTTTCAAAGGATGAGTTAATGAAGGTTGTAATGAATGGGGCTAGGTCATGGGCGGAGTCCTTAATGATGGGGGCTGGGCACGGGTCACCTTGGCAGTTGGAAGGTTTCATCCTGAGGATGATGCTTTCTACTTCGGTGACAGTGAGCGGTGCGAAGGTGAAAGGTTTGATGTTGGCAGAGTTGGAGAAGTTGGGCCTAGTGGGGGAGAATGAGCGGTTGTCCCGCCTCAGGCAGTCCTGTTTTTCATTTATTTTAGATTGGAGCGTAGAGATTTTGTTTAGAAGGGCTGCTTGAATGTTAGCACACCATTTGCTGTCTTTCGTGCAAGTGTCTGGCGGGGAGACTGGGGTTTCGAGCTCTTTTAGGACTCTAAAGAGTTCCTTGGAATTAGAGTCGGCTTGCATGATACGATTATTAAGCGATTCTTTTTTAGCAGTGATGATGGCGTCTTTATAAGTGAGGGAGGCGAGAAGGAAGCCGTCTTTATGCTCATCAGAAGGGTAGCTTTTCCAACGGTTTTCCGCGCAGCGTTTGGCTTTGCGGAGGATTCTTAGCTGTGGAGTGAACCATGAGTTGAGATGTGCTCGTGGTTTAGCCTTCCTGGTTTTAATTGGTGCTAAGGTGTCAATGGCCGTGAGCATCGTTTGGTTGTAGATGTCTGCTAGGGAGGTGGGATCAGAACAGGCGTTGGTCGCCGCATTAAGAGAGGGGAGTAGCAGTGGGAGGAGTAGTTCTCTTGTTATGTTTTTTTTATTACGGGTGGGGAGGGCTGGGGCTATGGGTGTTAGGGCTCGCGGGGTAGCTTCAATGTTAAATGTTATGATGTGATGGTCAGACCATAAGCAAGGGGAGTTATTGAGGACCTGGATGTTGCAGTTGGAACCAGCTAACCAATCGATGGTCCTACCTTTGATGTGGGTCGGTTCTTGTAAGTACAAGGTGAGGCCAAGGTCGGTCAGAGCGTATTCCAGATCAGTTGCTACAGGATCCTTAGGGTCACCGCGACCAAGATTGAAGTCACCTAAGATGATTGTTTGGGAGTTGTTTTTTGTTTTGTCAAGAAGAAGAGTGGAAATTTCACTGACAAAGGTGGGTGCCGGCCCTGGAGGCCTGTAGATAAGGTGAAGGGTGGCCGTTTGGTTAGGTGTTAGTAGTAATTTGATTGTCAGCAGTTCAGCTGATTCAAGTTTGGATTCGGATACCACTCTTAGGTCAAGGGAGTTTTTGTGGATGAATGCCACACCGCCACCTCTAGTATGGGTAGAGGAGCGGTCACAGCGAGTGATGCCATAGTCAGGCGGTAAGGCCAAGGATAGAGAAGGGCCAGAGGCGGCATGTAGCCAGGTTTCAGATATGGCAATGAAGTCAAGGTCGGCAGTGGTGATAAGGTCGGCTATGTCAAGAGCGTGTGCTGTGAGAGATCTAGCATTGATGAGGGCACACTTGAACACAGGCAATTTAACCCCTGTGGTCTTAGTTTTGCAAGTGGCGGTGGGCGAAGGTGGGCTGGGTGGAGTGCGTGGGGCTTGCTTGGTAGTGTTGGTGCGGGAAGGACGAATGCGGAATCTGGTGCCTAGTCTCGTGTTCCTGAGAGTGAGAGGGCAGGGTTGGTTGGGGGTAGGTTTTGTGGCAAAGTGTTTGATCCAGAGGGCTGGGTCATTGAGGTATTGGTTAATCTGGTTGCAGGGGTGGTGAGCGTCAACGGTAGTTACTGAAGGACTCGTTGAGGGTGTCAAGGTCATGGTGGGTGACGCTAGGTCAAGTGGGTAAGGGCAGGCCAGGTTATTAGCCTCAATGGTAGGAGTGGTTGACTTGGGTGGTTGAGTGAATAGGGACAGATGTGTGGTAAGGAGGTAGTGCAATAGAAGGCGCACGCTGATGTGCATGATGGTGATGCTGGCTGCCAGAGTGGGTTCCCTATGAGCTAGTTGGCAGGGACAGGAAATGGTCTGTAGGCGACCAAGAGGCACAACACAATTGAAGTGGTCTGTAAACGACCTTAAGGCACAACACAATTGAAATAGACTGTAAGAGACCTTAAGGCACAACACAATTGAAATAGTCTGTAAGAGACCTTAAGGCACAACACAATTGAATGGTCTGTAAGAGACCTTAAGGCACAACACAATTGAAGTGGTCTGAAAGAGACCTTAAGGCACAACACAATTGAAGTGGTCTGTAAACGACCTTAAGGCACAACACAATTGAAATAGTCTGTAAACGACCTTAAGGGACAACACAATTGAAGTGGTCTGTAAACGACCTTAAGGCACAACACAATTGAAGTGGTCTGAAAGAGACCTTAAGGCACAACACAATTGAAATAGTCTGTAAATGACCTTAAGGCACAACACAATTGAGGTGGTCTGGAAGAGACCTTAAGGCATGATAAGCTTCAGGTCCAGGAGTTACTCCAGTCAACACCACACATCCTAATGGCTAAGCGATGGGCAGATAAGGCAAAATCAGATTTATAGGTGAAAAAAGACAGCAGGTACATACCATTTAAACAAGAGAAACCTTGAGCAACAGAATGCACATAATTATCATATTCAAACCCAACAATAAGACACAGTCCCTCCAACAGGTCTGAACAGCATTAACAAAACAATACATATTAAAGTGCCTGATTTTTTTCTACAAGAAAACCTCGTTGGCCAATTCAGATGTAGATCGTACAGTTCACAAGATGGGAGCAGGTGGAAGTTCATAATAATATCCCAGTAACAATGAACAGAGAACGTCACTGTGAATCGCTAAAATAGATCAGTGTAAAATATTGAGTGGTCTCAACAACTCCAGAACTCCAACCTGCACTGCCTACGGGCCTCAGCGCACTTAGGGGCTGCATTCTTTAACCCTACAGTCCCCTCCCCCCTTTTTTGCACTTCCCATAGCTGGCTCCACCTGGCACTTCTCTTCCCCCTCTGCACGTGCACGATTTGAATGACACAAGCAAGGTCGGACTGGCCCATAAAGCTGTCTCGGGCACCAATGAAAAAGTGGCCCACAGTTGGAAATGGCAATTCATTTCCTTTGTGACACTGTTTAAATAGTAACCAAGGGGGAGTTTTTTGATAAAATGTGATGCAAATTGTGCATTTCAAAGAATATCTACTCAGCACCACTGCTCAAAACCCTTAGGCGCATAGTGAAGTAACTCATCAAACTGGCCCACATTGACCAAAAAAGTTGCCCACTTTGGCAAAAAAACTGGCCCACACCAGCATTTTCTGTTTTTGGTTCAGCCAGGGACCCATTGCCCTACAGGCCAGTCCAAGCCTGGACACAAGGCCTAGTTTCGTCCTCTGTATGTCTCCCTACCTTGTCTCGTCATGCCTAGAAACACTTGTGTACAGGTGCATAATAAATGACTCATTATATCATATCATATCATATCATGTATACACTGGATAAACAAGAACATATTGGTGGAGACCCACAGACAATGCAAGCCACCAACAAACACGAACATCAATTCCAGGAATGCCACCTATGGCCAGCTTTATCTCTATTGGGCCAGAGGAACATTATCTCAGTCTACAGGTTCTAGTTGCACACAAGTGAAGCATGTCCCGCACAAATGAACAGCATGTCTTCTGGTCACTGAAATCAAAGAGGGAACAGAAGATAATATTTCAATTTAAAATCCATATTTTATTTTTCTTTATTAAGGGGGAATGTACCAAACCAACTATCTCAGCTGAAGCAATAGTGGCCTGAGACTGAACACAAGATCAAGTTCCGGCAAACGTCTTGTCAAAGCTTTAGCTTTCAAAATAAGCTGGGGCCGGCGTATAAACACACAGTCTGAATCACCCAAATATTGTCTGCTTCCTTGCTGCTGACCTCCCGCATCACTGTCTTCTTGGCAATCTGCTGTTTTCAGCCTTCAAGTGTGACTCAATGCCTGCTTTACCACTCCAGCCTCACTCTGAATTCCGTTTTGGAGGTTTTTTCATCCCTGTTGCTGGGGATTCTTCCTCCATTCCTGGGCCAATCTTTCTGGGCAGCCCTCTAATTTCCAGGAAGTAGAGTGGCTTCTAGGGAACAGTGGCCACACCTCTACTCGCCTTCTACACAAAAAGCTCCTCAGGAAAGGCCTTTTGCTGACAAGAGATGAGCAGCCTGCGGGGTGGGTGTGAGCAAGCAGGAACTCCAGCCGGAGCATCCGCATTGCTAAGAAAAGAAATAAAAGCGCAGACACAGGAATAGTTATTTAATAAGCGCAAGAAGTGTGGTGAGTGGAAATAAAAGCTCAGACGCTGGAATAGTTATTTAATAAGCGCAAGAAGTGTGGTGAGTGGTAATGAAAGTGCGGAAGCAGGAATAATTATTTAATAAGCGCGAGAAGTGTGGTGAGTGGAAATAAAAGCACAGAAGCAATTAATAAGCATTGGAAGCCTGGCGATGAGAAATAAAAGCACAGAAGCAGGAATAATTAGTTCATAAGCACGGGCAGCCCAGTGACATGAATGCAAACGAGAACTTTGAAATAATAGATTTATGATCCATATATTCCTACAGCAAGAGAAGTTCAACTTCCAATTTATATCATCCAGAAAGAAACTCAACAAACTGCATGGAGACACTGGAGGCTATTCAAGACATTGAGATTGGAATATGAAGTCCACTACCAGTTTGAGGAGGCAACCAGGTATACCATGATACCATATGATGAATAGTGGTAACATAAAAGCAGAGGTTTAGGGTGCACTAAAAATACCTTTATGTTTGATTGTATATTCCCAAGCTGTGTCTGAGGCAATCTGTGAGCTTAGATCTGGTAGTTTGTTATTTTGTCCACTTTCCCTTTTCCCCGGGGGTGTCCTGTCTGCAGCTAGGAGTTCAGAGGGCTGCAGATACGGCATCTTCGAAGGAGTCAGTGTGGTCCATCAACCTCCACAGGACAGGTAATTTGGGACTGTACAACCTGCCCCATCCAACAGCAGTGCGCAGAGCAGTGCCACGCTAAGGTACTACTGAATTTAGCATGAGTTCAGGGGAAGTGAGTTACACGAGTATAAGTCACGCAAAGACTGTGGAGCCAACAGATAGGGAACCACCCATGTTCTTACCTGTGCTAGGATCATCGCAACTTCCAGGGTTATTGTGAAGGGAGTTTTTTGAAGCCTAGCTAGAGGTCCAAGATGGGGATCTATTTTGGCCATCTAAAAAAGTGGCTATTTTAACGAACTGCATAGAGCCTGAGGGGCGGCATATGTCTGTTGAAGCGTTTTCCGCGTAACATGTCTGAGGAGGAACTGGATATGTTTGAGACTTAAATGTCACGCCTGAAAAACAGTTTGAAAAAGAAATGTAGTTTTAGAGAGAATCACATTGTACTCTAGAAAACAAGGAGCGCATGAGATCATTGATGAGAATGTGGTGGCCCTACAGCACCTGGCTGCCACCTGTGAATTTAAAACCAAATATGCCGAACAAGACCTTAGGGATCAAATCCTCATCCATGTACCAACAAGAATGGCCGTTATTCCCAGTTGCCACTAGTCACATCTTCATTCTCCCAACAGTCTAATGCACTCTAACTTCCGAGGAAGTCAAAGGAATTCTTTCTGAAGTCAGAAAATGTCTTTCTGAAGCCAGAGTGCATGTACTCCGACTTCAGATAGAAGCATGTGTGCAGCACCGATACAATATTTTCTTCCTGTGGCAAGAGATTTGTACTAGCATTAAGAGCAAAGCCAACAAAAGCATGTTCATACATGGGGATACTGACATATATTTGCAGGGCCAGCAGGAGCATGTTTTGTTTTGGAATCATTGCTGTGCATAATATGACTGGCCACACACAGAGTTGGCTGATACATTTGGGTGTTGGGACCCAGAAGCCAGGCACAGCTCCCTGGTTTCTATGCTAGGATGAACGATTTAAACTTTGATTAAAACACGTACTTACATCTTATACTTGGTGCAGTGTGTAGAGTGCCCATGCAGCAGCATGGTCATCACGTGCATTGCAAATGCGTGGTGATACAGGCGGGCATGGAGTCTGGTGCGGCCCGTGCCCTTCTTGCTGAGCTTGGTGGGGGGACTCAGCATGACTCGAAGGAAGGGGGAGGCACATTTTACGTAATGTCACTGATTAACAGAATGCAGAACATAACTCATCAGCATTAAGGTTACTTTAATTCATGAGGATCAGTACATTAATATATATGCAAACAACAAAACACAGTGTGTGACACGGTTTGCCCCACTTACCAGGGTGCATATGTAATGCAAGCACTGTCATATTATTTTTAAGATGATTCGAAAATAATGTTACCACTAACATACATATTTTGGATAGTAACATTATGTTGTTAAACATGTTCTACACTTTCCATTAAAAGATAGCAGAATAATCCCATTTCCCTTTTTGGTCTCTAAAGTTTAAATACAGGCTCTTATCCAGTCAGAAGTAGATTTCACTCTTGCTAGCGACTAAACACCTTGGGTATCGATTAGCAGCATTGAGTGTGCTGATTGAAGCCCCTCTCTTTTAATAAAGGGAGGAGGAAAAGTCGACTTTCTGTTGCATACATTGGGAAAAAATCACCAAGTTAATCAAAGCTTCTGTGTCCCCTGAAAGTCATGCGCAGGACTTTTCACTGGTGTCCTTCCGTTAGCAAAGGTATCACGCAAGAGTCAAAACCTTCCAATGTCATCTATAATGCACGTTTACCAAGTCATCCACGCACCCACAGAAAGGTGCAGTCAGCAGGCACAATCTGATAGTAATTCAGGAAATCGTTCAGCAATGTCATCCAGGTCTCTGTTACAAAAGGTTTGCAGTTGCAGGGCATTGTTTCTGGTTGACGGTACCAATAACCGAACCCTATGAAAGAACCCTAGCTTTTTCACGTTGTTTGTGCATAATTTAACGATTTCATTTATTTGAAGGAGACACCCTGCAACAAGTCTATGAAAATATATCAGTCAGCACAGAAGGGCTCCTGATATCTTGTTCCTAGCTTAACAGAGGGAATGCAGCAGCCTTACTAATGAGCATCTCTTTAGGGCAGGGAACCATACCTACTCTTTACTAGGGAGACTTCCCAGCACTTATTCTGCTGGCCTGGATGAAGGAAAGAGGTACATCAAAATGTGTCACCTAAGCCTAATAAAGTATCAACCAGTAGAGAGGGCGCTAGAGAACCCACCCAAGATGGCGGGTCTCCCGTGAGCTCCATGCAGGGCTCCCATTAATCCTGTAAAATCAGAGGCCTGAGGCGAGAAATATATTTCCCCGTCGCCAGAGACTACTTCGCCAAATTTCACTGAGCACAGTGTGGGGTTCACGGTGCGGCAGAGAGCCCTGCAGGCGAAGAACCTGTGGAGCGGCCGGCAGGCGTGAAGTGGGCCTGGGCCCTGGCAGTGTACCATCTATCAACAAGCAACCTGGAGTGAACGTCTGCGGCTGTCGAGAGACCACTCAAGGCTGTTCCTCACCAAAAATTGGCCTAGCGACTTGCTGCGAAGGGCTGAGCACCTGGCAAACACTCCTGACCGGAACACCAGCTTCACATTGCCGCAAATGTGCTTTCACACCCACGCGTGGTCGCAGAGCACGTGGACGCCAATAACGGCTGTGTCGCAGGTGTGTTGTTGAGGGACACCGACCGTGGCCACTCTGCTCCCCATAACCAGCGCCAAAACCCTGCCAGACCCGGGCCCCTCTGGCCACACACTGGGAGAAACCGGGGCCCTGTGTGCCCAAACAGCACCATCAGCTTTCCACTGAGCAACAGCTGAAGCACTGCACCTGGAGCAAAGGCAGTGAGGAACCTGCCCCGGTTCCGGACTTACTCGTGATCCTGTCCCACACCCGTGGTGCCAGAACTCTTGCCTGCCATCAGAGCTATCTCCCGGATCGCAGGAACTGCACCAGCAGCCGTCCCCCAGCAGCATCCCCAATGATCATCACTACAGCTGCCCCCAAAACGCACACGGGTTCCGGCTTGGAGCAAAGTGACTCCGCTGCACTATCCTGCCCTGACCATACACCCAGGAGAGGAAAGGTACGTGGTGCATAGTGGCTCCCAGAAAGTTGGCAAACCCACATGGTCACCATATCGGCGACCGCGCCCACCCCCCACAGTTTACACCAAGTTGCCCACAACACCGAGTTTGGGGCTAGGCCGGGGACATAGCTGAAGCACACTGGGCGCTGAAGCAGAGACTCTAGACAGCACGGACACCAAGTCACTCCGGCCCCCGCTGTAAAAGAGATCCTCCATAATGCACACAGCAGTGAGACCCTAGTCTGACACCGGAGCCAACCATTGGAGTGCAGGGGCTGTGGCGGTAACTCCCTCCTGGCAGTACTGCAGCAAATTCCACAGAGGCCGTGCCCTGAACACACAAGGGAGGCGGCCTGAGAGGAGAGGGCCGACCGCACCAGCCCGATCAGGCCCTAAAACCCAAGAGGAGGCAAAGCGGACAGCAGGCTGCGGCCATCAGACCCAAGATAACCACCTGTGACTCCAATTTAGCTGCCGCTCCTGCCACCCTCAGGGCGCACCAACTCGACAGCAACACCAAGCCCGGGACTGTGCTGGTGGCACGCTCAGACTGCACCACTGGGCAAAATAAGCAACAACAACAAAAAAACAACAGCACAGATGGAGTACCGCCTGCATAGAGCTGGAACACCTCATTGCCTGCTAAGCACTGTATCCTCCGGAATGTGTAACCCTGGGGGACCGCCAACAGCAAATGCACCCAATAGTATGCAAAGTAGCGAGGCACATGCTTGTGCAGCCCCTGACTACAAAAGGGCAGAGTCGAGTAGAAAAGCAAACCTTGTCAGCACTGGCACCTCCAATGTCTCAGGACACATACCTCAGCCTGTCTGCCTTGAAACAGGAGCCCCGGGTTGCTGCAGCCAAACATTGGAGACGGTAGGAGGAAATCCCCACTCTCCTCCTCACCCTGGACCAGCAGGTCCCGCTCTCCGTCCCCTCCTTGCCCCACAGGGGGTGCTACCATGTTGGCGCACAGCCAGCCCCTTCCCTACTCCTGTCATTGGTATCCCTGGCAGTGCCCCCCAGGTGTGCACGGAGCCTGTGGTCTTTATAAGAGGTGACAACCCCAACAGCAAGGCTCAGAGACTGAGAACACCTTGCGCTCTGCTCATAGACAACTCTAGCAACTTCTCCACTGAGGCCCAGCCCCCCACCAGGACAAACACTGCTGTTTAATGGTTGACTCCGACCTGACACGCCGGACTCAGCCACCGGCCCATCCTAATGACCAAGAACACAGCGGTCACCGGTCTCTCTGATCACTGCCACAAGTCACGGCACCTGCTTGTCCCTCATCAAGAGATACAGTCCATCGCCGACGCTGAAACAACCCCTGTGCACCCGGACCGCTACCTACACCTGAGTGCGGGGTCGGGAGGGGCAAAGTGCGACACTCCACATACAGAATTCAGCACCCACCTATGTTGAGGGTCAGAAGGCCCCTTCACCCTCTGCAAAGCTAGAATGCTGCAGTAAAGCCATCACCCGGCAATCACACTCAGAGACTAGAGCTGCCCCTAGGCAACAACCACAAGGCACCCTAGCCAATTAATAAGGCCAACAGACCCCAGCACCAAGCTGTCATGTTCTGAACACCGCCAACGAGATAACCTCTAGTCTCAGCGAGACCCCAGCTCCACCAACTGCAGCCCGAAGGCCCAACAAGACTACCCCTCCTCGCTCCTTCCTCAATTACAAGTAACCTAGCATGGCAAAATACGATAAATCCCAGAGAAAGCTGAATTTCGAGCCTGGAGCCATAGTCAAGACCGCCAAGCTGCACGCCCAATTGGGATCCCCGAGGCCAGCAATGGAACAAGACAAGGAGCCCTCTCGTGCCCGACCATTGATATTTGGGAAATTCTACTTGAACTTAAAGTCGGCATAGGAAACCTCAACTCCAAACTAGATGCTCTATCATCAAAAGTTGACCTATTACAACAGAGGCTCGACAAACATGGCGACAGGCTAGACTCAGTGGAACAGAGAATCTCGGACCTAGACGATAGCAACGCAATGCTTGTGACCAAGGTGACAGCACTGGAAGTCCAAATGAAAGTGGTAGCCGCTATGAATGAAGACCTAGAAGGGAGAGCCTGTCGCAACAATATTAGGCTAGTCGGGGTGAGGGAGAGGCAATTTCCGCAGAAAATGGAGGCCTTCGTCAAAAATGTGTGTAAGGAACTATTTGGTGCATGTGTTTTCTCAGCTATTGGTTGTCGAAAGAGCTCACCGGGTGCCGACCAGCCACCCGATCCCAGGGGCTGTCCCACACACTATCATTGTGAGGCTGCCCAATTTCACTATCACTGCCCGACCTGGAACGCTACTACTGGGCTGCCCAGGCCCAATTTTTGGGACACTGGTACGCCACCCATTTCATCAGACCTCATGTCGAAATATAGCGGGACCTAATAACCCCCAACCTACTGCACGGGGCCATTATAGGCGTCATTCAGGTACCACCGACAACCCTGAACATAATACACTCCACTTATGCGAAATGGAAGAAATTAGTGCAGAAATGCAATGTTCCGGTCAGGTTCTCTCCCCTTATCCCAGCGAGATTCATCCCGGGGATTCCACTCACTGCAGAAAAGGTACACCTCCAGTGGGCCAGCAAGCTACAGATTGACACACTAAACAACCTATTCATAGACGGAACCTTTTTAACATCCCAGCAAACACTGGAGCGGGGAGCAGACTCTGCCCTAGACACATTTATATACTTCCGTCTCCATCACACACTCCAATTGCTCTTCCCCACATTTCCGGCACATCCAACCGTATGGCAACTCCTATAGGGGTGATTCAGTCCCAAGGGGAAGGCAGGCTGATTTCCACTATCTATAAAAATCTTCTGTCAGACACTACTATCCAGTCAAAGCCCCCGTAAACGAGATAGGAAAATTCGCTGGGGTTCATGATTTCGGATGAAGACTGGTCATACGTCCTGTGGCAAACCCAGAAGATGTCCCTAAACTCATGCTACAAGCTGATACATTTTAACATCCTGCACCAGGTGTACCATACCCCGGCCAGACTCCACAGTCAACGTCCAACCATATCAGTAAAATGGTAACAATGCAGTACACCCGCAACAGACTTTCTACATCTGGCTTGGAAATGCCCGACAATCAGCTGCTTCTGGAAAGAAGTGCTGGAACAAACCTCTGTAATAGTGGGCGAACAAATCGAGCATAGCCCTAAGGTCGCAATGCTGGGTTACACAAAAGATATACCGACTGCGGTAAGGAAGCTGGCCAGCGTGCTTCTGGCACTAGCATGACGGAGGGTCGCCATGACCTGGGGGAGGAGCCGTCCCCCCACTTCACAATTTTGGTAACAAGATACAGCAGAGTGGTGATCCTGTGCCCTTCATGCAAGGCCTCCAGACATATGGGGACCCTACGTCAATTATCTAATGTCCGCACCAGACTGAAACTGGACACACAGCTACATCATTAGTTAACGAATCGACAGACTTTTCACCTCTTTGGCAACTGTCTTATGTTAAATCTATTGCATAATCGTATGACTGTCGTACATCCATCGGGGGAATGGGGAGAGCAGGAAACACATGGCGCACTGTTGGAACATGTTTTGTTATGATTTAAAATGACTAAAATAAAGTTTTTTTAAAAAAAGAATCAACCAGTTAAATATCCCATTCTAAATGATGTGTCCATCGATTCTTGGACATAATCAAGAATCCACCCACAGCAAGAACACATTGAAAGCAGAAACAAAGATGAAAAAAGTTGGGTCAATAGAGTCTCTGATGACCCAACTTTTTCATCTTTGTTTCTCAGAGCATTCAGAGCAGCTGGTTGGTTGCATGAAGATAATGCAACCTCACAATTGTGCAATTAACTGCCACTTGTACAATCAATTACATTGTTGGCTGTAATAAGGAACACTAATAATAACTACAAAAATGTAGAATACGAAAAATGATGGGGTAACTTTAACTGAAATAACAAAGGTAATAATGAAGAAAGTCAAAATATCCCATCATAGACGCTATTTATTTTTTAAAGGTAAACCTGCATTTGCTATCAATTCATATGGCTGCCCGCTGTCTCGCCGCAATATACCTATTGTGCACCTCACCTGTTCTATTTAAAGTAAACTACCTCCACCCAGCCCCTTCCTCCCTTCTGCTGCCTATCCTGCACCTATTGCTCACGCATGACCACTTGTGTCCCCCTCTACCCAGGCACTGCACAACCACCCACCAAAAATCATACCTGCAAAGTGCTCATCAGCACAAATCCCAGACCTACACCCAAGCATGCACAGATCATCACCTATAGGTCACAACGCTCCACCTGCAACAAAGTCCATGAGCATTGCTCCCCCTACCTTCTTGTGAAACTCAAGAGAGGGAGGTCCTACAGAAACTATAGGCTGCGCACCAGGACCTGCAACTTTCCCATCCTTATTGGCTCCCAGTCCAGGATTGACAGGAACATGTTACGCTCACCTGTATCCTCGGGGGCGCCACACGATACTGGATAGAGGTCTAAGCGCTATCCTGGACTCCTCTCTGCTTGGTTATGTGCCAGATGTTGGGTAGCGGCTATAACAGGAGAAAGGAGGGATATGATACTGGTTCTGTTATGGGTGGACTCCCACCTCCCTCTGGTCCAAATCCCCTCCCTTGGGGTTATTGCTCACCTTAAGTTTTTGTGCGTTGAACTCTCCGTCCTGCGTCTCTGTGCAGGGGCACATGGTTGGTGCGGGTGTTCCGTGGACCTAGTTGCTTCACTGGTCCGTGTGCCCTTATGTCGGGTCCAGACCGACTGTGACTCCGACTCTGCTTGCTGTCTTCCAGGTGAGTTATAATGTCTTTTCCATCTTTATTCTGTCTCTTTCTTTCCCTCCGTTTTCTCTGTCTTCTCGACGTCTTGCTCCACTACTGTCATGATGCTTACCCCCGGGCATCCGGGCCAAGCCCATCAGCCCCGGGAGCAGGCATCCAGGTGCTTACTAAAAGCCCAGCAGCCCCGGCTAGGGGCTGTCTGGGTACAGTCCTGGCGCCATTGGCGCCAGGCTCATGTACATTACTTACCTCATGCAGACCATGCTGCAATGGAGTCATGCCAACGTGAGGCCTGAATGGGACTACTTTACTTCATGGACTATTTTTTACTCGGGTGTGGTTCTGGGGGAACTTCTTACTTGGGACTACTTTGAAGGCTATTTAAACCATGCCCGAACAGCAGCACATGCTTCGCGTTATTCTGCATCCAGCAGCGTAACGCTCACCGTGCCTGCAGTCAGCATCCAGTCTTCTGCAACGCCCGCCTCGAATCCAGAGCTCCTAGAAAAAGAGGAAAGAAGAAGGAAAGGTTAGAACATGGACATTGATTTAATTCCTTACCTGATTCTGGATCCATCACGTCTTTGAACTTGGAAAGGACATTATTTCTGCACGTGTCACATCGCCAGCTACAGCACCGCGCCATACTCACCAGTCCTCACAGTATTTTTTCGATTCGACACTGCCTCCATCATTTTCTTCGCCGGACTCCAGCATCTAGGGGAACAAAAGAAATATAAGGTGAGCCGAGAGAGCCAACAAATACAATCTCTTTTTACCACCATAGACTTACCTGATTTACCACCGGAGGCATTATTCTTTAACATCCCGCAACTTCTTACGCCGCACCTGTAAGGAGAGAGAAAACAACAAGTTAAATACACGCATCTTTTACTGAACAGTGTAGGGTAATACAGACTCTTACCTGAACGCCAACAGCTGCCACAAGACAATCTTCTATTGGACACAGCTGCAACACAAGAAGGGAATGGGACTAGAGTGAACATCGGACATATTGAACTCTTTGGACTTTATACTTACGGGTTCTCGCCAGGAACCTCGGAGTCAATGTTCATCCGGAACTCTTACAACGCCTTCAAACCAGTGAAGTAACTGGTATCTACACGCCCCTGCATTCCACGCAGGATGGAGAGCTCATCATTCAAAAACATAAGGTGAGATTACTGAAAGGGAACATCGGAGGTGATTAGTGGGGAGAACAGTGGGGTGCCATTACTAGAATCCAAAGGTGGCTAAATCCCTTTCTCCACTTGCAGGAGAATACTTCTACGGGTCAAGCAGACGAGATTAGACAGGCCAGTCCAGTCTGTCATCTCTGCACTACGCTTCATGTTGGAGGAGACCGCAGCTGTCCGGGTCCGATCGACGCCCCTGTGGGAGCCAGGTGAGCGTAACAGAACGCAAAGCCTATCTACAAATCCCCACCCGGGCGTTATGGAAACCTCAGAAACCGACCAACTAGCCCAATTATTAGGGGAACTTAGGGCGGAAGTGCACTCCACTAGACAACTGCTGCAAAACCAAGCTGGGCAAACACCCCTACCTGGACTCGGGGGGAACCCAACTCCTGTTTCATCGAGCAATCCTGTGCAAGTAATTCTACCAGGGACTATTCCTTTAGCTCCACCCGAACGCTTTGCTGGGGACCCAAAAAGGTTTGCAGTGTTTATGAACCAATGCAGCTTGCACTTTTCATGCAGACCTGGAGCTTTTCCAAATGACCAAGCCAAAGTAGCCTTTGTACTATCATATCTTAGTGGCAGCGCAGCTGATTGGTCAATTCCACTAGTCAACCAGGATGACCCTCTTCTTCGGGATTTTCAGGGTTTTCAAAGGAACATGGAAAGACTATTTGCCAGACATTCACAGGGACAGGCCCTGGATAACAAACTTTTATCCCTACGACAGGGTAACCAGGATCTGCTAACCTATATCGCAACCTTCAATAGGTTGGTGGTGGAAACCGGATGGCCTGAGGAGAAACGAATTACATTATTTCATCTTGGACTTCGGGGAGAACTCAAAGATGTTTTGGCTCAAGTTGTGAACCGACCTCAGGATTGCGCAGAATATATAGACTTAGTGGTCCAGTTAGACCACCGACTTCGGAATAGAAAGGCTGATCGAGCGAAGTTTGAGAATCGGGTATGGGTTAAACCCAACGTTAACCCCAAAGGAACAGATGCATCAGAACCTATGCAGATCGTGGGGTTAAAGGACCCTTAACTCAAAAGGAAAGAGAAAAGAGACGGCAGATGCAATTTGTTAGGCAGAAACCTGTGCAGTTCCCTTAGGGACCACTGCAAAAGGCTTAAGACTACAGGTGTTGGCAGTAAACCCAATTGGTAGCAGTCTGCACCACCCAGATTTACCTGGTAGCTGTGGCTGAGCAGCCAGACTTCTCTCAAGAAGAGTTAGACAGTATATAGAGTATACAAGATAGGTACCAAAATACAGTAGCACAAGCAAACACTGACCAGAGCTTTGATATAAAGTATAGAATTATTTATTTAAAGACACACTTGAAACACTCCAGCACTATTATTGTAAGCAAGTTCAAAAACACAGTCACTATTAATATATATACATCCCTTATTCCTTATTAGACAAGTCTTAGTTAACACCACTTATTTTCAGACAGAGGTGAGCGCTTAACTAAAGATGGCACTCCAATAAGTTATCAAAAAGGGAGGAAAAAGGCAGAAATTAGAAAAGCACACAACACAATACTTTAGAAGCACTCAGCAAGGCAGGAAAGTCAACGTCTACTTGTAAGCAAAAATTTCAGAGGCCCAGCTCCCTCTTAGAGGGGGTAGAACACCAATGCACCCAAGATCACACAGTTTTAAAAGGCTTGAAATGTTTTGCAGAGAGTTTAAAATGGAATTAGTTCAGCTCAGAAAAGTTCAGTTAGCCAGCCTAGGGCCAACCCAAGTGGTAAATTGAGGATTTACGAGACACCCCACACAGACCGTTGCGAGGGAGGCCAGGCGGACACAGTACCTTGAAAGTGGGGAGAATCCTCCAGCGGGGGCAGTTGTTCCTGGCAGTGAGTACAAGTCATGGCGTCGTCCAGAGGAAGAGAAGATCTCAACGTGGAGGAAAGCTGAAGGTCGTTGCACTGCCAGGGAAGAAACCAGCCACGGAGTTCTCCGGTTAAAAGGTACTACCCTTTTATTCGCGGTAGTGGTAAAACGTGGTATCCCGGTTGCCGGGGTGCTTGGCACAGGTAAGGCGGCCACGAGATGCTCCGGGGAGGCGAAAAAGTGGGCAAACTGGTTATCCCCAGCAGTCCAAGGAAGAAGACTCTTCGGGATGAAGATCTCCTCTGTCGTTGGAAGAAGTGGTGAGTCGGTTCAGCAGGGCTCCACCAGTGGTGTCATCGTTGCAGGTCGGCTCAGCTTCTCCCTCTTCTGATTCTTTGGTCCTGTGGCGACGTCTGAAGTCCCAGTCCCCAAAGCCCTGCTTTTATGCAGAAAGCCCCCATTCATCAGTCCTAGCTGTCACTCAAACATGCTAAGTGGTGAGCCGGGCGGCTCACCACTGGGCCAATCACACAAGAGTGCGACTTGAGTTACCGAGGCAACTCAGTCCAGGGTGCCTGAACCCCCCTCCCACACATCCTGTAGACCCAGACAGAGTGGCACCACTTTTGGAGGCTTCTGTGTAGAAGCCCACCAAAAAGTGGAACAAAGGGCTCGACTTGGGTTGGAGTTACAGAGGCGAACACAAACGGCATTTTAAAACCAAGTTCTGGCAAAAAGACCCAACCAGGGAATAAATATTAAATAAATAACCCGGCGGTATCTTTAACATTGCACCAAAAAGTCGTGCGTTTAAAATGAATAGGAAAATCCCATAGAAAATATTCCGGTGGAATATTTCGCGTGGTAACCACTGCCACCAGCCAGAAACTCGACGAGGGGGGACTGCACAGTGCCCCCTCGAAAAACAGACCCAGAGACAATCTAATTACCCCTACCAGTACCACAATATGATGGTTTGTACTGGTTCTGTTCCCAATTTAAGACTAGTAAAGTCAATGGGGACTTTACATGCCCTGGGAGACAGTACTCAGTCCCAGGGTATGGAGTCTATGTTTGGGGGTCACTATGACACCCCTGTGTTACTGCACTGAGGGTGCTGTGTAACACACTTACCAAAAACCACATGAAACCCTATGGAGTAAAAGACCCCATAGCCCATAAAACACATTACAAAGTCAAAGGATATCTCAAATCATGTCTAAGAGTGGGAGAAAAATAGTCTCATTCTTAGCAGGAGAAAAAAATAAACCCCAAAAATCCAGCAAAGCTGCTGGGGGACTCACTAGGTTTGGGAAATTAGCCTTAACAGAGAATTCTCCCTAACAGAATTGTGTCTGTTTTGTGGAACCTCAGGACATTTTCTACGGGATTGCCCTATAAAACCACCCAAGAAAGTAGTAGGAGTTGCTGACAAAAGCCGAATAGAGTCTGATTCGAGAAACAACTACGCATGACAAGCATAGAGGTCCACATGCCGAGCTTAAAGAAGGACACTCAGACCTCGCACCTAATCATACCAATGGTCCTTATTGATCCAAGGCAACCATCACGTATGCACGCAGTAAGGGCATACATTGATAGTGGGGCCGTAGGAAACTACATGGACAACGAATTGGCCTCAAGGATGAATCTACCCCTTTGTAAAAAGACCACTTCGGATGTCATCACCACAGTCGATGGAACTGAAATTGCCTCTGGGCCCGTAACTCATTCCACTACTGAGATGACACTGTTGGGTCAAGATGGGCATCGAGAAACTATTGTGTTTGATTTAATCAAGGCCCAGCAATTCCAAATAATTCTGGGAATGCCATGGTTGGAAACACATAATCCTTGTATTGAATTGCGAGAGAAGAGAGTGACCTTCCCGGATTGTGCACACACCTGTTACCCGGAAAAAACCTTGAACAAAGGCCTGGCCACAGTCACTAATCCAGTCGTGCAGTTACCTCAGTAATATCAAGAATTTCAGGATGTTTTTAAAAAAGAAAAGGCAAACACCTTACCACCTCACAGACCATACTATTGCCAAATCGACCTCGTACCCGGTGCACAACCTCCATGCAGTAGGATCTACGCCCTTACGGAACCCGAAAATCTTCACCTACGACAATACTTGGACCAATACCTTGCTAATGGCTTCATTCGTCCATCCAAGTCTCCTGCATCCTCAGCTTTATTCTTCGTGCCTAAAAAGGAAGGTGACCTTAGAACGTGCATAGACTACCACGCATTAAACCAGATTACGGTAAAAGAACGATACCCATTGCCTCTGATCCCCAAATTACTAGACCAAGTAAAGGATGCTTGTATCTCCACTAAGTTAGATCTCCGAGGGGCATATCATCTGGTACGTGTAAAGAAAGGCGATGAATGGAAGACTGCCTTTCGCACCAAGTACGGGTTATTCGAATACCAGGTGATGCCCTTCGGGTTGTGCCATGCACCAGCAGCCTTCCAGTATTTTATGACTGATGTCCTTAGTAAACTCATTGACGTCTGTGTTGTCGTATACATAGACGATATTCTAGTGTACTCCACATCAGAATCAGACCATGTTAAGCACGTTTGTGCAGTCCTTGAGAAACTATGCCAGCATAAGTTATACGCAAAATTGGAGAAATGTGTTTTTCATTCTACAGAAGTTGAATTTCTTGGATTTATCCTGACTCCAAAAGGAGTTCGAATGGACTCTCGAAAGGGGGATGCAATCCTCAAGTGGCCATCACCCAGTTCAGTTAAAGGGGTACAAAGTATGCTTGGATTTGCTAACTTCTATCGCAGATTTATTCCTGAATTCTCACATATTGTACACCCCATCACAGCACTTTTGCGAAAAAACAAACGCTTCTTGTGGACTGAATAGGCTGAAAGAGCCTTCCAAGAGCTAAAATTGAAATTCACGTCTGCACCTGTCTTAAAGCATCCACGCCTTGAGCTTCCATACATAGTTGAAACCGATGCATCCAGTTTATCCATGGGAGCTGTCCTGTCCCAGAAGGATCCTGAAACCGGTCAACTTCATCCAGTAGCATTCTGGTCAAGAAAGTTCTCGGCACCCGATATAAACTATGCGGTTACTGATAAAGAGTTACTAGCCATCAAATCTGCCTTCAAAGCTTGGCGGCATTATCTTCTCGGTGCCAGGCATACCATCACTGTAATCACCGATCACATGAATTTGCAGTATTTGAAAACAGCCAAGACCCAATCATCGCGTCAACTTCGATGGGCATTATTCTTTGGCAAGTTCGATTTCGTGATCACTTATCGTCCAGGTTGTAAAAACGCAGATGCCTTATCCCGAATAGGGATGGGAGAAGCATATTCGAACCCGGAACCAGTGCCTATAATTTCAGAACAAAGAATTCTTTGCATAACTACTCTTCAGTCTTTAGAAGATATTCATTTAAAAATCCAACAAATTTTCGATCCTACAGCCCTGCAGGACTGGGTAAAGAAAGGCAAAGATTATTCAGTTAGCAATGACCTACCTTACTATCAAGGGCGTCTATTTCTACCACACAAGGAACTACAAGGAAGGACACCCAGGTATCGCAAAAACTGAAGCTCAAATTAAAAGACAATTCTGGTGGCCCACCTGGCGAAAAGACGTAAAATCATTTGTGCTATCTTGTGGTTTCTGCGCCCAAAACAAAAGCCAGAAGAAAAAAACTGCTGGTCTTTTACAACCTTTGGATATTCCACCTACACCATGGCATACTTTGTCTTTAGACTTTATTACTGATCTACCTCCATGTAATGGATTTAACACCATTCTAGTTATTGGTGATCTTTTTTCCAAGATGGTCCACTTTATTCCTTGAAAGGGATTACCTTCCGCTTCAATTTTGGCCAAGGAATTTCTCAAAAACATTGTTCGAATACATGGATTTCCTTCTGTATTGGTCTCTGACCGAGGTAGTCAATTCATTTCGCAATTTTGGAAGAGATGTTGTCAATTAGCACAAATCGACGTGAGGTTATCAACCAGTCACCATCCTCAGACCGATGGTCAGACGGAGAGGACCAACCAGACTCTTGAACAGTACCTACGTTGCATGCTACACCAAACCGAAAGCAATTGGAAGGATATTTTATGGACTTCCGAATACGCAAACAATAACTCTGTACATTCAGGAACCGGACAAAGCCCCTTTTATACCATATATGGACATCATCCTCGAACCTCAGAACTTGATTCGCCTCAACACTTAGAAATTCCTGCCGTGAATCATTTGCACTCTACTATTACACAAGCCTTTAAGGAAGCAACAGAGCATTTGAAACAAGCGAAAGAGAAATAAAAGAAAAATGCTGATCAACATAGAAGTGATGCTCCACAATACCAGATTGGGGATCAAGTTTGGCTGGCTACAAAACACATACCTCTAAAAGGGACTCAGACTTTTAATCCTAGATACTTGGGACCTTACACTATTAAGGCCATTATCAACCCGGTGGCCGTCAAATTGGAATTACCCTCTAATATGCGGATTCATCCTGTCTTTCATGTTTCACTCCTGAAACCAGTTCATCCCGGAACAAGACTAGCCAAACCACCCGACCCCATCCTAATAGATGGGGAACCTGAATTCGAAGTTAAAAATATCCTGGACTCTAAAATGGTTAAATCAAGACTTTTTTATTTAATCGACTGGAAGGGTTACAGACCACAAGAAAGGTCATGGGAGCCTAGTGACCACGTTCATGCACCTCGGTTGGTGAAAAGATTCCATCGGATCATCCCAGACAAACCAGGACCCAGGGGAAGAACATCTTTAGGAGGGGCCTTGGGAGGGAGTGCTGTCATGATGCCTACCCCCGGGCATCCGGACCAAGCCCATCAGCCCAGGGAGCAGGCATCAGGTGCTTACTAAAAGCCCAGCAGCCCTGGCTAGGGGCTGTCTGGGTACAGTCCTGTCACCATTGGCACCAGGCTCATAGAGGAAATCAGTCCTGGCGCCATAGGCGCCAGGCTCATGTACATTACTTACCTCATGCAGACCATGCTGCAATGGAGTCAAGCCAACGTGAGGCCTGAATGGGACTACTTTACTTCAGGGACTATTTTTTACTCGGGTGTGGTTCTGGGGGAACTTCTTACCTGGGACTACTTTGAAGGCTATTTAAACCAGGCCCGAACAGCAGCACATGCTTCGCGTTATTCTGCATCCAGCAGCGTAATGCTCACCGTGCCTGCAGTCAGCATCTAGTCTTCTGCCACGCCCGCCTCGAATCCAGAGCTTCTACAAAAAGACGAAAGAAGAAGGAAAGGTTAGAACACAGACATTATATTAATTCCTTACCAGATTCCGGATCCATCATGTCTTCGAACTTGGAAAGGACATTATTTCTGCATGCGTTGCATCGCCAGCTACAGTGCCGCGCCATACTCACCAGTCCTCACAGCATTTTTTTTCGATTTGCCGAACTCCAGCATCTAGGGGAGCAAAAGAAATATAAGGTGAGCCGAGAGAGCCAACAAATACAATCTCTTTTTACCACCATAGACTTACCTGATTTACCACCAGAGGCATTATTCTTTAACATCCCGCAACTTCTTATGCCGCACCTGTAAGGAGAGAGAAAACAACAAGTTAAATACACGCATCTTTTACCGGACAGTGTTGGGTAATAGAAACTCTTACCTGAACGCCATCAGCTGCCACAAGACAATCTTCTCTTGGACCCAGCTGCAACACAAGAAGGGAATGGGACAAGAGTTAACATCGAACATATTGAACTCTTTGGACTTTATACTTATGGGTTCACGCCAGGAACCTCGGAGTCAATATTCATCCGGAATTCTTACGCCGCCTTCGAACCAGTGAAGTAACTGGTATCTACGCGCCCCTGCATTCCATGCAGGATGGAGCGCTCATCATTCAAAAACATAAGGTGAGATTACTGAAAGGGAACATCGGAGGTGATTAGTGGGGAGAACAGTGGGGTGCCATTACTAGAATCCACAGGTGGCTAAATCCCTTTCCCCACTTGCAGGAGAATACTTCTACGGGTCAAGCAGACGAGATTAGGCAGGCCAGTCCAGTCTGTCATCTCTGCACTACGCTTCATGTTGGAGAAGACCGCAGCTGTCCGGTTCCGATCGACGCCCCTATGGGAGCCAGGTGAGCGTAACAACTACGCTGTTCCCTAACAATTTCTCTTTTTGTTTTCACAGGGATGGTTGCAATCTCGGAATTGCCGCACCGATGGCAAAGACCACAGTGAGTTATTAATGCGCAGAGCGCTGCGCTGTTTATTGGTGTTAATTGCTAACCTGTGTTCTATTCCCTTCTTTGTAAAGGTTGCAGTGATGTTCTGGAGTGATGGGTGATCAAAGCGCTGCTTGCCCAGGTAAGTGCTTTGTTAATGCTGACCTTGTTCCTTCTCCCTTGCAGGTTGCGGAAAAACCCGGAGATGGGCGAGGTAAGAGAAGCACAGGGTGCTGCAAGGACTCGCTGCTTGCCCAGGTAAGAATTGTTATTAATGCTGTCCTAGTTTCTTTACCTTTGCAGGTTGCGGCGAACTCCGTAGATGAGCGAGGTAAGCGAAGCGCAGGCTGGATTCAAGACCGGTTACTTCACAAGTAAGTGTTCTTGCTCGCTAATGCTGTACTTGTTCTTCCGGGTATTAATGGAATCAGGATCTAGGGCTTCAGGATCGGGCCGCCAGAGAAGCAGATGAGCAGGCGCTGGACACATTGAGCATTACGCTGCAGGAGTGCAGAATAACGAGAAGCGTGTTCTGCTGTTTGGGTGTGGTTTAAATAGCCCAGGTAAAGTAGTTGCAGGCCAAGTAGTTCCAGGTCCAGCCACACCCAAAACACTAGGCCGCATGGCTTGGTTCTAAAGAACTGAGCAGTGTAATAGGCCTCCGTGTAGGATTAAGGTCCAAAACTGGTATTGCTTTATTTCTTATAACTGTCTCCATGTATGTTTCTGATGGAGTTTTAAGGCCCTTGGGGCCAGTGCGAAGGGCTTTAGCCCCACTGCTGCCAGAGGGCTGTTATACCTGATGGGGTCAGGGGCATGGATCGTGACAAACATGCACCTAGACGCACATACACATGTGCACTTGTACAGTAAACTGCACCACCTTTGCGATGCTCCCAAGACTGCCACCAGGGGGTCACTTGCACACCACACCACCTAGGCACCCACCTCTATGGCCTATCCTCCCCAGGACACCCTCCAAACTAATGCATCTACCCCCAACCCTACCAAGGTACCCAAAACCACCAACAAAACTATCACACAATTGACATTGCTGAAGGGGGGCCTCATCATGGTGATAGTCATTACTGCACATGCCCTTGACATAAATGATATTATTACCACCCTCAAACTTGACCTCTTGGCCATCATGGAAATATGGTTTCAGGCGGCCTTGGGTCCAGCATTATCACTAGCAATCCCCACTGGCTATGTTATACATAGGAGCAACAGACCTGACTGGAGGGAGGAGAGTTGTAGCTTTGATTTCCAAAGAGTCTCTTCCCATCAGACACTTGACAACATCACTGGACAGGAACTGCAACCTGCTATGCACCAAAATTGCCATCTTGCACATGGAAAACCCTTTTTTTATCACCCTCGAGGCCCTATCCTCTCCTTTGAGGAGGATCTTCTACATATACTAGGCTCCTACATCAAGCCCACCTCTAAAACAATTCTACTAGGAGACTTGAATCTTGGTCTTAATGACCCCTCCAACATCCATGGTAACAATGGTGTAGAGGAGCACACCTTTTTTAATTTTGCCTTCTGGTTTTGAAATGGTTTCTCAAACGAAATACGAATACCGTTTTATCAACAGCCCACGCAGAAAACTGCCACTGCGCTTTAAGGAAGGGAGCAGGCGTAGAGCCAAACTGCACTGAACAAGCAGAACTGACACATTCAAGATGTTTTAAAGAAGACAAAATCTTCAATGTTACAGGTATACCAGGTCAAAGTGAATATTTATGAAAAGTATAAAAACAGTAAAAATACAATTTGAAGGTATTGATCAGAAATATATATTGATTTAATTGTCAGGACATATTTCATTGAAACAAGACATTGGTCCGTACCTGATGAAGGGCCTTTAGAGCCCGAAACGCGTCGTGCATTAGAGAATTCCACAAATAAAAGGGCATTCTGCCAGAAGCTAAAGGAAAGTCTTATAAATGGACTAATGTTTCACTGAGCCATAGGAAATGGACTGTAAAATGAAGAAAGTGTGAATTTGTTTCGCATGATGTGTTTACCATATTAAAATGTTTCAAGTATTTTTGTTTTAATATTGTATTCAGATTGGGGCATGTAAAGCATGAGGTAATGCCAAACTGTAGAAAGATTTACATTTTGAGTATTCAAGAAACTTGAAAACTGATGTGTGACCTCTGCCACCATCGTTTATACTTTGTGTTTAAATAAATAAAACATGAGAAAAACTGCAAATTAAACAGAGAGAGAGTACTCATTTTGCATAGTTTTATGCTCAAAAGTGTGCACGGAGCCTAGGTCATTTTCGTTAAAGTGATCCCAAAAACTGTTCCCTCCGACATCAATGCCATCTCAGTAGTCAACTCGCTCAGCGTACTGGGATTTATACATAGTATCAGTGACCCCACCGATGACAAAGGCTGCATCTTAGATTTAATGGCAGACCTTAATTGCCAGATCGCTATCTGCGCCAACACCCCCTGACTCTGGTCTCACCACCAAATTGTGTCTTTCACCATCTCGCCCACGACCCGCTCAACCCCTTCCACTGCTGCCATGCCTTCCACACTCGCCTGCAGTGCCCGCAAACTCACGAAAGACACCATCACCCCATTGCTACAGGAACTGCATCCTCTAAAACTCCATACGAATGACCCTATCGTACTAGCGGACCACTTCTCCAAGACACTCACCACTGCTGTAGACACTGTTGCACCCGTAGCTCCCCGCAAGCCCAAACAAGCAAGACATGCCAATGCCTGCTTTACTGCTGAGCTCCTACAGCTATGTGCCAATAAACACACTGCAGAAGCCAATTGGAGAAATAGTCCTGCAGACACTAAATAAAATTCTGTTTTCCACAGATGCTGAAATGTATACAGAAGCTATTACCACGTCAAAAGCCACCTCATATTACCTTGAGAATTGCTGATGCCAAATCTAGCATACATGAGATATTTACCATACTAGAAGAAGGAGAAATACTAGCGGCACCTCCACCTGCCATCACAAAAAACAAAGCTTGCTGCACAGAAATACAAAATGCCATGCTGAAGAAAACAGACCTACTACACAAGAGAATTCACCACAAACAATCCCTACTTAAATGCCTACCAGTGCCCACATAGCACACACACCAGCTCATGCTATTGAGATCATTGAACAGACCCTGTTGTTCAATTTGAGCCCTGTCTCCGAAGCGGAGCCCGCTGCCATCCTAAATAGCCTAAAACCAGTCAAGTCCAAAGGTGATGTCTGCCCAGCCTACATTGTCAATGACTGCGCAGAAGCCCTGGTTCCATACATCTCCAGATTCATCAACAAGTCCTTTGCGACCTGCCGAGTACCTTCCAGCCTTAAAGAAGCCAGGGTTCTCCCATTGATCAAGAAAGTCTTGCTTGACCCATCCATTCCAAACAGCTACGGGCCCATCACATTCACCCCTTTTCTGTTGAAAATTGTAGAGAGAGCGATTTACACTCAAATTGACCAATTTCTTGAGACACACCACATCCTCAGAACACACTAATCGGGCATTTGAGCAGACCAGATCAGCCCTTCCCGACTCGAAGAACCAACTGGATGAGTTCTGAGACAGGGGCATTCCTGCCCTCCTCCTTCTCCTGGATCTCTCTGCTGCGTTTCGACCTGGTCGACCATGAAATGTTGTGACGCCATCTCAACACTGTGGTCCATTTCTCACATGAAGCTACGGCCTGGGTTGCATCATTCTTGGGGGACAGATCCATGAGAGCATTTGCTGACAACGCCAGTGTTCCCCCAGAGCCCACCCATGCAGAGTGCTTCAAGAATCGTGCGTATCCCCCACCCTCTACAATATATGAATCAAACCCATTTTCGATCTGCTTGATTCATACACCAACTATGCAATGACAGCAAAACTCTCCTCCCCCTGTCCAGCAACTACTCAGATGACACGTACATCCAAAACAAAGGGTTCTCGACAATCCAGGCATGAATGGCCACTCTGTCTGAATGACGAAAAGATAGAGATCCTTCTAGTCCGACCATCAACTGTAATCAAGAAACTCAACCCAATATGCATCTGTCAACATTGATGGCATCGTAATCCCAGTATCCTCCTCAGTTAAGACTCTAGGAGTGTGTCAGGTGAATGCCATCACCTCAACTCCCCCCTTCACTGCAAAATGTATCGATGCCACCAGATTCTTAATCTTGCAGTATAGCCACCACACCAATGCCCAAGCAATCATGGGAGCAAGGCTAGACAACTGTAAAGCCCTGTTTGCTGGCACCTTGCAACACAACCTTAGAAAAATTCAGGTGATCCAGAACAATGCCATCAGAGCTGCCTTCAACATATCCAAAAGGGAGCACATCTCTGGCACCAGGAAGGAGGCGCATTGGCTCCAATTTGTGGACAGATCATTTTCAAGACCTTATTTATTACACACAGATGCCTGTCCAAGATCACCAGAGCCCATTCAGACAGGCCCCTCAGATCAGCATATAGAAGCAGATGTATGCTATCTAAATTCAAAAGAGCCAAAGCCAGAGGGGCACGCTTTCCTACCTTTGTGGCTAGACAATGGAATGCACACCCACCCCCAACCCTCCACCCCGGCTCTGAGAGCAGAACAATCATACTCGGTGTTCAGGAGAACACTGAAAACCCGGATTTTCAATTAACTTTAAAGTGAAGCACTCACCCCTAGCAGTGAAGGACTCGCCCCTATTGTCTTTCCGTTTCCTCTACTGCTTTCATTTCTCTCTCTTTTCATTTTATTATTTTCTCCTCTCACCTAAGATTCTGTGTAACTGGTTGTAACAGCACCTTGATGCCTCCAGGTTTAGTGTGCTTTGTAAATGAAAAAATAAATGAATAAACCAAGAGGGCAGAGAGCTGTGGAATAGTGCTTGGGTAATATGGGGATTATCCCTTGATTTTGAAAGTATACTTTCAAGGCTACACTTATGTAAGAGGAAATAATTAAGTGATGGGGTTAGCTCTGAATACGGTAAAGCGAGTTTTTCTGGCACTGCTAAATAAACATACTTTTTTAAAATAAATTCATTTTCAGACAATTTGTTTTCTTATAAAAAATATGTTTTAATTTCTTCATTTAAAAGGATCTGTATATATTTTTATTGTTTACTTTGCTGTCAGTGTAAAACTAGTTATATTTACTAGTTATATTTACTGCTTCATTTCTACAGCTTCTTTTTCAGTCTGGGTTATTTTTCCCTAGTCAATAGCTTAGAACCTTTTTCATTGATGCAGTCAGGCAAAATACAAGATTATGGTAATATTCATATAAGTGTTTTGTGGTGTTGATCGAAGGAAAAACAGTACATTGATTCATGAGCTGTATATCATGAGTCCTTGCAATTGGCGTAACCACTTTGTGTTGGTCAGGCTTGTACCGACTTCTTGGGTCCTGATCAAACTTTCCCTTGAGAATGGAAAATGTAGTGTGCCTTTGCAAAAATGACAACTTTTATCAGGATCCTTTACAGTAGGAGTTGACGTGTGACGATAAGTACACTTCACCATTGAAAACTATGAGGAAATGGGCAGAAGGGGATTGTCAGTGCCTCGACTGGAGGGCACCTGCTGTCTTCAAATCAGCACACCTCATGACGAATAATGGCCTGGCATACTGATTAAGGAATTGGAGCTCTCTTTTGGTGACTACGGGCCTCATCATGAGTTGGGCGGTAACGCGGCGCTAATAGCGCTGGCGCTCTCTGCCCTACCGCCAAACCCACCGGCGCTATTAGCGGCGGATCACGGGTTTGGCGGATTTGGAAATCCCCATTCCCCATTGAGCCCATTTGGGAATGCCCCTTTCCCCATTGGGCTCAATGGGGAAATTTCACACTCATACCGCCGGCGGATTTCCCGCCGGCGGTATGAGCGCAAATTTTCGGCGTATTTCCCCCCAGAAATCCGCCAAGGCCATGATTTGGGGGACCCTTAAATCCGGCGGTAACAGCGCTACCTCCGGATTTAAAGGTTACCGCCAAACTCGAGATGAGGACCTACATATTTACAGAAAGTACATTACCTGTGGCCAAGTCATTGAGCAAAAAGCTCAACACTTTTCCTACATCAGTGATATAAAAGAGGCGAGGAGGGAGACCTGCAATAACGTTAAAGATAGTTGAAAGTATGTGACAGCCAAGGGCGCCCACAACTCCCCAGGACCGCAATGAAAATAATGTGCATTAAGTTTCAGGTGATTGAGAGAGAAGTCCATGATTAGAATAGCGCGGTTTTAAAACCCATCACATTTCGTTTCTCCCCTCCACCCCCCAGGTTTATTGTATGAGATTGACAACTGGGCCCAGATACACCTTTATAAAGATACAGTGGTGGGTCCATCAGTACTTATAACATATATTAACACAGTGTCCCTGTCTAGCTGAGCAATATCCGAAGGCCTACCAAGCTTTTGTTGGACGTCCCGAGAACGTACAAGGAGATCAATTCTGGAGTACATTGTGTGGAGCCCCTCATTGGGTATTACAGGGGCAGGGTGCTGCTATATATGGAAAGAGGCTGCAATGCTGCTCGCAGGGCCTTCAGTTTAATGGCAATGCATTTCGTATTTTATATTTAGGGCAATACTATCAAGTCTTAGCAGTTTTTGATATCGATGTACATTTTCATTTAAACAACATTTTTTGAATCGTCTCTGATATTCTGTGTCGTGTTCTTTATGCATTGTTTCTATTAGTGAGTATATTGATTACATTAATTTTGCATACTGATTTTAATTATTGAGTCTATTGATCTTAAACAGTATTGTATGTTGCATGTTTTAATAATGTAACTTTTATTTTGGAATTTATCTTTTTTTTTTCTTTTTTGAATTATAAATGTAATGTTAAGGTTTTTGTTAACCAAATACACCTTAAATAAATAAACAAATTATGAACTTATAAAGTTCTGCTTTGCTTCCCAAAGCTAGGCCCATTAGCAACAAATAACCAAATAATTAGAATAACAGTAATAATAATAATAATAATTTCTAGTCCACTCTAACTAGGGCTGGAATAACAACGGGCCAGCCATGCTACCCCCTGTTCAAGGCATAGAAAAGCGTAGGACTTTGAGCCACACCATTAAAAAGGAAAGCTGCTTCAGGGTGCACGTGCACTGCTCGAGCAATCAGATTCCTTCATTGCCAATGAGGGAACTCTCCCTTGTGAAGGTGCGCCTGCAGAGCGTGTGGAAGCAATTTAGGGGGCCTTGCTGCCTCTTCAGTAACCCAATGTGCGCCCCATTAGTGCACAATGCATATGTATAGGAGGCACACGGCAGAAAGAAAGAAGGACAACTTGTTACTGTTCCCTTACAAAAATGCACCGCTTCCTCAATCCTGTTGTTTCTAAGGTGAAGATGTTTTCCAGAATGGAAAGCTCACATATTGACCACCTTTTTGTTCCCACGACGGTCAGAATGATTTGAAGGAAGGAGGTGAAAATATTATTTAAAATCAAGGTATCCTTCAACCCAAGCCAGTCTATTGTATTATTCAATTATACACACAGCTTCTCAACTTAGACCAGACGCAGGCAAGGCAATTCATTTGGGATATGTCTCAATTAAAGTAACACCATGAAGTATGCAATATGCACGGTTTAATATAGTAGCATCTATAGTGAACTTTTAAGAAAACCTACGGAGATGAAGCTCTTTTGAAATGAGGCCTCCTGCTGTGGCCGTGAAACATGCTGAGCCATTATGAAAACCTATAGAACATTGAATGGTCAGCAAACCGAAAAACAATGCAGCGCAAAAGCACATTAGTGAGCTCTGGTGTTCAAACAGATGTGACCGCTGTGACAAGTTCTAATTTGAATCAATTTCCCTCAGAATGATGACAGCTTCAGGGAACAATCATCTGCTCAGTGACCTGAGACATATTCCAGCAAAGGCTCCACAGGGCTTCACACTGCAGCTGCATAATGAGCTGCACGCCCTGTGACCGGCAGCGAGAAACTCACTGATGTGATTAACTGTTAGCGTGCGAAAAGAAATGCACGGTGTCCTCGGGAGGGTGCATTCTTCTTAGTAGTGAGGTCGAGTGGACTCAGGGTGACTGGCAACATTTGGCCTGGGTGGGGTGTTGGGGGGGTTGGGTAAGTCTAATTTTCTGACACATAGTGCAGAGGCCCAAGCCCACAATGCAGAACCCCAAATTCTAGAAGAGGTCAACTCAATACCAATATCTCCCCCTCCCACACCTCCTGAAGTATATATTGTACAAATCATTGACAGTACTTTCCTTTTATGTAGAATATCTTTCAGTTGTTTATGGTTTCTTAGTGACCCCAGCCATAGGGGGACCTCGCTCAAATACCAAACATAGTACATATAGTTCACAGGGATAATATCATTTGGTGAAGAGGGAAAGCTGGGATTGGAACCCAGGTTTCCTCATGTCCTGGTTTGCAATTTGACAGCAGCCTGCTTCTCCTCCCATCCCATCTTTAGTTTCACACCAATGTAAAGATGTGGTAAAGCTAGAGAGTTTATTCTAGAGCCGTGCATTGCTGAACTGAGGGGTCTGATGGCACTCAGAGACAAACATGAGCTGGCACAGCAAAAGACCCAAATCTTGTTTCCTGACTCCCTTCAGCCCATAAAACGAAACCCATGCCTACACCCTGTCTACCCACCCCCACAACATAAGACCCTCACTTGGCAACCTGCATCCCCACCAGTGAGTGTAATATAAATGGTAACAATTATAATTTTTCATGGAATAATACAATGCATTAGAAAGCCATACTTTCTACAAATAGTTAAGGAAAATAGGTAACAGTGATGAAAGGTGATTTGCTCAGGATTACATAATGTGTGAAGTGTAAAAGGTGGGAATATGAGTCGTGGCTTGCTGATTCAACACTTTCCAATATAGAACAGGTGAGACTTCCCCTTCTCCTTCTTTGATATTACAAGCAACAAACCACTTTCTGCAAAGTTGATATTCAAGGGCGAAACTAAATACACAGTTAAAAATTCTAGATTTAAAAGCACCAATGTAAATACAAGAGGAAAGCCAATTAATGCTGTGTATCTTGAGGCAAATACATCTGAGAGTACACACAAATGTACTGACTAAGATTATAATTATTATTATAATGAAAATTCACTATAATTGTAATCTTAGTCTGTACAATTGTGTGTGCATTCAAAGCACCAAGTCACATGATAATGCAACTGGAAAAATATTAGAGTATCTTAATTGAAAGATATGCTCATAAAGCAGGTACATTTTACTTCATCAGAAAAATGAAACAGGTTGAGTCTGTCCCACAATATGGTGCAATACCATGCGGGTCAGGAACAGGTCTCAGCAGCAGTCAATAAACCTGCTGAATTACCTTTCCAGTTGTGTGCCTCTGTTTCATGTACCCTATTTCCTTACCCATTACCCTCTTGTGTCCTTCCCTTGCACCACATTGTCGATGCCCCCCTGTTACTTACAATTAGCTTTCAGTTCTCTATTCCCATTTTACTATATCCTTTAACCCTTACCTCAATTCCCTCCCTTACTTTGCAGGCAACACAGTAGACCACCTTGATCTGCTAGTCAACCTTTGCCAGACATGACAAGAAGCCATGGTTGGGGTCTTGCTGGTAATTGTGGCTATGGGGTCTGCACTTGGACAATACAGCGAAAGATGCTGAGGGAACTTGGCTATTATTGTGCTTCTTCGCTGCACTTTCTTGGAGAGTCGGCTGCCTCTTTTAATTCATGGAAGAAGAGGGAACATGAAGGGGACTCCACATGTGATCTGTTGATGGAGAGGGAGCAAGAGTCACTTTTTATAATTATGTGGCACTCTATATCTTTTTATCCGAATCTGTTGTTGATTAACAATTGTGTCTTTTGTTGGTCACATAAAGAAAGAGTGTTTTTGGATAAACCAATAAAACATTATTGCGGGCTTAGGGGGTCATTCAAAGTTGAGAGGTAATGATTGTACTTTGCACCCAATTCAAGGTTTGATCAAATACCATCAGCAGTATTCCATGGGAATGCAGGCAGTGATATTTTAGGCAGACTTTCTGCAGAACATCCACCTATATTTGCCTTAACCTAAGAGGTGGAGGTAAAAAATCAAAACTGGCCCCACATTTAACATTTAAAAAAAGGTGCTTTCCTTCAGTAGAGTGTACAAGGTTTATACAAAGCAACAGGTTAAGGGCGTGAAAAGGTGAGCATCTCTGATTACCCGCCTCTCACCAGTTTACCCATGTAATGCATAAAAGGGTTAGAATAGACCCTTGTGCATACAAAAACTACAGTAGTGGTATAAGACATTACTATACATAATCTATTTCTATCTTCACATTGATGGAGAAGATGGCTGGAAAATGTTTTTAAAAATCACCTTTTAATGTTACCACCAGCAGAGGCCATATTTCTGAAAAAGCTCTGGACGTATTCCAGAAATACCACCTCCGCTGATGGTAAACTTCGAATTGGGCAGATTTTCAGAAATACTACCAGCAGAGGTGGTAACTTTCTGCAGTGGGTATTTTATTTTAAAAAACATCTACCCAACTTTGAATGACTCCCCCCTTAGTTTGTAGTCTACTAATAATGAATATCTGAATGAAACATCCTCCTGTGCGAGTTTCATCTGTACCAAGAAGCGATGCACATAAACAATCCAAAAGCCATTTCTATAACCACCATATAGTAACATCCATGGGTATTATTGAGGGCCCTATTAACTTTGTATTGGACTCACAAGCCATCACAAAACTCACTAGAACATAGGAGGAAAGATTCTTACAGAACACACTGAGGACACACTTCAGTAAGATAAGGACCCTTACCTCCTTGGCAAGTAGTAGTTGTTATACGGTGCTGTGGATTGTAACAGACCAATGGTGTATGGGGTACAGTGGTGCCAACATTACTATACAGGGTCACAGAATCTGCCATTTAAATGTGTATATTGTAACTGGATGTTATAAACATGCCCCAGCGAGCTGGACTCTTCCCCCTCCCACTCACTGATTGTAGATGCCCATGTGTGTGACACAGCTACAACAGTGCTGAAATGAAGACACGTGCCTTGCCCCATATGCACAGAAGCTGAGCAGGCATTGTAACACTCGGTTCCTTTGAGGCAGGATGGATTCTGAAGGAGTTTGCCTTTTTTAATGATTAGTTTTACATTTTACAGCTCTGGCACAGGAAGCAACAGCCCAGCTAGACACAGGGAAGGTACCACCATGCCCTCTTCCCAGTCTGTCCCAAGCTGACTGCTCTCCAGAGGGATTTGTGCAACTAGTCACCTGTGTGCATTCGAGACATACTGTGCCGGTCCAGAAACAACATTGCTGGTAAGCTTACCGGAACTGTTGTTTCCAGACTGGCACAATACAACTCTGCAGGCGGGTGCCATTCAGACCTGCCAGGCAGAATGGCACCCCCCGCAGAGTCTTTATGGAAGCACTGGCACGATTATTGGACTCTATGGGACTCTATGGGAATGGGGACTTTCAATTTACCGGCGCCTGATTTTACGGGCTGCTGGGGTTGTAATTCCCTGGTTTTACTGGGAAATTAGGAGCCAGTAAATCATTACGGTCTGGCGGCAACCCGCCGGTATCACCGGTATGGTTATTACCGGACCCGTAACCCGTAATGAGGCCCCTAGTGCCTGATTTACAAAAGCTTGGAACACACATTGTAAATCAGGCCCACAATATTAAACAAACTCGTCCAAGCCAACAGTGTTGACTTTTCCAAATGCAGACACACATATATATTTTTAGCATTATAACTTTTGTAAATAATAATTTTCTACAAAATAACACACACAAAACAGTAACATGTTAATAGTGGTAGTACTACAGGTTTTCACCTTTCTGGAGAAAAAAAAACAAAATATAATCAGCTTCTCTCATTTACACTGGATAATAATGCTTGTATTATTTATGGGCCCATCATATCATTAGAAGGTATTGTAAACAGGGACACAATCCTTTTGATTGAATGGGTTTTTATAAACATTTGACTTTAGCACACAGAAGTGAAGAAACAGATTCTAATTGGAGGCAGGTTTATTAACATAACTGTCACCTGGACCAGCAAAGGTGCCTTTTCTAGTCCAAGCCGAAGTACTTTAATTACAGTCTGTGTGTGGGGATGCTATATTGCGTATAAAGCGCATAGCTGTAGAGCACACTTCGAGTATTTTAATTGCTTTAAGTGCAGTTTAATTCTTGCTACTACCTCACTACCTTTCAGAAACCTGCTTTTGCAGGCATAAACGTCTGTTCTAAATCAACGTAATGTGATAATTATTTAAGCATCTCAGAGTATGTGCCGCTGTTGATGTGCTTTCATAGATGTATCCTTCCACAAATGATGGAACAAAAGTGAATAGACTGCTTAGCATATCATTGTTTGTTTGCTCAAACAGGGACTTGGCCACACCTTAAGGAGCCATACATAAGTATGAATAAATCTTACTATTGTTATATCACAGTTAATATTAGTCAATGTTTCTGGGTTATTTATTGTCATAGTTTATTATTATTACTCTTCAACTCTTAATTGGAGTGTACATTATAGGCCTAATTTACAAAAGCGTTTTCCAATGGAAAGATCTAATTGAAAAACACGTTTTAAACCAGGCCCCAAAATATTACTCTATGTATCCAACATGTAATCTGCTTGGATACAAATCTGCAGGGATTCGAAAAAAACAGTACCCTCAGTGCAAAAAAGTCCCCCAACTGGAATCATGAATGACCAAAAAAGAGTAGCAGATGATTTGACTGACCTAGCGATTGTGAATGTGAATGACTTCCTTTTTGAAAAGTAAATGTCTGCATACAATTATTGGCTTGCTACTTTCATGTCAGCATTTAGATGACTTGAAGTGGCATTTTCAATTTGAAAATGATCTGCAAAAAGCGACTCTATGTAAATGGATAGGTTCATACTAGTGTGAAATAACGTCCAAATAAAATAAGGACTGAGGCTTGGTAGACGGAAATGAACAGCAATTGTTACAAAATGGTTGTCATCACTTGAGCCCTTAAAAGGTACACACATGAATGAAAAAAGTGCCAGAAAATCATTATCCTAGCAAATAACAAACCAGAAGGAAACAGATACGCCATCATCTTCCATAAAACTCATGTCTTCAAACGGGATATTACACCCTGGAATAGTAGAGTATTTCAAAATATAATACTGCAAACCCTATAGTGCTATGGTCAGAATTGTGTTTCTGATGACTGTGCTTCAGTAAAATCAAGCTTCCATCCTCTCTTGCTCGAAACTCGCAGGATATGCTTGATTGGGGCTTTCTCTAATGTTGTTATAATATCTAGTATATAGTTTCTAATTTCCCCAATCTATGTAACACTCGCAAACGTGAATGAGGCAAATGAGAACATATTATTTTAAAGGTCCTTTTTTTTAAAAAAAACTTTTTTTAATAGGGATTCTGCAAACACGCTGGTGTGGCGGTTATACAAAAGTGTACATGGCAGATTAAGTGGATTAATGTCTTGCATTATTATATGATGACAGTGCACTGTCTGGGCCTGGGCCTAACTTGCACTAGTCTGAGCAGAGTAGCCAGTTTAGAGCCCGCAACACCATACTCTAGGGGATCAAGAACAGGATGCCAAGGCAGCACTGGCAAATAAGGCACAAAAGAGGCAAAATGCTACAGGAGTTTGGGAAAATGCAGCGTCCTTATACAACCATAAGACTGCTTTAATGAAAATGACTTCCTGAGGCGTCATCATGTCATGTCACTTAACGGCAACACACACCTGGGAACTCTGATTAATTTCCATGCATGTTTTATACTTTGTGTCCTCATAGTAACACTGATCTCAGATGTTTCAAATTACTGCAGTATTTTGTTTTCGAATTGCAATGTTCCAGGGTTATTACTGTGTTTCACCTAGTTACCCTTATGATCCAAATAAAAGTTTAGCAACCTGATAAACTGTAACTGTTTACAAAGGGTTAACACGCTAGTAATAAGTTTATTCTCACAAAGAATTCCTTAAAAAGAAACAAATATACACACATCTGTTTTGCAATCATTGAACTTTATACATCCTTTCTCTGATACTCAGAACTGAAGTTGTTAATAAAATGAGCGAACAACAACGTACATAAGGTTATCTTGTTAGAAAGGTCACTATGAAAGGCTTTCT
This sequence comes from Ambystoma mexicanum, assembly GCF_040938575.1. Classification (NCBI taxonomy): domain Eukaryota; kingdom Metazoa; phylum Chordata; class Amphibia; order Caudata; family Ambystomatidae; genus Ambystoma; species Ambystoma mexicanum. The sequence continues at coordinate 790,112,200 of NC_090937.1, read as the reverse complement.
TCTTTATTTTCTCAAATAAAAATGAGTTTTATGCAGCCTTAAAACTTCTTCCTACAAAAATGTCTGCAAATGATTCTAGTGCAATGCAATGAAATGTGTACTTATACTAGGCCCATTACCACCATATTGGTGCCTGAGGGCTAACAATTATCCTGCAAAATAATACGTACTGTGCCCACACTCGTGTCTCCAGCCCGTGTACTATGGAAGAAGATGAGAAGGAAGTCTGAGAAAGGACTGAAGGAAAAATAGGGATATTAGGAATTCAGTAGCCTTAAGAAGTGAGTGTAGGAAAAACAGGACAGTGGGATGGAAAATCACTGTAAGAGAGGGACTTCATGTAAACTCGGTTTTTCTACCCCAAACAATAGAGAACTAAGGGTAATTCATAGAATTTAGCGCACAAGTGGCGCACGCGGCTGGCGCACAGTGGGCGCGTGCGAATCCCTGCCCCAGCCGCGTGCGCTAAAATCCATTTCCGCGCACTGCGTATTCATGGATTCCAGCTGCCAAAACCAGCCGTGGTGCACAGTGGCGCAGCGACCCTGCAGCAGCGCCAGTTACGCCCCCAAGAACGCCCCTCGCGCAGGGAAAAGCCATCAAAATCCCCAATCCAGCGCAAAGGGCTGCGCTAACCCTGTACCAGCACGGCAAGTGGGGAACGTGTATCACTGGGGATCGCGGGAAGTTTCACACGCGATTGGCCCTGTGCGAGCAGGGTACGTGTATTACTGGGGTGCGCAGGAAGTTTCACACGCGATTGGCCTTGTGCGAGCGGGGTACGTGTATTACTGGGGTGCGCGGGAAGTTTCACACGCAATTTCAGCTGGGTACGTGTATTACTGGGGTGCGCAGGAAGTTTCACACGCGATTTCAGCAGGGTACGTATATTACTGGGGTGCGCAGGAAGTTTCACACGCGATTGGCCCTGTGCAAGCGGGGTACGTGTATTACTGGGGTGCACGGGAAGTTTCACACACGATTGGCCTTGTGCGAGCGGGGTACGTGTATTACTGGGGTGCGCCGGAGGTTTCACACGCGATTGGCCCTATGCGAGCGGGGTACGTGTATTACTGGGGTGCGCAGGAAGTTTCACACAGGATTGGCCCTGTGCGAGCGGGTTACGTGTATTACTGGGGTGCGCGGGAAGTTTCACACGCGATTGGCCCTGTGCGAGCGGGGTACGTGTATTACTGGGGTGCGAGGGAAGTTTCACACGCGATTGGCCCTGTGCAAGCGGGGTACCTGTATTACTGGGGTGCGCGGGAAGTTTCACACACAATTTCAGCAGGGTACGTGTATTACTGGGGTGCGCGGGAAGTTTTACATGCGATTTCAGCAAGGTACGTGTATTACTGGGGTGCGCGGGAAGTTTCACACGCAATTTCAGCAGGGTACGTGTATTTCGGGGGTGCCGGGGAGTCCCACACGTGATTTGGCAGTGTGGGTCCTCCCAGGTGTTCCCTGTACACCCTCCACAGCCCCTGCAGTCAGCCCACACCACATGGGACTACCCTGCATCCCTGGTCATGTCCTGCAGACAGCCCACCCAACATGGACATGCCCCCCAGCAAAGGCACATGTCTCCTTGCACTACTGATCACCAACTCATGTCCCCTTGCACCCCCACCCCCCAGCATTGCGAGGCACCTGCCAGCAGGCCCCCACTCATGTCCCACTCATGTCCCTCTGCACCCCCACCCCTCTGCATTGCAGGGCACCTGCCAGCAGACCCCCAATCATGTCCCACTCATGTCCCCCTGCACCCCCACCCCCCAGCATTGCGGGGCACTATGAAAAACCACAAATCATAATCCAAAGGAAAGGTGATCAAAGTCACAGTTCAAAAAAGTACATCCAAGGAAAAAACAAAACCGAAAACCATTGCTCCATGGGTAAATCCAAAAAATAAACTATAATCCAACAGTCAACTATATACAGATAAAAAATCCAGGGTCCATGATCCCAACTGAAGAAATGAAACCTATCTAAAAATACTACCTAATAAAAAAACTATATACAAAAATGTGGTCCATTGTCCAAAAGGTCCAAAATAAATAAAAAAGCAAAGGAAACCTAAAACTAACTACATAACTATTTACAAGGGCAGCGGGCTAGTTCGACGGCTCACTGGTTGTTGTCATGGGCCAGGGCATCATCAAACTCCTGTTCAATGGCTTGGAGGCGGGCATGTTCCCTGGCCCCGAGGTCTCGCAGGGATAATGCAGTGTCCAGCTCCTACTCCCTGCGAATACCCTCGAGGCACTCAGCCCGCCTCTGCGCCCTCCGCATGGAGTTCTCTGCCCTGACCATTGTGAGCCGTTCCTCCTCTGCCCGCTGCCGCTCTGCACCTATCTGCTGGCCCAACCGCTTCCACACAGAAGACACTCCCATTCCAGGGTTCTCCTGCCCTCCGGCCGATGCCTGCCCCCCTGATGTTGATGGCCCCGAGCCATGATGCCTCCCACGTCGAGCCTGCCACTGCCTCCGACGCAACTGCCTGTGCCAGCATGACGGCATCCAGGCTGTTGGAATCCACCCACGCCGTTGTGCACGTGCCCTGCCCGATGATGCCGTCACATCATCCATCTGCTTGGGTCCAGTTGATGGTGTGTCCACCCCTGCTGGACCTCCGACTCCCGACTGTGGCAGGGATGGGATCCCCACCGAGTTGGTTGTGTTGGTCGGGGCAGGTCCACAGGGGGCCCTGGTGGCATCTGGCCTGGAAGACGGCATGGAGAACGACTGGCGCATAGCCTCCACAGAGGAGGAGAGGGTCGCCAGAGTGGCCGACACATGTACGAAACCCCCGACCACGGCCGCTCCCAGCTGGGCCACGTTGGCACGGTGCTCTTCGTAATGAAGTGCGTGCTCCCCCCGGGAAGCACGCACCTCATCACGAAGGAAAACCGTGCGCAACGCGACACCAATCAGGACTTTCTCCATACATCCAGGGGTCCCTTCGTCCGCAGGTGGAGGGGAGTCAGATGACATGGACATCCCCCCTACCTGCGGACGGGCCTGGGATGGGGCATCCCTGCTGGTGCATGGTGGTGCAGTCACAGTGTCAGGGACAGTGACATGCACAGGCACCTCCACGGCGACCTGTGCTGCCTCCTGCCCCTGCCCCTGGACTGCACCACTTGCACCAGCAGGGATGCCCCCACCAGGCCCCATGTGCGGCTCAGTAGCGGCCTCCTCCTCCTCTGTGGAAACCACCAACCTGGATGGCTCCACCCCATCTTCCGCTGTTGCAAGCCCCTGTGGGGGTTCACCCACCCCTTCCGCTGCAGCCGTGGGGGCATCAACGCCGCTTTGCTCCACAGCGCCGTCTCCACCCTCTTCTTCACTTTGCGCTGTGTAGAGGGAGACATAGAACACAAGCATCAGGGTACTGTACAATGGTCCCCTAGACAGAAAGCAATAGCAGATGAGTGGCACTGTCAAAGATCACTTCCATCATGTCCCTCCACAACACATGGGTCAGTGCAGGCAAAACACATGCAGTAACAGGCATGGCGCATGCTATGGACATTAGCAAACATGTCCAAGGGACTCTTGAAACATACAATGTTGTTTATGAACTCACATGCATCATGGGTCATGCCTATCACATGCACACACTTCACCGTACTTTCATCCATCTGGACTCGTACACCCCAGACACAGTGGATGCAAGGGTAACTAGGCTGCATCAGTGATTCTGAACATTGTCACAGACATGTGTCATGTATCAATGGCATTCACAAGTCACAGACACGCAGGTCAGACACACAGACATGGACACCATACATGTACATGACATCAGCACCCATCCCTCACCCCCACCCATGTCCAGGAACAGAGACTGGCATGCTCTCATGTGTCCATTCCGCATAGGGCTCCCCATGTAGCATTTAAACACATACACCAACCGTGTGCTTCACACATTACTGGTCTCACATGCATGACCATGATGTCCCTGCACACACACACACGTACATGGCCTATGTCACACATGCAGGCAAGTATCAGAAAACCAGCACACTGCAACATGCCCTGTCTCACACAGCAATGCTTGGCCACTTACCACTTGACTCCAGACGGGTCTGCCTCTCAAGGATCTGGGCATGGAGCGCTGGGCGTACGCGTTCCATGACCCTCAGCTGGATGGTACTCATGCTGCCCCGGCCTCCCTCCACGAGGCGCTGGGCCTTTATGAGGGTCCTGGACCTCAAGTCCTCCCAGCGCTTCTTGACTTGCTTGATGTTGCGGGTTGCCACCCCCTCCGCGTTGATGGCAACCACAAAGTCGTCCCAGATCCTGTCCCGTCCTTCCTTGTCGGTGCGTGATGATCCGAAGAGGGCATCATAATGCCCCAGGACAAGCTCCACCAGGACACCAACTTCCTTCTGACTGAAGCTGGTGGCCCTCTGCCCCTCTGGCTGGGGGTCGCCAGTGGTCTCAGATGGTGTTTGCCCCGACATGGCGACCCCCGAGGCAGGCATGGGTGGGCAACTGGGTCCTGGGGCTGGGCTGTGGAGCGATGGTATCCCAGTCGGGAGTCTTCTGTTCCAGCAGGGGTGGGCACCGCAACTGGACCCCTGCAGATGGTTGATGTGCAGGCACCAAATGGCAGGGCACGGTGGCAGCAGGCAGGCAGGCTTGCAGCAGCAGATGGCTCGTGGGAGGCTGCTCGGGGTTCTGGGGGGCAGTAATTCGGCCTTTTGGGCATGAGCGTGGTCTTCCATGTGCTTACGCGTGGCCAGCTTGATACAGAGTGATTTGGCACGTGAAAATTCTGCACGTCAGCGTGTAATTCGAGGAAAGGCCCTTAGCGCGTAAGCGTGTCTGCACACATACGGGATTTCATTGGACCGAAGGCCCTTCAAGCGTAAGCACCTCTGTGATGTGACGTGCGCAGGCGTGCATGGAGTTTCAGCGCGCGTGAAAAACTGCACGTCCGCGTGGGAATGCGTGTAATCCGAGGTAAGGGCCCATGCGCATAAGTGACGTGACGCGCGTGGGCGTTTCCCTCAGCACGGGTTAAAGGTGAGCGGGGGCAACACAGCCCCTGTGTATCGCACCCATTTTCGAGGTCATAGTAGCCTGCGTGTCCCACGCGTACACGTTATTCGTGTTACTGGGTGCCACCACGTACTGCGGGAGGTTGATTGCACGCACGTAGGCTTCAGGGTTGCGTGCACGGTTTTACTGCAGTTTTGGGGTGCCTGAGCGTTGAGTGACCCGTCACTACATCACCGGGGTCACATACAGCCTTGCAGGTGCAGGGGGGCTGTTAACATCTTGCTTCCCACCCCCTTCACCCCAATTGCCCAGGTCAATTGTGGTGTACACCTCCCATTGGCACTACTCCATCTGTGCCGGCACTACCACATCTGTGCCATGGTTGGGAGGACACCAAAGGTGAGGGGCGCCTCAGCTGGGCATACTCCTCATGGCGGGTGTGGTCGGGGACGTGGCCGTGGTGACCAGGGAGTAGGGGGACTCCAGGGTGTCCAGGGCAGCCACAGAGGGGGAAGAGGCTGGGGTGCGCCACTTGAGCACAATGTTGTGCCATGTGTTGGTGCAGTCATGCCACCACCCCCTGTGGTTCCGGGGGATGCAGCTTCTGCATCTGGCACTGGCGCCCGTGTGACCCGGCAGTCCGTTCCAAGGGTAGTGGTAGCTGCAGGTGCAGCTGTGGACACCGCCACCCAAGCTCAGGGCCTGCCAGCGCAGGCTGCGTTGGCACTTGAGGAGCCTTTGGTAGATTTCCAACAGGCCAGGAGGGAAACCATAGGGGCACGCAGGGCTGCTCTGACCAAGACACGTGTCCCTGGGGCAGTTATGTCATCTGCTGCCCCGAACAGCCAGGTGTTGGCAAGTGCAGGGGCAGATGCACCCAACAACACCCCGGTTGTGAGTCTGCCAACCAGGACGGTTGCGGTCCATTAGAGGGCACCCAGATGCCACAGACACAAGTCAGGCCTTTGGTCATCCCTCCACCTGCCACTCCCTTGGCTCAATCCACGGAACCCACTGGCCATACTGGTCAGGGCGGCATAAGCCAGCCAGGGTCTGCGCCACAGTCCAAGAGGAGGAAGGTTGCACCTGCAGCACAGGCTGGGACCCCACACACAGCCACGACCTCCTGCATGTCGAGGAAGAAGCCTTTCTGTAAGCAGGAACTGGACTTCCTCGTGGACTACATGCAGGGCCACAGCCGTGGCATGGTAGTGGGTGCCAATAGTCAGACTACGGCTGCCCACCGTGACACCCACTGGAAGCATGTTGCGGAACATGTCAGTTCATTCGGCCATGAGGTGCACACGGCGCAAGAGTGCAAAAAGCGTTGGAATTACCTCAAACGCAGCGCTAAGGCTAAGCGTGCCTCAAATTACAACTTGACTCTGCTGACTTGCGGTGGGCCTGCACCAGAGGAGGAAGAGCTCACTCCGCATGAGTCACTCGTTGCAGAGGTCATACCACCTGAATTGGTCGAAGGAGTGGGAGAGATGCTGGACTTTGATGCCCAGTCCAGTGAGTGTTGATGCGTGTTTGTTGAGGACGTGTGCGTTTCACTTGTGGGATGTGTTGTGCATGATTGCCACTACAGGTGACGTGCACATGGTTCTGATGTGTAAGTAATGCAATGCTTCCGTGATGCATGTCTGCTCTGCTGGATGCTGGACATGTGGAGCAGACATGGACTGTCTGCATCACCACTATTGCACCCTACTCACATGCTGGTTACAAGTATGCCCCTCCAGTCCATGTTCCAGCTCACTGACCCTTCTGCATGTGGCGTAGGGTGACCTTCCTCTCAGCCCAGGCACAATGTCATTGCATGACTGACGTGCATGTGTCCTCTGCCTGCATGCGGGTACTCCATGTAGGCATGCTTCCTTGCCCCTCCTCCGCCACTCTGCACCCCAGTTCCACCTTTGCACTGGTCTGCTTCAATCTTGCCATTGTGTACACTCCTGTTCATGCGTCATGTGTACATGCTAACTTCCAGTGTACAATCTGCCAGACATATGCCGTGTGGTACAGCCTTAGTACTTGATGCAGGGTATTTCACTTGTACTGTGCATAGGTCAGATGTCCTGCAGGGACATGAGTGCCCATTCATGCTCCATGTGCATTGCACGCATGACCCTATGTGTCCTTGACTGGATGATCACTGTAATACAAGTCCTGGGTGACATACATTGCATGGCATCTCATCAGCCTTCCCATGCCAACTGTGGCTCAGAACTGCGTTGCACACATGTTTAGGGTCTGACAATCTGTGTGGCTCACAGGCCTCAGCCTGTTTAATGGCGAATGACTTTGTCCGACTGTTGTAGTGTCTTCTTCACACGTGGGCGGCCTCCAGTGTTTTCATCATGTGTCCTGCTTACTGTCCTATCATCATTTGCAGTGTTGTCACTTGAATCACATTAAGCTGTTAATGCCAGTCAACACTGCCTGTCAATACACAGGTCTATGGTCAGCCTTTTGATACCATGCTAGGCATCCCTGCTTTTGTACTTGGGTGGAGGGGTAGTTTGCTTGTAGATATGCTACCCATTGAATGCACAGTGCACTTGATGCTTCAATTTGACCTTGCACTGCCTTCACATTTCCTGACACACACCATGGAGTCCTTGTACATGTAGGTAGTGAGTGACATACACATTTTCTGCACTGCATAGACCCACTTCAATGCAAACTGCCACCTTTCAACAGGTCTGATCACAGAAGCAATTCAAAGTTGACCCAGCATGCATTCCAGGTTCTATGTTGTGTGTCACATGTCTGCCTGATGTGTTTGTTGTCGGTGTGTGTGTGTTGTGTGCTTCTGACATGTGTAGTGACCTTTTTTCTCTCTATTTTTCAGGTGATGACGCAATGGAGGCGGAGGATGGTGTTGTCATGCCAGACACAGGGTTGTTACCACTACATCAACCCGGCACAAGTGGGGGTCGTGGGGTGGTAGGCCACGAAAACCCCCAAGTGCTACAGTACATTTTGTCTCTGGCTGCCTATGAGTCCAGCCCTGATGATGAGTCTGATGTCCATGTCGAGTTGGATGAGCATCAAGTCCATGTGTCAGGGGTGAGTGATTCTGATGTGGACACTCCTCTGTCCGCGACAGCAGCACTGAGGGATCAGACAGTCTTGGTTCCTCCGCCTGTGGTGGATCGGGACGCAGGGTCACCCTCCACACCAGTCACTGATGTGCCTGGGACATCACGTCGACGGGGGCATGTAGTCGTGCAGCCGCGAGCGGTGCCTACACAGCGAGGACACCCAGTCCTTGGGTCCCGCAGGGGTCAAGCCCAGCAACGCGGTCGCCGCGTGCAACCGCAGTATACTGAGTGGGAGCAAGACATGACTGCCAATTCAGAACGGCATGGGGCAGCAATGGAGAACATCGCTGAGAGCATGGAGCGTGTGGCCCAATCTGTGCTCCCCCCTGCTAGGCAGGTGCTTCTCCAGCAGCAGGCGGCACGATCCACGGCCCGCTCGGTCAGGCTGGGCATGGCGGCCTCAGACATGTCACGCCAGGCTGAAATGTCGTCTCTGCGTAAAGCAATTGCTGCTCAAGCAGAGGCGCACATGGATGCCCTGAGGGAGGAGTATGCTTCCCTCAAATCCACTCTGGGTGTCCTTATGATGTCCCAGAGGCAGCGGGCAGAGGAGAGGTGTGCACAGCTTGAGCGTACCATCTCGGCTGAGCTACAGGCTTGCCGGGAGGTGCAGCGGTTTTCCAGCCAGGCCTTGCAGGAGGAACTCTGTGTTACACGTGCTACCTTGCAAGAGGAAGCACGTGTATCACGTGAGGTTCTGCATGCAGACCTACATCACATCGCCACACAGAACCAGACTTGCTGCCGACGAGGGGCAAGCTGTGGCTAGGTGTGGCCAGGCTACTGTGCCACGTCCTCCTTTCCAGGATGAGCCAGACTCGGACGACCATCTATCTCCCACATAAGTCGGGCAGTGCAGGCGTTGAGCCCATGGAGGTTTTTATTTTTTGGCTCAGCATCATCGCATGTGGGTGTTGAGCAGCACCCTGTACCTACCCCCTCCTGGGTGCCTCCCCTCCCCCCCGGGTCGTATGTGGCCATTTATGATTTTTCTTTTAGTTTAGTTAGTTAAGTTTCTGTTTGATAGTTAGTTTAATTAGGTAATGTAGGTTTTTCATAGTTAGTGTAATTAGTTAATATAGTTTAAAATTACTTGTCTATTGTGCTTTCATGTGACGGTGCGGTGCTTTGTGGCTTTTGAAAGCATCCACTGTCTGTTCCAGCTGGTCCCTTCAGGCTTGTCTTGTGTATGTGTTTGCTGCTTGGGGTCCTTGACTCACATATGCCACTCCTGCCTCCCTTATCCATGGGCTCGCAAGGATGGTTCGGTATGACAGCCTATTACACAAGGGCTTTGGACTATCATATCTGTGGCATGTCTGGTGCTGTGTAACTTGTGTTAACACTCCTAGTGGGGATGATTGTGGTGTTATTGACCACTGTTCGGCTTTTGCTAGATGGGGTGTTTCATGATTGATGTGTACATTCATTGCTATGCATTGTGTAGTATGTTTCTTATCTTTACTGTACACGTGCTTGTTGCAATTCATGCCGTAGATAGTGTGTTCCACACTTTGGATGTGAAAGACGGACTGATGATGTGATTTCTGATGTACGTCTCTGACATGGTCCAGTAATGAGATGCCTGAAGAGACACACACAGATGACTTTGAAGCAGTAATCATGTGTTTCATTCCCTTTCTGCAGGGGGATGAGCCTCCAGACGACCTTTGCCAGCAGACATGGCCCATTGGACGTCTGGATTCTGGACACGTTTGTTGGTGCCCACATGCACATGTGTGCGCAAGCAGAGGCACAGGGATTGCAGACATACATCCTAGAACTGCTGACGTGTTCCAAGGAACTCCAGGCAAGGTGAGCAGCACAGGGGGGCCACAACACAGCAAAGCTTCCACCAGGCCAGTTGCACATGCAGGCTTAGTAGCAGCACTGAGAGTGAGCTTGGATTAATATTGGTGTTGAAGCACACAATACAGCTCAGATGTGTTGGTGGACTGATGGCTGTTGATTGTAAGGTTGTCTGGGGCACCTGCAGGGGCAGTGGCACATACCCTCCGGTACACCAAGGTCCATTGAGGCACTTGTATCACCCATGTAGCCTTCCGAGACATGGAAAGGAGCAGCTCACAGGGACATACAGCAAGGGACATACTCGGGTGCAGTGCATTTCATTTCCATGTACATTTTGAAACATGCACTGCCTACTTTGTTTCGGTCATGGTGGAACACAACTTGTTCTGAAGTCATGCCTTGCTATATGGGTCTGTCTGCTTACCCAGGGAACATTGCATGTTTTGTGAATTGTGACACATTGGTGTTCCATTTGCCACGCACCCACCGGCGGTTGACTTACTGCATTGACTGTGTATGACCCATCACAGGGGTAATGTTACATATGGGTACGAAGCATCCACACCAGATTGTCTGTTTGTAGAGTAGTTTATGGGGCATATTTGGTGGTGTGTTTTTGTGTTATGGGCACGCACAGATTATTAACTATGGCTCGCTTTGCAGCATTGAAGTGCTCCTGTAACCGGACCTGAGAGTGCACAGGCAGGAGGCCAGCACTCAACACCAGAGCTAAGTGTCTTGTTTTTCTTTCAAACTGCTCTGCATAGGCTTGCAGGGGTGTGCACTAATGCATGGATGAATGTGTAATTCAATTTGGTATGTTTTTTTCCCCTAATAACCCGGAGTCCTATCCAATTCTAAACCCTGTACCCTCTATTCGGTGTTCCTGCTTCCCGTACCTATCCAACCAACGTTCCCTAACCCTCTTTTCCCGCTGGTGTTGCGGATGCCTGTGTAAGCCCCAAGCTTGCAGGCGCCGAAACCCTAGAGGGGGTGGTTGGTTCGTGCCACTCCTAAACCTGGACTCCAGAAGGCCCTGACAATGATGTACAAGTTTGTTCGGATTGTGTATGTGTTCATGCAGGTAGTACATTTTCGTGCATTCCCTATGTTCATGTGTCATTCCTCCTCCCCTCTCCTGCCACTCATTCCAGTTATCCAGTGTGCCAACACCTGTCCCGACTGCATATCCCTGACCCTCCTTCCCCACCAGGGTCTCAGAGGCCTGTGTGAGTTTGACCTTGCAGGCACCCGGGCCACGGTGGGGGTGGTTGGTTCGTGCCACTCCTGCGCCTGTACACAGGACCTGTGACAGTACACATCCGTTCGTGGTGCATCATTCTATGTTATGTACCACATATGGTTCACATCCTGTTGTGACATTGTTTTACTGTGCTACCTTGGTTGTTACATCATTGTGTTAGTTCTTGGCCTTTGTGAGGTACTGCTACTTCAAGTCATCTACTGGAGGCTGTTCTGGTTCGTTTTTCTGCCTTGGATTTTGTGTTTTTGCAATTGAAGGTGGACTCTGAGGGTGCAGGCACCTTTTTACACACAAGGTGGGAGATGGTGACGAAGGGGAAGGGTGATCCTGTGGCCAGGTGAAATTGAGGGTTGAAGGCTCCATGACCCAGGTGCAGTTGTTCAGTGGGTCATGGTCATTTGTGAGGGTGGGAGGGTGTTTTGTTGTTGATAGTTGCCTTGCCCTGCAGTGTGATGGGAACCCTGACATTGTAATTGTGGTATCCTATGTACATTGTGTGTTCTGCTGATCAATGCCTGTTCATGTGTTGTGTTTACCTTTCATGTGTGAGGGGATAGTTGTGGTTTGACATGATGGGGTGTACACATGGTGAATGTTCACATGTGATGTGTAGAGGACACTGATGGTCACTTGATTGCACATGCATACGTTGAGTGCATGTCCTTACTGACCCACACACTCGCACTATGATGCACTACATGTACAACCACCCTTGGATATCCACGTGTACACTCTGTTTGCCTTCTGGTGCCCACTGTGTCCCTGCAGCAAATGTTCTGTGAGCAATTATGGATCCTGTACATCCCTAATTTTCTTTTTGATGTGGTTTGTCGCTTAGATGTGATGCTCAGGGTGTGCATCACACACAATAGCTGTTCACTGTGCTGTGCGCTGAGCAGTGTGTTCCAGGAGTTGGGCACGGCACTCAGAAGCTGCAGTGTTGATTTTGCAATGCACAATGTGCATGTAGACAGGCAGTCATTGTTAGGTTACGTCTACAACTTTTGTAATGCATTTGGGAATGACTTATTTTGGGTGGGAGGTTGTTGGTCAGTCATTTCATCTGATTCCATGTCAGGCATCATTGTCTGATGCCAATGTACATTTTTAACATGGCAATGTGTACCTTATTGGTACTGTGTTGGTATTTGGCTATTGCTTGCCATGTCATGTTGTGGTTTGGGAGGGTTTGAGTGACATAACAGTGATGGTCATGGCCTGTTTTGCAGGTGTGTGTGATTCACACCTTGCATGTCAGGGTCAACCGCTTCTCGAAGCAACGAGCTGAGGGTAGATCTCTCTCCTTCGTGCCTCCCTGGAACTTGAGGAGAACCATCTCCGGTTCCGGAAGCACCTCAAAACCTTGCTCTTTGCTTCTGCTTTCTCTCTTCCACTCCCTTGCTAAATTCTTCACTGAAACTGCACGGGATCTGCAACTGGGCCACTCTCACCGACCTCGGTCCCTGGCCCAGATACTCTCCACTTGCACTGCCTCCCTGGCAACTCCTGCACTGCGGGACTGTCTCTCTATCCCTACAGCACCCCCTTCCCAGCACTTGTCTGCACTTACCTTTGCAGTTGCCACCAGCTGGCCTATTTATTTGTTTTTTATTCTACTTACCCTGTACTGCACTCCCCCCTCACCTTACCCTTGCACTTTTCCCTTACCCCTACCCCTGCACTTGCACAATCTAAACGACACCTGGCCTAGTAGTATCGTTGTCTGTCTTCCCTTGTTCCCTCCTCCCTGCCTCGTTGCACCTTGAAACACTTGTGTATAGGCACGTTACAAATGCCATATCATGTCATGTCATATGTCATATGTGTGCCTTTTGGTCACACAGGATACCTTGTGTTTAAGTAGCTAGGGATGCAGACAATGTGGCACTTCCACGGCAACAATCTCAGGGTGGTAAGGTTGTGACAGTTGACTGTCTCTTTGTCATCATCGATTGTTACATGGTATGTGCCAGGCCTGTGTGCACTCCGCAGGGGTGGGAGTTTAGGTGAAAAATGTGGCCACAAGCTGGGTCTGGGCTTCCTCGCCACGTGCCCTGTCCCCTCCCATGGGCAGCGCCTGTGCCTGTGGTTGGAGATGTGGGGGCACCACCATGTCCACCGGTACGCCCTGCCGTGTTGCAACATTGTGCAGGACATATGCTGCCACAATGATCCTGCACACTACTGGGGGTGCATAGAGTAGCTGCCCGCCAGAGCGGTCAAGGGAGCGGAAACGTGACTTGAGCACTCCGAATGTGCGCTCCACTATGGCCCTGGTTGCAATATGGGTGGCGTTGTATCTTACCTGGGGTGGTGTGGTGGTGTTCCGGATTGGCGTCATCATGTGGTTGCTCAGAGGGTAGGCACTGTCCCCTGGGGAGTTGTAAATGGTTGTGATTATTGGGGTTTGTGTATTTGTGTGTGTGTGTGTGTGACATGCATGCATGTGCAAGGGCATTTGTACTCACCTAGGAGCCATGTGTCGCCATGCTGCCCAGCTTCCAGGGCCCGGCTCAGGGCATGCATTCTGTATATGAAACTGTCATGGGTGGAGCCAGGGTAGTTTGCATAGACAGAGGTGATGATTCCCTTTGCATCGCATACCACCTGTACATTGATGGAATGCCAGTGCTTGCGGTTTCGGTAGATGTGCTCAGTGGCCCTAGGTGGACGTAGGGCCACATTGGTGCAATATATGGCACCGAGCACCTTGGGGAAGTGTGCCACCCTGTAAAAATCCAGGACAACTGCCTCCCTTTCTGCGGGTGTTCTTGGCATGTATATGTGCCTGCGGACTGAGGGGCGCGCTGTCATGATTGCCAGTACCTGGTGTAGGCAGCGTGACTGCGTGGCCTGTGAGACCCCCCACTATGGCAGTAGTCCGCTGAAATGACCCAGTGGCCAAGAAATGCAGGACATTAAGCGCCTTCTCCAAAGGGCTCAATGCTTGGGAGCAAAGGATGGGGGATGTAAGGTCATCTTCCCACTCCCTGACCAGATCTAGGATGATATGGGGTGGAAACCTATACCTGCCGTAGACCTGGTCGTCAGGCATCCCAAAAAGGCTTGTCCGTGGTGCGAAAATGCGTGCCCTGGCTATTCTCCTCCTCCTGCGGTGTCCCACGATCAGTGCTGCGACAAATGGGGCATTCATCGTAGCTGTATATATGTGTTTGTTGTTTGTGCGCACTTTTATACTGTGCGCGGGGACGCTTCCGCCTGCCTTCGTGTGGCAGACGCGTTGAGGCCTGTGTGCGTCTTTTGCCGTGCGCAGGTTTCCCGTATTCAAATCCATGAATACGGGTTGTTCGCGTGCGTGTGGGCATTCCGTGTAGTTCCCTGCAGTACTTCCCCAGTTACGCCTTCTTTTTCACGCGTTATTCCCCATTCCGCGTGTTACGCCCAATGTTCCACCCACTTTGGTTGTGTGCGCCGCGCTATGTGCGCTTTTGCTGTGCGTGTAGCACACGTCGTGTGTGCCCGCGTGCGCCATGGCAGGATTTGGCGCACGGACAGTGGGAAACACGCGCAGTGTCTTCCTTGAATCGCACGCGTGCGCGTGCGCTGGGTTTCTCACACTTGCGCCACCTTGCGCCTGCTCGCGCTGGGATTTTCGGCGCACATTTGCTCCATGAATCGACCCCAAAATTGGGAAAGTGGCATATCTGATGTTCCCAATTTAGTGTAGATACAGAGGGTGTGTTGTGGATGGGTGATTGTCTTGAAATGTATTTAAGCAGCCCAAATAACAATGGAGCCTGGTAGGATTGGTTGTACTTAAATTCCCTAACTCTTCTTAGACAGATGTAGATCCTGAGATGGCCAAGACTTCTGCAAGCTAGGCATGTTAGCCCATGAAGATTATGGGCCTCATTACAAGTCTGGCAGTAGCGGTGCCGGTAAAACCGGCTGGCTGCTTTCGGACTCGTGATGATTTACCGCCGCCTGCATTACATTACTGCTCTGGCGGTCAGGTAAATCAGGTGGCAGTAATTGTTAGTCCCCAATAGGACTCAATGGGAATGGGGACCATGGAAGCACTGGCACCGTTAACAGGCAACCCGCCCGCAGACTTGTGCTTTGCCGGTCCAGAAACAACGGTGCCGGTAAGCTTACCGGCAACGCTGTTGCCAAACCGGCAAGGTTGTAATGAGGCCCTATGTGAGAAAAGAGGAATGCAGAGGGCAGTGAAGATGGATAAAAATTATAGACCTGTCCAATGAAGGTGCTAAACTTTCCTAGCCACAGTCCCACACTGGATGGTCTGTAGTTAATGTGTAAGTATGCATGTAGAAAGTTGGAGACAGTATTCTGATCATTTGATCTTTATTCTGCACATAGTCATACACGCATACATAAATAACATAACATGATAATCTCGGACTCAACCACACAATGAGTAAAGTAAACTAAAGCACATGCACGTCCTCATTATTAGATCTTAAAAAACTAATAATATTCCTCAAGAACAAACCTTGTTGTTATTGCTTCCTGTTCTTGCTAGTGTAAGGTTCAGGGAGCCTTTCCCAGTATAACAATACAACTAATCAAAACAAGCATGTCTGTCCATAAACAGACCCTAAAAGTAACTGCAGTAAAACTGCCCCAAAACATAGACCAACTTGCAAGTCTCACGAAAACAACATTTACGCATTGTCCTCAAAGTACTTCTGCAAAATTGATGAATGCCAAAAACTTGAATCCTTCCTGAATTACAAAAATCGATAATACAAATGCACACTAAAAACAACCCTTAAAAATAGCAGCACTGAATAAAATAACATATCCAAATAAATTGATGGTTTAAAACAACAGCAAGTTACTAAGTGGAACGCAGTTGTGACCTCCTAAACTGTGCTGGTTCCAGGAACCTCAAGAGAGTTCAGGCCACCTTGGAGACATTGGCACAGAGGACACATAAGGCGACAGGACAGCATTGGATGAAGCCTGCTTCTACCAGAAGCAGTTTCAATGTGTGACTCCTGATGTCAGAGTAGGATGGACATAAAAATAGATATTGAGTCAGATTTTCTACTGTGGCTGTACACAGTGGGCATTTAGAATCATCTGGAGAGTATGATCAAACAGCCGCTCATTACTCCAAACACATAGCCATTGTAACGTGGGTTGGATTGCTAGCTCATCCTTCAAGAAAGTATAGATGAATGACATACTTTGGTTATGATTGTGGCAAGCCTAAGGCTTTCAAAAAAATAAAAAATAATTTACAGTGACTTGAAGCTCACTGGCCTCCGCAAAACCATATAATGAAGACTCATGCTTCGCAAACCCACCTGCCTTTGTATTATATACTTTCTTGATCAAGTCAGTGGGTTTGAATTGAGACATACACATGAATCTGAACACACCACCCAGGGCTTGCTTGAATCTATGATTCTGTTTTGATATGTGGGGGGCTCCTGAAAACTTGGAGGTGAACCGGATGCCCAGGTAGTCGAATTCCATGCAGACAGGGATTCTGGACGTATTGCTAAACATGGGTGGAAATACCACTCCAGGTTGCCCAGCTTGCACACCATCCATCCTGTTTTTTCTGCATTCACTTTAAGGTCTATGCTTGTCATAAAGAGTGTATGGCCCGCATTATAAGTCTGTCCATCCAGTAATAACGTGCCGGTAGCGCCATGTAACGGTATTACCGGATCAGTCAATTCCAAGTCAATATGCTGGTAACACTGGCACCGGAAACAGCACCAGTGCCGGAGGCACAGACATCAGAGGCACCAGCACCCCTCCTCAAGACACCTGCCAGAAACACCATCACTACGGAGCCACCGTCTGATTACAGACATGATTCATGCTAGTAGTATCAGAAAAACCATGCCGGAAACACTGGAATCATGGACCAGGTGGTAATTGGTTCCAAGTAGGACCTCCTCCTCCCCAGGTGGTCCCTCCTCCTCCCTGTCCTCCCCCTCTCCCTCCCCGCTCCTTCTCTCGTTGCGATCTCTGCAACCTCAGCCTTTCTCTTCTCCCTTGACTCCTGTTCTTCCTCCCTTCCCCCTCTCCCTGACTTCTCATCTCTCTCAGCTGATGACGCCCTCTCCTCCCTGTCCTCCTCTATATCCTCCAGTCTTGACCAACTCTATCCGCTTACATCCTTCTACCCCTCTCACAAACCTTCCCAACCCTGGCTCTCCTCTCACCTTTTGTCCATGCATCGTCTCCTCCGTCGCCTTGAGCGACACTGGCTCAAAACCCCTTCTCTGACCAAGCAATCCTCCTATTTCTCATATCACTCTCTCTATGACTCTTGTCTCATATCGGCCTAGCCCTCCTACTATTCTAACCTCCTCTACTCACAAGCTTCTCACCCCGCCCACATTTTCCAGACCCTCGCTCGCCTTCTTTCCCCTCCTACTACTGACCCTTCCACCAACTCTCCCCTCTCTCCCTCTCTCCCTCCGACTTTGCCACTTCTTCTCATCCAAAATTCTCTCTCTACCCCAAAACATCCTCACCTCTCCTTCCTTCCTTCCTCCTCCTCCTCTCCCACCTTGCTAACATGTCCATCTTCTTTCCTATCACCTCATCATGTGTCTCCCGTCTTCTGTCCAAAACTCGCCATACTGCTGCCCCCCCGATCCCATCCCCACCTCCATCATCCCTAAAATCTACCCTCTCCTCGTTCCCTACCTAACTTCCTTCTTCAACACCTGTCTCTCCTCTGCTACCTTTCCTTCAGCTTTCAAACACGCCACCATCATCCCTATCCTGAAGAAACCTTCTGCTAGCTTTCTTCTTGCTTCCAACTTCCGACCAATCTCCCTTCTCCGCTTCATCTCTAAACTCTTTGAACGCTTAGCCTACTCTCAACTCTCAGCTTTCGTATCCTCTCACTCCCTCCTCCCCACCTCTCAGTCTGGTTTCCGCCCTAAACACTACACTGAGACTGCTCTCACATATGTTCTTAATTCTCTCCTAACTGCTCTCTACGCTAAGCAATCCACAATTCTCATCCTCCTTGACCTCTCTGCAGCTTTTGATACTGTATATCACCCCTTACTTCTTAGTACTCTGTCCTCCTTCGGCTTTAAAGGCTATGTCATCACATGGCTCTCCTCTTATCTCTCCAGTTGATTCTTTACTGTCTCCTGGGGCGGCCACACCTCCCCCAACTTCCCCTTGAACTATGGCATCCCCAAGGGCTCTGTACTTGGACCTTTTCTTTTCTCTCTTTACACCTCCCTTCTAGACCCGGTTGTCTCTTCTTTCAGCATTTCCCACCATTTCTACGCTGATGACACCCAACTCTTTCTCACCTTCTCTTCTTTCACTCCTGACCTCCATCACACTCTCTCTTCCTTCCTAACAGCCATCAAAAACTGGATGTCATCCCATTTTCTTTCCCTCAACACTGACAAGACTGAAGTCCTTTTCCTCCCTCCTAACACACTTCCCCCTATCCCCTCCTTTCATCCACTTTCTTCCTTCCAATCTCCCCATCTCCACCCATGCACAATCTTGGTCTCTACTTTGACTCCTCCCTCTCCTTCTCCAACCACATCTCTCTCACCTCTCGTGCCTGTCGGCACCACCTCTTCAACATCCTCAAGATCCACTCCTCACTCACCTTCCACGCTTCCAAACTCTTAATCTCCTCCCGTATTTTCTCCCGCCTCTTCTACTGCTCTTCTCTCCTCTTCAGACTCCCGGTCTCTCATCTGACTCCCCTAAAATCCATCTACCACTCCTCAATCCATACTCTCTGCCTTCTTGGCCCTC
This sequence comes from Ambystoma mexicanum, assembly GCF_040938575.1. Classification (NCBI taxonomy): domain Eukaryota; kingdom Metazoa; phylum Chordata; class Amphibia; order Caudata; family Ambystomatidae; genus Ambystoma; species Ambystoma mexicanum. The sequence goes on along the minus strand of NC_090937.1, from coordinate 790,093,261 downwards.
AAGATTCTATATCCACCTCACCCTCTAAATTTGGCTGGCTTCCCTTCCTCTCCCAATTAAATTTTCAATTCCTCTGTCTTGTCTTCAAATCCCTCCATGATATTGCCCCCCCTATCTCTCTTCCCTCCTCTCATTTTACTCTCCCTCCTGCTCTCTCCGCTCAGCTGATCTCTACCTACTCACTGTACCCCCAACCCCATGTGCCTCATCATGCTTCCGTTCCTTTCAACTCTGTGCCCCGCTTCACTGGAACTCCCTACCTTTTTCTATCCACTCCACCCCTACCTACTCATCCTTCCACTCCTCCTTGAAAGTCCTTCTTCTCCACTCCCACCCGACTCTCCTTCCCTACCTCCATCCCCCCAAATCCCCTGCCCCCCCTCACCTCCCCTCCCTCCCTCTTCTTCCCGCTCCCGCTGATCTTAAATCGGACATTAAAACGTCCTTACCTACCTCCTCTCCCCTCCCTTCCCCCTTCCCTCTTCCCCTGCTTCTAACTAAATTGTTCTACATATTGCATCACTGGTTTGTTTCATGATTGTAAATATGCTTCCTTCATTATTGTACCTTGTTGTTATACTGTAAACTACTTTGGATTAAAGCGCTATATAAACTTAATAAACATAAATATAGACATAAACAAATAGGCCAGAGGTGCACCAATTCCACCCAGGTGCACTCAATACAACTAGGAGCACTAGAAAAGGCCAAACCCAGAAAACCAACTCCACCAACACAATCATGCTGCCCCTCTCAATGTTATCAATGGACACGGAGGTGCTGCATGCTGCAGTGCAGCTGAATGAGCTGGAGCAGCACCAATGGTGGCAGGGAGTGGAGGAGGACGAGGAGGGGGAGGATGGCCTGGATGAAAGTGGCAAGGCAGAGGCAATCAGTGCTACCCTGTACAAGGGCCACATCCGGGACAGGTACACACACATTGCTGCATGGTTCACAGGCCAAAGGGGGGGACATGACACAAATTCATGACCCACAAACACTATGCATCAGAGGGTACAACCAGTGCATGCCCAAAGGTCAGTCCACAAAGCACCTGTCTAACATCAGACTGTTGCGTTGTCAGTCAATGACAAGAACATTCATGAACCCTTAGGAAGTAAACAGGCAACACACCCCAGGTACCAGAAATGCAACACTGCCACTCCAACAAATCTATACCTTTCCCACCAAGGCCAATGAAGGCTTGTTCTAGTAAGGTGCATGTATGCACTGACTGTGTGGAAATGTCAGTCACAGGGAACACCACTGTCATGCACCACCTGCTACGCATTTACACATTCTATGTCAAAATGCCCCATGCAGTACACCATAGTCACTTTTGTGAATGTCAGTGCAAAATTGTGATGGCTATCTGACGATCACAGGGTTGTAAGTCAGTGGGATAGGATGGGAGATGGACAACATGTCCATGGAGTGCTGTTGCCAGCTACTCTAATGAAAAAGAAGTAATGTGTTTACTGTGCCTACTGTGAATGTGAGCCCTCATGCTGCATTGATGCATGTCAGTGTATGTCCAGACTGCAGTGCAGGCATCATGTAGTGTGTGCAGACCCTGTTGAGGCAGTGGTATGGCGATTACTACACCACACCATGGGGATATGCATGCAGGGCCTGTGGGTGCTAGTGCAGTCCCTCCCACAATAATACACCCCAGGGGGTACAACACAACATTGCTGTCATAGGGTGTCTTACAGTGCATGACTCACATACTTACGATGCTCCGGGATGCATGGAGTATCATGGTCTGGAATTACGTGCCATTAGACCAGATGCATACCATGGCTCGCCTTGTGCTCCCCCCCACTTGCAGGTGATTCCAGATATACACTACTGCCTTGGCTAATGATCCTGTGAGGGATCAACTGTCGCCATAGGGCATGGCATACAATCGTGCCCATGTGCAAACAATGGGCAACCATCAAGCAGACATTTGGACTCCTAAAGGCACGTTTCAGATGAGTACACCAATTATGGGGTAAACCTATGTACAAGCCAGAGAAGGTGGAGCAGATAGTCCTGACTTGTGCAATGTTGCATAATGTCTGCATTAGATGAAACATACCCCTGCCCCCAGACCTGGGCATGCCACCACCAGAGGGCAAAGATGATGATGGTCATCACCAGCCAGGCATAGGCAGGTGCATATGGAAGCCCGTGATGGGTGTATTATCTGACAAAATATCTCACTTTGCAGCACCCATGATATGTCACTGTATTCGATGTGCTCACTCAATAAAAATCATACACATGAATAACGACTGTCCACTCATTGTTGTAGGTGACTAAATAAATGTATTGAACATTCTACAACTACTGATCAAACATCCTGCCCACAACCGCATCCCCACACATCCACCTCCCCTTCCCACAAAGCCACCACAACCTCCCCACAAATCCACCTCCCCTCCCAACACAACCAAACAATGAAGTGTATCTTGTTTGAGTCCATGGTCTCACTCCATGTACCTTCTCTTAGTGGGAACCTTGCCACAGGCAGGCATAACCATACAGCTTTGGGAGCAGACCCTAGGGCTGCTCTGTACCGAGCTTGCAGGGGTGGCTGTGCTGGTGGTGCAGTCTGAGCACCCATGCTCTCCTGGTTTGCCCACAGAAATAGTGTCACAGACTCTGTAAAGCACTGGCACACCCTCATTCCCCTCATGGACCCTCTGAGCCAGGCGTATGAGGGCTGAAGTGGTATGACCCAGGGCATGGACACAGCGATGGCCAGTATTCTGTATAGCCTCCATCTGGCGAATGCACTTGTCCATCTCTCTGATGGACAGCATTGGTGGTTGTGGTGGGCTGTGGGCTGTGAACGGACTGAAGGTGGGGGAGGGCTAGCTAGGTGGAGCACTGTAAAGTGTCATCTGTATCCTGCCCTCCATATGCTGCCTCAGCCTCATAGGAAGTGGTACCATGGGATGTGGGTGCCTGATGGCTGATGGGTGCACTAGATGGCCACCTATGGTGTGCCCTGCCTGGGCCTGTGGAGCAGGCTGCTGTTCCTGGAGGCTGGTTGGGTTTGGGGAGCTGGCTGGGCTTGGGGAGCTGGCTGGGCTTGGGGTGTGGGCTGGGCTTGAGGTGGTGACTGTGTTCCTGGGCAGCTGCCTGGCCTTGAGGTGGGGGCTGCTGTTCCTGGCCAGCTGGCTGGGCCTCTGTAGCTGGTGTGGCCATGGATGTGGGATGTGTGCACCGTTGGGCAGCCCGACTGGGTCTTGCATGGTCTGTGAACGGACCAGCGCTTTCACTGTTAGTGGATGAGCCTGTTAGGGCGAGAGAACATAGCAGTTAGATGCCTGAATGTGATATGGAAGCACTTGCATTACACTAGTTGAACATTGCATGTTCCCTGGCCTAGTCAAGATGAGTGGCGGTGGAGTGTGCACTGCGGTGTGCGTGCGTGCGCGCATGCATGCATGTATGGGGTCTGTCTATTTTGTTTGGGTGTATGGCACAGTGGCTTGTTTTTGTGTGTCAATTGGGGATGTACTCACTGTCTAGTTATGTCATGGTACACATGACAAGTGCACATGTGCATGGATGCTTGCTCGGTATGATTCTATTGCATGTACCACATTGGGCCCGACCCCTGTCCTCTATGTGTACACAGGGACTTTAGATGTTGATGTCACACCTACTACCCCTTTCCTTGGGCACATTTCCCTGGACTATTTTGTGTGCATTTTTTGTGTGGTGCAGGGAATTTTGGTGTGTCGTGGTGTACTCACCATCATCCCCTTAGGTCCTAGCTCTGGCCTCTGCTCCTCCGACAACTTCGATGCCCACCAGATGCATAATAGAGCTGCATCGCTCTTGCCAGAGCATTAGTTTGATGGGAGGGACTGTCCCGCCTCCTGTTGCCATTGACTCACGGCTGTGGGCTGACAGTAGGCTGCGCACCTGTAGCCGCAATTCATCCCACCTCTTGCGACAGTCCATTGAGGTTCTGGGGATGGACCCCACCGCTGTGAGTCTACTGGCCACCTCCAGCCATATGGCCAACTTGCGGCGTTGGCTGGAGCGGGGCTTGTCCTGGCCAAACAGCATGTCTGTATTGTCCACGATGTGGTCTGTCAGGGATGTCAATTCAGTCTTGTAAAAGCGGGGCTTCCTTAGCCAGACTTCAGGTAGCATGCTTCTGCTGCTTCTAGACATCCTGGCAGTGTTTCCGTATTTGGCTGGCTACAGGAAATGCCCAATTTAAATTGGATTGGGTTTTCTTAAATGGCCACTGGCCAACTTCCAGTTCCTGCGTTGTTGCTGTTTCCAGTGTCGGTGTTACTGGTGCCAGTATTTCTGGCATCATGGGGATGGATCGGGTGTTACAGGCTTTTTCTGCTATGGTGGCACCGTCATTTTCCGATTTTGCTACTGTTACCATTTACGGATCTGCCGCATGCACGTGCCCACACAGTTGAAAAATAACGGTGATTTGGCCACCCCGGTAGCCAGTAACAGTGCTACTGGATTGGTAGAATTACCGGCATTGTTATGGGGAAACCTGTAATGAAGGACTATAAGCCTGTATTTATTTTTGTAGGGCCAGGGGAGTTCGGGCCAGTAGCACTGTGTTATAAATGTGGCATTGTTCGAAGGTTCTAGCGAGTGCCTCCATGGATTTGAAATGAGAGGCAACAATCGACTTTTGTATTGCCGTACTGTCGATGCCTCTCCACCTCAGTCTATGTTTCCTGGAACAAACCGCTGCCTTTTGCATTTGTGGATTAAACACCCCCTTTGATATGCCCTGCCAGTCAAGTTTTTAAATCAGAGGATGGTGATCACACAATGTATGTTCCAAAATATAAAATTTATAACAAATTCCACAGAGCCAATGGGACATACAAACAATCAATAATGGAGTTTACATTTCAACCAGAGAAAGTACATTTTCCCAGAATAGCGCTAGGATCTTGACCTAAGGCCCCACTGTTGGAGCCAAGAGAACAACTTCAAGCCTCTTGCATACATTCAAACATTCGAGGGTCAGACATGATGAGGGCTGCAATGTTCTTCAAAGTATCCTCTTCATCAAATAGATCAGGTGGTGGACCATTTATCATTTTGACATGTAAATCCCTGACAATAATCAGAACAGCATTAGATGCTTGTAAATCCATAATCAATCCATCAAGACGCCCCTTGAGAATCATTAGGTAGCATCCTTTATGGGATTTACGTTGGCTAATTAAAAATCAAAAGAGCATTGCTGCTATCAAAATCCCTTAGTTTCAAAAGCCATTGGTAAGAAGTACAGGTAAAACTGTAATACTCTTTAAAAACCTGAAGCAGGAGCAGGAACATCAGTAGTAAAAAACTCATCATTCAGACAAGGGATACTTGTGTCAACTGCAAGCCCATAAAATACACCAGTCGTACGCATAAAGAAACCTGTCTACAAGGTCTATAGATTGTGCAAGATTTAAGAGTGGTAAATGCATTAGTTTCCGAGTCACTTTTGAGAATACAAACAAAGAAAAGGATTCTCCTCACAAAGATCCCCCCAGAAAAGATACTCAAAACATGAATGAGGACTGGGCCTGGTTGGCCCACTCCTTAACATCACAAAGGAAATATTAGCAAAGATAAAATAAAGAAGAATCACAAGCGAATTGGGAGACTCTCATCTCATGGAACACATGGGGTTTTCACCATCTCTTGAATAAACACAACAACGAGCTTAAAGATGCCTCTATCATATGCCTCCAAGAGACCTGGTTTAGGAAGTTGCCCCTTTGTGAAAACTACGAGGTCTATTTTAATCCTGCCCAAAAAGGCAAAAACAGAAAACCGTTTAGATGCCTATTGATTCTGATTGAGCAAGGATGCAATAAATTTGTATTAAAGTATGTAAACCCTAATAACCTCCTACAATGGGCCCTAATGGAAACCAAAGATGTCGAGTTAGGAACTAGCCATACATTACTACTATTCAATATATATTGGAACCCACTAAGAATAAAGACCAAGATACGACTGGAAAAAATTACGAACATAACAGAGAAAGAAAGATCTAAGGATGCCGGATTGCCCGTAATCTTATGCGGAGATCTAAATATTAAATGTAGAGATGACCAAGGAAGATCAATTATTGAAGACTTGAAATCGGACCACTGGAATGCCGGAAAATGGCTCCAGATGGCTAACAAGCACAACCTAATACTGTTGAATGGCCAAGTAATGGGGGGCATCCCCGGGAAAAACACATGGTCCAAAGGAGTGGTCAGCTCAATTTAAGACTATAGGCCTCATCACGAGTTGCGCGGTAACGCCAGCGCTATTAGCGCTGGTGCTAATAGCCCTACCGCCAAACCACCCGGCGCTATTAGCGCCGGATCACAGGTTTGGCGGAAGGGTTATTCCCATTCCCCATTAGGCCCATTTGGGAATTCCTCATTCCCCATTGGGCACAATGGGGAAAATTTACGCTATTACCGCTGGTAATTTTGCCGGCGGATTTCCCCCCTGCTGAAAGCTGGTGGGAAATCCGCCAAGGCCATGATCTGGTGGACCCTTAAATGCGGCGGTAATAGTGCTCCCGCCGCATTTAAGGGTTACCGCCAGACTCGTGATGTGGCCCTATATCTGGATCCTAAAGAGCAACCACTATAAGATTGATTGTCTTGAGGTAACAACACAAGAGATGAGTGATCATAACATCTTACGACTCACATGGACAAATGTAATACTATCAAAGGAAAGTACACATCCAGAGCTGCTAGAATTAAATCCGGGAGGAAACCACCTGCACTTAAAAAAAAAAAAGATGTCAGTGACATAACAGAGATGTTTGAAGCTCAAATGCAATCAGACAACATGGAAATAGCAATCAACACTCTCTTGAAAATCTATAAGTCCAAAAAATCTGGGTCTCAGATGTCCCAAATGTTACCAAAACATCAATACAGTACGGATCTGACAGATAAAAGGAAAAAATTAAGAAAAGAGATCCGGCAATTAAAAAAAAAACGTATGTGGAGAAAGACAACTTGTGGAAATTAAAATAAAAAACAGCAATATGAAAGTTGGCTAAGAGCTGTCAGATTTTTAAGAGATCAAGAGCAGGGGCAAATGATGTTATGTACAATGGCACAAGCAACATCAAGGAAGATGTGGGACACATAATAAATAACCAAACACTCAACCAACAATGCCTTCTCACAAGTGGAATAACTGAATCAAATGGAATAAACACTATGCAGAAGTCTTTGGTAGCACAGAGGTAGCTACATATGTTTTGCCGGAAGAGAAAGACATCTCCTGGAACATCATTAAGGATGAAGAATATATTTAAATAATGATAAAGAGATTGAAAGCCGCACCGGCAGCCGGACCAGATGGCTTAAATAACATGCATCTGAAAAAAAACTGCTATGTGGGCAAATTTAATAGCCTGCTATTCAGAAAGGTAGAGAAAAAAACGAAATCCCTGAATCGTGGACCAAAATTATAACCGTCCCAATATTTCAAAAGGGAAAGAGAGATGACCCGGGAAATGACCAGCCAATTTCCCTGTTAGATGCCATCGGTAAGATCCTGGCCACAGACCTACAAAAAAACTATCAGAATGGGCTGATATAAAGAAAATCATCGACCCACGTCAGACGAGGTTAACCAAAGGTACTGGCACTGAACTGAACCTATTCATCCTATCAGTGCTAAAACCTGCTGCTATTAAAACAAGAGAGAATATGCATCTGGCCTTCATCGACTTAAGGCATGCATTTGATGGAGTCCATAGGGAAAAACTTTGGAGAAAATTGGAAGACTGAATCGTCCCAGTAATCTACTGGAACCAATAAATGCACTTCACCATCAAACTTCAGCTCAAATAAGGCTGAATAATAAGGGTTTACTATCTACAAAGCTGATGATAAATAAAGGAGTGAAGCATGGGTGTCCACTCGAGGCAACACTCTTTAAGTTGTACATCGCAGGTCTGCCAGAGGCTCTAACGAATGTCAGACATTTCCCACCCAAAATGAATAACTCGGACGTTGCAATGTTCTGTTGTGCAGATGACATTGTTTTGCTTGATCAAACCCAAATTGGGTTTCAACGTTTACTACAAAGCCTGCATATATATGACAGCAAATGATCTAGTAATCAACATTGGAAGATCAAAAATTTGAACAATAATAAGACAATTATCGAGACAAGCTTCAAGCTAAATCAGAACTAGCAGAGAAATAATGGAAAAAACGAACTCTTCTCAAAGGTGCGCATGTTGTGCGCACAAGTGTTAATTATTAATGGCAGGTTCAGAAAATTCTCCCTAATCCAGTACGGTCATTCTAAATACAGAAGGGAGTCCCTATTTTATCATTCAGCCGAGAAGCAGGTTTGAATATCACATGAGAAACATGGGTAAAACTAAAGTTGCCTAGATGTACTCCTGTTGCAGCAATTCGGACAGAGCTTGGGAGTCAGTCTTTATACTACATAATAACCTGAGATGGGCTACCAAATACTGGCATCAGATGAGGTCGGGAAAAGTGCCTTTCTGCTTAACTGCTGGAAAACAGATTGGAGAAAACAACTAGCCACAGTAGACGCCACAATGAAAGAACTAATTGAAAACCCAGTGTGAAACTAAAGGTGAAAACACACGATTGGATTTTAACAAGAGAGGAAAGACTACGAAATAAAAGCCAACAACATACATCACATGAGCATAGAAACAGAGTGCCTAAATACATCAGAAGATTTCCAACTAGGCACTTTCGAAAATAACTAATGCAAATTAGACTGGCAGTCTTACCAACAAATGACTTCAAACATAAGATGGGGAAGGGTGGCACAAATTAATGCTTGTGTAGACTTTGTAAAGATTTGAGCCACGCCGAAACTGCACAACATTTGTTATTTGAATGTAATGCAGCACTCCAACAAAGGCAAAAATATCTTGGAAGCTTCATGAAACTGTTCAAAGTGAAATCCACGAACGAGTGGTGGGACTATTTCAGAAGTGGGTAGGACGAGAGCTTCACGTGTTCTGGTTTAAGACGTATAGACTTTCTATTAAAGTCTTTACAATATAATGAACAACCCTAAGGAACTGATAATGCTGAAAAATAAGGCTGTGGACCCTTGATGTAAGTACCGTTTAACAGAATCGTTTGGACGAAGAAGTTATTTGATGAATTTAATGCTTCTTGATAATTTTAGAGCTGAATTTCAATATCTTTTTTCCATTTTATTTCAGATTCCGAACCAACAGACGGTGGACAAGAGTTAGGAATTGATAATTTTGTAATAAGGATCTTGAAAAGTAATTTCATAAAAGTGTTGTTCGTCAAAATTGAATTCACAATAAAAGAAATTTAAAAAATTAGTTTTGAGAAAGAAACCAGTGTCCACTGGCCGTGGGACGCTTGTTTCCCCTGCACACCAATTGTGTTTGTATTACAAACAGTACTTATGATGTATTCATATGCACAAGTTAAGAAAAAAGATCAGCCATGTAGTTTTATACAAAAGAATGTTATTGTCATTACTCCTCCTCCTCCTGATGATGCACCAATTGATCTGTAAAGGTCACTGGATGGTAGTCCCCAAGTCAGCATTAGGGAGGACACACATTTCTCGTACCTTTTATGGTGAGGCCTGAGGCAACGCATGGGTGAAGCAGATGTTTTGCCTCAAGTGAGGGCTGGGGAGGTCTCCTGAGGCCCCACTATATGCTGGGTGGTGGAATTTTAAGAGAGAGCTACATGACAGAATGTTTATCGTTTGGCTCAAGGAACTGAGAAACATGACAGCAGAGCCAGACAGCCTTCACAAGCGGAGATGAAATTAAACTAAGGGACCCTCCAGTAGAAATGACAGAGCAGAAGCAAGACGGGGATGATATGGTGAGTGGCTATTGGTGTAGATGCAACAGTGAATGAGTCTGCATGGGGGAAGGAAACAGAGAAATATTGTGAGAAAATTGGGGCGAGCCATGGAAGAGTCAACAGGGAAATATACAGAATGGGTGGCACAGGTAACAAGTGAAACAAGGGGTGAAGGCAGAGGAAAACCTATGCAAAAGAACAAACAGCAGAATTAGTAGAGCAGCCAGGCAAAACCACTTAAATAAGAATTTGGCGTGAAGTACATGGTTGAGCACCAAATTGGAGAAGCAAGAAGGCACAAAGTGACTGTCCCCTCCTGCACCTTGTAACGGATTATATGACACAGGAGACCCCAGCCAGGGACTTCTTCCACTGACAATGAAGATGGCGCACAATAAAAACGTTTCTTTTATTTTTATTTGAACCCTGGGTTCTTGTTTTGAGTAGGCACCCAACCCATCTCACACCCACCTTAATGAATACCCCGTGTCGCAATGGACTATGAACCAGGCGGGTGAGTAACAATTAAATATTTATTAATTTTTAGAATTGAAAGAAAATCAACCAAATCAAAATTAGGACAGCAGCCACCACTGTGTGGCAGTATACATGCAAAAATCCCACAATACAGTTACTTCACACTCCTTGCATAAGATAAATAACCTTTAATAGAAACGGAAACAAAATTTACTTTTCTTCAAAATAACAGATAGCACACCGTTTAAGCACTCCCCCTGCAACACTTACCCCAAACACCTGCTGACTAAATTCTTTGTGGATGGAAAGCAGTGGGAAGGGGTCAGAAAGATGAGGGAAACATCTGATTTGAACTTCAGCCCACCACCCCAAGATGGGAGGCCAGAAATGAAAATGAAAACCTTCAAAAGGAGCAAAATGGCATACTTGGATTGAACTTTTTACTTGAATCTCAGTTTACAATTGCGGTAGGATAGCTATGACAGAAATTCGTGTGGCTGCACTTAAGAGCCTAGGAAGCTTACAGACTGCTGAACAGGGCACCAAGGCAACATGACACAGGTAAGAAAATGGATTTTGAGAGGAAAACAATGCAGAAGAAAGCACACGTAGCAGAATTGCAACTCTTATTTTACACAGGCTTCAAAATGACAAGCAGCTAAGAAAAGGGGCTTAGCTGTCAAAATTGAAAATCGTTTTTTGGATAAGAAACAAAGGCACATAACAGACAGGATTCTGAGGGAAAGGGAATATTCTTAATAGGATTATGTTTGGGTTTTTTATGGGAAAAATTCAAATCTGAATTTAGAGAAAAGCACAATACATGGGCAAATTCGTTTTTTGTAGCACAATGATAGTTTCTACTGAGACTATATTTTAATGACTGTATTATTAAAGAAAGGCAATGTGCGCAAAGGGGTTAATTTTGAATTTTAATCTGCTTGCACTATACCTCCTTCTAGGTGAATTAATTAATTAATTTCAAAATGGTACTAAGGATTTACACAGATAACTGAAATAATTATAAAAGGAATAGGCTAACAGATATGGACTAACACCGATTCTTCTAAGGAAAGGTGAATAGATGATACTGGCAATTTGGGATTTTGTATAGGATTTGAATAGGATACAAGGGTAAAAGAGTGGGATATGCAGTTTGTGGGTACTAGGTGATATGATACTTACAAGTTAAGCTTGACTTTGGGAATTTGGACAGCCAGCGAGGTCTCTGGACAGCAGGGTCAAGAGATCTGGTCACTGGGACAGCTGGGCTCTCCTGGATGGGATCAGCTGGGCAAGGTCTGGCCACTGAGTTCTCCTACATAGGATCAGCTGCCTTTACTCCTTTCTCCCTGGATTATTGGATATGGCTGGATCTGGAGGGGTGGTTCGGCCTGGATGGAATCATCTGCCTCTGGATCTGTTTTTGAGTTTTGTGAATCTCTTCAATATCCCTTATGTCTCCCTGTCTCCCGCTTATATAGCCAGAGTGACATCATAGAATTGTACAATCTTGGGGAGAGTACTCTGGACTGACCCCTCTACTGACATAGGCCAGGCTACTGGTGTTCCCTCCTCCCTCCCAGCTGATAGGTTCAGGGGAAATGACAGCATTTTATGTGTATGCATTTATGACTTTCTTTTTTTCCCCGAAGTTACTTTTTCCAAAAATAAGTTATAGAGCAAAACTTCAAATCGATACTAGCCACCATCAGAAGAAACAGATATGCAGATTCCATATTGCACAGGGAATCAGACAACCCGATCGTCAACTCTGTATGAGGTAGCATCGCTTTTGGGCACGGGTTCGCCATTTTTAGAAGAAACATACTGTTTGGAATTCTGCGAATGGCTGCACATATACCCACTACTATTTTGCATATTGTCACCAAGTTTTATGTGTGTATCATTTATCATGTGCTTAGTCTCTTTGGGTTTGTGTATAACTCACAGAAAATGCTGGTATAATATAACACTACTGCTTATTCAGGGCATTGGGAGAAATGTCTTAGTATAAAACGTTCTTTAAAGCCAATGGGCCAGATTAGTCACATGTGTGGCAAACCCCTACAGCCAAACTGTCTTCCCCTGGTTCAGTCTGAACAAAGAGTTTCCATGACAGCCTTTTAAGCTATGTAGTTTGGGCTGGGGAGGAGTGTCAAAGGAAATCACACCTCTTGGTGAAAATGCTAGTTCCCCTTGGGTCCTTTGTACCTTTCTGTAGGGATGCCGGTCAGTCTGATAAGGCTGCAAACTTCCACACGTTGTGCCTTTCATATGCCCATGGGGGCTGGTTCATTTGTGGAGGTAATTATTTTCCCATGGGAGGCAGGGGACCTTTGAAGTCAGTGCCTGGTTCAAACCAGTTCTGCGGGTTTCAAAGTATTTCTTTTGTTCAGCAGAAAGCAAGTCTTTTTGGGAATAAATATAATGTACATTTTAGCGCAAAATCCCCATCCCCACATATTCAATCCCATTTCTGTGTGAGCAAAGGCTGCTATTGTATTTCACTTTTAAACAGCATTCTCTTGATTTGTAAAAGCACTGTTTTACACGTGTTCATTTTTCTTTTATGTCAAGTTTACAAATGCGGTTTCTGCCACACACAGTTTCTTGTTAATTAATCTTCTGGAGGGATTTTAAAGATACGGACAGTTTCTGGACACAGAGACATATACTGCCAAGCATTTCTTTGAAATTGACATGGGACAAGAGAGAGAGCCATGCTATTGCTTTCCTTTGCAGTAATTTGAGTGAACTGGACTATTTCAAAAGGAAATCATAGCCATGTTGACTGAAACAGAATTCTTGCTCTGCATGTACTTTCTCAGTGAAAATAATGTTCTGGAAGGTGTTGCCTTACTTCATGGCAATCGGATGAAATACACAGCAGGGCTGTGTTTAATGGAACAAAACTTTGTGATGTTTAAAATGAAAGGAGAATAAATTGCAATGCCGTCTTGAATGCAGGTCATTTTTCTTGTGCTTGATTTGAAGCAAAACAAATGCAGCCATTCTCTGTGGTGACAGTGTTCAAATCTCGTCATACATGTTTCAAGGAAAACACAACACAGCTGTTTTTGTGTGAAATGTTGAAATGCAGTGTTGTGATGAAGAGAATTTCTGTTAGGGCTGGTAAATGTACCTCACAGAACCCCCCCTGCTCTGCCATTAATTTGTGTTGAGGGAGAGTAGAGCAGATTGGGGTTCATTTGGTGGAATCCTCCTTCCTCAGGGAGCAGCACTCCTAGATCCCCTTCCATTTTTCGGTTGAATGGTATCGAGCGGCACCCTCTTTCCTTACTTCCCTTCCAGGTCATCTGGGAGGTCCTTACCAGGTTAGGAGGTAATGGAGTTAATCATCTAATACAAGATAGATAAAAAACAGGATTTAGGATTTTTCAATGATAGTCTTCCCGGAATGTTTACAACAGCGGAACATTGATTACTGTTACAATTTTCCTGTGATCTCTTCCTCATATTTTAACAATAACATCACACAGATTGCTGAACAGAACCAGATCAACAACTTGATTTGTATACCTTGGTTTCATTTTTACAATAATATCCAGCAACATACTCAATAGGACAAGGACCCCACTTGACTTTCAAACATTTTTATTTTCATTTTTACAATAACACTAAAGAGAAATACTCTGTTATATAAATGTACCTATACATCTAAATACTTACTTCTGCTTTTTGTTTTCTTTCTTCTCATTCTTCTGATGGTTCCTCTGTTTGATTTTCCTTTGGCTCATCCATCAGCTGCAAAGTGTGTCTGGGGTGACAACTTTTTAACTGATTGATGTGGACCCATTTCTCTTCTGACAGCTCTCCTTTGGGGATGCGGATTTTGTAGGCGACAGGTGAAATTGTGTCTACAATTTCAAAGGTACCGTGCCAGGAGGGGAGAAATTTCCATTCCCTGGTCTGGTTCCTCTGAAAATGATCCAAGTAGACCCTGTCTCCTGCTTGGTATTCTTTTTTTTAGTTGTTTTTAAGACATAGTGGGTTTTCATCCCCTCTGCCGATTTCTCCAGATTCCGCTGAGCGTACATAAAAGCATGCTGAAGGTGTTTTCTTAGATTCTCAACATATTGATGTGTTGTGGAGGCGTTAATCAGTGTCTGCTCTTGTGTTCTACAGAGCAGATGCTGGGGTACTACCATTTTTCATCCAGTCATTAGCTCAAATGGAGACATTTTGGTTGCAGAACATGGTGTAGATCTGATGGCCATCAGGACAAGCGGTATTCGGATGTCCCAACTAGGCCCAGAGTCTGCCACAAACTTCTTAAGAATGCTCACAGTGGCTTTATTGTACCTCTCAACTTCCCCACTAGCGGATTGGTGGTATGCAATATGAAGTTCCTTTTTACCCCAAGTATGTCCCACATCTTTGTCATCACTTTGCTGTTGAAGTGACTTCCTTGGTCTGACTCACTCCTCTGGAGAAGGCCAAAATGCGAGAAGATGTGTTTGATCATCAAGGCATCTGCTGTTTCTGCCTTGCAATTTGGGGCCAGGAGACATTCCACCCATTTGGCAAACAAGCATGTTACTATTAACATGTACTTGTTCCCCCTAGAAGAGCGAATAACGGGCCAAATGAAATCTACTTGTAAATCCGACCTAGACATTGTCATCCCCATCCTTCTGGAGGGTATCTTGGTGTGTGAGTGGACTTGGCTGAAATTGATCACACACAAGACACCCCTTCAAATATTGTTTGAGGTCCTGCTATATCTGTGGCCAGTATGCAACCTCCTGCAAGATTTCTAAAGTGGTGTGAAACCCCTGATGACCGACTGTGGCCTTGTTATGGGCATGACTTAGCATCAGGCTTCAGAATGAGGTAAGTACCATCCACTGGTCTGTAAGAAGATTCAATTCAACACTACAGCTAAGTCAATGCCTAGTCTGGGATACTGAATGGAAACCCTTATTGATATATCTTTATGTCCAGTTCATGAGTTCTGGATGACTACCCCTACATAACACCCCTCTCTTAGAATCCCCCTGACCCCACTGAGCCAAGAAGTAGTTCTGTTTTGCAAGTTTAAAAGGTTTATTTGAAAAAAAATTAACAGTATATATATATATCACACTTTTATAATGAATTAATAATTAATATCACACTTAAAACATGAGCAGTGATTAACAGTGAATAATGTCCTACTAGTAAACTGATTTGGTTACCCAGGAGTAGTATAAGGATGAGGTAGCACACTTATGAATAGGAACAGAAGAATAAGGTGGTAGAGAATGCTTTATATAAGTTCAGATGGATGCAATGTTGAATGAAAATGCAGTACAGAAAATACTCAATATGATTTCAACAAAACAATGTAATCACTTTTCTCTGGCAATCCACTCCCCCCCCCTTATGCAATGTAAGGAAATGAAGAGTAGCACACAGATCTCAGACATGCAATCAAATGTAATTCAGTTCACCCCAGCAAGCTTAGACTACGGATAGAAGTTGAAACACAGGCCCAAAATGCTTTTATATGTGCTGGCAATGAAGTGAGGAATATGCTGAAAATGGTTTTAATTCCCTTTAGGAGGTTCAGGGTGAGTGAACGATACTTGGGATGAGATCAGGCTCCCTTTAACAATGCTCTAGGAGTAACTAGCAGGTTAAACAAATTTTTGGCAAAGGAAAGCAAGGAAGCTGCTGTTTTCACACGTGGCTGGATTTTTAACCAAATCGCGAATCGCGGCAAAATTCGCGAATGCGTGAATCGCGATTACGGCAAAAGTATAAGGAGTAGCAAGTCGGTTCTAGGTTCGTTGAAAAGCTAAGATTCTAAGCTTTCAGAGGAAGCCCAAACAGTTCCAAAGATAGGAACGATTTTGTAAAGGTCGTTTTTCGAATTTAAAGTAACTCAAATTGACAGGTGACAGCTTTTAAAAATGACAGGTGACAGCTATGCGGCTGCAGAATTGACAAGTGACAGTGGTGCAGCTTTACAAATGACAGGTGACAGTTAGGAGGCAGTTCTACTTAGATTAAATAGTTTGGATTAGATTATTTTAACTAAGAGATTGGTTCTGCACAGTTCTGCTAGGTACTCACAATATATTTTTGAAATAGGCCTCGCCACGGATCTGGTCAGGTTTTGGACTGGACTCCGGTTCTGGTCTCGGCACTTCACAGTGATCTGGGTCAGCTCTCTGGTTCTGCTAACAGCGGTCTGGGTCACTCTGGATCTCTGGCCTCTGGTTTTGGATACTGCTCTGCTTTCTCT
Source organism: Ambystoma mexicanum (assembly GCF_040938575.1). Taxonomy (NCBI): domain Eukaryota; kingdom Metazoa; phylum Chordata; class Amphibia; order Caudata; family Ambystomatidae; genus Ambystoma; species Ambystoma mexicanum. The sequence goes on along the minus strand of NC_090937.1, from coordinate 790,076,671 downwards.
GGGTACAGCACTGCTTCTGGATCTTTCTGGCACGGCTTTCTCTGGACACAGCGCTGATCTGCACGGCTCCTGGATGCTGCTACCGCTGTTAGGTTTGCTGGATGCTGAGGCCTGCTGAGAAGAGTTCTCAGTTTGTGGGTTTAGGCCCTTGCTTTGAGTTCTGAATCAAGTTCTTTGGAGTTTTAAAGTCTAAGTGTTGGATCTGGTATCTTCTGGATGTTGTGTGGTCCGGCAGAGCGCGTTGCAGCAACTGGATTTGAATGTCTCTACCTGTCCCAGCAGTCTCTTTTTATGTGTTTTGAAAATGGGTGTGTGCCTGGGCCTAGCAAAGCCTACCCCTCTCTACTTGTCATTGACCCAATTCTCCCCTCTCCCATGATTGGGGGAAGGAAATGTGAGTCAGAGTGATGCTGTAGGTTTTATGGGTGAGAGGATCCTCCCCTGGTCAGTTTGCCCACAAATCTATATTTGATTCAAATACATATTGCACAGATACACAGTTGTTTAAAATTACATGCACCCATCACATATCACATGAGGTATACTCTGTTCAAACTCTTCTCTTCCTGGGGGCTTGCATTCAGAAATGGCAACATTTTGCACTTTTAACTGGTTTTGCAATATCGGACATTTACCCAAATTTACACACATGTGCGCAAGGAGTATGGACATTAATTGATGAAGTGTCAGATTTTTAACATGCAGACATTTGGAGTGAAACCCTATTTTCCGCTAGCAACCCCCCAGATCATACCACCAGGTCCTAAAACCTCTTAAAATGTGGACAGAAAAATCACAAGAATTATGGTATCATTTAGATAATTTTGACAAGTCCGCACCATGAGTTATACAACTTTCTTAAAATCATATTCTGGCCAACAGGGGTGTGTCTTCCCAGGTCACATGGTGGAGAAACCAGTCTATCCACTTTCTTTAAACTCAGCCTGTCCTCAGAGGGGCTGCCCCTCCCCGTTTCTGCCAAGAGGAAGCCACTTTACGACCTCCCCTATAAACCACCTGCCTGAGTCAAGGAAGGACTTTGTTCAAAAGGAAGCCATTTACGATCCCCCCAATAAACCATCTGCCTGGGCCCAGGACAGGCCTTTGTTCAACTCCCTGTAGCTGCTCCACCCCTAATCTAATCAGAGAGGTGACAACTCCTTTTGGCAAGGGGAAGAGTGGCTGAGCAGGTTTTAACTCCTGTGGGGGTAGATGTCAGGCAGAATTCAGTTTCATTAAGCCAGGTTTCAGCTAAATGTCACTTTTTGTCCCCCAGTTTAAGTCTATTACGATTTTTACATACACATTAAATAATTACTTCCTTCAAGTCATTTCAGTGTATAGTTTTACATTGTATCCACCTCTTAGCAAGTCTTTCCTTGGTCTGGTTTTGTTTCATTTGTTCAGTTTTACACAAAAGTCTGGTGGTTTTAAAACGCCGGCTTTCTGATAGTGGTGAGTACTGGTAATGCAACCATTTTTGGGATTTAAGAAAATGAATTCCCCACAGTTCTAGGTTGCTTTTGGCAATCAGCATTGCCATTCCCAATGGTTTCAGGCTACTGTGTGGGTAGCCCAATGGTGGTTTTAGGCAGTGCCCTCCTGTGCTCACAACCTAGGCAAAAATGGGTGGCAGCCTATTCTTCATGCATTTCGCTGTGCATTTTCTGGGAAGTTCTGGCCATCATGATGTTTTCCATGCCAGTACTGCACAGTTTTCCTATTCTGGCGTACATGTGGGCTTCTTGGCCATCTTGGATTTTCTAAGCCCACAGCACCAAATGTTGCAGCATGATAGCTCAAACGTGGGTCAGGACACCCAACAGGTCACATCCAGAGATGGATTTCCTTACCAACAATGTTAGGCAGAATCACCTGCAGTACCCTCTGGGAACACTGCAGGTAATTAGGACTACAAGTGTAAGCACAATTTCACCTTTGGTACAAGCCTGTACTACACAGTAAAGTGGTAGCGATGGCTGAGCAGCCAGACTTATCTCAAGAGTTAAAGTGAGCAGTAGAACAAGTTACACAAAGGACCAACCAATACAGTGATTCAAGTAAACACTTACTCAAGGTTTCTCAGTAAAAGAATATACATGTATTTACTCAATCATTTATAAAACATTACACTAGCACAATATCACACACTAATACACCGCAAAAATCCAACCGGTAAATAACTAAACAAGTTTAGCTCAAACATGAAGTGTGAGCAAAATGGCACTTTAGACACTTAGAAAAGGAAGGAAAAGACAAGGTTATAAGAATACACAGTCCAAATACAATCATATGCAGGGCAAAGGGTTCAAGTTAAATACAACCAGCGATTCTTCTCAATAGACCTTGGCCAAAGTCAATGGTTCAGAATCTTTTGAATAGAATAGAACAGTTCTGGTATGTAACGGTTAAGTCTTTGCCATGAGTTTTTAAAGGATTTGGCTAGGCAAAAAGTTTGATGAATGTGTAGGAAAGGACAAGCCTTCGTAGTTGAGGAAAGTTTCACACACTTTCTAGATGGCCGAAAAGATTTCGGGACCGCGTTTGCACAGTACCTTTTTAAATGAAGAAAGCTGTAGCTGAGGCAGTTGTTTCTGGCAGTTCGAGCAGATCTCGCTGTTCCTGTGCTTCAGTCATGGGGACAAGAAGGAGGACGTCGGGAGGTTCCTGCACTGCCCAGCGAAGAGGCCAAAAGCTGTAGCAAGGCGTTAGTTTAAGGCATGAGTGCCTTAAAGTCCCCCTGGTTTCCTTCTCTCTGGCTATCTGGTTTTCAACAGCAATCTGCTGAAATTCGACCAAAATAGGATGGTGTCCAGGTGGCTTGCGAGTTGGTTGTTCCCACCAAACTCAAGGGAAGAAGTTAACTTTGAAGGGCTTCTCTGTCGTCGGAGTTTCAAGCAATTCGGACCTGCAGCAGGGCTTCACCGGTCGTCCAGGAGTTGCAGCAGTCCTCTTCCTTCCTCTCCTCTTTGGTTCTTTCGTTCCAGTGGTCGACTCTGCTTTCCAAGTCACAGAGACCTGCCTTTAAACAGTTTTCCCCCCATTCATTCAGCCTGGCTATCACTCACCCAGCAGGTTGGCTGTCCTTGCCAGACAGCCAAGCCAGCCGGCCAATCATACCAGAGTGCTTTCAGGTCTCCTAGGAGACTAAGCACAGGGAGCTACCATTGTTAGCAGTCACAAACAATCGCAGTAGTTGATCTAAACCACAGCCACAAGCCATTAAAAAAAGGGAAAGGTAACATTTTACTGTTACATGAGTGTTTTGACTCAGGGGAGGCTAAGCAACCCCTCCAGTACTCTATAGTAAAATAGGGTGTGCTGAGTCAGTACATTTAAAGAGACTAGTAAAGTCAATTTAAATGTACATGCCCTGGGAGACAGTAGTCAGTCCCATGAACAGTATTTAAACCTTGGGGAGTCTGCAAGACACCCCTGTGCCACTGCACTGAAGGTGCTGTGTGACACACAGAAAAAGATGATGGCATGGAGGTTGTTAAAAACTCCATAACCAAATAACACAAAAGTAAAACACACACAAAATACATGGAAGAGTGGGAAAAAAGGCTCACACTCTTCCCAGGTAAAACATGAAATCCCAGAAAACCAGAAAAGTAGCTGGGGTCTCAAAAGGTAAGGGAAATTAGCACATTTGGAGAATTCTCCCTTACAAACAAACCATCTTGGATTCAGAACATTTTGGCTAACTTCATCAACACCTGGAGATCCTCTTTCCCAAAGTAATCGGTTTCTTTCAGAGGAAAGTTCACAGGGTCCTCAATAATCATATCCCCTTTTTGTGCTGTAATTAAATCAGCATCTGGGGTCTCTTTACTCCACTGGTTAGTTGAGAGTTCATTGTGGGCAAATGTTTGGGATCTGGTGACACTAGCAACCTGGATTTCCCCCCAGCAGGGACTTGATCTCAAGGAGATCCACCTGAATGGCTCTGGTTTTGGTGAACTGATCAGCCAGGTTGTTTCTTTTTTTGTCTGGTCCCTTTTTTCTGGAATGTTCCTTAATCTTTTTCGAATAGATGTTCATCCCATTAGAGGTGACCAGATCAGCAATATTTTGTATGAGCTTGCCATGCTTGAGTGGTTTATTATTTGCACACAGCATGCCTCTGGTTTTCCAATTAATCAGGTGTTCCACAAACCCATTCCGGACATAACCTGAATCGATGACTATGACCAGTTTGTGGAGTCGTTGTTGCACGGCAGTGAGGATGGCCTGGTGAACTGCCATCAACTCTGCCACCTGACTACTGCGGGGACCGATCTTGTCCCCAGCAGGGAGTTCTGGGGCATCATCCACACCTCATTCCCAATGCCGGCCACCAGTTCCTTTTCCCCGTTATTGTCAACATGGTAGAAACACCCATCCACAAAAACTGTAGGCATCCACTTGCACATTTCTTCCTCATAGACCTTGTGCAGGGAATTCAGGTACACCTCCATGTTGTCTTGGGTTTTGAGACTTTTGTCCTCGAGACAGTTTTCATCTCATGGAAGACATGGGGTTTTCACCATCTCTTGAATAAACACAACAACAAGCTAAAAGATGCCTCGATCATATGCCTCCAAGAGACCTGGTTTAGGGAGTTGCCCCTTTGTGAAAACTACGAGGTCTTTTTTAATCCTGCCCAAAAAGGCAAAAACAGAAAACCGTTTAGAGGCCTATTGATTCTGATTGAGCAAGGATGCAATAAATCTGCATTAAAGTATGTAAACCCTAATAACCTCCTACAATGGGCCCTAATGGAAACCAAAGATGTCGAGTTAGGAACTAGCCATACATTACTACTATTCAATATATATTGGAACCCACTAAGAATAAAGACCAAGATACTACTGGAAAAAATTACGAACATAACAGAGAAAGAAAGATCTAAGAATGTCGGATTGTCCGTAATCTTATGCGGAGAACTAAATATTAAATGTAGAGATGACCAAGGAAGATCAATTATTGAAGACTTGAAATCGGACCACTCGAATGCTGGAAAATGGGTCCAGATGGCTAACAAGCACAACCTAATACTGTTGAATGGCCAAGTAATGGGGGGCATCCCCGGGAAAAACACATGGTCCAAAGGAGTGGTCAGCTCAACTTAAGACTATAGGCCTCATCACGAGTTGCGCGGTAACGCCGGCGCTATTAGCGCCGGCGCTAATAGCCTCACTGCCAAACCACCCGGCGCTATTAGTGCCGGATCACGGGTTTGGCGGAAGGGTTATTCCCATTCCCCATTAGGCCCATTCGGGAATTCCAAAATTTGCGCTATTACCGCTGGTAATTTTGCCGCGGATTTCCCCCTGCTGAAAGCTGGTGGGAAATCTGCCAAGGCCATGATCTGGTGGACCCTTAAATGCGGCGGTAATAGTGCTACCGCCGCATTTAAGGGTTACCGCCAGACTCGTGATGAGGCCCTATATCTGGATCCTAAAAAGCGACCACTATAAGATTGATTGTCTTGAGGTAACAACACAAGAGATGAGAGATCATAACATCTTACGATCCACATGGACAAATGTAATACTATCAAATGAAAGTACACATCCAGAGCTGCTAGAATTAAATCCGGGAGAAAACCACCTGCACTTAAAAAAAAAAAAGATGTCAGTGACATAACAGAGATGTTTGAAGCTCAAATGCAATCAGGCAACATGGAAATAGCAATCAACACTCTCTTGAAAATCTATAAGTCCAATACAGTAATACAGTAAGGATCTGACAGATAAAAGGAAAAAATTAAGAAGAGAGATCCGGCAATTAAAAAAAAAACTTATGTGGAGAAAGACAACTTGTGGAAATTAAAATAAAAAACAGCAATATGAAAGTTGGCTAAGAGCTGTCAGATTTTTAAGAGATCAAGAGCAGGGGCAAATGATGTTACGTACAATGGCACAAGCAACATCAAGGAAGATGTGGGACATAATAAATAACCAAACACTCAACCAACAATGCCTTCTCACTAGTGGAATAACTGAATCAAATGGAATAAACACTATGCAGAAGTCTTTGGTAGCACAGAAGTAGCTACATATGTTTTGCCGGAAGAGAAAGACATCTCCTGGAACATCATTAAGGATGAAGAATATATTTAAATAATGATAAAGAGATTGAAAGCCGCACCGGCAGCCGGACCAGATGGCTTAAATAACATGCATCTGAAAAAAAAAAACTGCTATGTGGGCAAATTTAATAAGCCTGCTATTCAGAAAGGTAGAGAAAAAAACGAAATCCCTGAATCGTGGACCAAAATTATAACCGTCCCAATATTTCAAAAGGGAAAGAGAGATGACCCGGGAAATGACCAGCCAATTTCCCTGTTAGATACCATCGGTAAGATCCTGGCCACAGACCTACAAAAAAAACTATCAGAATGGGCTGATATAAAGAAAATCATCGACCCAATTCAGACGAGGTTAACCAAAGGTACTGGCACTGAACTGAACCTATTCACCCTATCAGTGCTAAAACCTGCTGCCATTAAAACAAGAGAGAATATGCATCTGGCCTTCATCGATTTAAGGCATGCATTTGATGGAGTCAATAGGGAAAAACGTTGGAGAAAATTGAAGACTGGAATCGTCCCAGTAATCTACTGGAACCAATAAATGCACTTCACCATCAAACTTCAACTGAAATAAGGCTGAATAATAAGGGTTTACTGTCTAGAAAGCTGATGATAAATAAAGGAGTGAAGCATGAGTGTCCACTCGAGGCAACACTCTTTAAGTTGTACATCGCAGATCTGCCAGAGGCTCTAACGAATGTCAGACATTTCCCACCCAAAATTGATAACTAGGAAGTTGCAATGTTCTGTTGTGCAGATGACATCGTTTTGCTTGATCGAACCCAAATTGGGTTTCAACGTTTACTACACAGCCTGCAGGGTTATATGACAGCAAATGATCTAGTAATCAACATTGGAATATCAAAAATGTGAACAATAATAAGACAATTATCGAGACAAGCTTCAACTGGAAAATAGGTGAGGAAATCCTAGAAACATTGTAAGTAATTCGATATCTCGGAGTAAAAATAAATCAGAACTAGCAGAGAAATAATGGAAAAAACGAACTCTTCTCAAAATGTTGTGCGCACAAGTGTTAATTATTAATGGCAGGTTCAGAAAATTCTCCCTAATTCCAGTACGGTCATTCTAAATACAGATGGTAGTCCCTATTTTATCATTCAGCGGAGAAGCATGTTTGAATATCACATGAGAAACATGGGTAAAACTAAAGTTGCCTAGATGTACTCCTGTTGCAGCAATTCGGACAGAGCTTGGGAGTCAGTCTTTATACTACATAATAACCAGTGATGGGCTACCAAATACTGGCATCAGATGAGGTCGGGAAAAGTGCCTTTCTGCTTAACTGCTGGAAAACAGATTGGAGAAAACAACTAGCCACAGTAGACGCCACAATGAAAGAACTAATTGAAAACCCAGTGTGAATCAAAAGGTGAAAACACACGATTGGATTTTAACAAGAGAGGAAAGACTACGATATAAAAGCCAACAACCTACATCACATGAGCATAGAAACAGAGTGCCTAAATACATCAGAAGATTTCCTACTAGGCACTTTCGAAAATGACTAATGCAAATTAGACTGTCAGTCTTACCAACAAAAGACTTCAAACATAAGATGGGGAAGGGTGGCACAAATTAATGGTTGTGTAGACTATGTAAAGATTTGAGCCACGCCGAAACTGCACAACATTTGTTATTTGAATGTAATGCAGCACTCCAACAAAGGCAAAAATGTCTTGGAAGCTTCATGAAACTGTTCAAAGTGAAATCCACGAACGAGTGTTGGGACTATTTCAGAAGCGGGTAGGAAGAGAGCTTCACGTGTTCTGGTTTAAGACGTATAGACTTGCTATTAAAGTCTTTACAAGATAATGAAAAACCCTGAGGAACTGATAATGCTGAAAAATAAGGCTATGGACCCTTGATGTAAGTACCGTTTAACAGAATCGCTTGGACGGAGAAGTTATTTGATGAATTTAATGCTTCTTGACAATTTTAGAGCTGAATTTCAATATCTTTTTTCCATTTTATTTCAGATTCGGAACCAACAGACGGTGGACAAGAGTTAGGAATTGATAATTTTGTAATAAGGATCTTGAAAAGTAATTTCATAAAAGTGTTGTTCTTCAAAATTGAATTCACAATAAAAAATGTTTAAAAATTAGTTTTGAGAAAGAAACCAGTGTCCTCTGGCCGTGGGACGCTTGTTTCCCCTGCACACCAATTGTGTTTGTATTACAAACGGTACTTATGATGTATTTATATGCACAAGTTAAGAAAAAAGATCAGCCATGTAGTTTTATACAAAAGAATGTTATTGTCATTCCTCCTCCTCCTCCTGATGATGCACCAATTGATCTCTAAATGTCACTGGATGGTAGTCCCCAAGTCAGCATTAGGGAGGACACACATTTCTCGTACCTTTATGGTGAGGCCTAAGGCAACGCATGGGGTGAAGCAGATGTTTGGCCTCAAGTGAGGGCTGGGGAGGTCTCCTGAGGCCCCACTATATGCTGGAGGGTGGAATTTTAAGAGAGAGCTACATGACAGAATGTTTATCGTTTGGCTGAAGGAACTGAGAAACATGACAGCAGAGCCAGACAGCCTTCACAAGCGGAGATGAAATTAAACTAAGGGACCCTCCAGTAGAAATGACAGAGCAGAAGCAAGACAGGGATGATATGGTGAGTGGCTATTGGTGTAGATGCAAGAGTGAATGAGTCTGCATGGGGGAAGGAAACAGAGAAATATTGTGAGAAAATTGGGGCGAGACATGGAAGAGTCAACAGGGAAATATACAGAATGGGTGGCACAGGTAACAAGTGAAACAAGGGGTGAAGGTAGAGGAAAACCTATGCAAAAGAACAAACAGCAGAATTAGTAGAGCAGCCAGGCAAAACCACTTAAATAAGAATTTGGCGTGAAGTACATGGTTGAGCACCAAATTGGAGAAGCAAGAAGGCACAAAGTGACTGTCCCCTCCTGCACCTTTTAACGGATTATATGACACAGCAGACCCCAGCCAGGGACTTCTTCCACTGACAATGAAGATGGCGCACAATAAAAACATTTCTTTTATTTTTATTTGAACCGTGGGTTCTTGTTTTGAGTAGGCACCCAACCCATCTCACACCCACCTTAATGAATACCCTGTGTCGCAATGGACTATGAACCAGGCGGGTGAGTAACAATTAATTATTTATTAATGTATAGAATTGAAAGAAAATCAACCAAATCAAAATTAGGGCAGCAGCCACCACTGTGTGGCAGTATACATGCAAAAATCCCACAATACAGTTACTTCACACTCCTTGCATAAGATAAATAACCTTTAATAGAAACGGAAACAAAATTTACTTTTCTTCAAAATAGCACACCGTTTAAGCACTCCCCCTGCAACACTTCCCCCAAACACCTGCTGACTAAATTCTTTGTGGATGGAAAGCAGTGGGAAGGGGTCAGAAAGAAGAGGGAAACATCTGATTTGAATTTCAGCCCAGCACCCCAAGATGGGAGGCCAGAAATGAAAATTAAAACCTTCAAAAGGAGCAAAATGGCATACTTGGATTGTACTTGTTACTTGAATCTCAGTTTACAAATGCGGTAGGATAGCTATGACAGAAATTCGTGTGGCTGCACTTAAGAGCCTAGGAAGCTTACAGACTGCTGAACAGGGCACCAAGGCAACATGACACAGGTAGGAAAATGGATTTTGGGAGGAAAACAATGCAGAAGAAAACACATGTGGCAGAATTGCAACTCTTATTTTACACAGGCTTCAAAATGACAAGCAGCTAAGAAAAGGGGCTTAGCTGTCAAAATTGAAAATCGTTTTTTGGATAAGAAACAAAGGCACATAACAGACAGGATTCTGAGGGAAAGGGAATATTCTTAATAGGATTATGTTTGGGTTTTTTATGGGAAAAATTCAAATCTGAATTTAGAGAAAAGCACAATACATGGGCAAATTCGTTTTTTGTAGCACAATGATAGTTTCTACTGAGACTATATTTTAATGACTGTATTATTAAAGAAAGGCAATGTGCGCAAAGGGGTTAATTTTGAATTTTAACCAGCTTGCACTATACCTTCCTTATAGGTGAATTAATTAATTAATTTCAAAATGGTACTAAGGATTTACACAGATAACTGAAATAATGATAAAAGAAATAGGCTAACAGATATGGACTGACACCGATTCTTCTAAGGAAAGGTGAATAGATGATACTGGCAATTTGGGATTTTGTATAGGATTTGAATAGGATACAAGGGTAAAAGAGCGGGATATGCAGTTTGTGGGTACTAGGTGATATGATACTTACAAGTTAAGCTTGACTTTGGGAATTTGGACAGCCAGCGAGGTCTCTGGACAGCAGGGTCAAGAGATCTGGTCACTGGGACAGCTGGGCTCTCCTGGATGGGATCAGCTGGGCAAGGTCTGGCCACTGAGTTCTCCTACATAGGATCAGCTGCCTTTACTCCTTTCTCCCTGGATTATTGGATATGGCTGGATCTGGAGGGGTGGTTCTGCCTGGATGTAAGCATCTGCCTCTGGATCTGTTTTTGAGTTTTGTGAATCTCTTCAATATCCCTTATGTCTCCCTGTCTCCCGCTTATATAGCCAGAGTGACATCATAGAATTGTACAATCTTGGGGAGAGTACTCTGGACTTACCCCTCTACTTGGATAGGCCAGGCTACTGGTGTTCCCTCCTCCCTCCCAGCTGATAGGTTCAGGGGAAATGACAGCATTTTATGTGTATACATTTATGACTTTCTTTTTTTCACCAAAGTTACTTTTTCCAAAAATAAGTTGTAGAGAAAAACTTCAAATCGATACTAGCCACCAACATAAGAAACAGATATGCAGATTCCATATTGCACAGGGAATCAGACAACCCGATCGTCAACTCTGTATGAGGTAGCATCGCTTTTGGGCACGGGTTCGCCATTTTTAGGAGAAACATACTATTTGAAATTCTGCGAATGGCTGCACATATGCCCACTACTATTTTGCATATTGTCACCAAGTTTTATGTCTGTATCATTTATCATGTGCTTAGTCTCTTTGGGTTTGTGTATAACTCACAGAAAATGCTGGTATAATATAACATTACTGCTTATTCAGGGCATTGGGAGAAATGTCTTAGATTAATAGTTCTTTAAAGCCAATGGGCCGCAATAGTCACATGTGTGGCAAACCCCCACAGCCAAACTGTCTTCCCCTGGGTCAGTCTGAACAAAGAGTTTCCATGACAATCTTTTAAGCCATGTAGTTTGGGCTGGGGAGGAGTGTCAAAGGAAATCACACCTCTTGGTGAAAATGCTAGTTCCCCTTGGGTTCTTTTTTTCATTCCTGTAGGGTTGCCGGTCAGTCTGATAAGGCTGCAAACTTCCACACTTTGTGCCTTTCATATGCCCATGGGGGCTGGTTCATTTGTGGAGGTAATTCTTTTCCCATGGGATGCAGGGGACCTTTGAAGTCAGTGCCTGGTTCAAACCAGTTCTGCTGGTTTCAAAGTATGTCTTTTGTTCAGCAGAAAGCAAGTCTTTTTGGGAATAAACATAATGTACATTTTAGAGCAAAATCCCCATCCCCACATATTCAATCCCATTTCTGTGTGAGCAAAGGCTGCTATTGTATTTCACTTTTAAACAGCATTCTCCTGATTTGTAAAAGCACTGTTTTACACGTGTTAATTTTTCTTTTATGTCAAGTTTACAAATGCGGGTTCTGCCGCACACAGTTTCTTGTTATTTAATCTTCTGGAGGGATTTTAAAGATACGGACAGTTTCTGGACACAGAGACATATACTGCCAAGCATTCCCTTGAAATTGACATGGGAAAAGAGAGAGAGCCATGCTATTGCTTTCCTTTGCAGTAATTTGAGTGCACTGGACTATTTCAAAAGGAAATCATAGCCGTGTTGACTGAAACAGAATTCTTGCTCTGCATGTACTTTCTCAGTGAAAATAATGTTCTGGAAGGTGTTGCCTTACTTCATGGCAATCGGATGAAATACACAGCAGGGCTGTGTTTAATAGAACCAAACTTTGTGATGTTTAAAATGAAAGGAGAATAAATTGCAATGCCGTCTTGAATGCAGGTCATTTTTCTTTTGCTTGATTTGAAGCAAAACAAATGCAGCCATTCTCTGTGGTGACAGTGTTCAAATCTCGTCATACATGTTTCAAGGAAAACACAACACAGCTGTTTTTGTGTGAAATGTTGAAATGCAGTGTTGTGATGAAGAGAATTTCTGTAAGGGCTGGTAACTATACCTCACAGAACCCCCCTGCTCTGCCATTAATTTTTGTTGAGGGAGAGTAGGGCAGATTGGGGTTCATTTGGTGGAATCCTTCTTCCTCAGGGAGCAGCACTCCTAGATCCCCTTCCATTTTTCGGTTGAATGGTATCGAGCGGCACCCTCTTTCCTTACTTCCCTTCCAGGTCATCTGGGAGGTCCTTACCAGGTTAGGAGGTAATGGAGTTAATCATCTAATACAAGATTGATAAAAAACAGGATTTAGGATTTTTCAATGATAGTCTTCCCGGAATATTTACAACAGCGGAACATTGATTACTGTTACAATTTTCCTGTGATCTCTTTCTCATATTTTAACAATAACATCACACAGATTGCTGAACAGGAGCAGATCAACAACTTGATTTGTATAACTTGATTTCATTTTTACAATAATATCCAGCAACGTACTCAATAGAACAAGGACCCCACTTGACTTTCAAATATTTTTATTTTCATTTTTACAATAACACTAAAGAGAAATACTCTGTGTTATATAAATGTACCTATACATCGAAATACTTCCTGCTGCTTTTTTGTTTTCTTTCTTCTCATTCTTCTGATGGTTCCTCTGTTTGATTTTCCTTTGGCTCATCCATCAGCTGCAAAGTGTGTCTGGGGTGACAACTTTTTAACTGATTGATGTGGACCCATTTCTCTTCTGACAGCTCTCCTTTGGGGATGCGGATTTTGTAGGCGACAGGTGAAATTGTGTCTACAATTTCAAAGGGACCGTGCCAGGAGGGGAGAAATTTCCATTCCCTGGTCTGGTTCCTCTGAAAATGATCCAAGTATACTCTGTCTCCTGCTCGGTATTCTTTTTTTCAGTTGTTTTTAAGACATAGTGGGTTTTCACCCCCTCTGTCAATTTCTCCAGATTCCGCTGAGCGTGCATAAAAGCATGCTGAAGGTGTTTTCTTAGATTCTCAACATATTGATGTGTTGTGGAGGCGTTAATCAGTGTCTGCTCTTGTGTTCTACAGAGCAGATGCTGGGGTAGTACCATTTTTCATCCAGTCATTAGCTCAAATGGAGACAGTTTGGTTGCAGAACATGGTGTAGATCTGATGGCCATCAGGACAAGCGGTATTCGGATGTCCCAACTAGGCCCAGAGTCTGCCACAAACTTCTTAAGAATGCTCACAATGGCTTTATTGTACCTCTCAAATTCCCCACTAGCGGATTGGCGGTATGCAATATGAAGTTCCTTTTTACCCCAAGTATGTCCCACATCTTTGTCATCACTTTGCTGTTGAAGTGACTTCCTTGGTCTGACTCAGTCCTCTGGAGATGGCCAAAATGCGAGAAGATGTGTTTGATCATCAGGGCATCTGCTGTTTCTGCCTTGCAATTTGGTGCCAGGAGACATTCCACCCATTTGGTAAACAAGCATGTTACTATTAACATGTACTTGTTTCCCCCTAAAAGAGCGAATAATGGGCCAAAGGAAATCTACTTGTAAATCCGACCTAGACATTGTCATCCCCATTCTTCTGGAGGGGATCTTGGTGTGAGTGGACTTGGCTGAAATTGATCACACACAAGACACCCCTTCAAATATTGTTTGAGGTCCTGCTGTATGTGTGGCCAGTATGCAACCTCCTGCAAGATTTCTAAAGTGGTGTGAAACCCCTGATGACCGACTGTGGCCTTGTAATGGGCATGACTTAGCATCAGGCTTCAGAATGAGGTAAGTACCATCCACTGGTCACATCCAGAGATGGATCTCCTTACCAACAATGTTAGGCAGAATCACCTGCAGTACCCTATGGGAACACTACAGGTAATTAGGACTACAAGTGTAAGCACAATTTGACCTTTGGTACAAGCCTGTACTAAACAGTAAAGTGGTAGCGATGGCTGAGCAGCCAGACTTATCTCAAGAGTTAAAGTGAGCAGTAGAACAAGTTACACAAAGGACCAACCAATACAGTGATTCAAGTAAACACTTACTCAAGGTTTCTCAGTAAAAGAATATACATGTATTTACTCAATCATTTATAAAACATTACACTAGCACAATATCACACACTAATACACCGCAAAAATCCAACCGGTAAATAACTAAACAAGTTTAGCTCAAACATGAAGTGTGAGCAAAATGGCACTTTAGACACTTAGAAAAGGAAGGAAAAGACAAGGTTATACGAATACACATTCCAAATACAATCATAGGCAGGGCAAAGGGTTCAAGTTAAATACAACCAGCAATTCTTCTCAATATACCTTGGCCAAAGTCAATGGTTCAGAATCTTTTGAATAGGATAGAACAGTTCTGGTATGTAACGGTTAAGTCTTTGCCATGAATTTTTAAAGGATTTGGCTAGGCAAAAACTTTGATGATTGTTTAGGGAAGGACAAGCCTTCGTAGTTGAGGAAAGTTTCACACACTTTCTAGATGGCCGAAAAGATTTCCGGACCGCGTTTGCACAGTACCTTTTTAAATGAAGAAAGCTGTAGCTGAGGCAGTTGTTCCTGGCAGTTCGAGCAGATCTTGCTGTTCCTGTGCTTCAGTCATGGGGACAAGAAGGAGGACGTCGGGAGGTTCCTGCACTGACCAGCGAAGAGGCCAAAAGCTGTAGCAAGGCGTCAGTTTAAGGCATGAGTGCCTTAAAGTCCCCCTGGTTTCCTTCTCTCTGGCTATCTGGTTTTCAACAGCAATCTGCTGAAATTCGACCAAAATAGGATGGTGTCCAGGTGGCTTGCGAGTTGGTTGTTCCCACCAAACTCAAGGGAAGAAGTTAACTTTGAAGGGCTTCTCTGTCGTCGGAGTTTCAAGCAATTCGGACCTGCAGCAGGGCTTCACCGGTCGTCCAGGAGTTGCAGCAGTCCTCTTCCTTCCTCTCCTCTTTGGTTCTTTCGTTCCAGTGGTCGACTCTGCTTTCCAAGTCACAGAGACCTGCCTTTAAACAGTTTTCCCCCCATTCATTTAGCCTGGCTATCACTCACCCAGCAGGGTGGCTGTCCTTGCCAGACAGCCAGCCGGCCAATCACACCAGAGTGATTTCAGGTCTCCTAGGAGACTAAGCACAGGGAGCTACCGTTGTTAGCAGTCACAAACAATTGCGGTAGTTGATCTAAACCACTGCCACAAGCCATTTAAAAAAGGAAAAGGTAACATATTACTGTTACATGAGTGTTTTGACTCAGGGGAAGCTAAGCAACCCCTCCAGTACTCTATAGTAAAATAGGGTGTGCTGGGTCAGTAAATTTAAAGAGACTAGTATAGTCAATTTAAATTTACATGCGCTGGGAGACAGTAGTCAGTCCCAGGAACAGTATTTAAACCTTGGGGAGTCTGCAAGACACCCCTGTGCCACTGCACTGAAGGTGCTGTGTGACACACAGAAAAAGATGATGCCATGGAGGTTGTTAAAAACTCCATAACCAAATAACACAAAAGTAAAACACACACAAAATACATGGAAGAGTGGGAAAAAAGGCTCACACTCTTCACAGGTAAAACATGAAATCGCAGAAATCCAGAAAAGTAGCTGGGGTCTCAAAAGGTAAGGGAAATTAGCACATTTGGAGAATTCTCCCCAACAAACAAACCATCTTGGATTCAGAACATTTTGGCTAACTTCATCAACACCTGGAGATCCTCTTTCCCAAAGTAATCGGTTTCTTTCAGAGGAAAGTTCACAGGGTACTCAATAATCATATCCCCTTTTTGTGCTGTAATTAAATCAGCATCTGGGGTCTCTTTACTCCACTGGTTAGTTGAGAGTTCATTGTGGGCAAATGTTTGGGACCTGGTGACACTAGCAACCTGGATTTCCTCCCAGGAGGGACTTCATCTCAAGGAGATCCACCTGAATGGCTCTGGTTTTGGTGAACTGATCAGCCAGGTTGTTTCCTGTTTTGTCTGGTCCCTTTTTTCTGGAATGTTCCTTAATCTTTTTCCAATAGATGGTCATCCCATTAGAGGTGGCCAGATCAGAAATATTTTGTATGAGCTTGCCATGCTTGAGTGGTTTATTATTTGCACACAGCATGCCTCTGGTTTTCCAATTAATCAGGTGTTCCAAAAACCCATTCCGGACATAACCTGAATCGATGACTATGACCAATTTGTGGAGTCGTTGTTGCACGGCAGTGAGGATGGCCTGGTGAACTGCCATCAACTCTGCCACCTGACTACTGCGGGGACCGATCTTGTCCCCAGCAGGGAGTTCTGGGGCATCATCCACACCGCATTCCCAATGCCGGCCACCAGTTCCCTTTCCCCGTTATTGTCAACATGGTAGAAACACCCATCCACAAAAACTGTAGGCATCCCCTTGCACGTTTCTTCCTCATAGACCTTGTGCAGGCAATTCAGGTACACCTCCATGTTGTCTTGGGTTTTGAGACTTTTGTCCTCGAGACAGTTTTCTCATGAACAATAACAGAAGTCAGCCAAACCTTGGGCAAGGGGACTCTTCTTTTTTTGCCCATATCTGACCTCCACAGGAAAGCCTTGCATGGACAGAATCCAGGAAGTAATTCAGGAATTACTTTAATTTCCTGCCCGGGTTGTCACTTTGGAGATATTGCAAAGGCTGGTGCAGTCTCCACGATGATATGCTCCCACTAGATGAATGGATGGTAATTTTTCAATGCCGACACCATCGCCAGTAGTGCCTTCAACATTCGTTGAATGTTTCCTCCACAGAAGATAAAATCTTACTTCCATAGGAGATGACTTTATTGACCTTGTCATGCTTTTGATATAATACTGTGTTAAGCATGTATTTGACAACCCCGTCTCCAAGAAGAACTCCTTGTTTTTGACGGGGCAAGCTAGACAAGGTGCTTGTGAGAGGCTTCTTTTGAGTTGTTTCACTGCCTCAGCTTGTTCTGGAACCCACTCCCACTTGACCCCCACTTTAACAGATGGACCAGGGGTCTCGTGACCTCTGCGTAATGCTCAATGAACTTCCGACTATAATTAGCAAGTCTGAGAAGGCTTCTTAGTTCACGCATAGTTGTGGGGTCTTTTAGTTTTAGTAGTGCTTCCTCTTTCTTCGCCTGGCGACAGAGACCTTCAGGGGTGTTTTAATGTCCTAAGACGTTTACACTGGTCCTACACCACGCTGACTTCTGGAAGGACAGTTTTGCTCCAGCAACCTTCAACTGGATCAGAACATATCGGATTTCCGTTATGTTTTCCTCCACAGTTGAGCTTTTAATCTTGACATCATCCCCATAGGCCAGGGTACCCCTTTCACCCAAGTCGGGCATGGCCTTATGCAGAAAGATGTTGAATTAATTGCCAGAGTTTATGTATCCGAAGCAAGTTTGGGTCCATGTGTACTGCTGCCCCCCTAATGGCCAGGCCAGCTTGTTCTGGTCCTCCCTACTGACGGTTACGGTCCAGTATCTGTTGGTCAGGTCATTGGCGGTGTACACCTTTGACCCTTGGATCTGAGCCAGTCCCTGGTCAATGTTGGGAAAAGGACATCAGGACATGTGGATCCATTTGTTCAACTCCCTAAGGTCTGCACAAAGTCTTAATTGGCCATTTGGTTTTAAAATCCCCAGTACTGGATTATTAAAGGTACTGGTGACGGGATGAATTATCCCACGGGACTCTAGATTTTTTATGATTTCTGTAAGGGACTCCATAGATGCAAGTGGCAAATGATATCGCCTCACAAATATAGGAGTCATTCCAGGATCAGTGGGAATTGAGGTAGAATAAATCTCGTTGCGACCGCAGTCGTACGAGTCCATAGCAAAGATATCTTGAAAATCCCGAAACACCTGCTTCAACTTTTACTTTTGTTCCTTGGTCTCGCAGGCATTAGCAAGGTTGACCCGTTCTTCAACCATCTGTCTGAAGCCTGGGAAGACCTCGGGTTATGCGATCTCAGCAGCCTCCTCCAGCTGTGTGAAGAGATCTCTGGTGAGTGTGTTGACCTCGACAGAGGGTTTCAAGTAGGAGAGGCAGTCATTGTGGACCTTCAATATCACCTCATCCTTCCTGATATCACAGGTAACCTCTTCCTCCCAGGAAGGGCAGGAAGAGTACACCAGGAAATTCCCTCCTTGCCGGGTGAAGATCCTTTCTGGTAGTATGTCGTTGTCACAGTCATAGCAGTCATTCGGGATTGGTCCTATGATTTAATTTCCTAAGTCCATGGAAAAATGCTGGTCATCAACCACCATTCCAACAAAGGTGTCTGCGCCCATAATGATACCCTAGGGTCGCTGTTATCGACCAATATTGGAATGGTGTTGCGTTCTAAGACAACCTATGGGGTTGGGTTTAACGCCTGCTGTTGTAGATGGGAATTGAGGTGTATATAAGCGTCTGGGTTCTGGAGTTTCTGTTCTCTCTTAATTTTAAAGTCAAGTGGGAATCGTCGGGTCTGTCCAGGGATGTTGACCTAATGCTGACCAAAATGCCTTTTCAGAATCATCAAAGCCCATAGGGTTCCCCCCTAGTCGGGAACAGGCCTTGTAATTTATGAGATCTAAATAGAATGCAGAGGGGACATCTCGCACGAGCCAACAAATATTCTCTATGCTTTTTTCACCTATGGACATTATTAGCATGCACCTGCTAGGCAGTAGATTTTTGGAATTGGGACTTTTCAGACCCATTTCCCACTTATCAACTAATTTAAATGTGGCAATGTTCGGATCTTTGGGAGTTTCCTGAACAACGCTTTGCTGATGAAGCTTTTTCCATTACTCAGATATACTCTGGTGAGAACAGGCTCCTTTCCCTCATTTACTACTGAATAGGGAGGAACAGCTGTTTACCCATTTTCTGAATATCAGCCAAGCTTTGAGCTGGTTTTTCATCACTTTTTTTCATGGGACTTGGATTTTCAAATTGTGGATCGGTATAACATGTCAAGGTATTTCCTTCCAGTGTGGAATGCCACTTGAAAATGGAAGGAAGGTTGATTTTCAGGAATGGAGAGGAGTTCCCATTACCAGTTTCTTGTCCTACACCAATTACTGTAATATCAGGTATTTGATTGTTTTGAAAATGTAACTCAATTTGGTCAGATCGTTGTTCAACCATGTGGCATGTGCCATTTAAACTGTTATAGTTGATACTTTATTTAAATTTTATTGGCCGGTTAGCCTGATTCCAGAGGACCTTGTTCACACAGTATATCAGGGGAGACAGCCTCCGAAGGAGGTCATTACTTAATAGACAGGGGGTTCTCTCTGGAGTCACGACTTTTACTGGGTGTTTCACCTTGTGCTGCCCAATTTTAATTTCCAGATTCACAGTCCACTCAATGGGAATTGCATTACCATCAAAGTTCTGGAGTTGTCCAGGAAGAGGGGTGAGAGGGATCTGGTGTCTCTTCCCTCTTCCTGAATTTAGCTGCTCAAATGCCCTTTTCGATAGAAGAGTGGCTTGGCATCCAGTATCCACCAGTCCTAAAAATGCACATTGCCTTCTTTCTCCTCCAAGGGGCAAAGGAAATGGGTATTTTGGGCAAGCTGGGCTGTTAGTTTCTTTATTATGGACTCCGACACTGTGGGGTCTTGGACAGTTTTCTGTGTCGGAGTTTGGGAATCTGTAAAGAAAATTTGGCATCCTGAAATAGGATGTGCGATTTTGAAATCCTCTTTTTCCCTTAGCTATGTGCTGTCCCCCTTTACCTGGAGACAGTCACTAGAACCGGTTTGCGAGGAGGATTCCTCATTTATCGTTATGTTCTCTGGATGACAATTCTGGGGTTCAGGGATAGGCGATTCTGAATCAGTCCCCACACCTATCCAGTCTGAGTTATGGCCGTTTGGGACCCATTTTTCTTTGGGAGGAATTCCCCCCATCCTTGAAGGAGAAGACTTTCTTCCCAGAATCCTCCAAGGATGCTTCACCTTCAAACTGGAGGACACTAACTACCTCCACAAAAATGGGTCTTTTTGGTCTCTTTGTTTCTCCTACCCACTTTCTGTTCCCTGGGTTGCAGATTTACGGGGGTAGGGGATTTAATTTCTGGTTCTAGGGTGTCTAGGGGCTTTTCACGGGTGAGGAAGGAAGCTTACTCTAGGGCTTTGCATCACCCTTCATCCTGTGCCTCCTCCTCTGGAACTGGTGGGTTGTCAGGGTACTCCCCCCCGCATTGTTCCGGGGTGCCAGACCCTTGGTTTGAGTTATTCTGAGCCGCCATGTTCATCTGAGGGTTCTGCTGAGCCCTCAACAAGCGAGTCAGATCTTGAGTTAGGTTCTGGACCTGGCGATCCAGTTGCGACACCCACTCGGGCTGGTAAGGGCGTCTTGAATCAACTCTGGGTGGCTCTCAGGAAAGGAGGGTTGTCCTGCATATTGGGATTTTGAGGGAACCTGGG
The DNA here is from genome assembly GCF_040938575.1 of Ambystoma mexicanum. Taxonomy (NCBI): domain Eukaryota; kingdom Metazoa; phylum Chordata; class Amphibia; order Caudata; family Ambystomatidae; genus Ambystoma; species Ambystoma mexicanum. The sequence continues at coordinate 790,056,016 of NC_090937.1, read as the reverse complement.
GAAGAAACTTAAACCAGGATTTGGAAGATTACTGCCCTCTTGAGGGAAGTTTCCTGGTGTTGTACTCACCTGATTGGATCCCCCACTCGGCCAGGGGAGTCCACACATACCCCAAGATGAGTCTGTTGCCCTTGTACCAGGACTGATGTAATTGGCAGAGTTAGGGGGCACATTTGTGTGGTACCCTATGTGACTACCTCCTGTTTGTGATTGGTCAGAGGGTCTTCTCTGCCTCTGATTTGGTTAGTTTTGGGAAGGTGTCTTTTTAGCCTCCCCCATTTCTAGGTCCAAAATGGGGGCAACCTTCACCTCTGCCACATTGGCAGCAGCGGGGTGTTGGTTGGTTTGGGGTTTTTGGTTGGATTTCTGTTTTCTACCAGTTTGTGAAATCTCATAGATCCGGGTAACTTGCCCTATAACCCAGTCCAGGGTCCTGTCATCATGAAAATCCCTTACCAACTGTGTCATCATGTACTTTGGGAGTGCATGAAAATATGTATTTAAAACTGTCCTACTATTCATGGGCACCCACCTAGTAGTTTGCGCAAATGCCTGTTTAAGTTCCTGAACAAATTCTCTTGGGGCCTGATCCTCTCCACACTGCTGATTGTAGGCCACCTTGCAGGCATCCTGGGGGTTCCGGTGCATGTAGAAGTGCTTCAAGCTGGCCAATTTATAGGTGAACCACCTTGAATGGTGTTGGTCTTCCAGCCCAGCAAAGAAGCTGGCGTACTCTGGGGAGAACATACATTTGGCAAATTCTATACAATTTGGATTATTTTTAATGTCAAAAGATGTCATCATCTGTTCATATAGCTCTAGATGCTCCCAGACAGAATATTTGGCATTCGTGTGGTACAAAGTCATGAAACTCCTGATAGCTTTTATCTGTTTAATGGGGTCTTTCACCAGAAGTGTCTTTGTTTGTTAGACTTCTTTTGCCGTTGCACCTGAGTACGTTTGCCCTCAGATTCAGAGCTGCTGTTATTTGAGGTCCCATTCCTATTCCCTAGGTGCTCCCTCATTCTTTGAGCTTGGGAGGCTCTCCCAGAATTATGGGGCATAGTCTCAGCTCCCCTGTTGTGCTTTGGGCTCTCTGGGTCACTCCCATGGACTCCCTCTTTTGCACAGGAGAGTACTCTTCTGACTCCTCCCTGCATCCAGGGTTGGTGTAGACCTCCCCTACCTCCCTGATTGGGTGGAGGTTTTCTGACTACTCTTTTGGGGCATCAACTCAGACTCCTTTTTCTCTTCAAAGTGAACCAAGTGGTTCCTTTGTAGGTGATGTTTCTGCAAGTCTAGCTCCCTGATTTTTTCATCATTGGAACTTTCCTGGTCAGATCCTTCAGCCATAATACTTTTGTACCTGAACAGGGATGCCCGTCTATCAGTCTCTGAGTCTCTGATGGACACTGACTTGTCAGCTCAATCATGATAGGGCTATTTAAGTCTGGCTGCCTCATGGTTTCTGGTTCATGTGAACCTGTGGACATGAATTGAGCAGTGCCTTCTGCATACAAGGTAGTAAATGGATGTGAGGCTCTTGGTATAGAGGGCATCACACTGTGATCAGGGGTTGCCCAGCCACTCTCCATCTGTTCGGGGTCCCTCAAGATTTGGTTCAACCTAGCAGACTCTCCTTTTCCTTCTCAGCCCCTACCTCTTGATAGTAGGCAAAGTCTTGGGCCTTTAGGTCTTCTATCAGTGCTTGACGGGCCTCTATTACCTCCCCTTGTGCTGGCTCTGGAGCCCCCTCATTTGTTCACAAAGGGCCTCATTGTCTTTTTGTGCTTCTTGTATTGCCTGGGAATACTGAGGCCATTTTTGTTGCAGTATATGCATCTCGTGTTTCTGCACATTTTTGGCTCGGGTGCTCTCTTGCAGATCACCTTTTACTTGTCTCATATGCCCCATTAAAATGTCATGTTCTGCTTTTAGTTCAGTCAGTTCCTGGAGGTCTGACTCTCTTTTCTGTAGGTCTGTTTTTAATTGGCAAACTTACTTACATAGGGCATCTGTTTCCTGATTTAGGGTGCCCATCTATTCAGTCAGATCATCCCTCTGTTGTTTTATGGCGACTAACTTCTGGCGTTCATGGTCATGTTTGGGAATGAAGTTCCTTAATGATCAAATTATTACTCTCCTCTTCCAATTTCTCAATCTGTTTTTCTAAAATGGTTATCTTCTCTGAGCAGGCTCTGTTATATTTTATTTGTTGATTCAATTTTAGTTGACTCTCTTCCAGAAAGTCAACCTTTTCTTGGCACTCCTCTTTTAATCTAGCTAGTTGGGCCTCCTTTTCTGATTTGGTTAGTTGCTGTACTGCCAACTCCTCTTTTAACTGTTGGATGAGATTTCTCAATTCTGACTCAGAATTTTGGCTCTCTTGCATCTTTTCTTCTACCTGCTTTAATTCACTCTGGGTTTGATTTGAGAGTTCAGACAGTTTTTTTTTTTGCAAAGGTTATACTTTCATGGTATTTTTCTTCCATAACCATAACCATCATGTGGAGGTATATGTAGGCAGGGAGTCTGACCATTTTAAGCTGCTGCTCTTTAATATTCTGAGTCATATACAACTCAGTTAAGGCTTGATGTAACAGGTCACTGTCTTGCCACACTTCCATGTTCATGGAGGTGACCTGTTGCATCATGCGAGATAGCCATGCTTCCTGCTACTGTTCTGCCCATTCCACTCTAATGAATAGTTTGGACAGAAGGCGCTGCCTAGCCATGTTAATCTCCACAGTACTCATTATAAAAAGTGTTCTTCCTTTATTTAATTATCTATGCAAGGACACATTTGTACCTTGCTTTTGTCTAGTTTAAGGTTAACCTTACTTTATTTTTACACACAGGCCTGATACGTAGGGTATATGTTTTGGGATGGTGCTTTTACAGTGTAACACAGTTTTCTAGCCACTAAGAGTATCACTACCTTTCCTGGGTTAGACTGCTGTGTTAGACTGTCATGGGTGGAAACACTAAGCTGAATCCCGGACGAGCCCCCATTTTGTAACATATTTTATGACACGGCACACTCCAGCCAGGGACTTCTTCGACTGCTAATGAAGGTGGCGCACATTAAAAAAGAAATGTATTTTTATTTTAACCCTGGGTTTTTGGTTTGAGTGGCACGCAACCCGTCTCACACCCACCTTAACAAATTCCCTGTATCCCAAAGGTCTATGAACCAGGCCAGTGTGTAACAATGAAATATTTATTAATTTTTAGAATTCAAAGAAAATCAGGCAAATCAATATTAGGGCGGCAGCCACAACTGTGTGGCAGTATACATGCAAAAATCCCACAATACAGTTACTTCACACTCCTAACATACAATTAATAACCTTAATAGAAACAGAAACAAAATGTACTTTTCTTCAAAATAACAGATAGCACACAATTTAAGCACTCCCCCTGCAACACTTCCCCCAAACACCTGCTTACTAAATTCTTTGTGGATGGAAAGCAGTGGCTAAGAGTCAGAAAGAAAAGGGAAAAATCACCACCCCAAGATGGGAGGCCAGAAATGAAAATGAAAACCTTCAAAAGGAGCAAAATTGCATACTCAGATTAAACTAGTTACTTGTTTCTCAGTTTACAAATCCGGTAGGATAGCTATGACAGAAATGTGTGTGGCTGCACTAACGAGTCTAGTACGCTTACAGACTACTGAATAGGGCACCAAGGCAATTTGACAAAGGTAAGAAAATCAATTTTGGGAGGAAAACAATGCAGAAGAAAACACATGTGGCAGAATTGCAACTCTTATTTTACACAGGCTTCAAAATGACAAGCAGTTAAGAAAAGGGTCTTAGCTGTCAAAATCGGAAAATGGTTTTTGGATAAGAAGCAAAGGCACATAACAGACAGGATTTTGTGCACCCAAGCAAGTACCAGAAAGTACCGCTTGGCCATGGAACTCTCCTTCGTTTACCTGGATTATTACAAAGGTTTTGCCAAAGATTCATTTCGGATTTGGACTACGTTCACCACAAGGCTATCTGCTATGTTGCACAGGGGGAGTGCCTCTATAACCCTGCACGTGCGGGAACTAGATGCACGCACCCAAGCAAGTACTCAAGCAAGTACCAGAAAATACTTCTTGGCCATGGAACTCTCCTTCGTTTACCTGGATTAATCCGAAGGTTTTGCCAAAGCTTCATTTTGGATTTGGACTACGTTTCCCACAAGGTGAACACTGTTGTTATGGAAATTATATTAGCACTTTTGTGCTAAATAACTCTTCATCTTGTTATTTGTTTGTTTAGGCTATCTGCTACGTTGTACAGGGGGAGTGCCTATATAACAGTGCACGCACGCGCACCGCACACGCGCATCCAAGCAAGTACTAGGAAGTACTGCTTGCCCGCTTTGCCGCAGTGCTGCGTGCTACTGCTTGGAACCACGTTTGAGTAGGTTCTATTATGTCAACTGCTTAATTGTGTGATACCTTGCATTGAACCCTGTGTGATTTGGATAAAACAGGCGTGTCTGCTGTGAGGTAAAATAGGAGTCCATGTTACATTGCTGTACACTTTAAAATCGAACATGACTGAATCCTCAGGTTTCCTGCTAAATACGCCCTCAATTGTCACCAAGAAAGTAACATCTACATCTCGTACTTTGAGAAAAATATTACCCTCACTCCAGTTTTGAGAACTCTGCTGCAAAGCGAAAGTAGCGCATGTCGGATGATTGCACCCAGTTGAGGCGGAGTTGCCCATGAGCATGAACACTATACTTCCCTCTCTACCAACTACGAGTGGATTATGTAAGGAAACAATCCCATCCATTGTGTCCGATTTTACCATTCTGACAATAGCTCAAACGCCTAAAAAAAACACAACCAGTGGCAAACACATGTCCCCTGTGAATGAGCTTAGTGAAGTGTCGCCTGTATTGTCGGATATATCTATACATGCGAGCACGGGTACATTGAGCACTGCACACGGCTCGATAACCACAGATTATGGAGCTCCAGGCTCCATGGACACAACCATTCACTCAATTGCCGACTCCTTTTTACAACCTACACCACGGCCCCCGCTCCCGATAAATAATTCTGACAACCGAACGGGAAATCTAGCTCTCATTGAAAATACTATGGCAGCTGTAAATACAACTGTTGCAAGTTTATTTAAATTATTGAGTGCTTAGACACGAAAATCAATCAACAATCCAGTCAAATACAACAAATACTTGACTGGATTCCAAAACTACCCGCAGATACTCACATTTTTAGGAATGGTGACAAGATGAGAGAAAAGCAATGAGCAACTGAACAATATTCCTTGTTGCAAGATCACAATAGCGTGAATCCTATCTCTTCAATATAGCTTTTGTTCAAGAATATCATATGTCCTGTTGAGCAAGCCACAACTGAAGTAATCAACTTAAATGACTCATGGATTAGTTTAGATAGGAGCACAAAACAATCTCGGTCTAAAGTCTGTGGTGACTCCACTGATGCCTTCCTCCAAAAGACGAATCTTAGAAACCGTCCGAAACGGATTGGGACCAAAACAAAAGTGGCCTCTAGGAAGGCGGTTAGGCCAGTCCAGTCAGACAAATCGATTCCCCTAGTGCCTCCTCCAATTCAATCAATAGAGCAATCACACATGTCAAAACCCTCACAGGCTCCAGTCATCGTTTTGATGATTCCAACTGTAACTCATGCACCAGTGTGGCCGTGCACAGTCATAAAGTGGCCGATGTTGATTTTCCACATAAAACAACTCCATTGAATTATGCGCCCTTAACTGAGATGGTGAACTTAATTGAGAATTCACCAACTGAGCTGCATAGAATGGCAGTAATCAACCAACATCTTGCACCAGAAGCACAAGCAAATCTTGATCTGGAAATGAATTCAGGGCAAAGCAAAAAAAAAATGAATTTACAGAGGATAATGACTTACAAGATTGTATGACATCAAACAAAGCAGCAGTTGACGCATACTTATTACAATGCGTCATACAAGCTATGGTGGTCAAACCCCCTTTTCCTGTTACGGGAGAGGTAGTCTCCCAATTAATGAACGTCAGTCACTCCATAACGAAAGTAGCAGTGGATGATTTTTTCCCACTTAAACAATCAAATAATTGCTTGCGGCCTCAAAATAAACCTCGCCCTCGAGTCGCCTCTGCGTTAACAGCAGTTCAAAACCAAAACTCAACTAAAAATGACATTGCTAAATTAAGTCGACAGGAGAATAAAAACTATTTTAAAAACTGTCATTCACTCATTGTAAAATGCTGAGATGCTCCTTTTGAAAAATATGATTTATGTCGCACAAGCATATTGAACATCTTTGGAGATGTAGCCAATTTGGAAGACATATCCTCCAGTGATATTGACCAATTTGAATTTGTTTGTGAGCAAAATGTGTGAATTGTGCGATTATGGATTAAATCAGGCATGGTCCTGAATTCAAAGCTAAAATGGACTTATTTAAGATGGGCTTCCTGGTCGCACAGGATCCGAAATGCCTGATTCAGGAAAGGAAGTCATCCCTTGCGTTTAAGGAGACTAAGGAGACCCCAGTAACAGAACAACAAGGTCACCCCATTTGCTCATGTTCATACTGTTCCTCAACTTCAATTCCCCAACAAGAGAAAGCGCATACCATGAAAGCATAACCACTAACTGAAAATATTATAAATACATTCTCTCTGGAACACTAGGAGACACACTCACTTGCAATGGGGCATAAATCATCCAATAAATCAATATGATATAGTAGCACTTCAGGAGACCTGGTTTCTGGTAGCTCCAGTGTGGGATGATCATGATGTAATTTTGTAACCAGCGATGGCTGCTCAAACGGGGAGGCCTACCTCAGGCCTTTCGGTTGCGGTAAAAACAAGCAGAGGTTTGACAATAACTGAGTGGGCCTCACCGAATAATTTCATACAATTGCTTAAGATATCTAACTCCACGCACTCCCTGGCACTAATTAATTTATACAGCAATTCGGCTGGCATTTCAGATGATACATTTTATAAAGATCTATCTAGTGTTTTGGAGTTGGTAACACTAGCTCATAACATCATGGCCACTGTTTTGGTAGGGGATTTGAATCTCGATTGTATGCGGCCAAGAAAAGCACCACAGGAATACGATACGGAGAGGTGGATTGAATTTGCCGCAGACCATAATCTCCACATGGCAAATGGCTTCATAATGGGAGATATCCCACCTCATCACACAAGGGAAAGAGGTATGTCGAAATACATCATAGACTAAATATACATGACTGATACCCTATTTCACAAGGCCACCAAATTTGAAATAGTACAACACACAGTCAGTGACCATCATCTTCACACATTGTTTTGGCAATGGGGCCTTAAGCTGTCTGAGAACAACCAACAGTGGTTTAATCAGACTCTGTTGGTTAATAATGCAAAAACCTGCTTCAGATGGTCAGATAACTCACTTAATGCCCTAAATTAGGCGGTACAAAATCAGACTGGGACTGATCCTGAGTCCTATGTAGAGATCCGGTCCTCCTTCAGAAACATACATTTTGATAAAGGTGCATCCCGCTCTAACCATAATCATAGGTTTGATTTACTCATACAACAAACTAGAACTGTTTATAGGAGAGAGCTAAGATTAATTGCTAGACTCTCACCAAGCAAATTTGATCAGGTGCAAATAACGATCAAGTGTAGGTATCGAAACTGGACTCACGCAAGAAAAGCCAAACTATTTCAAACTGATAGTGAGGCTTTTATGAGCTCGGTACATAACAAAAATTCTGGCCAAGTGTGGGCTTTGCTTAGCGAAACATCTAGTCAAACACAAAAAAGTGGTCAACTGAATGGGGTCTCCGAAGCCCTATGGCTTGATTACTTTTCACACCTATATGCTGACGAGAATTTTGATAAATATAGGTATGAAAATCAATCTACAGTGGGGTGGAAGTTAAAATGTTCTGAAGAAATAATAGAAGATTTCATAAACAAATCTTCATCCTCCTGTGCAGCAGGGCTGGATGGCTTGAGCAATTTTATGTTTAAACAAAATCCGATGAGATGAGCTAGCATCCTTAATAATGTATTTCAACAAATCCTAAGCTCCAGAAAATTACCAACCTCGTGGAAATCATCTTTGATTGTACCATTTTTCAAAAAAGGTGACCGGGGTTCACCTTCAAGCGACCGCCCAATCGCATTGCTTGATGCCCCTGGCAACATTTTCTCAAGATTAGTCTTGAGAGATTTTGGCCGGTGGTCACAAACATGCAAGCAACGTGATCCGAATTAGACAGGTTTGTTGCTGGTTTGGGTACTGCAGTGAACCACCTCCTAACCCTTGATGCTCTTAAAGCACAAGCACAAACGTCTAAACAACCGATCTACTTCACGTTTGTTGACTTACACTCAGCCTTCGACTCAGTCTCACGAGTTAAGTTAATGAGAAAATTAATGAATGCAAATCGTCCGACCACCTTATGTGATATCATTTAAGACTTACACTTAGCTACCACTATACAAATTAGGTCATCAGTAATAGGCCTTCTTTCTGCAGCAATAGCCACATCACAAGGGTTGAAGCAAGGGTGTATCCTTGCTTCTTCCCTCTTTAACTTCTTCATACATGATGTGACGAAGGCCTTTCTTCAGGTGTGTTCAGATTCTCTGAAAATGAACGGCGTGGCGATTAAGGCTTTGTGGTATGCGGACGATCTAGTTCTGATCTCAAAAACACTGACAGGCCTGCAACACCGCTTGACCGCCCTAAGTGCCTATTTAGATGGCAGTGAATTAGTCATCAATCTGAAGAAAACTCAGATAGTGTTGTATGCGCCAAGGTTAACTAACAGAGCCAAATTGGATTGGAGGATCAAAGATGTGAGCCTAGAGACTGTACCAACTTATCTCTATCTTGGTCTATTATTTGATGGAATGCTGCATGTTGACTCACAATTAAAAAACGCTTGTCCACAAATTAATCTCAGCCATATCGCAGACTCAGTTAATTCTATACAAAAACGGCAAATTTTCAATCAAATCTGCCGTGATGTATTGGCGCCAGAAAGTCATGCCAACAATCCTTTATGGTTTAGAGCCTAAAAACATAATCTCAGCATTGTTTTTGAGCAAATTAGAGGTGAGATTTTGGAGGGGCATCCTCCATCTTCCACAATGCATTCCAGGACCGTGGCTGCGACATGAGTTAGGACTCACCTCTTTAGTGGCAGAATGTAATTGGCGACTATGTGCCTTATTTCGTAAATGTTTAATCTACAAACGAACTGATAACATCTTGGCAACCCTGTCCGCTTATATGCTATCATCATCACATGCTTTGCTTCGAACTTGGTCAGTATATATCCTTAAAATTTTGGCAAAGGCTGATGTGACCATTGACTTTCTTACCTCCAATCTGGACTGAGCCAAGGATAAGCTATGCAGGTTGGATTGGATTGAATCAAGAGGATTCTGTCTTACCTACAAGAACTTTCAGGCCTCGGCACTTGAACAGAAAAAAATCAAGGATTTAGAATCATATTTGTGTAGAGCACCGTCACCACAGTTGAGATCAGCTTTTCTATGCTTACGTTTTGATTTATATTTGACAGGAGATGTCTTGGCAAGAAGGAATTTTATTAATGCAAAAGATAATTACTGTAAATATTGCACTGATACATCTGTCAGAGAAACCCTAAAACATGTGATAGTGGAATGCCCGGACCTCATGGATTTGAGAGCAAAGTTTTTCTGGAGGCATATGACTTATTTTGGTCTAACGTCCCCAGAAAATAGATGGCCAATCATTCTGACCACCAAAGATATGAACATTCGAGTTGCAACTTTTAATTTTATGAATGCTTTAAATCTAAGTGCTGCAACTGACTCTGTGGTTGTTTAGGGCTCCTAAGAAAAACCGTGGCCTTTATGAGGCGACTGTGTAACAGCTTACTCACTACACAGTAGACCTTGTGGGATGCCTTCCAACAACCTCTGTATAAATCAACTACATCAATTGTCATTAGATATAAGCACCACTGAATAATTACACCTTTGTTTTGAAGTTTTTGTTTTTATATGGTGCTGTTTACTGATTGTTATATGTATTTATATGGACTACTTGTTTTATATGTTTCATGTGTTTTGGGGTTTGTTTTTATTTTCTCCTTTATCACCTTCCTTATGTGCCTCTTGTTTTGTGGTGCTGTGTGAATTTGAAAATGTAAATGTTTTGATTTAAATGTTTTGAAAAAGTTGAGTTCACTCAGCTAAATTCAATTTAAATTCAGGATTTTGAGGGAAAGGGAATATTCTTAATGGGATTATGTTTTTTTATGGGAACAATGCAAATTGGAATTTAGAGAAAAGCACAATACATGGGCAATTTCGTTTTGTGTTGCACAATGACAGGTTCTGCTGAGGCTATATTTCAATGACTAAAATATTAAAGAAAGGCACTGTGCTCAAGGGAGTTAATTTCAAATTTTAACCAGCTTGCACTATGTACCTCATTATAGGGGAATTAATACATTTATTTCAAAATGATACTAAGGACTTACACAGGGAACTGAAATAATTATAAAAGGAATACGCTAACACAGGACTAACACAGATTCTTCTAAGGAAAGGTGAATAGATGATACTGGCAATTTGGAATTTTGTATGGGATTTTAATAGGATTTGAATAGGATGCAAGGGTAAAAGAGCAGGATATGCAGTTTGTGGGTACTGGGTAATATGATACTTACAAGATAAGCTTGAGTTTGGGAATTTGTACGGCCAGCAAAGTCTCTGGACAGTGGGGCCAAGGATCTGGTCACTGGGACAGCAGGGTCAAGAGATCTGGTCACTTGGACAGCTGAGCTCTCCTGGATGGGATCAGCTGGGCAAGGTCGGGTCACTAAGTTCTCCTAGATGGTATCAGCTGCCTTTACTCCTTTCTCCCTGGAGTATTGGGTATGTATGGATCTGGAGGGGTGGTTCTGCCTGGATGGAATCGACTGCCTCTGGATTTGGTTTTTGAGTTTTTAGAATCTCTTGAATATCCCTTGTGTCTCCCTGTCTTCCGCTTATATAATCAGAGTGACATTGTTTCAGGGAAAATGACATCATTTTATGTGTGTGCATTTATGACTTTCTTTGTTTCCCCGAAATTACTTTTTACAAAAATAAGTTATGGAGCAAAACTTCAGATCTATACCAGTCAGCATCATAAGAAACAGATATGCAGATTCCATATTTCACAGGGAATCGGACAGCCCGATTGCCAACTCTGTGCAAGGTAGCATCGCTTTTGGGCACAATTTTGTAAATTTTTAGGAGAAACATATTTAATTCGGCAAATGGCTACACATATGCCCACTACTATTTCACATATGTCACACAGAAATGCATTTTTCCTGCCATTCCAGTTGCCCAGGTGCTAGGAACATGTGCTTAGTCTCTTTGGGTTTATCCATAACTCACATAAAATGCTGGCATAATATAAAATTACTGCTCTTCAGGGCATTGGGAGAAATGTATTAATATAAAAAGTTCTTTAAAGTCAATGGGCAGGATTAGTCACATGTGTGGAAAACCCCTTCAGCCAAATTGTCTTCCCCTGGGTCAGTCTGAACAAAGGGTTTCCATGACGCCCTTTGAAGCCAGGCAGTTGGGGCTGAGTAGGGGTGTCAAAGAAAATCACCCCTTTTGGTGAAAATGCTAGTTCCTCTTGGGTCCTTTGTTCCTTTCTGTAGGAATGCTGGCCAGTCTGATGAGGACGCAACCTTCCACACTTTGGGTCTTTCATATGCCCATGGGGGCTGGTTCACTTGTGGAGGTAGTTCTTTTCCCATGGGACACAGGGCACCTTTGAAGTCAGTGCCTGGGCTAAACCTGTTCTGCTGGTTTCGATGATTTTTTTTTCCTTTTCTTTCTTTCTTTCAGCAGAAACCAAGTCTTTTTGGGAATAAATATAATGTACATTTTAGAGAAAAACCCCCATCCCCACATATTCTATCCCTTTTCTGTGTGAGCACATGCTGTAATTGTATTTCACTTTTAAGAGCATTCTCCTGATTTGTAAAAACACCATTTTACACATGGGTTTATTTTTTTATGTCAAGTTTACAAATGCAGTTTCTGCCGCACACAGTTTCTTGTTAATTAACCTTCAGGATGGCTTTTACAGATACAGTCAGCTTCTGGACACAGAGAGATACACTGCCAAGCATTTCTTTGAAATTGACATGGGACAAGAGAGAGAGACACACTGTTGCTTTCCTTTGCAGTAATTTGAATGCACTGGTCTATTTCAAAAGGAAATCAGAGCCATGTTGACTGAAACGGGATTCTTGCTCTGCATGTACTTTCTCAGAAACTACTTCATGGCAATCAGATGAAATATTCAGCAGGGCTGTGTTTAATGGAACAAAACTTGGTGGTGTTCAAAATGAAAGGAGGACAAATTGCAATGCCGTCTTGAATGCAGGTCATTTTTTTGTGCTTGATTTGAAGCAAAACAAATGCAGCCATTCTCTGGGGTGACAGTGTTCAAAGCTCGGATATCCACGTGCTGGACCTGAAGGGTAGACTAACACCCGAATCTTCCCTTAGTCATGGTAGTCCCACATTATGATTCAGATGATCTTGTTTTCAGATATTTTTCAAAGAGACCATTATTTGGTTGCGTTTTGTTGCCTTTTTATCATATAAAGACTGTCTTCCAAATGAATTTTTTTTCAGCTTTATTCAGTTTCTATGGAGGGCAGATATTCTTTAAAATCCCATAGGTCCCTGGTTGGTACCATTACGTTCATACCATGCGACCATGGTGTGTGTAAGTGGGTGTAGTTAACATTTAGTAGGTGGACCGGAGTTCTAATATAGATTCTCCTCTATCCTCATGCATGAAGTATCCTTTACTTCTCTTGAACTTCAAACGCAGAATGTTCAAAGATCTTGGTCTTTCCTTTTGTTCTGTGGAGAGAACAAACTGTAGTCTGGCACAGGGTCTTCAATTTTAGTCAATTTTCGCCACAGACACAGTATAAAGATGTGCCGATCGGTTTCAGTGGTATGCAGACATTAACACCACTTTCATCAAGGCTAGAACAGCTGATATTGAGTGGTCTGCTGTTTTTGAGATTTTAAATACAGCTAAATCTGGCTGTTTGTTTTGAGGACCCACCTGTAGGGAGTACAAAGCGGGTAGGGGAGGAGACACAAGGAGAGCAAAGTGAGCTCCAAGTAAAGGCTAAGTCGGTAACATCTATTATTAAGCCATGGGGCGGTGTCACATCTTACCCTCGACAATGGTATTCTCCCTTTTCAAGGCGGTCCTTCTTTCAGACTGAGTACCTTCAGTAATCCTGCAGGAGCTGTAGATGATCAGCCACATGCGATGTAACCTAAACAAAAACCATGTGTGGTTCTTTAGTCTAGGTCACCAGATATATGGCAACATAAGTACCACAGATATTGTAACAGTTGAAAACCGTGTTCGAAGTGGAACATGTACTAGCCCAGTAGTTCAAAACACATAGGGGCAGCTCAGAAATTAGTGCGCCCCTACACACATGCACAGAAACCCTCTGGTGTGTGAAGTCAAGAGGAGTGGATAGATTTGCCACTCATCAGTGTGCAATAAGGTCTATAGATGACCTAACGTGACAGTATTGTGCGAGAGTGTATGAACTGACATTGTGGAATGTGGCTTCTTCTCATTACAGTCTGTTCTGACGTAGTATCATGTTGGCAGCGTTCCGGTGTGGTTCCAAGGATTGCTACATAACAATTCGTTCAAGGGAGCCTACGTGTTGAGTCATGTGATTGAATATCATGTGAGAGGGTGGAAATAAACATAAAAAACAGGCTACAATGGTTTGCTATGTATAAAGATAGATCTACATGCAATCCTGGGGTATCTCTTCTTCATATTGAGATTAGTTACAGCATGGTCGTGTACTGGTAGATAAACGGAAGGAATTTATTTAGAAAGCCTAGCACAGAATATCATACGGAGAGAAATCTGAAAGACAAGACTATGCATTCAGTCACATGACGGGATGTCACGTGATGAAGGCTAAAGGGCAAAACACAAAGAATGGACTACACATATTTACTATGTGTTCCTGGTTAATGTAGTGCCAGCTCCACAAAGAATCGCGGTAATGAGTATATGCAAATCGGTGTGTCAAAGGATAAATCCCAGTTGTACGTATGGACCAAGGCACAGTACTTCTGTTGTAATGACCATCATGTGGGTATCACATAAGGAGACTGTCATGTCGGTGTCTCGTAAGGAGACCAATATTCTCAGGCAACCATATTTCAACGATATCATCATTCCCACATATTATTAGGGGTCTATACATGATGCTAAACATATAGAAGTGATGTTGTGCAAAAGTCTCCAAAATGAGGTAGAAGGAAGACATAATCTAATCTGGGGTATGGATCGATGGCTCTGACAATTCTGGATAGTTCAGTTGTTAATGGTACTAAAGACGGATATATATAATATAATAGTAGCCCATCGGTGTCCAGCCCAAGTAGTAAGAGACTTTGCATATAGGTTATTCTTGATAGATATGGTTACGCCAATTAGAAAAAGGCTTCCAGGATGCTTGCTATGGGAAAAAGACTAGGCAATACATGGGAAGACATCAAATGCATGCAAGGCATGCAAAGCATATAACATGTAAATACAACGTAGACTGAAGAATAGTGTCGATGTTAAGTCAATAGTTGTTACAATGTTGCCAAGGTCTGCCAAGATGTTGGTTCATTGAGACTGTTGGTATCCGTCTTTAGCCTAAATATCCATTGTTGTTCTTGTCTGTATGACAAATCATGGAGGTTGCCTCCCCTTTTTGGAACGTTGACTTTATCAATAATGGACCACGCAAAGTCTTTCTTAGGAAGTGTTTAACCATTGGTGCTGATGCTTTTTTAGTCTGGATGCAGGATCGGTGCTTCGCCATTCTGGTTTGCATTGGGCATGTAGTCATCCCTATTTATCGCAGGCCACAGGGGCAAGTTATCACATAGATCACATTTTTTGTGTTGCAGTTTGTTAGGTCCCTTTGTGTCCAAGGATATTTCCATCCTATGTCGATCATCTTTGTTTGCATTGTACATGGACATGAACTACATGCTCCGCACGGGCCATGTCCTGTCAACCTTGGTACTGGGAGGTTTGACTCACCCACGTTCAATATGGGCCAAAGTCTGAGCACTTTCTTTTTTTATCTTGTTGGTTATTTGAGAGTAGGTAAAGACGGCTGTGATGTTGTCATCTGGGCTCTTTTGTTTCTTGTGTTGTACTGAAGTGTATTCCCTCGGGATGTTTCTTGCCCTTTTCTTAGCCTGTTTGACGATCCGTCTTGGATATCCTCTAACTTTTAGTTTTTTAGTCAGTTGATCTGCTTGTCTCTCATAGTCCACCACATTGGTAAAGTTCCTACGATATCTATGAAATTGTCCAAAAGGTAAATTTTGTTTCAAGCTGGCTGGATGGAAACTTGAGAATTTGAGCAAGGAATTCCTATCCGTTGGTTTGTTGAACACAAGCGTTGTAATTACATTGTTCCTTATCTCTAAACATAGGTCCAAGAAATGTAGGCCTGTCTGTGTGTCTCAGTGACTGTCCGATAATTTTCAAAGGAACAGATTAAGACTACAAGTGCAAGTACAAATTCACCTTTGGTACAAGCCTGTAATACACAGTAAAGTGGTAGCGGTGGCTGAACAGCCAGACTTATCTGAAGAGTAAAGTGAGCAGTATCAGAAGTTACACAAAGGACAGCAATTTGTGGATGGTAGGCTGTAGAGAACTTGTAAGTAACATCACAGTTTTTCCACATGGCTTGCATGTAGTTTGACATAAAATTGGACCCCCTGTCGGATATCACTTCCTTAGGAAACCGTACTCTGGTAAAAATACCAAAAAAGAGCCTTAGCCACTGCCTGAGCCGAAACAGTCCTCATAGGTATTGCTTCAGGATACCTAGTAGCATGGTCTACTACAACCAGGATAAACGTGTTTCCTGAAGATGTGGGAGAGTCAAGGGGAGCAACAATGTCAATGCCCACCCTCTCAAAGGAACTCCCGCCACTGGGAGAGGCACCAGGGGTGCCACATTCTTGGCTCCACTCTTGCCAGAGGTTTGGCGAGTGTGACAGCTCCTATAGAATTTGTCAACTTCTGAACCCATGTTAGGCCAGTAGAAGTATAGGGAGACCTTTTCCTTAGTATTTTTGAAACTCAAATGACCTGCCAAAGATATCTCATGGGCCAACTGTAAGAACTGGAGTCTGTTTTCTAGGGGTAGTACAAGTCTTTCACAGTCCCCAGGGATAGACTCAGTCGGTTCACTGTAGATGAGGCCATCTTCCTAGTGCAACCTATGCTTCCCCTGCTCTTGTCCATCGAGCTGAGAAGCTGCCTGTAGGCGAAGACCTTCAAGAGTGGGACACTCTCTTTGTCCTCTGCTGAAGTATGCTCTTTTGGGTCCACCCTCTGCCAATAAAGACTGCAGCTAGGGATGGTCAACAGGATCCAGATCTACAACTAAAGTTATATCTTCTTCCAGATCTGACTCTTCAGAAACTGGATCAACCATACAGGGTTGTACCTCACACTCAGCCTCAGCAGGTTGAGGAGTCGCAGGTGTGACTTTGGACAAACTTGGGGATGTCCTTGTGGGTAGCACAGGTGTGCTATCTGCCTTCTTCTTGGAGGTCTTGTGTTTCCCCCTTGCCTCTTTCTTTCCTGAAATAGCAGTGAGCAACTCCTGTGAGGTGGGGGTGATAGTTTCCTCTATCTCTTCCCCTGGAGAGCCTCTCAAGGTCCTCTCCCTTGCAGGCCTAGTGAGCTCTTTTTTCCTTTTACTGGGAGGCCTGGGAGTACTAGACACAACTCCAAGAGTTTTCAAGTCATTACCCAACAGGTCTCTCCCAGGCACTCCAATCTGCATACTAACAGGTATTTTGACAGGTATATCATTACACTGGATAAGAGCTGGTAACTGGGAAAGCATTTGCAGAGGGCCTCCATCTAACTTGGTTAGGCATTTGGGTACTTTAGCAACATCCTCCACCTTGAAAAATGTTTCATCAACCACAGTTATGCTGGCTCCAGTGTCTCTGATGGCAGAGGTCTCCTGGCCATTCACAAGAACACTATCTTTATAATACTCTTTAGCATTATCTGGGATGGAATTATAGACATCTAAATGATGTTGTTCCCATAATCCCAGGGACACTATAAAAAACTCTGGCTGAGACTCTCATGGGTTCATCAGCCAGTGGGTGAAAGTTTCCACTTGCCATAGGTACGTCTTCCTCTGGGAGAAGGCTAAGGAGACAGTGTGGACCCCTGAAGGTTTACCCTTACATTTGGGATCCCCTTTCACGTGGTCAGTTGACCCACAAACATAACATGTCCCAAATGTTTTGATGAATGGAGGTTTGTTCTGACCTCCATCTGGTTTGGGTCTAGATTGTACACTAGCCTAATTCGGTTTCCCTTGTGGTTTACCCTTATGTTGCTGTTTGGGGCCCTCTTTTGGATTGGGGGTATTGGAATTCTCCTTGTTATCTTTCTTTGGCTGCTTTTCCTCATCCTTCTTCTGAGTTGCCCCTGAATGCTTGTGAGTAGACCTGTTGGCAACCCAGAACTCAGCAGCGTTTGCTAACTTCTTTGGATCTATCTCCTTACAATCAGCCAAGTGCTGTCTGAGCTCGGGAGAGCAGGCATCATAAATTGACTCCAATATAACAAGATTTCTCATACCTTTATAAGTGTTTACTCTGTAACCCTTAACCCAACCATCTAAGTCTTTCAAACATTCACATACCCAGGTAGCCCAAGGGGTACCACCATGATTTTTGAGGGTCCTAAACCTCTTAAGGTACTCGGAAGGGTTCTTCCCAAATCTATCAATTAAAGCTAGCTTCACACACTCATAATCCATCCTATCTACCTCCCCCAACTCCATCACAACATCAGATTCAACAGTGGGTAGCCTAGAGAAGAGCCAAGGAAGCATCTGATTCCTTGTAATGTCTTGAATCCCATGGTTATATTTAAATATTGCCAACAAATCCAACATTTCAAGCTTAGCCTCATACATACCAACAATTTCTTAAGCCATACAGGGTCTCTTAGGACTGGAAGACCTAGAAGATTCTGGGAGAGAAGCATTTTCAATAGACAACTTTTTCATTTTTAAGGCATGATTCAACTCCATTTCTCTGAGTTTCAGTTCTTGATGCTTTTGTTCAGTTTGAGCATTAATACGTTTAAATTCCAATTCAAGCCTTATCTTTTCTAGAGCAATTAATTCAGGACTGAGTGTAGGATCTGATGGGGTCCCAGTGGACAAAGGTTGAGGTTTCTGAACAGGTAGAGGAGCAGTAAGGCCTACATTGTGGGACAGATCTGCCTCATCTAACTCATCCATAATAACAGACACATTATCATCCTCATCATTTTCCACATTTGCTGGAGAGGAAGGTATTTCAGGCCCACTCCCCAGACTTTGTTTCTCTAACAACCTTTTAATTAATTTTGACTTTTTACCTTTCACAAAGAGATTCCTTTCTCTACACAGATTGTTCAGATAATCCACAGTGTAACTAAGGAGGGTCTCCTGACTGTAGCTTTCCATATCGGACATGATTAAAATTGCTTTTAAGTGATGTTTAGCCTTGTGGTTAATTGATCCAAGGTAATAGCGGCACCCTAAGTGTAATTACTATACTTTATCTTCACCACTGTACACCAATGTTAGGCAGAATCATATGCAGTACCCTTTGGGAACACCACACACAATTAAGACTACAAGTGAAAGTACAAATTCACCTTTGGGACAAGCCTGTACTACACAGTAAAGTGGTAGCGATGGCTGAGCAGCCAGACTTATCTCAAGAGTAAAGTGAGCCGTATCAGAAGTTACACAAAGGATAGCAATTACTATGGTTCAAACTCAAGGTTTCTGTGTACATTTATTTTCACATCAGTTGTAAAACAATTCACTAAGTAGAACAGCAGAAAAATCACATTCTTAATATACTACACAACACCTGACGAAATTCTGGACAAGTTAAGCTCAAAATGAAGTGTGACCAAAATGACAATCCAGCAATTTAAAAGGGAGGGAAAAACAAGGTTATACAAAATTATGCAGTACCAACAAGTAAGTAGGCAGGGAAATTTAGATAAGGGTTGCTACAATGAGATTCAAATCAATAGGCCTGGGCCAATGTTAATGGTTCAGAGTCTTTGCAGAGGATCACACAGTTCAGAGTAGTTTGCAGTTAAATTCCTACCAAGAGTTTGAAACAAAGTTGGTCGGAAGAAAAGTTACTTAAAAGAGTAGAGAAGGACAACCCCTCGGACTGGCGAAAGATTTCGAACACTTTCCCCGCTTTCAGATGGAACGAACAACCGGGTTACAACAGTACCTTAAATGAAGAAGAAGGCTGTAGCTGTGGCAGAGGTTCCTGGCAGGTCCTGCAGGCTCACGGTTCCTGAAGCGACTGTCAGACTGACACAAAGTAGGAAGACTGGAGGGTGCTGCACTGCCCAGGGAAGAAACCAGCAGCATTGCAAAGCAGCGAATAAAAGGTACGCTCCTCAAAACCCAAACAGGGTCCAGGCCTCCTTGCTATCCGGTTCACTGCAGTGATGTACCAGGGGAGGAGGCCTTGCTTGGTGTTTGGTGAACTGGTTGGTCTCACCAGCTCAAGGGAAGAAGATTCCTTGCAGATCTTCCCTGTCGTCGAGTTTGGAGATTCGACCCGCAGCAGGGCTTCACCAGGAGGTTTAGTCGTGGTAGTGGTCCTCTTCTTTCAGCTTCTCTTCGGTTCTCTCGATCCAGTGGCGAGTCTGCCTTCCTAGACCCAGAGACCTGCTTTTTATGCAGTTTTCCCCCAAATGTTCAACACACACAGAAACACACATGTAAGAGTGGGAAAAAAGGATCACACTTTGAGTTGGAAAAAAGGCTCACCTGGTGAAAAAAATAAATCCTAAAAATCCAGAAAAACTGCTGAAGGACTCAGTAGGTAAGGGAAATTAGCCATTCTGGACAATTCTCCCTAACCATGGGGGTGGATATGCTGAGTGTTATGAAGTTAGAGAGTTATTAGTTAACAATACAACACATTATCTCCCCTCACAATCCTGCAAGTGCAACACATTGGCGGTCTTCATTGTTCATATAACCCTGGTGTGTTGCTATTCTCCTAGAATTATTGTGTGCTCTGCTTAGGCTAGAATCACCATATTCTAGGTGCAGTACATAGCTCCACTGTACATTTTCTGAGTATAAACTAATGGGTAACCTGCAAGCCTCATCAGGAGAAGTAGAGGACTATCTCCTTCACAGCTTCTCTAGGCACGAAATACAGATTGAGCTTCACATTCCTTCTAGATGCAATTCATACGCCAACCTGCACAATTCATCCAAACACACAAGGCGACCCTCAGGTCTTCCAGTTGCAATACATAGGGTAACCTGCACAATTCTTCTAAGTACAGCGCATAGGCTACCCTTTGCAGTTCTTCTAAGTGCAATATATAGGCTAACCTCCACATTTCATCTAGATGTGATACATAGGCTAACCTCTATATTTAATCTAAAGGCAACCTCTCATTGCATCTAAATGAGATGCATATGCTAACTTTAAAATTTCATCTAAACCGGCCCAATTCTTTTAAGTGTAGTACAAAGGGTAACCTCCTTATTTCATCTAAATGCGCTATATATTTTAACCCCACATTTAATCTAAATGTGATACATATGCTAACCTTCACATTTCATCTAAATGCGACATATATGCTAACCTGCCCAATTCTTCAGTACATAGGCTACCCTTCGCAATTCTTCTTAGTGCAATACATAGGCTAACCTTCACATTTAATCTAAATATGATACATAGGCTTACCTTCACAGGGAGAGAATCGGCAAAGCCCAATGTGCAAGTAGAATGACCGTAAGTGGCGAACAGGAAAGTTAAGAAAAAATAGTAGGGATGCAGGAAAGCGGTGGGGTGTGACATCAAGGGAGCATGGTCAGAGGAGAAGCATGAAGAAGAGAGAGACAGGGCGAGGGCATGCAGAAAAGGTTGCTGTGATTGGCACTATTGATAGGGGAGGGTTAAAAGTGTGGCGAGTAGAGGTAACCCATGAAGAAACATAAATCAATGGGAATGGAAAGAAACTGGATAGGGAGGCCCTCAATCTGATTAAATGGCCACAGTGCTCAGGAAGCCATAGATGAGGTAGAAGTCTCAGGTCAGATGGAGTCAAGCTGACAGAAAACCCCAAAAAGACAAACCAGACTGACTCAGAGTGAAAAGAGAGAACAGGCGAAAGTAAGGATTACCAAAAGTAGCACGCATCTGCACAAGCAAGGCTTATTTCATGACCCTGTGATTCTGTGGATCCTGGTGAGTGAATGTAAGTGGCTCAAAGTTCACAATATTACATTCAGAACATTCTTACAGCAAGCCCGAACTGTAACCATGAGTTCTCCAGGCATTCAGACCAAACAACCAAGCTGCCGTTTGAAATGAGGAATGCCCTCCTCTAGATGCAAGCTGTGCAGCCATGGTACAAGCTGTTCTTTTCTTCACTTTACTTGAACACAAAGCGTTTCACAACCAGGGAACTTCTGTAAAAGGCTGTCCACTCAAAAAGTGTCCATCTTTTATATTGTTTCTGTGTGTATAAACGTAGTCGCTAAATGTGTTGAACACTGTGTACTACACTCCTGGGAATCAAACCTTGCTTGTGGGTTCAGATTCCTGAATAATTATTGATCTCTTTCTCAGTCTCAGCCGCAACAACACTAACGTTTTTTGCGACATGGTCTGACTTGCCAAAATGTGCATGGGTTTCTGTTGGTCCCAAGAATAACAATACAATTCCCCACTACCATTAATGAGAGATTGTGAGCTTTATGTTCTCTCATCTATTTTAAATTGTGCAATATATGCTGTTTTTATAATTTGTTTAAATTGCAATCTTTCTATTAAGTTATTAGTTGAAACTGTTCATTTTTCTAACTTTTGAATTTTGGAATGGTTAAACCTACATCCCTCAGAACACCATGAGGAGAGTAAACATCCTCTTCAACGTTGCCTATTGTGAACCATTATCGTATCTGCAAGTCTGGTAATCAGGTAACAATCTTATTGGATAAAATGTGGATTAACTCTCACAAACAAATAACTAAACAAAAGTACAGATACAGCGGTGTTCAAGTGATGTTTGTGTATACAATAGTTGAAAGTGACATGTATTAACGATGTGGGATTTAGAGTAAAAGGAATGTATGATTCTGTCTTCAAAGACACATGGAAAGGTCATCCTATAATTAAACTGTTGGAGTGAGCAAACTCTTCAAGTGATGTAATGCGTCATACTTTCAGGCCCAGAAACTATTGGAAGGCATGTTATGTCTGCTTTCTCTCGTTCCTCAAGCAGCACTTAATTCTTAATTCTAGGACATGTATAAACCAAATTACTTGTACGTCACTGTCAAAAAGATCATGTTCGTTGTTGTATCACTTAATTGTCCAAAACAAGCAAGTTGCCAAACTGCCTCTTCCATTAGTCGAGGTCCAGACTGACAACAGTATGAGTGGAATGAACCAGCTATAATGTTAGTGAATAGTGACATAGACAAAGCAAATGTGTGCCATGACATTTGAGAAAACAACTATCACAGAAGTATAACGTGTGTCTAAAGCTATAATTTATATAGATAAGTACGGCCATATTAACAGTTAATATTTTGGTTTCTCTTTGATTTCTGTTATTCCATACTTATGGTACTTCCGTATAACCCCAATTAACTTGCAATGAACATCTATTTTCTCAGTGAATGCACAAAAGAAAACTGAATTCCAAACGAATTAACCCTGAACAATGAGCCCAGATAGATATATATATATATATATATATATATATATATATATATATATATATATATATATATACATACATATTACACGGCCACAGTAGTGGCCATGTAGTTATGGTTAAGTTGCTGTTTCCATAGGAAGAGCACTTTTTGAGCGGCTTATGACTTCGCTCTCCCTGGACGAATCCTCACCAAAGTGAGGTTTGGTCCAGGGGGGAAAAAGTTATAGGGGGGTCCCAAAATTCCTTTTTTTCTCATAGACTGAATGGGGGAAAAACTTTGTGCACACCTACTGCTCAAACCACTGGACGGATTTTCACCAAATTTGCGGCAGGAGCAGCAGCTTGGTCCTGAAAGCGTGCTTTTGTAAATTTGGTGAAAATCCATCCAGTGTATTTTTTTAAACAATCAAAAAGTAGGTCTAAAAAAATGAGTGATATCTATGTCCGCTCCACGGGCACACTTCCGTGTTCGCTCCGCGGGTAAGATATCGATTGGCTAGTCGGTCGCGTAATGTCTGCGGACATGTGACACGTTCGCTGATTGGATGGTGAAGAGCATGACGTACGTCAGATTGATCCGATGCGCCCGCCATCTTGGATCCGTGTTTTGGTGTCCGCGGACATCGCCGCAAAAACATATTAAAAAACACAACATTGCACTTGTTAAACTTATCAAATACTGTCTGGGGAGGTGAGGGTTGATGAGAATGGGATGGGATATGGCAGCAAGAAGCAAAAAAGTGGTGTTTTTTTGTCACGAAAGTCTGACAGTACATTTGGAGGTGTTCCACAGTATAATGTGCGTAAAGTACAGGCGAAGGATTAATGTGTCTGTGTTAAAATGTATTTAAAATAATAATGGAGTCAGACTGCTGCTCCAGAGAGTCTGGCATCTGAGGCAGCCACCTGCAGTGTGTTATGGAAAGAGAGGCCTTGCACGTGTATGAGAATACGAGTTCTCATGGATGTGTTGAGCCATGTTGTTGCAAAGTGAGAATGTATTTAGATTCTGAGTGAAGGCCACCAGCTTTGATTTTTTGGTTGCGAGCTAAGGAAGCCCACGCATGGGAAACAAAGTATAAGGTTCAATTGTTTTTTTGACCTTGAGAGAAAGAGAATATTCCCTAAGGAATGCAGTGAGAGGAGGTTTGTAATAATGAACATTTGATAAGGTTATGCATTTCAAAAGTGTGTAAGGAACATGTAAATTCAGTTCACAAAGAATCTTTGGTGCGAGCGCAGTGAGCATTACGGTCTGATTTACATCAAGAGAATGGAAATGGTGAATATAATGAAAGTTTGATTTTGACGACTGTATACCAGAACGAGCATTAAGTTATTATTATCTGAAGGTTATTTTTGGGTTCTGTGTTTCTTATTGCAATGCAACGCAAGTACTATCTTTCTGTGTGGTTGTCTTTTTTACATGGTTATGGTGAGTGCAGGATCTAGGTGCATGTAGACTATCACTAGGTTCACTCAGGTTCAATGCTAATATTTCATTTAAATCAGTGCTTTAAGTGGGGTAAGAAATTGAGGGGGGCCCCTCATTTGGGGGTGTGGCTTCCATTGTGGGCATGGCCTAAAAGTGCACATATCACATTAGGGTGCGCAAACAAATATATACATGTATGTGAGCATTTATATATTTATATGTGTACTACTATGGTTTGTGTATTTTTCAAGCCTTCTTTTATAAACATAGCAAAGTTACATATTTCTATGTTTATAAAAGGTGGCTTGAAAAGTGCACAAACCATAGTAAGTTACGTACATGTGTATGCTTACCCTACTATAGTTTGTGTACTTTTCAAGCCACCTTTCATAAATATAGATGTTTGTAACATATTTCTATGTTTATAAAAGATGGCTTGAAACGGAAACAATTCAAGGCATCTTTTATAAAGCGTTGAGGACGGACAAAACCCAAGGTGGCTTTGTCCGTCGACAAAGCTTTATAAAAGATGCCTTGAATTGTACACAACTCAAGGCATCTTTTATAAAGCTTTGCCCACGGAGATAGACACCTCAGGCTCTGTGATCCATCTGCTCTGAGCAGAGATCACTGAGCCCAAGGCATCTTTCAGCCTCTGCAAACCCGCGGGCTCCGTTATCTAATCTGCATATTAGATCACAGAGCCCACGAGGGTCAGAGACCTGGGGAGGGCAAACAAAGGGATAGTAACTTCCTCTGATGACCCTGATGAGGGGTCATCAGAGGAAGTAACATTGACTGACAAAAGTGCCAGCCAGCCTCAGTGTCTCTGTGGCTGGCTGGCACTTCTGTCAGCTTGCCCGACATAATGATGGCCGCATCTCCCGTTGCCTTGTGGCTGCGGCGAGATAATACGCCCCACCAATGTTGTATGGGACCCGGCTCAGCCCCACTTTTTGGAGACTGCCGGGGCCCGGTCCCGGCAGGCCCCGGCCCACTTAAAGCACTTATTAAAATGTCATTTATGACCATATGGAATTGTGTATCAGTTTCCACGTTGTTTTCTCTTTGTTGAGATTGTTTGATGTGTGTGCTAATCGTTAGTTTAAACTCTATGCCAAATTAAAAAGTCATTAGATATATTGTAATAAAGTTCGGGTATTGATACACATTTTCGGTTATGTTTTCCAAATAGATACATCCTGCCTTTCTGCGATTGTCATCGATTCCAGATGCCAACTGACAGCTTCTTCAATCGGCAGCAGCACGTAGTTCTCAACGGCTAGATCACAGTGACTGTTTTTTGGGACGATCGCCTAGGGTCAATGTGCCCGTACTCTGTAATAGCGATTAGGAGTAACATAACATCCTTTATGGTGGTCTAGGCTCAAGTTGATGCAGAAGCCCTGGAATTCACTGTGTGACCCAAGCGGTTCTTTTATCGAATACAAACACTTTGTGTACGGAAAAAGAACAACATGTGCCTCACGATTAACATTTTGGATCACGAGTGAAGAAACAAATTTGCAATTTGATTTAATATGGGAATAGTCGGATGTTGTCAGAGTTTTTATTGTGAAATAAAAGTACTTTACAAATTATGCAGTGTAATTGTGTTCTTTTAAAGAACGGTATAATATTCCGAATTGTGATGTGCTGTGTTGTTAGTCGATGTGTGTTGATTTTCAGGTTCTGCGTCACGTCACGTAGGTGATTATGGGCGCGTTTGGATACGCTGAAGAGGAATGTCACAGAAAAAGGTGTAGAATCTCACTAGGGTTGGTGATGTGAGGGTCAGGGGCGGGGCATATGATTTAGTGATGTCAGGGCAGTTTACCTTAGGCAGATGCAGCAATGAATAAGACTAGCACACGATGGACGTGCCCTTCTGCCAGATTTCGTATGTTTTTAAAAGGGGAAAAGTGAGGTAAGGTGAATTGGAAATGTTTGCGATAGATTAATGTATATATAAAAATACATGGCCGAACCCTCGGGACAATAATATTTTCTGAGCATTGCAGTTGTGAAACTTAAGAAATAATGTTTGGGGAGGTGAGGGGTGATGATGATGAGTGGGATATTTCTGACAAGATTTGGAATGAGTTTACAAAGTTTGGTGGGATTTTGTGCAGAGCTTATATGAGGATTGTATGTGCATTCATTTGACAGTTTTGAAAAAGTAAAACGTGGGTGGATTTCCAGAAAACTTGCGCAAGGCGCATTGGCAAGGATCGAAAAGCATGTTTTTGCAAATGTGGCAGTGTTTTCTTATTTGACAAGTGTCAAAATGTAGTTAAAAAAATTAGCCGTAAAGCTTTTGTGACTGAGGGGTAGGCTGTAGCCATGGGCAGTGGCCAGAATGTCCGGGTCATGGAATAAGGTCATGATCTGGACAATGCGGCTACTGGCCATGAACAGAAGGGACAAAACATAGGATTAAAGTGACCATGTCCACCTGGGACTGTTTTGTGGTAAAGTTATTCGAAATTAGGATAGATTTGAAAGGGAAGAAAAATGTGCTTGTGGTAATATGGTCATAGGGTTTTCTTTTTGCCTTTTGAAGGCTGCCAGGGAAAGCGAAGAGGGGCCCTGTATGGAACCCCCGCCTTCCCTTTCCATGGTGGCCATCTTGGAAAAGGATTTTCCTTCCTATATCGGGACGCCAAAGGCGTCCCAGTTTAGGATGAAAAATCCTCTTTTTTAGTACCACGGGTTACCGCTTTGGGAACCTAGGCTGCTAATGGCCTTCATCCCCCATTTCAGGGGTTGGAATGGGGGGTAATGTTTCAGAGACCTCGTTATCCACCCTTGCTTCGCTTGGGCTGATAACTTGGGCTGCTGGGCCGGTATCCACCGTTCCAGTCCGTGGAACTGAGGATGAACGCCTCAATATTTCCATTAGCATAACAGAAAATGCAAATGGAAATATTGGAAAATGTTATTGAGTCTATGTACTTTACTGAGAAATATAAAGTAGATGGAGTCTATGCGTTTTTTTTTTAGTTCTATTTTTTAACTGTGAAAGGTGGTCCCTAAAGGAACATTTATTTTGTTTTTGGATGGATTTTTTTTTGGCAGGAGAGCTTAGAACAAAAGGTGCGGAGGGAAATGAGGGAAGAGGCACCAAACACTAATATGGAGGGGCAGGTGGACAGGGAAAAATGTTGCACCTGTGTTATTTCTAAGGTAGGCGGCAGTGTTTCTCATGCTCCTTGATTGCAGCAGTGGTGGTGTCTCTTGGGGACGAGGGATGGGCTTAGCTGATGCCATTTTAAGATAAATAGCAGTTTTGGTAAAAGTTTGTACCGTGTACTAGGTTGTTAATGGATGAGTAGGAATAGGTGTTGGAGCTGTGCAAGGGAAATTTTGAAGTTGAACATTCCTAGATCAGTAGAAAATGCAGTTGCAACTGTTCGCGAATCACAGATTTTATTGTGAAGTGTGTACGGGTTCTCGGACACGTCATCATACTGTGCGCCAGAATACGGTCATGTGGTACTGTCTGGAAGGTCGGCAATAAAGTCAGATGTTCGTAGACATTATGGTTAAGTTGCACTAATAAAAACCTATGAAATTCAATGAAAAAACTTTGTTAAGGGGACGTTATGGTTAAGTTGCACTATTAAAAAGCTATGAAATTCAGTAAAAAAACTTTGTTAAAGGGACGTTATGGTTAAGCTGCGCTACTAAAAACCTATGAAATTCAGTAAAAAAAAAGTTTGTTAAAGGGACGTTATGGTTCCAAGTAAAACTGAAAAACCCCTGAAATTCGCCAGTTATAATCAGCTAAGCAACCATAACTCGCGCCACCACCGTGCACTCCTAAGACTAACACCCAGGACATCAAAGATGACATCACAAATGTGACATCGGCCACCGTAGGAGCTGCATTTGTTTTTGTTCAACTGTGGCTGCTAGCGACAGTAAGCCCAATTCTCGTCTAATAGCTGGAGTTGATGTTGATTTCGGAAGTCCCAAGACAGATTTCCACACATAACCTTCAATCTTTGGCCATATCGATGATGGAATATTAAGTGAAGCATCCATGCCATAAGTCAATGTTGGAACCAATTTCGATTTATAGAAATGTAGTGCTGGTATCAGTGAAAATTTCCCAAATCTTTTATCGACCATCTTCAGTTGGCTGGTCAAGTTTTTTGTCTTGCTCCATAATGCCTGTATCATTGTTTTTTCACTATTTGAAGAGTCAATCATTATGCCAAGATATTTGAATTTGCGGGACGACTTCAATTTTTCCGCTGTTAAGTGACCAATGACTTTTGTTCTTGTTAACGTTTTGCGTTTTTTCCAGGGTCTGAACTTTAGTTTTTGCTGTATTGATTTCCAAGTTATTGGCTTTGGTAAATGTGGCTAAGTTCGAGATTTGACATTGTAGCCCAATTTGGGTCTGATCCAGAAGGATTAAACCGTCTCCATATAAAATGCGAGATGTTTTCTGGTCACCAATCTTAGGTGGAAAAGATCTGACAGACTCTTCGGAGTATTGAAAGTCCCCAATGTAGGCGATGAAAAGGGCAGGTGCCAAGGAGCAACCCTGCTTCACTCCTCTCTCCGATTTGATTTCCTCAGAGAGGTGACCCAGCTGATTCAGCCGTACAAGTATTGAGGTGTTGGTGTGCAGAGCTATTATTGGCTCTAAAATTTCAGCTGGGCAATTCCAGTCGGAGAGTTTGGTCCAAAGTTTTTGTCGGTCGATTTTGTCGAACGCCTGTGACATATCAATGAAGGCTAGGAATACTCGTGGCGCACCGGTCTTGATATTACTTTTTATGATATTAAGAAGCAGGATGTTAATGCTAGTACTTGCGCCTTTCAAAAAACCAGTTTGGTATGAGTCTTGACATGGTGATGTTTTGGCCCACCTTTGGAATTTCTGGAGCAGTAATGATGCGTAGATTTTGCCAATTATGTCAATCAAAGCTATTGGTCTGTAGTTTGCGGGATTGTCACGCTTTCCTTTTTTGAAAATTGCCACCACTACCGCTTCAGTCCATGATTTCCGGATCTGTTTCGCTGTTTTACATTGCTGGTAGACTCTACTTATAAACATTGCCCACTCCTCTGGGTTCTGTTTGAGATCTATATTTGTAAGGCCGTCTGGTCCTGGAGCTCTTGATCTTTTTAGTTTTGAGATTAGGTTTTTGATGTCATCGATATCTGTAAAATCCACCCAAGTGTTTTCATCTGAGAAAATTGGCATTGTTGCATTTGTCTTTGGGAAGGCAAAGAGTCTGAGGAAATGGTCTATCCCATCTTTCTCCGAAACCGCATTGACTAACTGGTCAGAGGCCGAAGAGTCTTTGCTTTTTATCAATTGCCAAAAGTCTCTGCTCTTTTTGCTGTCTAGAATTGTTGCCATTTTCTCAGTGTCATTTTGATAGAGGACTGCTCTATACCCTCGTAGCCATTCTTTGTAGATTCTTACGGCCTCGGTCAGCTTCTTTCTTCCTTCCTCTGAGTCGTGGGCATGTATATGTCTTTTTAGTTTTCTTAATTCCCTTCTTTTGACTACTACAGTTTTGTCATATTCATGGTTTCTGTTTTTCTTTGGCCCCGGCCTGTGGTAGCATCAAGTTTGAACGGTAACAGCAGGGGTAGATAGTTCAAACTCGCTGATATTGGTGCTGAGTGGTTATTTGCCATAGTAGAGTTAAATTTGTGGGTTATAGATATTACGTCTGCTGTTGTAAGCCGCAGACACGTCTGTTGAGCGTGTTGTTCCAGGTTTAAATTGTAGCTATTTTTTGCTGGCAGGCCGAGGTTAAAGTCATGTGGAGTAAGTTGTGATCACTTTGGGTAGTGCGGTAAATCTCGAATGATTCGACATGTTGGACCAAGTCCATTGAAACGAACATATAGTCTAATGTTGCCGCCGAATTCTCACGCTCCCATGTCGGAAGGGAGGGATTTTTTCCACATGTAGATGCAATATTGTGGAAGTTTCTGTCCTTCATGAGGGTCATCCATGCCTGCCCCCTATCCGTCCTCGTGGAGCTGGCCTTTTTTTGGACGTTAACGGTATAGATTGTGTTACAGGTTGAATTTAAGTCACCACAGATGATGATTTTTGTGGTTTCTATTTCGATTTGAAGTTTGTCTAGTGCATCAGATACTGCCGTACAAAAATTGGCAATTGTGACCCTCTGTGGGTTCCAATAGAGATGAATTATTTCCAGGTTCTCGGGACATTGTGTCGGTGTTCTTATAGTTGAGTAAGTCCATGATGCTAGAGATACCAGCATGCCATAAGATTCTACCACCTTTTTTTCGAAGGCAATTCCTGAGCCAGATCGCGTTGCCGTTAGAATGCCAGACGAAGGTGTCCCTAGAAGGCCTTTTACTGCGGGCGATATCTGGATTTGGTATCCGTCGAGAGCTGGTTTTTCCTGCAGCTAAGTTTCTTGGAGGCAAATAATGTCCAAAGACTCCAAGTCTCTGGCCTCTGGTTTAGACAGGTGCTCGTGGCCACGTGTATTCCACGATCCCATTGTAAGTAGATTTCTTAACAATTTCTCTTGGCGCAGATGCCGATTTCGTCTGTAATCTTTTTGGCTCCTGACTCCTATGTTGTAGATTTCATTTTCAAAGCGTCTTTTATCCAATTCCAAAGTCCCGAGGTGCCGATGGTATTATGAGAGATCTTATTTATTCTGGTTTCGTCCGGTGTCAGGCTGTATTTCTTGTCACTCTGGTCGTCCTGTTGTGTTGTTCTTGCAATGTCAGATGACTTCTTGAAAGTGTGGTCACTTTGAGTAGGTCGTCTATTTGACCACCGTCTCTCTCTTCTTTCGTTGTTGAAGTTTTCAGACCGAAAATGGTGAATTTTATCGTGTCTGTGGTTATCCGGGTTCGATCTACTCGGGTATATCCAGGAGCTTGCCTCGTAGTGTTGTCTGTTTCTTCTGGGCTCCTGGTATTTCTCCATCTCAGATCTGTAGTGTACTTTTCCCAAATTGCTACTTTGTTTAGTAAATGTGTGTTTAACTGATGGAGAGTTGGCATTTAGAAGTTCAGATATTTTGAACCCAAGAAGTTCCAGGTCTGCGTATACTTCTTCCTTGATGTCAAAAAGTGCTGATGTTTTTATGTGTAGATAGGCTTTCGCTTTTTTATCTTTATGAAAAGGTTCAATCAGCGTGAAGTTTTCGGTGTTTAATGAACTGAGCTTTCAAATTTTTCCCAATATTCCCAGGACTGATTTCCTGTTTAGCACCATGTAGTTTCTGCCTGATGTCAATTGCTCCATTTTGAAAGTGGGAGTTGTTTTTGAATTTGCGGCTCGCCTCGTGTGGTTGATTTGGATATCGCTTAGTTTCGGGTGAAGTTCTCCGATGTGCCGATTTTGTTCTCTTCGTGACCTTTGTTGCTCAGGTCTCGAGTCACTTTTATTTGGTGTTTGGGATTTGTTTTTTTCCGATTGGGTCTCTTCATTTTTTTCCCCACTTTTTTTAGTTAAATCTGTTGAGGGTTCATGAAAATGATCAACGTGTGATTTGGTTTTTAGCATTAGACCTGTTTGTCGTTGCTGCTGGTGTTTGGTCTCTTCGACCTCATCTGTGGATTCATAAAAGACGTCCGCGTCATCCACTTCATCAGGATGGACTGTTAAATTCAGTAATGAGGAGTTGGCCATGAACTCTTTCAATGTCACTGGTGAATTGTCGAGTTCTATTACTTCCTGGTCAGCCAACTGTGAATCTTTCATACCAGTTGTTTTTTTGTGAGATTTGTTTTTGACACTTTAGTTTGTAATTGCATTGAAGATCTGGCTAGTTTGAATATTGCAGGAGTTTTAATACCAGTTTTTTTTGGAGGTTCAACCATAGGAGGAACTGTAATGTCCTCCAGGTCAGTTTGCAGAACCTTCTGACGTTGCTGTACCTGTTGTTATTTCAGCCAGGGACCTTTTCTGTAGTTCGCTGTTTATCTTGACCCCTGGTCGTCTCTCTTTTCCGAGGTGTATTTGTTCCTTACTGTGTGGTGTCAATATCGCGTCTTGCTGATAATGTTTAAGTTTTTCTTCCATGGTCATTAATCTTTAATCCTAGAGACGTTCTCGGTCCGACATTGTATGTTCTAAGGCAATGATGAAGCCTTCAACAAAGATTAATTTGGTGTGCATCATTGCGGTTACTGTTACGGAGTCCTTAATAGAGTCATTGATAGACTTGTATAATTTTCCGAATGGTGCTAAGGCGATGGTGATAGCCGACATTATAGAGAGCATATCCGGGTGTTTGGATGATTTATCTTGAGGAGTACTTGAGAACGTTTCACTCGCTCTCCTGTTTTTGGTCGGTGTTTTGACATCTTTGTGGTGGTCATATATGTGGCCAAACAGATCTCTTCCTGATGGTGAGTGTTTGTGATTCTTTACGCCAACTGTTTCAGATTGTGAACTCAGAATTGGGGGGTCTTTTATCTGTGGTTTACAGAAGACCTGAGTTGCTTTGTTAGATGTGCTAACTGGGTTTGAGTCCACGTACCATGTTTGAGCGTTCTTTGGATAGCCACAAGATGTTTGAGTCAGTGTGGCAGAGACTGGTTGAGTGGATTGGACGATCTTTGGAATTGGTGGTTCGAGTTGGTCATTTCCGTTTGTGGCTTTAAACCCTGCTGTCCCAGTAGGTTTAGAAGTTGGTGGTGTCTTTGACTCATTAATTGTTTCCAAAGGCTTCGGTTGCGTGTTCGTCTGCTTTGGATCATTTAGCAAAGATGGTGGTTTGCTAGGTGTATCCAGTAGAGGTGATGGTTCTTTACTTTCCACCGCTACTACTTCTTTATCGTGAGATTCTGATCCTTTTTTGCATTGTTTTGATGCCGGCGATCTCTGTTTTGATCTCTGCATCTGACAATTCCGCCTCGGTTTCTAACTTTCTTTTGAATTGTTTTGTAAAGAAGTCCTTCAGGGCTGTTGACATAAGGGGGGTAGGAAAAGTGCCTTTCCCCATTTCTGCTTTCCTGATCAGGGCCAGCTGTTTTTCCTGTGCTTTTATTGCCGTTGGATCTATCAAGTCTTTAGACCTTTTTTATGTAAGACTTTTTTGTTTGTATATTGCCAGTGCTTTGTCTCTTTTTTGCTGGTACAGATTAGAATGCATCGCGGTGAGTTCCGCCTGTTGCAGCGGGATCCCACTGTGACCTCTTCAACTCCACACAGTCCTGGGGTATCTGTAGTCCAAGCTGGCCTTCCCTCCACGTGTTGTGTAGATAAATTGTTAAGTTGACTGGTACCTTCGTGATTGGGTTCATTGTTGGGTTTGTTGTTACAAACGCTTTCTATATGAAGCACCGGCTCCTTGTGTATCAATGCCAGAGTTATCGGCTTAGTTGAAGAATTAGCAGTCTTGATGATTTTGGGGTATGATGAGGCTGTATTCATATTATCCCTTGATTGCGGGATTACTTCGTCCGTGGGCTGCGTATCCATTGTCGACAGTTCATGGACCACGGATTTGGTCCCGGCCGGCCTGACTGATATCCAGCCGGAGGCACCCTTCGGTACCAACAGACTGGGCCCCACTTGCCACGGCGGAGGTCTGCCGGTCAGAACACATTGCGTCCAGTGGTTCCAGGTCGACTGCTGTTTCTTCATGTGGCCCCACTCCGGGGTGATAGCTGAGAACTTTGTTCACGGAACTCTGGTGTTCCTCGTTGATGGTAATTTGTATGGTGCATGCTCCGCTCGGGGGAAGGTGCGTGCAGGCTGCAGTGTGCGGTCTTGGAGTTGTCACAATAGGACCGCGCTGTGTCGTCATACTGTTATCAGGGTCGGCGTTGGACATCGATTCCCGGTGCTCGGAGTGATTCGACTGTTCAGAAAAAAAGTCCTGAGGGTCCTCGTTATTAGAGCCTTGAGTGATTGGGATCTTGACATGGCCAGAGTTCGCTGGTGTCTTGGATCCGTCTATTGCACGAGGTTGCCTGGTACTTCGACTCCGACTTCTGAGAATCCGCCCAGACGGACTTTCTCGTGAGTCCAGTGGTGGACATTGCCACCTTCCCCTGTCCTTTGATTTGATACGTTGTACCTGATAGCCCTTTGTGGTCTGCTCCATTGGCTCCGTGGAGTCCGTGGACTGCCATAGACTGCGGTCTAACTCGGCGGTCCCAACTCCGCGTACCGCTTCACGCTGGCTCCTGGGTAATGAGGGCCGGCCTCAGCAGTCTGCAGAGAGAAAAGACTGCCATTCACAATTCACATCCACTCATTTCCTGCCTCCAGGGAATTGTCCTCAGCCCGCTAGTAACTTATTGCAGCTGGGTTCGAAGTCTGTGAGTTCTGCTGGGCATTGGGAACCGGCCTCAGACTGAGGCCGCCTTCACATGCCCCTTTTCGCCTGCTAGTTGGTGTTTGCTTTTTCCGGCAGGCCTCCCGTTCCCTTGGCTGTCCACGAACCGACGTTGCTCGTTGGGTTTACCAGAGAATTTGTTCCTCTGCTGTGACACTTCTGGATTGCATCATTGGTGCGTCCCCTCATATTCAGTAGTTTACAAACCAGTGTACTGTGCAATTTGCTCAGTGTCTGTGTTTGTTTCTTAAATCATTAGGTCTGTGGGAAAAAAAAATCCATGCTGGATAAAAAAAAATAAAAAAGAATTGTTATGGTACAATACATTTCTTTCTTTGTTTTCGGTGTTTATTTGTTGTTTCTGGCTAATATTCCATCTGTTGGCTTGTTGCAGATTGTTAGATAGCTGTTGGCGTACTATAACTGGTTATAGTTTTTTTATTTATATTTTCAAGTTGCTCATCTATCTGTTGGGTTGTTGCAGATTTTTGGGGCATTTAGATACCTGTTGGTGTATTCTAACTGTTTATTTATTCTTATATTTTAGTGGTATTGATTTATCTGTTTGGTTGTTGCAGAATCTTAGGGCAGTTAGATACTTGTTGGCGTATTCTAACTGTTTATAGTATTCTAATTGAAGTTTCATTAATGTTTATGCACAAATTAGTTATTCCATTTTGGTTTTAAGAATATTAAATAAGCATTTATAAGATTTGCTGGTAATCTCTGCTTTAGAGTAATGGTACTATCATTACATTAGAACCATCCACAATTCTTTTTTATATATGCAGTGTAGTGACCTACATTGTTTGTGGCTCCTGTGTGGTAGATAATACCTATTGATGTGAAGGTTTTCTTACCAAGTGATATTTGACCATGTTTGAATCCAGTCAGCTTGCAGTTGTTTTTGGTACCATCTGCATTGTAACATAGAAGCATTAGTATTACGTATTTACTGTGTGTTTGTATTTGTAAGGTGGAGCGATTATCTGAATTGCAGGTAGTACATAATCTGACATGGTTTGCATTTTGTACAAATTGCTGAAATGGAACCGATTCACAGTTAGATATGGATAGATACACGAAGCATTCATTAGGGATTTGTTCCTGTGCCACATTGTTGCAGAGAGTGCATGTATGTTTCCTCACGTATGAAATCTGGAAGATTTCATTTATAGGTATGTTTTTGTTATCCAGTACTTGTAGTAAGTACATTAGAAATTCTTGTGGATATTCTTGTAAGTTTATAGTGAATTTCACCATTCCAGCACAGTAGTCCAATTCCTGTCTTATTCCATGAACACTGTATGTGTTGTCAGGATTGTTGCTTGCATTTCTATGAAGGTCTAACATTTGCAAACACAATTGGTCTGTATTGTGTAAGTAAATTTTGTCAACAATTGGTGGCAATTGGAACAGAATATTTATTGCTACATTTGCGTAGCAATTTACACCAGTTATATTTGAAAATTTGAATGGACCAGATAGTTCTGTGTCCAAGTCATTTCTTCGGAGTGTGTTTTGCTTCTTTGAAGAGGTACCTGAGTTACTTTGAGTAGTAGATTCTTCTTTGGTTGTAGTAATTGATGAAGTATTAATTAGCTTCTTTTACTCTCTTTGGAGGATTTGCAGTGAGATCCTATTGCATTTCTGTTTGAATTAGTTTTCTTTTACAACATTTTGCTTTTTGTGGAACAGCATAGGTTTTTAGATGGGGGTATCCAGTGAGCATAGTCTATAGTATTCTAAAATGCAAGGAATATCAGCGTTTACTTTACTTGCATTAAGGTTGATTAGAACTAGACCATCAAGTGTACATAGGCGCGATAGTGCTACGTTGTTCATATCTTCTTTAAAGACTGTGTTCCCAAGATCTATCAATGCTTTATCTAGGGTAAGACCTTGTGATTTGTGAATGGTGACTGTGTATGCTAGAGTTAGAGAAGATTGGTCTCTGCCCACATACATGTCTTTGAAAACAAGGAATCGAGCTGTTGAGCATCCTATCCTTTTAACTTCTGATAGTTTGTCAAAGAGAATATTGACAAACTGAATGTTGTCACATGGGTATGTTTGACAACAAATAACTGTACCAAGTGCTCCATTAACTAGTCCTTGCTCCAAGTCAAGATTACGTTTAAGCATTACTCTACAGTTTAAAGATAATTTTAATATTTTCTCCAAACCAGCTGTGTTGGAGATAGAGTTTTCTAAGGTATTTAGTCTTCTTGTGCCTTGTTGACACATGGGTAGTGTCATACCATGTACGTCCAGTTTGTCTGTGGAGCACATTTCAATTATTGGTTGCATTTCTTTTTTCAACATTATTTCATTGAATTTTGAACAGCTTGCAAGAGTTGTCATCAAGGACATACAATTGACATTTTTGTGTGCTAATTTTTCCATGACATCAGTAGCACATGAGTTATGGCCATAAAGTGCATGGATGTGCCAGGTTTTTAATAATGATTGTGCTTCTTGAGGTAGTACACCAACTCTAATACTATTTAAAATGTTGGCTTATGTGAGGTCTGCAGACTGGCGCATGTTTTCTGTTAATTCTCTGTATTGGAAATGCTGCCAACAGTTTTATGGCAGGGTTTGTGTCCTAAGGTTTTAAAAATAGGTTCACCTTTCACTGGTGTCAATTGAAGAAGATATCCGAAAACAATTATGTGTTTTCCTCCAAAGAACTCTTCGTAGTTTGTTTTGAGTACTTCTTTTAATCTGAGGTGAATCAAAGCCAACATTAGGTTTGAGACCATCCTCACTTCATCTATTATTAACATTTGCATTTGTTTTAAAACTCTGTGAAGTTCCATTGCAGCTTCTGTAGAAAGTTTGTAATATTCTCATTTGTTTTGGTGTTCTACTCGAAGGAGTAGTAATCGGTGTAAAGTGACACCGCCTATGTTGAAGGCAGCTAAACCTGTGGGGGCAGTTACAACAGCTGACAGTTTGTTGTTTGTCAATTGTTGAAGGAACTTGCTGATGATTTTGATTAAGAATGTTTTGCCTGAACAAGCTTGATCACTGACGTGTAGTAGTATAGGTTTGTAATATTGGCAGGTACATTCTTTATTTTGATGTTGTACACCATGTGCAATTTCTTTTGTTACTTCTTGAAAAATGCTACGCTGCTCATTGTTCAGTTTTGATTGCAGTACAGTTAAATCTTCTGTATCTTCTTCATAGTGACACATGGTGTTTTCTACTTCTGGCATAGCTAATTCTGCCTCATTTGCTATTAGTGGCGGTACCAGTGGTTCTTGGCTTCCTGTCACAGAAGGTTGACTACTGTCGGTAGTGTCCTTATCTAGTTGGGCCTGGAGTTCTTCTTCATGTTGCTGTTCATTGTTCAACATTGTTTTGTACTGTGTAAAGTTTACATCAGTTATAGTGATTTCATTTGCTTTGAAAGCGTCTTCATAGGAGTATCTCTTCTTCTTTTCACCATGGTTTAAAAAGTTGTAGCAGGGACATGATATGATATGATATGATATGGCATTTGTAATGCACCTATACACAAGTGTCTCAAGGCGTGACGAGGCAGGGGGGAACAAGGGGAGACAGACAACGATCCTACTAGGCCAGGTGTCATTCAGATCGCGCAAGTGCAAGGGTCGAGAGGAAGGGAAAAGTGCATGGGGGAAAGGGAGAGGGGAATGTCCAGTACAGGGTTATTAGCATACAGCATACAGGATAAATAACAAGGGCCAGCTGGTGGTAAGTGCGAGGTAAGTGCAGACAAGTGCTGGG
The DNA here is from genome assembly GCF_040938575.1 of Ambystoma mexicanum. NCBI lineage: Eukaryota > Metazoa > Chordata > Amphibia > Caudata > Ambystomatidae > Ambystoma > Ambystoma mexicanum. The sequence continues at coordinate 790,017,604 of NC_090937.1, read as the reverse complement.
AAGGGGGGCTGTAGGGATAAAGACACAGTCCCGCAGTGCAGGGTTGCCGGGGAGGCAGTGCAGGGGAGAGGGGCTGGGCCAAGGACCGAGAACGGAGAGTGGCCCAGTTGCAGATTGCAGATTCAGTGCAGTTTCAGTGGTATTAGCAGTGGAGATGGGGAGAGAAAGCGGAGACAAAGATGAAGGTTTTGAGGTGCTTCCGGAAATGAAGATGGTTCTCCTCAAGTTTCAGGGAGGCAGGAAGGATGTTCCAGAGGGAGGCCCCTGCAGCGGAGAGAGATCTGCCCTCAACTCGTTGTTTGGAGAAGCGGATGACCCTGAGGGAGTTGGAGGCAGATGAGCGAAGAGCTCGAAAAGGAAGATATTTAGGAAGAGAGAGTTGAAGGTATTTTGGCCCAAGGCCCCAGACGGCCTTGTGGACAATGCACAGGGTTTTCAACTTGATCCTCGCAGTCACTGGGAGCCAGTGTAGTGATTTCAGTCCTGGAGAGATACGGTCCCTGGGCTTGAGGCCAAGGACAAGTCTCGCAGTCCTGTTCTGGATGAGTTGCAAAGGGCGGAGAGTAGAGGCGGGCAGATTTAGATAGAGGCTGTTACAGTAGTCCAGCTTCGAGAGAACTGTAATATAGTTCTTTATGTTGAGGAGCTTTTAATGACAATTTGATATGATTAATTAAGATTTGTTTGGTAAGTTTCACTAAGCTGCCTTCATAATTTAGAACTCTGTATCTACCTTCATTTTCATCTGGTTTTATATTATTTTTGTATGTGAAGTTTTGGGCTATGTGGTATAGACACATGGTTTCCAAAGTGGTACTCCTGTTTGGGTAGTATGTGTCCAGTAAATTGTTTTTCAAAATGTCTTGGCTGTTGGGATCATTTTTGGCTATTGTTTCTATGTCGTCGTATGATTTGAGAACTCTTTTTCTAGATTTAGCAGGACCAAGACTTAGCCATACTATATTTTCAGATTTTCAATACAAAGCAGTACTGGTTAAACGGTCTGCAGCTTCATAGGAGCCACATTCTCTATGAGAGAGCATTTTTATGCCGAAACTGTACAATTTCTGATACAGTGTTTTGTTCGAAGATAGGTCATCCCAGAGGTCTTGAAGCTCTGTTTTTTATGCTTTGGTTAAGGAGGCTTTAAAATATCGTACAACTGCAGTGGAATTATCTGCAATGTACTGCACATCTATGTTTGCATTCCATAAGAGGGCAATGGTTGCATTGTAATCATTGATATATTTTGCTTCTTCTGGTCTTTTTATGTAATATGTTTTCTTAGGTGATTTACCTTTAACACTATGTCTAACTGAAGACATGAAGTTGTTTACTTGACCTGTTGCAGTAACTGGTCTAGGGCAACCAAAGCGGCATTTGGTGTAGTATTTCCCTTTGTTTTTGTATTTACAACAACAATATTTCCCACATTTGTGTCTTTGAAATTGTAAAATGTGTGCATTAAGATCACTATTTGTTGTTTCTGAAGGAATTCCACAAGTGACATATCTTTTGATATACTGTAAAACAGTGGCATCACTGTCTTGACCAAATTTAGGAGCATCTTTAATCCATAAAAGCATGTTGATATGTGGTGCTCCTCTGGCTTGGTATTCTTTTCTCCAAAAGAAGTGTTGCACTTCTCCAGGTGGAGGAACAGTTTTATTACAAATAAAGTGTAGCATAGCAATTAAGCGATGATGGAAATATCTTGAAACAATAACATGATCTAGAGAGAAAAGTTCTACAGGTGTTAGTATATCTATGTTTGTTTTGTTTTTGTTTGATATGCGTAGGAAATCATGGAAATCTTCCCATGCATATTCTGCACAACTTAATGTAACAAACCAACTGGGTGGGCCAAAGTTTCTTATCATACAACGTACATCTCCGTGATGTCGGAACCAGTACTCTTTAGTACCACGCATGTTTGCTAACAGATTTGTAATGCTTGATTATGAAACATCATCTTTTTCTAGCACTTTTTGTAGTAATTGCGTAGCTGACATATTTTGAAATGGGTAGCTGATTTCAATGTGTGTGAAACTCCATAGCATAGAGTTGCTAGTTCACTTTCAAAGAGTAGGTGGAATATGTATTCCACATTTTGTCTAAATCTGGGATCTTCAGAATACATTCGTAACAAGCAGTATTCTGATGCAGTTATCTGAGTTGTTCTATCATTTTACCTTCCTCCTTTCCCAGTAGGAAAGAGTAGAGGAAAAGCATGTGCTTCTATACTTTTTTCCCATATGCTGATTGGTGATCCTTTGGTTTGCCACATTTGGTATGTTTCTAGTGCATCATCTATGGTGTCTTTAGAGTGTAATGGATGAATTGTATAATGGTCTAAAATATTGGATACTGTAGCAGTTTCTTGTGACTCTTGAATTATTTCAGTGGTTTCCCTCAGGTTTTCTTCAATATTAATTTCTTTGTAGTATTCATTATTATCTTTTAGATATTGCAAAGCTTGTCTAACTTTATGTAAGTCCACGAGTTGTTGCCAAATTCTTTTGTCTTTTGTAGGTACACCATTTACTAAGACAATTAAAGATTGCTCTATTGAACGTTGCACTCGTAGAGTGTGTACATTTTCTTTCAGATCTAATGGCAAATAAACTACTTTTCCACAAATGCCTTTCACTAATTCTGAGGGAGGTAATTTTGCTGTTTTTGGTTGAAGGCGTATTATTGCTTGAAATGGATGCACTGTATGAATTATGATGCTCTCATATAAATTGAGTTGTTGAAAGGGTTTTGGTAGTGGGAATAATTCCAAGTCATTTGTGTTAGCACGTGAAGGAGTTTGGTTGTTGTCAAGTTTTGCAGTGCAGTAACTGCAAAGTATCAAGGGGTCATTTAATTCATATTTGTTTTCTGCTATAAGGTAGAGAGCTAATTCAAACCATTTGGAATCTTGATTGTCTTCTATTTTGTATGTTATGTACAGTTTTTGTGCTACTTTTATAAAAAGTTCTGCGGCAACACACACACACACATGGTTTGGTACTTCAGCGGATGTACTTTTAAATGTTAGTATTTCTTTTTTGTATGTGTGTAGTAGATGGTTGCCATTTGTAGAATTGTTCCTAGTCTGTTGTAAAGTTATTGCATTTAGTAAGTGTTTTTCACTTCCAAAATATTTTCTCTGGATATGTTCTATCTCTTCGAGTAGGTCTTTGGCTGTACCATGTATAAGATTGTTATTTAAATTGCATAATGCTAACACTGGACTTTTAGTATAGTACAGTTTATGGACTAGATTTCTTATAGTTGAATGATGTGTTGATATCATTTTGATATGATGCAAGGTGCTTTTGCAGTTAGGACTTGAAATGCAGGCTAATGAATGTGCTTGTAGTCCTGTGTATTTGCGCACTGGTCAGGTATCCATATTTTGTCGAAGTTTCATTTTGAATTTGTCTTTGCCTTTTACATATTGATTGAGGAACTGGCATAAAGATTTGAAAGAATTTTTGTCAATGTTACACATTGACGTGCACAGCCATTTGTACACTGGAGGTTTTGGTTCAGTCAGATGGAGAGGTGATACTGAGTTTTCTGTGGTATTTTTGTAAGCAGCGTTTTTCATACCCTCGTCCACTGCTATGTATTGCAATTGTGTTTGTTTGCTTTTGTTTGTATGCTTCTTCATTGAAATATGGTTCTGTGCTCGTGGTGTGACTCCATTCACCTCCACTTATATTTAAGAAGTTATTTTTGTTGACATTCCGTTTATTGAGAAGTCTTTTTTTGTAGTTTAGTAGTTAGTTTTGTTAGTGGTTTCATTCTGTTTAACACTAAAATAAATAACTTCCTTTTGAGAAGGATTGCACTGTCTATGAGAGCTCCTAATATTAATTTTCTACGGTAGGTTTTAAGGATTGTGCATGATTTCCCTCCTGTTTTTATAAGATTCTGAGGGCTCTGTGGCAGAACATTTTTTGTAAAATACTTTTTTTGGTATGGTTACTTGCCACTATATCAAGATTTATAGGAGCAATGTTAACAGTAGTGGCAGCTGAATTCTTGTTAATCACTTTCTGTTTCATTTTACATTTTGAAAGAGGAGGCAAAGTTTTTGTACTGGAAGCTTGCTTTGTTACGCTTAATGACTCTATTAGATCATTTGTTTGAACTTTTTGTACAAGTTCTGCTAGAGATCGATGCTTATTTTGGACAGTTTTATTTTCATTTGATCTACTTCTGTGTTGCTTTCTACGGACTTGCTTTTTGGTAGGCATCCCCTGCGGTCTGTTGAAAAAAAAGAAGGTATGGGCTGGGCTGTTCTGTAATGTATGTGTGCTGTGTGCATGAGTGTCTGAGTATGATGGTAAGGATGTATGTGGAGGTGTGTGATTGTGCATTGGGCAGCTACAACTAGTTGGGAAGGCTATTCTTGTATTTGTGTGTTACTACACTGGGGTTCAGATGACAGTAGAAAGTAAGCTAGTGGTGAGGAGAAGCACTAATACTAAATCTAATGGTATAGAATTAAAACAGTTCTTTGTTCTGCAATACTAACATTCTAGGGGCTGAATTATGGAATTTGTGCGCCGAGAAACAGGGATTTGTGCGCTATTCTGCCTGCAAATCCCTGTTTAACAAATGGGGATTTGTGGGCAGAATGGCACACAAATCCCTGTTTTTCGGCACACAAATTCCATGAATCAACCCCACAGTGTGTCTGAATAACAGTTACAATATTATGGTAGTATTGTACCTACTTTTTTTGCTTGAAATGAGCAGGTATGTGTAATTTTATAATACACTATTAGGTGTTTTTCTACAATTATACTGTTATTTCTCCCATCTTTTAATATTATAATTTTTTAGATGGCTGTGTGTGTAAAAAAAGAATTTAGATAGCAGTCAGGTTTGGAAGTGACAGTTGATTATAGCAGATGGGAAAAATAATAGTAAGTTCATTTTATAGGTTACATGTTAAGTGACAGTTACTCTGTTTATATGCATTTATAAGAGTTGTACATGAACTGTGCATAACATATACAAACCTGTAGTTTGTATTCATGCATGTGGATATGCATGCAGCTGCAAGTGGAAATCTTGGAGACTTGTACAGTAGTTTTTGCAGTAGGTTCTTTCCAATGATATGAAATTTGTACTCAGAGTGTTCAACAGTATATTTGAATTGCTGAACTATGATGATGGAGTTAGATGTAGAGGTCTTGGTTGTGATTGGTGGATGGTTGTGTGACTGCTTAGCTGTATCCAATGAGGGAATGGCACAAAGAGTAAAGTTGAAATGGTAGAAGGGCTGTCTAAGAGTTACGCGCTCCGCAGACAGCGCAGCTGTCCACAGACAGGGCGTGCCACATCAGGGTTTTCCAGCAAATCCAATATGGAAAGGGGACTGTAGGGATTAGCAAATCAGGTGTTGAGGTTGTGGATTTGTGTTGAAAGAGGCTGTGTGTAGTGAAGTATGCAGAGGTGGAGAAAGTCAGGGTGTTGGTGGTTGGAGATATGGTTTGTGCATGGTTTACAGCATTATGCTCAATGCAGGCATGTGGCAAACAATTTTGATGTTAAAGGAGTGGAGGTGGTGTGGAGCACTGTGCCTGATTGCAATGTACAGTGAATTGTACAAGTTTGTGAAGATATGGGCAGGATGAACAATCCCCATGTGGTAGTTTTGCACTGTGGTGCTTTGCATTTGGGCTATGTCAGTGCCCGTACTTTGTTGGCAGATTTGGAACACTTGGTTCAAGCAGTAATGAACGTCCTTCCAAATGCTAAAATGATTTTTTCTGGATTAGTACCTAGGGAAATATGGGACAATAGTTTTGTTTTTTGTCCTCAGCAAAACATTGCAAGGTGTGCAATCAACCGAGGCATGTTTGCTTTCATGCTTAGAGCTGGTATGTTCTTCTGTAATAATGAGAATATTGATTCCAGTAGTGCTGTTTATTTTAAAGAAGATGGAATTTCTTTATCTTTTATGGGAAATGTCATGCTGTTTTGGAATGTCAGGGTTGCTTTGGAGAAGCTTATGTGAAGATTTTAGGAGTAAAGTAAAAAAATAAAGAAAATAATACAAAATAACAGGTGTCTGTCAAGCATGTGCAAAACACCCCAAAAAAAAGGATCTTTTCATAGCCAACCTCAAAGGGGAAATGGGGCAAACTATTTAAATTTAAATTCATTACGCTCAGATTTTCGATATGTCCATGGACATGGTGGTAGTCCGCGGACACTGTGTATTACATACAGGGATTTTGCGGTGGAGAGGCATGCAAATGAGAAAGAGTAGAGCAAGGGATTGGTCAATAAAGTTTACTGGGTTGTATAAGGAGAGAGTTTGTCAGAAAGTCTTTTTCCTGAGAGAATAACAGATAGCTATGGCTGTGTGTTTTAGAAAACAGATTATCTGGATTTTGGGAGACTCATGGATACATTGGTTGAAGGTGCATGCAGAATGTTGTGGAGTAGCTGCAGATCTTGGATTCCCTCATGTGGAAGTTCACTGGCATGGAGTGCGTGGAATGAAGTGGCTGGCCTTGGTAGCTCTCTGTGCTACTTTGGAGACCCAGCAGCATCCAGACATAATTATAATACATTGTGGAGGGAACAGTTTAAGACATGTGTCTAGAATTTCTTTGCAATTTGCAATGAAAGAAGGACTTGGGAAGGTCATGGACATGTTTCCAAATTCCCAAGTAATTTTTTCTCGTATTGGGCAGAGACAAATGTGGCTGCATTCTTCGTCATTTGGTCCACAAATGGAGAAAGTGAGGCGCAATGTCATTAAGGCTGTTTGTGCCTTTTAAGAGATGTTGGCATGTCCTCTTTTCACAATGAAAATATTATGTTTCGTAGCACATACATTTTTCAAAGAGATGGAGTCCATCTTACTTATGCTGGCAATCAGATTTTTTTGAGAAATGTACAAAATGCATTGTGACCTTTTTTGGATTTACAGCCATCCATTTTGCAGTAGGTGTTGACCATTTGAAGTTTTTCAAACACAAAATAACACCACCAAAAGGATATTTTCAGAGCCACCACTTCCTCCCATACAAAAGTGCAATGGTTATGATAGGGCAGCACTCCAAAAAAATAAATGTCCGCAAACTGTCTGTGGATTTCTAAAACAATGGACAGGGTCCTGCACTATTTATTTGTCACTTCTATTTTTAAACTGTGAAAGGCGGCTCTGAAAAGAGCCTTTTTTTTTTGGTTTTTGTTGTTTTATATTTTCTTTTGTTTTTTAAACATGACAGACAAGGAAAGGAGGGGAAAGGAGGGTAAGGAAGGGACACCAACCACGGGGATAAGAAAGGTCAATTTTTACTGTAAAATACTTTGGATTGTCCAAAAAATTACTTTTAAAATGTTCGGGGACCCGGACAGTGTCCGCAAATCAGGCCACACGCTCAGCATGGGTGCGGTCACATGATGACGTTGCGGACACGTTCGCGAATGGGACGGCTGGCCGCAGGACACCAAATGCTCAGGAACGGTCGTGCTCATTCGCGCGGGTGTTCTACGGACAGGGTTCGGGTCCTCAAACTAATTAAAAGTGCGACACACATGCAAAGGACAGTTACGGACAGGCGCAATGTTCGTAGGACCTATGGGTGTGGTGTGCATGTGCGTAGATGTTCTACAGACAGTAGGGACAACTGTACGAAAAGGTATTGTGTCCTTAGGACACCTCCATTTTGGTTAATGGCGGACATCCCGGACACCGAGTGTGTTCTAAGAACAGTTCCATCTTGATTGCAGACAGTACAGACAGGTATAGTGTCCTTAAGACACCTCCATTTTGGTTAATTGCGGACATTCCAGACACCGAGTGTGTTCTAATAACAGCTCCATCTAGCTTGCGGACAGTACGGACATGTATAGTGTCCTTAGGACACCCCCATTTTGGTTATTTGCAGATATTCTGGACACCTGCACTGTCTGTGGACATCCCAACTAACTTTTAAAAAAAAATAAGACACAAAGGACTGAATTAAAACACACATAATAATTTTTTTATTATATACAAATATAAAATTTATGAAAGAGAGGGGGAAGCAGAAACTGACACAAATACAGGGGTCTCATCATAACGTTTTTCTAGGTACTGAGGGTTTGGGGATAGTTGACTGGGGCATGGAGAGGGGGAACAAGTGCATGTGGGACAATGATATTTAATTTTCTTTTATGTTGTCCTCCACAAAATGTTTTAAAAGATTCAAATTTTCCATAAGCATATCCATTTTTTGTTCCATGCGCTGCAGAGCATTTTCTAATGTCTCTTTTCTGTAATATTTTCACTGTTTGTATGGTCTGTTAAAAAAAATGTGTTAAGTACACATAAAGTAATGATTATTAATGTGCTTATACTGAGAAGTGTCTACCATTAGTATCACTGTCTTCAGTCATTTCCTCACGTGGGAAATGTTCTTCAAGCCATTCCAATGTACTGGACATTTCTGTGTAAAAAAAAATATATTACTTTTAGTGTACCTAATACAGAAAGTTTAGATATATATATAAGAAAAATGAAGTTTACTTATTAGTTTCTGGTAAGTTTTGTTGTTACTGTTGTGTAGGGCTACTGTTGCTTCTTGCTGTGCAGTTTCTTTGAGGTAATTATGTTGGAGGCATAGCTTTTTTTGTTTTGGTAAATTCCATTTTAGTACATGTGCTATTTAAATGGACGGTTGATGTGTTACATGCATAGGTTCCACTTCTTATTTATTATTACATATCATGTGTTTATGTGCTGCTTTTGCACTTGTTCAGTGTTTATATGGCATGATAGAACAATCTAAGATACCCCCTGAGTTTTTGGGTATTGTTGATGCTGTACGCACAGTCCGCGGACATCAAAATCACTAGCAAGGGGTTCAGTATATTCTATGTTACATATATATAAAGGAAGGGAATCCTAGTAAACATCTATCAAAATTCACACTATATATATGTATATTCAGTAAAAAAAACTTTGATAAAGACAGGTTATGGTTAAGTTGTGCTATTAAAAACCTATGAAATTCAGTAAAAACATTGTTAAAGGGACGTTATGGGTAAGTTGCGCTACTAAAAACCTATGAAACTCAGTAAAAAAACTTTGTTAAAGGGACGTTATAGTTCCAAGTAAAATGAAAACCCCCTGAAATTTGCTAGTTATGGTAAGCTAAGCAACCATAACTCGCACCACCACCGTGCATTGCTAAGACTAACACCCAGGACATCAAAGATGACATCACAAATGTCATTGATGACAAAATAAAACATGGGTGGATTTCCAGCAAACTTTTGTAAGGAGCATTGGCAAGGACCTGAAAGCATGGTTTTGCAAATGTGCCGGTGTTTTATTTTTTGACGAGTTTGGTGATAGAGGTGTAGCCCGTGGCCATGGGCAGTGGCCAGATTGTCCGGGTCATGGAATAAGGTCATGATCCAGACAATCTGGCTGCTGGTCATCACCACGATGGACAAACATGGGGTTAAAGTGTCCATGTCCACCTGGGACTGGCTTTGTGGTAAAGTTATTCGAAATTGGGATAGGTTGGAAAGGGAAGAAAAATGTGTGCTTGTGGTAATATGGTCATAGGGTTCTCTTTCTGCCTTCTACAGGCTGCCATGGAAAGCGAAGAGGGGCCCTGTATGGAACCCCACCTTCCCTTTCCATGGTGGCCATCTTGGAAAAAGATTTTCCTTTCTACACCAGGATTGAAGAAAAATCCTTTTTTTTTAGTACCCCGGGTTCCCGTTTTGGGAACCTAGGGTGCTAATGGCCTTCAGCCCCTATTACAGGGGCTGGAATGGGGGGATAATGGTCCAGAGACCTCGTTATCCACCCTTGCCTCGCTTGGGCTGATAACTTGGGCTGCCGTGCCAGTATCCACTGTTCCAGTCCCTGGAACGGACGATGAACGCCACAATATTCCATTAGCATAACACAAAATGTAAATGGAAATGTTGGAAAATCTTATTAAGTCTATGTACTTTACTAAGAAATATAAAGCCGATGGAGTCTATACGTTTTTTTTTTAGTTGTACTTTTTAACTGTGGCAGGAGAGCTAAGAACGAAAGGTGCAACCATAATGCAAATCCAAATTTCAAAAGAAACAATTTTGCCAGGTTAAAAGATTTTGTAAAAGGACATATTATGGAAAAAACGAAATACCACTGCCCCACCTGTGCCTGTACCTCTTCCCCCTTTCCCAGCAACCATCCCCACAAATTCCCTGTAAAGAGAGACATTACGATCAGACCTCAATACCTTCATCCCCTGATGCCCAACTAGAACAAAATCCCAATTCACCTGTATATGTCTATATTGTTGCTTTGTGCGTGTATGTGTGTTTTCCTTTTTTCTTAAATCCTGTTATGAGTCCGCTTAGTGCGGTACTGTCCGGTATACCCTCAATTAATACCGGACACATCTGTCTGTCATGTCCACAATCAAAATTGAGGTGTCCATAGGACGCCACGCCTGTCTGCATGTCTGCAAACTTGTGACACACCTTTAATTCGTATCTCATCCTCTGTGTTCTGGTAGCACTGCCCCTGTCAGGCTTGTCCGAAAACAGTTGTGACGTACTTTGATTAGTTTGAAGTGCCCCATGTCCGAGGGACACCTGGGCACATGTGCATCCCAACTCCTGGGTCCTACAAACACTGCGCCTGTTTGGAAATGTCTGTTCGGGAGCCCAACCCTGATCGTAGGACACCTATGCACATGTGCACAATGTATACTGCGCAGTAGGTATCCTGTGGCCAGCCGTCCCATTCAAAAACGTTTGCGACGTCACCATGTGACCACACCCATGCTCAGCGTCGGCCCCTTATTTGCAGACACAGTCCAGGCCCCTGGGACATCAAAAAGTGATTTTTTGAGCAAGCCAAGGTGTTTTACTGTGAAACTACACCCTTAGAAAGGTCCCACATTATACCCCTGGCGATCTGGACCCTTTTGTGAACTTTTTAGTGCCGTTGTCACATGAGAACCACTCCCCCAGCTCCCCCAGCACCCCTATAAAATGCCAAACCCCAGTGCTCTTCCTCATTCTGTTTTTGGCTGTCCAGAACAGAGCAGTGCTACAGGTTGCTCCATGCTGCTGCAATTCTTTTCTGCCGAAATCTGCTCTGCTGTGCTACTTTTGCTGCTGTGCCAAATTAGTGTTCAAGATTGCTCCTTGCTAGAATTGCTTTCTGCTTAATTCTGCTGTGTTGTACTACCTTTGGAGCTAATGGCAACCATGGCTGCTGCTGCATCTGTCTCAGCAACACCCGCACCCTCACCCTCACCACCACCACTACCTTCCCAAGAGCCTGGGGAGGGGGCAGACGTGGTGATGTAGAGAGGGATCAAGAAGAGAGTGAGGATGAGTTAGAGGAATTCCCCATGGTGTGCAGCCAGCGTGAGTCTTGGGTGTGGAGGGTCTTTACCACTGTTGGAGACATGCCCAAAGCTCATGCAAGCAAGGTTCAATGCACTGAATGCCAGATGGTGCTCAGTCATGGCAAACCAGGCTCATACAGCTACGGCACCACCTCCATGCAGTGACACCTGAGGTCGAACCATAAGGTGGCAGTTTGGAGGGTCGTCCCCTTTGGAAAATGCAGTAGGTTGCGTTCCTCATCAGCATCCTCCGTATCTGCTCGTGCTATCACAAGGGACACTCCTGTGGGGCAGCGGATCCTGATCCAGCCTTGCAGGCCATACGCACCGCAGCAGACCCTTACCTTTCGAAGGTCACTGTATTGTGCATGAACTGCAATGTGGTACTCTGCAGGGGGAAGCAACTTTGAAGTGCTTTGAAGTGCTTTGAGGCTTTGGTCCATGAGCATGAGAAGGAGTGCAGCCTACCTAAGTGAGGCCCACACAACATCTTCCTCTCTCCACTTATCCCTGTGGTTTTTGCCCCTACACTACCTTCCCTTCCTTTCCTTGTGTGTCGTGTGTAAAAAAAACAAAAGAAACAAAACAACAAAAATGAAAAAAGGCTTTTTTCAGAGCCACCTTTCACAGTTCAAAAATAGAATTCCTAATGAAATGATGCAGGCCCCCTGCGCAGCCTGTAAGGTCCGCAGATGGAGTGGTAGTCCACGTACATCTAAAATATTGTGAGGGGTGGCTCCGTCAAAAACATTGCACTCTTTTCCAGGAGAAAGTGATGGCTCTGAAAAGAGCCTTTTTGTGGTGTTTGTTTGTTTTTGGATGGGTTGAAGTGGCCAACACCTACCGGAAAATGCTTCCTATACTTGCAAAAAGAAATACAATGAATTTTGGATATTTTGCAGAAAAAGCTGATTGCCAGCATCAGTAAGATGGACTCCATCTCTGTGAAAATTATTTGTGCTACGAAACATAATATTTTCATTATGGAAGGAGGAAATTCCAACATCCCTCAAGAAGGCGCAAACAGCCTTGTTGACATTGTGCTTCGCTTTCTCCATTTGCGGACCAAATGAAGTAGAACACAGGCACATCTGTCTCTTGGCAATGCAAGAAAAAAATTACTCGGGAGTTTGGAAACATAGTAATGACTTGCCCAAGTGCCCAAAGGCTTCCTTCATCGCAAACTGCAGAGAAATTCTGGTAACATGTCTTAAACTGTTCCCTCTACAATGATTAATAATAATGTCTGGGTGATCGAGCGTCACCAAAGTGGCACAAAGAGGAACCAAATTCAGCCACTTCATTTCACGCAGTCCATGCCAGTGGACATCCACATGATGGAATCCAAGATGTGCAGCCACTCCACAGTGTTCTGAATGTATTTCCAATCAATGTATGCAGGAGTCCCACAAAATCCATATACTCTGCCTCCTGAATGACATAACCATAACCATAGCCATGTGCACTCCTCTCTGCAAACAGACCTTCTGCCACAGTCTCTCCTTACACACCACACCCAGGAAAACTTACTGACCAATCCCCTGGCCTCCACTCTCCCATTTCTAAGCCTGCCATCATCAAAAGCCCTGGATGTGGCACATGTGATCCTCGAACTACCGCGGTGTCCGTGGGCATATAGTGCTTTCCGCAGGGGTGCGGAAACACATTTCAACCAGGATAGGGGATTTCCTCTTTAGTGGTGGGTCTGAAAAGAGCCTTCTTTTGTAGGTGCTACTGAAGAAACACCTTTTCTTTTCTAGTTCTTTTGGGTTTTTTTTTCTCTTCTTTTCCTCCTTACTGAATTTCCAAGGAACGACAACGAAACGCCATCTCCAGTAAAGTAGTGCGCACTAAGGGAATCAATGTTCTCATTGGAGAAAACAGACATCTCATCATTTCCCAAAACCACATCCATGCCGCTATTAACAAGGCACCTTGCAACATTTTGCTGGGGACTGAAGACATTGGGATCATTCCATAGTGCTCTTGGTATAATTTGAAAAGAAAAAACACCTTTGCCTTAGGGAAAAGCATCATTAGCTCTTCCATAAACAACTTCAATACAGGAACCAAACTTGGGGCACTGATTTTGCCCAAATGCTCTCCTCCACAGTGCACCACCAAAACATCAGGACGACCAAAAGTAGGAATGTTTCTACAAGCAGCAAGCAGTGCCCACAAATTACGGCCAGGCACTATGCACCATAAAGCCTTCATGCCTGGAAAACCAAGAACTGCAGAAAACTCTTGTGCCTTTGCATAGCTCTCCAGATCACATGCAAATGAATCACCCATGATCCATACAGTATCTTCAGCCATATTCACTACACAACCAACACAGCAATGAAGCAAAGTATTGCCATCCTTTTCTGTTAAGCACACTCTGAACACCTGATTGGATAATCCTCATAGTAAACTCCCATTTCCATGCCAATCATGCTAACACGCTCCGGATGCAGCACGTGCGATCTGCGAACTACCGCGGTGTCTGCGGATCTCGTAAGACAGTGGCAGCCCTTCTTCCCTTTCCACTTACACTTTACACCACTATCTCATTGGGTACTGGTAAGCAATCACACAGCCATCCACCAATCACATCCAAAACCTCTACATCTAACTCTATCATCTCTGTCCAACACTCCAGATTTACAGTTAAACATTCAGAGTACAGGTATCCTGTGATTGCAAACACCTACAGCAATAAGTACTGTAAAACTATCTAAAATGTCTGCTTCCAGATTCATCCACATCGCCATCCATTAACACAAACTACAGGTATGAATATTTTTTGTACAGTACCTTTGCAACTCTGTTACAGGAGCCTGTGAACGAGGTACCTGCCACTTATCCTCCATAACCTACTCAAAAAGCATACAGTAATTTGTCCCATCACCTATCATCAAGCGGCAATTACAATGGTATGTGCTTTGAAAGTTTGCATTCACCCATATCACCCATTCTAATGTGCAAACTGTTATTCCCTTCTTTCCTTCTATCATTTATACAACCTCTTCCCCCACTAACATACCTCCTATAAAATTCCTAAAATGTACACAGAAAAGGAAAACTGATTGTATTTTACCAAGGCATACCAAGGACATACATTGCATGCATGTCAACAGGGTGCCTGCCACTTACTTTGCACACATGTATGTGTGCATTGAGAACAGTTCCATTTACAAATGTAGATATATTATCAAACCACTGAAATGACTGCTCCACTCATGTAGCAAGGATATATTGTCAGAAAAGTTAATGGAATTGCACACATGAAAACATTATCCTTTCCAATCTGTACATCTTTCCGAACCTTTTTCTCACCCTACTACAATGTGCAGTAATCAATTTCCAAACTAAAGAGTGCTACAGTAGCACACACACTTACTAAAGTGAACCTCATACAGAACACTTATAAATAAACCACTGATCCCCTTAACAAAAAGGCTGATGCTCCCAAGTACCCATTCACATACAAAGCTATTCAATTTCACACACACACTAACTCTTCCTGCCAATACATCCTCCTACAATTTCAAATAATGTATTCTCCAAATGCAATCACTTTGCCATTAACAAACATATGTTCTTGCTTCCTTCTTTCGCAGTTGTAGTGAACACCTATCTCTTGAAAGCCAGTGCTGTCTCAAGTGGAAAATAACACCTAGAAGAAACCTACTCTCAACATCCAACAAAGTAAGTGCAATACTATCATAGTGTTCTGCTTCTTACTCAGACAGTGCAGTGTTCTTGCATTGTAGGATTCACAATTCCATCAACCCAACAGTATCTCCTTCATTTTTACTCATTGCACCTCAACAAGTGCCCACTTCCTATTGTCATCTGACCACCATTATAGTTACAAACAGATACCAATACAGCCTTCCCAACCTAAATTAGGAACCCATTACACAATCACACACCTCTATGTGTATGCCTACCCTCATTTTAAACACTCATGCACAGTGCACACATGTACATTGCACAACCTACACACCCACACATTCCGTTTTTCTCCAACAGATACTACAGAATGCCTACCAAAAAGCAACTCCCTAGATAGCAATGCAGAAATAGATTACATCAACCTAAAAGCATACAAAATAGACATCAGCCTCTAGCAGAATTTGTACCAGAAGGTTGAAATAAAACAGCTAATACATTCACTAACGTCAACAGAAGCACATAACAGGAAAACAACTTTAACTCCTCTTTCAAAATGTGAAAATAAAAATAATGTACTAAAAAGATTGCAACTGCCACTACTGCTAACAGAGCATGTATAAATGTTAACATAGCCACAAGTAAGCATGTCAAAACATTCATTTTACAAAAAAAATTCGACCACAGAATTCTTCAGAACTTTATAAATACAGGGGAAAAATCATGCTCAACCCTTAAAAATTACAGCAGAAAATTGATCCTGTAAGCTCTTGTAGACAGTGCAATTCTCCTCACAAGGAAATTCTTTATATTAAATTTAAACAGAAAGAAACCACTAACAAAATGAATTAGTAAACTACAACCAGTACTTCACAAAAAAAGCAATATCAGCATAGATACCTTTGGCAAAATCTGTACAGGTGAGTGGAGTCACACCATCAGCACAGAGCCATATTTCAATGAAGAAGCATACAAACAAGAGCAAACAAACCAAATTGGCATGCATAGCAGTGGGTGAGGCTATAAAAAGGTAGACAGTACCATAATGGAAGACGAAACACTGCTTTCACAAATATCCCCATCAAACTTAGAATCAATTCCCCATTACACTGAACCAATATGCCCCATCTACAAATGGCCATGCACATCAATGTGTAACGTACGCCAAAACTCTATCAAATCTTTACAGCAGTTCCTCAATCACTATGTGAAAGCCAATGACAAAAGAAAAAAATAAAATACTACAAACTATAGACTCCTTTCCAGTGTGCAAATACACAGGACTTCAAGGACATTCATTAGCCTGCATTTCTGGACCTGCTTGCAAAAACACCTTACACCATATCAAAATGTTAGCAACACACCATTCTACTGTAAGAAATCCTGTTCACAAACTGTACTATGCAAAAAGTCCTGCTTTAGCACTGGAGCATTTAAATGACATTCTCCTACATGTTACAGCCAAACAACTGCTCGAACAAATAGCCCACATCCAAAGCAAATATTTTGGAACTGAAGAGCACTTACAAAATCCAGTAACTTCAAAAAACAGTAGCAACAATCTTATAAATGTCAACTTTCTATTACACACAAACATAAACAAAAAAGAAATATCCAAGTTCAAAAGCATATCTGCTGAAGTACCAAACCAAGTATGTGTCTGTTGTCGCAGAACTTTTTATACAAAGAGCACGAGAACTATTGATATAATGAACAAAATAGAAGACAATGAGGAATCCCAATGGTTCCAATTAGCTCTCACCTTATAGCAGAAAACAAATACGAAATTACTAACCCCTCAATACTGTGCACACACTGCACTGCAAAACTTGACAATAACCAAATGCATTCACGGGCGATCAGTGATAATTTGGAAATATTCCCACTGACAAAAGCACTCCAACAGCTTAGTTTGTATGAGGCCATTATAATCCAACAGTACACCCATTTCAAGCAATCATATGACTACAACCAAAAACTGCAAAATTGCCTACCAGAGAATTACTGAGAGGCATTTGTGGAAAGGTAGTTTATTTGCCATTAGATCTCAAAGAAAATGTAGACACTCTAGGAGTGCAATGCCCAATGGAACAATCTTTGATTATCCTGGTGAATGGTGTACCTACATATGACAAAACAAATTGTCAGCAACCAGTGGACTTAAACAAAGTAAGAAAAGCCCTGCAATATCTTAAAGACAACAATGAATACTACAAAGACATAAATATTGAAGAAAACCTGAGAGAAACGACCGGCATAATTCAGGACTCCTCAACAACTGGCCAATTTGTACTTCTAGATCCTACTGCAGCCTACAATATGTTAGACCACTATACAATTCACCCGCTGCACTCGAAAGACACCATAGATGATGCACTGGAAACATTTACAAATGTATTCTGAAGACCCTAGATTCAGACATAAATACATATTCCACCTCCTCTTTTAAAGTGAACTAGCAACTCTATGTTATGGAGTTGCACACACATTGAAAATCGGTTTCAATTTTCAAAACATGTCTGCTATGCAGCTACTTCAAAAGGTGCAAAAGAAACACAACATTTTACAGTCAAGTATTACAAATCTCTTGGCAAACATGCATGGTACAAAAAAATTCTGGTTCAGACGGCACGCATACGTACGGTGTATGCTACGCACCCTTGGCCCACCCACATAGTTTGTCACTTTAAGCTGTGCAGAGCATGCATGGGAAGACTTGCACACTTTACTAACACACTGGCACCCCCAAATGCTATTCAACTTATTCTGACTATTTTGGGCCAAGATTCACATCAAGATGGCCACCGATGTGCCACTCAACCATGCCTGCCTTTGTCTGAACGGCAGAAAAGCACAATGCCATCTCCTGCGACCCGATTGGATAAGACTGGTAA
The DNA here is from genome assembly GCF_040938575.1 of Ambystoma mexicanum. Lineage (NCBI taxonomy): Eukaryota > Metazoa > Chordata > Amphibia > Caudata > Ambystomatidae > Ambystoma > Ambystoma mexicanum. Next base: position 789,999,678 of record NC_090937.1, on the reverse strand, counting down.
CTAATGGGATTACACCATCGAGCTGGGAGGCATAGCCGGACCCAGCTCTAAGGCCCTGGTCCAAGGCTGCAGCCTCTGTCTTTCCCTGTCAGTCCCGGGATGGCCCAGGATGGTCCTGCACTGAACCGATGCTCACCAGACAGCCCCCTCTCCCGCTACTGCAGACATCCGTATTACTAATTACTCCACCTCAGCCAGGTAAGAGGCCCAGTTGGTCCTCATTGCTGACCATCTACTCGATAGTCCAGCTCCCTGCTGACACCAAGCCGTGTACTACCTTCCGATACTCTGCCCTGCATAGTGTCATCCCCTGGCTGCTTGCAATTGAGCACCCAGTGCAATAATTGTGTCTGCCGCACTTACCTCCCCCTACCTCAGCCAACCACATTCCTGCCCTCATTGCATTGGTACAAATTGCTGATGCTACCAACTCTGCTTGCGCCCACCTGGTTGCGCCACATGGCCAATGCCCAAAATCCTCCCCTCAGGCTATATGAGCCCCGGGAAACCCAAGCAACACCTCTCTTTTCACCAGTTCTACCGGCCCACTGACCCTCGAGGTAAGGTTCCAAACACACCTGAATGTGGCTGTCCATCCCACCGAACTCTATGACCCAGATAATACTGTACACTGGATCTTTCACCCTACAATGATCTACAATGTAACAGCAATGTCCTTTCTCATTGCCCTCAAGCATGTGAGTTAGTGCATAACGCCCGCACCAATGCTTTTGACTGTTGTATTGTTTGCTAAACGTTAACTCTAAAAAACATGCTCCTCAGTAATTTGTCTCTTACGCTGTATGATGAAGCCCCCCATACCATGAGGTGTGGCTTTGCCTGTCTGTGTGATCCTACCAATTTGGCCCTTATGCTGCCTGATGTAGCGCCCTGTACCATGAGGTGAGGTTTGGCAAGGCTGTGTACACACACTAATGTATGTCTGTAACTTTGTGCATTTTCTTGCCCTTGAACAATGTAACCTGCACTTGCTGTAACTAGCACCTAGATGCTTCAGGGTTTTGTGCGCTGAAATAAATACAAATAAATACAAAAATATATCTGGCTGAAATAAGAGCACCTGGAATAACGGGTGCTCAACACATCTAAAAAATCTGAAGGTAATTTGCCACTTGGAGGTGGGTCAAATTACATCACTTCCTGGGATGTCATCAGGGGCTCAAGGGTCATGTGATGTCACTTCTGCTACCCCTGGCATTTCGGGGAAATTACATCCCTGCCAACCTTTCTCCCTTCTGCTAGTGAACCTACCAATCCTATAGAAATTAATAACAGTGTGTATCATAATTTCAGATAACTCACTGATCTTCACTACTAGCCATTACATACAAGCAGATTCGGCCCTACCTTAGTGATCTTCACATAGGCAAAAAATAGGAGCCAACCCTGTTTGCTGTAATGCCATCAATATGAGTACTGCAAGAGTTTAATACAGAGGCCGCAGGTGTTATACCAATAAGTGTTTCCTTGATTGTTATAAATTAATGACATTAGCTAAAACCTTATAAACTGCTTAGACCACTTCATTCTTCTAGGTTGTGTAAGGAAGGCATGGTATCAAAGTAAGACAAACACAAGTGATCACAGTTCAAGTGTGTTTATTAAAATGTAAAATGAGTATGATAAATACCTAATCTAAACCTAAATCTAAGATGGGAGCAAGCTACGACAATCAAATAATAATAAGACAGTCCTAGTGGAGTCTAGTAAAACAAAAAAGTGCCTATACTAAAAAACCTATTGCCAATCCTTGCCGCTATGCTACAAAATAGTGTGGGATAATGTTCACAAGAAAAGAAAGAAGTGGTCACAAAATGATAAGTCAGGATGTTATGGCCAGGGTCTCCCATCCCCAGGTTTTTAGCATGGGACAAGGTGGGACTCTTGAGCATAGCACACTCTTGGGCTTCTCTGTCCTTTTCTCTATATCAGGGCATTATGTGCCCAGGTCTCCTCTCCTGCTAAGTCTCTTGCTTCAGAGGGCTTGATATGCCAAAAACATCAAAACAAAAATGTATTCTCCTAATCTGCACGTAGGATGATTACCCTTCACACTTGTGTCCCCCTCAGCCGGACTGTTTTCCTTCTCTCAGTCATCAGCCTCCCTCAGTCGGGCTCAGACCAACCACTCACTGTGGACATCCCTCAGTCAGGTTTATACTTGTCACAATATAGTTCACTTAGCATCTTCACAATGTGGGATTCACTTCCCTCAGCTTTTCTCTTGACATCCCTCAGTCGGGTTCACTACTGTTTTTCAATCACAATCTCCTCATTTGTAATATTCAAAAGTCTCAATGTCTTTTTATAAAACCATTTGTTGTTAGTTAGGTCCCCCTCATCCTGGCTCTGACCTATCAAAGCACTAGCCAAATTTAGACAGAGACTTCCAAAGGGCGATCATGCCTCGATGGATCACTCTGTTAGCCTATGGCAAGCACAACCTTCACAATACGCAGTTCGCACTGCGTTCCACTCCGCGGGGCGCAACTGCCTGTTTCACAATTCCCTCACTGTGGTTCACAATTTCACAATCATCAAAACTACTGCAACATGTCAATGACTTTCAATTGTACAAGGGGTTTGGCTTCACCCTTGTATGACCACCTTGACACCTCATGTTGGCCTTCCATATGGCCTCTAAGTACTTGTAGTTTCAATAACTTTGTAATTCCACATTCTCTTTGTTCAGGAGAGGGGTACCAGGTAGATACCTTTGAATGAACGCCCAAATGGCGCCGGACCACTCTATCTCTGGTACCAAGTTTGTTCACAAAAAGACCTCTCTCTATTAATCTTCTTAATTTTGTCACTGCAACCTTGAGCCTGACAGTCCGGTCCACTATCGGGTTGTTTTGACTCACTGGCTGTGCTGAACTAGTTGGTGTTTCTTTTGCTGCTGGAGTCAAGCACGGTACCACAATGGCAACCACTTCTCCCCGCCCTGGCTATTAGTGCGCGAGGGTTCCATGTACCGTTGACATCCATCACACCATTCGCCGGCTGTGATTCTGTTTTATGTTTCTTTTGTCGTAGGCTTTGCGGGTCTGTGTTGCAAAGGGCAAGGGCAACTCCCTCCTTGATGTCCTTTCAGGGCTCGCTGCCTTTCTCCTCCGTTTGAACTGCTATCCTGGAATAGCTGCTTCCTCGTGCGTTCGGTCTTGCTCACAGTGTTATCTTGTGCTCCGGCTTTTATTCCTATGGTGAAGGGAAAGGGCAGTCAGGTGTGCGTGGGGTTGGCAATTGCCTGACTCTGCCTGACCCTTGTGTTGGGGCTTGTCTGGTAAATGGCTCTGGTATTAGTCTGTTGTCGCTCACGGTGTGAGAAAGGGTTTGTGTTGGAAAAGGGGTGGGGTTAGAGTTTCTAAGTATCCTACTGGGCAGGATGGGAAAAAGGTGTCATAAGGAAGGGGATACTGCGTCTCACCATTCGTGTCCCACTTCCACTCCCCAAAAACCCCTCCTCCAGGTGATCCTCCCACACTAGTTCACCCCCAGGAACTGGATCCAATAGCGATGGCCATGTCCTGGCCACCTGGATGACAGATCCCAGTAGACTAGTGAGTGAGACACCTTCAGTTTCTCACAGTTGACACTTGCTACACCCTAAATGTAACCTGCAATCTGCAGATGGAAAAAAAGTCTTACTATTCAAGGTGCTTTAGTTTCGGTTGATCATCCAAGTGGAAATAGTTATCACTTGCTTCAAAGAGCTGTTCAAAACTTGTTTCCATCAATATCTGACCATTTGAGCTGTTTCTTTTCTTGGTTGTTTCTTATCGTTCGCTTGCTATCTTTCTGACACAGCTCTATTGCTTTCAAGTTGTTAGCTCTAGGTAACAACATGTAACATAACAACTTACCTGAAATATGCAATCCCAAAACCTTGGCCTTCTAGACTCCTCAGATCTCCTAACTCCATCCCTATCATGAGGGCTACTGTCATGAAAAAAATGATTCAGTGGCAAACCATTTGCATTAGCAACGGTCAACCTTTGGCACAACCTACCTATTGGTCTCAGAAATAAAGACACCCCCCTGTGATGCTGAATATTACTGAAACCTTTCCCCTCAAGAAAGCTTTTGATATGTGACTCTTTTCTTCTTCTGCAGGTAGATGATGCCCCTTCCCTGGTACCTGTTTGTAGTATGACTACAAATCGTTGTTGTCATGTCCCTCCCCTGGTGCCTATTTGCAGTACGACTAATAATCGCTGTTGTCATATCTCTCCCATGGTGGCTGTTTGTACTACGACTAGAAATCGCTGTCTGTTTTCAATCAATTTGAAACTCTTATTTAGCCTTGTTGAATGAATATGAAAGCTGTAAATATATAGCTGTAAACTCAAATGTTACCCCTTTTCTGCTTTACACTTATCCTTTGCTGTTCTCCTGTCAGAACTTTCCTATCATGACCTTATTTATTTCACAGTAGTATTGTCTACCCAGAATGATAGTAACCTGAATTTATGTTTCTTAACTGTAATACTAAATACCTTGCGGCTCCTCTGCTCTCCCTCCCTATGATCTGGAATGTACCAAGTCTGTGAATCATAAGATCCCACCCTCCTCTTTCAGCTCTTCCCCTCTCCTTACTCCTTACCTTTCCCTTCTCCCCTTCAAGCAATACACAGTGTTTGTATTTCAGCAGGTAGCCTATAAATGAACAATCAGTAGATCAATAAAACATACATTTGCCCATTGTAAGTGCTAAGAGTAGGAAGGTAACGACACAATAGACTTGAGCATGGAAGTAGTAGCTTGGAAGAGGAATATCCAGTGAACAGACAGAATACAGTTAATTAGTTAATTATGAGTGATCACAGAATTATCCAAACAAGAATCGGAAAGACCCTGAACAAATGGCACAACAAAGACTCATTGTCACCAGCCAAGTATAAGAAAACAGCTTCGGGCTCATCAACGAATCATGCGAGACTGTTCCTCGGAATCACACTGCAGAGAGTCTCCCTGAGAACCAGAGAAGCAATCAGGAGTCCCTCAGGAAGAGCTCACCAACAACTAATTCTAAAAAGGAGAGTTTCCTTGAGGTTCAGAGACTATGGAGGTCATTACGACCCAGGCATTAAGGGTTAACGCCATCGTTAACCCTTAACGCCTGATTCCAATTTTAACGGCTGCTTTTAGCAGGCGTTAAAATCCATGGCGCTAAACCGCCTTGGTGCTAATTACGGCACCGTAATTTACGGTGCCGTAATTAGCGCCTTCCCCACTCCCATTATGCTCTATGGGGCAAAAATGGGAATGGGGAAGGGTAAATGGGAAATGGGGATTTACCGCCACCACTCACCTTGGAATGGGGCGGTAAATCCGCCATCCACCATGGTATAAACGTAGTTTACACCATGGTGGTAAAGTTGGTGTACTTACCGCCTGGGTCGTAATGACCTCCTATAACCTTTTACAGGAAGCACCTGATTCATGGATTTTCTTGTACGATTCCAAGTGACTTTGCACTGCTGAAAAGTGACTTTGCACTGCTGACACAAACCATGATTCATGGAACTGTGCAAAGTGTAGTTTTGCAGTGCACAGTCTGTGCAAAGTAATTTTGTTCTGCAAAAATGACTGCACTGACTTTGCACGGACTTCGCACTGCAAAAATACACTTTGCACAGTTCCATGAATCAGGGTGTATGTCGGCAGTGCAAAGTCACTTTGAACCATGCAAAAAATGCCATGAATCGGACCCCTATTCTCTAAAGCACATGGTAACCTCAGTTTCAAACATATATATATATATATATATGGAAAAAAGGATCTGTGCCGTGTCCTCTCTTTCCACAATACGTTGGTGAGTCACAGAAGCTATGACGCAGACAGACAGAATTCTCCCCTGCATCAACGTGTCTCAGTACAGAACACCCCGATATTGCAACCATGTATGCTACTCCCATCCAGCGGGCCACCTGAACCTGTAAACCATATTCCTTGAGTTTATTTGCACTTTTGAAAATAAATAACATTAACTCCACCTCTGCTTCTAAACGTCATTGTATTTGCATGCCACAACTCTACACAAAACAGTCAATGAATTTGCTTTACTTCTGGTCGGCATTCGTGTATTATATGCATAATGAAACTCTGGACCTCATTGCGAGTTTGGCCATTATTTGTACTGCGTCCAGGCGAATCACTGCTGGATGATAGGTAGAGTAATGGCAGAGTTAATCCCCATTGTTGGAATCCATAGCACGCCATGGGAATTGTAGCAGATTTACCATGAGCTGTAATTCTTCTGTGGCAAATCCATCCATTTTTGGAGGATAAGTGGTAAATCCTCGACTTTGCCATCAAACTTAAAATTCAGCATTGTGACAAACAAGAAAGCAATTCCATTACCAGTACAAGGATAGCAGTAACGGAATGACTGCCATTTTATTTAAACCATACCAACAAACTTGCTATGAGGCCGGATCCACTATTATGAGCATATCTCCATCATCACCATAGAGTGTTTCATTCAACGCTAGGTATGAATAAGGCAAACCAGCTTTTCTTTAACAGGTCACCCAATTCTGCACTCTTAGTACAGTTGGGAAGCTACTAAAGACTTTAGATTTGACATCCCTGGGTTTAATTAAAACATTCCTTCGTTTCTATATGGGAGGCAATGGCACCCGAGAGGCGATTCTGGGATCAATAGCATTTTCACTAGATAATGAACCAGCTGATAAAAACATATGAGCATGACAACAGTTAGCGTTGGCCGCTATAGTGTGCTGTTGCTGTGTGCATGGAATGTTGGTAGGTTTAATTGAATTTCTGATTTTTTTCCCAAAATTTTATTTTCCTTTTACAAGCACAATCACAATTACATAGCATTAACGGCATGGGTGCTACTGTATGTATTACATTCTCAGTTCTGCAAGTCAGTCCCAGCTCAGTTCCAGCACGGGTCCGTGTTTGTGTGCATGAGTTATACAATTCAACATTAATTGTAACAGTTCCCAACCTTTCAAACCCCCGCCACTGACCCCTCCTTTTCTTACCCTATCCTCAGGCGTTATGGTTCCAATTTCTACAATATCTGGTTATTTGGTGGGTGTGGAGCATTCAGTCCTCAGACATAGGTAAAAGGGTTGTTTTCTTTCGTTCTCAGTCTGCTGAGCCTTAATTTAGAATCACTTTCATTAGTTCTGGTCTGTAATATTGGCCTCCCCTTTCCTTAACAAACTCTAGGAATGGGTCCCATACTGCCAGGAATTTCTGATGCTTGACCTCACTCAGGGCTACCACTTTTTCCATGGCCAGTACATTCCAAATTGTGACCCACCAGCATGCTATTATGGGGCCCTCTGCACTTTTCCACCCCTGGGCTAAAGTCATCCTTGCCACCATTAGTAGTTGGGTGATAAAGGTGGCATTGTTACCGGTTGCAGCATAAATTCCTACTACCGCAGTTCCTAAGAGTACCACTTTTGTTGTGAGGGGGAGGTGTTTACCAGCAAATCTCTTTTATGTGCCCCAGGACCTCCTTCCAGTATATTGTAGCTTTGGGACAGGCCCACCACATGTGATATAGATCCCCTCTGTCACTGCATTGTCTCCAGCAGGTGGGAGGTACGGGGGATTCATTTTGTGTAGTCTATGTGGGGTCAAATACAACCTGTAGCATAATTTATATGCCGTTTCTTTAATAGCAGTGCATTTGGACATCTTTTGTATCCTCCTCCATATTTGCGTCCATTCCTCCTCTGTAATGGGAGTGCCCAGATCCTTCTCCGAGTTGTCATTGTATGCAAGTTATCCCCCTCTTGTGCCTAGTAGTCTGTACATTCTTGGTAATGCCCTTGCCGTCATACCATCCTGCAGGGTTAGTTCCATCCCTATCGGGGACCTGGTGGCTGCTTTCTTAACCTCCGCCTGCGATATCCAGTGCCTAATTTGTATGTATGTATACCTATCCTTTTTCCCTATGCCAAATTTCTGCTTGCACTCCTAGAATGCGAGTGGGTCTCCCTCCCAGAAGAACTCCTTTAGGTGGATTGTCCGTGTCTGCCCCCAGTTATCCCAGAACCTATATTTTCTTTCCAGGGGTTTGTGTGCCATTGGGGTGAAGGGTCCTAGGCCTGGTGTGATGTGGTGCTTTCTGAGTGCTCCGTCCCATCCCCTCAGCGACACCCGGGCGGCTTCCAGTAGGTGCCCCTCTACTCCTCTAGCCCATGTCTGCAGCACGTGTAGTGTTTCCAGGGGGATGGTGGTCACCCCTTGCTCTATTCCCATCCAGCCCTTTAGTGTGTTCCCTCCCATCCATTTCAACATTGGTGCTAATTGCACAGCAAGGACATACCTCTGAATGTTGGGGACCTCAAGTCCTCCCAAGAGTGGTGGCCTAGTCAGAACATTCTTTTGTATTCTGGGTTTTTTCCGGTGCCACACAAAATAACAACCTCTTTTTGTAGGGCCCTACTTATCTTGGGGGGATATGCACCGGGAGGAAGCTCACCACATATAGTAGATGGGGTAGTAGTATCATTTTAAGTGCAGCAATGCGTGTGAACCAAAATAGTTCCTGGGCATCCCATTTGTGTAGGTCTTCCTTCAGTTGTTTCCATGGGGGTGTTATATTCGCCCCATATAGGCCTTTGTATCCTTTTGTAAGTTGTATTCTCAAATATTCTATTGTTTCGGATTCCGAGGTTAGGGGATATTGTGCCCTCAGTTTATCAATCTCCTCCTCTTCCTTGATTATGTTTAGGGCCTTGGATTTATTGAAGTTTATAGTGAAGCCCAAAGTCCTGCCAAATTCTTGTAACCTTTCTAATGCTTTGGGGAGCGAGGTAGCAGTGTCTTTAAGGAACAGTAGGATGCCATCGGCGTATAATGCTATTTTATGTGTCATCCCTCCACCGGTCACCCCGTTCACCTCCTGATCCTGTCTTATAATTTCAGCTATATGCTCCATTGCCATTGCAAAAATCAGGGGGGATAATGGACAACCCTGTCGTGTACCTTTCTGGATTTTTATTTTAGACGTGCTTCTCCCGTTGACCGTTAAGGTCGTAGAAGGGAGTTGGAAGTTCGCTAGGACCATCCTGATAAAGATGGGGTCGCAGCTGAATTTCTTCAAGACCAGTTTTAGATATGTCCAAACTAGACTGTCAAAGGCATGTCGCGCATGTAGGGCAGCTATGGTACATTTTTGCCCCAACCTGGTTCCTGTGTCTATGAAATCTACCGGCCGCCTTATATTATCTTGCGTGTGTCTCCCTATTATAAAGCTTGCTTGTTCTTCATGGATTATTTTGGCCAATACTTTCATCAACCTTGTTGCAAGAATTTTAGCGTACAGTTTGGCAATTGTGTTAAGTAATGATATCGGCCGCTAGCTAGCGCAGTCTGTGGTGTCTTTGCCTTGTTTAAGTATTAGGATTGTAATCGAGCTTCCTATGTCAGATGTGACTGTAGCATTTTCCCTTATATGATTAAAGAGTTTAGTTAGTGGGTCAGTAGTTGGTTTCAGAACGTCTTGTAGAATCTTTTCCCTAGCCCATCCGGTCCTGGGGTCTCGTTGGGGGGTAAGAGTGTTATGGCGTCACTTATTTCTTGTGCCATTATAGGGGCTTGCAAATTGATGTTGTCCTCCTCAGTGATATGGGGTAGGATGAATTTTGACATGTAGTTTATTTGAGCATGTGGTGGGAAGTCCTCTCACTTGAGAAGATCCTGATGGAACTTTTCCATTATTTCTAGTTTCTCCTCTTCTAATGTAAATGAATCCCCTTTTCGATTCTTACGCTGTGCTATGTAATTACGGGACCTTTGTTTATGTAACTTGGCTGCTAGGAATCTGTTGGCTTCCCCCCCCCTGAACATAGTATGTCTGCTTAGTGCACAGTAGCTGTTCTTTGTTTGTTTCCTTTATTTATAGGTTATGGCCACATTTAACATTGTGGGCACATTACAAAAAATGCTGCCCTTTCTCACAGTGTTTTCTGTGATTTGTATATGCAGAACAGGGTCTACGAAACCGTATATTACATAAATATTAAACGTCACAAAAGTGTTATCTGCAATAAAGTTTTTAAATCTCTCCATAATCTTGCTCCCCCTTATCCCTCCTCTCTCCTCTCTTTCTACACTCTTTCCCGCTCCCTTCGTCAGCTGACCACTTCCTGCTCACCGTCCGTCCTTCCCAATTGTGCCCTCATCCCGTTTCCGCTCTTTTCCGATCCTAGCCCCGCTGCACTGGAACTCCTTACCTCTCTCAATCCGCTCTATACCTACCTTTTCCTCCATCCGCACTTCTCTGAAATCTCTCCTTCTCCATTCCTCGCCATTTAAACTTCCACTCCTCTCATTCTCTCTCCTTCCCTCGAATCTTCCCTGTGATCCTCTCTCTACCCTCCCCCTTCCCCTTACCCTCCCTCATTTTCACCCTTATACCCCTTCTGTTTCCCTCTTCCTTCGCTTCCTCACCCTTTCCCTCTTCCCTCGCAAAGTAATTGCTCTGCTTACAGTTTTGTTGGTTTGATTCATGATTGTAAATTGCTTCTACTGTTATAATGTTCTATGCATTCTGTTGTTATAATGTAAAGTGTTTTGCATTTAAGCACTATATAAACACAATAAATACAAATACAAATACAATACAAAAGTATTGTAAAGTCCGAGTGCTTTATACAAGAACAGGACTCTTTGGTAGCATACAATAACCACAGAATGTACAATTTGTGGATATAGTATGCCACATAAAATACCACAAAAATGAAATGAAAAAAATACACATTTTGTATTTTGATTATCCAGAATGGCAATCAGGTACAAATAATGTCAATGGAAAGTTGTCGATGAATTAGCAGTAGTCTGCTAAGTATGACCGTAGTGAGAATCAGGAGAGGTCTCTGGTGAGTAGCCAACGTGATTTACCTGAGGGGTTGATTGGGCCTCAGGTCAAGTGAAAGGCTGCACATTGGGCAAGGATTGCCGTGGAATGAGGAGCAGCCCTGGGACTCAATGGGTGAGGTGGGATTGACCTTGATTGAGGAGCAGGGATGTGCCTCATGGGATGAGCAGGATTGGGCATTGATTGAGGAGCAGAGAAGGGCCTTGAGTGAGAAACAGAGATGGGCTTCTTGTGAGGACTAGGTGTTAAACGGGATATCATATTATGCCTCCTTTATTATATATATTAGCCTAAGCCCAGTCGTTCTGCGAAGAAATCTGCGTTGCAAGGTTCCGACCTTAGATTGACCTAGCCGCCATTTTGGGAACATCCACCATTTTGATTTCCGTTTCAAAGTCACTCTGTATTCTAAAATGGTGGACAGTGTTCTTCTGCTTGTAACCTTAGCTGTTCTGACCTTTACATAAGTTAATGCCTGAACTGCCCATAGGCTAAATGTTAGGACCGTGTAATAAGACCTTGCCCTATGTTTGACCTGTAGATTAAAGGATTACTCGCGCCAAAAAGTCTGATCCACGGACATACATTGAATACAATGTTGTTTAAATATTGAATGTGAACACTTGTTGAACTACATTGTATAAAACATGTACTAAGACTTAATGTCAAATTTGAAGATCCACTGTTGCCAATGTGACTTGTTGTTGTACAGACTAGAAGTAATCCAAATACATATAGTTGGACTAACTAGAGGTGAACTCGGCACAAACCCTAGACCGAGAATAATTAACCTGCAGAGGGGCTGGACATTGCGATTGAAAACTGAATAAAAGATATGAATATTTAGACGTCCAGTACCTCTCACTTCTCACATCGAAAGGGCTGGTATTCGTTGTGATGTACTGAGGGCCAGATAACTATCTTATACTTTGTTTCTTTGTAAACTGTACAGTTATAGAATAAAGATCTGTTTATGTTTATGAGCCCGTGTTTGGTGTATTTCCTTTTGTGGTACTCAGCCTCGATATTTCTTTTTTGCTTTTACAGATGGAGCCCGAATAGGGACCCTCAAGATTGATGCCAGCTTTGAAGGTTGATGCGGCTATCGGACCGGGATCGGATGGTGTAAAAGGGGGACCCTTTCTTGGATGAGATGCGACACCTCAGCAGCGCTGCACAACCCGATCCCTGCACGGTGAGCCCGCGGTTCGAGTCGGCATCTTGACGAGGGTCCATATATCGAGGTGGGCAGATTTGCCGAAATCATCAACCACGAGGGACCTCAGTTAGAAAATTTGTATTGCGATCGGACCTCCTTAGGATTTGATCAGGTGAGCCGTGACCTGATTCTTAAGCATCCTGATAATTTGTTTTGGCGTATTACACTTGCAAGGGCAATTTTTGACCAGGTAACACCAGTGTTCTGATATGCCTGGGAAATTGTCTGCCTGCTTCAGGGCGTTATTCCGCAATGACAGACAATCTTTGGAATTTGGCCGACCGGCAACAATGGAGGGGTCGCCGGCGTGTACTATGCACTGTAAGCACGGCAATTGGTAGTATAGTATTTAACGATATTTGGCACAGACAAATTAGACATGTTTCCGAACTTCAGTGGCCAATCAATGGTAGTTTTGAAATTCCTCGTATTGAATACTTAGAATCCATATTATTGAAGAAAAAGGCTAGACCTGCAGCATTCGATGTATTACAAAATTGGAAGATAGAAGCTATGCAGCAGTTTAAGAGTGGAGAAAAGCATGCGCTCCGTCATATGACGAATGCCGAAAAAGCATTGTTATATGACCAAAGTAAACAGTCTGAGTCAGTTAGGAATATGGATAGGGCTTTTTCACTTGGTATCCAGAAAATGTATCCTTCTATAGACTTTCATGTATCCGATGAACTTATCGATAAACTTTTAAATGAACGAAGGCCTGGTGCCACTGCGCCACCTCTGTATGTTCCTGTTCCTGCTGTTATTCCTCCTCCCGTTGCTCCTCCTGCTCCTCCTATTGCTCCTCTTAATGTTCCTCCTTTTGTCGTTGCTCCTCCACCTGCTCCTCCACCTTTGCTTGCTGCTACGGGTCCGGTGGGCTTGCCTGCCGCACCAGTGATAGTACCTTTGTTTCCAGATGTTCAAATTTGCCTACTCTCCCTCTTCCAAGTGGTTCTACACCGCTTGTAATAGATCAGGGAGCGGGTTCAAGGGTTGGAACTCGTAATACTGTATCTTCAGAGAAAAAGCGTGAGTTAACTGCGTGGGCTAAGCGTTGAATGGAGAGTGGTGACCAAGCTGATATACTTGCCACACTTCATAATTTAGACAATTTTCCTGAGAAAAACGTTTTTATTGAGGGATTAGGAATTCATTTATGTGTAATGTGGAACAGACTAAGTGATATAGATCTCCCTCAAGGGTTAAGGGATCTGAATACTTTAACATTTTATAGAGATACTGTGGAGAAGGTACAAGAGCATGTTGAGAGGGTATTTGGGTATAGAAGGGAATTGGAAGGGCTAAAGAATGAAGATGTAGATGGTGATAGTTTGGATGTTATGTTCGTACAGAAACGGTTTTCTCCTTGTCAAAAGTTGATAAATGAGGAGACACAAATTTGTACGAAAGATGCGATTAGGTGGATCTCAGATACATCGATAACTCCCGTTGAAGTGTATGACACGTATAGTCAATATACGCTAGAAATGCAGAGGAAAGTGATACAGGTTATGGTAGAGTACCTACAGGATGAATGTTTAAAAAGAAAGATGGGTTGTCCCGCAGAGTTATTGAGTATTTATAAGAAGGCTTTTTTGTTTGACACTTCTTCAGCTGCTTTAGCACTTGATTTAGCTCTGTTGCTTAGTAAGCGTTCGGAGTTGCATACTTCTCAGTTGCCTATGAGAGAGGTTGCTCTGACATTTGTCCCAAAAGTTGAGATTCCTGCTGATGCTGCAGCAGGTACACCTGCTCGCAATATTCCTGCACATTATGTGTCGCAGTTCGTTCACGTCCCGTTCTCGAGACAGGAAGTGAACACCATCAAACAATATATTCCCGATATTAGGAAGAATCTGACAGGATTCTACAAAGAAATAGAGTCTGTTTTACAATCCTCAGTATTCACCTTAAGTGATGTTGATCTGTTGTTTCACATACTCCTGCCTGTTGATTTATGGAAACAGATTAGTACTGTAGATGATGTAGCAGGATTAGGAGATTCATGGGATACTATGACTGGACTTGATAGAGAAAGACCAGCTGGTGAGAGACTGTCATGCCTGCTGGACATATCTCTGGACCGGGAACAACCTCTCCATACAGAATGAGTTACGCCCATAGAACCGCTAGACCGTTCTATTCAAAATAGAGGTTGTTCAATGCATTGCCAGGAAAACGACGTCGGCATTTTTCACGTCGTTAAATTCACGTGACTTAGTTCCGTCACGTGGGTCACGGCTGTACGTACATAAGCAGCGTGGAAACGTCAATCGCTGCTTCTGATTAATTCATTTGTGGCGTTTTTGTAGCTGAACTCTGGACCTGCGTCCTCGCATTCCCCTCAGCAACTTCTGTGGCCTTTTGTAGCGTGTTTTCCTCCACACGCTAATTCCTGGGCTGCGTGTATCCTGTTCACGTGCCAAATCTCCACGCGGACGCTGTCTCCAAGCGTGGCTGTCCTTGGCTGCGTGTATCCTGTTCGCGTGCCAAATCTCCACGCGGACGCTGTCTCCAAGCGCGGCTGTCCTGGGCTGCGTGTATCCTGTCCACGTGCCAAATCTCCACGCGGACGCTGTCTCCAAGCGCGGCTGTCCTGGGCTGCGTATATCCTGTTCGCGTGCCAAATCTCCACGCAGACGGTGTCTGCAAGCGCGGCTGTCCTGGGCTGCGTGTATCCTGTTTGCGTGCCAAATCTCCACATGCGGACGCTGTCTCCAAGCGCGGCTGTCCTGGCTGTGTGTACGCTGTCGCGTGCAATCTTGCACGTGGTTTTCTGAACTACTTGGAACTTTTGGTACCTGTGATAGTTAACAGGTGAACTTCTATTTTTTTTCTTCGTGGGAAAGGAAGTATTTCATGAACTATTGGAAGGTGATTTGGGCACAGTACTTTGGACGGTGTCCTGTGGTGCACCAACCCGGTATCTAGCGTGAGCCTCGTGCCGTTCGGGATAAGTCTCCCTTACTAATCTTCCCCTCCTTTGTTGTTGGTTCAACTCCTGGTTTTCTTCAAGAGACTTTCGTTGAATACTTCAGTTTTTGCCATAAGGTCAGTGTTTTGAATTAATGCTAATACTGTGCTATCATAGTGAGTTGAGTTTGGGACAGTTTCTTATGATACTTTATCTATCCTAGGCTGACTTCCGATACAATACCCACGCCCTTCCCAGTGATCCATCTCTCTGCCTGTTTCATCAGTCAGAGAGTTGTATCATTTGGAAGGTCTAATTTGACTTCACTACAATCAAGTCGAGTGAAAAAGGATCCGAAGAGCCCTACCAATTGTATCCTTTTTTGGTTACCGTATCCTTTTCAATTGATACATTGGTGATTTATGACAGAATCAGAAGCCTTGGAGGCTACGGATCCTTTTACTGTTTTGACTCAGTTAATCACTGACTTGAGAAATGAAATGATTACGGCACAGGACATGCTACGGCATCGAACGAATGTTATGCAAGATGCCATGCATGCCACTCCTCAGGGAGCACAGGTTCCAGTGGCCACCGCATCTGGATCTGGGACTACGGCACCATCATTATCACAGGAAACTCTTAAAGTGTTTATGCCAACACAGTTTCCCTTGGCTCCCCCGGAAAGGTTCACAGGTGATCCTAAAACCTATAGAACTTTTGTTAATCAGTGCCGACTCCATTTTCTTTGCTGGCCTAATTAATTTCTCGACCTAACTACTAAAGCAGCATTCGTGCTTTCCCATTTGGGGGGTACAGCTGCTGCTTGGGCTAATCCTTTATTGTAATCAAATAGTCCCTTGTTGTACGATTGCGATGATCTTCTGGCTGCTATGAGTAAAGTCTTTGATATGCGCTATGCTACTCAAGCCACAGATATGGAGTTGCTGAATCTACAACAAGGCAGTCAACCTCTGTTGGCTTACATCGCACGATTCAACCAATTAACAGCCGAAACCCAATGGCCTGAAGACAAGAAGACGGCTGTTTTCTACAAGGATCTTTCAGAAGAACTCAAAGATGTCTTGTCCACGGTCCCAGTGGTTCCTACAGGTTTCTCAGCATTTCTTGAATTGATTCTACAAATTGATGCCCGAAGAAATGCTCGCAAAGGAGAGAGAAAACCTTTCCTGCATGCACCGGTTTGTTCTGAGACACCGGCAGCTTCTTCGAATGATCCTGAACCAATGCAAATTGGTGCGGTGAGAGGCCGGTTGTCTAGAGCAGAAAGAGAGAACCGAAGAAAAAACAATGTATGTATGTATTGCGGTTCATCTGAGCATTTACTGACGGCATGTCCTAAAAAACCAGTTAAGCCTTCGGGAAACACCAAAACTCGACAGTAGCAGGAGTCCCTGTGTCGAGTGTTACATCGGACTCCATTACATTTCCAGCGCACGCACCCATAGCTGGTGAGATGACTTTACGTTTTGATGATCAAGAATTGGTTTCCAAGGCTATGGTTGATTCTGGAGCCACTAATAATTACATCAATATCACATATGCCAAGAAATGTTCTATACCCCTTGTAGACAAGAACAAACCTGAAACTGTTAATACTGTGGATGGATCGATCTTGATTTCCGGTATGGTAACTCAGGAGACTGTACCTATTCAGATGACTTTATTAAATGGTCATTCGGAGGAAATAGTCTTTGATGTCATTGCGGCTCCTCAGTACAAAATATTACTTGGACTTGCTTGGTTGACTCTTCATAATCCCGCCATTGACTGGGTTACGGGATTGATCCAATATCCTTCCGTTTTTTGCAATGAACATTGCTTTACCAGTCAGGAGGTGTCAAATAAATCACATATTTCGGCCTCTATGGAGGGAATTTCCACTATTAGTGTGGTACATCAGAGTGGTACACATATACCAAGTGAATGTACAGATTTTGCTGATGTGTTTGACAAAGGCCAGGCAGAACAGCTGCTTCCACATAGGCAGTATGATTGTCCAATTGAACTAATTCCTGGAGCTAAAATCCCTACTGGTCGAGTCAATTCTTTAACTCCCAAAGAAGATGTTGTCTTGAAAGAATACATTGATAAAGCTCTTGATATGGGATTTATACGGCCCTCTCAATCACCTGCTGCCTCTCCATTATTCTTTGTTCCGAAGAAAGAAGGAGATCTAAGGCCTTGCATTGATTACAGGGCTCTTAATGACATCACCATAAAGAATCAGTACCCTTTGCCACTGATAAATGTTCTGTTAGATCAATTAGGAACTTCCAAGTACTTCTCTAAATTGGACTTGCGCGGTTCTTACAATCTGGTTCACATTCGCGAAGGAGATGAGTGGAAGACCGCTTTTAAGGCGTGGTACGGCCTTTATGAATATTTACTGATGCCTTTTGGTCTTTGTAACGCTCCCGCCACATTTCAGTTCTTCACGAACGATATCTTCAGAGATATGATGGACCAATTCGTGGTGATTTACTTGGATGACATTTTGATATATTCATCGTCCTTTCCAGAACATGTTAAACACGTGTTAGCTGTTTTACAAAGACTCAGAGAGAACAAGCTTTTTGTTAAATCCGAGAAATGTGTCCTTCATACACAAGAAGTGGAATTTCTGGGTTACGACATTACCAATCAAGGTGTTCGAATGAGTCGTTCCAAAGTGAAGGCCATATTGAATTGGCCCGTTCCACACAATGTCAAGTCATTACAGTCATTCTTAGGTTTTGCGAATTTTTATTGCAGATTTATTCGTTCTTTCTCCAAAACAGTGGCCCCATTGACAGCTTTAACTATTTCCAAAGTTCCATTTTGTTGGAATCAGAATGCCCAAGCATCTTTTGAGATGTTAAAGGAAGCATTTACCACTGCACCTGTACTTCAACATCCTGATCCCGATTGTCAGTTTATCATTGAAGCAGATGCTTCCAGTGTTGCTACAGGAGCTGTACTTTTGCAAGTTTGTGCAGAAACCAAGGAGGAGCATCCAGTTGCTTTCTTCTCATGTAAGCTTACCTCATACGAACAGGACTATACTGTCACTGAGCGGGAATTACTTGCAATCAAGGATGCTTTCCGAGAATGGCGACATCATCTTCTTGGGGCCAAACATCAGGTGCTGGTGTACTCGGATCATAGAAATCTTCAGGCATTCAAAACTATGAAATGTCTTACAACTAGACAGGCCAGATGGCATGTTTTTTTTGCTCAATACAATTTCCAGATTACTTATTGCCCTGCCAGACAACATGTCAAATCGTATGCTTTGTCCCGCATCAGTGAAGAGGTGAAGGAAGAACCATCGGTGCAAAATAAATTGTTGGCAGATCACGTGATATGTAGTTGTTCTGCACAACCTTCCCTAAAAAACGAGTTACAGGAGTGGGTGAAACTAAATCCACAATTGATTCAGGGATTGAATCTTGATATATACAATGGTTTGCCTTTCAAACAAGGAGTACTCTATTTACCAACTGGTACCACTCGGAATAAGGCCCTCAGTTGGGGTCTTGATTCCTTGATTGCAGCCCATCCTGGACAGAAGAAGACCCTAGAGTTGCTTAACAGATGGTGTTGGTGGCCGTCCATAACACAAGATGTTATAAATTATGTTTCTACATGTTCTGTATGCATTCAATGCAAGAACACTCCTGGCAAACCAGTGGGTTTACTCCAGTCCCTATCTGTTCCTAAGAGACCATGGGACATGATATCAATGGATTTTGTGGTAGAACTTCCAATAAATAATGGCTACGATACCATATGGGTTGTGGTGGACTACTTTACCAAATTGGTGCTTTTTATCCCCTGTATTGGTTTACCAACAGCTGCTGGTCTGGCTGATTTATTCATCCGGCATATATTCCGTTTTTTTGGCCTACCTTCAGTGATAATCACTGACAGGGGCTCACAATTTGCGTCACGTTTTTGGAGAGCACTAAATTCGGCATCACTAATTGATGACAGGTTGTCTAGTGCTTATCACCCTCAAACAGATGGACAGACTGAGAGAGTCAATAGCACTATGGAACAATATCTGCAATGTTTGTGCCTGAAGTTTCAGTCAGGTTGGCTCAATGTCCTGCCAGCAGCAGAGTTTGCCTATAATAATTCCTACCATAGTGCCATAGGTACTTCGCCTTTCTATGCTTTGTATGGGCAACACCCCCGATCCATTCCTTTGGATTCCAGTTTGTCTTTGGATACTCCTGCAGCAGGACGTAAGAGATCTAAAGAGTCTACAGACGAAAGTTATGCAGCAATTGGAGCAAGCTAAAAAGCGAGATAAGACCTATGCCGATGCTCATAGAATCCCTGCACCTGTCTACAAAGCAGGTATGAAGGTTTGGCTGTCCACAAAAAACTTGAGGATACCCGGTAAAAAGAAACTGTTGCCTAAATACATCGGGCCATATGAAGTGCTCCACGTTATAAATCCGGCTGCTGTCTGTCTGGCATTGCCACGACGGTGGCGAGTGCATCCTGTATTCCACGTGTCACTCATCAAACCGTGCTCTGATGCTACTAGGTTGCCTATGCGGCCTGTTGCTATTTCTGTGAAAGGTCGGGACGAATATCAGGTACAGGACATACTAGACATGAGGCTACGGTCTGGGAAGCCGTATTATCTGGTGGATTGGAAAGAATATGGTCCTGAGGATAGATCCTGGGAACCTCTGTCTAACAGTCATGCTCCTGTTTTATTAAGGCGATTCCACTCGAAAAGGGGAGAGGTTGCTCCTTTGGGGGGCGGCACTGTCATGCCTGCTGGACATATCTCTGGACCGGGAACAACCTCACCATACAGAATGAGTTACTGCCATAGAACCGCTAGACCGTTCTATTCGAAATGGAGGTTGTTTGATGCATTGCCAGGAAAACGACGTCTGCATTTTTCACGTCGTTAAATTCACGTGACTTAGTTCCGTCATGTGGGTCACGGCTGTACGTACATAAGTAGCATGAAAACGTCAATCACTGCTTCTGATTAATTCATTTGTGGCGTTTTTGTAGCTGAACTCTGGACCTGCGTCCTCGTATTCCCTTCAGCAACTTCTGTGGCCTTTTGTAGCGTGTTTTCCTCCACACGCTAATTCCCTGGCTGCGTGTATCCTGTTCGCATGCCAAATCTCCACGCGGACGCTGTCTCCAAGTGCGGCTGTCCTGGGCTGCGTGTATCCTGTTTGCGTGCCAAATCTCCAAGCAGACGCTGTCTACAAGCGCGGCTGTCCTGGGCTGCGTGTATCCTGTTCGCGTGCCAAATCTCCACGCAGACACTGTCTCCAAGAGCGGCTGTCCTGGGCTGCGTGTATCCTGTTCGCGTGCCAAATCTCCAAGCGGACGCTGTCTCCAAACGCGGCTGTCCTGGGCTGCGTGTATCCTGTTTGCGTGCCAAATCTCCACGCGGACGCTGTCTGCAAGCGCAGCTGTCCTGGGCTGCGTGTATCCTGTTCGCGTGCCAAATCTCCACACGCGGACGCTGTCTCCAAGCGCGGCTGTCCTGGCTGCGTGTACGCTGTCGCGTGCAATCTTGCACGTGGTTTTCTGAACTACTTGGAACTTTTGGTACCTGTGATAGTTAACAGGTGAACTTCTATTTTTTGTTCTTCATGGGAAAGGAAGTATTTCATGAACTATTGGAAGGTGATTTGTGCACAGTACTTTGGACGCTATCCTGTGGTGCACCAACCCGGTATCTAGCGTGAGCCTCGTGACATTCGGGATAAGTCTCCCTAACTAATCTTCCCCTCCTTTGTCGTTGGTTCAACTCCTGGTTTTCTTCAAGAGACTTTCGTTGAATACTTCAGTTTTTGCCATAAGGTCAGTGTTTTGAATTAATGCTAATACTGTTCTATCATAGTGAGTTGAGTTTGGGACAGTTTCTTATGATACTTTATCTATCCTAGGCTGACTTCCGATACAATACCCACGCCCTTTCCAGTGATCCATCTCTCTGCCTGTTTCATCAGTCAGAGAGTTGTATCATTTGGAAGGTCTAATTTGACTTAACTACAATCAAGTCGAGTGAAAAAGGATCCGGAAGAGCCCTACCAATTGTATCCTTTTTTAGTTACCGTATCCTTTTCAATTGATACATTGGTGATTTATGACAGAGACCAACACAGGTAATACTAACTTTATCTGATAGAATAGTTACAAAATTGAAGACTATAATTCCTGAAAGAGGGATTATTTGGGACAAACTTACGGCCTGTGTCCAAGGGAAATCTGAGGGTGCTACCGAGTTCTTCAACCGGTTTGAACAAGTATTTTCAGATTACAGTGGGCAGGCCTTAAGCACAGAGTCTGAGAAAAGGTTATTCGTGGACAAATTTGTGTGTGGATTGCTGCCTGACATCCAGTCGCAAATCATGTCCTCTGAGAGCGCTTGACAAGCGAAGTCTCAGTCAGAAGTACTGCACATGGCTTAGTACTATGAGAATCGTGTCAATAACGAAAAGGAAAGAGTTGAAAAGAGAAAAGGTGACTTAAAGAGAAAAGTACTATTGCAGCAAATTGTTAGAGGCCCAAAAGGGGGTAATTCGCAATTTAGAGGTCAGTATGTTCTACAAGGAACTGTGCCATTGGGTCCTGTAAACATTAACCAGTGTGCTTATTGCAGACAAGAGGTTCATTGGTGTGCACAATGCCCGATCCTCCAGCAAAGGTCAAATAACACATTTGCGAATAAGGGTAGACGACCCAGAGGCCGCCCAGGGGTAGGGGGTCCTGGTAGAGGTCAGTTTTCACAAGATTCACAGCAACCTTTTTGCAGGACAATCAGGCATCAAGTGTGGATAATAGAAACATTTTTGACCATCCTTCTGCTTCTTACCTCTATGAAGAACTTCATTTCGACAACATTCTGTTTCGCTAGGATTGCCCGAAGCAGGGTTTGGAACTAACGCCTATTCCCGTTAATCAGAAAGGTCCCTACGTTGAGATGTTAGTGGGAAATAGGAATCATCTATTTTTGATAGATACAGGGGCACAGAAGTGTTCCATTGACCATTTGCGGGATCCAAACATGCCACTGTCAGGGCAAACCAATGTTTCTGTAGGGTTTTCTGGCACACCACTCGTCTGTCCGGTTTCTTTGCCGGTACATATTTCTTTGGGTCCATTTATGGACCACTGTCCATTCCTTTTGACAACGAATTGTGGAGAGAATTTGTGTCATGATCTCTGCTTCCAAAAGGTCAGGACTTACCCAACTCCCTTGGAAGCAGACCCATAACCCAGGTTCCGAGTGCCAACCAGTCCCAATTGGGACCTTTTGGACCCTGTCTTGGCGCCAGTGGCACCAGGCTCATAAATATGCCCAGTCCCAGCGTTGGAAGCGCCGGGCTCATATTGCTTGGGTGGACTTACCTGCAGCAGACCATGCTGCTTACTTACCTGCCAGTTGAGCCTCTAATCCTCTTCTGTTTGGGACTACTTTTCCTGTTGGGTGGGGCAGGAGCCACTCCCTAGGTTCAGAACACTGGAACTCTTCTGGAAAGCAGGAACTCTTTTCTTACCTAGGCGAGGCTGTGGAAGGAGACACCTAAGCACTACAGGAGGCTATTTAAACCACACCCGATGGATGAATCTTGCTTTGCGTTATTCTGCATCCTCTGCAGCAGAACGCTCATCGTGTCTTCTGCATCTGATCCTGGGCCTAAGGGAAAAGGCTTACCATCCTGAATCCAGTTTTCAGCAACACCTATAAAGACAAGAAAGAACAGGTTAGCACTACGGTCTTCTGTGACAGCGCTTCTCTTACCTGGTCCATCGGCTGTCACCAACGCCTCGCGCTGCATTCCGGCATCTGAAAGACAAAGGCTTACCTACTCTTCGCGTGCTCCGGAGGTCTTCGCATTGCATTCCGGCATCTGAAAGACAAAAGCTTACCAACTCTTTGCACGCTCCGGAGGCCTTCGGCGCTGCATCCCGCATCTGAAAGACAAAAGAAGGTGCGTTTAAAGACATTGGGTAACTTTATTACTCACGTGCCATTACTCCTTCCCACGCCGAACCCAGTGGGTATTCCGGCACCCTTCAGCAGCTCCGAACTTGTACCTGCAAGATAAAAGGACAGTTAGTGCGCATCGTGAAGCAGGCAACAAGTGCTTACTTACGTGCTTACAGGCGCTTCTATTCCTCACACGGGTTCCATCCTCAACTCACTTCAGCCCGTCATCCGCCATCGCCGGAACCCTGCAAAACAAGAGACATCATTACAAAAGACTTTTAAAGACATTTGAAATACTCGGAATTTACCGTTCGTGCAGTAAACGACGGACAGCAGTCCTCTGAGGTCAAGAGGCCTGCACCCTTATCCAGTGAAGAAACTGGTTACGGCACCCTGCCCCGAGGCAGATGGAGAGCTCGGCGTTCACTTACCTAAGGTGAGAGCGTTAACCTTTGGGGTTCTACAGGAGAAGAGAAAGGGAAGAAGAGAGAGACACCCAATAACCCCAGTTCATTAATCCCATATTTTCTATCCGCAGACATCTTACTCTTCGAGTCAGACATACAGTGCACAGAGGTCCAGCCCAAAGAGCCAACTGTGTGTTACACATCACCTTTGAAGATACGGTATTCGCCCAGTCAAGACCGGCGCCTCTGCGGGAATCAGGTGAGCGTTACAGAACGCAAAGCCTACCGCAAAACTCCCGCCCAGGCGCTATGGAAACCTCGGATACCGACCAGCTAGCCCAGTTACTTGGGGAACTAAGAGCAGAAGTGCATGCAGCCCGTCAGGAAACGAACGCTCTAAGAAGGGAACTGATTATTTCCAAGGAGCGAACAGACGATCTCGCTAGACAATTGCTACAGTCACAAGCCGGACAGACCCCATTACCCGCATCAGGGGCAAATCTTCCTTCAACATCCTCTATGAATCCAGTGCAAATCAACCTACCTGGGAATGTACCTCTGGCTCCGCCCGAACGATTTTCTGGTGACCCAAAGAGGTTTGCAGTATTTATTAATCAGTGCCGGTTGCATTTCTTATGCCGGCCAGCAGCCTTTCCAACTGATCAAGCTAAAGTAGCTTTCGTGCTTTCGTACCTTAGTGGCAATGCGGCAGACTGGTCGATCCCTCTAGTTAATCAGGATGATCCGGTTCTCCATGATTTTCAAGCTTTTCAGCTCAGTATGGAAAAACTGTTCGCAAGACATTCACAGGGGCAGGCCTTGGACAATGAGCTTCTTTCGTTGCGACAGGGTAATCAAGACCTTTTGGCTTATATTGCGTCTTTCAACAGACTGATAGTGGAAACTCAATGGCCTGAGGACAAAAGGATTACGCTGTTTTATAGAGGTCTACGTGGAGAGCTCAAAGATGTGTTAGCCCAAGTAGTGAATCCCCCGCAAGACTGTTCGGACTATATAGACTTAGTCGTTCAAATATATCACAGACTGCAGAACAGGAAGGCCGATCGTTCCAAGTTTGATGCTCGAGTATTTTCCAAACCACCAACTCCTTCCAAAGGAGTAGACTCCGGGGAACCCATGCAAATAGGGGGCCTGAAAGGACCACTAACACAAAAGGAGCGGGAAAGGAGGAAACAGTTGCAGTTATGCCTCTATTGCGGAAACTCAGGGCACTTTCTTCGAGACTGTCCGGTGAAATCAGCCAAGAAGGCAGTAGGAGCTGCAGTGACCAAGGTCACAAACTCTGAGCAGGGAAACGACCTCGCCCGACAAGAATAGAGGTCCTCTTGCCGAGCGTTAAAACCAGTTCCGTGACCTCGCATTTCGTGATACCTATGGTCCTCATTAGCCCTGATCATCCGGATCGATTACATGCGATTGAAGCTTACGTCGACAGTGGTGCCATCGGCAATTATGTGGATCATGAAATGGTTTTGAGGATGAATCTAACTCTTTGTCGCAACGCGGTAAAGGACATCATTACTATGGTGGATGGTACGGAGATAGCCTCCGGACCAGTAACGCATACCACTCAAGAAGTGACGCTAGTAAGTCAAGATGGACACCATGAGAAGATCGTGTTCGATGTGATCAAGGCCCCTCAGTTCCAGATTATTCTAGGAATACCTTGGTTAGAGAAACACAATCCTCAGATCGATTGGCGAGCAAGAACGGTTCAGTTTCCAGAATGTGTCTCTACTTGTCACCCTCCACCTGGTGTTGCACTGGCAGCAATTTCTTCGGAGACTCCCCAGTTACCTCCCGAATACCTAGAATTCCAAGATGTTTTCCGGAAGGATCAGGCTAACTCTCTACCTCCTCATAGGTCTTATGACTGCCAGATAGACCTGATACCTGGATCTACTCCTCCTTGTAGTAGAATTTATGCCCTCACCGAGCCTGAGAACCTTCACCTCCGACAATACCTGGATCAATACCTAGCGAATGGGTTTATTCGTCCTTCCAAGTCCCCTGCTTCTTCAGCTTTGTTCTTCGTTCCAAAAAAAGAAGGGGACCTTAGAACTTGTATAGATTATCGCGCCCTGAACCAGATCACCGTTAAGAATAGATATCCGTTACCTTTGATCCCTGAACTCCTGGACCAAGTCAGAAAAGCATGCATATATACAAAGCTGGATCTTAGAGGAGACTACCACTTGGTACGAGTAAAAGAGGGCGATAAATGGAAGACGGCCTTCCGCACCAAGTATGGGCTATTTGAATATCAGGTCATGCCCTTCTGACTTTGCAATGCCCCGGCCGCCTTTCAATATTTTATGAACGATGTCCTCAGAGAGCTCATAGATGTGTGTGTTGTTGTTTACATTGACGACATCCTCGTTTATTCTTCATCGGAATCTGAACATCGGAAACACGTGAAAATGGTCCTCGAGAGATTGCGTCAACACAAACTTTTCGCCAAGTTGGAAAAATTTGTTTTCAACGTGACTGAAGTTGAGTTCTTGGGATTCATATTATCACCTAGCGGAGTGCGTATGGATTCAAAGAAGGTCGATGCAATTCTCAAATGGCCATCACCATCCTCCGTAAAAGGTGTTCAAAGCATGTTAGGCTTCGCTAACTTTTACCGCAGGTTTATCCCCGAATTCTCTCGAATAGTCCAGCCCATCACTGCCTTGTTAAAGAAAAACAAACGTTTTGAATGGTCTACCGAGGCGGAGCAAGCTTTCCAGAATTTGAAGACTAAATTTATCTCTGCACCAATTTTAAAACATCCTCGCCCCGAACTCCCCTACATCGTTGAAACTGATGCTTCGAGCCTTGCCATGGGGGCAGTTCTATCACAAAAGGACCCAGTAACCAATCAGTTGCATCCCATGGCATTTTGGTCCCGCAAATTCTCGCCTCCTGAAATCAATTACACTATTACTGGTAAGGAACTTCTGGCTATCAAGTCTGCCTTTAAGGCTTGGCGGCATTATCTTCTGGGGGCCCGACACACCGTTACTGTGATTACGGATCACCGAAACCTGCAATATTTGAAAACCGCAAAAGCCCAATCCTCTAGACAACTCCGTTGGGCACTATTCTTTGCCGAGTTTGACTTCATAATTACCTATCGACCTGGTACAAAAAACGGTAAAGCTGATGCCCTTTCTCGGATGGGAGTGGAAGAACACTTGATCAACCCTAAACCTGTACCTATCATTCCCGAGCAAAGAATTCTGGGTGTAATCGCCACACAATCCATAGAGGAAGTTAAGGATAAAGCCAGGCAACTTGTAACTCCAGCAGACATACAGAATTGGCATCTGCAGGGAAAGGACTTTGTAGTGAAGGACAACTTATTGTATTTCCAAGAACGATTATACCTGCCCAGCACAGATTTACAGAAAAAGGTAATCTCTTGTTATCACGATTCCTTAATGGAAGGACATCCCAGTATGGCCAAAACCTCAGAAAAGATCAAGCGCTACTTCTGGTGGCCGTCTTGGAAAAAAGATATCAGAGACTTTATAATGTCCTGTGGAGTATGCGCCCAAAACAAGAGTCAAAAGGAAAAACCAGCCGGCCTCTTACGCCCTATTGACATCCCACCTCGCCCTTGGCATACGCTTTCTATGGACTTCATCACCGATCTACCTCCATGCTCCGGATACAATACGATCCTGGGAATCGTGGACTTATTCTCCAAGATCGCGCATTTCATTCCACTCAAAGGCTTGCCAACAGCAACAACTCTGGCCCGAGAATTTCTCGAAAACATCGTCCGACTGCACGGTTTTCCTTCAGTTCTAATTTCGGATCGAGGTAGTCAATTTATTTCTCATTTTTGGCGAAGTTGCTGTCGGTCGGCTCAAATTGATGTGAGACTATCGACCAGTCACCACCCTCAAACCGACGGACAAACCGAGAGGACCAATCAAACTCTGGAACAGTATTTACGCTGCATGCTGCAACAAACTGAAAAAACTTGGAAAGATATCCTTTGGATAGCCGAATATGCCTACAATAACTCTGTCCACTCGGGAACTGGGAAAACCCCGTTTTTTCTTCTATACGGCAGTCACCCTCGAACCTCGGAGTTGGATCCACTCCAAGATCTTGGAACACCAGCAGTAGACTACCTGCATTCTACAATCACCCAAGCCTTTAAGGAAGCCGTTTCTCACCTTCAAAGGGCTAAGGAACAATACAAGAAAGGAGCAGATCAACATCGGAAGGAAGCCCCCCAATATCAAGTAGGAGATCAAGTCTGGTTATCCACCAAATATCTACCTCTAAAAGGACCACGCACATTCAACCCAAGATACCTTGGTCCCTATTCCATCACTACCATAGTAAACCCAGTAGCGGTCAAGTTGGACTTGCCCCCTCACATGAAGATACATCCGGTCTTCCACGTCTCTCTATTAAAACCCGTGCAACCTCAAACCCGACTAACTAAATCTCCAAAACCTATCCTAGTTGATGGAGAACTCGAGTTTGAAGTCAAAAGCATCCTGGACTCCAAGATCTCCAAATCTAAACTAATTTACCTAATTGACTGGAAAGGCTACGGCCCCCAAGAAAGATCCTGGGAAACTGCAGAATATGTCCACGCTCCTCGTCTAATCAAAAGATTTCATCGAACATTCCCTGACAAGCCCAAACCCCCGGAGAAGCCCGGTTTGGGAGGGGCCTTGAGGGGGGATGCTGTCATGATCTCTGCTTCCAAAAGGTCAGGACTTACCAAACTCCCTTGGAAGCAGACCCATAACCCAGGTTCCGAGTGCCAACCAGTCCCAATTGGGACCTTTTGGACCCTGTCCTGGCGCCAGTGGCACCAGGCTCATAAATATGCCCAGTCCCAGCGTTGGAAGCGCCGGGCTCATAATGCTTGGGTGGACTTACCTGCAGCAGACCATGCTGCTTACTTACCTGCCAGTTGAGCCTCTAATCCTCTTCTGTTTGGGACTACTTTTCCTGTTGGGTGGGGCAGGAGCCACTCCCTAGGTTCAGAACACTGGAACTCTTCTGGAAAGCAGGAACTCTTTTCTTACCTAGGCGAGGCTGTGGAAGGAGACACCTAAGCACTACAGGAGGCTATTTAAACCACACCCGATGGATGAATCTTGCTTTGCGTTATTCTGCATCCTCTGCAGCAGAACGCTCATCGTGTCTTCTGCATCTGATCCTGGGCCTAAGGGAAAAGGCTTACCATCCTGAATCCAGTTTTCAGCAACACCTATAAAGACAAGAAAGAACAGGTTAGCACTACGGTCTTCTGTGACAGCGCTTCTCTTACCTGGTCCATCGGCTGTCACCAACGCCTCGCGCTGCATTCCGGCATCTGAAAGACAAAGGCTTACCTACTCTTCGCGTGCTCCGGATGTCTTCGCATTGCATTCCGGCATCTGAAAGACAAAAGCTTACCAACTCTTTGCACGCTCCGGAGGCCTTCGGCGCTGCATCCCGCATCTGAAAGACAAAAGAAGGTGCGTTTAAAGACATTGGGTAACTTTATTACTCACGTGCCATTACTCCTTCCCACGCCGAACCCAGTGGGTATTCCGGCACCCTTCAGCAGCTCCGAACTTGTACCTGCAAGATAAAAGGACAGTTAGTGCGCATCGTGAAGCAGGCAACAAGTGCTTACTTACGTGCTTACAGGCGCTTCTATTCCTCACACGGGTTCCATCCTCAACTCACTTCAGCCCGTCATCCGCCATCGCCGGAACCCTGCAAAACAAGAGACATCATTACAAAAGACTTTTAAAGACATTTGAAATACTCGGAATTTACCGTTCGTGCAGTAAACGACGGACAGCAGTCCTCTGAGGTCAAGAGGCCTGCACCCTTATCCAGTGAAGAAACTGGTTACGGCACCCTGCCCCGAGGCAGATGGAGAGCTCGGCGTTCACTTACCTAAGGTGAGAGCGTTAACCTTTGGGGTTCTACAGGAGAAGAGAAAGGGAAGAAGAGAGAGACACCCAATAACCCCAGTTCATTAATCCCATATTTTCTATCCGCAGACATCTTACTCTTCGAGTCAGACATACAGTGCACAGAGGTCCAGCCCAAAGAGCCAACCGTGTGTTACACATCACCTTTGAAGATACGGTATTCGCCCAGTCAAGACCGGCGCCTCTGCGGGAATCAGGTGAGCGTTACAATTTGATGGGGTTGAATCTGTTGAAGGAATTAAATGCGGTAATTCATTCTTCTCCTGACGGAGTGCGTTTGACGATTTCATCACAGAATTTTTCTGTCTCTCAATTCTTAACCAGACCATTGCCGCCAAAATTTTGAGATGTTCCGGAGTTTTTGTGGGCAATTGACGACAATGATGTCAGTGTTTTGCAAATTGAGTCAGTTAAGATTATTTTGAAACATGGAGTAAAGTTGCCACGTATTCCCCAGTATAAGATTTCGGTCGATGGCGAGCAAGCTTTGAAATGCATCGTCTCCGATTTTGTGCACCGAGAGGTGATTGAGGAAATTGCAGGTAGTTTGTGCAATAGTCCGATTTTGCCCATGTACAAAAAGGCAATAATGCAATTCCCTTCCGTTTCATTATTGATTTATGTGCCATTAATAAGATCGTTGCTCCACAATTCCCTATATTGCCTGATGTGACAACAATATTGACTATGATTCTGGCTTCAGCTACTTACTTTAGTGTCGTGGATCTAAAGAACGCCTTCTTTAGTATCCCTATATATAAGGACAGTAGATATTTGTTTGCGTTCACCTTAGGGGGATGTTCGTTTAACTTCACACGTGCACCACAAGGTTATATGGAAAGTCCTAGCATCTATAGTAGGGCTTTAAAAGAGCAGCTCCATACCCTTGTGTTGCCCTCTACTTGTACACTGCTTCAATATGTCGACAACCTGCTTTTAGCTGCTGACTCAGAGAGCGCTTGTAAGGAGGGCACTGTGTTGTTAATTATTCACCTAGCACAACATGGACACAAAGCTTTGCTTAAAAAATGTCAATATTGTCGACAGGAGGTCGCCTATTTAGGCTATCTCCTGTCAAAGGAGGGAAGAAGGTTGACACCTGAACGGATAAAAATAATTTCTAGCATGTCCGTCCCAAATACACAGAAGAAAGTCAGACCTTGATAGGAATGGCTTCTTACTGTAGGCAGTGGATCCCGAATTTCTCCTTAGTGATTAAACCAATGTTGGCTTTGACGAAGAAGGGCATTTCTTTGCCATTGCCATGGAACTTGGAACACCAGCGAGCATTTGATCTGCTCAAGACTGCATTGTGCTCGGCACCAGTTTTGGGCACACCAAACTATGAAAAGGCCTTCGTGTTGAATGTGCATGAATTTGATGGATGTGCTTTGGCTGTATTAACGCAGGAACATGGAGGGAAGAATAGGTTGTGCGGCTACTTTTCTTCTGCCATTGATCCTGCTGCATGCGCTTTGCCAAGATGTTTGAGAGCTGTCGCTGCTGCGTCCGTTAAACTGAGCGAAAGAATGGTCCTAGGCCATGCTCTAACCCTGATGGTACCTCACTCTGTAGATATTTTATTAAACAGAACACAAACGCAACACCTCACCTCCGCACAATTAACGAGATATGAATTGATCCTGTTTGCACCTCATATCCAAATTAAGAGGTGCTGTGTTCTTAATCCGGCTGTACTTTTACCTTTCCCGCAAGGTACTGCTTGCAGTGATGAAGAGTCACATGACTGCCTTTACACCACAGAGCAAGAGACCAAAGGCAGAATCGATTTAAAAGACACTCCTTTGAACAATCCACTTGGAGAGCTGTTTTGTGATACCGTAAAACATATATACTGACAGTCGGTATGCCTTTTGGGTGGTTCACAACTTCGGCAGACTTTGGGCAGAAAGAAGGTTCTTGACCTCACATGGCATTAAATCCAACATGGCTCCTTGATAGTACGGTTACTCTCAGCGCTTGCACTCCCTACTCAGCTAGCAATTATAAAATGTGCAGCGCATCAGAAGGTCATAGACAATGTAGGAAAAGGGAATGCTTTCGCTGACCAGATAGCCAAACAGACTGCCACTGATCTCTCTTCAGAAATGTATACTTCAAGGGAAGCCACAAATGCCTGTACTTTGGATGAGGGTATTGACTCTGTAAAGAATATTCAAGCCGATGCCACATTAGAAGAATCTAAGAAATGGGCTGAGGGCTTGGGAAAATTGGATGATTATGGGTGTTGGGTGGACAAAGTTGAAGGGAAATGGTTATTGCCTGATGCGTATGTTATGATGATGGTTGTTATGGATCATGGTCCTACCCATATTTGTGCTCGTAAGGTTACTAAGATGTTGCAAAATGTGTGGGTAAATGACAAAATCCCTAAGGTAGCTGAACTCTTCCTTCAGGGGTGCATGAATTGTTTACAGCACAATGTAGGAAAGGACACATCAACCCCTAGGGGTAGTTTTGGTCCACCTTCTGTCTCCTTTGAGGTGATTCATTTTGACTTTATTGAAATGGAGCGTTGTTATAACTTCAAATACGTTTTAGTTGTCATCTGTGCCTTTAGCAAATGGGTTGAAGCTTTTCTCGTCAAAAATGCCACAGCCATGACCACGGCAAAAACCATGCTGAAGGAATATTTTCCAAGATTTGGTTTGCCAAGAGTCATCTGGTCGGACAATGATCCACATTTTATCGCTGCTGTAATTCTGCAGATATGCGCAGGATTACAGATCAATAAACGATTCCATTCGGCCAGACACGCACAGAGTGCTGGACTGCTGGACTAGTAGAAAGACATAACGGCATCATCATAAACAAGCTTGCTAAGAAGTGTGCCGGCACCAAACTAAAATGGCCGGACGCCTTACCGATCATATTATTGTCCATGAGGATGACCCCTCAAACTAAGACTGGGCTCTCTCCCTTTGAGGTGGTCATGGGTAGGCCAGATAACATTTGGAATACCCCAAAGCCCCATTCTTTGCGTGAGGTCGATAATGTACTTCTTTCTGACTACTGTGGCCAGTTAACTAAAAATCTGTATTTGATTTATCACCAGGTGTGAGAGGCTTTAACTGGAAAATACGAGGGCTCCGGCCACAGCATACGGCCGGGTGACTGGGTCCTTATGAAGGCATTCGAGCGATCCTCTTGCCGGGCACCTTGTTGCCGGGGCCCGCATCAGGTCCTACTGGTCTGCCAGACGGCGGTGTGGGTAGCAGGAAAAAAGAATTGGATCCACGTGTCACACATCAAGAGGATTCCACACCCTGTGCCACACGCTACAGAAGATACAGAACCCCTCACCAGTACTGCAACCAATGATCACGAAGTAGTAAACAGTATCAAGAGTGCATCGGAGACTCTCCCTGAGCCCGTGGGGCCTGGGGAAACAACCATTTCACCTCCACACTCTCCAACAGTGTCGTCTTTAAAATTAATTCCGGATCTTGCATCAGATCTAGCTTTTGATTTGTCACTTCCATCGGGAAGTGATGACACGTTGTTCACAGATCACTCAGTACCAGGGATCACAAGGTACGATCTGCGTCCGAGGAAATAGACCTACCGCACGGTTCGGCTGTGCCTTTGAAGAAAAGTCATCAAGGGCTTGTCTTTTTTGGCCCGATCATTTGTGTATAAGGAGATTCTGTTGGCTAGGGTTTGTGAAAGGACTAAGAAGATGCTCGGCCTGGAGGTCACGAGCAAAAAAAACATTGGTGCAAATAGTTTGAAGAACAATGCCTGCAACCGCTCCCGCTCGTACAGAAAAGATAAGAGACTGTGTGAAGTGCTACGGAAACGGACATTCAAATGTGTGGGCCCCGAAAACATATTGTTGTTTAGTGATAATGTTGATTGGTTTTACAATAGTCATTGCCTTAGGATTTTAGTATCTGGAAGAAGTACATCCGCTTGAAAATGTGTTACCAACTGAAAATGTACCTACTGTTTCTACTCCTTTCGTGCATCTGCACACTTTATCTCCTAGAGACTCTCAGCACAGACAGAGTGATCACAACAATACTCTATTGCTCATTTTGAACGCTACACATGCCATTTTTAATAGGTCTAATTGTTGGGTTTGTTCGCATCTACCGCAACACGGGGATAAGGGGCTGGGTTGGTATATTCATCCTTTACCTTTGACAACTGCTTGCTATGCTTCTCTTAGAGCACTATTCTTTGGCCGTTGGAATGATAGAATCTCAGGGAACTTTGATGGGATGAATTTGAATGATTTTGAAAGATGTGTTTTGACGCCCCTGGGATGCTCACTCTTTGCGAATTCCAAATGTTGCTTCTATTAGGCCTTCTGACAGACTGTCCCGTCCCTTTCAATCTTTGATCACTTTTAAGATGGCTTCTATAGGCAATAGGGATGCCACGCCACCTTCTTATACTGTTAACCACATCCCCGGTTCAGTTTCTTTCTGCATACAGAGGAATGGTACACAGTCAATGGGTGGTTTTAAAGGTTGCGCCAACGTTGCAAATTTGAGTAGTGAGAACAGACCTTTGTATGGAGGCGAACCTGTTTACTTTGTTTGCGGTAATGGAGCATTTCCATGGTTACCCAGGTACTGGCAGGGAACCTGTTATTTAGGGATTCTGTTACCCGGGGTATTCATTGCCAGCACTGTGGAAATTTCAAAGGCTCGTCCACGACAGGACGAGAATGGCGATACTTCAGCACAAGTTCTGGGCGAAGTAGCTAAATCATTTGTGCCATTTTGGGGGCAAATTCTGAACTCATAAGATATCAGGACACTAGCGAGAGTACAGGAGAGGACCATCAACCAGACCACTGACATACTCTATAATATGACGTTAGAACAAAAAGCAATAAGGTTAGTAGCACTTCAGAACCGGATGGCATTAGATGTCATCCTGGCTGAACGTGGTGTGGTATGTAAATTAGTGGGGTCCGCTTGCTCTGTTTTCGTGCCAGATTCCTCCCCAACAATCTTTAGGGCGATCCAAAATCTGCATGTTCTCAGTTCAGAAGTGCATGTTCCCGAGGGAAACTGGGATCTTAGCGCTTGGTTCTGGGACCTCCTACGATCTGGGGGATGGAAGCTACTTTCAGTCTTGCTGATCATTTTAGGTATTCTGTTGTTTCTTTGCTGCTGTATACAATGTCTTCCTGGTATATGTTCGGTGTTAGGAGGATGTTGTGCACAAGCGATGGGTGCATTAGGGCACAAAGTATATGCCCCAGAGAAGATCTCCAATGAATTTGTGCTGAAAGAAATCTTAATATCTGACCTCATGGCAATTGATATCTCCGATAGTGATTCAGTATGTATGGACATTGAGACGTGGAGTTACTCGTAAAGCAACTAGAAGTAGTTTAGCGCTTGGTTTAGGCCAAAAGGAGGGTTTGTTAAACGGGATATCATATTATGCCTCCTTTATTGTATATATTGGCCTAAGCCCAGTCGCTCTGAGAAGAAATCCGTGTTGCAAGGTTCTGACAGTGGTCTTCTGCTTGTAACCTTAGCTGTTCTGTCCTTTACATAAGTTAATGCCTGAACTGCCCGTAGGCTAAATGTTAGGACCATGTAATAAGACCTTGCCCTATGTTTGACCTGTAGATTAAAGGATTACTCGCGCCAAGAAGTCCGATCTGTGGACATACATTGAATACAATGTTGTTTAAATTCTGAATGTGAACACTTGTTGAACTACATTGTATAAAACATGTACTAAGACTTAATGTCAAATTCAAAGATACACTGTTGCCATTGTGACTTGTTGTTGTACAGACTAGAAGTAATCCAAATGCATATAGTTGGACTAACTAGAGGTGAACTCGGCACAAACCCTAGACCGAGAATAATTAACCTGCAGAGGAGCTGGACATTGCGATTGAAAACTGTATAAAAGATGCAAATATTTAGACATCCAGTACCTCTCACTTCTCACACCGAAAGGGCTGGCATTCCTTGTGATGTACTGAGGGCCAGATAGCTATCTGATACTTTGTTTCTTTGTAAACTGTACAGTTATAGAATAAAGATCTGTGAATCTTTATGAGCCCATGTTTGGTGTATTTCCTTTTGTGGTACTCAGCCTCAATATTTCTTTTTTGCTTTTACATAGGGATGGGCCTTCTTTGAGAAGGAAGGATGTGCCTCTGTTGAATAGCAGACATTGTAATTGAGGAAAGAGCAGAAATGGGCATCAGGGGAGAAGCAGAGTTGGACATGGAGTTTGAAGTGGGCATGGACCTTGGGCAAGACAACACTGTACCTCAAGTGTATAAAAGGGCCGGACCTTGCAAGAGCAACAAATATGAGCACTGGACAAGCAGCAGTGATTGGCCATGAGTAAGGAATAGTGATGGAGCTCAGAAAGGGATATGATCCATTTAGGATCAGCAATGGACCTTGATTTTAGAGTGGAGATGGTTATCAGTTGTGGAATGGGGTGTCATTCTCAGCTGAGGAGTGGTTGTTTTTCTAATGGTGAGGAGACAAACCTGTCTAAGCAGAGTTCTTGGTAACTGTTATCTGGGAATAGCAATGAAACAATGTCTCCTTTGCACACTCTAATGACATGAGAGCTATCTTGCTCTATTTTAATGTGTAGCTCTGACATCATCACTGTATGAATGTACATGGGACAAAGTAGGCACTATGACACGTTATAAGGATATTGCATGTTGCTGAGGAGTTCCATGGCCAAAGACAGGGACAAGGCCAAAGGGTGAGTTCCTTTATAAGGTCAGAGGAACTCTGAGGTGACTTGCAAAGTAAGATAGCTTTGCTGTTGTGTTTATGCATGCAGACCGTAATTACCCTGAGGTCTGCATTTGCATCTGTTCCTTGTTGAGAGCATAGAGACATTGAGGTCCTGCAGGGAGCCTCGGTAGCCTGTACTGCTATGATGCATTGGCTGGGACTGGGATATGTAAGGTGACTGCAAAGGTGTAGTATTCTGTTGTTTGATTTCTGTTGGAAGGGCTTTTTTAATTGCTGCATGGGAGTGGCTTAGTTGGCATGTGTATAATGTGTTTGACTATAGAGGTTAACAATGTTAGTGCTAAGAGGTCAGTGGAGGGCATTGTATCCCATTTGGTCTATACATCTTGTGAGGTCATGGTGACATATCAGTAGGGATGCCACATGTCGGATGTCACAGTAGTGGTGCTCTTCGGGTAAGGCAGTTGTGAGGACCTGTCCTGAAGCTTCCTGGTGTGGGCTTGCATCTTTGACAATGGACAGTTTACAATGACTTTGCAGGGATGACAACGGGTGGAACCAGTGAAGAGTGTGAGGCATAAGGAGCATGCTGCAGTGGACACCAAGTAGACAGTTGGTGATAAAGGTGCCTGAGGAGAGTTCAGATTAGGGATCCTAGAGAAGCCAGAGTCCTGGTCAAGTCCATAGGAACATTTGTGCATGCTATGAGGTCAAGGTGCAATAACTAAAGGCCATTCAAAGAAATTGCATATGGTACCAGGGAACAAAAGCAAAATCACAATAGGACTCCAGGGAGAAAAACCTCAGCTGACCAACATTGAAGTGGGAAACCCAGGAAAAGAAACACACTGGGTCAAATGTACAGTGTGACATACAAGAGTAAATTACAGTGGGACACATTGAAGCTACTCCCAGTGGGCAAAATCCCAGTTGGTCACCTGGAAGCAATATATTTTGCTTCAAGTTATTAGGTTTTGTACCACACACTGCTGCCATTTGCGTGGCCTGCAGGCACTGTGGTATCTTTCAACGAGGAAGCGAGAACAATGCAAGATTGCTGTTCTCTTGTTTTGATGTGTGCAGACCGGAAGTACCATGAGCTCTGCAGGCATGTTAGATTCTAGATGTTTTTTTTAAGTTACTGTGGCCAAACATTGTGTGTGCATAGTGCTAGTATGATGCACCAGCAGTTGGTTATGGGATCTAGTGCTCTGTTGTTTGCAGACTGGGAAGAGTACATTAAGACGCTGAGTGTTAATGGCTGAGTTGGTTTACGTGTATCGATTTGGAGCATGGACATTTGAGTGGGTAGTGAATAGGGTTGGCATAGGCTGGCTGAGACATAGTAGAGTGCATGAGGATTCTATGGTAATATTTTGCAGGTCTTCAGGCACCAATTGGGAATTGGTGTAGTATATGGTGAGGCACTTGGGTTAGTCTTACTTATGAAGTGGGAAAGAGATAAGTTGACAGCAGTTTCCCTTTGAATTAGGCCTGTAATGCATTGGGTAGCCAGGATTGAAGGTTCCATTATTACATCAGATGTACAGAGGGGGTGGGGAGCTAGTATAGCATTCCCTGAAAAGGTGAGTGCCAGTTTTACCTTCTCTTGAAGGTTAGTCAAGTGCTAAAGATTGATAGCTCTCTTCTTCTTGGTCCAACTTGTTGATTGTGGTGAAATTGTCATTGGGATTCCTGTTGCTTGGCAGTTTCTTAGTTGACTAGGCATTGAATAGCCAGATCTTTAGCATTTTCCTGAATTTGAAGGGGTTTTCAATTGAGCTTGGAAGAATTTGGCTTCATGGCCACGAAGAGCTCTTTGGGCAAAGCAGAGGGCTTTGAATTTGATTTTTCTCTTCTTCTTAGTGCTGTAGTTATGTCACCCCTCTGTTGAGTCTGAACAAAAGTATTGCAACTGTGATCTGTATAAATTGAACTTTCTTTGTGAGGTAGTCCTACATGCCGAGCTATACAATGTTGGCTTACCCCATTCTCAATAGGGACAGTGGTATGACAGCAGGAGTTCTGAGTTGAAAAGTGAGGAATGGCATGATCTGCATAATGAAGTGAAGATAGTAGATAGCATACCGCTGGCCAATGAGACTTCGGTCCGAAGGGAACAGGGATTTTTGGGATGTACATTTCAGTTGTTTGCAACAAAAGTACTAGTCCGATTCCCACCAAACACACAAAAGCACGCTTTCTGATACAAGCCCCCGCTCTGGCTGCAAATTTGGGGCTGTAGCCGTGCACAAAGTTTTTCCCCATTCAGTCTATGGAGAAAAAACAAATTTGGAGCCCCTACTATACCTTTCCCCCCTGCACGAAACCTCACTCAACTTGGCTAAAAGATTCAGATACGGCCATATACCTTTTTTGCAAAGTTTGTTGAGGATTCCTCCAGGAGGAGCAAAGTTATGAGCCGCTGAAAAAGTGCTCTCCCTATGAGGCACCACGCCAAGATGGTAGGAACTTCCGCTCCTTGGCCTGATTCCATTGAAAATTGTGCAGGTAAACCTTGTCACCTATTTCATACTCTTCTTTGGTGGTCTTTATATCATACTAGGTCGTCTTTCATTCAGCTGATTTTTCTAAATTGTGCTGAGCAAAAACAAAAGCATGCTGGAAGTGCTTCCTTAAATTTTTAATGTACTCATGAGTAGTGGAATGCATTGATCAGTGTCTACTCCTGAGTCCTATAGAGCAGATGCTGTGATAACACCATTTTTCATCAAGTCATGAGCTCAAATGGAGACATCTTTGTTGCAGTAGATGGTGTAGACCTAATAGCCATCAGCACAAGTGGCAATCAAATGTCCAGAGTCTGCCACCCGAGTCATGGCTGGGGGGACTGAGGTGGCTATAGCCCTGGGTCTTTTGGTTGTAGCCCCTGATAGAAGCTCAGGTGTTACAACCAAAATGCTAGCTAGCACTGAGTCCCGCCAGTCCCGACATTAGTTTAAGCACTGATCTTTTCTAGACCTAGCAACACCCTTGTCTGCCACAAACTTCTTTAAAATACTCACAATTGTTTTGTTGTATCTCTCAACCCCCCCTGGGGAGGCCCAGCAGTAGGCAATGTGGAGATTTCTTTAGTGCAGCAGCTGTCTCTGCCTTACAATTCGGGGCTGGTAGACATTCGTGAACAAGCATGTCACAGTCACCATGTACTTTTTTCCTCTTAAGGAGAGAATAACTGGCCCAATGAAATCGACTTGCAAATCTGACCAGGGCAATGTTGTTCCACTTTTTTGTGGGAAGTTCTGTGTGTGAGGGAACTAGGTTGGAACTGAACACACACAAGACACCACATTAGGAAAGTGTTGAGGTTCTGGCCCATTTGTGTCCACTAGGCAACCTTGCACAAGATTTCCAATGTCATATGAAACTCCCTAAGACCATCAGTGGCCGCATCAAGGGCCTGGTTCAACATCAAGCTTCGGAATGAGGTAGGTACCACCCACTTGTCACTGCCAGATAGGCTCTCCTTCACCAACAAACCCTCTTGGATTCTGGACATCTTGGAAAACTTCATCAACACCCAGAGATCCTCTTTACCAGCATAATCTCACTCTGTTAGAGGAAAGCTTACAGGGTCTTTAATGTGTTCATACAATTTCCCAATGATCGGGTCCTCTTTCTCTGCAGTGATGATCAAATCTGCATCTGTAGTATCTTTACTCCACTGGCTGTTGAGAGTTTGATATTAGCTGAGTTTGTGACCTGGTGACAGCTGCCATTTGGATTTCACCCAGCAGGGATTCCATTTCTATGAAATCCCTGTGCAGAGCTCAGGTTTTAGCTAGCTGGTCAGCCAGGTCATTCCCAGTCTTATCTGGCCCCTCTTTCCTAGAATAAACTTTTATCTTCTTCCAATAGTTGGTCATCTCATTGGAGGTCACCAGATCATCGATTGATTGGATCAGTTTGGCATGCTTTAGGGGTTTTCGGTGGCATAAAGCATGTCTCGAGTCAGTGATTATGACCAGTTCATTGAGTTGGTGGTGCACTGCAGTGAGGACGGCTTAATTAAGAGCTATCAAATCTGAAACCTGACTACTTCGGGGTCCTATTTTATAACGAGCAGAGGGTTCTGGGGTATCATTCACCCAAGCATTCGCAATGTCAGCCAGCAGTTCTTTTTCCCCATTGCTATCAACATCGTAGGAGCACCCATCCACATAAACTGTGGGTATCCCTTGACAGGTGTCTTCGTCATAGACCTTGTGTGGGGAAGTTAAGTACGCCTGCATGTTGTTGTTGGTCATTACACTTTCGTCCTCAAGACAGTTTTCTTGAGCACAATCATGCAAGTCTGCCAACCCTTGCGCTAGAGGACTCTTCTTGTTTTTGCCATATCTGACCTCCACAGAAAAGTCTTGCATGGACAGAATCCAGGAAGTAATTCTGGAATTACTTACGTTCCCCGCCCAGATTCTGTCACTTTGTAGATACTGCAAGTGTTGGTGAGGAGTCACGACAATGATGTGCTCCCCCTGTGTGAATGAGTGTTCATTTTTCAGCACCCACACTGTTGGCAGATGAGCCTTCTCGCAGTTGTTGAATTTTTCCTCCACAGAGGACAAAGACTTGCTCGCATATGAGATGACTTTGTTGACCTTGTCATGTTTTTGGTACAATACCGCTGTTTAATCAAGTTTCTGAGAACCCTGTCTCCAAGAAGAACTCCTTGTTCTTTATGGGGTAAGCCAAACAAGGAGCCTGGAAAAGGCTTCTTTTCAGTTGTTTAATTGCCTCAGATTGTTCTGGACCCCACTCCCACTTGACTCCGGCCTTTAATAAATGGACCAAGGGTCGAGTGACCTCTGCGTACTCTTCAATGAACATTCGACTGTAATAAGGAAGTCAAAGAAGGCTTCTTAATTCTCGCAAAGTGGTAGGGTCTTTCAATTTTAATAAGGCTTCCACCTTCTTTGCCTCGGGATTTAGACCCTTAGGTGTGATATCGTGCCCTAAGTTCATTCGATTCTTACACCAGTGTGCCTTCTGGAAGGTTCTGGAAGGACAGTTTTGCTCTGGCCTTCTGCAACTGGGTTAGAACTTATATGTCCCTTCACAGTTGAGCTCTTGATCAAAACATTATTCACATAGGCCAGGTTTCCCCTTTTGCCCAAATCAGGCATGGCCTGATGTAGGAAGTTGTTAAACTCATTGCCAAGGGGGTACATGTCCACGTGTATTGTTGCCCCCCAAAGGTAAATCGAGCTTGTACTGGTCTTCTCTACACACGAGTACTGTCCAGTAACCATTGGTCTGGTAATAGTGGTGTACACCTTTGACCTTTGTATCTGGGCCAGTACCTGATCGATGTAGGGAAGGGACCATCTTGACATGTGGACCCATTTGTGCAGCTCCCTCAGGTCTGCACATAGTCTCCATTGGCCATTTGGTTTGAGGATCCCCAGCACCGGGTTGTTGAAGGGACTATGGATTGGACGAATTATCCCACAGGATTCTAAATTCTTAATGATCTCTGTGAGTGACTCTGTGGATGTGAGAGGTAAACGGTATTGTTTCACAAATATGGGAGCCATCTCGGGGTCCATGGGAATGGCGGTTGAATGAATGGATGTGCGCCCACAGTCATATGAGTCCACTGAAAAGATATCTTGGAATTCCAGGAAGACCTGTTTTAGCTTTTGTCTTTGATCCTTGGTCTCACATGCATCAGCCACATTGATCCTTTCCTCGTCCATCTGCTTGAAACCTGGAAAGACCTCGGGCATGGCAATTTCAGCCATATCCTCCAGTTCGGTGCAGAGATCTCTTTTGATGGTGTTGACCTGGACAGAGGAGTCGCGGTAGTGGTCCTTGACTCTGAACACTATCTCCTCGCTCCTAATGTCACAGGTCGCCTCTTCCACACTGTAGGGGCAGGAAGAGTACACCAGGTTATTCCTCCCATGGCAAGTAAAAATCTTTTCTGGAGGAATACCGTCGCTGATGTCGAAACAGTCATTTAGGATTGGTCCCATGATTTCATTACCTAAATCCATAGAATAATGTTGGGCATTAACCGCCATTCCATTAAAATTGTGTGCAACCAAAGTGATACCGAGGGTCGCTGTTATCCACCAATATTCGAATGGTGTTGTGTTATAGGTCTACTATAGGTGTCAGATTTAAATATAAACCTTGTTGTTGGAGATGGGAATTTAGATTTATATATGCGTCCTGATGTTTGAGGTTCTGTCATCGCTTAGAATTAATTGTCGCACCTTTCCTGGGATGGTAACCTCCTCTCGCACTTAATCTTCAACTGCATAAATCAGCAATTGAGCTGACCCGAATGCTTTTTCAATATTGTCAAAACCCATGTGGTTACTCCCCAGTCAGGACCATGCTATTATTAATTAGGTCCAAATTGATTGTGAATCGGTTGAGAATGTCACTTCCCAGATAAAAGGGGGATGGAACATCTCTCACGACCCAACAATTATGGGCTATGCTTTTGCTGCCAATGGGAATCTTTAGCATACACCTGCTAGAAAGGAGAAGTTTGGAATTTGGGGTTTCCAGACCTACTTCCCATTTGTCAATCAATTTAAATGTGAGAATGGTCTGATCTTTTGGGAGTTTCCTGAATAATTCATCGCTGATAAAGCTCCTTCCATTATTCAAGTATACACTGGTGAGCACTGGTACCTCCCCCTCCTTTACCTTATTGGGGGAAAACAACTGCTTACCCTTTTTCTGAATGTCAGTCAGACTTTGAGCAGATTCTTCCTTGTCTGGTTTCACGGGACTAAGGGTTTCTTCTAATTTTGGACTGGTGTAAAATTGTATGGTGTTTCCTTCCAGTGTGGATTGCCACTTAAGACTGGGAAAAAGGTTGATTTTCAAGAATGGAGAAGAGTTCCCATCACCTGTTTGTTCTCCCACAGAGATAACAGTGATGTCCGGGGCTTGGTTACGTTTGAAATGGAACTCTATATTCTCAGAACTTTGATCAATTACGTGACAGGTACCATTCAAACTTACATAATTGGTACACATTTTCTATTTGATAGGGCAGTTAGTCTGAGTCCAGAGGACCTTGTTTACACAGTCGATCAGAGGTGATAACGTCCTTAGGAGAATGTTCCCCAGCAGACAAGGTGTGCCCTTTGGAAACACAACAATCACCAGATGTTTCAGTCGGTCCATCCACTTTTTATGTCCAGATCCACAGTCCCTTCAACTGAAATATAATTCTCATTGAAATTATGGAGTTGTCCGGGAAGTGGTTTCAGGGGAATTTGGTGGCACCCCCTTGTCCTGAGTTTAGTTGGTCAAATGCCCTTTTTGACAGGAGGGTAGCCTTGGATCCAGTGTTCACT
Organism: Ambystoma mexicanum; assembly: GCF_040938575.1. Lineage (NCBI taxonomy): Eukaryota > Metazoa > Chordata > Amphibia > Caudata > Ambystomatidae > Ambystoma > Ambystoma mexicanum. Next base: position 789,956,232 of record NC_090937.1, on the reverse strand, counting down.
AGAGCTGTTAATTCACACTGACCCTGCACCTTAACTAGTGCATAAAATCGGCCTTTTTTCTCCTTCAGGGTGCAAAGAAAGTATGAGTTATTTGACAGCCCTGTGGTCATTTTCTTAATATTGAACTCCGACACTGTATGATCTTGGGCAGTTTTCTGTGTCGGAGTTCAGGAATCTGTAAAAAAGACTTTGCAACTCACAATGTGAGGTGTTGGGGAATCCGGCTCCTTGGCTGTCCCCCTTTACCTGGCAACTGTTCTCAAAACCTGATTGGAGAAAGGACACCCCCTCTGTTTCACTTATGTTTGGCTCACACCTTTGGGGTTAAATAGCTTCTGGTTCTTGTTATCAGTCTCCATACTTAACCTGTCCCACTCAGGGCCTTTTGGGACCCATTTTACTTTGGGAGGAATCCCCCCATTTCTGAAAGAGAAGGTCTGCTTACCTGAATCCTCCAGGGATTCTTCTCTTTCATGCAGAGTTCCTCCACGAAGTGATTTTTTTTGCCTCTCGTACTTACACTTTGCTCTTTGGGTTCTAACATTTTGGGGTAGAAGAGACTATTTCAGGCTGAGGGGATTTTAGGGGTTCCGTGGGTGACAAAGGAAGCTTCCTCAAGGGATTGGCATCTCCCCTCCTCCTGGGTCCCCTCCTCCGGAACCTATGGTTTGTCAGAGGTTTCCTCCCATCATTTCCCCCCTGATGCATCAAAACTGGGTGTTGGGGAATTCTGGGAAGCAGGGCTTAGGTTGAGAGTTGGACTGAGCCTTCAGCATGTCCTCCAGATCAATTGTGAGTTGCTGGACCTGTCGCCCCAGTTGCGAGACCTTGTCTGGGTGAAAGGGAGGTCTCAAGTCATAGCTCTGCTGCTCCTGAAATGGGCAACTGCCCCTTCTCTGGGAGTAGCTCAGGTACTAGAAATTCTCCACAGAATTTTCCATCCAGAATCTCCCTTGTCCCGGGTTCAGGGGTCTATTGTCCTGGAACCAGGGTGAGAGAGGAGGATTGGTTTGGAAGTTCTGGTTTGGGGGATATCTGGGGAAACGTTCAGATTGGGAGGTGGAGTGATACTTCTCTCATGAGGGAAGTTTCCCAGGGCAGTACTTACCTGATTATTTCCCCCCACTTGGGCTGGGTGAATGTATACATACACCAAAATTGGTTTAGTACCTAGGACGTATATAGGTGGCAGGGTCAGAGGGATCATTGTTTTGGACCCCCAGCTGACTACCGTTCGATTGGGCCAGGTTGGGGGTCCCTTCTGCTTTCCATTTTGCTTGTTGGCAGGAGGGTTACTTTTAGGCCCGCCATCTCCAGATTCAATGGAGGGGTAGTTTTTACCTCTGCCACCTTTGCAGCAGCAGGGATGTTAGATGGTTTGGGGGTTTTGACAGTATTTTTAATCTCAGCAGGCTTTTGGACCTCCTTGATCCTGGTGGCCTGTTCAATTACCCAATCTAGGGTCCTATGCTCGTGAACGTCATGCACCAACTGAGTCATTATGTATTTTGGGAGAGTATGGAAATATGTAGTTAAGAATAACCTGCTATTTGTGTTCACCCACTGGGAAGTCTGAGCAAATGCCCACTTTAACTCCTGCACAAATTCCCTAGGTGCCTGATCTTCCCCACAGTGGAAGTTATATGCAGCCTTGCGGGCTTCTTGTGGGTTCCTATGGGTGTAAAAATGTTTCAGAATGGCTGCCTTATAAGTGGACAATTTTTGATGATCCTGGTCTTCCAGTCCTGCAAAGAAACTGGAGTTCTCAGGTGAGAATATCCATTTAGCAAATGCTATACAATTCACACCATTCTTGATCTAGAATAATGCCATCATCTGCTCATAAAGTTCCAGGTGAGTCCATACCAAATACTTGGCATTCTTGTGGTATGGTGTCAGGAAGCTATTTATGGCCTTGATTTGTCTTATTGGGTCTTTCACAAAACCTTTTCTTTCTTTCCCTGTATTTTTCTTCTTCTGCACCAGATTACATTGACCTTCTGATTCAGAACTTCTACCGGTACTCCCTTCCCTGTCTTCTAGGCACTCCCTATCTCTATGAGACTGGGAATATCTCCCAGACCCACAGGGTCTGGACTCTTCTTGCCTGGACCAAAGTGAACTCTCAGGGGTACTCTCCCTGGAGTTCCTTTCAGTCTGAGGATACAATCCAGTTTCCCCATCCCTCCTACCAGGAGGTTTGGGGATTTCCCCCCATTCTATAGAGAGATTTTTAGAATGCCTTTCGTAGGCTGAGGATCTGGATTTTCTCCTCAGAGAAGCGGGCAAGGTGGTCACATCATTTATAGTCGCAACTTCAGCCAATCTAACTCCCTGATGTTCTCCTCATAAGAGTTTTCATGGGCTGAAGTACTTACGTATTATTCCTTACTTCCCAGGACACACTGGTCCGGCCACTTTCCCTTCTGTATGGTAGAGATGAATACTCATCAATATCAGACAGGGACTGGCCTTCTTGATCAGTTGGACTAGGCTTGGTTAAGTCTTAGTGCCTCATGTCACCCTGTTCTTGATAGGTGGCATGATTGAGGTTAGTTCCCATTTGTGCACAAGAGGTTGTAAATGACTGGCATGATGAGCCTGTTGGGAAGGGTACCTCACCTTGATCAGTGGGCCTTGCCCCATAACCTGATTGGTTAAGGTGACTCAGGTCCTGTTTAAAATGTTTTTATTTCGTTGGTGAGGCTCTTACCTGTGTGTCTCTTTATTTATTTGCTGTTGGTAGTCAGAGAACTTGCTTTTTAATTCTGACGCTAAGGCCTGATCCTTTGCTGCACCTCCTGCTGAAGTGATTCATTTTCCCTCTGTGAGCCTCGTAAGCTGTGTGCATATTCAAGACTCTTTTCCTTAAGGAGACTATACTCTTTCTCTTGTTCATCCCTACATTTTGCTGCCTCTAATAGTTCAGCTTCTATTTGCCTGACTCGTTCTACAAGTTCATTCCTTTGTTCTCTAGTTCTGGTCAGTTCCTGAGAACCTGACTGTTCCTTTTCTACCTCCATTTCCAAATGATTCCTCCTCTGTAATAGAACACTGTTATCCTGATTCAAGAGGTATTATTCCTGAATCAGCTGCGTCCTCTGTAGTTTCAGAGTACTTACCTGCTCATATATATGATCAAAGTCATTTTGTGAATCAACCCCTTTGATAATTAATTGACTATTTTCAGTTTTCAATTGTTTTATTTCTGATTGGAATGTGATAATGTCCTCCAAAACAATTCTATTAAGAGCTGCCTGGTCCTTTAGCTTGTGTTGTAGTGTGCTCAGATGATTTTCTACACACTCTTTATGCACATTTTTCAGTCCAGAACTCTGTTTTACACTCTGCACTCTCTTGTTGGAGTGTTTTTAGCTTTTCTTTGAGTTGTTGAACAGAGTCCTGGGCCTGTGACAAGTATCCAGCCTGATTCATCCTACTAGCCTCACTTTTTTGCTAACGCTTTTCTACTAACAGTCAATGAAAATATAACTGAGCAGTTAGCTGAGCCATATATGTTCATCATGAGCAGTTATGGTCATATAAAATGCTTCAAGTGCTGTGTGCAATATTCTGGCTTCAAACCAAATATCATTGCTTACTGAGATAACCTCCTGCATAATTCTGGTTGGCCAGTTTCCTGCATCATCTTCAACCCATTCTCCTTTGTGAAATAATGTAGTTAGGAGATGCTCCCTGGCTTCCCCAATATGTACAGTAGTAATGTTCACAATTGGATTATTGCACTTTAATAAAACTTTCTTTATGCAGTGGCAAAATCACCCTGTTTATGCTTGATTTCCTCATGCAAATACATTCTTACACACTCTTAAATTTTTACCATTACACCTCCCTGGAACTCAGGAGTCATGTCTTAGAAGCAATGACTTTCCCTCCACCTTAATGCAATTGAATCAAAATGAATAAACTGTCACAATGTACTTGTCATGGGTCAGGAATAGGAAGCTAAATCCCGGGCCCCCAATTTGTAACAGTTTATCCAGAAGCCAGCCTCAACACAGGGGGTTCCTTCCCTCTGCACTCACGGGGTTAAGCAACAAACTGCTTAACAGATTCTTTTGTTTAGCCCTATATCAGACACATATCATGGCTCTTGGATCCCTCTACCCTGAGCTAAAAATGAACCAAGAGCCAGGCCGGTGTACAGGAAATATATTGGTATTTATTTAAATTTAAATTAATAGAAATTAGCACAAAAATGTCAAAACGCCACTTTATCAGTGGCATAACACAATCAACTTCTCTCAGCATAAATAAATCACTAAAGTGAGTTAAAAAGGACACAATCACAAGTCTTACTTTCTGCACATTTCACTTCACAAAATAATTACTCTGATCAATAACAAAGGTACTTATGTGATGTTGTGCGATTTTGATTTTCCTGCAGGCTTAAAAGGGTATGCAGTAGGATTTCAAGATTGGTAATTATGATTTCACCCACATTATTGGTTTACAATAAATACAGGTTGATTTATCTGGTTGTTTTTCAGACCTCCCTCTTTTGGTCTATGTTGGGAAGTAAGACAGAAAATTTGAATGCTTTGGGGAATTTTAGATTTCAGTCCCCCCTTAGAGAAAGGCCTGTTTCGGGGTCAGCTGGACAACAAGGATTCCCCAATTAATTTATAGGCTATAGTTTTCAGCACACACTGGGAAGTGAGCTTTGTAATTTTGAATTTTAACAAATGTCACCCATAGTGTTCTGCCAATAGGGAATTAATTAAATTAAATATTTGGTTACATAGGCTAAGGATCTACACAGTTTTGACCCCCGCCCCACACACTATAAAGGGAAAGGAGTCAAGGCAATCAGACTCCCCCACCTTTTTGTTTCCCAGGGCTCAGGTCTACTTACATAGCAAGCCTCTCTTTGAGGTCAAGGAAAGACAGCTGCATCTCAGGACACTCTGGAAAGATAGGGCAGGGGTCCGGTCACTCCACTCCCAAAGATGGCCTCCTGCTCTCCACTATAGGACCCAGCCAGCTTTGACACACAGTCAACTTCTCTCAGCATAAATACATCACTAAAGTGAGTTAAAAAAAAACACAATCACAATTCTTACTTTCTGAAAATTTCCCTTGACAAAATAATTACACTGATCAATAACAAAGGCATTTATGTAATGTTGTGCGATTTTGATTTTCCTGCTGGCTTAAAAGGGTATGCAGTAGGATTTCAGATTGGTAATTATGATTTCGCCCACAATATTGGTTTAAAATAAACACAGGTTGATTTCTCTGGTTGTTTTTTAGACCTCCCTCTTTTGGTCTATGTTGGGAAGTCAGACTGAAAAATTGGAATGCTTTGGGGAATTTTAGATTTCAGTCCCTCCTTACCGAAAGGCCTCTTTTGGGGTCAACTGGACAACAAGGATTCCCCAATTAATGTATAGGCTATAGTTTTCTGCACACACTGGGAAGTGAGCTTTGTAATTTCAAATTTTAACAAAAGTCACCCGTATTGTTCTGCCAATAGGGAATTAATTAAATTAATATTTTTGGTTACAAAGGCTAAGGATCTACACAGTTTTGACCCCCCCTCCCCACCCACTATAAAGGGAAAGGATTCAAGGCAATCAGACTCCCTCACCTTTTTGTTTCCCAGGGCTCAGTTCTACTTACATAGCAAGCCTCTCTTTGAGGTCAAGGAAAGCCAGCTGCATCTCAGGACACTCTGGAAAGATTGGGCAGGGGGCTGGTCACTCCACTCCCAAAGATGGCCTCCTGCTCTCCACCATAGGACCCAGTCAGCTTTGAGGACTTCCTAGAAATAGACAGCTCCACCGAGATGCACTCTCTGCAATCCCCTCTGGTGTCTCCTTACAGCTGTCAGATGGTAAGTTTCAGCAGCCTTCCTGATTGTCTGTCTCTTGTCTGTCAGTTCCTGTCTTTCTCCTTTTTCTCTCTCCCTGTCCTATAGCAGTCCCCCCTATATAGCAGCGAGGACACCACCAATTTTACAATCTTGGGGATGTACCCTACAATAATCCCTGTCACCAGGATTGGCCAATTACCCTTCTCTCTCCTCCCGAACCCAGCCTCCAAAGCAGGATTAGTTTAGGAGTCTGGAGCAACATATGGCAATTATAATTTGTCATCATCCTGTGTTCTTCTTTCAACATTTTTTTTTATTTTTTATTATTTTTATTCAAACCAAACAACAATACAAACCAAACATGCAGTGCAAATTCTGACATTTCCATAAAACACATTTAGTCTCTCGTCACTGCTTCCTCAATCCGACCCCCCTTTATGAGCCTGTTTGTTCTTCGCATTCAGTATCTGCTTCGTGTGGCAGGGTTTCGCTGCCCTCGGATTCTGTTGGATCCGATACTACTCCAAACATTTCCGCTATCAATGATTTCCATGCCATCAGAGAGCCCACTACTTCCTCCCCACCCATGCTGCTCGTCTCCTGCGATACCATCGTTTCAGCCTCCGCCCATTTCTGTAGTTCTTTCCACCATACCTCCACCCGTGGCTTATAACACTTCTTCCATCCCATAGCAATCCTTCGTTTTGCAAGCACATATGCCAAATCCTTCAATTTCCCAACATGTTTAAGTTTCCGTGATCTGGGGAATCCTCCCAGCAAGCAGGCCCAGGCCGTGTCTATGACGAACGTGACCCCTTTCTCCGCTAGTTTTTGTGCCACTTCGCCCCAGAAGCATTCAATTACCGGGCATGACCAAAACATATGTGTCATGTCAGCATTCTCCTTGTCGCACTTAGGACACGCCTGGCGCCCTGCGTTTTTGAACTTTGATATCCTCAGAGGGGTCATGTATGCCCTGTGCGTTATATATAGTTGTATTTGTTTTAATCTTGTATTTCTTGACACCTTCTTGTGATATCCCAAGGCACGTTCCCACATCCCATCCTCTATCGGGGCTCCCACCTCCGCTTCCCATTTCAATCTCAAACGTACCAATTCCTTCCCGACCTTAGTCATCACCATCTCATACAATCTAGAGATCCCACGTCCCCCCTCCGATATGTCATATATAACCCCAATAGTAGCATCTGGTTCCTCTGTCAAAATCATTGCAGGCCACATTTTCCGAATTTTCTGCACCATTCTGTGATACGTAACATATTGACCTGTATGTAATCCTGCCACTTCCCCAAGTCCTTCAAAATCCCTAATGGTCCCTTCTTGCCAAAAGTCCCCCAACGTAACCAGCCCCACTGATTCCCAGTAGGTCCTGATAATCACCCTCAACTGCTTATCTCCCCCTGCCAGTTCAACCAGCGGTATCTGCGGGGAGCATGGGAATGGGTCCCCCATCAATCGGCAAGCCCGACACCACATTTTCCACACAAGCATCATCATCCCAGGGCGCTCCTTCATTTCTAACTAAGGCAACCAAATAATTTCCTTTAAGTAAAATGGGGTACAGTTCTGCACAAACAACCTATGTTCAGGGGTCTCTTCATCAGAGAGCCACTTGACCACATATTGCAGTTGACCTGCTACATAATAAGCTTCAAAATTAGGCAGTTTAATACCACGTTTTTCATAGAAATTCTGCAACTTACATAGCGCGACTCTATTCCGGGTGCCATGCCACAGGAAGTCCATACACATACTGTTCAGCTTAACAAACAGCTTCTTAGGTATCATATATGGAATGTTACTAAAATAATGTAAAAGCCTAGGTAGGACCACCATTTTAAGCATTGCCCCTCGTCCCATCATTGCTAGGGGCAACTTCTCTCAAAACTTCATGCATTTTCTGATTCTCTCAATGGCTATCTCGGTGTTACACTTATGTTCCTCTTCTGCCGTGTGGTACACGTCTATCCCAAGGTAGCGGAAAGAACTCACTGCCCACGGTATTTGTAGCACCTGCAACCTTTCTACAGGGGTTCCCACATAGCCACCTAACGGGAATATGCTAGATTTTTGGGGGTTCACTGCTGTACCGGACAGCCTGGCATACCTCTCCATCACTTCCAAAATATATTGGAGATTTTCTTCCGGGTATTTCAGATATAATAACAAATTGTCTGCATACAAGGATATTAAGTGTCGCCCCCCCCCCACCTCAATACCTATCGTATCATATTGTTCCCTAAGGTATATCGCTAGGAGCTCTAGGGCTAAAATGTAAAACATAGGGGACCAGGGGCATCCCTGCCTAGTACCTCTGCTAAGTTGCCTTCTCTCAGATATCACTGATCCTGTTCGAACTCTGGCCAGCGGCTCACTGTATAGCATCTTAGCCCATCTGAAATAACGTGGCCCTACTCCATATCCTCCCAGGGCCGCCAACAGCCATGGCTAGTTAACCGAGTCAAAAGCTTTAACTGCGTCTAGTGACACAATCGCCATTTCGCCTTCACCCCTACTCCCCCATTCGACCACCCGGGGGAGTCGCCTATGGTTGTGAGTTATGTTGCTATTCGGGACATAGCCCGTTTGATCTGGATGAATTAATTTGCCAATTACTCTCCGCAATCTGTTTGCCAGGACAGCTGTCAATATCTTACTGTCCTGGTTCAGCATCGACAAGGGCCTGTAGGAACCACAATCATGCCCTGGTTTATTGGGCTTGTGGAACGGTACGATGATCACTTCTCTGAGCGACTCCGGCAACCGTCCCACCTCAAACACTTCATTAAGCATTTCTAGCATTGGGGGGAGCACTTCCACCCTATATATTTTATAAAATTCACTAGGGAACCCGTCTGCTCCTGGAGTTTTGCTAGTGGGCAACTGTGTCATGATGCCTACCTCCAAGGAGCCAGGTCCGACCCAGCAACCCCAAAGGCAGGCATCATTCCCCCCAGGGAAGTTCCAGCGGGCCCAAGCTGGGGCCCTTTGGACGCAGTCCTGGCGCCTTAGGCGCCAGGCTCATGTTGGACCCCAGTCCTGGCGCCTTAGGCGCCAGGCTCATTAAGCTGGACATGTGTTCAAGTGTTTTAGTGTTCACTTACCTGATGCAGACCATGCTGCTACATCCAGGCCCTCTTGAGGCCTGAATGGGACTACTTTACCTGTGGGGACTACTTTCCACCCGGGTGTGGTCGGGGCAGGATACATACCTGATCGGTGGATGGATACATACCTGGAACTTCTTCCAAAGCTATTTAAACCCCACCCGAACAGCCACACGTGCTTCGCGTTGTTCTGCACCTAGCAGCTGGACGCTCACCGTGTCTGCTCCTGCTTCTGGACTTCAGCCACGCCTGTCAGCATCCTGGGACACCTGCAAAGGGTGATAAGAAGAGAATTGGTGAGGAGGAAGGCCTTACCTGCTAAACCTGCATCACAGAGACATCTCACCGACGATCCTAAAAAGGAAGACATCATTTTTAAAAGCATTTCGCTCCGATCGCTGCAGCGCTGCATTTCACTCACCTTTCTTGGGCGCCTCCATCTTCAGCAGCGATCATCCGGATCCTCAGCCACTTCCCAGAGCCTAGAGAGAAAAAGACAAGAACACAAGGTGAGAGAAAGAAGGGAATAGGAAAAGCTCAGTTTCCTTCTAAGACTTACCTGTTGGGTCATTCCCATTTCATTTCGGGTCTTGCTGCTTCCAGGCATTTTCCGGACCCCGGCCCCTATGGGGAAAAAAGACAAAGACTTTAGATGAGCGAATGCAAAAACATTACCTGAGCGCTCATCTAGGACTTACCTGATCTTTACTGGAACTGCACGTTTCACTTCGGGTCGGGCCATATCTCCGGCATTCCGAACCCCGGCCCCTATGGGGAAAAGACATCAACATTAGCGCTTTGTTGCAAGAAGTCTCCAAAGGAATCTTCATTCATCACCTGAAAAAGACAATGAACATTATTATTTAAAGCTTGAACTTTTGAACTTGCAACAGAACTTTTACAGCGCCTTACCAGTATAATCAAGGTTACCTGAACTCCCATCCAACCTCAATCCAGTGAAGTAACTGGGTTCAACACGCCCCTGCGTCAGAAGCAGGATGGAGAGCTCGTCCTTTCAGACCCTAAGGTGAGACTTCACGGGGAATCGTGGAAGGGTATCGAGGAGGGTTGGAAGGAAGTGGGAGGCTCGAGCATTATTCCGCCAGATTGTAATACTCCCTTTTCACGTACAGGAGGATATTCCTGCGAGCCAGATTAGCCAGAGTTGAGGGGCCCGTCCTATCCATCTTCAGAGCCCTGCGCCTCACCATTGAAGAGGCATCAGCACTCGAAACCAGGCCAGCGCCCCCGTGGGAATCAGGTGAGCGTGACAAACTGCCTCACAACCTCTTCCAATTCCTCCAAGGTAATTGGTGCGTCCAGCTCTTCCCTTTCTTCTTCACTTATCTTGGGCAGTCCTATATCTTCTAGTGTTTCAATTAACTCCTCTTGGCTGCCCCTCTCCTTATCCTCGTATAGCACCCTGTAATACTCTGCAAATTCCTTATTGACTCCTTCTTGTGTATCCACTACCTTGCCATCCTCTCTAGTTATAATCCTAATCGGGGGTCTAGGGGTTTCGTTCTTGTATAGCCACGCTAGGAGCCGGCCCGTTTTATCTCCTCCTGCATGCTGTCTCTCTATGTACTTTTTATAATTGAGGTTGCAGAGCCTTTCCCAGTGTTCCGTGCACTGCTGCTGTAATTTGAGTACGAGTTCCGTATCCACACTGCCACTTCCCAATGCTCTTTCTAGTTCATCCTCTGCTCTTTTTAGGTCAGCTAATACCCCACCTTGCAATCGCCTTCACTTAGCTATGGCCACCCCTCTCATCACCACCTTAAAGGCTTCCCATAGTGTACCCGCCGAGTTAACACTACCAGTATTCACCTCAAAATAATTAATGATCTCATCTCTTATGTCCTCTAAAGACTGGATCTTTGAGCCCCTCTGCACGGAGGCGCCATGTCAGAATCCCCGCTCTCGGAGGGCAATATTGCCATCCGAGGACCAGGGGCAAGTGATCCGAGAGGACCCTCGCCTTATATTCTATATGGGTACTTTCTGTCATCACATCTGAAGTGGCGAAGACATAATCGAGTCTTGTGTGCAGCTGCTGCGGGGCCGAGTAGTGTGAATATTGTCTCTCATTAGGATGTTTTGTTCTCCAAACGTCTACCAAGCCAAAATCATCTAGCAGCATCTGCAATGCTTTAGCCGCTGGGTGGTTTTATCAATCCTGTCATCTGACCTGTCTACCCTAGGGTTCAGTACACAATTGAAATCCCCGCCCCAAATCACTGCACCCCCCACACACGTGCAAAGGGTGGTGCACAGAGTTCTGAAGTATGCCGCTGTGTTTTGTTTAGGGGCATACGTATTCACAATACATATTTCTTTATTCTCTATCAGCCCTTTCAATATGACCATCCTCCCGTCTGTCTCCACAACTTCCCTAATTAGCTTAAACGGGACGTGCGGCGCCACCCAGATGAGCACCCCCCTAGCATAGGCAGAGTATGATGAACCCACCACAATCCCTTTCCATTTTTTCCCAACCAGCTCCACTTTCTCTCTTGTCAGATGCGTTTCCTGTAACAGTGCAATATCTATCTTTTGCCTTCTCAAATACAGCATGACCTTATTCCTCTTCAAATAACTGTTAAGTCCTCTGACATTCCACGTTATTATCTTAAGATCCGCCATGGCTCGTTAATACTCTTCTGTCATGATGCCTACCCCCGGAAGAGCAGACCAGGCCCAGCAGCCCCGGAAGCAGGCATCATGCCACTTGAAGCATGCCCAAAAGCCCCAGTTAGGGGCTGTTTGGGTGCAGTCCTGGCGCCTATGGCGCCAGGCTCATAAAGATAAAGTCAGTCCTGGCGCCATGGGCGCCAGGCTCATTATTGATAACTTACCTGAAGCAGACCATGCTGCATACTCACCTGAGGCATACCATGCTCCATGAAGACTCAAGCCAAATGAGGCTTAGGAGGGACTATTTTACTGAAGGAACTATTTTGTTACTTGGGTGGGGCTGTGAAAGAATACTTACCTGGATCTTCTTCCAAGGCTATTTAAACCACGCCCGGACAGCCACACGTGCTTCACGTTATTCTGCTTGCTGCAGCGTAACGCTCACTGTGTTTTCAACAAATCCAGTCTTCAGCCACGCCCGCTTCAGTCCTGGGACTCCTGAAACAAGAAGAAAAGAAGGATAAAGGTTAGAACAGGAGTTTGAACTTTAATCCTTACCTGAATCCTGATCCATTTCGCCACGGAGCTGAAAGACAGAAGTCTTTCAAGCATTGCTTCGCATTCCTACGGCGCCGCGCTGAACTCACCTGCTTGGCGGTACTTCAGCATTCCATCACGCTCTCTCCATCTCGCGGCCGCCCTCCGACACCTAAGGAGACAAAAACAGCAATGTGAGCAAGGGGACTCTCTAAGGCTATACAAGCTACCCCCAAGGAGTTACCTGATTTACCACACGGGGTACTCACCTCATCTCGGGTCGGCGCAGTCAACTCTGCTTCATCGCCGTACCCCGGCCCCTAAGGGGAAAACCACAATAGACTTACCTGAATCTTACCAATTGCCATTTGGAAATCTTCGAGTGGATTAATCGGCAACCTGCAAGGAATCGGACAGAGTGAAGATCAGACATTTGAACTCTTATGAACAATTGGACTTTAGAGTCAATACTGGAACTCACCAATTCCTCTATGCCAGTGAAGTAACTGGTCATCAACGCGCCCCTGCTGTCGACGCAGGATGGAGAGCTCATCCTTCCAAACCATCAGGTGAGACTAAGGAGGGGACATCAAGAGTGATCTGTGGGAAGACAATGGGAATGGGGAAGGTGGGTTGACACTCAATTCCACGGGTGGTTAATTCCTCTTCTCCTTTGCAGAAGAATATTCCTGCGAGCCAGACAAACTAGGCTGAGCGGGCCAGTCCAGTCAGTCATCTCGGCGCTACACGTCACGCTGGTGGAAACAACAGCGGCACAGTTCCGGTCGATGCCCCCGTGGGAACCAGGTGAGCGTAACATCTACCCTCTCCCTTCCAGCCAGTCCCTCCCACCCACACATCACAGATACCACACTCTAATCCGCATAGGCTCTTGTTTAAACTCAAACTCCCCATAACTATGTACATCCCACCCGCACTCCCCAACACTATATACATACCAAACTCTCCCTCCTCCCTCCCACCCACCTCCCAGCCCTTCCCCAACAACACCCTCCCCAACTGTTGCCCAGCTCCATCCCTGGATTCCAAGCACCCCCACATCTAGCCCTGTCCAGCACAAACCTATGCTCAGGGCTCAGTAGGGTGAAGTCGCCCTAGTGGCCACTTAACTACTAGTCCTCAGAGGTGGGTTGCTTCCATCCCTTTGCTCCTATTTGTCATTTTGTTACGCTTCATGTTAGTACTATTCAGCTCCTATATACATTTTATCCACTATATTCTAGTCCAGCTGGGGCACAAGGACCAAAGGCTACATAATGTCTGCCCGATCTCCCTTTTATCCCCTTGACAGGGCCACCCTCCCTCTTACCCCCTCACTGTTCACGACTCAGGCTCCTCAGTTGTCATGCTCCTGACGATCTCGGTCCTCCTCTTGTTCCGGACAGCCCTGCAGGTCCAGCCATGACACCGCCTCCTCTGGGGTGTCAAAGAAAAGCGCTCTACTCTTGTGTAGCACCTTCAGTTTCGCCGGATACAGAAGCATATACTTGATGCCAGCCGTACGCAGCCTCTTTTTGAAGGCCACATAGCTATTCCTCTGCCTCTGCACCAGCATTGTGTAATCCGGGTATGCAGTGATGTTGGTAGATGCTCTCTCTATTGTTCCGCCCTTGCGAAATTATTCCAGGATCTTCTCCCTGTCTTTATAATTCAAGATCCTCACGATTATTCGTCTCGGCGGGGCCCCGGGTCGTGGTCTCCGCATCAGGGCACGATGCGCTCGCTCCACCGTGAATCCCTGTGAGAGTTTGTTTGCCCCTAACTCCTGGAGGATCATGTTCTCCACATAGTTTGTGGGGTCTTGACCTTCCTCCCCCTCCGGCAGGCCGACCACTCGTATGTTGTTTCTTCTTGCCCTTCCTTCCGCTTCTTCTATTCTGTTTTCGAGATTGGCAACCTGTTGTTTTAGCACATGGCCCTCTTTTGCGTTATTTGCGCTGACATCTTTATTAATCTTCACTGCGCTTTCCAGACCACTCGTACTCTCTGCCAGCGCCCTAACATCCTGTCGTAGCAGGGTGAGTTCAGTTCCCACTGCATCAATTTTGGTCTTTAGAGCTGTCCGCAGGTCCACCATCGCTGAGCCCCATTTGGTGCTCAATTCCGTTATGGCCGCCAGGATCTGATGCTTGTCACCTTCCCGGGCCACTTCTGCCGGAGTTGGTACCATGCTTTGTGCCGCCGTTGTAGAGGTCCTCTGTTCTTTTGCAAAAACCTCCATTGTAGGTTGCTTAGACTTAGTTCTTAGTCCTTTCATTGACATTGCGCTACCCTTCTTGCATGTATGGTTCCGACTATGTGGCGCTATTGTGGCACTCCCAGGTCCTTCGGTCGTTGGGGTTACTACCTCTGCAACTTGCGTTGTGCTATGGCGCGTGAAATCACTTCCCGAGTGGATTGGGTCCTCCCATTTTTATTTTCTACCTTCAGTCTTCGTGCTCCGTCAGCTCGTGTCTAGAAGGCATTCAATTCATCTTTCTGTTACTGCCCCGGACTACCAGACCTGTAGGAAGTCCAGCTCCCCACTTCCACATCCAGGAAGCTTATCTTGAGCGCTTGTGTCATGATCCTCCAGCAGCCGCTCAGGCCTGGCCTGTTCCTCCCCTGTTTCACAGTTTTGCTGCCAGTATTCCACTCCTCATCGGGCCGCTTTTCCTGCTGTCTTCTTCACAACATCATGGGTCCCCACCAGTACAGCCATAACGCCATCTTGCATTGATCTTCACTGCCCCCCCCTCCTTATTTCTTTGACTGCCTGGTCGCACGCAAATGCTGGGTCTGTGCCTGCTGTGGCATGGTTCACGCTCGCTATCACCAGCCAGTAGTTTGTTCCATCATTCTCATTTCACCATGTTATAAGATTTGATGGTGCTTTATTCTCGTATTGGCCGCAGATCACTTTGAATCCCTAAAGTCAATTACTTATGGGTATGATATTCTGCATTCAGTGCCGAGCTCGCCTAGATCATAGCCCAGGATTCATCGCGGTAAGGAGTCTGCCCGCTCGTGTTCACCAACCTCTCACTGCTTCTTATGGTCCGTGACCTCGGTCTGTCTGCCGTTCATACAACACCAGTGCCGGGGGCTCACCGCCCGCACCCCGGGCTCGTATTAGATAGATGTTACAGCGGTTAGCTTCTGCTCTGCAGGCTCGGCCGTTCCCTCTGCGCTCGACTTTGCCTTCAGTAGGCGCCGCTTCTTCGTTCCGCACTTTGTGTCCTGTGCCGAAGATCATCAGGGACACACCCCTGATGCACCTCTTTAGTGCGAAAATGTTCTCTGATCGGTCGGGAGAGGACACACGCTGCTAGCAGCCGCCGGCAACGAGCAGTGCTTTAATCATAATATTGTGTCTCTTTTGTATACGACTGTATCCGTTTGCTGGAGTCCGGTGTTTGATTGCAGAGACGCGCCTCTCGGGATCTCTTTGTTTTAATCTGCCACCGCCATTTTGATGTTCGTCTCACGGGCGGTCCCGAGATACAATGTATCTCTCTGGCTTTCTTTCAACTTCGAGGGTGCAGGCAGCCCGTTCATATTCTGCACGCTGTCTTCACACACCTCTGCATGCGTTCAAAAGTTGTTACAAGATGAAATAACATGCGTATTTCGTCGGATTTGTTCGGCGGATCTCAGAGCTCCACGGGATCGCAGCCTATTACATGGCTGCCCAAGCCACGCCCTCTTATTTCAACATTTTGGCAAAAAGGAGTTATTTATCAGGACTTCATAATTTTATTAGCAACTGCTAGACTAAACATATTTTCTGTTTCTGCTAATCATGGAGAATTAGCTAAACCAACCACCATATCTGCATCATGTGGCACACCCATGTGGCAGCTTTCTGCCGTTTCCATATAAAGCAAACAGTTAAGAACATGTAAGGTATTAAGCATATCCCTAATTTCAATTTCCACCCTCTCACCAACTCTCACATTTGGAACATATTCATATCAGCCAGAAACCTAGTTTAACTGGCCCTTACAGTTCCCAGTCACAGGAAGATTAATTTTATATCCCAACAATCGCCTGAAAATTACATCAAAAATGGTACATAGATCAAATCCATCTACCTAATGATGGCTGAGAAAAAGGCCTAAATGCTAATAGTCCTTTTAAATAAATTGTGATCTTAATGCGGGACAAATTGTCCTGCTCCTGCTTCTGGCCATTTGTATTCACTGGGTCAGCCTGTGCTTTTATCAGTCTTCTTTGTGTTGGAAGCTTGCTCTTTCAAGTGGGTGCTCCCATTCAAGTGGGTGCTTTTTGAGCCAGCAGGTCTGGAGAACACTGAATTTTGATGCCTTTAACAGGACATTTTTATTGCTGTTGGTTATTAGATGGGAGATGTGACATCCAGGCTGGAAGTGGGAGATGTCCTTGTGAAGTTTTGCCCACAGCCAGCAAAAGGGTCTGCCTTGGTCTTTGTCAACCCACACATCATGTTTTGTTTTCCTGACATTTTTCTATGAGCAGTGATATTTTTTTCACTTTTACTTTTTCAAAAACTGTTTTAATTGAAGACATATGTGCAGTCCGTTTTTGTTTTCAATGTATAAAAATCCTGCTTTCCATGTGACAGGAATCTTTGATTCCTCCTTATTTTGTAGATTAAAATGCTGCTTATCCATTAGTAATGACAGGTAGGTCCCTTTCCACATGGTTCTTTAAATTTACTTGAAAAACAAAAGCACATGCCAGGCCGTTTTTGTTTCAGTGTTTAAAATCTTACTATTCATGTGAAAGGGACTTCTGTTTGGGGCCTTTAAATGCACCCCACACTACACATATGTACCATACACCGCAAATGTAGAGTTTCAACACACATGGTAATTACAAATGTTTTTGAAGGGGCTGGAATCAGTGAAAATGCAGACACAGCACAGACCTGTCGCAATTCCGTGTCTCAAAATCAGTAGGATTTACAAGGGACCTACATTTTTCCTCCACTGTGCACACATTCAGGAATAGCACTTGTGGGAAATTAATGGTGACTTAGTGCATTCTTGGGGTAAACACGTGCATCGAGTTAACATATGATAACTCACCGTATGCACACATTAACTCCTGATATGTTCTCTGTTCCCTACATATATGTAAGGTGCCTCTTCCTTGTTTATTGGATTTCTGTATATGTATGAGTGGACTGCAACCTGTGGGAGACGTGAGCAAAGGCTAAAACGCCTCCATCCATGGAAAACTACAAAACACATGACCAAAAAATCAAATGGCTCTAAGAACCCACCGCAAGGAGTATCAAGTGAAAGGTTTCACACGGGGGGTTGTTCTGTCACGAAAAGCGGATCAAGAGCCATAACTTCAGTGAAAATCAACCTGTGAGCAAGCAAGGGCGCAAGTGCTAAACCTGGTCAGGTTGGACATCAATGAAAGGCACATAAGCGCACACCTCCCCACCTCACATGGAAAGGACAAGAGAAAGCAGGCAGAACCTGCTCCAAAAGACAAGCAAATTATGAACAAGTCACAGCTCACATGCTGTGGCCAAACAATTGTCACAAGCTTTCATATGAATGGCGGAAGGGATCAGCCTCGCGTGGGCCCTAATTGGGATTAGGCCCCCCCGCTCACCTGATAGGTTTCTGACTATGGGGGCAAAGGAGGAGGCAGGTTTTTGGGTATGGTGTGTGATCCATGTCCCCTGATGAGATCTGAAGGAAAAAACCCTCTTTAACTCCCTGACCCACAAATTCTTCTAGCTGCTGGATTGGGATAGCCTTCTAGCCTTTGCAGGGTTTGTCTGCTTTTATTGGTGAGTCTGCTCTTTTAACTCTAGTGGATGTTTTTGGCCTCAGTGACTTTTGGGCTGGGCCTGGAGGTAGCGGTTTTGGTGCAGTTACTGCTGCGTGTCCTCCCCTGCATGTACTGCATTGGTGTTTGGCTTTTTCTTCTTTCATGATGGTCTTGTGTTTTGTAACCTCCTTATGAGCTTATGTTGGATTGTATTTCCTCGGGGTGGGTTCTTGGAGCCTTACTAGGATTTTTCCCTGCTCCTGATCTACTTGTGTTTTGAAACCCCCACCGCTGAGGAATCAGGTTGGCTGCAGGTGGAAACACAAGAACCCACCGCTGAGGAATTAGGTTGGCTGCAGGTGGAAACACAACAACTCACCTCAGCTCAAGAACCCACCTCTGAGTTGGAAAAGTAATGGCACCTCACCACAAAGAGACCAAGGGAAGGGCACTGCCCCTACACTGAAGACTAGTGAAGGCAACCAAATGCTCCAGAATTCACTTCAGAGGTAAAAATATTGCTAAAAACCCCTCAGTGGGCCACATCACAAGTGGGACACCAGAGCGATAAGCAGGTATGCACACGCCCAAAGCGCACATACCTCTCCCACAGACATGGAAAAGACAAAATGTATGAAGGTTCACCCATATGTGAGACAGCTACACCAGGGCCCCTGATTAAATAAACAGACACATTCAGGTTTCTTTTAACAAGTGGGAAACGCTTTCCTTTATATATATATTTGATTCAGTTAAACCAATCCTTGTTACACTTACATTACTGACCATCCTAACTGAGGGTCTCTCGAATAATACAGGAAAATAACAATGTTCAAGTCTTCATTTCATCACTTTTGGTATCATAAATTACACATTTTCTGTCTTGGGTTTTTCTCAGTGGGTCCTGTGGGGCCCTTGCAAACCGATCCATTCCCATTTGCTAAATAACTATTCATATATTTAAACATTAGCACCTGGGAAGTTTGGCATACACCTTGGTTCAATTAATTTTCATATAACTCAGAGAGATCCCCTGAGACCGTGTGCATTCACTGTGGTTGACTCAATACACTCCTTCTTATCACAGCAGTCACTTGAGGAAAGTGCACATTCACCTCTGGTAAATAAATATTCAAATAGATCATGTAGGTCACATGAGCAAGTGCACATTCACATTTGGTAAATAAATATTCAAATATATCAGGTATGTCACATCAGGAAGTGCACATTCACTTTTGGTAAATAAATATTCACATATATCCAGTAGACCGCATGAAACAGTGTGCATTCCCCTTTGATAAATACATATTCACATATATCATGTAGATCACATGAGAAAGTGCGCCTTCACCTTTGGTAAATAAATATTCAAATATAGCATGTATGTCAAATGAGGAAGTGCATATTCACATTTGGTAAATAAATATTCACATATATCCAGTAGACCACATGAGAAAGTGCGCCTTCACCTTTGGTAAATAAATATTCAACTTAATTGAATCCACTTCCCCCTCACACAGGTAAACAAAGACTACCACTGGGAGGTGCCAAACTCCCACAGCATTTCTCACAACTCCCCAGTTTATATACCTGGCTGTATCCCTTCCTCAGTACCACGTTAGGACAGGGCCCCTTGGATGAACCATCCCAGAGGAAAGTATCATGTTCTGCCACCCCACCCCAGTGTGGGTGAAGAGTACCACTAACGGGGCATGTAAATCACTGTCCCCCTCAGGCTAATATGTCACCTGAGACCCGGGTCAATCCCCCACAATACCAGCATGGGCCAAGGACTGGCCACCTGAGAAATATGAGGGACCCCTCAAGCATCAGGGTGGCCCAACCCCCTCAGGGCACCACAGCGCCTTGTTCACAGCGTACTCAAAGTCTTCCAAAACCCCTATAACACGGAGCGTTGGTTACCTTACATCCCTCTCAGAGCCCCACATGGAACCAGAGAGGAGAAATTTACCATCCGTTAGGGCATTCCACAGCCCACGTGTACACTAGCAGGTGGCTAATGCAGGGCTCAGGGGCCCGTTCTTTTCCCTCTCCTACCTGACTCAATATTCTTAGCGCAAAACTGCTCCGCTCTCTCTCTCGCTACATAGCGGTGGAGTGCCGGCATCAAGTGTCCCCTTAACCAACGGACCCCGCACACTCCCTCGACCCTGGGTGGGGGAGAGAGACTAGCTTACGCCAGGTGGACGGCCTACTGAAAGGGACTGTCACTGGACTACAGAAGGCAGGGATGCCCTCAGTGGCAGGATCAAGCTCCTCTCTTCCTTCACCTCTCCGTTGTACTCCCCCTATCAATCCCCTCCAGCCACTTATCTTCCGCGGGGACTCTCCAACTCTCTCCGCAAGCAGGGGGGCCCGCGATAGTCCTGAGGTGAAATCACCTCACAGACAACCTCGCTCCCCCCGCACGTTCACAACCCTTTCAGGCGCGCCAAAACGAAAACCCCCCCGTATGCAGGGAAAAATGATACGAGAGTGTAAACAAACTTGACAGCCATAGTAATGTGACACATATTCCATGATCACGAAAAACCCACAGGAAATGCGGGTTTACACTCACCTCCTCCTCCTTCGAAACCCTTGTCCCTAAGGGTTTCTTTGCTCCCAAAGTGTATACAATGCAATATAACATTTTTCACTCCATAAAAATGGCACAATCCACCATTGTTGAGAGAAACTCAATGGTTCATTTGTACATGCAAGAGTGTGCACAGGCAGTCCCCTTCTGATAGTTTCAATTTGGTCTCCGGGTGCATCATAGCTCAATATTCTCACCAGCCTGATCTCTCGTTGAGATCGCCAGAGCTCATTGATGACTTCCGAAGGATTCTCAGGCACTGTTCCTTGAAAGTTTATTGATGCAGACAGTCTATCCCTAGTCACAGCATCTGACCTTGGCATGTTTTCCTCTTGTGTTGGGAAGCACGTGCCAGAGTTCCTAGACCCAGCTTCTTCACTTTGGGTCTCCGACTGTCCTGCAGGACCAGGAGTGGAGTTTTCGCTGCGATACCAGTAGCCTATGGCTAGCTCTTCAGTACTTTCCTCCCCTTCCTCTTCTTCTGGATTGACCAAAATGTCTGAGGGCATTTGGGCTACTTCAGTAGTTGAAGACTCTTGGTCCTCTTTATTTTTCGGCTCTTTTGATTCTGAGGCTACAGGCGGTATAGTACATGGGCCAGCCTTCAGGTGATGAGTGTGATGCTGGAATTGCATTGGAGGGACAGGGTCTCCGAATCCTTGTCCTTTATTGCTTTATCATGTATGTTCTGACTTGTTTTCCACGCAGGAGTTCATGGGGGACTCCTGGCGGTGCGGCTCTTCCTGTATTTGGTTTGGTGAACAGACCCTTCAGATACCTTTATGGCACCCATAGGTGGGAGTACGAGCTGGTATTCCTATTATATGGTTTTGGGCACCTGTGTGTGGCCCACAGAGCAGGGTACCGGCGGGTGGCAACTCCGTGCTGAAGTGACAGGTGCCCTGAGCATCCTCCATTTGGGATGCCCAGGCCCTGTCATTGGAATCAGTGGATTCCTGATAGGAAACAAGATGGCCCCTATGGCCTCTTGCTTTCTATTGCCTGTTACCTTACTTTTCCTGAAGTCCCGGGAAGCCCTGACTCTGTCCTTTCCCCCTGACTGGCTGTTGGGTGGAAGTTCCATATATGGTGTTTTGGGGAAGTCCAGGCCAGACTGGCTGGAGCCTTCCCAATGACTGTACGTTGTGGGTATGCCCGTGGGGTGGGACCGGGCTGAATGGAGTGTGTGATGAATACGCATTCTGTGTTGTGGGTGTCTAGTATCTGGTGTTTGACACAATGACTGAGAGAGCCCTACCCGAAACTGGTATGAATGCAGTGTGTAGTGCTGAATGGCAGAGCACATGCCCGAATCCACATTCTCTGTTGTGAGTGTCTGGATGGAGAAGACGGCTTGAATGCACCATGCACCTGTTTGGCTCCCTGACTGTCTGAATGCCCTTCTGAGTGATAGGTTGCCTGAGTGTGACCCTGCAGAATGAATGGGAGATCAACCATATATCTGGGGGCCTCTCACCGGTAGAAATCGTTCAGAAGCTGTAGTCGAAACTGACATTGAAACTGATGCTTACCTTTGAAGCCCACTGGAAGAATAAGAACTGCTGTGCTGTCCTTCACTAATCTGAAAGCTGCTGTGCCTTTAATGAACTGATTCAAGAGAGGACCTGGCTAGGAGACCTCTCCCCGAGCTAAGAGGGACCATTGTGCACCAGCTGATCTTTGCCAAAGCTCCCTGGTAGTCAGACCTACGAAAAGGCTGCCAACCGGAGAAGGGGGCCGACAAGGAGAACAAAGAGAAGCACCACTGTCGACGACCACCGTCACCGACCAGTTCCGCTGTGCTCCCTTTGCCTAAGAACATTTGATCCAAGGACTACCTTGTTCACCCTCGTTGACCGCTTTCGTACTGTCGGAGAAAGTTAAGGCCGCCGACAACTGAGGAGAATCCACCGGTGGGTTTCCCGCCACCGGAAGACCTCAGAGAAACTGACGAAGCTACTGAAGCCAGCTGTAGTCCTGTCCCATTCGCCGAAGCCTGACACCAATGACTCGATGCCCTTGCTGGGCAAAAGTTCTTCATTGACTCTTTGCAGCAACAAACCATCATCATCGAGGAGCAACGCATGCCTCCCCTGTTGCAGGACATTTTCGACTGATTGTCAATGAGCACTGCAAGGACCGAAGCTGCTGCCTCAATGACAACGTTCACCGTTTCTTCATCTCGGAAGTTCGATGACCCGTGGCTCCTGCCTGAAAAGGAGTGCACTCAATTAGGACCCTTCGATTCTCCGACGAAGTACTCTACAACACAAGGTACATTTGGGTTGCAGAACTTTAGAAGAAGATAAGACTCCAATAGACAATATATGGACTGGACTTGTAGTGCATCTTCATTTACAGGTTGCCCATGTGGGGGATCCTCACACAGAACTGAGTCTAGGTATCGGGCCAGTATTCTGCCAATTGTCTAAACCAACTTGTCTTCCTACTACGTCTATGGTTGATACAGTTGATGCATTTTAATGGAATCAGAGTAAGAGTGGTACCACCTAGTACTGTGTATATTTACCATTTTAGAATTGTCAGAGCACAAAGTGTATTATCGTGATTGTGTACACAACCTTAAACCTTATTTATATAAAGACTGTGTTTTAACTAATACAGCGTGTGGACATTCCTTTGTGGGTGCTTGGGGACTACAATGTACTTAAGAACCAGCCTGCATCACCTGCTGAGAAGCTAGGCCTTGATTGTTCGTCCATTGCTACCAACAATAGAGAATCTTGGCTGGGGGCCTCTGGGCCTCTTCTCTGCCGTATAGAGAGCAGGAGTACAGGCACCCTCCTCCAGTACTTTACAGTGAGATTCCCCTTTGTGTGGACTCCATTGGAGAACTTCTGGTGCTCCTTTTACTGGGGGAAAAAAGAACATCAGCAACCATCGGATCCATTTCCTCACCATCTCCTATGGGCAGGAGATGATTTCTGTGAAGGGGCTTCACATCCCTCGGGGGGCCCTCCCTTCTCAGTCTGAAAACAGGCAACCCTATCAGCTGTCACTCAATCAAATAGGGCTGTGATTCCCATTGATCTCCCAGCTTGTTTCACCCTCTCTTTCCTAGACTTCTAATAAGTACCCGATCCCCAGGTTGCAGGTTGTGGAACCGGAACTTGTCATCATACCTCTTCTTGTTCTGTTGTGCATTAAGTTATGCAGTGGCTTGCACTAATTGAAAAGCTTTGGAAAATTGATCTTGAAGGTCCCTCACATATTTATGGTAGTTTTCTGCCCCTGTCCCATCAGAGGAGACACCAAAGCTCAAGTCTATGGGTAGCCGGGCATCCATTCCGAAGATTAGCTGGTATGGGGTGCATCCTGCGCTGTCATTCCTGGTACAGTTGTAAGCATGGACCAGGGGGACACATGTTGGCTCAACTTCAGCTTTTCTTTGGCACTCAGTGTTCCCAGCATACCCAACAGTGCACGATTGAAGCGTTCAGCTTGGGCATCCCCTTGTTGGTGGTAATGAGAGGCTATAGTTTTCTTTACCCCAATTAACTGCATAAGTTCTTTGATGAGTTTGGATTCAAAGTCTCTTCCCTGATTGGAATGCAGGCGAGCAGGCCAGCCATAATGCACAAAGAATTTGTCCCAGAGTACTTTTGCTACGGTAATCGCCTTCTGATCTCTGGTGACGTATGCTTGGACATATCAAGTGAAATGATATGTCACTACCAAGATGTTCTGAATTCCTCCGCTGTCATTTTCAAGATCAGGAAGTCCACACAAATTAAGACCATAGGTCGAGAGCTCTGCCGATGCTGGAGTGCTGCTGGCGGAGGACTGAGGGTTTTTCGGGCAATGCATCAAGCACAGGCGTGACAACACTGTTCCACTTTTGGGCTTAGCTGAGGCCAGTAGAAGCGATTTTGTACCAACTCCTACGTCCTATCGCTCCTTAGTTACCCATGCTGGTCATGCAGAGCACGGAGGGCCAGCGGGTGTAAGGAGCAGAGCAACACCAGTTGGTGTATCATACGCCCTTGAATCTGACT
Organism: Ambystoma mexicanum; assembly: GCF_040938575.1. Taxonomy (NCBI): domain Eukaryota; kingdom Metazoa; phylum Chordata; class Amphibia; order Caudata; family Ambystomatidae; genus Ambystoma; species Ambystoma mexicanum. The sequence goes on along the minus strand of NC_090937.1, from coordinate 789,931,707 downwards.
CTCCTTGTACAGTACTCCTCCTTGCGTCACTAACGATTTCCATTCTTTACATTATAGCTGGAGATTGGACAGGTTTCTGTTTTCCAGTGGCCCTCTGTCACTGCTTTCTTTGCATTGTAGTACTTCCTGTAGCTCCAGGTCTTGCAGCTGCTTTTGTCTCAAGTCTGCCTGATTCAGGTGCGGCAGTTCAGGAGCCATTAGACTGGTCCCATCACAATAGCTCATGGGAACCCCTTTCTTGGTCCCTCCTAGGCAGTCGATACAACGTGCTGGTTCCGTGGTCTGACAAGTTCATATCTGGAAAATGGCTCCACTGGGCCTCGCATCACCTATTGGGGAGAAGGAAAGACATTACAAGTAATACGAACAATAATTATGGGAAAATAGACATTGAAAAAGAATACGGACAATAATCATTGTTGAGGAAATGAGGAAAAATTACCTTAGCAGTGGATCACTCACGGCCGGACTGGGCTGCCATGCACATGGACCAGTGAAGGAACTAGATCCATTTAAAGTGCCCCTGCACTTGAGAAGCAGGACGGTGAGCTCACCCTCATAAATAAACAGGTGAGACTATACGGGTAAACGCATGCTCACTACATTCTGGGAAGAAGGGTGTAAAGACTGGACGGGGGGTCTGTACTTCTGCTCTCTATATGGTAGAGGAGAGGCACAGAGGACCCCTGCCAAGATTCTCTATTATTGGTGCAATGTCGAGCAATGAAGGCCTAGCTTCCCAGGAGGTGATGCAGGCTGGTTCCTAAGTACAGTGTAGTCCCCAAGCACCCTCAAAGGAATGTTTGCACACTGTATTAGTTAAAACACAGTCTTTAAAATTAATATTTAATGATCTGTACGATATCACGATAACTCACTTTGTACTCAGTTATCTATAATGTGTAAGTGGTTTCAACCCAGCACTCCACCTAAGTCAATGCCTAGTGTGCGATGCCCAGCTTGAACCCTTATTTATATATTTTTATGTCAAAAGTTATTTTATTTCTGGATGATGTACCCTTATATCACGCCCCTCTCTTAGAATCCCCCCCCGGTCTCACTGAACAAAGAAGTAGGTTGTTTTGCAAAGTTAAAAGATTTATTTGATGAATTGAACAATATATATATATATATATATATATATATATATATATATATATATATATATATATATATATTACATGGCCACGGTAGTGGCCATATAGTTATGGTTAAGTTGCTGTTTCCATAGGAAGAGCACTTTTTGGGTGGCTTATAACTTCGCTCTCCCTGGACGGATCCTCACCAAACTTTGCAAAAAGAGTATTTGGGTCACTCTGAATTTTTTTGCAAAGTTTGGTGAGGATTCGTCCAGGGGTGCAAAAGTTATAGGGGGGGTCCCAAAACTTTTTTTTTCCCATAGAATGAATGGGAAAAAACTTTGCGCACGGCTACAGCCCGAACAGCTGGACGGATTTACACCAAATTTGCGGCAGGAGCGGCGGCCTGGTCCCAAAAGCGTGCTTTTGTAAATTTGGTGTAAATCTGTCCAGTAGTTTTTTTTAAAAATGACCAAAATGTAAGGCAAAAAAATTAGTGATATCTGCGTTCGCTTCGCGGACGGACTTCCCTGTTTGCTCCGCGGACAGCACCCCGATTGGCCCATGGCCTTGCGTCATGTCCGCGGACATGCGACGTGTTCGCTGATTGGACGGCGAGGGGCGTGGAGCGCGTCAGATTTTCTGTGGCGCCCGCCATCTTGTATTCGCAGTCGACTGCGTACAGCGCAGTGAAACGTGGATAAAAAATTGTATTTAGTGCCGTGTGTTGGTGTGTAAGAGGGTTTGGGGAGGGTGGGGGAGTATGAGATAGGTTCAATGTTTTGTTTTTTTATGTGCTAGGCGTTTTTGTTGCATTCGATTTGTCCGCGGAGAACACGGCTGTTCTGACATTTTGTAAATAAACTAAATGGTGGGGTGTTTAGAGGACGGAGTATGTGTCATTTTTGTTCGCAAGGAAGGTAAAAATGAGCTATGAACACTCGCGGTGTACTTAATTGTTCGTAAATACACAAACTGGGGGTGTCCTCAGGACGCTGTCCGTATTGTAATCTGTCTAGTTGAATGTGTTCTAAGAACACTCGCAGTGTCCCGAAATGGTTGCAATTACACAAAATGGGGGTGTTCTGAGAACGTTGTTTGTATTGTTCGTTGTCAGGGTGAAAGTGTTTTAAGAGCACTCCTTTTGTCCGCTAATAGTACAATTTCCTAGGGGCGTCAACCGACTTTTTGTCCACTAAAGAAACGATAAATCCGGCTGGTGTGCGCCGACATTATGTGATAATCCTATGACTGGCGCTATTGACCTGGCTGACTTGCTTTTGCGAGACTAAATCATATATCCCGCCCCTAAGCCTGATATTATCAAAGCATTTATATTCCCCGCCTCTCTCCGTGACGTTACAGGGTGCGTAATGAAACGCGCCCAGTCGTCTCCAGTACTACGCGACTTTACACAGAACCCGGAAGACAACACACATTATGTCACAACACAGCGCGCCACAATTCGGAATATGAAACTGTGATTTAAAAGCAAACAGCAAGATTGTAAATGTTGTAAAGTACATTTATTTGACATCAAATGTTTAGAGAATATTCAGCAATTTGCATTTGTCTTTGTTGTCGATCCGCAAAAGTTCATGTTGAGAAACGCAATGTTCCTTTGCGGTACAGAGAGTGTTAGATCAGCTTACAACTCAGTGCGCCACAATTCGGAATATGAAACTGTGGTTTAAAAGTAAACAGCAGGATTGTACATTTGGTAAAGTACATTTATTTCACATGAAATGTTTAGTGAATATTCAGCGATTTGCTATTGTCACTGTTGTCGATCAGCAAAAGTTTATTTGGAGCCACGCGTTGTTCCTTTGTGGTAGATAGGCTGTTGGTTTATGATAAAAGCAGTAAATGGTCGCTCTGATAATCGGAAGGTTGCTCCAACAACGAGCCATTAGACCACCCTATTGGTTGGTATGTTGTTTGTAGCCGCTAGTACTGCGTAAGGGCATATTGGTCCTTGGCGATTGTCCCATAAAATGGTGAGGGTCATGAAGTTGCATATTTGGACCTGCACCTGGCAGTTGAAGACCCCATCCGCTGGAGTCTGTAAATTGTGACATAGGCAAAATGGAGCCACATACCTGTTTTAAAAAACATAAATTAGTCTCACCAGCCGATCTTCATTAAAAATCATCATTTTATTTATTAGGGCGTGAAAATATTTGCTATCGAAGATAGTGCAACAGAGTATGTTAATAATAAAATAATAATATTTTCCCATTCATATAGCGCTAAGAACCGTGAGGTATCTAAGCAGTGCTGATTATTAACCACGGTGTCTGGTGCTCATTTATCGACCACCAAAGGATGAAAGGCTGAGTTTGGCCTTGCCGGGATTCAAACTTGCGTTAGCAAGCTGTGCACGGATGTCAAAGTGAGCGCTGTACTCGCTGTGCCACTTGACAGGCTACAGTGAAGTGGCACAGCGAGTAGAGCGCTTGACCGCCTATAGACCGGTTAAATTATTTTTATTAACCCACCCTGTGTCGTCTGCATTTTTCAGAGCCCTCTAAACGACAGGGGATCAATTTGGCTGTGATAGTGCGCGGTAGAAAACATTATGCCACTTTCAACGAACAAGTTCAACTTGAGCGGTGTTTAATGCCACGCTATTGTAATTATATTTGGTATAAAGTATTCTAAAGGGTTACTTACAGTACAATTGCAATTTCCATTGTCTACGAGTGGTGCAGTCCCAAAATACGACTCCGCGTGTGCCAACGATCTTTCGCATAGTGATATAATATATAAAAGTGGTTTTGTTTCAGAAATTTCATCTTTATCTTCTCTTACGTTTTAGCAACACTCCTTCAAGAGAAGTCTTTCATCACAATCTCTGTCTGTCAAGGTCAAAACACAATACAACCTTATAGTCCGCTTCGTGAGCCTCTGCGGGGCCCGAGAAAAAAATGGAAGCAGCTGACCTTCACTGTGAACAAGCATAAATTCTTACTTTGCAACATTCTGTGTAAAGCCATCTGTAGAAGTTGTGGAAGCAGCTGACCTTCACTGTGAACAAGCATAAATTCTTACTTTGCAACATTCTGTGTAAAGCCATCTGTAGAAGTTGGTTTTTGCATGCCATGTTTGTATATTGTTTGCGTGATATTAAAAAAAGTTTGTTTAAAGGACGTTATAGTTCTAAGTACAGCCGAAAGACCCCTGAAAATCGCAAGTTATGGTAAGCTTTGAAAAATAACTGGCGCCACCACCGTGCACTGCTAAGACTAACACCCAGGACATCAAAGATGACATCACAAATGTCATTGATGAAATCACTGATGACATCACATGTGTATGTACTTTTCATGGAATTTGTGTACTAGGGATTTTTATTATAATGTTTCAAAAAAAGTGTCAAGGATATTGCAATAAATATCATACCGTTATTAGTGCTTTGAACGATGCATTGATATAAATAGCATTGTATTATGGGATTCTATCTGGTATACTGAGCTACTAATGGAGAAAAATAGCATTGTGTGCAGAGTACAAGATGAAAGTATAATATGTGTAATGTTAATATGTTGAATAATTAAATAATAATTGTCCTGAAATGTTCGAAAAATCACAAAATGGGGTTGTTCTGAGGACGTTATTCGTATTGTGTGATTTCTTAGCTGTATGCAATGAGGGAATGGCACAGAGAGTAAAGTGGACGCCGACCGCGGACACCGCGGCTGTTCGTGGACAGGGCGTGCTACATCCGGGTTTTTCCAGGAAATCCAACATGGAAAGAAGACTGTACGGATCAGCCAATCAGATGTCGAGGTTGTGGATTTGTGTTGAAAGAGACTGTGTGTGGTGAAGATGGCAGAAGTGGAGAAAGTCAGGATGTTGGTGCTCGGAGATATGTTTGTGCATGGTTTACAGCAGTACGCTGAATGCAGGCATGTTGCAAAGAACTTTGATGTGAAAGGAGTGGAGGTGGTGTGGAACAGTGTGCCTGATTGCAATGTACAGGGAATTGTACAAGTTTGTGAGGATATGGCCACGATGAACAGTCCACATGTGGTAGTTTTGCACTATGGTGCTTTCCATTTGGGCAACGTCAGTGCCCCTACTTTGTTGGCTGATTTGGAACGCTTGGTTCAAGCAGTAATGAAGATCCTTCCAAATGCAAAAGTAATTTTTTCTGGATTACTACCTAGGGCAATATGGGACAATAGTTCAGGTTTTTGTCCTCAGCAAAATATTGCTAGGTGTGTCATCAACCGAGGCATGTGTGCCTTCATGCTTAGAGCTGGTATGTTCTTCTGTAACAATGAGAATATTGATGCCAGTAATGCTGTTAATTTTAAAGAAGATGGCATTTCTTTATCTTTTACGGGAAATGCCTTTCTATTTTGGAATGTAAGGGTTGCTTTGGAGAAGGTTATGTGAAGATTTTAGGAGTAAAGTAAGAAAAAAAACAAGAAAAAAAATACAAAATAACAGGTGTCTGTCAAGCATCTGTAAAAAAAAAAAAACACGGCTCTTTTCAGAGCCAACTTCAAAGGGGAAATGGGGCACACTATTTAAATTTACATTCACCATGCTCAGATTTTCGATGTGTCCGCGGACATGGCGATAGTCCGCGGACATGAAAATCACTACGAGGGGGTTAGTATGTTCTATGTTACATGTATATGAAGTCAGGAATATTATGGTTAAGTTGTGCTACTAAAAACCTATGAAATTCAGTGAAAAAACTTTGTTCAAGGGACGTTATGGTTAAGTTGCGCTACTAAAAACCTATGAAATTCAGTGAAAAAACGTTGTTAAAGGGACGTTATGGCTCAAAGTAAAACCGAAAAACCCCTGAAATTCGCCAGTTATGCTAAGTTAAACAACCATAACTCGCGCCACCACTGTGCACTGCTAAAACTAACACCCAGGACATCAAAGATGACATCACAAATGTCATTGATGACATCACTGATGACATCACATGGCTGGCTCTCCCTTTTTATCCTTTACTGACATATCAAAGCCACATAGTTTTCTTCAGTAACAGTCAGGAAGTAAAAATTGAAAAGGTACTATATTTGTAGACTTAGGGTCCAGTCACATCATATGAAACATATACATAGCGGAAGATACAGGCTTGAAAGAGAGCAATCCTTTCTGTGCATGAAGATAATCATTATGGTTATCAGCACTTTCTCATAGTTTTATTTTTATTACTCTACCTTCCCTCTATATGCTCATATTTGTATTCATTATACTCACTCTCCATAGAGTGAATGGGAAAAAAAGTTTGCTTGCGCCTACAGCCCAAACCGCTGGACGGATTTCCACCAAATTTGGACCAGGAGCAGCGGCTTGGTCCCGAAAGCGAGCTTTTGAAAATTTGGTGAAAATTCGTCCAATAGTTTTTTTTTTAAATGACCAAAAAGTAGGTAAAAAAAAATTAGTGATATCTGTGTTCGGTTTGCGGACACACTTCCCTGTTCGCTCCGTGGAAAGTGTCTGATTGGCCAATCGTCTTGCGTGATGTTCGCGGACATGCAAAGTGTTCGCTGATTGGACGGCGTGGAGCGTGAAGCGCATCAGATTTTTCGGTAGCGCCCGCCATCTTGGATTCCCGGAGGTCCCCGGACAGCGCTGTGAAACTTTGTTCAAAATGTGTATTTTGTAGAGTGTGTTGGTGTGTAGGAGTGTTTGGGGAGGGTGGGAGTGTATGAGATAGAATGAAAGTTGTGTTTTTTATGTGTTAGACGTTCTTTTTGTGTTCGATTTGTTTGCGGCCATCACGGGTGTTCTGAAATGTTCTAAATAAACTGACTAGGGAGTGTTCGTAGGTGGTGTCCTGAGGATGCTGTCCGTATTGTTCTCTGTCAAGTTGAATGTGTTCTAAGAACACGCGCGGTGTCCTGAAATGTTCGCAAATAAACAAAATGGGGATGTTCTGAAGACGTTTTTGAGAACACTCCCGGTGTACTGAAATGTTTGTAGGGGGTGTTCTGAGGACGCTGTCCGTATTGTTCTCTGTCAAGTTGAATGTGTTCTAAGAACACTCGCGGTGTCCTGAAATGTTCGCAAATAAACAAAATGGGGGTGTTCTGAAGACGCTCCTAAGAACACTCGCGGTGTCCGGGGAGTGTTCGTAGGGGGTGTCCTGAGGACGCTGTCCGTATTGTTCTCTGTCAAGTTGAATGTGTCCTAAGAACACTCGCGGTGTCCTGAAATGTTCGCAAATAAACAAAATGGGGGTGTTCTGAAGACGCTTCTAAGAACACTCACGGTGTCCGGGGAGTGTTCTTAGGGGGTGTCCTGAGGACGCTGTCCGTACTGTTCTCTGTCAAGTTGAATGTGTCCTAAGAACACTCGCGGTGTACTGAAATGTTCGCAAATAAACAAGATGGTGGTGTTCTGAAGACGCTTCTAAGAACACTCGCGGTGTCCGGGGAGTGTTCGTAGGGGGTGTCCTGAGGACGCTGTCCATATTGTTCTCTGTCAAGTTGAAGATGTCCTAAGAACACTCGCGGTGTCCTGAAATGTTCGCAAATAAACAAAATGGGGGTGTTCTGAAGACGCTTCTAAGAACACTCACGGTGTCCGGGGAGTGTTCGTAGGGGGTGTCCTGAGGACGCTGTCCGTATTGTTCTTTGTCAAGTTGAATGTGTCCTAAGAACACTCGCGGTGTCCTGAAATGTTCGCAAATAAACAAGATGGTGGTGTTCTGAAGACGCTTCTAAGAACACTCCCGGTGTCCGGGGAGTGTTCGTAGGGGGTGTCCTGAGGACGCTGTCCGTAATGTTTTTTGTCAAGTTGAATGTGTTCTAAGAACTATCGCGTTGTTCTGAAATGTTCGTAGGGGGTGTCCTGAAAATGGTGTCCGTATTGTTCGCTGGCAAGTTCAAAGTGTTCTAAGAACACTCACATTGTTCGCGGACATTAAAAGTTTCCCATAGATCTAGTTGAAATGTTTGACTCTATGGATGTGATATGCTGCAGTGGTTGTTGCCAGGGCATAGAGTCTTGGGTGCATGGCCATTTGGCCATGCACCCACGATTGTATGCCCTGGCAACAACCACCGCAGCATATCACATTCATATTTGCTTATAACTTTGGGTGAAAAACAAATGTAAAAGGAACAAAGGTATTAGATACTATGGATGTGATATGCTGCTATGGTTGTCCTTATTATTGTATACTTACTGTTTGGTCTAGTAATGGGAGTCCATGTTTTTCTTCATTTCTGTGATGAAAGAAAATAGCATGTTAGTATTAGTATTTTGTAATGACTTATTACATTGTATAAGCAATATACTTTTATTTTTTTTCGACCCTCATATTTAGTAGAGTACAAATGAGAGTACTGTGCAATTTGCTCAGTTTCTGTATTTGTTGCTAAAATCATTGGGTCTGTGGGAGAAAAAAAAATCCATGTTGGATTAAAAAAAAACCTTTTTCTGTTATGCTACAGTTTATTTGTTTGTTTGTTTTCAGTGTTCACTTGTTGTTTCTGGCTAATGCTTTATACTTTGCTTTGTTGTATTTTTTTTTGGAGAAGTACCAGATTCTTCATTTGTTTTGATATTATAAAATTTTGGAGCAGTTAGATACCAATTGGCGTATTCTAACTGTCTATTTTTTTAATATATTTTAGTGGTTTTGATTTATCTATTTGGATATTGTTAAATTTTGGGACAGTTAGATACCAATTGGCGTATTCTAACTGTGTATTTTTTGGCCTAATTTAGTGGTATTCATTTATCTGATTAGTTGTTGTAGAATCTTTGAGCAGTTAGATAGCTTTTGGAGTATTCTAACAGTTTATATTATTTTAACACAAATTTATAATTTTGGGACAGTTAGATACCAATTGGCGTATTCTAACTGTGTATTCTTTGGTCTAATTTAGTGGTATTCATTTATCTGATTAGTTGTTGTAGAATCTTTGAGCAGTTAGATAGCTTTTGGAGTATTCTAACAGTTTATATTTTTTTAACACAAATTTATTTAAAGGTTTAAATACAGTTTATTTATCAAATTTTGGTTTTAAGAACATCAAATAAGCATTTGTAAGATTTGCTGGTAATCTCTGCTTTAGAGTAATGGTACTATCATTACATTCAAACCATCCACATTTCTTTTTTATATATGCAGTGTAGTGCCCTGAATTGATTGTGGCTCCTGCGTGGTAGATTATACCTATTGTTGTGAAGGTTTTCTTACCAAGTGATATTTGACCATGTGTGAATCCAGTCAGCTTGCAGTTGTTTTTGGTACCATCTGCATTGTAACGTAGAAGCATTAGTATTACGTATTTACTATGTGTTTGTATTACTAACGTGGAGCGATTATCTGAATTGCAGGTAGAGCATAATGTACCATGGTTTGCATTTTGTACAAGTTGCTGAAATGGAATGGATTCACAATTTGGTATTGATATATATATGAAGCGTTCATTGGGGATTTCTTCTTGTGTCACATTGTTGCAGAGAGTGCATGTATGTTTCCACATGTATGAAATCTGAAAGAATTCATTTATAGGTATGATTTTGTTTTCCAGTACTTGTAGTAAGTACATTAGAAATTCTTGTGGATCTTCCTGTGAGTTTATAGTGAATTTCACCATTCCAGCACAGTAGTCCAATTGTCGTCTTATTCCAAAAACACTATCAGGCCGATTCATGGAATAATTAGCGCGGCGCAAGTGGCCAAAAACGTGCGATTCGCAGTGGAATAGCGAAAATCGCAGTGCAAGTGCGAAAATCGCACGAAAAGCAGCGCTCATCGATTCATGGAAGGCCGTGCGTGAGAAAACCATCGGATGTGCACTAAAAAAGTGCACGGCGCACGTTGGCGCACAGGCCATCTAACGGCGTGCGCCAGGTCACAGCGAAAATCGCACAGGCCACAGCGGAAATCGCACATAGCGGGGCGCACACAACAAAAGTAGGCGGAACACGGGGCGTAACACTCGGAATGGGGAACAACTTGCCAAAATGTGGGCGTCACGGGGGAAGTACAGGGTGCAAGTGCGCGGAACGCCCACACGCTCGCCTACAACACGTATTCATGGAATCGAATAGGGCAAAAAAGCACACGGTCAAACCAGCGCACAGGCACAAACACGACCGCCACAAGAAAGCAGGAGGTAGCGTCTCTGCGCCTGTAATAAATGTGCGCCAAAAGGTGCGCCAACAAATAGCACCTATATACAGCTATGATGAATGTCCTATACTGTGGCCCTCCAGAACAAATGACATGCAAAGGGGTACCCACAAACACGGACACCCGCTGACTGAACAATAACGTGTGCGTGTATTCCGGGGTGCGCGGGAAGTTTCACACGCGATTTGGCAGGGTACGTGGATTTCAGGGGTGCGCGGGAAGTTCCACACGCGATTTGGCCGGGTACGTGCACGGGAATTTCCACAGGCGATTTGGCTGGGTACGTGGATCTCAGGGGTGCGGGGGAAGTTTCACACGCAATTTGGCAGGGTACGTGGATTTCAGGGGTGCGCGGGAAGTTCCACACGCAATTTGACAGGGTACGTGCGCGGGAATTTCCACACGCGATTTGGCTGGGTACGTGTATTTCAGGGGTACGCGGGAAATTCTACACGCAATTTGGCTGGGTGCTCCCAGGTATTCCCTGTACACCCTCCACGGCCCCTGCAGGCAGCCAACACCACAGGGGACTTCACTGCACACCTGCTCGTGTCACCCAGCACTGTGGGGCACCCTCCACCAGGCCCCCACTCATGTCCCCTATCACCCCCACCCCCCAGCAGTGCAGGGGCAGCACCACCAGGCCCCCACTAATTTCCCCTATCACCCCCACCCCCCAGCAGTGCAGGGGCAGCCTCCACCAGGCCCCCACTCATGTCTCCCACCACCCCCACCCCCCAGCCACCAGGGGCAGCCTCCACCAGGCCCCCACTCATGTCTCCCACCACCCCTACCCCCTAGCAGTGCAGGGGCAGCACCACCAGGCCCACACTCATGTCTCCCACCACCCCCACCCCCCAGCAGTGCAGGGGCAGCACCACCAGGCCCCCACTCATGTCCCCTATCACCCCCACCCCCCAGCAGTGCAGGGGCAGCCTCCACCAGGCCCCCACTCATGTCCCCTATCACCCCCACCCCCAGCAGTGCAGGGGCAGCCTCCACCAGGCCCCCACTCATGTCTCCCACCCCCCACCCCCCCAGCACTGTGGGGCACCCTCCACCAGGCCCCCACTCATGTCTGCCACCCACCCCACCCCCCAGCAGTGCAGGGGAAGCCTCCACCAGGCCCCCACTCATGTCCCCTATCACCCCCACCCCCCAGCAGTGCAGGGGCAGCCTCCACCAGGCCCCCACTAATGTCTCCCACCACCCCCACCCCCCAGCACTGTGGGGCAGCCTCCACCAGGCCCCCACTCATGTCTCCCACCACCCCCACCCCCCAGCCGCCATGGGCAGCCCCCACCCGGCTCCCACCCATGTCTACCACCACCCCCACCCCCCAGCAGTGCAGGGGCAGCCTCCACCAGGCCCCTACTCATGTCTCCCACCCACCCCACCCCCCAGCCACCATGGGCAGCCCCCACCAGGCTCCCACCCATGTCTACCACCACCCCCACCCCCCAGCAGTGCAGGGGCACCCTCCACCAGGCCCCCACTCATGTCCCCTATCACCCCCACCCCCAGCAGTGCAGGGGCAGCCTCCACCAGGCCCCCACTCATGTCCCCTATCACCCCCACTCCCAGCAGTGCAGGGGCAGCCTCCACCAGGCCCCCACTCATGTCTCCCACCCCCCACCCCCCCCAGCACTGTGGGGCACCCTCCACCAGGCCCCCACTCATGTCTCCCACCACCCCCACCCCCCAGCCACCAGGGGCAGCCTCCACCAGGCCCCCACTCATGTCTCCCACCACCCCCACCCCCAGCCACCAGGGGCAGCCTCCACCAGGCCCCCACTCATGTCTCCCACCACCCCCACCCCCCAGCCACCAGGGGCAGCCTCCACCAGGCCCCCACTCATGTCTCCCACCACCTCCACCCCCCAGCCACCATCGGCAACCCCCACCAGGCTCCCACCCATGTCTACCACCACCCCCACACCCCAGCAGTGCAGGGGCAGCCTCCACCAGGCCCCCACTCATGTCTCCCACCCACCCCACCCCCCAGCCACCATGGGCAGCCCCCACCAGGCTCCCACCCATGTCTACCACCACCCCCACCCCCCAGCAGTGCAGGGGCACCCTCCACCAGGCCCCCACTCATGTCTCCCACCACCCCCACCCCCCAGCCACCGGGGGCACCCTCCACCAGGCCCCCACTCATGTCCCCTATCACCCCCACCCCCAGCAGTGCAGGGGCAGCCTCCACCAGGCCCCCACTCATGTCCCCTATCACTCCCACCCCCAGCAGTGCAGGGGCAGCCTCCACCAGGCCCCCACTCATGTCCCCCTGCACCCAGGTCCTCACAATCCCCAATCATGTGCGTTATGGTCAGCCTCCACAGCCAAAAGGCCCTACCAAGTAACCCATTCACCCACATGGAAATGGAAATTACATGTTACACCCCCAATGTTCATAAAGCAAATGAACCCATGTCCGTCACACACAATGGTTGTAATTGAATGGGAAAACACCCAACATGACATGCATGAAACCAATGAGATGATACCACACAGTGAAGTATGAAAACAAAATTGTATTAAAAAAAATTGAATGCAAATGAAATGAAACAAACTACAATGGCAATAAAAAAAAGATAAGCTGCATGTCCGTCAAAAAAAATCAAAACTACAAATCCAAATTCAAAAAAATGTTGTCCAAAGTCACATTAAAAATAAAATCAATCCGAGAGAGAAAAATAAATGCAAAGACCATTGCTCCTTGGTGAATAAATAAAAACAAAAAAAATAAAACAATCCAATGAAGAACTATGTACAAAACATCCAAGGGTCCATGAGCCCAACTGAACAAAGGAAACCTACAAAAAACCCTAACTAAAATGCAACTATATACAAAAAGTGGAGCAGTGTCTGTCGACTCCAAATCATAAGAAGAAACAAAGGAAACCTAAAACTAAAGAACTATATACAAAGGCGGCGGGCAAGTCCAGCGGCTCACTCCGTGGTGTTCCGGGCCAGGGCATCATCAAACTCCTCTTCGATGTCCCGGAGGCGGTCCTGTTCCATGGCCCCGAGGGTCCGCAGGGACAATGCCATCTGCTCCTCCAACCCCCTGCGGATTGCCTCGAGGCACTCGGCCCGCCTCAGGGCCCTCCGCATGGAGTTCTCCGCCCTGACCATCGTGAGCCGCGCCTCTTCCACCCGCCGCCGCTCCGCACCTATCTGCTGGCCCAACCGCAGCCACACGGAAGACACTTCCCGTCCTGGGTCCTCCTGCCCTCCGGCCGATGCCTGCCCCTCCGATGTTGATGGCCCCGAGCCATGATGCCTCCCACGTTGACTCTGCTGCTGCCTCTGACGCAACCACCTCTGCCAGCACGATGGCATCCAGGCTGATGGAATCCACCAACGCCGTCGTGCACGTGCCCTGCCTGATGATGCCGGCACATCCTCCATCTGCTGGGGTACAGTTGCTGTGGTGTCCACCCCTGCTGGACCTCCGACTCCCGACTGTGGCAGGGATGGGATCCCCACGAGCTGGCTGCATTGGTCAGGGCAGGTCCACAGGGGGCCCTGGTGGCATCTGGGCCGGAAGACGGCAAGGAGAACGACCGGTGTATAGCCTCCACAGAGGAGGAGAGGGCCGCCAGATTGGCCGACACATGCAGGAAACCCCCGAACATGGAAGATCCCAATTGGGCCACGTCGGCACGGTGCTCATCGTGATGACGTGCGTGCTCCTCCCGGGAAGCACGCACGTCATCATGAATTGCACCCGCGCGCATCGTGACCCCAATCAGGACCTTCTCCATACGGCCACGGGTTCCCGCGTCCACAGGTGGAGGGGAGTCAGGTGACATGGACATCCCCTCTACCTGCGGACGGGCCTGGGACGGGGCATCCCTGCTGGTGCATGGTGGTGCACTCACAGGGTCAGGGACAGCGACAAGCACAGGCCCCTCCACGGTTACCTGTGCTGCCTCCTGCCCCTGCCCCTGGACTGCACCACTTGCACCAGCAGGGATGCCCCCCCCAGGCCCCATGTGTGCCTCAGTGGCGGCCTCCTCCTCCTCTGTGGAAACCACCAACCTGGATGGCTCCTCACCGTCTTCCGCCGTAGCAGGCCCCTGTGGGGGCTCACCCACCCCTTCCGCTGCAGCCGTGGGGGCATCCCCGCCGCCTTGCTCCACAGCGCCGTCTCCGCCCTCTTCTTCACTAGCCGCTGCGTAGAGGGAGACATAGAACACAAGCATCAGGGTACTGTACAATGGTCCCCTAGACAGGAAGCAATAGCAGATGAGTACCACTGTCAAAGTACACTTCCATGATGTCCCTCCACAACACATGGGTCAGTCCAGGCAAAACACACACAGTAACAGGCATGGTGCATGCCATGGACATTTCCATACATGTCCAATAGACTCTTGAAACATACAATGATATGGAACTCACATGCATCATGGGTCATGCCTATCACATGCACACACTTCACCTCAGTCACATCCATTGGGCCTCATACACCCCAAACACAGCGGATACAAGGATAACTAGGCTGCATCAGTGAATCTGTGCATTGTCACAGACATGTGTCATGCATCCATGGCATTCACAAGTCACAGACACGCAGATCAGGCACACAGACATGGCTACCATATATGTACCTGGCATCAGCACCCATCCCTCACCCCCACCCATGTCCAGGAACAGAGACTGGCATGCTCTCATGTGTAAAATCTGCATAGGGCTCCCCATGTCACATTTAAACACATGCAACGACCATGTGGTTCACACATCACTGGTCGCACATGCATTACCATGATGTCCCTGCACACATACATGCGTACATGGCTTATGTCACACATACAGGCAAGTATCAGACAACCAGCACACCGCAACATGCCCTGTCTCACACAGCAATGCTTGGCCACTTACCGCTCAACTCCAGATGGGTCTCCCTCTCAAGGATCTGGGCGTGGAGCGCTGGGCGTACGCGTTCCAGGACCCTCATCTGGATGGAACTCATGTGGCCCCGGCCCCCCTCCACGAGGCGCCGGGCCTTCACGAGGGTCCTGGACCTCAAGTCCTTCCAGCGCTTCTTGATCTTCTGGACGCCGCGGGTTGCCACCCCCTCCGCGTTGATGGCAACCACACAGTCGGCCCAGATCCTCTCCCGTCCTTCCTTGCTGGCGCGGGACGATCCAAAGAGGGCATCATACTGCCCCAGGAAATGCCCCACCAGGACACCAACTTCGGTGGCAGTGAAGCTGGTGCCCCTCTGCCCCTCTGGCCTGGGGTTGCCACTGGTGCCAGATGTCGAAGTGCCCGACATGGCAACCCCAGAGGCAGGAGTGGGTGGGCAACTGGGTCCTGGGGCTGGGCTGTGGAGCGATGTTATCCCAGTCGGGAGTCTTCTGTTCCAGCAGGGGTGGACACAGCAACTGGACCCCTGCAGATGGCTGATGTGCAGGCACCAAATAGCAGGGCACGGTGGCAGCAGGCAGGCAGGCAGGCAGGCAGCAGCAGATGGCACGTGGGAGGCTGTTCGGGGCACTGGGGGGCAGTAATTCGGCCTTCTGGGCAGGAGCGTGGTCTTCCGTGTGTTTTCGCGTGGCCAGCTTGATACGGTGTGATTTGGCACGTGAAAATCCTGCACGTCAGCGTGAAATTCGAGGAAAGGCCCTTAGCGCGTAAGCGCGTCAGCACGCATACGCGATTCTATTGGACCAAAGGCCCTCAGCGCGTAAGCGCGTCTGTGACGTGACCCGCATGGGTGTTTCCCTCATAGCACATGATGACGGAGCACACGTGGAAAGACTGCACGTCAGAGTGTCATCGCGTGTAATTGGACCAAAGTGCGCGTACACGCGATTGGCCTATGTACGTGTATTTCAGGGGTGCGCGGGCACTTACACACGCGAGTACATCAGCGCACGTGTATTCCGGGGTGCGCGGGAATTTCCACACGCTATTGGCCTGGGTACGTGGATTTCAGGGGTGCGCGGGAAGTTTCACACGCTCGCCTACAACACGCGCAAAGAAACATGTACGCCAGTAGGAAGCAGGCATACGTCGACCCGCGATGCATAAATTTGCACGCAAAAAACTAACAAGCTCAGACGCCAGGATGAATATACCGTTCCTAGCAGCAGTGGCCATGGGCTACCAAAGGAGGAGGAGGAGGATAGTCAGGCCCAGAATTTTCACACCCAGAACCAGCCTTTTTGGGATGCCTGATGACCAGGTGTATGGGAGGTACAGGTTTCCACCACACATAATACTGGACCTGGTGAGTGATTGGGAGGATGACCTCACATCACCCACCCTGTGCTCCCAAGCACTCAGCCCCCTGGAGAAGGTCCTCAATGTACTGCACTTCTTAGCCACTGGATCATTTCAGCGGACAAGTGCCATAGTGGGTGGGGTGTCACAGGCCACGCAGTCACGCTGCCTACACCAGGTCTTGAACATCATCACTGCACGCCCATCAGTCCGCAGGCACATATACCTGCCCAGAACACCTGCAGAAAGGCATGCTGCCACCCTGGATTTTTACGGTGTGGCACGATTCCCCAAAGTGCTAGGTGCCATCGATTGCACCCATGTGGCTCTACGTCCCCCCAGGGCATCTGAGCACATCTATAGGAACCACAAGCACTGGCATTCCATCAACATGCAGGTAGTATGTAATGCCAAGGGAATCATCACCTCAGTATATGCCAACTATCCCGGGTCCACCCACGACAGCTTCATTTACCGAATGTCCACCCTAAGCCGGGACCTAGAAGCTGGGCGGCATGGTGATACATGGCTGCTTGGTGAGTATGAATGCCACTGCACATGCATGCATGTCAGATACTGAGCAAGGTCACAACCCCACCAATGATACCCATCACCACCTCCACAGGGGACAGTGCCTATCCTCTCAGCCCCCACATGATGACGCCAATTCGGAACCCCACCACGCCACCCAAGGTAAGATATAACACAGCCCACATTGCAACCCGGGGCATAGTGGAGCGCACATTCGGAGTGCTTAAGTCACGCTTTCGCTCCTTTGACCGTTCTGGCGGGCAGCTGTATTACGCTCCCCCAGTAGTGTGCAGGATCATAGTGGCAGCATGTGTCCTGCACAACATTGCAACACGCCGGGGCCTGGCCGTGGACATGGTGGTGCCCCCACATCCCCAACCACATTCCCGCCCGCTGCGCATGGGAGGGGAAAGGGCACGGGGGGAGGCAGCCCGTACATAGCTAGTGGCTAATTACTTCACATAGAAATCACACCCCTGTGGAGTGCACACTGCCCTGGCACATACCATCTGACAATCAATGATGACTCAACCTGACAATGATCCTGAATGTCTGGAGAATCAACCGTCAAAACCATATCAGCCTGAGATTGTTCACCTGGAAGTGTTACAATGTGTGCATCCCTACCTACACAGACAGCACCAATGCAGTTTCGTGAAAAAACACATTCATGCAGCTAAAATGAATACCCACTTGCAAAATGCAACATGAGGACAGTGCCATGTCACCCAACCCATCCCCAGCACCGCCACACGACACACCATGCCATGTCATGCTATGTGCGGGTAAACAAAGTAATCCCCACAACATGACACAAGTGTCACAAAGTACAGTGTCCCTAATTGAAACTCGCGACACCTGAAATGCTCACAGTAATGCAGGACCAACAACACACTTCAGCAGGTATTTAGCAATAACACTTATCAGCTACTGACCCTCAAAACTACCATTAACATGACATTACAAATGTAAGAAATTGGTAGTCTCACCGCCTGGAAATGCCTGCACTCCCACCACTTCCAACTGTACAGTGTTGCCACCATGTAGAGTTGTAGGTGCACTGCTGCCAACATGGACTCCATCTCCAAAGTAGAGGACCTTGTCATGATGCCTACCTCTAAGGAGCCAGGCCGGGCCCAGCAACCCCAGAGGCAGACATCATTTTCCCCAGGTCGGGGCCCTTTGGACCCAGTCCTGGCACCTTAGGCGCCAGGCTCATAGAAGAGGATATGTGTTTAAGTGCTTGGGTGCACACTTACCTGATGCAGACCTTGCTGCTTCATCCAGGCCCTCTTGAGGCCTGAATGGGACTACTTAACCTGTAGGACTACTTCACCACCCGGGTGTGGTTGGGGAAGGATACATACCTGATTGGTGGAAGGATACATACCAGGAACTTCTTCCAAGGCTATTTAAACCCCACCCGAACAGCCACACATGCTTCGCGTTGTTCTGCACCTAGCAGCTGGACGCTCACCGTGTCAGCTCCTGCCTCCTGACTTCAGCCACGCCTGCCAGCACCCTGGAACACCTGCAAGGGGAGAAAGGAAGAGAATAGGAGAAGAAAAGCCCTTACCTGCTAAATCTGCACCCCGGAGTCATTTCTCCAACGGCCCTGAAAAGGAAGACATCATTTTAAAGGCATTTCGTTTCGATCGCTGCAGCGCTGCATTTTGCTCATCTTTGCAAGGCGCCTCCATCTTCAGCAGCGATCTTCCGGATTCAGGTACGCCCCGGCGCCTAGAGGAAAAAAGACAAGAACAAAGGTAAGAGGGAGAAAAGTAATAAGGAAAGCTCAGTTTCCTTTTAAGTCTTACCTGTTGGATTATTCCCACTGCATTTCGGGTCCTGCCGCTTCCTGGCATCTCCGGACCCCGGCCCCTATGGGGAAAAAAGACAAAGACATTGAATGAGCGAATGCAAAGACATTACCTGAGCGCTCATTCAGAACTGTTTCACTTCGGGTCGGCGACATATCTCCGGCACTCCGAACCCCGGCCCCTAAGGGGAAAAAGACATAAGCATTAGCGCTTGCTGCAATTAGACAACGAACATTATTATTAAGCTTGAACTTTTGAACAGAACTTTTACAGCACCTTACCTGAACAGTCAAGCTTACCTGAACTCCCATCAATCCTCAATCCAGTGAAGTAACTGGGTTTCAACGCGCCCCTGCATCAGAAGCAGGATGGAGAGCTCATCCTTCCAAACCCTAAGGTGAGGCTTCACGGGGAATCGTGGAGGAGGTATCGTGGAGGGTTGGAAGGGAGTGGGAGGCTTGAGCATTGTTCCACAGTTGGTAATACTCCCTTTTCACGCACAGGAGGGTATCCAACGAGCCAGGGAAGCCAGAATAGAGGGGCCCTTCCTGTCCATCTTCAGAGTTCTGCGCCTTCGACGCCGCGCCTCCGTGGGAACCAGGTGAGCGTTACAGAACGCGAAGCCTTACCACAATTTCCCACCTGGGCGCTATGGAGACTTCCGAGACAGATCAGCTGGCCCATCTTTTAGGGGAATTACGGGCAGAAGTGCACTCAGCCCGCCAGGAGACTAATGCTCTCAGAAGGGAACTAATCCTATCCAAGGAAAGAACTGATGATCTGGCCAAAAGGTTATTGCAGGGCCAGGCAGAGCACACTCCTTTACCTGTTTCCGGAGATATTTCTACAACAATGGGTTCGAATAACCCGGTACAAATCAATCTACCTGGACACATGCCTTTGGCCCCGCCAGAACGTTTTGCGGGGGATCCCAAGAAATATGCCGTTTTTATGAACCAATGCCGTTTACACTTTTTATGCAGGCCCGGGGCCTTCCCCAACGACCAGACCAAAGTAGCCTTTGTACTATCTTACCTCAGTGGCTGTGCTGCCGATTGGTCTATTCCATTGGTAAATCAGGATGATCCCATTCTCCGGGATTTCCAGGGCTTCCAGGCCAGCATGGAAAGATTGTTCGCTCGACACTCGCAGGGACAGGCCCTTGACAACGAACTGCTATCCTTACGACAAGGTAATCAGGATCTTTTGTCCTATATCGCCACCTTTAATAGACTAGTTGTGGAAACCGGATGGCCTGAAAATAAAAGGATCACATTGTTTCATCGAGGCCTGCGCGGAGAGCTTAAAGATGTTATAGCTCAGATAGTAGATCCACCCCAGGCCTGCGCAGACTACATAGACTTAGTGGTTCAACTTGATCACAGACTTCAAAATAGAAAAGCAGATCGGCTCAAGTATGAAACCAGTGTACCTATCAAGACCCACGTTAACTCCAAGAGTACTGACGTTTCCGAACCTATGCAAATTGGCAGTGTTAAAGGACCATTAACGCAGAAGGAACGAGAGAGAAGGCGACAAATGCAACTTTGTCTGTATTGCGGAACTTCCGGTCACTTTCTTCAAAGTTGTCCAGTTATACCACCCAAGAAGGTGGTTGGAGCCACTGATAACGAGTTATTGACACTTGGTTCGGGAAACGACTTAGCCCGACAGGCGTAGGGGTCCGCTTGCCGAGCTTGAAAACAAACTCTTTGACCTTGCATTTTGTCATGCCAATGGTACTTGTGAACCCAAAACAGCCTCAGCAGTTGCATGCTATAAAAGCATACATAGACAGTGGAGCTATTGGAAATTACATAGACCGTGAATTGGCTTCCAGGATTAAGCTTCCTCTATGCCCGAAAGTAGACCAAGATGTAATTACTACAGTTGATGGACCCGAAATAGCCTCAGGGCCTGTAACGCATTCCACAGTTGAAATCACTCTGGTGGGTCAGGACGGACATCGGGAAGCAATCGTGTTTGATGTGATCAAGACCCCACAATTTCAAGTACTTCTTGGAATCCCTTGGTAAGAAACACATAATCCGAGAATAGACTGGCGAGCAAAGAAGATAACTTTTCCTGATTGTGAACCAACCTGTTACCCAAGGAATCCAGCTATGGGTCTAGCCTCTGTAACTTCCACCCCTGTACAGCTACCATCTGAATACCAAGAATTCCAAGACGTTTTTCAGAAAGAGCAGGCTAACACCTTACCTCCCCATCGATCTTACGATTGCCAAATCGACTTGGTACTCAATGCACAACTACTTGTAGTAGGATTTATGCTCTTACTGAACCTGAGAACCTGCATTTGCGCCAGTATTTGGATCAATACCTGGCCAATGGTTTCATTCGCCCATCAAAGTCACCAGTCTCTTCCGCTTTGTTCTTCGTACCTAAAAAGGAAGGAGACCTTAGGGCCTGTATTGACTACTGCGCCCTAAATCAGATAACGATTAAAAATCGTTACCCTTTGCCCCTGATACCTGAGCTTATCGACCAAGTAAAAGATGCTCGTGTGTACACCAAGCTAGATCTCCGAGGAGCTTACCACCTGGTACGTATAAAAGAGGGCGACGAGTGGAAGACTGCATTCCGCACCAAATTTGGGCTCTTCGAATATCAAGTAATGCCCTTCGGTTTGTGCAACGCACCTGCCGCCTTTCAGTACTTCATGAATGATGTTCTTCGGGAACTTATCGATGTTTGTGTCATCGTTTATATTGACGACATCCTGGTGTATTCCTCCTCAGAATCTGATCACAGAAACCATGTTAGGGCAGTTCTTGAGAAATTGCGCCAGCACAAATTATTTGCCAAGCTCGAAAAATGCGTTTTTCATACCACAGAAGTGGAGTTTCTCGGATTCATCCTGACACCTCAAGGAATCCGAATGGACTCGCGGAAAGTGGACGCCATTCTCAAATGGCCATCTCCTAGCTCTGTGAAGGGAGTGCAAAGCATGCTTGGCTTTGCCAATTTCTATCGAAGGTTCATCCCGGAATTTTCTCGAACTGTTCAACCCATCAAAGCTCTCCTAAAGAAAAACAAACGCTTTGAATGGACTCTTGAGGCTGAACAAGCCTTTCAGGACCTAAAAACCAAATTCACCTCTGCACCTGTATTGAAGCACCCGCGCCCAGATCTCCCTTACATTGTGGAAACCGATGCATCCAGTTCGGCCATGGGAGCTGTCCTGTCGCAAAGAGACCCAGAAACTAACCAACTACACCCTGTAGCCTTTTGGTCCAGAAAATTCTCTCCACCTGAACTCAATTACGCAATTACCGACAAAGAACTACTGGCTATTAAATCAGCTTTCAAGGCTTGGCGTCACTATCTTCTCGGTGCAAGACACACCATCACCGTAATTACGGACCACAGAAATTTGCAGTATTTAAAGACGGCCAAAGCTCAATCTTCGCGACAACTCCGATGGGCTTTATTCTTTGCGGAATTTGATTTTGTAATTACCTATCGCCCTGGCTGCAAGAATGGTAAGGCAGATGCCTTATCCCGGATAGGCATGGAAGAACCCAATTCGAGTTAAGAACCTGTGCCAATCATACCGGAACAAAGAATTCTGGGCTTGACTTCATTGCAAACCATTGAGGACATCCAAGCTCAAGTAAAACAGCTTTTTGACTCTTCTGCCTTACTGGAATGGAGTCAAAAGGGTCCTCACTACACCGTTAAGGATGATTTACCCTACTTCCAAGAGCGGTTATTTCTGCCAAGTAAAGAATTGCAGGAACTTGTCATTACCCGTCATCATGAATCATTAATGGAAGGACACCCCGGTATCGCGAAAACAGAAGAAAAGATCAAACGCCACTTCTGGTGGCCTTCTTGGAGAAAAGACATAAAGTCATTTGTGTTGTCTTGCGGAATCTGTGCCCAAAATAAGAGTCAAAAGAAAAGGCCAGCCGGCCTACTTCAACCTTTGGACATTCCACCAGCACCTTGGCACACCTTGTCAATGGACTTTATAACTGACCTGCCTCCTTGTGGTGGTTACAACACGATTCTCGTAATAGTGGATCTATTCTCCAAAATGGCCCATTTTATCCCTTTAAAAGGATTGCCGTCAGCTTCCACCTTGGCCAAGGAATTTATGGAAAATATAGTGCGGTTACATGGTTTCCCTTCCATATTAGTCTCAGACCGTGGAAGTCAATTTATCTCCCACTTTTGGAAGAAATAATGCCAACTAGCACAAATAGACGTGCGGTTATCCACCAGCCACCACCCCCAGACCGACGGACAAACCGAGAGAACCAATCAGACTCTCGAGCAATATCTGCGGTGCATGTTACACCAATCCGAGTTGAATTGGAAGGACATCCTTTGGATTGCAGAATATGCATACAACAATTCAGTGCATTCTGGAACCGGACAGACTCCTTTTTATACCCTGTATGGTCACCATCCTCGGACCTCTGACCTAGATCCACCTCTGACCCTGGAGATGCCTGCAGTAAATCACCTACATTCCACAATAACCCAAGCCTTCAAAGAAGCTACAACCCACTTACAGCAAGCCAAGAAAAAGTATAAAGAAAACGCTGATTTGCACCGAAGTAAAACTCCTCCTTACCAAGTAGGAGATCAGGTATGGCTAGCAACTAAACATCTACCCCTCAAGGGTCAGCGAACTTTTAATCCCAGATTCATTGGGCCTTACCCCATCAAAGCTATTATCAACCCAGTGGCCTTTAAACTCGATTTACCATCCAACATGCGGATTCATCCCGTTTTTCACGCATCTCTTCTAAAACCAGTACAACCTGGAACCAGACTCTCTGAGCCCCCAGGCCCTGTCCAAATTGATGGAGAATTAGAATTCGAAGTGAAAGACATTTTAGATTCCAAGATAGTTAAGTCGAAACTCTTCTATCTTGTTGATTGGAAAGGATATGGACCTCAGGAAAGATCTTGGGAACCCAGTAACTATGTTCACGCACCACGATTAGTTCAAAGATTCCATCGAAGATTCCCGCACAAACCAAAACCCCCGGAGGAAAAGACCTTGGGAGGGGACTTGAGGGGGGTACTGTCATGATGCCTACCTCTAAGGAGCCAGGCCGGGCCCAGCAACCCCAGAGGCAGACATCATTTTCCCCAGGGAAGTCTCAGCGGGCCCAAGTCGGGGCCCTTTGGACTCAGTCCTGGCGCCTTAGGCGCCAGGCTCATAGCGGACCCCAGTCCTGGCGCCTTAGGCGCCAGGCTCATAGAAGAGGATATGTGTTTAAGTGCTTGGGTGCACACTTACCTGATGCAGACCTTGCTGCTTCATCCAGGCCCTCTTGAGGCCTGAATGGGACTACTTAACCTGTAGGACTACTTCACCACCCGGGTGTGGTCGGGGAAGGATACATACCTGATTGGTGGAAGGATACATACCAGGAACTTCTTCCAAGGCTATTTAAACCCCACCCGAACAGCCACACATGCTTCGCGTTGTTCTGCACCTAGCAGCTGGACGCTCACCGTGTCAGCTCCTGCCTCCTGACTTCAGCCACGCCTGCCAGTACCCTGGAACACCTGCAAGGGGAGAAAGGAAGAGAATAGGAGAAAAAAAGCCCTTACCTGCTAAATCTGCACCCCGGAGTCATTTCTCCAACGGCCCTGAAAAGGAAGACATCATTTTAAAGGCATTTCGTTTCGATCGCTGCAGCGCTGCATTTTACCCATCTTTGCAAGGCGCCTCCATCTTCAGCAGCGATCTTCCGGATTCAGGTACGCCCCGGCGCCTAGAGGAAAAAAGACAAGAACAAAGGTAAGAGGGAGAAAAGGAATAAGGAAAGCTCAGTTTCCTTTTAAGTCTTACCTGTTGGATTATTCCCACTGCATTTCGGGTCCTGCCGCTTCCTGGCATCTCCGGACCGCGGCCCCTATGGGGAAAAAAGACAAAGACATTGAATGAGCGAATGCAAAGACATTACCTGAGCGCTCATTCAGAACTGTTTCACTTCGGGTCGGCGCCATATCTCCGGCACTCCGAACCCCGGCCCCTAAGGGGAAAAAGACATAAGCATTAGCGCTTGCTGCAATTAGACAACGAACATTATTATTAAGCTTGAACTTTTGAACAGAACTTTTACAGCGCCTTACCTGAACAGTCAAGCTTACCTGAACTCCCATCAATCCTCAATCCAGTGAAGTAACTGGGTTTCAACGCGCCCCTGCATCAGAAGCAGGATGGAGAGCTCATCCTTCCAAACCCTAAGGTGAGGCTTCACGGGGAATCGTGGAGGAGGTATCGTGGAAGGTTGGAAGGGAGTGGGAGGCTTGAGCATTGTTCCACAGTTGGTAATACTCCCTTTTCACGCACAGGAGGGTATCCAACGAGCCAGGGAAGCCAGAATAGAGGGGCCCTTCCTGTCCATCTTCAGAGTTCTGCGCCTTCGACGCCGCGCCTCCGTGGGAACCAGGTGAGCGTTACAGGCCTTGTGTAGACATGAGGAAAGGACCTGCAAATTAGGAGGTAGACATGGATGATGAGTTACACATCAATGCAACATGCAGTGTACAACACAACAGTAATATGCACTAGGAATGTATACACAGTATTGACTAGACTACCCACACATGTAGTGGGAGTCCAATGTCACCATGTACGTAAATGTCACTTGGGCACACCCTTTGCAAGCCCATGGAAACGGGAAGCAGGAGGGGTGTGTGTGACAAAAACCCAAGCATCTGAACCAAATACATGACAAGCCTGCATGTGCCCAGCCACAATGCAGCGTATGCCCATGGGAGCCACACAAGGCAACAGACTGTCCCAAAAAAAATAAAAAAAATAAAAACAAAAAATGATAAAAAATCAAAAATGGCCATTAATGGGCCCGGGGGGGGGGTTGGGGAGGCCACCCAAGAGGTCCGAGGACAGGGTGCACCCAAAACCCACCTGTGTGGATCTTGCGAAAAAAAACACCTCCATGGGCTCATGGCCCACACGGCTACCCTATTGTGGGAGTATCACTGCTGTCACTATTCTCACCCTGTGCAGCTGCATCCGGAGGTGGTGGCACTATGGGAGGCAGCCCACGCAAGGCCCTAGTCTGTTCCTCCATGGCTGCAAGCATGCGGGTGTGGTAGGTCTCGTTCTGGAGGATGAGTGTGCGGAGGTCCCCATGCAACAACTCACGGGATGCCCGGACCTCCCCCCTAGTTGCCTGCATCTCAGCTGAGAGCGTACGGGTGAGACGCTCCAGCTGCTGTTCTGTCCTTCGGTTTGTTGAAGCCTCAAGCTCAACAAGAGTCGTCCTGAGCTGACGGAGTTCCACCCTCAGTGCTTCCCTGTAGCCCTGGGACTCAATAGAAATGGCTTCCCACAGAGTCTCCAGTACCGCCCATCTGTCCCTGTTGGACGCCAACATGTCCTCCCTGTGTGACTGGCAGATGGAGTCGGTTGCCTGCTGTAGTCGCTCCATCAGCCTTTCGGGGGGGACAATGGAAGTGGCCACCCTATCCATGGCCTGAGCCATCATCTCTGATGATGCTGCCTGTTGGGTTGCCATACCGTAAATGGATTGCTCCCATGCGGTATTGCCAGGTGGCGTACGGCCACCACCTCGGTGGGCACCACACCTGTCTGGGGCAAGGCGAACTGCGCCTTGCTGTGCCGGCACTGCCTGAGGCTGCAGGACTGCATTCCCCCTCTGATCTGCTGGCCCAGGAACAGGATCAGATGTCGCGGAGTGTGACCCTGCATCCGTAACCACCAAAGGCTTAGCTGCCAACACTGACATCCCCATTGAGGGTTCTAACCCTGGTGCACGTGGGTCGGACAGAACAGAATCCCTCCCAGGAACACTCACCTGCGACGGCACGTAGGTCTCATCATCCGAATCAACACCTGAGTACAGCTCGGGGGAGGTGCAGCCAGAGACACCCCTTGAGAGCACGGCCTGCAGCAGTTGTGGGTTCTCACCCACCACCACACCACGTCCCTCACTGGTGGTCGGTCGGCCCTCAGACCCCTCCTGGGTCTGCACCATCTCCACAACCCCAGCAGTATCAGGTGCGTCTTCCCCTGCAAAGACATAAAAGAAAACAAATGGAAACAGGCATTAGCACCATGGCACACAATGAGGGCTGAGAAGCAACAGAACCAGTACTTGATTGACACATGTCCCACATGACTAAAACCCTCCCATGCATGCACCCTCACTGCGTATGAAGGGGAGGCAAATGGCACACATTGATGACACCAAGATGGAAGATGAACACATTTGCTGCATGCTGCCTAGCAGTGGCATCACACATTGGCCTGTTTTTGCCAGGTGAAATACACATGCCATCACACAGATGGCATGTACCATTGCTATTGAGTGAAGATGGAGAGGAGGGCAGCACTTATTCATTCAGTCCAGTTCCCTCATGTAATAGCTTTTATAATTCAAACAGGTCTTATTTTTCACCTGGAGCTGCCAGTCCAAAATGGTCCGATTGCACAGGGACATGTCTAAACAAATGATATCCAGGTAACACAGTCACTCCACTTTACCATAGCCATGTCAGACATGTGACTAGAGGACTGAGAAATGCCTAGTAAAAGTGGTGGAATGCAAACAATCTGCCTGAATGAACAGAGAAAAATAAGCAACAATGTTGTGGCAAGGTGACACTTCAAGGGCAACTGCGTGCTGTTGGGCTAGATGTCTACTGTTGGCAGAAGGGATACTGCTATGGCCAAATGCTGCTGCGCAGAATGTATTGCATGAAGCACATGGGTGACCCAAACAACTCAGGCGCACACACCCTCACCTGGCACACAAACAGAAGCCCTCACACACACACCATGCACATGGATGACACACACATGCATGTGCACTCACCGGACAATGCCTCATAATCAGGCAGATCTCCCACGCCTTGGATCTGTTCCTCCGTGACGTAGGTCCCAGCGACTGACTCATGTGGAGTGAGTTCCATGTCTTCTACTGGAGACCCACCTCCAGTCACTAGAGTTGCGGCATGACTTGAGGCCAGTTTATTCTTTGCCCTGCGCTTTAGGTCATTCCAGCACTTATAGCAATCATTGGCTGTGCGCCTCACGATTCCAAGGGCACTTACGATGTCCGCAAAGGTCTGCCAGTATGCCTGGCGTTGTGCAGGTGTGGTCTTGGATCCTGCAACAATGACCATTTCGTTATCATGTGCGGACACATACTCGACAAGTGCATTCAGTTCGGCATCCGTGAAGCTGGGCTTCCTCGACGGGCCGGACTGTGTAGCCGTGTCTGGGGCATCAGCCTGTGCCGGACGAGCACTCTTCCTCTTCCGCTTGGAAGGTGGTGGTGATCCTGAGTGTCCTATGCCGCTCTGGACACTAGGGGCAGGAGCCCTGGTGCACTCTGTATCAGGAGTGTGGGATTGCACACTCAGCATGGGAGTTGGTGCAGGCATTGGCTCAAGTGTAATGGTGTCAGGGGGAATGTCAGCAGGATGGACTAGGACCGACACTGTCCTGGCTGGGTGTGTGAGAGCTGGGGTGGATGGAGCCGCAGCTGCCCCTGCAGCCTCTCCACCCTGCCTACTTGGGGCAGCAGATGACCTTGCTGCCCCTGATCCACGTGGCCTGATGACATCAACATGCACCAGCGCACGTGTCATAGGCCTGCTGACCTGGAAGTCAGCCATGGAGTCAGCCAGGTTTGGTGCCACAATGGGCTGGTCCAACAAGGGCTGAGCATGGATGGTGTCAGCCACATCACCCTCAACCAGGGGGGCGGGGGGGGATTATGGGTGCCCTTGACTGGTCCTCCACACATGGGGGGACAGGGTCACCCTGCAAGTAACGACCACGTCCCCTACCGGATCCACCACGGCCACCACTTGTGGCTCGTCCACCTTTGCCACCCTTACGGATTCCTCGCCTCCCAACCATGGCACTGATGTTAATGTGCGTATGGGAGTGGCTGTAAACTATTGTCCTGGGCAATTGGGGGTCAAAGGGGTTGGGTACCAGATGGTAATCGTACCCTAGTGCTCTAGCAAGGCTGAATGTGACCCCTGGGGAAAGATGACGGGTCACGCAATGCACAGGAAGCCCAAAAAAGGGAGATAACGTGCACGCAACCCCTCCTAGACCACGTGTGCGGAAAAAAAAACCTGCACTACGGTGTGGCACCCAGTAACACAAGAATGAACGTATGCGTGTCACACGCAGCCTAGAATGACCTCTGAAGGGGTAGGCTACACACGGGGCAAGCACAGATGTTAGATACGTGCGTGACTCACCGTCTGCCAGGAAAAAGAGCGTGAAAAAGAAGCGCGTGTGCGCGTTGGCAACACCCCCGCCAAAAGAAGAATTGTACGCTGTCTGAGGAGCCAGGACAACAGTAGAAGGGAACGCTGCTTGAGGGAACAGGCCCAGGAAAACCAGAAAAAGAGAAAAAAGAGAAAAAGCTGTCAGAGGTAACAGGGAGTACGAACTTGAAACGCTGTGAAGTAAATCGCGTGTGAAACGACAAGAAGTACAGATTTCACCCACTCGCTCTCCACAAAAAGCACGTACAAGGAAATGGTGTTCTACACGTACCTTTTATGCAGGCCCACACGTCCAGCGTCACTTCCGCGTGTACGCGCTAGGGCCATTTCCACCAATTACATGCTTTGTCACTTCCGTATGTACGCGCTAGGGCCATTTCCACCAATTACACGCTTTGTCACTTCCGCGTGTACGTGCTAGGGCCATTTCCACCAATTACACGCTTTGACACTCGGACGTGTCTTTCATTTTTTTAACACGCAACATTTCAAACGTGTGCCATATTCAACGTGCATGTGACTTCATAGACGCGCATACGCTGGTGGCCTTTGGGCCAATGAATGTACAGACGTGTGCTGACGCGCTTACGCGCTAAGGGCCTTTCCTCGATTTACACGCAGACGTGCTGGATTTTCACGTGCAAAATCACTCCGTATCAAGCTGGCCACGCGTTCACACACGGAAGACCACGCTCCTGCCCAGAAGGCCGAATTACTGCCCCCCAGAGCTCCGAGCATGCTCCCACCTGCCATCTGCTGCTGCCTGACTGCCTGCTGCCCACGTGCCCTGACATTTGCTGCCTGCAAATCAGCCAGGGGTGCTGTTGCTGTGACCACCCCTGCTGGAACCGAAGACTCCCGACTGCTTTTCCATCGCCCCACAGCCCAGCCCCAGGACCCAGTTGCCCACCCACTCCTGCCTCTGGGGTTGCCATGTCGGGCACTGCAACATCTGGCACCAGTGGCAACCCCCGGCCAAGGAGGCAGAGGGGCACCAGCTTCACTGCCACCGAAGTTGGTGTCCTGGTGGAGCATGTCCTGGGGCAGTATGATGCCCTCTTCGGAAGGTTGCGCGCCGACAAGGAAGGACGGACTCGGATCTGGATGGACATCGTGACTGCCATCAACGCGGAGGAGGTGGCAGTCCGCGACTACGAACGTGTCAGGAAGCGCTGGGAGGACTTCAGGTCCAGGACCCTCAACAAGGCCCGGCGCCTCCTGAAGGCAGTGGATGCTAAGGGGCGTCGGGGCCATTTGTCGGAAGATCAGATGAGGGTCCTGGAACGCATATCCCCAGCGCTCCACGTCTAGGTCCTTGAGAGCCAGACCCGTCTGGAGTCGAGCGGTAAGTGTACATGCATACTGATTGTAAGCTGTGCGTGTGGTGTGCCAGGAGTGTGCAGGTTGAACATGTATTTTTATGTGGGCAAGTAGGGGGGGTGTACAGGGCCGTGAGGGTGACACATGCGAGGGGTCTCATGTGTGACACATGGATGGTGCTTGTGTGTGTGGGCTTGCATGGCACAGGATGTGGAGGAATGATTGTCAGGTGTGACATGGATGTCGATCGGAACACTGCGACAGTTGGCGGAGGTGTACACATGCATGCAAGTTTGGTGGTGTGTGTGCATGTGTAGTGTACTCCTTATGTTGCATGTGATGTGTGGATGACCTTTGGCTGCTCATGCTGTTGTATGTGAATGGATGGTGCTGGCTGTTGCAATATGGCTGTGGTATGGCTCATGTGTGCAAGCTGAAATGACATGTGTGTTGGGGATTGTGATGCCATGTCTGAGGTTTACCAATGCCACTCATGTATAACTGTCATGTGTGTATGAGTCCATTGTACAGTGCCCTGATGCCTGTGTTTTCTTTCTCCCTGTCTGCAGCGTCAACTGATGAAGAGGGCGGAGAAGGTGCTGTGGAGCACAGCGGCAGGGGTCGCACCACCAGCTGGAGACGCAAGGCCCGGATCCCCTCCCAGGTTCTGATCTCGTCGGGGAGTGAGGAGTCTGGTGCCGTGTCCCAGGCCGCAGCTGCCGAGGGGAGGTCCAAGAGGTGGAGGTTGGAGTTGGACTCCTCTGCAGCAGAAGGGGCAGCTGGGACCCCACAGGGCCCAACGGAGGAAGATGGCACGGAGTCATCCAGGTTGGTGGGGGGTTTGGAGGAAGAGGAGGCCGTGCAAGCGACAGAGGCGGGGTCTGGAGGTGAGGATTCCACTGGTGCTAGTGGTGCAGTGCTGGATCAGGGACAGGAGGCAGCACAGGCCGCCGCGGAGGTGCCTGTGTGCAATCCTGTCCCTGCTCCTGTCACTGCATCATCTTGCAGCAGCGGGGATGCCTACCTCCAGACCCATTCTCAGGGAGGGGATTGGCTTACAACACCTAGCCTTCCTCTCCCTGCGGATGTGGCTATCCTGCACCAGGTTGAGCATGTCCAGGGTGGGGTGGCGTTGCGTCAACGGGCCATGCGAGCTGACCTGCAGTCTTTTCATGATGAGTCTGCACGTCTTCTCGCATGGCTCATTGACCGCGTTGACCCACTGGGACAGCTCACCAGGGCTGGATTCCTCCGTTTCCTGGACCTTGTTCCGACCCCCTCCTCCACGGAACCCCCTATGCCCCAGTCGTCCTCCATGCCATCTTCCCACCCATGTGTCACCTGGGTGCCCTGTGGAGCTGCCTCCGACCGTGCGGCCAGGCTGGTGAACAACAGATCCCTGCCACAGTCGGGAGTCGGACTGCACCCCAGCTGGAGGTGGATGTGTAGGCACCATCGGACAGGGCACATGGACATCAGCAGCTGCAGCAGCAGGAGGCTGTAGGTGGGAGCCACGATAGCTCGGGGCCTTCAACATCGGAGGGGCAGGCATCGGCCGGAGGGCAGGAGGACCCTGGATGGGAAGTGTCTTCCGTGTGGCAGCGGTTGGGCCACACCATAGATGCGGAGCGGCGGCGGGCGGAAGAGGCGCGGCTCACGATGGTCAGGGCAGAGAACTCCATGCGGAGGGCCCTGAGGCGGGCCGAGTGCCTCGAGGCAATCCGCAGGGAGTTGGAGGTGAACATGTCGGCGTCCCTGCGGACCCTCGGGGCCATGGAACAGGACCGCCTCCGGGACATAGACGAGGAGTTCGATGATGCCCTGGCCCGGAACACCACTGAGTGAGCCGCTGGACTGGCCCGCCGCCATTGTATATAGTTATTTAGTGATCGGTTTCCTTTATAGTTTATTTTTATTTGGAGTCGACGGACACTGCTCCACCTTTTGTATATAGTTCCATTTTAGATAGGTTTTTTGGTAGGTTTCATTTCTTCTGTTGGGATGATGGACCCTGAATACTTTGTACATAGTTGGACTTTGCATTTGGATATTTTTTTTACTATGAATATTTTTTTCCATGGAGCAATTGTTTTCTATTTCTTTTTTCCCTTCATTTCCTTTTTATGGACTTGAACTTTGGAAGAAATTTTTTTGGATTATCATTTATTGATTTTAATTTGAAAAGGGACAGCCAGCTTAATTTTGTTATTTTTTTACTTGTGTATTTTGTTTAATTTTGATTGCCATTACTGTTGTTTTTAATACATTATTTTGATTTTTTCATTCTTCAATGTGTGGTTTCATCTCAATGTTTTCATGCATGTCATGATATGGGTTTTCAGGTTCACTTGCAACCATTGTGTGTGTGTGAGACACATGTGTTGATTTACATTGTTTCCATTGGAGTAGTATCATGGGCGCATGTAATACTTGGTTGTGTCTTTGGGCTGTGGTGGCTGGCCATGAGGCCCATGCTTGAGGATAGTCAGGGCCTGTGGGCAGGGGGACATGAGTGGGGGCCTGGTGGAGGCTGC
Source organism: Ambystoma mexicanum (assembly GCF_040938575.1). Classification (NCBI taxonomy): domain Eukaryota; kingdom Metazoa; phylum Chordata; class Amphibia; order Caudata; family Ambystomatidae; genus Ambystoma; species Ambystoma mexicanum. The sequence continues at coordinate 789,898,775 of NC_090937.1, read as the reverse complement.
CCCTGCACTGCTGGGGGTGGGGGTGATAGGGGACATGAGTGGGGGCCTGGTGGAGGCTGCCCCTGCACTGCTGGGGGTGAGGGTGATAGGGGACATGAGTGGGGGCCTGGTGAAGGGTGCCCCTGCACTGCCGGGGGGTGGGGGTAGTGGTAGACATTGGTTGGAGCCTGCTGGGTGCTGCCCATGGTTGCTGGGGGGTTGGGTGGGTGGGAGACATGAGTGGGGGCCTGGTGGGGGCTGCCCATGGTGGCTGAGAGGTGGGGGTGGTGGTAGACATGGGTGGGAGCCTGGTGGAGGGTGCCCCACAGTGCTGGCGGGTGGGGTGGGTGGGAGACATGAGTGGGGGCCTGGTGGAGGCTGCCCATGGTGGCTGGGGGGTGGGGGTGGTGGGAGACATGGGTGGGGGCCTGGTGGAGGGTGTCCCACAGTGCTGGGGGGGTGGGGTGGGTGGGAGACATGAGTGGGGGCCTGGTGGAGGCTGCCCATGGTGGCTGGGGGGTGGGGGTGGTGGGAGACATGGGTGGGGGCCTGGTGGAGGGTGCCCCACACTGCTGGGGGGCGTGAGGGGTGGGAGATATGAGTGGGGGCCTGGTGGAGGGTGCCCCTGCACTGCTGGGGGGTGGGGGGGTGGGAGACATGGGTGGGAACCAGGTGGGGGCTGCCCATGGTGGCTGGGGGGTGGGGGTGGTGGTAGACATGGGTGGGAGCCTGGTGGAGGCTGCCCCTGCACTGCTGGGGGGTGGGGGTGGGTGGGAGACATGAGTGGGGGCCTGGTGGGGGCTGCCCATGGTGGGTGGGGCTGGTGGTAGACATGGGTGGGAGCCTGGTGGAGGCTGCCCATGGTGGCTGGGGGGTGGGGTGGGTGGTAGACATGGGCCTGGTGGGGGCTGCCCATGGTGGCTGAGGGGTGGGGGTGGTGGTAGACATGGGTGGGAGCCTGGTGGAGGGTGCCCCACAGTGCTGGCGGGTGGGGTGGGTGGGAGACATGAGTGGGGGCCTGGTGGAGGCTGCCCATTGTGGCTTGGGGGTGGGGGTGGTGGGAGACATGGGTGGGGGCCTGGTGGAGGGTGCCCCACAGTGCTGGGGGTGGGGTGGGTGGGAGACATGAGTGGGGGCCTGGTGGAGGCTGCCCATGGTGGCTGGGGGGTGGGGGTGGTGGGAGACATGGGTGGGGGCCTGGTGGACGGTGCCCCACACTGCTGGGGGGAGGGGTGGGAGACATGAGTGGGGGCCTGGTGGAGTGTGCCCCTGCACTGCTGGGGGGGGTGGTGGGAGACATGGGTGGGAGCCTGGTGGGGGCTGCCCATGGTGACTGGGGGGTGGTGGTAGACATGGGTGGGAGCCTGGTGGAGGCTGCCCCTGCACTGCTGGGGGGTGGGGTGGGTGGGAGACATGAGTGGGGGCCTGGTGGGGGCTGCCCATGGTGGCTGGGAGGTGGGGGTGGTGGTAGACATGGGTGGGTGCCTGGTGGAGGGTGCCCCACAGTGCTGGGGGGTGGGGTGGGTGGTAGACATGATTTGGGGCCTGGTGGAGGCCACCCATGGTGGCTGGGGGGTGGGGGTGGTGGGAGACATGAGTGGGAGCCTGGTGGGGGCTGCCCATGGTGGCTGGGGGCTGGGGGTGGGTGGTAGACATGAGTGGGGGCCTGGTGGAGGCTGCCCCTGCACTGCTGGGGGTGGGGGTGATAGGGGACATGAGTGGGAGCCTGGTGGGGGCTGCCCATGGTGGCTGGGGGGTGGGGGTGGTGGTAGACATGGGTGGGAGGGTGCCCCACAGTGCTGGGGGGTGGGGTGGGAGGGAGACATGAGTGGGGGCCTGGTGGAGGCTGCCCATGGTGGCTGGGGGGTGGGGGTGGTGGGAGACATGGGTGGGGGCCTGGTGGAGGGTGCCCCACAGTGCTGGGGGGTGGGGTGGGTGGGAGACATGAGTGGGGGCCTGGTGGAGGCTGCCCATGGTGGCTGGGGGGTGGGGGTGGTGGGAGACATGGGTGGGGGCCTGGTGGAGGGTGCCCCACAGTGCTGGGGGTGGGGGTGGTGGGAGACATGGGTGGGAGCCTGGTGGAGGGTGCCCCACAGTGCTGGGGGGTGGGGTGGGTGCGAGACATGAGTGGGGGCCTGGTGGAGGCTGCCCATGGTGGCTGGGGGGTGGGGGTGGTGGGAGACATGGGTGGGAGCCTGGTGGAGGGTGCCCCACAGTGCTGGGGGGTGGGGTGGGTGGGAGACATGAGTGGGGGCCTGGTGGAGACTGCCCATGGTGGCTGGGGGGTGGGGTGGGTGGTAAACATGAGTGGGGGCCTGGTGGAGGCTGCCCATGGTGGCTGGGGGGTGGGGGTGGTGGGAGACATGAGTGGGAGCCTGGTGGGGGCTGCCCATGGTGGCTGGGGGGTGGGGGTGGGTGGTAGACATGAGTGGGGGCCTGGTGGAGGCTGCCCCTGCACTGCTGGGGGTGGGGGTGATAGGGGACATGAGTGGGAGCCTAGTGGGGGCTGCCCATGGTGGCTGGGGGGTGGGGTGGGTGGGAGACATGAGTGGGGGCCTGGTGGAGGCTGCCCCTGCACTGCTGGGGGGTGGGCGTGGTGGTAGACATGGGTGGGAGCCTGGTAGGGGCTGCCCATGGTGGCTGGGGGGTGGGGTGGGTGTCAGACATGAGTGGGGGCCTGGTGGAGGCTGCCCCTGCACTGCTGGGGGGTGGGGGTGGGTGGGAGACATGAGTGGGGGCCTTGTGAAGGCTGCCCATGGTGGCTGGGGGGTGGGGGTGGTGGGAGACATCGGTGGGGGCCTGGTGGAGGGTGCCCCACACTGCTGGGGTGGGGTGGGGGGTGGGAGATATGAGTGGGGGCCTGGTGGGGGCTGCCCATGGTGGCTGAGAGGTGGGGGTGGTGGTAGACATGGGTGGGAGCCTGGTGGAGGGTGCCCCACAGTGCTGGCGGGTGGGGTGGGTGGGAGACATGAGTGGGGGCCTGGTGGAGGCTGCCCATGGTGGCTGGGGGGTGGGGGTGGTGGGAGACATGGGTGGGGGCCTGGTGGAGGGTGTCCCACAGTGCTGGGGGGGTGGGGTGGGTGGGAGACATGAGTGGGGGCCTGGTGGAGGCTGCCCATGGTGGCTGGGGGGTGGGGGTGGTGGGAGACATGGGTGGGGGCCTGGTGGAGGGTGCCCCACACTGCTGGGGGGCGTGAGGGGTGGGAGATATGAGTGGGGGCCTGGTGGAGGGTGCCCCTGCACTGCTGGGGGGTGGGGGGGTGGGAGACATGGGTGGGAACCAGGTGGGGGCTGCCCATGGTGGCTGGGGGGTGGGGGTGGTGGTAGACATGGGTGGGAGCCTGGTGGAGGCTGCCCCTGCACTGCTGGGGGGTGGGGGTGGGTGGGAGACATGAGTGGGGGCCTGGTGGGGGCTGCCCATGGTGGGTGGGGCTGGTGGTAGACATGGGTGGGAGCCTGGTGGAGGCTGCCCATGGTGGCTGGGGGGTGGGGTGGGTGGTAGACATGGGCCTGGTGGGGGCTGCCCATGGTGGCTGAGGGGTGGGGGTGGTGGTAGACATGGGTGGGAGCCTGGTGGAGGGTGCCCCACAGTGCTGGCGGGTGGGGTGGGTGGGAGACATGAGTGGGGGCCTGGTGGAGGCTGCCCATTGTGGCTTGGGGGTGGGGGTGGTGGGAGACATGGGTGGGGGCCTGGTGGAGGGTGCCCCACAGTGCTGGGGGTGGGGTGGGTGGGAGACATGAGTGGGGGCCTGGTGGAGGCTGCCCATGGTGGCTGGGGGGTGGGGGTGGTGGGAGACATGGGTGGGGGCCTGGTGGACGGTGCCCCACACTGCTGGGGGGAGGGGTGGGAGACATGAGTGGGGGCCTGGTGGAGTGTGCCCCTGCACTGCTGGGGGGGGTGGTGGGAGACATGGGTGGGAGCCTGGTGGGGGCTGCCCATGGTGACTGGGGGGTGGTGGTAGACATGGGTGGGAGCCTGGTGGAGGCTGCCCCTGCACTGCTGGGGGTGGGGTGGGTGGGAGACATGAGTGGGGGCCTGGTGGGGGCTGCCCATGGTGGCTGGGAGGTGGGGGTGGTGGTAGACATGGGTGGGTGCCTGGTGGAGGGTGCCCCACAGTGCTGGGGGGTGGGGTGGGTGGTAGACATGATTTGGGGCCTGGTGGAGGCCACCCATGGTGGCTGGGGGGTGGGGGTGGTGGGAGACATGAGTGGGAGCCTGGTGGGGGCTGCCCATGGTGGCTGGGGGCTGGGGGTGGGTGGTAGACATGAGTGGGGGCCTGGTGGAGGCTGCCCCTGCACTGCTGGGGGTGGGGGTGATAGGGGACATGAGTGGGAGCCTGGTGGGGGCTGCCCATGGTGGCTGGGGGGTGGGGGTGGTGGTAGACATGGGTGGGAGGGTGCCCCACAGTGCTGGGGGGTGGGGTGGGAGGGAGACATGAGTGGGGGCCTGGTGGAGGCTGCCCATGGTGGCTGGGGGGTGGGGGTGGTGGGAGACATGGGTGGGGGCCTGGTGGAGGGTGCCCCACAGTGCTGGGGGGTGGGGTGGGTGGGAGACATGAGTGGGGGCCTGGTGGAGGCTGCCCATGGTGGCTGGGGGGTGGGGGTGGTGGGAGACATGGGTGGGGGCCTGGTGGAGGGTGCCCCACAGTGCTGGGGGTGGGGGTGGTGGGAGACATGGGTGGGAGCCTGGTGGAGGCTGCCCCACAGTGCTGGGGGGTGGGGTGGGTGCGAGACATGAGTGGGGGCCTGGTGGAGGCTGCCCATGGTGGCTGGGGGGTGGGGGTGGTGGGAGACATGGGTGGGAGCCTGGTGGAGGGTGCCCCACAGTGCTGGGGGGTGGGGTGGGTGGGAGACATGAGTGGGGGCCTGGTGGAGACTGCCCATGGTGGCTGGGGGGTGGGGTGGGTGGTAAACATGAGTGGGGGCCTGGTGGAGGCTGCCCATGGTGGCTGGGGGGTGGGGGTGGTGGGAGACATGAGTGGGAGCCTGGTGGGGGCTGCCCATGGTGGCTGGGGGGTGGGGGTGGGTGGTAGACATGAGTGGGGGCCTGGTGGAGGCTGCCCCTGCACTGCTGGGGGTGGGGGTGATAGGGGACATGAGTGGGAGCCTAGTGGGGGCTGCCCATGGTGGCTGGGGGGTGGGGTGGGTGGGAGACATGAGTGGGGGCCTGGTGGAGGCTGCCCCTGCACTGCTGGGGGGTGGGCGTGGTGGTAGACATGGGTGGGAGCCTGGTGGGGGCTGCCCATGGTGGCTGGGGGGTGGGGTGGGTGGGAGACATGAGTGGGGGCCTGGTGGAGGCTGCCCCTGCACTGCTGGGGGGTGGGGGTGGGTGGGAGACATGAGTGGGGGCCTGGTGAAGGCTGCCCATGGTGGCTGGGGGGTGGGGGTGGTGGGAGACATCGGTGGGGGCCTGGTGGAGGGTGCCCCACACTGCTGGGGTGGGGTGGGGGGTGGGAGATATGAGTGGGGGCCTGGTGGAGGCTGCCCATGGTGGCTGGGGGGTGGGGGTGGTGGTAGACATGGGTGGGAGCCTGGTGGGGGCTGCCCATGGTGGCTGGGGGTGGGGGTGATAGGGGACATGAGTGGGGGCCTGGTGGAGGGTGCCCCACACTGCTGGGGGGGTGGGGGGTGGGAGACATGAGCAGGTGTGCAGGGTAGTCCCCTGTTTTGTGGGCTGCCTGCAGGGGCCGTGGAGGGTGTACAGGGAACACCTGTGAGGACCCACCCAGCCTAATCGCGTGTGATTATTCCCGCGCACCCCTGTAATACATGTACCCAGCCAAATCGCGTGTGATAATTCCCGCGCACCCCTGTAATACACGTACCCAGCCAAATCGCATGTGATTATTCCCGTGCACCCCTGTAATACACGTACTCAGCCAAATCGCGTGTGATAATTCCCGCGTACCCCTGTAATACACGTACCCTGGCTAATCGCGTGTGAAACTTCCCGCGTACCTCTGTCATACACGTACCCAGCCAAATCGCGCGTGATAATTCCCGCGTACCCCTGTAATACACGTACCCTGGCTAATCGCGTGTGAAACTTCCCGCGTACCTCTGTCATACACGTACCCTGATTAATCGTGTGTAAAACTTCCCGCGTACCCCTGTAATACACTTACCCTGGCTAATCGCATGTAAAACTTCCCGCGTACCCCTGATATGAACGTTACCCGCTTTGCGTTCCTTGTTTGGCAGCCCTGTAAACTGGTCCAGGGTTAGCGCAGCCCTTTGCGATGATTAAGCGATTTTGATGGCTTTTCCTTGCGCGAGGGCGTTCTTGGGGGCGTTACTGGCGCTGCTGCAGTGTCGCTGCGATACTCTGCGCCACGGCTGGTTTGGGAGCCTAAAATCCATGAATACGCTGTGCGCGGAAATTGGTTTTGGCGCACGCGTCTGGCGCAGACAATCGCACGCGGACACTCTGCGCCAGCCGCTTGCGACACTTTTCTGCGAAATTCTATGAATTACCTATGTGTTGTCAGGATTGTTTGCTGCATTTCTGTGAAGTACTAACATTTGCAAACACAATGGGTCTGTACTGTGTGAGTAAATGTTGTCAACAATTGGTGGTAATTGAAATAGAATATTCATTGCTACATTTGCATAGCAATTTACCCCAACTATATTTGAGAATTTAAATGGTCCAGGTAGTTCTGTATCTAACTGCTTTTTTTGGAGTTTGTCTTCCTTCTTTAAAGAAGTACCTGGTTTACTTTCTCTAATTGATTCTTTTTTGTTTGTGGTACTTGATGAATTATTAGTTTCTTTTACTCTCTTTGGAGGATTTGCAGTGACGTCCTGTTGCATTTCTGTTTGATTTAGTTTTCTTTTACAACGTTTTAGTTTTTGTGGAACAGAATATGTGTTTAGATGGGGAGTGTATAGTGAGCGAAGTCTATTATATTCTAAAATGCAAGGAATATCAGCGTTTACTTTACTTGCATCAAAGTTGATTAGAAATAGACCGTCAAGTGTACGTAAGCGTGATAGTGCTACGTAGCTCATGCCTTCTTTAAAGACTGTGTTACCAATATCTATCATTGCTTTGTCTAGGGTAAGACCTTGTGATTTATGAATCGTGACTGCGTATGCAAGAGTTAGAGAAAATTGTTCTCTGCGTACATACATATCTTTGAAGAGAAGGAATCTAGCTGTTGAGCGTCCTATCCGTTTTACTTCTGAAAGTTTGTCAAAGAGTATATTGACAAACTGAATTTTGTTGTCACATGGGTATGTTTGAAAGCCAACAACTGTACCCAGTGCTCCATTAACTAGTCCTTGGTCCACGTCAAGGTTACGTTTAAGCATTACTCTGCAATTTAAGGATAATTTTAAAATCTTTTCTAAGCCTGCTGTGTTTGAGATTGATTTTTCTAAATTATTTAGTCTTGTTGTGGCTTGGTCACACATGGGTAGTGTCATACCATGTACATCTAGTTTGTCTGTGGCGCTAATTTCCATCATTGGTTGCATTTCTTTACTTAGCATGATTTCATTGAATTTGAAACAGCTTGCAAGAGTTGGCATTAAGGCCATACAATTGACATTTTTGTGGGCTAATTGTTCCATAACATCTGTAGCACATGCATTATCGCCATAAAGTGCATCAATGTGCCGGGTTTTCAATGTTGCTTCTGCTTCTTTAGAAAGTATACCAACTCTCAAACTTTTTAAAATGTTGCCATAAGTTAGATCTGCAGATTGGCGCATGTTTTCTGTTAATTCTCTGTATTGGAAATGTTGCCAAAGGTTGACATTTCCAATGCTGCCAACAGTTTTATGGCAGAGTTTGTGCCCTAATGTTTTAAAAATAGGTTCACCTTTTACTGGTGTTAATTGAAGCAGATCTCCAAAAACAATAATGTGTTTTCCTGCAAAGAGCTCTTCATAGTCTGTTTTGAGTACTTCTTGTAATCTGAGGTGAATCAAAGCTAACATCAGGTTGGAGACCATGCTCACTTCATCTATTAGTAGCATTTTCATTTGTTTCAATACTCTGCATAATTCCATTGCAGCTTCTGCAGAAAGTTTGTAATATTCTAATTTGTTCTGGTGTTCTACTGGTAATAGTAGTAATCGGTGTAATGTAACACCACCTATGTTGTAGGCAGCTAAACCTGTGGGGGCAGTGACAACAGCTGACAGTTTGTTGTTTGTCAATTGTTGAAGGAACTTACTAATGATTTTGATTAGGAATGTTTTGCCAGAACCAGCTTCACCACTGACGTACAGTAGTATAGGTTTATAATTATGACAGGAACATTCTTTATTTTCATGTTTTACACCATGTGCAATTTGTTTTGTTACTTCTTGAAAAATGCTACTTTGCTCATTGTTTAGTTTTGACTGTAGTATAGTTAAGTCTTCCTTATCTTCATACTGACACATGGTGTTTTCTACTTCTATCATAGCTAATTCTGCCTCATTTGTTATTAGTGGTTCTCCCAGTGGTTCTTGGCTTCCTGTTACAGAAGGTTGACTACTGTCAGGAGTATCCTTATCTAGTTGGGCTTGGAGTTCTTCTTCATGTTGCTGTTCATTGTGCAACATTGTTTTGTACTGTGTAAAGTTTACATCAGTTATAGTGCTTTCATTTGCTTTGAAAGCATCCTCATATGAGTCATAGTTATCTAGTAATTGTTCTTCTTTTCTCCATGGTTTGAAGAGTTGTAGCAGGGACATGTAATATACTTCTTTATGTTGAGGAGTCTTCAATGACAATTTGATATGATTAATTAAATTTGGTTTACTGAGTTTAACTAAGCTGCCTTCACAGTCTGTCTCTCTATACTTACATTTTTTTTCATCAGGTTTCATATTATTTTTGTATGTGTAGTTTTGGGCTATTTGGTATAGACACATGTTTTCCAAAGTATTACTTCTGTTTGGGTAGTATGTGTCCAATAAATTGTTTTTTAAAATGTCTTGGCTGTTGGGATCATGTTTGGCTATTGTTTCTATATCTTCATATGATTTTAGAACTCTTTTTCTAGATTTAGCTGGACCAAGACTTAGCCATACTATATTTTCAGATTTACCATACAATGAAGTACCAGTGAAACGATCAGCTGCTTCATAAGATCCACATTCTCTATGGGTGAGCATTTTTATGCCCAAGCTGTATAATTTCTGAGATACTGTTTGATCTGATGACAGGTCATTCTGTCTTTTCTGCTTTAGTTAAGTATGCTGTGACATATCGTGCAACTGCAGTAGAATTGTCTGCAATGTACTGCACATCTATGTTTGCATTCCATAAGTGGGCAATGATTGCATTATAATCATTGATATATTTTTCTTCTTCTTTTCTTTTTATGTAATATGTATTTTTAGGTGACTTACCTTTAACACTATGTCTAACTGAAGACATGAGGTTGTTTACTTGACCTGTATTTTTAACTGGTCTAGGGAAACCAAATCGGCATTTGGTGTAGTATTTGCCTTTGTTTTTGTATTTGCTACGACAATATTTTCCACATTTGTGTCTTTGAAATTGTAAAATTTGTGCACGAAGATCACTATTTGTGGCTTCTGATGGAATTTCACAAGTGACATATTTTTCAATAAACTGTAAAACAGTGGCATCACTGTCTTGACCATATTTAGGAGCATCTTTAATCCATAAAAGCATGTGGATATGTGGTGCTCCTCTGGCTTGGTATTCTTTTCTCCAAAAGAAGTGTTGCACTTCTCCAAGGGGAGGAACAGTTTTATTACAAATAAAATGTAGCATAGCAATGAAGCGATGGTGAAAATATCTTGAAACATTAACAGGATCCAAAGAACAAAGTTCTCCAGGTGTTAGAATATCTATGTTTGTTTTGTTTTTATTTGATATGCGTAAGAAATCATGTAAATCTTCCCATGCATATTCTGCACAACTTAATGTAACAAACCAAGTGGGTGGGCCAAGGTTTCTGATCATACAACGTACATCTCCATGACGTCGAAACCAGTACTCTTTAGTACCATGCATATTTGCTAATAGATTTGTAATATTTGATTGTAAAACCTCATCCTTTTGTTGCACTTTCTCTAATAATTGTGTATCTGTCATATTTTGAAAGTGTGATCCTGATTTTAATATGTGTGCAACTCCGTAACATAAAGTTGCTAGTTCACTTTCAAAGAGTAGGTGGAATATGTATTCCACATTTTGTCTAAATCTGGGATCTTCAGAATACATCCGTAATGAGCGGTATTCTGAAGCTGATATTTGAATAGGTCTATCATCATACCTTCCTCCTTTGCCAGGAAAAAAGAGTAGAGGAAAAGCACGTGCTTCTATACTTTTTTCCCATATACTGATTGGCGATCCTTTTGTTTGACGCATTTGGTAAGTTTCTAGTACATCTTGTACGGTGTCATTACAGTGCAAAGGATGAATTGTATAATGGTCTAAAGTATTTGATATTGTAGCAGGATCTAGTAGCTCAAATTGACCGGCTTCTTGTGTTTCTTGAATTATTTCAGTTGTATCTTTCAAGTTTTCTTCAATATTAATTTCTTTGTAATATTCATTATTCTCTTTAAGATATTGGAAGGATTGTCTAACTTTATATAAATCTACCAGCTGTTGCCATATTTTTTTGTCTTTTGTAGGTACTCCATTTACTAATATAATTAAAGATTGCTGCATTGGACGTTGCACTCCTAGAATATGCACATTTTCTTTTAGATTTAATGGTAAATAAACTACTTTTCCACGAATGCCTTTTACCAATTCAGAGGGAGGTAATTTTGCTGTTTTTGGTGGAAGGCGTATTATTGCTTAAAATGGGTGTACTGTTTGAATTATGATGCTCTCATATAAATTAAGTTGTTGTAGAGGTTTTGGTACTGGGTATAATTCCAAATTATTTGTGATAGAACGTGAAGGAGTTTGGTTGTTGTCAAGGTTTGTAGTGTAATAACTGCAAAGTATTAAGGGCTCAGTTATTTCATATTTGTTTTCTGCTAGAAGGTAGAGAGCTAATTCAAACCATTTAGAATCTTCATTGTCTTCTATTTTGTATGATAGGTCCACAGTTTTTGTGTTACTTTTATAAAAAATTCTACAGCAACATACACATACATGGTTTGGTACTTCAGCTGATGTACTTTTAAATTTTAGTATTTCTTTTTTGTATGTGTTTAGCAAAAGGTTGCCATGTGTAGAATTGTTGCTTAATTGGTTTAAAGCTATTTCATTCTGTAAATGGCTTTCACTTCCAAAATATTTTTTCTGGATATAGTGAATTTCTTCAAGTAGGTCTTTTGCTGTACCATGTAGAAGAATGTTATTTAACTTTGCTAGTGCTAAAGCAGGACTTTTAGCATAGTACAGTTTATAGACTAGATTTCTTATAGTTGAATGATGTGTTGATATCCTTTTGATATCATGGAAAGTGGTTTTACAAGTAGGTCCTGTAATGCAGGCCAATGAATGTCCTTGTAGTCCTGTGTACTTGCGCACTGGACAGGTTTCTATATTTTGCAGTAATTTAATTTTGATTTTGTCTTTGCTTTTTACATATTTATTGAGGAATTGGTGTAAAGATTTGAAACATTGTTTGGGAATGTTACACATTGACGTGCATGGCCATTTGTACACTAGACGTTCTGATTCAGTTGAATGGAGGGGTAATTCTAAGTTTTCAGGGCATATTTTTGTAAGGAGTACTTCTTGTTCCATTATGGTATTATTCATTTTTTCATAACCTCGACCACTGCTATTTATGGCAATTGTATTTGTTTGCTTTTGTTTGTACTCTTCTTCATTAAAATATGGTTCTGTGCTCGTAGTGTGATTCCATTCACCTCCGCAGATACTTAAGAAGTTCTTTCTGTGACATTTTGCTTATTGAGAAGTCTTTTTTGTAATTTAGTTATTAGTTTTGTTAGTGGTTTCATTTTGTTTAACAGTAAAATAAATAAATTTCTTTTGAGAAGAATTGCACTGTCCATCAATGCTTCTAAGATTAATTTCCTACGATAGGTTTTAAGCTTTGAACCTGATTTCTCTCCTGTTTTTATAAGATTTTGAAGGACTTTGTGACGGTATATTTTGGCTAAAATACTTTTCTTGGTATGCTTACTTTGCACTATATTAAAATTTGAAGAAGTAGTTTTATCTGTACTGATAGCTGATTTTCTGTTAATTGTTTTTTGGTATGTTTTACATTTTGATAGAGGAAGCGAAGTTGTACTTGAAACTTCTTGTGTTTCACTAAATGATTGTATTAGCTGTTTTGTTTGAACTTTTTTTACAAATTCTGCTAGAGATGGATGCTTATGTTGGACACCTTTATTTTCATTTGCTCTAATTTTGCGTTGCTTTCTACGGAGTTGTCTTTTGGTAGGCATTCTTTAGGGTCTGTTGAAAAAAATAAAGAAGATATGGGTTGGGGTGTTCTGGAATGTATGTGTGCTGTGTTCATGAGTGTTTGAGTAAGATGATAAAGATGTATGTAATGGTGTGTGATTGTGCATTGGGAACTAAAACTAGTAGGGATAGGTATTCTTGAATTTATGTGTTACTAAACTGGGGTTCAGATGACAAAAAAAAGTAAGCTAGTGGTGTGGAAAAGTACAAATAGTAAATCTAATGTATACAATTAAAACAGTTGTTTGTTCTATAATATGAAAATTGTAGTGGTTCATTAGGCTAATTTGTGTGTCCAAAAATAGAAATTTGTGGGCCATTCTGGTTGTAAATCGCTGTTTAAGACATGGACATTTTTGGACAAAATGGTACAAAATCTCTATTTTAAGAAACCAAAATAGCTCGTATTAATGTTATAGTATATTTGATTAATAATATAAATATTATGGTGATATTTTACTTACTTTTTTTTAAATTAACAGGTAACTTCTTAGTTTTTCTTTCTTCTTCGAAATCGGCTGCTTCTTTTCAGGAAACTGGTCTTCACTGCAACTGTAAAAGCTTCAAATTAGTAACTTTGATTGTATATAGCACTGTTTCTAATTTAGATATTGATTGTTTTTAATTGAAATCCTCAGTGCCTTCTGTAAAACCATTAAACTAATTTATTTACATAAGATACATTGCATCAGTTCAGTACATATGATATGTTCTTAATGAACAAATTGTATTGAATGACTAACTGTAGCAAAAATAAAATATCTTTACTATTTCTTGTGAAATGTATAATATATTAGTGAATACCACTATTTCTGTAAGTAAACTGTTCTAGGTAATAGCACCTCAATGTCATGTCTAATTTAAAGTAATTAAGTAAATAAATAAATAAAAACAAAAAATATGAAATTGTATAAGTATTTTTATAAAGGTTTAAACATAGATTGTGTTTGCATGCAATTTTGTTTGAATATATGTAGTCCATATATTTCATTTAAAAAATGTTAGTTTAACATGATTTGAGTGTGTGTGTATAAAGAAAGTAAAAAGTATAAAGGTGTATAAGTGATAGTTGATTTTAGGAAATTGAAAAAAGTACAGTAAATTCATTTTACAGATTTTACAAGGTAAAAGTCTGTTTGAAAATGTGTTCATCTACCATAACTCTCAACTCACACGCTTTTGGCGGGTGTCACACGCCTTGTAAAGGGCAGACTCACCCGCCAAGCCTCCTGCACACCCAAAAGCAAAATCGGGTGATTTCACCCACCTGTAAAACAAAAATGGTTGAGAGCTATGTCATCTACTATACAGAAAATATGCATACCTGAAGTTTGTGTTCATGCATATGGATATGCATGGAGCTGCAAGTAGAAATCTTGAAGACTTGTACAGTATTTCTGGTAGATGCTGCTTGCCAATGATATGACACTTGTACTCAGAGAGATTCAGAGTACATTTGCAGTGCTGATCTATGATGATGCAGTTAGATGTAGAGGTCTTGAATGTGATTGGTGCATGGTCATGTGATTTTTGAGGTACATCCAATGAGGGAATGGCAGAGAGAGTGTAGTGGAAATGGTAGAAGGGCTGTTCATGTTACGATATGTCCGCGGACATGGCGGTAGTTCGGGGACATCGGGAGTTACATCCGGGGATTTTTGGGTTCAGAAGTCATGCAAATGAGAATAAGCACTGAAAGGGATTGGTCAGGAAAGTTTGGTGGGTGTGTTGTGCCAGGAGAGATTTTCTCAGATACTCTTTTTGCTGAGAGAACAAAAGATAGCTATGGCTGTGTGTTTCAGAAAACAGATTGTTTGGATTTTAGGAGATTCGTGGATACATTGGTTGAAGGTGCATGCAGAAAGCTGTGGAGTAGCTGTAGATCTTGGATTCCCACATGTGGAAGTACACTGGCATGGAGTACGTGGAATGAAGTGGTTGGACTTGCTACCTCTCTATGCTACTTTGGAGACAGAGCAACATCCAGACATAATTGTAATTCATTGTGGAGGGAACAGTTTAGGACATGTGACTGGAATTTCTTTGCAATTTGCTATGAAAGAAGGACTGAGGAAGGTTATGGACATGTTTCCTAATTCTCAAGTGATATTTTCACGGATTGCGCAGAGACAAATGTGCTTCGTTCTTCTTCATTTGGTCCACAAATGGAAAAAGCAAGGCGCAATGTTAATAAGGCTGTTTGTGGCTTTCTAAGAGATTTTGGCATGTCTTCTTTTCACAATGAAAATATTATGTTTTGTAGTACATATATTTTTCGCAGAGATGGAGTCCATCTTACTTATGCTGGCAATCAGATTTTTCTGAGAAATGTACAAAATGCATTGCGACCTTTTTTGGAATTACAACAACGATTTTGAAGTAGATGTTAAGCATTTACAATTTTTGACTTACAAACACCACCCAAAGGCTCTTTTCAGAGCCACCACTTCTTTCCAGAGAAAATTACAATGTTTGTGATGGAGTAGCAACCCAATTTTTTCAATGTTCGCGAACTGTCAGCTGACTTCTAAAAAATACAAAGAGCCCTGCTTCATTTATTTTCACTTCTATTTTTTAACTGGGAAAGGCGGCTCTGAAAAGAGCCTTATTTTTTTTTTATTTTTGTAATTTTGTATTTTTTTTGGTTTTTCAGACACGACACACTAGGAGAGGAGGGTAAAGGAGGGTAAAGGGGGGGCACCAACCACAGGGATAAGAAAGGGCGAGCTGAGAGAGGAAGATGTAGAGTGGGTTTTATTTGGGTAGTGAGCAGGTCTTCTCGTGCTCTGAGACGATAGTCTCAAAAGCAATCCGAAGTCGCTCCCCCCTGCAGAGTACTGTGTCACAGTACATACATACAACTGTGACCCTTGAAAGGTAAGGGTCATCAGCATTCTGTATGGCCTGTGAGGCAGCTTGAGAAAGACGCTGTCCCACAGAGGTGGTCCTTGTGGTGACAGGATCAGAAACAGAGGATGAAGTAGAGGAAATCAACCTGCTACGTTCTTCGCAAGGTACAACCCTGCGAATAGCCCCAGAGTGAAATGACCTCAGGTGTCGCTTCATAGTAGTGGTCCCAAAGCTGTAGTTACCGTGCTTCCCGCGACTGAGTATCATTTTGCACTCATTGCAGGTAACATGGTCCGCACGAGCCTTAGGACCATTCCCATGAATGGTAAATAACCGCCACACCCAAGACTCACGCCTAGTGCGGGTAGTAGGGATTTCCTCTACCTCATTCTCATCATCCTCTTCTTCCTCCTCCGCATCCTCAGTCCTGTTCCCCTCTTCAGGCCCTTGGGGAGGTGGTGGTGGTGGAGGGGGTGGTGGTGGTGCTGAAGCAGGTGCAGCACCAAGTGGCAGTTCAGCAGCCAAGGATGCCATGTCGATGATGGTGTAGTCTGCAGGTGGCAGCAAAAATCACTGTGTTCTGAAGAATAGCCAGAAACACAATGGGAATAAGCTATTGGGCGTGGTCTTTTATAGGGGTGCTTGTGCGCGGTCCGCGGACATGCGCACTGTGCGCGGACAGATCGAACACAAAAAAAGGATCAAAAAGTTTCAAAAGGTATATAGAAACTCAAGATTGCTATGTGGGACTTGTGGCATGGTGAGATTTTATTGAAAAATATTATGGATTAACTGAAAATGTACTTTTAAATTGTTCGGGGACACGAACAGTGTCCGCATTTCAGGACACACGATGAGCGTGGGCGCCGTCATATGATCTGTTTGCGAACTAGTCTGCGAAGGAAGCGCCTGTCCGCAGGACACCAAGTGCACGGAGATTGGTTAGCGCATGCGCATTGATGTCCTACGGACACTGTTCGGGTTCTGAAGTAATTAAAAGTGCGTCACACGTGAAACGAACATTTCAGGACACCGCGTGTGTTCTTAGAACAGTTTAAACTTGGTAGCGAACAGTAAGGACAGATATAGTGTTCTTCAGGACACGTGTAATTTAGTTTATGTACAAACATTTCAGGACACCAATTGTGTTCTTAGAACACTTTCAATTGGGTAGCGAACACTACGAACAGTTGTACTGTTGTTCAGGACACATCATTTCCATTTATTTACGAACATTTCAGGACACCAATTGTGTTCTTAGGACAGTTTTAAGTTGATAGTGAACATTACGGACAGATATAGTGTTCTTTAGAACACTTTAATTTGTGTTTCTTTACGAACATTTCAGGACACTACGAGTGTTCTTAGAACATTTTGAACTTGCATGAGAACATTACGGACAGTTGTAGTGTCCTCAGGAGTTACATTTTTGTTTCTTTACGAACATTTCCGAACAACTGCGGTGTCCGTGGACACCTAAATTGGTTTTATCACAAGGAACTGAAAGTAATTACAACACAATATAAGAAAAGTAACTTTATTTCATATATATATACAATTATGACTGGGAAGGTGGGGCAGAAACGGAAACAAAAACAGGAGAATTAGGGATTTCTAGATAACTGGGATCAGGTGAAGAAGGGAAGGAAATCTCATCGAAACGCTTTGGTCCATAGACAGGGTTTGGGGTGGTTAACTGTGTGGGATAGGGTGAGGGGGGACAAGTGCAGGTTGGACAATGGTGTGCTGTTGGGGGTTTCACATAATTTTCCACAAAGTTTTTCAAATCCATAACATTTTGCATAAGGTCGTCCATTTTTTGATTAATCTGCTGTAGAGTGATATCCTCTGATTGTTGTTGTGAGATGCTTGGAATTTTTGTATGGTCTGTAATTAAAAAAAAAGTATATGTTAAATGTATACAAAATAATATTCATTAATTGGTTTATATAGTAATGTGTGTACCATTAGGTGGACTATTTTCTAACATTTCCTCTCATGGGAAATGCTCCTCTAGCCAGTCGAGAGTACTACACATTACTGTGAGAAAACAAAAAAGTAATATTTTTTTTTTTCTAATATAGAAAGTTTATAAATATATGAGTAAAAAGAAGTGCACTTACTATGTCTGGTGAGATATGTAAGCAGTAGTGTATACGTCTGGTCTTGCTGTTGGTTGTGGAGCGTCTGTGAGGTAATTATGGTGGAAGCCACTTTATCTTCTTTTGGTATATTCCATTTTAAAAACATATTGTATTTACATGAATGGTTAGTGTGTTACATATATGGGTAACATTTTTTAAGTATTACTACATATACTTTGTATGTGTGCTGCTTTGTGAATTTGTTAAATGTTCCTATGTTATGATATAACTATTACACATACCTCCCCAGAGTTTTTAGGTGGTGGTACTGTTGTCATCAATGACATTTGTGATGTCATCTTTGATGTCCTGGGTGTTAGTCTTAGCAGTGCACGGTGGTGGCGCGAGTTATGGTTGCTTAGCTTACCATAACTGGTGAATTTCAAGGGTTTTTCGGTTTTACTTGGAACCATAACGTCCCTTTAACAAAGTTTTTTCACTGAATTTCATAGGTTTTTAGTAGCGCAACTTAACCATAACGTCCCTTTAACAACGTTTTTTTACTGAATATATATATATATATATATATATATATATATCACTTTTATGAATATGAACAATATCTAAATATCACACTTATTAATATTATACAATGATCAGCAATGGGTGATATCACAACAATCAACAATCTCTTTAATCAATAGGAGTATGGGTGAGAAGAAAAATGTAGCAGAGAATAAAACTTTGTGTAGGTTCAATGAAATGCAATGATATGAAATTAATGGAGCACAGAAATGAAACTTGATATGAATTCAATCAAAGACAATGTAATCACTCTTTCCCCCTGTTACTACTCAATCCCCCCTAATATGCAATATGAAGAGATGGAATGAGGGCATACAGGTTTCAGGAATATACAATCAACAAATACAAGTTCAATCCCAATTCCCCCAGCAAGTTTAGAGAACAGGAATGATTTTAAACAGGTCAAATTCTTTTGAATGTGATTTGAAATGAATGGGAAAAATGCTAAATGGATTTTAATTCGCTAAATTGTATTCATAACTAGTGGCAGCTGCTTTGGATAGGTTCAGGTAGACACTAGCAATGATGTTTGAATGACTGGCAGATAGAAAACTTTTTAGCGAGTGAGAAATGCGAGTATAGGAAAACTATAAGGAGGTGGAGTGCGCTTCTTAATTCGTCTGAAAGCTGAGGAGGTTAGCTTCAATTTGACATTTACTTTTCGTTCCTAGCATGTACGGTTCACAAGTTACAGAGGTTTTAGTAAAGGTCGATTTTTCTCAGAAAAGAGTCAAGATTTCAAATGAAAGATGTGCTTTTGGAAATTAGGAACAAAGATTTCTTAACACTAGGGAGTCTATGGAGCCACTAGCTACACAATAGCACAGCCACCGATCCAGGGGCACCCCCAGATGGTTTCTATCTGCCAAGACGCTTGCCTTTCTCCAGCAAATATACATTAGCGCAAAGATGATTATCACTACAATTATCACAGGATTATATGGATTAGAGAAGGATTCAGGATAGACAAAAGAGATTCTACGATGCAGTTCTGGATATGTTGGAATGGGTTGCATAGGATTACTTAAAACTAAGAGATGGCTATGGACAGTTATATGCTAAATACTCACAATTATGGCTTTGGAATGGAATAGGCCCGTCAGAGCTGGTCAAAGGTTTGGACTGGAATTTGCTCGCCACCGGACAGGTCTCAGGCGCTTGGTTCTGCTCTCAGCAAGGCACTCTGGTCTCTGAGCGGCCTCTGGTTCTGGACCTGATGGGTTGGTTCTGGATTACAGCTCTGCTCTACTGGTTTGGATCTCTGGGTTCTAGCAAGGGTGGTGCCCCTCGGAGGTTTGGGGTTAAATCAAGTTGCAAGATTTTAAAGGCTAGCTGAGAAGGGTTCAGCTTTTTTGGGTTGGGCCTTCTGCTTCAGGGTTCTGGAGTCTGGATAGTTCTGGAGTCTGGATAGTTCTGGATCTGGATTGTCCTTCAGAGCGCTTCGCCAGTAGATCAGTGATGGGTGAATGTGTGTGTCTCTGTACCCTCAACAGTCCCTATTCATGTATTTCCCAAAGGGTTGGGGAGGCTGATTATACTAAGCCCACCCTCTAGGAAACTGATTGGTCTCAGTATTTCCTCTCTCCTGATTTGAGAAGGAAACAGTGTGTCATGATGTGTCATAGTGACACTGTGTTTATAGTCCAGAGAAAAACCCTCCCCTTTATTTCTATCCAGTAAATCTATTTTTCATAAAAAACATATTCACACTAATACCAACTTGCTAAGATTACATATTTACATCCCAAATTAAATAAGGCACGCATCCGTCAAAGTCTCATCTTCTGGAGAGCTTCGGTTCACAAATGACAGTTTTTCACACTTTTGGTCAGTTACTCAGTGTCAGTTCTGTACCAATTTTTTTCCCATATATGCACATACCATCTGGCCATATTCCTGTAAAGTTTCATATTTTTAACATTATCACAACTGCTACAAAGTCCACGTTTTGATAATTCTGTCTCTGAATATCGCACAAGTTCCAGAGTAGTTTCTACTTGTGAGCAACATTTTCATTTTAATAACCTCTAAATTCCATATTTTTACCAGTTCAGCACAATTTTCTATAAGTCTTTTTCAAAAAGATATTGTCCGTGCTTTCTGAATAAACAAAACTACTTGTCTCCGCCTCCAAGGTCTTGGCTGGGCTAGAGAGCAGTCCCAGGCCTCTCTGACTGTGGCATCTGGTTTCAGCCTACACCCGAATTAGCATTTCCTTTGAGTCAAAGGGAGTCTTTTGTCTCCTAGCAGAGCAACAGGCCAAAGTGCTCCTCCCTTTTCATTTCACACCTCCCTGCCAGTTACTTAGCAGAGAGCAGGGGAAAAGATTCCTTTGTTTGGGAGAAGGTGTGGAATGTCTTTGAAGCCCAGTCAAGCTGGTTTTAACTTTTAACACAATGGGCCTCATTACACGGTGTGCGGTAAAAATCGCAAAATACCGGCATGGCGCTATTAACGTGTCCGCCCTTGCAAGAGGGCGCTAATAGCGTACCATTACGAATACGCGGACACGAGCATAGCGCCATGCTGGTAATGACCCTACCGCCATGCCGCTAAAGTCCCCAAAAAGTTCCTTACCGGCTTCGAAGAAAGTGCAGATAGCACCTCCGCCCTCACGCCACTTGCAAATAGCGGTCACCGCTATTAGCGGTGACCGTTAAATTGCGGAACCGGAAATAGCGTAATCGCACAGGAATGGGAAGGAGCATGGCGGCCATCTATAAAAACACAATCCATTGCCATCCTCTGCCCCCTGGACCTGTTTTGAGTAGTTTGCAATTGGAAATCCACAGGGACACCCTTGACATGCCTAAGGCTGTTAAAACAACCACGACCGACAGCGAAAGGAAAAGTTTACCACAGAGGAGCTAATAATGCTCACACAGACCCTTTCTGATAATGCCGCCGTGGTCTTTGCGGGCAACATGCGTCGGGAGACCCTCATCCGAAAGAAGGCAATCTGGGCAGAGGTTGCCCTGAAAGTTAGTGCTATGGGCACCACCACCCGCAATGTGCATGAGTGCAGAAAGCGGTGGGATGATCTCCACCTCTGGGTCAGAAGCATCCTGTCGGCAAACCACATCATTGCCACAGCAGGTGGATCTGATTCGCCAATCAAATTAAAGGAGTGGGAAGAGACCTGCGCCAACCTCATTGGAGTGGAATCGATAGAGGGAGTCGGGACAATGGAGCATGGCGTGGCTATCACTTCAGATGGAGGTGAGTGTACACATGAAAGTATGCAATGTGAATCTACATGTCCCCCCAAATGTGAGCCCAGAATCACCTCATGGATGCCCAAACATCCACAGATGCATACAACCCTGGCCATGTCAGTGTCAAACCCAAACACACACACATGCACACATCACCAGAGACAAGTGCCACACACAACCATGCATGGGTGAGCCGCCACTGAACCGACACATCACCTGCATCCTTACCAATGAAGTCCAAATGCCCACAACTGCATTATTGATGTATACTGCATTAAGTACATAGGACCATTACCAATGTCATCCCCTCTTTGTCCCCCACAGGCTCACATACAGACAGTGAGGATGCTGGTACTGCATCTCAGGCACCCCCTGAGAGTAAAAAATCAAGGGCGCAGGACACAGAGGACACCCCCACGACATCAAGGGGCAGAGGTAGAAGGGTCCACATGCAGAGTGGCAAACATCGGTGGCGCCCCACTGCCAAGATGCAACTGCCCACACCGCCCACAACTGCCCCACCTCCTGAGGTGAACCCACCACCACAGATCCCAGCCACGGAGGTCCCACCCTCAGCTGCAACTAGTTCCGCAGGAGAGGCGGCAGACACTGCACCACTCTCAGCTGTGGAGGAACCAACAGATTTCAACATGGAGATGCACACCCCATCCCCCCCTGCAACCCCTGAGGCATCACCACAGCAGACACCTGGGTCTCCAGTGTCCCTGGCGAGGACAACATGGGTGGGTTCAGTAGTCCACCGGTGGCTTCACCTGTTGACCTGGTTGCATCAGAAGGCGCAGCAGCCACACCACCAGAATGCAACAGTGCCCTCAACCTGGCCAGCATCAGCCAGTGCCAACAGGAAATAACTGTGCTGGTTGGGCAGCATGTTGAGGAGGCTACCCGTCTCAGGGCGGAGATTACAGATACAGCCAGGCACTCCAGGGAGGCGATGGAGGCCTGCACCAACAGGCTGTGTGGGGAGATTGTCCAATTTAGGGAGGTCCTCACACGGATAGCGGACGCAATGGACCGCCAGTACCCACCACCACCACAATCAGGACAGTCAGCCACTTCCTCATCCGCCAGTTCGAAGCAGACAAGCCCACTCCGCCGCTCCTCATGCACCACCAGGCGCACAACTAGCCAGCCTCCTAATGCTGGTGGTGGCACTGGCAAATAGGGACTGCATGGTCAAGCTTCCGCGTGTATAGCTGGTCGACAACATTGTGCCAGACACATAAGGAACTGTTGTGGGGGGAGGGGGGAAAGTTGTTTTTGGGCTGTTGTGGGGGGAGAGGGGAAGGGTGGTGGGATGTTTCGGGACATGCACTTTTACATCTTTACATCTCTTAATAAACTGGTGTTTGATCCATACACAGGCTTGAACTCCTTCATTGTGTATGTGTGCTTTATTGGCGACAGGGTCCATTGTGCGCTTCCAAACAGACACCAGTGCATAACTACCCATATTCATTCCTACAGAAAGAAAAATTGTAACTCAGAATATTTGGTTGATCAGATGCTGTCTCACAGCACGTCCCTCCGGGCCATCCCATCTTGCATGACCTGCATCCCCGTCAACTCCATCCTCATCTCCATCATTATCCTCATCAGGTGCTTCTATTTCTACGTCAGGAGGCAGTGGCACATTCCGTCTGATACACATATTGTGCAGCATGACACATGCCATGGTGATCTTGGCCACCTTCTCATGGCCATACAGGAGAGCTCCACCAGACCTGCTAATGCACCTAAACCGTGTCTTCAAATGGCCAAAAGTCTGCTTGATCACGACACGGGTATGGTATGTGCACGATTGTAGTCCTCCTTGTGCCTGTTCTGTGGGTTCCGTACAGGGGTAAGCAGCCACCTCTTCAGGGGATAGCCGTCATCACCTGTATGGGTGGCTGAATGGGGTCTGGTTACTGTTCACCTCAAGAGCGGCCTGTTCATATCACACAAATTGACTTTGCATTGTGATTGAAGTCCACAATTAACAGCATGCATGGAGACAGTCTGTGTGACTGCAACATGCAAAGTTGTGCTCGACCCTGCAAGTGAACATGCCCCATTAATGCCTCCTAAAGTAATTGACATGTCCTGGGTGAGGCCAGGTCTTACATGTCCCTGGGCCCAGGCAGAATTGTTACCACACTGCTAGTGTACGGCCATTCAAACATTTATGTTGCCATGCCGAGAGGCATCACTTCAGTGGTGCTATAGGTGCGTGGTCCAATGCCATTGGTAGGGGTGATCCCTTTGCATGCACTCAAGGGCACATTGCATTATTGTGGTTGTGCAGCGCTGATTCAGTATGACTGTCTTGACGGCATGTAGGAGATTTGTGTATTTTGTGGTGTTGAATGTTGTGCAATGTGGATGTGGATGGATGTTTAATGTTTATAGACCTAGATTTTTAGCTATGTTGTGTAGCTTATAGTTGCATGTCGGTTCATCTCAGGTAGATTGCGGCCTTCACAGATGGACATTGGTGTACATGTGTATCTCCCCCCCCCCAATCACACCCATTTGGAGTATGTATCTCTCCCACCCAATCACACCCAGTTGGAGTATGTATCTCTCCCCCCAATCACACCCAGTTGGAGTATGTATCTCTACCCCACCCTTCACACTGCCATGTGCTTGCCCTGCTACTCACCAAGTAGCCACGAACGTTGTCCGGCTTGTCGCTCCATGTAACGTGGGATGGTTGAGTTCCGCAGGACCACGGAATCATGGGTTGATCCGGGGAAACGGGCACAACAATGTGTGATTATCTTGTTGGCGTCACATACCATTTGGACATTGATGGAGTGGAATTGCTTCCTGTTTCGGTAGACAACTTCATTGTGATGTGGGACCACCAATTCCACATGGGTACAGTCGATGGCACCAATGCAACTTGGGATGCCTCCCAGTGCATAGAAGCCAAATTTGGTGTTTGCAATCACCTAGGCAGTCCGTGGCATGAATATGTGTTCAGGTGCATGCCTCAGGAGGGCATCGAGTACCTGGTTCAGCGTGCGTGAAAATACTGGTTGTGAGATGCCATGCATGTGCCCCACTGTATGCTGGTAGGTGCCTGTGGCCAGGAAGTGGAGCACGGTCACCACCTTTAGTAGAGGGGGGATGGTAGTTCTGATGTCTATGAGGCTCACAATGTCATCATGTATCATGTCCACGATGCTGGTGATGGTATCCCGGTCCAGACGGTACAGGGTGTGTATCTGCTCAGGGGTTAGGTTAAATGGACTGGCTCTGATCCTGGGGATTGGTGGCTGCCTCTGTGGTATGACTAGGTGCCATGGTGGTGCTTGCTGTTCCTGTCTTGCCCTCCTCCTCATCCTCCTCTTCCTGCGTCTCCTCTGTGCTGCCTGTTGTTGCTGCTGCTGCACTGCAATCATGTCCTCCAGCCCATGTAATGCTGCTAGTATTAGGACCATCTTGGTGTGGGAAGGGGTGTGTGAAGGGGTGTGGTGTGCTCCTTTTGTGCTGCAACAGTCTCTATTGCCTCCACCTGTGCTGATTGTGTCCACCTGTGGCAGGTGGGAACACTGCTCCGTTCTCTTAACGGGTGGTTCGCGATGCCGATATTAGTGCCATGGCGGTAAGGGATTAGGGGAGCTTTACCATGCCGCTATTTGCATGTCCGCTTGGCTTGTGATGGTGTGCTATTAGCGGTATGGTGTTATTTACGGGATGGAGGGTCGCGCGCACGAGGACTGGCCGCTATTAGTGGCACCGTACTTAGCGGTGCCGCTAATAGCAGTGAGCCGGGTCGTAATTGCCATGGGGATTTAACATTACCGGTATTTCATTACCGGTAACGTTAAATCCCTACAGCATACCGTGTAATGAGGCCCAATGTTTAAAATAGTCTTGTCCTAAAATACAAATTACATTTTTAACACATATATCCACCAATCTCTTAATGCCAGCCTTTTTAAAATATAGTTTTGAATTGTATCCACGTCTATTGCTTCTGATAGCAAGCCTTTGCTTTTCATACTTTGATTTCAATGTACCAGTTTAAATTGACAGGTTAAGTAAACGCCAGCCTCTGACACAGGCGAGTAGCGTTACTGCGCCCATTTTTGACATATTCTTCTAAGCAAGCATCTTCAAATGTGGATTTTATTCTGATAAATATGTTTCTGCTGACATTGTGCTTAGGTGATTTCTTTATATACAGTGATGTTTAACACCCAACAAGGAGGTTGGATCCCTTGTGATGTTTGGGAACCATGATTTTTGCACTTTCCACAGTCAAGGAAAAACAGATTTTTAAACAGATCTGTGTTTCTCTTGCAATGCAGGACTGCTTTTTCAAATAGTTTCATTTTCCTCTGTGGGCAGCCAAATGATGGGTTTTGGCAGTGGTCTTCTGTGTTGCCACTGACATAGGCAAAAGTGGATTGGCGGCCTATTTTTCCGGTTTGCCTTGCGCACTTTTGGGTGATTTTAGCAGCATAATGCTTTCCAGCGGCCATTCTGAGGTTTCTGATGCAAGCAGTGCACAGTAATGTTGCAGGGCATGGACTAGTGGATTAAAACACCCCACAAGCGGCAAATATACAGTTCTACATGGTACCACAATTACTATTAGATCTCATAAAAGTGCATCAATTGTACGGTTAAATGTCATACAAATCAGTTTGTAAAGGAAACCAGCAATAGATAAAAGAGGAAAGCAGTTGATTAGAACAATTGGCAGAATACTGGCCCAGCTACCTAGACACAGTTCTGTGTGGAGATCCCCCCATCTGGGCAACCTGTGGCATAAAGATATATCACAAGCCCAGTCCATATATTGTTCACAGTAGTCTTCCTTATGGTTCAGCAACCCCAAAGTACCTGGTGTTGTAGAGTTCGTCGTCGGGAAATCGACGGCCCTTCTGGAGTCCCCTCCCTTTAAGGCAGGAGTCACGGGTCGTCGAACGTCCGGCGTAGAACAGGGTGAACTACAGCGCTGAAGAAGCAGCTTTGCTCCTGGCGGTGCTCATCGGCGACAAGATGTAGATGTCCTGTAAGGAGGAGGCGTGCGGGGCACCTCAAGGTAGATAGTTCTGGGCCGCAAAGAGTAGAACAACGTAGGCCCAGCAAGGGCATCGAGTTGTCAGCGTCTCTGTGGTCTTTGGGTGGCGGGAAACCCACCGGCGGATGCTCCTCAGCACGTCGATCGTCTGGCCTTCTCCAAAGGGATCAAGCAGGCAACAATGCGGACGAGAGCCTCCTTGAATCCAGAGTTCTTAGGCAAATGGGAGCATGGCGGCTCCGGTCAGCAATGGCGGTCGTCGACTGTGACGGACAACAGTCCAGTCGCTTCTCCTTGTGATTCCGCGGCGGTCCCCGTCTCAGGTCGGCAGCCTGTCGAAGGTCTGTCTACCAGGGAGCTGTGGCAAAGATCAGCTGGTGCACGATGGTCCCTCGTAGCTCGGGAAGAGGGCACCTTACCAGGTCCTCTCTGGGTCAGTCCTTGGAGACACAGAAGCTTTCAGATTGTGAAGGAGAGCAACAGCAATTCTTCTCGTCCAGCAGGGATTCTAGGTCAAACTTCAGTTACTCCAGTTACTCGTTGTAGTGGACTTCAGCTTCTGAACACGATTTCTAGCAGTGAGAGGCCCCCAGATATATTAGTTGATCTCCCATTCATTCTGCTGGGTCACACTAAGGCAACCAATCGGTCAGAAGGGCATTCATGCAGGCAGGCAGCCAATCAGGTGCGTAGTGCATTCAGGCCATTCACTTCTCTCCAGACACTCACAACAAGGTATGTGTAGTGGGACAAGTACCCAGCCATTCAACACTCCACACTGCATTCATACCAGTTTCGGGCAGGGCTGTCTCAGTCATTGTGTCAAACACCAGATACTAGACACCCACAACACAGAATGCGTATTCGTCACACACTCCATTCACCCAGGTCCCACCTAAAGGGTGTACCCACAACATACAGTCTCTGGGAAGGCTCCAGCCAGTCTGGCCTGGACTTCACAACAACACCATATATGGAACTTCCACCAAACAGCCGGTCAGTGGGAAGGGACAGAGTCAGGGCTTCCCAGGACTTTGGGAAAACAAGGTAATAGGCAATAGAGAGCAAGATGCCACAGGGGCCATCTTGTTTCCTATCAGGAATCAACTGATTCCAATGGCAGTGCCTGTGTATCCCAAAATAGAGGATACTCAGGGCACCTATCAAATTCAGCATGGAGCTGCCACCAGCCCATACCTTGCTCTCTGGGCCACACACAGGTGCCCAAAAACATACACTAGGGGCATAGGGTTGTACCCCCACCCATGGGTGCCATAAGGGTATCCCATGGGTCTGCACACCAAACCAAAAGAGAGAGCTGCACTGCCAGGAGTCCCACATGAACTCCTGCGCGGGAAACATGACAGAACACATGATAAAAAGCAGTGAAGGACAAGGATACGGATGCCCTGTCCCTCCGATGCCTTTCCAGCATCACAAAGGGTTCGAGGGAAACAGCCATATCACAGCATTCTCACGGCCTCTCGTATTCTCACAGGGACAGTATCAGCAACCAGGGCTGTCCACAACACAGGAGCAGAGGAAGAAGCCTGACCCAGGGGAGCCAGTTCCAGGGAGGGCTGCAACCATGCCCCAACGTCCCCACAGAGACCAGGTGAGCATAACATCAAGTAAACTGGTACAATCCTTAGTGGCAGATGAAAGCCGTCTTCTCCTTATCCTAAGGTAACATGGAGATCTGGTAGTACCCACTTCGGAGGTCTAAAACCGAAAACCACTGACTCCCAGCCAGCAGTCGAGGGCCTCATCCACTAGGGGAGTTGTACATTGGCCTGGCACAGTTCTGCTGTTCAGCCACCTGTAGTCGAGGCACAGCTGCACATCCTGATTCTTCTTTTGCACAGCTACTATAGGGGAGGCATAAGGGCTTCTTGACTCCTGGATTATACCTGCCTAGGCAATTCTTCAAGGTGACGCTAGACATCTTCCACATCCGTGATCTTTCTCTAAAAGGGGTGGTATCGTTCAGGCGGATGCAGTGCTGCACCCCCTTGGTTTCGCCCAAATCCCAGTCACTGGTTGAAAAATACATCTGCCCTCAGTGCCAATTGGTCCCATAGGTTTTTCTTCTCACTTTCCGATAGTGGGGATTCTCCAAAGTTTATCTTACCCACATGCAGGGGAGGATGTAAGCTTCTGGTTCCAATCATCTGCGCCACTGAGTCAGCAACGTAAAGTTGTGCGATGGTCAGGCTTCTGGGTAAATGCACAGTTTTATCAGTGACGTTAGTGATAGTGACTCTAATGTGGGTCACGCCGAGCCGGTATCACTCATATGTGTGCGTTGGACCATCAGGCCTCCAGGCAGTTCTTCACCTTCAGGAGCCTCCATCACCAATCTCCTACCACAGCTCCGATCCTGGATATGTACGTGACCAGGCACCATGATTGTCTGACCAGGTAGTATATCAAGTTGACTGTGGTTAGTGGTGGTGACGCCTCCCACAGGCCCATCGGGTTGCTCCGCCTTCTCCATGCTTTTCTTAACGTAAACCTGTTGGCATGCTGGGGGCATCGTCAAAGAATGTGCGAACTGCGGACCTGCCATCTCCCTACACATCCTGGCTAGTGTACCAAACAGGGCAGAGTTGGTGCTCATGACCAGTGGACCATCCGGATATCGGTTCTTGGTGGTACAAACTAGTGCCAGGGCAGTAAACATGGTGCTTACTCCAGCCACCTCTTGATCTAAGTGGATCATCACGCAGATGTAACCCAGATATCGACAGGCTGCATCTCCAACCCCCATCAAATTCAGCCCTTCCAGGGGTTCTAAGGGCAAATGTGGCATATCTCGGCGATAGTATGGCTCATAGACAATGGTGACCTGTGAGCCACTGTCCAGTAGTGCGGTAGTCCTTCGTCCTTCCAGTTCAACTGGGATTGTCATGGGGGTCCAGTTAGGCCCACAGGAATGCCATTTGGAGAATGAGCATGAGTTTGTAGTCTGTTGCAAACTACTGGTAACATTGGTTTTGATTTGCAGATCTCATGGACGAGACAGAGGTGGTCAGCTGTCGGACCCTCCTGAGCCTTAAGTTGGTGCTTGGTAGTTAGTAAATCGGGAATTCGAGTCCTCATGGATATGCTGGAGTTATGGACAGTGGAGCTTACTCCTGGGTTCAAAGTTCTAGCTGCTGCTCCGCTACAACATCCTGTGTATTTCCCGACAAGTCTCGAGCTGAAGTGGGCTTTAATGCAGAAAACCGCACATCCACCCTGGCATGGTCTTGGTCACACAGATGAATTGAATGGCTGTCGTCCCCACATCAATGGCGAAATATCCATGGTGGCAAGGGTGCAGCTGATGTGATAAGTCTTGGGGCTCTTGAGCTCACCTAAATGCCTGGTGTTCTCTTTCACATGCAGAAGGAAAGACGTCTCTGCCTCGCTGTTGATGTTCATTCAGGTTTTCCCTGGTTATGATATGATATATTTTATTTGTATCGCGCTCGTACACAGGTGTTTCAGAGCGCGAGAGGGTAGAGGGTAGCAGCTTTGTCTGCAATTTTCTTACCAGTTGTTGCAACCAGTGGTTTAAGTGAGCGGGAGAGGTTGGGAGCGGTGCTCCTCTACTTTTTAAAATTGGGGTTTAGTGTTCCTATACTTTTATTTTAAAAAGGAACCGTTCCGGAATGGTTTTGTTTTAAAATAAAAGTGTAGGAAGAAGTTGAAACTTGCACTTACAGTGCACTACACTGAACGTTCCATTAAAAGGAACCTGCATGTGTTTGGGGGTTTGTATTGTGTGTGGGAGGGGGCGTAGTGATGGGTTTGTGGGGAGTGGGTGCAGGCCAGCAGGCAACATAGTTCCACTACTTGTTTTCACACACTTCGACCACTGGTTGCAAATCCTCAATCTGTTTCTGCTGAACAATGGCCGAGTTGGGAGCCGGGATTTTACTTTGCACAGGATGACTCTGGGCATTAACATCGCTGGTTTCTTCTTCCAGAGCTCGTATTGATCTAAGTAGATATTCATAGGGTGGAGTGGTGTCTAATTTCTCATGCAGTCTCAGTTGGAGGATAGGTATGGCAGCATCCTTAGCCCCTTTAAGTATCTGCTTCAAACTACACCTGTTCAATTGAGAAGTCTCTACTCCTCCTCTATGGTGTGCTAGGCGCAAAATGTGTTCAATCCTCACCAGGAACTCAGATAATTTCTCCCCCAGCTTCAGAGAGGTGGCCTGGAACCTCATCATCAAATCTTCCCCGGGTTCAGTAGTGCCAAAGGATCCTTCCAGTCCAGTGCGCTCATCACTTGCAGGAATGTTGGATACGGATTCAGTGTGCGCAGGGACTGTACCATCTGCAGGGCTGGTCCTTGCAACGCCTCTATCACTCACCTCCTCAATTCCTGATCTGACACTTTCCAGTCATGCAGCATAAGTTGAGCGAGGTCAGC
Organism: Ambystoma mexicanum; assembly: GCF_040938575.1. NCBI lineage: Eukaryota > Metazoa > Chordata > Amphibia > Caudata > Ambystomatidae > Ambystoma > Ambystoma mexicanum. Next base: position 789,868,225 of record NC_090937.1, on the reverse strand, counting down.
CATACTTCATGCCCCTCTTCCCCTTTGGGCAGGGGTCTTTCTCCTGAAAAGGGCTGCAGCCGGGTGTATGCTCCATGTACACCAATCAAGGGAGACTGTGCTTGTCGCTCCATAATTACTCCCACAGCTTGAGCCACCGCCGCAGCAATGACAATGGCATCCTTGGTGCGTGTAGTAGATTTTGCATGGAGGGGTACATCAGGGCAGGTGACTAACCGCCACACAGGGCAGGTAATCACATGATCCCCACCTTGGATTCCCGTGGGAAAAGTCTTGCCTGTAATAGAAACTCCACCATAACATATCATATAACATTTGGCATCTTGCCCAGGTATGCAGCCCACACTCTTTACTTTACCAGTGATGGATTCTAAAGGGCCAGCCAAAGCTAATACCTCATCTGTTGTAATGTGTACAGGGACCTCACCTAGGATAAAACAAACCTCGGGGCTCAGTCCTTCAGCTTGTATCCAGTGTAACATATTTTCATGTGTCATCTTGACTATGTTTAAATATCACTTAATATTTTAAACCAGGTGCCTAATGGTGTGATACCCCCTTGGATCTCAGCAGTGCCTCCAAAAAGGTAAAGTGCCTCTTCCTTGTTTATTGGATTTCTCTATATGTATGAGTGGACTGCAACCTGTGGGAGTCCTGATCAAAGGAGTCTGACACCTCACTTCATACATGTGCATACCAGGAGTACCCAGGGGGAATGGTGGATGAACCTTAGTAAGGGCCAAGGGGAGGTTCACCCATATGTGTGACAACTACACCAGGGCCCCGGATTAAATAAATAGACACAGTCTGGCTTCTTTTAACAAGCGGGAAACACTTTCCTATATATATATATATATATATATATATATATATATATATATATATATATATATATATATATATATATATGTATATATATATATATGTGTATATATATATATATATGTATATATATATTCAGTAAAATAACTTTGTTAAAGGGACGTTATGGTTAAGTTGCGCTACTAAAAACCTATGAAATTCAGTGAAAAAACTTTGTTAAAGGGACGTTATGGTTAAGTTGCCCTACTAAAAACCTATGAAATTCAGTGAAAAAACTTTGTTAAAGTTTTTTCACTGAATTTCATAGGTTTTTAGTAGCACAACTTAACCATAATATCCCTGACTTCATATACATGTAACATAGAACATACTAACCCCCTCGTAGTGATTTTCATGTACGCGGACTACCGCCATGTCCGCGGACATATGGAAAATCTGAGCGTGGTGAATGTAAATTTAAATAGTGTGCCCTATTTCCCCTTTGAAGTTGGCTCTGAAAAGAGACATTTGTTTTGTTTTTTTTACAGATGCTTGAGAGACACCTGTTATTTTGTATTTTTTTTCTTACTTTACTCCTAAAATCTTCACATGACCTTCTCCAAAGCAACCCTTACATTCCAAAATAGAAAGGCATTTCCCGTAAAAGATAAAGAAATGCCATCTTCTTTAAAATTAACAGCATTACTGGCATCAATATTCTCATTATTACAGAAGAAGCATGAAGGCACACATGCCTCGGTTGATGACACACCTAGCAATGTTTTGCTGAGGACAAAAAACTGAACTATTGTCCCATATTGCCCTAGGTAATAATCCAGAAAAAAAATACTTTCGCATTTGGAAGGATCTTCATTACGGCTTGAACCAAGCGGTCCAAATCAGCCAACAAAGTAGGGGCACTGACGTTGCCCAAATGGAAAGCACCATAGTGCAAAACTACCACATGCGGACTGTTCATCGTGGCCATATCCTCACAAACTTGTACAATTCCCTGTACATTGCAATCAGGCACAGTGCTCCACACCACCTCCACTCCTTTCACAACAAAGTTGTTTGCAACATGCCTGCATTGAGCGTACTGTTGTAAACCATACACAAACATATCTCCAAGCACCAACACCCTGACTTTCTCTACTTCTGCCATCTTCACCACACACAGTCTCTTTCAACACAAATCCACAACCTCGACATCTGATTGGCTGATCCGTACAGTCTTCTTTCCATGTTGGATTTCCTTGAAAAACCCGGATGTAGCACGCCCTGTCCACGAACAGCCGCGGTATATGCGGACGGCGTCCACTTTACTCTGTGTGCCATTCCCTCAATGCATACAGCTAAGCAATCACACAATAAGAATAACGTCCTCAGAACACCCCCATTTTGTGAATTTTCGAACATTTCAGGACAATTATCATTTCATTATTCAACATATTAACATTACAAATATTATACTTTCATCTTGTACTCTGCACACAATGCTATGTTTCTCCATTAGTAGCTCAGTATACTAGATAGAATCCCATAATACAATGCTATTTATATCAATGCATCGTTCAAAGCACTAATAACGGTATGATATTTATTGCAATATCCTTGACACTTTTTTCGCAACATTATAATAAAAATCCCTAGTACACAAATTCCATGAAAAGTACATACACATGTGATGTCATCAGTGATTTCATCAATGGCATTTGCGATGTCATCTTTGATGTCCTGGGTGTTAGTCTTAGCAGTGCACGGTGGTGGCGCAAGTTATTTTTCATAGCTTACCATAACTTGCGATTTTCAGGGGTCTTTCGGCTGTACTTAGAACCATAACGTCCCTTAAACAAACTTTTTTTAATATCACGCAAACAATATACAAACATGGCGTGCAAAAACCAACTTCTCACAGATGGCTTTACACAGAATGTTGCAAAGTAAGAATTTATGCTCGTTCACAGTGAAGGTCAGCTGCTTCCATTTTTTTCTCGGGCCCCGTAGAGGCTCACGAAGCGGACTATAAGGTTGTATTGTGTTTTGACCTTGACAGACAGAGATTGTGATCAAAGACTTCTCCTGAAGGAGTGTTGCTAAAACGTAAGAGAAGATAAGGATGACATTTCTGAAACGAAACCACTTTTATATATTATATCACTATGCGAAAGATCGTTCGCACACGCGGAGTCGTATTTTGGGACTGCACTACTCGTAGACAATGGAAATTGCAATTGTACTGTAAGTAACCATTTAGATTATTTTATACCAAATATAATTACAATAGCGTAGCATTAAAGACCGCTCAAGTTGAACTTGTTCGTTGAAAGTGGCATAATGTTTTCTACCGCGCACTATCACCGCCGAATTGATCCCCTGTCATTTAGAGGGCCCTGAAAAAGGCAGACGACACAGGGTGGGTTAATAGAAATAATGTAACTGGTCTATAGGCGGTCAAGCGCTCTACTCGCTGTGCCACTTCACTGTAGCCTGTCAAGTGGCACAGCGAGTACAACGCTCGCTTTGACATCCGTGCTGTAAGAGGATTCAATTCAACACTACAGCTAAGTCAATGCCTAGTCTGGGATACTGAATGGAAACCCTTATTGATATATCTTTATGTCCAGTTCATGCGTTCTGGATGACTACCCCTATATAACACCCCTCTCTTGAATCCCCCTGAACCCACTGAGCCAAGAAGTAGTTCTGTTTTGCAAGTTAAAAGGTTTATTTGAGAATTTAAACAATATATATATATATCACACTTTATAATAAATTAATAATTGAATATCACACTTAATCTGATATGATAAAGATTAACAACGGAGAATCTGGCACTAGCCCACTTCTTTATAATCACTAAGGAGTTGACATGAAATGGATAAGGTAGCACACTGGTAAATAGGGACAGAAGAATAATGTGGTAGAGAATGCTTTATAGGGTTCAAGGAAATGCAAGGTTGAATGAATGAAATGCAGTATAGAAAATAAACTGATATGGTTTCACAAAAGACAAGGTAATCACTTTCCCTTTGTGGCAATTCACCCCCCCTTATACAATGTAAGGAGATGGAAGGAAGAGCGCACGGTTCAGGTATACAATCACAATGTAATACAGAGTTCCAGTTTCCCAGCAAGCTTAGAGGAGAATAGATATGAGTTTTACACAGGCTCAAAATGCTTTAAAATGTGATAGCAATATATTGGAAAATGTGCTAAAATGATTTTAATTCCCTCTGGAGGTTCAGGTTGAGGATTAGTTGGTTTAAATAAGTTCAGGCTTACTTTAGCAATGTTCTAGGAATGATTGGCAGGTTAAACGAATTTTTGGCAAATGAAAGCAAGGAAGCTGCTGTTTTCACACGTTGAGAAATTTGCAAATCGCGGCAAATTCGCGAGTGCGTTTTTCGCGATTGCGACAAAAGTATAGGGAGTAGGAATGCGGTTAGGTTCGTTGAAAAGCCAAGATTCCCAGCTTTCAGAGGAAGGTTACTGCAAGTCTCGAAGACAAACGGTCACGGAGATATGAGCGATATGGTAAAGGTCGTTTTTCAGATTTGAAATTTTAAAAGTTCAAAGTGACAAGTTACAGCTAGCAACTAGAAATGACAGGTGACAGCTTTGCAAATGACAGGTGACAGTTAGGAGACAGTTCTGGTTAGATTAAAATAGATTGAATTATATTATTTTAACTAAGAGATTGGTTCTGCACAGTTCTGCTAGGTACTCACAATATATTTAGAAATAGAATAGGCCTCGCAACGGATCTGGTCAGGTTTTCTTCACTCGCCACGGACGGTCTCTGTGCACAGCGTCTGGGTCAGCTCTCTAGTTCTGCGAACAGCGGTCTGGGTCAGCTCTGCTCTGCCTCTGGTTCTGGATACTGCTCTGCTTTCTCTGGGTACAGCACTGCTTCTGGATCTTTCTGCACAGCTTTCTCTGGACCCAGCGCTGATCTGCACGGCTCCTGGATGCTGCTATCGCTGTTAGGTTTGCTGGATGCTGAGGCCCACTGAGAAGAGTTCTCAGTTTGTGGGTTTAGGCCCTTGCTTTGAGTTCTGAATCAAGTTCTTTGGAGTTTTAAAGTCTAAGTGTTGAATCTAGTATCTTCTGGATGTTGTGTTGTCCGGCAGAGCGCATTGCGGCAAATGGAATTGAATGTCTCTATCTGTCCTGACTGTCTGCTTTTATGTGTTTTGAAAGTGGGTGTATGTGCAGCATCACTAGCCAGCCCCTCTTTCAACTTGTCATTGGCCCAATTCTCCCCTCTCCCATGATTGGGGAAGGAACTGTGAGTCAGAGTGATGCTGTAGGTTTTATGGGTCAGAGGATCCTCCCCTGGTCAGTTTGCCCACAAATCTATATTTGATTCAAAATGCACATTTCTCAAATACATAGTGGTTTGTCATTGCATGTACATATTACCTATCACATGAGGTAGTCTCTGTCCCAAATCTGCTCTTCCTGAGAGCTTGCATTGAGAAATGGCAACTTTTTGCGCTTTTGGTCGGGTTACCAATATCGTATTCTTACTCAAATTTACCCAAATGTGTGCAATGCATGCAGGCATTAATTGATGAAGTATCAGACTTTTCACATGCAGACATTTTAAGTAATACCCTCTTAACTGCTAGTTTGCCCCTAGATCATGCCACCGGTTCTAAAAACCTCTTAGAATGTGGGCAGAAAAATCACAAGAATTATGGTATCATTTAAATAATTATGACAAGTCTGTACTATGAGTTATTCATCTTTTTCTAAAACCATATTCTAGCTACAGGGGTGTGTCTTTTCAGGTCACATGGTACAGAAACCAGTCTTTCCACTTTCTTCAAGCTCAGCCTCTGTCTCCAGTTTCTCCCCCTCCCAGTTTCTGCCAAGACGAAGCCATTTTTATGACCCCTGCAATAAACCATCTGCCTGGGTGAAGGGGTTTGCATTGTTCAGAGGAAGCCATTTTTACGACACCCCCAATAAAACATTTGCCTGAGTCAGGACAGGGCTTTGTTCAATTTCCTGCAGAGCCCAGGTAATTCAATCAGAGAAGTGTCATATCCCTTTTGGTGGGAGCAGCAAAAGCAGCTAGGCCTGGGAACACAGCTGTTGTGCAAGTCTCAACTCCTGTCGGGGGTAGCTGGTGGGCAGAATTCAGTTTCATTAAGCCAGGTTTCAGATAAAATGTCACTTTTTGTTCCCCAGTTTAAATCAAGACAATTTTTACATATGCAGCTAGAATGCTGATTCTAAGTTCAAAACGATGACATTTTAACAGTGACAAACTTTGTGGCAGTCACAAGTCTGTCCCTCAGTTTATTTACACATTTCGATTTTTGGTAATTTTAAATCCAGTTTCAGTTTAAGCCGCTGCAGACCTGCAGAGCTCAGCCAGTCTTGTTATAAACCTTCAAGTCACTTCAGAATATAACTTTACATTTTATCCACCTCTTAGTAAGTCTTTCTTTGGCCTTCTTTGGGTTCATTTATTCAGTTTTACACAAATGTCTGGTGTTGTTTTAAAACGCCGGCTTTCTGATAGTGGTGAGTACTGGTAATGCAACCATTTTTGGGATTTTTCTTGGATTAATGCATTCCAAACAGGAATGGTTCTTACATGGTAGTAAATCCTTGCTTAACATTGTTTTGATGGGGCTCCTTACAGTAAAATGGTTATGTGGAACCCCACAAAAGGGTTGAATCTTTAAAGTGGTCCGGTGAGCCACGATTTCAGCAACTTTTTGACATCAATAACAGTGGATTTTGTTAACAAAGATCTTTCTTTACACTGGTGGGTGGCAAGTGAGGTAATCATTTTGGTGTGCGCACAAACTTCGTGGTTCTCCTGGATTCTGGCGCACTTGTGGGCTTTTTGGCCATCTTGGATTTTCTAAGCCCACAGCACCAAATGTTGCAGCATGATAGCTCAAACGTGGGTCAGGACACCCGACAAATCCCCCCACGTGACTGCCCTTTGAATTTGAGTCGATGGGGAGTCGGGTGCACAAGGGTTTTGACCCACGCACTGGTCTGTCCGCATAATCTTCTTCCAATTCTACAAATGGCACAGTTCAGCATCTTTTCCTCCATCCAGTACTGATCGATCGGTTCTCCTCGCTGGTCCTGATGGGAATATTGGGCGGTACCCTGGGCCCCTTGCGTCTCTGCTCCCGGTCTCCGGATTGTCCTCCTTGGCCAGCCTGCAGGTTTTCCTTCTCCTAGGACGACAAAGGAAGAGCGGCAATACCTATTCATGGACATTTCTCCCCCACCATTGATATAGTGGGGTGGCATATAAATGTATAGTCAAAACATATGAACATGCACATTTCTTTTTAGGATTCAAAAACAAAAACACCCACATTGAGAAACTCAGAATTTGATAGGCGATATGTAGGATATTTTAAGTTAGAACTGAATTAATCTGAGACAGTACCCTCTAGGATTCCAGAGGATTCCTCCAGTTGTTGCAGAGTGTGCCTGGGATGGCAACACTTCAACTGGTTAATGTGGACCCACTTGTCTTCCCCCTCTGCCAAACCGCCTTTGGGGATGCGGATCTTGTAGGCCACAGGGGAGATCTTGTCGATAATCTCAAAGGGTCCCTTCCATGTAGGCAAAAATGTTCGCTGTTTGGCCTGGTTCCTTTGGAAATTGTATCGATAGACCCGGTCCCCCACCTGATATTCCTTCCTGGAAGTATTCTGGTCATAGTGGGTCTTCATGCTATCAGCTGATCTTTCTAGATTCCGCTGAGCATAAGCAAAAGCATGTTGAAGGTGTTTCCTTAAATTCTCCACATACTCATGAGTTGTGGAGGCATTTATTAGTGTCTGCTCTTGGGTCCTGTAGAGCAAATGCTGAGGAAGCACCATCTTGCGCCCAGTCATCAACTCAAATGGTGACATTTTGGTTGCAGATGAAGGGGTAGATCTGATGGCCATTAGGACCAGAGGTAATCGGATATCCCAACTTGGCCCAGAATCTGCCACAAACTTTTTTAAGATGCTCACAATGGTTCGGTTATATCTCTCTACTGCCCCAGAAGAAGCTGGCCGGTAAGCAATATGCAACTTCCTTTTGACCCCCAATATCTCCCACATCTTTGTCATCACTTCACTGGTGAAGTGGCTACCTCTGTCTGACTCAATCCTTTGAGGTAGACCAAAACGGGAAAAGATGTGGTTAATCATCAGGGCAGCTGCTGTTTCTGCCTTGCAATTCGGGGCTGGGAGACATTCCACCCACTTGGTAAACAAGCATGTAATGGTCAACATGTACTTGTTTGCTCTAGTCGAGCGAATCACAGGGCCTACAAAGTCGATTTGTAAATCTGACCATGGCAGTGTCATCCCCCTCTTTTGGAGGGGTGCACGGTGCGTGAGGGATGATGGCTGAAATTGTGCACACACAAGACACCCCTTCAAGTATTGGTCAAGGTCCTGCCCCATGTGTGGCCAGTATGCAACCTCTCTTAAGATTTCCAGTGTTGTGTGAAACCCCCTGTGACCGGCGGTGGCCGCATCATGGGCGTGACTTAACATCAGGCTTCGGAATGAGGTAGGAACCACCCACTGATCGTGGCCAGCTTTGGATTTCCTTACCAACAAACCGTCTTGGATCCGGAACATTTTTGGACATTTCATCAACACTCTAAGGTCCTCTTTCCCGTTGTAATCGGTATCCGTCAGGGGAAAGTTCTCAGGGTCCTCAATGTGTTGGTAAAATTTACCAATTATTGGATCCCCCTTCTGAGCTGTAATCAAATCAGCATCAGGGGTCTCCTTGCTCCATTGTGCAATTGAAAGGTCATTGTGAGCATTTGTCTGGGACCTAGTGATAGCAGTGACCTGGATTTCCCCCAACAGGGACTCAATCTCAATTAGATCCCCTTGGATGGCCCCGGTTTTGGCCAGCTGATCAGCTAAGTCATTTCCAGTTTTGTCTGGTCCTCTACTTTGGAATGACCCTTGATCTTTTTCCAATAGATGGTCATCTCATTCGAGGTGACCAGATCGTCAATGTTTTGGATCAACTTCCCATGTTTCAAGGGTTTGTTGTTAGCACATAACATACCTCTGGTTTTCCAATTAACCAGGTGCTCCACGAACCCGTTCCGTACATAATCAGAATCTGTGATTATGACCAGTTCGTGGAGTTGATGTTGGACAGCAGTGAGGATGGCTTGATGCACAGCCATCAATTCTGCCACCTGACTACTTCGGGGACCAATTTTGTATCCAGAGGAGGGTTCTGGGGACTCATTCACCCATGCATTCCCTACACCCGCCACCAGTTCTTTCTCCCCGTTGTTGTCAACATGGTACGAGCATCCATCCACATAGACAGTGGGCATTCCCTCACACTTGTCTTCTTCAAAGACTTTGTGTGGGGAATTAAGGTATGCCTCCGTGTTGTCCTTGATCTTTAGACTTTCGTCCTCGAGACAGTTTTCTCTGGCACAATCATGCAACTCAGCCAGACCTTGCGCGAGGGGACTCTTCTTGTTTTGGCCATATCCGACCTCCACAGGAAAGCCTTGCATTGACAGAATCCAGGAAGTAATTCGGAATTACTCACATTTCCGGCCCGGATTCTGTCACTTTGGAGATATTGCAGAGGCTGGTGTGGAGTCTCCACTATGATGTTTTCCCCCTGGATAAACGGGCGGTAATTCTTCAATGCCCACACCGTTGCCAGGAGTGCCTTCTCACAATCGTTGAATTTTTCCTCCACAGAGGATAAAGTTTTGCTCGCATAGGAGATTACTTTATTGACCTTGTCATGCTTTTGGTATAATACCGCCGTCAAGCACGTATTAGAGAACCCCGTCTCCAGGAAGAACTCCTTGTTTCTGACAGGGTAAGCTAGGCAAGGCGCTTGTGAGAGGCTTCTCTTGAGTTGTTTTACCGCCTCGGCTTGTTCTGGACCCCATTCCCACTTGACCCCCCCTTCAGGAGATGAATCAGGGGTCTGGTGATCTCTGCGTAGCCCTCAATGAACTTTCTGCTGTAATTAGTCAGTCCAAGGAGGCTCCTTAGTTCCCGCAGAGTTGTGGGGTCTTTCAGTTTCTGAAGTGCTTCCACTTTCTTTTCCTGGGGACAGAGACCCTGAGGAGTAATCTCATGCCCCAAGAAATTAACACAGGTTCTACACCACTGTGCTTTCTGAAAGGAAAGTTTTGCTCCGGCGGCCCTCAACTGCGTCAGAACATAACGGATATCCGCTATGTGTTCCTCCACAGATGAACTTTTGATGAGGACATCATCTACATAAGCCAGGTTACCCCTTGCACCCAGGTCGGGCATGGCCTCATGTAGGAAAATGTTGAATTCATTGCCGGAGTTGAGGTATCCGAAGGGAGTCCGGGTCCATGTGTACTGCTGGCCCCCAAAGGTAAAAGCCAGCTTGTATTGGTCCTCCCTACTGACAGGCACAGTCCAGTATCCATTGGTCAGGTCTATTGCAGTGAATACCTGTGACCCCTGGATCTGGGCCAGCCCTTGGTCAATGTAGGGCAGAGGCCATCGGGAAGTATGGACCCGTTTGTTGAGCTCCCTGAGGTCGGCGCAGAGTCTCCACTGGCCGTTTGGCTTCAATATTCCCAGCACCGGATTATTGAAGGTGCTGTGAACTGGACGGATTATTCCCCGGGACTCAAGGTTCTTAATTATTTCAGTAAGGGACTCCATGGATGTGAGAGGCAAACGATATTGCTTCACAAACACTGGAGTCATGCCAGGGTCCGTGGGGATTGTTGTTGTGTGGATGTCGGTGCGGCCACAGTCATATGAGTCTACCGCAAAGAGATCTTGGAAATCCAAGAAAACTTGTTTCAACTTTTGCTTTTGTTCCAGAGTCACATAGGCATTAGCTAGGTTGACTCTCTCTTCCACCATCTGCCTGAAGCCTGGAAAGACTTCTGGTTTGGCTATCTCAGCGGCCTCCTCCAGCTGGGTGGAGAAGTCCCTGGTCAGAGTGCTGATTTGGACTGGAGGCTTCAGGTGGGAAAGGCAGCCCTCATGGACCTGGAAAATCACCTCATCCCTCCTGAAGTCACAAGTCACATCTTCCTTACCATAAGGGCAAGAAGTGTACACCAGGAAGTTCCCCCCATGCCGGGTAAAAATCCTGTCTGGTGTTGTATTGTCATCCCTGTCACTGTCAAAGCAGTCCTTGGGGATTGGCCCTAACAGTTCATTACCTAAATCGATGGAAAAATGTCGGTCATCAACCGCCATTCCAATAATGGTGCCTGCGGCTAGAGTACTACTCTTTAAGTCGCTGTTATCCACCTCTATTAGAATGGTGTCATGTTCTATGTTGACTAATGGAGTTGGGTTTACCCCCAACCCTTGCTGTTGGAGAGAAGCGTTTAGATGTATGTAAGCATCAGGGTTTTTCAAATGTTGTCCTCTTTTAGCTTTCACTTCCAGGGAGAATTGTCGGGTCCTTTCTGGGATGGTGACTTCCTCTTTGATCTGAATTTCAACTGCATAAGGTAGCAATTGAGCTGACCTAAATGCTTTTTCTGGATCATCAAAGCACATGGGATTATCCGCTAATCGGGACCAAGCTTTGAAGTTTATTAGGTCCAAACTAATGGCAAAGCGATTGAGAATGTCACTGCCTAAGTAAAAAGCGGCAGTGACGTCTCGCACGACCCAACAATTGTGGACTATGCTCTTGTTGCCAATGGAGATTTTGAGCATACAGCTGCTTGGCAGGAGATGTTTGGAATTAGGTGCTTCCAGATCCATTTCCCATTTGTCTATCAGTTTGAATGTGGGAATGGCTGGATCTTTTGGGAGTTGGCGGAACATGGCTTCGCTGATGAAGCTCTTACCGTTGTTCACACACACTCGAGCGAGAACAGAGTCCTTCCCATCATTTAACTGAACAGGGATGAACAACTGCTCTCCAATTTGCTGAATATCAGCCAGGCTCTGAGCTGATTTCACATCTTTTTGGACTATAGGAGTGGGAGTTTCTGATTGTGGATTAGTAAAGAATTTCAGGGTGTTTCCTTCCAGTGTGGAATACCACCTTAAACTGGAAGGGAGGTTGATTTTCAGAAATAGAGAGGACCCCCCATCACCAGTCTGTTGTCCTACTGCTATTACTGTCACGTCTGGAATTTGGTTGTTCTGGAAGTGAAATTCTACTTGGTCAGATTTTTGTTCAACCATGTGGCAGGTGCCGTTTAAACTAACATGGTTGACACTCTGTTTTAATTTTATTGGTCAGCTAGTCTGGGTCCAGAGGACCTTGTTTATGCAATCTATTAGGGGTGACAACCTTCTCAGGAGGTCATTCCCTAGTAAACAAGGGGTGCCCTCTGGAGTCACAACTATGACCGGGTGTTTCAACTTGTGTCGCCCAATTTTAATGTCCAAATCTGCCGTCCCCTCGACGGGAATTTCCTTCCCGTCAAAGTTCTGGAGTTGTCCAGGAAGTGAGGTGAGAGGAATTTGGTAATTCCCTCCCCTTCCTGCATTCAGTTCATCAAAGGCCCTTCTGGACAGAAGGGTAGCTTGAGATCCCGTGTCCACCAGCGCTGAAATCGTACTCCGCCCCTGTACTTGTACCGGGGCATAATATCTTCCCTCCATCTCCTCAAGGGGGCACAGATAATGCACATTTTTGGAAAACTGGTGGGCTAACTTTCTGGTTTTGGACATTGCAAGAGAAGAAATTTGGGCAGAATTCTGTGGAGAGCCTTGGGAATCTGAAAGAAAAAGTTGGCAACTGGAGATCAGAGCCATTGTGGGTTCCCCTGGTTCCGGTTCTGGGCCGCCCCCCCCTTTTTGGAGGCAGTCACCAGGATGGGTTTGAATCAGGGGATTTCGGTATTGTGGGTTCTGGGATGAGATGATGGGCGGCGGTAGCTCAGTCTCCATATCTTCCAAGTCTGAATTGACATCCCTTGGGACCCATTTTTCCTTGGGAGGAGTTCCCCCATCTCTGAAGGAGAAGGTCCTTTCCCCAGGATCATCTGAGGATCCCTCTCCCTCAAATTGGAAGACCTGTACCTCCTCCACAAAGTGGGTCTGTTTGGGTCCTTTGTTTCTCCTACCCCCCCTCTGCTCCTTGGGAGGCAGGCTTTCAGGGGCAGGAGATTTTGTTTCCGGTTCCTGGTTTTCCAGGGGCTTTTTACAAGTTGGGAAGGAAGCTTCCTCCAAGGCTTTACAACCCCCTTCCCCTTGTGCCTCCTCCCTGGGAACCGGTGTGTTATCGGGGTGCTGCCCCCGTCATTGTTCTGGAGCACCAGGTACAGAGTTTGGGGCATTCTGCGGTGGCATGCTCATCTGAGGGTTCTGTTGAGCCCTCAGTATGTGACCCAGATCCCGTGCCATATTTTGGACCTGGCGCTCTAACTGGGAAATCCGCTCAGGCTGATATGGGGCTCTATTTTCTCCCCTGGGCTGATCCCGGGAAGGGTAGCTATCCCTTCTCTGGTAGTACCCCTGGTTGGGAAGATTTTGGTACCCCTCCACCCTTGGCCTCCCCTCTCCCGGATTAGGTTGTCTGGGCTCAGGGAATTGGGAAAAGAAGGATGGATGATTTTGGGGCTGGAAGTTGGGTGGATGCCTGGGGAAAAAGTTCTGCCGAGGATTTGGAGAATATCTGCCTTCCTGGGGGAAGTTAGGAGGGAAGTTCCCTGGGTCAGGTGCTTGGCTGGATCCCCCCCTTGGGCTGGAGGAGTCCACACATAACCCAGGATTGGTCTGTTTCCCTTGTAACGGGGACTTACATAGTCAGGAGAGCGAGGGACCCCATTTGTGGGACTACCTCTTTCACTCCCTGTCTGTGACTGGCCCGAGGACCTTCTGGGCCTAGCATTATTAGGTGCAGGTAGGTTTTTAGGCTCCCCCATCTCCAAATCCAAAACGGGGGCAACCTTTACCTCTGCCACCTTGGCAGCAGCAGGGGTGCTGTTGGTTTTGGGGTTTTTGGGCTGGTTTTTGTTTTCCACCAGTTTCTGCACCTCGTAGATGCGGGTGGCTTGTTCAATGACCCAGTCTAAAGATCTTTTCTCATGAAAATCTCTCACAAGCTGGGTCATTATATGTTTGGGCAAGGCATGGAAAAATGTATTAACAAATTCTCTGCTGTCTGTGCGCACCCTTCTGGTGGTCTGTGCAAAGGCACGTTTCAGTTCTTGCACGAATTCTTGTGGGGCCCGATCCTCCCCACATTGCAAATTGTAGGCTGCCTTGCGAGCCTCTTGAGGATTTCTGTGAACAGAAAAATGTTTCAAGATGGCCGCCTTATAGGTGGACCATCTTAAATGATTTTGGTCCTCCAGCCCCGCAAAGAAACTGGAGTATTCTGGGGAGAATGTCCATTTGACGTACTGGATGCAGCTACTGCTGTCCTTCAAACGGAAAGTCTCCATCATTTGCTCATAGAACTCCAAGTGTTCCCATACGGAATACTTGGCGTTCTTATGATAAGGCGTGATAACACTCCTTATTGCTTTAATCTGTTTCAATGGGTCCTTAAGCAAGGCCCTTTTTGCCTTATTGGCCTTTTTGGTTCGGGTAACCCTTGTCCATTCATCCTCTGACTCAAAGGCAATGCTCCCAGAGGTTCCTGTCTGATCTTCCAGGTTTTCCCGGATTCTGCGAGCCTGGGAATGGCTGGCAGAATGTGGGGACCTGGTCTCCTGTGTCCTGTGCCGTTCAGAGGAGTCTTCAGATTCCTCCTTGCTGCCAGGATTTGATGGGTACCCCCCCACTGACCTAACTGGGCAGAAGTTTTCAGGATGCCCTTAATGGGCCTATTCTCCTGGGATTCCCCACTAAATTGCACTGTGCTTGGGTGCCCATACCCGGATGCCCGCCCATCCATTCCTGGGAGGTACTGGCCTATGAGCCCCATGCTTCTGGCTGGATAGTAATCTGCCATCCCTGTGGCCCGGTGCTCATGTGCGCCAGGGGACATGGGTGTGGCAGAGTCCAGGGACTGAGAGAGATAAAGGCCTCTGGTACTAGGGCTCCTGAGGTTATGCTCAGGAGTTTCCCTTTCCCAGCGAACCTGGTCTCTATCCGCCCCTGCTCCCTGTTGCAATGCAAGAGCCTGCGCCTTCAGTTCCTCAGTTAAGGCCTTACTAGACTCTATCAGTCTCTCCTGCATCGCTACCCGTTGTTGGAGCCTATTATTGTGCTGGCAGAGAGCCTCATTCTCTCTCTGTGTTTCCTGATTGGTCCTGGAGCACTGGGCCAGTCCTTGCTGCAGGAGGGTTACCTCCTGAGCTGTGTCCCTATTGGCCTGCTCCTGTCTTGCCAGAGCCTCCTCCACCCTCCTGGTGTGCTCTAGCAAGTCCTGGTGTTCTTTATGGAGGTCACCCAGTCCCTGGTGGGCCAGGTGATTTTCTTCCATTTTTCTTCTTAAGTGACAGACTTCCTGGCCTAAGGTGTCCCTTTCCTGACCAAGAGCTTGAATTTGTGACGTCAGGTCGTCCCTTTGCCTTTGAAAGGCACCAGCTTTCTGGCGCTCCTGATCAAACTCTGCCTGGGTATCCAGGTCTTTCAGGATCAGTTTATTGCTCTCCTCTTTCTCTCTGTCTAATTGGATTTGCAGGGTGGCTACCTGCTCTGTGCATGCCCTGTTGAAATTGATCTGTTGCTCCAGCTTTTTCTGGCTCTGCAGTAGGGAGTCCAAACTGTCTTGGCGTTCCTTCTGCAAGGCCAGAATTATGGTATCCTGGTCAGCCTTTTCCTGTTGCAGGATATCCATATCCTCTTTTATTTTAATTATATCCTGCTCCTATCATTTTCTGACTCCTGGCTCCCCTGCAGCCTCTGCTCAGAAGAGACCAGGTCAGATTGGACCTTCTCTAACGCCATCTGTCGCTTATTCACCAGATCTTGGCTTTCAGTACATTTATCCTGCATGTCTCCCATATATAGGTACAGGTATGCCGCTATCCTAACCATCTTGTCTTGTTCATCCTTAGCTTTAGGAGCCATGTATAGTTCACTCAGGGCCACATGTAAGGGACCCTGATCTCTCCATTTATCTGACCCTGTTTCAGTGACCTGTTGCGTGATGGCCTGCAACCAGACCATGCGGTCCTGGTGAGTCCACTCCCCTCTCACAAATAACTTATGTAAGAAGTGCTCTCTGGCTATTTTCATATCTACCAAGGTCGTCATTCTGGAATTTGAGTTCCTTCCTGACTTACAGAAGTTTGCATTTTATTTTTGCAAAACAGACCTTTTCCGTAGAGCGTTCCTTTGAGGAGTGCTTTACAGCGTAACACAGCGTGGTGATCTGACCGGATATGTGTATCTGGTCAGCTGGCACGCTGTATTAATCTGCACAAGTGATAGATCTAACCCAAACGTCGGCTCGAGCCCCCAATTTGTAAGAGGATTCAATTCAACACTACAGCTAAGTCAATGCCTAGTCTGGGATACTGAATGGAAACCCTTATTGATATATCTTTATGTCCAGTTCATGCGTTCTGGATGACTACCCCTATATAACACCCCTCTCTTGGAATCCCCCTGACCCCACTGAGCCAAGAAGTAGTTCTGTTTTGCAAGTTAAAAGGTTTATTTGAGAATTTAAACTATATATATATATATATCACACTTTATAATAAATTAATAATTGAATATCACACTTAATCTGATATGATAAAGATTAACAACGGAGAATCTGGCACTAGCCCACTTGTTTATAATCACTAAGGAGTTGACATGAAATGGATAAGGTAGCACACTGGTGAATAGGGACAGAAGAATAATGTGGTAGAGAATGCTTTATAGGGTTCAAGGAAATGCAAGGTTGAATGAATGAAATGCAGTATAGAAAATAAACTGATATGGTTTCACAAAAGACAAGGTAATCACTTTCCCTTTGTGGCAATTCACCCCCCTATACAATGTAAGGAGATGGAAGGAAGAGCGCACGGTTCAGGTATACAATCACAATGTAATACAGAGTTCCAGTTTCCCAGCAAGCTTAGAGGAGAATAGATATGAGTTTTACACAGGCTCAAAATGCTTTAAAATGTGATAGCAATATATTGGAAAATGTGCTAAAATGATTTTAATTCCCTCTGGAGGTTCAGGTTGAGGATTAGTTGGTTTAAATAAGTTCAGGCTTACTTTAGCAATGTTCTAGGAATGATTGGCAGGTTAAACGAATTTTTGGCAAATGAAAGCAAGGAAGCTGCTGTTTTCACACGTGGAGAAATTTGCAAATCGCAGCAAATTCGCGAGTGCATTTTTCGCGATTGCGGCAAAAGTATAGGGAGTAGGAATGCGGTTAGGTTCGTTGAAAAGCCAAGATTCCCAGCTTTCAGAGGAAAGTTACTGCAAGTCCCGAAGACAAACGGTCACAGAGATATGAGCGATATGGTAAAGGTCGTTTTTCAGATTTGAAATTTTAAAAGTTCAAAGTGACAAGTTACAGCTAGCAACTAGAAATGACAGGTGACAGCTTTGCAAATGACAGGTGACAGGAGACAGTTCTGGTTAGATTAAAATAGATTGAATTATATTATTTTAACTAAGAGATTGGTTCTGCACAGTCCTGCTAGGTACTCACAATATATTTAGAAATAGAATAGGCCTCGCCACGGATCTGGTCAGGTTTTCTTCACTCGCCACGGACGGTCTCTGCGCACAGCGTCTGGGTCAGCTCTCTAGTTCTGCGAACAGCGGTCTGGGTCAGCTCTGCTCTGCCTCTGGTTCTGGATACTGCTCTGCTTTCTCTGGGTACAGCACTGCTTCTGGATCTTTCTGCACAGCTTTCTCTGGACCCAGCGCTGACCTGCACGGCTCCTGGATGCTGTTAGGTTTGCTGGATGCTGAGGCCCACTGAGAAGAGTTCTCAGTTTGTGGGTTTAGGCCCTTGCTTTGAGTTCTGAATCAAGTTCTTTGGAGTTTTAAAGTCTAAGTGTTGAATCTAGTATCTTCTGGATGTTGTGTTGTCCGGCAGAGCGCGTTGCGGCAAATGGAATTGAATGTCTCTATCTGTCCTGACTGTCTGCTTTTATGTGTTTTGAAAGTGGGTGTGTGTGCAGCATCACTAGCCAGCCCCTCTTTCAACTTGTCATTTGCCCAATTCTCCCCTCTCCCATGATTGGGGAAGGAACTGTGAGTCAGAGTGATGCTGTAGGTTTTATGGGTCAGAGGATCCTCCCCTGGTCAGTTTGCCCACAAATCTATATTTGATTCAAAATGCACATTTCTCAAATACATAGTGGTTTGTCATTGCATGAACATATTACCTATCACATGAGGTAGTCTCTGTCCCAAATCTGCTCTTCCTGAGAGCTTTCATTGAGAAATGGCAACTTTTTGCACTTTTGGTCGGGTTACCAATATCGTATTCTTACTCAAATTTACCCAAATGTGTGCAATGCATGCAGGCATTAATTGATGAAGTATCAGACTTTTCACATGCAGACATTTTAAGTAATACCCTCTTAACTGCTAGTTTGCCCCCAGATCATGCCACCGGTTCTAAAAACCTCTTAAAATGTGGGCAGAAAAATCACAAGAATTATGGTATCATTTAAATAATTATGACAAGTCTGTACTATGAGTTATTCATCTTTTTCTAAAACCATATTCTAGCTACAGGGGTGTGTCTTTTCAGGTCACATGGTACAGAAACCAGTCTTTCCACTTTCTTCAAGCTCAGCCTCTGTCTCCAGTTTCTCCCCCTCCCAGTTTCTGCCAAGAGGAAGCCATTTTTATGACCCCTGCAATAAACCATCTGCCTGGGTGAAGGGGTTTGCATTGTTCAGAGGAAGCCATTTTTACGACACCCCCAATAAAACATTTGCCTGAGTCAGGACAGGGCTTTGTTCAATTTCCTGCAGAGCCCAGGTAATTCAATCAGAGAAGTGTCATATCCCTTTTGGTGGGAGCAGCAAAAGGCAGCTAGGCCTGGGAACACAGCTGTTGTGCAAGTCTCAACTCCTGTCGGGGGTAGCTGGTGGGCAGAATTCAGTTTCATTAAGCCAGGTTTCAGATAAAATGTCACTTTTTGTTCCCCAGTTTAAATCAAGACAATTTTTACATATGCAGCTAGAATGCTGATTCTAAGTTCAAAACTATGACATTTTAACAGTGACAAACTATGTGGCAGTCACAAGTCTGTCCCTCAGTTTATTTACACATTTCGATTTTTGGTAATTTTAAATCCAGTTTCAGTTTAAGCCGCTGCAGACCTGCAGAGCTCAGCCAGTCTTGTTTTAAACCTTCAAGTCACTTCAGAATATGACTTTACATTGTATCCACCTCTTAGTAAGTCTTTCTTTGGCCTGCTTTGGGTTCATTTATTCAGTTTTACACAAATGTCTGGTGTTGTTTTAAAACGCCGGCTTTCTGATAGTGGTGAGTACTGGTAATGCAACCATTTTTGGGATTTTTCTTGGATTAATGCATTCCAAACAGGAATGGTTCTTACATGGTAGTTAATCCTTGCTTAACATTGTTTTGATGGGGCTCCTTCCAGTAAAATGATGATGTGGAACCCCACAAAAGGGTTGAATCTTTAAAGTGGTCCGGTGAGCCACGATTTCAGCAACTTTTTGACATCAATAACAGTGGATTTTGTTAACAAAGATCTTTCTTTACACTGGTGGGTGGCAAGTGAGGTAACCATTTTGGTGTGCGCACAAACTGCGTGGTTCTCCTGGATTCTGGCGCACTTGTGGGCTTTTTGGCCATCTTGGATTTTCTAAGCCCACAGCACCAAATGTTGCAGCATGATAGCACAAACGTGAGTCAGGACACCCGACAGTGCACAGCTTGCTAACGCAAGTTCGAATCGCAGCAAGGCCAAACTCAGCCTTTCATCCTTCCGTGGTCGATAAATGAGCACCACACACCGTGGTGAATAATAAGCACCGCTTAGATACCTCACGGTTCTTAGCGCTATATGAATGGGAAAATATTATTATTTTATTATTAACATACTCCGTTGCATTATCTTCGATAGCAAATAGTTTCACACCCTAATAAATAAAATGATGAGTTTTAATGAAGATCGGCTGATGAGACTAATTTATGTTTTTTAAAACAGGTATGTGGCCCCATTTTGCCTATGTCACGATTTACAGACTCCAGCGGATGGGGTCTTCAACTGCCAGGTGCAGGTCCAAATATGCAACTTCATGACCCTCACCATTTTATGGGACAATCGCCAAGGACCTTACGCGGTACTAGCGGCTACAAACAACATACCAACCAATAGGGTGGTCTAATGGCTCGTTGTTGGAGCAACCTTCCGATTATCAGAACAACCATTTACTGCTTTTATCATAAACCAAGAGCCTATCTACCGCAAAGGAACAACGCGTGGCTCAAAATAAACTTTTGCTGATCGACAGCAGAGACAATAGCAAATCGCTGAATATTCACTAAACATTTCATGTGAAATAAATGTACTTTACCAAATGTACAATCCTGCTGTTTACTTTTAAACCACAGTTTCATATTCCGAATTGTGGCGCACTGAGTTGTAAGCTGATCTAACACCCTCTGTACCGCAAAGGAACATCGCGTGCCTCAACATGAACTTTTGCGGATCGACAACAAAGACAAATGCAAATTGTTGAATATTCTCTAAACATTTGATGTCAAATAAATGTACTTTACAAAATTTACAATCTTGCTGTTTGCTTTTAAATCACAGTTTCATATTCCGAATTGTGGCGCGCTGTGTTGTGACATAATGTGTGTTGTCTTCCGGGTTCTGTGTAAAGTCACTTAGGACTGCAGAGGACTAGGCGCGTTTGATGACGCACCCTGTAACGTCACGGAGAGAGGCGGGGAATATGAATGCTTTGATAATATCAGACTTAGGGGCGGGAGATATGATTTAGTGTCGCAAAAGCAAGTCAGCCAGGTCAATAGCGCCAGTCATAGGATTATCACATAATGTCGGCGCACACCAGCCAGATTTATCGTTTCTTTAGTTGACAAAAAGTCAGTTGACGCCCATAGGAAATTGTACTATTAGCGGACAAAAGGAGTGGTCTTAAAACACCCTGACAACGAACAATACAAACAACGTTCTCAGAACACCCCCATTTTGTGTAATTGCAACCATTTCGGGACACCGAAACATTTAACTAGACAGATTACAATACGGACAGCGTCCTGAGGACACCCCCAGTTTGTGTATTTACGAACAATTAAGTACACCGCCAGTGTTCATAGCTCATTTTTACCTTCCTTGCGAACAAAAATGACACATACTCCGTCCTCTAAACACCCCACCATTTAGTTTATTTACAAAATGTCAGAACAGCCGTGTTCTCCGCGGACAAATCGAACGCAACAAAAACGTCTAGCACATAAAAAAACAAAACATTGAACCTATCTCATACTCCCCCACCCTCCCCAAACACTCTTACACACCAACACACGGCACTAAATACAATTTTTTATCCACGTTTCACCGCGCTGTACGCGGTCGATGGCGAATACAAGATGGCGGGCGCCACAGAAAATCTGACGCGCTCCACGCCCCTCGCCGTCCAATCAGCGAACACGTCGCATGTCCGCGGACATGACGCAAGGCCATGGGCCAATCGAGGTGCTGTCCGCGGAGCGAACATGGAAGTCCGTCCGTTAAGCGAACACAGATATCACTAATTTTTTTTTACTTACGTTTTGGTCATTTTATAAAAAACTACTGGACGGATTTGCACCAAATTTGCAAAAGCACGCTTTCGGGACCAAGCCCCCACTCCTGCCGCAAAGTTGGTGTAAATCCGTACAGCGGTTTGGCCTGTGGCCGTGCGCAAAGTTGTTTCCCATTATGTCTATGGGAAAAAAAAAGTTTTGGGATCCCCCTAGAACTTTGCCCTCCCTGGACGAATCCTCATCAAACTTTGAAATTCAGAGTGATCCAAATCTTTTGCAAAGTATGGTGAGGATTTGTCCAGGGAGAGCAAAGTTATAAGCCGCCCAAAAAGTGTGCTTCCTATGGAAACACCAACTTAACCATAACTACATGGCCACGGTAAAATATATATATATATAAACCATAACTACATGGCCACTTCCGTGGCCATGTAATATATATATATATATATATTTAAAAAAAAAAAAAAACCCATTACCCGATCCAGATTGGAAACGGGATGAGATGAACGGAATGCACTCCCAAAAGAAACAGGAATAAAGAAAGCCTTAATGACTCTCTATGCTGAGGCAAGGAAAACCCAAATTGATCCAGACTGACATGCCTTTATTTTAAAGTCAGCATGGATAGGAAAAAGCACGAAACACAACGCGTTTCACGGTACACAGACCGCTTGATCACGTAGATGATATATATTTGATTCAATCAAAGCAATCCTTGTTACACTTAGCCATATTACATTACTGAGCATCCTAACTGAGCCTCTCTCGAATAATACAAGAAAATAACAATCTTCAACAGTCTTCATTTCATCGCAGAGATCACAGAGCCCAAGGCGTCTTTCACCCTCTGGGAACCTGCGGGCTCCGTGATCTAATCTACATATTAGATCACGGAGCCAGCGGGTTTGTGAGGGTCAGTGACCTGGTGAAGGCAAACAAAGGAACTGTAACTTCCCTGATGACCCCTCAGATGGGGGGTCGTCAGGGAAGTTACCGTGACTGGCAGAAGTGCCAGCCAGCCTAGCGACACTGTGGCTGGTTGGCACTCTGTCAACTTGCCTAACGTTAAACTGGCGGGCGCATCTCCCGTCGCGGCTGCGGTCGTGCGACCGGGGACCCCGGCAGGGCCCCGGCTCAGCCACACTTTGTGGAGACTGGCGGGGCCTGGCCCGGCCCCGGCAGGACCCGGCCCACTTAAAGCACTGTCTACAGTACAGATGCGTCAACTGATAGTGAGCGCCTGGTTTTCCCTCCCTCGTCGCCTCCTCTCCCTTAAACCTCCCTCTCCTTCTCCTCCCTCTTGCCCATACACTTTCAATGCTCCTTCAAAAGCCGAAACTGCCAATCCATCTGCTCATACACCATATAGATAATATTGCTGTTTTCTATCACAGTGAATATATCACAGTTCGACCTTTGCCTGAAGTTCAAATAAAAGAGAACATGTTCATCATTTTCCAAAGGAGGGAAAGGAATTGCAGCCTTGCTCCTGAGGTGACATATTGGATGTCACACGGTCTGAACCGTTTCTGCGCTGCTCCAGGCTCGTCTCTTTGCAGTGGGATTACTTCTGCAACGGCTGAGCAAGTGCTCTTGCGGGTGAAGTGTCAGGTGCCCCCGCTGCAGCTGCCGGCAGCATCACTAGTGCAGCTGTAAGCAGAGTGAGATGAGCGGAATCCATATTTCCCAGAGCCAGAGCTGGCAGCAATGTGCTCATGTAACCCTTCTTCCGCAGCTGTCTATTTGGTTTAGTTGGAACTCGAATTTGTTTTGACATGGACGTTTCATTTTCCCATTTCCTGTGCCAAATAATCTAATTTGAGGCAAACAAACACAGATGACTGAACTCTGCTGACTCCCCTCAGGGGTGGTTATGCTGGCAGTAATCCCTCATGTTTGGGGTGGAGGCTGCGAGGGAGGATACATGCATATATGGCTGCTTAGCACAGCTTTCAATTTTAAATGTGGTCCGAATCCCGCGGCATTGCACATCCAGGCCGCCGTGTGCTAAACACAAATACATGTGCAAAGATAGAAGCAGATGTCGCTGGGCATGCAAGCAGCCTTATCAATGATGATGCAAAAAAGAGTTCCTTGGATTAACGTTTAGACAGGTTTTGATAGGAAATGTGGAGGGATTCCCCCAAGACCCCCAAGGCCTTGAGTGAAAATGACGTCAGATCAAAGGGTATAAAAAGCTGATGGAGAAATTTCAGAGACCATCATTAAGTGTACCCCATTGTTACCATGTGCGTAATTTTAGGGGGGCAAGAGTGTCCCCCAACTTTTGTTGCACACCATTTGTCCCACTCATTTGGCAGCGTCATCTTTCATTTAGGTGGCATGGCCCCACCCCAACATTTTCAGCAAAGTTACACCACTGCCAGTGTTCAGAGATTTATTTGATACGTTTAGAGCTAGGTATAAAACCACTAAGCACTTTAGTGAATATGAAAACGTATTAATTCAAATGAATATGTGTATGGCAAAGAGATGTATTATGTTTACTTACGGTAGACATGGAACGTGGTCAGAATTATTTACATAAACAACTGAATGGGAATGCTCAGGAATCCATTGAGGAAATTAGTTGGCACAAAGATATCACCTGATTTACTAAATAATTAGCGCCACGCAAACAAGTGGACGTTGCGTGACGCGTAATGTCTGAATGCAATTCACAAAAGACACTTTGTGCTTACTAATTGCCCAGTGCCCCTTGCACCTGGCTAAGCACATTGTTCTCCATTATGATAGCACCACATTAGTGCAAAGGAAGGGCCAGCAGAAGGGCAGAGAATGGAGGCCAATATGCATGAAGCCTCATTATATTGGGAAAATGGGGAGTACCATCGGTGATTGCAGAGACGCACCGAGCAAACTCCCAAACACACCCACCAACGTGCAAAACAAACCTAATTTACAAAATATATAGCACTCTCAGGCAAATCCCAAATGCCCTGAACCTTACCGTCTATTTGGGGGAGATGTCGAGTATAAATGGGCTGTGCAAGCATAGTGAATCCCAGCAAGAATGGCCAACCACGCATTGCTCACATTTGTGCGTGTGTGCACAAAATGCAAGGTACGGGAGGAGAAGGCGCAGGGTGTTCCAGAACTGCACCACCATCTTAGGAATGGCAAATGAGGATGCTTGTGCCACTTACAGATTTCGGGGAAAAGGACCGGGTGGGGGGGCACTATGTATTTCAGACCGATAGATTAAAGTATGATTGACAATAAATCTTCTGGTGCATGTGGGGGATAAAAGGTCTCAATGCCACCTGAGACCGGAAAACAGAAAATCAACCCAAAAGCTGGTCGTTGCCAACCCGCACCCCTGAATGCACTCCTAGAGGGTATGAACCCCCGGTGTATAAATAAACGTACAATTGCTATTGGTCAAACCTATAGGTTAAACTCTTTGAATTTGTTCAAAACAATTTTATGATGAGGAATTAAGTAACCTGATATAGTCACATTCAAGAATGAAGATAATACACATTTGGTAATGAAGATAATACACATTTCAATACAGCAAAATTGCCTTGTCTGTAATGAAAGTCACACACAGGTCCAAATTTCATATAAACAGGTATTATTAAAACTGGATGTTGGGAACTGGCCGCCAGGGGGCACACGGATGCAGTCTTCTTCCATGTGAGCTCCGACCTGCGACCCTCAAAAGTGGCTTGAGCCCCCTCTTTTGCCCCCCCCACCGCATAACAACGGACCCATGAGACGGGGAAACCGGACCCCCACATGCTGAGCGAAAATCCAGTGAAAATCGGAGTTCTGTAGCCTGAGTACAGCCTCCGGGATTGTGCTTCCCCCTCCAGGCCCTCAGTGCGACTTCACGACACGTCACTGGGACCTGCGAAGCCCGGGACTTCTGGGTCCGCCCTCCGCTTTCCCGCAGAACCATCGGGTCGCGCAGCGGGCCCCCAAGGCAGTTCCCGCCTCACTGCGCAGCCCCGGGCCCCCGTGGAGCGAGGAGACCCTCGACCCCAGAGGAGGAGGCGGCCCTTCCCATTCCGCGATCCGCGCAGCAACTCCGTCGCGCCCGGCACAGACTGTGGCCCACCGTGCATAAGAGTGAGTGCTCCCCCCATCTGGCGACGCACTAGCCCATTACAGACGCTGTGCCTGCTCCCCTGCCCAACCTCGACCTCACGTCCATACACAGTGGCCCCTTATGAGAGAGAGTGTGTGGCGCAACCCCAGTCATCTGCCTGGGAGGCTGCTCCTGCCATTTCCTGGAGAATATCCCTCACCCCTCATCGGGCTCTGTACGTTGTCACCAGCCCCATTTTGTCGACTCGGCAACCACGTATCACACACCCTTACCAAGAGGATCGCACCCAATGCCTCTGGCTACTGGATCTGGATTTCGACACTAGCTTGGCCTCTCCTATTCAACTCGTCCTCCAAACTCCCGACATCAGGACAAACCTCACTCCGACACTGAACCCGCCACAGAGGGTTGGGCCCCCACTCGTGGTTCGTGTGCCCTCCTCTGCACGCCGCCCAAGAGACACTCCTGGGACCCAGGCCACCTGATCCGAGACCCCCCTCCACGCAAACCCAACAATGTCCACGAGTCAACCAGCATTCGTTCCGGCACATTGCGGAACCCGCACCAATTCTGAGGTCTGCACAGAACTGAACACAAGGTGACGCATCCGGAGGGTAGAGCCCCTGACCCCAGGGCATGTGCCTCCTCCCAACGCTGGACTCTCGTTACCCAGGACTCTCCGGAGATTGCTCTGCAACGCACTCCAGTACTAGCTCATTGCCTTGGTGTTAAGGGTAGTGCCCCCGTTCCAGGGGCGAGTGCCTCCTCGCACCTACACAACGCATGAGCATCACATCCAAACTAGCCAAATACGCCTACACCCCGCTGCACCCCGAATCTAGAACTGCCCGCACAATGTCAGCGGATCCCTCTGAAACAGAGGCAGCGGCTACCAAGGGGGACATAGCCTCCCTCCTCAGCGAAATCAGAAACATGGCACCAACTTGGGTGGCAAGATCGACAAAATGACCCAGAGGGTGGACAATATTGAGGAGAGGCTCGAAAGTGTTGAGAACAACCAAGCCTCAAATGACACACTGGAAACCCAGCTGGACCTCCACATGCGCAATATAGAGAAAAGAGCAGAAGACATCCGGCTGAAGAAAGACGATTTAGAAAACAGGGAGAGGCGTAACAATGTGCGATTTTTTGGGATTCCAGAACGGGAGGGGTAACAGAGGAGGACCTTAAACACACCATACATTACATCATTAGAATCCTAACCGCGGATGAGAATATCGACGAACCCGCAATAGAAAGAATACACAGAGCTGGAGGCCCACCAGGGGGTCAGAGATTGGTCCTGGACAGATTTCATAGATATCAAGACAGAACGAGGATTCTCACTAAAGCCAGGTCAGGCTCACCCTTGGTGGAGCCCAAATAACCATCTTCCAGGACCTATCCTCGCTCACCTTAGCCCTGCGTCGCCTGTGTGGCCCGCTAACCAGATGGCTCAAAGATCAGGGCACAAGATATAGGTGGGGTTATCCCTTCTCCCTAACGTTCGAACACGCCAGCAGGAAGATAATACTCCGCTCTGAAGAAGAGATTCGTGATTGCATCGCAGACCTCCTCGACACCGGCCCCAAAGAGGGGTCACAAGACGAATCATCACGAGAGGGAGCGCAGCGGGGATCCCGAGGCCCGAGAAGGAAGAAGGTCAAAGGAGCTAGAAAATGCAGACGACCCAACGACACGCCGGAAAATGCCAAATGAAGTGACATGCACGTATCTTCTGACCCGGCGAGGCCTGTTCAGGAATCATGGTCTCTGAGTCCCTCCATCATGTTAGAGACCGGCACATCACAGCCAACAGAGCTGGCCCGTGACGGATTTGGCTCCGGACCCGGGACGGATGATCGACTGGCCACAAGGGAACCGGAAACTGCATGTATCACTACATTTGTTACTCAGTGCTAATAGTTGTTGTTGTGTGTTAAGTTGTAATTCGAGTTGACATTTTAAGAACGGAGGGGGCTCAAACTGTTGGTGAGATGATATTCGTGCTGGGGGTCACGTGGTTGCGACCCTCATGGCGGTCCGATAGTAGGCCGGTTGCAAGCACCTAGCTCGCCTCGGACGCCATCAATCTAAGGTTCAGTTACTTGTAGGGGAGATGTTGTGCCGGAAACTGGAACTGCCGACAACGGGTATTGAGTTCAATGCCCGGGAAGGGGTAGGGGGGAGGGAATCAAAAATTTTCTGAAGTCTCATTGGATGTGGGACAACCTTCAAAAGACTTCCACTGCAGTGATTTACGATACGTACACAGTCGGTGTGACCAACGAACTCACAAGACTCACCACTCATTGGTGGACATGACGAATCAGGTGACAGGCATTGCACACTCAGAATTGGCACACTAAATGTTAAGGGGCTAAATTCCCCTACCAAAAGATTGCTAGTTTCCCGAGAATTCAAGATATACTCTTTCTACAAGAAACTCGAGCGCATGCGTGAGGGTCTCTTCTTCATGATAACGTATTAACGTGTACTGCGTGAGTTCTTCAACATCCTTTCCTTTTGGTTACAGTACATCGGAGTGTGTGAAAGAAATATATATATTTTCGTGGACTAGATTGAACTGACCCACACTACTAGATGCGTGTCGGGTAAGTGGGTTCTTGGTTTACTCTCTTTGCACTTTTTGGCCCTCAGGGAGGTCTGGAGCGCCTAGTGAAGATGGCAATGAGGTTAGTGACCAGTAGATTTAGCTTTGAGCCACTTCATTACTAGAGAAGATCCTTTTACTGACATGTATTTTTTGCATTATTTTATAGATGCATTGTCGAAAGAAATGTTGTATCGAGCCTAGGAATATATGTACTCCATGGCCCTGAAGAAGGATATGATTAACTGAAACGCGTTGGCAATACTTTCATCATCGTTGGAGTGTGTTAGGAGATACACAGACATTTGTGACTAATTGTTTCATGTACAGGTTTTCCTTGATGAAGACGGAAAGAGTATATGAACATACAGCAGTGTATGGTACTTTATTCTTTCAAATTATGTTTGTGATGTAAATGCTAGGTTGGCATTCAACATCCAGTTATAATAATACTTGTTTATATGAAATTGGGACCTGTGTGTGACTTTCATTACAGACAAGGCAATTTTGGGTGTATTCAAATGTGTATTATCTTCATTATTGAATGTGACTATATCAGGTTACTTAATTCCTCATCATAAAATTGTTTTGAACACATTCTAAGAGTTTAACCTATAGGTATGAACAATAGCAATTGTAAGTTTATTTATTCACCAGGGGTTCATACCCTCTAGGAGTGCATTCAGGGGTGCGGGTTGGCAACAACCAGCTTTTGGGTTGATTTTCCACTTACAGGCTTCCCCCACACAACATCTTGGCATGGTTAGGGTGTGAGAGGCTGGCTTTACATCACACAGCATGTGCTTGCTGTACCTCCACATGTAAAGCTGTCAGCAGCCCTTCATTTTTTTGCCAACGGTTCATTCCAGCAGATAAGAGCAATCATAGGTAGCATATCCCAGCCAGGTTGCAGTGCATCACTGCACGCCTGCATAGCCATATTGGCAAGCCCCACACTCTGCAGGCAAGACAAAGTCTGGCACAGGAATTCTGTTGCCATGACACAGATCTCCCGGCTCCTCACAGACATTGACTGAATGCATGTAGTGCTGAAAACCCCCAATAAATGGAGCACATAGGCAGGAATCGGAAAAATTGTAATGCCATCAATGTGCAGGTCATCTACGGTGCAAATGGTCACATTGTGCACGTGAATGCCAATTTTCCAGGATACACTCATGATAGCTACATTCTCTGCCATTCCCCTATCCATCGTGCTCTAGCATGTGGAACCATTGTCAATATGTGGCTCTTTAGTGAGTATGACCAAGCACACAAATCGAGCCACACACAAAAAAAGTTAACTACTATTTCATATTTACCATTTACCCATTTTCAGGGGATAGTGCATAACCGCTCTCACCATTTCTCCTGGACCCTTCAGTAACCCATCTAGTCCAGGTGAGACCCACTGCAATTACGCATACATTGCCACTAGAGGCGTAGATTAGTGCACATTTTGAGTGCCCAAATCATGTTTTTGCTGCTTTGATCACTCGGGTCGTGGTTTGCCAAACACACCACCAATGGTATTCAAAATCATACTGGCATGTTGAGTCCTGTGCAACATAGCAACATGCTGTGGCATGCATATGAATGTGTAAGAAGGTTTGAAGCCAAATCCACAGGCCCCATCCATAACCCTAGGTGGGCAAAGGGCACATCCCCAAAGAGTTTCAATGATGAAAGAGGGAAACACCTTTCTGCCCAACATACCCTGAGAATGCCCATCTATGAACGGTGAGTGTGTGCTTAATGACAGAAGCAACAAACGCTCATCTGGCTCTACGTGCCACACATATATACAAACATACACAGGATACCCATAACACATGACTCACAACATCCCTACCCATTCACAACATATGGACTACATGTAGTGCCATCATCACATAATCCAAATCCCCAAAAATGACAACATCAACAACTTCCATGCAGACACTTCAGAAACCCACATATATCAGTAGAATGGCACATTGCAACCAACACGTGAAGGACCTACCCACCTAAACACCAGGGCACACAGCCTGTTAAGATGGAAAAGAATATGCATAACCACACATCACACTGGCAGATCAGTTTGGTCATGAATGTGAGAGCCCATATTCCACTAAGATGCTGCAAAATGACAAGACGTACAGCCCCATGAAGGGCCTCACTGTCCACTCTGTGTGACAGGATGTGAGCATTTACGGCTGCAGGTGAATGATCATAGTCAAAATTGAGAAGAGTGTGAGAACCCCATAATGAGGATGAACATGGTTAGAAAAAATCTTGTATCTGTAATTTCTTCCACTCAGGAGGGTCCACAACCACATTTTAGCTCACTGCATCCGTCACAGAGGAGAAATAAATATTTGCAGATCAGTCTTGTCCCACCCACAGGGGCAGTCCAGCATCAAAATACTAAGCAATTCACCTCTGAACAAGAGTATGATCAGCAACCCAAGTCACATGGTTCAGCCTTGTCTGGCCCCCTCAGTGAGGTGAAGCTGTGGGGTGGGACCAGACTGATCAGCCTACCTTCTCTTACACCTAGGCCTAGGCAATGGCCGGTTCTTTGGCAGAAGAGACCATCCACGCCACAGCACTGTCGCTGCTGGTAAATAGATTGCATTGGACCAATACACTCTCTAATGCTGTGCTTGCCTCTTCACAGAGAGGAGGTCATTGTCTTCACCCACATGCTGGCAGCATTGAGCAGGGGTGGTCTCTTTGGGCAGCCCCCCTCCTCCGCCTTTGTTACAGGCTACCTTAAGTGGGTTCTCTGTTCCTGATGTCTGCTTTGGCTCCTCTGCCGGTGTCCTGCCACTAGCCTGTTTGGATGTGCCTTTGTCCGTGGTGGAGGTGGAGTTCTGTACAGAGTCAGATGATGTAGCATCCATGGGTGAAATGATGAGAGAGGTGAAGGTCTCTAGTCTGTCATTGTGCCAAGTGGAGGGCAGGCTGTGAGAGCCCAACAGTCATTTCAGGAGAGTTCCACTCTCCTCAACCAATCATCTCTGCCAAGGGAGACCGAGCTGCAACTGGCTGCCAAGCAGCATACGATGTTGCATCAGAGAAGGCATGATATTCAGATCAAGGCAGATAGGAGGCTGCAACATATTTGCAAAAGATGTGCAAAATCACCCATGCAAGGAAGGAGGTTAGGCCAAGAGTGCACGCACAAGTGGCAGCTGTATTTGCACAAATTAGCCAGCAGGAGGATAGGTGGGCAGCCTGGTTGCAGCACGTGTGGCTGACATTGCCCGGGGACAGGGTTGAGGCGGAGGACACAATGACCCATGCTCAATCTTCCATGTTGGAGGAGTCTTTTCCCAAGACATTGAGGCAAGGACAATGCATGACCGTAATACCCTCCACAAGGAGAGGGAAGCACGACTCTGGGAGGCAAATGTGGTGGTGAAGTTGGCATTGGCCCGAGCACTGATGGATCGGAGGAGGAATTTTGAAATTTGTATATAGCAATGGGCGGTGATTTATTATATGAGAAGGGTAGTTTGATGTTTGTTTTGACAGGTTTCATTTTCTTATTGTGCACATGCTCAGAATTTTTATATTGTCTGTGTTTTTACATTACTTCGTTTTCGATGACAATCCATGGTGTTGCATTGTTACTGAAGCATGTGTTGAATGTGCTTGCTTGTGTTGAATGTGTGTCTGAGTGGGTTAGTCTCCATGCCACAATGTGTTTGTTACATCATCTTCATGTTAAAGGGTTCATGGTATAAGTGGCACAAGGTTATATTCAGTACTGTGTGGGACAGTGAGGTAGTTGACATGTTACTGCTGGCTATGTATCACGTGGTAGATGGCCCAGTGCATATATGTGTCAGGGTATCATGGTCATTGTATGTAGTTGTTGCAATGTTTTCTAGACATGAAAACAGTTTATTCCTGTGAGTGGTTGGTGGATGGATGAGGAGGTGATGTGGGCAGTGAGAGGTTTGGAACTGTTCTTCCTAGTCTTTCATTTGTGTGTTTAATGATGAAGGATCTTGCTTCAGAAATCTACAGAGAACTTACCTGGTCAAATGTGTCAGGTCCCAGTCACACACAGAGGTAGCATGTACTCCTTCCTTCCCTAGGGGTCTCTTGGCACCTGTGGTAGTAGTTATGTAGGGTTGCTGCAACCGCTGTGGGGAATGAGTGCTACGTTCTGTGGAATGGATGGGTAGAGGGTTGTTGGATAACTGGGAAGAGGAATAGGTAGAGGTTATGGATAGAGAAGGGGATGTTAGGGAAAGTTGTTCCCTGCTCTTCCTCCTTCTGGTTCCGCTGTACGACTGTGTGCTGCGGCCTATGATTCCTCACACAAACCATACCATGCATTCATTCGTTCTACTCCCTGGTAATACCCAGCCCAGCTCCTCACATCATTTATTACAGCCCTGAAAATGGCCCAGGTGCTTACCAGACATCACATAAGCCCAGTTCCCTCACTGAATCTTTCTACTCCCAGTTGATTCACTGGGTTGTGCGTGAACACCACAAAAGAACTTAGCCATAATTAACCATGACATACTAAGCGGACCGACATTGCATTTATATTTGCATGAACAATACAGCTTAGAAAGTGCACTTAGCTTCATTTTGCTGTCCGTGTCCTGAAGGAATTTCCTTAGGGAGTGGAATCAGGTACGGTCTGCATGCACCAAACAGGCATCTAAAGAAATGGCAGAAAAGAATATGTTAGGCATTGCAAAGGATCCTCTGAGCTTTAGCATATTGTGCTTCCACGTGCGCTATGTCACTCTCCTATACGTCAGGACCTCCAGAGTAGAGGCACTCTCCTGGGGAGTGTGTTCAGGGTCAGTAAAAACATTTGCTTTAGTTCAAGGTTCTCCCCATGCTCTTAGCGGGTTAACAACCCCATGCGGTTAGTGTACACATCAAACGGATACACACTTTCCAATGTTACTCAATGAGCGGGGCCTGAGCAGTATGGATCAGGCAGGGAGCGGCCCTCCTAGAAGTTTCACCCTCAGCAGAGCTCTCCGAAACACGTCTGCTCTCTCTGGAAGCTTGAGCACGGACGTTTATGTTGTGCGTGCATGTGCGTTGGCGTCAGTGTGGCCTCGGGAGCCTCCTGCTGCTCATGGAGCTCGCACAGACTCCTCGAGAGTGTAGTTCCTGGTGGAATACTCCTGTTGAGATGTCCAATCTCCTTAGGAGATGTCTGTGCTTTTGTTCACTGCCCACCCTGCTTGAATACTGAGCACCTACATGAGTGTCAGATATGTCACCTTCCAGGAGTGGCACATAGTTTGCTTTTTCTGTCTTGTGTCTTTCTGACATTTGTTTACTTTTGCTTTATTAATTATATGAACACTATACCAAAATATATATGGCTAATATTTCCAGATTATCCAACTACCAGGTGGGTAGTGTATTGTCTTGGAACAAAGGTTTAGAATTAAATGCAACTTTTCCACTGCTCTGACTTGGCTGCCATATCAGCTGTTAGACAGGCCACCTGAGACCTCTGAGCCTGCTCTTTGCCACTGGAGGGTAGGAGCTGTGGATCAGGATGCAGATGCAACCGGGCACAGGTGTACACTATGCTTTTGCTGTGGGGTTTACTGAAACAAGGGTTGGGTTAGCAGACCACTGCTTCTGAGGTAGAAGTCTGTGCATAAAAGGATAAAAAAAAAATTAAAAAGTCAGGGCTTCTGCATCCTTTACATGATGGTAATTCCTCACACTCCAGTCTTATTCATTGCATATATGTAAACCCTCAGGTCAATCTTAACCGACTCCAATATCACACTTCACCAATACACCTAAAAGTTAGCACTTCCTAGAACATTGTTTGCTTGCATGCAGGCCTTGATACCATTCAAACATGGTTGTCAAGGCAACTTAACCCTCCCGAAGACAGAATTCATCCGCCTAGGCTCCCATTTAAAGGTGGCTGAACAATATGCATGTTAGGTAAGAATTGATGCAGTCACACCATGTGAGACTACACAAGACATATCATTTTTTGTTCTTTTTTTTTACAATATATATTTTTATACAATTAAATTAATCATATACAGAATGCTAATACAGCAAACATCTAAAAGCTGCTTAAATTGCATAGTGAGTTTCAAATAAAACAAGAATTGCTTTACGATGAAGGAAAATGCATTCTAAAAACAAGTTTAAAACAAGTAAGACTAAACAATATCAAATAAAAAACTGCGATCATCAAATCAAATACTGATACGTTATCAAACGAAATCAAGGTGTCACACTTGTTAGTTGATTAACAACGATCAAAATCAATATCGGAGACGTAAGATGCAGTCCAAACATCACAGTCGATTGTCAATTAACAACGATCAAAATCAGTATTTGGTCATTGGTGGGTGTGTAAATATTTCACTGTTAATCAATTTAAAATGTTTACAAAGATTCATGAAGAAGAAAAAAAAGGAAAAAAGATTCAATACAATGCAGCATTTGCAGATGTTCAGTTCCTATACATTAGTTAGCAGATCTCATTACATTATCATTATTTTCGTGATACTGATTTAGAAGAAACCACCTATAATCACATTGTATGATGATGTTACATTTCTTTTAATAAAACAATTAAGAAATTCATTGTAGCTATTTTGAGCATAATATTCAAAGTGCATAATACTGTGTGCCATACAGCATCAAGATCCATATGTTTGTATTCTAAATGCTTCGAAAAAAGTGATTGATTCTAAGTGAAATCAGTGCTGGAGATTGTGTAAGCAGATGCTGTAAAGTCTTGTGCTGGTCTTTGAGCAGACAAAACAGACAGTAATTACTTTCCTTGGCAATCACTGAACGTCTAGCCAATATGTCTCTGGTGGACGGCAGATTAAACTTCAGACGTAAAATGGATGATCTGAGCAGAGGCGAGGGATATTTAAACAAGTATGATTCTACTGTAGATAATTTATTCTCTTCAAATGGGTTCTTTTTTAAATCCTTGTATTGAATACATGATCTCCTCGTCTCGATCCAGTCCGCCAAATAGCGTGTTTCTTTGCTCTGTTAGGGTCGGAAATAAGCACATCTGTTGTGATTTCAGCTGCAAGTAAAAAGTCAAAGTCTGCTTTTCTCCAATTCATAGCAAAATTATGATCTGAGTCAAGCATATATTGAGACAGGGTTTTAAGCAGAGTACTGGAATGCGTGGCTAAGAGATACTTTCTAAGCAGTGCACAATGACGCCATTTGTACAAGCCATACAACTTGGTTGATCCTATCTCGTACCTTATCCATGCTGTCGGTATGAATTGTGGTTATTTCAGTATTTGCTTCCGGTATTTGCCCTCCATTTTGTTAAAGACCACTTCTGAGGATATTTATTTCGTTTCTAAGCCATAAATAAGGACCAATGCAGTTTTCTGCTTATAGTAGGTGATGGCCAATTTTAAAGAGAATTTGCCATAATTTGCTAGCATAATTTTGGTTTGTGATATAGATGTTGCAAGTTTAGTTTCAAGCAAGGACATATGTGAGTTGTTATGCAGTTGACTGTCTACACTGATCGCCTACTCACACATGCCAGAATCTTGGTTTTCTGTAAATTGATTATAAGCTTGTTATCAGCAATATAGTGTGCTAAGGCATTTATTAATTTCTGTAGTCCTATTGGAGTCTTAGAGATTAAGACTAAATCATCTGTGTACAATAATGCAGAAACAACCTTTGAGCCAAGTTTTTGAGGATCAGCAACGACGTTGGCAAACGCGTATTTCATATCATGTATAAAGTAGTTATAGATGGCTGAAAAAAGTATGCAGCCTTGCTTGAGGCCAATAGTTGTCTGAATACTAGCTGAAAGAATGCCATCATTGATCAGTTTGATTTGTATTAATGTATTTGAATGCAACGCACCAATTATTTCTGTCAAGGTGTGAGGGCAGGCTGCTTTGTGTAATTTGTTCATCAGAAGACATATTGATAATGAGTCAAAGGCACTGTGGAAATCGACATACGCAAAGTAGATTGGTTTCTTGGATGCCAGAGCCTGATTTTTAATGGCATTGAGAGTTGCAAGTTTATCACCGTCCCCGGCCCAGCAACAAAGCCTGTTTGACTGGGATCCCTTTGTAGGTGGGATATGGTCCAGTCATTAAGTTTACGGAACACTAGGCGCACAAAGATTTTGCCCGGCGCATCTAGTAAGGTTATTGGCATATAGTTGGCAGGAAGTGAATGGTCCCCCTTTTTGTAAATTGGTACAATAACCGATCGTTTCCATGTCAGAGGTATGATGCAAGTTTTGATGACCTCTTTAAAGATGTTATTCAAGATTGATGACCATGCTTGAGGATGCATTTTCAGCATACAATTACTTAATCCGTTCGGCCCGGCTAGATTCTGTTATGAGCTGGTCAATGTTAGCTTTGGTTTTTTCTAATTGCCAGGGTTGGGATTGCACTGTGTCATTCACTGTTCGTTGATAGGAGGGATCATGTTATAAGGCTTCAAAGTGTTCTTTCCATGATAGTTCACTGACTCCATTTGTTTTTATAAGCGATTGCGTGCCATGAACTGCTGAATTTAAAAGAGTCCAAATTTGGGACTAGTTTTTGGTAGAGATAGTTTGTAGCATGATCTCTCCATCATGTTGAAACATTAGGGCCTGTCTTGCACGTGTCTAATTTCTGTATATACACTCAGCTTTTGTTAGGGCAGTCATTCTTTCTGTAAATGGGAGAAGTTGTATCAGTCTTTTAAATTTACGAAAAGTGTTCTTCTTCTGTTTAATCTCAGGATCAAAAATGTGTGTATTTTTATGAAACATAGAGTTGTCAAATGTAATTGGAATGACAAATGAAATTAAAGCTGTTGGATACTCAGAATTACAATGCATGAGTTGATTCCGCACAATCAAATCGTTAAATTATGTTTGATTGTTGTCTTTCCAGTGGAACCGGTTTTTACTGCTGTTAACTGCTGACATGGTTTTAAGCCTTTTATTTACTACTTCTGAGCGTTGCACAGTCCAATTCCACTGTAAGACCAACATGTGATGATCACTGTGCTCTTGTTTAACTATCGTGAACGATTCAGCATTGGCATGCAAGTCTTTGGGCCTCATTACACGGTAGGCGGTGAACCATGGCGCAATTAGCGCCCTGGTTCATGCCGGTAAAATACCGGCACCGCCTTGGTGGAAAGGGGAATTACCGCCCCATTCCAAGGTTGGAGGGGCGGAAATTCCCCCTTCCACCAATGCCCTTTCCCATTTTTGCCCCATAGGGCATAATGGGAATGCGGAAGGTGCTAATTACGGCACTGCAAATTGCGGTACCGTAATTAGCTCCCTGGGTCCCTTTGCGGGTTGTTTTTTAACGCCTGCAAAAAGCAGGCGTTAAAATCCCTAACCCGCAAAGGGACCTCGTAGTAAGGCAGTAAGGATTTACCGGTACCGGTAAAATACCGGTACCAGTAAACCCTTACCGCCTACCGTGTAATGAGGCCCTTTGTCTGCAAAAGTGTAGTCAATGATGCTCGGTGTGGCTCCTCTTGACCATGTATTTTGAGAATGGAGATCTCCATGTAGAGATCCATTAGTCATAAAAAGGTGTTTTTCCTTCATCAAATTTAACCATACATTTTTTGTGTGGTTGGTGGAATGGCACGTTGCCGGTAGACATTGCAAATTTAGGTTGCCGGTAATTATGGTGTTCGTTATACTGGAGTCACTCATGATGATGTCTAATAGGTAGTATAAGTCTTTGAAGAATAGTTGGTCAATAATGCTAGCTAGATTTCTGTACACATTTATTAGGGCTATCACGTGGTCATGTCCTGTAATTTTGACTAGCTGCAAATAGATGTTTGGGGCTGCCCAGGGATGAATGGCTAGTCCTGCACTAGTTTTCACGGCTACCAATAGGCCTGAACTAGGACGCCCTTCCAGTGCGGCCTTTGCTGGTAATAATACTACATCATGATCATCCCACACTGGAGGAACTGAAAGCCAAGTTTATTGAAATGCTAGAATATCGAACCAATCTATTTGATTATTGTTCAACATTTGTAGGTGAGTATGGCCAGGTGTGTTCCAGGTGGCTAAGCTCATCTTGGTGTTATGGACATTATCGTATTGTTATGTTCTAGAAATTGACTGTGGAGCTACAGAATGCTCTCCATTTTGTACACATCTACGACTGGTAACAGGAGGCATGAGTGAGCACTTAGGTTTGTCGTAGTGCTTGAATCGGTCTTGGCAGATAATAAAGCCAAGTTTAAACAGATCCATTTTCGCTTTCCAGAGAGTGTTCAGCACTACTCCCGACGGAATCTATAGCCTTACAATAGATAAGTCAGTCTCACTGAGAAATTCAACTTGACCCACGTCTATGAATGTAAGTTCTTCTAGTGTAGGTATGTCTCAGAAGATGTTCATAATGCTGGCTCTGCTTAGATCAAAAGATCCATACGGATGGGATCGACATTTCATTATTAAAGAATGATGTTGACGATTAGGCTTGTGCTTGTTTACTTGTATCGGCACCTGGCTAGGGCACTGATCAATAATCTTGG
This sequence comes from Ambystoma mexicanum, assembly GCF_040938575.1. Lineage (NCBI taxonomy): Eukaryota > Metazoa > Chordata > Amphibia > Caudata > Ambystomatidae > Ambystoma > Ambystoma mexicanum. The sequence continues at coordinate 789,829,593 of NC_090937.1, read as the reverse complement.
TGGAAGCTCTATTGCTTAATGTCGGAATTTCTTTTGTGATGTTTTCCATTGTTATTGGTGGGAGCAAGTTTCAACAGCAGCCTTGTACTCGCAGTCGATTACGAATTTCTCAGTCACACCGAACTATGGTTGTTTCAGGCGTGAGTAATGTTATTTCAGGTATTACAACCAAGATAGTTTTTAGCTGACTTTGTCCTGATACATAAAGATCTACTGCCTTTCTTATTTCTATGTCCCACTGTTCTAAAAACATAGGCACTCATTACAAGTGTGCTGGTCCAGTAACAATGGCACCTGTAAGCTTGCCGGTACCGTTGTTACCGGACCGGCAAACTACGAGTTCGGCTCGCGGGTGCCTACCCGCCCAACAGGTTTGACCTGGCGGGCATACCGGCATCCGCGAGCAGACACTTCCGGTAGCACTGGCACCATTCTGAATGGTGCCGGTGCTATGGGCCTCCCCATTCCCATTGAGCTCCTTGGGGCTCAATGGGAATGGGGAGTAAAAGTTTATTGCGCCTGGCAATGGGGAAATACAGGGTCCACCAGGGTTGTAATGGCCCTGTATTTCCCCATTGCCAGGGGCCAGAAAAATGTGCAAGTTTGGCGGCAGCCTGCCGGTTTTACTGGCAAGGCTACCGCCAAACTTGTAATGAGGGCCACAATGTCTACTGGCAAAGTTGGCGTATTAATAGGCAGTTTGTTCTCTTGTCTAATTTCTTTATTTCTATGTGGCGACAGCTCTTTTTTGATTGATTGTTCAGCTAGCACTGATATCAAGTCGTCGAGTGGTGGATGATGTAGGGGTGTCAAATCTCTATTTGAGACCTTGTCTTTAAGTAGATTCTTATATTTCTTGGGGATTGCCAAGGAGGTATTTACTGTGTGTTGTTGCGCTGAAATGATAGTTCGAACGAATTGCTTGGAATTAGTTCTTGTGTTTGATGGACATGATTTAATATTTTTTTACTTTTTCTGTTGGTTCAATTGCGGGGACATATTCAATTTTGTTTTGCAACTTTTTTTGTGTCTTATTGGTCATGAAAATGTAGAAAGTCTGCGGTCTGTCGGAGATTACATTTGTGATTGAGCTCGGGGGTTTGGTAATTTGAAGATGAAAAACTCTTATATGGAGCAATTAAGTTGTTTAATGTCAAATGGGCGAATTACTTGAGGGGTAGGACATTATTCTTAAGAATTTCTTGTTTGGATTGTTCGTCATGGTTCATAGGGTATTCAATATGTGTATCTTTGCTATCTTTGCATGAAGGTTGATTACATGTCTTATTTTGATGGTTGTTTATCCAATCCACTATTTGCTGTGTTAAAGACGACTGATGAGTGATTTTGGCATCTTACGTTTCAAATAATTCGGATAGACTGACAATGGTCAGGTTCATGGCAGTTAGAGCAATTTCTATCATATTGCTCGGTGTATTACAATTTTTCATTGGAATAATAGGCCTGTGTGGAGTTGGATTAACATACGAATCAGAGAAATTATAGATGTCAGTTGACACATGATTGAACAGTTCAGGAGAATGCGATAGATTTGAAATTATATTAGAGTCCTGAAAACTAGCATGCAAGGATATATCTGGCTGTAAATTCATATCGTAAGTATTAGCTGACGGTTTCCTGGTTGTCGGGTGGTTGTTACTCGCTGTTACATTATCACGACTGATGGTTAGTATTGTGTGATCAGATATGATTTGTTGTAATGCTTTTGGCAATATGGATATGGCAGATACGATAGGAAACTGCCTTATCGAGTCGTTCTTTGAGAATCTGCACTGATTCGAGGGGGGTTCATCAGCTTGTGGTTCGTTAAGATTTAGGCGGGACGAGTGATCAGCGGTATACTGCATTTCCAAGGAAATATCATGTGTACCGCTGGCCATGTCCATCAGCGTTTGTGTTACTAAATCAATAATCGGTGTGCTTGAGATTGTTTCTAGATTGTTGTTGTGAATATTCAAAGGTCTGGTAAGGGATGCACAACAAAAGCCTCGAATATCAGCCGTGGCAAGGTTGCGCGATTGAGCAGAGACCGGATTCAATGTGGTTGCTTTCTTTAAAATCCGCCTAGGTTTAGATGGGCTAGGCGTTGCCACGGTTGTCAGTGACTCTATGTGTGACGGCATATTGGATATTAAGGTTGGTTGGCATATAACAAAGGTAGAGGATGGAAGTGTGCATGGCACCAATGGATAGTGGAATAAGCAACTGACCGGATCTCTGTTGCGGCTGGAATCAGGCACCAAGTACTGGGAAGTAACCCGTAGCTTGCTGCTTACTGCGCAGCGAAGCGGCAAATCGGTACTTCCCAGGTACTTTCGCCTGGTGCACGCGAGATTCACAATTATAGTCGGCGTTGCAGAAGGGGCAGAGTGAATGTGATTTAAGGTGAATATCAGGAAATCTATATAAAATAATACAGAAATATTGTGTCAATTGCTATATTAAAGTAAAGTAAAGTTGGTCTCAATGCACAGAGGAGAATTAAATTACATAAACATTGCTTACCGATTGACAAGAGTTAAATTCACTGCAGGGTCCAAGAGAGTGAGGTGCAAAGCGGTACTTCCCAGGTACTTCTGCCTGGTGCGCGCACGCTGGTGTGCATGAGATTCACATTTATAGCCGGCGTAACAGAAGGGGCGCAGCCAAAGTGATTAAAGCTGAATATCAGGAAATCCCGGCTCTGCTCCTCCTCCATTACCCACTTACCTCAGGCACCTTCAACTCAGCCAGGCTGCTCCCTCCACTCAGAGCCACGCTAACTGACAGCACCAGCAGGCCTATGGCATGGGCGTGGGACTTGAAAAACTACACCAATCAGAAGACGATTCACAGAGAGGGCTGAAGCCAGCCACAGCATGTTCTCCAAAAGCCCTCGGAAGACTGGCAAATTGTATGTGCTTGGTATTAGGTAACCCAACCTTTGGTATAGGTCTGTACTACACATGTTAGTGGTGTAACTGAGCAGCCAGGCCTATCTCAAGATGGATGAATGTGAGCTGTAGGGCTGTACAAATGAAATCAGCCAATAAAAGTAACCAAGTAACATTTACACTCTCAAGGTTTCATTCATAAATATGTATTTATTTACACATTGGTTTTAGATAAGCATTCTTTAAAACAAGGCAATTGGTTGTAACAGTCAAGCAAACTTTGGAATCACTTTGCAAAGTCAATAAAGTTAGTGAATATATTTTGGTCATGCTAATAAATTTCTCCTACACCCTGAAGTGACTTCAATAACAAGGATAGTATTGCATTTATCTTAAATACCAATGTACCTTTTAGACTCTTGGTTTCAGGAAGGAAGTGTTAGGAATATAGAAAGGTTAGAACATACTTTCTTATAATGTAAAGACAGTTTGAATCCTCTAATGAAATCTAGGTAAGCCTTTCGCAGCAGTAAGAGTGTTCAACAAATTACAACCTATGAGGTGACAAGCAATCCCAAAGTCAATAGATGCAGAAGAGTGCCTTAATGGAGCTAGGACAGCCAAAGTGAATTGGACCAATTCAATAGTTTTGATGTACTTCTTCTTGGATAAAGCCTTTCACAAAGTCAGATAGTTCAAGGAAATCACTGGAGGAACCCAAGCTGTTAAGCCTGTGAAAGGGGAGTTGAGATCAACTTCAAAAAGGTAAGCAAGTGCACTTCTCAAGTGAGAAAGTACAACTTATGGCAATAAGGTAAATACCCCAAGCCCCCACAGTACCTCTGGTTTGAAGAACGTGTTCCAGCTGGATTCCGCATTCCTACAGCCAAGCAGACCCTTGCTCCTGTGCCTCAGTCATGGGGGCAAGAGGGACCACGTCTGGTGGGCTCCTGTGGCAGCACTCGGGAGAGGACTTCATCAGCTGCAGATTTTCTTAGATTCAGTGGCTCTTCGTGCTTTCAGTGCCTTTCAAACTGCACTGGTACAGAACGAATATCCCTAGCTGCGCTTTCCTTGCTCCCTCGGTCCAAGTCTCTGGTGAGGGGACTCTGGATTGGAATTTCCTGCTTCTGGAGGGTCCTTAGGAGGCTCGCAGGGATTTGCCCAGATTCATTCCGTGGAAGATGTTGCACTTAATAATGGACAGTCGACCCCTAGCATTGGGCTTCCACAGCACTGAAAAGGTACAGCAAGTCGGGGGCTTCACCAAAGTGGAGTTTGTCTTAGATCTAGTTGATCCCATCAGCCCAAGGGGAGAAGTCATTCTGTCCAGAGCTTCTCTTTCAAATTGAAAAAGGAGGTCAGCAGAGAAGCATGGCTTTGAGGTCCAGGATGTTGCAGCTGACTTTTCTTCATGATTTCTTCTTCAGATGTTTCTTCCAGTGGTTGACTCTGCCTGTAGAGCCAAGAACCTCGCCTTTTACATTGGTTCCCATTCATTCACAGCCCTAGGCTTCCAATCACCCAGCAGGGTTGCTGTCCTTCCCAGACAGGGGAGTTTCAGGACCCTCCCTCACTTCCTTTCCTTTCAGACACACTGGAGCCAGGGGCGGGCTTCAGGGATGAAGCCCGCCAAAGGCAAAAGACACAAAGTGCTCAAACCTGTCTCATTTTACAGAGTCAAAGCCAAGAAAGACCTTACATACCGGAAATGGCGATAAAAGAAGACATGGGTCATTTTGAAAAAATATTCACCCATGGGTGCTGTACTACAGCTGAAGGTTCAGCCTGCGGTAAAGATGCACACTGGTAGTAAAGAGTAAACCACTGCCACCATTCATTTAAAATAGTAAGTGTAAAAAACAATGTTACATGAAAAAGTAGGATCAGGGGCTACTAGGTAACCCCACATCACTCCACATAAGATGGTGTGTGCTGGATCTGCAAAGTAAAAAGGTAAGTAAAATCAATTTCACCTTACTATTCCTGGGAACACTAGTTTACCAAGGAAAACGTAATTAAACCTTAACAGAAATCCAAGGGATTTCTCAGTGACACTGCACTCAGGGTGCTGTGTGCCACTATACAAAAAGTAGATGCCTATCAAGTGTATCACACTCCAAAAACAGTGAAAAAATAGCATCCTAATCAGGGAAAAACACAGGAGGGACTGACAAAAAGGTCCCACTCAGGAGTTAAAATGAAAAAGTCATAAATCCAGCAAAATAGCTGGGGATCTCTAAGGTGGAATGGAATTAGCACAGAAATGAACATTCTCCCTAACAATGCATGTGGAAGGATTTATCCTACAACTCACCAACTGAGCAAAATCTAACAGATTCATTGTGGGCAGCAATCTTTCAGTTCAACAACACAGAGTTAAGAAGGCCCAAACTGCTTAGCATCAAGTAAGGGAAGGAGCATACATTACTTCTGCTCTCAAAAATGCAAACAACCCGAGAACCCTTAACATAATGAAGGGGGCCTATGTTAAATAGATAGCTGTGGATGGTTCAAAAACAATGAGGACCTCTGCATATCTTTCTTAAAAGGAAAAAGTTCTGATCAGCCTAAGAATTATAACAAAAAAACTAAAACATTTGGGAGGCTGGTGTGGGCAAATTGATTCCTCACCGACCTTCTAATGTCTTAACTCTCTGATCCTTGCTATATTGAAGGTGTCACTCATCCTGATTTGAGTCACAAACTGTAGAGTAGCAGACAGTTCATTAAGATTTGCCCTTAACCTTCTTGTTCATTGATCGGAGTTCTTACCATCCACTTCGAGCGTAAGGATGGAGTATATCTTCCATGATCATTTTTGGGCACCAAACTGTCGGCCAATGTTTGATCTCTTCTGGCTTAAACATGTTAATTAAGCAATAAGCCCCGAGCCGGGGTGTGGGGGAGGGGGGGACATTACAGGGCATATTGCTATAAGTACCCCATCCCGTTAGACCAGGGTACTAATAGTGACTTTTTAAAAGTTGTGTGATGCCTTCAGCATTGCACAGCTGAAAAAAATGGCAGCCACGCAACGGGGAGAAGGGACTACCTCCTCCCTTTCCATGGCTGCGATTGAAAAACGGAGAAAAAAGTAAACAAAAAAGATGGCTGCGATGTAACGGGGAGAAGAGACTACATGTAGTACCTTCTCCCTTACCATGGCAGCTAGGGCTTGGCTGCGAGCAGTGCCATGACAAAGGCTTTGTCAGGCTGGTAATTATCCGGGGAGGGCCAATGAACTCACTTGTTACAAGCTCATTATCCCTCACCGGGTACTAATAGTCTATACCAGACATTACCAAAACAACAAATATATCAAATGTAAGTCATACATAACAATACAGCAAGGATTTTTATATGTCTGATGTGTACTTACTGAGGATCATTATTCTATGTTGCACAAAGAGCTTCTTCGTATATGAAGTAAAAGGGGTTACATAAAACAGAGACGTATTTGTTTACGGAAATACAGCCCATGACAGTGCGCTAAAAAAGTCTCAGTGTGAGGAATGAATTCTCTGTGAACCAGTGCCACAAGTAACAACAGTGAGATTAGGGTGCTGCTTGTGTTATACAGTGGCCCCTGGGGTTCTCCTTGAATCTGGGGAAGGCAGCAAGTTTAATGGGTTTGAGAAGCAGGATGTTGCAGTGGTGGGGCTCAACGTGGATTAATGGTACACATTCTTAGTATGACCCACAGAAGGTGCGTACGTAAAGGGCTTGATACCCGAGGGGTCAACAAGGAGTTCAATACACAAATATATCGGTACAGGTTCATAGACCTTTGTAGCCATCTATGATGGACTGAGAGCCAATCAGTCGATTTCCAAATGAACAGTTCCCATTGGATCATAATAGGTTAAAAAGAGTGTGGTTAGGAAAGTGGCACAATAATATAGTTTTCAAATAGTAGGGCATTAAGGAATGTTTTATAGGGTATAACGCCATCATCCCTATGTCCCCCAGTTCCAAATGCAGTAGACTTAGATGCTGATTTTAATCTTAGCTGATTGGGTACAAACATCTCTCTGTACAAACATGTTGGTGTCATCCATGTTCAGACCAGTTACCTGCAGGGTCAGATTGGAAAAATAATTGACGGGTGCACCAATGAAAATGTGTTCCTCAGTCATACAGGGCCATTCATTCCTTTTGTCATGGACTGTTTTAGTTGTACACCAGGAAATGTCGTTGGTTATAATGAGTTGCAAATTGTGCATTTAAGTATTGTTTGTTCTGTAACCATGGCCAAGGATGCTTGCTGCACAGTGAGGTAACTCATCCAACTATCCTACTTTAGTCAAAAAACGGACCCGCTATAACCAAAAACACTGGCCCAGCATGTATGGAATACACATTGCCCCATAGAAAGCGACACCACTGGAAGATGATGCCAGTGTCCATTTGACTCCAGGAAACTCTATCCACTCAACTATTTAATAGATTCCTAGTATTTTTCTAAATGGACTCTTTAGCTCGCGAATGCAAATGGCTTCCAAAGTTGAGCACTGCCTTTGTCATCTGCAGGGGCGTTGCTGGGGGGGGCTCAGGGGGCTATAGCCCCTGATCTTTTGGTTGTAGCCCCGGATAGAATCTCAGGCGCTACAGCCAAAAGACTAGCTAGCCCCCAGTCCCAACAGTTCTGACATGAGCGTAGCCCCGGGTCTTTTCCAGACCTAGCAACTCCCCTGGTCATCTGGCTGGCAATAGCGTGTGTGCGCCATTGTGACATCATTGTGGCAATGCCTGCATTAATGCGATCTGTTATTTCAAGAGTGTTGTTTGTCAAGGTCCCAAAGAGGTTCCGAAAATTAACAAATGATAAAATAAGAGGCTTAAGCCTCTAACAACATTATGATATTATTATAACAAGCAACGTGTCTGCCTCATAGCATTGGGAATACATATTCATGGCTCATTTTAAGGCCCTCGTGCGACTTCATTGCCATGCAAGGTATCTAGTCTTTGTGCCGATGGCTTTGGGATTTCCACCTGCAAGTTCTCGGGAATGGACTTTGTGAGTAAGGGATGGGGAGGTTTTGGACGGCAGATTTTGTCGAATTCGATTTTATAGAATTTTATTTTCACGAATTGTGCTGCAAATATATGCGGGGGGGGGTGTATTTAGCCGTATGTATACATTATGTAGTGGGCGTATGGGGGAGGCTGCAGGGGTCTCCCCCCGCATTCATTTGCAGCTAAATCTACCACCCAAAAAAATCGATGGAATCGAATTCGACAAAATCAGATCGAACCCACGGTAAGTTGCTTCTCATTTCTCACTCTTATATCAGCGCTGAAGGTCACATGTCCCCAATTCATTATTAAGCCATCAAGCATTGCTCGATAGGTGTAGACATATAACATTTCTAGACAGATATTGGAGTAGAATCAAGATGGCATTGCTGCTGTGGATATTGGGATTACAGTGTTTGTCTCAAAAGCATCTCTCCCGTATTCAGGGAAACGGCTTGGCTGTTTCTCCCTCGGCAGTGACCTTTTCAGTATTCTGTCATCTTTATCGTCCCCTTGCTCTGCCCTTCGCCTCGCATTTTGCTGCAGCAGTACGCAGTATGTGTTACATTAGGCATCGAATGTTTGGGAAGAGAGCAAGCAATGTGTTCGTTCCCAAGGCTGACACCCTAATGAGAACTAAAAAAAAATAATAATAATAGAACAAGCTGCCTGTTTGCTTCTGTGACAGAGATTGAACGTGACACAGCCCAGAGGGTGGCCCCTGGAGCCCTGGGCTGTACAACAGCTAATGCATCCTAGGTCCACGTGGACTGTGCACTTATCTACATGGATGGATGAGGAGTGGGCAATATCTAGCTGCATGCTCATGAATTTAGTCCACACAAAAGCATTTTTGTTAAAAAAAAAGAATTGGCACAGCAAAGAATGTTTGCTTGTCTGTAGCAGACATGCTCTTCCTAGTATTGTTTATATATGCTCTAATGCTTGTTGAAAGGCTGCATTGTGCAATCAAATCAATAAAACAAGAAATGATTATGTATTTGTTTCATTTATGAAGCGCACAGTAACCCAAGGACATGTTAGATTGAACCAGTTACTTGCAGGCGAGACATAAAAACAAAAAAAGAATAGAGCAGTTGTGGTGAGGCAGTGCAAAACCGTGTCGTGTGTGGAGGCATGTTTTGGCAACGAGCCACGTTTTCAGGGATTTCTGGAAAGCCCAGAGTGAGGGTTCCCCTGTTAGTGAGGGAGGGAGAAAATTCCACTGTCTAGCTTTGATGAATGGGTAGCCGGAGCCTCCAGCGTTTTAAGCGTCTTACGTTGTGCTGTTATAGGTGGATCTGGTGGGTCTGAATGACTGGGCTTTAGTGATTTTCTGGGAGAGGAAGGGGGTATCGTTTTGTGCAGGCATTTGTGTGTGATGGACATGGTCTTGAATATGATCCATTCAGCGAAGGGCAACCTGTGAGCTGCTGTTCTGGTAGCAGAGATTTGAGCCCTTTTGGGAATGTTAAGTGCAGCTCGGAGTGCGTTGTTTTGAAAGATTTGGAGCTTTAGAATGTTTAGAGATGAGGTCACTGTGAATAGTACATTGTAATAGTCCAGTCTTGTGCCGATGATGGTCCATGCTATGGTAAGGCAGCTGTCAGGGGATAGGTAGGGTCTGGAAGCCATAATCAGCTTTGATGTGTAGGCTGCAGAGGAGGCGATTGCATTCACTTGGAGTGTCATACAGAGGGAGGCATCTAGATGGACTCCAGGTGTTTTAACGGATGTAAAGATGTGGATCATGGCGTCGTCAATGTTGATGGCTGTATATTGGTGGTTGAGCCTGTTGAGCACTGTGGGAAGTCCAATCAGTAAGAACTATGTGTTGTCCACATTTTGGCACAGGTAGTTGGCTGACATCCATGACTAGATGAAAGTGTAGGTGTGGTTGAGAGTGTTTGAGACATCTGAGTAAATGCCAGAGAGGGACAGGAGGATTTGCGTATCGTTTGCGTAGTTGGAGTATGCTATGCTGAGGGAGTCAAGGATGACAACGAGGGGTTTGGTAAAGACTTTGTATAGTGTGGGAGATTTGCAGGATCCTTGTGGGACCCAGCAGAGGATAGGGTGGGGCATTGACATTGTCGGCAAACACTTTCATGACCCTACTCTCTGTAGCATCTGTGGAGAGGTTAGCACAGGTGGTGAGGTGCTGGCAAAGGATTTTGTGATCTACGAGGTCAAATGCTGCTGCTAGATCTAGGAGGAGTAGGAGGGCAGGTTTTTGCAAGTATCTGAGGTCAGCTATCTGATTTTTTAGGTTCAGAAGCACAGATTCCATGCAATGGTCTGGGCAGAAGCCGGATTGGCGTATTCCTATAATGTAATTAGTTTCCAGATAGTTTGGGATCTTTAGATAAGCTGCCTATGTCTGTCTATGAGTTTGAGAAGGAATCAACCGGAGGTAATAGGGCGGTAGCTTTTGGGGGCTGTGGGATCTAGTGAAGACTTTTTTAGGAGAGGGAGTACCCAGACTTCTTTGATGGGCACTATCCCTATGGAAAAGGAGGCGTTGATGAAGGTGGTGATGAGGGGAGCTAGGGCTTCAGCGCAGTCCTTAATGACCAAGGCCTGGTCAAACATCACCTTTGCATTTGGATGGTTTGAGGCCCTTTAGAATGGCCAGGATTAGTGTCTCTGTAACTAGCTGGAAGTGCAATTGTGGTAAGGTTGGGGTTGGAGCAGTGTGAGCTACTTGCGGTGGGGCAGTGAGAAGCTGTGAATGCATTTTTGTTTGTATAGTGTCCAGCTTATTTATCATGGCATTTTGGATGGTTAAGCACCAGTTTTGGTCCTTGATAATGGGAGAGAGTTGGGTAGAGGGTTTTTCCAGCTCTCCTAGGATGGTGAAGATTTCCTTAGAGTCGGATTTAGCATTGGCTATTCTGCCGTTGAATGTGGTGGATTTCGCAGAGATGACAGCTAGTTTGTAGGCTTTGGAGGCTAAGACGAATTCCAGTTTGGTGGAGTCTGATGGGTTTTTTCCAGCAGGATTCTGCTGTTCGCTTTTTGTCACAGATGTCTTGCAAGTCAGGAGTGTACCATGAATTGGGTTGTCTCACAGGTTTGGCCATACGTTGTATTAGGGGGAAACAGTGTCTACTGCAGAAGATAGGATGGTGGTGTAGAGTTCTGCCAGGAGATTTGGGTCCTTTTTGTGAGTTGGTGCTGATGTTGGTATGGACAGCAGTGGCAGGGTATGGTCATTAGTGAGCTTGTGTAAGATGAGAGTAAAGAAAGGGGCGAGAATTTTGGTAGGGGTTTTGTTTTTGGTATTTTTGCGCTGATAGATGGTGAAGGTAATGATGTGGTGGTCTGTCAAGGGGCCAGGAGATAGTTTTGATGGTGATGTGGCAATTGAGGGCTGTGATCCAATCCAGAGTGTGAACCTTTGAGTGGGTAGGATCATGAATCAGTTGTTGGAAGTTTAGTGCTTCAGAGAATTGGTTAAGGAGGTGGCCTTGAGGTCTGAGTGATCATTGAGGCCTAGGATGAGGTCTCCAAGGATGATGACTAGTGAGGTGGCCTTGATATTGTCACTAATGATATGTAGAAAGTTTTCCCCGAAGGTGACTGCAGGGCCTGGTGAATGGTAGGTGATGTGGATGGTGATGGTACTGATGGTTGAGGTGGTGAGTTTGAGTGATAGGATGTCTACATTTGTGTCTAGGGAGTTGTCAAAGGGTTTTATGGAGAGGGAGTCTGTGTGCTAGTGGGCTACTCCTCCTCTGGGGTTAGGTCTATCTTTGCGAGTTATTGTTTAACCTGGAGGAATGGCTAGGTGTAGAGCTGGGGCTGAGGCTTCGTGGAGCCATGTTTCCGTGATGGTGAGGGCGTCTAAGTTGTGAGATGTCAGGAGATCATCGATGTCATAGAGAACATAGAATGTTATGTTATGTTATGTTACAGTATGTTATTATGCTGTGACACTGCGCCAAATCACGACTGTGTTAGTTGCAGAGTGCAAAGACTTACCCATAGGTTGCCATAACATGAATCCATAGCTTAGTTTGCTGGAGGGGAAAAAGAGCAAATCAGGGGATAAGTGGGGGATAGATGTTGCAAAGTGGGTGGGGTGGTACAGCAGGGTAAGAACTTTCTGTGGTAGCATTGGTGCTTGTCAGTTCACATAGGTGGACCATAGTCCGGAAGTGAGAAAACAGAGCATGATATAATAAGGGACTGTGCCCATTGGAATGTGTTTCTAAGGCAGATATGAAGGACTGTAAGTTAGTACCTGGGAAAACCTGTGGGATACGTGAGCTGCTTGATCGTGGTGGCTGATTACTTATTTAGCATATCCAGAATATTGCACCATAAGACAAATTCCAGAATGCTTCTTCTTGGCTGCCAAATCTATGCCACGAGAGGCCTGGTCCAAGATTGGACCCTGCATAATGGTGAATGTTGTTAGTGACAGAAGGTAGAAAATGCAATGGTTAAACTAATAAAGCAGTTTTAAAGCCTTTCACAGATTTAAGTAAGTTATTATTCGGAATATGTTCTGTATTAACGTCATGCTACTGTACATGACTAGTCTGCGTGACTAGCCAGAGCCTAATATAAAACAAGAAATAGAGCAAATTTGTGGTCCATCTTTGGTTCCGGAAGCATGTCAAGACCTTCCTCTTTGCTTCTGCCTTCTCTCTTCCTCTTCCCTCCTGACTTCCTGTCTGATACTGCACTGGTCACCTTGTAGAGAAGGAGCTAAGTACGCCCACCTCAATCACCTCGCCCATCTTGCCTATAAGTTGGGAACCACACAGTGAGACACGTGTGGTACCAGTGAAAATACTGATACAAAGGAGAATCCTGGAGGCAAAGTTCCCATTGAGAAAACCATACCTGCATACAAGACAGTATGATGACCGTTTGAATGAAATCCCGAAAAAGCAGGACCAATGAATGGCATGGGTGAATGGTGACATCATGCAGAGCTGAGCTGACGCACATGGAAGAGATGTAGAGAATAAAGAATGCAGGTATTTTACAAGGCATCAAGAAAGTACTGAAGATAAGTGACATCTTGGGATCAAGATGAAGACACTTATGCTACAGAACTGATGAAGATGTCAAGTCAGTTTACATGTGTACAGATGCAGAGAAACGCAAGCAGACAAAGTATTCTAGCTAAGTAGTGAATAGATTGTGATATTTCGCCAACATATATATATATATATATATATATATATATATATATATATATATATATATATATATATATATATATATATATATAATAAGCAAATAAAGAATGGATGTTTCCACTACATGTTATAGCAAAGCTGGGCTAAAGAAATAAGGCCTTGTTTCCAGAGTGTTGCAGTTAGAAAACAAGTGAATTACAAAGTATATCTCAGAAAGGTGAGACTGGATGAGCCAAGAAGCCAAGGTCTTATCAGGCTGGAGTGAGCAGATATTGGATACAAATCGTGTGAAAGAACAGAGCTCCAGTTCAGGAAGCATGAACAAAATAAGGAAGACGTCAGAGGTCTATTAGAAAATAGTATATTTATACACGAGCGGCTCAATTTTGTGGTCTTCAGTCACATGGAAGGATGAAAAATCCACCCACAAAAATCACAACGCATCCTACCAACTCCCAGGGCAAAATACCACAATTCTCCTTTTCTCACTGGATGACTGCCCCACCAATATTTTTAAGGAATCGACTAATCTTCTGGTCCCTTGGATTACCAAATTGATAAACCTTTTTGACGAAGGCATGGCACCTGTGGCGCTCAAATCTGCTTTGGATAACTCCCTTGTTGAAAAAAGAAAATCTAGACCCCACCAACAAAGACAACTATAGACCGATAACAACTATAGACCGATAACCAATGTACCTTTCATACTGAAGATATTGGATAAACTAGCACATATCCAACTTCAGGCCCATGTCGAAGAGCACAACATCTTAGGCACTCAACAGTCAGGTTACAGGGCTCGTCACAGCACAGAAATCACCATGCTAGACCTAAAGTCCACCCTAGCTGGCATAGCAGATAAAAATCAAGCTGCACTGCTGATGCTGCTCGACCTCTCCGCAGCCTTCGATATTGTAGATCACAGCTTGCTAGTGACAAGACCCGGAGACATCGCAAACTGCTCCATATTGGCGTCCAAATGGATAGCTTCCTTCTTGGGTCCTCAAATGGTAAGGGTCTGTGTGGGCAACAACCATTCCATCCCCATTTCTCAAACCCAAACCTGTGGCGTACCACAGGGCTCCTGCCTGTCACCTCTGCTTTTCAATTTGTATATTCGACCACTACTGGATCTCCTAAACAAGTTGGGTGTACAATATACAAACTAAGCAGACGACAGCTCAGGCTGTCATCCAGCTTAACAGCCACTATATAAATGATGTTGAAACTATCAATAACATCTATGATGGCCTGCAACTCCTTGGCTCTGAATAACAACAAAACAGAGCTTATGATAGTATCCACTAAGAACACCCGGAACAAGCCAGCCACAACTATGCCAACTTCACAATTGCAGACAATGTCATCACGGTCCAAAGGAAAGTAAAAACCCCAGGCGTCATTCTGGGTGACAAACTATCCATGAAGCATCATGTCTCCAATATCCGTTCTAGCTGCAGACTCATTAATACGCGAATACATTATATTCGCCCATTTATAACAACTGAAAATTGTGCACTTCTGTCCACAGCTTTGATAAACTCCAGACTGGATTACTGTAACAGCCTACTGTCCGGCGCCACTGCTGCCAATATACAATCTCTTCAAGTGGCTCAGAATAATGCTGTGCGCACCATCTTTAAACAATTGCACCGTACCCACATTTCCATCTACAGAAAGAAGCTACACTGGCTTCTGGTAAAACACACAATAACACACAAGGTGTTGACAATGACACACAAGTGTGTGTCTTTAAGTAGCCCCACCTATCTGTCAGAACGTATTAAAGTCAAGACAACTGGCACGAACCTTCGCTCCTCTACTGCTACAGTACTTGTCCCTCCTAGATTTAAGATTGCTAAATTTGGAGATACCAGTCTTGATTACCAGGGTCCTCTGCTCTGGAACGTACTCCCGGCTGCTATACGCCAAATACAAAATTATCATCTTTTTAAAAAGGCTATAAAAACTCACCTTTTCAACACAGAGTAAACCTTTCAACATCCCTTCACTTTATCTGGTCAGTCTGTTTATGTTCTGTTTGTCTTGTTCTCGTTTCTCTGTGCGCCCTGAGCCCCATGGGCATGTGGCGCATAACAAGAATTAAAATAAATCAAATAAATGCATGAGGGCAGAGCGTGCCTTCACTCCCCTGAATTCTCCAGAGCACAGAACACTTCCAAGGACAAGTTCAAATCCCTAATTGACAGCAGGCCACTGAGGTGATGATGGATGAATATGCTAATTGGTGGGAAGCTATGGTTGGAGACTAGCTCACCAGCACCTGGAAGTACTGACGGATGTTAAAGTGCCAACCAATGGTAGGGGACAGCATGATTAAGGGTCCTATAGTTTGTATAGCAAATGGGACGTTGTGTATCTAGTGACATTCATAGTGACCTGTTTCAGGGGAGGGCTTAGTTGCCCCACCTGATGTTAAGAAGCCTTTCACATTTCTTCACTGCCTTGGAGGAGTATGGATCATATACTTATATATTCCCTTAGACCCTAACACACTTGCCATTAGGTTTTTGTAGTTTGCCACGTAGGTTGACGTCACCTATGATGATTTTTGCTATAAAATAATGTTTTTTTTCAAGATGCATTGAGAGTCCTTACGCTGAGATGTCCGTTGTACTCCCTGTTTTAGGTCATTGATATTAAAACAGTTATCCTTTTGCCAACTACCTGAGTCGGTTCACATATTGATGTTTGAGTAATTTCTGCATCCCCATCCATCTCAAGGGTATTGCTACCGCATCTTAAAGGGCTGGAAGACCCCAGTTCAACCTGGCTACCCTCTGATTTCGAGCCCAGGTCCCTACCCGCACATTTGCACACCCGCACTGCCTCCCGGCAACCCTTGCACTTGGGTCTGTATCTGTAACCCTACAGTCCCTCTACCTGCACTTTTGGACACCTGCTGTCTGAATTTACCCTTGCACTTGCCACCTGCTGGCCACACTGTTTGTTATTGCTTTGATCCATGTACATCACTGCTGCCTGACCTTACTCCTGGCACTTTTCCCACCCACCCTCCCCTGCACTTGCCCGATCTCAATGTCACTTGACCTAGTAAGACTGTTGTCTCTGTCCTCCCTCTGTTTCCCTCGTCCTTGCCTCGTCTCACCTTGAAACACTTGAGTATTGGCGCGTTACATATGACCCATCATATCATATCATATCATATCATGGATTGCCTGCCAGCAATATTTGGATAATGTGTGCATGCAATAAAAGGACTCATATAATGGCATTCTCTGAGGGAATGCTCAGAAACCCTAATTACTCATATACATTCTGGTGTTGTTATCTAGCACATTGGTGCCTTGAGGAGGCTCACATTCAATGTCAAATCCAAATGGAATAGGCCTCAGACTTATATCCTAGCTGACACATTGCCCTAGTCATTATCAGTTCTTACAGAATCAAAGCTTGAATCAAAGGCCTTAGTCCTTTGCTTTGTTCAGTACAAACCCTCATTACAAAAATAATAATTTCTACATCAGTGGCGTGTTACCATATGGGTAAGTGTGGTGTGGGTAGGGAGTACAGCCATTACTGAACTCCAGTAAAGCCCAAACACTTGTATTACCTAATACCACATACCTAAATACATTTAGCCTAATTTTGTATGCAAGCCATACTTTGCTTTTAGGCCAACTGTGTTAGTCAGCTATGTTTTGCATTTAGCCTAATTGTGTAAGGTAGCCATACTTTACATTTAGCATAATTGTGCAAGGTAGCTTTACCTTGCTTTTAGCCCATCTGTATTAGTCAGCCATATTCTGCATTTAGCCTGATTGCGTAAGGTAGCTTTACCTTGCTTTGTTGGGTGTCTTGACCCACGTTTGAATTATTATGCTACAACATTTGGTGCTGTGGGCTTAGAAAATGCAAGATGGCGGAAAAGCCCACATTTGCCCCAGAATCCAGGAGAACTGCGCAGTTTTGCACACACCAAAATAGTCGCCGGACCTGCCACCCACCAGTGCAAAGAAAGATGGTTCTGTTCAAAATCTGTTTTTATTAATGTCGAAAATCGCTAAGATCATGGGCCCGAAACCATCAAACAAAAATCCAACTCTGGTTGAGTGTTTACTTTACTCTACTGCAGATCCACATCAATGCCATGTCAAGCAAGGATCATATACTATCAAGTAAAATCCTTTCTTTTTGAAATGTATTAATTCGAGACAGCTGTCAAAAATAGGTGCAGTACCGGCATTGGACACTAGCCGGCGCTAGCGATCTAAACTCTGATAGGAGGACTGTATTTCAGGAGTTGCAAAAGGATCCTGAGCTAGCTGGGACTTCAAAGGCTTGCTGATTAATGAAAATTCTTAACACCTGCTTTCCCAGAAGGCAGTCTGATTCAATTAACAGTTCAGAGACCCACACAACAGCCCAGGATATCACATGGCCCTGTTGATTGAGAAGGAGGAGTTTCCCCTGCAGCCTGCAGGACACAACACAATAGACCCTTTCAATTGAATAGTAATGCATATTAGGGTCTAACTGTCCACAGCTGCCCTGCCAGTAAGGAGAGGCCTGTGATCTCTGACTCACCAAGTTCTGGGGGGCAGGCCAGACTGGTATGTGAATTCAATTAAGGGCAAATGTATGTTTGATTAAATTGCTTATAAAATCTTGTATTAAGCTCACAGAAATGTACAATTTGGGGGTCCTTAATATGGAAAATGCCCTCACGAATTGAGACCAAACTCCACTTTGTGCGGTATTCTGGGACCGAACCCCGCCATTTATTAATATTGCAGACACTGTGTTTAGGATAGAGACATAGTAATTTCCCGTAATATGCTCAGGGAACGGGTGCAGGTCTGTGTAAATTTTGAGGAAAAACCAATATGGCAAAAGTCACTAAAAAGCACAAAATGTTGCCATTTTTGAACCCTGGCTCTTAGGGGGATCAGAGTTGGGCAAGAGTGTATCTTAAATTAATCTGTGATATGTATATGTAATTTCAACGACGTGTGTACCTGGGAAACCTGTTAGTTATGAAAAATTCATTTTCTAAGTAAAAGCAAAGGGGCGTTTCTTCAATAGATTGTAAAATGATGACTCACTCTGACTCACTCTGACACACAATCCCTTCTCAAATCAGGTCACAGAGAATCCTTGACCTATCAAATCATGAGAGGGTTGGGCATGCAGAATGAGCCAACCCACCAACTTTCAAAACACATAAAAAGAGACTGCTTTGGACAGGCAAGGACTCACTTTCCACTTCCTTGCGAAGCACTCTGCCGGACTAGACAATATCCAGAAGGACCATCTCCAGAACTTAGAATCCAGACTTCAGAACTTTTTCAGCAGGCCTCAAAATCTTTTGCCAATTATTCAACAGCCGGGCGAGCTGTTTGATTCTGGCTAGAACCTTGGGCCAGAACCATATCCAGATCCAGACAGCAGAGCTGTATCCAGAACCGGTAGCAGACCCAGAAAGCAGGGCTGTATCCAGAGAGACCAGAACCAGAGAGACCAGACATCAGTGCCACTAGCAGATCCAGACCAGATCGCTGTGAGCAGAACCAGTACCAGAAACCGCCCGGAGCCCAGTCCAAACCTGACCAGACCTTGACAGCCTATTTCAAAATTAGGAGTGAGTATCCAGCCAGAACTGTGCAGAACCCATCTCTTAGTTTAAAATAATCTGATTCAAAACATTGGAACCTGTCCAGAACTGCATCATAGGAATTGTGTGTTCATTCTGTCATTTCAAAGCTGTAAAAGTGTAATTTTGTCATTCTGAAGTTTACTTTCATTTCGAGAAACTACCTTCACTAAATCGTCCGTATCTTTTGAATCGTAGGTGCTAGGAACGATATTTAACTTTCATTTTAAAGCTAAGATTCTAAGCTTTCCAACAAACCTAAAACATTCTACTCCTTATAGTTTTTCCGTACTCGCGCTCGACACACTCTGAAAAAGTGCCGCGATTTGCAATTTGGTCCAATGAGCTCTTGTCAAAATAGCCGCTTTTGCTTGAACTGCTAAAATTCTTTTTCAACCTGCTAATTCCTCATTGAGCATCGCAAGTGTGATTTGAACTAATCTTAAATAGCTATCACCTAACCTGAACCTCCTATAGGGAATTAAAAGCATTTTTAGCATATTTTGCTTCATTGCCACCACATTTAAAAGGATTTGCCTGCTTTGAAATCATACCTGTTTTCCTCTAAGCTCGCTGGGGGGAACTGGAACTTTGTATTGCATTTTGTTTGTGTTCCTGAACATTGTGTGCTCCCCTTCCATCTCCCTCTATTGCATGTGGGGGAGTGAATTGCCACAAGGGGAAAAGTGAGCATATTATCTCTTGTGAAACCCTATAAGTTTACTTCTGTGCTGCAATTATTCATCATTGCATTTCCTTGAAACCCTAAAAGCATTCTCAGTTACCTTTTGCTTCCTATACCGACTCCTAAGTAATTAAATAAGCGTACCATTGTAATATTATCCATTGTTGATCACTGTCATATTCTTAAGTGTGACATCAAATATTAATTTATTATAAAAGTGTGATATATATATATATTTTAATTTTTCCAATAAATCTTTTAAATTGCAAAATACACCTACTTCTTGGCTCAGTGAGGTCAGGGGGATTCAAAGAGAGGGGCGTTATATAAGGGTTTATCAACCAGAGTATAACTTGTCATAAAAATACATAAATAAGGGCTTCCCTTGGGCATCCCAGACAAAGCACTGACTTAGTGGGATTGCTGAATTGAAGTCACTTAACAGCTTTTAGCCCAACTGTATTAATCAGCCATAATCTGCATATAGCCTAATTGTGTAATGTTGCAATACCTTGCTTTTAGGCCAACTGTGTTATTCAGCGATATTTTGCATTTAGCCTAATCCTGTAGGGTAGCCATACTTTGCATTTAGCCTGATTGTGTAAGGTAGCCTTACCATGCTTTTAGCCCAACTGTGTTAGTCAGCCACATTTTGCATTTAACCTAATTGTGTAAGGTAGGCTTACCTTGTTTTTAGCCCAACTTGTCTTAGTCATATTTAGCATTTAGCCTAATTGTCTATGGTAGCCATACTTTGCATTTAGCCTAATTGTGTAAGGTAGCCTTACCTTGCTTTTAGCCCAACTATGCTGTTCAGCCATTCTTTGTTTTAACCCAACTGTGTTGTCAGCCGTATTCTGTATTTAGCCTAATCGTGTAAGGTAGGAATACTTTGCATTAACCTAATTGTGTATGGTAGTCTTACCTTGCATTCAGCCTAACTGCGTTACTCATCCCACCAACTCAAGATCAAGCACAAAAAACTGAAACTCAATGCCTTGCCTCAACCTACTCTAGAACATAAACCTCCTAAACCTTTCCCCAACTATGAATTCTCACCTATCACTATAGAGGGCACAGACACAATCATCAAAGGCCTCAAACTCTCGAGATGTCAAGGGAACATCTGCCCAGAAAAACTAATCAAAGACTGCGCAGACAATCTGGCACCTTTTATCACCGCTTTTATAAATAACACTTTTGCATCCGATCGAGTGCCAGATAACCTGACGGAAGCATGGGTGCTTCCCTTGTTAAAAAAAAACACACTAGACCCAAACGTGCCTACTAACTACAGGCCTATTACAACGGTGCATTCCTTCTAAAAATATTAGATAGAGTGGCCTATTTACATATCCAAAATTATCAAGAATTGTACAAC
The DNA here is from genome assembly GCF_040938575.1 of Ambystoma mexicanum. Taxonomy (NCBI): domain Eukaryota; kingdom Metazoa; phylum Chordata; class Amphibia; order Caudata; family Ambystomatidae; genus Ambystoma; species Ambystoma mexicanum. Next base: position 789,808,820 of record NC_090937.1, on the reverse strand, counting down.
CTTCTTGGCTTCTGCCAATCAGGATTCCACCCAGGCCATGGCACCGAAACAGCCCTGGTCGATCTGATGACCCAAATGGACCTAATAAGAGACAGAGGCGACCTAGCCATCTTACTCTTACTGGACCTCTCGGCGGCATTCGATCTAGTAAATCAGAAAATCATATGCCGCCACCTAGCTAGCGACGCCCACTTCTCCAACAATGCCATAAATTGGATTGAATCGTTCCTCTCAAATCGATCAATACAAGTCTTCTGAGCCTCGGCAGCTGCACACCCCACTCCAGTCACATGCGGAGTGCCACAGGGATCATGTGTATCCCCCACAATATATAACGCATTCACAAAGCCCCTCTTTGATAAAATAGACAAATTGGGTGTCACATATACAATCTATGCTGATGACACCCAAATACTCCTATCAATCACAGGGGATTATGACACAGACTCCAAAGCTCTCAATGCTATCTACCTCAAGATTCAATCCTGGATGACAAAAAACAAACTTTGACTTAAAGACGATAAAACAGAGATCCTGATCATAGGTAGCGCAGCAAAACTCAAGAACCTTCCAGCATCTTACCAAACCTTTGACATAGACAGAAACAACATCAAAGTCTCCAAAGAAGTCAACACATTGGGGGTGAACCTTGACTCCTCGCTTACACTCTCCCGGCAATTGAACACCATCTCCTCTGCCTCCTTGTGTACTACTAAACTTATCGCGGCATGTAAACCCTACCTTACGGTGGAGAATTGCATCATGCTAGCTAGAGGACTAATCCTCTCCAGGATAGAATGTTGCAATGCAATCTTTGCTGGTACCTCTACTAAAAACATCAAGAAGCTCCAAATTATTAAAAACAATGCCATTAGAGCATCTCTCAATATCCCGAAGTTAGACCACATCTACACTTCCAGAAGAAACATCCACTGATTACCAGTCAGATAGCGTTTTAAATTCAAAGTAATGTCCCTCACCCACAAATGTCTAGCTAACAGCGCTCCACGCTATCTCTCCAACATGATCTCAAAAACTCAATCAGCCAGACCAACCCGCTCAGCCTATTTAGGGGCAACTGAACTCACTAAGATTTAAAAGACCGAAATCTGGTGGATCCAGTTTCCCTGTTCTCCAACAAACTACTGGAATGCCATGTCCTCCAAACTCAGGATAGATCCGTCCCTATGGTCCTTTAGAAAAAAACTGAAAACTTGGCTTTTTAATCAGAACACTAGGAATCAGCTCAGCTCCTGTTAATTAGCACTAAGTATAAAGTACTAAGCCTACCTCCTCCTCATGACCGACTGCAACCCAGATATTCTCTATTCAACTACAACTAACTGTGCCTATGCCTTGACTGTCACCTCGCAAGCCTGTGTATCTATACTGTCGAACTACCTTATGTTAATATTACTGTCTGCTCGATCTATAGCATCCTGTTGATTGATGACCATATGCACTTGCTACTGGATAACCTAGTAATTCAATAGTAAGCACCTACTATCTGTAGATTATATGCAATTTCCTAATGTACAACCAAGTAACTCATATGTCTATGAAAATCTTCTCCAAACAGGTTCTCCTCGGCTCCTCCCAAACCATCAAGGACAACATTGCCTCACTTGGGCCAGCCTTGGCCAATTTCTGTAATCACTCCTTTTCCACTGGCTCATTCATGTTACCCCTTAAGCACTCCCTTGTGCATCCTCTCCTCAAAAAGCCCTCTGCCAACCCTTGTTGCCCTGCTAACTATCGCCCTATATCCATTACCCCCTTCCTGAGAAATCTCCTGGAGAAGTTGGTAATCTCCCAATGGATCCAACACACTGAATGTGCTGGTTGTCTCCACGACCACAAGACTAGCTTCAGAGCAGCCAGAGGCACGGAAACTGCTCTATTGAACACCCGTGAAGACTTGCTCTGAAATCTTGATGTCAACTCTCCATCCGTTCCTATCCTCCTGGATGTTTCCCATTGCCTTCGACATGGTAAATCATGCCACCCAAATTAATCGGCTCCATTACACCCTTGGCATCACAGGCCTGGCACTTGACTAGTTGACCTCATTCCTCTTCGATCGTCCTCCCCAAGTTTAAATGGGCTCTTTTTTCTCCCCTATCACACGCTTCCACTGCCGCATCCCTCAAGGCTCTATCCTCTCGCTCTGGCTCTTCAACATCTACCTCACCCCTCTGACCCATCTGATTGCCTCCTTCTCTCCTAACTTCCAGTGTTAAGCAGATGACATGCAGCTCTCTTTCAAGTTTCCGTCTACTACCTCCTCTTCCTCCTCTCTCATCCCTGACTGCTTGATTGCTAATCAGGCTTGGTGTTCTGCCAATGATCTCTGCCTTAATGCCAGTAAAACAGGGATCCTTCTCATTAGGACCCCTGCTCCCTCCTTCCCTCCTGCCCTGTGGATGCCATCGATGGGTCCAACCCCTTACCCTCTTGTGAGGTAAAAAACCTTGGTGTCATATTTGACTCCTCGCTCTCCTTCTCTTCTCACATTGCGGACCTTGCCAAGAAAGCCCACTTTCAGCTGCACCTCCTCAGAGGCATTCTCCCTTTCCTCACCTTCCCCCAGAAACTCAATGTTTCCAGAGTGCTGGTCCTCTCTAGGCTGGACTATTGCAACAGCCTCTTCCTCAATCTTCCCTTATGCTTCCTTCACCCCTTTAACTATTTAAAAATAGGACTGTGAGACTTATCCTTGGCCTCAAGCCCAGCAACCACATCTCACCAGCCCTAAAATCTCTCCACTGAATCCCAGTTGCTGCCACGATCAAATTCAAGACCCTCTACATCATCAACAAGGCATTCTGGGGCCTGGGACCCCGCTACAACCAACTATCTCTCCCTAAATGCCTCCCTGCCAGAGAACTTCGCTCTTCTAGCTCCAACTCTCTGCAGATCTAACGCTTCTAGATCTCTCTCCTCCACAGGAACCTCCCTCTGGAATGGTCTCTGTACCCCTCTCAGGTTTGAGCCGGATCTCCTTAAGTTCTGGAAGCTCCTCAAGACCCTCCTTTTCTCTTCTTCCTTATCTCTCCCCTCCCCAGCTAAGACCCCTGCTCTGCCACTGGAACTAGCTTGCTGGTTCCCCTTTAGTTATACAGGGCACCAGCCCCCCTTCCACTCTGCCCCCTCCTCCCCTCCCCTCAGCATTCGCCTAGACCCTGTTTCCCCACCACCACCACTTCCCCCTTCACTTGCATTCTCTCCTCTTTACCCTGCACTTCCCTTCCCATCCTAGCACTTTGTGTTCATGCAGACTGGCATGTTCCCCACCCCCCTCTCCCTAGCACCTTTGTTACTGCACTTGCATATTCCGAATGTCGCAAGGCCTAGTAGGACCGCGTTTATCTTTCTCTCTTGCTCCACCTTACCTTTTTTGTCTTGTGGCACCTTGAAACACCATTTGTTGTCTAAGTGCCTTACAAATATCTAATAAATAAATAAAATAAATAAATACAAATGAAAGAATGAATATGCTATGCAAAAACGTCACAGTGCCAAACCACTGACGTATCCCCAGTCAAATGCCATCACAGCAAACAGCAGTCGTAGCAAACATGATAAACAGCGCACTTCAGGGGCAGGACACCCCACACAGCTTCACAGCAACAACTGCAGGCAAAGCTAACCTCAGTAGGGATGACCAGCACAGCAACACCACACCTGCTTGCAGTGTGCTATGCAGGCTACCAGGTCAGTGCATGAGGTAACACAGTAACTTCAGAAATATTTCTGAACATGAAGTATTCAGAGACATGAAAACAGATACCAATTCAGAGGAAGACTCATCCGTGCAGAAAAGCACAGCTCCTAAATACAATGTTCAAGGCATTAAGCCGTAAGCAATAATACCAATATTACAAGAGGTCATAATGTCAAAAGATTGCCTCCGATTATACCGGTTAAGGGCCCTAAATCTAGCAGATGTTTTTGATAGTTGTGACCATCAGAAGAGAGAACAGTAAAGCAAAGAAATAAGAGCCGCTAGAAAATAATATATACCTTTACAACTTTTAAGCAATACGTCAGCAAAAGGGGGAAATGTTTACAGTTAAAACAGCATATACTCGGCGAGAGATGCACTCTTACAAGAAGTGTCCTTCTTGCCTGGTCGCATAGGGAGCAGAGTCTGCTCAATAGCTACGCTTCCCGCATGTTGGGTAGTTATTTGAAATTAGGATTTACTTATTTGAAATATGTGAAAGCTGGTTACGGTCGTAATTGGGAAGACAGGTTGCTGCTTGAACGCCATAGAAATAGCCTAAAATGCACACGTCAAGCTTCTGAAGGATTTTAACATGCACACGAAAAAGGGCATTTGAAGACTGTAGGGAAACGCACAGGTGAAGACACGAAATAAACAGAGCGGAAATTGTGCAGTGTCGAATGTAGCGTGGAAAGTGAAAGTAAATTTAGCATTTTTGAGATCTAGAGGTGAATGGAAGTGACTGGTCTGTGCCAAGTCGGATGAATGGCAAACACTGAAAACAAAAAGAAAAGGCAATATGGGGGGAGGAGGAAAGGACGAGGAGGTCAGGAAATAGCAACCAGTGGACAAAGTACGGAATTGCCATGATGGTGTTGGAGATATTTATGCAGCAACAATCAATACAGGGAACACCTTCCCTCCCCAATCAAAAGCGCCACACCAATATTGCTTTTATGTTCAATCTAGCCCTGTCAGTGACTCAAATAGAACATGTAGATCCCTCACCCCTGTGCCATAGATAAAGCAAGTATTAGGCTGGTATGTAGAAAGAATATACATGTAGTAATGAATAGGAAATGTAGGTGTCCAGTTATAATAGAGAATACAATTACAGAGAATGCTATACAAGAAAAACGAAAACAGCGAAACAAAAACAGAGAAAATATTGACATTTAATAAAAATAGAAATGGGGAAGGAAAAGGGGATAAAACGGGTGGAATGGGGTTGGTAAGCACATAGAGTAATCGGGGGTTGGGGAAGGACCCCAGAAAAATATAGATTTGTTTTCATTGTTATTGTTTTTGCCAAAAAAGCATTCTCTCTTTTGTATTCTCTGTAATCACATAGAACAGAAAAATTAATGTTTGTGCAAAGCACAAGACATACCACTTTCTATGTGTTACAAAACAAAGCTTCAATACCAAGAACTCATTTTTTGGGAATATACATTTAAGAAAAGATCTGAAATTGCACCCGTGTGTGTTTTCACTTTTGGAGCTTCATGTAAATAAAACACAGACCAAATAAACAGTTCACACCTTTACATTCTATCACACACACAAAATCCTTTAATGCAAACCATAATGCACCATCCTAGAAGATGACAAGATCACAAGCTTGGCCCTCTATTTTATATGAAGTTTATTTTAAATAATATGCAGCATTTTTCTCTTTGCACAAACAATTTCGCACATGCAGCTCTCTGTAATTTTAATCTCCCTGTAAACCAGTCAATGTATCAGTGTCGGAGCACAACAGACATTTAATACAAAACACTTTTTATACATATAGCGAGAACCCTTCTTCTTTCACCAGAATGCAATGAAGAATCCCATTTCTATCAGGAGTCACTTTCTCACTCTCTGCAGGGAGTGTGGTTTCCAAATCTAGGGTTTTTCTTTATTTAATTTGGCAATGCACTTTTATGCCCCAACACAGAAACCCAGCTATTCAGTTTACATTCAGCACCCCTATGCTTTCAGGCAGGGTCTGAGGAATGGTGAACAGTTAAGAATTTCGTTTTGCAAAGTACAACCCCTTCCCTTTAGGGAATTTTGGAGTTGGCAATGAGAATAGGAGTACATAATTACATAAAAGACTATATTTTTATTCACAATTGAAGCTAAATTGTTGATTTCGAATTTTAATAAAATCACTAAGTGTTAGTTGGCTGTAGGGGAGTTAATTACATTAACATTTAGTACAAATTTGATAATGATCTGATTTTTGCTTTGGTACGTTTTCTGAAGTTAATTGAAGAGGAATTGGAAATACACAACTTAGTTTAAGAATATACCTTAATAGAAAGAAAAGTGTATTTACGCTGATGCTTGTCCATAGTAGTTGGATGAAATAACGATTTCTTGGTGCTGAAGCTTGTAAATAGTATTTGGATGAAATAATGATTTTAATGTAAGAGTTGTTAACAATGTTCTAGGACTAAATGTATATTTTAATTGTAAATGATTGATGTGAAATTTTTTGTAAAGGTTTTTTTTAAACCAAATACAATAAAAGAAAAAAAAATGCTAAGGGTCTACTTAGTCTACCCACCCAATGAATAAGAGAAGATATAAATCAAACAGATCCCCACAACACTTGGTTTGGTGTGACATAATAATCTCTCTGCATTTCTCGTTCAGGGAAAGGACTGGTATCTGGTGAAATGGCCTTTGAGGTTCAGTCATGGATACCTCCAGCCTCAATCCCGCTTTGATTTGCCTCTCCCGGTTTGCTTCCCATCCAACTTTTAGTTTTTGGCTGGTTTCCACCAGCAATTTGTTTAGCAGTTCCAACTAAGATGTTTTTTAGGACAGCCTTTTCGCATATGTTAATCTTGCATGTAAACACTACAATGTGATGAAAAACTTACATTTCTAAATTACCTGGAGAAAATCGACAAAATATGATCCTATATATAAGCTTATGGCAAACTGCTGATATGCATACCATTATATCCAGAGAACAGCCCAACATGAAATGGATTTTAATCCCTGTATTTTTAAGCTTTTTAACCATTAGCTGAATCTACTGTTTATTTAAAGAGTCATCTGTTCACCTCATCAAGCCTTTAGTCCGGCCACACCCCACCCCATGTCTTGGCTCTGTGAGCTTCAAGGAGATCTTCTTTCAGAAAAGAACAGGTGCAGGTTGAGTGTAAGGCAAGGGGTCAGTGTTTGGCCTTTGAGTCTCATGGGAGAATGACTTATGGACTGAAATCCAGCTTTTCTTCATGCACAGAAACTCTGACTTTCAAATATCACAATTTCCTCACACATGAAGCCTTTATATAATGTAATTGCATCTTGCCATCAATGTTCATCTTCACATCATGATATGTATTCACATTACTCTGCCAATGGAGATTCAGTTTCCATATGTCCATTGTTCTAAGCTGCAAAATACACATCTTTCCATCGTGTTTCTACTTTTGCGAAGTTGCACTTTAGGCCTCAGCCACATTTAATGGAAAGGTGTCCTCTGGTTTTGTGCCTTATCTTTCAGTACTGTGCCCATTAAATTTTATATCTCTGGAAAAAGCATTTTGATGATGCAGTTGAGAATAAAATGCTGCCTTTTCAATTTGGCAGTTATCTCTGTGTGTATTTACATTCCAAGACAGTATTTCTGCATGTTTAGGGACCAGTCAGCCAAATGCAGTTTCCTTTTGTCTTGGGGTCGCATTTAAACCCCACAGATCCCCCCTGTCCTTTATTCTCACGGTGTAGCTAATGTGAAAGTGCAGGGCAGAGTGGGGGTTTTCTCACAATTCAACTTCTTCGATGGATCATATCCCGCTCTCTCTTCTTCCTCTTGGAGTGGGTGATCTGGTCTCCACCTCCTGATTTTGGGTTCCAGGGGTACGGTAATGGAACCCCACCCTCTTTTTCCCTTTGTTCCTTTCCAGGGTCCCAGTGGTCCTCCCAGGACTCTGCTTCTTCCAGTCCCCAGGCTGGAAGGAAGAGGAATTATTGATCTAAAGAGAAGAGTAAAAAGAATTGTTCAGCATTTTTATTTAAACCTTCATTCCCCACATGACATTTCAGAACAAGGCATTATTTCTTTGTGCTCACAGACAATATTCACTGACAATCATGAATCATAAATTATCATTTGAATTTAATTAATCACTGGAAATATATTTCAGGTTCCATCAGGGGTTTTGATCTTACCTTCATTTCTCAGATAGTTCCATGGATCTAACTGCAGTGGACTCCTCAGACATTCTAAGAGCTTGTTTGGGATGACAACTTTGTAACTGATTGATATGGACCCATTTCTCTTTCGTCTTTTCTCCTTTTGGTATGCAGACCTTATAAGCAGCAGGTGATATTGTGTCCACAATTTCAAAATTACCACACCAAGACTTAATAAATGTCAGTTACTTGGTCTGGTTTCGCTGAAAATTGTACAGGTAAACCTTGTCACCTATCTCCTACTCTTTTTCCATAGTCTTCTGTTCATAGTACCATTTCATTCCTTCAGCCGACTTTTCTAAGTTGCGTTGTGCATAAGCAAACTGGTGCTGACAGTGCTTCCTTAGGTTCTCAATGTACTCATGAGTGGTGGACGCATTTATCAGTGTATGCTCCTGAGTTCTATAGCACAGATGCTGAGGTAACACCATTTTTCATCCGGTCATTCTCTCAACTGGAGACATTCTGGCGGTCCACAAATAAGGGTGCTGATAGCAACATACTGGCACCCTTTCCATACCGCCAGACAATGAGAATGGCTGCATGTGCCAGATCTCCTGGTTGGTGTGACCTGCCAGGTGTACTGGCCCCTGCAGGCATGTTTCTCACGGAAGCACCGGCACTGTTAGCAACAGTGCCAGTGCTTTTGTGTCCCCATTCCTGTGAAGACCTTTGGGACTCCACAGGAATGGAGACTTACAGTTCCCACCGCCTGATATCCCGGGCTGTCGTGACTTGTAAGATTCTGGTGGTATCAGGCGACGGAAACAGTGTTATGAGGTCAGCAGCAACCAGTCAGTAGTACCAGGGAGTCACCCCCGACCTCGTAATTAGGCCCACTATAGTTTCAGAAGATGTGAGAAAAAGTATGCCTGTGCCGCCACTTGTTTGCGCCAAGATAGATGGAATGACAAATTCAAAAAAGCCGTTGTGTTTGAAGTGGAAACTTTAATTATTTTGGTTTCTGTTTTCAGCCCCTCATGGATGACATGTGTTTCGGCGTATAACCTGCGCCTTTTTCAAATCTGGGCTGTTTACATTTATATACAAGAAAAGAAAAACCTTCTCGGTTATTTTACACTCAGTAATACATGTGACTTTCCTAGTGTCGTAACCTCATGCCAAGTGTTCCCAAAACATTGTTACACCAGCACATTACACCTCATACATACCTTTGTGAACCAGACTGTAAATGTGTCCCAGTATTGCAGAGTTAAGGTGAAGGGGAGGAGATTGTGATTCATTTACTACTTATGTTAGATGCAATCGTCATACTGCTTGGGCACTATTATCATCTTGGATTGTCATGTATACCACTTTTTGCACATTATTAGGTGTGTCCCCTCTTACCATTTATTTGTGATGCTGCTGTTCCTCACTGGTAAGTATATTTTTCGTCTTATTGAGTGGCTTAAAGTTCCTGGGTTCAATCACACCTGCACACGAAAGCACGGATGCATATATATTAGCATATGCCTTTCCTGGTTGAATTGATTCCTATCTAAATTAGCTTTCAAAAACTTCTGCTCAATGCCATGTACCCTTTTTAATATATTAAGCCGTTTGCGCCAAGCATACTGCAATGGCACATCCCGCCCCGATCTTGCTTATTAAATGCGCCTCCCGTGATCACGTTACTGTCTTAAATGCCGCCCTAAAGCTGTTCACAGGTCATTAGTAAATTGCCTGACGAGTAATCAAGAACTGGATATTACTTGTTCAGAAATATTACGTTCCCGTTAGTGTTCCACATATTTACCATTATGGCATCTCATTACTTTTCCCCTCTGTACCCATTCCCTTATCAAAAGTACTAAGAAAGCACGTTTAGAAACGTGCCTGGTGAGTAAAGGTGGTCTTCCCACTCACTTGTAGGGCTTACCTGCTAATTCTAATGCTGCAGCTTCAAGTGTTGGGTTCTCTCTTCCCCACGGCTCGCTAACTATTATTATGTTCTCTCTGTGTCTAAGTCCCACGTCTCTTTCCATACTCAAAACCATTTACAATAACAGAAGGAAACTGACACAGTTGCTAAAGAAATTTTACATTGGTGAGATCGAAAAGGGTGGAGTGTATGTACAAAATAATTAAACCAACAAAATAATGAAAGGACCTTTGAGGACACCTGGTATGTAATTAAATAGTATATGAAAAAATAGGTTTGTTTATCAATAATGAACGGGTCACGAACAGCTAGAGGGAAGAAGGGGCAAAGATGATCTGCCAAACAGAGGAACATGGAAAAGCATCCCAAAATATGGCCGCCGCTATGGTTTTGAGTATGGAAAGAGACGTTGGACTTAGTGTGTGGTTGGATTTGGCTGAAATGATGCATACTCGAGACATCCCTTTAAATGTATGTTGAGGTCCTGGCCCATGTGTGGCCAGTATGAAACCTCTCGCAAGATTTCCAATGTTGTGTGAAAACCTCAGGCTCCGGAATAAGGTAGGCACCATCCAGTGGTCACAATCAGATAGGGATCTCTGTACCAACAAACCGCCATTTTAGAAAATGTCATCAATGCCCAGAGACCCTCTTTACTGGTATAATCCAATTCTGTTAGAGGAAAACTCACGGGGTCTTCAATGTGTCAATCACATTTTTCAATAATGGGTTCCTCTTTTTGTGCAGTGATCAAATCTGCATCTGAAGCATCTGTACTCCACTAAGAAGTTGAGAGTTTACTGTTGGCATGAGTCTGAGACCTGGTCACTTCTGTGACTTGGATTTCACCCAGCAGGGATTGTGTATTTATGAAATTAAGCTGCAGAGCTCTGGTTTTAGCCAGACAGTCAGTCAGCTTGTTCCCATTTGGATCCAGCCCCTCTATTTTTGAGTGACCCCTAATCTTCTTCCAATAGATGGTCATCTCATTAGAGGCCACAAGATCATTAACATTTTTCGATGTTGTAATGGTTTGTTGTTAGCAAAACGCATGCCTCGATTTTTCCACTTTATCAGGTGTTCCACGAACCCATTCCAAACATAGTCAGAGCAGTTCTTTGAGTTGGTGTTGTACTGCAGTGACAATGGCTTCATAAACGGCAATCAACTCTGCCACCTGACTACTTCAGGGTTATATTTTTGTAAACCAGCAGAGGGCTCTGGGGTATCATTCACCCAGGCATTCCAAATGCCTGCCACTAGTTCTTTTACTGTGTTATTGCTAACATGGTGGGAGCACCTGTCCACATAAACTGTGGGTTTCCCCTGCCTAATGTCTTCTTCATAGATGTTGCGTGGGGAAGTTTGGTATGCCCCCATATTGTCTTTGGTCATTCGACCGTTTTCAGGAGCACAATCTTGCAAGTCAGTCATTACTTGCCCAGTGGACTCTCCTTGTTTTGGCCATATTGGACCTCCACAGGAAAGCCTTGCATGGAGAGAATCCAGGAAGTGATTCTGGTATTACATACATTTCCTGCCCATAGTCCGTCATTTTGTAACTTTTGCAAGGGTTGGTGAGGATGCTCTATTATGATGTGCTTCCCCTGGATGAACATGTATTAGTTTTTCAATGCTCAAACCGTTGCCAGGAGTGCCTTTTCACAGTTGTTGAATTTTTCCTCCACGGAGGACAAAGTTTTGCTCACATGCCAGATAACTTTGTTAACCTTGTCATGCTTCTGGTACAATACCACTGTTATAAATTGAGATGGGGGAGCAACCGCAAAATATTGTTGACGTAACTAATTCACACTTCTGGCTATCACTGAGCTAGCCCTTTCTCTCAAGTGTCAGGAGCACAAGGGTATCGTCCCCAGGCCGCAGGGGGCTTTATACTAGATAACAATAAAGAAGCCTGTTGTTGCCAACGGGAAGCCCTCATGCACTCCTAATGGACTATGTCCTTCAAGAAATTGTTCACTCTTTTGTAAATTAAAGGATCAATATTTTAATGACTGTCTCAAAGAGATCTCATGTTTTGTTTGTTTGTTTGTTTTATTCGTATTTATATAGTGCACAACAGCCTGAGGACATCGTGGCACTTGTTACAGTACAAAGCTTAGTTACTTAGTTACATGGTCATTAGCAATATATATACAGGTTGCAATACATTTACATAGTCATTAACAGTAAATATACAGGTTACAATATAATTATATTACATTTGTGTTATATTACAATATACATGGCAGAAGTGGAGGAGGCAGTCCTCCACTTGCTAGTTGAGAGTGGCCTTGAGGTTGTTGCGGAAGACAGAGATGGAAGTTTCAGCTCTAAGGGTGGCAGGGAGTGAGTTCCAGAGTTTCGGTGCAATATAGGAGAAGCCTAGACCTCCTGCTGTGGCTCTCTTTATGCGTGGTATGTGTAGCTGGTTGGTGTATTGATCTCTGGTGGGGCGAGTGGATGTGGTCCTTGATATTGCTTCAGATAGGTATGCTGGAGCGGTTTTGTTGATGCATCTGTGAGTGATGGTGAGGATTTTCAGACTAATATGGTCTTTGACCTGGAGCCACCGGGCTTCACGTCTGGCGTGGGATGTATGGTCTCTTCTAGGGATGCTCATGGCGGCTCTGAGGACATTGTTTTGTTTGGTTTGCAGTCTGTGAATGTTTTTGGCGGAGGTGCCAGCTAGGAGGGCGTTGCAATAATCGAGTTTGGCTCCTATAATTGCTCTAGCTATGGCCAAGCAGTTGGGGGTGGATAAGTAGAGTTTAATGGCATTGATGAGTTTAGTGCTGAACGCTGATGCAGAGGCTCTGACGCTAACTTGTTTGTTCATTGATAGATTTGTATCAATGTGAATACCTAGAGTCTTGACAGAGGATGATACGGAGATGGTTGAGTTGTCTATGTTGAAGTTGTTGTATTGGGGGCTTAGTTTCGATAAAGTGTTTGTCTGACCCAGGATTAGAATTTCAGTCTTCTCCCGAATTAAGACAGAGGCCATTGATTGCCATCCAAGCTTGGATAGTGGCATATATGTTGAGAAGGGCCGTGGCGTCTTGGTGATAAGAGTCCAGATAGGGGTAAAAGCACTTGAGTGTCATCTGCATAGTTTGTATATGCAACACCCATGGAGTCAAGTAGGTCGAAGAGGGGTTTTGTGAAGAGGTTATAGAGGGTGGGGGCTGTACAAGATCCTTGGGGGACACCACAGTTTATAGTGGTAGGGTCTGCATTAGCTGTGTCAGAGTAGACCTTCATGGCTCTTCCTTCAAGGAAGGAAGTGATCCAGGATGCTGCTTGATTAGATAAATGGGCTGTATGGGTGAGGTGAGTGGTGAGTGTTTGGTGATCTACCAGGTCAAAAGCAGCTGATAGATTGAGAAGGAGGAGCAAGGCAGGCTTGCCTTTGTCCATGATCTGTGAGATTTGATTTTTTAGGTCTAATGAGGCAGATTCTGTTCCATGTCCTACACGGAAAATAGATTGTCTTTTGCCTAGTATGGAGTTAGCTTGTATGTATGATTGGATCTGGATGTGAGCTGCTTTGTCCAGGATCTTTAGGAGGAACTGGACTGTCGTTATCGGTCTGTAGTTGGTGGGTTGCGCTGGGTCAAGTGTGGCCTTTTGTAGAAGTGGCCGCACCAAGGCTTCCTTGAGATTGTTTGGGACAATTCCTGTTTGGAAAGATGCTTTAATGAAGGCAGTAATCAGGGGTGATAGGTCATTGGTGCATTCCTTGATGATTTTGGGAGGGCAAATGTCTGCTTTGCAGAGGGATGGTTTGAGGTTTTTGATGAGATTAAGGACCTCAGGTTCAGTGACATCTCTGAAGGAGAATTGAGCGTGATTGAGATTACTACGCTTGTCTTGTGTAGGGCGGTTGTTTTTTTGGTTTGGGAGGGCTTTGCAGTGGTTTTGGATTTTGTTCTGGAGGAGTTTTATTTTGTTGAGCATGGCAGACTGAATGCTGGCACACCAGGCTTTGTCTTTAGTTATCTCGTCAGCGGTAGCCGGGGGAGTGACTAATTCATTAAAGATTACAAATAGTTCTTTAACTTGGGAGTTGGCCTTTGAGATCCTATCACTGAAGGAGTTGGATTTTGCTGCTAAGATGGCTTTTTTATATTGCTGGGCTATTTGTTTGAAGAGGCTCTTATTTAGATCACTCAGATCCGTTTGCCAGTTTTTAAGCGACTGACGCTTTTGAGCTCGGAGGGTTTAGAGTTCTTCTGAGAACCAAGAGTTGCAGTGAAATTATTTTTTTTCCTTCTTGCTTTCAAGTGGGTCTATAGAGTTTATGGCATTGGTGAGAGTATCATTGAAGATAGCTGATAGTATATTTGGGTCCTGAGAGAAAGGTGGTGCTAGGCAGGGGCTTTTAAGGTGGGGACGCAAATTGTCTGCATTGAGTTTTTTAGAACTTCTTATTGTGGCAGGTGGCAAGTGGGTAAGAGTCTTCGGTTTAGGGTTGGTGGGGATGAGGAATTCGATGCATGTGTGGTCCGTCCATGGAAGGGCGGTGTTTGAGGTAATGTTGGATGCACAGTTGTGATCCATGACCCAGTCAAGGGTGCGGCCTTTGGAGTGAGTAGGGGTGAGGACTCCTTGGGAGAAACCTAAGTCTGTGAGTTCTTTAGCTAGGGTTGTGGCAGATTTATCCTTAGGATCATTATATCCTAAATTTAAGTCTCCTAATAGAAGGATTTTGGAGGACATTTTAATGTTGTTGCTGAGTCGATGGGAGAGGTGCTCTTGGAAGTCAGCTGAGAGTCCGGGAGCTCTGTATAGGATGTGGATGTTGATTAGATTTTGGGGGAGAGTGTAAGCTTGGCTGAAAGGATATCAGCATTACCACCCCATGTACTATAGTCTGCTAATCTAATGGATAGTGAGTCTTTGTGGATAAGGGCGACTCCCCCTCCAATCTTATCACATCTATCTTGTCTAAGGATGGTGTAGCCTGTGGGTAGGGCTAGTGCGATGGCTGGGCAGGAGGCATCATTGAGCCAGGATTTGGAGATGCATAGTAAGTCCAAATTAAGTGTAGATAGTAGATAATTTATCTTGAGGGCATGTAGAGGTAGGGAGCGTATGTTCAGTAGTGCACATTTAAGAGGTGGGTGTTGTGTGCCTTTGATTTTTTTGTTTGTACTAGTATGGGGTGAAGTGTGCTTGTTGTGGTGTGTGGTAGTGAGGGGCTTAGTGCGAAGTAGTGTAGAGGCATGTTAGGGTGGTGGGGGGAGAGGGGCAGTGACTATGCTCATCTTAGTGTGGGGTAGTGGTGCAGTGCGGGTGCCTAATCTGGTGTTTCTAGTCGTGATGGGTGTGGGTAAGCAGAGTAAATACCTAGGAAGTGATCGATTTCTGAGATTGCGGAGTCTGGTGGCTAGGCAAGGTGGCCGAGACTTACTGATGTTGTAGTCTGGTGCTGTGGCATGTGAATTTAGTGCCAGGCGCTGGGTGAGGTGTGCTGAGAATATGTGGGGAGGCGTAGGGGCCATTATAGTGAAGGCTATAAGGATAGCTGTTAGGCTGGCTGAGCGGAGTGTGGCAGGGAGAGTGCGGGAGAGTGAAGCTATGCTATGATTGGGAGGTGCACTCTTGGACATCATGATAGTGGAGAGTGGCTGTGTGTGTGTGTGTGTGTGTGTGTGCAGCTGGCGTGTGCAGCTGATATGTGACAGAAATGACAGGGGGATCATGTGACTAGTGCTAGGTAGTTCAGATGGAGATCACAAGTGGGTCACAATTCGACAAAATACAATGCCTAAATTCGATTTTCTAAGTGGGGCAGGCAGAGGCTGAATGGTGGCAGGGCATAATAGGTAGCAGTTCAACAAAATACAATGCCTAAATTCGATTTTCTAAGTGGGGCAGGCAGAGGCTGAATGGTGGCTGGGCATAATATTTAGCAGTTCAACAAAATACAATGCCTAAATTCGATTTTCTAAGTGGGGCAGGCAAACGCTAAATGGTGGCAGTGCATAATAGGTAGCAGTTGGCTGCACAAGAGGATACATTACAAGTGGATAAGCAATACTGGTAAATGCGCTAAATAGTATAGTGAGATATTATATATCAACAATAAACCAGTTGATAGCAAGCAATTATCCAAAGTCAGTGAAAAGCAGAGGCACCCACGAGGTGTACCGCATGAAAGTATTAGGTGGAAAGGTTGGTTCTGGGGAGGTGTGGGCAAGCTGCATGGTCAGGGCAGGCTTACCAGAAAATGGGCAGAGTCCTTGGCCCAGGCCTTAGGTGCCTCTGGACAGGCTCCAGACAGGAAAAGATCCTTAGGATGAGGATCCTTTGGATGAGAGGGCTGGCGTTTGCCTGCCGGCGCCTGACTGGCCTTCTGTAGTTGCAGTTGGCCAATGGGGGCTCTCCTGGATGTTTTAAACAGAACACCAAAGGACTGGGCTTATACACATATTTCATAAGCAATTTATTTGCTTAAAGTTTCAATCTTCAAGACTCGTAGCTGTCTTACTGGCATTAAGGCAGAGAACATGAGCGGTGAACATTTTCTTGAAGGGCTTAGTCTGTTAGGAGTGCATGAGGGCTTCCCGTTGGCAACAACAGGCTTCTTTATTGTACACAACCGCTGTCAGTCAGGTATCTCAAAACCATGCCTGCAAGAAGAACTCCTTATTCTTAATGGGGTAAGACAAACAAGGAGTTTGAGAAAGGCTTCCTTTCAGTTGGTTAACTGCCCCAATGAACTTTTGATACTTTTTTTTTTCTTTTTTTATTTATTATTTGTTTTAGCTGGTAAACCAACTTTTCAAATATTTACACTCATTATCATATTTGTAGTTACATGTCCATACTTACAACAATAAAAGAAAGTGAATTATTCTTTGTATCTCATTGCAAATCATTACAGGACAACATGAAATAGCGAAATGTATAATGTTATGACTACCAGATTGCCATTCACTTTACATAAATACAAGCAGACTTTGTATCAGGAAATATTTGATTAAGAAATTGCACAATTGCAAGCTGTATTGTTAATCTTGGGTTAGAGAATAAAAGATTCCATAGCTGTCTGTAACTAGTACCACTATGGACCAACAATTTATTTCCAAAGCATTTTGTCTAATGTTATGTAGGGCAGGGCATTCAATTATAAGATGTTGCAATGTTTCACATTGTCCTTTATCATTACAATGCCGACAGAAATTCGGATCCTTTGATATTGCTCTCCTTCTATATAAAATCTCATTAGTTTCATATTGATTTAGTCTGAATCTTAGATATCTCTGACGACATGCAGGTGATGGATATTTTAGTAGATACTCTGATATTACCCCATGCCTTTTAACACCAAATGCTTCGGAGTTAAAATCTTTAAGTTTTGAGCAGATTGCCATGTTGAAAATCCAGTCTGCTTGGTGAATTTTGTTTTTTGCACGATCAGGATTTGTCAATAGGAGCTCGATCGTTACTGAAGCATCAGCAATCGCATTTAGCGTATGATTTTTCCACTTCAAAGGCATACCAATTTTGGTGGTTAATAGATTTTGGGCCAATACATGTAGAAGGCTACATTTCCCCATACTACCCAACATTTTTCGGAGAAAAGCACATTGCTTCCATATTACATGGGTATATAGGGAAATCAGACCCAATTCATATCGCAATATGGCCAAAGGTGTTCCTGGCGGAAGTGTTAGAACTTTTTTCCAAAATCTAGCTTCTGCGCTATCCCAAAATTTACAATTTTGTGGAGCCAGGGCCTCAACACCATATAGCAGAATTGGAATTACTTTGGCCTTGTAGAAGTGCACAACATGTTTCACTGTGAATTTCCCATATCTTCTATGAATGATTTTTGCTTGTGAAATCAAGGAGTTTAACTTCACCCTAGTTTCAGCTGTCATGGTACTTAGGGTTTTTTTATGTTCAATATAAACTCCAAGATATTTATATTTGGCGACTCTGGTTAATACACAGTTTTGAAGGGACCACTCAAAGTGATATTTTTTTGTGAAGTTGTTCTTACACACTAATATTTGGGATTTAACTGTGTTGATCACAAGATTGTTTGATGTTGCATATGTGCCTAGTTGATTTAGCATGTTTTGTAAGCCTATAGGTGTACAGGATAACAGCACCAGATCATCTGCGTATAGTAGATAGGGAACCCTTTGAGAGCCTATACGAGGTGCATCTGTTACACAATCCCTTAGTACGGGGCCTATATCCAGAATGTAGAAGTTAAATAGAAAAGAGGCAAGAGCACAACCCTGCTTCACTCCTCTGTGGGTCTGGATGGCAGGTGATAGCCTACCACCCATGTTTAATTTAACTCGCATAGATGTAGAAGTGTGTAGTAATGCCACTAGATTTGTGAGAGAAGTTGGGCACCGATGCTGTCTAAGTTTGGTTATTAACATATTTCTGTCAATATAATCGAAGGCAGATTTAAAGTCAATGAACCCCAGATATAAGGGGAGTCCACCATTTGCTTGCTCCGATTGAATCATTGAGAGTGCTAAAATGTTCGGTGTTGTGCCCATGCCTTTAACGAAGCCTGACTGAAATAAGTCTCTTAGACTGTTTTGATCTACCCACTCATTGAGCTCTTTTAGTATTATTCTACAGAATATTTTCGCCGGAGCGTCCAATAAAGAGATTGGGCGATAGCTCGTTGGTAACTGGCGGTCGCCTTTTTTGTAGATCGGCACTGTAACGGCTTCCGTCCATGTTTTAGGTAATTTCTGATGTTTATTTATTGTGGCGAATATCTTGTAGAGAATTGAGCTCCAAACTTCAGGATGTTTTTTCATTAGGGTATTTGAAATCCCATCGGGGCCTACTGCACGCGAGTTGCTAGAGGTCATAATTAGGTGTTTAATTTCCTTCTGATCAATATTCAACCAAAACCCCATCGCTTCTTGTTCATTTAGTGTCGAGATCGTGTTTATAGGTAGGGCATATAGAGATTGGAAATGATCTACCCACTGATGTGCCTCAACCACTGTGGATTGGAGATCTAACTGTCGGGTATTAATAGTTTGATTTAGTATTGCCCACATTTTTGAGATGTTTTTATCAGCCAGAGTCGACAACATAATGGCTCCATCTTTTTGATAAAGATTTGCTCGATGTCCTTTGACCCAGTTATTGTAACTCAAACGTGCTTTTTTAGTTAGATCTAGTTTAATGTCGAGAGGAAGCCTTGCTAGACTTCTTACCTCGGCACGATAAGCCCTTTTCCTAGTGAGTATAGAACTGTCAAAAACATGAATATGGCTCTCTCTTTTGGAATAACCCGCCTTCTGTTGGCTGAATAGTTGCATTGTATTGGTATATGTCAATCCTATGTCTGAGGATTGCCAATTAATGGAGTTAGTTGAGTCGTGTAGAATTTGATTAAAGTGCCATAAGGCGTTCTCTGACCATCAGAGTCGATTCTTACCACCATTTACCACCATACAACCGCCACCTATTTGCTCTGGTTCAATAACCTTAGTTTTGGCCATGGTCTGCCAACTAGCACACAACATATTATGGTCACTTAACGCAGATGCGGACACACTAAAAGAGCACATTGCTGACCATAGGGCACAATTTACATATATATAATCAATTGTAGATGTAGAGTTTCCTCTCTTCCAAGTTGGTGCAGGGGGCATGTCAGTATTAAATGCACCATTCAGCATTTGCAGGTTTCTGTGAGTAACCATTGTGTTCCATTGTATCAGTTTCTCACTCTTATGTGTCCCATTTGCTGCTAAGCAGTTCATATTCAAGTCCCCTGCTAAGATAAAGTACAGGATCTTATCATCCGCGGATACAATGTCAAATATCAAATTCAGGTCCCTAAAGAAGCACTCCGTAGTAATAGCTGCTGGATTCCAATATATGTTCAGAATTGCGTAGGCATCACCGTTGATCACCGCTCTTATAAGAAGCATATGAGTATTCGGCATGGCCCACATCTGTGACGATGTTCTCGGTTCATCCTTTACCGCCACCAGCAGGCCAGCCGTAGGTCTGCCTATAATGGGCTTCCTAGCTGGGTTCAAGTGTGTTTGATATCCTGACCAGAGTATTGGACTTAGTAACCAGGTTTCTTGCAGCAAGATTATGTCGAATTTGCTTAGGCCACTCTCATTATTATTCAGCAAATGTTTGAATCCCCGCGAGTTCCAGCTCACCAAAGTAAGGGGGGATAACTTTGTCAGATTAAATAGCTAATTTGAGTTACTATTACAATTGCATACACACATATTCCTGTCATTTGACAGTTGATTTAAATCTTGACCATTTGCAACGCCAGTTTTTACCATTGGCATAAGTTCTGCAATACTTGACGTATTAGGTTCTAATGTGTCGTCTATTTCTGTATCCAGCTGAAAACCTAGGTCGAATAATGAGTTCTTCGCCTGCCATACCAGATTACGAATTGCTCTGGATTGAAACCACACTCGAACTGCATTTAGGTTCTGATTTGAGATAAATTCCACCAAGGTTAAATCCGCTGAGCTTATGTCTTCGAGTAGTGGTATGTCTGAGAAGATTGCTAGTATCGCTCTTCTGTTCAGGTCATATTGCGTGCATGGTGCTGATCTACATTTCACAATCATAGAACACAGTGCCACTCGAGGAGTGACTTTTCCCATTCCCAACATATCATGTGTTTTGACAGTTTTTGTAGGTATCACATTGATCGTTTTCTCTTTTGTGTTCGCAGCCAAATCCCCTAGTGCATTTTTAATCAGCGTTAAGACGTCTTTTGAAAAGTCTATAGGTAAACCCAATGGTGGGAGGGAAGTTAAGTCAGAATCGGGCGTGGGGATGGGAATCCTTAAAGTGTTTGCATTTAAGTTTGTAGCGCTGGTCACTGATATTGCTGCTCCTTGGATCATTGGGACAGTCCCTCCAATTTCAATTCCCTTCTGTGCTTGGTTCCCAATTTCCAAGAATTTATCAGCATCATTATGTGATTTATGGTGGTTAATTAATGAAGTTGGGTTTGTGAGTGGAGGAATGGAGAGACCTTGCATGTAAGCATCTACTGCTTTCCTAATTTCAGATCTATGGGCCTTTGCATCTTCCCCACTATTCCATCTTGCTTCCATGAAGTCATTTGTACTTCTCGTTCTCACTGTCGGCTCTGCCTCCAGACACTGTAAGCTCTGTGACTCCCTATGTGAGATTACTTTTATCAAAGCGTCCAATGGTGAGTAAGGTTGGGCTCTGGCTCCCGAGCTCGCATCTGTACTATTATTTGGCTCACAGTCACTCGGTACAGTTAGAATCTGCCGGGTACTATTTTTCTTTTTCTTCAAGAAGATTGGCGCAATCTTCACGCTTGAATTTCTTACCACCACATTTTCATCTGCATTCAGTGACACATTTGCTCTCAACTTTTGTTTGCCTTTCAAAAATATGGGGGCCAAAGGAATTGACTTCTTTGGTTTAGATGGTACATGGGCTATAACTGGTTTATCCAACGGATTTTCTGTTTGAGATCCCTTCGTAAGCACATTACGTCCAGCCATGACTTTAGTAGTGCTCGATGTTTTTTTATTATCATGAGCAGATTGAGGAGGATTTATATGGTTATATTTACTCTGTGAATCCCCTCCCTTCAATGGACAGACGGAGAATGTTGGATCGCCAGTCTTCTTCTCTTCCTCTGTGGGTGCCAAATTATTATTTCCAATTCTCTTAACAAATAGGTTAGTAACTGATTTATTTTGTTTTGCCTTGCTCTGGTTCTTTATCTTTTTCTGTGAGTTGTCTCTTTTCCGTTGAGTGGATTTTTCTTTAATTCTTTTGGTCCTTCTTGCTGCCCTCTTCCTCATTTTCTTTTTATCTTGATGTGGACTCGCAGGTGCAACTTCTTCTGTTACAACCTCTTGGGAGTTCGGCTGACTGGCGATGTTGGTTTTTAAGGGTTTTTCCATCGAAACTACTTGGAAAAGATCCTCATTCATATTTGCCAGTCTCATAAATTCTTCCAATGTGGACGCTGAGAGAGATGACTCGCCATCATTTGTGGGGTCTGCCTCCATAGACTCTGTTCTCATGTGTCCCTGTGAGTTTCGATTATACATCTGAAGTTGGTTCAGTAATTCCTGTGTTAAGGACCTATCGGCCTCTTTGGATTTATGAATATCTGCAATGGACCTGTATATTGCAGAAATATCCAAACCCTGTTTGGTGAATTCCAGTTGCATCAGTTGTAACTTCAGCAAAACACATGAATTGACGGCATTACAGCAACCTGCTATGGAGCCATCCAAAGTGGCTACCTCTTTTGTTAATTCCATCATCGACCCAGATTGAATTTGAACTTCAGATTTCAGGAGCTCAAAAACAGAGACCAAAGAATTCAACACGTAGCTGAGAGCAGTTAATGTGTTGATATTCGACTCCGTCTTCTCAGCTGCAGTTTCTTCTTGTGTTGCATTTGGGCTAAGTACAGCAGGTGTTTCAGCCAGTTGGAAAACCTGCGCTGGACTTTCAGGTATTTGGATGTCTTCAGTGCTTGAGAGATTTAGAGTGCTCAGTCTTGGAGCATTCATGTCCAGAGCAGAGTGGCAATTATCATAAACATCCTGCTGGCATTCGCCCTCTGAGGGGCTTGATAATATATCATTTAGTTCATGAGTAACTTTCTCAGGCATTATTTTTGTAGCCCCAAAATGATCTTTTATTTTTTTGTGAATTTTGTTCGTTGTTATCGTGTATTCAAGCCCTTTTTTCCATTTATCAGTTAGGGAGGGTTCAGAATCCAAGGACTCCCCACATCTGGCAGGCGTAGAGGCAAGGGAGAAGCATGAATTTACATGCACAAGCGCTTGGATTTGTGTTTGCGATTCCCCAACCTCCGTCATTTTGTCCATACTGTTTTCATCGATGGGGCATTTAGCTCCACTTTCCAATTCAGATTTCGTCAATTCCGGATCCTCCCATTCTAGGGGTCCCATCTCATCCTGAGATGGAGTGCTCCTTAATTTCATGAAGCGGTTTTACAGATAGTAAGCAGCAATAAAGTAAGATATCAGAGATTTTCAACAGTCCACCAGCAGGGGGAAGTGTAGGGCGCAGAGCAGCTGTGTCTTTTGCGTGTGTCAGCAAAAAGCCCACGCGCGAACGCGGAGCACAGTAAAACTGTCAAACACACTTCAAAGCACACTTCAAAGGCAGCAATGTTTAGAGGCGCCGCTCTGCTCCACCCCCGCTTTATCAGATAAAGAACAGGCCGCAGTGGAGCCGATCGGCTCAGATGTTAGAGGACCCAGCAGTCCCCAAATGGCGCTTCTCCCACTGCTTGCACGGAGAGAAATCACAAAACTACAGCTGGCGGCTCAAAGGCTTCAAAGCCCGCAGTCGCCGCTCAGCCCCTCTCCTACGTCCCACGCTGAGATGAAATGGAGGTTGTGTTTGAACGGAAATGTATCCCGTAATCGTTCTACAAAGTTCCTCTAACTCCTCACACACGCCGGCTCTTTCAGATATCTTTCCGATATTTTGCACATGTAGAGGGAGCACCGACACGTTTCAATTACTCAATTGTTCAAGCAATTACAGTGGGCACTCGCTGAGTTAAAAAGACGGACAATACCGAAATCCACCAGTTCCACTGAACTAATTTGTAGATATCCCCAAAAAAAAAAAAAAAAAAAATGCAAAGTCAATAGGGCAGTCCTAATTCAAGTCAATGCAGATTTTACCTGGTAGTTTGGATGGATGGATAATCCAACGGAGTTCCCCGCCTTGCCTCAGCCGACTGCACAGACTGCAGTGACTGCTTCCACTTACACACCACTTCGCTCCGCTTCGCGGTCCTGGGAGTTTTTAACTCCTGCACAGCCAGTAGTGGTAAACAGAGAGGTAGGACTCCAACCAAGTTGCTGCACAGATTCCAAACGAAAAAGCTGGAGACTGCAGTGACTGCTTCCACTTACACACCACTTCGCTCCGCTTCGGGGTCCTGGGAGTTTTTAACTCCTGCGCAGCCAGTAGTGGTAAACAGAGAGGTAGGACTCCAACCAAGTTGCTGCACAGATTCCAAACGAAAAAGCTGGAGACTGCAGTGACTGCTTCCACTTACACACCACTTCGCGGTCCTGGGAGTTTTTAACTCCTGCACAGCCAGTAGTGGTAAACAGAGAGGTAGGACTCCAACCAAGTTGCTGCACAGATTCCAAACGAAAAAGCTGGAGACTGCAGTGACTGCTTCCACTTACACACCACTTCGCTCCGCTTCGCGGTCCTGGGAGTTTTTAACTCCTGCACAGCCAGTAGTGGTAAACAGAGAGGTAGGACTCCAACCAAGTTGCTGCACAGATTCCAAACGAAAAAGCTGGAGACTGCAGTGACTGCTTCCACTTACACACCACTTCGCTCCGCTTCGCGGTCCTGGGAGTTTTTAACTCCTGCACAGCCAGTAGTGGTAAACAGAGAGGTAGGACTCCAACCAAGTTGCTGCACAGATTCCAAACGAAAAAGCTGGAGACTGCAGTGACTGCTTCCACTTACACACCACTTCGCTCCGCTTCGCGGTCCTGGGAGTTTTTAACTCCTGCACAGCCAGTAGTGGTAAACAGAGAGGTAGGACTCCAACCAAGTTGCTGCACAGATTCCAAACGAAAAAGCTGGAGACTGCAGTGACTGCTTCCACTTACACACCACTTCGCTCCGCTTCGCGGTCCTGGGAGTTTTTAACTCCTGCACAGCCAGTAGTGGTAAACAGAGAGGTAGGACTCCAACCAAGTTGCTGCACAGATTCCAAACGAAAAAGCTGGAGACTGCAGTGACTGCTTCCACTTACACACCACTTCGCTCCGCTCTGCGGTCCTGGGAGTTTTTAACTCCTGCACAGCCAGTAGTGGTAAACAGAGAGGTAGGACTCCAACCAAGTTGCTGCACAGATTCCAAACGAAAAAGCTGGAGACTGCAGTGACTGCTTCCACTTACACACCACTTCGCTCCGCTTCGCGGTCCTGGGAGTTTTTAACTCCTGCACAGCCAGTAGTGGTAAACAGAGAGGTAGGACTCCAACCAAGTTGCTGCACAGATTCCAAACGAAAAAGCTGGAGACTGCAGTGACTGCTTCCACTTACACACCACTTCGCTCCGCTTCGCGGTCCTGGGAGTTTTTAACTCCTGCACAGCCAGTAGTGGTAAACAGAGAGGTAGGACTCCAACCAAGTTGCTGCACAGATTCCAAACGAAAAAGCTGGAGACTGCAGTGACTGCTTCCACTTACACACCACTTCGCTTTTCAATTTTCGCCGAATAGTATGGATTTTTTATTTAAATGAGGCATCCACTTTCTTTGCCTGGGGGTTGAGACCCTCAAGGGAGATTTTGTGACCCAAGAAGTAC
This sequence comes from Ambystoma mexicanum, assembly GCF_040938575.1. Lineage (NCBI taxonomy): Eukaryota > Metazoa > Chordata > Amphibia > Caudata > Ambystomatidae > Ambystoma > Ambystoma mexicanum. Next base: position 789,783,645 of record NC_090937.1, on the reverse strand, counting down.
ACTCAGACCTGACGCCACTTTGCCTTCTGAAAGGACAGTTTTGCTCTGGCTTTCTTCAACTGGGTCAGAAAATAGCACATTTCTACAACATGTTCTTGCACAGATGAGCTCTTGATCCTAGATCAATACATCATCCACATATGCCAGGTTTGTCCTTTCGCCCAAATCGGGCATGGTCTTATGCAGGAACATATTGAGCTAATTTCCGGAGTTGATATATCTGAAGTGTGCTCGGATTCAGGTGTATTTCTGCCCCCCAAAGGTAAAGGCAAGCTTGTATTGGTCTTCCCTACTCACGGTATCATTTAGTAACTGTTGGTCAAATCAATAGATACACTTTTGACACTTCAATATGTGCAAGCCCTTGATTGATGTAGGGAAGAGGTCATCTAGACATGTGGACACTTTTGTTTAACTGCCTCAGGTCTGCACGTAATCTGGATTGCCTATCTGGTTTTAGTGTCCAAGGTGCCAGGTCGTTAAAGGTACTGTAGATTGGCCAAATGATCCCACATGATTCCAAATATGTAATAATCCATGGACGTGAGAGGTACCGTTATTGTTTAATGAATACTTTAACCATCTCTGGGTCTGTGGGTATGGTGGTTGAATGGATAGATGTCCGTCCACAGTCATATGAATCTACTGAAAAGATATCCTGGAAGTCCAGGAACACCTGTTTCAGTTTCTGTTTTTGTTCCTCAGTCTCACAGGCATCAGTGAGATTGATCCATTCCTTGACCATCTGCCTGACACCTGGAAAGACCTAGGGCTTGGCAATTTTAGCGGTATCCTCCAGTTGGGTGGAGAGATCACTTTGTATGGTGTTCACCTGAACATGAGGTTCCCTGGATTTGTGGTAGTTGGTGTAAACTTTAAATTTTTTATTTGATTTATTTATTGGGTATTTATAATGTGCCAATACACAAGTGTTTCAAAGCACAACAAGACATGGGGGGAACAGGGAGGTGAGAAACTACTAGGCCTTGTGTCATTCAGATCATTCAAGTGCAGTAACAAGAAGTGCGGAGGAGCAGGGACGGGTAGGTGCCGGTCAGGGCTGAAGGGGCCATGAGAAAAACAAGTGCCAGAGGAGGCCAGGTGGACAGAGACAAGGGAATGCAGACAGCGCAGAGGAAGGAAGTTCCACAAGCTAAGTGCAATGTAAAGGGCTGGAAGGGCGCAAGGAGCGCAGACCCAGCCGGGCTAGTGCAGGGAGACCCAGAAGGTCAAGTGCAGGTTAAGGGGTGGTCAGGGGAGACCACGTGGAAGGTCTTGAGTAGCTTCTGGGACTTAAGTTGATGGGGCTCGAGTCTGAGAAGGGCAGGGAGGCCATTCCCGAGGGAGTCACCTGTGGAGAAGAGAGATCTACCCCCACTCTCTGCTTGGACAAGCATCTGGTCTGCAGAGAGTTGGAGCTAGATGACTGAAGGGCTCTAGCAGGAAGGTATTTTGGGAGAGATAGTTGGATGTAGTGGGTCCCAGGACTCTGTAAGCCTTGGGGATGATGCAGATGGTCTTGAATTTGATCCTCGCAGCAGCCAGAAAACCAGTGGAGAGATTTTAGGGCTGGAGATATGCGGTCCCTGGGCTTGAGGCCAAGGATAGATCTTGCAGTACTGTTCTGCATTAGTTGAAGGGGGCAAAGGGAGGAGTTAGGCAGACAGAGAAAGAAGCTGTTGCAGTAGTCCAGCCTGGAGAGGGCCAGAGCTCTGAAGACATTGAATTTCTGGGGGAAAATGAGGAAAGGGTGAACGTCTCTGAGGAGGTGCAGCTGAAAGTGGGCCTTCTAGGCAAGGTCTGTGATTTGCAGAGAGAAAGAGAGAGAGGAGTCAAAGTTGACACCAAGGTTTTTTGCCTCACAGGATAGCAAGGAGAGAGGGCCCCTGGAGAGTGGCCTAGGTGTGGGAAGGAAGGGGCCAGAAGGGGTCCCAATGGGAAGGATCACTGTCTTACTGGAATTAAGGCAGAGATCATGAGCAGTGAACCATGCCTGAATAGCATACAGGCAGTCAGGAATGTCATCCGCATAACACTCGAGATTAGGAGGAAGGGTGGAGATCAAATGGGTTAGAGGGTCCAGGTAGATGTTGAAAAGCCAAGGTGAGAAGATAGAGCCCTGATTGACACTGCAGCTGGGGAGTGAGATGGAGGAAAGAAAAGGGCCCAGTTGAACCTGGGAAGGTCGGTCAAAGAGGATGGTGGTCAACCAGTCCAGAGCCAGCTCTGTGATGCCAAGGGTATCACAGAGCCGATTTATATGGGTGGCATGATTGACCATATCAAAGGCAGAGGAAAGGTCAAGAAGGATGAGAATGTTTAATTCTTGTGCAAAGTACCTAGGTGCCTGATCTTCTCTACATAGTAAATTATATGCAGCCTTGGTTGCCTCTTGTTGGTTCCTGTGAGTGGAGAAGTATTTTAAGATGGCTGCTGTATCGGTGGACCATTTGCAATGATCCTGGTCTTCCAGTCCTGCAAAGAAACTGGAGTACTCAGGGGAAAATGTTCATTTCACAAACTCCATTAAATCACATTATTTTTTATTTCAAATTATGACATCATTTATTCATCATTGATTCATCAAGTTCTATGTGCTACCACTCCGAATACTTTGCATTCTTGTGGCATTCTTGTGGTATGGGGTCATAAAGCTTTTAATGACCTTAATATGCCCGATCATAGCCCCTGAACCTGCATCCATTCACCCACAGACTCAGTGCTGCTATTTGAACTCCATTCCGTTTCCTAAGTGCTCCACATCTCTATGAGATTGGGAATACCTCACAGAATCTTAGGATCTGGATTCTTCCTTTTTCCTGTGCCGCCGTTAACTCTCAGGGTCACTTTCTCTGTTGCCACCTTTTGGCGCAAGATAGAACACAGTCTCTACTTCAGACTGTTGCCAAAGGGTACTATCCCTCCTTCCAGGTAGTCTAGGGAAATCTATCCATTTACCTGAATATGTCAAGGTTTTTATAATGCCCTTCCTAGGCTGAATATTTAGCTTTTCTCTTTTAGCTAGTCCGGCAAGATGATCTCTTTGCAAGATAATTTTCTGCAAGTCTAACTCTCAGATTTTTTAATAATATGAGTTTTCAGTGTCAGAAGTGCTCCCAGGACTATTGTTGGACTCCAATTATTATTACAGTATATGATGAGTGCAGACCTAGCTTCGAGAAGCAATGGAGAGGTTTGCAGAGGTATACAACAATACAGATCCATAGCGAAGTGCTTTACAGAGGTATACAACAGAACAGATGCATAAAGGAGCGCTTTTCATACGAAACAACATAACAGATATACAGCGGAGGGTGGGACACAGAGGGGCACAGAGAAGGGGTACAGCTGTACCGGGTGGCGGGAAGTAGAGGGGTGTGCGGCATCTAGGAAGTCATGTGGCGATGTGATGGCCTAGGTGTTTATCCGGAGAGGTTCCTCGAAGAGGTGGGTCTTGAGTTTTTTTTCTTGGAATTGTAGGAGTTTGATGCTGATGGGGAGGAGGTTCGACCCTGTACAGAAATTCAGAGAACCAAATGTTTCAAAAAAGGAAAAGGGATGCACCCTAGGTACTGACAGGAGGATAGTTGGTATGATTGCTGATAACCACAACAGTTTATGTTTAATTGGCTTCAGCATAAAGGGAACAATGGTTTCTAATATGTGTCTAGGGGCCTTCTGGGAAGGACCATGGGGACAGAACTACAATGTACCTTGTGCTATAGGTGTTCTTGGTGCTCAATGGGGTCAAGTCACCTTCAAGGTGCTTTGCACACTTCTGTGACAGAGTACAAGATGGGAGTCAGCTGTGGGTATCAGGCGGTAAAATGGTTCAGCGAGCGAAGCTGGACGAACAGTTGCAGGCTGGCCTACACTGCGGCTCCGGGTCAGGAATCATTGTCTCAGTGCTGTTCGGCAGGTCTGAAGCACTGGTCCCAACATCTCGGATGTCTTTAAGCAACTGCGGTTTGACAACGGTCAGCGTTGCAGTCAGATGCAGCTCGAGGAACTCGACTGGCTTGAAAATGTCCTTTAAGACGAACTTCTCCCAACTTCTTCAAGGGTCTTGTGTCATCTGTGGAGTGTGTTGCAGGCAGCTGACCTGTCCTTGGTTGTAAGTTCAGAGACCTTCTGGCACTTCCTACCTATGAAGCTTACTGAAGAGCATAGCAGGGAACACAGTGCGCTGGCTGGGCACAAGTTCTGGAGTGACTGGAGGGTCCTCTGAGTTCTGTGTCTCTCTCTGTTCCCTGGGAGATGTTTAGGGGAGGGATCTCGCTTCCCTCTTTGAAAATCATGGCCTTCTTTCACTGGCAGAAGATGTAAGGCAGACAGCTCCTTCACCCAGGGTCCTAGGTTAAATTATTCTTTGTTACTTAAGTCATCAGATGATCTGCCAAACGAGGGGCTCAGCCTGCTTTTAAAGCCAAGTTGGCCACAGTGATTATTGCAGGCTAAGCCTACCTTAATGAACCAATCCTGGCATCCTGACCAACAATCTCCTATATGCGTGAGGTCATAACCAGGGTGATTTGCAACAGGAAAGGTAAAGGGGAGAAAACGTGTGATACTAAGTCCCACCTACTTCCTGTCTATTGTTGATCAAAGAGTCTCTCTGGTTAATAGATCTCTCTGTGGTTCCCGATTAAAGCGGCAGGTCCCACTCTCTGGCTCCTGCAAACCACATTCTTCTACCTTATGAATGGGGTCCCCCTACTGGGGTGGCCTACTGTAAACACCAGCCTGAGACATTACAGTTCACTGTCATAAATACTGAGGATGGGAGCTGGCTTCAGGTTGACACAGTAACATATGAATGGTTGTTGGGTTTCCTATCTCCTTTGTTAACCTCTGCAGCCAGGCCTCACATGGGCCTGTTTGAAGTACACTCTATTTGTTTGTTAATCACTGCCACTAGCTGCAGGCCCTAACAAAAGATCAGGGCAGATACATGGAGCCTTTGTTAGTTAATCAGGCTGGCCATGGCAGAAGGAATATTGGCCCTCCCCTTCAAGGAGTTGGCATGGTGCACTCCTGGCTGTCACATTCCAACCAAATATGACAGGGCGGACTGTGTCTGTAGGCAGTATCCACCCAGAATACATGGGTCTATGCATTTATCACGGTTTGAGCATAGGAAAATGTCTGAGACACACTGGTCCGGCCACCTTCCCTTCTGTCTGTTAGAGGTAAATATTCATTAATGTCAGATAAGGACTGGCCTTTCTAGGAGAGTTCCGCTGCCTCAGGTTTCACAGTTCTCTATAAGTAGTATGCATGAGGTCAGTACCCATCTGTTCCTGTTTGTTGTTAGGTAACTGGCAAGAGGTCCTTGATGGGAGGAAGATCTCCCCTTGGTCTATGGGCTCTATCCCATACCCTGATTGGTCAGGTTGTCACAGTACCTGTTTATATTTTTGGATTTCAGTATTTAATTTCTCACACATGTTTCTCTCTGCCAGGATTTCCTGCTTATATTCAGAGAGTTAAATGTTTAGTCTAACTAAAGGGTCTGGCTGGCTTCAAGCACACTGCTCTTAGCTGCCAATTGATCATTTCTTTCTGAATCTCTTCCTGAAGGATTTCAATTCTCTCTGAGATTATTCTGTTATGCACACATTCTCTCAATGCTTTTCTTTTAAAAGAACAAGTTCTCTCTCTTGAGTGTCTATATTATGTGCTGTCTGTAAAAGGTCAGCTTCGGCTTGTTCCAAAAGCTTCATTACATCTATATTTGCTTCCCTGATTTTGGTCAGTTCCTGAGAACCTGACAGACCCCTTTTCTTCATCCATTTTTATCTGGTTCACTTTTGGTAAAAGGCTGCTAGTATCCTGGTGTAAAATGTATTTTTGCTTAATCAGTTGCATTTTCTGTTGCTTCAGAATATTTAAATCCTGATGCATCTGATCAAAGTCATTTTAGGTGTCAATCCCTTTTATAACTGACCTACTGTTTTCTTATCTAAGTTTCTTTATGGACTGTTTAAAAGCCAACATTTCCTCTAATATCACTCTAGTATGAATAGTCTGATCGTTCACTTGTTGTTGAAGGTGGCTTATGGTTTCTGCATTATCTTTAAATATATCTTGTAGTGCAACAAACTCCATTTCTCACTCTGTGCTGGCCTGTAGATAGGTTTTTATCTCATTTTGAAGTTGCTCAATGAGGATTTCTTGTTTTAATTAAAACATGTGGCTCTGTTGTGATTTATCTTCATGCTGTGTGAGTGATTATTAGGCTAGTAGGAATCTAGCAGCTTCATTTTGCAATCTCTCTTGGATTTATTGCAAATGAAAATATAACTGAGCCATGATTTGGGCCAGTTTAGTCTGTTCCTCACATGCATTTTGAGTCAAGTAAAACTCCTCTAGAGCTTTATGTAAAATCCCACCTTCAAGCCAAATGTCAGTGCCTCCCGGATACAAGTCCCCATTTATGTTGGCGATATGTATGTGCCAACAATCAATAAGGGGAATCCTTTCCCTTCCCAATCAAAAGCGCTACACCAATATTCCTTTTATGTTCAATCTAGCTCTGTCTGTGACATAGAACCATGTAGATCCCTCACCCATGTGTCACTGATAAGCCAAGTATCAGGCCAGTGTGTAGAAAAAATATATATTTATTATTGATTATGAAAATTAATATGTGTACAAATTGCAAGACACACTACTTACTCTGTGGCACAAAACAAAGCATCAATCGAACTCACTTTTTGGGATTAGACATTTAAGAAAAGTTTTGAAATTACACCACATGTGCGTTTTCACTGTTGGGAATTCATGTAAATAAAACACAGGTGAAATAAACAGTTCAAACCTTCTATCACACTCAAAAATCCCTTAATGCCAACAATAATGCTGATGTAATATCCTGTACCATTCTAGCTTGCCATAACCCAGTTTCTTGGTCATCCCAGTCTACCTAAATGAACAGCTTGGCTTGTAGATGTTTTCTGGCCTGTACTATTGCCATGGCACTCATTTCAAAAGTGGCTTTTTCAACCTTATAAACTCTCCCTACACAGGAGCAAAACATTGCATGTTATTGCATCTCGATTTCAGCAATCAATACCAAATCATATTACTTTTGCATTACTCTGCACAATCTTATTCCTCTGTACACCTCCCTGATTCTCAGGGATCAAGCCAGCAGAGGAACTTTAACAAGACTGCAAAAGACTTTTAAAAACAAAACATTACTCATATATATATATATATATATATATATATATATATATATATATATATATATTACACGGTCACGGCAGTGGCCGTGTAGTTATGGTTAAGTTGCTGTTTGCATAGGAGGAAACCTTTTTGGGTGGCTTATAACTCCACTCCCCCTGGACGAATTCTCACCAAACTTTGCAAAAAACGTATATGGGTCACTCTGAAGTTTTTCGCAAAGTTTGGAGATGTTTGGACCAGGGTCGGCAAAGTTATAGGGGGGGTCCCAAAACATCTTTTTTCCCATAGACTGAATGGGGGGAAAACTTTGCACACGGCTACAGGTGAAACCGCTGGACGGATTTGCACCAAATTTGTGTCAGGGGCAGGGGCTTGGACCCGAAAGCGTGCTTTAGTAAATTTGGTGACAATCCGTCTAGTACTTTCCTTTAAAACGACCAAAAAATATGTCTGAATAAATTAGTGATATCTATGTCCGCTCCGCTCTCCTACAGTGCGTGGGGAGGATCACAGAGTAAGAGACGGATGAAATACTGTCTTGTTTGGCCGGCAATTGTGTATTATATATTCTGCATTGGTGCCTTCTTCAGGATGTTTGTACGTGGAGAAAATGAGGGATCTAATAAGGCTACTATTTGAGTCCGTGCTGTGTACAGGCACCTTGAAAATGTTCGCAGGACACGCGTGGCATTAGTGACCATTAATTTTGAGTTTATTTCCCTATTATATTATATTTTCCTATGGGTGTGTTATTGCTTAGTACGTCACCATGGTCGTGACATGCTGCAGTGGTTGTGGGCAGGGCCTAGATAACCTGAATTGGCGCCTTCTTCAGGATTTTGTACGTGCAGAAAATGAAGGATCTAATAAGGCTACTATTTGAGTCCGTGCTGTGCACAGGCACCTTGAAAATGTTTGCAGGACACTCATGGTGTTAGTGACAATTAATTTTGAGTGTATTTCCCGATTACATTACATTTTCCTATGGGTGTGTTATTCCTTAGTACGCCACCATGGTCGTGACATGCTGCAGTGGTTGTGGACAGGGCCTAGAGTCTTGGATGCATGGCCGTAGGCCGTAGGCCGAAGGCCATACTTCCAAGACTGTAGGCACTGCCCACAACCACCGCTGCATGTCACGACCATGGCTACACATGTAGTATTGATTATCGCTTACATGGTTGAGGGGAGATTGTACAGTGTTGACATGCACCCAACAACAAAGTTATAAGCACTGGAGTTATAAGCCAGTGCACATCAACAAATTGCAATAATATCTATGTACAAACAGGTAGGAGTGCAGTGTCTGGCCAGAATAAGTGAAGCATAGCACACCTATCAATACACCCGTACTATGGTACATCACTGAGGTGATTGTGGGTAGGATGTAGAGTTTTGCTTCCATGGCTGCTGCACGTAGCCCATACATCATACTCGTAAAACCCTAGGCCAGAAACACCACTTCATATTACTGCAGTGCATACACTCGTCCTATAGGTTAGCATGTCAGATGGTTCTGGGGCGGGTGTACAGTCTTGGCTGCATGGCCGAAGCCCATGCACCCAGTAACGATCTTGTTAGCGGTGGAGGTATAAGCCATTGTACACCTATACATTGGACATATATCTTAACCTCTAGGTCCTGCCGGCACCCACTGCAGCACATTCGAGAGGGACGTTAGTGACTGTGTTGCTTTGGTGGAGTGGCTGTTTCCATAGAAACAACTGTTTTTGGCTGCCTTATAAATGTCCTACCCTTGGACTAATCGTCGCCAAACTTTGGGAAAAAAAATATATCGCCCACTCTGACTTTGGTTGGAAAGTTTGGTCATGTTTGGTGCAGGGGGGCGAAAGTTATAATGGGTAGGGGTTCTCAAAATATCTTTTTTCCCCTTACACTGAACAGGGGAAAAAGGTTGTGCTCATGACCACGTGGCTCTTTCCCAGATTGTTTGCAAAATAGCGTGCAGTAAGGGAGCTTTGTTTGGTGGCCCCTCTCTTCTACTAATGTTTTTGTGTGCGCGGATACTGCCAGAAACAGCTCCAAAACAAGAGAGCATTAGACTTCTCACACTCAAGTAATAGTATTTCACAAGGTGACCTTTGAGGGGGCCCAATGAGCTGTGGAAGCACAAAGTGAAAAAGTGCAATTTTCTTGTCTGCAAAATGATACGCTTAAATGGAAGTTCGTGCTCACTGCACCACGACCAATTACAGCGTGTGGATTAAAATGTGTTTTGCACTAATATTTCCCTCAGATTGGCCTCTACAGTTTTGAGAACTAGGGCCATTATCTGCACTGTTTGCTTGGAACAGCGCTTCTGAAGCTGTATGGGAGTACAGGTTCTGATAATTATATTTCATTATGTTGCTTGAAAGCAAGAATGTATTTGCCTTCCGAGTGAAGGCCACACGAGTTGCTTTTTTGGTTCAACGCTCAGTACGCCCGCGCATCCGAGTGAAAGTAAAGGGGCAATTGTTTTTTGACCTTGAGCCCAAGAGAAACATGTGCGCTATTCACGCTGCAAACACATTTGTGACTGATTTGCCGAAAAATAATAGAGGCTGTAAATATTTTGTAAGTTTACTTTGGCCCACTGTACTGCAATCCGTGCTTTATCTTTACATAACTGCCCATCTAATTGTGCTAATATAATGAATGTATTCAAAATCTCGCCGTTTCTAACTGCCACCTATAGGTACATTTGGACATTAGTAACATTTTACTAAAAAGTCAACTTTGAGCACGTATTTTTTGTGTACCACTTTGCACATTTTCTATTTGATCTTTTAAAAAAATGTTGGTACAGGTTGGTTACTGATACTTATTTTTTGTAACTTTTCCCGACTTGGTATATTTTGCCGTACTCTGCATGCCATGAGTGAGGGCTTCTTCAGACGGCAAATACAACTGCTGGTGAGCGGTTGCCTGTCCATAACCATAGTGTGGAATGACACTGTAAGCACGCTTTGTCCGTTCGCTGAACTCGTTATTTGGAGCAACGTGACATCATTTATGGTGCTGTAGGCTCAACGTCATGACGACTTTTGGGAAATAATTGTGGAAACAAAGCGACTGCTTCAACGAAAACCCCAAAATGTTTGTTTGCGCAAAAAAAACGGCCTCCTTATCTTCAACATTTGCAATGCCTCCCTAACCAGCAATGATATTTGTGATGTCATCTTTGATGTCCTGTATGTTACTCTTAGCAATGCACGTAGATGGTGCGAGTTATGGTTGCTTAGCTTATTATAATGGGGGAATGTGCAGTGGTGTTTGGTTGCACTGTGAAGTATAACATTCTTTTAGAGACATTTTTTACTGAATGCACATATATATGTATGGCAGGGAAGGAAAAGAAAGCGGCTAAACAGGTGATGCCATCATTGATGTCATCATTGACAGTTGAGATGACATCTTTCATGGTCTAGGTGTTAGTGTTAGCAGTGCACAGGGGCAGTGGTTGGGTTGGGGGCTTAGTTTACCATAACTGTCGAATTTCAGGGGTTTTTCGGTTTTAATTTGAAGCATAAAGGGGAGGTGGAAAGTATTTTTGTAGTGAAGTGTACGGGTTTTTGTTAGGGCAACTTAACCATAACGTCCCCTCAACAAAGTTTTTTTTAGTGATATATATATATAGCCGCCTTATAGTCAAGGTGAGTTGGACTCCTGTAGGAACTCCTCAAAATTCTATCATTAATAACCTGATTCAAGTAATGGTTTTGGCCGAAATTTGAAAAGTGATAAAAAACCTGCAAGCCCCTCGGACTGCAAACTTTTGTAAAGATTTGGTAAAAAATAAAAAAGTTAACAGGCGTCAAAAAAGTTTTTTTTCCAAAAGTGCAGCCTACTTCTTATTCTTTTTCTCATAGACAATAAAGGCCAATTTTTGCCAAAGCACACAGTGCAAACTGCTGGACAGATTTGGACCAGGTCCGAAACAACTTGGGCATGAAGCATTGCCTTGCGTTCCATGCGTGGTTTGGAGTTATTCTAAAATAGATAGAGATATCTTGGGGATTTGCTCAAAATCAGGAGTTTTTAGAAATGAAACGACCGACATCTTGTTTTTCTCTCCATGCGAGAGATATCCATGGCTACAGCCAAGTATATGGTAAAATGAAACACAGGAAAAAAGCTATTTGCAGTTTAAAAAACATGTTGGAGGGGGTCTAGGGACTGAGTTTGCAACACAAAGCTTTCTGTAGCAAACCGCGTGACAGAAACAGCGTGTGTTGTGGGTGGAGGGAAAGGGACAGGGGGAGGAGAGGTGAGGAGGCCATCAAGGAGTGTGGGAGCTGGCACAGACGAGGGGGGCACTTTGTGAGGGCCTGGAAAGCATTTTTTATTTTTGTCTGTTTTGCTGATATTCGCGGCTATAAAGGACTATGGATAGCGGAGGGTATGTGTAGTTCAGTACCTGTGGGGAATTTTTTATTTCTTTTTTGGAAAAGTAGTTTTACTGCTAAAGTGACGTCAGGGGTGAAAAATCAGTGGGGCCAGTGACACGGTTGCCACTGAGGTCCCCCATCCATGAAGTAACCAGGAAAGGGGGTCAGCTTCCTTAGGCCATACTGCCCGATAATTGAGCCAAAGTTACAATACCACTTAGAGAAATGGGTCAGCCATTTGCTTGCTTTGAAGCTTAGCAGGGTCAGTCCTGCTTTGAAGCTAAGCAGGGTAATTCCCGGTTACCGCATGGATGGGCAACTAAATTCTAATTTTTTTTTAAACCATGCTACTGTCAGTCCTTGAAAGATTTGCACTGTGGCGGAATGGCTGTGCCAAATCGTCCTGTGGCAAAATGACAGCACCGAAAAGGGCTGTACCTCTTGGAGCCCGCTGATTAACCAAAGTGTGTGGTCCATGGCAAATAATTTAGTGTCACTGCACATTGGATAAAAACATTTTAATTTCTCAAAGCCTGCAATCCGAAGGCCATGGCTAGTGGTCTGGTAGCATTTTAAAATGGACAGTGGGCACCACTGACCATGGGTGAAGACTATGCTAGTGGTCTGGAAGCATTTTAAAAATCTATGGAATAACAAAACCCTTAAAAATTAAAGGGGAAAATGTTAGTTGCAGGGACGTGAAGGTGAGCAATACATTGTAACAAAATCTTTGAAATTCAAGGAAAAAACGTTTGTTGCAGGGATGTTAAGGTGAGAACATAACACAACAAAATAATCCTTGGAGAGGTGAGGGGTGACGAGGATGGGATGGGATATGGACTTAAGAAGCCCATAACATCTCAGATGTTCGGGGACATCTATGCCTATTTCTGCATTAAAGGGTCGGTGAAAAGCAGTTTTTGGATGGCTTATATCTTTGGCGCCACTCAATAAAACTGCAGGGGTGAAAAATCATTGGGGCCAGTGACACGGTTGCCACTGAGGTCCCCCATCCATGAAGTAACCAGGAAAGGGGGTCAGCTTCCTTAGGCCATACTGCCCGATAATTGAGCCAAAGTTACAATACCACTTGGGTCAGCCATTTGCTTGCTTTGAAGCTTAGCAGGGTCAGTCCTGCTTTGAAGCTAAGCAGGGTAATTCCCGGTTACTGCATGGATGGGCAACTAAATTCTAATTTTTTTTTAAACCATGCTACTGTCAGTCCTTGAAAGATTTGCACTCAGCGACCATGTTTTGCCTTTTGCTGAAATTGCATTCTGGTAGTTGTAGTCTCCCAGTCAATAAGAAAAAAGAAAATAGATATTTTTACAGCAACAGTGGGTTTCCCATCCTGGTAGTAACTGAGATGACCACTGCTTCGTTTCAATACACAGGCAGGGAACCACAGCAAGGGAAAAGGATCCCAGGAGGTGGGTCCACAGTGAAGGCAAAATTAGACGAGCCACGGAAGCTACAAGACATAAATAATGACCACAATTGCCGGATTGACACATAACTGCGACCGCCAGACCTCCATCAAAACTTCGGCAGCAGAAAGGCGACCGCCGTCGACACTCAGCAGCGGCAAACTGGCATTGAAAGGGAACCCAAAGAAACATTTAGTGAGGTTTAGGAATCCTCACGCCTAGTTAGCCCTGAGTCTGAGATAGCATGGATGTTATGGGGGTGGGGGCGAGTTAAGGGGTTTGTTAAGGGGGAAGTTGGGAAGTGGGGGGGGGGAATACGCCGGAAGGAAAAAGACCCAAGTCATCAGATCCCTACGAGACGTAAAAGACAAGAAGACTTACATTAAAGATGGGGCTGAAAATCCTCACATATAACATCCGAGGGTTATACTCCCTGTTAAAAGGAAGAACGTGGAACACTACCTGCACAAAGAAAGATTTGACATTCTAACGCTATAGGAAACACATATAAAAAAACAAGACAAAGGGAAGACCCGAATCAAGAGATACACGCAAATCCTCCAAGCAAATGACTCAGAGAAGAAAAGAGGGGTGTTAATAGCATTCGCTAAATCCCCAAATGTACGCAAGCCAAGAAACAATAATGGACAAACAAGGTAGATACTTGTTAGTGAATGTACTAATCGAAGGGTTCCAATTGAAAATAGCTAGCATATACGCCCCCAATGCGGGCCAAGACGGATTAATAAGAGATAGCATAGATAAACTGGAATCCTTCGCGAAGGCAGAAATCATATTAACTGGAGACTTCAATATCGCATGGGACCCCGGTACAGACCGATCAACCCCTAGACACTTGTGGCAGGGCACACCATCAAAGGCTCTGCAGAAAGCTATGACAAATCTAGCCCTAGAAGACATGTGGAGGAAATTTAGGGGGTCAACCCCGGGATGCACACACTCCTCGCATGTACACGGCACAAGTGCCACGATAGACTACATCTAGATGTCCTCAAGCCTGCTCGGAAGAATCTGTGAAATAGAGGTGAGCCACATCTCTCTATCGGACCATGCCCCCCTCTGGATCTCGCTCCCCACCATCCACAAGCAAACACGCCAATGGAGATGGACACTACCGGGGGAAATCCTACAGGACCCAGCCATGAGAGAGACCATTAGGGAACGGACAGAAGAATACCTCAAAGCGAACAATACGCCGGACATAACCAAGTCAACCTTATGGGAGGCCTACAAGGCGGTGATTGGCGGACACATTAAATCGCTTGAAGTACAAAGAGAAAAGGTAAACAACAAGTTGGAGGCCGAATTAGAAGCAAAGAGTACGGAACTGAGAGAAGAAATGGCACAGAACAACTCATCAAAAGTGAAAAGAGCATACCGACATATACAGGGCCAACTGGAGGCCCTACGGACCAAGCGAGCGGAAAAAACATCTCCTACACCTGAAGCAATGGTACTACATGAACTTGAACAAGGCAGACAAGCTACTGGCCAGACATACGGGGCAAACGACAAACCCAATCGATAAAAGCCCTGGTGGATGACCAAGGCCAGACACACACCTTAACAGCCGAGATAGGAATGGTCTTCAAACAATATTCCCAAAAATTAGATGCCACAGAGAATCCGAGAGAAGAAGAACAAATCACCTACCTGAAGAATGTGACACTGCAGACAGTGACGCAAGAGGAAAAACAAAGACTAGACAAATCCATCACAGAAGAAGAGGTGAAGGAAGCGATGCAGAACCTACCAAAACTAACAGAACTATACAATACCTTTAAAAACTACGCGAATATCACTCCTTCCATGAACGAAGCGAAGATCCTAGCATTCCATAAACGAGGGAAAAATCCAGAAACCCCAAGCTCATACCACCCCATTGCATTAATAAATTTGGATGCAAAGCTGTATACCAAAATCCTGACCAAGAGACTCGCAGAAGTGCTCCCCAAGTTGATTCATCAATACCAAGAGGGATTCATCCCCAACAGAATGACCCATGTTAACATCAGACGGATCGCCCACCTGATTGAAAAGACAGCTCAGACAAGATCAGCGACCATACTGCTAGCGCTCGATGCAGAAAAAGAGTTTGACCAAGTAGAATGGTCATTGCCATTCCGCATCCTAGAGAAAATGGGAATGGGAGAAGAATATATAAAAATGATACGGGCAGTCTACAATACCCCATCAGCCCGGGTAGCAGTAAATGGGGAACTCTCAGACAAGATCGAAATACGAAGAGGGACCAAACAGGGGTGCCCACTCTCCCCACTGCTATATGCAATATTCTTGGAACCACTCCTGCAGAAGATCAGAGAAAACCCAGAAATACAAGGGATCGACATGGGAGGGATAACACACAAATCGATGGCATACGCCGACGACATGCTGCTGGCACTGTCGAATACGAAGAAATCCCTTACAGGCACTAATGAGAGAGATAGAGACCTACAGCACTATATCAGGGCTAAAAATCAACAGACAAAAATCCAAAATCCTAATCTTGGCACTCAACAACGAAGAAATCCATAACCAAGCAGCAGAACTACAACTAAAAATAGCAAAGAAAGGGATCAAATACCGGGGAATAACGTTAACCAACAAAATAACAAACCTCTACCCAGAAAACCTCCCAGACCTATTAGAAAAGATCAAGGGAGATCTGGAAAAGTGGAACCCGCTCTCGATTTCATGGTGGGGCAGGATGACAGTAATTAAAATGACGGTCCTGCCCAGACTGTTATACACCTTCCAGGTGCTCCAAATCCGCATACCTCCCACCTTCTTTAAAGCCCTTACAAAAGCAATAACGGCGTATATATATGGCAAAAAAAAACCCGAGCCTATCGAACCAGACACAGCGCAAAGAGAAGGGGGGAGACTTGGTGCTTCCTCATTTTCAAAGATACTATGAAGCGGCCCAATTGTGGGTCCTCAAAGAATGGATCCCAGGCAATTCCCAAAAGATATGGGAAGCACAAGACAGAGCGGTGGCAAGGAACCGACTTTGCAGGCTCCTATGGACCACGCCAGAGCATAAGCACCAGAATGTCCGCATCAGTGAAGTGTTGAGAACACCTCTTGACATATGGAACAAATCAACTAGAAGAGAAATCCTGACAATTGATCCAGCCCCCTTCATGCCTATACAAGGCAACCCGGAATTCCAAGCTGGCATGGAGAGAGGCGCATAACAGAAATGGGAAGAAGCAGATTGTACTGAAGGTGGAGATATGTTTATTGGACAACAAATTAGATCGTTCACAGAATGCAGAGACCTATTGGGACTATCGGAAAAGGACAAATACAAATACGACCAACTATATCACTGGCTATCCTCTCCACGGATAAAGCACGCGGTGAACAGAGACCTGACTCCATTTGAAAAATACCTATTGACACATACTGGAACCAAAAAATGTGTATCTACCACTTACAGATTTCTCAATACACCAACAGAAAATGTCAAATGGCAATATATGAAGCGATGGGAAATAACGCTGGAGAAAGCGGTAACAAAAGAGCAATGGGACTATGTGTGGCGCATCATCCCAAAATGGTCCAGAGCAATACAGATAAGGGAAGCGTGGATAAAAATCTTGATCCAGTGACTACATCCCCGAAAGACTACATAAAATGTATCATAGCATCCAGAACAAATGCTGGAGGGGATGCAATTCCGCAGGGAGCTGGAGACACATCTGGTGGGACTGCCCGAAACTGTCAGACATAAAAGCCCACATGAAAGCCATGTTTACCGGGGCAGAAAATTTACAAGAAGAGGTATGGATGTGCGGTATGTTGAACCCCAGAGATAAAACTATGTCGAAAACTCAAAAGAACTGTATGGGATTCCTTATAGCGGCCTGGCTAGAAATAGCACAAAAATAGAACAGCAATCACCTCCGACCAATCTGGATTGGCTCCGAAGATTCTGGTCCCATATAACCATGGAAATAATTCTGTGCAACATCCAGGGGAAACCCAAACATTCTTCACAGACTGAGGCACAGCACTTGAACATTTGCAGAATGACTACATGTTACAATGGTGGCCCCACAAAATCTGCATTTTGGACATGTTTAAATAAACTAAAACTCTAGAGGACTCGATTGAAGATCAGGGACAATAGTCGCAATCCGGCAGGGAGGTGGGGAGGGAAGGAGGGAAAGAGTTAAGGACTGAGGGACAGCCCCATTGTTCCAGTGTGTTGGTTTGTTTCTTAATATAAAAATTTCAATAAAAATAATTTGAAAAAAATAAAAGATATATATTCCTTACTGTGCATAGATTCATTGGTGCTAGCTTTTGATTTTCACTATGTGGGCAAAAGTGCCTGGGCATATCTTATTTTTGCAGCCAGTCATTTATTTTCAGTTTCCTTGCTGCTTAAATGTGGTTAGTTGGGGTTGTGCAATGTATCACAACAGTCACCAAGAGACCAGCCAGTAAACAAGGCGCTTGGATCATGGGACAGGACATTTTCGCGAAGCCAGTTATGCGCACAACAATATGGCATGACTGTTTTGCCTCAGGTCCTGTTTGGGCACGCACAGTTAGACGCAGCCATTTGGGTGCAGGGTCCTCTCGGCCCAAGGATATTTTGGTGTGATATGTCGCTTTTGGCACAGCATGAACATGCAGGCACTTTGCATTTTGTACCTCTCGGTGCAAGGATGTTTTGGCACGAGAGGCTGCCATTGGCATGAAACTGCAGGCACTTTGTATTTTGTAATATGGATTAAATGTGATAAACATTTAATTACTGCAACATTATAAAACATTTATTTACTGAAACAATACACAACAGAATAGAACATGTATTACACCATCTCTGGGCAACATTATAGAACTGAAAAAAACAAAATAAAATCACATTTGTGCTGAATGCTACCTTTGAGAAACCTAGCGTGCAGGAGTTTGAGACAAAGCACTTAACCATTATGCAACAACAATATCATTCTTTAGATTCTCACAAGTTTCATACTTAGCCTTTTACATTGGACATATTAAATTGTAGACTAAGTACACAATGTATGCACCACGACGCACTAAGCAATTGGGGCATAGTGGTTAAATGCTGGTCCTTGAACTCTGGCAGACCAGGGTGCAAGATTGCTTTTTATGCTTTTTAAAAATATAAAACAGTACACTCTGTATTCTGGACTATGTAGTCTTAACAGGCATACCTTCGATCCATGTGGCCTTCTTCAAGGAAATGTTAACTCAATCACTGCATGCACTACCAATGGGTTAATAACAGTTGTTCCTCTTCCATTGCACGCAATCCAGGGCAAACAAGACTTTTGTTGAATCTCAAGGGGGGGCTTACCACACAGTCCCATTATTCCCTTAATATGGTGCAATACTTTTAGACTTTAAGAACGGCAGGGGCAAGTAGACACCACTCCTCTCCAGCCCCTTATTCTCAATTTCCCCAGCTGAAAAAAACATATTTTACTTTTATTCCCCCTCCTCTGATTCTACACTACGTACCTCCTCCTTCAACAATTTACAGATCCTGTACTGCCATACAACCAAAACAAATAGGAGTGCAGGAGAAATCACGAATATAGCCATGGTACATGTGTTGTATATATTGTTATATGCCGCACGTCCTTTGTTATTTGGAAGATGATCATTCAGATTTCCTTTTTACTTTGCATTTTGGGACTTGTCGTACAGGACACTTGATGGACAAACCAAAACTAAAAGTCACAAAATGCAAAAAAAAAGAACAACTGGATGGGCATCTTCTAAATTACATGGAGACAGGCACACACCCCCACACACACTGACACTGAAAACTCACACTTGACGTGTCACAATTCTCACATGCACACACATCTGCACACACGTGCACACCCACTAACACTTGTCATCACGGAGCAAGTGCACACTGCACCTACAATCCCTCACATACACCTTCACATCATGTAGACACACACACGCTCATATCAAACACACAAACATTGCATGCGCTGTATACTTTTCTTTTTTTTATTTTACGAATTCAATGTAATTAAAAGAAAAGCAACGCAACTGGGAAGTGGCGAGGTGTGTTGCAGTGCATTCCTGTGATCCTATTTGGCATAAGGGCATTTAGACGTGGCATTTAGACAAGGTATGTGAAAATAACGGCACCAGAATGGCTTTTGCGCCGAAAAGGGTGTACCGAAATGGGTGCTGTGGCGGAATGGCTGTGCCAAATCGTCATGTGGCAAAATGACAGCACCGAAAAGGGCTGTACCTCTTGGAGCCCGCTGATTAACCAAAGTGTGTGGTCCATGGCAAATAATTTAGTGTCACTGCACATTGGCTAAAAACATTTTAATTTCTCAAAGCCTGCAATCCGAAGGCCATGGCTAGTGGTCTGGTAGCATTTTAAAATGGACAGTGGGCACCACTGACCATGGGTGAAGACTATGCTAGTGGTCTGGAAGCATTTTAAAAATCTATGGAATAACAAAACCCTTAAAAATTAAAGGAGAAAATGTTAGTTGCAGGGACGTGAAGGTGAGCAATACATTGTAACAAAATCTTTGAAATTCAAGGAAAAAACGTTTGTTGCAGGGATGTTAAGGTGAGAACATAACACAACAAAATAATCCTTGGAGAGGTGAGGGGTGACGAGGATGGGATGGGATATGGACTTAAGAAGCCCATAACATCTCAGATGTTCGGGGACATCTATGCCTATTTCTGCATTAAAGGGTTGGTGAAAAGCAGTTTTTGGATGGCTTATATCTTTGGCGCTACTCAATAAAACTGCATTTTGGAATTGCATTCTAGACTTCACTCAGAATGGTTTGGCAAAGTTTGGTGGGATTTTGTCAAGAGGGGGCAAAAATAGAGGGGGGTCTCAATATTTTTAGATAGCTTATAACTTTGTTGCTGTTTCATGAATGTGGACACAGGTTTTCAGAAACATTATAGACCCAACCATGAATGTTTGTGCAAAGTCTGAATGGATTTTGTCAAGTGGGGGCTAAGTTATATGACTATTTTATGTACATACTTGTTGACACTTTTCAAAAAATAAAACAGCAGCAGACTTGTGTAAGGCACATTGGCAACAACCTGAAAGCATGACTTTTCAAAAAATAAAACACGGACACATTTGCAAAGTGTCATAATGTAGGTACAGAAAATAGTGATATACCTTTGGTGACTGAGGCCTGTGGCCATGGGCAGTGGCCAGATTGTCTGGCTCATGGCCAAATGCCATGAGCCGGACAATCGGGCTACTGGCCCTGACCACGAGCCACGAGCAATGGCATTAAAGTGGGCATGGCCACCTGGGACCAGCTATGTGTTCAAGTCTTTCGAAATTGGGATAGGTTTGAATGGGGAAAAAGAAATCTGCTTGTGGGTAGAGGTTTAAGAGCTGGGTGGAATGCAGCAAATGTGCACGAAGAGGGTCAGCAAGAACATTTGTGATGTATCTGGAGAATTTCTGGGGGTTTCTCGGTTTTACTTATAACCATAACGTCCCTTTAAAAAAGTTTTTCATTGAATTTCATAGGTTTTTGTTAATGCAACTTAACCATAATGTCCCTTTAAAAAAGTGTTTTCAGTGAATATATATATATATATATATATATATATATATATATATATATATATAAAACGAGAGAGAGAGAGAGAGAAAGAGAGAGTGAGGGAGAGAAAATAACACTTCTGTTCCTCAACAGGGATGGCACACACAGGAAGATGAAACTTCAGGGAATTAGCCTCGAAATTAAGGTTGCCAGACTGCAAAACCATCCATAAGATCTTCAGTTTTAAACAGACATACAGTCAAACAAAGGAATGAAACACGATAACGATAACATGTGTTTCCTATTTCACTCACTACTTGATCAACTACATTTTACAATTTACACAGTAATGCTTAAAATACTTCTGAGCAGTCTTTATGGTTTCCTTTTCCTGTTGTCCTTTTTTCCTTTTTTGTTTTTTGTGTGCTTTTTCCTTTCTTGATGTTTTTGCCCATAGCCGCTTGAATGAGGGCTGTGTACTCAATTTCATATATAGTCCAATGCGGTCGCCATTTTGGAAATGTTTCCGTGGTGGAAAAAGATTGCAATAATAGAGCATACAATTCATATTAATTGAATTGTGGCACCAAGATGGATACAATATTCCATCCTATATTGACAAAAACTGCATGTGCTCATATTGCAACCACTCATATTTTGAGCTTTGTAGGTAATAAATATATTTCCTGCCGGGATTTTGGGGTATTTAGGCAAAAGGCCTGAAATTAATCGCAATGAAGTGTTTGCATAATGATGTCATGTCATTTAAACCCAAATTGTGAGGCGTTTTGAACAGAATGTTGTTTTTGCAGGGGATAACATCTAATAAAGTATCCAATGCTCTGAAATAAAGTATATATATGTATGTATATATATATATATATATATATATTATATATGTATATATATCAGTGAAAAAAACTTTGTTAAAGGGACGTTATGGTTAAGTTGCGCTACTAAAAACCTATGAAATTCAGTGAAAAAACTTTGTTAAAGGGACGTTATCGTTCCAAGTAAAACCGAAAAACCCTTGAAATTCGCCAGTTATGGTAAGCTAAGCAACCATAACTCGCGCCACCACCGTGCACTGCTAAGACTAATACCCAGGACATCAAAGATGACATCACAAATGTCATTGATGACATCACTGATGCGTGCGGACCGCGCACAAGCAGCCCTATAAAAGACCACGCCCAAGAGCTTATTCCCATTGTGTTTCTGGCTATTCTTCAGAACACAGTGATTTTTGATGCCACCTGCACACTACACCATCATCGAGATGTCATCCTTGGCTGCTGAACTGCCACTTGGTGCTGCACCTGCTTCAGCACCACCACCACCCCCTCCACCACCACCACCTCCCCAAGGGCCTGAAGAGGGGAACAGAACTGAGGATGCGGAGGAGGAAGAAGAGGATGATGAGAATGAGGTAGAGGAAATCCCTACTACCCGCACTAGGCGTGAGTCTTGGGTGTGGCGGTTATTTACCATTCATGGGAATGGTCCTAAGGCTCGTGCGAACCATGTTACCTGCAATGAGTGCAAAATGATACTCAGTCGCGGGAAGCACCGTAACTACAGCTTTGGGACCACTACTATGAAGCGACACCTGAGGTCATTTCACTCTGGGGCTATTCGCAGGGTTGTACCTTGCGAAGAATGTAGCAGGTTGATTTCCTCTACTTCATCCTCTGTTTCTGATCCTGTCACCACAAGGACCACCTCTGTGGGACAGCGTCTTTCTCAAGCTGCCTCACAGGCTATACAGAATGCTGATGACCCTTACCTTTCGAGGGTCACAGTTGTATGTATGTACTGTGACACAGTACTCTGCAGGGGGGAGCGACTTCAGAGTGCTTTTTAGACTATCGTCTCAGAGCACGAGAAGACCTGTTCACTACCCAAATAAAACCCACTCTACATCTTCCTCTCTCAGCTCGCGTTTTCTTATCCCTGTGGTTGGTGTCCCCCCTTTACCCTCCTTTACCCTCCTCTCCTAGTGTGTCGTGTCTGAAAAACCAAAAAAAAATATAAAATTACAAAAATCAAAAAAAAATAAGGCTCTTTTCAGAGCCGCCTTTCCCAGTTAAAAAATAGAAGTGAAAATAAATGAAGCAGGGCTCTTTGTATTTTTTAGAAGTCCGCGGACAGTTCGCGAACATTAAAAAAATTGGGTTGCTACTCCATCACAAACATTGTAATTTTCTCTGGAAAGAAGTGGTGGCTCTGAAAAGAGCCTTTGGGTGGTGTTTGTAAGTGAAAAATTGTAAATGCTTAACATCTTCTTCAAAATTGTTGTTGTAATTCCAAAAAAGGTCGCAATGCATTTTGTACATTTCTCAGAAAAATCTGATTGCCAGCATAAGAAAGATGGACTCCATCTCTGCGAAAAATGTATGTATTACGAAATATAATATTTTCATTGTGAAAAGAGGACATGCCAAAATCTCTTAGAAAGCCACAAACAGCCTCATTAACATTGCGCCTTGCTTTTTCCATTTGTGGACCAAATGAAGAAGAACAAAGCCACATTTTGCGCAATCCATGAAAATATCACTTGAGAATTAGGAAACATGTCCATAACCTTCCTAAGTCCTTCTTTCATAGCAAATTGCAAAAAAATTCCAGTCGCATGTCCTAAACTGTTCCCTCCACAATGAATTACAATTATGTCTGGATGTTGCTCTGTCTCCAAAGTAGCACAGAGAGGTAGCAAGTCCAACCACTTCATTCCACGTACTCCATGCCAGTGTACTTCCACATGTGGGAATCCAAGATCTACAGCTACTCCACAGCTTTCTGCATGCACCTTCAACCAATGTATCCACGAATCTCCTAAAATCCAAACAATCTGTTTTCTGAAACACACAGCCATAGCCATCTTTGCTTCTCTCAGCAAAAAGATTATCTGAGAAAATCTCTCCTGGCACAACACACCCACCAAACTTTCCTGACCAATCCCTTTCAGTGCTTATTCTCATTTGCATGACTTCTGAACCCAAAAATCCCCGGATGTAACTCCCGATGTCCGCGAACTACCGCCATGTCCACGGACATATCGTAACATGAACAGCCCTTCTACCATTTCCACTACACTCTCTCTGCCATTCCCTCATTGGATGTACCTCAAAAATCACATGACCATGCACCAATCACATTCAAGACCTCTACATCTAACTGCATCATCATAGATCAGCACTGCAAATGTACTCTGAATCTCTCTGAGTCCAAGTGTCATATCATTGGCAAGCAGCATCTACCAGAAATACTGTACTTCAAGATTTCTACTTGCAGCTCCATGCATATCCATATGCATGAACACAAACTTCAGGTATGCATATTTTCTGTACAGTAGATGAACACATTTTCAAACAGACTTTTACCTTGTAAAATCTGTAAAATGAATTTACTGTACTTTTTTCAATTTCCTAAAATCAACTATCACTTATAAACCTTTATACTTTTTACTTTCTTTATACACACACACTCAAATCATGTTAAACTAACATTTTTTAAATGAAATATATAGACTACATATATTCAAACAAAATTGCATGCAAACACAATCTATGTTTAAAGCTTTATAAAAATACTTATACAATTTCATATTTTTTGTTTTTATTTATTTATTTACTTAATTACTTTAAATTAGACATGACATTGAGGCGCTATTACCTAGAACAGTTTACTTACAGAAATAGTGGTATTCACTAATATATTATAAATTTCACAAGACATAGTAAAGATATTTTTTTTTGCTACAGTTAGTCATTCAATACAATTTGTTCATTAAGAACATATCATATGTACTGAACTGATGCAATGTATCTTATGTAAATAAATTAGTTTAATGGTTTTACAGAAGGCACTGAGGATTTCAATTAAAAAATCAATATCTAAATTAAAAACACTGCTATATACAAACAAAGTTACTAATTTGAAGCTTTTACAATTGCAGTGAAGACCAGTTTCCTGAAAAGAAGCAGCCGAATTCGAAGAAGAAAGAAAAACTGTTAATTTAAAAAAAAAGTAAGTAAAATTTCACCATAATATTTTATTATTAATGAAATATAATATAACATTAATACGAGCTATTTTGGTTTCTAAAAATAGAGATTTTGTACCATTTTGTCCAAAAATTTCCATGTCTTAAACAGCGATTTACAGAGAGAATGGCCCACAAATTTCTATTTTTGGACACACAAATTAGCCAAATGAACCACTACAATTTTCATATTATAGAACAAACAACTGTTTTAATTGTATACATTAGATTTACTATTTGTACCTTTCCACACCACTAGCTTACTTTTTTTTTGTCATCTGAACCCCAGTTTAGTAACACATAAATTCAAGAATACCTATCCCTACTAGTTTTAGTTGCCAATGCACAATCACACACCATTGCATACATCTTAATCATCTTACTCAAACACTCATGCACACAGCACACATACATTCCAGAACACTCCAACCCATATCTTCTTTATTTTTTTTCAACAGACCCTAAAGAATGCCTACCAAAAGCCAAGTCCGTAGAAAGCAACGCAAAAGTAGAGCAAATGAAAATAAAGGTGTCCAACATAAGCATCCATCTCTAGCAGAATTTGTAAAAAAAAGTTGAAACAAAACAGCTAATACAATCATTTAGTGAAACACAAGAAGGTTCAAGTACAACAACTTCGCTTCCTCTATCGAAATGTAAAACAAACCAAAAAACAATTAACAGAAAATCAGCTATCAGTACAGATAAAACTACTTCTTCAAATGTTAATATGGTGCAAAGTAAGCATACCAAGAAAAGTATTTTAGCCAAAATATACCGTCACAAAGTCCTTCAAAATCTTATAAAAACAGGAGAGAAATCAGGTTCAAAGCTTAAAACCTATCGTAGGAAATTAATCTTAGAAACATTGATGGACAGTGCAATTCTTCTCAATAGAAATGTATTTATTTTACTGTTAAACAAAATGAAACCACTAACAAAACTAATAACTAAATTACAAAAAAGACTTCTCAATAAGCGAAATGTCAACAGAAAGAACTTCTTAAGTATCTGCGGAGGTGAATGGAATCACACTACGAGCACAGAACCATATTTTAATGAAGAAGCGTACAAACAAAAGCAAACAAATACAATTGCCATAAATAGCAGTGGTCGAGGTTATGAAAAAGTGAATAATACCATAATGGAACAAGAAGTACTCCTTACAAAAATAAAAATATGCCCTGAAAACTTAGAATTACCCCTCCATTCAACTGAATCAGAACGTCTAGTGTACAAATGGCCATGCACGTCAATGTGTAACATTCCCAAACAATGTTTCAAATCTTTACGCCAATTCCTCAATAAATATGTAAAAAGCAAAGACAAAATCAAAATTAAATTACTGCAAAATATAGATACCTGTCCACTACGCAAGTACACAGGACTACAAGGACCTTCATTGGCCTGCATTACAGGACCTACTTGTAAAACCACTTTCCATGATATCAAAAGGATATCAACACATCATTCAACTATAAGAAATCTAGTCTATAAACTGTACTATGCTAAAAGTCCTGCTTTAGCACTAGCAAAGTTAAATAACATCCTTCTACATGGTACAGCAAAAGACCTACTTGAAGAAATTCACTATATCCAGAAAAAATATTTTGGAAGTGAAAGCCATTTACAGAATGAAATAGCTTTAAACCAATTAAGCAACAATTCTACACATGGCAACCTTTTGCTAAACACATACAAAAAAGAAATACTAAAATGTAAAAGTACATCAGCTGAAGTACCAAACCATGTATGTTTCTGTTGCCATAGAATTTTTTATAAAAGTAACACAAAAACTGTGGACCTATCATACAAAATAGAAGACAATGAAGATTCTAAATGGTTTGAATTAGCTCTCTACCTTGTAGCAGAAAACAAATATGAAATAACTGAGCCCTTAATACTTTGCAGTTATTGCACTACAAAACTTGACAACAACCAAACTCCTTCACCTTCTATCACAAATAATTTGGAATTATACCCAGTACCAAAACATCTACAACAACTTAATGTATATGAGAGCATCATAATTCAAACAGTACACCCATTTCAAGCAATAATACGCCTTCAACCAAAAACAGCAAAATTACCTCCCTCTGAATTGGTAAAAGGCATTCGTGGAAAAGTAGTTTATTTACCATTAAATCTAAAAGAAAATGTGCATACTCTAGGAGTGCAATGTCCAATGCAGCAATCTTGTATTATATTAGTAAATGGAGTACCTACAAAGGACAAAAACATATGGCAACAGCTGGTAGATTCATATAAAGTTAGACAAGCCTTCCAATATCTTAAAGAGAATAATGAATATTACAAAGAAATGAATATTGAAGAAAACTTGAAAGATACAACTGAAATAATTCAAGAAACACAAGAAGCTGGTCAATTTGAGCTACTAGATCCTGCTACAATATCAAATACTTTAGACCATTATACAATTCATCCTTTGCACTGTAATGACACCGTACAAGATGTACTGGAAACTTATAAAATGTGTCAAACAAAAGAATCGCCAATCAGTATATGGGAAAAAAGTATAGAAGCACGTGCTTTTCCTCTACTCTTTCCTATTGGCAAAGGAGGAAGGTATGATGATAGACCTATTCAAATATCAGCTTCAGAATACCGCTCATTACGGATGTATTCTGAAGATCCCAGATTTAGACAAAATGTGGAATACATATTCCACCTACTCTTTGAAAGTGAACTAGCAACTTTATGTTACGGAGTTGCACACATATTAAATTCAGGATCACACTTTCAAAATATGACAGCTACACAATTATTAGAGAAAGTGCAACAAAAGGATGAGGTTTTACAATCAAATATTACAAATCTATTAGCAAATATGCATGGTACTAAAGAGTACTGGTTTCGAAGTCATGGAGATGTACGTTGTATGATCAGAAACCTAGGCACACCCACTTGGTTTGTTACATTAAGTTGTGCAGAATATGCATGGGAAGATTTACATGATTTCCTACGCATATCAAATAAAAACAAAACAAACATAGATATTCTAACACCTGGAGAACTTTGTTCTTTGGATCCTGTTAATGTTTCAAGATATTTTCACCATCGCTTCATTGTTATGCTACATTTTATTTGTAATAAAACTGTTCCTCCCCTTGGAGAAGTGCAACACTTCTTTTGGAGAAAAGAATACCAAGCCAGAGGAGCACCACATATCCACATGCTTTTATGGATTAAAGATGCTCCTAAATTTGGTCAAGACAGTGATTCTACTGTTTTACAGTTTATTGAAAAATATGTCACTTGTGCAATTCCATCAGAAGCCACAAATAGTGATCTTCGTGCACACATTTTACAATTTCAAAGACACAAATGTGGAAAAAATTGTCGTCGCAAATACAAAAACAAAGGCAAATACTACACCAAATGCCGATTTGGTTTCCCTAGACCAGTTACAAATACAGGTCAAGTAAACAACCTCATGTCTTCAGGAAGACATAGTGTTAAAGGTAAGTCACCTAAAAATACATATTACATAAAAAGAAAAGAAGAAGAAAAATATATCAATGATTATAATGCAATCATTGCCCACTTATGGAATGCAAACATAGATGTGCAGTACATTGCAGACAATTCTACTGCAGGTGCACGATATGTCACAGCATACTTTACCAAAGCAGAAAAGACAGAGCTCCAAGACCTCTGGAATGACCTGTCAAACAGTATCTCAGAAATTATACAGCTTGGGCATAAAAATGCTCACCCATAGAGAATGTGGATCTTATGAAGCAGCTGATTGTTTAACTGGTACTTCATTGTATGGTAAATCTGAAAATATAGTATGGCTAAGTCTTGGTCCAGCTAAATCTAGAAAAAATCATATGAAGATATAGAAACAATAGCCAAACATGATCCCAACAGCCAAGACATTTTAAAAAACAATTTATTGGACACATACTAACCCAAACAGAAGTAATACTTTGGAAAACATGTGTCTATACCAAATAGCCCAAAACTACACATACAAAAATAATATGAAACCTGACGAAAAAAAAGGTAAATATAGAGTGACAGACTGTGAAGGCAGCTTAGTTAAACTCACTAAACCAAATTTAATTAATCATATCAAATTGTCATTGAAGACTCCTCAACATAAAGAAGTATATTACATGTCCCTGCTACAACTCTTCAAACCATGGAGAAAAGAAGAACAATTACTAGATAACTATGACTCATATGAGGATGCTTTCAAAGCAAATGAAAGCACTATAACTGATGTAAACTTTACACAGTACAAAACAATGTTGCACAATGAACAGCAACATGAAGAAGAACTCCAAGCCTAACTAGATAAGGATACTCCTGACAGTAGTCAACCTTCTGTAAAAGGAAGCCAAGAACCACTGGGAGAACCACTAATAACAAATGAGGCAGAATTAGCTATGATAGAAGTAGAAAACACCATGTGTCAGTATGAAGATAAGGAAGACTTAACTATATTTAGCTGCCTACAACATAGGTGGTGTTACATTACACCGATTACTACTATTACCAGTAGAACACCAGAACAAATTAGACTATTACAAACTTTCTGCAGAAGCTGCAATGGAATTACGCAGAGTATTGAAACAAATGAAAATGCTACTAATAGATGAAGTGAGCATGGTCTCCAACCTGATGTTAGCTTTGATTCACCTCAGATTACAAGAAGTACTCAAAACAGACTATGAAGAGCTCTTTGCAGGAAAACACATTATTGTTTTTGGAGATCTGCTTCAATTAACACCAGTAAAAGGTGAACCTATTTTTAAAACATTAGGGCACAAACTCTGCCGTAAAACTGTTGGCAGCATTGGAAATGTCAACCTTTGGCAACATTTCCAATACAGAGAATTAACAGAAAACATGCGCCAATGAGCAGATCTAACTTATGCCAACATTTTAAAAAGTTTGAGAGTTGGTATACTTTCTAAAGAAGCCAAGTGCCATGGCAACAACCACCGCAGCATATCACATCCATAGAGTCAAACATTTCAACTATGATCTATGGGAAACTTTTAATGTCCGCGAACAATGTGAGTGTTCTTAGAACACTTTGAACTTGCCAGCGAACAATACGGACACCGTTTTCAGGACACCCCCTACGAACATTTCAGAACAACGCGATAGTTCTTAGAACACTTTCAACTTAACAACGAACAATACGGACAGCGTCCTAAGGACACCCCCTACGAACATTCCAGGACACCGGGAGTGTTCTTAGAAGCGTCTTCAGAACACCACCATCTTGTTTATTTGCGAACATTTCAGGACACCGCGAGTGTTCTTAGGACACATTCAACTTGACAGAGAACAATACGGACAGCGCCCTCAGGACACCCCCTACGAACACTCCCCGGACACCGCAAGTGTTCTTAGAAGCGTCTTCAGAACACCACCATCTTGTTTATTTGCGAACATTTCAGGACACCGCAAGTGTTCTTAGGACACATTCAACTTGACAAAGAACAATACGGACAGCGTCCTCAGGACACCCCCTACGAACACTCCCCGGACACCGCGAGTGTTCTTAGAAGCGTCTTCAGAACACCAACATCTTGTTTATTTGTGAACATTTCAGGACACCGCGAGTGTTCTTAGGACACATTCAACTTGACAAAGAACAATACGGACAGCGTCCTCAGGACACCCCCTACGAACACTCCCCGGACACCGCGAGTGTTCTTAGAAGCGTCTTCAGAACACCCCCATTTTGTTTATTTGTGAACATTTCAGGACACCGCGAGTGTTCTTAGGACACATTCAACTTGACAGAGAACAATACGGACAGCGCCCTCAGGACACCCCCTGCGAACATTCCCCGGACACCGCGAGTGTTCTTAGAAGCGTCTTCAGAAGACCACCATCTTGTTTATTTGCGAACATTTCAGTACACCGCGAGTGTTCTTAGGACACATTCAACTTGACAGAGAACAATACGGACAGCGTCCTCAGGACACCCCCTACGAACACTCCCCGGACACCGCGAGTGTTCTTAGAAGCGTCTTCAGAACACCCACATTTTGTTTATTTGCAAACATTTCAGGACACGTGAGTGTTCTTAGAACACATTCAACTTGACAGAGAACAATACGGACAGTGTCCTCAGAACACCCCCTACAAACATTTCAGGACACCGGGAGTGTTCTCAAAAACGTCTTCAGAACACCCCCATTTTGTTTATTTGCGAACATTTCAGGACACCGCGCGTGTTCTTAGAACACATTCAACTTGACAGAGAACAATACGGACAGCGTCCTCAGGACACCCCCTACGAACACTCCCCGGACACCGCAAGTGTTCTTAGAACAGTTTCACTTTGCTTGCGAACAAAATGGACACATATTGACTCCTTAGAACACCCCCTAGTCAGTTTATTTAGAACATTTCAGAACACCCGTGATGGCCGCAAACAAATCTAACACAAAAAGAACATCTAACACATAAAAAACACAACTTTCATCCTATCTCATACACTCCCACCCTCCCCAAACACTCCTACACACCAACACACTCTACAAAATACACATTTTGAACAAAGTTTCACCGCGCTGTCCGGGGACATCCACGAATCCATGATGGCGGGCGCTACCGAAAAATCTGACGCGCTTCACGCTCCACGCCGTCCAATCAGCGAACACTTTGCATGTCCGCGAACATCACGCAAGACGATTGGCCAATCAGGACACTTTCCGCGGAGCGAACAGGGAAGTGTGTCCGCAAACCGAACACAGATATCACTAATTTTTTTTTACCTACTTTTTGGTCATTTTAAAAAAAACTACTGGACGGATTTTCACCAAATTTGCAAAAGCACGCTTTCGGGACCAAGCCGCTGCTCCTGGTCCAAATTTGGTGGAAATCCGTCCAGCGGTTTGGGTTGTAGGCGCGGGCAAAACATTTTTCCCATTCACTCTATGGAGAGTGAGTATAATGTATACAAATATGAGCATATAGAGGGAAGGTAGAGTAATAAAAATAAAACTATGAGAAAGTGCTGATAACCATAATGATTATCTTCATGCACAGAAAGGATTGCTCTCTTTCAAGCCTGTATCTTCCGCTATGTATATGTTTCATATGATGTGACTGGACCCTAAGTCTACAAATATAGTACCTTTTCAATTTTTACTTCCTGACTGTTACTGAAGAAAACTATGTGGCTTCGATATGTCAGTAAAGGATAAAAAGGGAGAGCCAGCCATGTGATGTCATCAGTGATGTCATCAATGACATTTGTGATGTCATCTTTGATGTCCTGGGTGTTAGTGTTAGCAGTGCACGGTGGCGCGAGTTATGGTTGCTTATGTTACCATAACTGCCAAATTTCAGGGGTTTTTCGGTTTACTTTGAGCCATAACGTCCCTTTAACAAAGTTTTTTCACTGAATTTCATAAGTTTTTAGTAGCGCAACTTAACCATAACGTCCCTTTAACAAAGTTTTTTCACTGAATTTCATAGGTTTTTAGTGCACAACTTAACCATAATATCCCTGACTTCATATACATGTAACATAGTACATACTAACCCCCTCGTAGTGATTTTCATGTCCGCGGACTATCGCCATGTCCGCGGACACATCGAAAATCTGAGCGTGGTGAATGTAAATTTAAATATTGTGCCCCATTTCCCCTTTGAAGTTGGCTCTGAAAAGAGCCGTTTTTCTTTTTTTTTTACAGATGTTTGACAGACACCTGTTATTTTGTATTTTTATTCTTGTTTTTTTTTTCTTACTTTACTCCTAAAATCTTCACATAACCTTCTCCAAAGCAACCCTTACATTCCAAAATAGAAAGGCATTTCCCGTAAAAGATAAAGAAATGCCATCTTCTTTAAAATTAACAGCATTACTGGCATCAACATTCTCATTGTTACAGAAGAACATACCAGCTCTAAGCATGAAGGCACACATGCCTCGGTTGATGACACACCTAGCAATATTTTGCTGAGGACAAAAAACTGAACTATTGTCCCATATTGCCCTAGGTAGTAATCCAGAAAAAATTACTTTTGCATATGGAAGGATCTTCATTACTGCTTGAACCAAGCGTTCCAAATCAGCCAACAAAGTAGGGGCACTGACGTTGCCCAAATGGAAAGCACCATAGTGCAAAACTACCACATGCGGACTGTTCATCGTGGCCATATCCTCACAAACTTGTACAATTCCCTGTACATTGCAAACAGGCACACTGTTCCACACCACCTCCACTCCTTTCACATCAAAGTTCTTTGCAACGTGCCTGCATTCATCGTACTACTGTAAACCATGCACAAACATATCTCCGAGCACCAACATCCTGACTTTCTCCACTTCTGCCATCTTCACCACACACAGTCTCTTTCAACACAAATCCACAACCTCGAGATCTGATTGGCTGATCCATAGTCTTCTTTCCATGTTGGATTTCCTGGAAAAACCCGGATGTAGCACGCCCTGTCCATGAACAGCCGCGTTGTCCGCGGACGGCGTCCACTTTACTCTCTGTGCCATTCCCTCATTGCATACAGCTAAGCAATCACACAATACGAATAACGTCCTCAGAACAACCACATTTTATGATTTTTCGAACATTTCAGGACAATTATTATTTCATTATTCAATATATTAACATTACACATATTATACTTTCATCTTGTGCTCTGCACACAATGCTATGTTTCTCCATTAGTAGCTCAGTATACTAGATAGAATCCCATAATACAATGCTATTTATATCAATGCATCGTTCAAAGCACTAATAACGGTATGCTATTTATTGCAATATCCTTGACACTTTTTTCGCAACATTATAATAAAAATCCCTAGTACACAAATTCCATGAAAAGCACATACACACGTGATGTCATCAGTGATTTCATCAATGACATTTGCAATGTCATCTTTGATGTCCTGGGTGTTAGTTTTAGCAGTGCACGGTGGTGGCGCCAGTTATTTTTCAAAGCTTACCATAACTTGCGATTATCAGGGGTCTTTCGGCTGTACTTAGAATCATAACGTCTTTTAAACAAACTTTTTTTAATATTACGCAAACAATATACAAACATTGCGTGCAAAAAACAACTTCTACAGATGGCTTTACACAGAATGTTGCAAAGTAAGAATTTATGCTCGTTCACAGTGAAGGTCAGCTGCTTCCACAACTTCTACATATGGCTTTACACAGGATGTTGCAAAGTGAGAATTTATGCTCGTTCACAGTGAAGGTCAGCTGCTTCCATTTTTTTCTCGGGCCCAGGAGAGGCTCACAAAGCGGACTATAAGGTTGTATTGTGTTTTGACCTTGACAGACAGAAATTGTGATGAAAGACTCCTCTTGAAGGAGTGTTGCTAAAACGTAAGAGAAGATAAAGATGAAATTTCTGAAACGAAACCACTTTTATATATTATATCACTATGCGAAAGATCGTTGGCACACGCGGAGTCGTATTTTGGGACTGCACCACTCGTAGACAATGGAAATTGCAATTGTACTGTAAGTAACCCTTTAGATTACTTTATACCAAATATAATTACAATAGCATAGCATTAAAGACCGCTCAAGTTGAACTTGTTCGTTGAAAGTAGCATACTCTTTTCTACCGCGCACTATCACCGCCGAATTGATCCCCTGTCATTTAGAGGGCTCTAAAAAAGGCAGACGACACAGGGTGTGTTAATAGAAATAATTTAACCGGTCTATAGGCGGTCAAGCGCTCTACTCGCTGTGCCACTTCACTGTAACCTGTCAAGTGGCACAGCGAGTACAGTGCTCGCTTTGACATCCGTGCACAGCTTGCTAACGCAAGTTTGAATCCCGGCAAGGCCAAACTCAGCCTTTCATCCTTCCGTGGTCGATAAATGAGCACCACACACCGTGGTTAATAATAAGCACCGCTTAGATACCTCACAGTTCTTAGCGCTATATGAATGGGAAAATATTATTATTTTATTATTAACATACTCTGTTGCACTATCTTCGATAGCAAATATTTTCACGCCCTAATAAATAAAATGATGATTTTTAATGAAGATCGGCTGGTGAGACTAAATTATGTTTTTTAAAACAGGTATGTGGCTCCATTTTGCCTATGTCACGATTTACAGACTCCAGCAGATGGGGTCTTCAACTGCCAGGTGCAGGTCCAAATATGCAACTTCATGACCCTCACCATTTTATGGGACAATCGCCAAGGACCAATATGCCCTTACACAGTACTAGCGGCTACAAACAACATACCAACCAATAGGGTGGTCTAATGGCTCGTTGTTGGAGCAACCTTCCGATTATCAGAGCGACCATTTACTGCTTTTATAATAAACCAACAGCCTATCTACCGCAAAGGAACAACGCGTGGCTCCAAATAAACTTTTGCTGATCGACAGCAGAGACAATAGCAAATCGCTGAATATTCACTAAACATTTCATGTGAAATAAATGTACTTTACCAAATGTACAATCCTGCTTTTACTTTTAAACCACAGTTTCATATTCCGAATTGTGGCGCACTGAGTTGTAAGCTGATCTAACACTCTCTGTACCGCAAAGGAACATCGCGTGTCTCAACATGAACTTTTGCGGATCGACAACAAAGACAAATGCAAATTGCTGAATATTCTCTAAACATTTGATGTCAAATAAATGTACTTTACAACATTTACAATCTTGCTGTTTGCTTTTAAATCACAGTCTCATATTCCGAATTGTGGTGCGCTGTGTTGTGACATAATGTGTGTTGTCTTCCGGGTTCTGTGTAAAGTCGCGTAGTACTGGGGACGACTGGGCGCGTTTGATTATGCACCCTGTAACATCACGGAGAGAGGCGGGGAATATGAATGCTTTGATAATATCAAGCTTAGGGGCGGGAGATATGATTTAGTGTCGCAAAAGCAAGTCAGCCAGGTCAATAGCGCCAGTCATAGGATTATCACATAATGTCGGCGCACACCAGCCGGATTTATCGTTTCTTTAGTGGACAAAAAGTCAGTTGACGCCCCTAGGAAATTGTACTATTAGCGGACAAAAGGAGTGCTCTTAAAACACTTTCACCCTGATAACGAACAATACAAACAACGTTCTCAGAACACCCCCATTTTGTGTAATTGCAACCATTTCGGAACACTGCGAGTGTTCTTAGAACACTTTCAACTAGACAGATTACAATACGGACAGCGTCCTGAGGACACTCCCAGTTTGTGTATTTACGAACAATTAAGTACACGGCGAGTGTTCATAGCTCATTTTTACCTTCCTTGCGAACAAAAATGACACATACTCCGTCCTCTAAACACCCCACCATTTAGTTTATTTACAAAATGTCAGAACAGCCGTGTTCTCCGCGGACAAATCGAACGCAACAAAAACGTCTAGCACATAAAAAAACAAAACATTGAACCTATCTCATACTCCCCAAACACTCTTACAAACCAACACACGGCACTAAATACAATTTTTTATCCACGTTTCACTGCGCTGTACGCGGTCGACTGCGAATACAAGATGGCAGGCTCCACGCCCCTCGCCGTCCAATCAGCGAACACGTTGCATGTCCGCGGACATGACGCAAGGCCATGGGCCAATCGGGGTGCTGTCCGCGGAGCGAACAGGGAAGTCCGTCCGCGAAGCGAACACAGATATCACTAATTGTTTTGCCTTACATTTTGGTCATGTTTTAAAAAACTACTGGACAGATTTACACCAAATTTACAAAAGCACGCTTTTGGGACCAGGCCGCCGCTCCTGCCGCAAATTTGGTGTAAATCCGTCCAGCGGTTCGGGCTGTAGCCGTGCGCAAAGTTTTTTCCCATTCAGTCTATAGGGAAAAAAAAGTTTTGGGACCCCCCTATAACTTTTCCCCGCCTGGACGGATTCTCGCAAAACTTTGCAAGAAAATCCAGAGTGACCCAAATACTTCTTTTGCAAAGTTTGGTGAGGATTCGTCCAGGGAGAGCGAAGTTATAAGCCGCCCAAAAAGTGCTCTTCCTATGGAAACAGCAACTTAACCATAACTACATGGCCACTGCCATGGCCATGTAATATGTATATATATATATATATATACATATATATATATATTGTAATGTTGAAGAACATCAAAAGACGCAATTCAGGCGAGCAGCACTCCACACATAAATGTTCCAAAAATAGTCATTTGCAGCCAACGACAAACACTGCTACTTGGGTTGCACGTTATAAAAACAACCTTTATTTTCGTTCGTAGCAGTTAAAAAGTTAAAGTTCCCCCAGTGAGAGACTCTTGCCAGACAGCAGCCTGGCGCGTTTCGCCACAACCTAGTGGCTTGTTCACAGTAACCCATCCCACACAGGAAGTTTATCTTTATAAAAACACACCATTGTGAAAAACATCAAAGAGGTGACTTGCAAAGTTGACATAATGGTCAGTGGCCATCTTCGCTTGGGCTATCGAGACTGATAGTAAAACCTTTGATGGTATATCTAATCAAGCCATGCTGGTATGTATTTTGCAAATAAAACATTGTGCTTGCAATAGCCGACATTAGGACACCATACTGATTGCTTGAGTATAAAATATCTCGCAGCACATTTCTATATTTCAAACTGCCGTAGCCGTAGGTAGTAATAGCATAGTGCATGAGAGTTTTAGGAGTGTGTTTTTTGCAGGCTATTAATAATTATGGTGTATAGGCATTGACATTACAAGCAATGTAATTATATAATTAAATGATTAATTAAAATTAGCTTTGCAATGATCAGACAGTGTTGTAATAAAATAGAATAAAGTGCATAGTGCTTCCTATGATAGAATTCATTTCACATTTTAAAAGGCAACACTGTCAGAGTCTAAAGTGCATAGTGCATGGTTGTTGCATACTGTTAACAGTAGTCACATGGTCACAATTACAAAATTAATTTCTAAAAATGCAAAAGTGAACCCACATAGCCACATACGCGAAATCGGCCTGCAATAAAAAATATAATACAACATTCCTATGGTTACCATATGCAGCATTGAATGAAAAAAATAGATGTAAAAGAGAAATGTGCACAGAAAGTGCCATGTGTATAATTAAGGCATAAGATATAAATTTGTCAAGGCGCTCTAAAATCAGAATGGTCCTGTTTTAAATGTAAAAATATCAACGAAATGTATAGTAAATGCCACTGCTTGAGTATCATATTAGTAATAAAAAATATTTTTTGTATATACCGATGGCCACATACATATATTATGTAGCACAAGAAGGAAGGTTGCCTAAGTCGAATTGCAAATCACCATAGAAAAGCGAGAAATAAGGGTGATGTAAAAATAGAAAAGAATAAAAGAAACTTAGCACAATTGATTACGTATAAGAAATCACAGTGTGTAGTCATGAGCTCACTAAGGTTGCTATACTATATCAGATAAAAAACCTTATGTCCCTAAAAAGGTATAGAGCTCTTCATCAATGTTGTGTCCCACCGGGATCTTGCTTTTGAAGTCTAAAATGAATTTAGTCTCTTCTTGTCGAAGTAATCTCTCATTATCTCCCCCCCTGGTAGCTGGAATGACTTTGTGTATGCCAAAGAATGTGAGGCACGCAGGATCGGCATTATGAACTTCAAAAAACTGTTTCGCCATTGGGTAGGAGCAGTCTTTGTTGATAATGGCTCTAACATGTTGGAGGATGCATACTTTCAACTTACATTTTGTACTTCCAATGTACCATTTAAGACACAGGCACATCAACACGTACACCACCAACTCAGATTCACATGTAATCTTACTGTCATTAGAAACCAGATGTTTCAATATCGGGTGAGCATAACTTTTACAGTTTCTCACATATTTACACATTTTACACCTGGTTCATTTAGAGAAACCAACTCCTGTTGTGGAGAGCCAATTGGTGCCTGAATCATTCTTTTCCGTAGACATATAGCTTTTTACCACTAAATCTTTTATCGATGTGCTTTTCCGAAAGGTAATATCAGGGTAGTTGTTTAACATACTTCCTATGTCTTTGTCAGCTTTCAGCACCTTCCAATATTTATTAATTATCCGTTTGATAATTCTGGAGTGGCTTCCAAATGTCAAAATGAGCCTAGTGGTGTTCTCCTCTTCTTGCGTTTTTAGGTCTTTCTTTCTCGGACCTTCAGATATGCCCTTTCAATGATCTTCCTTGGGTACTGTTGTTGCAGGAAGTTTTGAGCCGTTATTTTACTTGCTGAGTCAAAGTCCGTGATCTTGCTACAATTACGTCTGATACGAATAAACTCTCCATATGGAATACTCCATAGAAGAGGCTTGGGATGTGCACTATTTGCATGTAGAGGGGTGTTGGCGCCTGTAGTTTTTCTACACAGGCATGTCTCAATTTTTTGAGCCTCTATCTTTACCTCTACATCCAGAAACACTATGGACTGATGACTGTGGTGTTCAGTAAACTTGAGGTTTACATTGTTAATGTTGAGTGATTTAACAAACTCGCACCACAGCTCGATAGAACCATCCCAAATTATAAACAAATCATCAATGTAGAGGAGCCACAGCTCTATTTTCTAATTGTATTTTACATTAGTTTCTGCCCATACTGTAGTTTTCTCCCAATGACCCATCATCAAGTTTGCATATGGGGTGCGAAAGTTGTACCCATTGCAGTCCCCTTGGTTTGGTGAAAAATGTCATAGTTAAATATGAAAACATAGTTATTCAAGCACATTTTAATCATCTCAAGGATCATTGTTGAATGTTGCAAATGATTGAGAAATCTAGTATTGAGGAAGTTTTGACAGGCAGAGATTCCATCACTGTGTTTGATAGATGTGTATAAGGACACCACATCCATTGTTGCCAATAACTAAGTCGGTTCCCACGGTAGTTTGTCAATTTTCATTAAGAAATCTGTGGTGTCCCTCACATATGATGGAAGTGTGGATACAAAGGTACATAAGACCTCATATATGAATTTAGACATATTTTCCAAGAGTGATCCGCACAGTGTGACAATTGGTCTACCCGGTGGTTTGTGGGGATTCTTGTGGATTTTTGGAAGGAAGTAAATGGTGGGAGTAATCGAGTTTTTGGAAAATAGGAATTTCACCATTTCCTCCTCAACAATGTCTGCCTGTTGCCATTTAGTTAGGAAGGTACATACATCATTTTCTAATTGCTTGATAGGATTGTTTTTTAGCCGTTCATAACAGTTCACATCGTTTAGTTGTTTGTAAGCTTCGGCAATGTAGTCACATTTATTCATTATGACGATATTGCAACCCTTGTCGGCTGGTTTTATTATGTATTTGTCCAGTTTTGTAATGTCCGCCAACACTTTTTGCTGTTATTTTGATAGGTTGCTCTGAAGTTGTCTATAAGTTTTTCTTCTTTCTTCTTTTAAATCGTCAATTACTACATTGCCAAAAGCTTCGATGTGGCTGTTCTGTGTACTTTGTGGATTAAATTTCTATTTGCACCTTAATTTGCTTGTCGACGGCCAGTCTGTGCAAATCCCTAATCTTTCTAAATTAGTAGAAAACTCATTGCTCTCTGTATGACTTTCCTGTTCTAGGTCATCGAGAGTTATCAAAGTGTCAATTTCAGCAATGGTGATTTCTGTCCTTCCCTCTAAGATGTCTTTTGGCTTCTTTTTGTATGTCGAAGTGGCAAAAAACTTCTTGAGTCGTAACTTACGAATGAATCTGTCCAAGTCTATCCTAGTTGCCACATAATCGAAACTGGCCAGTGGACAGAAGTTCAGTCCCAGTTTCAATATTTGTATCTCTTCTGTAGTGAGAACATAATCGGATAGATTGATAATCTGCTGTTTGGTGGTGGCTTCTGTAACATGATTCGTTATTTCCCAGAGCGCAGCAATCTTTGTGGCAGAGTGCTTTTTGAATTTGTTGCCCCTCTGCCCCCTCCTCGTTTTTTTCTCCCACCTCTTCCTTGCCCTCTTGGGTTGAGGAATCCACCTCTGGTGTTTTTGTTGTTGTTTGCCCGCCCATCTTGACACAACAGTCTCATTTCCTCTAAAAAATGGAGGAGTATAATGGGCTCTTCCTCCTCGCCTTCAGTCACATACGACTCGGAGGTGGAGGCTGTTGGTTCGTGATGGTTTGCATTTTGGGCTGATG
The DNA here is from genome assembly GCF_040938575.1 of Ambystoma mexicanum. NCBI lineage: Eukaryota > Metazoa > Chordata > Amphibia > Caudata > Ambystomatidae > Ambystoma > Ambystoma mexicanum. The sequence goes on along the minus strand of NC_090937.1, from coordinate 789,742,938 downwards.
GGGCCTGTGGCGTTTCCTTGGCTTTCTGTCGTATTTGATCGAATCTATGTGCAAAGGTATAAATGTGACCTTGTTCATAATCGCCCTTATCTCTTAGAAACTTTCGTTGCTTCCTCAATTTGATTTCTTCTTCATAAGCCTGTAATCCTGTTTCGATGTTGGCTTGAAGCTTTCTCCCTTCTTCTGTTTCTTTTACAGTTTTCATTTTCTCTTCCAAATCCTCAATATGTTGCAAAGTTTTAGTACGGTCGTTACCCGCATATTTCACCAGCAACTGTAGAAATATTTTTGAGCAATGGTTTGTAGCATCTCCCCATTCTTGCAACATCAGGGGATCCTGTTCCTCAAATGATGGTATTGTGAGAATTCTTAGTCCTCGTGGTATCCTGCCTACATCTAAGTAGTTTTGCAAAGAGTGCACTTCCCACCATTTGCTAATCTCTTTTTTCCGTGCCTTTTCCAAATCTTTTAAAAGTGTGGTTTAATTATTATCCTTTATTTTGTCTATTTTTGATAATTCTTTTCCTTTAGTGGTTGGCAAAGTTTCATTGAACAGGGAAGTTGCCTGTTCCTTTCTTGCTGCCTCTCTACTGGCCTGGGATGCCATAATTGGAAGAGTTGAGTTATGTATATTTATCAGAATCCATAAAACAGGTGCATGAGCACTCCGCTATTGAAATCCTTTCATTTATTCCAACTAAAGTGCATAAATAAATCTCCAATTTGAGCTCCAAGACAATGGGCTCTATCTGTTGGCGGTATCCCAGCGGTAATAATGCCAGGATACTGCTATTGCAAATAGCATTACTGCTACTCGGTCTAGGGTTTGGGGGGCGCTATTACCGCTGGCAGTAATAGTGCTGAAAACGGCCTAATACGGTGGAAAGCTGGATTTTTACCTCAAGCAAAAAGCTGGAGGTAAAACTCAAAATGTTCTGCCCAAATTGGGCAGACCCTTAAATATGTGAGTAAGAGCGTTACCGCTGCATTTAAGGGCTACCACCCAACTCCTAATGAGGAACAAAGTCCTTTAATAACGAATCCCCATGTCCATGGAGATAACATCCGCAAAAGAATGACACGTTTGGCTTAATACTTTTAGTTTGCTAACATTTAACATTTGTGTGGTCACTCTGCATATGCATACACTCCCTTTAGATACAAACGATATCCATAGAGTCCATATTTGCTTTTGATGACTATGGTTAGCACTGCTGATGCCTACAGAATTGTTGTCAGCCATCTTTACACTGTTTGAATACGCACATTGATTATAAGAGAAGCTGACATAATATTGATGACCAGCATCAAATGCTCTATTTAAACTGGGTTCTTTTATGACATATTGCACTGCACCATGAAATGAAGATCATACCTTTAAAATGTGCAAGGCACATTGGTAGACACTGGTATTGTGAGCCTGTATAGTTATCCCAAGGATCATACAAACCACCAATATAGTGCAAAGTGCATTCATAATTTGCTGATATCAACACTATAAAATAGCATTTCAATACTATATAGCGCTTAAGTCCACAAAACATATTTAACACATGATAAAAACATGATACATCTTTATAAAATTCAATATTTGAAGATTCTGGTTTCCCTTAAAATCATGTAAAGTGCATAGTGCTGTAAGGCAAATATGTCAGCTTCTACAAAACACAATTTAAGACTTCCATATAATGCAGGGTCCAAAAGTATGTGCAATGACCGCATTTGCAAAAATGCCTATAATTCTGTGAGCATATTGAATTATAGAAGTCTTGCTGTATAATATCCCACTATACATGTCCAATATTCACAAAGTGTCTGATGGATGTGCCATAAAGTGCCTGGTGCTTTCCAGAACTGCGACACAGTAGCCTTGCAACTAACTGTACATTATTTTGCATTTACCATTTCACTTCTTCTTTCGTAAAGTGTGAAATGCTTAGCAGCAATCATTACAAATACACCTATGAAAATAGCCGTAGGTTCGGTCAAAGGATACATGATACAGGAGAGTCAACCAAATTGCCAATCCTGCAATTCAGTCTCTTTTGACCATACATGTTCCATAATGTGCATCATGCTTTAGAGCTAAAATGAAACTCAATCATCTGATTAGAATGTAACTTAAGAACAGTGGGGCTTGACATAAACAGACCACTTTCACAAACTCACATTCATATTGATGACATAACATAACATCCTCCAAAATGAATACCACTAAGTGATCTAACTAACCATCATGAAAAAAAAAAACAAAGAAGAAATTCAAAGAAGAAATTAAAAAGACAGGGAATAATGAAAGGCCAAAAAAGGGCCCCCAACCAAACCTAGAATGCCTCAAAATCTATACACAACTGTAAAAAGGTTTATGAAAAGGCTTATGCATATATATATATATATATATATATATATATATATATATATATATATATATATATATATATATATATATATATATATATATATATGTATAAGAGGGAGAGAGAGAGAGAGAGAGAGCGAGAGAGAGAGAGAGGGAGAGAGAGAAAGAGAACCCTTCTGCCTTCACGGGAATGCAATGAAAAATCTAATTTCTATAAGGAGTCACTTTCTCACTCTCTGTAGAGAGTATGCTTTTCAATCAGGGACATCACTTTATTTACTTTGGCAAGACACTTTTTTGCCCCAGCACAGAAATGCAGATATTCAGTTTACATTCAGCACCCCTCTGCATTCATGCTGGGTCTGAGGAATCGTAAACAGTTAGGAATTCCGTTTTGACAAGTGCACCTCGTCCCTTCAGGGAATTTTGGGTTGACAATTAAGAATATGAGTACCTAATTACAGTAATATACTATATTTATGTTCACACTGGCAGCGATATTGTTGATTTCGTTTTTCAACAAAATCACCAAGAGTTAGTTGGCTATAGGGGAGTTAATTATATTCATATTTAGTAAAAATTCTAAGGATCTACTTTGTCTACTCACCCAATCAATAAAGGAAGATATTTGTATTTGTATTTATTACATTTATGTAGCGCTTTATGCCAAAGCGCTTTGCATTAAAACAGGAACACATTAGAATAATAAAATAGAATTAGAACAATTTACCTAAAACAAACACAAGAAATGGAGCTGGGGAAGAGGAAGAGGGAAGTAATGGTGGAGTCAAGACAGGGATGAGTAAGAAGAAATGTGAAGGGAGGGAATGGAGCTTAAGAGGAAGTGGAGAGGATAGGGAGGTGTAAGTGAGAGGCAAAGGGACGTGAAGAGGGTAGATATTAGGAATTAAGGGGGTAGGGAGGGGTCAGAGGGAGAGGAATTGCGGTGAGTTTTGGACAGGAGGAGGGAAACATCAGAAGAAGTAATAGGAGAGAAGTTAGTCAAGCAAGAGGATGGGGTGGTGAGAGAAGGGGAGGAGGGGAATAGGAAGAGGAGCAAAGAATGTCTTGGCATAGAAAGAGCAGTTTAGAAGAGAAAAAGTCAGCGAAATCAGAAGGGGAGCGGGAAGAAGTAAGTGGTTGGGAGTGGGTGGGAAGAGAAGACGAGACAGGGTCTGAAAGATACGACGAGGATGGGAGGATTGGGATTGGAGGAGGTTAGAGTAGTAGGAACGTTTAGCTGAGCAGAGGCAGGAGTCATAAAGAGAGTGATATGAGAAATAGGAGGCTTGATTAGCAGGAGAGGGAAACTTGAGCCAGCGTCGCTCAAGGCGACAGAGGAAATGATGCATAGACAAGAGGTGAGGAGAAAGCCAGAGATGAGAAAGTTTGTGGGTAGGGTGGAAGGAGAGGGTAAAGTTGATCAAGACTGGAGGAGATAGAGGAGGATAAAGAAGATAAGGCTTCGTTAGCTGAGAGAGAAGAGAAGTCTGAGAGAGGAGAGAGAGAGGAAGAGCAGGTGTCAAGGAAGAGGGAGGGGCTAAAGTTACAGAGGGCGCTTTGAGAGAAGGAAATGGGGGAAGAGGAGGGGGTGGGAGGAGGGTGAGGGGGTGTGAAGGAGAAAGAGAGTAGGGCATGGTCAGAAAGATAGTTGGGAAGGGTAGAAACTGGGGAGGAGGTGAAGGTAGAGATAAAGATAAGGTTGAGTGTAGAACCTGAAGAGTGACTCAGAGAGGTATGGAGGGGAGTAAGGAAGTAGGAATCGAGGATGGAAATAAGAGGGGAAGGTTGATGGGAAGAGGGGAGGTGAAGGTTGAAGTCGCCAAGAACTGTGAGGGGCAGGGGGAGAGGGAGATGAGGGAGAGAAGGCAGTCAAGGTCGTCCTAGAAGGAAGAGAGGGGGCCAGGTGATCTGTAGATAATTAGAAAGAAGATAGCGTGAGGGGAAGTGAAGGATTTGTACAGATATTCGAAGGAAGGGAAGGTAGGAAGAGGTATGGTAGAGGGGGAAGAGAGACATTTAAGGTGATAGAGGAGACCAATGGTACCACCATGGCCAGAAGGGCAAGAAACATGAGAGAAGGAGGAGGAGGTGGTGAGAGAAGCAGGTACAGTAGTGTTGTAAAGAGGGGTCCAGGTTTCAGTTATGCAGAGGAATTGAAGATTAAGTCGCAAGAACATGTTGAAGACTGCAGCAGTCTTGTTGCAGTGGGATCTAGCATTCCAGAGAGCAATATTGTTGAAACTAGAGGGTTCACTGATAGGGGGATAGATGAGGTTGGGGCGATGAGGAGGGGAAGAAGGGGGAGGCGAGAGCAGGGGAAGCGGTAGAGCGATGCAGGAAGCAGGCAGACAAACAATATGCAGGGTCATTGGAGGATCGATTTCCGTGGATGAGCAGGAGCAGAGCATCAGAGGGGGCCAGGTGTACCAGAGCAGAGGCAGACTTTGGGGAAGGGTCCAGTTACAACTGTAAAGTGTCCAAGAAGGCTGAGGTCAGGAAGACTGGTGCAGGCAGAGGAGAGTCCAGTTGGAGACGTTAGGGAGGCAATCAGGGTGAAGCAGGCAGAGAGAGAGTGTTCGGGGCAGTCCAGGAGTAGGAGGTAGTCAGGTGTGCGCTCTCCAAGCACCAGGCGACAAGGGGAGTCTTGGTGGTGACAGCGCTGCCGGTGATATGCAGCCCAAGGCAGGAGAGTGCGGCCAGGGAGGAAGTCCAGAAGCTGCAAGAGGAGGCCAAGACAAAACAGGCAGGTGGAGCAGTCCAGGAGCAGGAAGAAGCTAGACGTGCAATCACCAGGATGATGGTGACGACGAGAGCCCCATGGCAACTGCCCCAGTGGTGACAGGCAGCCCACAAGCAGGACAGAACAGCCAGGTGGAAGTCCAGGAGCTGCAGGGAGAGGTAAGAGGCACCCAGAAGGTGGATTGAGGGCCCCGAGGGACTCGGGCAGCCCGCGGTAAGGAGAGCATAGGCAGGCGGGAAAGTTTGGAAAGGTGAGAGTTGTGCCCGCACGAGGACTTGAGCAGGAAGAGGCCCAGCAGCCAGAGACTCAGCGAAGGTCTTCAAGCAACGGTCAGATGGAAGGAAAGGGCGCTTCCTGAGCAAACCTGATCCGGAGGTGCTCCAGGGTCAGAGAGGGAACTCAAGCAAATGTAATAAATATTGATTTCAAGAGATTTGAATCGGCCTGAAGGAGGGAGACGGCGGTTCAGGCAACCGAGCTTCAGCGCCCTCTGGTGGTATACCCCAGATATAATTTATCCCCACATATAATAAAGATATAATTTATCCCCAGATAAAATAAACATATACTTTGTCCCCCTGGTATACCCCAGATATATTTTGATATAAATCAAACAGATCCCCACAAGACTTGGGGATCATCATAAATTTGGCAAGGTGGTAAAAGTAGTGGTAGAAATGGTGGTAAATCTTTTCTTGGAACTTTTACTGCACCACCAAACTACTGTTTTGCAGGTGGGGGTCACTGATTTACCTCCTGCCAAAAGCTGGAGGTAAATTAGGCCCTCAGCAGGAAAGAACTGCCGGTATTACGGGCACTGGTAATACTACTGCCGGAAATACAGGCATTCCCCTCCATGGGGAAGGACCACCATTGCTGGCACCTGTAATATCCCAGAAATTCCGGGATACCAGGCACTAGTAATTGCAGGCCTGTTTGCCGGCAGAATACAGGCAAACTCGCAATGACCCTGTTGGTTTGGTTGGACAGGTTACTTACATATAATATCTCTGGGTTTCATGCTCAGGGAAAGGACAGGTATCTGGTCAAGTGGCCTTTCTGGTTCAGATATGGGTACCTCCAGCCTCAATCCCCTTAGATTTGCCTCTCCTGGTTTTAGTCCCAGCCAGCTTTTAGTTTTCCCCTGGTTTCCTCCAGCAATTTGTTTAGCAGTACCAACTTAGATGATATCAGACACCCCTCTCTATTTCCCTTGTGCAGCAACTTATAAATCCATAGTCACACCCTAATTTATTAAAATTAGGAAGTGCTAGTTTATTGGCTCTTGATTTGGATTGAACCTCTATTGTGACTCCTATTGCAATGAGTGGTTCCTAAAGTTACAAGGCATACTTCTGCCTCCACCCATCTGGGACAGACTTTTGACACATATCAGTTTTGCACTTAAAAACTACAACATGGTGAAAAACATCAATTTTTAAGTAAACCTAACAATATCTATATATTTGGGTAGGTTTTATCAAGCCAGACTTTATGAAATATACTGCATCTCGGCACGATGTTGCAGGTTTGAATGACAGATTTTTGAGTTTTTTGAAAAATGATAAAAGTCAGTGTCACAAAACTTTAGATACAGTTAGATAATTCATGAAACTACTATCTCCCAGAATCTCTGCTTTGGGACATTTTCTGGGAAGTCATAATCACATTTTGGGCTGCAACTCTTGTTTCCAAGGTCCAATTCTTATGTGATTTGAATCAACAGATAGGCCTTTCCCTAAGCTTTACTGTGATATGTGTCCCATTTCCGTGCAGTGTATAGTTCCAGAGAAATTCAACACAATCTGATCCTATATGGTGTATGGCAATCTGGTGATATGCAGAACATTATATCCAGAGAATATCCCAACAAACTTCACATATGATTTGGCCATCTGCTTCCTTTGTTAGTTTGGCCTGGTATAAAACCAATATAATTTTTTCTCCCAGGCTATTGGATCATCTGTTGCTTATTTTAAAGAACCACAAGGATTGCTCCTCTGTAGGCCATTCCTGTACCCCATCACGTCAGTACCCCATCACATGTCAGTTGGGTCCTGAGGTACACCATGAAACAAATTTGAATTCCCTGTTTTTTTACTCATTAGTTGAATCTTCTGTTTATCTAAAAGGACATCTGTTCACCTCATCAAACCTCCAGTCTGACAAAACCACGCCCTCCTTTTTTGACTCTATGAGATTCAAAGAGATATTCTTTCAGATAAAGAACCAATCTAGGGCAAGTGTAGGGGAAGAGGGCCAGTGCTTGGCCTTTGAATATCATGGGAAAATGTTTTATTGCTAAAACACAGCTTTACGTCATGCACAGAAAACGCTGACTTTTAAATTGTAAAATGTCTTCACATAGAAGGTCTTTATATAATGTATAAAGAGGGGTGGTTTGCTTCGTGTCTGTGCACAAAATACACTTACAACTGTGAACCCAACTGGATTTTAATTAGTCTTCAGAAAGCCTGACACGTGTTTCGAGCCACAGAGCTCATCATCAGAGGCTTGAAAGTGTTATACAAATATTATGAAAATAAAGAAAATATAAGTTCATCACAATTGTACACATTAAAGAGGAAACCCAAGCAAGGGCATAGGGGTGGTTTAAAGCAACATAAACCAAATTATCAATTGTTGATGTGAAATTTACACAACAAAAACACAAATCAATGCACCATTTACCCATTACATAAAAGGATATTGCAAGGTTCAACCGCAAATGAGGATTCAGAAAATAAAGCAGGTGCAAATGGTGATAGAGAAAATAAAGAAAAATAAGCAAATGCAAAATTAGTAAAGATCTTGAGCAAAGGTAACACATCATTGTCTCTCAAGTTAGCATCACAACCAACCAGTAAAAATAAACATGTTCTTAGAATTGTGCCAAGTGACTGAAAGAAATTAATGTCCCAAAATAAGTTGTTAACATGGCATACTTGAATTGCACACCGGTGTATTTTGTGTTAAGATAACTTTAAAATGTCTTACCAATGTAGTTGTTCAATTGAAGCAAGTAGTTTTATAAATCTGGGCTCCACTGTTAGTGGAAAAGAGTACTATTACAACCATGCCAATTAAAATGTGTATACTATCCCACAATTGCAAAATGACCGAAATTGTATTAAGAATGACATAACTATATAAACGCTAGTGCGAGGTGAAAACTTAACAGCTGTGATCGAATTCTGCAGCATTTTGCATCGGAAGGACCGAAGACAAAGCAAGACAAGAAAAAACACGTTGATTAACTAATGTAAGTTAAGTGGAACTCACCGTGGCGAGATAGTTGGCTGGTTGTCTACACCATGCTTCTATCTGCAGCCCAGTATCAATACCTACTTACAGTCAGTGCACCATTTATCAATCCATCCCCCCTGCCAAAATACGTCTTTATATAATGTAATTGCCTCTTGCCATCAACGTTCATCTTTACATCCTGATAAGAATTTGCATTACTCTTGCTGTGGAGATTCGCTTTCTATGTGTCACTGTTCTAAGCTGCAAAATGCACACCTTTCCCTGGAAAATGGTTCTACTTTTGAGAAGTTAGGTCTCAGTCGCATTCAATGGAAAGGTGTACTCTGGTTTTGGGCCTTATCATTCAGCACAGAGACAATTTAATTTTATTTCTCTGGAAACAATATTTTGATATGACAGTTGAGAATGAAATGATGCCTTTTCAGTTTGCCAGTCATCTCTGTGTGTTTTCAAATTCCAAGACAGTATTTATTATTTTTAGGCCCCATTAATCCAAACACTGTTTCCTTTTGAATTGGGGTCACATTTAAACCCCACAATGGAGATGTCCAAACAAATAACGGAGGTCAATCGGAACAGATCCTATGAACATTTCACATTTCGATATTGGCTCTCAAATATGGCCTAGAATGTCTGCTTGATCCCCAAATTCAATTTCAAACCAATCCACTGATCTCATGTGAGTAACATCAAGATCACAGTGTGAGTGAAATATGCTGGTGCAGTATGGGATGAATGAATAAATGTGCAGTGGAGATCACCCAGAATGAAAACAAATTGGTAGAACATTCAGACTCTACTTCTGCACACATAAAAAACAGAAAATAAAATACTGACCACTCAATTACTACGACTTTGCCCAAACTGTCACAATGTATTACACACTTGCTCGCATTCATGAAAGGCCCACAGCTGGTGCTTCTGCAAACCAATCCTTGCACAAGGCGGAATGTTGGCTTTAGATGGCATTCACTCCACCAATAAAGAAACTCCACAAATCCTACGCTACATTACATTTACATTTGGCCAAACAGCACCTTAATAAAGTATATTACATTGTATCATTAACATTAAAAGTCAAACTGCATTTAAAATGGTAAGCAGCAGATAAATATAAATGGTCACTGGAATGAAACACAGTGGGCAATATGTTTATTATGGTACAGCATATAAAGCACTTGTAAAAGTAATAATGCATAAAACATTTACACGTGATTTTTATGTCATGCTGTATTTTCATTCATTTTTGTGGCTGAGATAGGGCATGGTACGCAATTACCATTTCCGCCACCCCCATCCTCTTCCCAGTTCAAAGGTGCAAGCATTTACGTCAGCATGACATTTTCATGTTTCTACAACTCTTTAATCCTTTGAATAATATGGAATCCACCAGCTTCTTACACCAGCTAAAAGTAGGTGGATTCTACCGGAATCCATTATAAATTCTGCCTGCCATGCGCAAAGTTGTTTAGTCAGTTGTCACTATGAAGTGCAAAAAAATGCCCTACACTTATCAGGCCTGTATCTACACATTTCTTTTGCAGGTCGTAATGCAACTGACTAGAATTACACAGAGAAGGCTATTTGCTCCATGCAATTGTATGCTTCTTGCTTTTCAATGAAATGTCCTCCAATAAGTGCAAAGTTGAGAGTGAAATACAATGTATTTATCAAAGACATATTCAATATAGCAGCGTGCTGAGGAATGGCTGATTCCCTAATAAGAGTTCAGCACCATATTTATGGCCATCAATAAAGGGAGAGTAGCAACAAATGTGTAGAGCACCGCATTTCTCATTTGGGCACCTAGTGTGGATATGTTAACAAATGGCATCTACAGCTCTGCTCATGTTCATGAAAGAAGAGGAGGGGTGGACAGTTCAGAGCAGAGAGTCGTCAAGTGGAAGGTCCTGATTGTGTAGCCCACATTAGGCATGAGCCAAGATCATGTGTTTAGAATGTGAAGAAATGGGAACAGGCGGAGCGAACATGTTAACAGGAGAAAAGCTGCTTGTGAGATTCAAGGGCAACACAAAATATTGTTATGCACTGCAAAATGAACTGCACAAACCAGACAAAACAGAATTGAGCAGTATGGGAATGCACCGAAGATATCACAGGAGTACAATAAAATAAAATACAAAAGTCCTCCTATCTAACTATCGGCTATATCTTCATGTTGCAGAACGGTAACACACAGAGGAAAGGAAAGGAGAGGTAGGGCAAGAAGAGGTGGTCTCCCCAGCAGACCAGAGAAGGATGGGAAAACAATAGCCATGTCCATGTCCAAGCACCTGCTGTCCTCTCTCACATAACCTGTGGGCCCCACAGTCTTTGCAGTACCTGTAAAAGTCAACTGGAAAGGCCTCTTAGGCAAATCTTAGCAAGACGAACAAATAGTCATATGTATTTAATTGAACAACTTTTATATATTATACTTTGCTACAAATAATTCCAGTACATTCAATTTCATATTACTAGATCTTCAATGTATCATTGAAAAACAAAACCATAACATGTTACTACCATCACTTTTTCTTGCCACTTACAGTAGAATACCTATACCAGAGGCATGACTATTAACTGTACCAACGCATTACAGGTCAATTTGGCTAAATCAGAAGCATTAGACGGTCAACCGTTCAAGTGTGTTCAAGGATATTCTAAATAAAACACCAAAAGCAAAAGGCCTGTTCTGAACATTTAACTTGTTGCAGCTAGTTCAGTAAATATAAGTCTAACTCTCCTGAACCCCACATTGTGTCCTTTAATCCAGGTCTTTTTTTAAGGTGCTACATTGCCTCTAAATTGCCTATAAATGACACTTGATTAAGACGTTTTTATTACAGCAGGAAACACGTACCCAACCCTTTATTTTCAGAAAGCTGCTTTTGCAAATCCGGCTTTTCTAAATCACATAAATGGGATCAGGATGTATGTGACACAGGGAAGTGCCACCAGTCATCCTGCTGGTATATTTGTAACCCTCCGCAAATCCCACGAAACAATTCCAAACACCCTTTTAATCACATTTGGTCTTTTTCCCCCATAGAGGTATACCTCTATAAACCAAAACTAAATACATTCCTCACTGGTGTCAGTAACCTTGCGTTCACTATCATTCTGCATGCATTGGGTGGGGCTTCTTTGATTGCAAAATTATTGGTAGGGTGCTGGTCATGACCATTGTTGGCAGGGGGCAGATGTTTATCATTTATTTTAAAAAGTGATGTATGTAGAAGGTAATGCGGGAGAGTAGGCACGACATGCAAATGTTTACAATTAAGTTAATTTGAAGCTGAAACAATGTTGTTATACCACATAGAAAATAATCATCGATGTGTTTAGCCTAACATGTAATACAGTCCCATTAATCCCACAAGTTTATAATATAGAGGCTTTGTCACAAACCTTTTTCCTGGAACCAATTTGACCTGCACAGAGGAAAACGTCAAGTTGTAGCGTGTCTATATTGGCTGAGGGCGAGTGACCCGCCAGTATGCTCACCCATTATGCAGGAGCCAAGCCAGCACAGTGTAAACACTGAGCACTCTCGAGCTGCTTTATGCAGGGTCAGGGTGCTGTCAACAAATACAAAATAAATAAAATGTTGGATAAACTGTCAAAGGGAAATGTGGCCTTTGACAGTTTCTGTTTGCCAGCGTGCATGTCCAATGGCCTGGTTGCTGTTCAATTGGCTTGGGAGCTGGATGGCTTCCGACATTTTCCCTGAATGATGGTGCTTGATGTGCAGCTGATCGGAGCAGGTCTGAGGGTAAGAAGAGAATGCAATTTTTATGCCTGCATTTTGGAATAAATGCATGAGTGTATGATGCATGGGTAGGTTTTTGGCGTGCCTATTAATGAGGTGGTGTATTTTGTATGGGTACGCAAGTGAATGCTGTGTGAATGAGCGAGCGATGGCTGTGTGAATGTGCTGGGTGTGCGCATATGAGTGCATTCCCGTTGATTTTTAAGGGTTTTTTTTGGGGTGCAATACAAGCATCATTGTCATCCGATGAAGCAAGGATTGTAAGTGTTATTATATGGCTAGTCTGGCATTTTGGTGTAGCTAGTCTAGCCATTTCTTAGTATGGCATGACATTTTTAATGGCCATCTTTGATAAAGCAAACATATGACAAGTGTTATTATATGGCTAGTATGGCCTTTTGGTGTAGCCAGTATAGCCATTTCTTACTGTGGCATGACATTTTTATAGGGCATCTTTGATAATGAAAACATAATAAATGTTATTTCATGGATAGTCTAAAAGTATGGTACAGCCAGTCTAGCTATTTGGCATGGCATTCTTACTCGGCATCTATAATAAAGCAAGCATGATAAGTGTTATTACCTGGCTAGAAGGGCATTTTGGTGCAGTCGGATTAGATTAGATCTGAGTTCTGCCTTCCTTTCCACCCCTATATGACCAGCATCTCTGTTTATATTAGTATTGGGGCATGTCCAAGGAAAACCATTGTCGATACTGTAAAATCCCCTCTGAAACTAAATCTCTAGTTCATCTGGTCACAGCGTGCTCAGCCTTGAAAGACAGGGCCGGACTGGGAACCAAAAGAGGCCCTGGAAAATGTTGTCAAAGTGGCCCAATATTTTGCTGAACGAGTGAGCATAGCGCGTGAGCCCAACACACTGTGCATTAGACAGGCCACGAGACACCCGGTCCCGCACCAAAAGGGTGTTAGGAAACCTGCTATTATTAAGAGTATGAGATTGAAATTAACAGGAAGAAGGAACACCTGCCCTCCCCTGCTTCCAAGATGGTGCCAACTGAAGGGTATTTCTAGGCACTTTAAAAGGGCTAGGGTCAATCCCCAGGCCATGAATGAGTCCGGTGTTGTCTTCCCCCGGACCTTCCTCTGGTTCTGTGTTAACTGACTCGTAGCTTGGGTCCTTTGTTGGGCCAAAGCACAGGTAGGCAAATACAAGCTGAGGCTGTTAGGGAAAATGGGCACCGTGAAATCAATGCCAACTGCTTAGTGCTTCTGGGGCCCCTGACCATGGCACGGTTGTCCCCCATCCCCTCTCCAAGCCTAGCCCTGGGCTCTGGCAGATGTAGGCCCCCAGGGTGTGTGGTAGTAACTAGTCACATTCTGTGAAGATTTTCATTGGATCTGCTATTTGCTCTCACTCTAACTGGCTTTGTGAGGGAAGATGAAAACTCTGTACACTTGTCCCTGCACATGCTTTCTGTGTCCCAATGTGTGCAAACAGATAGGAACTATGTGAACATGATTCCAAGGGTCCTCTCAATGGGTTAACATGTGCAGGGGATAGGAGCTATGTGTAAAGGCTTCTGAGAGTGCTAGCAATAGCACAGGGTGTGCACAGAGGTAGAGGCTGTGTGTACAGGCCCCTGAGAGCACTCATACAACAGTACCATGTGTACAGGGTGATGGGGGCTATGTGTAGGCGTCTGAGAGCACTCTCAATAGCCCTGGGTTAGTAGGGAGGTAAGCGCTATGTGTGCTCCCCTGAGAACGCTCTCAATGGCCGTGTTTCTTTATAGAGGTAGGTGCTATGTTCACAGGCATGAGAGCTTTCAAGTGATCTGTATGAATGTAGGAGCTATGCACACATGTAAGTGCTCTTGTGGGTGAAGGGAGGTAGTAGACGTGCATAGAGGTGTGGGACTGCTTGCATGGGGTCTGGGTATGAAGGGATGTAAACGGAGTCCTGGAGTGTTCCTAGTGACCCTGTGTGTGCACGCTTGTAGGAGTCATGTGCACAGGCCACTAATAACTCTGTGTTGTGGGGTATGCATGGCAGTAGGTGCTATGTACACAGCAGGACAGCTGCGTGAACACATTGTACCCTAGAGGCAGGCAGGCCAAGGGCCAGTGCCACGCCTGTTTGCCCACAATCCACAGTGCACAACGTGCAGGAAACTGGTATGAAACAGGCATGACGTGATTTAGGCTTGGTGCCCCAGCCAGCTCCTGAGGGTGTTTGGGGGGAGCTTCTGTGCTATTAATTCCCACCAGGCTTTGTGGATGTGCTGCAGAGGCAGGGCACTGGGCACGTGCATTAGACAGGTCCCTGGATTTGAAACACAGCAGGCAAAGTTTGTGTGACAGGGCAGTGTGCAAAGAACAGGCAGACAATGTGCACAAAGGCCTGCCTCAGGGCACGCAATGCAAAGTGCATGGGAGGGAAACTAAAGTGCAATTATGCAATCCTCACTGTGCAAGGATTGGTCAAAGAGATCACACTGTGGAAAGAAAGATGTAGGGACACTGAGTAGGTCATTAGTACAGGAAACGTAACCAAATGTGTAAAGTGCATCCACTGCAAACATACTATGTTCAAGGGCCAAGAAGAATTTGGGCCTGTACCCATTAAAAAACGTTTTGTGATGAATCATTCCCATTGCGTAATAAACAGACTTTGGGAAACTGTGTAATGCTAATGCCCACCCATTACTTAGTTATGTGATGCCAACACATGAATTGCAAAATATACACGCGGGGGCGCGCCTCCTGTGATTTGCACCATGCACACAGTGGAAATACACTCCTCCCATATAATTTGCAAAATGTGCATTTCGGAAACACACTTAGTAAGTGCATATGATATGACTGGTGATATACACGGACTTCAGGAATACACGGACACCACACCCTCATGGCCAGTTGCACCCACTTACCCTAGTTTCACTGGACCAATTTGGTACATTTTACTGTTGGCTCTAGAAAATAGACTGTGGGGGCATGGGAAGGATCCAGAAGAGAGGAGGGCATGTAAGCCTGGAGAGGAGAGGAAAGAAGAAGGTAAAAGTACCAGAGAAGAACTAGCAAGTGATGGTCACTCAGCAGTGTTACCCAAAATACTCATCCGAGTCTATCTGTCGTCCCCACTGCGACCTTGGCATGAACAGGCGTGTGCTCCTTCAACTGGCTGACTTTGACACTCCCTTCTGACAGCTGTGGCTCTCCTCTGCCCCATTTCAAAATGTGCTCTGCGGAACCTCTTTCAATAACTCTAACAACTCAAGGACACCACTACAACACGTGGCTGTGTGGATTGCAAGTTAGAGCCACGAAAATTGTCTACCAAACCCCGACTAACAATATAACATTATGTCAAAAAACAAAAGTCAGGAAAACACAGCCAAAATGTGCACATCAGTGAAAACCACAAACAAGTAAAAATGAACCTACAAGTACGTTTTAACTATTATTTTACATTGGATAACATGGCAATGCACCCATTCATTTAACAAAGAATGTATGCGAGGATCAATCTAACCTGGTGTGATACCCCAGTCAAGCAAATGGTGGCCTGATTCGAATCGGTGTCAGTGAATTGGCCATTGTGGATACAGGTGGTGTATCCACAATGATGCTGAAGCAAGATAAGCAGATATTATGCATTTTTGAAGCTCGTTAACATGTCTCCACGAATAACAGCAGCTGTACACTTATGTTTTCCATGTGCTTAGGTTTGTGTTAAGTGTAAATGGTCTGGGTATTCCATGTACTTGTGTTGTAGGTTCTTTTGTGAAGGGTGTGGTCCATTACTTTTCTCCATGTGGAAAGTAGGTCTTGTTTAAAGTGTTCTTAATGTGACACCAGCCTTGTATCAATCAGTGGCATCGTCGGGGGGGCTTCATTGAACTCTCAACCTTAATTACACTCGTCCAGAGTTCGAAAATGTAAGTCCAATCACTTATGTGAAGTATTGACTCGGATTAGTGTTTTTTAGATTTCAGTTTTTTTTTCTTCCATTTTTTAGCCAGTGCTTCAGTGAAACGTGCCATTCAGTAAGTTACACTATATCCATATCTTAATATGAGGATAGACCCCACGTTAAGCCTGCGGGCAGTGGCATTACATTGCCCCTTGTGCGCAACTACACTCAGCAGAAGATACAATGGGAGAGTGGGGCACTCAGCACGCAAAAATAATTCTTACTTTTCAGTCGGCAGTCTGGCTGCTGCCCTCAGCCTCAGCCACAGCCTCCCTCGAGTCGCCTCCTGCTTCTGCTGTCTGCTGATGGATTAGGGTGATCAGATTTCCAAAATGAAAAACTGGGACGACCAACAACATAAAAGAGGGAGTAACACGTTGTAGCCCACCAATTACCGCCCCTCCCCAACCAGTGGCGTAACACATGGTCTGGGGGCCCCGCTGCAAGCCATGCTGACGGCCCCCCCCAACTCGCCAACAAATCACGGGTTGCGCCACACGCTGTGCCGGCCTAGATTACCACGCTTGCGCAATACGCACAAACGTGTTGATGAAGGGATATACCACACACTGCACTAGGAGAAAGATATAAATATGTGTTTTAATGCTATATACAGAACACTTTCTGAGAAAAATTGGCTAAAAAGCCACAGTGTTTGGTATTGTTGTGTAGGGTAACAGCAATCCAATACATTCAAGTCACCAACAGTGTACATGAACATTAATGCTTTGCTATTAAAAATGCCATGCCACAATGAAAACATGTCCAACTGGCTGCACAATGTAGACTAGTGTAGACACATAATAACATTACAGTAAAGCATGCCAGGCCACATTAAGACATGCCTAGACTGGTTGCACCAAATTGCCAGTCGAAGCAATAAGACTCATAAAGAAGAGAGCACACATTCAAGCCTGTGTCTCTGCGGCTTCTAACAACACAGCCAAACTCTTTAAAATCTGCAAGGAACTGGCCAATCCTGTTGCGGTTTCTACCTCTCCTGTTCCCTGAACAGGTCCTCTGTACAGCTTTGACCTCTCGCTTCTCTGCTAAAACTCAGGACATCCTGTCCACTATCTCCTCTTCCTCTCCCTTTTCCTCTCTCGGCCCCCTTTGGCCATCTCTCCCTCTCCTCCTCCTTTCTCCTCTTTCTCTCTAACACCTGACCAGGTTTCTAGAAAAGTCCCATCTATGGAAGTCTCGGCGAAACAGGTGCTCGCCTGCTCCTCCAGAACCATTAAGGACCACATTGACACCCTTGATCCATTACTGTAATCATACTTTTGCCACCGGAACGTTCCCCTCTCCCAAACTCTTGGAAAAGCTGGCCAACTGCCAGCTTACACTCCAAACTGAATCTGTTGGTTGTCTCCATGACCATCAGTCTGGCTTAAGAGCTGCCAGAGGCACTGAAACTGCTCTCCTGAACACCTGTGAAGATCTGATCTCTAACCTTGATTCCAGCATTCCTTCTGTCCTCATTATCCTGGAACTTTCCTCTGCTTTCGACACGGTCAACCATGCCATCCTGATCAATTGACTCTGTGAGAACCTGGGCATCATGGATCAGGCCCTGGAGTGGCTGACCTCCTTCCTCTTGGACCGCCCCTCCCAGGTCCAACTTGGTCCCTTTCACTCCGTCACCTCTCTCTACATGTAGCGTTCTCCAGGGCTTTATCCTCTCACCCTGGTTTTTCAACCTCTACTTGGCCCCTTTGACCCACCTAATCACTACTTTGTCCTCTAATTTACAGTGTTATGTGGATGACACTCAGCTTTCCTTCAGGCTCCCCTCAGCCTCTCCTCTCTCGCTCATTCCTGGTGTCATCTTCAACTCCACTCTCTCTCTCTCTCCTCACATCTCGGACATAGCCATGAAATCCCACTACCAGCTGCACCTCCTCAACGGGACTCATACATTTTTCACTTTCCCCCAGAAGCTCACTGTCTCCAGAGCTCTGGTTCTCTCTAGGGTGGACTACTGCAACAGCCACTTTCTCAATCTGCCTTCATCTACTCTCCGCCCTCTGCAACTAATCCAGAACAGGATTGCGAGACTTATCCTTGGCCTCAAGCCCAGGGACTGTATCTCTCCAGCCATGAAATCTCTCCACTGGCTCTCGGTGGCTGCAAGGATCAAGTTCAAGAACCTTTTCATTGTCCACAAGGCTTTCTGGGGCTGGGGTACGCACTACATCCAATGCTATCTGCCAAAATACCTTCCTTCTCGAGCCCTAAGGGTTAGATGCTTCTCCAGGCAGAGAGTGGGAGGGGGTATATCCTTCTCCCCTGCAGGTGCCTCCCTCTGAAATGGCCTCCCTGACCCTTCCAAACTTGAGCCGGACCACCTGATGCTCTGGAAGCAGCTCAAAACATTCCTCTTCTCCTCTGCTTTCTCTCTCTGCCTCCCCTGCTGACCTACCTGTCCGCTGTACCGACTGGCTGCTTGGCTACCCTCTGTCTCACTGAGTCCAGGCTCTTTCTTGATCAGTCACCCTTGCACTGCCTCCAGGCCTACCATGCATTTAGGGGCTGTAACTGTAACCCTACAGTCCCTTGTTCTCCTTGCACTACCCAGAGCCACGCTGCCCTGGCGGCACTTACTCAGAGCATTGCTGCCGTGTTTTCCCCTCCCCTCTCCCTTGCACTTCCCCCCTCCCTTTCCCCTTGCACTTCTCGTTCTCACACTTGCACGATCTGAATGACGCAAGGCTTAGTAAGATCATTTGTCTTGTCCTCCCTCAGTTTTCCTTCCCTTGTCTTGTTGTGCCTAAAAACACTTGTGTACAGGTGTGTTATATATGACTTATCATATCATAACATATCATTTTATCACAGATGCCCAGAAAAATATACAGTGCCGCAGTAAGAAACGGCTAGACTGGCAGAACCCAAATGTCGGTCTAGGCAGGAATTACACTTAGCAGGACTGCTCTATCAGAAATGCCCAGTTACAAAAAAGTCATAACAAACTGAGGAATGACTAGACTGGCTGCACCAAAATGCCTCTCTAGCCACTAATGCCACATATCATGCCTGCATAGCATGGACATGGGCGACCATTATGATTTATTGCACAACCCCATGCCCCCACACATCCCTTCTCCCTCCCATCCCCTACCCCAACCTCCAAACTCAGCTCATTGGCCCAGAATTACCTGCATGTCCCTCTTCCTTGTCCAAGTGCTTACGTATGAGGCTCCTTGCCTCACTGGTAAGTACTGGGATGGGTCAGAGTGGGACAAGGAGTAATGAAGATTACAGGTAGCTAAGTCAGGCATTACCTTCATGTATCTCTACCTTATCCCAGTACTTGTGCATGAGGCATAGTGCCTCATACACAAGTACTGGAACGAGGAAGAATAGGCATAGGTGAAAGATGATTACCAATAATTAATTAATTAAGGCATTAAACACAAGTAGTGGTGCAACACCATTGAGATGACTGGGTTTCAGCACTCCCGCCCCCCACTGAAATTGTGGGCTATGTTGACTTGACCTGGCTGACATACAGAGCAGTTGCCGGACAGAAAAGGACACAGATGTTAAACGGCACCTGGATTTTGCCGTTAACAAGGGCCCGGCCCAGCAATTACTAATGTACAGCATTTCACTGTTAGTACCTGCATTCAAATACCAAATTTTTTAAGCAATTGAAATTGCGATGTGGGTTTAGTACTTGCTTGCCAGGGGAGTGATTGGAAGGGTAGAGAGGAAACAGGAGACCCGTCATTCTCACAGCAGCCCATAAGTGGGTGCTTTCAGACCTAAAGGAGAGATGTAACTGCTTGTAACATTGAAGCTGCACTAGAATAGTCTCATTAAAATGCGTAAAGAAGTTAGATGCCGCCACATAAATACGTTTTCTCCTCCCCACCACACGTGAAGTTAGCGCCTCTCCCAACATTTGAAGGGTTTGCCTCCCTGAAATGCAGGTTTTGTTGTGCCCCTGAACACAAGCACACACACCATTCACCATATATACACACACATACACCCAGCCATCCATATATTTAAGAGTGCACTCTTTCACCATACAAGCACACCCAGGCAGCCACCCGTACATTTAAGTGTTCTCCCTTTCACCACACAGCCACACACACCCAGCCACCTGCCCATACATTTAAGTGTGCACCCTTTCACCATACAGGCACACCCAGGCAGCCACCCATACATTTAAGTGTAAGTGTGCATCCTTTCACCATACATGCACACCCAGCTGTTAGGGAGAATTCTCTGTTTAGGCTGAATTTCCTAACCTAGTGAGTCCCCCAGCAGCTTTGCTGGATTTCGGGAGTTTGTTTTTTTCCATCCTGCCAAGAGTGAGACTCTTTTTCTCCCACTCTTGGACATGTAAGTGTGTAATTCCTTTGAAAGGTCAATGTGTTCGATGGGCTATGAGGTCTTTTACTCCATAGGGTCTCATATGTTTTTCTATGTGTGTTACACCGCACCCTACGTGCCGTAACACTGGGGAGTCCTAGCGGACCCCCACCATAGACTCCATACCCGGGGACTGACTGCTGTCTCCCCAGGCATGTAAAGTCACCATTGGCTTTACTAGACATAAATTTACTAACAGAACTAGTACAAACCATCTTATTGTGGACGTACTAGTAGGGGTAATTCGATTACTCCTAGATCTGTTACTCGAGGGGGCACTGTCTCGTCCCCCCTCGTCGAGTTTTGGCTGGTGGCAATGGAAACTACTTGTTATGTTCGACCCCGAACATAACCCTATGGGATTCGTCCCATTGTTGGAGATTGATACTTTTCCTCGTTAATCTGTAACGTACCACCGATCTACTTATCTTAAATATGTTTTATCGGATGGTATTTTCTGCCAGAACTCGGTTTGTAAAATGGCGTCTGTGTTCGTCTCTGTGACTCCTAAACCAAAGGTCGAGCCCTTTGTTCCACTTTTGGCGGGCTCTGTACAGAGACCCTCCAAGGTGGTGCCATTCTGTCTGGGTTACCATAGGGGTGTGGGAGGGGGTTTGGGCACCCTGGACCGAGTTGCCTTGCCAACTCCAGTCGCATTCTGGAGTGATTGGCCCAAGTGGTGAGCCTTCCCGCTCACCACTTAGCATGTGTTGATTGACAGCTGGGCTGAATGAATGGGGGTTTTCTGCATAAAAGCAGGGCTTTTGGGACTGGATCTTGAGAAGTCGCCACAGGACCTAAGAATCCGACGAGGGTAACGCTGAGCCGACCTGCACGACGACACCTCAGGTGGAGCCCTGCAGAACCGACTCACCACTTCCCGACGACAGAGGAGATCTCCCTGCCGGAGAGTCTCTCCCCCTGGCTGGTGGGAACAACCCGTCCCCTTTGCTTTTTATTCGCCCAGGACGCAGTGGTCGAATTGCCCGTGCAGAGCACCCCGGCAACCGGATAGCCACTACCCCTGTACCGCGACCAAAAGGTGGTGCCTTGTGACAGAGCACTCCGCGGCTGGTCTCTTCCCTGGTCGTGCACCGGACTTCACTTTTCTTCGACGACGAGATCATCTCTACTCTTGGCAAAGACCCGGCGTGCATCCACCACCAGGAACAACTGCCCCCGCCGGAGCTGCCCTCCACAACAAGGTACCGTGTCCGCCTGGCGTTCCTTTTGATCGGTTCGAGTGAGGTGTCTTAATCCTCTCCGTTCCGTTGGGTCGCCTCCAAGCTTGTCTCATTTATTGTTCTGAACTGGTTCAATCTGCCGATAACAATTTGCTACAAAGACTTGAATGCATCTCCACTAGAGACTTGTTGGGACATCGCGCCTTGCCTCTCTCCGAGTGGGCCTGGCCTCTGAACTTTATGATCTATTGTGATTCTTGCCTTCCCGCCTTGCATTTTATCCGCGAAGGATTGAACTGTGTTGATTTCATAACCTGCCTATCTTTTTCTCTCCCGTCCTAACTAATATTAGAGTGTCATCTAGGTTGAGGTATACACCTCTGTCTGAAAATAAGTGGTACCGGTAGAACCTAGAGTTGTCGAAATATTGCTAGGGGGAGTGATCGTTTTCTGCTTCGTAAAGTAATTGTGTTTGATTTGTTTGCCGTGAATTCGCCATAGTGTTTTTCATAGATGTTTCGTTATAAATAAACACCTTAATATCTTTACACTAAGCCTCGTTGCGTGTTTGCTTGTCTTGCTGGGAAGAATTGCCCTATTTTGTATACTCCACATACTGCTCAACTCTTCTTGAGGGAAGTCTGACTGCTCAGCCACAGCTACCAAGTGAATCTGTGTGGTACAGACTGCTACCAAATGGGTTCACCGCCAAACACCTGTAGTCCTAAATCTTTTGCAGTGGTCCCAGAGGGAACTGCACAGGTTTCCGCCTAACACTGGTGTACAGCGGTGGGATTTGTATCGAGTATACAGTTTAGAGTGCTTTTCGACACTGTAGGATAACTAACCACAAAACTTTGCACAAAAAGCAACTTTCAAAAAACATGTCTACGATGGAAACTTACAGTCAAGAGTCCTTGTTAGGTGAAAATACTGAGAGCCTGCGAGCTCTCTGTAGGCAAGAGAATCTTCCTGTAAGAGGCAAGAAGTTAGAGCTAATCGAGAGATTGCTGGCGAACCAAAGTCTGGGTACTGGTTCAGAGGAACCAAGCTCTCCAGCAAATGTAGATAACAGTGATGGTGTTGATCTAAATCATAATTCTGATGATAGCGATGAAGAGGCTGACGAGGACGGAGAGGCTAACGAAACTGGCTCCCCTGCTCCTCTACCTGCCTTACCAGCTGTGCCTACGGAGCCCATACCAGGTCCCACAAGTAACCCTGCTTATTTTGAACTTGAAAAAATGAAGCTCGAATTAGAATACAAACGGTTCTTGGCCCAATCTGAACGCAACCAAGAGCTCGAGTTCAGACGGATGAATGCCCAGGCTGAGCAGAAGCAAGCTGAGTTAAGACTCAGAGAAATAGAACTTAATCACAAGTTAGAGATGAAAAAGTTGTCTATGGAAAATGCTTCTCTCTCCTCTGGTTCCTCTAGGAGCTCCAGTCCCAAAAGACCCCGGATGCCGAAGGAATTAGTGGGTATGTATGAACCGAGATTGGATGTGTTGGATTGGTTGAAACTGTTTGAATACAATCATGGGCTCCAGGACATCACCGGAATGCGTTGCTTCCCTTGTTGTTCTCTAGGCTCCCTCCTGTTGCGACTGATGTGGTAATGGAGTTGGGGGAGGCGGATAAAACGGATTACGAAAGTGTGAAACTAGCTTTAATAGCTAGATTTGGGAAAACCCCTTCCCAGTATCTTAAGAGGTTTAGAACCCTCAAAAAGCATGGTGGTACCCCTTGGGCTACCTGGGTGAGTGAAGGGTTGAAAAACTTAGAGGGATGGATTAAGGGTTACAAAGTGAACACTTATGAGGGTATGAGGAATCTTTTTATGTTGGAGTCTATTTATGATGCCTGTTCTCCTGAGCTCAGACAGCACTTGGCTGATTCGAAGGAATTGGATTCCAGGGAGCTAGCTAAGGCTGCTGACTTGTGGGTTGCCAACAGGGCTACTCATAAGGATTCTGGGGCAACTCAGAAAAAGGATGAGGGAAAACAGCCTAAAAAAGACTCAAAAGAGAATTCGAATAACATTCCAAAGAGGGCCCCAAACAAAACCAGAAGGGTAAGCCACCGGGAAAACCACAGCAGAATAGTGTGTCTTCTGGTGTCAAACCGGAAGGAGGTCAGAACAAGCCACCATTCCAGAAAGCATTTGGTAAATGCTTTGTTTGTGGCTCGACTGACCACGTGAAAGGAGATCCCAGATGTAAGGGTAAACCTTCAGGGGTCTTAATGCAGTCACCAAGACTAATGCCCACCCTTTGCCAAGAACAGATGAGTTGGTGGATAAACTTGGCACCGCCAAGTTCCTCAGCACATTTGACATGACGTCAGGCTATTGGCAAATAGCCCTGACAGACCATGCCAAGGAGAAAACTGCATATTCTACCCCTGTTGGCCTATACCAGTTTAAGGTAATGCCTTTCGGATTGAAGAATGCACCTGCTCCGTTTCAACGGATGGTAAACCAGGTTCTGAATGGGATGGAGGACTTCTGCATGGCATACTTGGATGACATCGCAGTGTTCAGCAATTCCTGGGAAGAACATGTAACCCACCTGAGAGATGTTTTGCAGGCTCTTGGACGAGCCAATCTGACCATAAAGGCGAGCAAATGCCAAATTGGACAGAGTAAGGTTGTCTATCTTGGGCATGAGGTAGGCGGTGGAGGAATAAGGCCTTTGCTCAGTAAAATTGAAGCTGTACAAAATTGGACAACACCGACTACTCAAACCCAGGTGAGAGCCTTCCTAGGCCTCACTGGGTATTACAGGAATTTCATAGAGAACTATGCGACCATAGCTTCTACACTGAATGTCATCTCCTCGCCCAAAATTCCCTAAAAAGGTTAAATGGAACGAGGAGTGCAATCAGGCTTTTGAAACCCTGAAAAAGGCTCTTTACCAAGCCCCAGTACTCAGAGCTCCTGATTACCGCCAACACTTCATTGTGCAGACAGATGCTTCCAATGTAGGAATAGGTGCCGTACTCAGTCAACTGGATGGGAAAGGTAGGGAGCACCCCGTTTGCTTCATCAGCCGCAAGCCGAAGGATCCTGAAACAAGGTGGGCAACAATCGAAAGAGAGTGCTTTGCTATCGTGTGGGCTCTGAAGAAATTTAGGCCGTACTTGTATGGTTCTACTTTTGTCATTCAGACTGACCACCAACCCTTGAGATGGTTAATGCAAATGAAAGGGGAAAACCCAAAACTATTGAGATGGTCGATCTGCCTGCAAGGGTTTGATTTCACCATTGAGCACAGATCAGGGTGTCACCACCAAAATGCTGATGGTCTCTCTAGGATGTATGTCATCAACTAGAGGTATGAGATTCATCCAGGAGTGGATTAAATCCTCCTGTCCCTTAGTCTGGGGGGGGGGGGCGAGTGTTAGGGAGAATTCTCTGTTTAGGCTGAATTTCCTAACCTAGTGAGTCCCCCAGCAGCTTTGCTGGATTTCGGGAGTTTGTTTTTTTCCATCCTGCCAAGAGTGAGACTCTTTTTCTCCCACTCTTGGACATGTATGTGTGTAATTCCTTTGAAAGGTCAATGTGTTCGATGGGCTATGGGGTCTTTTACTCCATAGGGTCTCATATGTTTTTCTATGTGTGTTACACCACACCCTATGTGCCGTAACACTGGGGCGTCCTAGCGGACGAAAGACCTTTGTAAAAAACACCTCAGACCTCTTTTTTCAGACTTTGCCATTTTGGACCCCTCCTTTGGTGGAACTTGTTAATGCAGGGTCGTAGTACAAAAAACATAATCGTACTTGTTCAATTTCTTGCAGACGTCTCTGTAGAGACAGGTCCTGTTATAGAAACTTGATTTTATTGGTTTTACGATTATTTTTACCTTATTTCTCAAAATCCTGTGCTCCTTTAAGTACAAGATGAAGATCGCTTTGGTTTGTTTTATTTCGTGCTTCCTTGCTAAAAAATTGTTGATCAATTTTAATGCAATAAATAAATAACAAAATAGTATTTTCTTTTTGAGGTGACAAATTCGTTATGCACGGATGAGTCTCCCACGGGTTACGCAAAATCACCCACACTCTTTTCATAACAGCTTAAAAAGGATCAGGATAACATTAGTTTCCCTGCTCATTCAACTATGGTGCAGTATGAAGAAGATTTGTTGTACGCTTCCCCAATATATGTTGCCTGTATTCTAGATACTCAAACACCTCTTTAGCAGCAAAAGGACACAACGCCTCTAAGGAAAAAGTGTCTATGGAAAGGTTACATGATATATTTTTGGGCAATAGGTTTGTAGCTACCTCCATCAAAGAAGTAATATTTACAACCTGCAATGTCCAAACCATCATGCATTTATTTTTTACTGTTGGAAATGGTACGTCAATGTATGTACTCTGTCACTAATGCAATCAGACAGAACTGCAATGGGGAGGCATACTTGTGTCTTACTAACTTTATGTCTTAAACACAGCGGAATGGATAATACTGGTCAGTGGTACAATTTAAGGAAATACATTGGAAACGGCAAGGTCATATGCAGCAACCTTGAACAGCAAAGGGTGAGCAGGGTGAAAGGGATATGGCTATCGTTCAACAATGTGGGTTGTACTGTCTGGTGACACATGCTGTAGCTGTGTTTGCTTTCCAGAATTCATCAATGGGCCTGAAAATATGTTCCATGAGTAACTTGAATGCACAGATATTTTGCAACTACAGTCTAGGGAATTGGTTGACTGTAAATACAGTTGTTCACATGAGAAGGAAGTGATATGTATGCCTATGATCTTTTTAGAGCAATTATTATGCCGTCAATACGATATGGCTAAAAACACACAGGCCGATTCATGGAATAATTAGCGCGGCGCAAGTGGGCAAAAACGTGCGAATCGCAGTGGAATAGCGAAAATCGCAGTGCAAGTGCGAAAATCGCACGAAAAGCAGCACACGTCGATTCATGGAAGTCCGTGCGCGAGAAAACCAGCGGGTGTGCGATAAAAAAGTGCGCCGCGCACGTTGGCGCACAGGCCATCTAACAGCGTGCGCCAGGTCACAGCGAAAATCGCACAGGCCACAGCGAAATTCGCACATAGCGCGGCGCACACAACAAAAGTAGGTGGAACACGGGCGTAACACTCGGAATGGGGAACAACTTGCAAAAACGTGGGCATCACGGGGGAAGTACAGGGCACAAGTGCGCGGAACGCCCACACGCTCGCCTACAACACGTATTCATGGAATAGAATAGGGCAAAAAAGCACACGCTCAAACCAGCGCACAGGCACAAACACGACCGCCACAAGAAAGCAGGCGGTAGCGTCTCTGCGGCTGTAAGAAATGTGCGCCAAAAGGTGCGCCAACAAATAGCACCTATATACTGCCATGATGAATGTCCTATACTGTGGCCCTCCAGGACAAATGACGTGCAAAGGGGTACCCACAAACACGGACACCCGCTGACAAAAAATACGTGTGCGTGTATACCGGGGTGCGCGGGAAGTCTCACACGCGATTTCAGCAGGGTACAACTTCACGCGATCGGGCCTGGGGGAGCGGGCTACGTGTATTTCAGGGGTTCGCGTGAAGTTTGCGGGCTACGTGTATTACAGGGGTTCACGTGAAGTTTTTCACGCGATCGGGTCTGGGGGAGCGGGCTACGTGTATTACAGGGGTTCGCGTGAAGTTTCTCACGCAATCGGGCCTGGGGGAGCGGGCTACGTGCATTACAGGGGTTCGCGTGAAGTTTCTCACGCGATCGGGCCTGGGGGAGCGGGCTACGTGTATTTCAGGGGTTCGCGTGAAGTTTTTCACGCGATCGGGCCTGGGGGAGCGGGCTACGTGTATTACAGGGGTTCGCGTGAAGTTTTTCACGCGATCGGGCCTGGGGGAGCGGGCTACGTGTATTTCAGGGGTTCGCGTGAAGTTTTTCACGCGATTAGCCAGGGTACGTGTATTTCAGCGGTGCGCGGGAAGTTCCACACGCGAATATACTGGGCGCGTGTATTTCAGGGATGCGCGGGAAGTTCCACACACGAATAGCCTGGGCGCGTGTATTTCAGGGGTGCACGGGAAGTTCCACACGCGAATAGCCTGGGCGCGTGTATTTCAGGGGTGTGCGGGAAGTTCCACACGCGAATAGTCTGGGCGCGTGGATTTCAGGGGTGCGCAGGAATTATCACACGCGATTTGGCTTGGTACGTGTATTACAGGGGTGCGTGGGAAGTTACACACGCGATTAGGCTGGCTGGGTCCTCACAGGTGTTCCCTGTACACCCTCCACGGCCCCTGCAGGCAGCCCACAAAACAGGGGACTACCCTGCACACCTGCTCATGTCTCCCACCACCCCCACCCCCCACCATCCAGGGGCACCCTCCACCAGGCCCCCACTCATGTCTCCCACCACCCCCACCCCCCAGCAGTGCAGGGGCAGCCTCCACCAGGCACCCACTCATGTCCCCTATCACCCCCACCCCCCGCCACCAGGGGCACCCTCCACCAGGCCCCCACTCATGTCTCCCACCACCCCCACCCCCCAGCAGTGCAGGGGCACCCTCCACCAGGCCCCCACTCATGTCCCCTATCACCCCCACCCCCCCCAGTCACCAGGGGCACCCTCCACCAGGCCCCCACTCATGTCTCCCACCACCCCCACCCCCCCAGTCACCAGGGGCACCCTCCACCAGGCCCCCACTCATGTCTCCCACCACCCCCACCCCCCAGCAGTGCAGGGGCAGCCTCCACCAGGCCCCCACCCATGTCTCCCACCACCCCCACCCCCCAGCAGTGCAGGGGCAGCCCCCACCAGGCCCCCACTCATGTCCCCTATCACCCCCACCCCCCCAGTCACCAGGGCCACCCTCCACCAGGCCCCCACTCATGTCTCCCACCACCCCCACCCCCCCAGTCACCAGGGGCACCCTCCACCAGGCCCCCACTCATGTCTCCCACCACCCCCACCCCCCAGCAGTGCAGGGGCAGCCTCCACCAGGCACCCACTCATGTCCCCTATCACCCCCACCCCCCCGCCACCAGGGGCACCCTCCACCAGGCCCCCACTCATGTCTCCCACCACCCCCACCCCCCAGCAGTGCAGGGGCAGCCTCCACCAGGCCCCCACTCATGTCCCCTATCACCCCCACCCCCCCAGTCACCAGGGGCACCCTCCACCAGGCCCCCACTCATGTCTCCCACCACCCCCACCCCCCCAGTCAGGGGGGCACCCTCCACCAGGCCCCCACTCATGTCTCCCACCACCCCCACCCCCCAGCAGTGCAGGGGCAGCCTCCACCAGGCCCCCACCCATGTCTCCCACCACCCCCACCCCCCAGCAGTGCAGGGGCAGCCCCCACCAGGCCCCCACTCATGTCCCCTATCACCCCCACCCCCCCAGTCACCAGGGGCACCCTCACCAGGCCCCCACTCATGTCTCCCACCACCCCAACCCCCCCAGTCACCAGGGGCACCCTCCACCAGGCCCCCACTCATGTCTCCCACCACCCCCACCCCCAAGCAGTGCAGGGGCAGCCTCCACCAGGCCCCCACTCATGTCCCCTATCACCCCCACCCCCCCAGTCACCAGGGGCACCCTCCACCAGGCCCCCACTCATGTCTCCCACCACCCCCACCCCCCCAGTCACCAGGGGCACCCTCCACCAGGCCCCCACTCATGTCTCCCACCACCCCCACCCCCCAGCAGTGCAGGGGCAGCCTCCACCAGGCACCCACTCATGTCCCCTATCACCCCCACCCCCCCAGTCACCAGGGGCACCCTCCACCAGGCCCCCACTCATGTCTCCCACCACCCCCACCCCCCCAGTCACCAGGGGCACCCTCCACGAGGCCCCCACTCATGTCTCCCACCACCCCCACCCCCCAGCAGTGCAGGGGCACCCTCCACCAGGCCCCCACTCATGTCTCC
Source organism: Ambystoma mexicanum (assembly GCF_040938575.1). Lineage (NCBI taxonomy): Eukaryota > Metazoa > Chordata > Amphibia > Caudata > Ambystomatidae > Ambystoma > Ambystoma mexicanum. The sequence goes on along the minus strand of NC_090937.1, from coordinate 789,713,389 downwards.
CACCACCCCCACCCCCCAGCAGTGCAGGGGCAGCCTCCACCAGGCCCCCACTCATATCTCCCACCACCCCCACCCCCCAGCAGTGCAGGGGCAGCCTCCACCAGGCCCCCACCCATGTCTCCCACCACCCCCACCCCCCAGCAGTGCAGGGGCAGCCTCCACCAGGCCCCCACCCATGTCCCCCTGCCCCCAGGTCCTGACGATACACAATCATGGCAGTAATGGGCAGCATACCCAGCACAAACACCCAGGCAAGGATTGCATCCACCCACATAGTGAATGCAATTACATGACACAACCCCAATGGCAAGTATGTAAATGAACACATGTCCGTCACACACACATACACAATGGCTGCAAGTGAATGTCAAAACCCATATCATGACATGTATGAAACCAAAGACAAAATAACACAAGTGGAAGTAAAAATAAAAAATGTATTAAAGATTAAAAATAAGTAAACAAATCAAACATACAACTATGTGGATAACAAAATAAATGGTCCATGTCGGAGAACAAAAGTAAAAATCAAAAAAAGAAAAAGGAATACAAAAACAAATGTTGACCAAAGCAATATCAAGTAGAAGGAAAAGAATGAAAAACCATTTCCACATGGTGAACACAATAATGAAAAAAAGAAAATGTTCCTTCAAAAAACAAACTAAATACAGGAATGTACCAGGGTCCATGAGCCCAACACCATAAAGGAAACCTACTACTACCTAATGAAAAAAATATATACAAAAAAGTGGCCATTGTCCGAGCGGTCCAAATTAATAAAAACAAATAAAGGAAACCTAACACTAACTAACTATATAACTATATACAAAGGCAGCGGGCAAGTCCTGCGGCTCACTTGTTGATGTTGCTGGCCAGGGCATCATCGAACTCCATGTCGATGTCCTGGAGGCGGGACTCTGTCCTGGCCCCGAGGTCTCGCAGGGATAACCCCATGTTCAGCTCAAACTCCCTGCGAGCTTCCTCGAGGCACTCAGCCCGCCTCAACGCCCGACGCATGGAGAACTCCGCCCTGACCATGGCGAGCCGCTCCTCTTCCGCCCGCTGCCACTCCGCACCTATCCGCTGGACCAACTGCTCCCACACGGAAGACACCACCATCCCAGGGTTGCCCTGCCCTCCGGCCGATGCCTGCCCCTCTGATCTTGATGGCCCCGAGCCATGATGCCTCCCACGTCGAGCCCGCTGCTGCCTCCGACGCCACTGCCTCTGCCAGCACGACGGCATCCAGGCTGATGGAAACCACCAACGCCGTCGTGCACGTGCCCTGCCTGATGATGCTGTCACATCTTCCATCTGCTGGGGTCCAGTTGCTGTGTTGTCCACCCCTGCTGGACCTCCGACTCCCAACTGTGGCAGGGATGGGATCCCCACCGAGCTGGCTGCATTGGTCTGGGCAGGTCCACAGGGGGCCCTGGTGGCATCTGGGCTGGAAGACGGCAAGGAGAACGACTGGTGGATAGCCTGCACAGAGGAGGAGAGGGCCGCCACATTGGCCAACACATGCAGGAAACCCCCGAACATGGCCGATCCCAATTGGGCCACGTCGGCACGGTGCACTTCGTGATGACGTGCGTGCTCCTCCCGGGAAGCACGCACGGCATCACGAATCACAGCCGTGTGCATCGCGACCCCAATCAGGACCTTCTCCGCACGGCCAGGGGTTCCCACGTCCGCAGGTGGAGGGGAGTCAGGTGACATGGACATCCCCTCTACCTGTGGACGGGCCTGGGACCGGGCATCCCTGCTGGTGCATGGTGGTGCACTCACAGGGCCAGGGACAGTGACATGCACAGGCCCCTCCACGGAGACCTGTGCTGCCTCCTGCCCCTGGCCCTGGACTGCACCACTTGCACCAGCAGGGATGCCCCCACCAGGCCCCATGTGTGCCCCAGTGGCGGCCTCCTCCTCCTCTGTGCAAACCACCAACCTGGATGGCTCCTCACCGTCTCCCACCGTAGCAGGCCCCTGTGGGGGCTCACCCACCCCTTCCGCTGCAGCCGTGGGGGCATCCCCGCCGCCTTGCTCCACAGCGCCGTCTCCGCCCTCTTCTTCACTAGCCGCTGCGTAGAGGGAGACAAAGAACACAAGCATCAGGGTACTGTACAATGGTCCCCTAGACAGGTAGCAATAGCAGATGACCACCACTGTCAAAGTACACTTCCATCATGTCCCTCCACAACACATGGGTCAGTCCAGGCAAAACACACACAGTAACAGGCATGCTGCATGCCATGGACATTTCCATGCATGTCCAATGGACTCTTGAAACATTCAATGATATGGAACTCACATGCATCATGGCTCATGCCTTTCACATGCACACACTTCACCTCAGTCACATCCATCTGGCCCCAAACACAACAAACACAGCGGATACAAGGGCAATTTGGCTGCTTCACTGAATCTGTGCATTGTCACACACATGTGTCATGCATCCATGGCATGCACAAGTCACAGACACGCAGGTCAGCCACACAGACATGGCTACCACATATGTACCTGGCATCAGCACCCATCCCTCACCCCCACCCATGTCCCGGTACAGAGACTGGCATGCTCTCATGTTCAAAATCTGCATAGGGGTCCCCATGCGGCATTTGAACACATGCAACAACCATGTGGGTCACACATCACTGGTTGCACATGCATTACCATGATGTCCATGCACACATACATGCATACATGGCCTATGGCACACATACAGGCAAGTATCATAGACCCAGCACACAGCAACATGCCCTGTGTCACACAGTAATGCTTGGACACTTACCGCTCAACTCCAGACGGGCCTCCCTCTCAAGGATCTGGGCGTGGAGCGCTGGGCGTACGCGTTCCAGGACCCTCATCTGGATGGAACTCATGCGGCCCGGCCCCCCTCCACGAGGCGCCGGGCCTTCACAAGGGTCCTGGACCTCAAGTCCTCCCAGCGCTTCTTGATCTTCTGGACGTTGCGGGTTGCCACCCCCTCCGCGTTGATGGCAACCACACAGTCGGCCCAGATCCTCTCCCGTCCATCCTTGCTGGCGCGGGACGATCCAAAGAGGGCATCATACTGCCCCAGGACATGCTCCACCAGGACACCAACTTCGGTGGCAGTGAAGCTGGTGCCCCTCTGCCCCTCTGGCCTGGGGTTGCCACTGGTGCCAGATGTGGAAGTGCCCGACATGGCAACCCCAGAGGCAGGTGTGGGTGGGCAACTGGGTCCTGGAGCTGGGCTGTGGAGCGATGTAATCCCAGTCGGGAGTCTTCAGTTCCAGCAGGGGTGGACACAGCAACTGGACCCCTGCAGATGGCTGATGTGCAGGCACCAAATGGCAGGGCACGGTGGCAGCAGGCAGGCAGGCAGGCAGGCAGCAGCAGATGGCACGTGGGAGGCTGCTCGGGGCACGGGGGGCAGTAACTCGGCCTTCTGGGCAGGAGCGTGGTCTTCCATGTGTTTTCGCGTGGCGAGCTTGATACAGAGTGATTTGGCACGTGAAAATTCGGCACGTCAGCGTGAAATCCGAGGAAAGGCCCTTAGCGCGTAAGCGCGTAAGCACGCATACGCGATTCTATTGGTCCAGAGTCCCTCAGCGCGTAAGCGCGTATGTGACGTGACCCGCACGGGTGTTCCCCACCCAGCACGTGATGACGGAGCACACGTGTAAATACTGCACGTCAGAGTGTCATCGCGTGTAATTGGACAAAAGTGCGCGTACACGCGATTGGCCTATGTACGTGTATTTCAGGGGTGCGCGGGCACTTACACACGCAAGTACGTCAGCGCACCTGTATCCCGTTGTGCGTGTGAATTTCCACACGCTATTGGACTGGGAACTGGATTCCAGGGGTGCGCGGGTCACACGCTCGCCTAGAACACGCGCAAAGCATGATTTTGCGCACTTTAACAATAACAAGCCAGACGCCAGGATGAACATACCGTTCCTAGCAGCAGTGGCAGTGGGCTACCAAAGGAGGAGGAGGAGGATAGTCAGGGCCAGAATATTCACACCCAGAACCAGCCTTTTCGGGATGCCTGATGACCAGGTGTATGGAAGGTACAGGTTTCCACCACACATAATACTGGACCTGGTGAGTGAGTGGGAGGATGACCTCACATCACCCACCCTGTGCTCCCAAGCACTCAGCCCCCTGGAGAAGGTCCTCAATGTACTGCACTTCTTAGCCACTGGATCATTTCAGCGGACAAGTGCCATAGTGGGTGGGGTGTCACAGGCCACCCAGTCACGCTGCCTACACCAGGTCTTGAACATCATCACTGCACGCCCATCAGTCCGCAGGCACATATACCTGCCCAGAACACCTGCAGAAAGGCATGCTGCCGCCCTGGATTTTTACGTGTGGCACGATTCCCCAAAGTGCTAGGTGCCATCGACTGCACCCATGTGGCTCTACGTCCCCCCAGGGCATCTGAGCACATCTATAGGAACCGCAAGCACTGGCATTCCATCAACGTGCAGGTAGTATGTAATGCCAAGGGAATCATCACCTCAGTATATGCCAACTATGCCGGCTCCACCCACGACAGCTTCATTTACCGAATGTCCACCCTATGCCGGGACCTAGATGCTGGGCGGCATGGCGATACATGGCTGCTTGGTGAGTATGTATGCCACTGCACATGCATGCATGTTGGATACTGAGCAAGGTCACAACCCCACCAATGATACCAATCACCACCTCCACAGGGGACAGTGCCTACCCTCTCAGCCCCCACATGATGACGCCAATTCGGAACCCCACCACGCCACCCGAGGTAAGATATAACACAGCCCACATTACAACCCGGGGCATAGTGGAGCGCACATTCGGAGTGCTAAAGTCACGCTTTCGCTCCCTTGACCGTTCTGGCGGGCAGCTGTTATACGCTCCCCCAGTAGTGTGCAGGATCATAGTGGCAGCATGTGTCCTGCACAACGTTGCAACACGCCGGGGCCTGGCCGTGGACATGGTGGTGGCCCCACATCCCCAACCACATGCACAGCCGCTGCGCATGGGAGGGGAAAGGGCACGTGGGGAGGCAGCCCGTACACAGCTAGTGGCTAATTACTTCACATAGAAATCACACCCCTGTGGAGTGCACACTGCCCTGGCACATTCCATCTGACAATCAATGATGACTCAACCTGACACTGATCCTGAATGTCTGGAGAATGAACCGTGAATACCATATCAGCCTGAGATTGTTCACCTGGAAGTGTCACAATGTGTGCATCCCTACCCACACAGACACCACCAATGCAGTTTTGTGGAGTTACACATTCAAGCAGCTAAAAAGAATACCCACTTGCAAAATGCAACAAGAGGACAGTGCCATGTCAGCCAACCCAACCCCAGCACCGCCACACGACACACCGTACCATGGCATGCTATTTGCAGGTAAACAAAGTAATCCCCACAACATGACACTAGTGTCACTATGTACAGTGTCCCTATTAGAAACCTGCAACACCTGAAATGCTCACAGCAATGCCGGACCAACAACATACTTGAGCACGTACTACCATTAACATGACATCACAAATTTTACATATTAGTAGTCTCACCACCTGGAAATGCCTGCACTCCCACCACCACCAACTGTGCAGTGTTGGCGCCATGTAGAGTTGTAGGTGCACTGCTGCCAACATGGACCCCATCTCCAGACTAAAGGTCCTTGTGTAGACATGAGGAAGGGACCTGCAAATTGGGAGGTAGACACAGAAGATGAGTTACACATCAATGCAACATGCAGTGTACAACACAACAGCAATATGCACTAGGAATGTATACACAGTATTGACTACAGACTGCCCACACAGCTCATGGGAGTCCAACGTCACTGTGTAATTCACTGTCACTTGGGCACACCCTTTGCAAGCCCATGAAAACGGGAAGCAGGAGGGGTGTGTGTGACTCAAACCCAAGCATCTGAACCAAATACATTACAAGCCTGCATGTGCCCAGCCACAATGCAGCGTATGCCCACAGGAACCACGGAAGCCAACAAATCGTCCCAAAAAAATAGGGAATAAAATAAATAACAATAAAAATAAAAATAAGAAACAATAAAAAATGGCCATTGATGGGCCCGGGGGGGTTGGGGAGGCCACCCAGGATGTCCGAGGACAGGATGCACACCAGAACCCACCTGCGTGGATGCTGGGAAAATAAAACACCTCCATGGGCTCATGGCCCACACGGCTACCCTGTTGTGGGAGTATCACTGCTGTCGCTATTATCACCCTGTGCAGCTGCATCCGGAGGTGGTTGCACTATGGGAGGCAGCCCACGCAAGGCCCTTGTCTGCTCCTCCATGGCTGCAAGCATGCAGGTGTGGTAGGTCTGGTTCTGGAGGATGAGTGTGCGGAGGTCCCCATGCAACAACTCACGGGATGCCCGGACCTCCGCCCTCGTTGCCTGCATCTCAGCTGAGAGCGTACGGGTGAGACGCTCCAGCTGCTGTTCTGTCCTTTGGTGTGTTGAAGCCTCAAGCTCAACAAGAGTCATCCTGAGGTGAAGGAGCTCCTGCCTCAGGGCTTCCCTGTGGCCCTGGGACTCAATGGAGATGGCCTCCTGCAGAGTCGCCAGTGCCGCCCGCCTGTCCCTGTTGGACCCCAACATGTCCTCCCTGTGTGACTGGCAGATGGAGTCGGTTGCCTGCTCTAGTCGCTCCATCAGCCTTTCTGGGGGGACAATGGAAGTGGCCACCCTATCCATGGCCTGAGACATCATCTCGGATGATGCAGCCTGTTGGGTTGCCATACCGTAAATGGATTGCTCCCATGCGGTATTGCCAGGTGGCGTACGGCCACCACGTCGGCGGGCACCACACCTGTCTGGGGCAAGGCGAACTGCGCCTTGCTGTGCCGGCACTGCCTGAGGCTGCAGGACTGCATTCCCCCTCTGATCTGCTGGCCCAGGAACAGGATCAGATGTCGCGGTGTGTGACCCTGCATCCGTAACCACCAAAGGCGTAGCTGCCAACACTGACATCCCCATGGAGGGTTCTGACCCTGGTGCAGGTGGGTGAGACAGAACGGAATCCCTCCCTGGAACACTCACCTGCGACGGCACGTAGGTCTCATCCGAATCAACACCTGAGTACAGCTCGAGGGAGGTGCAGCCAGAGACACCCCTTGAGAGCACGACCTGCAGCACTTGTGGGTTCTCACCCACCACCACACCACGTCCCTCACTGGTGGTTGGTCGGCCCTCGGACCCCTCCTGGGTCTGCACCATCTCCACAACCCCAGCAGTATCAGGTGCGTCTTCCCCTGCAAAGACATGAAAACAAAGAAATGGAAACAGGCATTAGCACCATGGCACACAATGAGGGCTGAGAAGCAAGAGAACCAGTACTTTATTGACACATGTCCCACATGACTAAAACCCTCCCATGCATGCACCCTCACTGCGTATGAAGTGCAGGCAAATGGCACACACTGATGACACCAAGATGGTAAATGAACACATTTTCTGCATGCTGCCTGGCAGTGGCATCACACATTGGCCTGTGATTGCCAGGTGAAACACACATGCCATCACACAGATGGCATGTACCATTGCTATTGAGTGAAGATGGAGAGGAGGGCAGCACCTATTCATTCAGTCCGGTTCCCGCATGTAATTGCTTTTCTAATTCTAACAGGTCAGATTTTTCACCTGGAGCTGCCAGTCTGAAATGGTCCAATTGCACAGGGACATGTGTGTACAAATGATATCCAGGTAACAAAGTCACTCCACTTCACCATAGCCATGTCAGACATGTGACTAGTGGACAGCGACATGGCTAGTAAAAGTGGGGAAATGCAAACAATCTGACTGAATGAACAGTGAAAAATAAGCAACAATGTTGTGGCAAGGTGACACTTCAAGGGCAACTGGCGTGCAGTTGGGCTAGATGTCTACTGTTGGCAGAAGGGATACTGCTATGGCCAAATGCAGCTGCGCAGGAAGTATTGCATGAAGCACATGGCTGACCCATACGACTCATGCGCACACACTCTCACCTGGCACACAAACAGAAGCCCTCACACACACACCATGCACATGGATGACACACACATGCATGTGCACTCACCGGACAATGCCTCGTAATCAGCCAGATCTCCCACGCCTTGGATCTGTTCCTCCGTGACGTAGGTCCCAGCGACTGACTCATGTGGAGTGAGTTCCGTGTCTACTACTGGAGACCCACCTCCAGTCACTAGAGTTGCGGCATGACTTGAGGCCAGCTTACTCTTTGCCCTGCACTTTAGGTCATTCCAGCGCTTATAGCAATCATTGGCTGTGCGCCTCACGATTCCAAGGGCACTTACGATGTCCGCAACGGTCTGCCAGTGTGCCTGGCGTTGTGCAGGTGTGGTCTTGGATCCTGCAACAATGACCATCTCGTTGTCATGTCCGGACACATACTCGACAAGTGCATTCAGTTCGTCATCCGTGAAGCTGGGCTTCCTGGACTGGCCGGACTGTGTAGCCGTGTCTGGGGCATCAGCCTGTGCCGGACGAGCACTCTTCCTCTTCCGCTTGGAAGGTGGTGGTGATCCTGAGTGTCCTGCGCCGCTCTGGACACTAGGGGCAGGAGCCCTGGTGGACTCTGTATCAGGAGTGTGGGATTGCACACTCAGCATGGGAGTTGGTGCAGGCATTGGCTCTAGTGTGATGGTGTCAGGGGGAATGTCAGCAGCATGGACTAGGACCGACACTGTCCTGGCTGGGTGTGTGAGGGCTGGGGTGGATGGAGCCGCAGCTGCCCCTGCAGCCTCTCCGCCCTGCCTCCTTGGTGCAGCAGATGACCTTGCTGCCCCAGATCCACGTGGCATGATGGCATCAACGTGCACCAGCGCACGTGTCGTAGCCCTGCTGACCTGGAAGTCAGCCATGGAGTCAGCCAGGTCTGGTGCCACAATGGGCTGGTCCAACAAGGGCTGAGCATGGATGGTGTCAGCCACATCAGCCTCAACGGGAGAGGGGGAGGGGGGGATTATGGGTGCCTGTGACTGGTCCTCCACACATGGGGGGACAGGCTCACCCTGCAAGTTACGACCACGTCCCCTACCGGATCCACCACGGCCACCACTTGTGGCTCTTCCACCTTTGCCACCCTTACGGAATCCTCGCCTCCCAGCCATGGCACTGATGTTAATGTGCGTATGGGAGTGGATGTAGACTATTGTCCTGGGCAATTGGGGGTCAAAGGGGTTGGGTACCAGATGGTAATTGTACCCTAGTGCTCTAGCCAGGCTGAATGTAACCCCTGGGGAAAGATGACGGGTCACACAACGCACAGGAGGCCCACAAAAGGGAGATGACGTGCACGCAACCCCTCCTAGACCACGTGTGCAGAAAGAAAAACCTGCACTACGCTGTGGCACCCAGTAACACAAGAATGAACGTATGCGTGTCACACGCAGCCTAGAATGACCTCTGAAGGGGTAGGCTACACACGGGGCAAGCACAGATGTTAGATACGTGCTTGACTCACCATCTGCCTGGTAAACGAGCGTGTAAAAGGAGCACGTTTGGTTGGCAACACCCCCGCCAAAAGAAGATTTGTATGCTGTCTGAGGAGACAGGACAACAGTAGAAGGGAACACTGTTTGAGGGAACAGGCCCAGGTAAACCAGTAAAAGAGAAAAAAGAGAAAAAGCTGTCAGAGGTAACAGGGAATACGAACTTGAAACGCCGTGAAGTAAATCGCTTGTGAAACGACAAGAAGTACAGAATTCACCCACTCGCTCTCCACGAAAAGCACGTACAAGGAAAACGTGTTCTACACGTACCTTTTATACAGGCCCACACGTCCAGCGTCACTTACGTGGCGTGTACGCGCTAGGGCCATTTCCACCAATTACATGCTTTGTCACTTCTGCGTGTAGGGCCATTTCCACCAATTACACGCTTTGTCACTTCTGCGTGTAGGGCCATTTCCACCAATCACACGCTTTGTCACTTCTGCGTGTAGGGCCATTTCAACCAATCACACGCGATTACACTCTGATGTGCAGTCTTTCCACGTGTGCTCTGTCATCACGTGCTGTGTGGGAAACACCTGTGCGGGTCACGTCACAGACGCGCTTACGCGCTGAGGGCCTTTCCTCAGTTTTCACGCTGACGTGCAGGATTTTCACGTACCAAATCACTCCGTACCAAGCTGGCCACGCGTACGCACACGGAATACCACGCTCCTGCCCGGAAGGCCGAACTACTGCCCCCCAGAGCCCGAGCACGCTCCCACCTGCTGCTGCCTGACTGCCTGCTGCCCCTGCACTGCTGGGGGGTGGGGGTGGTGGGAGACATGAGTGGGGGCCTGGTGGAGGGTGCCCCTGGTGACTGGGGGGGTGGGGGTGGTGGGAGACATGAGTGGGGGCCTGGTGGAGGGTGCCCCTGGTGACTGGGGGGGGTGGGGGTGATAGGGGACATGAGTGGGGGCCTGGTGGAGGCTGCCCCTGCACTGCTGGGGGGTGGGGGTGGTGGGAGACATGAGTGGGGGCCTGGTGGTGGAGGGTGCCCCTGGTGACTGGGGGGGGTGGGGGTGGTGGGAGACATGAGTGGGGGCCTGGTGGAGGGTGCCCCTGGTGACTGGGGGGTGGGGGTGATAGGGGACATGAGTGGGGGCCTGGTGGGGGCTGCCCCTGCACTGCTGGGGGGTGGGGGTGGTGGGAGACATGGGTGGGGGCCTGGTGGAGGCTGCCCCTGCACTGCTGGGGGGTGGGGGTGGTGGGAGACATGAGTGGGGGCCTGGTGGAGGGTGCCCCTGGTGACTGGGGGGGTGGGGGTGGTGGGAGACATGAGTGGGGGCCTGGTGGAGGGTGCCCCTGGTGACTGGAGGGGGTGGGGGTGATAGGGGACATGAGTGGTGGCCTGGTGGAGGCTGCCCCTGCACTGCTGGGGGGTGGGGGTGGTGGGAGACATGAGTGGGGGCCTGGTGGAGGGTGCCCCTGGTGACTGGGGGGGTGGGGGTGGTGGGAGACATGAGTGGGGGCCTGGTGGAGGGTGCCCCTGGTGACTGGGGGGGTGGGGGTGATAGGGGACATGAGTGGGGGCCTGGTGGAGGCTGCCCCTGCACTGCTGGGGGGTGGGGGTGGTGGGAGACATGAGTGGGGGCCTGGTGGAGGGTGCCCCTGGTGACTGGGGGGGTGGGGGTGGTGGGAGACATGAGTGGGGGCCTGGTGGAGGGTGCCCCTGGTGACGGGGGGTGGGGGTGATAGGGGACATGAGTGGGGGCCTGGTGGAGGCTGCCCCTGCACTGCTGGGGGGTGGGGGTGGTGGGAGACATGAGTGGGGGCCTGGTGGAGGGTGCCCCTGGTGACTGGGGGGGTGGGGGTGGTGGGAGACATGAGTGGGGGCCTGGTGGAAGGTGCCCCTGGTGACTGGGGGGGTGGGGGTGATAGGGGACATGAGTGGGGGCCTGGTGGAGGCTGCCCCTGCACTGCTGGGGGGTGGGGGTGGTGGGAGACATGAGTGGGGGCCTGGTGGAGGGTGCCCCTGGTGACTGGGGGGGGTGGGGGTGGTGGGACACATGAGTGGGGGCCTGGTGGAGGGTGCCCCTGGTGACTGGGGGGGGTGGGGTGATAGGGGACATGAGTGGGGGCCTGGTGGGGGCTGCCCCTGCACTGCTGGGGGGTGGGGGTGGTGGGAGACATGGGTGGGGGCCTGGTGGAGGCTGCCCCTGCACTGCTGGGGGGTGGGGGTGGTGGGAGACATGGGTGGGGGCCTGGTGGAGGCTGCCCCTGGTGACTGGGGGGGTGGGGGTGGTGGGAGACATGAGTGGGGGCCTGGTGGAGGGTGGCCCTGCACTGCTGGGGGGTGGGGGTGGTGGTAGACATGGGTGGGAGTGTGCAATATAGATAGGGAAGAAGTGGAAGCCGGAGGTGAAGCAACCCTTTATAAGAACAAGCATTTTTACTTGGTCTCTCACATTAGTTCCAGCAATATAACTTTAGTTGACTGAGTGTCTGCACATAAGTCATACTTTTACTGCAATCATTAGGCTAACAAAAGAGGCGACTTGAGATCTATACTGCCGCCCTCCGTGTCTCATATAATTAATGTATGGGGATTTCCAATTGTTACCAGAATATCACTGCAGTTCATCTGGAATGATTTTATTAGTTAAAGAGATTAGTTGGGGTACAGATATAAAATCATGAATTAATTGCTAGGCACAATTACTTTTTCAATCGCTTTGTGTGCCTTCCAGATGATATTCCAGTTATCTAATTGCTCAAGAGTAGCAGCGATACAATTAGCGTAGCAGCAGCAACTATTATCATCCAGTAGGGATAAGAGAAATGTTGGAGACATGGTGCGGGGTTGGTTAAATACCACCCTTTCAGCAAGAAGTGTGTATAGGGACCAATCGCTTAGTGACAGTTTAAGTCAGCTTGAATGAGCCACTGTGTTGATCACTGGGCCACACCATCTACGCGTCATGTCCACGCTCAGAGCAACTTCAAAAGTAGTCCTGCCCCAACTAAAATGGAATATCACAGCATCACAAACAGCACTGGAATTGGACTTTGCCTGTGCCAAGGTGCAATACTTCCTAAAAGGTAAAGTTGTAAGCATCAGAAAAGATGTGTGGCCTCAAGGCTTGCCACAGAAATGTGGTAATTACTGTGGTATCCCAGAAGAGCTCTGGCCGTGGAGGAAGATGTGGAAGTATAGCAAATGGAAATCCAGAGGACTGCTGTGCACCTTTCAAGCCGAGGTTCTAGTAGACAGTGTGGGCCCTGACAAGTCAGATCATACCAAGTCCATGGGAGGACTGCAATCGGGACTGGGTAACTCATTCGACACAGATTTGAGAACCTTTTAGAACTGATACGGGGAGGCAAAGCAAATCAAAGAAGTTAGAAATGAAATTAATTTATCAGATATTGTGGTTAATGAATAGAAACAAGAAAAGCAGATAACACATGTGATGCCACCGTGTGCATCCCCTCAGATGTATGCTGCTCATTGATAGAAATTGCCAAAGAGAGACCTTGAGTTACCACTGCCTTGAGCTTGGTACTGCTCGCTGCTCTCTTAGCAGGTATGTTATTATATTGTTCCAAGTGCAGAGGTAGTGGAAACGTTGTAACAGTAATTCCCTTCCGTACCCCTCAAATGCCACAAAATATATTTTGTTCTAGTATAGAGAATGAAGATGATGTGTTTGATGATCAAGATGAAGTAGAGAAAGAGACTGACACCCTGATTAATTTTCAAATTTAGATTGTAATCTAGTTGAGTATTAAAGGTCACTCTGTGTAGACCCGGTTCACATGAAAACTATACTATTGAAACAGAATGAGGGACAAGTTCGTCTTGAAATAAAACAGTAAAGTTTTCTAAACGTGCACTGTATTGCAAAATGTTGAGAAAAGAAAAATGTTTTTAGTTTTCACCCCCTGCTGCACCACATTAGCAAAAACATCTGTTTCCGTTCCTTTCCCTTCCAGCAGACTTTATTATGTTTTGCGATTCTATTAAAATTTGCTTAGGGCATCCCTTGTTTTCTAGAAGATTCTTGAACATGCACAGAGTATAAGAATGAAATGTGCTGTCTTCCAGGAGTTTGAGCCCAAGTGACTTAATAATCGGGTTATATCTGGTACCATCTAAGGTTACCTCAGAGAGGGTGCCTGTGCCCATCGACGGGAAGCATTTTGGATGGACTTGTCATGTGGTACAGTAACTGGAAGTAGACACCAAAGAAGGACTACACATGACTGAAAGGTAGGAGTGTGGGTTTGTGAGGCAGGATATTTTCTGCTGCAAGGTTTAGTGAGAGTTCCAAGAATGCTCTTAAATTTCAAATCTGTTAGCTTACTAGTGACTTCTAAAGGTGAGGGGTCTGGAAGGCGAGTCAGGTTGTTTCTGTGGTCGGTCTCCAATATAAGTAGGATGCAGTGTTCTTGTCTTTCAAGTCAAGAATAAAGCTGTCTGCTTTGTTGTTACCTAAAATTAATGCATGAGCCGGTGTCTCTGACAAAATCCTAGTCATCATCACAGTCTTATTCTTCACCACAAACTTTGCCTTCATCACAGCCTTAGTCCTCATGACAGTCCTAGTCCTCACCACAGTCCTAGTCCTAATGACAATCTTCCTCACAATAATATTCTGTAAGTGACTCCAATCAAGCAATCCCACTAAGTCAGTGCCTTGTCTGGGATGTCCAAGGGAAGCCCTTATTTATGTATTTTTATGGCAAGTTATAATCTGGATGATGAACCCTTGTATAACACCCCTCTCTTAGAATCCCCCTTGACCCCACTGAGCCAAGAAGTAGGCTTGTTTTGCAAATTTAAAAGGTTTATTTGAAAAATTAAACAATATATATATATATATCACACTTCTATAAATAAATTGATAATGGATAGTACACTTGTGAATATGAGCAGTAATCAGCAAGCGGTAATCCTACAATAGCACAGTTCTTGGTTACTTATGAATAGTAGCAGAAGAATGAGGTGGGAAAGAATGCTTTATATGGTTCAAGGAAATGCAATGATGAATGAAATGCAGTACAGAAAATAACTTGATATGGCTTCAACAAAAGACAATGTAATCACTTTTCCTTGACAATTCACTCCCCCCCTTTATGCAATATAAGGAAATGGAAAGAAGACACACAGTTCTCAGGAATGCAATCAAATATAATTCAGTTCCCCCCTAGCAAGCTTAGAGGAAAACAGGTAGATGTTTGAAACACAGGCCCAACATGCTTTGAATGTGATGACAATGAAGTGAAAAACTTGCTAAAAATGCTTTTAATTCCCTGTAGAGGTTCAGGGTGGGTGATATCTAGTTTATATTAGTTCAGGCTCACTTTAGCAATGCTCTATGAGTAACTAGCAGGTTAAAACGAATTTTAGCAAAGGAAAACAAGGAGCTGCTGATTTTTACACGTGGCTGAAATTGTGCAAAATATCAAATCGCGGCAAATTTTAACGCGTTCGTCGAGCGTAATTATGGAGGCCCTATAGCAAGTCTAGGTTCTAGGTTTGTTGGAAAGCCTAGAATCTTAGCTTTAAGATAAAAGTTAAATTTCGCTCCTAGCACAAACGGTTCCGGAGATACGGACGATTTTGTGAAGGTCATTTTTCAAATTTGAAATTTTAAAGCTCAGAATGACAGATGACAGTTTTCAGTTTTAAAGATGACAGAATGACACGATTCTAGGAGGCAGTTCTAATAGGCTAAAATAGTTTGGAATAGATTATTTTAAACTAAGAGATTGGTTTTGGCACAGTGAGTACTCACACTATATTTTTTAAATAAGCCGTCAAGGTCTGGTCAGGTTGGACGGGACTTCCGGCGGGTGGTTCTGAAGTCCCGTCTATATGGGTCAGCTCTGCTCTCTGGGTCTGTCAAGCACCGGTTCTGCTCACAACGGTCTGGTTTGTGGTTCTCTCTGGTTCCGGATACAGCACTGCTTTCTGGATACTGCTACAGGTTCTTGCAAAAGTTCTTGGCAAAAATTCAAACAGCTCACCCAGTTGTTGAATAGTTTGGTTGGTTTTGAGGCCTGCTGAAGAGGATTCAGCTTGTGGATTCAGGCCTCTCTGCTACACATTCTGGAGTTAATTTCTGCTACAGGTTCTGGAGATTGATGGATTTGAAGTCTGGATCTCTGGATGTGAAGACTGAAGTCTCCCGGCAAAGCGTCCCGCAAGAAAGTGGAAAGTGAATCTCCCTACCTGTCCTGCACTGTCTGCTTTTATGTGTTTAGAAAGTGGGTGTGTGCGTGGCATAACTGAGCCTTCCCCTCTCTACTTGTCATTGGCCCAATTCTCCCCTCTCCCATGATAGGGGGAAGGAAATGGATTGTCATCATGATGAGGTCTGTTTATGGGTCAGAGGACCCTCCCCTGGTCAATTTGCCCAAAAATCTATATTTGATTCAAATACATATTTCCCAGATACACAAGTGGTTGACATTACATGTACATATTACAGATGAATTAAGACAGGTCTCTGTTCAAGCCCCATGTTCCTGCGAGCTGGGATTCAGAAATGATGACATTTTGCACTTTTTGGTCAGTTTACCAATATCGGACATTTACCAAAAATGACACAAATGTGCACAAGGAGTATGGACATTAATTGATGAAGTGTCAGATTTTTAACATGCAGACATTTGGAGTAAGACCCTATTTTCTACTAGCAACCCCCCAGAATACAACACAGGGTCCTAACACCTCTTAAAACGTGCACAGAAAAATCACAAGAATAATGATATTACTTATATAATTCTGACAAGTCCGTACTATGAATTATCCATCTTTTTTTTTAAATTATGCTCTGGCCCAAAGGGGTGTGGTTTCCCACATCACATGGTGGAATAACTGGTTTATCCACTTACCCCAAGCTCAGCTGGCTCTCACAGGCACTGCCCCTCCCAGTTTCTCCCAAGAGGAAGCCATTTTACGACTTTACGAGCTGTAATTAAATCAGCATCAGGGGTCTCCTTACTCCATTGGGCAGTTGAAAGATCATTGTGAGCATTTGTCTGGGACCTAGTGATAGCAGTGACCTGGATTTCCCCCAACAGGGACTCTATTTCTGTTAGATCTCCTTGGATGGCCCCGGTTTTGGCCAGCTGATCAGCTAAGTCATTTCCAGTTTTGTCTGGTCCCTTTACTTTGGAATGACCCTTGATCTTTTTCCAGTAGATGGTAATCCCATTCGAGGTGACCAGATCATCAATGTGTTGGATTAACTTCCCATGTTTCAAGGGTTTGTTATTAGCACATAACATGCCTCTAGTTTTCCAATTAAGCAGGTGCTCCACGAACCCTTTCCGTACATAATCCGAATCTGTGATTATGACCAGTTTGTGGAGTTGATGTTGGACAGCAGTGAGGATGGCCTGATGCACAGCCATCAATTCTGCCACCTGACTACTTCGGGGACCAATTTTGTACCCAGCGGAGGGTTCTGGAAACTCCTTCACCCATGCATTCCCAACGCCGGCCACCAGTTCTTTCTCCCCGTTATTGTCAACATGGTAAGAGCATCCATCCACATAGACAGTGGGCATTCCCTCACACTTGTCTTCTTCAAAGACTTTGTGTGGGGAATTAAGGTATGCCTCCATGTTGTCCTTGATTTTTAGACTTTCGTCCTCGAGACCGTTTTCTCTGGCACAATCATGCAAGTCAGCCAGACCTTGCGCGAGGGGACTCTTCTTGTTTTGGCCATATCTGACCTCCACAGGAAAGCCTTGCATTGACAGAATCCAGGAAGTAATTCGGGAATTACTCACATTTCCGGCCCGGATTCTGTCACTTTGGCGATATTGCAGAGGCTGGTGTGGAGTCTCCACTATGATGTGTTCCCCCTGGATGAACGGACGGTAATTCTTCAATGCCCACACTGTTGCCAGGAGTGCCTTTTCACAATTATTGAATTTTTCTTCCACAGAGGATAAAGTTTTGCTCCCATAGGAGATTACTTTATTGACATTGTCATGCTTTTGGTGTAATACTGCCGTCAAGCACGTATTAGAGAACCCTGTCTCCAGGAAGACCTCCTTGTTTCTGACAGGGTAAGCTAGGCAAGGCGCTTGTGAGAGGCTTCTTTTGAGTTGTTTTACTGCCTCGGATTGTTCTGGACCCCATTCCCACTTGACCCCCCCTTCAAGAGATGAATCAGGAGTCTAGTGATCTCTGCGTAGGCCTCAATGAACTTTCTGCTGTAATTAGTCAGTCCAAGGAGGCTCCTTAGTTCCCGCAGAGTTGTGAGATCCTTCAGTTTCTGGAGTGTTTCCACTTTCTTTTCCTGGAGACAGAGACCCTGAGGAGTAATCTCATGCCCCAAGAAATTAATACGGGTTCTACACCACTGTGCTTTCTGAAAGGAAAGT
Source organism: Ambystoma mexicanum (assembly GCF_040938575.1). Classification (NCBI taxonomy): domain Eukaryota; kingdom Metazoa; phylum Chordata; class Amphibia; order Caudata; family Ambystomatidae; genus Ambystoma; species Ambystoma mexicanum. Next base: position 789,695,525 of record NC_090937.1, on the reverse strand, counting down.
TTTGCTCCGGTGGCCCTCAACTGTGTCAGAACATAACGGATCTCCGCTATGTGTTCCTCCACAGATGAACTTTTGATGAGGACATCATCTACATAAGCCAGGTTACCCCTCGCACCTAGGTCGGGCATGGCCTTATGTAGGAAAATGTTGAATTAATTGCCGGAGTTGAGGTTTCCGAAGGGAGTCCGGGTCCATGTGTACTGCTGGCCCCCAAAGGTAAAAGCCAGTTTGTATTGGTCCTCCCTACTGACAGGCACGGTCCAGTATCCATTGGTCAGGTCTATTGCTGTGAATACCTGTGACCCCTGAATCTGGGCCAGCCCTTGGTCAATGTAGGGCATAGGCCATCGGGAAGTATGGACCCGTTTGTTGAGCTCCCTAAGGTCGGCGCAGAGTCTCTACTGGCTGTTTGGCTTCAATATTCCCAGCACCGGATTATTGAAGGTGCTGTGTACTGGACGTATTATTCCCCGGGACTCAAGGTTCTTAATTATTTCAGTAAGGGACTCCATGGATGCGAGAGGCAAATGATATTGCTTCACAAACACTGGAGTCATTCCAGGGTCCGTGGGAATTGTTGTTGTGTGGATGTCGGTGCGACCACAGTCATATGAGTCTACGCAAAGAGATCTTGGAAATCCAAGAATACTTGTTTCAACTTTTGCTTCTGTTCCAGAGTCACACAGGCATCAGCTAGGTTGACTCTCTCTTCCACCATCTGCCTGAAGCCTGGAAAGACTTCTGGTTTTGCTATCTCAACGGCCTCCTCCAGCTGGGTGGAGAAGTCCCTGGTCAGAGTGCTGATTTGGACTGGAGGCTTCAGGTGGGAAAGGCAGCCCTCATGGACCTGGAACATCACCTCATCCCTCCTGAAGTCACAAGTCACATCTTCCTTACCATAAGGGCAAGAAGTGTACACCAGGAAGTTCCCCTCATGCCGGGTGAAAATCCTGTCTGGTGTTGTATTGTCATCACTGTCACTGTCAAAACAGTCCTTGGGGATTTGTCCTAACAGTTCATTTCCTAAATCAATGGAGAAATGTCAGTCATCAACCGCCATTCCAATGATGGTGCCTGCGGCTAGAGTAATACTCTGTAAGTCGCTGTTATCCACCTCTATTGGAATGGTGTCATGTTCTATGTTGACTAATGGTGTTGGGTTTACCCCTAACCCTTGCTGTCGGAGAGAAGCATTTAGATGAATATAAGCATCAGGGTTTTTTCAATTTTTGTCCTCTTTTAACTTTCACTTCCAGGGAGAATTGTCGGGTCCTTTCTGGGATGGTGACTTCCTCTTTAATTTGAATTTCAACTGCATAAGGTAGCAATTGAGCTGACCTAAATGCTTTTTCTGAATCATCAAAGCCCATGGGATTATCTGCAAATCGGGACAAAGCTTCCAAGTTTATTAGGTCCAAACTAATGGGAAAGCGATTGAGAATGTCACTGCCTAAGTAAAAAGCGGCAGTGACGTCTCGCACGACCCAACAATTATGGACTATGCTCTTGTTGCCAATGGAGATTTTGAGCATACACCTGCTTGGCAGGAGATGTTTGGAATTGGGTGCTTCCAGGTCCATTCCCCATCTATATATCAGTTTGAATGTGGGAATGGCTGGATCTTTTGGGAGTTGGCGGAACATGGCTTTGCTAATGAAGCTCTTACCGTTGTTCACACACACACGAGCGAGAAAAGAGTCCTTCCCATCAATTAACTGAACAGGGATGAACAGCGATAAAAAACTGATCTCCAATTTGCAGAATATCAGCCAGGCTCTGAGCTTTAAGAATTCACAATATTTTTAGGCAATGTGCAGTGAGATTAAATAATTTGCCATGGTGCAGACACTTTTGTTAAGCAGCGTGCTCCAAGCCCCTTGTTTTATGGCTGATTTCTTGGTGACTGTTGTGATACATCGCACAACCCCAACTAACCACATTTAAGCAGCACGGAAACAGGAAAAACATGACCGGTTGCAAGAATAGTATATACCCAGGTACTTTCTGGACCCATAGCAAAAGTCAAAAGTTGGCACCCTTGAATATATGCACAGCAAGTGAACATATTTATTAGAGTGAAATATAGAAATGTAGTTCATTGGACCTTGTCATCTTTGATGTCCTGGGTGTTAGTCTGAGCAGTGCACGGTGGTGGCGCGAGTTATGGTTGCTCAGCTTACCATAACTGGCGAATTTCAGGGGTTTTTCGGTTTTACTGGGAACCATAACGTCCCTTTAACAAAGTTTTTTCACTGAATTTCATAGGTTTTTGGTAGCTCTACTTAACCATAACGTCCCTTTAACAAAGTTTTTTTCACTGAATTTCATAGGTTTTTAGTAGCGCAACTTAACCATAACGTCCCTTTAACAAAGTTTTTTCACTGAATTTCATAGGTTTTTAGTAGCAAAACTTAACAATAATGACTTTGACTTTATATACATGTCATATGGAACTGACTAGATCTCTTCTTATGAACTTGATGTCCGCGAACTTATTTAATGTTCGCGGACATGTTCAGAGAACAGTACCACTACCTAAAAACTGTGGGGGGGCTTGGGGGGTATTTTTGATTGTTATATCATAATATAAGAACAATTAACAAATTCAAAAAGCAGCACACAAACACATTATATATAGTAATACATAAGAAATGTAACCCATATATGTAACACACTAACCATTCATTTAAATACAATATGTTCTGAAATGGAATATACCACAAGAACATAAATTGGCTTCCAACATAATTACCTCACAGACACAATAGAACTGAGAACAAGACCAGACCCACTGAATACATAGGACTTATTTTACCAGAAATAGTAAGTGTACTTCATTTTACTCATATATTTATAAACTTTCTGTATTAGATTAAAAAATATATTATCTTTTCTTTTTTTTTCTCACAGAAATGTCTAGTACTCTGGAATGGCTAGAGGACAATTTCCCACATGAAGAAATGTCACAAATAATGGTAAACACTTTATAATATAAACCATTTAAATATTATTATTTTGTATACGTTTAACATATATATTTTTTTTTATACAGAGCATAACAAAATAGAAACTGCCTCTGAAGAAGCTGTTATGGAAAACACGCTTGACAACATAAAAGAAAAAATTGATTTACTGTTGACCAATTTTAATAATTTGAAAACTTTTGTTGAAGATCATTTTAAAACAAAAACGTCATACCATTGCCCCACATGTACTTGTCCCTCCTCACCATATCCCAGTCAATTATCCGCAAACCCTCTCCATAATCCAAAACGTTTTGATGAGATTTCCATCCCTTCCTCACCTAATACCAATCATGTTGAAACCCCAAATTCTCCTGTTTTTGTTTCTGTTTCTGCCTCACCTTCTCTGTCATAAATTATTAATATATGTTAAATAAAGTTTAATTTTTATATTGTATTGTGAATAGTTTCCGTTTTTTTCTTTTAAAAACAATAAAAGTGTCCGCGGACAGTGCAAGTGTTCTGAAATGTTCGTACATAAACGAAAATGGAGGTGTCCTAAAGAACACCACACCTGTTCGTACTGTTCGCTAGCAAGTTGAAACTGTTCTAAGAACACATGTGCTGTCCTGAAATGTTCGTAAAGAAACAAAAATTAAAGTGTTCTAAAGGACACTATATCTTTCCGTAATGTTCGCTATCAACTTAAAACTGTCCTAAGAACACAATTGGTGTCCTGAAATGTTCGTAAAGAAACAAAAATTAAAGTGTTCTAAAGAACACCACACCTGTTCGTAGTGTTCGCTACCCAATTGAAAGTGTTCTAAGAACACAATTGGTGTCCTGAAATGTTCGTACATAAACTAAATTACACGTGTCCTGAAGAACACTATATCTGTCCTTACTGTTCGCTACCAAGTTTAAACTGTTCTAAGAACACACGCGGTGTCCTGAAATGTTCGTTTCACGTGTGAGGCACTTTTAATTACTTCAGAACCCGAACAGTTTCCATAGGACATCAATGCGCATGCGCTAACCAATCTCCGTGCACTTGGTGTCCTGCGGACAGGCGCTTCCTTCGCAAACTAGTTCGCAAACAGATCATATGACCGCGCCCCCGCTCATCGTGTGTCCTGAAATGTGGACACTGTTCGTGTCCCCGAACAATTTAAAAGTACATTTTCAGTTAATCCATAATATTTTTCAATAAAATCTCACCATGCCACAAGTCCCACATAGCAATCTTGAGTTTCTATATACCTTTTGAAACTTTCCGATCCTTCTTTTGTGTTCGATCTGTCCGCGCACAGTGCACATGTCCGCGGACCGCGCACAAGCACCCCTATAAAAGACCACACCCAAGAGCCTATTCCCATTGTGTTTCTGGCTATTCTTCAGAACACAGTGATTTTTGCTGCCACCTGCAGACTACACCATCATCGACATGGCATCCTTGGCTGCTGAACTGCCACTTGGTGCTGCACCTGCTTCAGCACCACCACCACCCCCTCCACCACCACCACCTCCCCAAGTCCCTGAAGAGGGGAACAGGACTGAGGATACGGAGGAGGAAGAAGAGGATGATGAGAATGAGGTAGAGGAAATCCCTACTACCCGCACTAGGCGTGAGTCTTGGGTGTGGCGGTTATTTACCATTCATGGGAATGGTCCTAAGGCTCGTGCGAACCATGTTACCTGCAATGAGTGCAAAATGATACTCAGTCGCGGGAAGCACGGTAACTACAGCTTTGGGACCACTACTATGAAGCGACACCTGAGGTCATTTCACTCTGGGGCTATTCGCAGGGTTGTACCTTGCGAAGAACGTAGCAGGTTGATTTACTCTACTTCATCCTCTGTTTCTGATCCTGTCACCACAAGGACCACCTCTGTGGGACAGCGTCTTTCTCAAGCTGCCTCACAGGCCATACAGAATGCTGATGACCCTTACCTTTCGAGGGTCACAGTTGTATGTATGTACTGTGACACAGTACTCTGCAGGGGGAAGCGACTTCGGAGTGCTTTTGAGACTATCGTCTCAGAGCACGAGAAGACCTGCTCACTACCCAAATAAAACCCACTCTACATCTTCCTCTCTCAGCTCGCTCTTTCTTATCCCTGTGGTTGGTGTCCCCCCCTTTACCCTCCTTTACCCTCCTCTCCTAGTGTGTCGTGTCTGAAAAACCAAAAAAAATACAAAATTACAAAAATCAAAAAAAAATAAGGCTCTTTTCAGAGCCGCCTTTCCCAGTTAAAAAATAGAAGTGAAGATAAATGAAGCAGGGCTCTTTGTATTTTTTAGAAGTCCGCGAACAGTTCGCGAACATTAAAAAAATTGGGTTACTACTCCATCACAAACATTGTAATTTTCTCTGGAAAGAAATGGTGGATCTGAAAAGAGCCTTTGGGTGGTGTTGTAAGTCAAAAATTGTAAATGCTTAACATCTACTTCAAAATCGTTGTTGTAATTCCAAAAAAGGTTGCAATGCATTTTGTGCATTTCTCAGAAAAATCTGATTGCCAGCATAAGTAAGATGGACTCCATCTCTGCGAAAAATGTATGTACTACAAAACATAATATTTTCATTGTGAAAAGAAGACATGGCAAAATCTCTTAAAAAGCCACAAACAGCCTTATTAACATTCCGCCTTGCTTTTTCCATTTGTGGACCAAATGAAGAAGAACGAAGCCACATTTGTCTCTGCGCAAACCGTGAAAATATCACTTGAGAATTAGGAAACATGTCCATAACCTTCCTCAGTCCTTCTTTCATAGCAAATTGCAAAAAAAATCCAGTCACATGCCCTAAACTGTTCCCTCCACAATGAATTACAATTATGTCTGGATGTTGCTCTGTCTCCAAAGTAGCACAGAGAGGTAGCAAATCCAACCACTTCATTCCACGTACTCCATGCCAGTGTACTTCCACATGTGGGAATCCAAGATCTACAGCTACTCCACAGCTTTCTGCATGCACCTTCAACCAATGTATCCATGAATCTCCTAAAATCCAAACAATCTGTTTTCTGAAACACACAGCCATAGCTATATTTTGTTCTCTCAGCAAAAAGAGTATCTCAGAAAATCTCTCCTGGCACAACACACCCACCAAACTTTCCTGACCAATCCCTTTCAGTGCTTATTCTCATTTGCATGACTTCTGAACCCAAAAATCCCCGGATGTAACTCCCGATGTCCGGGAACTACCGCCATGTCCGCGGTCATATCGTAACATGAACAGCCCCTCTACCATTTCCACTACACTCTCTCTGCCATTCCCTCATTGGATGTACCTCAAAAATCACATGACCATGCATCAATCACATTCAAGACCTCTACATCTAACTGCATCATCATAGATCAGCACTGCAAATGTACTCTGAATCTCTCTGAGTACAAGTGTCATATCATTGGCAAGCAGCATCTACCACAAATACTGTACACGTCTTCAAGATTTCTACTTGCAGCTCCATGCATATGCATATGCATGAACACAAACTTCAGGTATGCATATTTTCTGTATAGTACATGACATAGCTCTCAACCATTTTTGTTTTACAGGCGGGTGAAATCACCCGATTTTGTTTTTAGCGGGTGAGACGCCCATTGGAATGAATGGGCGTGCAGGAGGCTTGGCGGGTGAGTCTGCCCTTTACAAGGCGTGTGACACCCGCCAAAAGCGTGTGAGTTGAGAGCTATGGTAGATGAACACATTTTCAAACAGACTTTTACCTTGTAAAATCTGTAAAATGAATTTACTGTACTTTTTTCAATTTCCTAAAATCAACTACCACTTATACACCTTTATACTTTTTACTTTCTTTATACACACACACTCAAATCATGTTAAACTAACATTTTTTAAATGAAATATATAGACTACATATATTCAAACAAAATTGCATGCAAACACAATCTATGTTTAAACCTTTATAAAAATACTTATACAATTTCATATTTTTTGTTTTTATTTATTTATTTACTTAATTACTTTAAATTAGACATGACATTGAGGCGCTTTTACCTAGAACAGTTTACTTACAGAAATAGTGGTATTCACTAATATATTATAAATTTCACAAGACATAGTAAAGATATTTTATTTTTGCTACAGTTAGTCATTCAATACAATTTGTTCATTAAGAACATATCATATGTACTGAACTGATGCAATGTATCTTATGTAAATAAATTAGTTTAATGGTTTTACAGAAGGCACTGAGGATTTCAATTAAGAAAATCAATATCTAAATTAAAAACTGTGCTATATACAAACAAAGTTACTAATTTGAAACTTTCACAGTTGCAGTGAAGACCAGTTTCCTGAAAAGAAGCAGCCGAATTCGAAGAAGAAAGAAAAACTAAGAAGTTACCTGTTAATTAAAAAAAAAAATAAGTAAAATATCACCATATTATTTATATTATTAATCAAATATACTATAACATTAATACCAGCTATTTTGGTTTCTTAAAATAGAGATTTTGTACCATTTTGTCCAAAAATGTCCATGTCGTAAACAGCGATTTACAACCAGAATTGCCCACAAATTTCTATTTTTGGACACACAAATTAGCCAACTGAACCACTACAATTTTCATATTATAGAACAAACAACTGTTTTAATTGTATACATTACATTTACTATTTGTACTTTTCCACACCACTAGCTTACTTTTTTTTGTCATCTGAATCCCAGTTTGGTGACACATAAATTCAAGAATACCTATCCCTACTAGTTTTAGTTCCCAATGCACAATCACACACCATTACATACATCTTTATCATCTTACTCAAACACTCATGCACACAGCACACATACATTCCAGAACACCCCAATCCATATCTTCTTTATTTTTTTCAACAGACCCTAAAGAATGCCTACCAAAAGACAACTCCGTAGAAAGCAACGCAAAATTAGAGCAAATGAAAATACAGGTGTCCAACATAAGCATCCATCTCTAGCAGAATATGTAAAAAAAGTTGAAACAAAACAGCTAATACAATCATTTAGTGAAACACAAGAAGTTTCAAGTACAACAACTTCGCTTCCTATATAAAAATGTAAAACAAACCAAAAAACAATTAACAGAAAATCAGCTGTCAGTACAGATAAAACTACTTCTTCAAATTTTAATATAGTGCAAAGTAAGCATACCAAGAAAAGTATTTTAGCCAAAATATACCGTCACAAAGTCCTTCAAAATCTTATAAAAACAGGAGAGAAATCAGGTTCAAAGCTTAAAACCTATCGTAGGAAATTAATCTTAGAAGCATTGATGGACAGTGCAATTCTTCTCAAAAGAAATGTATTTATTTTACTGTTAAACAAAATGAAACCACTAACAAAACTAATAACTAAATTACAAAAAAGACTTCTCAATAAGCGAAATGTCAACAGAAAGAACTTCTTAAGTATCTGCGGAGGTGAATGGAATCACACTACGAGCACAGAACCATATTTTAATGAAGAAGCGTACAAACAAAAGCAAACAAATACAATTGCCATAAATAGCAGTGGTCGAGGTTATGAAAAAGTGAATAATACCATAATGGAACAAGAAGTACTCCTTACAAAAATATGCCCTGAAAACTTAGAATTACCCCTCCATTCAACTGAATCAGAACGTCTAGTGTACAAATGGCCATGCACGTCAATGTGTAACATTCCCAAACAATGTTTCAAATCTTTACACCAATTCCTCAATAAATATGTAAAAAGCAAAGACAAAATCAAAATTAAATTACTGCAAAATATAGATACCTGTCCAGTGCACAAGTACACAGGACTACAAGGACATTCATTGGCCTGCATTACAGGACCTACTTGTAAAACCACTTTCCATGATATCAAAAGGATATCAACACATCATTCAACTATAAGAAATCTAGTCTATAAACTGTACTATGCTAAAAGTCCTGCTTTAGCACTAGCAAAGTTAAATAACAACCTTCTACATGGTACAGCAAAAGACCTACTTGAAGAAATTCACTATATCCAGAAAAAATATTTTGGAAGTGAAAGCCATTTACAGAATGAAATAGCCTTAAACCAATTAAGCAACAATTCTACACATGGCAACCTTTTGCTAAACACATACAAAAAAGAAATACTAAAATTTAAAAGTACATCAGCTGAAGTACCAAACCATGTATGTGTATGTTGCCGTAGAATTTTTTATAAAAGTAACACAAAAACTGTGGACCTATCATACAAAATAGAAGACAATGAAGATTCTAACTGGTTTGAATTAGCTCTCTACCTTCTAGCAGAAAACAAATATGAAATAGCTGAGCCCTTAATACTTTGCAGTTATTGCACTACAAAACTTGACAACAACCAAACTCCTTCACGTTCTATCACAAATAATTTGGAATTATATCCAGTACCAAAACCTCTACAACAACTTAATTTATATGAGAGCATCATAATTCAAACAGTACACCCATTTCAAGCAATAATACGCCTTCAACCAAAAACAGCAAAATTACCTCCCTCTGAATTGGTAAAAGGCATTCGTGGAAAAGTAGTTTATTTACCATTAAATCTAAAAGAAAATGTGCATACTCTAGGAGTGCAACGTCCAATGCAGCAATCTTTAATTATATTAGTAAATGGAGTACCTACAAAAGACAAAAAAATATGGCAACAGCTGGTAGATTTATATAAAGTTAGAGAAGCCTTCCAATATCTTAAAGAGAATAATGAATATTACAAAGAAATTAATATTGAAAAAAACTTGAAAGATACAACTGAAATAATTCAAGAAACACAAGAAGCTGGTCAATTTGAGCTACTAGATCCTGCTACAATATCAAATACTTTAGACCAGTATACAATGCATCCTTTGCCCTGTAATGACACCGTACAAGATGTACTGGAAACTTACCAAATGCGTCAAACAAAAGGATCGCCAATCAGTATATGGGAAAAAAGTATAGAAGCACGTGCTTTTCCTCTACTCTTTCAAACTGGCAAAGGAGGAAGGTATGATGATAGACCTATTCAAATATAAGCTTCAGACTACTGCTCATTACGGATGTTTTCTGAAGATCCCAGATTTAGACAAAATGTGGAATACATATTCCACCTACTCTTTGAAAGTGAACTAGCAACTTTATGTTACGGAGTTGCGGACATATTAAAATCAGGATCACACTTTCAAAATATGACAGCTACACAATTATTAGAGAAAGTGCAACAAAAGGATGAGGTTTTACAATCAAATATTACAAATCTATTAGCAAATATGCGTGGTACTAAAGAGTACTGGTTTCGACGTCATGGAGATGTACGTTGTATGATCAGAAACCTTGGCCCACCCACTTGGTTTGTTACATTAAGTTGTGCAGAATATGCATGGGAAGATTTACATGATTTCCTACGCATATCAAATAAAAACAAAACAAACATAGATATTCTAACACCTGGAGAACTTTGTTCTTTGGATCCTGTTAATATTTCAAGATATTTTCACCATCGCTTCATTGCTATGCTACATTTTATTTGTAATAAAACTGTTCCTCCCCTTGGAGAAGTGCAACACTTCTTTTGGAGAAAAGAATACCAAGCAAGAGGAGCACCACATATCCACATGCTTTTATGGATTAAAGATGCTCCTAAATTTGGTCAAGACAGTGATGCCACTGTTTTACAGTTTATTGAAAAATATGTCACTTTTGAAATTCCATCAGAAACCACAAATAGTGATCTTCGTGCACACATTTTACAATTTCAAAGACACAAATGTGGAAAATATTGTCGTCGCAAATACAAAAACAAAGGCAAATACTACACCAAATGCCGATTTGGTTTCCCTAGACCAGTTACAAATACAGGTCAAGTAAACAACCTCATGTCTTCAGTTAGACATACTGTTAAAGGAAAGTCACCTAAAAATACATATTACATAAAAAGAAAAGAAGAAGAAAAATATATCAATGATTATAATGCAATCATTGCCCACTTATGGAATGCACACATAGATGTGCAGTACATTGCAGACAATTCTACTGCAGTTGCACGATATGTCACAGCATACTTAACTAAAGCAGAAAAGACAGAGCTCCAAGACCTCTGGAATGACCTGTCATCAAATAAAACAGTATCTCAGAAATTATACAGCTTGGGCATAAAAATGCTCACCCATAGAAAATGTGGATCTTATGAAGCAGCTGATCGTTTAACTGGTACTTTATTGTATGGTAAATCTGAAAATATAGTATGGCTAATTCTTGGTCCAGCTAAATCTAGAAAAAGATATAGAAACAAGAGCCAAACATGATCCCAATAGCCAAGACATTTTAAAAAAACAATTTATTGGACACATACTACCCAAACAGAAGTAATACTTTGGAAAACATGTGTCTATACCAAATAGCCCAAAACTACACATACAAAAATAATATGAAACCCGATGAAAATGAAACCCGATGAAAAAAAAGGTAAATATAGAGTGACAGACTGTGAAGGCAGCTTAGTTAAACTCACTAAACCAAATTTAATTAATCATATCAAATTGTCATTGAAGACTCCTCAACATAAAGAAGTATATTACATGTCCCTGCTACAACTCTTCAAACCATGGAGAAAAGAAGAACAATTACTAGATAACTATGACTCATATAAGGATGCTTTCAAAGCAAATGAAAGCACTATAACTGATGTAAACTTTACACAGTACAAAACAATGTTGCACAATGAACAGCAACATGAAGAAGAACTCCAAGCTCAACTAGATAAGGATATTCCTGACAGTAGTCAACCTTCTGTAACAGGAAGCCAAGAACCACTGGGAGAACCACTAATAACAAATGAGGCAGAATTAGCTATGATAGAAGTAGAAAACACCATGTGTCAGTATGAAGATAAGGAAGACTTAACTAAACTACAATCAAAACTAAACAATGAGCAAAGTAGCATTTTTCAAGAAGTAACAAAACCAATTGCACATGGTGTAAAACATGAAACTAAAGAATGTTCCTGCCATAATTATAAACCTATACTACTGTGCGTCAGTGATGAAGCTGGTTCTGGCAAAACATTCCTAATCAAAATCATTAGTAAGTTCCTTCAACAATTGACAAACAACAAACTGTCAGCTGTTGTCACTGCCCCCACAGGTTTAGCTGTCTACAACATAGGTGGTGTTACATTACACCGATTACTACTATTACCAGTAGAACACCAGAACAAATTAGACTATTACAAACCTTCTGCAGAAGCTGCAATGGAATGCAATGGAAACAAATGAAAATGCTACTAATAGATGAAGTGAGCATTGTCTTCAACCTGATGTTAGCTTTGATTCACCTCAGATTACAGAAGTACTCAAAACAGATTATGAAGAGCTCTTTGCAGGAAAACACATTATTGTTTTTGGAAATCTGCTTCAATTAACACCAGTAAAAGGTGAACCTATTTTTAAAACATTAGGGCACAAACTCTGCCGTAAAACTGTTGGCAGCATTGGAAATGTCAACCTTTGGCAACATTTCCAATACAGAGAATTAACAGAAAACATGCGCCAATCTGCAGATCTAACTTATGCCAACATTGTAAAAAGTTTGAGAGTTGGTATACTTTCTAAAGAAGCAGAAGCAACATTGAAAACCCGGCACATTAGTGCACTTCATGGCGATAATGCATGTGCTACAGATGTTATGGAACAATTAGCCCACAAAAATGTCAATTGTATGGCCTTAATGCCAACTCTTGTAAGCTATTTCAAATTCAATGAAATCATGCTAAGTAAAGAAATGCAACCAATAATGGAAATTAGCGCCACAGACAAACTAGATGTACATGGTATGACACTACCCATGTGTGACCAAGCCACAACAAGACTAAATAATTTAGAAAAATCAATCTCAAACACAGCAGGCTTAGAAAAGATGTTAAAATTATCCTTAAATTGCACAGTAATGCTTAAACGTAACCTTAACGTGGACCAAGGACTAGTTAATGGAGCACTGGGTACAGTTGTTGGCTTTCAAACAAACCCACGCGACAACAAAATTCAGTTTGTCAATATACTCTTTGACAAACTTTCAGAAGTAAAACGGATAGGACGCTCAAAAGCTAGATTCCTTCTCTTCAAAGATATGTATGTACGCAGAGAACAATTTTCTCTAACTCTTGCATACGCAGTCACGATTCATAAATCACAAGGTCTTACCCTAGACAAAGCAATGATAGATATTGGTAACACAGTCTTTAAGGAAGGCATGAGCTACGTAGCACTATCACGCTTACGTACACTTGACGGTCTATTTCTAATCAACTTTGATGCAAGTAAAGTAAACGCTGATATTCCTTGCATTTTAGAATATAATAGACTTCGCTCACTATACACTCCCCATCTAAACACATATTCTGTTCCACAAAAACTAAAACGTTGTAAAAGAAAACTAAATCAAACAGAAATGCAACAGGACGTCACTGCAAATCCTCCAAAGAGAGTAAAAGAAGCTAATACTTCATCAAGTACCACAAACAAAAAAGAATCAATTAGAGAAAGTAAACCAGGTACTTCTTTAAAGAAGGAAGACAAACTCCAAAAAAAGCAGTTAGATACAGAACTACCTGGAACATTTAAATTCTCAAATATAGTTGGTGTAAGTTGCTATGCAAATGTAGCAATGAATATTCTATTTCAATTACCACCAATTGTTGACAACATTTACTCACACAGTACAGACCCATTGTGTTTGCAAATGTTAGTACTTCACAGAAATGCAGCAAACAATCATGACAACACATATAGTGTTTTTGGAATAAGACGACAATTGGACTACTGTGCTGGAATGGTGAAATTCACTATAAACTCACAGGAAGATCCACAAGAATTTCTAATGTACTTACTACAAGTACTGGAAAACAAAAACATACCTATAAATGAAATCTTTCAGATTTCATACATGTGGAAACATACATGCACTCTCTGCAACAATGTGACACAAGAAGAAATCCCCAATGAACGCTTCATATATATATCAATACCAAATTGTGAATCCATTCCATTTCAGCAACTTGTACAAAATGCAAACCATGGTAGATTATGCTCTACCTGCAATTCAGATAATCGCTCCACGTTAGTAATACAAACACATAGTAAATACGTAATACTAATGCTTCTACGTTACAATGCAGATGGTACCAAAAACAACTGCAAGCTGACTGGATTCACACATGGTCAAATATCACTTGGTAAGAAAACCTTCACAACAATAGGTATAATCTACCACGCAGGAGCCACAACCAATTCAGGGCACTACACTGCATACATAAAAAAGAAATGTGGATGGTTTGAATGTAATGATAGTACCATTACTCTAAAGCAGAGATTACCAGCAACTCTTACAAACGCTTATTTGATGTTCTTAAAACCAAAATTTGATAAATAAACTGTATTTAAACCTTTAAGTAAATTTGTGTTACAAAAATATAAACTGTTAGAATACTCAAAAAGCTATCTAACTGCTCAAAGATTCTACAACAACTAATCAGATAAATGAATACCACTAAATTAGACCAAAAAATACACTCTTACAATACGCCAATTGGTATCTAACTGTCCCAAAATTATAAATGTGTGTTAAAATAATATAAACTGTTAGAATAATCCAAAAGCTATCTAACAGCTCAAAGATTCTACAACAACTAATCAGATGAATGAAAACCACTAAATTAGGCCAAAAAATACACAGTTAGAATACGCCAATTGGTATCTAACTGTCCCAAACTTTAACAATATCCAAATAGGTAAATCAAAACCACTAAAATATATTAAGAAAATAGACAGTTAGAATATGCCAATTGGTATCTAACTGCTCCAAAATTGTATAATATCAAAACAAATTAAGAATCTGTTACTGCTCCAAAAAAAATACAACAAAGCAAAGTATAAAGCATTAGTCAGAAACAACAAGTGAACACTGAAAACAAACAAACAAATAAATTGTAGCATAACAGAAAAAGTTTTTTTTTTTAATCCAACATGGATTTTTTTTTCTCCGACAGACCCAATGATTTTAGCAACAAATACAGAAACTGAGAAAATTGCACAGTACTCTGATTTGTACTCTACTAAATATGAGGGTCGAAAAAAAATAAAAGTATATTGCTTATACAATGTAATAAGTCATTACAAAATACTAATACTAACATGCTATTTTCTTTTATCACAGAAATGAAGAAGAAAAACATGGACTCCCATTACTAGACCAAACAGTAGGTATACAATAATAAGGACAACCACCGCAGCATATCACATCCATAGAGTCAAACATTTCAACTATCATCTATGGGAAACTTTTAATGTCCGCGAACAATGTGAGTGTTCTTAGAACACTTTGAACTTGCCAGCGAACAATACAGACACCGTTTTCAGGACACCCCCTACGAACATTTCAGAACAACGCGATAGTTCTTACAACACTTTCAGCTTAACAACTAACAATAGGCACATCGTCCTAAGGACACCCCCTACGAACATTCCAGGACACCGGGAGTGTTCTTAGAAGCGTCTTCAGAACACCACCATCTTGTTTATTTGCGAACATTTCAGGACACAGCGAGTGTTCTTAGGACACATTCAACTTGACAAAGAACAATGCGGACAGCGTCCTCAGGACACCCCCTACGAACACTACCCGGACACCGGGAGTGTTCTTAGAAGCGTCTTCAGAACACCACCATCTTGTTTATTTGCGAACATTTCAGGACACCGCGAGTGTTCTTAGGACACATTCAACTTGACAAAGAACAATACGGACAGCGTCCTCAGGACACCCCCTACGAACACTCCCCGGACACCGCGAGTGTTCTTAGAAGCATCTTCAGAACACCCCCATTTTGTTTATTTGTGAACATTTCAGGACACCGCAAGTGTTCTTAGGACACATTCAACTTGACAGAGAACAATACGAACAGCGTCCTCAGGACACCCCCTTCGAACACTCCCCGGACACCGCGAGTGTTCTTAGAAGCCTCTTCAGAACACCACCATCTTGTTTATTTGCGAACATTTCAGTACTCCGCGAGTGTTCTTAGGACACATTCAACTTGACAGAGAACAATACGGACAGCGTCCTCAGGACACCCCCTACGAACACTACCCAGACACCGCGAGTGTTCTTAGAAGCGTCTTCAGAACACCCCCATTTTGTTTATTTGCAAACATTTCAGGACACCGCGCGTGTTCTTAGGACACATTCAACTTGACAGAGAACAATACGGACAGCGTCCTCAGGACACCACCTACGAACACTCCCCGGACACCGCGAGTGTTCTTAGAACAGTTTCACTTTGCTTGTGAACAAAACGGACACATATTGACTCCTTAGAACACCCCCTAGTCAGTTTATTTAGAACATTTCAGAACACCCGTGATGACCGCAAACAAATCGAACACAAAAAGAACATCTAACACATAAAAAACACAACTTTCATCCTATCTCACACACTCCCACCCTCCCCAAACACTCCTACACACCAATACACTCTACAAAATACACAATTTGCACAAAGTTTCACCGCGCTGTCTGGGGACGTCCGCGAATCCAATATGGCGGGCGCTACCGAAAAATCTTACGTGCTTCACGCTTCACGCCGTCAAATCAGCGAACACTTTGCATGTCCGCGAACATCACGCAAGACGATTGGCCAATCAGGACACTTTCTGCGGAGCGAACAGGGAAGTGTATCCGCAAACCGAACACAGATATCACTAATTTTTTTGACCTACTTTTTGGTCATTTTAAAAAAAACTACTGGACAAATTTTCACCAAATCTGCAAAAGCATGCTTCCGGGACCAAGCCGCTGCTCCTGGTCCAAATTTGGTGGAAATCCGTCCAGCTGTTTGGGCTGTATGAGCGAGCAAAATTTTTTTCCCATTCACTCTATGGAGAGTGAGTATAATGTATACAAATATGAGCATATAGAGGAAGGTAGAGTAATAAAAATAAAACTATGACAAAGTGCTGATAACCATAATGATTATCTTCATGCACAGAAAGGATTGCTCTCTTTCAAGCCTGTATCTTCCGCTATGTACATGTTTCATATGATGTGACAGGACCCCAAGTCTACAAATATAGTACCTTTTCAATTTTTACTTCCTGACTGTTACTGAAGAAAACTATGTGACTTCAATATGTCAGTAAAGGATAAAAAGGGAGAGCCAGCCATGTGATGTCATCAGTTATGTCATCAATGACATTTATGATGTCATCTTTGATGTCCTGGGTGTTAGTTTTAGCAGTGCATGGTGGCGCGAGTTATGTTTGCTTATGTTACCATAACTGGCGAATTTCAAGGGTTTTTCGGTTTTACTTGGAACCATAACGTCCCTTTAACAAAGTTTTTTCACTGAATTTCATAGGTTTTTAGTAGCACAACTTAACCATAATATCCCTGACATGTAACATAGAACATACTAACCCCCTCGTAGTGATTTTCATGTCCGCGGACTACCGCCATGTCCGCGGACACATGGAAAATCTGAGCGTGGTGAATGTAAATTTAAATAGTGTGCCCCATTTCCCCTTTGAAGTTGGCTCTGAAAAGAGCCGTTTTTTTTTTACAGATGCTTGACAGACACCTGTTATTTTATATTTTTTTTCTTATTTTTTTTTCTTACTTTACTCCTAAATTCTTCACATAACCTTCTCCAAAGCAACCCTTAGATTCCAAAATAGAAAGGCATTTCCGGTAAAAGATAAAGAAATGCCATCTTCTTTAAAATTAACAGCATTACTGGCATCAATATTCTCATTGTTACAGAAGAACATACCAGCTCTAAGCATGAAGGCACACATGCCTCGGTTGATGACACACCTACCCACCTACCAATGTTTTGCTGAGGACAAAAAACTGAACTATTGTCCCATATTGTCCTAGGTAGTAATCCAGATTAAATTACTTTCGCATTTGGAAGGATCTTCATTACGGCTTGAACCAAGCGTTCCAAATCAGCCAACAAAGTAGGGGCACTGACGTTGCCCAAATGGAAAGCACCATAGTGCAAAACTACCACATGCGGACTGTTCATCGTGGCCATATCCGCACAAACTTGTACAATTCCCTGTACATTGCAATCAGGCACAGTGCTCCACACCACCTCCACTCCTTTCACATCAAAGTTCTTTGCAACATGCCTAAACCATGCACAAACATATTTCCGAGCACCAACACCCTGACTTTCTCCACTTCTGCCATCTTCACCACACACAGTCTCTTTCAACACAAATCCACAACCTCGACATCTGATTGGCTGATCCGTACAGTCTTCTTTCCATGTTGGATTTCCTGGAAAAACCCGGATTTACCACTCCCTGTCCACGAACAGCCGCGGTGTCCGCGGACGGCGTCCACTTTATTCTCTGTACCATTCCCTCATTGCATACAGCTAAGCAATCACACAATACGAATAATGTCCTCAGAACACCCCCATTTTGTGAATTTTCGAACATTTCAGGACAATTATCATTTCATTATTCAACATATTAACATTACAAATATTATACTTTTATCTTGTACTCTGCACACAATGCTATCTTTCTCCATTAGTAGCTCAGTATACTACATAGAATCCCATAATACAATGCTATTTATTGATATAAATGCATCGTTCAAAGCACTAATAACGGTATGATGTTTATTGCAATATCCTTGACACTTTTTTCGGAACATTATAATAAAAATCCCTAGTACACAAATTCCATGAAAAGTACATACACATGTGATGTCATCAGTGATTTCATCAATGACATTTGCGATGTCATCTTTGATGTCCTGGGTGTTAGTCTTAGCAGTGCATGGTGTTGGCGCAAGTTATTTTTCATAGCTTACCATAACTTGCTATTTTCAGGGGTCTTTCGGCTGTACTTAGAACCATAACGTCCTTTAAACAAACTTTTTTTAATATCACGCAAACAATATACAAACATGGCGTGCAAAAACCAACTTCTACAGATGGCTTTACACAGAATGTTGCAAAGTAAGAATTTATGCTCGTTCACAGTGAAGGTCAGCTGCTTCCATTTTTTTCTCGGGCCCCGGAGAGGTTCACGAAGCAGACTATAAGGTTGTAATGTGTATTGACCGTGAGATTGTGATGAAAGACTTCTCTTGAAGGAGTGTTGCTAAAACGTAAGAGAAGATAAAGATGAAATTTCTGAAACGAAACCACTTTTACATATTATATCACTATGCGAAAGATCGTTGGCACACGCGGAGTCGTATTTTGGGACTGCACCACTCGTAGACAATGCAAATTGCAATTGTACTGTAAGCAACCCTTTAGATGACTTTATACCAAATATAATTACAATAGCGTAGCATTAAAGACCGCTGAAGTTGAACTTGTTCGTTGAAAGTGGCATAATGTTTTCTACCGTGCACTATCACCGCCGAATTGATCCCCTGTCGTT
Organism: Ambystoma mexicanum; assembly: GCF_040938575.1. Taxonomy (NCBI): domain Eukaryota; kingdom Metazoa; phylum Chordata; class Amphibia; order Caudata; family Ambystomatidae; genus Ambystoma; species Ambystoma mexicanum. The sequence goes on along the minus strand of NC_090937.1, from coordinate 789,676,127 downwards.
TAGAGGGCTCTGAAAAAGGCAGACGACACAGAGTGGGTTAATATAAATAATTTAACCGGTCTATAGGCGGTCAAGCGCTCTACTCGCTGTGCCACTTCACTGTAGCCTGTCAAGTGGCACAGCGAGTACAGCGCTCGCTTTGACATCCGTGCACAGCTTGCTAACGCAAGTTCGAATCCCGGCAAGGTGAAACTCAGCCTTTCATCCTTCCGTGGTTGATAAATGAGCACCACACACCATGGTTAATAATAAGCACCGCTTACGTACCTCACAGTTCTTAGCACTATATGAATAGGAAAATATTATTATTTTATTATTAACATACTCTGTTGCACTATCTTCGATAGCAAATAGTTTCACGCCCTAATAAATAAAATGATGATTTTTAACGAAGATCGGCTGGTGAGACTAATTTATGTTTTTTAAAACAGGTACGTGGCCCCATTTTGTCTATGTCACGATTTACAGACTCCAGCGGATGGGGTCTTCAACTGCCAGGTGCAAGTCCAAATATGCAACTTCATGACCCTCACCATTTTATGGGACAATCGCCAAGGACCAATATGCCCTTACGCAGTACTAGCGGCTACAAACAATATACCAAACAATAGGGTGGTCTAATGGCTCGTTGTTGGAGCAACCTTCCGATTATCAGAGCGACCATTTACTGCTTTTATCATAAACAAACAGCCTATCTACCGCAAAGGAACAACGCATGGCTCCAAATAAACTTTTGCTGATCGACAGCAGAGACAATAGCAAATCGCTGAATATTCACTAAACATTTCATGTGAAATAAATGTACTTTACCAAATGTACAATCCTGCTTTTTACTTTTAAACCACAGTTTCATATTCCGAATTGTGGCGCACTGAGTTGTAAGCTGATCTAACACTCTCTGTACCGCAAAGGAACATCGCGTGTCTCAACATGAACTTTTGCGGATCGACAACAAAGACAAATGCAAATTGCTGAATATTCTGTAAACATTTGATGTCAAATAAATGTACTTTACAACATTTACAATCTTGCTCTTTGCTTTTAAATCACAGTTTCATATTCCGAATTGTGGCGCGCTGTGTTGTGACATAATGTGTGTTGTCTTCCGGGTTCTGTGTAAAGTCGCGTAGTACTGGAGACGTTTCATTACGCACCCTGTAACGTCACGGAGAAAGGCAGAGAATATGAATGCTTTGATAATATCAGGCTTAGGGGCGGGAGATATGAGTTAGTGTCGCAAAAGCAAGTCAGCCAGGTCAATAGCGCCAGTCATAGGATTATCACATAATGTCGACGGACACCAGCCGGATTTATCGTTTCTTTAGTGGACAAAAAGTCGGTTGACGCCCCTAGGAAATTGTACTATTAGCGAACAAAAGGATTGCTCTTAAAACACTTTCACCCTGACAACGAACAATACAAACAACGTTCTCAGAACACCCCCATTTTGTGTGACTGCAACCATTTCCGGACACTGCGAGTGTTCTTAGAACACATTCAACTAGACAGATTACAATACGGACAGCGTCCTGAGGACACCCCCAGTTAGTGTATTTACCAACAATTAAGTACACCGCGAGTGTTCACAGCTCATTTTTACCTTCCTTGCGAACAAAAATGACACATACTCCATCCTCTAAACCATAGCTCTCAACTCACACGTTTTTGGCGGGTGTCACACGCCTTGTAAAGGGCAGACTCGCCCGCCAAGCCTCCTGCACGCCCATTCATTCCAATGGGCGTCTCACCCGCTAAAAACAAAATCGGGTGATTTCACCCACCTGTAAAACAAAAATGGTTGAGAGCTATGTCTAAACACCCCACCATTTAGTTTATTTACAAAATGTCAGAACAGCCGTGTTCTCCGCGGACAAATCGAACGCAACAAAAAGGTCTAGCACATAAAGAAACAAAACATTGAACCTATCTCATACTCCCCAACCCTCCCCAAACACTCTTACACACCAACACATGGCACTAAATACAATTTTTTACCACGTTTCACTGCGCTGTACGCGGTCGACTGCGAATACAAGATGGCGGGCGCCACAGAAAATCTGACGCGCTCCACGCCCCTCGCCGTCCAATCAGCGAACACGTCGCATGACCGCGGACATGACGCAAGCCCATGGGCCAATCGGGGTGCTGTCCGCAGAGCGAACAGGGAAGTCCGTCCGCGAAGCGAACGCAGATATCACTAATTTTTTTGCCTTGCATTTTGGTCATTTTTTAAAAAACTACTGGACAGATTTACACCAAGTTTACAAAAGCACGCTTTTGGGACCAGGCCGTCGCTCCTGCTGCAAATTTGGTGGAAATCCGTCCAGCGGTTAGGGCTGTAGCTGTGCGCAAAGTTTTTTCCCATTCAGTCTATGGGAAAAAAAAAAGTTTTGGGACCCACCCTATAACTTTTCCCCTCCTGGACGAATCCTCACCAAACTTTGCAAAAAAATTCAGTGACCCAACTACTTTTTTTGCAAAGCTTGGTGAGGGAAGTTATAAGCCGCCCAAAAAGTGCTCTTCCTATGGAAACAGCAACTTAACTATAACTACATGGCCACTACTGTGGCCATGTAATATATATATATATACATTGGAGGGTATTGTGTTGGTTCAATTTGATTAGAACCACTGCAGTTAGTGGTCTTCTAATTTGACTTTATTTTGTTTTCTTTTATCTTTTTAATGTGGAGGATCCCTCATATTACACACACACACACACACACACACACACACACACACACACACACGAAAACAGGACTGAACAGGAATATCCTAAATGGAATTGGGAGTGTTACAATGTACAGCCTCACAGGTGTCTGTTTTAGCCTTTTACACTGATTCCTATTTCTTTTCTAATGTAAGCTTGTGATCAACCACATTTTGAACGCTTTTAAACATCCTTGATGCATGACTTGATCTCAAAATATCATGACCTAATGATGTACCAAAAATTAACTTGGATTAGTCTGTTTGTAATTATTCATAATACTCACCCACAAAACTGAACTGTTACTTGTTGCTTAAACAGCCAGTCTTGGGAAGGGCAACCCCCAAGTGCTTGCTGCATTGAAACGTGGAACCTACAACTTGTTCATTGAGGTGAGTCTCAGGGAAAGAGAACACTGGGGTTTCACAATCCTACTGTGGAGACCTGTGTGGAACCTCCAGGGTAACTAACATGTGTCAACTTGCAGTACCGATTTAGCAACTAACTATTCCAAGCCTAATAGGATAAGCCTATGTCTACTAGCCAATAACCTTCTTTTGCAAATTTGAAACGCTTTTCAGCAATGTAGAAAGATAGTGTGTTATCACAGTAATACATATTTATGTAGAAGGCGCAGGAGGGTTGTGTTTAAGTTTAGTTGTGGAAAGATGTCCAAAAGCAGCCAATGACCACAGGGAACAAAATGCAAACACAAGAAAAGACTACATAATTCCAATATGAGAAAAACTTTGGTAGCAGAAAAATACTACAGGTCACAAAACCATGTGGCTATTTTTAAGTAAATTAACAATGAACATTTACACATCAGTCAAAGTTTTAAAACAATGTTGTGCATGGCTCATGTTGGCTACCTGAACTGGGAGCTCCCCAGCCCTGGAACTTTAGCATGACAAACGCTTTGACCAGAGGGTGAACATTGATAATTGACTGGTGATTTCCTTGTCGGAACCACTGGGCTACCATTTGGTACCGCTGATGAGCGATTTGCCCGAGTGACGGCTCCTGCCTGGGGTGTGCTGCTGAGGTGGAGAATGGCGCAACAGGTGGCCCATGGCAGATGGCAAGACGTGTGTACTGCAATGCCTCCTTGGTGGGGAGTTGCCATGCTGACTAGTGTGGCAGCCCCCATCCCACTCCAAGGAGACAGAGGAGAATGGGTGCTGTCTGAGTGTGTGTTGCTCCCTGGATACCCGTGCGCTGCTGGAGTGGAGAGCATTGGGCATCGGAGACTGATCAGTGCATGGACCAGAGGAGGAGTGAATCCTGTGCCAGAGTGGACTGCGGGAGCAATGATATCTGCTGCTAGGTGGCCGAGGGACTGGTATTAATGCGAGCAGGGATTGATCCCCAGAGTGTGTTTCGCTCCTGAGGTAAACCGAGGGAAATCATACTACTGGTGCTAATTGATCTGCAGGCACAGCCGAGATAACTGTATTGTACTGGCCCATACTCACTGCCATTTCATGATTGCCCACAGATCTGCACAGGACTCCACGCTTTTGCCAACACATCACTAACGCCGCCTTTATGCGACCTGGCAGCGGACTGTGCAGGGGACTTGAAACACCCTGGACGGTGCTGCCTGGTGGTTTCTCACCGGTGAGGCCAGTAATCAATCTGCAAGCGTGCACAGGTTGCAGGGTTTGGTGGTGCACATTAACTATTGGTGGCGGAACACTGTATAAAACCCATGGCGATCTGCAAATCCAATAGCTGGATACGTGTTGCCTCAGATGGTGAAACAGGCTTGGTGTACGATCCTTGTATATTGTGAATCGGCAAAAAAGTGGGCATCATGCGTGCCTCAACACAAGCAAGCGCTGAGGCACTGTGTCTCAGCCTCCAAGCCAGCTAAGGGGCTCCTGTGGTTGGCCACAATATGATGAAAGGCACAGGCAGAAAGCTGAGTTCTATAAATATGTTCACCAAAGTCACACCCAAACACATTGAGAAGACAGGAGGTACCACTGGGGAAGAATTGGAGCAGGATGAACCCAGCAACCTGAACCACATGATGGAGTGCATGGAGTGCATGAGAGAGGGGTACTCTGCCATTCACACCAAGCTGGATGACATGAGTGGCACCATAAACTCTATTAAGGAGAAAACAAACCTCTGTATCACGCAAGCAGAGAAAAGGGTGGGAACAGCAGAAGACGAGATCATTGCATTGAAAGCGGATGTCACCTCACTTTCAAAACAGGTACTAACCATTGGAAATTACCGTTTGGATTCCCCTCTAGACGTAACAACCTGCAGATCATTGGGGTTCCATAGGACAACCACAATGGTTCCATGGAGGACTTTGTGGAGCAGACCCGCCTGACCTTGCTAGAGGCACCTAAGCTGTACCCTCAGTTTGCAATCAAAAGTGCTCACCATGGTCTGGCCCCCCTAAATCCAAACTAGGTACGCCGTAAGGCCCCATAAAAGCCTGTCTACTCAACAACCAAGACAGGAACAAGGCCTGAAGAATTCTATGTTATACCCAGCCAAACTGCAGATTGAATACAAAGACAAAGTATATGTGTTTTACCCTGCCAGAGGAGGCTATGAAATTTCTAGATTAGGGCTCAAGTTGTTGAGTCCGATTGATAATATCCTGCGGCCAGGGAGCGACCTCCATGTCCGTACTCGCCGTTCCTCAGGTGACATGGAATATGGTTTAGTGTTAAATGTATCTATTGTTAGGGGGGCTATGCATCGTCAATATGTTGGTTTATTGACACTAACGTATCATTCAACACTATGGTAATCGCTAATATTACGCCCTGAAATATTTTATTTTTTTTTTCAATATCCTGTGTTGTGCTGAAGCCCGGGCGGTTGCCTGTGTACAGCACCCCATGTGAAGATGCAGGCTCTATTGGGTTGGAAGAAATGGGAAATTCATTCCTCATATAGGGACTGGGGCTCGGGGGGTGGATTTTTGGGGTTTAATTTACAAAATGCACTTGACATGGATGCTTTAAATATTTGTATTTAAATATTTTTGGACAAACTGTTTAGCAGTGTGCACACTGGGATGCTCCTTACTGATCCTGATCAGAAATGGGATAAGCGTTGCTGGCCAACGGGATGTGGCATATAAAATTCATTGTATATGTTTGGATGTGCAAGGACTGGGGACTCCAGTTAAAATGTGGAAACTGCAACTATATGTGGAGCGACAAATATTGTTCATGCAGGAAAAACATGCATTGAATGCAGGTTGTGATGGGTTTGCCAAAAGCTGGGGCATGCAATGGTTCTGCACTGCATATTCTACTCGGAGCAGAGGGGTGATGACAATAATCCACAAATCGGCACAATATGTGCACAAAAAAGCACAAGTAGACCTTCTAGGGTAATATGTGCTACTTTATCGGACATTGGTTGGCAGGGAAGTGGTGTTAATGAACGTCTATGGCTCAAATGTGGATGACCCGGAGTTTCATGCTGACATAGTGGGCTTGCTGGCGGAATATCCCCTGATGCCTGTCCTTTGGGTGGGTGATTTTAATACATTTCTAGATACGGGCAACTTACAAGGGCAGCCCGGATGATGTGAAAGCCTGGAGATTGCTTAAACCGACTCCACACACATATTCCGTCTATTCATCGGTACACAACTCCCACTCTCGCATAGATATGTGGCTGATATCTGAATTTCTGGTGGGAGTGTTATGTGAAGCTGACATACTGCCTAGAACCTTCTCCGGCCATTCCCCAATCACGTTGATGTTGGAATTGGGAGACGCTCCTGGCTCTAGGCCAATGTGGAGATTTAAATCCCAAGCTTTACTAGATTCGGTTTTCTGTGCAGGCCCGGAGAGCCACATCAAATTGCATTTTTAGAAGAATACTGGCTCAGTAAACTTGTGTACCATATAGTGGGAAGCTTTTAAAGCATACATTCATGGTATTGCTATGCCCATAGAACTGGGGAGTCTAAAAACAATACGACTGGAAATTAGAGCCAGTGAGTTTGCACTGTGCCGATTTGAGCAAGTATTCGCTACATCGTCCCAGCCATCTGTTCTGGGTGACATTAAAGTAGAATTGGACAACTTCAGGGTGCATGCTGACAGGGAATTTAAATTCTTCGAGACCCGCAGGGCAGCTCAGAGATACGGAGAAGGGGAGCACCTGGGCAGGCTTCTAGCCAGGGTTGTCAGACAGGAGGGGGGCAGCCATCACATTCCGTACGCGCAGAGCGACTGTGGCAAACTGGTGCTCTCCGTGCCCAGAGTCAATCATGTATTACACACTTTTTAGGCCAAGCTGCATGCAGAGGATGATGTCTGGCCACCCTCGGACATAGAGATATTTCTACACAGGCTCCCTCTAACTGAACTATCAAACAAGGCTAGAGAAGCACTGGGGGGGGGGCGCCTATTTAATGTCCTTGCTCAAATAGACCCTGATGTGCCTGCGGTAGCGACGGCACTTGATAGCCAAAAGGTCTTCGATTCAGTGTCATGGCGGTTTATGTGTGCGGCACCTCGTAAGTGCAAATTTGGACCGAGATTTCTATCATGGATTCAATTGCTATATATGTCCCCATCGGTGAGAGTTAAAACAAATGGGCTACTTTCATCCCCCATTACAATTGCAAGGGGAAATCGGCAGGGGTGCCCCCTGTTGCCCCTGCTATTCGCCACAGTAATTGAGCCGTTAGCAGACTTGATCCATCAAAGAAATATTCATAGGTGAATAAGGGGAAGCTGAGATTATATCACTATATGCTGATGACGCAATAATATATGTGTGGAATCCCCAATCTCACTTGGCCCCGATTATGTATGGGGTGCTGACCTTTGGTGAAATATCGGGTCTCTGTGTTAATTGCACCAAATCTGAACTCTTTCACAGATGCAACAATTGAACCACACGAATTGTTGTGGTTTACATGGTCGGCCACGGAGATGACATATTTGGGCGTGGTGGTGGCTCAGTGTGCTTCTGTACTGATGGAGCAGAATTATGATGCGTACATGTTGCTGCTTACGGAAGAAGCTACGAAGATGGACAAGACTGCCTCTTACTCTGGCAGGAAAGGTGGCACTATTCAAAATGATTGTCCTCCCGAAACTTTTAAATATACCGCTGTGGACAGGGGAGGGTTTTTCCAGGAGCTAAGTGCAGTGATTGATGCTTTTATGTGGCATGCAGGGGCTGGTCATCTCAAGTGAAACACTCTGTCCAGACCATACTCACAGGGGGCACTTGCAGCCCCAGATTTCAAAATACAGAGTGACTGGGCAAGGGACCTAAACTTAAATATTACAGATAAAATCTGGGAGGATATGTGTTTAAAGTCTAATAGAGTGTCTATTAGCTCTAGATTGCAATTTATACAATGTAAGGTGCTGCATAGGTATTACTATACTCCTGCCAGACTACACTTGTCCTCACAGGTGAACTCTGCATTCTGCCCTAGATGTCGTTCAGGGGATCAAGCTATTTCCATATGATGTGGGACTGTCAGGGAGAATTTTTATTTCTGTCCTAATTCCTCCCACCTTAGAGACCCCCAGCTATTTTGCTGGACTTAGGACTTTTTTTTTAAATTTTAACTATTGAGTGAGTGGGACCTTTTTCTCCCTCTCTCATGTGTTCTTCCCTGTTTTTGGAGCCTGACATACTCCATAGGCATCTGCTTTTTGTATAGTGATTCACAGTACCTTCAGTGCAGTGTCACTGTGTTAAGCGGCTTCACTTCAACACTACAGCTAAGTCAATGCCTAGTCTGGGATGCTGAGGGAAACCCTTATTGATATATTTTTAGGTCCAGTTCATGTACTCTGGATGACAACCCTTATATAACACCCCTCTCTTAGAATCCCCCTGACCCCACTGAGCCAAGAAGTAGGTCTGTTTTGCAAATTTAAAAGGTTTATTTGAGAATTATAACAATATCTATCTATCACACTTTTATAATAAATTAATATTGGATATCACACTTAAAATATGACAGTGATCAACAATGGATAATGTTCTACTGGTAAACTGATTTGGGTACTTAGAAGTAAAATAGAGGATGAGGTAGCTGAAATGCTTTATGGTTTCAAGGAAAGGTGGAATAAATGCAGTACAGAAAATAAACCGATATGGTTTCACAAGAGATAATATGTTCACTTTTCCCCTGGTGGCAATTCTTAACCTAGCATATGGAAACACGGAAAATGGCTGGCTTTGCCACCGGATCTTCCTTCATGTCAGAATATTACAAAGGATGTGTGGCTGGCTTCCTTGTTCAGGCCCCTTAAAAGAAAAAAGAAGGAAAATAAGAACAGGAGTGCCACAAGCCTAACACTTTCAGCACTGACCCTAAATAAGAAAGAATAGGAATACCAAATAATGTGTCTTTCTGGAATTCTATACAATAATTGCTTGACTCATTAAAGGTTTATTTCAGGCACACTTCAGGGGGTGAGTCACTGATTTAGTCTGTTCTTAAACGCCTCAATTCAGCTTTTCATCCTTCTGAGGTCGATAAATGAGTACCAACACGGGTTGGGTGATATTGGGTGTATATTTTTACTATATAAAGTGCTTAAACGTAAGAGCTATATAATAACACATCATTATCATTTGGTCATGGACGTCTGATTCTATTTACAGTTATTTGGTAATATGGGCCTATACACACTGATTTTAACGATACATATGGCAATCCATTCTTGTATGAAATGTATACATCACATTGTAGTGATATCCTAATCATATTTTTCATAGTATACAATGCTATGTGATGCCAGTTCCTGTTTTGTCAACGGGTGAAAGGTTGCGTTACATCGGTTCATGCGATATCACTTTGAGGTGGGGCCAAATGATATCACTTCCTGTGATGTCATCACGGGTCAAGGGTCGTGTGATGTCAATTCCGCTACCCCTGGCATTTTGGTGAAATGACGTCCCTGTTCAGGATTGAGTGGGATGATTTTAGCTCGGGCCTTCGTCTCTAACCAACAGTAGATGTAGTATAGGGAACAAGAAAAGCAGTTGTGTGATTGTCATACATGCGTTGCAAACGAGGCATGCTCTTAAAGACACCCTTCATCGACCTGCTTGTCATTTCAGTGGTCTCATTCCCTTTTGGTCCACCTGAAAGACAAATACACGCGTGTCCTTAACATCACTGTATCCAACTCTTTTGTATCAATGCAGATCCACCTATTCACCACTTAAATCAAATTCAGATACTCACACACCCGGAATTGTATTACTCAACTGTGATATATTCGTCCAAATAAAATTCCATAGGTTCCCTTGTTTTAATTGGGATGCATAATCAAGGGAGATTTAGCAGGGGTGTCAGGTCTGAATGCTGGGCGTGGCCTAAATAGTGATGGGTGTGGCTTGCAGGTGGCGCTCCCTGATCCAAACAATACACCATCAGACCCTTCAAACATGTACTTGCAGTCACTCTGCTTGGTCTCATATTGTTTGGAGCACCCAGGCTGCATATTGTAAATTAATTTCTCTGGGATTTGCAAATGTATCACTCTATCCCGCAGAAGTTAAACAATATAAACTGTGTAAATAACCCTAATTCCCCAAATAAACAACCGATGAGAAAGGAGTGGGGCACCAACAGCACCAATATAGTTTCCTGGCATATTGCATGAAATTAAAGTGAATGTTAATGACCACAGAAGTTTATATATTAACTATCTCTGTGCTAGTGACTGAAGCATGAAACCCTTGTGAGCTTGCAATGCTCACGGTGTTCCTTGTGATTCCTGCTAATTTAATGTGTAGCAGCACTCACTTAAACAGTGAAACGTCCACAAATCAGAAGTCATAAAAAGTATACTTATTTGGAGAGACTTGCATTATAGATGTAAAGCTTGGGCTGTTTTACTTGGATGCAGTGTGTGTGCACAGGATTCCAGCAGTACACCTTTCGGAAGCTGTCGGGCCCACTGCCCACTTAAAGCCCTGCTTGTTTCCTCTTGCTTTCCTAAATGTCTCCTGGCATTTATGTGGCAATAAGACCCGAGGCGGCGGGCCAATACCGCCCCAGGTAATACCCCCAGGGCCGTAGTTACAGGCCAGAGCGTAGCGAGGGCCTTAACGAAGCACCGGGGGCATTACCGCAGGCAGTATTGGCCCGCCGCCGAGGGTCTTATTGCCATTAGCACCCCGGCCCATTAGACCGGGGTGCTAATGGCATTTTCTTTTCTGTTTCGCTTGTTTCGAAACAGAAAAAAAATGGGGAAAAAAAATGAAATAAAATGGCCACCGGGAAAGGGAAAACTTAGTCCATTTTCCCTTTCCATGGCAGCCATTGGCAGGGGACGCGCTGGGAACACAAGTGTTCCCAGCGCGTTCGCTCCCAAGACCAGAAGAAAAAAGAAGGTAAGTGGGATTGGGAGGGCAGAAGGGAGGGGGACGGGGAAGGAAAAAAATAAAAAAATAAAAAATAAAAAAAAGTACTGCGGTCTCCAGTGGGGGACGATGGAAGCCTCCAGCCATGTGGAGGCTTGGAGCGGGGATGGCCCCGCTCCGAGTCTCCACATGGCTGCAGGTTTCCATCGTCCCCTGCTGGAGATCGCAGGATAGAAAGTAAGTCGGGTGAGTTGGGGGGTGGAAGGAGGGAGGGAAAAAAAACAAATTCTTACCTGAGTCCCCGGCGGAGGACGAAGGAAGCCTCCAGCCATGGGGAGGCTCGGAGCGGCGATTGCCCCGTTTAGAGCCTCCTTATTGGCTGAGGGGCTGCCACGCCCCTCGCCGGGAACAGAGTAGCCGGCACGTACAGCGTAAAAGGGAATACCGTGTGGTATGGCTCGCAAATGAGCCAATCACCACGCAGTATTCCCGTTGCGCCGCGCGTGCCGGGTGCTAATGCTGAATATAGGCGAGCCATTACATTGTTGGCTGTTACCAAAGAATCTCATTAGAACAACAGGGAGCACTATTCAGAGCGTGACGGAATGGTGAAAATTAATTGGATGTTTGACAAACCGCGTTCTAATCATGAGGCAGATGGCAAGGCAAAACAGAGAACCTAAGTGTACAATAAATGTACCTGCTTGTTTTTTTTCTGTCTTATTTCTTCCAAAATATTTTACTTGTTTGCATCGCTTTCTGTTCTCCCTCCGTGAATATAGAGTGATAGTGATTGAACCAGGGGTGGCATTAGGTTAATGCCAAACCAATCAGCTGACAAGAATTCAAGTATTCATTTTCATTCTCTCTCTCTCTCTCTCTCTCTCTCTCTCTCTCTCTCTCTCTCTCTCTCTCTCTCTCTCTCTCTCTTTCCCTCTCTCTCTCTTTTTATTTTCTCTCCCTCTCTCTCTCTCTCTCTCTCTAGCTCTCTTTTTATTTTCTCTCGCTCTCTATCTCTCTCTCTCTTTTTCTCTCTCTCTCTCTCTCATTCTCTCTTATTCTCTTTCTTTCTTTCTTTCTCTCTCGCCCTCTTTCTCTCCCTCTCTCTCGCTCTCTCTTTCTCTCTCGCTCTCTCTCTTTCTCTCGCTGTCTCTTTCTCTCTCGTTCTCGCTCTCTCTCTCTTTCTCACTCCCTCTCTCTTTCTCTCTCTTTCTCTATTTCTCTCTTATTCTCTTTATTTCGTTCTCTCTTCCTCTCTCTCTCTCTCCCTCTCTCGCTCTCTCTCTGTCCCTCTCTCTTTCTCTCTCGCTCTCTTTTTCTCTCGCGCTCTCTCTGTCTGTATCTCTCTCTTTCTCACCCTCTTTCTCTCTCGCTCGCTCTCTCTCTCGCTCTACCTCTCTCTCTCTCTCCCTCTCTCTCGCTCTCTCTTTCTCTCTCGCTCGCTCTTTGTCTCTTTCTCTCTCGCTCTCTCTCTGTCCCTCTCTCTTTCTCTCACGCTCTCTTTTTCTCTCGCGCTCTCTCTGTCTGTATCTCTCTCTTTCTCACCCTCTTTCTCACTCGCTCGCTCTCTCTTTCTCTCTCTCGCTCTCTCTCTCTCGTTTTCACTCTCTCTCAATCTCTCTTTCCGTCTCTCACCTTTGCTCTGTCGCTTTCCGTAACCTTCATTAATGTTATTTTATGACAAACTGGCAAATACCTGAACGCATTGAGCATTTGGCCTTTTGCGCTTAGAAAATTGCCCGAAGCCCTCCATGACTTCCATTGCCTATGGCAGCTCGATTAGACACTTGTAAAAGGACGGGTCCTGCCCACGGGCCTCTGAGCAGGAACGATGATAAAGTGCAGGGCATTGTAGACATTAATGGCTTCTTGTGCAAACGCATCTGTATAAACAGGTGCCATTCGCGCCTGGGAATAAAGGAGTACGTGTCACGCTTGAGAACAGATGTGTCTGGACAAAAGCCGGGTGCTGCTTGTGCAAACAACGTTACAAATGTCATTCCAGTAAAGCATGGCTTCAACTAAGAGCTAAGGAGCGTGCTGTCAAATGCTGGAAAATAATCGAGATGCCAGTAAAGGTAGCAATTAAAGGGAGCATATTGACACTGAAGGAGCACACTGCATCAACCAACCACAGTGTAGTTTAAGAAAAAGCTAATTGAAGTGATTTAACACGCTTGTTTCGCCATCAAATATATTGGGGCAAATGTAAACACTATATTCCGTCATAATGCACGTGCAAGTTACAGAATAGCTATCATGTGTGCTGGTGTGATTCAGAATGTCCAAATCCAACAGTTTGGGCTTTTGCGCAGTAATGTGGTAGGCATTTTACGAGCATTCTCACAATGGTACAACTGCATTAGTAACCATGGCATATTATGGCAGTGTCTGACACATGCCTAGCTAATGCTTATACAAGAACTAAAACACTTGGCTTTAGCTTTGTTAATATGTGCATTTAGCGTGAGTGAAAAGTAAGAAAAGATGCAAGGATACCAATGTTGTTTGTAAATCAAGTAAATAAAGGCACATTTGGTTAAGATGTTTGTATTACACCTGCAGCACATTTGACGCTGTATTTACACCATTACCTTTAAGAAGATTAGAAATAACACTGCATGCCAGTGAAAAAAATAAAAGTAACTCGACAGGGAGGGAAGGTAGAGGGCGGGAATGGTGATAGTGACTAGATTGGTCATGTGGCGTTTGATGGGTCAATAGGTGGCTAAAAAGCCAGACAACACCCACAAGCCATGTGTCCCTCATGAAATACGAACTATACGCAATCTTAACTTCCCATGCCACACGTTTTAGCTTGTAGGCAGTGCTTACAGCACCACATAATAGCCAAAACTAAAAAGGTCAATTTGCACTGTGAGTAAACAAAAGTAAATGAGTATACCCTGTGTGCCAAGGCATGGTATATGTTAAGTTTTTGATAGGGTAGAAGTTCAATCTAAACAACACTGCCCACCTAGCATATTGAGTGGGGTCCATTTGAATATATGATTGGCAACACGATTTGCTACTTTTGTTGCAAAATTCCCAAAATGGTGCCAAAATACCATCTAGAAATGTTTTGTAGTGCTTCATAGTATCCAGCATTTCTTCAGGAATAATTCCACTTCACATGCAACACACCTGATTGAGCTGTCAGTAAGATTCATTCCCTGAATACAAGCACTAGCACACATCCTTTCTCCAGTCATAGATTCGTTGTAATAATTGCGCACCTCTTTACAAACAATTCTAGCAGGCAGTTTATAAGTTCACCGTTTTGGAGAGGGATTGGGGCATACGAGCCTAACCTAACAATTTTGAATTGCCATACACATGTGCATTGTTTGTACAAATGTTACTTAAATATTCTCCCGTTTGCCTATCGAACTGCCAAATGTCACTCTGAAATTTCCGAATAGTACCGGTTATGTAAACATGTGTGGCAATCAGATATCCATTTTATCCTTATTTGCCCGTGTTTTGTCCATAGTAGATCGAGATGGATTCTATCGATTTTAAGAAAGGAAGGCATTAGGCAAACTGAAATGGCAATTTGATTTTTGAAATATGTTGATACTAGTTTGATATTGTTATGCATTGTACATTTTTAGATAGTGTATGAGCACCTAGCTTTAGTCAAATGAAATCAAGTGATGATCAATGATACTGTATCCTTTTTTCTTTCTGTTTCCTCATTTTAAAAATGTTTTTAAGAAGATCATTTGTATTGATTTATATGTCATTCCTCTTGGTAATGATATATTTTGTGTGCCTTGTAGAAATGTGTCATTTTAGAATAAAGTTCGCTTGATTGATTGATTGTAAGTCATTTCATGGTTTCGGAATTGAAAATACTTTAAGGCTTACATTTTGTAAATATATGATTTCCAGTCCAAACAAAGGTAAACAATCTTTGGCCAAGTCAATAGTTTTGGATGACATAGGTCAAGTGGAGTCTCAAATGCGCATGTAATACCACCATATGCCTGGCATGGTCACCCTATGAGAAGGTATAGACCACAAAAGCATCTGCAGCCATCAGATACCACCTGCAGGTTCAAATTCCCCAATGATGTGCTATGTACAATGTCAAAATCGATAAATACATTTTGGAGGGACTGCTCGAGTAAGTCGTGAATCACACAAGTGACATTTGTTCTCGGAAAGTCAACTGTTGAAGTGATCTTCACAACTACATATGAACAATGCACTCTTAACTAACTTAACTTTACATCTTTTCTTATAAATCTATATATTTTAGCTCAAGAAGTCACAGGAAAAAAACAAATCTATTGGTCTACTAACTAAATTGTGTTCATTAATTTCGTGATCTTGCTATTATTGTTTTAAATGTCTGTATTCCTACAGTGACACAGACTGAGTAATAGGAGCCCCAATTATGCAGCAACAGGTTGTGGCTTTATATCACAAGCGAGGTGTTGTGAAAGGGAAGATAAAGAGTGGAGGGAGGAAAAAAGGGGAGTTCACAGGGCTCACAGGGCACTGCCAGTGCAAGCAAGGACCAGGAAAGGGAAGGGTGGTAGATCACAGAGGGAAGAAGAAAAATGGGCACTGAAACCTTCTTCGTATTGATTCAATAGATTTTCAAAAACACTTGTGTGAGCGACTGGAATCAGGGTAAAACCATTTTGGAAATAGTGAAATGGAGTTTACACCAGAGTATCCTGCATCCAGGTGAAAAATATGATACGGCTGAGGCCATTTTCACCAAGGTAGGGATAACAATAAACCATGAAAAGTCAAATAATAGAATACATTCACCAGTAGAACTATATATCTATTCAGGAGATACTATTAAAATGCAGTTTGCTGCAATACAAGTACTTTAACTGCCCCGAACATTATCTAAATTTAAACAATGCACTGTTGTGAAGTATTTCGGCTGTAGAACCTTTCTTCGGAGAGTAAGTGCAGTCATATCACTTCTCTCGAAGCATATAAGTAAGGAAGCTGTAAAACATGCTTACTACTTGCTTACTACTTGATATTAAGTAAGCAAAATTCTCAAGTAATCTTTTTGCATTAATTGCTGTAAGGAAAAGTCAATCAAATGAATACAATCTTCAAAAGAATTTACCAAAACAAAATCAAAATGGCGGTGTGCGGCAGCAGTGTGTGTTTGGCTGCAATCATTGACGGAGCAATCTTCTCTTCCCCTGTGGAGGGAACATTGGCAGTTCTATCTCTACTTCTGACCATTTTGGAAGAGGGACTTTTACATATATACAGGGTGCCTGCGCAGAGAGCGGTGTGGTGTGTGGCAGCAGTGTGTGTTTAGGTGTTTGGTGTGTGGCGTACGGCGTGCCGCATAGCCGCTAACCTCCTGACGGAAGCACTGTGGGTGACTACCCCTCCTGCTCCACCCTATTGATCATTATGCAGAGCTTGCATGGCTCCCAATGCCCTTTAAGTAATTGAGTTTCCTGGATCGGGTGGAGATTTGTGTTATTTCGTGGCACATAGCCCTTCTACTCTTTTTTACTTCATCAATGTGGTCGAGCCAGTGAAATCCTCCAGTTTACTGCTATTTGGTCTTCTGATATTTGTTGGGAGTGTGTGTCATTTCGTGGCACATAGCCCTTCTACTCCTTTTTACTCCACCCATTTGGCAGAGCTTGTGAAATCCCCCGGTTTACTCCTATTGCATCTTCTAAGTACTGTTGGCAGTGTGTGTCATTTCGTGGCACATATCCCTTCAGTTCGCTACGTACCTCATTGTGGGCAGAGTTGGGTGGATCTTTTTTGGTATACTGTATTAAGGGTAGTGTGTGTCTTGGTTGTCATATATCCCCTCACACAGCTCCACTCCTCTCTTGCCTGAAACAAGATTTCCCCAGGCTTAAGCTCCCTGTTGGCTTATACCCTCCATGCTCTACTCTATGCTGCATTACGTAGCGAGGTGCAACAATGTATCCATTAATCTACCTGTGCAGCTCTTCTGTAGACATATTAGAAAATGAAAACCACAAAGAAACGAAAAAAATATTGTGCTGCGCTGTTTCTCAGAAGGGTAAAGAACTTGCAGCCCACCACTCACGAAAGAATTCACTGCCTCTTCTCCACTTCCGAAGAAGGACAAACCGGAATTGGAAATGGGCAGGCAATCTAAGATTCCCATCTTCTTTTTGATAGTAGTGATGGACACAGTGTCAGTGATGGGCACACCCTCTGTGATACATTTGCCTGTCGCTAAAATCGCTCATGTTTTATTGTCATCTAAAGAAAACCCATTCACCGACCAGCCCCTGATAGATAATGATTGTTCCCTATTAAAAATGTGCATTGGCCTACAAAGACACTCAATGAGTGGCACCCAGCAACACATGTTCACATCATTGTGTCTGGACAATATTTGGATCACTACCTATTAGACAAGGTTCTTCTTTTGTCACCATTGCATTATATGTTTTAGACAGTTGATTGTATTTTACATAGTGTTTTAATATTGAATGCTTTGAGATAATTAGTGTATTTTTTGTATGAATTTATCGAATAAAATTAATATGTACATTGAGAAACAGTACTGATTTAATGTTCTGTGACTGTTGATAGGAGCTAACTACCTCTTGTTTAAATTATTGTTTCTCTCCCAAATTAAGGTAGAGCTTCCACCACAGTGGATACTTGGGGTTTTTCCCTCATAGTTTAGTGCACATATATAACAAACATTAAGATACAAAAATAGACAAGACAGGGTGCCAGTACAGAGCAAGTGCAAATCACAGTTCATGCCAGATATTTCAGGCATTCACTATTTTTTACCCATGATCGGTAGATGTACTTTGAGACAAAGGTACTCTGTCAACTTACAAAAGTGCAAAGCTTCATTGTTCTTGTGTATTCCATATAAATTAAGCAGACGTTTCAAATAACTTCTTCGTTATATGTCATAGCCCTCACATAATATTAAAAAGTGTACAAGATTTTCCGGTGCAATGCCACAGGTTGGCCAATTAACACCGTTTATATATGCGTTCCACTGTTTCTGACTTGAATCTCAGTAATGGACACTCAAGGAATGCTCGTACACTCCCTTGTATAGTGCAATTCGTTTTATTATGAGAAATACATTGTAAAAAAACATAGCTACTAATATTGTAACTAGACATAACACACTTAGATCCTGATTCACAGAATGTTTTCCTATGGGTTTGCCCCATTATAAAAATGCTTCTGTGAATCAGGCCCTTAATATGCAAAACATTATCAATGAATATGCAGATATGCAGTTATCATTGTCATTGCCTCTATGTCTACTCAAGACCACTCAACCATTTCAGAAGTATAAAAGTCATTTCAAAAGTAACTGACTACCTCATTAGTTCTCAATAGACCTCCCTCTTTCCCAATGTGATATTAATGATGGGTAAAACAGGCCCTCATACTCACAACTGTACTCAGAGGGTATAGCGATGAGAGATGGAGGCTGGATACCTGGAGCCTGGAGGCTTGTGGTCTGCAAAATCCAAGAAAAAAATAAAAATAATGTCCAGGGATTAGCAAGTCTGCTAGTATAAATATCCCTGCTCTTCCTGTGCCTTGAACTTTGTGTAATTGATTCTGTTACAATGTGTTGTTACTCTTAGATTAGACGTCTAAATCAGTTGTTTTATTCAGGTAGAGTTTCCACCTTCGCTAGATTCGAATTTTACTTTTAGTCTCTTTCATAATTGTTTAAATTGCATTGATTTAATACATTTTTTAGCTCATTCCATATTGTATCTTGTTCCCTTGTGACCTCCTGTGTGTAACAAGGCTTCCTTACTTCGGGAGATACAGCTTTTCCCTGCTGGCAAACATACGCACTTGAACTACATTACCCAGTAGCTCTGTAGTCCGCGCACCTTCTTAGTATATCTTCAGGTGCGTCAGCGCCGGCGCTTCAGGGGCTATCAAGCCTGCGCAAGTCCGCGCCTGACACACCGCAGCTGATCGCCTCTCTCAACTCTGATCACCAGATATGGTTTTTTCTCAATGCTGGGTGTTTTTTTTGCTATTTAAATATATTGGCCTATAAATACATCATGCCCTTGGAACATAATATAGAGTTTGATGCTCACAAGACTATGGAAGATAATCATAAATATGTTAAAACCACAGTATTTAACACTAGGTCCCTGGATAAACATGCTACAAATTTCAGGGACTTTATACTAGAACAAAAGATCAATATTATGTGCCTTACTGAAACGAGAATACAGGACAATATTCATCTGGCAATACCCGCCGGCTATACTTTCTTTGGCAAAAATTGGGAGAATGGAAGGGGGGGTGACATGCCTGGTACGAAAGGAACTGAAATTATTTCAAGTACACATAACCGGTTCAGGTTGTGAGATAATTCTTCTGAAGACTACACCCACCCCTAATAACTATGTGACTATGGTACTTCTCTACCGTCCGCCTTCAGACATGCCCCTCTTTTATGAGGAGATTGCAGGTATTCTAGCCTTCTTACATAAACTGAATAACTCCACGCTGGTGCTGGGGGACTTCAATAGGTGGCTAAATAATCTGCAAGACCCGGAAGCGCTTCACCTAGAACAGCTGTTTAGTGACTATGATTTCATTATACATAGCAGGGACCCAACCCATAAATTAGGTATTGTTCTTGATTGGGTTTTAGCAAGAAATCTGATGCTTAGCCCGATCTGTGTTGATCTCTGTATTTGGTCTGACCACTTTTTGGTGACTTTTACTATGGCTCTTCCGTTTCCATTAGTTCAGAAAAATAACTTGATTAAAAGGGTGGTGAGTAGAAATGTCAACAAAGTGAATAGTGTTGGTCTGGAGCAGTGTCTCACAGAACTCATTAATTCCACCACCAAGCATGATTCCCCTCACCTCTTGGTGATTGAATATGAAAAGGCTTTAGTAAAATATTTGGATAATGTAGCACCCGCTAAAAGTAAGCTCATTCGAGAAAAGTCCAATAGTAAGCAGAGAGAATTTGACAAAAGATCATTCAAAGAAACACAGGGAGGTTTGACAAATTATATTGTGAGGAAATCTTGTCAGCAAAGAAAGTTTTCTTTAACTCCCAGATACTAACCTCTAAAAAGGATTCCAGGAAGTTATTTGAAATACTCGGAGAGCTAGAAAAACCTAAATCGACGCTTCATCAATTTTCCCCTAATATTGTGAAGCAATACAGAAGGCATTTGCAGACAAGATCACGGCTGCACATGTCCAAAATAAGGAAAACCTTACCAATCCTACGTTTTAATCTCTGGTGGAGAGTAATAATGAGGTTAACCAAAAATGCAATCATGTCTTCACCTTTCAAATGATCTGGGAAGAATTTCTGGCCAAGGCATTAAGTAAAATGAAGCCTACGACCTGTTAGGGTGAGATTTTCCCCTCCAAAATAATCTTGGAACATCTCAGTATCTTGCACCCGTTCTTGGTCTGTTTTCTTAATGAGACTTTCAGGGACAGCTACATACCCGACTCTCTAAAAAAACGTGGCGGTCACTCCGCTACTAAACAAAACAGGGTTGGATCACAAGGTCCCCACTAATTATAGACCTATTACTAACGTGCTGTTTCTAATGAAGGTGGTTGAAAAAAGACACTACCCCTCAGTTACAAGAGCACCTGGAGAAATCCCAGGTTTTCCACCCCAGACAGTCTGTGTTTAGGTCTCATCATGACACGGAAAGTTCCCTACTGGACCTTCAGAGTGAAATGCTCAAAATTATGGACAAGGGCAAGGTCGGGCTTCTAATGTAATTAGATCTATCAGCAACCTTCAACCTTGTTCATCATGAATGGCTTATAGGTTGGCTGAAGAATCTTGCTGGTTGTTCCAATGAGGCAGCTCGCTGGATCGTATGTTTCTTACATAATAGGATGTCTAAAATTGTCTGGGGATAAGCTCGCTCCAAACCAGAGAGGCTACAGTATGGTGTGCTACAGGACACATGTCTCTCACCAGCCCTTTTTAATGTATTCTGTTGCCTGTTATGCAGTCTCCTAGATACATTAGCAGTTAGCTTTTCTAACTATGCTGATGACACTGAGTTTATCAAAAATATTAGTGGTGACTATGAAAAAGACTCTTACCAAATCTCAAGGATATATAGTATCATACAAAGCTGGATGGCCAAAAATGGCATGTGTCTTAACATGGCTGAAACAGAGCTACTTATGTTTGGCTCAGCTCAGGCATGCTCAAAACCTGATGACAAATACTCTGGCGTTTCGATTCAAAAACACCAAGTTCGTACTGTCACGAAGGGCAAGACCTTGGGTGTTGTGCTTGAAGCATCTCTCGATACAGATGCTCAAATTCATCACACCACAAGCAAGGCACAAATCACCTGAAACTACTTAGGTTAGTTAAACCCTTCGTCTCAGAGGCAAACTGCACAACCATAGTGTGTGCATTGATTATGCCATGCTTAGACTATTGTAGTGCACTACTGACTGGTGCAGGTAAGGGCTGCATTCAAAAATTCCAAATCTTGCAAAACGATGCTGTGCGCGTGATAAAAAAACATCTCCAGGAGCGAACACATTTCAAGGCATCATAAACACCTACACTGGCTCTCTGTAGAATCCAGCATTTGTTTTAAAGTGTGCTCTGTGATTCATAAATGCCTCTACGGCAATGCACCAACTTACCTGAAAGACTCTATATGTGTCTCTTGTCCTAAGGGAGTAACAAGGTCCAGTGACTCCATTTGTCTGATCATCCCAAAGAGCAAACAAGTGAAGGGTCTGGGAAGGTCTTTGCAAGCACAGGCGGCACGTCTATGGAATAGCCTCCCAAAAGACCTTTGCGTAGACAGAAACCATATGACTTTCAGGAAACGTTTGAATAAATAACTTCTTGACCCTGGATGCTGAATCGTTTTCGCTGGCTTTTGTGCCCTGATGCACGCAGGCTCTGGTGCACTGTAAATAAACAAATAAAATAAATAATAAATACATAATTTCAATTGGAAAAAACACCTATCAAAATCACCATGGTCTCTTAGCAAAAAGAATCCAAAATATGTAAAAAAAAAAGCTGTGATAATATTTAGAGACCGATTCATAAAAAGCTTTGCGCGCCGCAAAGGCATTTTGCCTGAAAAAGTGCACTTTGTGGCATGCTAAACTCATGTTGCTGATTCATGGATCGGTCTTGGCGTGGGTCTGCACTCATTTTGCGCAGGACTTTATCTACTTTCGTAATTGTAATTGGTTATTTATAACACGCCTAATGCCCAGAGGTTTCTAAGCGCAGACCCGGGGATCAAACCTGTGTTGCTATGTGCCCTCTTGCTTCCAAGGCAAGTGTTTTGCCCCTGAGCTCTGCTCCTGGTACTTTGCGTGGTGCTAAGCGCTTTGCGTGACACACTGTGCAAAGTATGGGAAGGGCCAGCGCAAAGAAACAAATAGAGGGCAGAACATGCATATTCCCCATTCTTCCCACAAAATGAGGAAGAACGAGGAATAACGTGGGCATGTTGAGGGACGCACCACGTAAAAAACCAACACGCCTAGTCAAGCGCAAACATAACCCAATTCATGTATCACTAACCGCAACTTCCCAGAGTGATAAGGCACACGCAAACCTTGTGATCTGACCACCACATGATACATGACACAAATTACAAAGTACAAAGGTCACATATAAAAGCATGCAATGTGTATCATTACACTTCCAGGATGAATCCTGCTGTAGTGGCAGCGATCGTATATGCTCATCGAAGAAGGCGGAGGAGATTGGTGAGGGACAGGATTTTCCATCGTTGCACAGTGCCTTTTGGGTTGCCAGTTGATGAGGTGTATGCAAGGCACACATCCGTTCTGCATGTCATCCTACACCTGGTCAGGGAGTCGGAGGAAGACCTTGCATCACCCACCGCCTGCTCCCATGCACTCACACCCCTGCAGAATTAGTTTACAGCCCTAAATTTGTTTGCTACATGCTCATTCCCGAACACTTCTGCCATCATTGCGGGCATATCACAGGCTTCACAATCCTGGTGACTACACCAGGTCTTCCGCTGAATAACATCATGTGTGCGTAAGCACATATACATGCCACAGAACACCACAGGCAAGGCAGACAGTGTGCCAGGTGTTTTACGTCATAGCACACTTCCCATGGTTACTGGGAGTCATGGATTTTATACTTGTTGCACCAAAGCCTCCCCACCCCACAAGAAACTGAGCACATGTACGGCAACCAGAAGCATTGGCATTCAATCAATGCAAACGTCATCTGCGAAGGGAAGCACACATGATAACTTAATTGCTGCTGTTCTCCTCTATACCAGACCCTTGCATCGGGAACCTTGCCAACACCTGCCTCATCATTGAGTATCAACTATCACGCACATGCAAGCAGTCACATGACACACAGAATAACAACCCATGACAATCAATGCTAACAACAACCATTTCCACATTTGCAGGGGACAGTGCCTGCCAGCTTTCACAATTTCTGCTCATGCCATTCAGGAATTCTGCCACCCCAACTGAGGTAAGCTATAATGCAGCACACACAGCCACTAGGGGCATAGTGGAGCACAAATTTGGGGTGCTCAAGTCACACTTCCACTCCCTTGACCACTCTGGAGGTGTATTACTATATGCCCCACCAGTATTATGCAAGATCATCATGGCACCTTGTGTCCTGGACAATGTTGTCCCACAGTGTGGTATACCAGTAGAGTTGCAGGAGGGAGTAGGCCCTCAGCCACAGGCACTACCCATCACATTGGCAGGCCAAAGGGCAAGGGCCAGGATGCATGCAATCAGGTCATAAAAAAATACTTCACCTGAATAACAGCTCCGGTGGAGCATACACAGTAATGCCACATCCCTGGTGCCCTTCAATGATGAATCAGGGATAATCTATTTTGCCCATAACAACATCCTGAGAATGTTTGTCTGGGAGAAGAAAAGTGTGTGTGTCCATAGCCATCAAATCAAGTGCACAAACCACTGACACAGACATAGCAAGTGGAAAGAACAGTACCTGTGCCGCTCATACAAAAGCACGCAACACAATCAATTAAATCTCTTAACACTTTCACGTGCTCACCACCAACAATTGTGCACTCAGACACCCCACAACACACAGGAGAACCAGAGTAGAAAGGCACAGCACATAATGTAAGCAGGGGTAAACACTTATGAGGATTGCTCTGACCACCCTAGGCGTGCCTCACCTTAATATACAGGTGGAGTGGCTACGACATTCCCTGCCAACAATACAGCTCATAAAACACATCTACATATAAATAGTCATACAGACTGAGAAAAGTGCAAGTTCAGTTCAAGAAAGATGCCCATCTTGCCTCAGTTTTTTGCCTTGCTCCTGCTGCCCTCAGCCATTTAGCAATGATCTTCTCTGTAGGTGCTGAAACCAACCTAGACTGCCAGGGTGTGGCGTGCAGGTATTTCACAGCCCTGTGTCCTTGTATAGCATCAACCATCTGCCATAGCAGAATGACTCAGATGAAAGAAAAACACGAGTTTAGAGCAGGTAACACATCCCTGCACCCATTGACACTGTACCCTGTGCCCCCTTAGTGCCATGTAACAACTGCAAGCAATGACTCACCAGCCTCCCATCTCCATGTCTCCCACCGCACCCATACAGCTGGAGCTGCTCACCTCAGGACAACTCACTGAAAAACACCCCATACTGAGACAACACCCCCATCAACAACACCACCACTGTGTGCCCCCTGACTGCTATGTAACAACTGTAATAATTTGCCCCACCAGTCTAAACAGGAGTTTCAGTGTGCAAGCTATCCTGAGTGAAATGTCAGAGTGAACCAGACTCCAGATGGTCTACTATGGACCAACACCACATTACTCTGCCATCACCCTGGCCAGGCATAGTGCACCATGTCTTGGGTCATGTCACACACGCTCATGCAACACCTCCACAACAGGGTGGATGACAGATGCAGGTGTCATGCACAGTGCAATGGGATCACACTTCAACTGGTGTACACTGGCCCTCACCTGCATAGCGCCACAGACTTTGTTTTGGATCACCAACGTGTACACGTGGGTGTGTGTCATAGGAGGCGTAGAGTGTGTAGCCAACATCACTGCAGACCCCTGAAACACTTTGTGGGCCTCCCAGCCTGGCAGTGCTACATGGTCGGGGTACATTGAGGACCGTCCACCCGAGTCAACAGTCACACTGGGAGCCGGGGCCTCTTTCCCCTGTCTCTGCCATGGTGACCCATGAAAGGTGCTGTGATGTTTGCCAGGGGATTGCTTGCTGGTGGCCACTCACCCTTGACCAAATGGACATGTCAAAATTGGAACAAGGGGTTCAGAAAGACTCTTCATCAGAGTGGATAGCCACATGCCCCCCAGGCAATTTTCAGCCAACCTGGAGCCAGTTGTGGTACACCACAATAGAGGTAATTCGCCCTGTGTTGGCTGGATGTACCTGGTTGGTGGTGTGCAAGGGAATCCACTGTATTGGGGTATCAAATTGCCCACTGTCAACTCCCCACTTTGATCTATAGATGGAATCATTTCCTCTTCAACTCACTCTTCAAAGTACACTTCATCTGTTTCTGATATTCGTCTCATAACCAAACTCATCCTTGGATGGAGTCAACCACCCACTTTGTGTAGCATTCCCAAGTACCTGACTCAGAGTCTATCTGATTCCACCATGCCGGTGGACGCTACCAGCCTAACGCCATCCATGAGGTGTGCACTGAACAGAAGGACTTGGGCCCCTGAGTGATGCTGGGGAGTCACTCTACTGTACACCACATTGCTTGCACCCACCGCTAGATGTGTATGCAGTGCTAGGGTCTTCCCTCCCCATGTGCTGTTACTGAGGGAATCCTGGTCGGTTACTTCATCCAAGCCTAGTGAGATGGTCACATTCAGCGTTTCACCAGAAATGTTCTGAGGCCATAATGGGTAAGTAGAAACTCAGGCGGCTGAGCCTGAGCCCGGTCTTGTCAGAGTTTTGCCCCAGCATGGTACCTCTTGCGTTGTCAAGTGTGTACTGTCCTGATCTGGAAAAAGCACCACCTGGGGAGTGCTTGCCTGATGGATGTGGTTTGCGAGGCCTGTGCCCCACATTCATCCCATGCTAGCAGCTGTGGAACACCACAGACAGCCACATGTGGCACAACAAGCTCCCCTTGGATATTGGTATGTGCGTTGGGGGGTTCAACCCAACACCACCACCAGGCAGGTGTATGCTGTGGGCGTGCCTCATCTGACTCCACGAGGTGTGACACTGGGAGGCCAGAAGGCCCAGAAACCAATAAAGTGCACCATGTCCATGGATCCAGTGATGGTTCTGATCGGGGTCTAGGCTTAGGGGGACAAAGGTATCGGGGACCCTGTGACAGCCCAAGTTGCATTCCAAGAAGGGCCCTGGGGCCAATGACATGATAAATGCCAGCAGATACTGTCCTCCTGGGATGCATGCATTAATCCCGCAACAGAAGACCTTTTACTTTCACATCCTGACTGTTCCCTTTGTTAGTATTATTGAGGCATGGAAACCCACCATAACTGTAGGGCAAGATAGGCATTTATCCAACCCTTCTTTTAGTAATAAAGGTTTATATCAACAAAATCATGCTATTGTGTCCGACTCATACTCTTGACTCCTCGCACTGGCCAGATATCATTATATGTGTTTGCCATCATGGGGGGGGTGAAAACGTTCCAAGTGTAGCTACAATCACGGAGGCGGCCATGATAAGCCATATTCTTCTAGGTCTGCTTAATGCATGCATCCCAGGAGGTCAGCGTATGCTGGTATTTATTAGCTGTACATCCACCACAGAAATGAACGTAAGAGAGCAAGCAATCAAAGGGGACATCACTAACTGAATGAGTCATTTGCACTGTTTCACCATACTAGCCATGTTTACAAATACGTGTACAGCTCACTCATTGAGACAAGCATATGCCACTGGCTGGATCCTCGCAGTAGCTGCACCTGCCTGATCATAGCAATGGGGATGCCTTGTGTTCGACAGAATCATATGCAGTACCCTTTGGGAACACACAATTAAGACGACAAGTGTAAGTACAATTTCACCTTTGGTACAAGCCTGTACTACACAGTAATGTGGTAGCAGTGGCTGAGCAGCCAGACTTATCTCAAGAGTAAAGTGAGCAGTAGAACAGGTTACACAAAGGACCAACAAATACAGTGATTCAAACAAACACTTACTCGAGATTTTTTGGTAAAAGAATATACATTTATTTACACAGTCAAACATTCCACTAATAAGAGCAGCTCAATATCACAATCTAATATACTACAACACAACCAATCAGTTTCTGAACAAATTCAATTCCCCTGAAGTGGGAGCAGAATGGAACTTCAGTTACTTTAAAAATGGGTAAAAAGAAAAGCTTATAAGAATCAACAGCACAAATACTTTCATAGACAGGGCAAAGGGTTTCAGTAAACTACAACCAGCAATTCAAGTCAATAGGCCTGGGCCAAAGTCAATGGTTCAGAGTGTTGTATAAGAAAGCACAGTTCTGGTAGTAAATGGTTAGGTCTTTGCCACGGATCTTAGAAGAATTTGATCAGACGAAAAGTTAGATGTTGGTTAATGGAAGGACAAGCCTTCGAAGGTGGGAAAGTTTCACAAACTTTCACCGCGGTCGAACTGAGTTCTGCACCGCACTTGCGCAGCACCTTGTAAGTGAAGAAAAGCTGTAGCTGAAGCAGTTGTTCCTGGCAGTTCCTGCAGATCTCGCTGTTCCTGGGCTTAAGTCGGGGGAACAAGAAGGAGGACGTCGGAGGCTCCTGCACTGCCCAGGGAAGAGGCCACAAGCTTGGCAGAACATTGGTTTAAGGTGTGAGTGCCTTAAAGTCCACAAGCTGGTTTCCTTCCCCCTGCCTGTCCGGTTTTCAACAGCACTCTGAAGAAAATTCGACCAGTTTGGGGACAGCTGGCTTATGAGTTGGTTGTTCCCACCAAACTCAAGGAAAGAAGTTAACCTTGAAGGGCTTCTCTGTCGATGGAGTTTCAGGCAATTCGGACCTGCAGCAGGGCATCACCGGTGCAGCAGTCGTCTTCCTTCAGCTCGTCTTCGGTTCCTTCATTCCGGTGATCGACTCTGCTTTCCAAGTCCCAGAGGCCTGCTTTTAAACAGTTTCCCCCATTCATTCCAGCCTGGCTGTCATTCACACAGCAGAGTGGCTGTCCTTGCTGGACAGCCAGCTGGCCAATCACGCCAGAGTGCATTCAGGTCTCCTAGGAGACTAAGCACAGGGAGTTCCGGGCACCTCCCTTGCATCCTGTCCAACCCAGACACTCAGCACTGAAGGCCAACGGACAAAGGGACCACACCTGGTTTGGCACACAGAGACAAACACAAGAAGGACCTTTCCAAAAATAAATGGCGAAAAAAGTTGACCGGAGTGGGGTGCCATATTGGAACACATGGCTGGCCCGATTTTTAGCTACCGGTGTTCACGGTCGGGAAAAATCCTGGTAGTTTGTTTAAAACCACGGAAACAGCAATTTCAAGTGGGAAAGGGTAATATTTGACTATTACATTAGTGTTTAGGGGAAGCTAGGCAACCCCTCCAGGACTCTATAGGAAGATAGTGGGTGCTAGGTCTGTAAATATAAAAAGACTAGTAAAGTCAATTTAACTTTACATGCTCTGGGAGATAGTAGTCAGTCCCAGAGAAGGTATTTAAACCTTGGGGAGTCTGAAAGACACCCCTGTGCCACTGCACTGAGGGGGCTGTGTGACACACAGAAAAAGATGATGCCTATGGAGTTGTTTTAAAACTCCACATACAAAGAACAGAAAAGTAAAACACACTGAAAATGAAAAGTTCAAAGTCCCAAAATATAGCAAAAGAGCTAGTGGGCTCTAAGTTAGAGGGAATTTAGCACTTGTGTGAGAATTCGCCCAAACACCTTGCGCCTGCCTCAGGCTGATCTGCACACCCACAGGGACTTCTGTTGGACAGAAGCAAGTGAGCATGCAAAGCCCAAAAACATGTGTAGTCGATAGGTTAAATAGAGGTGCACTGGCAGGTGAGACTGCATTGGGGGTGGTGGTGGAAGGGGAGAGACTGTCCTCAGGCACAACTGAAAGTGGGAGGGGTCACGCCATGCACCACAACCAGTGCGGTGACAGTGGGGTTTGGCACCCCACAGAATGATAGTTCTGAACTGCTGCACATGCATGCTCAGTGGCGAAGTATGAACAGCATGGCTGAGAGGGCCAGCATGGGGGAACAACAGCCAACCTCGTCCACGTTGAACTGGCCACCAGTGAGCTTCCAGTATGCTCAGCCTCTGCTCTGCCTGTAGGGGGAAGACACCTATGTAAGTAATCTGTTTCCTAAAACTGGCCATGAATGTGGGAGGCATTCCAGAATGGGGAAGGATGTGTGGGTCCCCCCAGTCGGAGCCACAGTTCAGGACCAGGGATCAACCAACACAATGAGGGTGTGTTTCGCAAAACAGATGGACTGGGTACTCCCTCTGGCAACAACAGGAAGGTCACACCAAAAAATGAGCACCAATGAATACACCAAAATTAAAACTCAGGAAAAGAGTAATCACTGCCAGTGAAGTAAACACATTGCCACCAGAGTACATCAGGCACTCTGGACACAAGGGTTAGTCTGCCTACCCTGGGCTGTGGGCACAAGGCAGGGCATTGATGGCAGGCATACAAGTTTTGTGCACACACTGTCAGGTTACCCAGGGCCTGTGGGGTACCCTAGGATGCAGAGCAGGGAAAGGGACACCAACGGAGGAGGAGAAGGGCTGGGGAGTGCAAGTAAAAGTGGGGGAATTGATGGGAAGGAGGAAAGAGGGCATAGGGAGAGAGGAGACAGAGGGAAGAATGTGCAGCTGGGGAACAGAGAGAAAGAGTGGGAGTGGGGAGCAAGAAGGAGATTTGCTGGTGGGATGATGGGGAGAAAAGAGGGGTGTTAGAGTGAGTGAGGGGTGAAAGAAGGAGGAAGAGAGGAAGACAGAGACAGAAGGAGAGGAAAAAAGGAAGCAGGGGCAGAGAGGCTCGGAGGCACACTGATGGAAAAATATTACAGGTTGGGGGTGAAGGAGAACAATAGGGGGAGATGGTGAAGGGCACACTGGGAAATAAAGGCCACCTGCCAAAGGGCCTGCCTCAGTTTGTCATACCCAACCGACATGGTCAAAACACCACAGCAGGCAACCCAGAAAGAGACCCAGGTCCCCAGTAGTGGCTCTCTCAGTCTAAAGTTGCACCCATACTCATCTCCATTTCTTAAAAACACCCAGTTTCCTTCTTTTCAATATCCATTTTAAACACCCCTTATCCCAGAAATCGAAAAGTCAGTAAAACAAGTACACGACCCTGTGCAGGGTCAGATTGGCTCCTCGGCCTTTCAGCCCGTGGCCGGGCCGAAATCATCCCTTGAGAGATGGGGGCCAGTTTCTGCCCATGCCTGGCCCGGTTTGGAAGAAAATAAATGTGAAAAAAAAATTAGAATTTATGTTTACATTTTTTTCCTCCAAAAAGCATTTCATCCTTCTGATAAATGAGTACCAACACAGGTTGGGTGATATTGTATGCATATTTGTTCTATAAAAAAGAGATTAAGTGTAAGTGCTATACAATGACATATTATCATCTGCTTGGATTCACAGTAATTTAGTGTACTTAGGAACAATGCTATTTGATGCCACTTCCTGTTTTGTCAAGGGGTGAAAGGTCGTGTTTCATCGCTTCCCAAGATGTCACTTTGGGGTGGGGTCAAATGACATCACTTCCGGTGATGTCAGCAGAGGTCAAGGGTTGTGAGGTGAGGGTGGGCCACTTTTTTGAGCCGAGGGGTGGGCCACATTTTTTTGGGTGACCGGGCCTATTTCTTGGCCCAGTCTGACCCTGTGTAGGGTCATAAATGTGAGGGACACAACTTTGTACAGAGTTTACAACTTTTACCATTTTATTTAATAATCAGGTTGAATACATGCCTCACCATCCCTGTCCTGATGAGGATTTCCCTGCCTAAAATAAACTAAAGGGAACACTCTAATTAAGGGATATCTAACCCTCACCCTTACACAGCAATCAAAGCAAAAAGGAAATATATGGCAATTCAATACAAGAACATTACATAGCATATGACCTGATTCACAACACGTTCAATGTCTCTTGTTGTGTTTTGGGTAAACTCAGCTTACTTTGAAAATTGAACATAGGCATTGTGTCTGCATACTTTGAATATTGAATCTAGTCATTGTGTCAGCTTACTTTCAAAATTGAATCTAGGCATTGTGTCAGCTTACTTTGAAAATTGAATCTAGGCACTGTGTGAACACACGTACCACCAACGAGACAACCCACCTCCAACAAAATGTTCCTACCAGGCATCTACTGAATACTGTTGAGAACTATTCTCCACCTTATTAATTCTTCATGCCCTCCTAGTTCCACCCTGAGCTTGGCCACCATAGGCACCACTCCACCATCCCCCATAGAGCCCCACGCCGCAACCATGCTGCTCCAATTCTCCCTACCATGCAGCCTCTCTGAAAGAAATACCAGACTACGGTCTAGACTACCTAAACTGTACGCGCCTCGAGCTAGGGACTCTATCCAGTCCAAACTGACTAACCGTTCCGCTACCATTAGCACCTGCGCCAACCTCACGTTGGAAAGACCCAAGTCCAACCTACCTAAGACTATGCCCAAACACAAAACTTACAACACAGCCACCAGCCCCACCCCCACTAAGACTACTGCCGCACCTATAAAAGGCACCCTCATTAACGCACGCTCTATAATAGCCCACGCAACAGATATAGCGGATGTCATTCTAGCAGAAGATGTAGATTTCTTAGCCATTACCGAGCCCTGGCTCCACGCAGCCGCAGGCACAGCCCTCTCGCTGGCCATCCCCGATGACTACACTATCCTCTGAGTGGATAGAACAGAATCTAGAGGTGGTGGCCTGGCCGTAATTGCCAAAACACATCTCAACATTAGACTTGACTCCTCTACCCACCTCCCATCATGTGAATCACTCACAGCTAAGTTGCCTACTACTAACTCCCAAACGATATACATTCACTTACTCTACAGACCTCCCGGACCCTTAGGATCCTTCGAGGAAGACCTCAGCACC
This sequence comes from Ambystoma mexicanum, assembly GCF_040938575.1. NCBI lineage: Eukaryota > Metazoa > Chordata > Amphibia > Caudata > Ambystomatidae > Ambystoma > Ambystoma mexicanum. The sequence continues at coordinate 789,643,950 of NC_090937.1, read as the reverse complement.
ATCCTCACCAATAACCTAAAAAACACGTCCCAGAGCCTCCTCCTAGGGGACTTCAACCTAGGCTTTAAAGACCCCAAAGATCACCAGGCTACCATCATCAACAATACTCTTTCTGAATTAGGCTTTAGTCAAAAAGTATCTGGCTCCACCCATAACAAAGGGAGAAACCTCGACTGGGTAGCAGACTACAATTGTGCGGCCTCCATCACCGATAACGCTCCTCAACCATGGTCTGACCACCACCTCCTCTCCTTTGCCCTCGAAGCCTCGAGCCCCATCACCAACAATGTGCTAGCCTCAGCCATCCCCACGAGAAGTAAAAAAAATATCACAGTGGAAAAACTAATCCCTCCCATCCTCCCTACACTTAACCAACTCCCTGCTACCTCCAACCCATAAGACCTTGTAGAAGGCTATAACAAAATCATGCGCACAGCCTTAGACTCCATTGCACCATAAAAACTAAGAAAATGTAAACTGAAAAAGCATCTCAACCATTGGTTCTCTAGTCACCTTAAAACTCTTAGATTAGAAAAACGCAAAAAGGAACAAGCCTGGAGACAATCTGCCACAGACCATAATAAAATATTGCTCAATAAAATAACGTCCAACTACAAAAAAGAAATCATAGCTGCCAAACAAGAGTCCTACAACCAGAGAATTGCATAATCTCCAGCGCCAAAGAGCTGTTCATGATCATTAAAGAACTGGAAACACCTGTGCTAACTCCAGACACCTGTATGAAGGACTAACAATGGTGCACAAGTGTCCAAAATGCCCTAAACAATAAAGTCACAGGCCTACAAACTAAAATTAAAAACAAGAAAGATTCCATAGCTAAACTAACCAGCCCAACTAATACGGCCCCGCGCCCCACACCTCAACACCCTCTTCCCAACCCCACTCGCTTCAGCTTCTCCAAAGTCTCCACTCTTGAAGTGGAAAAAATAATTCTCAGCCTAAAACCATCTAACTGTCAGGGCGACTGTTGCCCCCCACAAATTATTAAAGATTTGGCAAGAGACCTCTCGCCGTTCATCACCAGACTCATCAACGCCTCCTTCTCCTCAGGTACTGTCCCCAGCAACCTCAAAGAGTCCTGAGTCCTCCCTCTCCTCAAAAAGCCCTCTCTTGACCCCTCCACCCCCACCAACTACAGACCTATTACCACCGTCCCTTTCCTGCTCAAGATATTACACAAGACAGCCTACCAACAAATCCAAAAATACCTTGAAATAAACCATCTCCTCGGTATTCGGCAATCAGGCTTCAGACCCCAACACAGCACAGAAACGGCCCTTATCGACCTGAAGGCTCAAATTGACACTCTTAGAGACAATGGGTAAACTGCTCTATTGCTTCTGCTTGACCTCTCCGCGGCATTTGATCTAGTTGATCACAACTCTCTTATGCAATCACCTGGATTCAGCTGCCCACTTCTCCCAAGAAGCCATCAGCTGGATCGTGTCATTCCTCAGCAGCAGATCCATGCGAGTCTTCTCCACCACAGCTGCCGCCGACCCCATCCCCATCACATGCAGAGTCTCCCAGAGTTCATGCTTCTCCCCTACACTGTACAACGTGTTCACGAAGCCCCTGTTTGATGATCTAGATGGTCTGGGTATCACCTACACTAATTATGCCGATTATACCCAGATCCTCATCCCGTTGACGGGAGAATACAACCATGATTTGGCCTTGGTGAATAAGGTGTACCTCATCATCCAGGCATGGACAGACTCCCACAGTCTATGCCTGAATGATGACAAGACTGAACTCATCATACTCGGCTCCACCGCAAACCTAACCAAACTGGACCACAACTACACTAGCTTCATTATAGACTGGAACCCAATCAAAGTAGCCAAGGAAGTGAAAACCTTAGGAATAAACATGAACTCCTCCCTCTCCTTCCAGAAACAGGTTAGCTCTATGGCCTCTTCCACGCCCTACACATGTAAACTTATAAGAGCAGCCAAACCCTTCTTATCCACCCAGAGCTGCATTATGTTAGCCAGAGCCCTAGTATTATCAAAACTGGACTAATGTAATGCCCTCTATGTAGGAGCTAGCAAACAGGTTACTAACAAAATACAGATGCTACAAAACAGCAATCTTAGAGCAGCGCTTAGCATCCCCAAGAGAGAGCACATCTCTAACATTCGGAGAGCCCATAACTGGCCCCACGCTACAGATAAAATCCTGGTCAAAGTTGCCTCACTAACACACAAGTGCCTCAACAATGCTGCCCCCGCTACTTAGTCGAAAGAATAAGTAAACACACTTCCAATAGACCTACCAGAACCCCCAACGCTAATCTACTCCGCAACAAAATGGGAGGCAATAGCTTCCAGGTGAAAGCAGCCCAACATTGGAACTCCCTACCACCCTCTCTAAGGACACCCTAAACCTACACACACTTTAGATGCAACTACATACATTGGATAAAGAACAATGACCGCTAATACCATCCAACCTACATCACCGCTATAAACTATGTAAATATGATTACTTGTAAATCTGCAAACTCCTGCCTTTATCGTGACTGCATCTATTGTCCTATTGTTATTGTAACTATTGTAACGCATTGTAATGTGTAACCAAGCTGTGAATAACCTTGTTGCTCCTGCGCGTTTATACTCTCGGGTCTGATGCGCATTACAAATGAATAAACTAAACTAAACTAAACTTTCCCCAGATCCAAACAAGGGTTTTCGCCACAAAAAAGAAAAAAATCAAGGAAATCCGATTTAACACAAATTTATAATACAGTTCTTAATTATTTGTACATAAATTTGCATATCTCTGTTGCTTTAATAAAGTACCTCGAAAAAGTCATAAGCTCTCACTCCTCCTGGAATAAAAACGGTCTCACATTTGTGGCAACAACAAATAGTCTGGTCAGTCAGGATGGTTCACCACAATTTTAACTGCAGAAAGAATTGTAACTTTTCTCCAGCCAGCTTTCACAATTCTTCCCCAAGGGAAGCCTGTTTGCCAACTTTCTTTCCCTTCTTTCTGCATCAATGGCGAAACAATAGCTAGGATTCAGTCTTTTTCTGTGGCTACCTTGGCTTTGGCAATGTGAGTTTACATTAGGCTTAGGGACTCATTACGAGTCTGGCGGTAAACCTGGCAGTGCTACCGGCGGGTTGCCGACCGACTCGTAACATTTTTCCGATGCCTGACTTCCCGGTGCCACCGAGAGATTTCAAGTCTGGCAGTCCGGGAAGTCAGGCGCTGGTAAAATGTAAGTCCCCATTCCCTTGGGATTCCTATTACTCGCCTATGGCTTTTGGCAATGCTTGGTGTTCTCAATTTGTCCAGGATTAGTTATCTTTTGGCTTTGGCATTACTTGCTTGACATAGTTCGTAATAATGATTCTGCACTGGGTTGTCAGGATCTCCACAAACTCACAAAAGGAACATTACCGGGTAAGTCGTTCTCGCTCAGTGCACGCTGGCTGTTAACTTCTGTGGCTCTCCTGGACCTGGCGTACATTTCCTTGTTCGCTCTCGCTGCCGCCACACCACATCAGAGCTTCTCAAGCTCCTACAAATCTGCTGCTCTACCCAGTCAACAGAGAGCTCTTGGCAGCCATGCTGAATTTCTGCTGCACAACCTCTGCAAGTGGGATAAGGAGAGACAACAAGCCTCTCAGGACCCTCGGTGGTCCTGGCGTCTTCTCACTCTATTAATCCTGCCCCCACTTGCAGACAAGGCTTGCATAACACATACTGCTTTCTCTGCTTCTGCTTCCCTAGCTTCTCTGGCTTCTTCAGCTTCTCACAGCCTGCACCTGAGGGTGGCATTTAAGCCGCTCCGTCTCCCTCAGGCGTGTGTCATTTAGGTTAATTAGCTGACCACTACAGCTTTGTTCCTCTGCATCCCTCTTCCCATTACTGAGGGCATTATGGGACTTGGAGCCCCAAATACCCAAATAACATAGCTAGTTTCCTTCCTTAACTGGTTTTGTTCTTAGATTTTGATCTCTTTTTCCAACAACCTTTACTAAGGGAATATTATGCGAATCAGTCATCAGAATGGTTGGTAAAGAGGAATATAGGTTTTTATATGAAATGTGGTTAACATTTACAAACCTCCTTCCATTTCACTTTTGGGAGTTAGGGGAATTTTCAATTGTGTTATCTGAATTTGAGAGAGATGTTTGTCTTTATTATTCATACAAGGTTTCTGGCTAATTCCACCCACACTGTAATGGTTAACCCATGCAACAGAAGGGTTATGGTGGCAAAAAGCCATTATATATTGTGGGAGTGGAAAAATGTCTCCTTCAACAGAATGCAAATACTGTGTCTCATCCCCTGGATTCCTTTCAACGCCCTAAGCCTTTTTTTCCCTCCCAGGTGATCCTCCCGCAGAGCACCACCCCCAAGGTCAGTATCAGGAAGCATCTGCCTTTCCCTGGCCACCTTTGAGGAGACTTTAGGCAGGGATTCAGTGAGGGATACACAGGATTCATCACAACCCTTGTGCTTGGTAATGCCTTATCTTCCAAGAGACAACCAGACATCTGTCAATTCTGCCCTAAAGTCTGCACACCACAGGCCACTGTTTCACACAAGCATCTTGTGAATAAAATGTGCAAGCAGGCAATACATTCTTAACATACCGTTTACATGTTATCCAATTAGACAAGTCAGCATTGGGAAGTTTAATGTGGGGAAGGTATTCACAGTGCAGTATACACAGGATGAGGGACTTTGGGATGCTAATGACCCCTTAACAGTGAGCTGTGACTTCACAGAGAAGGGGGGCCTTTGCATTTAACACTTCTGTCTGCTGCAGCCTCCAGCCCAGTAACAAAGAAGACTTGAAAGAAACGGACCAGCAGCATGACCTGTGGCCTGTGAAGCGGTGCTAGTAAAGTTGCCAGCCTGCTCATACAAAAAAAATACTTTTTTTAGTATATGACGGAGACAGACCTCTGTGTTCTGCACTTCAAAAAGCACCCTTTTCCACATTTTCAGAGACAAGGATGTGTACCACTTAACAGCTGAAGTGCCACCACCAAGCCCATCTCCCCAATCCCCATGCATATAAGTCTGTGGCATCCCGGGGGCATGGCTAGCTGCCATGTGACCTACTACAAGGTCACCCTTTAGCCTGCCTCTGGTAGACCTCTCCAAGGTCTTTTCTCCTACATAAACTATATTAGTTATGCTTTTCCTAGGATGTTGAAATCGAATAAGGTTTTAGTGTACGCATAGGATACTAACATGTAGTATGAGACATTCCATGTTAGTGCTTTCATGCTTGCATTTTTGTTATATGTTGCATTGCCTTGCACTAATTTGCCTTCTTGCATGAAGTAATGCTTTTTGGGGACTTATCTCTCTGTTTATGCTGTCCACATTGTTGTTCTACCATTTAATTTGGATACTTGCGTAGAGGGAACTAGCTATCCCACCCTCTCGACAAATGTATTAAGGTTTATTTTGACCACAGACAGATTGCTGTTTCCTGAAATGTAACAATAATATTAAAAATAGCTTCAGCAATATGAAAAACTGAACTACATTACTAAAACTGAGTGTATGTTTGTACCTTGCATGTTAGTACATTATATGGCAAAAAGTAGTATTGTCCATTAATGTTCTTTATCACATTTGATTGAATTTGCATTTAAATACATTGCAACTACTAACTACCACAGGCAGGACGCCCCCCTTTGTTTGTATCTAGCTACCATGTTAAGCAGACATACTCTCTTGGAGCTCCTGCTGATCCGGCAAAGATAAGATCTGTATAATAACTCTAACAAGCCTGGAACAGCTGAAAATAGGTGTACAGCAGACGAGAACATCTAAGAGGCTGTGGACTACGAGAGGAGCCTTGGAACGCCACCCAAAGTAAGTTTCACTGTGCTGCAGAAGCACTGCGGTGAATGAAAAGGAAAAGAAGATGGCGGTGGAGGATTGAGAAATGCAAGGTGGCGAGAGAGCTGGAGACCGCAGGCGAGAGAGAGCAGCTGTGCTACCAGCTACAAAGGTGCGGCGACCGACCAGCTGTCCCAGCCGGGTCAAGAAACGGCTGCGGAAGATAAAGGTCTCCAGGTGTGAAAGAAGCACGAAAATGGGCAGACTGCACTACGATGCACAGTGCCGAGAACAAAGGGAACCTGTGGCCTAAAGTGTGGATTGTCCAGAGGGACGAGGCAGCAGACAAAGCGGCGTGCCCAAAGCAACCCGACAGATGGAAATGAGCGAATTGACCAGCGAGACATGGACAATGAGTATACTTCCACCAGGGGATGCAAACAAACAGGCTGCAGAGTTGTGGTGAGGGTGAACTCCCCCCCTGGAAGTGACTGGGACGAGGGCCGGTAAAGCGAGAGTTGTGCAGAGACCAAAAAAGAGGAAAAAGAGGCCAGGAGTCACTGGAGAAACCGGTAAGGTGTGGAGGGGGCAGCGTAAGAGCCTCTCGAACAACTTTATGGAAATAGGGCCCCCCACTCTTAAGACACAAATGAGGTAAAACACCAGACACAGCTAAATAGTGCCGGTTTAATAATGCCACCTGAAGGCGCAACTAAGAAGATCTCCCCTCCGGGACGCCATGATGAATGTGAAGCCAAGGTGCACAGCTACATCAGGAATAACAGCCTGATATAGAGCAGTGACCACCACAATCACACCAAGGGAGAAGGGCACTATAAGCCCACACATGGCCTGAGAGAAGGGAAAGTACAATGGTGCGGAGTAAGTGACAGGACCAAAACTAACAGGCTAGGTAAGCCCCAGTCCTCCCCGTTAGCTTGGCTCAAGACACCTCGAGACATCTGAAAGGGGAGAAAAGGCTGGAGGCTAGAGAACACCATCGCTGGCAGGTGCCGGGACCACGCTGAATAATTGAGAGATTGATAGCTCTCATCACCAGAGACCACGGAACAAAAGGGAAGACCACAAATAAAGTCGGTCCCAGTAACCAAGGAGATCAAAAACCAATGCACACCACGAGATGAGCCTGGGGGAACATACAATATAGATGTGACCCTGACTAATAAGATACAGCACGCTCTGTGACAGCGAGGGATTAGGGCGACTGAACACTGCGGACAATCAGATCAAGAGACATTATAATAGACAGAAAATTGGCAGCACCAAAGGGGAAGCAGCTTCTCGAGAAAAAGTGTATGTAGGGGGCTCCACAAGACAAGCGAAAAGCAATGGCAGCCAAGAGTAATAAGACCAATCAGAAGCAATCCACATTAGAACCCTTTAAGAAAGGTCCACTCAGTTGCCAAGATGGGGGTGGTGGGGACAAGGAGAAGGAACAGGTAACTCCCCAAGTGGACATGGAGGATGCGGGGAAGCAACAGATCCTCAAGGCCATTGCGGCACTACAAACAATGCCAGTGGGCATTGACCTGGGACTGTTACGCCAGTATGTCCGAGCTATACCAGAACGCACCGGGCAACTGGAAGAGCAGGACAAGGAAAACACTGAAGCAAAAACACAAACGACTAAGGATATTAACATCCTCCTCCAGAAAGTCAAGCGACTAGAAGACAGAACAGAGGAGGCGGAGGGTCGGGCATGCAGAAGCAACATCAGAATCGTGGGGCTCCCTGAAGGGGTGGAAGGGTCTGTCCCTACCATATACATAGAAAACATGTTGCTCCAAGAAATAGGGATGGGAGAACTAACGCAGGAGTTTATGATAGAAAGAGCACATCATTCCCTTATTAGAAGTCCACCGCCAGGTGCGCAACCAAGACCTGTGATAGCCAAGGTACTAAACTAAAGGTTTAAAGGTAAACTAAAACTAAAGGTACAGGAATCATGAGAAGATACTGTCCTTCTCCAGGTCGGGAGGGACGATGCAAAGGGCGTCAGCAAAGATCTCAGCATACCCCGATTACACCTTTCAAGTTCAGAAAAAGAGAGCCTAATATATCTCGACGAAGGCCAGGCTCAGGAAGGCAGACCTAAAATACATACTAATATATCCAGCAAAACTAAAGGTGATATGTAACGGAAAAGCCCTCTTCTTCGATGGAAATGCAGGAATGGATGGACAGTGCTCAGGTACCAGAAACGGCGGGACAGAGCCAGTGCACCTAGGCGAGAAGATGAGCTCCCCTAGTGCACTGATGCAGTAGTAGTGAGAATGAAAATGTGCATGTAACAGGGCGTAGTCGTTCTCAGGCGATATAGTAGTAGGACTTACAAGCAACATGGAAGCTATAAAATATGTCACAAGATAGAGTTTCAGAAGCCGTATAGAGGTAATGCTGAGAGCAGGCCCACTACCCCCCCGCAATGTAGTTTAAGGGCTACTGTACAGAGCCTGCCCGTAGGGCACCAGGAGACTAGTCTAGCGACCAGGTTGAATGGAGCAGAAACGGGAAAGTCCTAGCATGCCTAGCGTAGCTGTACAAGTTAAGTTTGTAGTTTGTTTGAAGTGGGGTTGGGGGGAGGAATGGTGTTGGAGGGAAGGGTGAGGCATGGAAGAGGAGAGCCTAGCATGTATGATTGCACACTGGATCAAACTCTTACTGAGGCTGGCAACAGGCTAGTGGCTTCACTGATGCTATTGACATTGCACTATAATGGCTGGTACTATTTGAATCATGGCATGGAATTTCAGAGGGCTCAATAATTATGTGAAATGCAGAAGAGTGAACATGTATATTTAGAGGAATAAAGTAGGGTTAGTATTGTTACAGGAAACACACTTAGGTGCACAAAACAGGAAAACCTGGGGGTGCGTGGGGGGGGATTTTTGGCGGGCTCCACACACTCGACATACACAAGGGGGGGTCCTCATTTGAGTGGACCCCGCTGTACCATTCAAAGTGCTGGCAACAAAGACAGACAATGAAGGCAGGATGGCAATGATTGTCATGGTGCATACTCCCAAACATCAGGAGCTGACAGGCCTACCCCAGTAACTAGCACCCATAAGGGCTTATAAAGCTCCAAAAGGTTGTCTTAGGACTTCCTGGACTCAGTTCTGGCGCCGTTGGCGCCAGACTTATGGTATTCTATCTGGTGGTAAACTGCATGGGACTACATACAGCCGAGCCTAATGGGGCTGAGCCATCCAGCCTACCCTGGGTGTGGCTGAGGGACTACTTTACCTGGAACTACTTGCAAGGCTATTTAAACCACACCCTACAGACAGAACACGCTTCTGGTTATTCTGCACTCCTGCAGCGTAACGCTCACCGTGTCTGCTCAGCTCCTGTACCCGATCTTCAACTGCCACACCTGTCCTGGTATCATGATACAACGGCATCTGTGAAGAAGGGAAAGAAAGGAACAGGAATTAGAACAGCGATTGAGGCCTTACCTGAAGCAGTCCATCCGAAAGGCCGCGCCTTCAGCTGCTCTCCGGATCGTCACACCTGCAGAAAAGAAGTCATTTGCATGGAGAGACAATACTCAACCAGAGACTGCTTTCTTCTAGGATTAAATTGAACCAGTTCATCCAACCACCGCTCCGGAGCCGCGCTGCAACTGCATTGCAGAAAAAGAAAAGAACAGCAGGTTAGTCACCCACGGGAAAGAAACCTTTTAAAAGACATTCAGCGCCATGCACTCGCGCTAATACTCACCCACAGGAAATCTGCTCAGCGTCGTAGGAAGAGGCAAATCCTCATCAGAAAACCGCCCAAGGCCGTGCCTGAAAGAAATTAAGAACAACAGTGAGAACTTGGGCAATAAGGACATTAAGCAAACTATACCAAGCATCTATTGGCATAGAGACTTACTTACTGAGTCAAGCTGTTCAAGACTCTGCTACAGCCCCGCAGGATCAGTGAAGCAACTTGATCCAGGGAAGAGGCTGAACATATTGTGCCACTGCTAGAGATTGCAGGATGGAGAGCCCACCATTAAAAAACTGTAGGTGAGGCAGAAACAGAGAGGGGTACTAGGAGGTTACGGGAGGTGGGGGACAAACCCGCTTCTCATGGCTGGCTAATATCTTGTTTCGACATTTTAGACAAGCGCTTCTTGGGAAGTGATAGTGAGGGAGAAGACGAGTGCAAGCATCATCACTCAGCCCCATGCAACTCGAGTGCAGACGTCATTCGTGCAGCTTTATGCAACGCCCCCGTGGAGACCAGGTGAGCGTGACATGATGCACGGGATGATAGAAAAACAGGGAGATCTGTATATTACCAAACCATGATACCACTGTGTTTTTCAGATCATTGCATACGAGGATGGGAGCCTACAGAGATGGAACACTGATCTGGGAGGGGATTTTAATTGCATGCTGGACCCAACAATGAATAGATCAGATGAGAAACACAAACGGTTGTCTCCTCCGGCTAAGGTATTGAACTCGCTGTTGAAGCACTTTCAACTACGAGATCTATGGAGGGTAAAACATGGTGAAGATAGAGAATACTCTCATTATTCGTCCCCGCATAAAGTATACACAAGAATTGATTATATGTTCACTAGCGAGGAACATGAAATTGAATTCTCAGAGTCAGAATACTTAGCCAGGGTCCTATCAGACCACTCCCCACTTGTGGTGAGGTGGCAAGTGACTGCCCCAAGACCACCCATTCCCACGTGGAAGCTCAGGAGTAAATCACTGCTAGATAAAGCATTTGTTGAGCATATTAGGAAGTGTACAATTGAATATATCACAGTAACTGAGGGGAGTGTGCAGAAGGTGGAAATAGTCTGGGAAGCGTACAAAGTGGTCATCAGAGGGGTGATGATAGCTGAATCGGGAGGTGTACAGAAAGTCATAGTGAATGAACTAGAGAAAATAGAGGAGAAGATGAGAACTTTGGAAAGGGAGGCTAAAGTCAACAAAGAACACATAGATGAAGTAATCAAATTGAAACAAGCATGCCTGACACAATGGGAAAGATTGGGGAAGTTCAATTGCACAAAATACCTGGAAAGAAGCCATGCACAAGGGGATACGCCTGGGAAAATGTTTGCTGGGCTGTACAGACGGAATCACACTAGATCCCCTATATGCGCTATCCTGAACAAAGACCTAGAAGAGGTTAACACACAGGCAGGCATAAATGAGGTGTTCTCTGAGTATTACAAAGCACCCTATGCTGACCTGCTTGAATATGAGGAGAGGGACATACATGAAGTACTAAAAAAGCCAATCCTAGACCCAAATATCCCCTTCAACTACAGACCCATCACCACAGGACCTTTTCTACTGAAAATACTGGACTGAGCAGCATACCTGTAGATTCAACACCATCTAGAAATAAATAACCTTCTTGGTCTCAGACAATAAGGTTTCAGGTCCAGACGCAGTACGGAAACTGCTCAGATTGACCTTAAAACACACATTGAAGTCCTAAAAGACAAAGGCAACCTTGCCCCCCCTTTTATTAGACCTGTTGGCTGCAATGCGCTTTATCTGGGAACTAACCAACAGAACCTAAATAAGATGCAAGTAATACAAAACAATGCCGTTAGATGAGCGTTGAACATCCCAAGATCGCAACATATTTCTGAATCTAGATGTAATTTGAACTGGCTATCTTTCAACAAAAATATTGCATTCAAAACCCTGTCATTTAAACATAGGTGCCTTGCGAATCTTGCACCTAGATATTTGACAAACAATTTCTCACTTAACATTTCAGATCGCCCTACTAGAACTGCACAGGCTCACTGCCTCATGAGCCCTAGGTTCAAATTACAGAAGGCAGAAGAGTTCCTGTACTAGCAGCTAAAATGTGGAACACTCTTCCTATAACATTAAGAACTGAACCCACCTACCATATAGTCAGGAAACATGTAAAGAAGTGGCTATTCGAGCAAGAGCATTAGAAGTTTGTCTCTCCACCTGTCTATTTGCCTGTACACCTTTTTTGCACTGTCATTGTACTTGTTGTATCCTACTAATCTGTATGTAACTAGGTAAGAAACTTGCCCAGATGCCCCAGGGCTTGGTGCTCCATACAAATAAATAAAATACAAATACAAAATACAAATGAAGTCCTTGTACTCATAGCCCTACCCCAGTTAGATGCACTCCAGGCAGAGTCACTAGAGACACCCATAACCCCGGAAGAAGTTGTGGCAACCATTAGGACACTGCCAACAGGGAAAGCCGCGCCGTTGATGCCCAAGGTGTACAACAAAGCGTATGCAGAAAATATGCTACCAGGGAGCATGAGGGAGGCCATGGCCCTGACAGGTCCGCTCAAACCAGACGAAATAAGCACAGACTCTGGATCCTATAGAACACTGTCACTGTTGACTCAAGACAGCAAGATCCTTACAGCAAAGTTAGCAAATAGACTTCACAAGGTAATACACACACTGATCCATCCAGATTAGACCGGGTATGTAGATCACAGAGAAGCTCAGGAGACTGCACCAACTGACCTACAGCACAAAAGATTGCACTACAGAAGGTGCAGTGGCCTCCTTAGATGTGACTAAAGCATTTGACTCAGTGTGCTGGGATTGGTTGTATGCCACAATGATAACGATGGAGATTGGGCCACAGTACATGAAATGGGTACGGTTGATATATACTAAGCCAATGGCCAAAGTTCGAGCGGGGAATACCTATAGATGGACAAGGCAGGGATGCCCACTGTCCCCAATGTTTCACATTATAGTGGATGAACCAATGGCAGCGTATTTGTGTGTGGGATATTTTAACCCATACAAATGAGCTCCACTGCCTCAATTTACAAATGGCGAAAGAAACAGCCAAAAATGGATGCGCTAACCCTGTGTGTGCAATAATCTGCAAAACTGCGCATGGGTGACACTCACCAAAGGCTGCACACCCCTGCCACACAGTCAAAGTGGGGGTGACAACAGAATTCTCCCTGCAGAGAATGCCAGTGGGTGTTTTTACAGTTAACATGAAGCAAGGCCACAGAATTGGGCTAAAAACCGAAAATGCCTTTTAAAATGCAGTTTTTGCAACATTCACAGTGCTGTATTGGCGCTCGATCCATTCATTTTACAGTGAACCATTGAAATTAAAAGTGTACTGAAATCACAGATCTTCCAGGTGGCTCAGAGAACCCAGGCCTCACTAACTGACTGACAGCAGCTAATAGCTGTTTTTTTTAATGAAAATGCAGCAAAAAGTGGCAACATATAAAAATTTCAGCTGTACAGAGAAAACTCCAAACAAAGGCTGGATACAAATATCCAAATTGCAAAATAAAGCCCAGCACTCAAGGACAGAAATAATGCTGAATTAAAAGTGTATGTGCTGCATAAGAAAAGTGGATTTAAAAGACTCAGTTTAAATGTGCTTTCAGCAAAGAAGTGCAAAAATCGCCTGTTTAAAAGCATGTTTTTGTGAAGGCCCTAATTCTTTAAATATCAAAATCTACCTATAAACTGTGTTCAAGTTATATGTTGTAATGAAAGCTGTAGGTCATTCTTTAAAGTCAAAACCCAGTTTGGAATTAAATAATTAATTTTGACTTGACAGTGCCTAGCCTGGGAAAGATGACACTTCATGTTAACTCCTGGCTGCTACAGGAAGGCTTAATTGATGCTGGAGGTTCTCGCATATTGACAACAATGAACTGCGTAGACATTCATCTCTGGCCCAGCCAAGGACAATGGCAGGCTGCATACAGATCCCTTCAAAGGAGGGGCAGAAACTTCCCTCTGGTCCCCACCCTGATCCCACCCCACCCTGATCAAAGGAATTTGACAGCTGTTGCCAGTTGAATGAAAGTAAAAAAAACTGACAAGAACTTTGGGTGTTTAAATGCCTATTCATAATTAAGCTTTAAAGACTTTTCACTTTGCCATAAGAAGGAGGATACATCTAAAAGTTTGTAGTTGTAAATCTAATGTTATGTTCTTTCTTTGCAGACCTGAGTGAACCCTGTACTGCATAAGGAACAAAAGATAGACCAAAACACTGATTGCACCAAAACTAGTTATGCTGTAATTCTAATATTGTATACCCATGCTCTAGTGATGATTTCCCAGATATGTACTGAATTAGGAATTGTTAGGCCAAACCGTTATGATTAAAATTGACAAAATATCACAGAATGACAAAGACAGTTGTCACTGAGATGGGAATTGGATGTAAAGATACCCATAAAATATGTAATGCATGTGTCTGATTTTAGTAGAGGGCATAATTATAAAAATGTGTATTTGTGGAAAAGTTAGGTTTTGGTCAAAATCACTGTGGGAGCTAGGCCCTAATCCTGAACCATCCTAAACTTCATGAAAGAATAATTCTGATCCAGTCTGGCTTGCTACCATTAAGGCTTGCCTACTGAAATCACCATCCCGCTAAACTACAGTGTCCAGAGATAAGAAGGGCCAATCCAATACAATCCAGCTGACCATCCTTCCAGAAGTGCCCTGCTGCCTGTAGACCCAATCTGGATGACCAGAACCCTGATGGTCCAATCTTAATTTACAGTGGACTGCAAGTATCAAATGGAATCAATGTAACCCATAGTATATTTGCGTTATCTTATCCCAATCTCAACCCATCCTCTCTTTAACTTAAGAACTTATAATAGTTTCACACCAATCTTGAAACCTTGCTTTGATTTCTCGTGCTAGTGATCATTTCTGGAAAATCCTTTAGTCTTGTAAAATCCCGACCCTTAAAATCATCCCACAGGTAATCCGACTGAGTCCTCCAAGGCAGACACTGAGGTGCTGGTGTTGGTTTCTGCTGACCACCCTGGGGCTTACTGTGTTTCAAACTGTTAGAATACCCTAGTTTAGAGCATAATTGTCATTGTGAGAACTGATTTATGTTTTCATTTTTGCATCTTTATTTTCAAAAACGCCTCTTATTCAAACTTGCATAACTTCGTCAATTTGATAGCTAGAGAATGAATTTCAACTCTCATTTAAACCGAAGACCTGTAGCTACATCCACCACTAAAATTCGCATTGCAGAACAGCATATTTGATCTGTTTTTATTAAAAATCACATAGCGGAAATTATGCTGTCATAGGAATTTCTATCAATTTAAGGATTTTTGCACACTTTTCCTTCTTTCACAAAGCCATATTCAACTGTCATTTTAAAAAGTGTAAATTTCCCAAAACGCTTTTCTCTCCTGTTTGGGGAGGGAAGATTATATTCAAACACTGTACTCTGTTTTTTTATTCCTGAATACCTGCTGCTTACGTACATCTGTGTAGAATTGCTCATTTGTGCATTAAGAACTTTGCAGGGGGAAACTTTAACCTAAGCGCTATCTTTTCACAAGCCAAAACTGTTCTTTTTCCTGTGTTTTCTATTCTGTATTTCTATAAGTGAATTCAATTGCTTTACTTACATTCTGAATTGTTTTGTCACCACATTGGTGATTGCTGCCCCATACATATATATATATATATATATATATATATATATATATATATATATATATATATATATATATATATATATGTTGAAAAAAAAAAGGAGAGGGGCGCACTCCAGTTCCCTGCACAGTAAACCTTCTCAGCTACAGGTGTTCTCCTCCGACCGGTTTCTGTGCCAATACACGTCATCAGGGAGGCTGTCTTAACTTGCAGCTCACAGCAAGTGCAGGTGTTAACACTTAGTGATGATTCTGCTGCAAGGACTTCTGGTAGCTGTAGTCATCAGGTTTGCAAGGAACAGACTCACACCCAATCCCATAAATGGGGAAAGGGGGGGGAGTAGCCTACAGTGAGGCACTCCAAAGTTGGGCATATATTACCCCGGTGCAGCACCCTATAAGATTTCTGAAGATTCCACCCTTCAGAAAACTTGCAAATGTGTTGAAAAAAAAAGGAGAGGGGCGCACTCCAGTTCCCTGCACAGTAAACCTTCTCAGCTACAGGTGTTCTCCTCCGACCGGTTTCTGTGCCAATACACGTCATCAGGGAGGCTGTCTTAACTTGCAGCTCACAGCAAGTGCAGGTGTTAACACTTAGTGATGATTCTGCTGCAAGGACTTCTGGTAGCTGTAGTCATCAGGTTTGCAAGGAACAGACTCACACCCAATCCCATAAATGGGGAAAGGGGGGGGAGTAGCCTACAGTGAGGCACTCCAAAGTTGGGCATATATTACCCCGGTGCAGCACCCTATAAGATTTCTGAAGATTCCACCCTTCAGAAAACTTGCAAATGTGTTGAAAAAAAAAGGAGAGGGGCGCACTCCAGTTCCCTGCACAGTAAACCTTCTCAGCTACAGGTGTTCTCCTCCGACCGGTTTCTGTGCCAATACACGTCATCAGGGAGGCTGTCTTAACTTGCAGCTCACAGCAAGTGCAGGTGTTAACACTTAGTGATGATTCTGCTGCAAGGACTTCTGGTAGCTGTAGTCATCAGGTTTGCAAGGAACAGACTCACACCCAATCCCATAAATGGGGAAAGGGGGGGGGAGTAGCCTACAGTGAGGCACTCCAAAGTTGGGCATATATTACCCCGGTGCAGCACCCTATAAGATTTCTGAAGATTCCACCCTTCAGAAAACTTGCAAATGTGTTGAAAAAAAAGGAGAGGGGCGCACTCCAGTTCCCTGCACAGTAAACCTTCTCAGCTACAGGTGTTCTCCTCCGACCGGTTTCTGTGCCAATACACGTCATCAGGGAGGCTGTCTTAACTTGCAGCTCACAGCAAGTGCAGGTGTTAACACTTAGTGATGATTCTGCTGCAAGGACTTCTGGTAGCTGTAGTCATCAGGTTTGCAAGGAACAGACTCACACCCAATCCCATAAATGGGGAAAGGGGGGGGAGTAGCCTACAGGGAGGCACTCCAAAGTTGGGCATATATTACCCCGGTGCAGCACCCTATAAGATTTCTGAAGATTCCACCCTTCAGAAAACTTGCAAATGTGTTGAAAAAAAAGGAGAGGGGCGCACTCCAGTTCCCTGCACAGTAAACCTTCTCAGCTACAGGTGTTCTCCTCCGACCGGTTTCTGTGCCAATACACGTCATCAGGGAGGCTGTCTTAACTTGCAGCTCACAGCAAGTGCAGGTGTTAACACTTAGTGATGATTCTGCTGCAAGGACTTCTGGTAGCTGTAGTCATCAGGTTTGCAAGGAACAGACTCACACCCAATCCCATAAATGGGGAAAGGGGGGGGAAGTAGCCTACAGTGAGGCACTCCAAAGTTGGGCATATATTACCCCGGTGCAGCACCCTATAAGATTTCTGAAGATTCCACCCTTCAGAAAACTTGCAAATGTGTTGAAAAAAAAGGAGAGGGGCGCACTCCAGTTCCCTGCACAGTAAACCTTCTCAGCTACAGGTGTTCTCCTCCGACCGGTTTCTGTGCCAATACACGTCATCAGGGAGGCTGTCTTAACTTGCAGCTCACAGCAAGTGCAGGTGTTAACACTTAGTGATGATTCTGCTGCAAGGACTTCTGGTAGCTGTAGTCATCAGGTTTGCAAGGAACAGACTCACACCCAATCCCATAAATGGGGAAAGGGGGGGAGTAGCCTACAGTGAGGCACTCCAAAGTTGGGCATATATTACCCCGGTGCAGCACCCTATAAGATTTCTGAAGATTCCACCCTTCAGAAAACTTGCAAATGTGTTGAAAGAAAAAGGAGAGGGGCGCACTCCAGTTCCCTGCACAGTAAACCTTCTCAGCTACAGGTGTTCTCCTCCGACCGGTTTCTGTGCCAATACACGTCATAAGGGAGGCTGTCTTAACTTGCAGCTCACAGCAAGTGCAGGTGTTAACACTTAGTGATGATTCTGCTGCAAGGACTTCTGGTAGCTGTAGTCATCAGGTTTGCAAGGAACAGACTCACACCCAATCCCATAAATGGGGAAAGGGGGGGGAGTAGCCTACAGTGAGGCACTCCAAAGTTGGGCATATATTACCCCGGTGCAGCACCCTATAAGATTTCTGAAGATTCCACCCTTCAGAAAACTTGCAAATGTGTTGAAAAAAAAGGAGAGGGGCGCACTCCAGTTCCCTGCACAGTAAACCTTCTCAGCTACAGGTGTTCTCCTCCGACCGGTTTCTGTGCCAATACACGTCATCAGGGAGGCTGTCTTAACTTGCAGCTCACAGCAAGTGCAGGTGTTAACACTTAGTGATGATTCTGCTGCAAGGACTTCTGGTAGCTGTAGTCATCAGGTTTGCAAGGAACAGACTCACACCCAATCCCATAAATGGGGAAAGGGGGGGGAGTAGCCTACAGTGAGGCACTCCAAAGTTGGGCATATATTACCCCGGTGCAGCACCCTATAAGATTTCTGAAGATTCCACCCTTCAGAAAACTTGCAAATGTGTTGAAAAAAAAGGGGGGAGAGGGGCGCACTCCAGTTCCCTGCACAGTAAACCTTCTCAGCTACAGGTGTTCTCCTCCGACCGGTTTCTGTGCCAATACACGTCATCAGGGAGGCTGTCTTAACTTGCAGCTCACAGCAAGTGCAGGTGTTAACACTTAGTGATGATTCTGCTGCAAGGACTTCTGGTAGCTGTAGTCATCAGGTTTGCAAGGAACAGACTCACACCCAATCCCATAAATGGGGAAAGGGGGGGGAGTAGCCTACAGTGAGGCACTCCAAAGTTGGGCATATATTACCCCGGTGCAGCACCCTATAAGATTTCTGAAGATTCCACCCTTCAGAAAACTTGCAAATGTGTTGAAAAAAAAGGGGGGAGAGGGGCGCACTCCAGTTCCCTGCACAGTAAACCTTCTCAGCTACAGGTGTTCTCCTCCGACCGGTTTCTGTGCCAATACACGTCATCAGGGAGGCTGTCTTAACTTGCAGCTCACAGCAAGTGCAGGTGTTAACACTTAGTGATGATTCAGCTGCAAGGACTTCTGGTAGCTGTAGTCATCAGGTTTGCAAGGAACAGACTCACACCCAATCCCATAAATGGGGAAAGGGGGGGGAGTAGCCTACAGTGAGGCACTCCAAAGTTGGTGATGTCATCTTTGATGTCCTGGGTGTTAGTGTTAGCAGTGCACGGTGGCGCGAGTTATGGTTGCTTATCTTACCATAACTGCCGAATTTCAGGGGTTTTTCGGTTGTACTTTGAACCATAACGTCCCTTTAACTAAGTTTTTTCACTGAATTTCATAGGTTTTTAGTAGCGCAACTTAACCATAACGTCCCTTTAACAAAGTTTTTTTACTGAATTTCATAGGTTTTTAGTAGCAAAACTTAACCATAACGTCCCTTTAACAAAGTTTTTTTACTGAATTTCATAGGTTTTTAGTACCACAACTTAACCATAATATCCCTGACTTTAAATACATGTAACATAGAACATACTGAACCCCTAGCTAGTGATTTCGATGTCCGCGGACTACCGCCATGTCCACAGACATATCGAAAATCTGAGCGTGGTGAATATAAATTTAAATAGTGTGCCCCATTTCCCCTTTGAGGTTGGCTCTGAAAAGAGCCATTTTTTGGGGTTTTTTTGCAGATGCTTGACAGACGCCTGCTATTTTGTATTTTTTTTTCTTACTTTACTCCTAAAATCTTCACATAACCTTCTCCAAAGTAACCCTTACATTCCAAAACAGCATGGCATTTCCCATAAAAGATAAGGAAATGCCATCTTCTTTAAAATAAACAGCATTACTGGAATCAATATTCTCATTATTACAGAAGAACATACCAGCTCTAAGCATGAAGGCACACATACCTCGGTTGTTTACACACCTAGCATTGTTTTGCTGAGGACAAAAAACTGAACTATTGTCCCATATTGCCATAGGTAGTAATCCAGAAAAAAATACTTTGGCATTTGGAAGGATGTTCATTACTGCTTGAACCAAGTGTTCCAAATCTGCCAACAAAGTAGGGGCACTAACATAGCCCAAATGGGAAGCACCATAGTGCAAAACTACCACAAGAGGACTGTTCATCCTGCCATATCTTCACAAACGTGTACAATTCCTTGTACATTGCAATCAGGCACAGTGCTCCACACCACCTCCACTCCTTTAACATCAAAATTCTTTGCAACATGCCTGCATTGAGCATACTGTTGTAAACCATGCACAAATATATCTCCAAGCACCAACACCCTGACTTTCTCCACTTCTGCCATCTTCACTACACACAGTCTCTTTCAACACAAATCCACAACCTCAACATCTGATTGGCGGATCCCTACAGTCTTCTTTCCATGCTGGATTTGCTGGAAAACCCCGGATGTAGCACGCCCTGTCCACGGACAGCCGCGGTGTCCGCGGACCGCGTAACTCTTGGACAGCCCTTCTACCATTTCCACTTCACTCTCTGTGCCATTCCCTCTTGCATACAGCTAAGGAGTCACACAATACGGAGAACGTCCTCAGAACACCCCCATTTTGTTTATTTTCGAACATTTCTGGACACCGCGAGTGTTCTTATAACACATGCAACTTGCCAGCGAACAATACGGACAACGTCCTCAGAACACCCCCATTTTCTTTATGTACGAACATTTCAGGACACCGCGAGTGTTCTTCTGGCTCACTCTTTTTTCTTTTGCTGACATATCTAGGCCACATGGTTTTCTTCAGTAACAGTCAGAAACTAAAAATTGTATTTTATTTGTAGACGTATCCTACAAGTAGGTTCTTATAGTAATTCCCTTAGAGTCCAGTAACATCATATGAAACATATACATAGGGGAAGACACAAGCTTTAAAGACAGCATTATTTTCATGCAAATAAATGATGATTTCTCTGTTTCAAAGCTCCCTATGTATATGTATATTGGTATGTGTTCTTGTCTCTTTGTGTTTTCTCTATAGTAATGCAATTATGTAATACATGGGTTTTATTAGCTACTTATTACATATTTCACAGTACACAAAAATCTATTAAGAAAACAATTATCATTTCATTATTCAACATATTAACATTACTAATATTATACCTTCATCTTGTACGCTGCACACAATGCTATGTTTCTGCATTAGTAGCTTAGTATACTAGATAGAACCCCATAATAGAATGCTATTTATATCAATGCATCGTTCAAAGCACTAATTAGGGTATGATATTTATTGCAATGATCCTTGACACTTTTTTCGCAACATTATAATAAGAATCCCTTGTACACATATTTCATGAAAAGTACATACACATGTGATGTCATCAGTGATGTCATCAATGACATTTGTGGTGTCATCTTTGATGTCGTGGGTGTTAGTCTTAGCAGTGCACGGTGGTGGCGCGAGTTATTTTTGCTTAGCTTACCATAACTGGCGAATTTCAGGGTTTTTTTGGTTTTACTTGGAACCATAACGTCCCGTTAACAAAGTTTTTTTATTAGCACGCAAACAATATACAAAGATGGAGTGTAAAAAGCAATATCTCAGAGATGGCTGTACACACAATGTTGCAAACTAAGAATTTATGGTTGTATACAGTGAAGGTCAGCTGCTTCCATTTTTTGCTCGCGTGCCGGAGAGGCCCACGACTCGCAATATAAGGTTCTATTGTTTTTTGACCTTGACAGACAGGGATCGTGCTAAAAGACTTCTTTTGAAGGAGTGTTGCAAAAACGTAAGACACGATAAGGATGAAATTTCTGAAACGAAACCACTTTTATATATTATATCACTATGAGAAAGATCGTTGGCAAACACAGAGTCGTATTTTGGGACTGCACTACGCTTAGACAATGGAAAAAGCCAATATAATGTAAGTAACCCTTTAGATTAATTTATACCGGAATATAATAACAATAGCGTGGCGTTAAAGCCCGGTTAAGTGGTACTTGTTTGTTCAATGTGGCATATTGTTTTCTAACGCGCACTGTCACCGCCAAATTGGTCCCCTGTCGCTTAGAGGGCTCTGAAAAAGGCAGAGGACAGAGGGTGGGTTAATGGGAATAAGTTAACATACTCCGTTGCACTATCCTCGCTAGCAAATAGTTTCACGCCCTAATAAATAAAATTAATATTTTAATGAAGATCGGCTGGTGAGACTAATTTATGTTTTTTAAAACAGGTACGTCCTTCCATATTGTCAATGCCACAATTTTCAGACCCCAGCCGAGGGTTTCTTTAACTGCCAGGTGCAGCTCCATGTAAGCAACTTCATGACCCTCACCATTTTATGGGACAATCGCCAAGGACCAATGTGCCCTTACGCAGTACTAGCGGCTAGAAGCAACATACCAACCATTATGGTGGTCTAATGCCTCGTTGTTGGAGCAGCCTTCCGATTATCAGTGTGACCATTTGCTTCTTTTATCATAAACCAACAGCCTGTGTACCCTAATGCCTCGTTGTTGGAGCAGCCTTCCGATTATCAGTCCGACCATTTGCTTCTTTTATCATAAACCAACAGCCTGTGTACCGCGAAGGAACAGCGCGTGGCTCAAGATGAACTTTTGCTGATTGACAGCAAAGACAAATGCAAATCGCTGAATATTCTCTAAACATTTGATGTGAAATAAATGTACTTTACCAAGTGTAAAACCTTGCTGTTTACTTTTAAACCACAGTTTCATATTCCGAATTGTGGCGCACTGTGTTGTAAGCTGATCCAACACCCTCTGTACTGCAAAGGAACAGCGCGTGGCTCAAGATGAACTTTTGCGGATCGACAACAAAGACAAACGCAAATCGCTGAATATTCTCTAAACATTTGATGTCAAATAAATGTACTTTACGAACTGTACAATCTTGCTGTTTGCGTTTAAATCACAGTTTCATATTCCGAATTGTGGCGCGCTGTGTTGTGAGATGATGTGTGTTGTTTTCCGGGTTCTGTGTAAAGTCGCGTAGGACTGGAGACGACTGAGCGCGTTTGGCTATGCACCCTGTAACGTCACGGAGAGAGGCGGGGAATATGAATGCGTTGATAATGTCAGGCTTAGGGGTGGGACATATGATTTAGTGTCGCAAAAGCAGGTCAGCCAGGTCGATGGCGCAAGTGATAGGGTTATCACATAATGTCGGCGCACAGCAGCCTGATTTATCGTTTCTTTAGCGGACAAAAAGTCGGGTAAGGCCCATAGGAAATTTTACTACCAGCGGACATAAGGAGGGTTCTTAGAACACTTTCAACCTGACAACAAACAATATGAACAGCGTTCTCAGAACACCCCCATTTTGTTTAATTGCAAACATTTTGGGACACCGCCAGTGTTCTTAGAACACATTCAACTGGCCAGAGTACAATATGGACAGCGTCCTCAGGACACCCCCATTTTGTTTATGTAGGAACATTTAAGGACACATCGAGTGTTCTTAGCTCAATTTTAGCTTGCTTGCGAACAAAACGGACACATACTCTGTCCTCAGAACACCCCACCATTTAGTTTATTTACAAAATTTCAGAACAGCTGTGTTGTCCGCAGACAAAAAGAACACAACAAAAGCGTCTAGCACATAAAAAAAACAGAACATTGAACCTATCTCATACTCCCCCACCCTCCCCAAACACTCTTACACACCAACACACTCCACTAAATACAATTTTTAATCCAAGTTTCACTGCGCTGTCCGCGGTCGACGGCGAATGCAAGATGGCGGGCGCCACAGAAAATCTGACGCGTTCCACGCCCCACGCCGTCCAATCAGCGAACACGTTGCATGTCCGCGGACATCACGCAAGCCGCTCGGCCAATCGGGGCGCTGTCCGCGGAGCGAACCAGGAAGTCCGTCCGTGGAGCGAACGGAGATATCACTAATTTTTTTGCCTTATGTTTTGGTCATTTAAAAAAAAAACTACTGGATGGATTTACACCAAATTTGCAAAAGCACGCTTTGGGGACCAAGCCCCCGCTCCTGCCGTAAATTTGGTGTACATCCGTCCAGCGGTTTGGGCTGTAGGCGTGCGCAATGTTTTTTCCCATTATGTCTATGGGAAAAAACACAAGTTTTGGGCCCCCCCCTATGACTTTGCCCCCCCGGACCAAACCTCGCCAAACTATGCAAAGAAATTCAGAGTGGGCCATATACTTTTTTTGCAAAGTTTGGTGAGGATTCGTCCAGAGGGAGCGAAGTTACAAGCCGCCAAAAAAATGCTCTTCCTATGGAACCACCAACTTAACCATAACTACATGGACGCTACCGCGTTCATGTAATATATGTAATATGTATATATATATATATGTATATATATATATATATATTCAGTGAAAAAACTTTGTTAAAGGGACATTATGCTTAAGTTGTGCTGCTAAAAACCTATGAAATTCAGTGAAAAAATGTTGTTAAAGGGACGTTATGGTTACAAGTAAAACTGAAAAACCCCTGAAATTCGCCAGTTGTGGTAAGCTAAGCAACCATAACTTGCGCCCCACCACCATGCACTGCTAACACTATTCAGAGTGTTTTGGTTCTACTGTATGTTGTAGTGTGGTCAGTTGGAGCCTGCCTCTAGAAGGGGGTGCCTGTTGTCTGCGTGTATCTACTTATTAAAGAATTCATAAACCTATTCATGCCTGGACATCAATCCTAACATTCCTCTACTTCATCCTCCATTTCCAATCCTGTCACTACAAGGAACACTCCTGTGGGACAGCGTATTCCTCATGCTGCCTCACAGGCCATACGCAATACTGATGACCGTTACCTTTCAAGGGTCACAGTTATGTGTATGTACTGTGACACAGTACTGTGCAGGGGGGAGAGACTTCATAGTGCTTTTGAGGCTATCGTCTCAGAGCACGAGAAGATCTGCTCACAACCCAAGTAAAACCCACTCTACATCTTCCTCTCTCAGCTCGCCCTTTCTTATCCCCATGGTTGGTGTCCCCCCCTTACCCCCCTTTCCCCTGCTCTCCTAGTGTGTCTTGTATAAAAAAAACTACTGCAAAATATGGATACCTGTCCAGTGTGCAAGTACACAGGACTACAAGGACATTGATTGGCCTGCATTTCAGGACCTACTTGCAAAACCACCTTCCATTATATCAAAATGATATCAACACATCATTCAACTATAAGAAATCTAGTCTATAAACTGTACTATGCTAAAAGTCCTGCTTTAGCACTAGCCAATTTAAATAACATTCTTCTACATGGTACAGCAAAAGACCTACTTGAAGAAATCGACTATATCCAGAAAAAATATTTTGAAAGCCACTTACAGAATGAAATAGCTTTAAAGCAAATTAGCAACAAATCTATGCATGGCAACCTTCTACTACATACATACAAAAAAGAAATACTGAAATTTAAAAGTACATCTGCTGAAATACCAAATCATTCAGGACACCGCAAGTGTATTTTCATTTGTTTTAATACTCTGCGTAGTTCCATTGCAGCTTCTGTAGAAAGCTTGTAATAGTCAAATTTGTTTTGGTGTTCTACTGGCAGGAGTGTTAATCTGTGTAAAGTGACACCGCCTATGTTGTAGGCAGCTAAACCTGTGGGGGCAGTGACACCTGCTGACAGTTTGTTGTTTGTCAATTGTTGAAAGAACTTACTGATGATTTTGATTAAGAATGTTTTGCCAGAAAAAGCTTCACCGCTGACGTACAATAGTATAGGTTTGGAATTTTGACAGGTGCAATCTTTGTTTTCATGTTGTACACCATGTGCAATTTCTTTTGTTACTTCTTGAAAAATGCTACGTTGCTCATTGTTTAGTTTTGATTGTAGTATAGTTAAGTCTTCTTTATCTTCATACTGACACATGGTGTTTTCTACTTCTGTCATAGCTAATTCTGCCTCATTTGTTATTAGTGGCTCTCCCAGAGGTTCTTAGCTTCCTGGCTTCCTGTTACAGAAGGTTGACTACTGTCAAGAGTGTCCTTATCTAGTTGGGCCTGGAGTTCTTCTTCGTGTTGCTGTTCATTGTGCAACATTGTTTTGTACTGTGTAAAGTTTACATCAGTTATAGTGCTTTCATTTGCTTTGAAAACGTCGTCATATGAGTCGTAGTTATTTAGTATTTCTTCTTCTTTTCTCCATGGTTTAAAGAGTTGTAGCAGGGACATGTAATTTAGTTCTTTATGTTGAGGAGTCTTTAATGACAATTTGATATGATTAATTACATTTCGTTTGGTGAGTTTTACTAAACTGCCTTCCCATTTGTCACTCTGTATTTACCTTTTTTTTCATTGGGTTTTATATTATTTTTGTATGTGAAGTTTTGGGCTATGTGGTATAGACACATGATTTCCAAAGTGTTACTTCTGTTTGGGTAGTATGTGTCCAGTAAATTGTTTTTAAAATGTCTTGGCTGTTGGGATCATGTTTGGCTATTGTTTCTATATCTTCGTATGATTTTAGAACTCTTTATCTAGATTTAGCAGGACCAAGACTTAGCCATACTATATTTTCAGATTTTCCTTACAAAGCAGTACCAGTTAAATGATCTGCTGCTTCATGAGAGCAACATTCTCTATGGGAGAGCATTTTTATGCCTAAGCTGTATAATTTCTGAGACAGTGTTTTGTCTGATGACAGGTCATTCCAGAGGTCTTGGAGCTCTGTTTTTTCTGCTTTTGTTAAGTATGCTGTAACATATCGTGCAACTGCAGTGGAATTGTCTGCAATGTACTGCACATCTATGTTTGCATTCCATAAGTGGGCAATGATTGCATTGTAATCATTGATATATTTTGCTTCTTCTGTTCTTTTATTGTAATATGTATTTTTAGGTGATTTACCTTTACCACTATGTCTAACTGAAGACATGAAGTTGTTCACTTGACCTGTTTTTGTAACCAGCCTAGGGAAACCAAAGCGGCATTTGGTGTAGTATTTCCCTTTCTTTGTGTATTTCCGACGACAATATTTGCCACATTTGTGTCTTTGAAATTGTAAAATTTGTGCATGAAGATCACTATTTGTTGCTTCTGATGGAATTTCACAAGTGACATATTTTTCTATAAACTGTACACAGTGGCATCATTGTCTTGACCAAAATTAGGAGCATCTTCAATCCATAGAAGCATGTGGAAATGTGGTGCTCCTCTGGCTTGGCATTCTTTTTTCCAGAAGAAGTGTTGCACTTCTTCGAGGGGAGGAGCTGTTTTATTACCAATAAAGTGTAGCATAGCAATGAAGCGATGGTGAATTTATCTTGAACCATTAACAGGATCTAGAGAACAAAGTTCTCCAGGTGTTAGTATATCTATTTTGGTTTTGTTTTTGTTTGATATGCGTAGGAAACCATGTAAATCTTCCCATGCATATTCTGCACAACTTAATGTAACAAACCAAGTGGGTGGGCCAAGGTTTCGTATCATACAATGTACATCTCCATGACGTTGAAACCAGTACTCTTTAGTACCACGCATATTTGCTAATAGATTTGTAATATTTGATTGTAAAACCTCATCCTTTTGTTGCACTTTTTGTAATAATTGTGTAGCTGACATATTTTGAAAGTGGTATCCTGATTTTAATGTGTGTGCAACTCTGTAAAATAAAGTTGCTAGTTCACTTTCAAAGAGTAGGTGGAATATGTATTCCACATTTTTTCTAAATCTGGGATCTTCAGAATACATCCGTAATGAGCGGTATTCTGATGCTGTTATTTGAATAGGTCTATCATTGTACCTTCCTCCTTTGCCAGTAGGAAAGAGTAGAGAAAAAGCATGTGCTTCTATACTTTTTTTACCATTTGCTGATTGGTGATCCTTTTGTTTGACGCATTTGGTACGTTTCTAGTGCATTTTCTACGGTGTCATTAGAGTGCAATGGGTGAATTGTATAATGATCTAAAGTATTGGATATTGTAGCAGGATCTAGGAGCTCAAATTGGCCAGCTTCTTGTGTCTCTTGAATTATTTCAGTGGTATCCTTCAAGTTTTCTTCAATATTAATTTCTTTGTAGTATTCATGATTGTCTTTTAGATATTGCAAGGCTTGTCTAACTTTATGTAAATCTAGCAGTTGTTACCAATATTTTTTGTCTTTTGTAGGTACACCATTTACTAAGATAATTCAAGATTTCTCCATTGGACGTTGCACTCCTAGAGTGTGCACATTTTTTTTTAGATCTAATGGTAAATACACTACGTTTCCCCGAATACCTTTCACTAATTCAGAGGGAGGCAATTTTGCTGTTTTTGGTTGAAGGCGTATTATTGCTTGGAATGGGTGCACTGTTTGAATTATTATGCTCTCATATAAATTGAGTAGTTGTAGGGGTTTTGGTAGTGGAAATAATTCCAAATTTTTTGTGATAGCACGTGAAAGAGTTTGGTTGTTGTCACGTTTTGTAACTGCAAAGTATTAAGGAGTCAGTTATTTCGTATTTGTTTTCAGCTATAAGGTAGAGAGCTAATTCAAACCATTTAGAATCTTCATTGTCTTCTATTTTGTATATTAGGTCTACAGTTTTTGTGTTACTTTTATAAAAAAAAGTTCTACAGCAACATACACACACATGGTTTGGTATTTCAGCAGATGTACTTTTAAATTTCAGTATTTCTTTTTTGTATGTGTGTAGTAGAAGGTTGCCATGCATAGAATTGCTGCAAATTTGCTTTAAAGCTATTTCATTCTGTAAGTGGCTTTCACTTCCAAAATATTTTTTCTGGATATAGTTGATTTCTTCAAGTACGTCTTTTGCGGTACCATGTAGAAGAATGTTATTTAAATTGGCTAAGGCTAAAGCAGGACTTTTATCATAGTACAGTGTATAGACTAGATTTCTTATAGTTGAATGATGTGTTGATATCATTTTGATATAATGGAAGGTGGTTTTGCAAGTAGGTCCTGAAATGCAGGCCAATGAATGTCCTTGTAGTCCTGTGTACTTGCGCACTGGACAGGTATCCATATTTTGCAGTAGTTTAATTTTGATTTTGTCTTTGCCTTTCACATATTGATTGATGAATTGGCGTAAAGACTTGAAAGATTTTTTGGGAATGTTACACATTGACGTGCATGGCCATTTGTATTGTAGACGTTCTGATTCAGTTGAATGGAAAGGTAATTCTAAGTTTTCTGGGGATATTTTTGTAAGCAGTATTTCTTGTTCCATTATGGTATTATTAACTTTTTCATAACCTCGTCCACTGCTATGTATGGCAATTGTATTTGTTTTCTTTTGTTTGTATGCTTCTTCATTAAAGTATGGTTCGGTGCTCGTAGTGTGACTCCATTCACCTCCACAGGAAGGATTGCACTGTCTATCAACGCTTCTAAAATTGATTTCCTACGATACGTTTTAAGGGTTGAGCCTGATTTCTCTCCTGTTATTATAAGATTTTGAAGGACTCTGTGACGGAACATTTCTACTAAAATACTTTTTTTGGTATGCTTACTTTGCGCTATATCAAGATTTATAGGAGCAGTTTTATCTGTAGTGGTAATGAATTTTTATGTTAATTGTTTTGTGGTTGGTATTACATTTTGATAGAGGAGGCACAGTTTCTGTAGTTGAAGCTTGTTTTGGTACACTTAGGGGCCGATTCATGGAACAAACGTGCGCCGAAAATCTCCGTGCAAGCAGGCGCAAGCAGGCGCAAGCGGAAAAAAACAGACGCACGCGCACGCGTGCGATTCATGGAAGTCCCTGCGCGTGTACACCTCGGGATGTGCGCCAAACCCGTGCATGGCGCACAAGTCACTGCAACATCCCGAAAGGCGTGCGCGACGCGCACAGTGAAAGCGCACAACCTCGGCGCATACACCAGAAAGTGGGCGGGACACGGGGCGTAACGCGCGGAATGGGGAACAACGCGCGAAAATAAGGGCGTAACTGGGGATGTACTGCAGGGAAGCAGACGGAACGCCCACACGCACTCGAACCACACGTATTCATGGAATCGAATAGGGCAAAGCCACGCACAGCCAAAGACACGCACAAGCAGAAACAGGTCCGCCACACGAAGGCAGGCGGTAGAGTCCCAGCGCATCACAAAAGTGGCAACATACAGCAATTGTGCCTGTGCGAGCGGGGTACGTGTATTTCGGGGGCGCGCGGGAAGTTACACACGCGATTGAGCGGGGTACGTGTATTTCGGGGGCGCGCGGGAAGTTACACACGCGATTGAGCGGGGTAAGTGGGGACATGAGTTGGACATGAGTGGGGGCCTGGTGGAGGGTGCCCCTGGATGCTGGGGGGTGGGGGTGCAGGGAGACATGTGTGGGGGCCTGGTGGAGGGTGCCCCTGACTGCTGGGGGGTGGGGGTGCAGGGAGACATGAGTTGGACTTGAGTGGGGCCTGGTGGAGGGTGCCCCTGACTGCTGGGGGGTGGGGGTGCTGGGAGACATGAGTGGGGGCCTGGTGGAGGGTGCCCCTGGATGCTGGGGGGTGAGGGGAGACATGCATTGGTGGGCAGTAGTGCAAGGTGACATGTGGGTTGGCTGAGGGGCATGGCCATGGTGTATGGGCTGCCTGCAGGACATGTGTAGGGGTGCAGGGTAGTCCCCTGTGGTGTGGGCTGCCTGCAGGGGCCGTGGAGGGTGAAGAGGGAACAGCTGGGAGGACCCACATGGCCAATTCACGTGTAGGACTCTCCGGCACCCCCGAAATACACGTAGGCTGCTGGATTCGCATGTGGAATTTCCCGCGCACCCGGAGTACACATACCCTGCTGAAATCACGTGTGGAACTTCACGCGCACACTGAAATACACGAACCCTGCAAATTTGCGTGTGAAACTTCCTGCGCACCTTGGAATACACGTACCCTGCTGAAATCGCATGTGAAACTTCACGCGCACCCCGAAATACACGTACCACGGACAATCGCGTGTGGAACTTCCCGCGCACCCCAAAATACAAGTACCCAGGCCAATCGCGTGTGGAACTTCCCGCGCACCCCGAAATACATGCACACACTATTTTTCACACAGCGGGTGTCCGTGTTTGTCGGTACCCCTTTGCACCTCGTTTGTCCTAGAGGGCCACAGTATGGATCATTCATCATAGCTGTATATAGGTGCTTTTTGTAAGCGCACATTTTGGCGCACATTTATTTCAGGCGCAGGGACGCTACTGCCTGCTTTCTTGTGGCGGACTTGTTTGGCCCTTTGCGCGTCTTTGACCGTGCGCTGGTTTGCCCTATTCGATTCCATGAATACGAGTTGTAGGCGAGCATGTGGGCGTTCTGCGCACTTGCCTTCTGTACTTCCCCCGTGATGCCCATATTTTCACGCGTTATTCCCCATTCAGAGTGTTACGCCCCGTGTTCCGCCTACTTTTGTTATGTGCGCCACGCTATGTGCGATTTGGCTGTGGCCGTTGCGCACGCCGTTGGATGACCTGTGCGCCGGCGTGCGCCGCGCACTTTTTCAGCACACATCCAATATTTTTCTCACGCACGGACTTCCATGAATCGATGTGCGCTGGTTTCCCTGCGATTTTCGCACTTGCACTGCGATTCGCACGTTTTGGCACCCCTGCGCCGGAATTTTCAGCGCACATTAATTCCATGAATCGGCCTGATAATGTGTATGTGTGTGTTATGTGAATTTGTAAAATGTTCATATGTTATGATATAACAATTAAACATACCCCCCAGTCTTTTTGGGTAGTGGTGCTGTTGTCCACATATGTTCGCGGACATTAAAAGAGTTGGCGGACATCAAATTCAGTAGAGGGGGTTCAGTATTTTCTTTGTTACTTGTACATAAAGTCAGAGTTATTATTGTTAATCTGCGCTACTAAAAACCTATGAAATTCAGTAAAAAAACTTTGTTAAAGGGACGTTATGGTTAAGTTGCGCTACTAAAAACCTATGAAATTCAGTGAAAAAACTTTGTTAAAGGGACGTTATGGTTCCAAGTAAAACTGAAAAAAACCTGAAATTCACCAATTATGGTAAGCTAAGCAACCATAACTCGCGCCACCACTGTGCACTGCTAAGACTAACACCCACGACATCAAAGATGACATCACAAATATCACTGATGACATCACATGTGAATTTACTTTTCATGAAATTTCTGTATAAGGGATTCTTATTATAATGTTGAGAAAAAAGTGTCAAGGACCATTGGAATAAATATCATGAGCTAATTAGTGCAATAAGCAATGCATTGATATAAATAGAATTCTATTATGAAGTTCTATCCAGTATTCTAAGCTACTCAATGCATTGTGTGCAGCATACATGAGGAAGGTATAATATTCATAATGTTGATATGTTGAATAATGAAATGATAACTCTTTTCTTATTAGAGTTTTGTGTACTATGAAATATGTAATAAGTAGCTAATAAAACCCACGTATTACATAATTGCAATATTACAGACAAAACACAAAGACACAATAACGCATACAAATATGTGTATATAAAGGGAAAGTGAAGTAAGCAAAAAAGCAGAAGTAGTAGCAGAAACAATTCATAACCTAACTGATTATCTTTATCCTAATAAATGATTGCTCTGTTGCAAAGCTGCTATTTACCCTATCTATATGTATCACATGATGTGACTAGTCCCTAAGGAAAGTAGTGTGAGTACAATGTATACAAATATTAACATATACAGGGAAAGTACAGTATAGTAATAAAAAAACAACACAACTATCAGAAAGTGCTGATAACTCTGCTGATTATTTTCATGCACAGAAAGGATTGCTGTCTTTCAAGCTTGTGTCTTCCCCTATGTATATGTTTCATATGATATGACTGGACCCTAAGAGAATTACTGTAAAAACATACTTGAAGGATAAGTCTAGAAATATAGTACGTTTACAATTTTTAGTTCCTGACTGTTACTGAAGAAAACCATGTGGTCTAGATGTGTCAGTAAAGGAAAAAAGAGGGAGACAGACATGTGATGTCATCAGTGATGTCATCAATGACATTTGTGATGTCATCTTTGATGTCGTAGGTGTTAGTCTTAGCATTGCACGGTGGTGGCGCGAGTTATGGTTGCTTAGCTTACCATAACTGGCGAATTTCAGGGGTTTTTCGGTTTACTTATAACCATAACGTCCCTTTAACAAAGTTTTGTCACTGAATTTCATAGGTTTTTAGTAGAGCAACTTAACCATAATGTCCCTTTAACAAAGTTTTTTCACTGAATTTCATAGGCCTTTAGTAGCGCAACTTAACCATAACGTCCCTTTAACAAAGTTTTTTTACTGAATATATATATATAAACATTTGTGTTTGATTTGAATTTTAAATAAATAAATAAATAAATAAATATGTACCTTTACCAACCAGCCTGATTCCTGGTCCACTGTGACCTTGGGGGTATTTTGAGCCAGGTGTGATATGAGTGGTATATCACTCAGAATACTGAACCTATAGACATAATAAATCCATATTTCCTCTGTGCTTTACATGCTAGGTGAGACTCGGTTGTATTGCCTGATTGAAATACTTAACAGATTTTGGGGGTTTGTGCCATGATTTTGAGTTCGAGTTACCACCCGTGAAAGTCTAGCACAGCAGTCTAGCCTGCAGGGTACAGACACCTTGCTGGGTTGGTGTACTGTGCTACACTGTACAAGCACCTCTCAAAATAAATACTCCAAAAATCAGGCCTGTTTGTAAAAGTACATTCACCCTAAAATAAGTCATAAGGAAATTGATATTTCCAAAATGGCGATCCCAGTAGAAATTAATATGGCTAGGGAGCACCTCCTGTACAAACTGTTTGTCAGGAGTGAGTGCCCAGAACAAAATGAGCAGATCTGGCTACAAGAAATTAAAGAACAGGTCACTGCCATAGACCTAGATACATGGCCGGACAAGGGCCCATTACACCAAGCTCTTAGTGAAATGTACATGGCCCCAAAAGCTAAGGAGGAGCAGACAAAAATTGCCAGAATAGTGGCCTAGCTATGCCTCCACATAGGAGTAATGCAGGAAAAGCATGCAGAAAACATAGTTCTGGCAAAGAATCAAGTGGAAACACTTGAAAAAATCCAAACTGATCTACACTCTGCAGAGCATAGGCTACTGAAGAGCCAAGAATCAGAGAGAGAAGGTAGGCAGTATCTGACAAAACTAAAAGAAGATCTGGCCCTCTTCCAGCAAGAGAAGGCAGAGCAAGATACCCAATTACAGACACTGCAAAAGGAGGGTTGACTCTTTACAACAAAGTCAACAGAAACTGGCGCAACAGTTAAATTATAATAGAGCATGCGTAGAACAGATAGTCCCCTTACAAAACCACATAGAATCCTTGAAAGAGAAAAATAATAAAATAATTATTAAAGACATCCACTCTCAAGAGGAATTTGATGAGGAGCGCCAGAAATCTAGTGCATTAAATAAATAAAGGGATGACCTGGCTGAACAGAGGGGTAAGTCAGGAGAGAGATGCCTTAGGCCAGGAAGTGAGCCAATTAAAAACCAAGCTAGAGGAAAGAAAGCTGGCCCTCCAGGAGCTCAGTGAAGTAAAAAACTGAATATGAGAAGCTTCTAGAGCACACCAGATGGGAGGAGGATGCTCTGGAAAAGAACACCCAGACCATTAATGATGAAGCTCAGGAGGTGAGTCTCCTGAGACAATGAGGCTCTCTGTGAAAAGAATGAAAGGTTCCACAAACAGATAGCCATGTAAGAGCAAATAATTGAGACCAGTAAGGCCTTAATAGTGGAGCAAAGGAGTCAGATGTTGGCATATCACCAGGTAATAGGGGCTGAAAGAGAAGAGGTAAGGAGGGACAGAGAACCCGCTGAGCATAACATCAGGACCCCTGTAATCAGGGACTCTTACCCCTTCCGTACCATGGACTCTGCCAGCTTCATGTCCACTGGCTCATATGTCCAAGGGCCATAGGGATGGTAGACTTCAGCAGAATTGGTAACAGGGGACTGACAGATCAGCGCCTTCCGGAAATTGATGGAAGGGCATCTCTGTACAGATCCCCAAATGTTAGGGCTAGCCTCTCTGATCAGAAAGACTCCTGTGAGGGGAGAGTCAGGGAACTGTATCCTTAAAAATGCCGCCTACCAAAGGATCAGTTTGTAAAATTTGGTGGGGAACTCCAGGAAATCAAACCCAAAAAGAGTATCCTAAAGACCTTTTCTCAGCTAGGGCAGTGGGGGGGGGGGGTACTCCGCCAATCCTGGGAGCAGGGGAGAGTCAGAAGACTCTTCTGAGCACCACAGGCATCAGGAAACTAGGCCCCCACATTCTGCAAGCCCTTCTCAAGCTTGCAGAATCAGGGAGAACCTAGAGGATCAGATAGGCACCTCCTGAAGTAGTGCCTCTGAGTCAGAGGATGAGTGGACACGGGTGGCTAAGACCAAAAAGGCCAACAAAATTAAGAGGGCTCTACAAAAAGATCCCCTGAAACAGATCAAGGCCATTAGGAGTGTTATAACTCCCTATCACAAAAATGGCAAGTATTCAGTCTGGGAACACCTTCAGTTATACGAACAGATGATGGATACCTTTCATCTGAAAGATAGTCAAACTTGCATCCAATATGTAAAATGGACATTCTCCCCTGAGTACTCCAGCTTCTTTGCGGGGCTGGAGGATCAGAACTACTCAAGATGGTCCACCTACAGGGCGGCCATCTTAAAACATTTTTCGGTCCATAGGAACCCCCAAGAGGCCTGCAAGGCGGCCTACAATCTGCAGTGTGGGGAAGATCAGGCCTCACAAGAATTTGTGCAAGAACTCAAATGTGCCTTTGCACAGACCACCAGGAGGGTGCGCACAGACAGTAGGGAGTTAATTAACACCTTCTACCATGCACTCCCTAAATACATCATGACCCAGCTAGTGAGGGACTTTCACAAGAAGAAATCACTGGAATGGGTCATTGAACAGGCTCCTAGTATTTATGAAGTGCAGAAACCTGTAGAGAACAAAAACACCAATAAAAAACCCAAACCAGCCAACACCTCTGCTGCTGCTAAGGTGGCAGAGGTGAAGGTTGCCCCCAAATTATATCTGGAAATGGTGGGGCCTAAAAATATAACCACACAGAACTTACCCAACCAAAGAACCAGAAGGCCCTCAGGCCAATCCCAGACAGGTAGTCCGGGAGGTAATCCCACAAATGGGACACCTAACTCCCCTGATTATATTAGCCCCCATTGCAAGGGCAACAAACACATCCTGGAGTATGTGTGGACTCCCCCAGCCCAAGGGGGGATCCAACCAGGTAGCTACCAACCCAGGAAACTTCCCTCCTAACTTTCCCCAGGAGGGCAGTAACCCCCTAAATGCCGGTTTGAGCTTCATTCCCCGGTACCCACCAAACTTCAACCCACAAAACAACCCCCCTTTCGTTCCCTACTTTGCTGAGCCCAGACAGCCCAATCCTGGAGAGGGAAGGCCAAGGTTAGAGGGTTACCCAAACTATCCCAACCCAGGTTGTTATGGGAGAAGGGATAGCTATCCTTCCCAGTGATCTACCTAGGATGGACCAGAGACCCCCGTGCCAGCCACAACAGGTGTTTCAACTGGAGTGCCAGGTCCAGAACTTCTCCCAGGGTCTGGGTCGCATGTTGAGGGCTCAGCAGAAGCCTCAGATGAACATGGCGGCTCAGAACTCCACAAATCAAGGTCTGGTACTCCAGAGCAATGACGGGGGGAGAACCCCGACAACTCACCGGTTCCAAATGAGGAGGCACGGGGGAAGAGGGGTTTAAAGCCTCAGAAAAAGCTTCCTTCCCCACTTGTGGAAATCCCCTGGAAGTCCAGGAACCGAAACCAAAATCTCCTGCCCCCAAAAGTCTGCAACCCAAGGAACAGAGGGCGGGTAGGAGAAATAAAGGACCTAAAAAGACCCATTTTGTGGAGGAGGTTAGTGTCCTCCAATTCGAAGAAGAGGTGTCCTCAGAGGACTCTGGGAAAAGGATCTTCTCCTTCAGGGACTGGGAAGTCCTCCCAAAGAAAAATGGGTCCCGAGAAATCCTAATAATGACTAGGTAAATGTGGGGACTGAGTTAGAACTGCCCATCATTGAACCCCAGAATGATAAGCCAGAAAACCACCTTGCCCAAAAATATTCTGGTGACTGCCTCCAAAAATGGGGGGGGGGCAGAATCAGAACCAGGGTGTCGAAATCTCCCCCTATATCCAACTGTCATATTTTTCTTACAGATTCCCAAGCTCTCACACAGAATCCTGCCGAAACGACCCCTGTGTCAGAAGAAAGAATCAAGAAACTAACCCACCAACTGGCCCAAAATGCACATTATCTTTGCCCCCTTGAGGAGAAGGAGGGCAGATTTTATGCCCCAGTCCAAGTACAAGGGAAATGTACACTTTTGGCACTGGTGGACACTGGATCCCAAGCCACTCTTCTGCCAAAGAGAGCCTTTGATCAGCTGAATTCAGGAAGGGGGGAGAGATACATATCCCTCTGACCCCTCTTCCTGGACAACTTCAGAACTTCGATGGGAATGAAATTCCTGTCGAGGGGACTGTGGATTTGGAAATTAAAATTGGGTGACACAAGGTGAAACACCCGGTCATAGTTGTGACTCTGGAGGGCACACCATGTTTACTGGGGAATGACATCCTGCCTAGATTGTCTCCTCTAATAGACTGTGTAAACAAGGTCATCTGGAACCAGACTAACCAACCAATAAAATTCAAACATAGTGTCAACCATGTTAGTTTAAATGGCACATGACACATTGTTGAACAAAGACACAATTATATCAAATTCCATTTTCAAAACTACCAAATCTCTGACGTGACAGTAATTGCAGTAGGACAACAAATTGTTGATGGGAATTCCTCTCTATTTCTGAAAATCAACCTTCCTTCCAGTCTCAAGTGACATTCCACACTGGAAGGAAATACTCTGAAATTCTATACCAATTCAAAATCAGAAAATCCCACTTCCATAGTCCAAAATGATGAGAAACCATCTCAGAGTTTAGCTGACATTCAGAAAATTGGAGAACAGTTGTTCATCCAAATTCAGTTAAATGAGGAAGGGTTTTGTTCTCGCTTGAGTGTGAGTGAACAACGGTAAGAGCTTCATCAGCGAAGCCATGTTCCAAAAACTCCCAAAAGATACAGCCATTCCCACCTTTAAATTGATAGACAAATGGGAAATGGACCTGGAAACTCACAATTCCAAACACCACCAAATTTCCATAGGCAATAAGAGCATAGTACATAATTGTGGGGTTGTGCGAGATGTCCCTGCCGCATTTTATTTAGGCGGTGACATTCTCAATCGCTTTGCCATTAATTAGGACCTGATAAACTTCAAAGCCTCGTCCCGATTAGCAGGTAATCCCATGAACTTTGATGATCCAGAGAAAGCATTTTGGTCAGCTCAATTGCTTCCATATGCCGTTGAAGTTCAAATTGGAGAGGAAGGCACCATCCCCGAACGGACCCGACTATTCCCACTTAAAGTAAAAATTAAAAGAGGACAGAAACTGCAAAATCCTGACGCATATGTTCACCTCAATGCCCATCTCCAACAGCAAGGGTTGGTGTTAAACCCAACACCATTAGTCAATACAGAACACAACGACATTCCAATAGTGGTGGATAAAAGCGACCTTAGGAATATCACTCTGGGCGCAGGCACCATTATTGGAATGGCGGTTGATGACTGACGTTTTTCCATAGATTTAGGTAATGAACTGATAGGACCAATCCCCAATGCCTGTTTGGACAGTGATAGTGACAATGAAACAACACCAGACAGGATCTTCACCCGGCATAGGGGGAATTTCCTGTTGTACTCTTCCTGCCCTTATGGTAAGGAAGAGGTGACCTGTGACTTCAGGAGGGATGAGGCGATCTTTCAAGTCCACCAGGTCTGCCTTCCCTGCCTGAAGCCATCAGTCCAAGTCAGTACTTTAACAAGGGACTTCTCCAACCAGCTGGAGGAGGCCGCTGAGATAGCCAAACCAGAAGTCTTCCCGGGATTCAGGCAGATGGTTGAAGAGAGAATCAACCTAGCTGATGCCTGTGAGACTCTGGAGCAGAAGCAAAAGTTGAAACAAGTTTTCTTAGATTTTCAGGATCTCTTTGCGGTGGACTCATATGACTGTGGTCACACCGTAATCCACACAACAATTCCCACGGACCATGGTATGACTCCAGTGTTTGTGAAGCAATATCACCTGCCTCTCGCTTCCATGGAGTCCCTCACAGAAATAATTAAAAACCTTGAGTCCTGTGGGAAAATGTGTACAGTCCACAGCACATTTAAAACCAAACGACCAGTGGAGACTCTGTGCTTACCTAAGGGAGCTAAACAAACGGATCCACGTGTCCCAATGGCCTCTTCCCTATATTGACCAAGGGCTGGCCCAGATCCAGGGTTCAAAGGTATACACTATCATTGACCTGACCAATGGGTACTGGACTGTACCTGTCAGTAGGGAGGACCAATACAAGATGGCCTTTACCTTTGGGGGGCAGCAGTACACATGGACCCGGACTCCCTTCGGATACATCAACTTCGGCAATTAATTTAATAACTTCTTGCCTAAGGCCATGCCTGACTTGGGTGAAAGGGGTAACCTGGCCTATGTAGATGATGTTCTGATCAAAAGCTCAACTGTGGAGGAACACATAGCAGAGTTTGGTTATGTTCTGACACAGTTGAGGGCTGCTGGAGCAAAACTGTCTTTCCAAAAGGCACAGTGGTGCAGGACCCGTGTCAATTTCTTGGGGCATGAGATAACTCCTGAGGGTCTCTGTCCCCAGGAAAAGAAAGTAGAACACAACTCTGCATGAGCTAAGGAGCCTCCTTGGACTCACTAATTATAGTACAAAGTTAATTGAGGATTATGCAGAGATCACAAGACCCCTAATCCATCTGTTGAAGGGGGGGACAAGTGGGAGTGGGGGTCCAGAATAAGCTGAGGCAGTAAGACAACTCAAAAGAAGCCTTCTCTAGCTTACCCTGTCAAAAACAAGGAGTTCTTCTTGGAGACAGGATTCTCAAATACATGCTTGACCGCAGTATTATACCAAAAGCATGACAAGGTCAATAAAATCATCTCCTATGCAAGTAAGACTTTATCCTCTGTGGAGGAAAAATTCAATGATTGTGAGAAGGCACTCCTGGCAACAGTGTGAAAAATTACCTCCCGTTCATCCTGGAGGAACACATCATAGTGGAGACTCCACACCAGCCTCTGCAATATCTTCAAAGTGACAGAAACCGGCCAGAAATGTGAGTAATTCCCGAATTTCTTCCTGGATTCTGTGAATGCAAGGCTTTCCTGTGGAGGTCAGATATGGCCAAAACAAGAAGAGTCCCCTCACGCAAGGTCTGGCTGACTTGCATGATTGTGCCAGAGAAAACTGTCTCGAGGACGAAAGTCTAAAAATCAAGGACAACATGGAGGCATACCTTAATTCCCCACACAAAGTCTATAAAGAAGACAAGTGTGAGGGAATGCCCCCTTTCAATGTGGATGGGTGCTCCTACCATGTTGACAACAATGGGGAAAAGGAATGAGTGGCCGGCGTGGGGAATGCCTGGGTGAATGATGCCCCAGAACCCTCTGCTGGGTAAAAAATTGGTCCCTTGTAGTAGTCTGGTGGCAGAGCTGATGGCAGTGCATCAAGCCATCCTCACTGCTGTCCAACACCAACTCCACAAACTGGTCATAATCACTGATGCAAATTATGTCCGGAACGGGTTCGTGGAGCACCTGGTTAATTGTAAAACCAGAGGCATGCTATGTGCTAACAACAAACCACTAAAACATGGAAAATTAATACAAAATATTGATGATCTGGTCCCCTCTAGTGGGATGACCATCTACTGGAAAAAGATCAAGGGTCATTCCAAAGTAGAGGGACCAGACAAATCTGGAAATGACTTAGCTGATCAGCTGGCCAAAACTGGAGCCATCCAAGGGGATCTACTTGAGATCGAGTCCCTGTTGGGGGAAATCCAGGTCACTGCTATCACTAGGTCCTAGATAAATGCTCACAATAAACTCTCAACTGCCCATTGGAGTATAGAGACCCCAGATGCTGATTTAATCATGGCTCAAAAAGGTGATCCAATCATTGATACGTTTTATCAACACATTGAGGACCCTGAGAACTTTCTCCTGACGGATACTGATTACATTGGGAAGGAGGACCTGAATCCAAGACTGTTTGTTGGTGAGGAGATCCATATCTGGCTGTGACCAGTGGGTGGTCCCTGCCTTATTCCGAAGCCTGATGCTAAGTCACGCCCATGATGCGGCCACAGCTGGTCATCGGGGGTTTCATACTACATTAGAAATATTGTGAGAGGGTGCACACTGGCCGAACATGGGGCAGGACCTTGACCAATTATTGAAGGGGTGTCTTGTGTATGAACAATTTCAGCCAACATCACTCACACACCATGCTCCCCTCCAAAAGAGGGGGGTGACACTGCATTGGTCAGATTTGCAAGTCGATTTCATCGGGCCCGTGATTTGCTCCTCTAGGGGGAACAAGTACATGTTAACCGTAACATGCTTGTTTACTAAATGGGTGGAATGTCTCCCGGCCCCAAATTGCAAGGCAGAAACAGCAGCTGCCTTGATGATCAATCACATCTTCGAGCGTTTTGGACTATCCCAAAGGATTGAGTCAGACTGAGGTAGTCACTTCACCAGCGAAGTGATGACAAAGATGTGGGAGATACTTGGGGTAAAAAGGAAACTACACATTGCATACCGTAGATCATCTAGAGGTGGAGTTGAGAGGTATAATAAAACCATTGTGAGCATATTAAAAATGTTTGTGTCAGACTCTGGGTCAAGTTGGAATATTTGATTACCCCTTGTCCTAATGGCCATCAGATCTACCTCTTCTTCTGCAACTAAAATGTCTCAATTTGAGCTGATGACTGGACGAAGGATGGTGCTACCCCACCATCTGCTCTATAGAACCCAAGAGCAGACATTGATAAATGCCTCCACAACTCATGAGTATGTTGAGAATCTGAGAAAACACCTTCAACATGCTTTTGTGTATGCTCAGCGGAATCTAGAAAGATCTACAGACAGTATGTAGACCCAATTTGACCTTAAGACAACCAAAAAGGAATGTCAAGTAGGAGACAGGGTCTACTTGTACAGTTTGCAAAGGAACCAAGCCAAGGAGTGAAAATGTTTGCCCAGCTGCCAGGGTCCTTTTGAAATTGTGGACAAAATCTCACCAGTCGACTACAGAATCTGCATCCCCAAGGGAGATTTGACAGAAGGGGAGGACAAGTGGGTCCACATAAACCAACTAGAGAGTTGCCATCCCAGGCATACTTTGCGTCAAATAGAAGAGCCTACTGGAATACCAGAGGGTGAGAATCCGGACACCTAGGGAATTGTTAAATTGTCATTGAATACATGTGGGGAATATTGTAAATTGTTATTAAATGTATGTGTCTATCCCACTGCTGAAATCCCCATGAGAACAGTAGGAAAGTTTTTCATAACCGCGCTATGTTCTGTTCTCTAGTATTGCACCAAGTACACCTAATAACCAAGGAGGACCTCCTCGGGGACCCGGGAGGAAAAACCCAAGAAATCCGAGTGTCACTCCACACTGGAAAGGAAAGCATGAGAGAAGATATGAGTATCGTTCCTATTCCAACCAGTGAAGAGAACGTGTTGCATCAATCACTGACGGGAGAAGCAACCGGATTTCTTCACATGGACAGAAAGAAAAATCCCATGTGCCTGACTTCCCCATGACCGGAAGTCAAGCCGAAGTCGGGGGTGTTTGTGAGATATTTTAACCCATACAAATTAGCCCCACTGCCTCAATTTACAAACGGAGAAAGAAACAGCCAAAAATGGATGCGCTAACCCCTGTGTGCGCAAAAATCTGCAAAACTGTGCATGGGTCACACTCACCAAAGGCTGAACACCCCTGTCACACAGGCAAAGTGGGGGTGACAACAGAATTCTCACTGTAGGAGAATGCCAGTGGGTGCTGTTACAGTTAACATGAAGCAAGGCTACAGAATTGTGCTAAAAACAAAAAATGCCTTTTAAAATGCAGCTTTGCAATCTTCACAGTGCTGGTTTAGTGCTAGATCCATTCATTTTCCAGTGAACCATTGAAATTCAAAGTGTACTGAAATCAAAGATCCTCCAGGTGGCTCAGAGAAACCGGGC
Organism: Ambystoma mexicanum; assembly: GCF_040938575.1. NCBI lineage: Eukaryota > Metazoa > Chordata > Amphibia > Caudata > Ambystomatidae > Ambystoma > Ambystoma mexicanum. The sequence continues at coordinate 789,601,136 of NC_090937.1, read as the reverse complement.
CTCACAGACTGACAGGAGCTAAGAAATGTATTTTATCAAAAACCAGTCCAGCAATAGTTTGTTTTCAGTTACACAGGAAAAATGCAGCAAAAAGTGGCAACATATAACAATTTCAGCTGTACAGAGAAAACTCCAAGCAAAGGCTGGATACATATATCCAGATTTCAAAACAAAGCCCAGCACTCAAGGACAGATATAATTCTGAATGAATTAAAAGTGTGTGTGCTGCATAAGAAAAGTGGATTTAAAAGACTCAGTTTAAATGTGCTTTTTCAGGGAAGAAGTGCAAAAATCTCCTGTTTAAAAGCATGTTATTGTGAAGGGCCTAATTCTTTAAATATCAAAATCTACCTATAAACTGTGTTCAAGTTATATGTTGTAATGAAAGCTGTAGGTAATTCTTTAAAGTCAAACCCCAGTTTGGAATTAAATAATACATTCTGGGCCTCATCACGAGTCAGTCGGGGAAATAACAGTGGCGGTAAACCTGCCACCACCGTTGTTTCCGGACCGACTGATCTCGAGTCCTGCAGGCGGGAGGTGTCATTCCCACCAGGTCTGACCTGGCGGGTTTAACACCACCCGCCTGCAGGCGGACGTGGAAACACTGGCACCATTACAAGACGGTGCCAGTGTTTCCACTTCCCCATTCCCATGGAGTCCAATGGGACTCCATGAGAATGGGGATTTACCAAATTCCACCTCCGGAATTACCGGGTTTCCGGGGTTGTAATGCCCCAGTGATTCCAGGAATCACATAGGCGGAATGGTAATACGAGTCCGGCTGTAACCTCCTTGAATTTCAGGCACGGTTACCACCGGACTCGTAATGAGGCCCTCTGACTTGACAGTGCCCAGCCTGGGAAAGATGACACTGCATGTTAACACCTTGATGCTACACTAAGGCTTAATTGATGCTGGAGGTTCTCGCATATTGACAACAATGAACTGATTAGACATTCGTCTCTGGCCCAGCCAAGGACAATGGCAGGCTGCATACTGATCCCTTCAAAGGAGGGCCAGGAAACTTCCCTCTGGACCCCACCCTGATCAAAGGAATTTGACAGCTGTTGCCAGTTGAATGAAAGTAAAAAAAAACTAACAAGAACTTTTGGTGTTTAAATGCCTATTTGTAATTAAGCTTTAAAGACTGTTAACTTTGCCACAAGAAGGAGGATAAATCTAAAAGTTGGTAGTTGTAAATCTACTTTTATACTCTTTCTTTGGAGACGTGACTTAACCCTGTACTGCATAAGGACCAAAGATACACCAACATATGGATTGCACCAAAACTATTAATGCTGTACGTCTAATATTGTATACCCATGCTCTAGTGATGATTGCCCAGATATGTACTGAATTAGGAATCGTTAGGCCAAACCGTTTTGATTAAAATTTACAAAATTACGCAGAATGACAAAGACAGCTCTCACGGAGATGGGAATTGGATGTAAATATAACCCATAAAATATGTAATGCATGTGTCTGATTTTAGTAGAGGGCATAATTATAAAAATGTGTATTTGTGGAAATGTTAAGTTTTGGTCAAAATAACTTTGTGAGTTCATAAATCGCCTCATAAAATATGGCAGCTCTTTCTGGCTTCCAACCAAAACAAGGCAAGTGCCTCTGACCTAGCACAGCTGAATGGGTGTGGACTGTAATTCTGCTCCTACCATAAACTTGGTGATGTCACTTGGCATGATAAATATAGGAATTTCACCACACACAGACACACACTGATTCCTGACTACATCCTGATTTCCGCACAGCATTTTATTCCTGACTTCTTCATCCTGTTGCAGAATTCTTCATCTTGTCCTGATCCAGGCTACTTTGCAAAACCAAGGCCCAGCAATTGCTGAACTCTTTTTCATCTAGGCCCTAATCCTGAACCATCCTAAACTTCAGGAAGGAATAATTCTGATCCAGTCTGGCTTGCTACCATTAACACTTGCCTACTGATCTCGCCATCACGCTAAACTACAGAGTCCAGTGACCAGAAGGGCCAATCCAATACAATCCAAGTTGAGGTGCCAGTCCAATTGACCAGAACCGCCCAGCTAACCATCCTTCCAGAAGTGCCCTGCTGCCTGTAGACCTGATCCAGATGACCAGAACCCTGACAGTCCAATCTTAATTTACAGTGGACTGTAAGTATCAACAGGAACCATAGTAACCCATAGTATATTTGCCTTATCATATCCCAATCTCAACCCATCCTCTCTTTATTTTAAGAATATATAATAGTGTCACACCAGTCTGAAACCTTGCTTTGATTTCTTGTGCTACTGATAATTTCTGGATAATCCTCTAGTCTTGTAAAATCCTGACCCTTAAAATCATCCCACTGGTGATCCGACTGAGTCCTCCAATGCGGATACGGAGGTGTTGGGGTTGGTTTCCGCGGACCACCCTGGGGCTTACTGTGTTTCAAACTGGTATCCAGCCTGAATACCCTAGTTTAGAGCATAATTGTCATTGTAGGAACTGGTTTCTGTTGTAATTTTCACGTCTTTATTTTCAAAAACTCCTCTTATTCAAACTTGCATAACTTCTTCAATTTTATAACTAGAGACCTAATTTCAACTCTCATTTAAACCTAAGACCTGTAACTACATCCACAACTAATAACTGCATTGCGGAACAGTGTATTTGACCCATTTTTATTAAAAACTGTATAGCGGAAATTAGGCACAGATTCACATTTTGCAAAAGTTTTACACATGTGAATTCCCATTCAAAGTGTTTTTTAACTTCCATTATGGTTTAAAGTGTGTTCTGTTGCTCATATCATAGCTCATGTTGGTTGGAACCTATTTAGTATTGCTCTCAGAGGAATTCCTATCAATTTAAGGATTTTTGCACACTTTTCCTTGTTTCACAAAGCCATTTTCAACCGTCATTTTAAAAAAGTGTAAATTTCCCAAAGATTATATTCAAACACTGTGCTCTGTTTTTTTGTATTCCTGAATACCTGCTGCCTACCTAGATCTGTGTAGAATTGCTCATTTGTGCATTAAGAACTTTGAAGGGGGAAACTTTAACCTAAGGGCTATCTTTTCACAAGCCAAAACTGTTCTTTTTCCTGTGTTTTCTATTCTGTATTACTATAAGTGAATTCAATTGCTTTACTTACCTTTTGAATTGTTTTGTCACCACATTGGTGATTGCTGCCCCCTATATATATTAACATTTGTGTATGATTTGAATTTTAAATAAATAAATAAATGTTTACCTTTACCAAACAGCCTGATTCCTGGTCCACTGTGACCTGGGGGGTATTTTGAGACAGGTGTGATATGAGTGTTATATCACTCAGAATAGTGAACCTATAGACATAATAAATACGTATTTCCTCTGTGCTTTACATGCTAGGCGAGACCTGGTTGTATTGCCTGATTGAAATCCTTAACATGTGGCAGGAATACAGGGATATGGGCATAGACATGGGGGAGGGGCGGTGAAGCATGTAGTATCCATGTATGCAGATGATGTGTTGTTGTATTTGTGCAATCCGGTGATGAATCTGCCATACATCTATCTTGGAGGTAATAGATGACTCTAGCAGATTAACAGGAATCAAAATAAATAAGAGTAAGTCATGCTTGTTCCCATTGGCTGCAACAGTAAATGTAGCTGAGGAGGATTTACCAGTCCTTCCCTTGCCCTGCAGCAAGAACTCCTTTAGATACCTGAGAGTCAACATTTATCATGACCCGAAATGAGAACATGAATTTAATACAGTGTGGGCCAAACATGGGTTGGTGAAATCTATGGAGTTCTGGAGTAAGTTAGCCCTGTCAGGGATGGGCAGAGCAGCGCTGCTAATAATTGTCGCACTGTCGAGACTCATGCATTGCTTTGGAAATGTCCCGTATAACATACCAAAGCAATTCTTTTGGGACTTAGAAAGGATATGCAGGTGGTTCCTGTGGCAGGAGGGGAGGAACAGGGTGGCTCTGAGAACGCTGCAAAGACCATACAAACAGGAAGGTTTGAAGATGCCAAATTTCAAGCTGTACTTTTTGGCATGGCAGTTGCAATATGTGGTACAATGGATGGCAAATGATCCAATGACGGAAACAGCGTTGCTGCAACTGTTTGAAAAGAGAAGATACCTAAGAGACCTCCTTTGGATTGCTGCTGGGGAACAAACTGGTCATCCTTATCTGGTAGAATTGGGCATCCAAGTTTGGGAGAGGGCCTGTAAAGTGATGGGGCTAGCGGACCCGCTTTTGCCACAGACTATGATAGCAGCGATTCTAAATGGGAAACCAGGCAGCAGGGCGATGGTGCGATCAAAATGGGAAGAGTGCGGGGTAGCCGCGGTAGGGTACCTGCGGAATGAAATGGTGCTAATGACATTTGTTGAATTGCAAGAAGCCATGGGCATATAAACAGGCCAATTTCCGTTGCATAAGACGGTGACAAAGGTACTGCAAGATAGATGGCCGGGCAGCTCGGAGGAGACCATAGGGTGTGATGCAATTGAGATGCTGCTTAATGTAGTGGAGGGTGGACATGCCATTTCTAGGATCTAAAAGATATTGATAGACCAAACTTCCCAAACAGAATTGAAATGCAGGGAGAAATGGGAAAAGGAATTGGGGAAGCCATTCAAAGACAGAGAATTGAATGAAATAACATTGTACCACAAGATGGTCTCTAGAAACTCCAGGCTACAGCTAATACAATTGTATATCACACAAAGAACATACCTCGCACCTGCTGTCATTGCTACATTTAAAGGTGCAAACAGACAACAATGTCCCAGATGCAGGACAGCAGATGCTGGACTCAAATACATTTTTTTGGGATGCCCGATAGTGCAGGGATTCTGGAGGAGGGTGGCGCGCAAGGTGGCCCAGGGAGGCATAGAGTTAGATATCCAGACACCGGAGGCTTGCATACTAGGCTGTTACAAGCGGAATGCGAAAGATAAACCGTTGAATAAAATCAATGATCTGATGTACATAATGGCCAAATGTAGTATAGCTATGAGGTGGAAAGATGCTAAAGGACAGAGTATAGCCAGATGGTGGAGGGAGTTGGAAAAATGGATTACAGCAGAAACAGGAGTATGGGGGAAGGCACTAAGGGAACAAAAAGCCAATGTGGGAATAGATATCCAACGATGGATAGTGCTAACTGTGACTTTGTTTGCAAATGAGAGAGAAGAAGAGGCTGCGGAGGCTGCACTGTGAGAGGTAGATGCAATGTGATTGTGAATGTAAAGAAGGATATGTAATGTAGGCTAAGTTGAGGGGGTGAATTAGTGTTAGATGAAGTTGAAGCACAGATACAAGGATACCATACTGTGTAACATTGTGCAGTTGGTTGTTATTTGTTGTTGTTATAAAAATGTAATAAAAATATATGTTTTTAAAATGTTTGTGGCACCCCCACTCCAGACTCCACCCCACCTACCTACCACCTCTTTACACACGATTGTTCATGGACAGGACATCACTAACCAGCTCGCTTCGGTCACTCATAGTGCAAGAATTGAACAACAATTTTGAGAAGAAAACTCATGCAATACATTGAAGATGACAAAACAAACATAAAACCAACAATAAACAACAAGTGACTTGTATGTGTAACACAGGTAAAGGCTGTCAGCTGTCCACATGTGCCAACCAGCACAAACCCAGATGGTCCAAGTGTGCTAAATCGTAAAACGGTCCTAAGGAGTGCAGGGTGACATACGGCAGGCTGCCCTGATATCTCAGTGAAAGTGAGCTGATGTACACATCTTTTCCAGGTACCCTGTTTGCCAAAACAAGCTGGATTCCTGAAAACATACACAGCCGTGGCATGCAATTCAATACTGCCATGGGCCTGGAGGGTGCCCCCAGCAAGGCAATCTTGGCTGGGACATTTCATGGGTTTGGCCTTTGTCTGGCTTGGAGAAGGAAAGAGCCAGGTTTTGAGTGCCTTTTGGAAGGGAAGGTGGTCGTCCACTTGGCGGATGCTCAGTGGGAGGAAGTTTCAGAGCATGGGATTTCTACAATTTGAGTGGAATTGAGGGACAGGAACACAAGGAGTAGCGCAGAGACTGATGTGAGGTTACAGTTTTTTCGGTAGCCTGTGGGTCAGTGTTGGAGGAAAGCAAGGCACATCTTGTGGATGGCACAGTTGGTGATGCAAATGGCCATGAAGGTGATGCTTCGGACAATGGAAAGCCAGTGGAGCAACCGGAGCGCAGGATTCATGTGAACCCTGCGGTGAGTGCAAGGAAGAGGTTGACTGTGTTGTACTGGAACTGTTGTAGCTTTCTGAGATAATAGTCTGGGGAACCCACATAAATGGAATAAGAGCAGTCAAGCCGCGAGAGGATGGTAGCCAACATTGTTGTGACTCCATGAGAGCAGGATAGGCAAGTGAAGGATCATCTGAGGATGTTGATGTGTAGATGACAGGACCTATAAGCACTGCTAATGTGTTGAGAAAGTGTTCTGTCAGAATCCCTGGTGCAACCAAGGTACTTAACTGAGCTGGATGCTGTGGGGGTGGGGTCTAGGGAGCAGAACGAGTGGGTGGGTTAGTGGAAGAGTGCTAAATTATGTGAAATCAGGATTCTGCTTCCACCAGGATGTTAGCAGAGGTGTTTAGCTGTCAGGCAGTGGTTTGAAATCTGTGCAGTCCATCCGAGGTGAGGTCAGGTGGGGAGTAGCCAAGAACTAGGGAAGGATGTGGGTGTCATCTGAGCATTTGTAGCAGGACAGGTCATGTGAGCGGATAAGGTTGGAGAGGTGGCTAAGGCACAGAGTGAAGAGTAAGGTGGATAGGAAGTTCCCTTGCAGGACCCTGTTGGAGAGAGGGCAGGAGGATGAGAGGAGAAGGGTGTTAGCAAGAAGGTTTGTGAACAGTCAGTGAGTTAAGAGGTGAACCATCTTAATTCAGAGTCCATGACACTTAGAGAGTGGAGTCTGTCAATGAGGATGCCGCCAATGATGGTGTCAAAGGCGGCCCTTGGGTCAAGGATTATAAGTGCAACACAACCTCCTGAGTCTGCTTTCCTTTGTGGAAGTGTAACCAAAAACCCAAATCACATGCATGGATGATCAAGGGGACATGCACACACACAGACATGTGACCCAAATCACATCTTTAGTGACAGCCACAACACAAAATCGCATGATCCATGAAAACCCTATATGTTCCACTTCATGCCACTATTGTGGTGCAAAATTCACCAGCCATGAATATGATTGACAGTGTACAACCTTATCTGCTGGCAGAGCTGTTTTTCTGTGATTCCCTCACCACCTCTATGCAGATGACACACAGATGTTGGTTCGTCTGGACCTCTCACGCCCTGAAACTGCAGCCCGGCTCAAGAGTTGTTCAGAGGATTTGGCAGCCGGGATGGCAAACAATTCACTAAAAGTTAATGGCAGCAAAACAGAGGTTATCATGGTGGTAACGACCAGCCCTCTCACATATTGGACTCCTGACTTCTTGCTGGTCTCTCTTGGCCCTTTTCTCTTTCCTTCCCCTGTTATGAGAAATCTGGGGGTTAGGTTTTCATTCTCCCTTGCTATAACTGAGCAGGTGGGTGCAGTCTGCAAATTGGGTCACTTCCAGTTGCCCACCCTGTGGAAGGTACTCCCTTTTATTCCTGGTCATCTCCATGCCCCTGTGGTAGCAGCGGTGGTTCTTAGTACGGCCGACTATTGTAATCACTGTACTACGGCCAACCACGCTACTACATGATAAAGCACATTCAACTGCTCCAAAACGAAGCATCTAGAGTAGTCCTGCGCCCCACGGCACGTGCTCACATGTCTCCGCTCCTGAAACAGCTGCACTGGCTTCCGACTGAAAAACGGATCCAATTTAAATCTATGTGCCTAGTGCACCGAGCTTTCTACAAGATAGGAGCTGAATATCTTCAGGACAAATTTGTTCATTATGTCCCTGCTCGCCCCCTTCGGTCTCAGGCTGCCCTATTATTATCAGTTCCCCGTGTGAGACAGACCAAGACCGTGGGCCATGCCTTTTCTGTGGCAGCTGCCACAGCTTTGAACTAACTGCCACAGTCACTGCGAGCAACCTTCAACCACTTGGCCTTTCAGCGGGCCGTGAAGATCCATCTTTTCTGAAGACTCGTCTTTTCTATGCATGTTCAGTTAACCCTCCTACCCCACTTGCTCAGCGCCAAAATGCCTTCGGGTGTATGTGCGCTTTACAAGACTATATAACATAACATAACATAACCTCTACCTAACACTGTGCCGCCGCATTGGTGAATGGAGGACCAGTGTCTGGCAGATGGTGGGTATGGGGACTAGGGTGGAAAAAGGGTGCTGGGTGGACTTCTCAGAGAGTGCAGGTACTGGCTGAAGTAAGATACCTGCAACAACATAGGACATTGGATTGAAATAGCTGAAGGAGTAATTCATGCAGACTGTACATGCGTACTTCAATGTAGATTTCTATCTGCGCTGCACCTGTATGTGCAAAGGAAGGATAGCTCAGTGGCAATGCGTTTGTCTTGGAAGCAAGACAAAGCAGCGTGATACAGGTTTGAATCCTGATCCCGTGCTTTGAAACAACTCACTGGTATTAAGCTCTCAATAAAAGTACAGTTATAATTACTGTTGCAGTCCACCAAACCATAGCAGTTGACTCCACTGTGCATGGCTTCATGTCCAGCCCCCACTCAGCCAGGCCTTGAGAGGGCAATGGCACATCATGCATGGTGAAAAAAATATAAATGAAAAAGTGTCCATCTTGGACAGAGGGGCATCCAAATATGTCCACCCTGGCAGGGCGTGTACATATAAGTGTACAAAAAAGTCAACAGAAATACAAATTAAATCATACGTACTCCATGGGCTCATGGACATCAGGGCACAGGTGGTAGAGGTAGTGTGGATGGTCTGGGACTACCATCCTGTAGAGGATCCTCAGGTGGTGGTAGATCCTACCCATACAGTGGTAAAGCATGGTCTTCATTGGCTGGGGCCAGACATGACACAGATACTTGCATAAGTAACCCAATGGCGGAGAGGTCATAATGAACTTCCTCCTGAGTAGCCACAGAGTCCGCATGTGCGCTCACTCATGATGCATCCAAATGCTGGGAGAGTGTCTGCCTCAAGGCATCCATCTATGGGAGAAGGTAAGACCTCTTAGCCAAAAGCTCATCATGCAGTGAACCCCTCAAGCTCTCCATTCACTGGCAATGGGAAGTTTGAGGCGCCAACATCTCCAGCTGCAGGCCTTTTCATTGTGCCAAAGCATCTCAATTCTGGGAATCCCACAATGATGCCAGGTCAGCCTGTTGCTTTTTGATGTTGGCCTCTATGCCCAGGTGGTGGGAGAATCTTGAGGACTGCATCTCAACAGGCAGTGTCCTCGTCGGGCTGCCCAACAAGTGCTGCTGATGCTCCTAAGAGGCCAGATGGTGCACATCCTGTGCAGCTGGTGAAAAGATGTTCTCATTCAGAAGATGGATGTCCCTGGCCATCTCCTGCTAGCCTCACCATGTCGGATGGTCGCGCCAAGCATCTGCTGCTCCCACTCTGACTGTTGGGATGCCAGGGTCCATGCATGTTGCAGTGGAACCCATGTCCTTGGCGGAAGGTCTCCAACCGTCCATTGGACAACATCCCCTGCTGCTGATTCCAACACAGGTCAAGGCGATCTTGCAGCCATAACCACCGGCAGTGCAGGGCTTCCCACTGACCAGACATGTGACTCCTGGCTTACCTCCTCAGACCCAATGGCCCCATCCAGACTGCCCATTGGGGAGCCATCCATGTCCCTCAGTGAGTCCCCTACATCTGATTCAGCAGCTTCATGTGAAGAGCCTGAAGAGTCTGGAGAAGTGTCTGTAACCGTACCGAGGAGTGCCTGTAACACCTGGGGATTCTCATGGGGCACGATACCCCAACCTTCATTGGTAGTCTGTCGTGTGACCCCTCCTCTTTCTCTTCCAGCTCTTTATCTGCTGCATCATCACCTGCACAAAAACAGGCAACAGCATACTGAGGTATGAGTACCTGGTAGAACATGCATATGTGCATTACAATGCATACAATATCAAAATGGCTGGCCACACATACATCACACATTGGGCCTCATTAGGACCCTGGCGGAGTGGGTTTCCGCCAGCGGTATTCGCGGCGAACCCGTCCGCCCCACTACGAGTTCCCGTAGCGCCATGGCGCCGTTTTCCGCCTGGTTTTACCAGGCGGAGGAAACCATGGCGCTACGGGACCTCGTTGTTAATTACGCCACCGTATTTTACGGTGGCGTAATTAACTCCTTCCCCACTCCCATTATACCCTATGGGGCAAGAATGGGAATGGGGAAGGGCAGAATGGGGATTGGGGATTTACCGCTCCGCCAAGGTCGGCATGGGGTGGTAAATCCGCCAACCCCCATGGCGCTATCGACGGCTTTCCGCCGTGCTTCGCGGTGCATTTAGCACCGCGAAATCCGCCAGGGTCCTAATGAGGCCCATTGTGACTGAGCACACTGTGACCTGTGCGGCACAAATGAATGGCAGTCAGTGACCTGTGCAATCATGGCTGGGCATATCAGGCTGTGCAACATAAGATCGTTCGTGGGATCAAGAGTACATACAAACACACAGACATGATTGAGAGTGATTTCCATCAGTGGAAGGGTGGAGCTCTGTAGGTGAGCCCCTTCTCTACACTGAGCTTTTTCTTGTTATGACATGTGGAAGTGTGACCTGTACATCTGCTGATGCAAAGTTTCATGCAGACATATATGTTGCCATAATCCCACCAACCAAAATTGCAACATTGCCCCCCACAAGAAATGTGGTTGTTCACAATCACATGCGTTGGCTGTCTTGGGAGGATAGCTCAGGGGCAACGTGCTTGCCTTGGAAACAAGATGACACAGAGCACCACAGGTTCGATCCGCAGGTCCGCGCTTAGAAACCGCTGGGTATTAAGCACGTTATAAATAACCATTCATAACATATTATATCATTGCAACCATGTTTGCGGAGAATGGCCCACTGCTCCATTGACACTACAAATGTGGAATGTACTACACTGAAACATCCATTGGCCATTCACATCTCGTTCCATCTGGAAGACAGAATCATGTGTCTATGTACAGGCATTGGGCCTCATTATAAGTGTGCCGGTCCGGTAACAACGGTGCCGGTAAGCCTACGAGCACAGTTGTTACCGGACCAGCACACTCCAAGTCTGCCTGCTGGAGTTGCTGTGCCAAGCAGGTCTGACCCTGCCGGGCACATCAGCCATGGTAGGCAGACATTCACGGAAGCACTGGCACTGTTATTAATGGTGCCAGTCCAAAAGTGCTGGTCCGGTAACAATGGTACTGGTAAACCTACCAGCACCATTGTTCCCAGACCGAAACACTCCATGTCTGCCTGTCAGAGTTGCTGTGCCCGGCAGGTCTGACCCGGCCCGGCACAGCGGCCACAGTAGGCAGACATTCAAGGAAGCACTGGTACCATCATAACCGGTGCCGGTGCTTCCGGTGATTGCATGATCCCAATTCCCATTGAGTCCTACGGGACTCAATGGGAATGGAGATTTACCGGCGCCTGACTTCCCAGACTGCCGGGGCTGTAATGCCCCGGGGTTTGCGGCAAGCCAGGCGCCAGTAAAATTTGCATGTCCGGCTGCAACCTGCCAGTTTTGCTGTCACGGTTATGAGGCCCATTGTTGCTCATCCATGTCCACCGACAGCCAGAGCCCAGGCTTGAATGCAAAATTACCCCGAGCTAACTCTGCCTTAGAGATGCTCAGATTCACCTCATTGAGGAGGCCCAACAAGGCTTAAACATGTGTTTGTGGTTGCTGTTGGTACTTTAGTACAGAGGAGAATTTCCTAGCATTTCAGTGCGAAACTGCCATTATGGGTGTGGCAAAGACTGATATGCAAATCAACATTTCTCCTCTGTGAAGGGTGCAGTGAGCAAAAACGTGGTGTAGACCCTTCTGTGTGGAAGAATTTCCATAGAACATGGTATCTGACCCTTGTCCAATTTCAGTAGAGGGGCTCCCACACTCCTTTTCAATCATGCAAAATTATCATAACTTACGATACGCACAAATGCCACTCATCAGATGTGTCGACATAGGCGTCTATGTCTCTGACTCCAAAACCTGCTCACTGCTGATCATTCCACTTGCAACCTCTTTGAAAGGAGTCAGTTCCGCCTCCTCTGGTGGCCCCCTCCAGTGGCTTGGGCCAAGGCCAGGTCACCACTGAGCTTCTTCGTTGTCCTTCAAAGGAGGTGATCCATCCGCTTGTGGACCCTATGCACCCCAAACCCAGAAAATGCATTGTGCAATATGTAAAGTGCCCCTCAACCAAAAACATGCACATGCGAGTCCATATAGACACACCAAACCCAAAAGATGTGGTATGCGTAATGTAAAGGCAATGACTTGCAAAGCGCGGCCAAATGCGTGTCACTGATAGTAAATCCTTTGTCTCCTTACCTACTCATGCACTACTGGTAATGGATGTTGCATCTCTTAAATCTCCCTTTCACTGCCATGTGCTGTGTAGGTGTGCTGCATGCAGAATATAGCACGTAACTTACACTCTAAGGCCCTTTACTTTGTTATCTGCTGCCACAGATACAACACATACACAGAACTTCCTCCTGCCTCCATGTCATTTTCTTTGCCTCCTCCTGCCCGGTATTGACTCCAGAGCTCACCACCTGCTGCTGCCTAGTAGAGTGTGACTGCTGCCCACCAGCACTGCCTTGGAGTTCCAGCTGGTCTGTCATTGCCTGTTCTCCTGTGTCAGACCTGTGACCACCTCATCTGGCAACTTGTGACTTCCACCTCTATGTACCACCACCACAGCTTCACATATTGTCAGGCTCCAGCTTGTCCACACCTGCCCCATGGTTGCCATGTTAGGGCATGCTGTTCCCCAGCATCGAGCGGCACCCCATGGCAGAAAGGAAGAGGGCTGCCAACTTCACCTACACCGAAGTTGGCATCCTGGTGGATCGGGTCCTAGCTAATTAAGATTCCCTCTACAACCCAGCAATGCAGCTCAGGACAAACATATGTCATTGGATCTAGGATCATATCACGGTTGCCATCAACGTGGAAGGAGTGGCATTCCGTTCCACCAAGACCATGAAGAAGCATTGGAAGGTGTGAGGGGTCAGCAATGCGAGGCGGACAACTGTTTGATGATTGTCCAAATTATGCCATTTTATTAAAGGAAAAATTATATCAAATGCCTCACTTTACCTACTCTGATGAGGATTTGCCTGCTACGACAGTAGGTCTGACCCTCTCAGTAAACATCAAAATACAACAGAAAATACATGTAAATTCAATTAACATAAATAATGAAATGCACAATGTCTTGATAACCTTTTAGTAACCTAGGTGAGCTACCTTCCCCAGGATTCAAGGTATATTCAGCTTCAAAGTTAATCAAAAGAATTAAGAAAATCTACATATGTAGCAAAGTCTCAATTCATTTCTTGAAGGTTCAAATGTCAAAGAAAGTAAAGTTATATTGATCGAAGTTGCAACAGCAACAAAATGTATTCTTCTTGGTTCAATAAAGACTTTCCATTCCTCAGAATAGCATAAATGTTATTTCCACCACCTCCAGTTATCCAAGAAGACTTGACACAGTTCAAATGAAACACAACTTCTATAAATGTTAGTGAAACACCAGTCTTGGTTAACAGTTATTATCTCCCTTCATAGGGTTAGAATTCATAATCGGTATATTTGTCACGATGATTTCACAGTGCTGCTGCTCTTCTACTTCAGCAACTTTACTTCTACTACCTTTTACTGTGAGAACATTCTCCTTTGCCTCATAGCATTCCCCTTCATTTGGAGTACTGAAGTCTTGCGACTAATGACAATCAAATATAACACCACAGGTTCAATACTTTGTAATTCAAGACGGGTTTGACAAGATTCACTTTAAGGTATTTCAACACCTTCAACTAGGCAAGACACTCTTCCTCTGAATGTCTCTCTTCAAAATGGGCAGCCTCTCTTGTCTGTGTACAACCATGATAACTTCAGTATTTTATCAATTATTTCGGGAAGAGCAAGATTCTCTTTCGGGCACTTCAACTCCTTCAAGTACACAATGCACTCTTTCTCTGAACAGAGGGGCAGCCTCTCTGTCTTTCTTGTCTGCCTGTTACAACAACAGCAACCTAAGATTGCCTTTAGGACTGACTTCTCTCTTCCTCCAACAGTCTTTGGCAATGTAGGTTGTTTCAACTTCAAATAATATTTATAAGTAGTAAGGTTTCCCTTGTCCAACTTTGCCTTCACCTCTCTGCTACCTCATAGCCAAATAATTACCCAGAAGCCTCTGTGCCTCTCCTTTGGTTTCAGGTAATGCTGGCACACTTGCAACTTAGGCAATGTTGAACTTCTATTGGGCTCACAGTGAAAGAACATTTTCTGGCTTTCGAAAAGGCTGCTTTCAATCTTAATATGGGAATACTCTTGCCTTGGGCAATGCGTTCACTTTCTTCAACTACCGATACAATGATAAACACTCAACTTCTTTTAAGCACAATGATTATTTGTTTGAATAAATAGGTAAAATTCACTCTTCAAATGAAAAACAAACAACCACCTCTTCACACGTTTTACAAGGTTTCGTTCAACAATGAGTTTCCACAACGTTTGTTCTGCTTAATGAGACACAAAACTACTTCTTTATAAAGTTTAAGGGCTTAACGCAAGCAAGCAAAAAAGAAATTTCCAATCACACGTCTGTGCTACTTTCAATTGCTCCCTTGTTAGAAATGCAACAAACAACTTCAGCTCTCTTCTGCTTATACACAAGTGAAGATTATACTGGATAATGTTGCGAGTGGTGCTCGTGCAAGGAATCAGAATGCCAGATTTGCCTCATCAGCTTTTGTGATCCTTGTTCTGGGGGCTTTTCAACTTCTACTGCTTCTGACTTCACAGGGATCCACACCCATCCTCCCTGAAGGTGTCTCTGGTCCAGCCACTTGATTAAGGAGCCCCTCTCCCTCCTGAGATCTGTGACTCACCCACAGCTCCTCTACTCGGCCTCCGACACATTTCCTGCGCAGCAACCACTGCAATCAGGTTCACATGGGTAAAGACAACCTTTATGCATGTCTTTCACTGTGCAGCCTCTGTACCTCATAGTTTGGGTTAGCAGGTGCATCTCAGAACTAGCACGGGAAATCTGCTGCATCCATGTTCTGGCGTCTCTCTGGTTCTCCCACTTCTGCTAGCACTGTGTCTTCTTCTTTCTTCTTCTGATTGCCTGCACCTGAGGAGGCCTTACATGGCTCCCAGGTTCCTTCCTGTGTGTGCCGTTAGGATGTATTAGTAAAGTAAATAAGGCAAGTTAGCCTTCAGGGTGGGCTGCACTCCCTTGATGCCACTATGCGGTTGAATATTGGAGGTGCGATTGTTAATATCTTGTCATCAAGTTTTCATATCAAATGCATATGCCATACACTTTTTATGTTTCTTTAGTGACACCAAAAACGGGCTAATTTTAATTGAAAATTTCGAACTAAAAAGTCCTCTTCAGTACCTATGTTAGTGGTCTTTAGTTATACAAGTCAGAGTTTGTGACATATAGTACAAAACGTATTTGGTAAGCACACAAAATTACAATATGTAACAAACCATATTCCCACGTAGACAGGGGTAAACCAATCAGGCAGTATAACACAAAAATGCACAAACAATAATCAGATGTAATCCCCATGTAATGCACGATTGGTCACAAGAAGTACAACAAAAAAAGGAAAGCATGTAACAATGCATGAAAATGAGTAAAGAAAAAACAATGCATAAAACACTTTCTAGATCAAGCAACTAGTCCTCATGTCAATTTAACATAATAAGGTGCATTTGTTTCCTTAGACAACCTCAGAGCCTTTGTGTGCACCTAGGGTGTTAGGAATATATAACGTTTCATTTTGATGCCATTCTCTCTAATTAACTATTACTAATGTTGATACTAAACATGGATCTTAGGTGTAGACATTAGTTAGTATAGTAAACGTGTGCCGAGGCTTTTAGTGGTTAGAGTCTCTAGGCCTCATTACAAGGTGGGCGATAAGGGGTTAACGGCGCCAGTAAAGGTGCCGGAGCCGTTAACCCCTTACCACCCTTTTACGAGGTCTGCTCGCGGGACCCGCTCTGGATGCCTGGTTTTACCAGACGTCCTTAGCGGGTCCCGCGAGCGGCCCAGTATGCTAACAACGGGCCCGTCATTAACAGGCCTGTTGTTAGCATGCTCCCCATTGGCATTGAGCCCTATGGGGGCTCAAATGGGAATGGGGATGGTCCGGGTCCGTGTTCCCTGAATGGGGAAATACCGGGCCCTCCAAGGTCGGAATGGCCCTGTATTTCCCCATTCAGGTAACCCGGACCCGAGTTTGGAGGCATCCCATACCCTTATTAAGGGCATGGCTACCTCCAAACTCGTAATGAGGCCATATGTCACCCAGATAGTGCTGTCTGACCTGCTGCTAGGATGAATTGCCTGACTACTGCAACAGCATGCCTCTTCAGTACTCTTCCTCATCCCAGTATTCAATAATTCACAACAACAAAGTTAGTTAATTTAAGTGACTGTTTGATTTTAAGAGTAGATTTACTTGACTCAAAGACATTTAAAAATGAACCATTCGAATTTGTTGTTACAGAGGAACACACGTTACTCAAGGGTATATTTCTAGTTTTCTTTACACTTAACTTTTCGGAGTAAGTGGGATGTGTATCCTGAAATTCCATGAAGGGTCTTACATTGGATGTCATCCCTTCAGCTCTGTGTCCTTGAGAGGTTCTAACTAGAGCTCCACACCCAGATCCTAAACTGGAAAGCCCATCTAGAAGCTTCTGGTGAGTACCCTTGGGGTGCACTCCTGTACAGTGTATGTGTGTCAGCCACAATGCATGACCTACAGGGCCCATCACCCTGCAGCATTGGCCCATCCACTGACACTGAGGTCACACTGACAACCACAAGGGTGTGATGCTCATCCCAGTCCACTCACGTGGTCTCCTGTCACCTGGCTACGTACTCTTCTCAGAGGTGGAAAACTGCTGCATTAGGACACGTTACTTAAGGGGGTCATCGTTACATGTCCAGAAGTCCCACAGTCATATGGAGTGATGTCGGAAGCATGTGATATTATGTGGCCATCTTATCTGCACTGCTAACAAGTCATTTTGATGTGCCTCAACCCACAGATAGTGTTAGACCACTAGCAGACCCAAGCACAATGTTGGTGGCTGAAAGTCACACCCTGGATGATGGCCTTATGGGTCGCACTGCCTCATGGCCACCCATTCATCGGTTCCTTTGGCCAGTACCTTTGGCCGGGCCCAACTGCCCATGTGCCAGGCCAGGGCCTCCAGATGGCCTGAGTTGCAGCTCGCCCAGCTGTGTGCCACAGTTGTCTGCATCTGTACTCCATGGACCCCACGTTGTGCACGCATTTTTGTCTGTGGTTCATATCTTTCTGTGTGATGGGCATGGGAGATTGAGGGGCTCTTCTGTGCTGGTACCAGGGCACCAGAGCAGGTGTGATTACAGACCTGGATGCTGTGGGAGTGGCTGACTAAGGCCAGCAGTTAAAGGTCCAAGCAGGACACTGGCCCAAGTAGGTGTCCCATGGTAGTGCTGGTGGGGCTCCATAAGGCAGTTGGGGGCCCCAGGCCTCTTGGGAGAGTACTGTTCTAGTGCGGTATTGGCATGGACCCAGTTGTGCACATTGCGGCCACACACTTGTGTGCCATTATGTAGGCCATGGCTGTCGGTTTTCCCTGTCCCATGTGTGACTCCTCATGGCTGTTCTGTTGTAGCCTTTTCCATGCTGTGTGTCTATGCTAGCGGACAAGGTGATTATGCGAGACATGCAATGGTGTTGGTGGGACATGTGCCCAAGTACACTTCCCATGGGCATGGCTGCAGCTTATACTTGGGTCCCTTTGGCATTGGTATTGTGCCATGTCATTATTTCTTGTAATGTGTTTGTGGCCACAGGTCAATGTGCTGGCTTGACATGTGGATGTGTCATGACTGTAATTCATCATTGTCCCTACACTCGTGTGTCAGTATTCATGCTGATTGCACAGACATGTGTGTGTGCGCTTGGCAGTTGCTGGTTAACCCATGCTGACTTAATGGTACTGTTAATGTTGTGTATGCCACACATGCATTGTCACTGTTGATTGATGTCCATGTTCTTTGTCCACTTTTCCACAGTTGCTGGATTTCTAGGACTCTCATTTTTACCTGGAAAGAGTGTGCGCCACTCTTTCATGTATTATAATGTGTGTTTTACTTTTGTGTTCTTTGGATATGGAGTTTTAGACAACTCCATAGCCATCATCTTTTTCTTGTTTGTCTGTTTGTCATACAGCACCCTCAATGCAGTGGCACATGGATGTCTTTTAGACTTCCCAAGGTTTAAATACCTTCTCTGGGACTGACTACTGTCTCCCAGTGAATGTAAAGTTAAATTGACTTTGCAAGTCTTTTTAAATTGCTAGACCCAGCATACGCGGCCTTACAGCAGAGTGCTGGAGGGAATACCTAGCGTTCCCTATGCCTAGAATACTCATGTAGCCCTCAAAAGCTACCCTTTCCTCTCAGAATGGATGGTGGCAGTGGCATTACCATGACTTCCCCGACTGCGACCCGTTTAAATGCTCCAGTAGCTGAAATCCACCGGAGCCATGTTTTTCAAAATGGCATCTGAGCCCCCTCTTCTAGTGTTTGTGTCTGCGTGCCAGCCCAGGTTTGGTCCCTTTGTTTGTTTGCCTTTGGCGGGCTTCTGTACTGAAACCCCCTCTGGCGTCTGAGTGTCTGGGGTGGACAGGATGTGAGGGAGGTGCCCGGAACTCCCTGTGCATAGTCTCCTAGGAGACCTGAATGCACTCTGGTGTGATTGGTTGGCTGACTCCAGCAAGGACAGCCACCCTGCTGGGTGAGTGACAGCTAGGATGGAATGAATGGGAGAAAACTGTTTAAAAGCAGGTCTCTGGGACTTGGAAGGCAGAGTCGACCACTGGAACGAAAGAACCGAAGATGAGCTGAAGGAAGATGACTGCTGCAACTCCTGGACCATTGGTTTGCCCGGATCGCCTGAAACTCCCTTGACAGAGAAGTCCCTTCAAGGACGACTTCTTCCCTTGAGCTAGGGGGAACAACCAACTCGCAAGCCACCTGGAAACCATCTCCATACTGGTCGAATTTTCTTCAGAGTGCTGTTGAAAACCGGATAGCCAGTTTGAAGGAGACCAGATTGTGGACTTTAAGGCACTCACACCTTAAACCGACGTTTGACCAAGCTTGTGGATCTGTCCCCATGCAGTGCAGGAACCTCCCGACATCCTCCCTCTTGTCCCCGCGACTGAGGCTCAGGAACAGTGGGATCTGCAGGAACTGCCAGGAACACCTGCCTCAGCTACAGCTTTTCTTGATATATTATATGATATGGCATTTGTAATGCGCCTATACACAAGTGTTTCAAGGCGCGACAAAGGTACTGTGCAAATGCGGTAGAGGAATCCTCTTTACTGCGGTGAGAGTTTGTGAAACTTTCCCAACGTTGGAGTCTTGTTCACTCCTAAACCGACCTATAACTCTTTTTTGTGCAAACTACTTCTAAAAATATTGGCAAAGACTTAGGGCCTCAGTACACGGTAGGCGGTGGCCCAAGGTGCTAATAGCACCTAGGTCCATGCCGGTAAAATACCGGAACCACCTTGGTGGAAAGGGGAATTACCGCCCTATTCCAAGGTTGGCGGGGTGGTAATTCCCCCTTCCACCATTGCCCTTCCCCATTCCCATTTTTGCCCCATAGGGCATAATGGGAATGGGGAAGGTGCTAATTACGGTATCACAAATTTGCTGTGCCGTAATTAGCACCAAGGTCCCTTAGCGGGTTGGTTTTTAACGCCTGCTAAAAGCAGGCGTTAAAGTACCAACCCGCTAAGGGACCTCGTAGTAAGGCGGTAAGGGTTAACGGTCACCAGTACCATTACCAGTGACCGTTAACCCTTACCGCCTTCCGTGTAATGAGGCCCTTAACCATTTACTACCAGAACTGTGCTATCCTATCCAAGACACTGATCCATTAGCTTTGGCCCCGGCCTATTGAATTGAACTGCCTATTGTAGTGAACTGTAACTATTTGCCTTGCCTATGAAAGTAATTGTGTTTGATTCTTATAACCTTTGCCTTTCTACCCCTTTTGAAAGTTACTGAAGTGTCATTTTGCTCTCACTTCACGGGAGCCTAACTTGTTCAGAAACATATTAGTTTGTTACTGAATGGTATTATAGTATGATATTGAGCTGCTTATTACTAGTGGAATGTTTTCTAACTAATTGTAAATAAATGTATATTATTTTACCAAGAAACCTTGAGTAAGTGTTTGTTTGAATCACTCTGATTCTAAGTCCTTTGTGTAACACCTTGTACTGCTCACATCCCTCTTGAGATAAGCCTGGCTGCTCAGCCCTGCCACCACAAAACTGTGTAGTACAGACTTATACCAAAGGATAGATTGTGCTTACATCTGTAGTATTAATTGTGTGCAGTGTTCCCAAATGGCACTGCATGTAATTCTGCCTAAAACTAGTGTAGAGGGAGGAAGCATTGCTGTGGAGTGGGGAAGCAGGGACTGGGCCTCCAGACGCAGGCACAGACACCAACCAGTCACTGTTGACACCTCCTCCTCTAAGAGCGATATGGCTGGGGGAGTGCCAGTCCCATCAGGCGAGGCTCCAGGGGGTTATTGTGGTGGGAGACAGCTCAGCATCTGTGGGACCGGGTGCTGCCACACAGGGTCCATCAAGGCCAGACGAATCTCTTGAGTCATCAGGGTTGATGGACATGGAGGTGGAGGAGGAGGCCATTGCGGGCCAGCCCACAGGGTCAGGTGGGGGCATTGAGGAGGGTGTTCGGGTTGCACCCCTGGCCCAGAGACTTGAAGATGTGCTGTCCACCGTGGAGGGCTCTGCACAACCTCCTGTCCCTGGGCCATTTGCTGTGGCAGTGACCCTCTTTGTGGATGCTTCCATCCAGATCCAGGGCCTGCATGAGACCAAGCTGTCCATCCAAGATGTGGTGCAGCCCCTGCTGGCTTTGTTAGGCAGAATGATATGCAGTACCCTTTGGGGACACCATACACAATCAGGACTACAAGTGACAGTACAAATTCACCTTTGGTACAAGCCTGTACTGCACAGTAAAGTGGTAGCGATGGCTGAGCAGCCAGACTTATCTCAAGAGTAAAGTGAGCAGTATCAATAGTTACACAAAGGACAGCAATTACTATGATTCAAACAAACACTGCCTCAAGGTTTCTGAGTAAAAGAATAAAAGAATATACATTTATTAACACATCAGTTATTAAACATTTCACTATTATCAAGCAGTTGAAAAATCACGTTTCTAATACACTACACCACACCCAATAGATTCTGGACAAGTTAGGCTCAAAATGAAGTATGAGCAAAATGGCACTCCAGTAATTTAAAAGGGAGGGAAAGACAAAGTTAGACAGAAGTTGAGCGACACCAACAAGTAAGTAAGCAGGGAAATCTAGAGAAAGGCACTACAGTGAGGAAATCAAATCAAGAGGCCAGGCCCAAAGTCAATGGACAAAAGTCTTTGCAGAGGATCACACGGTTCAGGGTAGTTCGTGGTTAAGCCTTTGCCAAGAGTTCAGAACGAAGTTGGTCGAACGAAAACTTACTTTAAATAATAGAGAAGGACAAGCCCTCAGATTGCCAAAAGATTTCACACACTTTCACCGCGGCTGGACGAAACGAACAATCGGGTGAGCACAGTACCTTTTGAGCAGAAGAATGCTGTAGCTGAGGCAGATGTTCCTGGCAGGTCCTGCAGGCTCAGGGTTCCTGAAGCGAAGGTCGGACTGACACGAAGGAGGAAGACTGGAGGGTCCTGCACTGCCCAGGGAAGAAACCAGCATCGGAGCAAAGCGATGAATAAAAGGTGCGCTCCTTAAAACCCAAGCAGGGTCCGACCTTCCTGGCTATCCGGTTCACTGTAGCTGTGTACAGCAAATTCGACCAGAGGAGGGAGGCCTGGCTTGCAGTTTGGCGAACTGGTTGTTCTCACCAGCTCAAGGGGAGAGGATACCTTGCAGATATTCCATGTCATCGAAGTTTGGAGATTTGGACCTGCAGCAGGGCTTCACCGGGAGGTTCGGTCGTGTTAGAGGTCTTCTTCTGTCAGCTTCTCTTCAGTTCTCTCGATCCAGTGGTGTCTCTGCCTTCTCAGTCCCAAAGACCTGCTTTTTATGCAGTTTTCCCCCATTCACTCCGCCTGGCTGTCAATCACACAGCAGGGTAGCTGTCCCACCAGTACAATCACAACAGCCAATCATACCAGAGTGCGACATGGGTCTCCAAGGAGACCCTGTGCAGGGAGTCTCAAACACCTCCCTCACATCCTGTCCCCCTCAGACATACAGGTGCCTAAGGAGGGCTTCTGAGCAGAAGCCCGCGAAAGACTGGTGAGCAAAGAACCAAATCTGGTTTGGTGCGCAGAGTAAATCATGAGAAAGACTTTTACAAAAATAAATGGTGAATAAAGCCAGCCAGAACCGTATTAAAGTAAATATGGTCCAGCGGGTTTAAGTTCGAGGCTACTAAAATAGCCTAAAACAATACCAAGGCTATTTAAAATAACCACAGTAGGAAAAATAGGGTAGTTACCACTGCCACCAGCCAAATCTTAATGAAAAGGGAATTAAACAATGTTCCATGAGAAACAGACAAAAAGAGATAACTAGTAACCCTTTCCAGTACTCTCTGTAAAATAGTTTGTACTGGGTCTGTGGATTTAAAAAGACTAATAAAGTCAATGGCAACTTTACATGTTCTGGGAGACAGTAGTCAGTCCCAGAAAATGGAGTCTGAGTTGGGAAGTCTAAAAGACAACCCTCTGTCACTGCACTGAAGGTGCTGTGTAACACACAGTAAAAAGATGATTCCTATAGAGTAGGCGAGGCTCCACATTCTATGAACACAACAATTTAAACACACACAGCAAAACACATGTAAGAGTGGTAAAAAAAAAGGCTAACACTCTTACCAGGTGAATGAAAAAATCCTAGAAATCCAGCAAAGCTGCTGACAGACTCAGTAGGTAAGGGAAATTAACCATTCTGGAGAACTCTCCCTAAAAGTCTTGTCTTGTGAGGAGGGCGGCATCTATTTGTGATACTGTTACAGCTTCTCGCAAGGAGCTGGTTCAGCATCACAAACAGATGAGATGCTTCCTGGACCGGCAGGAAACTGCACTGCTCTGAGGGAGACTGTGTGCACTGGTGCATGCAATTGTCACCTCCTCCACTTCCTCCTCTATGCCCCAATCGTCGTCCAGGGAGCCTTCCATGCCACATACCACCACAGCCGACTGTGCACCAGTCCCATCAACACTGCCCAGTCTGTTTGTGCCTACGTACCTGCTTGAGGTGGAAGTCACAAGTCCCAGGCACATGGACAGGAACAGGCAGTGGAGGGAAAGCTGGCACTTCAGGACAGTTCAGGTGCTGCACCGCCCCCAAGTGTCATCCACTCAGAGGAGGGGTATCTATACAGCATAGACTCTGCCAGGCAGCAGCAGATGAGGAGTGTGAGGAGTGAGTTAATGCAAGGACATTGCACCCTGAGGAGGCAAAGTGGCAGACAAATGGAAAATATCTAACAGGAGGAACGGAGGCAGCTAAGGAAGATATTGTGGGTCCATGCACAATATGAGAGCTAGCTGATGGTGGAAAGGCAGTGAGCTAGGGAGGCAGCCGTTGCTAGGACAAAGGTCTAGGTGGCAGAGTCAGACAGTGAGGCGTGTAGCCATCCTACCGGACGCTTGCAGGGATCCGGAGGAGGAAGAGGGTTAGATGGTTGAAGGCCTGCAAGCCCTCCAAGAAAGAACAGAGGCCCACCTACAGGCATAGGATGAGGAGAGTGACTCAGCCCTGGTGGAAGTATTGGCAGATATTTGAGAGGAATAGCCCGCTGCCAGTGGATACAGTTATATAGTTTTGGGTTTTATTTTGGACTTTTATTTTATTTTAACCCCTGGACATTTTTATACTTACCCATATTTCATAATTGTAGCGTAAATATTTTTAATACAAGTTTGATTAATTTATTTATATATCTATCACACACCGCAGCCCAAGGGCATCAGGGCGCACATTAAGACAAGTACAGACACAGGCAACAATGACAAATGGAACTATTACTGAGAAGAATTTAATTGAATAAATAAGTCTTCAGTCACTTTCGAAAGGTGAGAAGGCCTTTCCCCTTGCGTAAGTCTGCTGGAAGTCCATTCCAGGCCTGAGCGGCCTGCACAGGAAAGGACCATCCTTTCCCTCTTTTTTCATTCACCTTAGGACACAGAATTCGAAAGGTGTTGTCGATCTAGTTGTTTTTCTCAGACTTTGGAGATTAAGGCTGGCTTTAAGATAGGTGGGGGCAGTACCATGCAGGCATCTATGAGTTATGGTACTAATCTTAAAGAGGATTCATAATAGTACTGGAAACCAATACAGCTCCCTCCTTTTCGAGGTAATGTGCTGCCTTCATGGTATGCTCTTAATAATATGTATGGCATCGTTTTGGAGCACTTGAAACTTATTATTATTTGCTCCTCTTAAGAGTGTGCGGCAATAATCCAATCTAGGCATTATAATGGACAGAACTAATGTTTCACACTTTTTATTGGACACAAATGGCTTCACAGTCTTAACAGTTTTAGATGACATTGCAATTTCTTGACAACGCTATCTACCTGCGCATCCGCCCCACGTGAGCTTTTCGAATATCACACCCCGAGTCTTGACTTTGTTTTGGACATGAACACAATGCCCATCAACCAAAAAATTGTCAAAACGAGAAACCCAATTCCCTTAGAGTCTGAGGTGATCCAAAGATAAGTGTGTTTGTTTTTGCGCCATTGAGGCTGGCATCCAGTCTTTGGCTCGCTTATAAGTATATTGGATTGTTTACGAATCTTTCACATAGTCGCCGCTCAGTTCAAACATTAGCTGCATGTCATCAGCATAGTTTGTACATTTTACCCCTTTGATATCAAGGAGATTGTAACGCTCACCTGACTCCCACGGAGACGCTGACCAGGTCTGGACTGCTGCGGCCTCTTCTAAGGTGATGCGCAGAACTCGGAAGACCGACTGGACAGGACCCCCAAATCTCGCTTGTCTGACTCGCAGGAGAATCCTTCTGCAGATGGAGAAAGGGGATTAACTACCTGCGGGGTAGCACGTCGGCCTCCCACTTCCCCCTTTCACTCTCCTCAGATCACCTCCGAAATTCCCCGTTAACTCTCACCTTAAGGTTTGAAAGGACGAGCTCTCCATCCTGCTTCTGGTGCAGGGGTGCGATTATATCTAGTTACTACACTGGTGTTCGGATTGGTGAGGATCCAAGCTTACTTGACTTTCCTGGCAAGGTGCCGTAAGTATACTGTTGTAAAAGTTCAAGAGTTGGCCTCCTTTTCTATTTGCCTTTATATTCAGTAGTCCGTCTCTTATCCCTTTTATCACAGGTGCTGAGTGAAGATTTCGCATAGAGGAAACAATTCGCCAAAGGTAAACTCAGGTGAGTTTATGATGGGTGGTTCCTTTAATGTCCTTATATTCACCCACTAATGCGTGTGTCTTTTTTCCCCATAGGGGCCGGGGTACGGTACTGCCGAAGAAGCTGCGCCGACCCGAGATGAGGAAAGATTCTCCCAACAATAATCAGGTGAGTCTTATGGCGAAAATCTGGCTTTCCTCAATATGTTCCTTTTGCTCACCTTTTGTTCTTCTCTTCCCCCTTAGGCGCAGGTATGCGGCGGATCGTGCAGATGGTCGCTAAGGAGCACGGAGATGCCTCGTGAAGAGGTGAGTGGAACGCAGCGCTGCAGCGAACAACGCGATGCGTCTTTAAAATAAATGTCTTCCCTTAGGATCGCCGGCGTGATGACTCCGACTCCGGGTAGAAGCAGGTAATGTTCTTCTGTTCACCTTTTCCCTTCTCTTCTTTCCTTTCAGGTGTTCCAGGATGGAGGCGGGCGTGGCTGGAGTCAGGATGCAGGAGCAGACACGGTGAGCGTCCAGCTGCTAGGTGCAGAACAACGCGAAGCGTGAGCTGCTGTCTGGGCGTGGCTTAAATAGCCCCCAAAGTAGTTCCAGGTACGTATTCTTCCCCGGCCACGCCCGAGTGGCAAAATAGTCCCAAGGGTAAAATAGTCCCTTTCAGGCCTCAAAGAGGTCTAGATCTGGCAGCACGGTCTGCATCAGGTAAGTTCACATAAACACTCCCTTTATGAGCCTGGCGCCTACGGCGCCAGGACTGAGGTCCAAAATGAGCCTGGCGCCAAAGGCGCCAGGACAGTGTCCAAAGGGCCCCTACTAGGGGATGCTGGCCTTTTCCCCGGGAACATGATGTCTGCTTCCGGGGACGCTGGTCCTGGACTGGTTCTCCGGGAGTAGGCATCATGACAGCGATCACATAGAGGGTGCACATACACGCTAAAGAGTGCTGGTGACAAACAGGCACCCTATGGGACCCCACAAGTGGAGATTTCATAATTCGAGGAAGCTTGTTCCCAACAAATTCTAGATTTTCTGCTGGAAAGAAAGCCCTCAAACCATTTGATACTTTCCGGGGAACATTGTCCCACTGAGGATGGCGTGACCAAGAGTTCACTGTGATGCCAGAGGTCAAAAGCTGCTCAAAGATCCAGCAATATCAGCAGCCCTGATCTACTCTCCTCTACATTATCCAACATCTGTTTCGAGAGATCCAACATCACGCTTTCAGTACAATGATTAAATCTAAAACCAGGCTGTCTGGGATGTAGTATATTAGCTTGATCCAAATAATTCTGTAGCTGTACTGTAGCTATTTTGTCGATAATTTTCAAAAGAAATGGAACATTAGTAATGGGCCTAAAGTTATTTGCATCTTCAGGATTTAATCTTGCTTTCTCCAGAAGAGGAGTAACAACTTGACTTGTGATAGAATGAAGCATTTGAAAAACATGTTAAAAAAGGTGCAAAGAGTGTAAAATTATCTAAAATGACTTTGGACGCAATGACGTCCCCTGGGCACGATGTAGGACACATTTTCTTTGAAATCATTTCCATATCTGAAATGAGGATTGGCGGAAAACTAAACAAGGGTCCGTCAACCGTCACAGTTTTTAAAGATTGACCAGCTGGTCTACTAGAAGCATGTTCTAGAGTAATTTTCTCATGAGCATGATCAATTTTACTGGAAAATGCTTGCTGCATATGTACACAGTCCTGTAGTAGGGCATAGAATAACAGATTTCAGATGATGTTTTTCTTAGGATTTCAAATAGTGAATAAGGAATCTTAGCATCACACTCCTTGCAGTCTACCTGTCCATGTGCAAAATCACTTTTTCAATGTTGTGCAAATGCATTTGTTCTATGACTGTCATGTGGGTTGGAGCCTCAATGTGTGTGTCCTGTTTATACTATGATGTTTGCTGTGGGACATTTGCACATGCTCTCTGTGTGTGATGGATGCTGCATCCATGCTCAGAGACCATGAGTGGTCTTTAGCAGAGGTGGGGAGCTGATGCTGTTTGGTTTTGAATTATTTGACAGCTTTGACATACACATGTGTTGCTTGCCTACTTGTGTGCTTTGCATTACAGGCATGTTGTTGAATTGTGTACATGGTGTGGATGTGTGTGTGTGGTAGTTGTATTCTGTGGTTGAGTATGTACTTCATTGCTGCATGCGTTCATGTGTGTTTGATGTGTGTTATACATGATTGACATGGTGGCATTGGATTGATTTGAACATGTGCACATGTGTTTCACATGTAGGAGGGGGGCCATAAGATGGCTGGAGGTGGCAATGGCTGTTTATCTGACTCCATTCCTTGTGCGAGGGCACTGAGTGTTTGGTGTCTTTGTGTTTGTGTTATGGGAGTGATGTTGTTTGTTGTGTGTATAATGGTGTGCATACAGGGATGATTGTGGTGATATGTGAGATGTATCATGATGGGGTTTGGGCTCTGTCATTGGTGATGGATACTGACTTGTTCATGTGTATTGCTTCATGATCAACATGTTTTAGTACCTGGAGTGGTCAAAGTGTAGCTGGTGCTACATTATGCTGTCCTGTTGATGTGCTATGGACATGGATTTAACAGCAGTGCTTCCAGCTGTTCATGTTGTAGGAGGGTATGTGGCAGGTGTACATCATGTTGGAGGCAGTCCAATGTTTAACATTGGACTAATAGGGGTGAAAACAAACTGAGGTGAGTGGGGGTTTCGAAGAAGGGCGGACTAGCAGGGGGCATCATGGGTTATTAGGCCGAGGTGAGTGGGTGAGTGGGGGTTTTGGGAGGAGGGTAGACTAGCAGCGGGCTGCTATGACTTAGGGGTGTGGACACGCAGTTTAGGTGCCTTGACCTTAGGGTTGACAGTCTGCAGTTTTGACAAGGTGCTGGCTTGAATTCTGGGGGTTTGTTTGCATATTCACCCGGTTGTTGCCTTGCATTGCAGGGGATGGTTTGCAGTTTTGCCTGGGTGCTGCCTTGCATGGCAGGGAATGTTTTGCAGTTTTTCTGGGGTGCTGCCTTGCATTCCAGAGGAGGTTTGCCATTTCGCCATGGTTCTGCCTTGGATTGCGGGGCAAAGATTTGCAGTTTCATCGGGGTGCTACTTTGCATTGCGGGGGACTGTTTGCAGTTTCACCTGTGTGCAGCATTACATTGTGGGGGACGGTTCACAGTTTCGTCAGGGTGCTGCCTTGTGTTGTGGGAGATGGTTCACTGTTTTGCCAGCATTCCACCTTGTGTTGCAGGGGACAGCTTGCAGTTTTGCCAGGGGGCTGCCTTTCATTGTGGGTGGCGGTTCACCATTTTGCTGGGATGCTGGCTTGCGTTGTATGGGACTGATTGAAGTTTTGCTGGGGTGCTATCTTGTGTTGTGGGGGACGGATCTCAGTTTCACTGGGTTGCGGGAGACAGTCGACAGGTTCGCCGGGATGCTTGCTGGTGGTGCAAAGGCAAGTACAAAGGTTGTTAAGTTTTTGTGGGGGCATGTTGTGGGCATTCTGTATGCAAGTCATTGTTGTTTGTGCTGTGGGTTACTTTGTGCTCCATGAATCAGTGGACAGCACTAAACTTTTGCACGTGCAAGTAGGCACAATGTTCTTTATGGCACAAAGTGGTGTGCATAGACTTATTGCTTTTTCTATTAATCTGGCCCTTAGTGTCAATTGAAATTGACCATAGTGCAAGCAACATCCAATTAAGAATAAAATATGTACATGGTTGGTTAAGCCATCTCCTCCCATTAGCAAGTTGCCGAATAATCTCATACTCAAGGGCTTAGCAAGTTGCTTCATATCAAGTTGCTAAATTATCTTTAAACCCCATCAGGTTAGTAGTTCATTGTAGTCTTTAGGCCATTGTTATTGTTTAATAGAACATTTAGAACTATTTACCAAAACAAACTGAACAATTGGAAAACTTCCTATTCCATTGGAGTACATCCCAGTAGTATTGCTATTGCAATGTACCTGTGTGTTACAAAACAATAGATATGTCTGGTGCAAAGCCCAGACATTCAAACTGAAGGAGAAACTCTGTCCATAATTGTTAATATATGCTCACTGTCTGAATATATCTCAATACTTTCACTATGTACTTTCATAAAGGATTACATGGCTTGAGATATTGCTCAATCGTCATGACCTAACACTGGCTAAAACTAAAATTACATAACAGATTCTTTTTATATAGAGCTTTCCAAATGGAAACAAATGTGAAAAATGTTAAAAGAAAACACAGATGCACCATCATCTATGGTTATGAACTGAAAAAAAGGCCTGAAGGCAGAGGTTGTTATTGTCACTACATAATTTAAAGATGCACATTATTTGAAATGTAATCATGCAGCTGTCTTTGCGGGGCACTGTTTGGTTAAAAATGTCAGTATTTTGTGTATCTACCTGAATCAGGAGTCTAGGCCCAAGCCAGGATATATTCCCAAGTAGAAAAACAGGAGAAAATAGGAACACACATATTTTGCGCATACTAGAAAGATATTCTTGTGTTCTTTGAAGTTAGTGTTAAATACCTAAAACCCCCTTGGTGGCTAGCTATTTGCTTGCTAGTAAAAAGAACATTGTAAAACATCATGCAACCAGAGCCAAGCTACATCTAACTGATAACGCCCAATGTGGCTGCAACATGTCACATTGTGATCGTGTGCAGAAGAAATGTGACAAAGTAGTTTGGGTTGGGCTCCCCTTTTTGGGATCTTAACAAGCCTAATTTGCATATGGTCTTTCCTTTTATGTAATGGCATGGCAGGCTGAAGAATGATAGGCTGCAGAGTTGCCCAGATCTATGCCAGAGGGTAAAAATGATTAAATTCCTTAAACAATCACTCTTTTCATATACTCACCATACATTCGAAGTGTAGGCACAGATGTGGACCCACGCTACACCAAACTGATAATGCCCAAAAAGGCCAAAGCACATCTTTGGTTGTGCAATCCCTGTCAACATCCCTTATTACAGAATTTAAATATGCTTGTATGATGCATCTATGTATTATAGATTACTTTGATCAACAGTACAACATACATTTGTTTTTAATCCTGCAGTTCTGAGCAACAGGTTATTTTCTTGATCTACATAATTAGTGTAGATTAACTGCAACAGATGGTCAAAAATAATAGAGCATGCTATTAGTTATTAGTTGTCCTTCCATTATGACCAATACTATTTTTGGATTATTCGTATTCATATATATCCAATTAAAAGTACTCAAATATCAAGGATTATTATGTTCTCATGAATGTATTAAAAATGTGCATTTCTCACATGTTGTAATATACAAGTCAACCTAGTTTTGCAGATACCTTCACTGCAGTTGTTCTGCTACAAGTCTATGTTACTTCAAAAGATGGCATTATACACAGTTTTTCCAAGAAAAAATGCATTTCATAGTCACTGTTAAGACCCTCTGTAATAGTCCTTCAGTTGCAAATAGTTTTGGCCTCCTCCAGACGTAATGGTCTTTCTCAGTCTTCCATGTGTGGGTCCATTCCAATATGTTTGATGCCAAAGAATTTAAGATCCCTGCTATTATCGATTGAATGCTCTTTGAGCCAGTGCTCAGCCAGGGAAGACTTTCGGTCCAATATAGTTAAGCTGTTGAGTTGCTCTCTGATTCTCACTCTCATATTCCAATTAGTGCTTCCTACATATAGTTTGGTACAAATACATACAATAATGCCTATCACAAATGTTGTTCAACAGTTTATGAGAGCTCATGGATGGTAATGACTCTGCCATTTTTGGTGGTATATGAATGGATATCATTCAGTGCATAATTGTATCCTGTTGAAAACAGTCCAACATACATGGCCGCTGGTTACATAATGACATCACGATGTTAGAAACGTGTGATGTTATCACTAGCAACATAAATGAATGATTTTCAAAACGGTGGTGCTCCAGCACACACACAGAGTGCCACCATCATGAAATAATACAAGAAAGATAAAATGACTACTGCCCAAGTGGTTAGAATTTGATTAGTAAGGATAACAAGTTGAGAATTCTTTTTGCTCCTCCAAATTATACAAATACTAACGGTACCACCCGGCGTTGCACGGATCTGTAGCTGACATGCACGTGGAGGTCTGCTACAGCCTTATGTATGTTTTGTTGTATCCTTACTTGCTATTGTTGAATAAACACAAAATGGTGAATCTCCTGAAACGCGTGCAAGGTGCATGGGTGGGGTTGGTCAGATTTCACCATCGCCAGTACACCCCAGATTGGTATGATGACCTTGTGTCCTAACTTCCTATTTTTGAATAAGTCGCAAAATCGGCAATCTCCTGAAATAACCTACTCAGGATAGCACCAGGCCGGACCCCTCCTTGTGCAGGGTGAATAGTTGAGGTTGGTCAAATTTCACCATCACCAGTACACCCCAGACGGGTATGCTGACCTTGGGACAACATTTCAGCCCACCAACTGTTATGGGTCTGGAACCAACCCTGAATATACAAACAAACTTTCCCAAAAATATATATATAGATTGCCTTACTTTGCAGGATAATCATCCAATGAATAATTCAAGGAATCCACTCAAGGAGAAACCCTTATGATACGGTTACAGGAAGACTAAATTTAACAGGTACTTTTTTATTTATTTTCCAGAGTGATCTAACAATATGCATAGGCATTATCTCAAAAAGCGAAGGAACCAAACACAGCTCTCATATGTATATGATTTTGAATTAGGATTGAAAAGAACAAACAAAGAAATAACAAGAAATCAATGCACAATCTGTTGGACCAACTTACGTTACAACAGGAACAACTCTTGGATTTTAATTCTAAATAAAATGTCTTACCAAAAGAGTAACTTTTGATAGAAATATGCAGATACTAAAATTAAATAATCACTGTACAAGATGATTATAAACACATTGGTATAATATACTGCAGAAATAGAAGCATTTACCTTTTGTGGCTTAACAGAAAACAGATGATGGCCATAGGTAATATTAAAAAATGACTTGGATAATAGGCCTATCATAATACGGAGATAGGAGCAATATCTGATCCTTCTAACCCACTCTTCTCTTTTTTATTCCCTCTTGCCCAGTTATACAAAACTTAGGACATTAACGCATTGTGAATGAACAATTACAGGAGGTGTAAAATTAAGTACTCATTTGAACAACACATTGTGATGGAACAATCATATGATGTGCACAAATGTGACAAAATGAATCATGAATGGATTTCTACGAAAAAAACAATGTTTGATCTATCAAATTTACTTAATGAATGTTTATTTATGACAATTAAATACTCTTTATGTTTTGATATGTGGGATGTTTTTACCCATGCATCCAAGCCCTACAATAAAACTGTGCATTACTGGCATTGAAAACATCATGATGGCCAGAACTCCCCAGAGAATGCACAGGGAAAACATGAAGAATAGGCTGCCACCCATGTTTGCCTATGTTGTGAGCACAGGAGGGCACTGCCTAAAACCACCATTGGGCTACACACACAGTAGCCTGAAACCATTGGGAATGGCAATGCTGATTGCCAAAAGCAACCCAGAACAGTGGGGAATTCATTTTCTTAATGTCAAAAATGGATGCAATACTGGTGCTCACCACTATCAGAAAGCCGGCGTTTCAAAACCACCAGACTTTTGTGTAAAACTGAACAAATGAACCCAAACCAGGCCAAGGAAAGACTTGCTAAGAGGTGGATACAATGTAAAACTATATTCTGAAATGACTTGAAGGAAGTAATTATTTAATATATATATAAAAATAGCTGGGGATGTCAGCAGCTTAAGTGAATTTGGGTTTAAAGCCACTACAATCGAAATGTTTAGAATAAATGAGTGACCTACTTGTGAGTGTCACATAGGTTGCAATTGTTTAAATGTCATAGTTTTGAACTTAGAATCAGCATTCTAGCTGCATGTGCAAAAATGGTCAGTTTGATTTGAATGTAGAAAACTGGGAACTAAAGTGACATTTAGCTGAATTCTGCCTGACAACTACCCCCGACAGGAGTTGAACTGGCTCAACGACTCTTCCCAGGCCTGGCTGCATTCTGCTGCCCCTGCCAAAAGGAGATGACACCTCTCTGATTGGATTAGGGGAGTGGTACCTGCAGACTGCAGGAAGTTGAACAAAGCCCTGTCCTGGACTCAGGCAAATGTTATATTAGGGGGGTCGTAAATGGCTTCCTCTTGGGAGAAACTGGGAGGGGCAGTGCCTGTGAGAGCAAGCTGAGCTGGGGGAAGTGGATAAACCAGAAATTCCACCATGTGCTTTGGAAAACCACACCCCTTTGGGGCCAGAGCATGATTTTAAAAAGATGGATAATTCACAGTGCGGTCTTGTCAAAATTATATAAATAACAACATCATTCTTGCGATTTTTCTGTGCACATTTTAAGAGGTGTTAGGACCCTGTGGTATGTTCTTGGGGATAGTAGCGGAAAAAAAGGTTGTTACTCCAAACGTATGCATGTTAAAAATCTGACACTTTATCATCTGAAACCCATATCCCTGGTGCACATTTGTGAAAAATCTGGAAAGGTTTAGAGGTCGTTATATGGATGAAAAGGGCAGAACTCTGTCATAAGTGGACACGACATTGTACAAAGAAAGGGATCGGATGGTTTGGTGCTACAGAAAATATGTTAACTGGACCTATAATATTAGAAAAATGGTACATAGATAAATATGTATTTGGGTCAGAAATAGATTTGTGTGCAATTTGAAAAGGGGAGGCTCCTCTGACCATAAAACCTACAGCATCACTCTGACACTCCATTTCTTTCCCCAAATCAAGGGAGAGAGGAGGAACTGGCCAATGATAAGTGAGAGGGGCAGGCTTAGCTAGGCCCAGGCACACACCCATTTTCAAAACACATAAAAGGAACATTGAAACCCAGGTAGAGACATTCACTTTCCACTTTCTTGCGGGACGCTTTGCTGGGAGACTTCAGACTTCACATCCAGAGATCCAGACTTCAAATCCATCAATCTCCAGAGACCAGAAATTAACTCCAGAATTTGTAGCAGAGAGGCCTGAATCCACAAGCTGAATACTCTTCAGCAGGCCTCAAAACCAACCACACTATTCAACAGCCGGGCGAGCTGTTTGAATTCTTTGCCAAGAACTTTTGCAAGAACCTGTAGCAGTATCCAGAAAGCAGTGCTGTATCCGGAACCAGAGAGAACCAGAGACCAGATCGCTGTGAAGAACTGCTAGCAGAAGTCCAGCCAATCCTGAACCGATCGGTGAAGAAGTCGCATTCCTGTCCAAAATCTAGCGTGAGTACCCAGCTAGCACTGTGCCAAAACCAATCTCTTAGTTTAAAATAATCTAATCCAAACTATTTTAGTCTATTAGAACTGCCTCCTAGAATCGTGTTATTCTGTCATCTTTAAAACTGAAAACTGTCATCTGTCATTCTGAGCTTTAAAATTTCAAATCCGAAAAACTACCTTTACTAAATCAGCCGTATCTCCGGAACCGTTTGTGATAGGAGCTAGTTTTAACTGTCATCATAAGGCTAAGATTCGAAGCTTTCCAACAAGCCTAGAACCGACTTCCTACTCCTTATAGTGCCTCCGTAATTGTGCTTGACGCCAGCGTCTAAATTTGCCGCGATTTGACATTTTGCTTAATTTCAGCCACGTGTAAAAATATTTGTCCTTGCTTTCCTTGCTGAAATTCGTGTGCAACCTGACAATCATTCATAGAGCATTGCTAAAGTGATCCTGGACAGATTCAAAATATCTATCAACTACCCTGAACCCCCTATAGGGAATGAAAAGCCTTTCTAGCATATTTTTCACTTAATTGCAACCACATCAAAGTATCTTGCCTGTGTTTAAAACTCATACCTGTTTTCATCTAAGCTTGCTAGGGGGGAACTGAATTATATTTGATTGCATTCCTGAGAACTGTGTGCTTCCCTCCCATCTCTTTACCTTGCATAGAGGGGGGGGTGAATTGTCAAAGAAAAGTGATTACATTGTCTTTTGTTGAAGTCACATCAAGTTTATTTTCTGTACTGCATTTTCATTCATCACTGCATTGTCCTTGATGCCATAAAAGCATTCTCAGCTGCTTTATCCTCTCTATATCACTTCTAAGCCATCAAGAAGAGTCTACCACTGTAACATTATCCATTGTTGATCACTATCATCTTCACAAGTGTGCTATCAAACATTAATTTATTATAAAAGTGAAATATATATATATATTGTTTAGTTTTAAAAAGAAACCTTTTAATTTGCAAAACAAACCTAGTTCTTGGCTCATAGGGGTCAGGGGGATTCTAAGAGAGGGGTGTTATATAAGGGTTGTCACCCAGAGTAAACGAACTGGACATAAAAATATATCAATAAGGGTTTCCCTCTGCATCCCAGACTAGGCATTGACTTAGCTGTAGTGTTGAATTGAATCCACTTACAAAGTGGGGGCTCGTAGCCGGAGATTCTGGATTAGATTTACCACTTGTGCAGCTTAATACAGTGTGCCAACTGACCAGATACACATATCCGGTTAGATCACCACGCTGTTTTACACTGTGAAAGCACTCCTCAAAGGAACGCTCTAAGGAAACGGTCTGTTTTGCAAAATAAAATACAAACTTCTGTAAGTCAGGAAGGAACTCAAATTCCAGAATGACGACACTGGTAGACATCAAAATAGCCAGAGAGCACTTCTTACATAAGCTATTCGTGAGAGGTGAATGGACTGAGCAGGGCCAGGATGCGTGGTTGCAGGCAATCACACAACAGGTCACGGCAACTGGGTTAGATATCTGGAGAGATCAGGGTCCCTTACATGTGGCCCTGAGCGAACTATACATGGCTCCTAAAGCTTAAGATGAACACGACAAGATGGTTAAGATAGCGGCATATTTGTATCTATATATGGGAGCCATGCAGGACAAATGTGCTGAAGGCCAAGATCTGGCAAGTAGGCAACTGTTGGCATAAGAGAAGGCCCAATCTGACCTGGCCTCTTCTGAGCAGAGGCTGCAGAGTAGCCAGGAGTCAGAAAATGATAGTAGGCAGTATATCATTAAAATAAAAGAGGACATGGATATACTGCAACAGGAAAAGACAGACCAGGATACCAGAATTCTGGCTTTGCAGAAGGAGCATCAAGACAGTTTGGACTCCTTACTGCAGAGCCAGAAAAAGCTGGAGCAACAGATCAATTTCAACAGGGCATGCAAAGAGCAGGTTGCCACCCTGAAAATCCAATTAGACAGAGAGAAAGAGGAAAGCAATAAATTGATTTTAAAAGACCTGGATACCCAGGCAGAGTTTGATGAAGAACGCCAGAAAGCTGGTGCCTTTCAAAGGCAGAGGGACGACCTGGCGTCACAAATGCAGGCTCTTGGTCAGGAAAGGGATACCTTAGGCCAGGAAGTCTGCCATTTAAAAAGAAAAATTGAAGAAAATCACTTGGCCCTCCAGGGGCTGGGTGACCTCCAAAAAGAGCATCAGGGCTTGCTAGATCGCACCAGGAGGGTGGAGGAGGCTCTGGCAAGAAAGGAGCAGGCCAGTAGGGATGGGACTCAGGAGGTAACCCTCCTGCAGCAGAGACTGGCCCAGTACTCCAGGACCAATTAGGAGGCACAGAGAGAAAATGAGGCTCACTGTCAGCACAATGATAGGCTCCAGCAACAGGTAGCCATGCAGGAGAGACTGATAGAGTCTAGTAAGGCCTTAACTGGGGAACTGAAAGTGCAGGCTCTTGCATTGCAACAGGGAGCAGGGGCTGACAGAGATGAAGTTTTCTGGGAAAGGGAAACACCTGAGCATAACATCAGAAGCCCTAGTACCAGAGGCTTTCATCTCTCTCAGTCCCTGGACTCTGCCACCCCCATGTCCCCTGGCACGCATGAGCACAGGGCCACAAGAATGGCAGATTACTATCCAGCCAAAAGTATGCGGCTCATAAGCCAGTACCACCCAGGAATGGATGGGCGGGCACCCGGGTATGGGCACCTAAGTACAGTGCAATTTAGTGGGGAACCCCAGGAAATTAGGCCCCCTGAGGGCATCCTAAAAACCTCTGCCCAGTTAGGTCACTGGGGGGGTACCCATCAAATCCTGGTAGCAGGGAGGGATCTGAAGACTCCTCTGAGCGTCACAGGACACAGGAGACCCGGTCCCCACATTCTGCCAGCTATTCCCAGGCTCGCAGAATCCGGGAAAACCTGGAAGATCAGACGGGCACCTCTGGGAGCAGTGCTTCTGAATCAGAGGATGAATGGACCAGGGTTACCCGAACCAAAAAGGCCAATAAGGTGAAAAGGGCCTTGCTTAAGGACCCCTTAAAACAGATTAAGGCAATAAGGAGTGTCATCACGCCTTATCATAAGAACGCCAAGTATTCTGTTTGGGAACACTTGGAGCTCTATGAGCAAATGATGGAGACTTTCCATTTGAAGGACAGCAGTAGGTGCATCCAGTACGTCAAATGGACATTCTCCCCTGAATACTCCAGTTTCTTTGCGGGGCTGGAGGACCAAAACCAATCAAGATGGTCCTCATATAGGGCGGCCATCTTGAAACATTTTTCTGTACATAGAAATCCCCAAGAGGCTCGCAAGGCAGCCTACAATTTACAATGTGGGGAGGATCAGGGCCCACAAGAATTCGTGCAAGAATTGAAGTGTGCCTTTGCGCAGACCACCA
This sequence comes from Ambystoma mexicanum, assembly GCF_040938575.1. Lineage (NCBI taxonomy): Eukaryota > Metazoa > Chordata > Amphibia > Caudata > Ambystomatidae > Ambystoma > Ambystoma mexicanum. Next base: position 789,562,821 of record NC_090937.1, on the reverse strand, counting down.
GAAGGGTGTGCACGGACAGCAGAGAATTCATCAACACATTTTTCCATGCTCTTCCCAAGTACATAATGACCCAGCTCGTGAGAGATTTTCACGAGAAAAGATCTTTAGACTGGGTCATTGAGCAAGCCACCCGGATCTATGAGGTGCAGAAGCCCATAGAAAATAAAAGTAATGCGCAGAAAAACCCCAAAACCAACAGCACCCCTGCTGCTGCCAAGGTGGCAGAGGTAAAGGTTGCCCCCGTTTAAGATTTGGAGATGGAGGGGCCTAAAAACCTGCCTGCACCAAATAGTTCACAGCCCAGAAGGCCCTCGGGCCAGTCACAGACAGGGAGTCGAGGAGGTAGTCCCGCAAATGGGGTCCCTCGCTCCCCTGATTATGTAAGTCCCCGCTACAAGGGAAACCGACCCATCCTGGGTTATGTGTGGACTCCTGCAGCCCAAGGGGGGGGATCCAGCCAAGCGCCTAACCCGGGGAACTTCCCTCCCAACTTCCCCCAGGAGGGCAGAAATTCACCAAATCCTGGGCAGAACTTTTTCCCCAGGTATCCACCCAATTTCCAACCCCAAAACCATCCATCCTTCTTTCCCCAATTCCCTGAGCCCAGACAACCTAATCCGGGAGAGGGGAGGCCAAGGGTGGAGGGGTACCCAAATCTTCCCAATTCGGGGTATTACCAGAGAAGGGATAGCTACCCTTCCCGGGATCAGCCCAGGGGAGAAAATAGAGCCCCATATCAGCCTGAGCGGGTTTCACAACTTGAGCGCCAGGTCCAAAATATGGCACGGGATCTGGGTCACATACTGAGGGCTCAACAGAACCCTCAGATGAGCATGCCACGGCAGAATGCCCCAAACTCTGGGCCTGGTGCTCCAGAACAATGACGGGGGCAGCACCCCGATAACCTACCGGTTCCCTGGGAGGAGGCACAAGGGGAAGGGGGGTGTAAAGCCTTGGTGGAAGCTTTCTTTCCAACTTGTAAACAGCCCCTGGAAAACCAGGAACCGGAAACAAAATCTCCGACCCCTGAAAGTCTGCCACCCAAGGAGCAGAGAGGAGGTAGGAGAAACAAAGGACCCAAACAGACCCACTTTGTGGAGGAGGTACAGGTCTTCCAATTTGAGGGAGAGGGATCCTCAGAGGATCCTGGGAAAAAGATCTTCGCCTTCAGAGATGGGGGAACTCCTACCAAGGAAAAATGGGTCCCAAGAGATTCCAATCCAGACTGGGTAGATGTGGGGATTGAGCTATCGCCGCCCATCATCCTATCCCAGAATCAACAAAACCAAAAACCCCTGGTTCAAACCCATCCTGGTGACTGCCTCCCAAAAGGCAGGGGCGGCCCAGAACCCGAAACCATTTCCAGTTGCCAACTTTTTCTTTCAGATTCCCCAGGCTCTCCACACAATTCTTCCCAAACCTCTTCTCTCGCCATGTCCAAAACCAGAAAATTAGCCCACCAGTTGTCCAAAAATGTGCATTATCTGTGCCCCCTTGAGGAGAAGGAGGGAAGATACTATGCCTCAGTACAAGTACAGGGGCAGGCACAATTTTGGCACTGGTGGACATTGGATCCCAAGCTACCCTTCTGTCCAAAAGGGCCTTTGATGAACTAAATGCAGGAAGGGGGGAGAATTACCGAATTTCTCTCACTTCTCTTCCTGGACAACTGCAGAAGTTTGACGGGACGGAAATTCCCGTCGAGGGGACTGCAGACTTGGACATTAAAATTGGGCGACACAAGGTGAAACACCCGGTCATAGTAGTAACTCCAGAGGGCACCCCTTGTTTACTAGGGAATGACCTCCTGAGAAGGTTGTCACCCCTAATAGATTGTGTAAACAAGGTCCTCTGAACCCAGACTAGCCGAACAATAAAATTAAAACAGAGAGTCAACCATGTTAGTTTAAACGGCACCTGCCACATGGTTGAACAAAAATCTGACCAAGTAGAATTTCACTTCCAGAACAACCAAATTCCAGACATGACAGTAATAGCAGTAGGACAACAGACTGGTGATGGGGGGTCCTCTCTATTTCTGAAAATCAACCTTCCTTCCAGTTTAAGGTGGTATTCCACACTGGAAGGAAATACTCTGAAATTCTTTACCAATCCACAATCAGACACTCCCACTCCTATAGTCCAGAAAGATGTGAAATCAGCTCAGAGCCTGGCTGATATTCAGAAAATTGGAGAGCAGTTGTTCATCCCTGTTCAGTTAAATTATGGGAAGGACTCTGTTCTCGCTCGAGTGTGTATGAACAACGGTAAGAGCTTCACCAGCGAAGCCATGTTCCGCCAACTCCCAAAAGATCCAGCCATTCCCACATTCAAACTGATAGACAAATGGGAAATGGATCTGGAAACACCCAATTCCAAACATCTCCTGCCAAGTAGGTGTATGCTCAAAATCTCCATTGGCAACAAGAGCATAGTCCATAATTGTTGGGTCGTGCGAGACGTCACTGCCACCTTTTACTTAGGCAGTGACATTCTCAATCGCTTTGCCATTAGTTTGGACCTAATAAACTTCAAAGATTGGTCCCGATTAGCGGATAACCCCATGGGCTTTGATGATCCAGAAAAAGCAGTTAGGTCAGCTCAATTGCTACCTTATGCAGTTGAAATTCAGATTAAAGAGGAAGTCACCATCCCAGAAAGGACCTGACTATTCTCTCTGGAAGTGAAAGTTAAAAGAGGACAAACATTGAAAAACCCTGATGCTTATATTCATCTAAATGCTTCTCTCCAACAGCAAGGGTTAGGGGTAAACCCAACACCATTAGTCAACATAGAACATGACACCATTCCAATAGAGGTGGATAACAGCGACTTAAAGAGTATTACTCTAGCCGCAGGCACCATTATTGGAATGACGGTTGATGACAGACATTTCTCCATTGATTTAGGAAATGAACTGTTAGGACCAATCCCCAAGGACTGTTTTGACAGTGACAGTGATGACAATACAACACCAGACAGGATCTTTACCCGGCATGGGGGGAACTTCCTGGTGTACACTTCTTGCCCTTATGGTAAGGAAGACGTGACTTGTGACTTTAGAAGGGATGAGGCTGTTTTCCAGGTCCATGAGGGCTGCCTTTCCCACCTGAAGCCTCCAGTCCAAATCAGCACTCTGACCAGGGACTTCTCCACCCAGCTGGAGGAGGCCGCTGAGATAGCAAAATCAGAAGTCTTTCCAGGCTTCAGGCAGATGGTGGAAGAGAGAGTCAATCTAGCTGATGCCTTTGTGACTCTGGAACAGAAACAAAAGTTGAAACAAGTTTTCTTGGATTTCCAAGATCTCTTTGTGGTAGACTCATATGACTGTGGTCGCACCGACATCCACACAACAACAATTCCCACAGACCCTGGCATGACTCCAGTGTTTGTGAAGCAATATCGCTTGCCTCTCGCATCCATGGAGTCCCTTACTGAAATAATTAAGAACCTTGAGTCCCGGGGAATAATCCGTCCAGTCCACAGCACTTTCAATAATAAGGTGCTGGGAATATTGAAGCCAAACGGCCAGTGGAGACTCTGTGCCGACCTTAGGGAGCTCAACAAACGGGTCCATACTTCCCGATGGCCTCTGCCCTACATTGACCAAGGGTTGGCCCAGATTCAGTGGTCACAGGTATTCACAGCAATAGACCTGACCAATGGATACTGGACCGTGCCTGTCAGTAGGGAGGAACAATAGAAACTGGCTTTTACCTTTGGGGACCCGAACTCCTTTTGGATACCTCAACTCCGGCAATGAATTCAACATTTTCCTACATAAGGCCATGCCCGACCTCGGTGCGAGGGGTAAGCTGGCTTAGATGATGTCCTCATCAAAAGTTCATCTGTGGAAGAACACATAGCGGAGATCCGTTATGTTCTGACACAGTTGAGGGCCGCCAGAGCAAATCTTTCCTTTCAGAAAGCACAGTGGTGTAGAACCCGTGTTAATTTCTTGGGGCATGAGATTACTCCTCAGGGTCTCTGTCCCCAAGAAAAGAAAGTGGAAGCACTTCAGAAACTAAAGGATCCCACAACTCTGCGGGAACTAAGGAGCCTCCTTGGACTGACTAATTACAGCAGAAAGTTCATTGAAGGCTATGCAGAGATCACTAAACCCCTGATTCATCTCTTGAAGGGGGGGTCAAGTGGGAATGGGGTCCAGAACAATCCGAGGCAGTAAGACAACTCAAGAGAAGCCTCTCACAAGTGCCTTGCCTAGCTTACCCTGTCAGAAACAAGGAGTTCTTCCTGGAGACAGGGTTCTCTAATACGTGCTTGTCGGCATTATTATACCAAAAGCATGACAAGGTCAATAAAGTAATCTCCTATGCGAGCAAAACTTTATCCTCCGTGGAGGAAAAATTCAACGATTGTGAGAAGGCACTCCTGGCAACGGTGTGGGCATTGAAGAATTACCGCCCGTTTATCCAGGGGGAACACATCATAGTGGAAACTCCACACCAGCCTCTGCAATATCTCCAAAGTGACAGAATCCGGGCCGGAAATGTGAGTAATTCCCGAATTACTTCCTGGATTCTGTCAATGCAAGGCTTTCCTGTGGAGGTCAGATATGGCCAAAACAAGAAGAGTCCCCTTGCGCAAGGTCTGGCTGACTTGCATGATTGTGCCAGAGAAAACTGTCTTGAGGACGAAAGTCTAAAAATCAAGGACAACATGGAGGCATACCTTAATTCCCCACACAAAGTCTTTGAAGAAGACAAGTGTGAGGGAATGCCCACTGTCTATGTGGATGGATGCTTGTACCATGTTGACAGCAACGGGGAGAAAGAACTGGTGGCCGGCGTAGGGAATGCATGGGTGAAGGAGTTTCCAGAACCTTCCGCTGGATACAAAATTGGTCCCCGAAGCAGTCAGGTGGCAGAATTGATGGCTGTGCACCAAGCCATCCTCACTGCTGTCCAACATCAACTCCACGAACTGGTCATAATCACAGATTCAGATTATGTATGGAACGGGTTCGTGGAGCACCTGGTTAACTGGAAAACCAGAGGCATGCTATGTGCTAATAACAAACCTTTGAAACATGGGAAGTTAATCCAAAATATTGATGATCTGGTCACATCGAATGGGATGACCATCTACTGGAAAAAGATCAAGGATCATTCCAAAGTAGAGGGACCAGACAAAACTGGAAATTACTTAGCTGAACAGCTGGCCAAAACCGGGGCCATCCAAGGGGATCTAATAGAAATAGAGTCCCTGTTGGGGGAAATCCAGGTCACTGCTATCACTAGGTCCCAGACAATGCTCACAATGATCTTTCAACTGCACAATGGAGTAAGGAGACCCCTGATGCTGATTTGATTACAGCTCAGAAGGGGGATCCAATAATTGGTAAGTTTCACCAACACATTGAGGACCCTGAGAACTTTCCCTGACGGATACCGATTACATTGGGAAAGAGGACCTAAGAGTGTTGATGAAATGTCCAAAAAGGTTCCGAATCCAAGACGGTTTGTTGGTAAGGAAATCCCAAGACGGCCATGATCAGTGGGTGGTCCCTACCTCATTCCGAAGCCTGATGTTAAGTCACGCCCATGATGTGGCCACCGCCGGTCATAGGGGGTTTCACACAACACTGGAAATCTTAAGAGAGGTTGCATACTGGCCACACATGGGTCAGGACCTCGACCAATACTTGAAGGGATCTCGTGTGTGTGCACAATTTCAGCCCTCATCCCTCACACACCGTGCGCCTCTCCAAAAGAGGGGGATGACACTGCCATGGTCAGATTTGCAAATTGACTTCATAGGCCCTGTAATTCGCTCGTCTAGAGGAAACAAGTACATGTTGACCGTCACATGCTTGTTTACTAAGTGGGTGGAATGTCTCCCGGCCCCAAACTGCAAGGCAGAAACAGCAGCTGCCCTGATGATTAACCACATCTTTTCCCGTTTTGGTCTACCTCAAAGGATTGAGTCAGACAGAGGTAGCCATTTCACCAGCGAGGTAATGACAAAGATGTGGGAGATACTGGGGGTCAAAAGGAAGCTACATATTGCTTACCGGCCAGCTTCTTCTGGAGCAGTAGAGAGATACAACCGAACCATTGTGAGCACATTAAAAAAGTTTGTGGCAGATTCTCGGCCAAGTTGGGATATCCGATTACCTCTGGTCCTAATGGCCACCAGATCTACCCCTTCGTCTGCAACTAAAATGTCACCATTTGAGTTGATGACCGGACACAAGATGGTGCTTCCCCAGCATTTGCTCTACAGGACCCAAGAGCAGACGTTGATAAATGCCTCCACAACTCATGAGTATGTGGAGAACTTAAGGAAACACCTTCAACATGCTTTTGCCTATGCTCAGCGGAATCTAGAAAGATCAGCTGATAGCATGAAAACCCACTAAGACCTGCTGAAATTAAAGACAAAATCTCCCCTGTAGCCTATAAGATCCGCATCCCCAAAGGTAGTCTGGCCGAAGGGGGAAGACAAGTGGGTCCATATTAATCAGCTAAAGTGTTGCCATCCCAGGCACACACTGCAGCAACTGGAGGAGTCCTCTGCAATACCAGAGGGGACCTTTCCAGATTAATTCAGTTCCCATCCTAAAATATCCCACAATGTCAAAAATGGATGCAATACTGGTGCTCACCACTATCAGAAAGCCGGTGTTTCAAAACCACCAGACTTTTGTGTAAAACTGAACAAATGAACCCAAACCAGGCCAAGGAAAGACTTGCTAAGAAGTGGATACAATGTAAAACTATATTCTGAAATTACTTGAAGGAAGTAATTATTTAATGTATATATAAAAAATAGCTGGGGATGTCAGCAGCTTAAGTGAATTTGGGTTTAAAGCCACTAAAATCGAAATGTTTAGAATAAATGAGTGACCTACTTGTGAGTGTCACATAGGTTGCAATTGTTTAAATGTCATAGTTTTGAACTTAGAATCAGCATTCTAGCTGCATGTGCAAAAATTGTCAGTTTGATTTGAATGTAGAAAACTGGGAACTAAAGTGGCATTTAGCTGAATTCTGCCTGACAACTACCCCCGACAGGAGTTGAACTGGCTCAACAACTCTTCCCAGGCCTGGCTGCATTCTGCTGCCCCTGCCAAAAGGAGATGACACCTCTCTGATTGGATTAGGGGAGTGGTACCTGCAGACTGCAGGAAGTTGAACAAAGCCCTGTCCTGGACTCAGGCAAATGTTATATTAGGGGGGTCGTAAATGGCTTCCTCTTGGGAGAAACTGGGAGGGGCAGTGCCTGTGAGAGCAAGCTGAGCTTGGGGGAAGTGGATAAACCATACATTCCACTATGTGCTTTGGAAAACCACACCCCTTTGGGGCCAGAGCATAATTTTAAAAAGATGGATAATTCACAGTGCTGACTTGTCAAAATTATATAAATAACAACATCATTCTTGCGATTTTTCTGTGCACATTTTAAGAGGTGTTAGGACCCTGTGGTATGTTCTTGGGGATAGTAGCGGAAAAAAAGGTTGTTACTTCAAACGTATGCATATTAAAAATCTGACACTTTATCATCTGAAACCCATATCCCTGGTGCACATTTGTGTAAAATCTGGAAAGGTTTAGAGGTCGTTATCTGGATGAAAAGGGCAGAACTCTGTCATAAGTGGACACAACATTGTACAAAGACAGGGATCGGATGGTTTGGTGCTACAGAAAATATGTTAACTGGACCTATAATATTAGAAAAATGGTACATAGATAAATATGTATTTGGGTCAGAAATAGATTTGTGTGCAATTTGACAAGGGGAGGTTACTCTGACCATAAAACCTACAGCATCACTCTGACACTCCATTTCTTTCCCCCAATCAAGGAAGAGAGGAGGAACTGGCCAATGATAAGTGAGAGGGGCAGGCTTAGCTAGGCCCAGGCACACACCCATTTTCAAAACACATAAAAGGAACATTGAAACCCAGGTAGAGACATTCACTTTCCACTTTCTTGTGGGACACTTTGCCGGGAGACTTCAGACTTCACATCCAGAGATCCAGACTTCAAATCCATCAATCTCCAGAGACCAGAAATTAACTCCAGAATTTGTAGCAGAGAGGCCTGAATCCAGAAGTTGAATCCTCTTCAGCAGGCCTCAAAATCAACCAAACTATTCAACAGCCGGGCGAGCTGTTTGAATTCTTTGCCAAGAACTTTTACAAGAACCTGTAGCAGTATCCAGAAAGCAGTGCTGTATCCGGAACCAGAGAGAACCAGAGACCAGATCGCTGTGAAGAACTGCTAGCAGAAGTCCAGCCAATCCTGACCCGATCGGTGAAGAAGTCGCATTCCTGTCCAAAATCTAGTGTGAGTACCCAGCTAGCACTGTGCCAAAACCAATCTCTTAGTTTAAAATAATCTAATCCAAACTATTTTAGTCTATTAGAACTGCCTCCTAGAATCGTGTTATTCTGTCATCTTTAAAACTGAAAACTGTCATCTGTCATTCTGAGCTTTAAAATTTAAAATCCGAAAAACTACCTTTACTAAATCGGCCGTATCTCCGAAACCGTTTGGGATAGGAGCTAGTTTTAACTGTCATCATAAGGCTAAGATTCGAAGCTTTCCAACAAGCCTAGAACCGACTTCCTACTCCTTATAGTGACTCCGTAATTGTGCTCGACGCCAGCGTCTAAATTTGCAGCGATTTGACATTTTGCTTAATTTCAGCCACGTGTAAAAATATTTGTCCTTGCTTTCCTGGCTGAAATTCGTGTGCAACCTGACAATCATTCATAGAGCATTGCTGAAGTGATCCTGAACTGATTCAAAGTATCTATCAACTACCCTGAACCCCCTATAGGGAATGAAAAGCCTTTTTAGCATATTTTTTACTTAATTACAACCACATCAAAGTATCTTGCCTATGTTTAAAACTCATACCTGTTTTCATCTAAGCTTGCTAGGGGGGAACTGAATTATATTTGATTGCATTCTTGAGAACTGTGTGCTTTCCTCCCATCTCTTTACCTTGCATAGAGGGGGGGGGAGTCAAAGAAAAGTGATTACATTGCCTTTTGTTGAAGTCACATCAAGTTTATTTTCTGTACTGCATTTTCATTCATCATTGCATTGTCCTTGAAGCCATAAAATCATTATCAGCTGCTTTATCCTCTCTATATCACTTCTAAGCCATCAAAAAGAATTTACCACTGTAACATTATCCATTGTTGATCACTATCATCTTCACAAGTGTGCTATCAAACATTAATTTATTATAAAAGTGTGATATATATATATTGTTTCATTTTCAAATAAACCTTTTAATTTGCAAAACAAACCTACTTCTTGGCTCAGTGGGGTCAGGGGGATTCTAAGAGAGGGGTGTTATATAAGGGTTGTCATCCAGAGTAAACGAACTGGACATAAAAATATATCAATAAGGGTTTCCCTCAGCATCCCAGACTAGGCATTGACTTAGCTGTAGTGTTGAATTGAATCCGCTTACAGATACAACTTATTTGGAATTAGGTTTTCATTAAAAAAACTGTTATGCCTTGAGAAAGGCCAGGTTTGGGACCCCAATTAGGAAAATGTTGGCACTAATGTAAATCCATAAGACATACACAGCTGGTTAAATAAACATTTGATTCAAGATTTCCTTCTAATTGATGATGTATTCTAAAGTCAATCACTTGCACATAACATTTTCATATGGTCTTTCCCCTTCTGTAATGGCTTGGCAGGCGAAGAACGATGGTCTGGGGGGTTGCCCCGAGCAATGCCAGTGGTTAAGATTCAGTCTAAACCTTCCAGCCATCACCTCTTTGTTTTTGCTTTGTCATCCCGAGTGGGACGGGTATGCCCAGACGTGGGTCCCGTTCCTGCTGGGCCTAGAGACCCAAGCTACTCCTCACTGATGAGCCCCAACAAGGGTGAAACATGTTTGGGGATGCTTGTGGTCTCGTGCAAAAGGGATGTGACCTAGCAGTTCAGGCTGGACTGCCCCTTTTGGGGTGGGGCCAAGCCTGATTTGCATATGGTCTTTCCCCTTCTGTAATGGCTTGGCAGGCGAAGAACGATGGTCTGGAGGGTTGCCCCGAGCAATGCCAATGGTTAAGATTCAGTCTAAACCTTCCAGCCATCACCTCTTTGTTTTTGCTTTGTCATCCCGAGTGGGACGGGTATGCCCAGACGTGGGTCCCGTGCCTGCTGGGCCTAGAGACCCAAGCTACTCCTCACTGATGAGCCCCAACAAGGGCGAAACATGTTTGGGGATGCTTGTGGTCTCGTGCAAAAGGGATGTGACCTAGCAGTTCGGGCTGGACTGCCCCTTTTGGGGTGGGGCCAAGCCTGATTTGCATATGGTCTTTCCCCTTCTGTAATGGCTTGGCAGGTGATGAACGATGGTCTGGAGGGTTGCCCCGAGCAATGCCAGTGGTTAAGATTCAGTCTAAATCTTCCAGCCATCACCTCTTTGTTTTTACATAACATTCACCTACCTGCAACATAGACTGAATCTGATCTATAGTCTACTGTAAATCAAATTGTCCTTTCCATTTTTCACACAAAAAAGTGTCATTTTAGAAATACCACCTTTATATTGTAATACAATTTAAAGCAACACAGAAATTAAAGTTTATAGCTGTAAATTGACACCTGAGTCCAAGACTGAGCAATGTAAAAACTTTCGGCCTCATTACGAGTTTGGCGGTAAGTGATAATGTTGGAGGTAAATGTGTTACCTTCAACTTTACCAATACGCTAAATTACAAGTTTGGGCCTGGAGTGGAGGATTTGCATCCAGGCGAATCCTCGAGGTATATTCTCCAACTCGCTGCTGAAATTTTTGGCAGAATCAGCGAGAATTCCACCAAAAAAGCATGATAGAGTCCTATGGACTCGAAAAAAATGGGGATTGACACCGCCACTTGTAATCTAGCGGTACTTCTGCTGGACCAAGTGGCAGTAACGGTAATTCATTTCTGTGGTATTTGGGCAAATCTGCTACCCAGATACCACCAAACACGTAATGATGATTGGGCCTCATTACAAGTATAGTGGCAAGTGGTAAAATTGGCGGTAACTCTGTTAGTGCCAACTTTATCACTATGCAAATTATGACCTACAGAAAATGTGGCATTAATTCTGCTGGCAGAGTGTTACCTCCAGCGGAATTACTTCCTGTGGTAACTCCTCCAAGAATTGCTGGAATTAGCGCCAGGGCTAATTCCGTTTTTGGAAACAGCTCCACAAAACAAAAACCCATTTCTGCCGAATTACAAGATTAAAATCAGAGGAATTACCTCCAAGAATTGGCAGTAATTCAGCAAAGAACCCTGCACAGTTACCTCCACAAAAAAGGTGGAGCTAAATGTATACAGATAGGTAAAGTTGAGTAACCCGGAAGGAGACTGCGCCCAATGTTCAAAAAAGTGATTTATTATTTTACAAGGTGCCCTTTTGTGATGACACGTGTTTCGTGCCATGGACCCTACATGCCGTACTGCAACACCATAGTTGACCAGTGCATCGCTAATGACATAGCATTGAGAAATGCCTTATGACTTCTGACTCTCACAATGTGAATGACTGCATGTGAACCATGTAGACCAAGTCCAGTAAACAACGATGCACATAAAGTGCACCATGAACATCCACTGAGTCGTGCACTTAGGGGCCGACACATCAGGAAAATAAAGTTGTTCCCTCACACACACACTGCCATGTCTCACACAGTCCATTCATGTTTTGCAGGTGACGCTGGGTACCCGCAGTTGCCATGGCTAATGTCCCCTGTGACAAACCCTGCTACACCACATGAGACAGCCTACAATGAGGCATAGAGGAGTACCAGGTCATGCATTGAGTGGACATTTGGACTGATGATCACCTTGCCTTCACCACACAGGCGGTGCACTCAAGTACTGCCACGAGAAGGTTGTCAAAATTGCAGTATTATACACAATGCTTCACAACTTGTGCATACGTAGGAACATTGAACTGCCTGCAGATGGGGACTGTAACCCCCCTGGCTCAGATGAGGAAGATGATGACAGTGTGAACAGGGCACCACAGGACATAGGTGGGGATTTGAGGGAAGTACGAATGGTCCGCCAGGACATCATGGACACCTTATTTTGACTTGGGACACATTCAGCCCATACATGCAATGAATGTACACGTCTTAATTGCATGGAATGAAAGAAATCAAAATAATCATTATTCAACTTGTTTTTATTTCTAGTGACAAGCAAAGCCCAGCCCCAACACCAACTCCCACCCCCCGGCCCCAGCACCAACTCCCATCCCCAGCTCCCAACACCAACTCCCACCCCTGACCCCCAGCCCCAATACCAACTCCCACCCCGACCCTCAGCCCCAACACCAACTCGCACCACCCACCAACAGGCTCAAGAACTACTCCCACTAGCGTTTACGCTTTTCCCCCTTGTCTGCAGGCATTGCAGATTTTGAAGCACGCTGTTATGAGTGCCTGGGCAGGGTGCTCATCATTAACCCCTCAGTAGGGTAGCAGACTGTGAGCTCCCTGTACGCTCCCCCGCAGGTTCTTCATGCTAAACTGTATGGCTCCGGCAATGGACTCATGGCACGAGGAAAATTGTTCAGCCAGCTCCCGCACCCTCTGGCTTGTAAGGCACAGGCTTGCATTGCAAGACACTGTACTCCCTTAAAGATGGTCAATGGACTAAGACAACCATCTAGAGGCCCCCTGGATGAAATCATGCATGGCCTGAGAATGCCCCAAATATTCCTGGGCCATGGTGTGCATCTCTGCCTGCCGATGTTCCTTCCAGTCCAGGTGGTTCCAGATGGCCTGCAGTGTGGGGCGAGGCACTGCCTTTGGGGAATGTCCACTGTCATGTTCATCATGGCACCCTGGATGGCGAGCATTCCCGGCCTGCTCATCATATGACTCCTGGGCATAGAGTAGGGCACAGTAGCATGCCTGATGGGATGGTGGTGTCTGCAGTGGGGAGAGGCGTTTTAGGGGCACAATTCTGGTGCAAAATGGCAGATGGTAGAATGTAGCTGGCTAGATGAGGGGGATTCACACTCAGACTGCACGCCTGCAGTGCCGGAAGCGGCCTGCTCATATTGAAGGCTGTAGACACTCTGGCCCACGTGTGCATCCACAGTTGGACCAGCTCTGGTTGTGTCTTGGCCTGTTGCTGGTGGCACAGAGTCCATGATTGGGCTCTGTGGTGGCCCAATGGCTGTGTCTATCTGGATGGCCGGTGTGTCAGTTGATGGCCTGATGGCATGGTGCCTTTTCTTGGGTGGTGCACTATCACTCCCAAACTGCCTTGGCCTGGCTGCTTGCTGGCAGTGGTTGGTACAGGTGTGGTGGAGGGGCCAGCCTCTTTGGTTGTTTCCTGAGTGTCTTGCGTTCCTGTTGGGGCAATTTGAATATGTGTGTTACAACTTTGGTGCTGAGGTGCATGGCGAATCAACATTCACTGTCACATGTACTATGTCATCACTGTGTGTTGGGCCTCCTGGAGGGTGCTAGCATCATGTGTTGGCCACTGTGTTCATGACATGCATTGCATTTGAACAGCCAGGCATGGATAGGCTGGTCTGATTTGGTCCTGCATCCCTGGAATGGGTTGGGCTACAGGGTGTCCTGTCCAGAGGACTGTTGGTGACAGGTTTTGGTGGTGCAGTCAGGTGGGTGCAGTGCATTTAGGTGTGTGTGAGTCGGGGTGGCCATGTTATCGGATACGTATTCCTCAATGTGTCTCTGCTTGGAGCATTGCAGTTGAGTGGCTAGTGGTTCTGACACAACTATCCACTGATTTACATCCATGGGCATGAGCATGTCTAAAGGTTGCATGGTGGCTATGTTGCCTGTGCATGGGTGTCATGTAAGGGTGGTCCTGGCCCCACTGAATCATGTTGTTGTGGCCTGATGCCTCACATCTATGGTGTATGATTGCTGGAGTTCACGTTGCCTGCTTGCTTGGCAAAATTGGTGTTCGTGAATGCCTGCAGGGTTGTCCATGTATAGAAGCATATTTCGTTGTGGCACTCACCAGATTCAGCTTGGCTGCTGGCTCCTAACTCGACCGTGCCCATGCCCTCGAACACAAGCATATGCAGGACGCCACTGACCATGTCCTCCCACAGTGTCCGTTGCAGTGGTTCCACTCACCCACCTCCAGTGGAAGCTGTCTCCCGGGGGTGGATTTAGATGAGGCTCCTGACCTTGGCCTTGAGGTAATTTCACCTCTTTTTCATGTTGTCCACCTCACGTTGGAGGTGGCCAACGGCTGCCACCTTGTCCCGGATTTCTGCCCATATGCTGTTCTTGCGCTGTTGTCTGGTCTTCCTATTTTGTACCCCATACAGCTCTTCAGATTGGGCGACCACTTGCTCTGTCATCACTGTGAGCTCCTTCTCAGTGAATTTAGGCTTCTGCAGCCTCACATCGGTCACCCTGCCTTTGCCCTTTCCTGATGACATGTTTGGCCTTTCATGGGTGTTTGGATGGCACTCCTATATTGAGATATTCAATGTATTGTGATTTCAAAATGGCTGCCACAGTGCTTCCTTATGTAGCAATGACAGATTTCCGCCACCAGAATTTCCACTGGCGTAATTTCCGCCAGAGGAAATTACACTGACCAACATGGCGGTAACAGTAATTCTGAACATTTTTGGTGGAAATTCGTCGCAACATAGGATGATCAGAGGAATCACTGCTACTCCCAGTGGTGTGTGTGTGTGTGTGTGTCTGCCAGGTTATAATCAGCGGAATTACTGCCGATTTTGGGAGTAATTCGGAATGAGGCCCTTTATAATTTAGATTTCACCAACTGTACGATTTTACAATATCCCTAAAATGACCTCAACATTTTAAAACACACACTAATGTGCCATTGTTTTGTTTGCCCATCCCATTGGAAGAATTAATCTATTTGGCTACGGTATTATTGAAAATCCTCATTCACCATTTACTTTGAGGGTGTTTGTTTGCTTTAAATAAGTGGTGTTTGAATGGTACTACTATCTCGAGATATTCAATGGATTGTGATTTTCAAATTGGCCACGCCAGTGCTTCTTTATGTAGCGATGACAGATTTACGCCGCCAGAATTTCCACTGGCGGAATTTCCGCCGGAGGAAATTCCACTGACCAACCTGCTGGTAACGGTAATTCTACGCATTTGTGGCTGAAATTCATTGTAACACAGGATGATCAGCAGTAACTCCGCTGGGCAGGATTACTGTTACCGCCAATGGTGTGCGTGTGCCCGCGAGGTTGGACTCTGGCAGAAATTCGGCTATTGCACATGGCAGTAACGATAATTCCGCTACAGCGGATTTACTGCCGATTTTGGATGTAACTCGTAATGAGACCCTTTATCATTTAGATTTCCCCAAATGTATGATTTTACAATAATCCTAAAATGACAGGACGTGTTTAATCTCAACATTTTAAAACACAACCGATGTGCTATTGTGTTGTTTGCCTATCCGATCGGATCAGAATCAGAGCATGTGCTGTAGAGTACTTTATGATGCATCCTAATACAAGCCCCCAGTGGCTAGCAGCGCTTGCACCACTGTGGCTAGGGAAGAGTGGTTATGCAGGAATGGTGGCTGGCAGAATCTGGAAACCCAGATTGTCACTGTTGCAAAATGGTCTATTGTTATGAAATGGGCAAACATGTAAAATTAAATTAGAGGATCGGTTACTCGACTTTGGAAAAAAGAATGGTATTAGAGTTCTTACTGTATGTCTCGCAAATAGTCGGCTGACTTTTACAAAAGTAACAATAAAATGAAAACGATAATTCGATAATTTACCAGCTTTCTCATGCATGTATTCAGGATATGTGTGAAGACATCCTTTCACTAAAGAAACTCTTCAAAAGGAACACAGCGTACATGCTGTGCCCAAAATGTTACCATGAATTTTCTCAACTGTTTTTAAGTTATAAACGTTAAGCAGACACAAGTAAATGGTGCACCTCCATGCCTTTTGGTAGCATGATCCTGCGGTAGACTATATACTCAGGGAGGTGTGTGAGAAGTGGAAGCTTTCAACGATAATACAACAGTAAATAATGATATAGCGAATACCAAATTAAAATTAATGTCTGAGCAAAATTCTGTAAAAGGACAGCCTTTACTAAGAACACAAACTGTGGTTATTAACACTATAAATCCTTCCCTATAATGTAAAACTCGGAGGAAATGAAGGGAACCAAGTCTCGCTATAGATGGATATGCAGGCCAAATATGTTTATCATTTTACTGCAAGAATGAAAATGAAGGTACATTGTTTATAATAGGAAATATACAAACTTAGTCTTGGAAATATATGTTCATAAGGTGGGGAAATGGGAACCAGTCATCATGATCCAAGGAAAGTCAAATGCAGGTGCATTCGTTGCCTGGGAGTGGCACCGGGCTGATATGTTCCCTACTTTCATTCTATGTAGATGGCTCAGCAGCATTGAGGAGGGGCTCTATGTGCTTTCTCTGGATTTGATATGTTATTTAAACGTGTCAACCTGGCTCAGCACAATGAGGTGTAGCAACAGTTGGGCAGTGGATGGATGAGCAACATGTAGCTACTGCTACAGTGTCCTCCAGTCGTTATGGCGTGCTGGTCTCTGCAGGCAGTGGGATCATTGTGAAGTGGAAAGTTTAATCCAGATGGCTTGTGGAGTCTGGCTGAGATACTGAGTACACAGCATAGATGCTGTCAAGCCAGATAGGCTCAACTGGCATTCTATGGCAGTTGGATTGTCAAAGGAGCAGCTCGAAGCTCAGATGGTGGGAACTTGCTGCTTGATTGATGTGACTGAAAGGCTCAAAAAAAGCTCAAAGTCTTTTTTTTGGTTTGCTGAGTAGCAAACGTCTCCATGCTATAGATGTAAAGGTACTAGGGGTTTCCTCCAGAGAACAACACAGAGCTGAGGCTGTGTTCTGCAGCTTCCCTCTCAGTTTGAGCTGTATTGAGGCACCTCCATATTCACTTTCCCCCTCTGGGTTCCTCAGTGTCCTTGTCTCTTGTTAATCAGCTGCAGGCAAGCTCCAAAGTTCTTTCAGCGGTTGTGCCTTCTGTTCCTCAGGGATGTAAAGTGAAGGGTGTTTCTCCATTCTCTGATCAAGGTATTTCCCCCATATGGACCTGACGATAGAACTGTCAACATCCCCAACAAATAACTATCATAATTAGAAGGTGCCACTATATGTATAGCTTTATCCAACCACATGATTAGAATCGAGGGCATTGTCCTATATGGAAATTGTTCCCAGAGGAGTTTCCACACTCTTTGCAGTAGCATTTCTTGCTCACATTGCATGTATTTCCTATGCCATGCTGCTCTAGGTACACACCTACCCTGATTAACTAAGGACACAGTGCCCTGCATACGATTATCCTCCCTTGCCCAGATCATTCCTTTTCTAACAGGCACTAAATGTGGGTGTGTTATGGGTAATCATAATAATAATAATAATAATAATAATAATAATAATAATAATAATAATAATAATAATAATAATAATAATAATAATGGGTCAATAGAAGTCATCCTCTCACATGCTGGTTATGTGTGCAACCAACACTGGAGGATCTGAAAGAGCTCTGTGGGGAGGGCTGAACCCACCTGCTATCGGTTTTGAAGAGGGGAAGCTTTACCAGCAAATGGCCCCATCACCTTGAAAACCAATGCTTGCAAGGTGCGTTGAGTAATTTTGTTTTTGTTAAAACGGATATTTCAGTAAATGTGTTTCAATCAATCCACAGCATTCTTCTTTGGCAGAATGTTACTTTATATTTAGCTATATGTATCATCCAGCGAGCTTCATGCTATGCCAGAGGAAACAGGTGTTATTGAGCATGGGAAATTACAGCCATTTTAAATATGGGACCTTACATGTTTTTGCCATGCAGTTTCAGACCTTTTGAGCCTTTCCTGAATAATGTTATACATTCCCTAACCATTATGTTTTATTTTGGTGGGGGCAGGGATACCAATAACAACCGGTAAACCATTAGTTATTCTCCCTAGTGCCAATGGGCTTTTAAAGAGAGAAAACAAAGAAACACAGTCTCTTCACGCCCAGATTTGACGTTTTATGTAACTTACGTATCTTCACTGTGGACATTCCACTTTGGAACTGCTGCTTTTCTTTAGGACAGCAGAAGTATATATGACTCCCCTATATGGATGCCAGTGATAAAGTTACTTATTCACGGAACAAGTACTCAGATAAAGTGTAACAAATGAGACCACTTTTTAACCACATATAGGGTGTTTCTAATTGTCAGAGAACACTTTCCCCTAAGCCCCGAGGTGGGATACCTTTAAAACTCATGGCCAGTGTGGTTGTAAAATGAAAGAAAAAGAGCCTAGGTCATCTCGTCAACACGTGGGACATTATGGAGGGGTTACAGTGCCTGCATTTTAAAACCCCCTAATGAGGATTGGTTGCCGAAGAGGGAATACACTAATAAAAGTGTAAGATTAGGCTGATGTTGACATACTATGGCCTCAGCCACTTCCCTTAAACCACAGATCCTTTGCTCAAAAGTACACACAATGCTTTAAGTACTGACTTTAGAGTGTTAAAAACACTTAAAAAAATATAATACAATGTTTAGATCTTAACTGTGATGTAATCCTTAGTTTTAAAATAACTGGATTCCCCCAAAAGGTTTTAGCACGCAATACATTTATTTTTTGTCATTATAGCATCCTACAGTTGTTTTGGGTTTTGGTGTGCCTATCATCCTCATAAACGAAGTTATGGCACACTCAAAAAGACAACATCTACATATATATTGCACAAATGTATGCATGAGATTTATAAAGCAGAAACCTAAGAGGCAACACAGCACATTGGGGACACACGCAGTAGGCTACAAGTAAGTGTGCATGGTAGTAGAGCTGGAATGGATAGTAAGAAGAGGGAATAGCTCCGGAGGAGGAGCATTAGGGTTGTCTGGAGTGAACAGCAGTTGCCAAGATGTTTTTGAAGATTAGGTATCAGGTCCTTCTTGATGTGTAGCATGGAGGGGCCAGTATTCCAGTATTCTGCATTGGTGCCCGGTACCACTGACGTGGTGCATGTCAGGAAAAAGGCTTGTTCCCTGTCTTTCCTTTTTTGTCAGGTGATGCACTGACATTCAAAGATAGTCCGTTTTTCATCCAGGCAGAGTAGGGTTTGGTTGTGACTGCTTTGCATGAGATACAGGCTGCCTTGAACCTGCTGCACGTGTGAAGGGAGCCACTGCAAATCCTTAAGGATGGGGATAATCTGGTTGAATACTCTCTGTCCTCTGTGGAGGTGTGCTGCAGCATGCTCGATGGCTTAGGTGCTTGGTTGTCATTCTGGATTCCTGTGAGAAGGTATTACATCCCGCCAGGTGGGAATAGACCAAATCAGGACAGCTGTCCTGAAACTTGGGTTGTGGATGAAAGGCTTGAGTTTGTAGTGGAGGGCATGCTAGTGCCATGAAGCTTGGATCACCCTGGTGATGTATGTTTTGAATGAGAAGTCAAAGACGATGGTAAAGCTGAGAGATTTTGCACTGGGTGAGAGTTG
The DNA here is from genome assembly GCF_040938575.1 of Ambystoma mexicanum. Lineage (NCBI taxonomy): Eukaryota > Metazoa > Chordata > Amphibia > Caudata > Ambystomatidae > Ambystoma > Ambystoma mexicanum. The sequence continues at coordinate 789,543,287 of NC_090937.1, read as the reverse complement.
AGGTGTACATCCGTTGAAATTCATGTCAGTCAGTCAACTCTGGACTTGGGGGATTTCCTAGGAGAATGACATTTGTCTTTATTGGATTAATTGTAGGGTAGGCATGGTACATCCAGGTGTATATGTGGGAAGACAGTGTGTAAATTGATCCATACGATGGATGTACTTGATCTTTAGGTTAAGCTGTGTGGCACCTGCATATTTGTGTATCTTGATGTAGGTGTTTGTGAGCAGTTCTACCACAGGTTCCATGGAAAGATCGAAGATAACATGTCAAACAAGGAGCCTGGTGGAATTCAGCAGGATATTAGGCAGTACTGCAATCTGTTGGAGCCCATCTGGATGGGTTTGCCTCTGTTGGAGAGGTAGGATTTGAACTATTGCTGGACTGCTATGTCAAAGTTCATGAGCATGGTGCGGATGTTGAACATTGCTTCATGGTCAAGCTCTGTCAGTGATTCTTTCATGCAACTGCATGGACACAGCTTTTCACTCACAAAGCATTATTATAATTAATAAAACTAGCAGAACGATTAATATTATGAGATCACTGTAGGGGTGGATCGAACCCAGAGCTCTAGCACCCTTCCAGCTGCTTGTTGCCCATTACAATATGCTAAACTCTGGTCCACCAATTATCTGACAATGATATGTGCATGCTGTGAGGGGGCACCTGCCATAAATAATCACTATGAGGCTGTTTGTCAGTCCAAGGGTGGTTATTCAGATTTTTACAAAATAGTGGGGTTGATAGGTATCAGCATATTATAGGTCAAACCGGGGTATTGGGGAATTTGGCACTAGGGCCATTTGGAGCTAGGGCCGTCCCTATCTCTTCTCTACTTCTCAAATGCTTTCGCCATCCCTCGCCAAGGCATCCTTAGCAGGGGTTAGTACTACCACCAGGTGACACCCATCTGTCTTTTCTCGGGCTTGGTCTACTGATGCAGTCCTTAAAACGCTGTCTGCCTGACTTCCTAGTGCCTTCAAACTGTCTCTCCTAGCCCCACTTATTGTTCTAGGGGAGTCAGGGATAGAGCCTTATTTCACACACTGCCACTTGCTCTAAGCATACACACAGTCTCTCACCTCAGCCTCTTCTACACTGGGTCCAAAGATGTTCTCTCCCCTCCACGCCTCCATCACTCAAATGTTACACTCCACCTTCCTACCTCCACCCTTTGATGTTACTTCTCTTTTTACCTCTGTATGTCACTACTATCTCCAACTACCACCCTACTACTTCTTTTTAAGAAGAGTTTTTCATTTTTATAGCATAAACAAAACAGAAAACACATGTATCCGGTGATAAACCTGAAGGTGTCTCACTGCCTAAACCTTGAGGATCTGTTATCCAGGTAGCCAGGACAGGGCCTTCGCTATAGGATCCAGCTCCTGGGGTCGGACCAGTGTGGGAGGATTACCTTAAGGGGGGCTCCTTGAGGAGTGAGATTGAGACACCAATGGGTGTGAGGCGGTATCCCCCATCCTTTGACACCTTTTCCACATCCTCTCATGTAGGACATTCAAAAACACTGCCCCTCCCTTTTGCGACACAAACACCTTTGCACCACACATTGGACAATGGACTAATATGTAACCTCTGTACCTGACATAGCCCAATTCAAGGGTCAGGCAAAGTCGGGAAATTGACTTAAATCACACACACCTGATGGCCCTTCCTTTCCCCACCAGGATAAAAGGTGGAGCAAGAGAGCGCAGTACAAGCAAGGCGAGCACGGCAGACAGCAAAACGAGATGGCTAATAAAGCAATGCAGTTTAAGAGAAGGAGAAAGGCGGCTGGTATTGAGAGGGTGGCAAGGATAGAAGTGACATTGCCCTTTTTGTCCCAGACCCATGCAACCTTTGTCGAAGAGAGCCTAAATAGCACAAGTGTCTTGCAGCAGATGTCAGCAGTACATGGGGCGAGTTTACACCAATAAGCATTAGAAAGGGAAGCTCCTGTGCATGTGCTACTGGCCTTGAGTCCAGAGAGAAAAGCCAAGCGGTTCATCACAGCCAGTGAGTCAAGTAGATAACGCATAAGAACTGGGCTGTATTGAGTGATAATCGCAGGAGTGGCAAGTTTGAACCATGTTCAACAAACTCCCAATCTGAGAGAAACCACGATTACCAGAAGGACGTAGGAAGGCCAGCGAAATAGGTAAAGAGGTCATACAGAGGGTCAAGCAAAATCCCTGTACAATCAAAAGACTTTGATCTAAAAGCACTGAGAAAGAAAGGGAAGTAAATCCCAACACCATTGAATTGTATTGAAAAGAGAACATTGAAAGTAGAGAGGGGTCAGCCAATGTCACCATGATGGAGAGCCACAGTAAACCCTGTGAAGAAAGGCTAAGAATCGAGAGGGGTTGGAGCCCAGAAGAGGTGGATCCAATGGTGAAAAGTTGTCACCCCAAGATTGAGAAAAGTGAAAGTAAAAGTTAAGAGATGGCAAGAGTGAACCCGAAGGAGGGATGCCAGAGAAGAAGGGTTCGAGCCCCGCAGAGGGAGATCTAGAGATAAAGCTATCACCCAAGTACTAGCAGTCAAGAGAGGTCCGAGCCCGGCAGAGGGAGATCCAGGGGTGAAGCCATTACCCGAGTACTGACAGTCAAGAGGGGTCTGAGCCTGACAGAGGGAGATCCAGGGAGAAGCTATCATCCAAACGTCAAGTAAGAAAAGAACTGACATATAAATTAAGGAATACGATAATTCAAGGGTCAGCACCCAGAAGAGGGGGACCCAGGGGTGAAACCATCACCCTATCTGTACTGTGGATTACAATTGAGAAGGGTTAGCGCCCAGGAGAGGGGCCAGTTGGTGAATCATTATCACCCTAACAAACTTTCATTTGGTTAAAGGAACTTTTGTTTTTGTTATTGAACATGTCAGGCCCCCCAAGGCAAGAGACTTTCAAAGGAAAGGAGACTTGGCCATCAATGGTCCTGAGAACTGCTAGTGGAACTGTCATCTCATGCTGGAGAAGCCCGAGACTATACTGTGCTCCAGCCTCCAACCTTACCCCATGCTCAAAACATGGGGAAGCAAGGCCCAGGCTACTGCATCCTGGCATAATATTTGAGAACATTTCTTTCTTTTCTTAAAAACTATCCCAAACCCTTTTTTGTATTAGTTGTACGTTTTGGCAACAGATTTCTTAGTTTAGGCCCTTTTTATTTTTGACACAATGCCACTAGGACTGTCTCATTTTTCATTTGATGGTTGACACTTGCTCCCATCCTAGATTTAGGTTTAGATTAGGTGTTTTTCCAACCTGCATACAGCATTCAGTGTACAATAAACACCCTTAAACTGTGATCACTTGTGTCTGTCATGAGCCTCTGGGAAGAATATGTGTATGTCCTTTGGGGTCAGATAGAACTGGTGTAAAAATTGAAACTGGATCAACGTAGAGTTACTATTGATGGCCACCTTGCGCGTTTGTATACAGCAATATTTTAAGGTGTCATCCGCCAAAGGGACACCCAAAGCATTCTCCCATTTAGCTTGAGAGTCCTCCGCCCACCCTGTGACCCCGTCTTTTACAGCAGCATAGAACCTGGAGATCATCCTAGACTTTTGCGCTGAGATACTCACCCCTTGCAGCACTGTTGTGATACTAGGATCCCAGGCCAACCCTTCAAACTTCTCCTTTAGTGCTACCCGAGGCCTAAAATACACAAACACATTTAACACCAACACTCCTATTTAGCCTTGAAATCCTCCAGCGTAAGTAAATGCCTGTCAGGAAAAAGATCCCGCCAGCAGTGAATTCCCAACTTGTTAATACATTGGACAAAAACCTTCTCTCCTGTGAGTGGAATCCCTGGGACATGCTTAATCAGGAGAAGCAGGGAATAGAGTAAACTTCTGCAAGCCACGCCCTCAATCTTTATCCAGGCACTACCTCTGAGTTTAACCATGTTCTGCAGCCTGACTTTTTGCTGCAGCGAGGAGGGCAAAACAGCCCTTAGGAGTAAAGGGGCGACTATCATTTGTTCGATTTGCACATGTGCCCTGTCCGGGACCAAATCATACCAGTGCGGCAGAAAGGATGCCTGTGCAGCCGACCGATAGGCTTTGAAATCCTGTAGGGCCAGTCCTCCCCTCTCTAAGGGGGCCACAAGATTCTCCCTATGCACTCAAGCTTGCCTCCCTTGCCAGATATAAATAGTTACCACGGACTTCAATGATTTACAAAAAGTTAGCTGGGATCGAAATGGGCACATTGTGGAATGCATAAAGAAATGTGGGTAGTATATTTGTAATTACCAAAATACTCCCAAAAAGGGACAGCAGTAAATATATCCACTTCCGGAGAAGCGCCTCTGCACGTGCCAGCTTTTCCCCAAAGTTCCTTTGATAGAGCACATCAGGGGTCGTGCCCACCATTACCTGAAGAAAACGAGAAGCCTCTGCATGCCATTGAAAATCAAACTCCTAATGGAACCACACAGTCCCACTCGTCAGGTGGAACAGTACAGATTTAGAGGGGTTCACATGGAGCACGGAGAAGCAGCCAAAGACCAAAATATCCCTCATAACCGGGGCCAGATTGACCTTGGGATCCGTGAGAAACAGGTTGAAATCATCAGCATAAAGTGAGATTACCAATGTATGCGTACATCGCTGCACACCCCTATCCATGTGCTTTGAGCTGACCATTTCTGCCAATGGTTCGACCACCAGTGTGAACATTAGAGGATACAACGGCCATCCCTGCCATGTACACCTCTCCATTGCGAAGGGTTCAGAGAGGCTGCCGTTCACATTGAGACATGTAACCGGGCGTTCGTACAACAAAGCCACCATTCTTACAAAATCCTCTCCCACCCCAAAAACTGCAGGACCATAAATAGGAAAGGCCACTCAATGTAATCAAATGCCTTATCAATGTCGAGAAGGGCCGCAGCTGTTGATGAGCTCTGGTCAATAATCGACAAGAGGCTGAAAATTCTCCACAGCGCATAAAACGAGCAGCTCCCGGTAATGAACCCCGCTTGATCCGACAATACACATGTAAGCATATTTGGAGAGAGCCGATTTGCCAGCACCGCGGCTAAGATTTTACTGTCCAGGTTTATCAGAGAAATTGGGCAATAAGAGGAGCAGCTGTTGGCATCTTCCCCAGCTTTAGGAGTAAGGTAACCACTGCTTCTTGCATTGACCCTGGCAGTGTCCCATAATGCCTAGACTGCTGATACATAAGCAGCATAGCGGGAACCAAAAGATCTGCATACGCCTCATAAATATCAACCGAATGTCCATCCAGGCCAGCGGCTTTCCCAGCTGGAAGGGCTTTGATAGTCTCATGTACCTCCTTCTCTGTTAACTGCCTAACCAGCGAATCTCTATCCTCCTGCGCCACCCGGTACAGCCCCACTTGCTCCAGGTACTCATCAATCTCTCATCCCGCTGCAAGCCTAGAGGAGTATGGAGAGTTATAGAAATCGACGAACGCCCCCATAATCCCCTCATCTGTGTGTAAAAGATCACTTGCTTGTTTCTCAGCTGCTATATTTGATTTAGAGGTTTCAACTTTAATCAAATGAGCTAGCAGGGACCCGGTTCTCTGGCCTTCCCCATACCGCCTCACCCCCGCTCTCCTATGAAGAAACCGAACCTTGCATTCAGCTGCTCTCTTAACTGGCCCAGCACCTCCCGGAACCTGGCCTGCATTTCGGCGACCGTTGCAAACCCCTCCCCCAATACCAGCTCTTGCAATCTGGTCTCGTGGGCCGTTAGCTCTGCTCTTATTGCCCTAAGGAAGCCAGCCTCCTTGGTGATGCACAGACCCCTGACACTTGATAGGGTGGAGTGGGATGAAACTGAGCCCCCATTCTCCAGAAAATAATGGAGTATCCCCTCCCATATTTCATCCCTGAAAACTGAGTCTCCAGGCTCTCGTTCTTAAAGTACCAACTCCTTCCCCCCTGCCACTTCGCAGGAATTGATAAACTCATAATTACTGGAGCGTGATCCAACAGGGTGTGTGCCAAAATCTTGCTTCCGTGAAACCAGCCTGGACTATCAGCCGACAACAAAAAAAAAAAAGTACAGTCTGGAACCTGTCCCATGTACGGATTACATACGTGTGTACCCTCTTTCCTTCACCGTGGCACTCCCGCCATATGTGCAACAGTACAGAATTTGCACACATTTTTTGTAACTTCTGAGTAGAGTTAGTCACCCCTCTGCTACTACCCCCAATCAAACTAGGGCGTCTCTCATGACCACATAGAAGTCCCCTGCCCAGCATATCGTGCCCATTGGGAGATTCGTGAAGTGTTCCTTTATAAATTCTAATGCATCCATTGAGTCATTATTACTAAGGTAAATCCCCTCCCCTGTACCAGACCTGTAAGGATCAGTCCTCTACCCTCTGTGTCCCTCATCACGGTCGTACATCGAAACCCCACTGAACCCTTACTGTGAATACCCACTCCTCAGGAATACCTAGAGTATGATGCATCTCTTCAAGAAAGGCAATAACCATTTGGTGCCTCTGTATGTAAAGTAGGGTCTTCCTTTCTTTCGAAGGGCAGTTCAAGCCACAAATATTCCGCATCAAGCACATGATCCCCCCACCCGCCATTGCCCCTGCAGAATGAGAATAACCCCTGCTTGGCCATGCCAAGCATTGCACAGCCAGCGCTTGTCTCAGGTCGCCACACAGAAAGTCCAGCAATACCATCTGCATCCCCACTCCTGAACCAGGCAAGACATGTCCACTTCAAAACCTTCCCACCAAGATATTCCCCTTGTGTGATGATAATGAAGCTGATGGAGGTCCGACGACCATGTGTCATCTGAACTAGCCCACCCACACCCTGATAAAACAATAAAACACCCAACCAATCACCACCCCCATCGGCAACCCCAAGCTGCCAGTAAAGACCCACCCCCATCCAAAAAACAACCACCACCAGCCGGGGCATGGGAGCCTCTCGAGGCTTTATCACCCCACCTGCCTTGTCCACTAAAAAAGAAGCTTGAGGGCCAGCACCCCCTCATTATTATTTTTATAATTTAGCATATTTTTAGTTTACAATTTTGAACTTTTTATGCTATTTCATTAATTACTAAAACAAAAGGAAAAAAAACAACTTTGCCATATACAAAATAGATAAATGAAATAAATATAATAAAGTGAATGAATGGAAGAAATAGGAATAAAATAACACTGAAAATCCTTTAACGCATTAGAGATCACTGTCAAGTATGGGGTAGATGAAGACTTAAACCAGAATTAATCTTTGGCTTTTTGTTCACCTCATAAATTAATGGCTCATTCTCTACTTCTCAAACTTGTCAGAAATGTCATTTAAGAATGCTAATGATGCCAATGTCACAGTGATTCTTTTTCCTTGAATCAAAGTGTTCCATTCCTCTTTGGGTGTCCTAATAGTTGCATTATTTAGGAATTTATCCAAATGTGTCGATCTTATTTCATTCAGTGGTGGACATTGTATCATGAGGTGAAGAAGGTTTCAAGTGGCTCAGAACAGAATCTACATGAGTAATTGCGCTCCCTTTCAATCAGCCATTTCTCTGTTACCTCCTTTGTGGGAAACAGGTTTAAACAGAGTCTCATAAACTGATGCCTAAGGTCAGGTGCTGGAAATGTTTTTATGTAGGTGGGGGTCATGCCTCTCTTTCTGAGAGCAAAGCCCAATGCCACTCTACTTTGGAGGTGATGATCCGATCTTCTGTAGTGAACCAGTCAAGGTCATAACATTTTTTTTTTTACATAACCCGGATTCTCTAATAGCATGTCTTCAGCGAGGGCTAGGTTTTGTAGTATAGCTGTGCATATACCTTTCCACTCAAGCAAAGTCCTTTCAAAATTTCTCTTCAGGGCCTTGTTCAATACTTCAAAACCACCTTCCCCAGGGGGGCTCAAACATTTTCGTAGGAAGGATAGTGTTTTCCACACCATGACTGCATGCAGCAACGTTAAACTGAGCTCACTCCGCATGAGGTCAACAGGTAAGGAATTAGGCATATTGAGAACTTTCCTCCAGAAGAGGCCCTCGACTTGTTGCTGAGCTGACCCTGCTAACATTAGTTGTGTTTCTGCACCATATGTAAGTGTAGGCATTATTTTGAGCTTGTAAAACTCAATGGGCCTCATTACGACCCAGGCGGTAAGTTACCGCCTGGGCCGTGACTTTACCACCATGGCGTAAACTACGTTTACGCCATGGTGGTTGGCGGACTTACCGCCCCATTCCGACCTTGGCGGGGCGGTAAGTCCCCAATCCCCATTTACCCTTCCCCATTCCCATTTTTGCCCCATAGGGCATAATGGGAGTGGGGAAGGCGTTAATTACGCCACCGTAAATTACGGTGGCGTAATTAACTCCATGGTCCCTTAGCGCCATGGATTTTAACACCTGCTAAAAGCAGGTGTTAAATCCGCCATGGCGCTAAGGGACCTCGTACTCAGGCGGTAAGGGTCGGCGCTGTTTACGCTGCCGTAAACCCCTTACCGCCTGGGTCGTAATGAGGCCCAATGACTGGTGATAGTGAGAACTTGCAGTACCTTTGCTTAATGATTCTGGCTTGGGTAGCCAAGTTCCTGGCTTTAGATATTAATGATGTCAGACCAAAGGAGTCATTAATGCTGTTGTTCAAGGATAATCCGAGATATGTCATTTTTGCCTCTTCTGGGACTTTCTCCCCTTTTAGGGACCAAGCACTCTTGGTATAATGTATCCCCCTGGCATTGCCTAATGTGAGAATCGTTTTATATTTTTTTATTCATCTTTAGCGCGTTAGAGTCAACATAGGTCGCCAGTGAGTCTAGCTGTCATTGCAAGCCTATCCCCATTTGGTTTAACAATAGGAGATCATCTGTGGAGAGAAGTCTACCCACTGCTGTTCCAGAGATCCGCAGTGGAAAGCATCTCACATTGGTAAACACCTGTTCTATATCCGAGATGTAGAGGTTAAATATTGCTCGGGCCAATCGACAACCTTGCTTTATACCCTTGGATGGTGGCATTTCCTTGGCAAGGGTACCTCTCTTGTCAAGTCTAACTCTGATCGTGGTTGAAGTGTGGAGTAATTCCAGAGCTTCTCTTAGATGGATCTGGCATCCCCATTTTTGCAATTTTAACCAAAGTATTTTCCTGTCAATTGAGTCAAATGCGTGTGCCAAGTCTATGGATACAATATAGATTTTTCTGTGCTTAGTGGCTTTTACACTGCATTTGAAGAAGTTAATCAAAAATAAATTTAAAGCAGTGCCTGTGCCTTTTTTTAATCCCAACTGCCAAGGGTCCTGATGTTTTGTAACTGCACTCCAGCTGTTCAGTTCTTTCAGGAGAATTGATGAAAACAATTTGCCCACCACATCGAGAAGGGCGATAGGCCTATAGTTGGTAGGAACAGACCTATCGCCCTACTTGTAGATAGGCACCACAATCGATTTGGTCCATGACTGGGGTTGGATCTTTTTGACTTTGATTTTCTCTCACCATAAAGTCTGCCCAGAAGTCTGTATCTTTTTTGAGAATAGCATTGGTGAGGCCGTCTGGTCCTGCGGCCCTGGCGCTACTCGATTTTTTTATTGTGTTAACTATTTCTTCCTTGGTAATTCCAAAAGACCATACGCTGGCACTTTTTACCGCTGGCCTTGGGACAAGGACTCCCTCGTTGTTAAACAATCTACCATAGTGGTTCTCCCATACCCTTGAAGATACTGAATTTCCAAGTAGGTCATCCTAAGCAGCCGTTAGGGCATTGAATGTCTTCCACATTCCAGCTATGTTCTTAGTAGCTAGAAGGTTTAACATGTTCTCGCCATCCAGTTGAAATAATCAGCTTCTCTGAAGTTTTAACCAGTTTTTAAGTGAATGGGAGCCCCGTCTAACTGCCTCAGCGGATGTAGATGTTGCAAGTTTTCTATGGATCTGGCGTAATTTATTTAACGCTTTCTTCCTGTCCGCCACTTCTTGGTTAAATACGTGCTTTGCTGAGTATTCTCTTCTATTTCGTAGTACTTTTCTCACTTCAAACGATTTTAACACCAGTGGATAATCCAGAATTGATAAAGACTTTCCTGCTTTGTCATTAATGAAACATGTTGTTGAAAAATTCGTGAGGAGGTCCCACCCTGTGTTGTCAATTTGTAAGCGATCCTGACCTGGCATATGTTCCAAATTCAGGGTGGATCGCGGTTCATTCATTGGGATATTTCCTTCAACCCATTGTTTTCCATGTTGTGGTTGGAGGGATATCACCATTTAGGTGTCCCTTCATTATATGGATGTTTATTTTATTTAATTCCTCCCTCCCGAGTAGACGTATGTTAACCTTTGGTGTCACGTTTATTGGTAAGTTATTTATCAGTTCCTTGGCATCATTAAAGCATTCAACATTCAGGTCACCACATATCAGAATATCTAAATTGTTATAGGCCACCCTTTCTTCGTCGATGTAAGTCATTACCGTTTCTGTAAAGTTGGTATCCATGAGTGAAGCCGGGTTCCAATAGAGGTTACAAACCAAAAGCGATCTGCGGTGGCACACACTATTAGAGTTGTTTTCTATTACCATAAATTGGACTAGAGGTTTGGGATTCCTCCTTGAACACACCGTCCAGCCACAAGATCTATTAATGGCGATGATCATACCAGCCGTAGGTCGACCAACTGCCCCATTCGGGGCAGGGTTCAGGTACATTTCAAAGCCCTCCAGGATTGGCACCTCCCTCAACCAGCTTTCCTGGAGACATAGAACATCGTATTCTTCGAAGGCCAAGTCTCCTTTCCCAAAAAGGTGCATAAAACCCCTAATGTTCCAAGATCCAAATGTCATCACTTTGTATTTGGTAGTGATGATGTCTTGAACATCCTGTAGGCATTATGACTTTGAAGCCAATGTTGCTGCTAGCCAACTCCAGTCCTCGCCAATCAGGTCTTGTTTTTTTTGCCAGTGTGAGGTGGGTAGTCTTTGGTACCCCCAGACCTGTCATTTGAGACCCGTCTAAAAGGCTGGACTTTCTGTCCCCCTGAGGCCCAACCGGTACCCTCCTTTTTAGAGCGTTATTTGTCAAACATGCCCATTGACTAGCTCCTGTCTACTTCTTCCTGTATCTTGTGCCTTCTGCTGGGTCCCTCCAACAGCTTCCCAGCGGTCAAGTCACTTGCCTCCTGTTCTTTCAGATTAAATCCCATAGTCAATAGTCTTGCCCATTCTCTATCCAGGAGGTGCTTCTCTCTGAGTTCTAAGGTGTACATTACTAGTTGGTCTAACCTGTGTTCATCGGGGAACTCAATCAGATGCAAGTCCTTCGAGTTGATTGTATTTACTTCCAGGACACTTTGTATATGCCTCATCACGTTCACCCTGTTTAGAATCAATTTGTCATTGATTTTGAACACCCTCTCCAGGTTGTATTTGTAGACGGTGTTCTTAGTTTGAGGGACAGATTTTGATGTGATTGTGAGGCCCTCCTTATCCTTGAGCACTATTCGTTCTCCTGGTCCCAAAATCCGCTCTCCACACCCTATAAGTCTCTTCCTTTTTTGGTCCAGTCTCTTGTATTCATCTCTTGGTTGTTGGTCAAGGTCCTCCGGGTCATTTACTGTATCCCATGCATCCCTGTCTGGTAATGCATTGCTGGTAGGTTTACACCCTTTCGTGGTGATACACACAAGACTACCTGCTCTTTAGCCGAGATTCTAACTTTTAATGAGTTTTTAGGTGACGGCTCTCACTCCACTGTAGAAGCCCTCCGTTCCTTTACTATTTCAGTGCAGTGGTCATCATCTTTGTACTGTTCGTCTCTGGCTTCATCCCCTCCATGGGGCGTGTCCCTCGAGTCAAAGCTACCCGTCTCTGGCCATTTCGAGTATGTTAAAAGATTTATGAGAGTGTCCACATCGTCTTGTGAGTCATCCATGCCTGCAGTAATCTTGTCCTGCGTCAAGTCCACCTGGGCATGAACGATATTTAGTGTCTTAACCTTGTTGGGATTTAATACACATGTCTTATCAGGTCTTTCAAAGACCACCACTTTAGTTGGTTTTATTATATTACAAACAATGGTCGTAACTTTTTTTAATTGAGTCTTAGCCGTTTTGGTTTGAACCCCTCCTCCTGTCTGCTGGGATTCTACTGGTGTAGTTTTCCCCAGGCCTTTTCTGTTCAACTTCAGTTTTTCCTTTACATCATTTCTTTTTGTTTGCAGAGAATCTTTTTCTCCAGTTCCATCCACTTCTCCCCCTTCCAATTTACTTAAAATGTTATAAGTCTTGGCCAGTGGTTGGAGGAACAGTTCTTTCTGTTTAGGACCAACTGCTTCACTGGGTTGTGTGTGTGTGCCAGGTAAATTAACAGCCTCTGGGGTACTCCCGGGGTGTGGTGAGAAGGTTACCAAGTCCTTGTTCTTGAATGATTGGTCCGTGCCCTGCTCTTCTTCCAGCAGCATAATGTCTTCCATATTACTTCTGCTATTTGGCCATTGATTTTTCTCGCCAATAGGTAGGGCACCTTTTTCATGGCCCACTGATCATTGTTCTAATTGGTGGGCGTCTTTACTGGAGCCGTCCACCAGTAGCTGATTTTTAGCTTGTGTAATAACAATGTATCTTTCCGATTTTCTTCTTTCCTTGTCCAGAATTATAGGCTCAATTATGCTTTTGACAATATGAGTAATTTGTTCTGTATTTTTGTCCAAATTGTTTTGAAGTGCAGTAATAAATCTTTCTACATATATTAATTGATTGTGCAGCATGGCTATCACTGTGGTCTAATCTTTAAGTTGGTCATTTTGATTTCCAATGAGCTTCATGAAGGGAGCCATTGTTATGGCAAAAGCTGTTATCATGTTTGCATCAATGGTGTTATTGGAAGTGATTTCGTCCTTCCTTTGTTCCACCTGGGAAGCTACTAAATCCATCAGCAGGTCTTCGTCTGTTGGGGGTAGACGTGGAAGAAGGGGTGGCAACCTTTGATGTTTGTTTGTTGAAGAGTGAATGTTAGTTGCCACGTTTATAGTTTTTTGCCCTGTAGGTCTAGGGTCCTGCTCTTGCAATTAGTTTTTCCCCCAAAATTCGAAGATCTCGTATCAATGCTTGTAACTTGCAATGTGGATGTAGTATCTTCTGGTTGCTGCCCAGTATTGGCCCCCTTCCTGTGCCCATTGCCTGGCAGGGCATGTATAGACTCCGTCAATGCAACATTTGTATGTGGTCCCTTTGGACCCTAAGTCAATTTGTCTGCTGTTCTCGTTGTAACAATTGTGCTTTGAGGACTCAAGTTTTTAGTCTGAGGAGGGAGAGCCTGGCTATTTTCCAAATTCCATTCCCCCAAACACCCCCCCCCCCCCCGGCCACCAACACCTGAGTCTCGTTCTTCCTGGCATAGAAGAATCAGTGGGTTCCTTGTAGAGAAGCTGGAGTGATACCTCTGGGGTTCCATATAATTGCAGCCTCGCTTTGTGCAGTTTTATTGGCTACAGTCTTCTTTGAATTTAATCCAAATGTATATAAAAGTGGTGGTTCAACTTCACTTATTGTGTTATGCTTCCGCAAAACGGTTGTCTGAGTGTCCCCTTGTGCGGAACCACTACGCCCTTCCTCTAGGGTTTGCGCAGGCGGAGCCACTGTTGAAATTGCTGAGGTGTTTATATTGTCGCACACCGATGGTAAAGGGCCAACCAAAGAATTAGTCAAGATTATGTCCACTGAGGCCGATGTTTCCTTATTTTCCTCTATGTGATTATTTGCTAAGTTTTCTGGCCCCTCTTCTGGGGTCAGGACATCTTCATGTAAGATGTTTTTATGCAAAGTGGTTTTCAATGAAATCTCGCTTCTAGGAGTCAGTGGACATCCTCTAGGCTCCAAGGTAGATTTATCCGTGGGTTTGTCCGTATTAAGTGCAACAGTTGACACAGCCACTATTAAGGCGCTCTCTTCCATTCTCTCAGTGTATTTGTCAATTTCAGCAAAGTTTTGTAAGTTGTGTATTAAACAGAGTACCTTGTTTTGAGACCAGTGTTAGTCAAAATGAATTTATTAGGTGTGTGGGTAACACAAGTCAGTGACTGGGTCTAGATCTGAGTCACCCTTACCTTTCTTATTCTCTCCAATTTCAGTACCGAGGGTACCGAGGGTCAACGCCCCCCGCTCTTAAGCTACGTAACTGTGGAGTTGTGATGATCTTAGCACAAAATAGTAACCTCACAGGGTAGGTGGACGCAGGGATGCAGGCAGTCAAGCAGGCGGATTACTCGAGGCGGATCACAGTACCGGCTCACATGCTTTTCATGCTTTCTGGATCCCCCACTTTAATGCCGCTGTTCATTGAAATTTTCGTTTCCGAAGATTCTGATGTTAAAGGGGGTGGTTGGAAGGCTGGCAGCAGCAGGCCACGGACCACGGCCAGCGTGACCAGTGGAACCATGTGGAACACCGCTGAACACTTTCTCTCATTTTCCGCTCCGCATCTGCCACTCAGACAGGCTAAAAGGATCCCAGTGCTTGCTGGGAAATCTGCTTAAAGAGCCAGCAGCCTCCCAGACTCTGTAACACTTTCCCCCTCATTATTTTATGGGAAAGAAGCAACATTGGGAGTGTTACTGTTAGGCTGGCTTTTCAATAGGGGCTCCTAGGCGATTTCCTGCCTTGGCCATTTCTGTTTCTCGACGGCCCACCTCCATCATCTGTGGTGTCCAGAAGTTACTTGCCTCTTCCAGGGGTGAAATAATTGTGCTTTTCCATTGTGTCCGACAGGTGGGCATGCCAGGAACAACATTGTGTATTTGAAACCCTTGGCTTTGAGTCACTTTTCAATTTCAATGAAATTCTTCTGTGAAGCCTGCACTTTGTTGGCGAAGTCAGGAAAAAGACAGATCTGGGATTTAAGGGAACTCAACTCTCTTGACTTCTGCAGCACATGGTATCTGTCCCAGTAGTTAAGGAGCCTGGTGATAATGGGTCTAGGTGGTGCCCCCGGCACTGGGGAACACCCCCCTGGAATCCAGTGGGCCCTCTCGGTAATAAAAGCCTTAAAAATCAAGACTCTTCAAGGACCTCAAGCAACAGCGCCTCCATGGACCCCATCCGCTGACTCCGGGACACCAACATTCCTTAGATACTCACAGCGGGACCTAGACTGCAGGTTATCCTGCTTCTCTTGCAGCTCCTTGAACGCCTTCCGCAGTGTAACTATCTGTTGTGATGTGGTGGAGGAAACATAATCCACCTCAGAGATGTGCTGCTCAGCTTTGTCCAGCCTATGTCCATGCCTGTTGAGCCGAACCTGCATGTGATCGACCTTACAGGTGAGCGTGTCCATTTTATTATCCAGCAAGCTAATACCAGACTGCATCTGGGTCGGGATACATTTAATGTCCATAAGCGTGTATGGAGGAGTCTCCATTCTGGCCTGCACTGCCTCTGCCTCTTCAGAGGCACCCTGCATCACGTTCCTTGCCTGCAAGGGGTTGCTATATGGGAGATTGAACTGGGTTTTGTCATGTTTCCCCATTGTGACCTCCTATGGTTGTGTTCCCCACTGGGACTGCAAGGGACCATAACCTTAGTGCAGGTGCAGCAAGCCCACCACCACTCCATGTACACCAAACCAGGGTGACCAGGGGGAGCCAACAGATGTTGATAGTGTGCAATTTATGCTGAGGCCCCCTGCTCCACCAGCACCTTGGTTTTTCATGCTGTCCCCCCTTCAAGATAAAGTCTCTCACCAGAATATGGGCTCCCCCAGCACCAGGAGTCACTACTATGTGCAATACAGTTGGATTGTCAAGCATCTCCCACCCACCTGACACTGTAGTTACAAAGGAAAGTAAGCTCACCCCCACTGCAGTTTGTATAGTGGCTCCTCCATGGCGCCTCCAAAAGGCCCTCCAGTCCAGCTGAGCCAGAATCCAGTTTGCCACGGCCCGGCCCACTCCTGCGAGCCGCACCTCACTCTGGCATTCGTGTAATATGCAGGGGCCAGAGGGGAGGATCATCCAAACTTGCATCCCCGCTCCCAGGCAACCAAGTGGACCGACGCAGCCCCAATGGCCCAACGACGAGCCTCCGGGTAGCTGCAGCCCGTGCTAGCCCACCTGTGCTCTCAAGGCGGGCCAATGCCCAGCATAATAAAAAGCTGTCCCCCCAGGAGCCAACAGCACTGCTGAGACCGAAGCCTAAGAGCCTGTCTCACTCAGACTTTTCATGCACGGGTGCTGATCGCTGCCCCCAACACAGCCCCAGTTCTCCTCCTGGTCTTCTTTTCAGTGGCAAGCAGGCCCACCGCCCACTGGATATACAGGATACAGTGCGCCTCTACTCACACGGCAGGGGCTGGGCTACCACAGCATCCACCTAGTCGGTCCCATAGTGTGGGTGAATACCTCAGGGCACTCTGTTTCATCAGTGACACTGTGACTACTTCAGCCCGGATCGGCCACCTAGGCCCAGACCCACACGCACCTATAGGCCATGCCAGCAGACCCTGACTATAGCTGCCCAACAAATTTCTCCAGGGCCTCACAAGTAGATCAATTGTTCGCCATAGGCACACATAGCACTCCACACACTTTCAGGGGTGTATTGCCTTTGATGGATCAGGATATTTTCTGGATTTATGGCAGGGCAAACGGGACCCTTCTCTCCAATTCCATCTGCACTCCTTCTGCATTGTCTTCCTCTGGTCTCTCGGATGTCCTCCTCCACCTCCTGTCCACACCCAACTGCAACCCACAATGACTACTCTCAGAATTCGATTTAAGTAGCCCTCCCCTTCCAGGATTGGCCATCTTTCCCTAGCCAATAAGCTTGCCTGTCTCCAATGGTGTGACCAGGGGTAGATTAGAGAGGACTGATGACAGCGTTTAGCCCCACCCCCTTTTTAGCCTAACAGTTCATTATGTTTAGGGCATAGGCTTTTTGACAGTCCGTAGGGGACTGTTGTTCCCTGTAAAGGTTATGGCCTCGGAGGCCTTTTATTAATGTAACATCCCTGGTGGGCTAGAGGACTGATCATCCTCTGGTGCTAGCTCCAGTGTACACTGATCATTGGAGCCACACTCTCTTCCAGACAGTTGCATCGGGCAGCAGATTCCCTGCGGCGTTCTTCTATAGCTGGGCTCCACCTCGGCGTGTTACAGTGCTGCAAGCAGTTCATTCCGAGTCAGCGCACTCAGCGACTCATTGCTGTTTCGGCCTCAGGCTTCCGCAGGTAATGAAGGTTTAGGAGGGGGCCTGGCCACACGCACTCCTGCCCTGTGGGAGGGGTTAGGGGTGAGACTCTCTCCCTCCCCGGACAGGGCCGGTTCGGCACCCCTCTCACAATGGGTACACCTGAACTCTACTTTCAGCCCAAGACACCCTTGCACATTGTGGTTATAGAATGCATGAGCAGGCATGATTATCCCTATTGCAACCCTACTCAATATGATTTTGGCTGCACCTAGCTCTGACTACTGGTCAGTTTGTTTTTAAAATGTTCCTTTTTATTCAGATACAGGAACTTATAGATACATTGTTTAGACATGAGTACACAAACGCGTGTTTCTCCGCTTCTGCTGCTACATAAGGGGGGATTTACTTATTCAAATATATTTAATCCAAAACAATTGCTTATAGGTGCTCTTTTTTTATTTAATTTACTGTTTGTTTACATATATTTTTAGCTCTGTTTCAATTTTTGCTTGTGTATTTCTTGTCGTTTTATTGCTGTGATTTGTTTCCTTACTGGTCGTTTTAGAGTTTCTCTCCTGATGCTGTGCCATGCTCACATGGTGACATATTTCAAGGACAAAATCGAGGTGATATGTGTCGATGAAACAGCCTTTTCGGTCAAGAAAAAAGAACGTAAAACAAAAGGTCGCTATCAATTACAGTAGATTCCACCTTGCTTGAGTGCAAGCGTCACATCGAAATACTGGGTGCAAATGACCATCCCATCTCTACTGTAATATTTACAGAGCTTGTGGCAAAAATATTGCAGCACTTAACTCCTTTAGGTTTGCTTGCATATTCAAGAAATGTCTACTATTCAAGCTTCTGAAATTCACTTAGGCAGTTTAAATATAGCTGGATGTATGCATTCAATCCTGAGTAGCGTTTCTGCTCTTGCTCAGTCCAAAGCGCTGGATGAGTCATAGCGCTCATGGGCAATGGAAGCCTTTGAATCAAGAAATCCTTTCCTGCTAATTATGGGAAACAAACAAAACTCCATTTACAATATGGAGGCCTGTGGCCACCCAGCCCGGTTCCAAGGCCCAAGTAATGCAGGTGTCCTAACAACTAGAGTTATACATTTGCTCTGCCCTCTGTCTCCGATAAACCTTGCAGCTCTCTGCTGTCTTTGCTCTATTTATAAAGCTATTTATAAAGCCTCCCTCTGGTTTCCATTCCAGGTGGCTGAAGTTTCCTTGAGTGTTGCTTTGTTAAAGGTGTTCTTCTTTATTTGTCTTTTGGCAATGTTTAAGCTTGGTTAAGTACAAGAAAAAGCAGGCTGAACTTTCAGATACGGCTCCCATTAGATTAAAGGACTATTTTTAGTTTGTGTTTTCAAATATAAACACGTCTTCCTTCTTAGCAGAAATAAAACTCCAGCCGGGAAGAGGTGTGAAAAGCAAATGAGAAAAAAAGATTAGCTCTATTGATGGGCTAAAATGCAAAGCTCTCTGAAGGTTAGCGTGACAAACCGCCATTTTGCACAGCTGGAAATGTATTAAACACAAGAAATAAACATGCATTGGCAAAGCCAATGTGACTTGCTCTTTTAATTGTGTGTATAGGTTTTGATAGCAATTGCTACTGGTAAAAGTGGATGGATATGTGATCTGTGATCTGCACCTCGAAAGTATGTACATGGGTTTTGGGGTATTTGATTTGAAAGTGTGCGGCTGCAGTGTTGTATGAAGGGGAATCTTCTGCTGTGGTGTAGGAATGCCAGCATATGGCACTATATACTGCAGTTATTTTGCAGCATGTGATCTGTTGGAAACCATTTTATAATCCGGTTACACTCCAATAGGTAAGCCACCGTCAATTGAATTAAATGGCAAAAAGTTCAACTAAATAACAATGCACTCCATGTGCATATGTCAGTTTAATCTTCTGAAATTGTTAAACCACATATCAAAATAATAATATTTACTTTTTAAAACATGTTTTATTGTACACATAGTTTATTTAAACGTTTTAGCACAGATATAAAAACAAACGAGAGTAAGAGAGCTTAAAACTTTGCAGTGTAAAGATATACAACCAATTCATCATTAAGCAGTAAATTCATTACAACTAAATGATACCAAAACAAACAAAATCATTAAAATACCAATTAAATGGAGTTATCTTTTATCTTGATGCATTACCTTTTTATTTATTTATTTATTTATTTATTTCAAGTTACAGAAAAAGATTTGTCGATGTACGGTCTCAACAAATCTGAGTTTAAAATGTTATCTTGAACTTTCTGCAAAATAAGATTAGCCTCAGAGGCTACCGTCAACAGACTTCCGGTTGGTAAATACTTAAAGAAAGGGGTATCCCAAATAAATTGTTTTCTGCTATTTGAAGCAGTAATAAGACAGGGTAATGGGGGGACCACATCCCCTATACAATTGGAAAAGGGTGTATGCGTAGCTATTAATGATCTAAAATATAGACTTCTGAATACATCTGCTGAGGTCTCAATCTTAGCCGGTGACAAAATCTTGGTTTTGTTATTTGTGTATAACGCAATTCTACTTTCGCAAACCCCATCGGGCTCGAGAACAGAAATGCAGGTTGTAAATACATGGGGTTATCCTTAAAAACAAATAAGATTAAAACCATGATCTTTCTAAGGAAAAGGGAAATCTGGGATGTAACATAACCTTGAATGGTAAGCTGTTAGATCATGTGAATCATCATGACTATCTTGGTGTGCATTTTGTTACGGCTTGTGTCTGGGATCAGCAACTTGTGCATGGAGAAAATAGGCCATGGAGATATGGTTGGGCCATCTCCAAATTTTCCTTTAGCCATAGAGATGGAACAGTTAGATCACTCTTGCGGGTTTATAAAGACAAGACAAGAAAAGCTGCTATGTATGGCACTGCAACTTTGGGTAACTCAAGTTGTAAAAAACTTGGGACAGCAGAGAACGGGTTCCTAAAGATAATTCTGGGCTTACCAGTGGGGACATCCCCTATCCTTATCCATGAGGAAACAGGTTTATTGGATATTGAGGATGTGGTAGCCCTCATGCCAGTTTTATACTGGATTCAATTGTGGGGAAGTGAGGAACTCCTAAAGTTCAACGATGCTGTCAGGGATCTTTTGGGTCAACCTGAGGGCCCATCCCTGAAATGGCTCTTGTATCTTAAAACCTGGATCTGGGTATTAGGTTTCCCTGACTTGTGGCATTCTCCCACGGTTATTGTGCCAAAAATAAAACAATGATTGAAGACAAGTTACTGGCAGCAAATTGAGCTTGAGCACCGGAGAAGAGCACAAGTGCCCTCCACCCTGAGAATATACTGGGAAAGTACCAGCCACCGGGGCTACAACATGTATTTGGACTTAATGAGACCTAGGCTCCTAAAATCATTGTACCTCAGACTCAGGTTTAGTATTCTCCCAGTGGCTGCCCTCCGTAAAACCAGGACTCTAACGAAGCAACACATGACCATATTGTTAGGACAGGATTGAATCTATAGAGCACTTCCTTCTTGCCTGCCCCTTGTGGCTGCCACACAGAAGGGCTATCTGAAACTGAGATTCCAAGAATATGGTGGAAGAACGATTAGTGGAGCCATGACGTATTGTAGAAGTACTGGTGCTAATTTGTTTGCTGTAGCAAAATATATTTTAGAGCATGGCTGAAATGATCTGCACATTTAAAAGACTTTGCATAAGGATGATGTATTCTTGTGTATTTTACTGGAATGCTCTATGATTATTAGGACATTCTGTTCCTTTTTGTGGTTTTAACTGCTTGATGTTTAATGTGTTTCCTTGGGCTGTTTCATTGTACTTTTGCGAATGTGATTTTAATGAAATTAAAAGGAGTATTTTAATGTATTTGTACATATTTAATTTTGATCAAAATGTAATTGTATTGTATTGTTTAATTTCGACGTTTATGGCACTGCCCCGAAATAAGGTTTACTTGACTGACTGACTGATTTATTAGTGCAGACTCAGTGGTTTCAGAGGTTTACCCTCATTTGTGTTAGGAAACAGATAAGACAGGGAATATACGGGTCATTAGAAGTGGGCTGAGTCACTAACATTGTAAAGCTACATTTGAGCTTTTTCTCAATCTGGCTGCTTATAGGTTTATAGGAAATTGCACTAGATTCCAAAACAACAAAACCCTTTACTAAAACGTAAGAAGACCTAGCCAATTTCCATACCTTCTTTTGTCATGGGAATATGATCTGAATTCACAAGATGAATAATAATCTGTGGGTTTGAATTAAACCACAACTAAGAGCAGCTTATCTTATCACATGTGCATAACCCAGAGCAGATATTGGAAACAAATAAAGTGCTCCCATGTAAGGTGCTTGGCTTTCCTGCCTCTTATTTCTTCACTTTGGAATCTGGTGCTTGTAATTCTGTGCGTGTATTGGGAAAATAAAATAACGAACAATATTCCAAATGAAATTAGGTAAACAACAAGGAGTCTCATAAAGTTTTAACCATAGCAGTTTTTTTTTTATTCCGTTTTCAGGGACGATCCTAAAAATGAGAGGTTTTGATGTGGCTTGTACGTTGTGAAATTAACACTCTCATTCATTGTGACTTTTTTTTTCTGTTCAACACTTTGCATTGTGCGTAAAAGAAACACTTTGAAGGTTGTGTTGACCCTTCTCCTGAAGCTACCGGCCAACAGAATCTGATATGGCAATGGGCTCTGGTATCTGTAACTATAGTGTGGGAAACAGAACATCAAGAAATCTGCTGCAGGTGCCTCTTTTCAAGCCACCCTGCCTCCCCAAACCATTGTACTTCTATCTGGAAAGTGCACAACTCCATAGGTGAGAAACATGATGTTTGCAGCAACAATTCTGACTTCATTTGCACATATATGACCTAAACTGGTAGCATATATGTAAAAAAGCCATGGAACGTGGGCCATGGAGAAGAGATACTATAACAAAAGCCATGAAATTCGGTGAAAATATTTAGTTAAGAGAGAGTTAAGATAAACCGACATAACATTTGAAATTCAGCAGGTGTGGAAAGTGATAAGAATCTTAACTATGAGTCAGCCCCATAACTGTCACCCTCTATGTGTTCGTTAATCCCTGGTATGGGTTCACCCATGTTTTCATGGGCTGAGCAACAGCAACAGGGTTTCTCTCAGTTACGATTGTCATAACTTCCAACACACACACACACTTGACAAATCTGTACTAAATGAGGGATAATTTGGGTTCTTACGTGGTGACCCACTGAATTTCCGCTGGCTATGATAATTTGGTTAATATTAACTCTATTTTAAGAAAATATGTTCTCATAATTTCAAGTGTTTTGCTATGCTATATCTTCTTAATGATATGATATGATAGTTTATTTATATAGCACCAATACACAATGTGTTTCAAAGCGCTTCAAGGTGAGGGAAGGAACAAGGGAAAATACAATGACATTCTTACAGGCCATGAATAGTAAGGATGTGAAATTAACTATCGTACTCGGCCTGATGACATTTCGGATAGTGCAAGAGCTAAGACATAGATAAGGAAGGGAGGGGAAGGGTGGGAAGGAAATGGAAACAGACAGGCGACTACAGTACCAGGCGACTACAGTACTAGGTCTGATGACATTTCTGGTAGAGCCGGAGAAAAACAAAAGGTGAGGGCAAGGGGTGCAAAAAGGGAGGGGAGGAACAAAATGAGCGACTATCGTAATAGGCCTGACAACATTTCAGATAGTGCTGGAGGGGGTTGGGGTGGAAAAAAATCAAGTAAAGGGAGGGGGGGAGGCAGACGAGGTTGCTATCATACAAGGTCCAGGGACAATTCTGATAGAATAAGTGCATAGAAGAAAGTAAGGGGAGGAGGGGAAGAGATATGAAAGAGGCGAAAGGGTGAGGACGAGAGAACAGAGAGTAAGCAGTCAAAAAGGATGGAGAAGCAAGAGGGGAGAATGAATGCAATTGCAGAAGTCAGTAGTAAAACATAATGTGGCAAACCAGGATACAAGATGAAGATGCCAACAGAATGATTCAGGGCCAGCATGAGTACAGGATGCAAAGGAAGTCCAGCATGAGCGTTGAGAAAGGGTGACGCACCGTGAAGCAATCAAGTCCATAAAAGTCAAATCCAACATTGCCCACAAGACAGTGATGGTGAAACCAGAATGTATCAGGACAGACTCCTGCAGAAGTAGGCTGGAAAGGCGGGAGGGGGAGCAGGATAGAAGAATCAAGCAAAACAGGCAACACCTGTGTGCGAGAAGGAGGGGGCGGAAGGGAACATCACAGTGGCTCAGAGGGCGTGGGGATAGCCTGTGGGGTGAGAGGGAGTAACACATGTTGGTGCATGCTTACCTGCTGTCTGAGCAGGGGGTCAGGCCCTGGGTCCTCCTGGTCTGAACAGGTCCAAACAGGAATTGCCCTTTTCTTCATCTGCCCTTTGCTTCGGACACCCGGACGGGAGATGCCCTTGATCTAAGAGTTAAGAGGAGGAACGAAGAGGCAGGGCCAAGGAGGTGGGCGGGGCTTAGGCCAGGTTACCTAGATCCACTTGCACCTGCTCCCCATCTGCAAAGGAAAAGAGGCTGGAGGGCTCCTTAAGTAGGGAAAAAGAGCAGCAACCTGGAAGGCACCAGGTGGGCATGGCTTGTGTTGAAAAAGAGTGAGGAAAAAGAGCTGCAACCTGGAAGGCGCCAGGTGGGTGGGACTTAGGCCAGGTGACTTAGATCCACTTGCACCTGCTCCCCATCTGCAAAGGAAAAGAGGCTGGAGCGATCCTTAAGTATGGATACCTGGCATAGCCTTTGGCAAATCCTCTCAACCTAAGTGCCTCCAAAAATCTCTCAACTAAATTCACTTTCCTCCTAACACCTCCTCCATCTCCTCTGCTCTTTCTGCTAACCATCTAGCTCTCTACTTTGCTTAAATGTCCAACAACCAAACTATCCTTTTAGATTAACTTATATCCCCCCACCTGCTCACTTTTTGCCAGCTCTGCCTTCCCCTCCTGCAACAATCTCTTCCTTTTCTCCCCACTAACCCTGATGAGATTCCTTCATGTGTCCCCAATGACCATCTATCCCTATGCTTATTGAAAATCATAGCTCTCAGCGTAGCTCCATAACTTACTTCCCCCTTCAACTCCTCTTTTAACAGTGCCACTTTCCCCTCACCCTACAGGCTGGCTACTGTCATCCCTATCCTTAAGAATCCTGGCCTAGATCCCAACTGCCATGCCAAGTTTTGTCGTGATTCTCTTCTACCTCACTATTCAAAAATCCTTGAGTGTGTAGTTTTCAACGGACTCACTGAGTTCCTTGACACACACAACCTCTTGGATCCTCTTCTATCTGGCTATCAACCTCTGCACTCTACCAAATCATGTCTCCTCAATCTCAGCAATTACATCTCTTTTGCTTGTCTTGATAACCATTCGTCTATTCTTAATCTTCTCAACCTCTATGCTGCCTTTGAAACTGTCAACCATTCTGACTGTCGCTCAACTATCTCTCCTAGGCAGCAGGGACAAGGTGCTCGCTTGGTTTGCTTCATATCATGCCCTCAGACACTGCCAGGTGCCCTGGAACAGCCTTACCTCCCCACTCACTTCCCTTTCTGTTGATGTTCCCCAAGAGTCAGTCCTGGGTCAACTTCTCTTAATTCTCTATGCCTCTGCTCTTGGCACCTTGGTCTCCTCCTTTGGCTTCTCCTATCAACTCATTGCTGATAACACTGAGATCTTCTGCTTTCCATCCTTATCTGACAAGCTGCATTTGCAAATGTCTGTCTCTAAGCCATCAAATACTGGATGGCATTTCACTCGCTCATGCTACACACTACTATGACTGAAGTTCTATTCTTCCCATTCAAATGGGATACCTCTTCTTTGCCCTTTCTTCTTTTCTTCTCTCCTTGCTACCTTCCCTACTTTGCTTCTGCTTGCAACCTTGGTGTCATCTTTGACCCATCTCACAACATCTCGCTGTTCATCTCCGAATCTGCCTATGCAGTCAGACCTAATCTCCTCAACATCAGACAAATAAGACATCTTCAACACTGCTAAGCACATAATCTTCTCTTCAGTATTCACTCGATCTGACTACTGTGGCAGTCTACTCTTTGGCCTTTCCAACTATACTTTTTCACAGCTCGACAAAATCATCAGCTTTGCTGTCCATACACTCTTCAATCTACACCACTTCACTTCCACCTCCTCAGCCTGTTGTCAGGCTGATTATCTATGAGTCAGATGACAAAGTATAAACTCATTCTCATCATCTTCAGAACTATACACAGACTTACCCCACCCTACCTGTCGGCCCATCTAACTCCCTACTCTCTCCCTCACTCCATATCATCACCCTTGGCACCCCTTCATTGACACCTCTCGTGCCCCTTGACCTCCCTCTTGTTTCTGCTTTCTTCCTCTCCTCGCTCCCTTACTCTGGAATGCTCTTCCTCTCCCTCTCCACACTACCAGAACTCTATTGGTACTTAAATCAAACCTCCTAGCTCTCCTTCTTTCTGAAGAACCACTTGCGTAGCATTCTATGCCACCACATCTCCCTGTTGCCCTCTCCCCCTACCTCTCGACGACAAATCCATGGCACTGTAAATCAATGTAAAATGGTTTTGTAAGCATTTTTGTGCCAAAAATGTATTGTTTTCACTCTCATTTTCATTACATAAATACATACACTAGGTTAGCAGCTACCTTCCGAAAAGAAAATTTAAGAATATGAAAAGAGTCCATGTAAAAGTATTTAAACATGCCTTTAAAAAATGAAAATACAGTCTTTAAACATATATACAAAAAAGTCTCTGTACAGTGCACTATACAATTAGTTATAAAAGCCTTACTTTGGTTGTTTCAAGGTCCTTGATGCTATCTGCTGTGACCTCCCACCGGTGCCTACTGACTCCTGGTTCTTGCTGCTGGATGGCTGGCGGCACCTGCTGACTGATGCGGGAGCCATCCCAGCCCATCGACCGTCGGCCCTCGCACTGTCACACCTGGATCACCTGTCAACCCCCGGACCTGTACAATATCCACCATCTCCGATAGAGACCCGAGGGTCAGATTCTGCACGACGGATACAGAGGAATTCCTACCCACATACCATGATCAAGGGCACCAGGGGTAGGCGGAAAACCGGGGCTATGGATACATTTACAAAGTCAACCCTCAGACTCGAACAAGGGCAGCCATCACAGGGCCAAACTGATTTACCCATATCTGTATCTATGCCGGCTACAGATCTCACCAATATGATGGAATCAATGGCCAAAAACGTTGCTGCCATACATGAGAAGTTGCACGATATCAATGCTAATGTGGCATCACTCGGCTCCCAACTGGTCGACGAGGTAGCTAGAATTACGGAAGCCGAAATAAGGATAGGAGCTAATGAAGACAGGCTACACACGCTGCAAGACACAGTGGCTGAACTAACTCGAGATATGAAGTTTGTCAAGAGCAAGTGTGATGACCTAGAGCCCTGATCACGCAGGAACAACATCTGCATAATCGGAGTAACCAAAGACTCTCTCACTGCTAAAATGGAACAGGCCACGGAAAAGGTACTACAAACATTGGCCCCACGCCGCAGGCCTGGCGGTTTCCCAGGGCCCATCGTTGCTAGAATTCTCAGCTTTTGGGACAGAGATAAACTACTCCGACTGGCCCGTGAAAAGGACAAATTAAGGCTGGAATCCCAGACCATCAGGATCTTCCCCGACTTCTCTACTGAAGTACAGCAGGAACAACACCAATTTCTGGGTGTAAAAAAGATGCTTAGAGAAAGCGGTGTACAGTATGCAATGCTGTTCCCGGCGAGCCTCAAACTAACCTTTAAGGGTAAAGTCAAGTTTTTCACCATTCCGGAGAAGGCAGTAAAATTCATTGAGGTACAAATACCCCTAAATAATCTGCCCAATGAACCTGTGGAAGACAACCCAGCCGATTAAAAATAACTAGCATACATCATTCCATTTGATCTCTATATGCTTTCTATGACCATGAGCAGATGGTGGTACACGGAATACATAGCCGCCTCACACATGCAATGATTTGTGCTTGGGGGGTTCACCCTCGATCCTACCCAAGTTGCGGTGTGGAAGCAGCTTAACCCCTTGCAGTTGCAATGTTCTTTTTGTGGGTTCTATTGACAACAGGTCCCTGTTGGACCGTCCTGTTAGGAGGGGCAAAGTTGGGATGGCCAACCGATGGTAGAATGGGGGGGGGAATACATTGCCTGGTTGGGGTGGGCAGTGAGGCAGAGGGATGACCAAGTTGGGGATATAAACACAAAAATGGCAGGGGTTGCACAGCAGTCCACATGTTTGTAAGGAAATGTATGATTACAACAGTCGCAAAACCACACATTTTGAAACGGGCGATATGGGATGACCCCTGAAGTGTGAAATGACAACCAAATTGATGTCCTGGAATGTAAGGGGGTAGGCAACTTCACTAAGGCCCGCAGGATCACGGCATATGCACAGACACATGGGGTAAAGATCCTCTTCTTGCAGGAGACACATGCCCTGAAACCAATAGCTACCGCCCTAGCACCTTCCTGGGGATCTAGTCGATACTACACCACTTTTTTGACAAATGCTAGAGCGGTGCTAACACTAATTCATAAATCGGTAAGATTCACACTGAAAAAGAGCTAAACTGATGGCAGATACTTGATCCTGCATTGTATAATAGCCGGAGGGTAATATTTATTGGTGAATACATACTGCCCTAATGTTGACACTCCTAAATTCTTTGACAAAGTAACCTCTATACTGATGGGATACATAGGGATTCAGATTATATGGCAGGGGCATAAATCTGATACTCGATGTCAATAGAGACAGAACAGGGACAGCCCCCAGATCCTTATCACGGGCGGCCTGCAAACTTACCGCACACATGACCACACTGGGCCTGCAAGATGCATGGAGAGTATTGCATGCACAGGGAAGACAGTTCACATACTACTCATCGGTACATGATAGCTCATCACGAATAGATATGTTTTCAACATCTGGCTCCCTGATAGGTAAAATCGCGAACACTGATATACTACCTGTACACTTTCAGACCACTCCCCAGTGACCTTATCAATAGCACTGGGCTCGACCCCACCCACTCACGCCACCTTGCACTTTAAATCTGAAGCAGTGTTGGACATTGTATTCAAATCAGAGACTAAATCAGATATAGAGACATTCTTCAAGTGTAATGCTCAGCAGTATACTACCGCGGGAGTGAGGTAAGAGGCCTTTAAGGTGTATATATGGGGCATGGCCATATCCAGGGATGCGGGCATATTGAAAGTGATCAGGAATGATATAAGTCGTTCAGAAACTAAACTTCGGGCGCCAGAGCGTGACTGTATAAACGGAATGACCCCTGACAAACTGGCATAGATACGTACTGAGCTGGAGATTTTCGAATCCCATGCCCTTAGACAAATTAGGTGCTTCTCACACCCCCCACGCAGCAAGAAAATATGGAGAGGGAGAAAGGCCGAGCAGGACACTAGCTAAATTGACCAAAATAGAGGGAGGCCAAACCCAAGTGGAATGTGTCATGGATGAAAGTTGTGATCCGCAATGGGCAGATAAGCAAATCCTGGAAGTTTTCGCCAAATTCTACAGCACCCTGTATACTCCAAACCAACCACATGATGCACACACAACACAAGTCCTACTCGAACAAATTTCTATGACCTCCATTAGTTCCCAAACTAGGGATGACCCTGAAGTCCGAATCACCCTAGATGAAATAGTGGAAGCCATAACCGGGATGCCGAATGGCAAAGCCCTGGGCCGGATGGCCTCACCTCAGAATTTTACCAAGAACACATAGCGTTCCTTGCCCCTCGGCTGCTAGAGGTCTGGGCTGAATCACTCCGCGAATCCATCCTCCCCCCTTCATTACGTGAGGCCACTATAATTGTCCTACTAAAACCCGGCAAACCCGAGACCGAATGCAGATCATATAGGCCCTTATCACTCATGAATATGGATACAAAAATGTTTGCAAAGGTACTAGCTAACAGGTTTTTGCCACTTATGCCCCACCTGATACACAGTAGTTATTCTAGACGCTCGAAAGGCCTTTGACATGGTCTTGTGGCAATACATGTGGGAGGTCTTGAGGTCTTGAAACATATGGGTGTCAGAGATGAAGCAATGAGGTACATCAAATTTCTATACACAGGCCCATCAGCGAGAGTGTTAGTAAATTCCCAAAAGTCGGCTTCCTTTTTGCTAGGCAGGGGAACCTGACAGGGCTGTCCATTCTCCCCCATTGTGTTTGCATTGGTTATAGAACCTATGGCAGATTATGTTAGAGCTCAACACAGCCAGAGGGACATATGTTTCACAGACAACCCTGAGTTTATTTCATTATATGCCGATGATGGACCCTATTTTAAGAGATGTGATTTGATTAGGCACCTCTTTTCAGGATTCACTATTAATTACAGAAAATCAGAAATGTTCCCACTCACAATGGAGACCAAGTATCCCACATGCGAATATCCCCTTCGATGTTGGTATCAAGTATCTGGGGGTTCAGGTATCCAGAGCCAGGAACACCCTACTAGCCGCTAATTACCTCAATGCAGAAAGGTACGTCGATACTAAACTCACAAGATGGCGCTCTCTCCCAATCGCCATGGCAGGCAGACTGTCACTGATAAAAATGATACTGGTCCCGAAGCTCTTATACATCTTCGTGAATGTCCTATTTGGCCTGGTAAGCAATACTTTGACAGATCACACAGCAGTTGCGCACAATTTCTCTGGCATGCAGGGGCTGTTTTGGAAAAAGTGGACGTACATAGCCCAACCCAATGAGAGAGGCGGCTTCACTGCCCCTGAATTAAAATTATATTGGACGGCGGTACAGGCACAATATGCCTCGTATTGGTATGCTGACTTGGGGAACCCGACCCATGTTAAACTCGGACGACTAGCGTCGAATGACATGAATCTTAAAATGCTGATCCTACTTCAGTCCTACAGGGATGACCCCTGCTGGACCCCACTGCAGTCACACTGCTAGCTTGGAGCCGCATGTTGCAGACACAACCTGAGACACACCACCTACTATACATTCCTTTCGATCTGGCGCTTCCCTGGCCTTGAAGCCACACATGGTACTGCTCTGATTTGATACTGGCAGGGATTGGGGTACATGGTACTCACTGATTTTTTTTTTCCTGGAAGGGAAATTCATCATAACACACACATGGTGACCAGTTTTACAGGCTCCATGCCTCCTTCTTGGCTATGTGGCCTTATTCACCGGAAGAACCCTCCGACGCATCAGCAAAGCACTACATCGCCAACTCCACTGGGGCTCACAGGATATTCTCACTGTACAAGATCCTCCTGGAGAAGATACCGGACCAACAGCCCAAACCCTGAGATACCTGGGAAAATGAGCTACACCTCGATATCACTGACACCTGAAATGACGAGTACTAACATCGACCAGGCTCCAATTGGGGTTCTGTTTGGGATATGGGATGGGATTGGGAATAAGACATTGGGCCTCATTACGACCCAGGCGGTCCGGAAATAACGGTGGCGGTAAACCCGCCGCCACCGTTGTTTCCGGACCGCCTGAGTCCGACCCCTGCAGGCGGGAGGTGATGTTCCCGCCAGGTCTGACCTGGCGGGTTTAACACCTCCTGCATACAGGCAGACGAGGAAACACCGGCAGCATTACGAGATGCTGCCGGTGTTTCCATGATCCCAATTTCCTTTGAGTCCCATAGGACTCAATGGAAATGGGGATTTACACCATTCCGCCTCCGTGATTCCCGGAAAACCGGGGTTGTAATGCCCCGGTAATTCCGGGAATCACGGAGGCGGAATGGTAATACGAGTCGGGCGTTAACCAGGCGGTCTTACCGACTTACAGACTCGTAATGAGGCCCAATGATAAGCTTTCTGAATGTGAGCTGCATGGTGGCTAAGAAATGTATTCTCAACAATGGAAACAACCCTCCCCTCCAACATTTAAACTGCGGCTGAAAGCTCTTACCTGGACTCAAACGTGCGAGGAGGAATATATCAACTTCCTCACATCCAGATTTCGCCCTAAAAATGTGTGGTCTGAACTTCGAACCTACCTTGCCAACCACTCGGACGATAGTCCTTGAATACCCAGAAAGTGTAGACATGGAGCGTTTTGGCGCCTTAATGAATGTAAAGAAGTGAAGTCTTTATGCAATGATTGTAAAGACTGGAGGAGGGGCCTGTACTCCTGTTCTTTATATGGTAGAGGAGAGGCACAGAGGACACCAGCCAAGATTCTCTATTGTTGGTAGCAATGGACGAGCAATCAGGGCCTAGCTTCTCAGGAAGTGATGCGGGCTGGTTCTTAAGTACAGTGTAGTCCCCAAGCACCCACAGAGGAATGTCCGCACACTGTATTAGTTAAAACACAGTCTTTATATAATTAATGTTCAAGGTTATGTACAATATCACGATAACTCACTTTGTACTCGGTTATCTACAATGGTAAATCTATACAGTTCTACGTGGTACCACAATCACTATTCAATCTCTTTAAAGTGCATCAACTGTATGGTTAAATGCCACACAAATCAGTGTGTAAAGGAAACCAACCATAGATATAAAAGGAAAGCAGTTAGTTAGAACAATTGGCAGAATACTGGCCCTGTTACCTAGACATAGTTCTGTGTGGAGATCCCCCCAACTGAGCAACCTGTAAAATAAAGATATATCACAGCCCAGTCCATATATTGTTCACAAAAGTCTTTCCAATAGTTATGCAAACCCAAAGTACCTGGTGTTGTAGATTTTCTCATCGGGGAATCGACGGCCCTTCTTGAGTGCCATCAAACGTCCAGCGATGAACAGGGTGAACTACAGCGGTGAAGTGGCAGCTTCGTTCCTAGTGGTGCTAATCGACGATGGAGCGTAGACGTCCTGCAAGGAAGAGGTGTGCGGGGCACCTCGATGTCGATAGTTCAGTACCGCAAAGAAGAACTGTGGCCCAGCAAGGGCTTTGAGTCATTAGCGTCTCTTTGGTCTTTAGGTGGTGGGAAACCCACCGGTGGATGCTCCTCGGCGCGTCGGCGGACTCGACTTTCTCCGGCGGTACAAAGTGATCGACTGTGCAGAAGAGAGCATCCTTGGATCAAATTTTCTTAGGCAACTGGAGCACTGTGACTCTGGTCGGCGACGGCGGTCGTCGACGGTGACGGACAACAGTCCGGGCGCTTCTCCTTGGAATTCTGTCGCAGTCCCCATCTCCGGTCAGCAGCCCTTCGTAGGTCTGTCTGCCAGGGAGCTTTGGCAAAGATCAGCTGGTGCACGATGGTCGCTCATAGCTCGGGGAGAGGTCTCCTTACCAGGTCCTCTCTTGGATCAGTTCTTGGAGACACAATAGCTTTCAGATCAGCAAAGTAGAGCAAAAGCAATTCTTCTCTTACAGCAGGGCGTCAAGGTCAAGCTTTAGTTTCAACTCCAGTTTCTCTTCAGCTTCTGAATCATTTTTAGCAGTGAGAGGCCCCCAGCTATACTAGTTGATCTCCCATTCATTCTGCTGGGTCACACTCAGGCAACCAATCACTCAGAAGGGCATTCAGCAGTCAGTCAGCCAATCAGGCGCACAGTGCATTCAGGTCATTCTTCTCCATCCAGACACTCACAACACGGAATGTGGATTGGGACAAGTACCCAGCCATTCAACACTACACACTGCATTCAGGCCAGTTTCGGGCAGGGCTGTCTCAGTTATTGTGCCAAACGCCAGATACCAGACATCCACAACAAGTAGTGTATATTCGTCACACACTCCATTCACCCAGGTCCCACCCACAGGTGTACCCACAACATACGGTTGTTTGGAAGGCTCCAGCCAGTCTGGTCGCCACTTCCCCACATTACCATATATGGAACTTCCACCCAACAGCCAGTCACGGGAGAGGGACAGAGTCAGGGTTTCCCAGGACTTCGGGAAAACCAAGGTAACAGGCGATGGAAGGCAAGAGGCCACAGGGGCCATCTTGTCTCCATCAGGAATCTACTGATTCCAATGACAGGGCCTGGGCATCCCAAAATGGAGGACGCTCAGGGCACCAGTCAATTCAACTTGGAGCTGCCACCAGCCTGTATCCTGCTCTGTGGGCTGCCCGCCGGTGCCCAAAAACATACACTAGGGGCACAGGGTTGTACCCCCCACCTATGGGTGCCATTAGGGTATCCCATGGGTCTGTACACCAAACCAAAAGAGAGTGCTGCACCGCCAGAAGTCACACACACGACAGAACACATGATAAAAACAGTAAAGGACAAGGATACAGAGGCCCTGTCCCTCCGATTCATTTCCAGCATCACAATGATACTATGCCATGTACGCATTAATATGACATATGTAACCAGTCTGTCCATGTATGAGAAAAGAAAAACATTAACATTTGTGCTGTAAACCTCTGCCAATAAACAAAGGTTAAAAAATAATAAAGCCCGGGAGACAGCAGTGATGTTGGGTGCTACCCGTTGGGCAGGTACCTCTAATTACGCCCAGTCTGGCAGGTGACAGCGGTGGTGTCAAGGAGAAAATAGTGAATTGGGTGCTCCTGTCAGGGAAGCACCTCCAGGATACCATGGTCAGCGGTGGTGACAGGCACTGAGTGGCGAGCCGGCTCCCACCCTCTTTCATGAGGGTCAGGAAATTCAGTTTAATGGCACTCCACTCGCGCAGCCATCAACAGTCAAATATTTGAGTAAAGGATTCCCCACATAGCCAATTGCGGGGTTCCTTTACTCCAATACGTTTTTCATTGATTGAAAGATCCCCACAGGCATCTCATTCCATGGATCATTTGTTTTCTTTATTTGTCCCCCAGAGGGGGTTACATTCTCCCCCTTTGAGCAATCCTCAGAATAGCCTTGGCCTATAAATCTATTGAGCCATAATTTAGAACTACAGGCCCTGGATTGCCACCCAGTACATGGAATCTCAGGCACCTCCCTGAGTATCCATGAATTCCCAGAAACCTGCTCTAATGAAGGAGGAATGGAAAACTGAGAGGACAGGCCTGGGAACCTCACACTGTACCCCTGGTAAATCAAATGTCAATTTGTTGACAGGCCCGCTCTTCCTGGCCTCATCTAGTGTTTGCTCCTGACCCGGCATTGTCCACTGGACTGAGCCAGGGTTCCATTTTGCATTAAATGAATGTGTAAGGATTCCTCTGCCACGTCCACCATAGCAGGGGTGATGAGATCAGGATCGGGATTAGTCTAGGAAGGCACGCTCTCAGTTTGGGGTTCAGGTACTCCAGGAGTGGGATCTGGACCTGTGGCTGTAGGGACCCACACCAGTGTTTGATCTGACAAATCATCTGGGTAGATACCAAACCCATCCCCCTCAGCATCATTAGCTTCCGTTGGCCTTCGTCTAGTCTCTCTGTCTCGGCAGCTTGAGGAGGTTCCAGTGAATTAATGATTTATTTTCGAGCCTTTCAGTGTGGAGTTGCTGCTGTCTTGTCATTGGCCCCTTGAACGATTCTTCTTCTACTGCTGGTGTCAGCTAAACCTCATCCCCAACTGGGAGCAGGTGGTTCCAGTGCAAGGTCTTGATGTTCCTTGGCCATCATTCCTCTCACAGCCGGTAGCTCTCCTAGCTGATGCTCAATGATGAACACTTGAGAGTCCCACTTGTCACCTTCCTTGTTCTGTCCTTTCTTTCCCTGCCTTGCAGATCAACACACACTCACTGGGCTGATGAGCATAAAACCTGACCTTAGTGTCATAGCAGCATATGTTTCCTTCCACTGTTTTCTCTGCTGAAACCTAGGCAAGTTGATGCACTTGCTCTAGTTGACATTTCAGCTGCTTCACATAGCTGGTGTCATTTTCACTGCCGGCTCCGTCTGTGGACACTCCAGAAAACTAGTTACAGGCAGCCGGGTGCAACTTCCAAACATCAGGTAGTATGGTGTTAACTCAGTGGCATTGTTCTTCATACCATTATATACATGGGTAAGGGTGGCCACATGCTGGCTCCATCTGTTCTCCTCCTGCCTCAGGGTGCCCAGTATAGCCAGGAGGGTGTGATTACACCTCTCCAGTTGGGTATCACTCTGGGGGGGGGGAGGCGGGTGGAGCTGTACATGATGCCAACCAGCTCCAGCATCTGCTTCATGAGGTATATTTCATATCCGGTCCTTGCTCAGAATGAATCCTTTCCTGCCAACCGTAGTTCACAAAGTATTTCTCCCACAACATGCGGGCAACATTTGTGGCCTGTTGACCTTCAGTGGGAAACACATGTGTGTACTGAGTAAAGTGGTCTAACTGATCTGTTACCACCACAATGTTCTGCACACCTCGTTATTCCATCTAAACCTTGAGTAAGTCGATGCAAATGAGGTCCGTGGTCCTGGAACTCTGCAGTTGATGAAGATGGGCTGCAGGATGAACCATGGTCTTCCTGGTGACACATCTTGTGCAGTGCTGGCAATAATAGACCACATCTGTCGCTCGTCTAGGCCAAAAAAACCTCGAACATACCAACTCAAATGTCCTGTCACTGCCAAGATGTCCAGGCTGGTCATGAAGGGCATACAATAAAGCTCAGATGAATATCTGTGGTAATCTGTGGAAACACCAGGCGATGGAGTAGCGGTATCCAACTTTACTCTTTTTATACAGGATATCATCTTTCTGCACAAGTGTCTTCCACTCTTTCAGAATTGCAGTTTATGCTCGTACATGTTAGACATATTTGGGTATGTCCGCTCGCATGGTCTTGGATTTCAGGAATGGAGTGATACCAGGATCCGCTAGCTGTGACAAATGGATTTAATCTCGGGTTAGATGTGGCAGCTCTGAACCTCCAGACTGGTGATGTTACAATAGAGAGTTGGTACCACCTCAGCTGTGAATCCTTGGATTATTCAACATCTGGAACCACTCTGTCACTCTGAAGTAATTTCCGTGAGTTTGTGCACATACAGAAGGTGTGGCACTCATGTCCACACCTGTGGCAGAACCAGCATGGCTGGAGTAGTGCGGTACCATTGGTACAATTGGGGCTGCCATGGGTCTTGAGCGTGCCAGAAGAGTTGGTGTTCCTTTTCCTGAGATGGGTGAGTAGAGCCTCTTCTGCACTCTGCTGATATGTGTATTACTAAAGGTTGTGTCTTGGCCAATGCCCCCTCGAGCTATATCACATGTACAGTCTGGCGTAACTCATCCACTTGATGTCTCAGGTGAAACTCTGGAGCTATCTATGGAGACACCAGTTGACTTGGAAGACTGTCCACTGTGTCCACCATCTCTCCTACAAGAGTATGCATATCCCGGAGCAGTACATCCAAGGGAGGTGGTTCCTGGGTCAGTTTTCAGAGTCGTGGTGGCAGAAGAATCAGCTGCAGTGCTCTTGCTCTGTGCAGCACTTTTTGCAGCCTGACTAGTTTCAGGCTTTTTGGCTCAATCCCCTTCCACTGGAATTCAGCTGTAGAATTGGCACGGTCCTAGACAGATACACTGAGAGCCTCTCACCCTGTAGGAGGCAGGTGGCATAGTATTTAACCATTAGTTCCACTCCCGTTTCAGTGGCTCCAAAGACCTCATCGAGTGTGAATATGATGTCCTTTGCAGTGCGGTCTGGATGCATAGCATTGAGTGCCTGTATGACCCTCATTGGAGGGCCTTGCAGACTCAGTTACACCATGCTTCTTCTCCCTTTCAGGAGCTCTCCAGTCATGGATCATCTGGTTCGTCGCATCCACCCAAGTATGATGTTCTACGTCACCTCTAAAGGTTGGTTTCTCCCTTGCAAATGGTCTTAGGCAGACATAGGGGCCATGGAACGGATGGTTTACTAGCCTGTAACCCTTACCAAATGTGCAATGCCCAAAGAGGATATGACACTATTGGGTTTCCCCGTAGATGGTAAGGAGCAATGTCTCGGAGTCAACTTCCCTAGGGCTATAGCAGACCATGATACTGGTCCCCGCGAGGCCAGAGGCTTTACCCTGGTACTTGACGTGACCATTGAGAGACTTTAGAGACGCCGTCAGCATGAGCACCTGATGGAGGGTGTATTCAGAGGCGGCTGCTACAAATGGGTGCAGGTGTACAGCCCCTCCCTGAAAACATGTAGATCATCTAAGTGAAAAGTACATATGTGTTTGTGTTTAAAAAATGTCAACACTTACATTTTATTTTGT